>NC_090818.1:124356990-126910740 GCF_000390325.3 Nicotiana tomentosiformis
CCCTCCTCTTTCCCTTCCTACCCTTTTCTCGACCCCGAGAACTAGTAGGGTCATTGTTACCTTGACCCTTGCCTGCCATCTGCATAATATAATACACATTTAGATTGAAACATATAAGAAACTAGCTATAAAACGAGAGTGCTTTAAAAACCAACTTTTTAATCCTCATCGACGTATTGTTCCTCGTCCGAGAATTCTTCGTACTCACTTGTTTGAGCTTCATCAGTTGATTCTTCATCCTCATTTTCTATAATTATTACTTCATTTATATCAACTTCTTCCAATATGCGTTCAGGATGTTCCAAATTATTTTTTAACTGATCGTCCACTATTTGGTGAACATTGGAGATATCGTTTTGATATGCAACATCTAACACATTTTCGACTTCCACCCTACCTACAGGCTTAGTTTTTATTACAACCCACCAATCGGACTTATTCCGCCGCAATGGATAAGGAGCATAATACACTTGCCTAACGCTATGTGCAATTATGAAAGGATCATAGCGATCATACTCCCTCGTATGATTAACCTCAATTATGTTGTATTGGTTGTGTACTCTTGTACCTCTTGTTGGATTTGGGTCAAACCACTTGCATCTAAAGAGTATTAATTTCTTATATGGCCAACCTGTATATTTTAGTTGTAATATTTCTTTGACCATACCATAATAATCAATATCTCCAACTTGGTTGCCATCACCACATTGAACCCACACCCCGCTGTTGTTGCTATTTTTATTTTTAGAGCAACCCTCTATATGAAACTTATAACCATTCACTACGTACTTAGACATTGTTGTGACCTGAAGCCCAGGTCCCCAAGATATATCTTTCAAAAATCGATTTACACCATTATTTGGATTATTTACCTACATAGAGTTAAAAAAATTCATAAGTTAGCACAACTTATGAATCAATTTTTATACATTCACTATATATATGTGTGTGTGTATATATATATATATATATATATATATATATACACACACACACACTTACAAACTGTTTGAACCACGTATCAAATCTCGTATATACAGCATCATAGCCAAATTGACCCACGAAGTGACTGTGACATATCAAATATTTTTAGTAGTTGCATCAATATGTAGTCACAGTAAATTTTACATTTTGATAACTAATAAATCAATACTTACTTGAGAAATGGTACAACTTCGGGACAATTTAGCAACACATAAAGTGTAGCTGACTTGTACTCCATATCACTCAAACTTCTCTTTCTAATATCCTTAGAACATCGGCCTGGTTGATTGAATATGGATATTGGTGGATATAATGGATCATTCATACATTCGACCGTGTGCCTGTTGGGTCTATTCCTAGAACATGGCACGTTACTCTCAAAATAATAAGAACAAAAATGTGCAGTTTCCTTTGCAAGATAGGCTTCGCATATAGATCCTTCAATCTTATTCCTCTGCTTAACAAATTATTTGCATTTGCCAATTATCCTACATAATCTCATGTTAGCCAAGAACATTCAAATAAAATAGAATATTATATCAAACTTATAATATTACCTCTCAAAGGGATACATCCATCTGCATTGAACAGGCCCTTCAAGTCGTGCCTCGTGTACAAGGTGTATTGGAAGGTGTTCCATCATATCAAAGAAACCACATGGGAATATTTTTTCCATCTTACTAGAAATTACACGAATGTTCTGGTCCATCCGAAGTAGGTTTTCTTCCCTTAGTGTGGTAGAACACAAGTCTTTGAAAAACAAACTAATCTCTGTGATGGGTTTCCAGATTCTTTCAGGCAAATCACAAAATGCAATAGGCACTAAGGTCTCCATAAAAACATGGCAGTCATGACTTTTCAAATGGCTCAACTTCCCTACCTCCATATCTACTTTTTTTCCAAGATTCGACGCATAACCCTCAGGCATCTTCAATTTCGTAACCCAATCACAAATTTGTCGTCTTTTCTCCAAAGTGAATGTGTAACTTGCTTTGGGCTTGAACACCTTACCATTGTTTGCTGTCTGCAAGTATAATTCAGGCCACCTGCAATATTCTTGTAAGTCCATTCTAGCCTTCGGGTTATCTTTTGTCTTACCTTTAACATCCATCACTGTGTTGAACAAATTATCAAAATAATTCTTCTCAATATGCATGACATCAAGGTTGTGTCGGAGAAGATTATCCTTCCAATAAGGCAACTCCCAAAATATACTCTGTTTCGTCCAATTATGATTAACACCATATCCGGGGAATCTATAAGGTGGAGCCTCAGTAACTTTACTGAAGTTCTGGACCCTCTCCCAAATTTCCTCACCTGAAAGTATCGGAGGTGGAGAATCATATTCCACTTTATTCTTTTTGAATGCATTTTTCATCCTTCTAAACTCATGATCATCAGGCAAGAATTGACGGTGACAATCAAACCATGATTGCTTTCGGCCATGTTTCAAAGTGAACGCTTTACTATTTTCTATGCAGTAAGGACAAGCTAGCTTCCCAGCAGTCATCCACCCAGACAATATTCCATACGCATGAAAATCATTAATAGTCAACATTAAATTCAAGATAATTATTTTTTTTTCTAATTACACCAATTTATATCCTAAAAGTTTAATTCATATCCAAAAGGTCCAATTCATATCTTAAAAGTTCAATTCATATCCTAAAAGTTCAATTCACAAGAACAAATCCTAAAAACTAAAATTTCAATTCATATCCTACGAGTTTAAACATAAACTAACTAAACTAAAGAAATTCAACCCATACCCTAAAAGTTCGATTCACAAGAACAAATTAATTTATTCTATAATTATAAATTAATTATATCTTTTTAGTTAATTCAAGATAATTATTTTTTCCTAATTACACCAATTTATATCCTAAAATTTTAATTCATATCCAAAAGGTCCAATTCATATCTTAAAAGTTCAATTCATATCCTAAAAGTTCAATTCACAAGAACAAATCCTAAAAACTAAAATTTCAATTCATATCCTATGAGTTTAAACATAAACTAACTAAACTAAAGAAATTCAACCCATACCCTAAACTAAACTAATTCATAACTAATTGACTAATTAACAAAACTAATTAGTTAATAAAACTAATTAACAAAACTAATTAAAACAAGACCTAAACCCTAATCCTCAATAAAATACAATGTTCAAATAATTGAAACACTAATCAATTGAAACTAATTCATAATTAATTAACAAAATCTAGAAATAATAAATAAATGGGTTGTAATTCAAACCTAGAATTTTTAGGAGATGGAGAAGGAGAGGGGCGGCAGTGGCAGTGGCAGCGACGACGACGACGGCGCGGCAACGGCGAGGGCTGGACGGCGAGGGCGAGGGCTGGGAGAAGGAGAGGGGAAGGTTTTGAGTGAAGAGGGGAAAATTTCAGAGAAATGGGGGTTTCCCCGTTTTTCAATTCTCTGATTTTAGAATTACCGACCAAAGTTGGTCGGTAATTTTGGTCGGTACATTAAGTGTTGACCGTTTGACCAAAAACCGACCAACTTTGGTCGGTTTTTTTTTAAAAAAAAATTAAATTCTTTTTTTTGTGTGTGTGTTTTTTTCCTTAAAATATTATAAACTATAAAAAAAATATTATAAACTACAAGCATTTATTTTATTTAACTATGCAATTATTATAAATAATTATAAACTATAAGCATAATCTTTATAAATAATTATATTAACTATTTAATTTTAATAAATTATAATAGCATCTATCTAAGTAAATTTTCTAAGTTATAATTAAGTATGTGAGTAATTTCTCACACACACACATACACTATATTGTAATTGATGCTAATAACTTCTTTTTTCATTCGTTCATCACTAATAATGCATGACATAGATTAATCAATATATAGGTCGAGACATTTTGATGAATCATCAATTAATATTCATCGATACATCTAAGTAAGTTATAAGTCGATGAATCAATTTATAAATAGATATATTTGATGATAAAGTATATATACTAATTAGTATCTTCCCAAGTCTATCCCTAAAAGAACCCGACCCTGTGATCCTAGCGCTTCATGTTCTCTTATATATATATACACACACACAAATATACTTCACTGTAATACTTTAACTATATATATAGCTTGTTATAGTATATGTTAGTGTGTATATATATAGCTTGTTAAAATTTGATCATGTTTGACCTATTAATTTAACTCGTTTACTTAATACTAATATCTTCTTTCGTTTATTTAATTTGTGATCCATATAATATATATATATATATATATATATATATATATATATATATATATATGTCAAAGATGTTTAGTATTAATTCTTTTATTTTTCATTCATTCATCACTAATAATGCATGGCATAGCTAGATTAATCGATATAAGTCGAGACGTTTTATTTTTATTATTAGTCGATATAGGTCAAACGTTTTGTTTTTAATATTCATCGATGCATCTAAGTAAGTTATAAGTCGATGAATCAATTTACAAATAGCATGTTATATATAGTATATGTTAGTGTATTCATTATTTGTATTACAAAAGTGTTAACGAATTATATTTATATTATTTAGATAGTAAATATAAAAGTAATTTAAAAATTTGATCAATGTTGACGTAACAACCGACCAACTTTGGTCGGTTATTTTACAAAAAATAACAATTACCGACCAAAGTTGGTCGGTAAATGCTTCCCCTACATTAACCGACCAACATTGGTCGGTAATTTTAAATATAAATTCTTAAATATTATAAAATATTTTAAATAATAAAATAATTATTAAAATTTAAAAAATTGGATCCAGATTACCGACCAATGTTGGTCTGTAATCCAAAATTTTCTTGTCTGACCAGCTGGATCAATTCGTTGACCAATTTACCGACCAACGTTGGTCGGTATTTAGTTTAAAAAATTGTAAAAAAATTTTCCCCAGTTTTCGTCCAACCTGGACGGTTTTTGGTCGCTTTTTTTGACCGACCAACGTTGGTCGAAAATAGTTGATCGGTTTTTAGCAGATTTTTAGTAGTGAATATTGAGTATTTTTAATACAAAACTAGAATTTTTAATATAAAGGAAAGAAAACTTTTTAGATATATAAATAAAAGAATAATTTGACTTACTTAAAAATGTGTAAATGAATAGTTTTCATAACTTTTAGTTTTTCATTTTTTACTCCTTCGTTAAAAAATTTCTCCCTTTCTTAATTTGTCTAATTTTAAATAGTTTCTAACAGGAAAATATGTCTTTTTCTTGAGCAAACTAAAAAAGAAAGTATGTCACATAAAACGTGATAGAAAGAGTAATATAATAAAAAGCCTGTCAATGTCTTCAAAATAGCTCATCACTTCTCATTGCCTAGTTACTTGTAGTTTTGAACTGTTTGTTTCTGTGAACTATTTAGCAATAAACATTTAGTTGTTGTTCGTTTATATTATGTTTTTTTCCTGGACATGAAAGCCGTGATAATAATGTGCACAATAAATTGTGCCGCATGAGAATTGAGATAAGCTAGCTTATCACTGCTTAAATACCTAGTTATTAGATGTGGATTTAGGATTTTAAATTTATGGGTTTTTATAGTAATCTCAAGTTAATTAATATGCATAACTAGACTCACATCAAATGCTTATAAAGATTTAGTAAATTTCTTAAGGTTCACGTGAACCAGCATGTTACATTGTAACAAATTAAACAAAATTGATATGACATGTGAATATGGACCCATTGATTTATCAATGTTGCTATTGGTTTTTTTTTAGTTACATCGGGGGAGGGAGAAAAGGAAAAGGGGATGATACGCTGATAATGATGGTAGGAAGCATACCAAATGAACTAACCCTAATCCAATATTGTTAATCTTCCAAAATGCTACGACCTGCAAATGAGATAGAATGTAGTACTTGTAAGATAACGAAAAATAAAAATAAAAAGCTCTTGTTTATCACTGCCCTATATATAGAAATGTGGTTAGGATAACTAATTAGACTCTTTTGTAGAGATGGAGATAATCAAACATGCCCTTTGGTAAAACGGGAATCAAAAATCGAAAAGATAAACACAACATGATTGACAAGATAGATTGAATCGCCTAATCAAGTAGTCTGAAGTGGATTTAGAATTTGATTTTAATGTGTTCTCGTTCAGATTTTACCACAATTCATTTGATTCATTGAGTTCGAAATCAATTATATGTACTTATTTACTGAAATTTTTACATATATATAGAGTCCGAGACAAAATTTCCTCAATCCCTCTCACCTTTTCTATGAAGTAGAGTGTTTTATAATTGTACAAAGAAGGGAGTCTAGGAGTATGGTTTATATAGGAAAATATTTGATAAAAATTGTGAATAGCTTTAATTGCCTGGATTCTTTGTAATCCGATTTTCTTCATTTGCCATGAATCTTGTTATCTCTTTCTCTTCCTTTGCAATAAATTTTTGCAATCTAACCTAGCAATTTGACTGGTAGTATTTATTACAAGTTTAACACGGTCATGATTTCGTTTAATTTATAAACACGTACTAAGATCACTCGATCGATTTCATCAACCTGCATATTCGAGTAAAAAGTGTTAATTCGACTATCTAATAAACTTGTTAGTTCCGCAGCTCTATAATCCAATGAATAATGCACGAGAAATGTGCACTGACAGCAATAAACTTTCAATTGTATATGTACACAGTATGAAATCAATTCCTTAAATAAATAAAATATATAATTTATTAGACAAACCAAGTCATAAATAGTGTTTTGACATAATATGGAGAACAAATTAAAACTAAATACTCTGGAGTCACAAAGTTATATGATTGAAGTTGTATAATAACTTAACAAATGCACTATTATGTACTATTTTATATGAAGTTATGATTTACTTTAGTTAAGCCTCTAGGTATATGACGTCTAATGTATATCTCAAGATAAAAATATATTGATAATGGAGAAAACTAAGCTTAAAAGTCATTTAGTTATCACTATCTTTCATGGCACTTTTTTTAGTTGGACGTTATTCTGTTTCAATTATTACACATTTTTATGTCTAAAAATTTTAAATTCTTAGCTACATATTGAAAACACATTTCTTTGATTATACAAAAGAAATCATATTATACAAAAGTTATTGCTAGAAAATTATTCAACCCATTTTCTTATCATTCCATTCAAATCAATTGTCACAGAGAACCTTGAGATGTAACTTATTATATCTATTTTTGAAAGTGATCGATTTATTAGGAGTTGTCACCAATTGAAATTTAGCGTTTCTGAATTGCAAGTTGGCGTATATATATTAAAAGATCGTCATACCTACCAAACCAAACGTCATATCCTTGTTGTTGACTTGTAAATATTTCTTTTTAACTATTTATCTTAGATATAGAGTGAAAACTCATTGATAATTTATTCGAAGGAATAAAATTTATTCTGTCACGCAAACACTCATATCCAAACCTATTCATGCTTACCATGCAACTCTAAAGTCTGTATGTGCGGGTGTTGATATTTTTCCCAATTAATATTTTGTGTCTTAACATATATATATATATATATATATATATAATTTTAATTTATTAAATAAACAACACATAAAAATACAAAAATGATTCCTCGCTATAGAGCAATCTGATAGCTTTCTGATTTTTATATTGTTTGAAAAATCGGAAGCAATTGAACTTCAAAGCTTATTCAAATGACCAGTGTTATTTTCCAAAAGGAATTAGAATGACATTGGAAGTTTACCTTATATTATGGATTAAGAAATTTGATTACCCTCAAAATCGGATAACAATTAAATTTGTAAGTGATTTTGAGGATACGTGGATTAACTTGACACAAAGCGATAAATTAAGTTGCTATTGAGTAAAAAAAGATAAGATAAATTCAAATCACACGAGTCGGATGATTTCAGCCTTGATGGAATAATTGCCCTCGAGCCGGGCTCACCACGACCGGTGTCGATAAACAGAAGAACAAGAGCTTAAAGACAAAGAAAATAATAATGTATTGCTTTTGAGTGCGCGTTACAATATGTCAAAATAAATTATTAGACCCCCTTTATATAGTAGGGGAGTCCTATTTTAGGTACAACTCTATAAAAGGTAAAAAAAAAATTGATTCACTGATTGACGGCTCCTTATCGATACGCGCCCCCGCTATAATATTCGACCGGTCCCGAATATTTCGGCCTTCTGTTAGCTATGCTGGATTGTCTGACAATGTTCTTCGAAGTCACTCGAGGCTAGGACCGACTCCGGGATCATGGCCTCGATATTCTCGAAGGCATGCATTATGCCCCCAGGTTCTAGTCCGGTGAGACTTTGGCTAGATTTTGGTCCCTTATTGCCACGTCTCGAGTTTGGCTTATCTTGTCGGAGGCTAGGATGCATCATGAACTCGGTTTCACCCGTATACAGATAGTCCCCTTATTTTTTGGAGAGTAAACGACGAGAAACGACATGAGCTTCCGATTCTTGCTTCGATGCACCATGATAGAAACGACAAAACAACTGAAACGTCTCGTCAGTCAAGTCTTAATGGCATTAAATGCATGTCAGCCGTCGTTCGGTCGTCGCTGGATGCGAAATGACGCTGAAATACTATAAATACCCCCTTCTTTGTTCATTTTAACTTTACATCCAAACCTTCCCCCTCGTACCTTTAAGATTTTAACACATTCTAGCACTTTTACTCCGGTTTTTCGAGATCCTTCGCAAGAATTTTTACCCGTCTCCATCTTAAGCCATCAAATCCAATCTTTCAATTTTCTTTCTTTCTCTACTTTTCTCATATTTTCCTCCATTTTTTAAAGAAATGGCAAAGATTTCAGAAACCATTCCCCGAAAAGAAACCCCTTCTACTTCGCGGCCGGCTGCTGAGGCCGAGGAGACTGTTTCACGCGTTGCCATAGACGAACCAGTACCTGAACTGTGATGACCCAAATGGTCATCTTTAAATTTAATAATTATTTATATGATCTAAGACCTCGAAAAGCACTATGCAATATTTTTCGACATATGTGCACAGTCCGTATAATTTTCTAGAAAGTTTTTATATGAATAAAATTGATTAAAATATGAAATAGAGTCTTAAAATTCAATTAAGTTGACTTTGGTCAAAATATTTAGCAAACGGATCCAAATCGGTATTTTGATAGTTCTGGTAGGCTTGTCTGGTAATTTCGGACTTGGGCGTATGCCCTGAATTTAATTTGGAGGTCCCTAGCTCAAGTTATGACCATTTAACGGAAACTAGAAATTTAAAGACTAAAGATTTTCAAGTTTGACCACGAAGTTGACTTTTGATATCGGAGTCGGAATCCGATTCTAAAAATTAAAATAAGTCTGTTATGTCATTTATAACTTGTGTGCAAAATTTGAGGTCAATCGGACTTGATTTGATAGGTTTCGGCATCGAATGTAGAAGTTGAAAATTTTTAAGTTCCTTAAGCTTGAATTGTGGTATGATTTGTGATTTAGCATTGTTTGATGTAATTTGAGGTTTTGACTAAGTTCGTATGATGTTTTAGGACTTGGTGGTATATTTGGTTGAGGTCCCGGGGGCCTCGGATGAGTTTCATGTGGTTAACGGGTTGAATTTAGGACATGGAACCCTGTTGGAATCTTTCTGATGCACTGTCTGGTTTCCTTCTTCGTGTTCGCGATAGAGGTCTCGCGTTCGCGAAGAGGAACTGGAGGCAGGTGAAATTTACTCTTCATGTTCGCGAAGAGGGGACCGCGTTCGCGAAGGGGTAGAGGACAGTGTTCATCACGAATGCATGGGAGTGTTCGCGCCGCGTTCGCGTAGAAGGGCGAGGCCTGGCTGGGCACCAGGGGATAAGGCTTCGCGTTCGCGAAGGGGAGACCATATTCGCGAAGGCCAAGTTTGGCAAAGTATCGCGTTCGCGAGATTGCCCTCGCGTTCACGAAGAGGAAATCCGGGATAACACAAATATGTGCTTCGCGAACGCGAGGGTGCTATCGCGTTCGCGAACAAGAAATTTCTCGATAGAAGAACTTAAGTTCTGGAAATCGGATTTCGTCCCATTTTTCATTATTCAAGATTTTGAGCTAGGGTAAGGTGATTTTTGGGCGATTTTTACGGAAAAATATTGGGGTAAATGCTGCTTAGCCTATATTGATTATATTTCATGATTCCATACTCGTTTACATCATGAATCCGTGAATTTATGGAAGAAAAATCAGATTTTTATAAAATCTTCCAAAAATATAAAATGAAGATTTGAAAGCCAATCCGATGTCAGAATTTGATAATTTTTATATGGTTGAACTCATATCGGAACGGGTGTTTGTATTTCATTAGTTTTTCTAGGATTCGAAATGTGGGTCCCACTGTTGATTTTTTTTAATAAATTTTAGATTTTAATTCGAAAAATTTGTAAATTCATATGGAATTAATTCTTACGATTTGTATTGAGTTTATTGAATTGTTTATGATTATATTTGAGGATTTCGGACACGAATTCGCGAGGCAAAGGTTTATTGAATTCTTGAATTTGGTTGCAAAGCGAGGTAAGTGTCGTGGTTAACCTTGACTTGAGAGAATAAAACCCTTGAATTATTTGCTATGTGAATTTCATGTGTAACGATGTATAGGCAAGGTAACGAGTGCCTATACTTTATCAAATTAATTGTTTGCTTAATTATTTAAACATCTTATATTGTTTTAAGATACGAATTAATAGTTATAATAATTGTTTATCTCTTATTCCTCGTCAAATATTAATGCTTGAATTCCTGTAATAATTGTTACATGCTTATTTGATTTATGTGTCTTAATTGCTACTTGACATTTAGCATATTAAATATTAAACTGTCTATTTTTTCCTTGATTTCCATAATTAATTGCTACTTGTCATTGTTTGTTTCATAAGTAAATTATAATTATTGTATGCCTTGATGCTTAACAGTTTCTCATTGAACGTGATATTTATTGGAGTATTTTTTTTATTACATTTAAGAGTTGTTAAAATATATGGGGGGAACGGGTTGCACGCCGCAACAAATTTATTTAAAGTTTATATTGGGGGATCGGGTTGCACGTCGTAATGGAAACAAGATGAGGGATTAAGACTACTGAATTGACTTCAATTATTGATATTATTTACCGGTCTTACTACTATTCCTGTTATTATTATTATTATTATTATTATTATTATTATTATTATTATTATTATTATTATTATTATTATTATTATTATTATTATTATTATTATTATTATTATTATTATTATTATTATTATTATTATTATTATTATTATTATTATTATTATTATTATTATTATTATTATTATGTATGGGTTAATGTAAGCAGCATGTCTTAGCCTCGTCATTTCTTTGTCGAGGTTAGGCTCGGCACTTACAAGTACATGGGGTCGGTTGTACTGATACTACACTCTGCACTTCTTGTGCAGATTACAGAGTTGGTCCCAGCGGCGCACTGTAGATTTGCCCGAATACAGCTACCAGTGGAGACTTAAGGTATAACTGCATAGCGTTCGCAGTTCTGAAGCCTCTTTATATCTTATCTTAGCTGTGTATTATATTTCAAACAGCTTGAATTTTATTCAGACCTTTATTTGTATTATTCTAGAAGCTCGTGCACTTGTGACTCTAGTTCTGGGATGGTATTTAGATATCGCGATTATTATGGATTATTCACTTTATTTTCGCATTTGTTTCCTTATTATTAATTAATTTAAAACATTGTTAAAATGGCTAGTTATATTCTAACGTTGACTTGCCTAGCAAGTAAAATGTTAGGCGCTATCACGGTCCCGAAGGTGGGAATTTCGGGTCGTAACATGAACCCCCTTTAAAAATGTATCCTCGGGGGATGCTCGGTCAACGTCGATTTCAAAGTTGAAAAACCTTCCTCCGTACAAGGCCGGTGTGAGAAGGTCTCGAGATACATTTGCTCGATCACTGAAGAAGTCCTCCCTACGATCCGAAAAGACTGCAACTGGGTCGATAAGGACATAGTGATCCCCGGCCCCGATGAAGCCATTACCACCCATGTCGAGGGATACCTAAGTGTTTAAACTTATCCCTTTACATTGGGCCCGGTGTACCCGGTCATCATAGATTTCTATAAGAGGTAGGAGGTATGCCTCGGTCAGATTCATCCTTCGCTCTGGAGGATCGTGATCCTCCTCCGGTTCTTCGTGAACAAAGTCGATGGGTGCTCGTTCACCATCAACCATCTTCTTCGCTTATATAGTCCCCGAATCTTCTGGGGGGTTGATAAAGCTTGTGCGTCGGGCCAGTAAATCCCCATTCTCAAGTATTGATAAGGACCGGGATCAGGGTTGGCAAGGCCATTTTGTCCGAGTGAGGACTTCGGACTTAATCCCAGACGAGTGCAGGCCATTCCCCGAGAAATGGAATACCTCGCGTAAGTATGACTTACTTTCGAATGTCGATTTTACACTTACTTCTCTTTTTCGTACCAGTATTTTGTGGTCGTGTAGTCGTTGTTTGGGTCCCGAACATTGTCCCTCGACTCAAGGAGTGGGTCGAGGGTATCGTATCACAGATGCCATATTCCGAGCGCTCATGGCGCAAGCTCTCGAAGGGTCGTTGGGAGGCCTGTTCCCATGGTGAGACTTCTTTCCCAAGTAGGTAGTATTAGGATTCCTCTTTTAATATTAAGCCTTTACCCCCATTTACTTCTTTTTGCAAGCTTATCTAAGGACGTCGAGCTGAGGCCTCCAATCGGTGCTGAGGTATTACCTACCGAGTCCCCTGCTCCGAGATAGGCCGAAAAGAAGAAAAGAAAAAGGGCTCTGAGTTCCCCAAGCTCGAAGATAAAGAAAACAAGAAGAAGGCTGGTGCGCAAGTCAAAACAAAGGACCAGTGCCCGAGCACCATCTTCGGATTCACTCTATCGGCTGAGAGACGAATCCGAAGAAGAAGAAGAAGAAGAAGAAGAAGAAGAAGAAGAACCCTTTGTTCTGGTGGCCCGCGTGCCGTCGCAGCTTGAAGGGCAGGGGTGCCTCAGATACAGAGAACCGCAAGGCCAATCTGCCTCAAGCTAAAGAGGTCGATGAGGAGGTCGGGGCTGAGGCTTCCCGGGATGCGGGCAATCACACCGAGTCACCCTAGTTTACTAATTCAATGTACAACGAGGCCCAAACGGTGAAAGAACTCCCCTACGAGGGGACCCATGGGGCAGACGACCCTTTTCGCAGCTTTTCTGATGGCGTGGATTCCACTGCCATGGAGGACATCACCGGATTGGGGTGACTTAGAGGTACCGAAGAAGAGACAGTCTTCGGGAGAAAGTGGGCCTACCTTGAGCCCGAAACTGATCAACCAGTTCCCTGCCCCGAGCGTGGATCCTGACCAGAAGAAATCCATCACCATCTTTGTTTCGTAGGATGTCCGGGTTCTTTCCGCCCTCATAAGGGTGGCCAATTACCTCCGGTGTCTGGTGATCGAAGAAGACCAAGCAAAAATGAATGAGGTAGATGCGTCTTTCCTGTTCAACGAAGCACAACAGGCGCTGAACCGGGTAACTTTAGACAACTCTCGATGATTTCAATTTCTCCTCTTATACTTGAACTAATTCATTGATAATCCTAATATTCTTCTTCGTATTTGTAGGCCTCAGTGCTTCACCATGAAACTATCCTCCGGTATCGGGATGAGTTGAACCAGCTCGAAGCCGAAGTCCGAGGGCTTACTGAGAAGAGAGATACCTACAAACTTCTCAGTGTGCAGCGTAAAGGAGAGGCTAAGAGCCTTCGAGCTGAATTGGAAGTGGCTCGGAAATAACACGCCGACCTGGTTAAATAGGTAAAAATATTTGAAGTTAGTGACGATGATCTAGACACAGTGACTAATGGTCGGAACCCGCAGGTCCAGCAGAAGATTGATCTGATCGACCAAATCCGAGCCGAGATGGATGCAGTCAAGGTTGAGGCCGACGAGTGGAGAGGCGGGATGGACTGTCTGGCCTCAGAAAAGGAGACTGCTCGGGCGCAGTTGGTCTTGGCGGAGGCCCAGCTTGAGGCGGCGAAGGAGAAGGCTAAGGCTCGGTCCCAAAAAGTTGAGGAGCTTCAGTCTCAGCTAAGCTTGGCCGTTTTCGATCGAGAGACTCTTGCCAAGGATCATAAAGCGGCCAAGTTGATGGTTGAATTGACCAAAGATGATGCCAACGAGATGGTAGCCCAATATAAGGCCGATTTCAAGGCAGCCCAGTACCGGCTGAAAGATATCATCAAATACGTGAAGTGGCAGTCCCGAAGGGAAGCCCTCGAAGAAATTCATGCTCGGGGTTTTGATTTATCGGCCGAGGTCAAAAGTGCTAAGGGGTTTGAAGCCGAGGCCAAGAAACTGGCATATCCCGAAGACGAAGAAGACTCCGAGGGTTCGGATGGATCCGGGGGCGGAGAAGACTCTAATGGTGCCGGTGACAAGGCGGGCTCCGGTGGATACCTGTCCGTTTAAGTGCCTTGTATATTTTTCTTTGTTTTTGTATTCTTGTACTTTTGTAAAAAAAAATTGTCAAGGCAGTTTGGCCTTTGTAAAGATCTTTTCATATATATATAAGGCTATTTTTCCCTTCGACAATTTTTAAGCTTGTTTCCTTTCGCTTTGTTCTTTATGATTGCAAAGATATCAAAATGCCTTAACATGTAATATTTAGGTCTTGCCCGGAGGTTCGAACATGCCTTTCTTTCGATATTATTTTGTTTACGATTCGTGGGGGCTCGGTATGACCATAAACTTTCCCCAAAATACATAGGACGTTTTAGATTATAATTTGCCGAGGGTAGCCTTTTGAACCGATTTAGTAATTTTAAAGGCCTTGTGTTTTTGTTACGAATCTCAAACGTCTCTGAGCCATTTTAATACGGTCGTAGCCTTTCTAGTTTGGGTGTTTCCTAGTGGTCTTGTTACCCCGAGTCATCCGGGCTTAACCGAAATAACCATTCCCGAATGGGGTAGCCATAGCCTTTAGAGTTCTGGCACTACCAAATAAGCTTTGTGACCCAGGACTTTATTATCTCGGGATGTCCGAACCTGCCTTGGGCGGCAGTCCTCGAGTGAGGTGGACCTTGGGGTCGATGTCTTCGGGGGATAAAATGTAAGAAAGACAATTTTCAAGGGGCAAAATATTTATCCGCAAGGTAGAAACTTCCTTTCAATTTTGTGCGTAATATACAAAGTTACACATGTGTTGTTCAAGCTTTGTGTCCGGGCTCAAGTAGTCTATGTGGGCACAGTTCATTCGACTGTTTGGCCCTTACAGTAAACCTTATCGATCGAGCCTAGACTATTCAAGAACAAAGTTTCTTTCCTTGCCAAAATCATTCTCCAAAAGTTTCTTTCCTTTCCAAAATCATTTTCCAAGGGTGATGTCCCCCAGTGTTCGAGGTCGATCATAGAGAAGCCTCGGATACTATTGACAACAGATCTTTGATTCTATGTTAGCACGATCCACTGTTGCCTCGTTAAAAACTTTGCCAGAAAACCTATTTGGGACAAAACCGGTTCAAGGGAAAAAATGTGCAACGCGTGCCTTAGCAGTAATATTGTTACCTGCAAATGTTAGTCCAAAACATAAATAAATAAAAGAATTAAATAGGGTTGTACCTTAGCAGTAATATTGTTACAAGTGAATTATGTTCCAGTTGTTCGATAGTCGCTCACCGTTTATTGCTCCGAGCTTGTACGACCCTTTCCCGGTGATCTCGATAATTTGATACGGACCTTCCCAGTTCGATCCCATCTTTCCGTCGTTCGGGTTCCGGGTGTTTAATGTGACCTTCCTCAACACTAATTCCCTGACATTGAAGTGTCGATGGTTGGCTCTTCGATTGTAATACCTCTCGATCCGTTGTTTTTGGGCTGCCATCCGGACGAGGGCGGCTTCGTGCCTTTCATCTAACAGTTCCAAGCTTGTATTCATGGTCTCATTGTTTGACTCTTCAGTTGCATATTGGAACCTGAGACACGGTTCTCCGACTACGACCGGTACTAGAACTTCAGCGTCGTAAACCAATGAGAATGGGGTAGCCCCGGTACCATACTTTGAGGTCGTATGGTAAGCCCATAGGACTTCGGCAAGATTTCTTTCCATTTTCCTTTGCCGTCGATCAATCTCTTTCTGAGGTTTTGGAGTATGATTTTGTTCGTGGACTCCACCTTCCCGTTCCCACTAGGGTGATAGGGTGTCGACATGATTCTTTTGATCTTATGATCCTTGAGAACTTGCTTACTTTTCTACCAAAGAACTGCTTCTCATTGTCACACACGATCTCGGCAGGCATTCTGAACCGACATATTATGTGGTCCCAGATGAAATCAATGACTTCCTTCTCCCTAACTTTCTCAAATTCTTGGGCTTCCACCCATTTAGAAAAATAGTCAGTCATAAATAATATAAATTGAGCCCTACAGGGTGCCCATAGAAGAGGGTCGACGATGTCAATTCCCCATTTTATGAACGGCCAGGGGAACAAAACCAAATGTAGTAGCTCCCCGGGTTGACGAATCATCGGAGCATGCCTCTACCACCCGTCGCATTTTCGTACGAACTCCTTCGCGTCTTTTTTCATGTCGATCCAATAGTAGCCGGCTCTAATTATTTTCTGAACTAATGATTCGGCGCCTGAATGATTTCTGCAGGTGTCTTCGTGGATTTTCCTCAGAACATACTCGGTGTCTTCGGGTCCTAGACATATTGCGAGTGGTCCATCGAACGTTCTCCGGAACAATGTACCATCTTCGGACAGGCTGAATCAGGCCGCCTTCGTATGGAGAGTCCTTGATTCTTTTGGGTTCGAAGGCAGTTTTCCGGTCTTTGGATATTCTATATATTTGTTTCTCCAGTCTCAAGTCAGACTTGTTGAGTTCATCTCGGCGTGACCTTCTTCCACTACAGATCTCATGAGTTGCATGACCGCTCCTGAGTTGAACTCGTCGTCATCGATCGACTACCCCAAGTTAGCAAGGGCATCGACCTCGCTGTTCTGATCCTGAGGCACGTGTTGTAGAGTCCATTCTTTGAACCGATGTAACGTTACCTATGTTTTATCCAGGTACCTTTGTATTCGTTCCTCTCTGACTTCGAAGGTCCCATTAACTTAGTTCACCACAAGGAGGGAATCGCACTTAGCTTCGACCACCTCTGCCTCCAAACATTTGGCCAGTTCGAGACCTGCAATCATGGCCTCATACTCGGCTTCATTGTTAGTTAATTTTACAGTCCTAATATATTGTCTAACTATATTACCTGTGGGCGGTATCAATACAATTCCAAGTCCGGACCCATTTGCATTTGAGGCGTCGTCCGTAAAGAGGGTCCAGATTTCCGAAGAGGTCCCCGAGTTCAACAACAACTCTCTTTCGACCTCGCGGGTATTAGGGTCGGTGTAAAGTCGGCCACAAAATCTGGCAAATTATGAGACTTAATGGCGGTCCGAGGCCGATATTCGATGTCGTACCCACTGATCTCTACGGCCCATTTGGCCAACCGTCCCGAGAGCTCGGGTTTATGCATTACATTCCTCAATGGGTAAGTAGTTACGACACATATGGGGTGACATTGAAAGTACGGTTTTAGCTTCCTAAGGCACTTAGCAAAGCGAGCCAACTTCTCTAGGTGGGGGTACCTAATTTCGGCCTCGCCGAGAGTCCTGCTAATATAATAAATTAGAAATTGCGTATCTTTATCCTCCCAGACCAGGACTCCACTTACCGTTATCTCGGATACTGCCCAGTATAGGTATAGATGTTTGTCTGTCTTCAGTGTGTGAAGTAGCGGTGGGATCGATAGATATCGATTGAGCTCCTCAAAGGCTCGTTGGCACTCTATGGTCCATGAAAAGTTATTCTTTTTCTTTAACAGTGAGAAGAAACGGTGGCTCTTGTCAGAGGGCCTCGAGATAAATCGTCCTAAGGCGGCTATGCATCCGGTTAACCTTTGTACGGCCTTCACGTTGTCCACAATAATGATATCTTTGATGGACTTGATCTTATCGGGGTTGATCTCGATCCCCCGGTTGGATACCATGAATCCGAGGAATTTACCGGACCCGACTCCAAAGGCACATTTCTCCGGGTTCAGTCTCATATTGTATTTTTTCAATATGCTCAAGGTTTCCTGCAAATGTTTCAAATAGTCCTCTGCTCGCAGGGACTTAACAAATATATCAATGTAAACCTCCATTGATTTTCCTATTTGCTCTTTGAACATCCAATTTACTAGGCATTGGTAAGTGGCGCCGGCGCTTTTTAGTCTGAACGGCATCACATTATAGAATTAGGTGTCGTACTTGGTGATGAAGGAAGTTTTTTCCTGATCACCCGGGTCTATCCGAATTTGATTGTACGCGAAATAAGCGTCGAGAAAACTGAGGATCTCGTGTCGGTCGTCGCATCGATCATGCGATCGATGTTAGGCAAAGGGAAAGAGTCCTTAGGACACGCTTTTAAATATTTATAATCTATAGACATTCTTAATTTGTTCCCCTTTTGGGGGACTACTACTACGTTTGCTAACTAGTCCAGGTATTTTTACCTCCCGAATGGACCCTATTTAAATGAGTTTAGATACCTCGTCCTTGATGAAAGCATGTTTGATTTTGGACTGGGGTCTCTTCTTCTGCTTGACCGGGTGGAACTTTTAGTCCAAGATTAGCCTGTGAATGGTTATTTCCGGCGGGATCCCTGTCATATCAAGGTGGGACCAAGAAAAATAATCTTTGTTAGCTATAAGAAATTGAATGAGTTTAGTATGACTTGCTCCAGATCCTTGACCGTCGACTTGGTAGCGTCTAAGTCATCGGGAGCTACAAAAGACCTCGGAACCCCGTAGTCATCATCCTCACCCATCTTCTGCTTCTCCGGTTGGGACGGATCTAGTGTCAGTAGTTGCTATTTGGTTTCTCTCATGGTGACCGGACCCAGCTCCTTTGGTTCCGAAAGTGTTGATATCGGTACCACCTTGTCGATAGCGAACATCTCTTTGGAGGCCGGTTGTTCCCCGTAAACTATTTTTATTCCTTCCGGCGTCGGGAACCTCAACACTTGCTGCAGAGTTGAGGGTACCTCCATCATGTTGTGAATCCATAGTCTTCCGAATAGAGCATTGAACCTCATGTCCCACTCGATCACATAAAACTTTGTTTCCTGAACGGTCCCGGCGATGTTCACCCAGAACGTTATCTCCTCTTTAGTGGTCTCACATTCCATGTTGAACCAGTTTAGGACTCGAACAGGAGGCACAATCTGATTCTGTTGGTCGAGTTGTTCTATGACCCTCGATCTGATGATGTTGGCCGAGCTACCTAGATCAATTAACACACATTTAACTCGATATTTATTTATGAGTACTGATATTACTAGTGCATCGTTGTGGGAAAGCGTGATCCCCTCAGCATCTTAGTCATTGAAAGATAAAGTTCCCTCTGAAACGTAATCTCGAGTCCATTTTTTCCTTGTGATAGATGCTTTGGTGCGCATCAGCATTGGCCCCTAGGGGACATCGATCCCACTGATGATCATGTTAATGACGTGCTGAGGTTCCTCATGTTCAACCTGTTTACCAAAATCTCTGTTCCTAAAGTGGTTCTTGGCTCGATCACATAGGAACTCTCGGAGATGCTCGTTATTGAATAGTCGGGCTATTTCCTCTCTAAATTGTCGACAATCTTCTGTCATGTGACCGTGAGTGCCATGATATTTGCACATTAGGTTAGGATCCCTTTGGGCTGGATCATATTGTAGAGGTCAAGGCCATTTGGTGTCCTTGATATGTCCAATGGCGAATACGATGGCGACGGCGACGACGTTAAAATTGTACTCCGATAGCCTTGGCGCTTCTTTCGGCCGGATGGGCCTGTCAAAACTGTTTTTGCTCAAGAGTCCCCGGTTGTTTTGACCTTGATCACTTCTTTTTTTACTTTTCACGAGGTTTCTCCCAGATCCACTACCTCTTCTGTCTTTATTGTATGGTTGATACCGATCCATGTTCGATATTGGCTCACATCTATGTCTCTCTTGACTCTGTCAACTGATCTGACAGGATAAACAGACCCGAAAGGGGGCCCGAGTTGATCATCTTCGGCCCTTATTTTTGATTGATACCGATTATGCACGTCGGCCCAGATGACAGCCGGGTACTCCACCAGATTTTGCTTCAACTGATGTGAAGCCAACGAGCTTCGAACATTGAGTCCTTGGGTGAAGGCTTGAACGGCCTAATAGCCTGCGATCGGAGGCAAGTCCATCTGTTCCATTTGAAACCGGGACATGAATTTCCTGAGCATCTCATTATCCCTCTGCTTCACTTTGAAAAGGTCTGACTTCCTGGTCTCGAATTTGATAGCCCCGGTGTGTGCTTTGACGAATGAATCTGCAAGCATAGCAAACGAGTCAATAGAATTAGAAGGTAGGTTGTGATACCATATCATAGCTCCCTTGGATAGATTTTCCCTGAATGTTTTCAGCAGGACAGACTCGATCTCGTCATCCTCCAAGTCGCTCCTTTTGATGGCGCATGTGTAAGAGGCCACATGCTTATTTGGGTCACTCATTCCGTTGTACTTAGGAATCTCGAGCATGCGGAACCTTTTTGGGATCGGCTTCGGCGCTGCGCTCGGAGGAAAAGGTTTTTGAACAAACTTCTTGAAATCCTATGCCCTTCAATATCATAGGCGCTCCTAGGATTTGATAGACCCTAGAATTGTAGGTTTTTACCTTTTTGTCATTGGCTTCGATTTTCTTCTCCCCCGATTCTATCCGTTTTGTCAATTCCTCGAGCATTTTTATGATCTCGGGGTTAGTCCCCGATTCATTTTCATTTGACCTCTCTGTGATTGGTTCATTTCTGCGGGTGACTTCCCGGGATAGCTCAGGTTCATCCCTGCTCAGCGTTCGGCTTTGGTTCTGCAACTGGGCTATCACTGCTTGTTGAGCCTGTAACATTTAGAAGATCACTCGCAAGTTGATCCCATTATTTTTTCCATTGCGAGTATTCTGCGCAATTGATCGAATTTTCCCGCGTACGCTGCTCTCGGGGTTGGTAGGCAAATTTGTGTTGATGGCCAAATGTGAACTGGCGTCGATGGGGTTTGCCACGGGAACTTCTCCAAGATCGACGAGGGGCACCTTGTTACCGGGTGCTGCATTGTTGTTCTCGTCATGGTGGTTGGACTTTGTATCCGTGTTTAGAGGGGGAGACTGTGGGTTTGACAATTCGATTTTAACCTGGAATCAAAGACACTTCAAAGAACAAGTGTAAAATAGGGTGTGTTACGAGAATTTGTATCAAATTGCCGTTATTATCCTTAGCCCTACAGTGGGCGCCAAACTGTTTACCCTCAAAATCGGATAACAATTAAATTTATAAGTGGTTTTAAGGATACGGATTAATTTGACACAAAGTGATAAATTAAGTTGCTATTGAGTAAATAAAGATAAGATAAATTCAAACCACACGAGTCGGATGATTTCAGCCTTGAAGGAATAATTGCCATCGAGCAGGGCTCACCACGACCAGTGTCGATAAGCAGAAGAACAAGAGCTTAAAGACAAAGAAAATAATAATGTATTGCTTTTGAGTGCGCGTTACAATGTGTCAAAATGAATTATTAGTAGGGGAGTCCTATTTTAGGTACAACTCTATAAAAGGTAAAAAATATTATGATTTACTAATTATCGGTCCTTATCGATATGCGCCGAGATCTTTGCCGTAATATTTGGCATGTCCCGGATATTTCGGCCTTCTGTTGGCTATGCTGGATTGTCTGACAATGTTCTTCGAAGTCGCTCGAGGCTAGGACAACCTCCGAGATCATGGCCTCGATATTCTCGAAGGCAGGCGTCATGCCCCCGGGTTCTAGTCCGGTGGGACTTTGGCTCGATTTCGGTCCCTTATTGCCATGGCTCGAACTTGGCTTATCTTGTCGGAGGCTAGGATGTATCATGTGCTCGATTTCACCCATATACAAAATTCTTCTTCTATATTTTTCCAATGATAGGTGGCTTTAAGAAATTCTACTATTAGTTGGTAACAAACTCCTATATTTTAGGCACTATAACTTGATTCACGTTGTTTTATGGTTTTAACATTTCTAGTATTAGTTAGTTTCAAACTCCTATATTTCATGCACTGAATGTTATAGTTTTGTCCCATATTCTATTGTTTTGTTTGAAGAAATTAATTTAATTTTGAAGGGTATAAAAGTCAGTCAATATTTTAGAGATATTTTTGTCGTTCAACATTTAGTGTTCAAACATTCGTGTTTATATATATATATATATATATATATATATATATATATATATATATATATATATATATATATATATATATATATATATAATGGGGTTCAAATTCTTCTTATGTTTCCTTTTTATTTGTTTATACCTTCTTATGCTTTAGAAGTATTATTTTTAAATGTGTTAAAATAAGAGTACATATATACCGTGCATTTTACTCTTTTCTTTTAGAGATTAATATCAATCAACTTTTACTTTATTGCAATCAAATTCAGCAAAATATTTTACTTAAAAAGTAATTAAATTAAACAATGTCACCAAAATGTCACAAAAATAATAGTATTTCTTAACAAAGAAGCCCACATATTTAATTAAAAGGTCACTCTAAGTATCATAGCAAATATCTTTCTTGTTATCTTTTAGTGATTTTATGTGATACTTAGGTAAAGTTGAGTGACAATTTCATTACAAGAGATAGGTTAATGACTTTAATATAATAAAATAAAAAATTCATGAAACTAACCCAAATGTATCACAGTTTCCCTCCAAACTCATATAAAATGTCCCCAGTAAACTTGCCAGTCAAAGGATTCTAAGCGGTAAAAAAAAGTATTCAAGACAATGTCACTATTATATTACACCATACTAAACTAATTCACAATTAGAGACTATGCTAAGGAAATTATTGAAGTATTTCCTCCACAAACTTCTATATCTAAACAAGTCAAACTAATTGCTCGGCCTTTTCCTTGTGTAGGAAAGATTAAACTGAATACTGATCCCAAACAAGAAATGTCGCTTTTGAAGGTATTTTTAGAATAGTGAATACTGGGATATTATATTCAGGTAAGCTTCCAACCAACTCCTGAAATTGGTGGATTTACCAGAAAATACATCTGAACCGGTTTGGGCTGAGCTATCTGAAAAGGGACTTTCTTGGGCTGGGCTAGCAAAAAGTTAAGTGCTGAAAAATATTTATGTTGAGAGTGGGATTTGAACCCACGCCCTTTCGGACCAGAACCTTAATCTGGCGCCTTAGACCAACTCGGCCATCTCAACCTGATGCTCGCTTGTACAGTTAAAGAGATATTGACAATGAGTTTTTCATCTTTCCCCTTCAAAGTTGTGTCACAAGCCCAATTTTAAGTCTCCCTTTTATAAGTTCCTTGCTTTTAAAACATAGATGGAACTATATAACACAGAACTTACTTGTATGTTAATTGTTTCATTGACTTATTTTGGGTCAGTCTGTTGGAAGATCAGAATTATAGTAATAACATATTTTTTCGCTGAACGAATTACCATTCGTACTGTTAGAAGTTAACAGATATACTGTTACGCAAAAGAGAATGGAAGAACTCACAAGTGTCCATTTCAACAAAAGCAATAGTAAATGAAGCAACAGACTGGAAACCCAATTATCATTATCTTCTAATCATTGAGACAGTACAAGCAAATGAAAAGGAAAAGCTGATTGACTAGTCAGTATTCAGCAAATCAAGATTTACTAATTTTAGAACAAAAGCTACATTTACAGATATACAAGCTCTGAGCCGCTTGCTATAGCAGCCAAAAAAAATAAAATAAACAAACAAATAGAACCCCAGCAGAACTACAATGTCGCACGATGGTTAGTAACATCAATCCACCCTCTCCGCTCAATCAACAAAGCACAAGCTAAAAGTGCTTTCTGAAGAGAAAGATAAGTATTGGTGAATGAGGTACACTGACAGTTGAGAGAACCTGATGTGGAAAAACTTCCAGGAGAATCGAAACGATGCGGGAAAGATGGAATGCCTAAAGCCAAACAAAGACATACAAACTGGTAGGCCTGGGTTAAGATGGCCAAAAAAGGGTCTTTCATCGTGTGCATGGTAGCTATTTGGCAAATGGAAACATGCTGAACACTTTCAGAAGCCAGTGAAACATCTGCATTATATGCAGGATCCCATAGATCTTCCTCCCTATAACTGGATGCAGGTGATGAAAGAGCACTACAAATTTCAAACTGCAAATCAGTAAGTGTAATAGTGACGATGCTAAAAAAGATTTCCTCTTGTAATTGGGTGTAGCTGACTATAGAACTCAGTGAAGTTGAGCCTAAACATGAGAAACTTCAAATCAATGTGCTGCTGCACAGGCAACTGTGAAATGAACCCCTCAAAGATGGTTGCATAATCCTTTCCAATTGCATCTATATCATTTCCCATATTTCTAAGGAATTCTCCAGCACGTTGAGTGAAGGCCTTTCGGCCTTCACCAAGCCATGACCCTGGTTCTGACGATTTATCATTTGATTTTCCCCGTGACTTGACTTTATCACGAGAATTAGCTGATGATTCCGCAGTCCTGTAATTTATGAGGAGAAACAAGCTGTTAGAAACATTAAAAATAACTATAAACTCAAAATCCAAATTTAATATAGAGATGAAGGGAAAAGATCAATACCTTGATTGCAACTCATTAATGCCTTCATAGAGTCGATCTGCATGACTTCGGAAACGCAATATTAGGTCAAATAAAACAAAGAGTGTCTTGTTAAGATCCTGAGAACGTTCTCCAAGCAAAGACTTCTCTAAAATTGAAAACAAATACTTTTCATGCGCAGCAAGAAGATCATCAAGGTCTTTAGCTAGTTCCATTTCTTTCACAAAATTAGACCACGAGACCTCCAAAACTTCAAACATGATGTAGTACTGCAAATTAGAAACAAAGTGATTCATCTCATCCCAAAGAACTTGACACTTTCTTGAAGTTAAAATCAACTGGAATTTAACAGCTTGGGGCAACTTGGAGAAGAAATGGGAAGTGATACAATTTGGTTTCATGATCTTCCAAGCGCCAGTTAGTGCGTGTTCTACTCTTCTGAGTTTCCACAAGAAATTGAAGACTCTTATATATCTTGTCATTACAGACTCTGTAAAAATTGTATTTAAAGGAACACCTGCATCGTATTCCAAAGAAAATACATCCCACCCTCTATCTCCAGTGTTATGTGGCATCATCTTAACCCTTAATCTAGACCGTATATCACAGCCATCATACTGCGCATTAGACGATGTGACAGCACTCTCCAACAAGGTTGCCAGCTTAAATGAGCTGATAGTATTAGCCGGCTCAGAAAGCTCAGGACCAACAATATCCATTAGATATTGTACAAAATCACCTTGACCGAGAAGCAAATAGCGCTTAATGGCAAGACAATGTTCCTTGAACATGTATCTTTTGTGCATGAGTTCAAGTAAATGCTTATCGATTCTTTTTGCTGCTTCTGTAACCAAAGATTCAAGTGCATCAGTTTCACCATATCCAAGACTTCCTCTCGTGGTTGTAGTTCCAACAGCTGTTGCTGCTTCTGTTGCAGCATCAGCCCAACCTCGATCATCACAACAAACTCTGAGAAAGTTGATTGACTTGCCAGTCCTTAAAATCTGTTTGGCAAGAGATTGGGAAATAAAAGCAGGAAGCATGGAAGCATGAAGGCGGTAACCTTCTCCCCAAAGGGACTCGTCTTTGACAGTTCGACTCACAATGAAAAACTCAGCAAATATATCTTCAAGCTCTCCTTCAAGTACCCATCTCCTCACCATCTCAAAAAGAGGCGAACACACCCGACGCAGTAACCTTTTCATGAAATCGTTGACAAGTGGATCACCATGCTGAGCATGCATGTGAATTGCACCAGCCATAGCCCCACCCTTCAAGCTCTTACAGTTATCAACTAAAACAGCCATCAATCTCATCTTCACAATCGGCTCAGCGAACCAAACCGACAGTCTTCTTAGAGACATATAATTTCCCGAACACGCACCCCCTGAACCCAACGGTATCGGATTCATTGCCTGCCCTTCGAGCACTGCCAACAATTTATAATACTCTGAAAGCTCATCCTGCAACGCAGCACAAAACGCTTGTCCAACCGTGCCTACATCTTGAGCAGGGAACTGATCCATACTCTCGGAGATATACCCTTTAACTTTCCTAAACAACCAGCCGAGCTCACAAAGCCTCCTAACTACACTCCTCGTAGCCCTCGGAACCTTCATCCAATCAGGCAACACATAGCCATCAGCATTCTTATCATACTTCACATACTTCCCATCGATCCCTTGACAAGCATACAACACATCCCTCACCAAAACCTCCTCGGATACCTCATTCTCTTCCTTCGACAAATCCACAAACTCCTTATAGGCCATGTCACGCAAGTTCTCCGGATCCTTAGAAACCATCAAAACCCCTCCACTCCATCCCTTCCCTACATCACCTCTACCCCTCAAACTCCTCGAATTATCCCCTAAACAATTCAAATTCCTAAATTCATCATTCAAACCACCATCAACATAGCCCTTCTCTATTTTCCCCAATTTACCCTTCAAATTATTCAAATTACGATTCGATTCACTTCCAACCAATTCAGGTAACCCACCCGACAATGCGGAGCTTAAAAACCCACTAGAAGCTACACTATTAGACTGATGTTTTTGAATTTTACGATCTTCAGAGACAGTTTTAAGCAAATATAAAACAGCCCATTTGTTTTTCACACTTCCAGGTCCAGTTTTCGACGAGAATTTGGAATAAACATCAGCAAAAGTGAGGGCATCAGAGGATTTACCTTGAGTAGCTAACCGCCGCTTGATGGACTCAGCCATTGCGGACTCATCGGCAGCAATTGAAGGCGTCATTCGACTGGAGAGTATGCGAATAGCGTATCTTAAAGCTTGGTGGAACTGTTGATCTGAAGGGAGGTTAGGGTTAGGGTTTAAGGAATTGGGGGTGGGGGGAGGTGGAGAAGTGGAGAGTAAGCGGTGGACTAGTTCTTTGACTAGATCTAGGGCTCTTTTGTCGCCGTCGTCCATGGCGGATGTACGGTGGCCGGCGGCGGAAGTAGTGGAGTGAGGAGAAGTTGGTGAATATGAGTAAAGTGACTGTTTTTTGGGGGGTTCTTTTTTATTTTTTTGATTTTGATTTAATATGGGCGCGGAAATGGGATTTCCTTTTTTCTTCTTTTATTGCCTCCTTTTTTGTGAAATAGATTAGTTTTTCTTAAAGGCGTCATTATATTGGGAAAAAAAGTAAAATTTTGAGAAACATGTGTTTTGGTCTATTGAATGGGATAAGAACCGATTTTATCTTAAAGTTAATAAAATTTAAGTTTTATATATATATCAGTATAAAAATATTTATTCTATTAGACTAACTTTATCTGTTGTAGCTAATAACTTGTTCGTTTAGAAATATCTCAAAAAGTTAATTATGTTATGAAATATAGCTCAAAGTAACAATATATAACAAGGAAAAACAAACTAAGAGATATAGAGAGAAAGAGAGGAGATTTTATTTCTTCTTTAATTGTGTGTTCTTTCCATCTATTACAATGCCTTTATATAGGCATGAAAAATGAAGAAATATGTCATTAAGCATTTGAGGGGAAGATCATGGAGGAAGATAGACATCCACCATAATTTCTTATAAAACTCCCCCTTGGATGTCCATACATAATATGCCTCGTTAAAACCTTATTAGAAAAAAAAATCTCAGTGAAGGAAAAAGAGTACACATGTTTAGAAATACGCTTTTTAGTTGCCTCATTAAAAACCTTACAAGGAAAATCAAGTGGGACAAAATCTTGTAAGGGAAAAAGAGTACACAGCGTATTAACTCCCCCTGATGAGAGCATCAATTCACATCCTTGAGCCTTCGCATCCCAATCTTGTACACTAGTTTCTTGAAGGTTGACGTCGGTAGAGATTTGGTAAACAAATCAGCCATATTATCACTTGAACAGATCTATTGCACATTGATATCACCATTCTTTTGAAGATCATGCGTAAAAAATAACTTTGGTGAAATGTATTTTATCTTATCTCCTTTTATGAATCCTCCCTTTAATTGGGTTATGCATGATGTATTATCTTCATACAAAATTGTGGGTAGTTTGTCACACTTCAAACCACATTTGTCTCGAATAAGGTGTATTATAGACCTCAACCATACACATTCTCGACGTGCTTCATGAATAGAAATTATCTCAGCATGATTAGATGAAGTAGCCACGATTGATTACTTAGTCGATGGCCAAGATATTGCAGTGTCTCCACATGTAAACACATAGCGAGTTTGAGATTGAGCCTTGTGTGGGTCAGATAAATACCCAGCATCGGCATAACCAACAAGATCGGGACTACAATCATTACCATAAAATAAGTCCATATCGGTAGTCCTTTCTAGATACCGTAATATGTGTTTAATTTCATTCCAATATCTCTTTGTAGGAGCAGAGCTATATCTTGCTAATACATTAACTGAAAAAGATATGTCAGGCCTTGTAGTGTTAGCAAGATACATTAGTGCACTAATTGCACTAAGATATGGTACTTCAGGACCAAAACGTTCTTCATTCTTTTCTTGAGGTTGGAACGGATCCTTATTCACATCAAGTGATTGAACAATCATCGGAGTACTTAATGGTTGTGCTATATCCATGTAAAACCATTTCAATACCTTTTCTATGTAGGCAGATTGATGAACAAAAGTATCGTTTGCAAAATGTTTAATTTGCAAACCAAGACATAATTTTGTCATTCTGAGATCTTTCGTCTCGAATTCATTCTTTAAATAATCAATTGCCTTTTGGAGTTTTGTAGGAGTTCCAATAAGGTTTATGTCATCAACATATACAGCAAGTACAACAAACTCCAATGTTGTTTTCTTTATAAAAACACATGGACAAATGGCATTATTTATATAATCTTCCTTTAATAAATACTCATTAAGGCAGTTATACCACATTCTTCCTAGTTGCTTTAGACCATACAAATATCTTTGCAATTTGATTGAAAATATTTTCCGGGACTTTGAATTTTGTGCGTCAGGCATTTTAAATCCCTCGAAAATTTTCATGTATATCTCATTATCAAGTAAGCCGTAAAGATAGGTTGTAACCACATCCATTAAATGCATGTCAAGCTTTTCGTGGATAGCAAGACTAATGAGATAACGGAACGTTATAGCATCCATAACAGGAGAATACGTCTCTTCATAATTGACACCAGGCCTTTGTGAAAATCCTTGTGCAACAAGGCGTGCCTTATATCTTTGTACCTTATTTTTCTCATTCATTTTACGTACAAAGACCCATTTATAGACAACATGTTTAACACCATTAGGTGTTTGGACTACAGGCCCAAAAACTTCACATTTTGCAAGTGAATCCAACTCAGATTGGATTGCTTCTTGCCATTTTGGCCAATCACGTCTTTGTCGACATTCTCCAACGGATTGAGGTTCAAGATACTCGTTATCTTGCATAATTCTAGATGCAACATTGTATGCAAATACATAATCCATAACTATATTCAATCGATTCAAATCTGTCTCAATATCGATTGAGTTTATTGATAGTTCCTTATTTTCTTGAGTCTTAGTGTCATTGATTTCCTCATGAATCTCAGGATCGGTTAAATCATGGATTTCTTTAGGAGACTCATTCGTAGTGTCATCTTGATCATTTATTTTCCTTTTTCTAGGATTTCAATCCTTAGAACCCAATGGTCTGTCACGCTTTAGGCGTGCTTTTGACTCATTAACTATAACACTAGAAGATTGTCTAGCAGGGGCATCAATACTGATTGGAACATTCTCTGCATGGATATGTGATTTCGTTATCCTTTTCAGATCCGTAAATGCGTCTGGCATTTGATTTGCTATTTTCTGCAAATGAATAATCTTTTACACCTCTTTTTCACAAATAGAGGCACGTGGATCAAGATGAGACAATGATGGATTTTTTCACGAAATTTCCCGTTTGATTCACCAATTTCTCCCCCTAATTTTGGGGAAAATGCCTCCTCGAATCGACAATCTGTAAATCAAGCAGTGAACAAATCTCTCGTTAATGTTTTGAGGTAGCGAATAATGGAGGGCGATTTAAAGCCAACATATATTCCTAGCCTTCTTTGGGGACCCATCTTGGTGCGATATGGCTGTGCTACATGCACATATACTGCGCACCCAAAAATTCTTAAATGGGATATATTAGATTCATGACCCAAAACTAATTGCAACGGGAAATATTTATGATAATTTGTCGGTCTAAGATGAACTAGCGTTGCAGCATGCAAAATAGCATGACCCCAAACAGAAATGGGCAATCTCGTTTTCATGAGTAACGGTCTTGCTATCAATTACAGACATTTAATCAAAGACTCTGCAAGTTCATTTTGAGTGTGAACATGAGCTACAGGATGTTCCACTTTTATCCCAATTGATAAGCAATAATCATTAAATACTTAGGATGAAAACTCAGCATCATTATCAAGTCGAATAGACTTAATTGGATTATCGGGAAACTGTGCCCATAATCGAATTATTTGTGTCATTAGTTTTGCAAACGTCAGGTTGCGAGATGACAATAGGCACACATGAGACCATCTAGAAAATGCATCTATTAAAACCATAAAATATCTAAACGACCCACTAGGTGGGTGAATAGGTCTATAAATATCCCCTTGTATACGTTCCAAGAACGCAGAGGACTCAATCCCAACCTTTGTTGGTGATGGTCTAATAATTAACTTACCTTGATAACAAGAAGTGCAAGAAAATTCATTATTTAAAAGAATCTTTAAATTCTTTAATGGATGCCCATTTGAGTTTTTTATAATTCGTCTCATCATAATTGATCCAGAATGTCCCAATTGATCATGCCAAAGTACAAAAATATTGGAATCAGTAACCTTTTGGTTTACGATAGAATGTGCCTCAATTGCACTAATGCTTGTCCAATACATGCCACAAGATAAAGATGAAAACTTTTCAATAACCCTTTTCTGGCCAGATACATTCTTGGTAATGATGAGATATTCGAGATTATTCTCATCTATTGTCTCAATATGAAATTCATTTCGAGGGATATCTTTAAAACTCAACAAGTTCCTCTTGGACTTGGAGGAGAACATTGCATTCTCTATGATAAGTATTGTTCCATTAGGCAGAGTTATAGTAGCTCTTCCAGAGTCTTCAATTAGATTACTACTATCAGAAATTGTAGTAACATCTGCCTTACACATACTTAAATGAGAGAAATATTTCTTCTCTTTGAATATTGTCTGTGTCGTACATAAATCAATTAAGCAAATATTTTTACAATTGAACTTTGATCCAAGTTTTCTTTGAGAGATATCTATATTTGCTTAGTCATCTCAAAGAGCTTCTTGATACGGTAGAGTCTCGTGCTGATAACGTGTTATGAAATATAGCTCAAAGTAACAATATAGAACAAGGAAAAATAAGCTAAGAGATATAGAGAGAAAGAGATGAGATTTTATTTCTTCTTCAATTGTGTGTTCTTTCCATCTATTAAAATACCTTTATATAGGCATGAAAAATGAAGAAATATTTTATTGAATATGTCATTAAGCATTTGAGAGGACGATAGACATCCACCATAATTTCTTATAACAAATTATAGGTTTTTCTCTCCGTTGGAATAATGTGGTCGTTATGCTCATTACTAAACTTATTAAAAAGATATATCTTTTTTATCAGAGGTTGAATCGATCATCAGAAGAAGAATTAGACCAAAAATTAGAATACATTATGGAAAAATCAAACTTACATCGAAGAGAAGCAAATGAACGGCGTTCATAAAAATTCTCGTAGAATTAAGAATGAAGTTCTCATTCTGTACCAAAGTATCTATCTTCCACCCTGGTGGCCCTACAAGAACCAACTCCTTCACTGTATCAAGCTTCCCCTCTCTGTTGGCCCTACAAGAACCAACTCCTTCACTTTATCAAGCTTCCCCTCTCTACAGAAAGCATCAACAATAATTGAAAATGTTTATAGAGATAGATCATGGGTTTGCAGTTGCCCAAAAATTTTGTAGGTTCGTAAAAACGGTCTAATGATTAATACTTATTGCTTAATCGTGAGTTTCATCTTTATTTTATGATGTTTCGTGATCATGCAATAAGAATTTGTAATTATATCCATATTTTCATGCGTATTAGTACATACTAATATTGCATAATATTTTGAACGGACTCTGATTGACCTAAAATTTTGTAGGTTCGTAGGAAGCGAACTAATGACTAATACTTATGGCTTTGCCATTACTAACGATGTTTTTTTGGTATTTTGGGTTCATTTAATGGTATTTTGGATTCATTTAATGGCATTTCAGGGTCATGCAACACGAATTTGTTATTAAATCTACTTTTTAATGTGCATTAGTATATGCTAATTTTATAGATTTTTTTACGAACTTTGATTGCCTCAAATTTCGCAAGTTATAGAAAACGGCCTAGTGACTAATACCCATCGCTTTGCCATGACTTTCGGGTTTACTTTTTGATTTTTTGGAGTCATGCAATACGAATTTGTGACTATATCTAATTTTTTCGTATATATTAGTACATACTGATCTTGTATAAAAATTTTGACGGACTCCAATTGGTCTGAGATTTTGTAAATCCATAGAAAATGGCCTGGTGATCAATATTAATTGCTTCACCATGACTTTCGATTTATTTTATGGCATTGCATAGTAATGCAATACGAATTTATGATTATATCCACTCTTACGTGTGTACTAGTACATGTTAATTTTGTAAAAACGATTTACGGACTCCGCTTGGCATTAAATTTAGTAGGTCCATAGGAAACGACCTAGTGACCAATACTCATTACTTCACCATAACTTTCGGGTTTATTTTTGGGTGCTCCGGGGTCATGCATCGCGAATTTGTGATTATATCCACTTTTTCGTGTGTATTAGTCATACTAATTTTGTAAAAATATTTATTGACGAACTCCGATTAGCTTGAAATTTTATAGGTCCATACAAAACGACCTAGTGACTAATATTTATTACATTCTTTTCATTCGTAAAAGAAATAATGTTTCCTTCCTCACTCTCTCGATGCAGTTTAAGCTAACGTGCGCCGACCTCGTCAATAGTAGGAAAGAAGGCACGCAGTCGTCCTAAAAAGCAACAGATCAAGATTGATGACAAAATACCCAAGCTCAAAAACATCGGAAGTACCTTGTCTGCAGTCATGGAGTCAACCTCTGGAACTTTCAAAATGCAGGTAGGAGGTAGAATACTTACCTAGATCCCTTTGTGTCAGAGCCTCTGCATTTGTAAGTCAATAGCAGAAACGAGCAAATCAGAGCCATATTCCTATGCAAGTGAACTTGAGAGATAGTGTAACACCTCCTCCATCTAGGGGTGTTACTGTTCCATTGGGTAAGGAGCTGAAAACTGGAAATCAAGCTTCAAAATCGGTTGATGCTACACTAGGTAAGAAGAAGGAAGCTGAGAATCAATCACCAGAACACATTACTGTTCCATTGCCGGAAATTACTAGGGAATCAACTTGGGTTGGGGTCCTTAATGGTAATCGATTAGCTGCTAATGGTATGCCTTTGCACTACATTAATTCTGAATTAGTAGAAGGTAATCTTGTGGCCAAACTTGAGAAATCAGATTTAGAAGCTAAAACTTTGAAGTGGAAATGTGCCTTAATCATCTATGTAATGGGGAAAAGCTAGGGTATAACTACATGCATAGATATATAAACCAGATGTGGAATACGGTCACTATGCCAGAGCTCTATTCTCATGATTATGGTTACTACATTGTTAGGTTTCAATCCATGGCTGATATGAAGAAAATTATGTGTGAGGGGCCTTATACGGTCAACAATAGGCTCATGATAATGAAACAATGGAGTCCATAGTTTGATTTTGATGCTAAATTTTTAATTGAGATTCCTCTATGGGTTAGATTTCCCAAACTTCCCATGAACTACTAGGGAGGTAGCTCATTAAGTAGAATAGCAACCACAATAGGAATTCCACTATTTGCGGATAAGTACACTGCCAAAAAAACTAGAATCTCTTGTGTCAGAATTCTCATTGAGGTGAATATTACTAAACCTCTTCCAAGCAAGGTCCCTATTATGGATGACTCAGGTAGGCTTTTTGATCAGACAATAGAATATGATTAGAAACCTGAATTTTGTGGGAAGTGCTTAAAAATTGGTCATGATTGTACATAAAATCTCGCAAGGAGGAGGTTAAACAAGTTTAGCAGCCCAAAAGAAATAGGCCACATCCTGTGAAGCAAGTGTAAAAGAGTACAGGAGTTGTGTTAGCTCCTACACACAAAACTAACCAATGGCAGACAATGATGCTGAATGAATAAGGGATCACTACTTTTGCTGATGAGAGCAGAGTAGTAGAACGAATACCTACATAAGGCCATCAACAATCTCTTGATAAAGGGAAGAAAGCAGCTGAAGTAAATGGCATGCCTCTGAACTATGCACAAGCAGTTGTATCACCTGGTAAGTAAAGCCCTAGTCAACAGACAAATGTAGCTATTATGGCTAATTTGTCACTACTATCTGCAGGTGGTACATCCAAACCTGCTTGATGTCTTGGTTGGTTTGGAACATTAGAGGTACCAACAAACATTATAAGCAAAAAGAGTTGCGTACCTATATTAAAGAGAATAATATTAAACTAGTTGGTTTAGTATAAACTAGAGTAAAAAAAGATAAGGCATATGGAATTGCTAATAGGGTAGTGCCAGGATGGCAAGTAAGATTTAACTATGAACATGCTGCTAATGGAAGAGTTTAGGTATTATGAGATCCTTCCTACTATGATATAACAGTGATAGATCAGTCTGCTCAAGCTATGCATTGTGATGTTAGAGGAAGGAAGAACCAAGTGAACTGTCTCATGACAATCATAAATGGGTTTAACACAATTGAGCTGAGAAAGCCTCTGTGGGTGCATCTGCAAAACCTTGCAGCACAGATCACCAATCCTTGGTTCATTTGGGGAGATTTTAACTCAGTGTGAGATTTTAACTCAATGTTAAATGTACAAGACAGACTTTATGGGAATCCAGTAACAAGTAATGAGATTCAATACTTCACAACTTGTATGCAATGTTTGAACTTATGTGAATTACCTTGGAAGGGGGAATACTATATATGTTCTAATAAACAATAAGGTGCAGATAAAGTTTTCAGCAGGATTGATAGAGCTATTAGAAATGATGAATGGATGAATATTTTTGGTCATATGGAGGTGGACTACAAAATGCTTTTTATCTCAAATCATGTTCCCATGATGATCACTTTAAGGACAGTTGAATCCAGTGGCAACATCCCATTTAAGTTCTTTAATGTTTGGGTTAATCATGAGGATTTCTTATCAGCGGTTGAGGGAGTTTGGCAGACACGACTACATTCAGACACCATGAAAGATATCTGGTACAAGTTGAAGGCTCTTAGGTCAGAACCGAAGCAATTTAATAACACTGAGTTCAGAGGAGTAACAACTAAGATAGAACATCTCAGATACATGCTGTAGGATACTCAAGAGCAGCTGAACATGGGCTACTCTGATGCAATAGTATTAGAAGAGAAAAGGTTACTTGAAGATCTCGAAAGATGGTCACTAATAGAGGAAAGCATCCTTTAGCAGAAATTCAGAGCTAAGTGGATAAAACTTGGTGATTTTAACACCAAATATTTCTCAGTTGTCATGAAGGAAAGAAGTCATAGAAAAGTTATTGCAAAACTAAATACTGCCTTTTGAGATAGACTCACTAACCAGAAGCAGATCCAACAAGAAATAATTGCCTTTTATAAATCCCTTATGGGATCAAGATCAGCTCGCTTGCCTACGGTGAACAAATATATATTGAAACTGGGACCTGTCCTCTCACACTCCCAGCAGGTGAGCCTTTGTGTTGTGGTCACTGACCAAAAAATATTTGAAGCTCTGTGTGCAATTGGAGATGACAAAGCACCGGGGGTTGATGGCTATAATGCATTATTTTTCAAAAGAACTTGAACACTTATCAGACCAGAAGTGTGTCATGTAGTGAAGGAATTATTTCATTCACGCAAGCCTTTTAGAGCAATTAATTGCACAGCCATCACTTTGATTCATAAGGTTCCTTATCCTACAAGTATCAAGGAATATAGACCTATAGATTGATGCATTGTTCTGTAAAAACTAATTTCCAAAATTCTTACAAATAGGTTGCAAAAAGTTATTGCTTTAGTTGTGTCAGACACCCAAGCTGGCTTCATTCCTGGAAGGAAAGTAACAGATAATGTTCTATTGGCCAATGGGTTAGTCAAGGCTCACTTAAGGAATAATATTTCTCCAAGATTCCTCATCAAAGTGGACATTCAGAAAGCCTATGATACAGTCAACTGGAAGTACTTATATCAAGTTTTGGAATATTTGGGATTTCTAGTTCAATTTACCAATTAGATACTAGAGTGTGTCAACAATGAATTATGCCATTCTCATCAATGGGAAGACTACTAAACCATTTGATGCAGCTAGAGAGCTTAGTCAAGGAGATTTTATGTCTTCATTTCTCTTTGCCATAGCAATGGAGTATCTGGGCAGGAAACTAAAGGCACTTAAACATGAGAAAACTTTCGACTATCATCCTATGTGTTCTAGATTGGACCTAACTCATTTGAGCTTTGCTGATGACCTTCTCCTCTTCACAAGAGGAGATACTACTTATGTTGTCCTATTGCACCAAAAGTTCAACACCTTTTCAGAAGCTTCTGGGCTTAAAGCAAATCTAGCCAAAAGCTCAATATATTATAGAGGAGTTAGCAATGAACTGAAGCACGAGATTCAACAAGCCCTAGCGTACAGTCAAGGAGTATTGCCTTTTAAATATCTGGGCATATCTCTTGATACTAAGAAGCAGTCAATATTGCAATGGCAACCTCTCATTGACAAAATTGTGAGCAGAATTTCTTCATGGACAACAAAGAAATTGTCTTATGCAGGCAGAATACAACTAATCCAAACAGTAATCTTTAGCATTCAAGTTTACTGAGCTCAGATCTTCATTATACCTGCTAAAGTCATCAAAGCAATTGAAGTACATTGTACAAGCTATATATGGTCTGGGGTGAATACAATAATCAAAAAGTCTTTGGTGGCATGAGATAGGATGTGTTTTCCAAGAGCTGCTGGAGGACTGAATATGATTAACTTGTTCATGTGGAACAAAGCGGCTATCACTAAGACCTGCTGGGAGTTGGCTAACAAGAAGGACAAGTTATGAATTAGATGGATCCATAGCTACTATATCAAAGAGCGGGAGTTCATGCATATGGGAGTACCAAAGCAAGCATGTTGGATGGTTCGAAATGTGTTTGAGGCAAGGGACAGGTTACACCTTATTAGCAATTTGTCACAAGGCATAGTTATAAAATAAGTGTACGTGTAACTACTAGGTGTACTTCCAAAAGTTTCATGGAAAGGATTGATGTGTCAAAACCAAGCAACACCAAAAGTCATCTTCACCATGTGGCTCCAGGTGCAAGGAAGAATGTTAACAACTGATAGGTTGAAGAAATGGGGAATGTCGGTAGATGACACTTGCTATTTCTGCCATCAAAAACCAGAGACGCGAGATCATTTGTTTGTTGAATGCGAATATGGTAAATGCCTATGGCACAGACTCATGCCCTGGCTGCAAATTCAGTATCCTCCTATAGACTCATGGGAAGCAAATCACCAATGGATAGTTATGAAAACTAAGGGCAGATCTCAGATGGCAAGAGTACTTAAGCTAGTCTATGCAGTGTATATTCATGCACTGTGGATTGACAAAAATTCACGGATCTTAGAGAAGCAAACTACTGCGTTGGAGGTCCTAGCTAGGAGAGTGGCTTGCATGTGCAACTTCAGAGCTAAAGGCTATACACGAGTGTTGCTCAGTAATTGTAAATATTAGTCATTAACATGTAGAGACTAGAATGTGTATAGCGAGGCAGAGAATGTAGATTTTTTTTTGATACTTTCTTTTATCTTGTAGAGCAGACTGAGATGGTCTACTCAGTTTAGTACATGCTGATTTTGTAAAAATAATTGACGGATTTCGACTGGCTTAAAATTTCGTAGGTCCATAGGAAATGGACGAGTAACTAATACTTATTGTTTCGCCATGACTTTCAGGTTCATTTTTTGATGTTTTTGGGCTATGCATCACGGATTTGTGATTATATTTACTTTTTCATGTGTATTAATACATGCTAATTTTGTAGAATTTTTTTGACGGACTCTAATTGGTTTGAAATTTTGTAGGTACATAGAAAACAGCCGAGTGAGCAGTCCTTATTGCTTTGCAGTGACTTCCAGGTTCTTTTTATAGCATTTCAAGGTCATTTAATACGAATTTAGAATTGTATCTACTTTTCTGTGTTTATTAGTACATGTTAATTTTGTTTAATTATTTTTTGCAAAATTCGATTAACTTGAAATTTGCAGGTTCATAGAAAATGACTTACTGACCAACACTCATTATTTTGCTATGACTAATGAATTTTTGAGTATATCCACTTTGTCGTGTATATTAATATATGCGGATTTTGTAGAATTTTTATGACGGACTCTAATTGGCTTGAAATCTTGTAGGTCCATAGGAAACATCCTAGTGACTAATACTTATTGCTTTTACGGTTTATTTTTTATGTTTTGGGGTCATGCATCACGGGTTTTGTGATTATATCTACTTTTTCGTGTATATTAGTATTTGCTGACTTTATATAATTTTTTTGACGGACTCTAAGTGGCCTGAAATCTCTTACGTCCATTGGAAACGGCTCAGTGACTAGTACTCATTATTTCACAATGACTATCAGGTTCATATTTTGGTATTTTGAAGTCATACAACATGAATTTATAATTACATTCACTTTTTTGGGTGTATTAATACATTTGTTTATTTTGTAAAAAACATTAATGAACTTCGGTTAGCCAAAAAATTCGTAAGTCCATAGAAAATGACCTAATGACCAATACTTATTGCTTTACTATGACGTTGGGGTTTATTTTATGGCATTTCGTGTTCATGCAACAAGAGTTTGTGATTATATCCATTTTTCGTGTGTTTCGTACATGCTAATATTGTAAAATTTTATTGACAGACTCTGATTGGCCTAAAATTTGATAGGTTCGTAGGATAAAGTCCAGTGACTAATACTCATGGCTTTGGCATGACTAACGATACTTTTTGACATTTTGAGTTCATTTTATGATATTTCGGCGTCATGCAACATGAACCATTGATTAAATCCACTTTTTCGTGTGTATTAATACATACTCCCTCTGTTCCAGTTTATGTGAACCTATTTTCTTTTTGGTCAGTTCCAAAAAGAATGACCCCTTTCTAAATTTGGTAATAATTTAGCTTAAACTTACAATTGTACCCTTAATGAGAAGCTTTTACAATCACACAAATACTTTGGACCCCTTTTTGACTTGTTTAGGACCACAAATTTTAAAAGTCTTCATTTTTTCTTAAACTCCATGCCCAATCAAATAAGTTCACATAAATTGGAACGGGGGGAGTACTAATTTTGTAAAAAATATTTGACGAACTCTGATTGACCTTAAATTTTATAGGTCATACATAGGAAACGACCTAGTGACCAATACTCATCGCTTAGCCATGATTTTCAAGTTTATGATTTGGTGTTTTGGGGTCATGCAATATATATTTTTGGTTATATCTACTTTTTATATGCATTAGTACCTCTTGATTTTGTAGAATTTTTTTAATAGACTCCAATTGGCTTGAAACTTTGTAAGTTCATAAGAAATGGCCTAGTGACCAATACTCACCACTTCGCCACGACTTTTGGGTTTAAAAATGACCTAATAAACAATAGTCATCAATTTGGCATGGCCGTTCCTCGTTTTTTGGCTTTTTAGGTCCATAAAATAGGAATTTAGGACGATTCTCAGATAGTCATGTGCTACAGTCCACGCACCTCCTAAAGTTTTACGGACTCATAAAAAATGGCCTAGCGAAGAATAGTCATCGATTCGTCATGACCGTTCCTCATTTTTTGGCATTTTAGAGTCACAAAATAGGAATTCAGGATCATTTCCAGATTTTTGTGTGCTATAGTCCACGCCACCTGCATAAATTCTGGCAACCAACCCCGAATCTCCTAAAATTTTACGGGCCCATAAAAAATGACCTAATGAAGAATAGTCATTGCTTCGCCATGACCGTTTCTCATTTTTTGGTATTTTATGGCCATAAAACAAGATTCAAAACGATTCCCAGATTTTCATGTGCTATAGTGCACATATCTCCTAAATTTTTGGGGGCACATCAATAATGACCAAATGAAGCATAGTCATGGGTTTGTCATGATCGTTTCTCATTTTTTTGGCGTTTTAGGGCCATAAAATATGATTTCAAGACAATTTTTAAAGTTTCTATAATCCACACCATCTGCATGAATTTAGGCGACCGATCCTGATTCTCCTAAAATTTTACTGGCCCATCAAAAATAACATAATGAAGAATATTCATTGCTTCGCCATGACTATTTCTCATTTTTAGTGTTTTAGGGCCATAAAACAGGAATTCAAGACAATTATCAGATTTTCGTGTGCTATAGTCCATGCCATCTGCATGAATTCGGGCGACGGCCGTGAATCTCCTAAGATTTTATGAGCCCATCAAAAATGACCTAACGAATAACAATCATTGCTTCGCCATGACCGTTACTCATTTTTGGCATTTTAGGTCCATAAAACAGGAATTCAGGACGATTCTTAGATTTTCGTGTGTTATAGTCCACGCTATTTGTATGAATTCAGGCGACCAACCACGAATCTCCTAAAATTTTGCGGGTCAATCAAAACGACCTAATGAACAACAGTCATCGTGTCACAGCCTAGAATTCCCGCCGTCAGGATCATGATGGCGCCTAACATTTCACTTGCTAGGCAAGCCAACGTTAGATGTATTTATTAATTATTTTTAACAAACTTCAAATACGAGAAAAAAAAAATAACAAAAATTGAATAGTCTGAAACAAGATAATTAAGTTAATAAGTGGTGAAATTCAAATACAACCTCGGATCTGTTGTCACAAATACATGAGCGTCTAAGATACTACAAATAATGGTCTGAAATAAACATAAATGTCTGAATCAAATGAATAACTAAAAGAAGTAGAAGGGGACTTCAGAGTTGCGGATGTCATGCAGCTATACCTCAAGTCTCCTCAGGGTAGCTGGATCCAAGCAAGTCTACGGTACGCCACTGGGACTAACTCTGGTATCTACACAAGAAATATAGAGTGCAATATGAGTACAATCGACCCCATGTACTATGTAAATGCCGAGCCTAACCTCGACGAAATAGTGATGAGGCTAAGGCGGGTCACTTACAATAATAACAAAAAGATAGGAATAGAAGTAAAGCAAGTAACTCATATCAGCGAAACTCAAATTAACCAGCAGAGAGTCCCGAATAACCAGTCATATAACTCATCTCAACAATCGAGGCCAATTCAACAATCACAACAAATATAACTTTCATCAACATGTTGCGGCGTTCAAACCGATCCCATAATATAAACTTTAAACAAATATGTTACAGCGCGCAACCCAACCCCTCCATATAATCATCTGTCAATACCATAGTCCATCCTTATTCTGCCCTTTTCAATTCATTTCTTTTCAATTTCTGTTGCGGCATGCAACCCGCTCCCTAAATAATGTCAATTAACAATAGTAACTCAATAACTAAGATTTACATGAAATCATACATCAAGAGAACAAATGTACGAGCAATGGAGAATAACATGATAATCAAGAGACTCGAACTACTTGGATGTCTCAACTTTACCAACTCAACGGTATCTACTTTTAACAATACGTACAAGTGAAACTACTTCAATGAAGGCAACAATTAAAATGAAACTATAATGCAACAAGGCATAAGACAATTTAGATATATGGGGGAAACAAATCGAGACAATTAGTAAACAAGTATGGAATCAGGAATGGGATGGATATTTTAATACAAGAAATGTTAAATGGCAAGTAGCAATTATGGCATGGAAGTCAAATAAGCATCTAGCAATTAAGGCATGAAGACAAGACATAATATTAAGCAATGAAGATAGGGAAATCAAGTATTGTAACCGTTAAGTCATGGAAACAAGTAATTAATGAAATACAAAAAAGCATGGAAACAAGTAATTTGGCGGCGTATATACCCCCGTCACCTCACATATACATCGCTACACATGTATTTCACATAGCACATAGCTCAAGGGTTTCTAATTCCTTCAAATAAAGGTTAGACCCAATTCTTACCTCACTCCGCAATCAACTCAAAGTTCAATCATGGCCTTGCCTTTCGAACAAGTCTCCAAACCAACCAAATCTAGCAAATTATTAACCAAACGATTCAAAATAAGCCTTAGAAACTATGCACGAATGAAAGAGGTTAAATTTAGATCATTATTGAAAAGGTCAACAAAAGTCAACCCCCAGCTCGCTTGGTCAAAATCAAAATTCTGACCAAAACCCGAATACACATTCACCCTCGAGCTCGGTTATGTAATGTATTTCGAAATTCAACCTCAATTCGAGGTCTAAATCCCAAATTCACAAAAATTCCTAATTCTACCCAAATCCCTAATTTCTACCATGAAAATCCTAGATTTGATGTTGAAATCTTATGAAATGTAATAGGTAATTGAAAGGAAATGGATTAAAGTCGCTTATCAATGAATTTAGGAAGAAAATCTCTTAGGAAAATCGCCTCTAGAGTGTTTAGGGTTGAGAGTTTGAAGAAATGAGCTAAATCTCGTTTTCCCCTCTTTTACCATATGAAGTTATCGCAATTGCGATACAAAGTTCGAAATTGCGATGATCGCAAAAACGATCAACCGTTCGCAAATGCGAAGAAGTCACTGAGCTTGTTGTCATCGCAAATGTGAATCAAGGCATTCCGCAAATGTGAACAATACTTCGCAAATGCGAAGAGGCACCAAGTAGACAGTGGTAGCAATTGCGACCAAATCCTTCACAATTGCGAAGATGTAGAGTCCGCAAATGCGAAGAATATATCGCAAATGCGAACTCTTCCCAACCCATCCCATGCTCGCAAATGTGACACATTGTTCGCAAAAAAGCGAGGCTCGCATTTGCGAGCTAGACTTTACAAATGCGAGATCTGCAGTCCAGCACCAGAAACAGATTGCACCAGCTATTTTCCTAAGTCTGAAACCACTCTGTAGCTTATCCGAAATTCACCCGAGCCCTCGGAGTTCCAAACCAAGCATGCAAACAAGTCCAAAAATATCATACGAACTGGCTCGCACGATCAAAATACTGAAATAACACCTAGAACTATGAACCGGTCACCAAAACAATTTATATTTTCAATGAAACTTAAGAACATGCAATTTTTCAACCGGACGTCCAAATCATGTCAAATCAACTCTGTTTTGCACCAAATTTAGCACACAAGTCATAAATACTGAAACAAATATATACCAAATTTTGGAACCGTAATTCGAACCCGATAGTAACAAAGTCAAACTACGGTCAAACTTATGAATTCTTTAAACCATTAGATTTCTAGATTTCAACAAATTACGTTAATTCAAGTTAGGGACTTTTGAATTCGATTTCGGGCATACGCCCGAGTCCCAAATCACGATACGGACCTACCGGGATCGTCAAAATATTGATCCGGGTCTGTTTGTTAAAAACGTTGATCGAAGTCAACTCAAATAAATTTTAAGATACGATTTCATATTTTTCTCAATTTTTAACATCAAAACCTTCTGGAAGAAGACACGGACTACGCATGCAAATCGAGGAAGGCTAAATGAAGCTAATTGAGGTTTCGAAATACATAAATGAGGGTTAATTGGAAATGACCTATCAGGTCATCACACAACGCTCCGTCATGATTGTTGCTCATTTTTTGGTATTTTAGGGACAAAAAATAAGAATTCATGATGATTTCAAGATTTTCGGTGTTATAGTCAATGCCATATGTATGAATTCAGGCGACTGGACCCGGATCTGTTGAAATTTTGTGGGCCTATCAAAAATGGCCTAATGAACAATAGTGATCGATTCGCCATGACCGTTCCTCATTTTTTGGCGTTTTAAGGCTATAAAATAGGAATTCAGGACGATTCCCAAATTTTTCGTGTGCTTTAATCCACGTCATTTACATGAATTCAGGAGATCGGTCCCAAATCTCCTAAAATTTTACGTGCCTATAAAAAATGACTTAATAAACAATAGTTATCACTTTTCCTTGGTTGTTTCTCATTTTTGGTATTTTAGGGCTATAAAACATGAATTTAGGATAATTCCCAGATTTTTATGTGCTATGGTCCATGCCATTTGCATGAATTCGGGCGACTAGCCCTGAATCTCCTAAAATTTTGCGAGCCCATAAGAAATAACCTAATGAACAATAGACATCGCCTTCGCCATGACCGTTACTTATTTTTTGATGTTTTAGGGCCATAAAAAGAAATTCAAGACGATTCTCAAATTTTCGTGTGCTATAGTTCACGCCATTTGCATGAATTCGGGCGGCCGAACCCGTATATTTTAAAATTTTGCGGACCCAGTAAAAATAACCTAATGAATACTCCATAGTTATCTCTTCACCATGATCGTCTCTCATTTTTTGGCATTTTAGGACAATAAAACGGGAATTTAGGATGATTCCCAGATTTTTGTGTGCTATATAGTCCACACCATCTGCATGAATTCGGGCAACGAGCTCAGAATCTCCTAAAATTTTGCAGACCCATCGTAAATGACCTAATGGACAGTAACCATTGCTTCGTCATAACCGTTCCTCATTTTTTGATATTTTAGGACTATGAAACAGGAATTTAGGACGATTCCCAGATTTTCGTATGCTATAGTCGACGACATATGCATGAATTCGGGAGACCAGCCCCGAATCTCCTGATATTTTGCAGGCCCATAAAAATGACATATTGAACAATAGTCATCGCTATTCCATGATCGTTCCTCGTTTTTTAGCATTTTAGGGCCAAACAGGAATTCAGGACTATTCCGAGAGTGTCATCTGCATGAATTCGGGCGACTGCCACCGAATCTCCTAAAATTTTTGGAATCTTGTATATATTTTTTGGGGGAAATTTCATCACCATGTTTACTACATCATGCATGAAATTTCCTTTTCATCTTGCATCTATTGTTGCTGATCACGCTTAAAAATTTGGAAGGATATCTTTGCGTGTGATTCTTGGAGAGAAAGAATCCTTATGTATTTGTGTTTTAAAATTTGTATATGTTTGTCTAATTTTAGTAAGTTTATGATCAATGACTAGAAATTGGTAAGTTAGAACTTATTTAGGATATTTCTGCAACATTATCATATTAATTAGCAGTCGAAAGAGGGATCATCCCACCAACTTGCTCGTACAAAGTAGCATAAAAGTTAAAACTCACAGCAAGTGAGTCAATGGGCTTATTTGGTCTTATCTCAAAAATGGGTCGTCTACTCAAATAGAGCTGGAATGTTTTGGGCGAAGGCTAAGCTTATCCAGTTACAGATTGGACTGGGCCGTCCTAGGAAAAACGAAATAGCAAAAAATGCTAATGTTGAGAGTGGGCCTTAGACCAACTCGGCCATCTCAACTTGATGAAGAATTCTCGGTAATGTATATTATTATTCCCGATGACGAAGGCCTTAGCCGATGACTATTGTTTTGAATCCAATGACCTTTGGTCTGTTATGTTATATTCCCCGCAGATTCGGAAAAGGTCATTGCAACTTCCACCAGAAAATTGAGTGGAGGTAATCTTTTGCTTCTTTCTTTAAAAGATCATTGCAACTTAAGTAAAGAAAATTAAGCGAGGTCTCTTATTTAATCTTCTTTCTCACTTATCAGAAAAATAATGCCAATTGAAATTTTTTGGCTGCTAATGACTAAGAGCCCGTTTGGACATAAGAATTTTTTCCCTTTTTTTCAAAAAAAAAATTATTTTTTTTCGAAATCAACGTTTGTTCATAAAATTTTCAATTTTCACTTGAAGATGCGTTTTGAAAATTTTCAAAAATTTGAAAAACTCCAAAAAGTTATTTTTCAAAATTTTCACTCAAATCACTCACAAAACTTTAAAAACAACCCAAAATTATATTCATGTCCAAACACAATTCTAAATTTCAAATACCATTTTCACTTGAAAATTTTTTTCCCCCTATTTTAGATTTTTACTATTCTTATGTTGAGGTGGATGTGTGGGCACACTAGAATAGATAAGATTAGGAATGATGTTATTCGGGAGAAGGTGCACGTGGTAAGCAAGATGAATTTCGAAAGGCTTAGATGGTTCGGACATGTTCAAAGGAGAAGCCCAGATGCTCCGGTACGGATGTGTGAGCGACTGGTTGTGGAGGGCACGAGAAAAGGTAGAGGGCGGCCTAAGAAGTATTGGGGAAAGGTGATCAGACAGGATATGGCGAGGCTCCAGATTTCCGAGGATATGACACTTGGTAGGAAGATGTGGAGGTCGAGTATTAGAGTTGTAGGTTAGGATGTAGTTGAGTCTTGACTTACTTCGTACCATTGTGGGACTAGCCACGTAGGGTTTTTGTCTAAGCTAGCTAATGACAATGTTGTATTTTACTACTTCGCTTTTTAGTGCATGTCCTATTTACTAGCTATCGTTTTTGCTTTGTATCTTTCTTCTGCATTTCATGGTGTTCCTATTTTTCCTATGATTGTTGTGGTGATACTAATATTGTCTCCTTTTGTCGTTTTGTCTTTTTGTTTTCTTGAGCCGAGGGTCTTTCGGAAATAACATCTCTACTCCTTTGGGGTAGGGGTAAGGTCTGCGTACACACAGGAGCGGCCCAAGAAGATTGGTGGCCTAAAGCCAATTTTTAATTTGGGGCCTTTCAGAAGGAAAAAAAATTTATCATAACATCGATGATTCATTCCGATGTTCCTACACATAGAACAACACAATTTAGCGCAATTGTCGCACAATAACTCACTTAAACCAACAAAATATAGGGTGAGTAATGTGCTAAAAGTATAGAATTTTGGTCTAACATTAGTTGTTAATAGTTTCTTTTATAAATAATTTAGTCTCTCCTAAGATATTGTTGATCTTAGCTAATAGAATCAAATTCATATAGATACCTCACTAATGATGTCACTCGTAAAATTTAAATAATGAAAAATTTTATATTCGCGACAAGGGTTTAGGGGGAGTGATTCTCTTTTTGTATTTTTTGCTCAAACGGTTACATCACTACTAAATTAAAAGTTATCTTGAATTTTTATAAAATATTTTATTTCTTATTTTAACATACCCAATATATTTAGACCATGTCTCTAAAGATTGTTGTGAGATGTATTTGATCCAACTTACCTTAATTAAATATATTGGGTTCGAGTCCTGTGGTTAAAAAAAATCCTATTAAAACGTGTTCTCTCTTTTACTAGGTCTTACGCGGTACGAATCTAGATTAGTCGGGGTCTCAATACAAATACGAGTAGAAAAATAAAAGAAAAATTTGGGGCCCTCGAAATTTGGGGGCTTAAAGCCTTTGCTTTAGTGGCTTGACCCTTGGGCCGCCCCTGCATATACACTACCCTCCTCAGACCCCATTAGTGAGATTTTATTATATGTTGTTGTTGTTGTACGGAGGCTTCTTTTAACCATATTGTGAACTGAAATTATTGTACGTTAGACGGGCTTGAATTATTACGATTTAATTTCATCTATTTTTCCATTTAAATCACAATCACTATGACACACACACACACACATATATATATATATATATATATATATATATATATATATATATATATATATATATATATATATATAGAGTACTGGTCAATATCTAATACTTATTATATAAATACATCTTTCACGTAATTAAACAAAAGTATTCATTTTAGTTTCAGTCCTACTCGAGAATCAATGCTAAAAATATTTAGAAAGGTTCGTTTACAATTATTAAATTAAGTACACTTATGATATTTTCATAAAAAAATACTGGATTTTGACACCAAAACACGAGGAGCAACTATTTTAAGATTATCCAAAAGCATAAAAGATTGAAAACAATATACTTCATGAAAGTGGGTAGGAGTAGGACTATCTTCTTTTGGTGTGAACTCCTCCTTTGTGTAATAATAATACATGAAATCTTGGTATAACCCCTAATTGTTCCACTATTGACTACTCAACTATGTAGTAATGATTCATTAGCCAAATCTCCATTTTGGAGTCACCATCATTTTTTTCTGTATAAAGCTAAACTGATGTTGTTACTGTTCTTGTTTTCATTATTTTCTAAATGATTTTTTTATTATTGTTTTCTTTTTCAAACCTGTTTTGAACTGTTTTTCTTTAGCCGAAGGTTTATCGAAATAATCTTTCTACCTTCATAAGGTAGAAGTAATATTTGCATACACACTATCCTCCTCAAAGTATGTTGTTGTTATTGTATAAAGTTAAACTCTCAGTTAGGCTAATTAGCACTGAATATTTTCTCAGACCAAAGAAGAAATCTGCCTCTCATTATTTATTCTCAGAAAACCACTTTCTTTTCTTTCACAAGGAGATTTCCTTTAACAACTTCAAAAGAGAAATACTACTTTTGTATAAACGGTTCAAGATATTCTAACATGTTTCCTATCTGGAGCATAATATTTAATAGTCCTACCAGTTGAGCTATGAAGTCATACATGTAATGATGTAGTCAATATCAGTTGTATAACTAGAAGAAACTAGAAATAAAAATAAAATATATAGGAAACATGTTGAACGTACAAACTTTCTTGAAATATTTAACTAAATCTTGGCTTGCGTGATTACATATATGACCTCATTGTTAGATAAGATTGCATTAACGTCTTTCATTTCATCTAATTTCAAGCACTCGATCACCGCATCAACAAACAAACTTAGTATAATTTCACATGTAGGGTTTGGGGAAGAAAATGTATACGCAGACTTTATTACTACGTTGTAGAGGTAGAGAAGTTATTTCTGACCAAAATATAAATTTTCAGATTATCAATCATGATACAATTAAACTTCCCTATAACGGTATTATTTATCCCGATATTTTTGGCTTATATAGCGAAATGATGTTATAAAGAATATATAATATAAGATAACATGAGAAATCGATTCCAGAAAACCTTGGCCGTTATAGTGAAACGTTGTTATAAAGGAAGGTTGTGAGAGAGGTTTGATTGTAATCATAAATATTAATTAATTCATAAACTATTTTTATACCATGGCATGCAAGTGAGTTCTTTGAATTAAATGAAGGTCCAAATTATAACACATGTCCGTCACAATGTGATTCATATGTTCTATGGTCAGACCAATCCGACAATAACGTACACTTTGAATAGAGTTAAATCTTTGTTTGCATTTAGAAAAGATTGTGCTTCTGTAACATCCTTTTCAAAAACTTCAGAAAATGGAGGAAATCTAGTTACCTTTTCCCTCTTCTATAGTCTTTCCTAGATGTGGTTCTAGCTTCAGGGATCACTCCTGTATTGTCTCTGTATAGGCAGTTTGATTTGAAGGAATGGATTAATTGAACTCTAATTTTCCATGGTGCAGAATTGAATAATTATCTTAGAAGTTGTTAAGGTTTTCAAATTGTGATTCAGGACGAAAGATTATGACGTGTCAAAATGTTCAAATTGTGATTCAGGACAAAAGATTAGGAAGTGTTAAAATGTTCAAATTGTGATTCAAGACCAAAGATTATGATTTTCTCGCTGATCATGTTTCTTCAATTAAAATTCATTTCACGTTAGCGTTATATAATATAAAATAGGCTAAAGAAGATATCCTTTGAAACAGTAGTGCACTTTGACTTTAAGCCACTTGAATTCTAATTATTTTTTTATTAGGATAAAAATTCTGTGTTCCATATCCTTAACTATAAAAGGGAATTAAATGTACATATCATTTGATAAGGCATGTGTGGTGTGAAAAGAATGAGACATCCTATGTCTTATCTCTTTAATTTCCAAAAGCATATTTCTTGCTTTCAAACTTTAGAATAGTAGTTTTCGTGTCCTTAGCATTAGCATAATATATGTCTATTCCATATGATGAAGCTTTTAGAAAAGACTACATGTTCACATTTTTGCACATATAATTTAAGAAGAAGGTCTATCACTATTGTATTTTTTGTAATTTTGCATGAGGGCCTGAGTAAAGGGCTTTACTTTTTGACTTGGAAAATATTTCCAAAGTTGATGAAGTAACTGCTGATTTGATGGCGCTCAATTCGTAGAACCTAGTAAACACCGGCGAACGTAAAGTATTGATACAGGTGTATAACAGTCAATCGATAAAACACTCAAAAGTGTTATTATAGAGAAGTTTGATGATATATAACTTAATTCCAAGAAAATTTACGTACCCACCACCCTATGGTTAAATAAATATAAGGTTACTAGTAATTCCTAATTTCCACGCCTAGTCATGTGGCTGTTTTTTTTTTGTTCTTTGACAAATGAAACTCTTCCAAGCAAATAGTTACAATCTAACAACCAAACCCACTAACAAGATTGTTTAGCAGTCAAATCTTATGATTATTTACCAATTTGAGACCTTCCTATCTCCTAAAGATAAAAACTTACGTTAATAACAATATAATTATTTTATTTCAAAGCTCGTCGAGTCGGGTTTGTTTAGTGCGATTTACATCTCTTGTGTGGTTTGCGAGCTATTGCACAATGAACATGTTACCCAGTGTGCACCCGAAGAATAGCGGTTACGGGTTTCTCCGAGAATTTTTCACGCAAAAAAAAAATCAATAATCACTTTCATAATAGCAACTTGAAAACACAATACTAGACAAAGTAAATATGTCATAAATATAAACTCTTAAATTAAATTACTGTAAATAGCATTCCTACAATATTAATATTTTAAGTTATATATACTAATAATATCAATTTATTTTAATACTCTATGTATAATTTAACTGATTATAGCAAATTTTACTCTATTTTTCAGGTTATCATATCAAGTCTGATAATTTGCAAATATGGTAGTAAGTTGATTATGGCTAAGATAATTTAGTAAATCATCCAATTCTAGTGGGCAGTTCAAAATTAAAGAGAATAAAAAAATTCTATAAAATTAAAAGGGATACCATGCTATTATGCTTGCCTTAGCTTCAGCTCTGACTTAGATCACCTCATTCATTTTCAAGTGCACAGTTGGGCATTATAATTCAAATACAAATTGATTTAGAAGACCTTTTAGAAGTTCTTTCATATTGCTAAAAGTTTAAATTATGCTGAGTCATAAACTAGGTTGAATGTATTGCATGAAAATGAAAGCAGGAAAATAATGTTTTATCCAACATTGATTGAAGGTAGGTCCACTCATTTCGGGAAATAATTAAATATATTAAGATTAAACTAAGATTGTAGATTAAGATTAATACTGAGTCATGAGCAAGCTTAAAATAGTAGAGAAAAACATATTATCTTAGTCACTCTCAAAATAATATATATATATATATATATATATATATATATATATATAAATTTTATACACTTTCATCTATCAAATATAAGTATTTTCAGTTGAGGTCTAAAAGTAATCTTTGACAAAGATGTATATGCCTTGATTTTGTTGATTTTTGACAATATCAAGATTGTTTGTTTTATCCATCTTTTTTTCGTGTTTCTCGATATTACAATTATGTTTTTTAAACAGGAGTAATTAATATGGGTTAGCTCTTCTCAAGAAAGTCAAAGCTAAGAAATTCACCTAGTGTAATGAATTGTTTACACAATTTAGGCAATTCGATGGACAAGTACTAGAAATGCCAACTTGGGATTTGAACTGTTTCTTCTTCCTTTACTATTTTTATGTACTTTGACCTCACAAACAAAACTTGAACGTCATTGCATCTTACAATTTTCAAGTTTGGCAAATTTCCATTCAAAGTTTTTACATGTGACACATCACACCCTAAAGCTACTGTACAGTTAAGATTTCAATTTATTAGCAAATTATTTAGTTTCAGAAAAGTTTCATTGCTTTTATTTTGTACCGAAAAGATCTTTATCACGCCCGACCTCGGGGAGCGAGACCGACGCTCAACCGAGATAATTCGACCGAGCAAGTCTGCTAGATTTCCTTCTACCCAACTGTCACGACCTAAAATCCCACCACAGACGTCGTGATAGCACCTAGTCTCTAAGACTAGGTAAGCCGATTTCAATTACATTTTGAAGCCATTTTAAAAAAAATAAAAATAAACAAGTAATCAAAACTAACAGTGGAACAAATATGAACTTACAACCTCCCAAGACCGGTAGTACTGAATCATGAACTCTAATTGAATACATGGAATGATCACGAGTACCGAATATACAATACTGTTGGATTACAAATTAACAGTATAATGAAATGAAAAAGACTCCAAGGGACTGCGACGACCAAGCAACTCTACCTTGAATCCTTACGATCCCGCTTTAATTCTGCTCAAGTCCGATATCTCCAATACCTGGCTCTGCACAAAAATGTGCAGAAGTGTAGTATGAGTACATCATGGTCGGTACCCAGTAAGTATCAAGACTAACCCCAGTGGAATAGAGACGAGGTACAGTCAAAACACTCACTAGTCTAATAGCATGTGCAATATAATATACAAAATAATAGAAAACAGATAACAATAAGGGCAAGATAAAACAACCAATGATATGCACAACAAGACAACAAGAATACCATAAATATTACTCAATAATTAATAAATACATGTACGCCAAATTAATTCAAGTTTTTCAAATAAATATCCTTCACATATAATTCTTCCAAATAACTCTCTTTCAAATATAGTTTTCTCAAATAATTATCTTTCAAATATAATTCTTTCATATAATACTTTCTAAATAAAAATCCTTCCAAATAAATATTTTGAATATAATTCTTTCAAATTAAAAAGTCATCATGTGACACCTCATTTCATAATTATAAAATATACGGGTCTCAGCCCAATTTTATATTTTTCGTAAACATGGATCTCAACCCATTTTTTTTATATTTTTACGGCACTTCGTGCCCATCATTAAATTATTTTATTTCTCCGGTACCTCGTGCCCTCATTTCGTGTGACAACTGCACGGACAATTTACGTGCCAAATATCATTATCAATTAATCACAGCACCTCGTGCCCACATTTTATATTACAACTGCACGGACAATTCACGTGCCAATATCATTATTATTTACTCACAACACCTCGTGCCCATATTTTATTTTATAATCCGCCTGACAATAGCCACATGCTCCCAATTTCAACATAAATCAGATTATTATCAATTTACCAACAACAAGACAAATTGCACAAGGTATAAAAATAAACACAAGATAATCACAACATCACATGAACATCACCAACACCACAACTCCACATCATCACATATCATCCCTGACAATAGCCATCTTTATCGCTCCTATTGTCACCCTTATCGCTCTTATAGTCACCCTTATCGCTCCGCCCAGACAATATCAATAGCCACTTTTATCGCTCCTATTGCCACCCTTATCACTCCTATAGTCGCCCTTATCGCTTCGCTCAGACAATATTCCAACAAATACAACAGCAGTGAAATGACGTCCTTATACCCACCTAATATCAACGGTGAAATGCCACCCTTATCTCTTCAAAATAATAACTCACACAACACAACAATTTATACGAAAAATTATCACAGCAACATAACAAAATTAATTCATAACACAATTTGCTCAAAGACCACAACCAAAATTCCAAAGACACAACCAAATCAATTAATTTCACAATAAATAGCCGAAGGCTCCACACAATGTGTATAACACCCCAAAAATAATCAACAGAGATAGAAATTACGCAGCATAAAGCAAAGCCTTCATTAATCCAAATTTAGATAATTATATTAACACTTTTTTTTAATCTTTCTTAATTAATTATTTGCATAGAAAAAATTCATATTGAGATTAAATTCTAAGAAATATCAAACCAACAATACTCACGAAATTACATAAATTTTCAAGTAACAATAACATCAAATTGTCATATAAACCAATTCAACAACAAGGATTTAGGTATGGCAAATAGATGATTAAATAAATACTAACAATTATCCAAACCCAAGACTTTAACTCAATGAATTTTGCACATATAATCCCGAGTACGTACTCGTCAACTCGCGTACACGGCTTTTCACATTTCACAAATGGTATATAAGACTCGATGCCTAAGGGATAATTCCCCCACTCGAGGTTAAGCAAGATACTTACCTTTTTGAAGTTAGGCCGATATTTCAAGATAGCCTTTTTGCTTGAATTGACCTCCGGACAACTCAAATCTATTTAAATTAATTGTATAACTCCATTAAAATTCATCAGAAATAATTCCGGATAATAATACATCGACTTAAAAATTTATTCCAAAAAGTCAACAAAAGTCAACGCGGGTCCCGCCCCTCGGAACCCGATATAATTTTCATGAAATTCGAACACCCATTCTGATACGAGTTCAACCATACCAATTTTATTGAATTCCAATAACAACTCGACCTCCAAATCTTAAATTTTCGTTTTTGGAAGATTTTACAAAAATCTTGATTTTTCTCCATTTAAATCCGAATTAAATGATGGATTTCAACGGCATAATCATTGAAATTAATCAAAACTGGAGAAGAATCACTTACCCTAAACACCCACACAAGAATATCTCTAAAAATTGCCTTCTACCGAGCTCCCAATTTGATTTTGAGTTATGAACTCAAATCCCCGTTTTTGAGACTTTTAACTCTGCCTAGATGACTATGCATCGCGATCGCAAAGATTGGGTCGCGATCGCAAAGATTGGGTCGCGATCGCAGAGAAGAGAATTGAGGATGCCAAGAAAGACCCTTCGTGATCATGAGTGAAGGGACGCGAACGCGATGAACAATGGGCAGTAGCTTACGCGAACGTGGGGCAATTGATGCGAACGCGAAGAAGAAATAGCCAACAACCCCTAGTTCCTAATTTCTTCTACGCAAACGTGAAGAAGGGGAAGGCAGAAGTATGCGATCATAGAAGTAAGCTCGCGAACGCGAAGGACAAATAATTCCCCTTCCAAAATAACACTACGTGAACGCGAACTGTGGGACGCGAACGCGGTGAAGGAATGTGCAGAGCTACGCGATCGCGAGGCGTATTATGTGAACGCGATCGCGAAGAAAGACATCAGACACCAGCAATTCAAAAATAGAAGTAAATGGTCTGTAGGCCATCCGAAACACACCCGAGGCCCCCGAAACCCCACCTAAACATACCAACAAGTTTCATAACCTAACACGAACTCGCTCGAGGTCTCAAATCACATCAAATAACGCCGAAAATACAAATCGCACTACGAATAGAACTTATGAACTTCCAAAACTTCCAACTTCTAAAACTCGTGACGAACCCTATCAAACCAACCCGTAATGATATCAAATTTTGCAGGCAAGTCCAAATAACATTACGGAGATATTCTAATTCTCGGAATCGCATTACGACCCCGATATCAAAAATTCAACTTCCGATCCAAAACTCCAAAAATTTGACTTTCGCCATTTCAAGCCTAAATCAGCTACAGACCTCCAAATAATTTTTCGGACATGCTCCTAAGTCCAAAATTACCATACGGAGCTATTGACATCATCAAAATTCCATTCCGGAGTCGTTTGCTCGAAAGATAACTCTTCGGTCAACTCTTTGCATTTAAGCTTCTAAATAAGTATTGTTCTTTTAATTAAATTTCGAATATTCCGAAAATTAAACTCGACCACACCCGCGTGTCATAATACATATTGTGAAACTGCTCGAGACCTTAAGTCACTGAACGGGGAATTAATTCTTAAAACGACAAGTCGGGTCGTTACACCAACTCACCCATAAATAAAGAGAAGGTAAAATTCATTAATTAACACCAAGAGGGTTCATGAACAACACTAATTCCATCACCATTAGTTACTTCACTTATAAAGTGTCAAAATACATACACTTTCATAGTTGAAGTGGAATATGTAATACACATAAGACATTACTATCTTGACCTTTCCAATACCAATACACAACCCACACCATATCTACGGAACCTCTAATTGATACAAAAGAGTACAATAATAGTGCCGGCAACAAGGCTCCGGCTATACCTCAAAACATAATACACACACAACAAAAGATGCACGACCCCGAAAGAAGTGGGGCTCACCAAGCCAACCGGGAAGAGAGTGTACCGCTATCACTGGTCAATGCTCTCCGTTGTGGAACCACTTGCATCCATTAAAGATGCAGCGCCCCCGGAAATAGGGACGTTAGTACATGTCGAATAGTACTAGTATGAAAACCAAACACCTATGCAAGGACTTGGAAATACAACATGAATATGATGAATCATGGTAACAATAAAAGGCTTAGTTAGCCGTTAAAGCCATAGCAAATTTATTAAATGCTTTCAATAACATTTATAAATTCTTAAGTTGGGGCTCCTCTACAACTACCTTTACACAAAGCGGCACTGCCGTCTCACCCCAATGTATGCAGGTGGAGGTGTATTCATGATGTTTGGCTATAATTATATATTTTTAGTGCATTACTTACCTTATATTTAGGTGCTTTAATGCTAAACTATACTATATTTGTGCCTAATTGAGTCTATTTTATGTGTAGGTACGTTGAAGACGAAATTGGGAGCAAAGTAGAGATTTTATGTGTATTTTATGTACTATAAGAATGGCTCGTGATTATTTGATGATGGAAAATATTATGAGTTCATGATTGGGTGATGATTGAAGACAAAGTTTTTAACTCATCCAAGTGAGCAAAGTGACATTGGGAACAACTTAAAAGCGAAGGAAAGGAATTAGAAAGTTAGGCATAAGAAATCAAAATTTGAGAAACGAAGCAGAGAAGCATCAGGCGAAGCGAGCCAAAAAGCTAGCGTTAGAGCAGGCACCGCGAGGCCTCTAGCGAGGTTTCGCGTGTTCCGGGTTCCAAGCCTATTTTATCTCCTATTTGGTTTTGGACTTGGTTATTTCATCTAGGTCTTTTCCTTACATATATAAATAGTCATTAAACACAATTTTGAGATAGAGATTGGACCGACATTAGAGATTTAAACCAAGAGACCGACATTAGACCGAATTTTGATCTAAGGAGGCAAGAACACACAAGGAGCAAGGCTGGGAATTCTTTTACAAGTTTTCACTTCCTTCTTCCTATTTCCATTATTGGTTATGAATTCTAGTAATATAGTTTTGCATACTATTATGAATAGCTAATTTGTTATCTAGAGTTTTAATAGAACCTTTTTGTAAGATAAATTCTTATTATGGTTTTATATAATTGAGTCGTTGGATTTCTCTATTTGTTCAACTACGTTTATATTGTGATTAGTTGAAGAGCTCTCAATCGACTGTGCCTATTTAGTGTGTATTACTCGGGAGAGAGTGCATATTTAGGTAATTGTTGAACAACATCACTCCTAACGTATATGAAGGATTAATACAGAGGGTTTAAAGGTGGGATTAGGGATAACGAAACCTTGGTGCGATCCGAGTGAGCCGTACTTAATGCCAGCTAGCGTAATTCGGGAGAATATGTCTAGTAAATTATGGTAATTACTCGGGAAAGAGTTACGACACTCAGAGCGCTCATGATCGGTAGAAAAAACTAAGGCAAAATTATAGAAGGCATAGCGGAAAGGATTCCGACAATTGCAGAAATCATAACTCTAAACCTCATTAGTCTTGTCTCAAATTTCATCCTTGTTAGTTGATAATTTTACTGCTTTCTAGTATTTGTTAGTTAATTAGATAAAAATAAATATTATAATCTTTATAATTAGAAAATTATTTGGACTTGTATTTCTTAGCGATATTGAACAACTGTAGCTAAGACTTAGTTCTTTGTGGGATTCGACTCCGGACTTGTAAACCGGATTATATTTGCAATGACCGCTTAGTCCTTTTTATAAGGCATAGTTAGGCGTGATCAAATTTTGGCATCATTGCCGGGAAACTAACGGTGTAGTTGTAGGTGTACATATTTCTAGATTTCAAGTTTGAACTTTTATTTTATTTTATTTTATTTTTGTATTTGATTTTTTTTTAATTTTTTTTTTGTTTTACTTGTTGATTTGAGAACATGGAATCTTGAAATTATGAGAGTTTTGATGTTGGTAATTCTATTTTTGATCCTCCTTATGTATATTGTGGAGGAAACCACCCATGAAAAAATTATCAAAATATTCCCGAGAGCGAGTTATGTGCACCAACTCAATCTTATACGTGGAATGTGTGTGATATGTGTGGTGGTCAAGATGGTCACTTTTATGGTTGTGATTATTTGTCTTATCCTCCCCAACCCCTTACTATGATGGTTCTACTTTTTCTGGTGAAGTTAATAAGAACAAAGAACCCAGGGAAACTGACCTGAAGGAGATCAAAGATATGTTAAAGCTGACCATGGATATATTAAAATGCCTTGTGGAACAAAATAGTAAAAGACAACTGCAGATAGAAAGGCAAGAGGAAACTATTCACAACTTGAAAGTTTAAGTGAGTCAACTGGTTGAAGATTTTAATGCTCAACAAGCCAATATTGTGAATAGTATCCAAGAAGAGCGTGAAGTAGATACATAAATCGAGGTGCTAGTGGAGAAGGCCAGAGTAGAACACCAACAACCAATCGAACTAGATTTTGAGGATGTCGATGTTGTAGAAGAGATACTAGAGTCAACCAAAGATATTGAGGATACATGTTTGGTTGACTCTAGTGTCATTGGTATTGAGGATGTTGACAATCCCAATGTTTATGTAGTTGAGCGCATTGGTCCACACTCCAAGCATTTTTTCACATTGTGTTTGGATGATGATATGGAAATAGAGTCGTCCGAGCCACTTGAGGAGTCAAGGGATGAGGAACAAGGTGCCTACATTCTAGAATTTTTCTTGCCAGAAAATCAAGATTACACACCTCATGTAAAGGCCAAGAAGTGCAAAATGCTACATTGGTTTCTTGGGCAAGTTAGATTTGTTCCTCCACCCCTGGAGCATAGCCGAAAACTTGATGCCAAATTAGGGGTTCAATTCATAAGCTCGAGGTGGAGGCAAAAAAGTAATTTGCGTCGTGCCGCGACATTAAATCAAGTACTTGTTGGGAGGCAACCTAGCTTTACTACTTTTTTTAATTATTTTTTTAATTATATTATGTTTGTAGTGTCGTTTTTTGATTTTCTTGGAGCATGGAAAGTAAAGCTATAGGAAGGATGCAACAGCAAACCAGATGGTTGGACTAAGTGTGAGGTACACGCACGAAGGACCAGGCTTAGGAGAAGTCTGAGTACCCCATGAGGTGCTAATGCTTCGGCCTTTGGCCTACCAGGGAGTTTCTTTTAACCTCTTATTAATATGGTGTGCATTAGGTACAATGCACAATTTTAAGAGTGGGGTGAGGAGATTGTCTGGGTGACTTTCTACGCTATTTTAGTTGTGTTAGTTTAATTGGATAATATTTTTTTTAGAAAAAAAAAAAAAGAGTGGACTTTTCCCGACGATGGATATCCTAGACAATTTTCTTAAGGGATTAAAATCTAAAAAATTATACAAAAGTATGTCTTTTTATTTTTTTAGGTAGTAATAATCCCCCGTAATTTTTCTTTGTGCCTCGGTTCTTTTCCATGGGATGTAGTTTGAACCAGGTAGTAATTTTTTCTTTTATTTTTTTTAATTATTTTTAGAGTAGATTAGAATTTAGGAAATAAATGGAGGAAGAAAGATGAGATTTCTAGGTGCCTTGACTTGTTTGATAGTAGCATATTTAGGCTTTGGCATGTGTAGTATCTTCCTTATGAGCTAAAGTTGCTTATGATGCCTTGGTTAGTTGTATAGCATGTTTTGTGACGCCTATGTCTCATTTTCTTGACTTATGTTCACTTTGTGCTTAATGCTTAATATCTCGTGGCTTCGTGAATACTTGCATGTCTTAAGAGTTAGAATGAGACCATCCTTAGTGAGTCATGTGCCATGTGTGGTGAGAAATTGTGTAGTCCATGTTTTTGTGATTGAGTCTAGAACTTGCCCGGTATGTGAGTTAAAGCGAAATTTTAGGTGATGCTCGATTTGAAAAATAATTTTAGGCTTTCTTTGATCTTGTTGAGCTTATTGTTTACCATAAATAAAATTTATTCCTAGTTAACCCTTTTGAACCTATAGACTTTTATTTGGTACCCACATTACAAGTCTATACCCTTTTTATTCTTAATTGATATTGTTTTGATTCTTTTACCTCTTAAAGCACTTTAATTATGAAATGAGCGCTAGAAGAAGTAAGGATTAAGTGTGGGGTGGCTTTTGAGTGGAACCAATGAAAACAAGAAAGGTGCACTTGTTTGGTAAAAAAATACACCACTAGTGGAAATTGCAAAAGAAAGAAAAAAATATTTAGATGAATAAATTGATATGTTGTTCTTGATAATGGGTATGAATTAAAGTAGTGTCTAAAGAAAGAGAGAATGTTGTTAAGGATGATTTTGTTTGTGAAATTGAAGTGGATTGAGGAATTTGCGCTTAAAGTTATTATGTGATGTGTGAAAGAGCTTAGGAGGGTGAACCACTATTCCAAAATATATCCTACTCATCCCTTAGCCCACATTACAACCTTAAAAAAGTCCTAATTGATTTTAGATCGAGTAAGCCTACATTAGTAGAGATTTACATTAAGGACAAACATATGGTGCCAATTGCATGCATGTGACTTCTTTTGTGGGAGTGAGAGATTTTCTTTGATATATGTGAATCCTTAAATTATATTTGATCATGAGATTCATATGTGTGGATTCAACTTACTCTTTTGTTCTTGTTGTGAGGGCACATAGTTTTATGAGGGATATGTAACGTTATTAGACTCCTCTAGGATGTTGGGTGTTCAAGCCATCAGTGCATTGTGACATTGAGTTGGTTTTTGAGGCTAGGATTGTTAGGAGCATGTTGTATTTGTTGTGAATATTTGTGAAGTATAGCATAAAAAAAATAAAAAAGGGAAGTGTATATGATTGCATATGCTAGAGTTTAATTGTTGTTATCAACCATAGTCATGGGTATAGTGTGCTTCAAAAGTGTTAAATATGTTAAGTGCACAAAGACAGCGTAAAATGTTGGTTGACTCGAAGACGAACAACGTTTAAGTATGGGGTAGTGATGTTTGGCTATAATTATATATTTTTAGTGCATTACTTACCTTATATTTAGATGCTTTAATGCTAAACTATACTATATTTGTGCCTAATTGAGTCTATTTTATGTGTAGGTATGTTGAAGACGAAATTGGGAGTAAAGTAGAAATTTTATATATATTTTATGCACTACAAGAATGGCTCGTGATTATTTAATGATGGAAAATATTATGAGTTCATGATTGGGTGATGATTGAAAACAGTTTTTAACTCATCCAAGTGAGCAAAGTGACGTTGGAACAACTTAAAAGCAAAGGAAAGGAATTAGAAAGTTAGGCATAAGAAACCAAAATTTGAGAAACGAAGCAGAGAAGCATCAGGCGAAGCGAGCCAAAAAGCTAGCGTTAGAGCAGGCACCGCGAGGCCTGTAGCGAGGTTTTGCGTGTTCCGGTTTCCAAGCCTATTTTGTCTCCTATTTAGTTTTGGACTTGGTTATTTCATCTAGGTCTTTTTCCTACACATATAAATAGTCATTAAACACAATTTTGAGATGGATATTGGAATGACATTAGAGATTTAAACCGAGAGACCGACATTAGACCGAATTTTGACCTAAGGAGGCAAGAACACACTAGGAGCAAGGCGGGGAATTCTTCTATGAGTTTTTCACTTCCTTCTTCCTATTTTCATTATTGGTTATGAATTCTAGTATTGTAGTTTTGTATACTATTATGAATAGCTAATATGTTATCTAGAGTTTTGATAGAACCTTTTGTAGGATAAATTCTTTTTATGGTTTTATATAATTGAGCCGTTGGATTTGTCTATTTGTTCAACTACGTTTATATTGTGGTTGGTTGAAGAGCTCTCAATCGACTATGTCTATTTAGTATGTATTACTCAGGGGAGAGTGCATATTTAGGTAATTGTTGAACAACATCACTTCTAACGTATATAAGGGATTAATATGGAGGGTTTAAAGGTGGGATTAGGGATAACGAAATCTTGGTGCGATCCGAGTGAGCCGTACTTAATGCCAGCTAGCGTAATTCGGGAGAATATATCTAGTAAATTGTGATAATTACTCGGGAGAGAGTTATGAAACTCAGAGCGCTCATGATCGGTAGAAAAAACTTAGGCGAAATTATAGAAGGCATAGCGGGAAGGATTCCGACAATTGGAAAAATCATAACTCTAGACCTCCTAAGTCATGTCTCAAATTTCATTCTTGTTAGTTGATAATTTTACTGCTTTCTAGTATTTGTTAGTTAATTAGATAACAATAAATATTATAATATTTATAATTAGAAAATTGTTTGGACTTGTGTTTCTTAGCGATATTGAACAACTATAGCTAAGCCTTAGTTCTCTGTGGGATTCGACTCCGGACTTATAAACCGGATTATATTTGCAACGACTGCTTAGTCCTTTTTATAAGGCATAGTTGGCGTGATCAATTCACAATACCACAACTCTACACAAAGCGGCCCTGCCGCCTCACCCCAACGTATGCGGGTGGAGGTGTATTCACAATACCACAACTCTACATATTGCGGCCCTATCACCTCACCCCAACGTATATGGGTGGAGGTGTATTCACAATGCCACACTTCGAATTCCCAAAATGATACTAGTTTATACAAAATATTTCCCTTTCAAATCAATCATTTGGCACCTTTGGCCTTAGAAAGTGTAAGTTCGTAAGGTTTCATCATATGAGAAATAAGTGTGTAATCATATTGATTTCATACAAAATCTTCTTCCCAAAAAGGGTATAACATAATTAAGTCAAAATAGAGAATCATTAACACACGAGGGTTCTAACACGTTATGCCAATCGGGAATCAATTTTACTAGTTTGAATATCCCATATCAATAGCGTTTCAAGTTCGACTACACATGATAGAACTTTACAAGGATTTGGGAATTCCAATACTAGAAGAAGAGTTTAGCCTTCATACCTCGCTTTAACCTTTCCTTAATTCACTACACAATTCCGAAAATCCTAGCAACTTCGATCTATTTAGAGACATAGCAAAATTGAACACAAATTAAGAAGATATTTATGGTTTCAGCTCATTTAAGCATTTTATCAAACACTAGGTATGCGAATTTAATTACAAGCCTCTTCCACAAATTTCTTCACTCCACAACTAATTCAATACCAAGAGTTTACTCATACTAGTTTAATTACCTCCCCACCATCCTCATAGTTACATGCATGCATAAATAACAACTCTCATACCCAAGAATCATACTCCCAATTACCCATCTTCTACTTAAACTCGAAATTGAAGATTAGGGTTAGAACCTTACCTCTTGGATGAAAATCTTGTGAGATTTCTTGTTGATTTTCAAAGATTGGACAAGATGTTTGTGAACAAAGCACATGGGGCTTACTTCTCTCTTTATATAACACTCCCCTCTTCTCTCTAAAAGGACAGGTTTTTGCCTTCAAAACGAGCCCAAAGGGCTTTTAATCAAAATAGGGTCGGGTAAAAAAAAAATTAGAAAAATGAAGTCCCGACGTAGATCTGTGGTCGCATATGCGACCGCATAACGCTTCTACAGTCCGCAAAATGGACCGCATAATGGTCCTCCGGAACTCGGCACTCCTGCCTCACTCTGCGACCAGTCTGCGGTCCGCAAACTAATTCTGCGATCGCATAATGCGCCACAGAACTCCCCTCCAGAAATTTTCATGTTGGATATGCGATGGGTTGTGCGACCTGCGAAATAATTATGTGGCCGCATACTGGACCGCATAATGGTCCAAAATTTTGCCCATATTTCTACTTCAGTCTGCGGAAGCTCTACACTCCGCATATTAGTTTTCGTCAAGATGAAAATCTAAAGTTTGAAGGTAAATCTTCTCTAAAATTGCCCAAAAAGGGAAAAACCAGCCGTTCACGTGCTCTGCTCAACAAAACTTAACCTAAAATTGATAAAAGGATCTATTTATACTAGGCTGAAATTTTCTGACAAAAATGCCCCTGCGGAGGATTCACGGACGCTTAATTCTAACCGCGTCCGCGCTTGAGCTTTCGCGGCCGCGTAATAATGAGCGTGGTCCGCGTTTCTTTAATATTGGACTTAGATTGGGCTTAGTTTTACGGACCACGTAATTTCAACCGCGTTCGTGTGTGCTTCCATTGCGGTCGCGTAATTTGGATGCGGACCACGTTCTTCAGTTAAGCCCGACTTGCAGGGTCTCTGAACCTCAAGATGCGCTCTCAGCGGAATTCCCCTCGCGGCCGCGCCTTTCCAACATGATCAACGGTGATTTTAGTACGCAAAGCAGCTTCTTTGAATCTACTTTCGCGGACCATGTAATAGTGGCCGCCTCAGCAGTGGTCCTTACGCGGCCGCGCTTTTCTGCCGCTCTCAGCGCTCCAGTCTCAGCCTTGGATTCGTGCAGGTTTGACTCCTTCTTGAGTTGATTATGGCTTCTTTGCCTCATTTTGACCAAACCGTGCAAGCAAGCACATTAAGTTAGTTTTCAGGAATACCTTTATGCATTTTTGACCCAAAACCTAAGCAAAAGAGAGCAAATAATAGGCTAAAACCCCTAGTTATCAACTCCCCCAAACTTAAGCTTTTGCTTATCCTCAAGCAAACAAGGTAATTCCTACTTCCACAAGAAAAAGAAAGTAAAATTTCAGCTTTCCTAAGGTGACTACATCAAGCATCAATTGGGACTAACAATTACTCTCAACACAAATGCATTATCAACAACATCATGTGTGACTTCTTGAGATCCATAGTTCTAATGTGAGACAAAAGCATCAAGAGTTGACTCAATTCATCAAGGAAGCTCGCTCTCTCACGTAGGTCATTGTGGATCCCAGACTCATCCTCCTCTACTCTCCATAAGATAATCTCACCTTATAGAATGTGACACTCAAAACAGGGATTGTAAAGAAGTGCGCTCATCACTCTCAAAAGAATGTTACAAGTCCAGCTCTAAGTACCATAAGTATGCCTCTCATGTAAATCACCACTAATATAAGCTCACTCAACTTTAAATCCTATAGGGCTTTAGCGGGATGTAATGAAGGCTTTTTGGATCAAGATAGGACATAATGAACTATGATGGTATCATCTTTCCTTAAGCACTCCATTTTCTCATTTCGGCTCATACTTTCTTGACTTTTTTGAGTCATTTTCTTCTTCCTTAGGGGAACTAGAGAGACACATTGTCACTCTTTCTTCTTCATGACAATCATTTTTCTCCTTTGAGTCTTTTGAGTCAATCCATGCCTTTCAACATTGTTTTCTTGAATCCTTTCAACCTTTACTTTCTTTTTGACATGCTTCTTTTTGGTTTTTCATCCTTTCTTTGCCTTTCCTTTTCATCAATTCTTTTTGTTCTTTGAACCTTTCATCACTTTGAAATTCCTCGTCTCTCCCCCAAACTTATGTTTTTGCCAAATGTTAATCATAAATGCTAAGGAAAGATTGGGTGCCAAGAGAGGGTCATTATAAAACGGATGAGTGCTTGTAATGTGGTTATTGAATAAAAAAGGCTTAGGCTCAAAGGGACTGACTAAGGATATCATAATAGTAGGCTACGGAAGTTTTCAAATGTTCAAATGGGACCAAGGAGAGCCTATAATCACTTCTCAAGTCGAGCTACACTTAGAATTTCGCCAAGAAAAACATTCAGGGTAAGTTCTAGACTTGTTGGCACGGGACTTGGACTTGTAATTCAATACCTCACCTGACTTGGACTTGCAATTCAATACCTCACCTATCAAGCTACTGGATTGTTAAATAGAATAGAGTCGAGGGACCATAACAACGCTAGCTAAGATTGAAGATCACAGATGGCTCACAGAATCCACTTGATGATAGTTTTAGTCAACTCAAGAGACTAAAGATCACAACTAGATCTAATCTCGTCAACAAACTTGTCTCTAACCATGAGGTCGAAGGTAAATGTGTTAGTGCTAAGTGAAGCCTACTTGAGACACTTTTATTCATTACTGCTACATATCAAAGCAAAAAGAAAAACAGACCCAATCCCTTAAGAAGGTTGTCACGTCATCCATCATTGGGAAGAGCCACCCGGTTCACTCAATATCCACCTTTAGAAAGAACAGTGGCATTAAGAAAACCAAAGGCTTATTGATCACGCAAAAAATGTGAAAAGAAGCTAAAAACTCAAAAAGAAGCTACTAAAGGAAATAAGAAGCTAAGCTATTAAGGAAAAATACAAAAGAATTTATAAAGTAAACTACATAAAGTAAAATGAATATGTACAATAATGGAGTGAACCGAGTATATACAAAATTTTGATGAATATATACATGGAATGGTAAAGTTATATACATACCAAAAGTGAAAAAATAACGAAAGTGAAAATAACGATAAGTAAAAATAAAGAAAAATAGTATCATAATTATTACATACCAGTCATCAAATCAAAATAAGACCACCCCCCCCCCCCTAAATAAAAGATAGCATTGTCCTCAATGCTAAAACAAAAATAAGATTAGGGACGAAATAGAGAGTAAAGAAAACTCCTTATGTGGTCTCTGTCTGCATGGGGTCAGACTCACTAGTGGGGAGCTCGGACTGCATAAGATCATCAACTCCCTCTGGGTCCTCCAACTGTATCTCCAGGTCCTCTGATTGGGGAACCACAAATCCTCTCACCAGCTCTCTGTCAGCCTCCTGCTCTGATGCTTGTGTTGTCTGTGCTGTAGGGGCAGTCTTCTCCAAAAGCAGGTCCAGTGGAATATCTCTGATATAAGTGAACTTCTCTACCTCCTTCTTCAGCAGCTCCACTGACTCTTTTGAAGCTTGAGTCTTCTTCATCTTTTTGACCTCCTTTCCCAGTTCCTTGATCACTTTCCCATGAGTATCTAATGTCTCCAGGATTTTCTTTTGGTTGTCCAGGAGCTTCTTCTGGTTGTCCAGAAGCTCCTTCAATGAATCCTCCATTGATGGAGGTACCTGAAGCTGTGTTGGGGCTGCCTGTGCTAAGACTGCACTGGATAAGACAGACAGCTTTGATGTAGCTACCTACAACCAGTTGTTGACGCTGGATAGCATCTAAGAGACCCGCAGTGAAGTCTGAGGATATGCGAAAGATGAGGGCGCAGATAATGGGGTATTGACAGATGGACGGATGAGGGAGGTGGCATAGAAGCCGAAGAACCCTCCGCTGTAGAAGGCTCGGAACCAGTGGCCACTACCCTTGGCTCTTCAGACTAGCCAGTGGAGGTAGTGGATTTGCCTTTGGACTTCGGGTTGTCTTCTCCGTGAAGGTTGTACCAAGAGAAGGGTCTTTTCGGTTTCACCTTCATGTCAAAGTGTCTCCCCTCAACCCCCTGGTCTTCTAGGTACATAGTGATGAAATTGGGGTAAGGGTACGAACTTTCTTCCTTCTCGGTTACCTTAGATATGTTCTGGGCCTTGAGGTTCCCCATATTTATTGGGTACCCCGCCATGATGGACGCTATGAGGATCGCCCGGGAGAGTGAAATGTCACTATCAAGCTGAGATAGGTCTAGCCGGTTGCAAACGAAGGTGCACCACCCTTTTGCTTCAAAGATCAGAGAGTTTCTAGCAATTTGGACCCCAGGTGTAAGCCAAGCCGGTGTTGTCCCAGGGATGGCTATCACTTATGCAAGCCACGGATGGGCTGCCTCATCTAATGCCACCTTCTCCAAGTACAGGTATTCGTCCACATCATCGAACCCGACATATGTGTTTAGTGTCTTGCCATCAAATCTAATCTTCCGATTCCGTACCTTAGTCACAAAGGTGCCCTTTTTGATGTGGGCGACATTAGCGTAGAATTCTTTGAGTAAGTACTCATTGGCCTCCGGTAGCTTGCTAGTGAAGAATTTCCACCCCACTCTTTCATCAAATTGTCTCTTCACATCCGGGTTATGAGGGAGAAGGTCTCTTTATATGAAATGTCGCTCAAGGGTGAGCTTCCTTTGTGGCCACCATTCCCACACTGTCGGCTTCCTTAATCTAATCAACCCCCCCCCCCTCATGGTGATTTTGACCTCTCCCGTCATCCGGGACATCCTCTTTATCATCAATATTAATTGGAGCTGCTGCTGAGGCTGGAGTTGCAGCAGGTGGAGCAGGTGGGGCAGGTGGTGCCGAAGTCTCACTACCTCCTTCTGAGCCATCAGACGACCCAAACAAGGAGGTAGATTCATTGATGAGGCGGTAGGGCTGTGATTGAGCCTCTTGTTGGGGTCGTGCAGCTTCCCCTTCAGAAATCGCCCGGGAGGGGACATATTCACTAGTCTCAGAAGAGTCGGGAGTGGGTCTTCGGAGGGTTTGCTTCTTGCCAATGACCCTTTTAGGTGCTAAGGGTGCAGTCTGTTTCCCTCTACCCCGGCCTCGGGAGGATTCTCCCATCCCTTGTGATTTCTCAGGACTGCCACGAGATCGCACCATTATCTGCATAAACAATCAGTGAAAGCTCATTAGTATTGTGGTTCAATGAATCAACAAAGGAAAGCAGATGAAAAGATCACATTGTTTCTCAAAGCAGGGGTCCGCTAATAGCGTAAATCGGAGCGCGGCCACAGAAGGGTCAGCGCGGATGCGAAAGAGTTGGGACCACACTACGAACTCTCTGAACATTGGTTTCCGTTGACCGCAAAATAATGGGCGCGGCCGTGAAACAACAGACGCGGACCGCGTAAAAATGTACGCGGCTGCGGAATCAATTTATTAATTCTCTGAAGCTCATGAACGCGGTCCGTGAAATTATGGACGCGGCCGCGTAAAGTCAATCGCTGACCGCGGAAAAATCACCGCTTCTGCGAACATATAAGCCTACCTAGTTCACACAAAAGCATGAAAGCGGACCGCATAATTTGGACTGCAGTCCGCGAAATTCAAATCATACTGGCACTGATGAATTATTTAAGACTTAGGGTTTCATTTAGTACAAAAATTTAGGCAATTAACAGGCATAGTGAACAACTCTATCCCCCATTAGGCATTAAACATTACCGACATGCAATTTTAGCATCAATCAAGCATCATTTTGAAATCATGACATGTGTTAAACCCTAAAAAAGAAAAAGTAAAACTAGAAGAAAAGAAAATCAAAAGATAAAATTAATGTAAATATTTGAACATACCATATGTGGATTTGTAGTAGGAAATTGCTTCTTTATTAATGAGATATAAAATTGAAAGTGTAAGAAAGGAAAGATGAATAGTGGTCTATTTCGGTGAGAGTGTGGGGTTCGAAAAGTGTAAAAGTCCTACAGACTTCCTATTTATACCAACACTAGAGGTCCCACCGACTTACCTGAGCGCGGTCCGCAGAATTCCACCGTGGTCCACACTTTTTACCTTTCGAAGAGCCTTTTCAGAAACAGGTCCGCTGAGAGCAGATTAACGGGCGTGGCCACGTAAGATCAATGCGGACTGCGAAATTACGAATGCGGACGCGAATATAACTTCAGAGAGTTAATATTCTGGACTTTTCAAGCCCGCGTCCGCTAACAATTTGCGCCCCCGCGAAAAGCTCTCGTTGATCGCAAAATTTTGAGCGCGGTCCGCATAATTCCCCATACTTGGGCAAATGTTTTTCAGCAACAGTCCTGTACTGCACAAACAATTCCTACACAAAGCTCACAACCAATTAGTTCAAAATAAAGCCTGATCTAAGAAGAAAATCAAAAAAAGAACGAAAAACACATGGGTTGCCTCCCAAGAAGCTCCTGATTTAATATCGCGGCACGACTCATGTTACCAACATCATTGGAAATTGATCAATGCCACCACATGGTAGTCATCAAACTTGCCAAGGTAATGTTTCACTCGGTGCCTATTAACTCTGAAGATTGCACCATTTTTGTTTTTCAAGTCAAGAGCACCAAACGGAGTCACGTGTACCACCTCAAAAGGGCCACTCTATTTTGACTTGAGCTTTCCCAGAAACAGTCGTAACCGAGAGTTGAATAGAAGAACCAAGTCACCCTCCTTGAATTCTTTGTTCCAGGCATATTTGTCATGTAAATACTTCATCTTGTCCTTATACAAGGATGAGCTGGAATAGGCATGAAACCGGAATTCATCAAGTTCATTAAGTTGCTCTACCCGGAGATTGGCTGCTACATCCTATTCAAGGTTTAACTTCTTGAGCGCCCACATGGCCTTGTGCTCTAACTCAACCGGAAGATGACATGCTTTCCCAAATACCAACCGGTACGGAGACATACCAATTGGAGTCTTGTACACAATTCTATAAGCCCACAAAGCATCGTCAAGTTTCCTTGACCAATCCGTCCGGTTTGCATTGACAGTTTTTTATAATATGCTCTTTATCTTCCTGTTGGAGACCTCAACTTGTCCACTAGCCTGGGGATGATAAGGGGTTGACACCTTATGATTGACACCATAATTGAAAAGTAAAGTGTCGAAGGCCATGTTGCAGAAATGAGAACCCTCATCACTGATGATCATCATATGAGTGCCAAACCTTGTGAAGATATTTTTCTTTAAGAACGCCACCACACTCCGTGCCTCATTGTTAGGCAAAGCCACAGCTTCAACCCACTTGGAAACATAATCAACAACAACCAGAATGTAAGTGTGACCACACGAACTCACAAAAGGCCCCATGAAGTCTATGCCCCACACGTCAAAAATATCGATCTCAAGAATAGTGGTGAGAGGCATTTCATCCTTCTTGGAAATTCCACCAGCTCTTTGGCATTCATCACACCTCTTAACAAGCTCACTTGCATCTTTATATAGGGTAGGCCAATAAAATCCGCAGCTAAGAACCTTTGAAGCAGTTCTCGCCCCACCATGATGACCACCATAGGACGAGGAATGGCAAGCATCAAGAATATTCATTTGCTCCTCTTCCGGGACACATCTCCGGATCACACCATCATTGCAAATCTTAAAAAGATAGGGCTCGTCCCAATAATAGTCCAAGTTGTCCCGTTTGAGTTTCTTCCTTTGGTTAGAAGAGAGCTCACTCGGGACAATGCCGCTCACAAGAAAGTTAGCCACATTGGCGAAACAAGGCATACCATTCAAAGACCGAGAGTAGTTGTTCATAACGAATCATTAATTTCGAGGCCATCGTGGGGCCTCCCCTCCTCTTCTAAGTGGGACAAGTGGTCCGCCACTTGATTATCACTTCCTTTTCTATCAATGATGTCAAGGTCAAACTATTGAAGCAGAATAACCCATCTCATCAACCTGGCCTTCGAGTCCTTTTTGGTCATCAAGTAACGGAGTGCCGCATGATCGGTGTACACATTCACTTTGGCACCCATGAGATATGGCCTGAACTTTTTCGTGGCGAAGACAATGGCTAATAACTCTTTCTCGGTCATCGTATAATTGACTTGGGCGTTATTCATCGTTTTGCTTGCATAATAGACTGGATGAAATATCTTGTTGACCCTTTGCCCTAAAACCACTCCCACCACAACGTCACTAGCATCGCACATGAGCTCAAATGGTAAGCTCCAATTGAGTGCGGTAATGATAGGAGTGGTTGTCAATTTATACTTGAGAAGCTCAAAAGCTTTCATGCAATTTTCATTGAACACAAACTTTGCATCCTTTTCTAGCAGCTTGCACAAGGGGTTCACCACTTTTGAGAAATCCTTGATGAACCTTCTGTAGAACCCCACGTGCCCAAGAAAGCTCCTAACTCCCTTGACGGAAGTAGGAGGAGGGATTTTTGAAATAACTTCAATCTTTGCTTTGTACACTTCAATACCGTTCTTTGAGATCTTATGGCCGAGGACAATGCCCTCCTCGACCATAAAGTGGCATTTTTCCCAATTAAGCACTAGGTTGGTGTCTTCACATCGGGCCAACACTTTGTCAAGATTATCCAAGCATTCTTCAAATGTGTCCCCCACAACACTAAAATTATCCATGAACACTTCGAGGAAGTCCTCCACCATATCCGTAAATATTGCCATCATACACCGCTGAAAGGTAGCCGGTGCATTACACAAACCAAACGGCATCCGTGAGAATGCAAATGTGACATATGGATATGTGAAGGTGGTTTTCTCTTGGTCTTACGGTGCAATGAGAATCTCGTTATACCCTGAGTACCCATCCAAAAAGCAATAGTAGGCACGCCCGGCAAGTCTGTCTAATATTTGATCAAGAAAGGGCAATGGAAAGTGGTCTTTGCGGGTCACTTTGTTCAGCTTTCTGTAGTCCATACATACCCTCCATCCGATGACAGTACGAGTGGGGATCAACTTATTTTTCTCATTTGTGACCACAGTCATACCCCCTTCTTTGGCACACATTATACCGGTGAAGTCCATGAACTATCCGAAATAGGGTACAGAACCCCAGCATCAAGCCACTTGATAATTTCCTTCTTGACGACCTCTTGCATAGCCTCGTTCAACCTCCTTTAATGTTCCATGGAGGGTTTTGCATCATCCTCTAGTATAATTTTATGCATGCAAAAGACAGGGCTTATACCCCGAATGTAAGCCAAAGTCCATCCAATTGCCTTTTTCCTTTTTTGAAGCACCGCAAGGGTGGAGTCTATCTGTACGTTAGTTAGCCAAGCAGAAAGAATAACAGGTAATGTGGAAGAAGGGCCTAAGAATTCATACCTGAGGTGTGAAGGCAAAGGCTTCAACTCCAATGTTGGTGGCTCCTTGATTGAGGGCTTTGTTGGTGGAGTCTTCCGGTTTTCCAAGTCCAAGGAAAGTTTACGGGGCCCATATGAGTAGGATCACATTCCTTGGGGGCCCACAAAGGCGGTTTAAGACATATGGACATATATAAGATACCTCAACCCCGTTTTAAGTCATTATTTTTCAGTATATTCAGACCTTATAACCCTAAAAACAGTCTCTCAAGGTTCTCTCATGATCCAAGACCCAAACAAAGGGCAAACAACACAAATCAAATGTCGGGAATCCCGTGGCGCTAGTAAGTTTCTTGTTCTTCTTGTTGTTGCTGATTTTTGTGTTGTTCCAGCTCGTGTGGGAGGTTGTTTTAAGTGTTTTATGTCCTGTAAATACACCTTCAAGTTTTTAATATCAACCCTAGGTGATTTCAAGTCTTCTAAAGTAATTCTAGTGCTGAAAAACCCGAATTAATTGCTAGTTTCGCTTCCTTGTTCTTGTGGCAGAATTGAAGGAATATTTCGTGGAAAATTAAGGTCAAATTGGAGTTGTTCTTTCTGTTTAAAGGTAAGGAACCTCTTACTCTATATATATTTAAGATTATCCAAGTTGCAGTTAAGTCGTTGAAGCTAGAATTTGTGAAATATATATCGAAAGGCTTGGTAGTAATGTTATTGGTTGGTGGACTGTTTTGGAGGCTCAATATGATTATTAATGATGTTGTTTGGGCTGTTTGGTGATTTTATTGACTTGTGGGAAGTCATATAAATAGGGGAGGTGCTGTCCGTTTCATCGTAAAATAGGTTATGGTCGATACATAATAGTTACGACGCTTAAACGATAATGATAGTGTCATTTGTCTTATTGTAGACTAAGGAGTCGTGACATTTGCATAGCTTGAGGTTGGGAAGTATATACAAGGTATGTGAGGCTATCCCCTTCATTCTTTTGCACGACTCCGATTGTACATAATGTAATGAACGAGCTCCCAAAGATACTCTACTCTTAGAAGCTAGCAGTACTTACATTGCTGCCCTTCTTATGAAACGATTGATATTGATGTTACTTCTCTTATTCTTATATTATCAATGTTGTTGGTAGTTCCTGATTCTTATAAGATTCTTGATGAAGAGTTAATCCTAATAACGTGTACGAAGGATACCAACCTTATGTCACTCCGAAAGGTTCAAAATGTGATTCCAATGAGTCCAGCATGCATCATATATATGTATCTATTTTACTCTACCGAGCCGCGCTATAGTCGGCCGGGTACGGCACCTATTGTGCAACCACTGATCAGTTGGGTTTTACCGAGCTCCACGTGGCCGGGTACGATTCTACCGAGCCCTATGATGGCCGGGTACGTTTTACCGAGCCTATTATGGCCGGGTACGATATGATGATGGTGATGCCCACAAAGGCGTATGTTTTAAAAGTTTATGTATATATATGTATGTATCATGTATTTCATGTCAGTAGCCCTCAGAGGTACCCAGATGTCACAGGTTGTATATTCTCTATCCCTGTTTACATTACTGTTCTTACTTATGCTTTCTTGCCTCACATACTCAGTACTTTATTCGTACTGACGTCCTTTTTATTTGTGGACGCTGCATGTCATGCTGCAGGTCCTGATAGACAGGTAGACGTAGCTCCCCCACCACAGTAGGCTATCCAGTTCAGCGGTTATTGGCGAGATCCCTTCTCCGGACTTGCCGTGGTCTTGGTATACATTTTTGTTATAGACATTATGGGTATGTCGGGGCCCTATTCCGGCAATGTTGTAGCACTTATGTTCCTTTAGAGGCTCATAGATAGGTGTCGACTTATGTATGGTTTAGAATGCCTTTTCGGCTGATTTTTGTTGTATAGTCTTTCATGGCATCATGATAGCTCGTACCTTATATATAGTTTCTTGACAGTCTTGTCGTCCCATGTTATGTATGTTCATGACATTATCTTTCATTGTTGGATGTTCATGATCCATGTCTACTATTTATATTGATCTTGTCGGCCCTTAAAGATAATAAGGAAGGTTAGATAAAATGTACGTTGGTGCTCGGCAAGTATGGCCCGGGTGCTAGTCATGACCCTCCAGTTGGGTCGTGACAAACTTGGTATCAGAGCAAGTCTGTCCTAGGGGATGTCTATGAGCCGTGTCTAGTAGAGTTTTGATTATGGATGTGTAGCACGCCACATTTATAATCAGGAGGCTACGTGACATCTAGGGTTGTTACCTTCTTCCTGAATCTAGATCGTGCGTAGAGTTGAGTAGTAAGTGTTCATATCTAATATTCACCTTGTTTTCTTTCAGCGATGCCTTCGACTAGGAAGCAAGCAATTAGTAAACGGCTTGATACAGCTGTGGGAGAGGGTAACATTCAGGTGCCTCCAGCCAGAGCAGGCCAAAGTGAGGCTCAGAGTGAGATGCCGTCTCATACCTCTCCGTCTCCTCCAGAGGATATTAGGAGGCACCCAGTACATCCAGTTCCTCCGTCTAGCACTACAGACCACGATATGCACAGTGCGGTGCAATTATTAACTAGCTTGTTAGCTGCTCAGGCTCAGAGGCAGAATATCGGTGCTGCTGATAAACCGGTTAGTGCGAGAGTTCGTGATTTTATTAATCTAGACCCTCCAGTGTTTACCGGATCAGACCCCAAGGAGGACCCACAAACATTTATTGATCAGATTCATCGTACATTGCGGGTTATGCATGCTAGTGATACAGAGGCAGTAGAGTTGGCTTTTTATCGGTTACAGGATTTAGCGGTTTTCTGGTATGATAGTTGGGAGAGATCTAGGGGTCCGAACGCTCCTCCAGCCGTGTGGAAGGAATTTTCTGAGGCCTTTCTTCGTCACTACTTGCCAGTTGAGATACGACGAGCTAGAGCTGATAAGTTCTTGAACCTTCGACAGGGTAATATGAGTGTACGAGAGTATAGTATACAGTTTGATTCTTTAGCAAGGTATGCTCCCCATATGGTGGCCGAGATGAGTGATAGGGTGCATCTATTCGTGAACGGGTTGGGACCACATCTGATAAATGAGTGCACAACAGCCTCCTTGGTAGAGGGCATGGATATTTCCCGTATTCAGGCTTATGCCCAGACCCTAGAGGATCGTAAGCGCCAGCAAAGGGTAGATAGGGAGCAGGATAGGGGCCATCATAAGAGGGCGAGATTTGCAGGGTATTCTGATGAGTTCAGAGGCAGTATCAGGCCCCAATCTTCGAGGAGTTCGGCGCCACCTGTAGCTAGTGCTCCTCCAAAGTTTCAGAGGCCTCAGTATGATCGATTTACCTATTCTGGTTCAGGTCAGAGTTTGAGGGCATCAGGCTCACAATTTCATAGAGATACTAGTCAGACGAGACCCCCAACACCTTGTTGTGATCAGTGCGGCAAGGCCCACTTTGGACTGTGCCATCGAGGTTTCGATGCGTGCTATTCTTGCGGACAGCGTGGCCATATGATGCGGGATTGTCCTAACAGAGGAGGTGGTGGTATGGCTCAACCGACTGGATCTGTGTCTGGTTCTTCCTCATCAGTTCGACCTCCAGCACAAGGTTTTCAACAGTCGACAGGTCGTGGTAGAGGTAGAGGTTCAGTGCCGAGTTCGAGTGGTGCTCAAAATCGAACCTATGCTCTAATAGGTCGACAAGATCTCGAGTCGTCTCCGGATGTTGTTACAGGTATATTGTCTGTGTTTTCTTATGATGTATATGCGCTAATTGATCCAGGATCTACCTTATCATATGTTACACCCTTTGTGGCTAATAAGTTTGGCATTGAACCTGAATTGATAAGTAAACCACTTGCGGTATCCACTCCGATAGGAGATTCTGTGATTGCTAGAAGGGTATATAAAGGTTGCACTGTGATGATTTGTAGTCGTCAAACCTCGGCAAATTTATTTGAGTTAGAAATGGTTGATTTCGATGTGATAATGGGAATGGACTGGTTGGCCTCATGCTATGCAAATGTTGACTGTCGTACGAAGATGGTTAGATTTCAGTTTCCTTGTGAACCCGCCATTGAATGGAAGGGGAACATTGCTACGCCGAAAGGTAGGTTTATTTCCTATCTTAAGGCAAGGAAGATGATCTCAAAAGGCTACATTTATCATCTTGTTCGCGTTAGGGATGCAGAGGCGAAGCCGCCTACTCTACAATTAATCCCCGTGGTCAATGAATTTCCAGATGTTTTCCCAGATGAACTCCCAGGCCTTTCTCCTGAAAGGGAGATTGAGTTTAGCATTGATGCATTGCCTGACACTCAACCGATCTCTATCCCTCCATACAGGATGGCCCCGGCAGAGTTGCGAGAGTTGAAGGCACAGTTGAAGGACTTGCTGGATAAGGGTTTCATTAGGCCTAGCACTTCACCTTGGGGTGCGCCAGTCTTGTTCGTGCGGAAGAAAGATGGGTCGTTAAGGATGTGTATCGATTATCGACAGTTGAATAAGTTTACAATAAAGAACAAGTATCCACTTCCAAGAATTGATGACCTGTTTGACCAACTCCAGGGTGCCAAGTATTTCTCCAAGATTGACTTGCGTTCAGGGTATCATCAGGTGAGGGTTAAGGAGAAGGATATTCCAAAGACGGCCTTCCGGACAAGATATGGGCATTTTGAGTTCTTGGTGATGTCGTTCGGGCTAACAAATGCCCCAGCAGCTTTTATGGATCTCATGAATAGTCTATTCAAGCCCTATCTTGATGTGTTCATGATCGTATTCATTGATGACATTCTGGTGTATTCTCGTTCGGAGGCGGAACATGCGGGACACTTGCGGATAGTATTACAGACCCTTTAGGATCATAAGTTATATGCTAAGCTCTCTAAATGTGAATTTTGGCTGAACTCAGTAGCATTCCTTGGCCATGTGATAACTGATGAGGGTATTAGTGTCGACACTCAGAAGATCGATGCAGTGAAGAATTGGCCGAGACCTACAACACCGTCAGAAGTCCGCAGCTTCCTGGGGCTAGCAGGATATTATAGGCGGTTTGTAGAAGGGTTTTCCTCTATATCAGCACCATTGACTAAGTTAACACAGAAAGCTACCAAGTTCCAGTGGTCTGATGCTTGTGAACATAGTTTTCAGGAGCTAAAGAATCGATTGACATCCGCGCCAGTGCTCACTCTCCCAGAAGGAACAGAAGGTTATGTGGTATATTGTGATGCCTCAGGTATAGGTTTGGGGTGCGTATTGATGCAACGTGGGAAGGTGATTGCTTATGCATCAAGACAATTGAAGAAGCATGAAAAGAATTACCCGACTCATGATTTGGAATTGGCTGCAGTAATATATGCTTTGAAGATATGGCGGCACTACTTATACGGCATCCATGTTGACATCTACACAGATCAAAAGAGTTTACAATACATCTTCAAGCAGAAGGAGTTGAATTTGAGGCAGCGTAGGTGGCTTGAATTACTGAAAGACCACGATGTCGAGATATTGTACCATCCCAGTAAAGCTAATGTTGTGGCAGACGCTCTCAGCCGTAAGTCAATGGGAAGCTTAATACATATTGAGGCAGGTAGACAAGGGTTGACCAAAGAGCTTCGCCAGCTGGCCAATATGAGAATCAGATTGTTGGACTCTGATGACGGAGGTGTTACTGTACAGAATACAGCAGAATCATCTTTGGTAGCCGAGGTAAAAGCACGGCAATATGAAGATCCTACCTTAGTAAGATTGAGAGAGGGAATTCAGCAGTGTAAGATTACAGCTTTCAAGATCGGAGGAGATGGGACACTGAGATACCAGGGCCGATTATGTGTACCTAGTGTGGCAGGGTTGCGAGAGAAGATTATGATTGAGATTCACCAGTCCCGATATTCTATCCATCCTGGCTCGACAAAGATGTATCATGACGTTAAGGAGCAGTATTGGTGGGATAACATGAAGAAGTCTATTGCAGAATTTGTAGCCCAGTGTCCTAATTGTCAACAAGTAAAGATCGAGCATCAGAAACCTAGTGGATTGATTCAGAATATAGAGATTCCGACCTGGAAATGGGAGGTGATTAATATGGACTTCATTATTGGATTACCTCGCTCTTATCATAAGTTTGACTCCATCTGGGTGATAGTTGATCGACTTACAAAATCTGCCCATTTTCTGCCAGTTAAGACAACTTACACGGCTGAAGATTATGCGAAGTTGTATATCAAGGAGATTGTTAGGCTTCATGGTGTGCCGGTATCTATTATATCAGACCGAGGAGCTCAATTTACGGCTAACTTTTGGAGGTCTTTTCAGAAGGGTTTAGGCACACAAGTAAATCTCAGCACTGCATTCCATCCGCAGACTGACGGACAGGCTGAACGTACCATCCAGACGCTTGAAGATATGCTACGAGCATGTGTTCTAGATTTCAAGGGGAATTGGGATGACTATCTGGCACTTATAGAATTTACCTACAATAATAGCTACCATTCCAGTATTAAAATGGCCCCGTATGAGGTACTGTATGGGAGGAGATATAGATCACCAGTTGGATGGTTCGAAGTCGGTGAGACAGAATTATATGGGCCAGATTTGATTCACCAAGCCATTGAGAAGGTGAAAGTGATACAAGAGCGACTGAGGACGGCACAAAGCAGGCAAAAGTCTTATTCCGACGTCCGACGTCGTGATCTGGAATTTGAGGTTGGTGATTGGGTTTTCCTGAAGATCTCGCCGATGAAGGGTGTTATGCGTTTTGGGAAGAAGGGTAAGTTGAGTTCGCGGTATATTGGGCCGTACAAAATTCTTCGACGAATTGGACAGGTTGCTTACGAGTTAGAATTGCCATCTGAATTGGAATTTGTCCACCCGGTATTCCATGTATCTATGTTGAGGAAATATATTGGAGACCCTTCTCAGGTCGTCCCTATCAAAGATGTACAAGTTACAAAGGATCTATCATATGATGAAGTGCCAGTGGCTATATTAGATCGATAAGTCCGCAAGCTGAGAACAAAGGATGTAGCTTCCGTGAAAGTATTATGGAGGAACAAGAATATAGAAGAAATGACATGGGAAGCAGAAGAGGAGATGAAGTCTAAATACCCTTACCTATTCCAGAGTGAAGATAACGAGGATGCCGGGGGAAAGAAGGACGCATTATAAGGTGAAACGGCTCTATGAGGTAAGCAATAGCTTGTGAATACTCTTTTTTTTAATACAAAATGGTAATATGCAGATAATGTACATATCCATAATGCTTTGTATAGTCTTGTAAGGCCATAGGTTAGGTTTAACTGCTTGCAAGTTTGGCTAGTGTCCATTTTATAGGGGAAACTCAGCCGGAAATCTCCGTCGGAATCCATAATGAGTTAGACACCCCATAAACCCTTACATTCGAGGACGAATGTTCCTAAGGGGGAGAGGGTGTTACAACCCAAATTCGCATACCATAGATCACGCTGTAAGTTAGTCGACGTAAATCCAAGAAGAGATTATCTTTGAGATGATAAGAAGTTAATCCTATTGGTCTTAAACAATACAAGGGTGTATAAGAGTGGTTAACAAGTATTTAAAGTTAAACGAATCAAGGATGTTGTAACCCGTATTTTCGGGTAACACTAGAGGTGATTAATTGTCCCAAGAGGTCTTGTTTTAATTTATTTGAATCATATAATATCCGCATCATAAGTCTTGAAGTCAAGCGAGTTATGAAACAAAAGTCGATAAAAGTTGTCGCAACTTAGGTTTATAATTTTACTTAAACTTTAGGTCAAATGTTACTGCATTTTTCTCCCAATATGCTTAGAATTATGGGGTGATCTACCTATCAAATTGAAGATCTATGAGTCTAGTTTCCAACACATTAAACCGTTCATCGATACGATCTCGGAATAGAGAGATATTCGCGTTTTCGCAAGAGTGCGCCAAGCTGCTCTCTATGGGGCCCACAAAGGCGGTTTAAGACATATGGACATATATAAGATACCTCAACCCCGTTTTAAGTCATTATTTTTCAGTATATTCAGACCTTATAACCCTAAAAACAGTCTCTCAAGGTTCTCTCATGATCCAAGACCCAAACAAAGGGCAAACAACACAAATCAAATATCGGGAATCCCGTGGCGCTAGTAAGTTTCTTGTTCTTCTTGTTGTTGCTGATTTTTGTGTTGTTCCAGCTCGTGTGGGAGGTTGTTTTAAGTGTTTTATGTCCTGTAAATACACCTTCAAGTTTTTAATATCAACCCTAGGTGATTTCAAGTCTTCTAAAGTAATTCTAGTGCCGAAAAACCCGAATTAATTGCTAGTTTCGCTTCCTTGTTCTTGTGGCAGAATTGAAGGGATATTTCGTGGAAAATTAAGGTCAAATTGGAGTTGTTCTTTCTGTTTAAAGGTAAGGAACCTCTTACTCTATATATATTTAAGATTATCCAAGTTGCAGTTAAGTCGTTGAAGCTAGAATTTGTGAAATATATATCAAAAGGCTTGGTAGTAATGTTGTTGGTTGGTGGACTATTTTGGAGGCTCAATATGATTATTAATGATGTTGTTTGGGCTGTTTGGTGATTGTATTGACTGGTGGGAAGTCATATAAATAGGGGAGGTGCTGTCCGTTTCATCATAAAATAGGTTATGGTCGATACATAATAGTTACGACGCTTAAACGATAATGATAAAGTCATTTGTCTTATTGTAGACTAAGGAGTCGTGACATTTGCATAGCTTGAGGTTGGGAAGTATATACAAGGTATGTGAGGCTATCCCCTTCATTCTTTTGCACGACTCCGATTGTACATAATGTAATGAACGAGCTCCCAAAGATACTCTACTCTTAGAAGCTAGCAGTACTTACATTGCTGCCCTTCTTATGAAACGATTGATATTGATGTTACTTCTCTTATTCTTATATTATCAATGTTGTTGGTAGTTCCTGATTCTTATAAGATTCTTGATGAAGAGTTAATCCTAATAACGTGTACGAAGGATACCAACCTTATGTCACTCCGAAAGGTTCAAAATGTGATTCCAATGAGTCCAGCATGCATCATATATATGTATCTATTTTACTCTACCGAGCCGCGCTATAGTCGGCCGGGTACGGCACCTATTGTGCAACCACTGATCAGTTGGGTTTTACCGAGCTCCACGTGGCCGGGTACGATTCTACCGAGCCCTATGATGGCCGGGTACGTTTTACCGAGCCTATTATGGCCGGGTACGATATGATGATGGTGATGCCCACAAAGGCGTATGTTTTAAAAGTTTATGTATATATATGTATGTATCATGTATTTCATGTCAGTAGCCCTCAGAGGTACCCAGATGTCACAGGTTGTATATTCTCTATCCCTGTTTACATTACTGTTCTTACTTATGCTTTCTTGCCTCACATACTCAGTACTTTATTCGTACTGACGTCCTTTTTATTTGTGGACGCTGCATGTCGTGCTGCAGGTCCTGATAGACAGGTAGACGTAGCTCCCCCACCACAGTAGGCTGTCCAGTTCAGCGGTTATTGGCGAGATCCCTTCTCCGGACTTGCCGTGGTCTTGGTATGCATTTTTGTTATAGACATTATGGGTATGTCGGGGCCCTGTTCCGGCAATGTTGTAGCACTTATGTTCCTTTAGAGGCTCATAGACAGGTGTCGACTTATGTATGGTTTAGAATGCCTTTTCGGCTGATTTTTGTTGTATAGTCTTTCATGGCATCATGATAGCTCGTACCTTATATATAGTTTCTTGACAGCATTGTCGTCCCATGTTATGTATGTTCATGACATTATCTTTCATTGTTGGATGTTCATGATCCATGTCTACTATTTATATTGATCTTGCCGGCCCTTAAAGATAATAAGAAAGGTTAGATAAAATGTACGTTGGTGCTCGGCAAGTATGGCCCGGGTGCTAGTCATGACCCTCCAGTTGGGTCGTGACATCACAATTCATAGATCTCTTCTTAGTTACCAAGTCCTTCATGAACTTGGCATATCCCGGCATTTGTTTGAGAGCTTCCACCAAGGGCACATTGATTGATAAACTTTTCATCATCTCAATAAACTTCTTGAATTGGTTTTCATTATTTTGCTTTGCAAGCCTTTGAGGATACGGTGGAGGAGGCCTTGGCAAAGGGGCCTTGGCTTTAGGCACTACCATTTCTGGTATGCCTATCACGTGTTTCCTAGACGGGCTCACATCATTTTGAGTCTCCTCCATGTTGTCATCAATATCGATCCTCACTTCATCATTCACATTCTCATGATTGGCTTGAATCTCATCATCTTCTTGCAACACAACATCATCACTCATAATCTTCTTTGGATTTGAGGTACTTGCATCTCTACCTCTACCGCTTCTTGTGGTCACCGCCATAGCATGGCCTGTATTGTTTCCACCCTTCGGGTTTACTACCGTATCACTTGGTAGTGCCCCCTTAGGGAGAATATTCAATGCTTGAGAAATTTGACCCATTTGTATTTCCAAGTTGCGAATAGAGGTAGTATGGGAGGCTATTTGTGCATTGGAGTCAGCATTCCTTTCCATCATTTATTTGAACATACTGTCTATCAGCCCCATCTCATTGTTTGAAGAACTTTGCCCTTGAGACGAATATGGAGGCGAATTGTTGGATTGTAGATACATCGGGAGCCTTTGAAAGCCCGACCCCCGGTTGCCTTGATTATTATTATTCCAACCCCCTTGGTTTCCATTGCCACCCTAATTATTATTGTAGTTCCCCCAATTCTGATTGTTGTTCTCCTAATTATTCGAGTTGTTGTCGTTGCCATTGTTCCAATTCCCTTGGCCTTAGTTGCCCCAATTTTGATTGTTCCCTTGGCCTTGGTTGCCCCAATTTTGATTGTTCCCTTGCGATCTCCATTGTTGATTTGGATCATTGCTCCATTGACCTTGGTAGTTATTGGCATATAACACTTCCTCACTTTGATCATCATAAGAATCGTCTTGATTGTAACCACTACCACTTTGCTCATATTGATCTTGACTGTTTTGTACTTGTTGACCACGCTATCTCCTCTTGTTGACCATGACATTTACCCCTTCCATGGCATTTACTTGCTTTGTCCCTTGAACTTGCTGAAGCTGGGCCTTTACTAACTGATTCATAGTAGTTGTCAACTCGGCTATGGCTTGTCCGTGATCATAAAATTCCTTGTTAAGATGGATGACATTAGGGTTACCCTGAGGAACATTTGCCCGACTCTGCCAAGCTGAGGATATGTCAGCCATCTCATCAAGTATGTCACAAGCATCGGCATAAGGCATTTTCATAAAATTTCCCCCAGCTAGTTGATTCACCACACACTGGTTGGTCCTGTTGATGCCCATATAGAATGTCTGCCAAATCATTGCTTCAACCATATCATTGTTTGGGTATTCCTTGACCATTGTCCGATATCGCTCCCAGATTTCATGTAGGGGTTCATTAGGTTCTTGTTTAAAGGCTAAGATCTCATCCCTCAATGCTGCCATATGACCCGGTGAGAAAAATTTGGCTATAAACATTTTTGCCAACTCATTCCACGTGTGTATGGAGTGATTGGGTAGCCTCTCGAGCTAGTCCAAAGCTTTCCCTTTAAGTGAAAATGGGAAAAGTCTCAATCTCAGAGCGTCCTCCGACACGTTCGTTTGCTTGCTCCCCCAGCATGTGTCTACAAAACCCTTTATATGCTTGTATGCGTTCTGATGAGGAGCTCCAGTGAAGAAGCCCCTTTGCTCCAATAGGGTCAGCATGATATTTGTAATTTGAAAAATTGCCCGCCCGAATCCGGGGCGGGATAATTACACTTGCGTAATAACAGCAGAAATCAAAGATAAAGATGAAATATAAGCCATAAAATTAAAGTTCAAGAAGAAAATTTAAAGTTTGAAGGTAAATCTACTCTAAAATTGCCTAAAAAGGGGAAAAACAGTCGTTCACGTGCTCTGCTCAACAAAACTTAACCCAAAATTGATAAAAAGATCTATTTATACTAGGCTGAAATTTTCGGACAAAAATGCCCCTGCGAAGTATTCCCGGATGTGTAATTCTGACGGCGTCCGCGCTTGAGCTTTCGTGGTCGCGTAATAATGAGCGTGGTCCGCATTTCTTCAATACTGGGCTTGGATTGGGCTTAGTTTTGCGGACCGCGTAATTTCAACCGCATTCGTGTGTGCTTCCATTGCGGCCGCTTAATTTGGACGCGGACCGCGTTCTTCAGTTAAGCCCGGCTTGCAGGGTCTCTGAACCTCAAGATGCGCTCTCAGCGAAATTCCCCCCGCGGCCGCGCCAAAGATTTCGCGGCCGCGCCTTTCCAACACGGTCAGCGGTGATTTTAGTACTCAAAGAAGTTTCTCTGAATCTACTTTCGCGGACCGCATAATAGTGGCTGTCCTCAGCGGTGGTCCTTACACGGCCGCGCTTTTCTGCTGCTCTCAGCGCTCCAGTCTCAGCCTTGGATTTGTGCAGGTTTGACTCCTTCATGAGTTGATTTTGGCTTCTTTACCTCATTTTGACCAAACCCTGCAAGCAAGCACATTAAGTTAGTTTTCGGGAATACCTTTACGTATTTTTGACCCAAAATCTAAGCAAAAGAGAGCAAATAATAGGCTAAAACCTTTAGTTATGAGGAGGTCATTTGTCATTATCACTATTCACACCGATGAAAATGGATGACATTATGCCAATGCCGCTACCTGGAGGCAAACATGTTCAGGTTTTAACTTAATAGTATTGCCTAGATAGAACTATTACTAGTATAGTATTATGTTGAGAGTGGAAATGACATAGATAACACCAATTAAGCCACTTAATCTTCTATTATTATATAATAGAGGTATTTAGGGGCAAAGTTATGCCTTGCCAAAGGTAGTTAACTGAATATCCTTCGCCAAGAAGTTATATTGTGTATTAAAAAAAATATTATTTATTATTGATAAAAATAGACTTTGAACACCTTTACATAGTCCACTCACAAAGAGTGTTTAAAATTATTGAATTTCTTGACTTCACCCCTAAAGCATCGACACTTTTGTGCTTCCAAACTCACCGGCCCCCTCTTTCTTTCTTGGGTTTAAGTTGTAAACTTGAAAAGTATAAAGTTTTTTTTATACTAATAGTATAGTTTGATTATTAAATAACAAATTTGTTTTAATTTTTATTATATTACCAACTAATGGTTATTATACCAATTTACTGGTAATTATCTTATATAGTCCGAGTGTATAAATATTTTTTATGTTGTCAACTCATAGAACTTAAGCTCTTTTTTTTTCATGTATTACTTGGTTCATGAACTTAATAGCATTCTGATCATTTACATTCACATTTTATTACTTAAATAAATAACTTGGCATGCTAGTGGTTAGAAAGTCAGCAAGCATACCTCGCAAATCTTTTATATGTTTGGAATATAGTCTATACTTCTCTAGATAGAGTTAAATAATATAAACCAAAACAAAGAGACCAACCAGAAAAAACAAGGGGTGGGTTGGAAACAAACTACCGTCCAAATTAAAGAAATCTTGCTTGTTAGAAGTTTTAACTATAATCCAAGTGAAGTATACAACCTTGTAATTTGAAAACAAAGTCAAGTTGAGTGTAAAAGAATTTTTATATAGATCATAAAAAATACATGTAATATTTCAAAGTAAGTTAATAATATAAAAAATTAGACAGATTACCTGCTATAACATGTCAAAATGCACCGATAGTATATTTATTCTTTGCATTGTCAATTAAATCTTTAAAAGAAGGAAATATTAATACTTGAATAATATCATACTGATGTCTGAAATTTTACTCTAGTTCTCCAAATAATAGATCAGATTTATTTAGTTTTATAATATATTAACTATTTCAAAGGGAGCCTTGGCGTAACTAATAAAGTTGCTGCCATGTGACCTGGAGGTCACGTGTTCAAGCCGTGGAAACAACCTCTTATAGAAATTCAGGGTAAGGCTGCGTACAATAGACGTTTTTGTGGTCCGGCCCTTCCCCGGACCCCGCGCATAGCGGGAGCTTAGTGCACCGGGCTGCCTTTTTTTTACATTAACTATTTATTGTCATTGTAAGTGTAGTTTAGCCTAAGCATTTCTATTATTGCATTGCCACCTTGGACCAGTCAAGACTTAATATAATTGTGGAAAAATTAGGAAACTACAACAAAAAATTATAGAAGTGTATACGGTCAAAACCGATCCTCAGTCATAAAGACCGGTCGAGACGATGACGTTTCGATCGGAGGATATCTACATGATGAGCTCGGTCGAATTCCGAAGTAGGGACGTCAAGCTTCGAGCCAATAGACCGATCAACGACAAGACTCGGTAACATTATCGAGCCCATATCCAAATTGAACTACGAGACAATTCATAGTTCATCGAAGATGCCTAGACCGACCAACACTCGCCCAGAATATCGATGCCCCAAGACAGAATCGAGCTCGAACCAAGACCAGGGGCTCGATCTAATACCAAGCTCAAGCCAGTACCAAGCTCGCAAACAAGAGCCGTTACAACCGCACCAAGGGAGAGAATCTTGGCGAGAACCAAGGAAGAGACAAATCATCATGGGTCCTCCATTATATATATTATTTTATTATATTGTTATAGATAAAGCAATGACCCTCTATTATAAAATGGGGCATCCTTGTAAGCTAAAGACACATTGCGATAAACACATCCTTTACACATCCTTTTCTCAGATACATTGAGGTTTCTTTGTGCTTGTTTCATCTCAATTTATTCAAGTTACCAGTATTGTTATTCTTGTATCAAAGAAATTTGCGTATCCTTAGAACCATACCTAAATTTAACGTTATTCAATTTTTCGGGTAAACAGTTTGGCGCCCACCGTGGGGCTAAGGGTAACAGTGATTGTTTGATATAAATCTACAGTACACTCCAGCTTACAACTTCAAGTCAGCAATGGCCCTACCTATCGACCTTGAAGTCGGCCTTCAAGATGAAACCAACAACTTTGCACCCGGGCCGGAAGGTTACCTGATGATGGCAACGAGGCTCGAATCAAAGAACCCGAAATTCGAGCCGAAGTACCATTAGATGTCAATTCACAAATAGCTCTGGAGGTGAATTAGCATTCCGAACCGGAAAGAAGCATTCAGGGCGGTGCTCGACCCGTAGCCCGAGACACCCACAGCATGGGGGAAATCGGGGTCAGCTTGCGTATGATTTTCGAAATACTACAAGCCCAACAAGCAGCGATAGCTCAGTTGCAGAGCCAAACTCATATACAAAGCAGGCCGAACTCCAATCCACTTCTTCGAGAAGTCACCCCCAGAACGGAGCCCACCATAGTGAAATCAAACGAGCAAGAATCGGGGACCGCTCCAGAAATTGCTAAATTGCTCGAGGAACTCACAAAATGAGTCGAAGCCAACTACAAAAAAGTGGAAACGTATAATGCTAGGGTCGATCATATCCCGGGGGCTCCGCCAATGATAAAAGGGCTTGATTCAAAAAAATTCATACAAAAGCCTTTTCCCTCGAGCGCGGCCCCAAAACCAATCCCCAAAAAATTTCGTATGCCCGAAATTCCCAAATATAACGGTACGACCGATCCTAACGAACATGTCACCTCCTACACATGTGCCATCAAAGGCAATGATTTAGAAGATGATGAGATCGAATCCGTGTTGTTGAAAAAGTTCGGAGAGACCCTCGCAAAGGGATCAATGATCTGGTATCACAACTTACCACCAAATTCCATCGATTATTTTGCCATGTTAGCAGATTCGTTCATAAAAGCACATGCTGGTGCCGTAAAAGTTGCAACAAGGAAATCAGACCTCTTCAAAGTAAAACAAATGGGTAACGAAATACTGAGAGAATTCGTATCCCGATTTCAAATGGAACGTATGGATTTGCCACCAGTCACGAATGATTGGGCCGTACTAGCTTTCACCCAAGGGTTGAACGAGCGAAGTTCGACAGCATCACGTCGGCTGAAACAAAATTTGATCGAGTACCCAGCAATAACTTGGGCAGATGTACACAACCGTTATCAATCAAAAATCAGGGTCGAGGACGATCAATTGGGAGCTCCGTATGGACCCGTGCATCATAACCACACAACCACTAAAATCCAAAGGGAAATCAACAGAGAACCAAGGTCGAACAGAAACCGATATTGACTGTACGTCACATATCGATGCCCAACATCGATTGCATGATCGATGCCACAGCCGACCACGAAATCCTCACCTTTCTCGATGCATATTCCGAGTATAATCAAATTCAGATGAACCCGTAGGACCAGGAAAAGACTTCATTTGTGACCAGATATGGAACATATTGTTATAATGTAATGCCCTTCGGGCTAAAAAATGCAGGAGCCACTTATCAACGCTTAGTAAATAAAATATTCGAAGAACAAATAGGTGAATCGATGGAAATCTATATTGATGACATGCTAGTTAAGTCCCTACGCGTAGAGGACCATTTGGCCCATTTGCAGGAAACATTCGAGATTCTGAGGAAATACAACATGAAGCTCAACCCCAAAAAATGTGCTTTCGGGGTCGGTTCGGGCAAGTTCCTCGGCTTCATGGTGTCAAATCGGGGAATCGAGATTAACCCCGACAAAATCAAGGCCATCGAGGACATCACTATCGTGGACAGCGTGAAAGTCGTACAAAGGTTAACAGGAAGAATTACAGCCTTAGGCCGATTCATTTCAAGATCATCAGATCGAAGTCACAAATTTTTCTCTCTACTCAAAAAGAAGAACGACTTCGCTTGGACACTGGAATGCCAACAAGCATTACAGGAATTGAAACGATATCTATCGAGCCCACCACTGCTTCACACTCCTAAAACCAACGAAAAACTTTACTTGTACTTGGCGGTATCAGAAGTCGCCGTAAGCAGTGTCCTGGTTCGAGAAGTGCAAGGTACGCAATTTCCCGTTTATTACGTAAGTTGGACCTTAAGAGAAGCGGAAACTAGGTATCCTCACTTAGAAAAATTGGCACTTGCGCTAACAAGCACCTCTAGAAAGTTAAGACCGTATTTTCAATGTCATCCCATAAGCGTATTGACCACCTGCCCACTTTGTAATATTTTACATAGGCCCGAACTATCAGGCCGATTGGCCAAATGGGCCATCGAACTCAGTGGGTATGATATCGAATATCAACCCCGTACGACCGTCAAGTCTCAAATTTTAGCAGACTTTGTGGATGACTTCACGCCAACCCTCGTACCCGAAGTCGAAAAAGAACTCCTGTTAAAATTAGGTGTATCATCGGGGGTATGGATCCTTTTTATGGACGGGGCTACGAATGAAAAGGGGTCCGGGCTAGGGATAGTTTTGAAACCCCCTACGAGCAACATTATTAGGCAAGCTATTAAAACTATTAGGTTAACTAACAACGAGGCCGAGTATGAATCCATGATTGCAGGTCTCGAGCCAGCTAAAAACTTGGGAGCAGAGGTCATTGAGGCTAATTGTGACTCTTTGCTGGTGGTGAGTCAAGTGAACAAAACCTTCGAAGTCCGGGAAAGTAGAATACAAAGGTATTTGGACAAACTGCTTATCACTTTGCACCATTTCAAACAATGGACTCTACGGCATGTTCCGCGAGAATGAAATAATGAGGCCGATGCTCTTGCGAATTTGGGATCGTCGGTCGAGGTAGATGATTGGAACTCAGGGACTGTCGTTCAACTTTCAAGATCGGTAATCGAAGATGGGCACGCCGAGATAAATTCTACTAGCTTAACCTGGGATTGGAGAAACAAGTATATTGAATACTTAAAAAACGGAAAGCTCCCACCGGACCATAAAGATTCCAGGACCCTACGGACTAAAGCTGCTCGATTTACATTGGCCACAGACGGAACACTATATCGAAGGACATTCGATGGACCGATGGCAATATGCTTGGGTCCGGGAGATACCAAGTACATCCTACGGAAAGTACATGAGGGCACTTGTGTGAATCACTCTGGTGCCGATGCATTAGTTCGAAAAGTGATCAGATCGGGGTGTTATTGGATCGATATGGGCAAAGATGCGAAAGAATTTGTTCGTAAATGTGGAAAATGTCAAAGGTTTGCGCCGATGATCCATCAACCCGGAGAGCAACTTCACTCGGTCCTATCCCCATGGACGTTCATAAAATAGGGAATGGACATCGTCAGCCCTCTGCCATCGACCCCGGGTAAAGCCAAATTCATTTTATTTATGACTGACTATTTTTCTAAATGGGTTGAAGTGCAGGTGTTCGAGAAAATAAGGGAGAAAGAAGTTATAGACTTCATTTGGGATCATATCATATGCCGATTCGGGATACCCACTGAAATAGTATGCGACAATGGGAAGCAATTCATTGGCAGCAAAGTCACAAAATTCCTCGAAGATCACAAAATAAGAAGGATACTATCAACACCATACCACCCCAGTGGGAACGGACAGGCCGAATCAACAAACAAGACTATTCTTCAAAACCTGAAGAAGAAGTTGAACGACGCTAAGGGAAAATAGAGAGAAATTCTGCCCGAAGTCCTTTGGGCATACCGGACAACATCAAAATCCAGTACGGGGGCGACCCCATTGTCCTTAGTATATGGTTTCGAAGTATTGATACCAGTCGAAGTCGGTGAACCTAGTCCCAGATTTCGATTCATGATAGAAGAATGAAATAACGAGGCTATGAACACCAGCCTTGAATTATCGGACGAAGGACGAGAAGCTTCCCTCGTCCGATTGGTCGCCCAAAAGCAACGAATCAAAAGGTATTATAATCGAAGAACTAAGCTTCGCCATTTCAAGCCCGGGGACTTAGTGTTAAGAAAAGTCACCATCAATACCCGGAACCCAAATGAAGGAAAATTATGACCGAACTGGGAAGGACCATATCAGGTGCTCGAGAACGTTAGAAAGGAATCATACAAGCTCGGCATCATAAACGGCAAACAACTATCAAGCAGTTGGAATGTATCACATCTAAAACGGTACTACTGATAAGGTACGACCTTTCAATATTCATTTAACTGACCCCCTGCAGAAGTCCGAACAAGAGCTGAGGTGGATCTTTCGCCTAAAGGCACGTGTTGCACTCTTTTTCCCTTAAACCGGTTTTATCCCAAATGGGTTTTTCGGCAAGGGTTTTTAATGAGGCAATCATCGATCGTGCTGCACTTTTAACAGTATCCGAGGCCTCTTTCCAATTGACCTCGAATACCGGGGGGCATCAGGCCCTCAAATACATCAAGTTCAGATGCAAGAAAATCATTTCACAATAATAGGGCTCCAACAGGAAAAATTATAAGAGCCAAAATGGTCAAAACGAACCATGCTCATGTAGATTGGCCCGAACATAGGCACAAAACATGACCACATGTACTATGACTTGAGATTTATTGTGCAACCAGAATTAAGATTCACTCGACTATTAAGCCTACGGGCTACTTTTACTACGAGTTCAAGCAAGCACTCACTCGACCATTACGCCTACGGGCTGCATTATTTCGAGAAATTCACTCGACTATTAAGCCTACGAGATACTTTTACTACGAGTTCGAGCAAGCACTCACTCGACCATTACGCCTACGGGCTGCTTTATTTTGAGAAATTCACTCGACTATTAAGCCTATGGGCTACTTTTATTACGAGTTCGAGAAAATATTCACTCGACCATTATGCCTACGGGCTACATTGTTTTGAGTTCGAAACATTCACTCGACTATTAAGCCTACGGTCTACTTTTACTACGAGTTCGAGCAAGCACTCACTCGACCATTACGCCCACGGGCTACATTGTTTTGACTTCAAAACACTCACTCGACTATTAAGCCTACGAGCTACTTTTACTACGAGTTCGAGCAAGCACTCACTCGACCATTACGCCTACGAGCTGCATTATTTCGAGAAATTCACTCGACTATTAAGCCTACAGGCTACTTTTATTACGAGCTCGAGCAAGCATTCACTCGACCATTATGCCTACGGGCCACATTATTTCGAGTTCGAAACATTCACTCGACTATTAATAAGCTACTTTTACTCTGAGTTTACATTAACTCAACCATTACACCAACAGATTATGTTTCTTTAAAGTTTGAATCATCGACTCAACTAGCAAACCTAAGGGCTACATCACTTCAAATCTGATCGATCATAGAGACTACGAGATCAACATTTGATTAAAGGTCTTCACAAAACAAAAACAAGTCGACCTTGTTATATATATATATATACAAGATTGCCTGCATGATTAATTTACAAACGTGAAGAATTAGAAACTAAGCTTCCTGGTCACCCACCGGAGCATTCACTCTACTGTCGAGCTCTTCCCCATCCTCGGATCCGCTTTTTCTATCATCGTCATCATCATCATCAGAAGCCAAGGCTTCAGCTTCCGCTTCGAGCTCTTTTGCCTTTTTTATCTCTTCAGTAAGGTCGAAGCCTCAAGCGTGTATCTCCTCGAGGGTCTCCCTCCGTGACCTACATTTAGCAAGTTAGGCAACCCAATGAGTTCGAGCATCGGCAGTATTCGCTGCCTCCCGGGCCTCCATCTGAGCAGCCTCAGCATCAGCCCGATATACAGCAATGGACTTATCCGCCAAAACTTTCGACAACTCAACCTCCGCCTTAGCCTCAGCAAGCCGTGTTTCAAGCTCATCGATCTTCTTATCTTGAACTGATCCCTTTAGCTTGACACTTTGAAGTTGAATGTCGGCCGATAATAATTTTGTCAAGAAGGTTTCCTTTTTAGCAGCCAGGCAGTCGATAGTCTCCTTCCACCGATTGCATTCAACTCGGATTTGATCAACTTCCTCCCGAAGTAACCTGATCTTTTCGATCTTTTGCTGCAACTGAGACAATGAAGGGTTAACTTCCACAGTTGAGTCAGACCCATACTTTAATAGAACAAGGCTCACCTGCTTATGAAGCTCGACCTTTTCTTCACGAACCTTAGTTAAATCCGCTTGGAGATCCCTTATAGCCTCGTCTTTTTGGCTGCAAAGAAGCCGCAGGGCGTCTCTCTCACCTGAGACCTTACGGAGCTCGGCCTCACACTGGCTAAGATCGACTCGAAACCTACTAATGGCCTGCACAGTAAGAAACACAAGTCAAGTATGGAAAAGAACAAAGAAACCGTGTGGAAGAATCATTACCCGAGTAATGAAATGTTGAGCCTCCTCTAATAAAAGAAAAGCGTCACCGATATCGGAAGCATCATCGACTCCAGTAAAGTAATCCCAAAGGGTCCCCTACACCAAAGCCTGCCCCGATATTGGGAGTCTTCAATTCTCGAGCTTCCTTTAACGCCTCTTCATAAAAAGTTGGGAGAGAAGGTGAATGACCTATTGTCATAGCCCCGAGCAAATCACTCGGAGCACTCCGGTCGAGACTCGGGACTTCAGAACCAACCCTGACAGGCATAGCCTCTATCGGTTCGGGAGCTCTAGCAACCTCGATGGCCTCCGCAGATCGTATTACCAAAGTCGATGAGTTATCTTCTTCTTCTTCTTCTTCTCTCAGTCGTTGGACTGAGTCAATCGAGAGGGAAATTTCTTTTCTCCTCACCCTCCGAGTTTTGGGCTTGGGGTCCTCAGATCGAGAGGAAGCTCTTCGCTTCTTACCCTTCCCCGGTTACGGGACCAGGGACTTGTTTCCTTCTTCGCCGCTCGAAGGCCTCAAAGCGGCATCTCTGGTTATGCCTGCACAAGAGGAAATCGGTAACAAATAGAACGCAAAGAATACTTCGAAGGACACAAGAAACAAACCTCACCATGGTTCTTGGCCTCCCATCTACCTTTAGCCAAATCACGCCAAGCGCGTTCGGTATAAGAGAAAGTCGAGGCTAACTTCTGAACCCAATCCTCGAGGTCAGGCACCGCTTATGGCATCCAAGGGGTAGCTGAATATCAGGGAAAGACATCAGAAAAAATAGGAAAAGGACACGAAAAGCAAACAAGAATCACTTACTGTCAAAATTTCATTCTTCGGGGAACGGCATCTTCTCTTCCGGAATAAGATCACGGGTCCTCACTCGAATATAACGACCCATCCAACCCTGATCCTTGTCTTCATCGATGCTTGACATTAAATCTTTTGATGCCCGACGATGAAGTCTGATTAGTCCTCGGAAAATCTGAGGCCGGTACAATCGTATGAGGTGGTTCAGAGAAAAATCCAACCCCCGGCTTTGGTAGAGAAGAAGCGCAGTAAGATCATTATACGCCATAAAGAGGGATGAATTTGACCGAGGGTGACCTCATATCTTTTACAAAAGTCAATAATCACCGGGTCGACGGGTCCCAATGTGAAGGGATAAGTGTAAATACTTAAAAAATCCTCCACATGAGTGGTGACGTTCTCTTCGGGAGATGGGATCTGCAATACAACCTCGGAACCCCACTTGCAGTCTTTTCTGATGGCTTCGAGATGACCCTCCGTTATAGAGCACATATACATCGACACGTGCTCGCATCGACCCGGAACGGATGAAGGATTCTCAACCTTAAAGTCGATCTTTAGAGTGCACGGGCCAGAAACATAGTCGTGAACGGACGGCTCCGCCAGCGCCTTATCATCGGACGGCCGCGAGGAAGAAGCTTTCTCCTTCTGAGGTACAGTTTTTGAAGTTTTCGCCATTAGTACGAGAGGAAAGAATGCAAAGAAAAGTGAAAAATTGACAACACCAAAACTCTAGTGTGGGCGGCTCTGAAGCAACGAAATGAAGAGGATAAATAAGAGAATTTGGAAGAAGAGAAGACGCTAAAGTGGTAAAGGTTGTATGGAAAGGCTATTTATAGACTGAGGCTTGACGGTTCAGTATCAGCAGTGGCCGACACTGTTTAACACGTATTAAATACCTCGGTAAAATCGAGCCGATGGGATAGCTATCACATACGTCATGGTCGGGATCGATAAAAACGACAGCATAAAAATTGATCGAGCCATAGGGAAATCATATCGTTTCTCGTCACATCCTTTTTCGAGAAACGAGGGGACTATCTGTGTACGGTCAAAACCAATCCTTAGTCATAAAGACCGGTCGAGATGACGACATTTCGATCGGAGGATATCTACATGATGAGCTCGATCGAATTCCGAAGTAGGGACGTCGAGCTTCGAGCCAATAGACCGATCAACGACAAGACTCGGTATCATTATCGAGCCCATATCCAAATCGAACTACGAGACAATTCATAGTTCATCGAAGATGCCTAGACCGACCAACACTCACCCCGAATATCGATGCCCCAAGGCAGAATCGAGCTCGAATCAAGACCGGGGGCTCGATCTAATACCGAGCTCGAGCCAGTACCAAGCTCGCAGACAAGAGCCGTTACAACCGCACCAAGGGAGAGAATCTTGGCGAGAACCGAGGAAGAGACAAATCATCATGGGTCCTCCACTATATGCATTATTTTATTATGTTGTTATAGATAAAGCAATGACCCTCTATTATAAAAGGGGGCATCCTTGTAAGCTAAAGACACATTGCAATAAACACATCCTTTTCTCAGATACATTGAGGTTTCTTTGTGCTTGTTTCGTCTCAATTTATTCAAGTTACCAGTATTGTTATTCTTGTATCAAAAAAATTTGCGTATCCTTAGAACTATACCTAAATTTAACGTTATTCGATTTTTCGAGTAAACAAGAAGATCAAAAGAAAAGGAAAACTGAATAATTCAATTGGAGAGTATAAGTAGGAGTAAGAATTCTATAGGAGAATGAAAAATAAGTTGGGTGTGTTGAAAATAGCAGTTGGCCAGCTATGACCTAAGTCCAAAGGTTTGACTAGTTGACTCTCTTTCTAATAACTATTCTTTTCTGATTACTTTTACCACTGTGCTATTAGTAGTTATTTTTTTGTCTTGCAGAAATAGCCAGCAGAAATAGCCAGTACACTTTGTTTCGTTATGAAAACAAAACCCATAATATTAATGAAGTCGTAATATATATGGACCACAGTCACACTGATAATCCGATAATGACAATCTATTCCTGTTACAATACAACTGTGTGATGGCCCCTGCAGTAGTGTTCACATGATGTTCTCATTTAATTTTATTTTGATTTATTATTTCGTGTTCGATATCCGTGTTAAAATTCTACTAAATTTGAATTTACGTTAAAAATTCATGCATTAAGGAATAAAGTATTCTCTATCAAAAACAACTACATACCTTGTGTGGATAGAGCCCGTCGTAGTATTTACGTGACGCTTTTATTTTATTTTTGATTTTTTTTACCTCTTGGGCAGTTTCTGCATTATTTAAACTCGACTATATTCGCATTCGCGCTGAAAAATCATGCATTAGAACTCAACTATATTCACATTCACACTGAAAAATTCTGCATTAAAACTCGACTAAATTCGCATTTGCTCTGAAAAATCTTGCATTAAAACTCGACTAAATTCGCATTCGCGCTGAAAAATCTTGCATTAAGGGATAAGGTATTCTTTAACAAAAACGATTTCATACCTTGTGTGGTAGGCCATGCAATAGTGTTCACATGATGCTCTTATCTTATTTTATTTTTGATTTTTTTGCTCGTGTTTGATATCCTCGTTAAAACTCGACTAAATTCAAATTCACACTACAAAATCTTGCATTAAGGGATATGGTGTTCTTTAACAAAAACGATTTCATACCTTGTATGGGTAAGCACTACACTAGTATTCACATGATGCTCTTATCTTATTTTATTTTTGATTTTTTAGCCTATATTTGATATTCGCATTAAAACTCTACCAAATTCGAATTCACAGTAAAAAGTCCTACATTAAAGGATAAAGTGTTCACTAATAAAAACGGCTTCGTACCCGTAGTGTTCACATGATGCTCTTATACTATCAAACAAGAATGACGGTACTATTTGTTTGGCCATATAAAATTTTGCATATTTCTTTTGAAGTGTTTGTTGGGAACATATCTTTTAAAATAGGATTTAGGAATAGAATAAAACTTTTAAAACATCAATACCTGTCTAAATACATTGTTAGTCCCGCTAATATTGCTGTATTTGTAAATAATAATTCTGCAAAATATAAGTTATCGTAATGAAACAGTAATTAATTCGAGCCCACTGAATTCACAGTATTTCCTTAAGGAATTTAATCCCCTCCTAGTACCCAAGGTAATGGATTATTTCCTCCCAAGATAGAACGAATCACACACTGGTGTAGCGGTACTTCAAACCCCCAGTGTTTCAGCGAACACAAAGTTCGGTTGTAAATCACACTTACAGTTGCTTTATTTGAAGTTAAAACAATGCAGAACGAAGGAATAGAAACTCAGAAAATCGTATGGAAATGCTGAGAGGAAGGAGTGCAATGTATAGCCAAATCTGTTGAGCGATTTCAGTTTGTGTCTTGTGTGTTGTGTGTCTTTCTTCAACAGCTGCTGCACATATATATAGCAGCCAGTGTTGAAGAAGAACAATCGTCCACCCTCCATGGTGGAGCAAGCATTAGCTTATTTGTGGAGCAAGCACAATCATGGTGGGAAGAGCATTAGGCGGCTGCCTTGTGGTCAATACACGGATTGAAAAATATCCGTTACAAATGCGGATAATCTTACGTTAATATTTACTATTAACAAATAAATTTGGTCCAAAAAATTAATCAATCAATCGATCATTTGACCAAATCCAAATCCAAATCCAAATCCAAATCCAAATCCAAATCCAAATCCGAATCCGAAGCCGAAGCCGAAGCCGTAGCCATAGCCGAAGCCGAGCCGAGCGAGCGACGACGATGACGGCGCGAGGCTTGCTTTCTTCTTAACTCTTTAAGAGTTACAAGAAGAGTAATTATATATACCCACCAAAAATCTCTTCCTCTTCTAATATGGGACAATGTCTCATTGTTAAGAGGGGGAAACTTAAAATTTTACTCAAAATTTCATTTTCCCTCCATTTCCCATTCACCCTCATTTTAAGAATATTACATCTTAAAAATAAAACCTCAACAATCCCCCACATGAATGGGGAATGGCTATATCACGGAAGTATGCATGAAAAACTGTGTGATTTACAAGCAAGGATTAATTGCATCTGGATAAGTAGGTTTCCCTTTGAACTTTCCGTAGTAAACTTATGTCGGATATACTCGGTCAATCGGTAGATTTGATATCTTTGAACCGTCGATCTTTGGTGTATACCTAGACAACCATAAGTCACACAATCAACCCTTAACCGTCTTTGGTTCTCATTGTTGTGTTCGTTTCAGCCATGAACACCGCCTGGTTTCATAAGTGCGTAGAGAACTGGCCTTACAAAGTTCTCCTTGAAGCGGCTAACACTTCACACTTACATAGGTGATTTCTAAACGTGTCATCCTGTAGATACACTATTTGATATACCCCGTATCAAATTTAGAAATCATTAAAAAGCCTTAATGCTTTATCCTTGGTACTGAACATTGTCTCATCACGAGAACGGACTTAAATTTTATTTGATAATGTTGAACCGTCATTAATGACTTTGTTTGATCTCCTTGAACCTAGATCTTGGGATCTCCAGTCTTCTAGGTAGTTACCGCCACAATGACTTGTTCTCGGCCATAGCCCCATTCCCCTTGATGATTTCTCAACTACCTCTCTAGTTAGGCCTTTTGTAAGTGGATCCGACACATTATCACTTGACTTTACATAGTCAATCGTGATAATTCCTCTAGAGAGTAATTGCCTAACGGTTTTATGTCTTCGTCGTATATGACGAGATTTACCGTTATACATAACGCTCCCAGCCCTTCCAATTGCCGCTTGACTATCACAATGTATGCATATTGGTGCCAACGGTTTGGGCCAAAATGGAATGTCTTCCAAGAAATTTCGGAGCCATTCAGCTTCTTCACCGGCTTTATCTAAGGCTATGAATTCAGCCTCCATTGTAGAGCGGGCAATACATGTTTGTTTGGACGACTTCCAAGATACCGCTCCTCCACCAATAGTGAATACATATCCACTCGTGGACTTAGAATCAGTTGAACCGGTGATCCAATTTGCATCACAGTATCCCTCAATCACCGCAGGGAAATTACTGTAGTGCAATTCAAAGTTCTGGGTATGTTCTAAATATCCCAAAACTCGTTTCATTGCCATCCAATGAGATTGGCCTGGATTGCTCGTATATCGACTCAGTTTATTTATAGCACAAGCTATATCTGGTCATGTACAATTCATAATATACATTAAGCATCCCAACACAAGAGCATAATCCAATTGTGATATGCTTTGGCCTTTATTCTTTGCTAATGCAAGATTCACGTCAATTGGAGTCTTTGCAACTTTAAAGCCCAAGTGCTTGAATTTTTCAAGTACTGTCTTAATATAATAAGATTGTGACAATGTCAGACCTTGAGGAGTTTTATGGATCTTAATTCTCAGAATTAAATCAGCAACTCCCAAGTCTTTCATATCAAACTTGCTATTGAGCATACGCTTAGTAGCATTTATGTTGGCAATGTCATTACTCATTATCAGCATATCATCCACATATAGGCAAACAATGACTATGTGATTTGGAACATTTTTAATGTACACATATTTATCACATTCATTTATCTTAAAATCATTTGACAATATTGTTTGGTCAAATTTCGCATGCCATTGTTTGGGTGCTTGTTTTAGTCCGTAAAGAGACTTAACAAGTCTACATACCTTCTTTTCTTTACCTGGAACCACAAACCCTTTAGGTTGTTCCATGTAAATTTCTTCCTCCAACTCTCCATTTAAGAAGGCCGTCTTAACATCCATTTGATGAATTTCAAGACCATACACTGCAGCTAATGCTACTAACATCCGTATGGACGTAATTCTTATAACTGGAGAGTATGTATCAAAGTAGTCTAGACCTTCTCGCTGTCTATACCCTTTGACTACGAGTCTTGCCTTGAATTTATCAATAGTGCCATCATCTTTGATTTTTCTCTTAAAAATCCATTTAGAACCCAAAGGTTTATTTCCAGGAGGAAGATCAACCAATTTCCATGTATGGTTGTTCAATATGGATTCTATTTCACTATTGACTGCCTCTTTCCAAAACAATGATTCCGAAGAAATCATAGCTTCTTTAAATGTTTGAGGCTCATTCTCCAATAATAAAGTCACAAAATCTGGTCCAAATGAAGTAGATGTTCTTTGATGTTTACTATGTCTTGGATCCTCCTGATTACATGTACTTTCTTTTGTTTCTTCCCGAGGTCGTTTAGATCCTTCACCAAACGACTCACATTCCTTTTTATACGGATATATATTTTCAAAAAACTCAGCATTATCTGATTCTATAACCGTATTATTATGAATGTCGGTATTTTCTGATTTATGAACCAGAAATCGATATGCTTTACTATTTGTCGCATATCCTATGAAAACACAATCAACGGTTTTCGGTCCTATCTTTACCCTTTTGGGTTTAGGAACTTGCACTTTTGCCAAACACCCCCACACTTTAAAATAATTCAAGTTGGGCTTCCTTCCTTTCCATTTTTCATATGGAATGGATTGTGTTTTGCTATGGGGCACTCGATTTAATATTCGATTAGCCGTAAGAATGGCTTCCCCCCACAAGTTCTGTGGCAAACCAGAACTTATCAACAACGCATTCATCATCTCCTTTAATGTGCGATTCTTTCTTTCCGCAATCCCATTAGATTGGGGCGTGTAAGGGGCTGTTGTTTGATGAATAATTCCATATTCTAAACATATTTCTTCAAAAGGAGATTCATATTCACCACCCCTATCACTTTCTATCATTTTTACTTTCTTGTTAAGTTGCGTTTCAACTTCATTTTTGTATTGCCTGAATGCGTCTATTGCTTCATCTTTACTATTCAGTAAGTAAACATAGCAATATCGAGTACCATCGTCAATAAAAGTTATAAAATACTTCTTTCCACCGCGAGATGATATTGACTTCATGTCACAAATATCTGTGTGAATTAAGTCTAAAGGATTTGAATTCCTTTCAACTGACTTATAAGGATGTTTAACATACTTAGATTCCACACATATTTGACATTTTGATTTTTCGCATTCAAACTTAGGCAGTACTTCCAAGTTAATCATTTTCCGCAAGGTTTTATAATTGACATGACCCAAACGTACATGCCATAAATCATTTGACTCAAGTAAGTAAGAGAAGCTGAAATATTATTATTGTTTTCCACAACCATTACATTCAGATTGAAAAGGCCCTCGGTGAGGTAACCTTTTCCTACAAATATTTCATTCTTACTAATGACAACCTTGTTGGACACAAAAATGCACTTAAAACCGTGCTTAACAAGAAGTCCAGTAGAGACTAAATTCTTTCTCATTTCGGGAACATGAAGGATATTGTTCAAAGTCATGACCTTGCCAGAAGTCATTTTCAGAAATATCTTCCCATATCCTTCAACTTTTGCTGTTGAAGCATTTTCCATATAAACTGTCTCTCTGGGTCCAGCAGGAGCATAAGTAGCAAAAGCTTCTCTAACTGCACAAATATGGCGAGTGGCTCCTGAATCAAACCACTACAGTTTAGGATATCCCACCAAGTTACATTCAGAAAGCATGGCACACAAGTTATCAACATCATCATGCTTTACTACCATGTTTGCTTGACCCCTTTTCTTGTCTTTCTTCGGAGTACGACACTCCGTAGATTTGTGTTCGGTTTTTCCACAGTTGTAGCAGTTTTCACTGAACCGCTTCTTGCTTGGGTTGTATTTCGGACCAGAAGCCTTCTTCCTCTTTTTGTTATCTTCAACAATATTTGCTCCCATTATTGTTGAATTTCCACGGCCTCTCCTTTCAGCAGCTTTATTGTCCTCTTCGATTCTCAACCGAACAATGAGATCTTCAAGGGACATTTCCTTTCGTTTGTGTTTCAAATAATTTTTGAAGTCCTTCCACAACGGAGGCAACTTCTCAATCATTGCTGCTACTTGGAATGCTTCGTTGATGACAAGACCTCCAGCAAGTAGATCATGAATAATCACTTGCAATTCCTGGACTTGGGTAATAACAGACTTGCTATCTACCATTTTGTAGTCCAAAAATTTTGCGGCAACGAATTTTTCATCCCGGCATCTTCAGTTTTATATTTCTTTTCAAGCGCATTCCACAATTCTTTTGACGTCTCCACGCTACTGTATACATTATACAGATTATCATCCAGTCCGCTAAGAATATAATTCTTACATAAAAAATCAGAATGCTTCCACGCTTCAATCACGAGAAAGCGTTCATTCTCTGGAGTTTTATCTGGCAGATCAGGAACATCTTCCTTGATGAACTTCTGTAGACATAACGTAGTTAAGTAGAAGAACATCTTCTGCTGCCAGCGCTTGAAATCAATCCCAGAAAATTTTTCGGGTTTTTCTACCGGTGCCAACGCCAGTGTTCGGCTTGTCGATGCATTGGCAGTCACCATCGGAACAGCTTGGTTTTCGCTTTCAGTCGTCATTTTTTCTGTTAAAAAAAAATGACACAAACAAACATTTAATACACGTTTTCAAACAGGAGTAAAAATCACGTAGATTTTAATCTCCAACAAATCGCCACAAAGGCTTTACTCTCCAAAACGGGAGTACACAAAACCACAAAGGTTTTAGTTTGCAGAATAATAAGAATAACACAAATACAGAAATAAATATTAAATTTCTTAAGATTGTTAGTCCCGCCAATATTGCTGTATTTGTAAATAATAATTCTGCAAAATATAAGTTATCATAATGAAACAGTAATTAATTCGAACCCACTGAATTCACAGTGTTTCCTTAAAGAATTTAATCCCCTCCTAGTACCCAAGGTAATGGATTATTTCCTCCCAGGATAGAACGAATCACACACTGGTGTAGCGGTACTTCAAACCCCAGTGTTTCAGCGAACACAAAGTTCGGTAGCAAATCACACTTATAGTTGCTTTGTTTGAAGTTAAAACAATGCAGAATGAAGGAGTAGAAACTCAGAAAATCGTATGGAAATGCTGAGAGGAAGGAGTGCAATGTATAGCCAAATCTGTTGAGCGATTTCAGTTTGTGTCTTGTGTGTTGTGTGTCTTTTTTCAACAGCTGCTGCACATATATATAGCAGCCAGTGTTGAAGAAGAACAATCGTTCACCCTCCATGGTGGAGCAAGTATTAGCTTGTTTGTGGAGCAAGCACAATCATGGTGGGAAGAGCATTAGGCGACTGCCTTGTGGTCAATACACGGATTGGAAAATATCCGTTACAAATACGGATAATCTTACCAAAAAATTAATCAATCAATTGACCGAAGCCGAGCCGAGCGAGCGACGACGACGACGGCGCGAGGCTTGCTTTCTTCTAACTCTTTAAGAGCTACAAGAAGAGCAATTATATATATACCCACCAAAAATCTCTTCCTCTTCCAATATGGGACAATGTCTCATTGTCAAGAGGGGAAAACTTAAAATTTTACTCAAAAATTTCATTTTCCCTCCATTTCTCATTCACCCTCATTTTAAGAGTATTTCATCTTAAAAACAAAAACCTCATACATACATTTCTCTTAAGTACATAATATATTACTCAAGAAGCTTAGCCACAAACTTATCCGTACAGTGGTTTAACGTTAACAATTAACAATGGGAGGATTCTTTCTCTTCGTTATTTTTAGTTTTAACTTTTTCATGTCAAAATAAAACCTCTCCTTAATTTAGTTAAAGCACGCCTTCAACTTTTTACAAGAAAGTCCTTGTATTTTCTTCTCTCCAGTCTCAAATATTATTGGTTTCGGTAAACTAAAGCAAAAATTAATAGATAAATAAAGATTAAATGTGCCCTTTCATCTTATTGTACAAATAGAATAGCCTATTTATACAAAATGGTAAAAGGGCTTCTATGATCATCCATCATAGAATTTGCGTCTCCTATATAGTGGGATAAAACGCTCTCTGATAAAAACGACTCTATATTTAGAACTCGAACTTGTAACTCTGATTAAAGATGAATGAGTACTTAGTATTTGTTTACCCGTAAAACGGTACAATTGAATTTGTAACATATTTATGCACACGTGAATTAATTTTATCCAAAAATTTAAAATAGATAAAAATAGAATCAAGATATTGAAAATAACTCAAAAGAAATACAAGCCTGGTTGTATGATGAGCCTCTCTAGAAGCGGTAATAAGAACAAAAGAAAGCAAGTAATTTTATAAAATGAGAGCAAATTATAGCCATTCAGTAGAGATGATTTTTCGTGTCCCACTATGGACACAAGTTTTCCAATTTATATCTCTATCCAGGGAGACAAGATCCACAATCAAGCGCTTCTTGATGAGAATAGAACCACTATTGATGGATGTATAACGATTGATCATTAATATAGAGATTCCTTGTAACGACTGCTCATTGAATGTTGTATTTTCCAACCATTGTCTTACTTTCAAACCTTCGTTCTCAGTTTCAATGCCTTCAGAACTCACTCAGCACCGGTTACATACTCGTATTCGGTACCAACTATTTGTTGACTCACATAATACATGTCCTCAGTTGCACGTGTCATCTAGCCATTCGTCTAATTGTCATTAACTAATTTACCCCATATAGTATTTACTACTCCACCACAATCCTTCCCGGTAACTAGGTGTGGCAAACGGGCGGGTCGGGGTCGAAAATGGATAATTCAAAAAACGGATAAATTATCTGACCCGACCCATATTTAATACGGATAAAAAATAAATTATCCGGCGGATAATATGATTATCCATATTATCCATGGCTTATTGAATATGATCACTCTTGGGAGAATTCCTAGTCTCTCAATCTTGAGGAGTCCCCAATTTGAAGCTTCACAAATGTAAAAGTTAAACTCATTAGTTATCCATTGGTTATCCATTTTCTAAGTGAATAATATGGTTCTTATCCATATTCGACCCGTTTTTAAAGTGTTTATTATCCAACTCATTTTTTAATGAATAATATAGACAGATAACTATTTTTTTTTAAACATTTTGACGGCTGTGCTGATAACCATGTGGTATCCAAGTTCATTTGATATAGATAGCAACTATTAACTAACGAGAACATGAGTAATTTCAAGTTTTCTTTTCTTTTCCTTTCCTTCTCGTGTTTTGGCTTTTGACTAACAATTTAATTAGTGGCATTCTCTCCAAATTCTTGCTATTTATACAACTCCCACCTGCTCTATTCTTCTATCCCCTCCTCTCTCTTCTCTCCTCTCTCACACAGATATATACACAATAAAAGAAGAAATAAAATCAAAACCAACCAAAGGCAATGGAACAAAGAAATATTCTATTTCTTCTTACTCTTCTGGTTTTGCTTATTTCCTACACAACGTCAGCTCGTCTTCTGCCTACAAGTTCTCAAGGTATGGAATGTTTTTATCTTTTTCTTTTCCTTTTTTACCCTGTAATTAGTTTCTAGTTTTTACATGCAAAGCTCGAGGCATGAAGTTTCCAAAAATAAATTTTAACTGGTAATTAATTACTTTCAACAGATAATCAGAAGATTAAATCTAATGGAATTAGCTATCCAATTTCCTCACAAGTTGAAGACTTCACCGATGTAAGTTCTTTTTCTATCTTTTTCCTCTTCTGTAATATCATGACCTTAAATAGACCGATATAGAGTCAGGATTTGAAGTTTATAAGTTCGGGATTTTAGTACTTTTAAGTTACTAGGTTTTAAATTAAAAAGTTATATATATTTGACAATTTTTTTTTTAGACAAATAAAAGGTTTGAACCAAAGCTATTGGATTCTACTTGTCGCTGCCAACGTAGTCAGTGAGAATTTATATAGTCAACCTTAATACGCTTGGACCTGAAGCGTACTTGTTGTTGTTGTATATCAAGCTTTAAGTTCACATAAATTCTAGTTTGTAATTCTCTCTTTTTTTTTCTTATTTTGTTTTTATTTTAATTTTTTCCCTTTTTGGTATATTTTTCAACAGCTCATGGGGATAGAAGAATGTGAAGAAAAAGATGAAGGTTGTTTCAAGAGAAGAATGGTTGCAGAGGCTCATTTGGATTACATTTATACTCAACACAAGCCAAAGCCTTGAATTAAAGAACTTTTGTTAAAGGATGATTAGTATTCTCTATAGTTTGTATCTACAAATTACACTACTTAAAGAACTTTGTTAATCTCTTGAACGTGAAAATCATACTCCGATTGTATTAATTTCCATGTATTATAAGATGTAGTACTATGTTTTGTGAGCTATGAAGGTAGTCAAAAGTTTTGATATTTATTACTTTCGTTTAGTGGTGGGCGTTCGGGGATTTCGAATTGGATATAAAAATTTCGATTTTGATTTTTGATTTTTGATTTTCGGATTGAAGAAATGATAATCCAAATCCAATCCAAATAAGCTCGGATTGGATTGGATTTTTTAAATCCAATTTCGGATTACGTCTTGGATTTTCGGTTTTAAACTTATAAGTTGAGATGTTTCTTCTTTTTATAAAAATGAATATCCAAATGAATTACTCATGTTAAATAGCTTGAAAAGTTAATTCTCACCGTAATAATTCAAATAAAATATTCAAGTAATGAAATTATTATCAATGAAATGTCATATAGATATTAATACAACTAATAAGAAGTAACAATAATAAACTGTAAAACCATGTCCAAATAGAAATTATTCTGACAGTAACTTTGTAACTAATGTTGAATATATGATAGTATCTAATGAGCAGGGTATTTGAACTTATTACTATTGTCATATGGATAATGGATTAAATATAAAGTATAAAATTTTTGGATTTTCGGATATCCAAAATTCGAAGTACCAAATCCGATATTCAATCCAAAATTCAAAAAAAATAAAAATTAAACCCGAAATTCAATCCATAATCCGAAAATTCAAACCAAAAAAATTGAATTTCGATTTGGATTTCGGGTTTGTTCAAACTATGTCCACCCCTAAATGGAGTTTAAGAAATAAAGAAAAAAAATCAAAACTTGATCTAAAATAAACCATAAAAGTTTATGTAGCTATATATCATCTCATAACATTACCTTTTCCAATGATAAATGCACAGCTGGAAATGGTATTTTACATATGTTTGAGAAAAAATCTAATTTATTGCTTTCTTTAGTTATTTTATTCAACTTTGGAATGGTTCTAATTATGGAGAATTGAAATAATCCGGCGTCAGAATAAGATACAAACATTTGATAATTATTCTAAATTATTAGTAGGTTAATTAACTTTGACAATATTTCAAGTCCAAAAACAGAAAATCCTAACATTTTAGTGATCAATCGTCACAGCGTAAAGATTAAACGGACTATCACATCTTTTCTCTCAATTTACTTATTTTGGTGGTGGCTTATTTTCTTTATCTTCTTTTTAATCATATTCAGTCCGTTATTGTGCTTTTAGATAACGAAAAGATCTTTGTTCCTAATTAGATGTCTCGAGCTTAAATCTTAAGTATGATTTGCCTTTATTAAGGAATATTTTTACCTTCAATGTGAATTTGCAGGCACGAAATTCAAATTTAATCAGAACCCAATATAGGTACAGAAACTCGAATCAAAAAATCACAAAAGAAAAAAGATAGAAGAAAGAATATGGAAAGAATGTGGAGTATACTAGTATTGAACTTCCAATCCAACTCAAATAAACAAGAAGTATAACATTAAAATAAATCATCTTTAATTCGATGTTGTGTATTGAAATTCTTTTGCCGGGGTGGGGGGGGAGACCTTGTAGGGGGCTCAATTCCCAAGGCTTTTATATTGGGTTGGTGGATTAAATTATTTCTGAATAGAAAGAACACAATTCACAAGGGGACAGCGGCATGAGAAAAAGGGTCAATTTCAAATTCCAAAATTGAGAAAATTGGTAGACCCACAGTTGACCTTTAGCAGATTCCTTCAATTATTGCACTTGTCTGCTTTCTTCCCTTTAAGTCCATAATAATAATAATAATAATAATAATAATATTAATATGTACTACTCCTATCTATCAGAAGAGCAAACTCCTATATTGGTATTAGGGTCTTATCTTCTAACAGCTGTCGATTTAAATAGTAGAATGTACAGAGACCACAATAGTAGAATGTACACAGACCGATCTGGTTTCAAATCAGTCGTTAATTCAACACTTGCTATAACCTCTACAAGCATTCGTCAACCGGCAGAAGTGCTTTTTCAATTTGTCGTGGGTTTAAATAAATCCGTTGCTCAAATAAAGCGTTATCAAAACTGATTTATAAAAAAAAATGCGCGTAAAAAGTTATGATTAAAATATATATATATATATATATATATATATATATATATATACAAATGTTGCAAGATTTGATATATGTTTTATTCTCACAAATTTGCATATATTTTAACTTTATATTAATTGGTCCAACTAACACTCAGAACATTATTACTATTAATATCTAGTACTCAAGTTTCATCAGCAGACTCCTATTCGATACTATTATTTTCAACTTTTAGGTTATATTTTTACAAATACATTTTCTGCTGACTAATCAAATACACTTCAATTAGATTCTCTTTCGGACATGCATTTTTCACTTGTGAAGTTTGCCATCCCTTGCTATGAAATGTTTTGCTTCTCAAGTCTCAAATAGCAGGGCATATTTCTAACCCAATCACTTGAAACTTGCATATGCATTTCGATATTTGCAATGACGTTTGCAGTTAACTTGACAACCAAAAGAAATCAATATACGATTGCTACCGGAAATATCCACCACTAAAGAACGAAAATTTAACAGTCAAAAAGACCTTGATCAAAGTCATCCCCGGCATATAATAGCAAATGACTAGACAACATTTAAGAAGGAAAAAGGAAAATACTGCTACAAGCAATTGGCAGCCTGAATGCCGATGGTAGAAACCAATCGCTCACCACGCCATCTAATATGCAGTATGAGCAAGTAAAATGAGGTTAGTGGTGTTTATCACAGTAAAATTTCACGACGGACAATACCACAAAGATAGTGTTAAAGATCCTCATCGGTTTGAGAAGCAACAAGCGTGAACAGAGACGGGACAAGGCTACAGAGGCTAGGTAATCAGTAACAAATTCTAATGCTTTAATGTGTACTTTAGCCATAACCAAAATAAAGCCTTAAGAAAACAAAGTGATACACTCAGTAGCTTGCTTTAGCAAGTTTGAGTTGGATCTTGAACAGAAATGCAGCTTCGTGATATTCAATAGCATCAGTAGCTGAAACTGAAACACACTGATGACGATGTAAGAGAACAGAAAACGTCAACCAATTGTGGAATATGTGATGCGAAAACTGTTCTAGCATCTAGAATTTTCATTTCATCATTTCAAAGGAAAGCATAGAAGAGGCTTAACAAGAAGATGTATAATCATTACAAGTAATTCAAAATGAACCTGGATATCTTCGATTAATAGAACAAACATCAAGCATCCAATTCCTGAGAAATGAAACCACGGACAATATGATACAATACAAGTCAGTAATTGCTACTAATGGATGAAGTAACTGAAGGCAATGTATAAAACAACGACGACAACCCAGTATAATCCTACTAGTGGGGTCTGGGGAGGGTAGTGTGTATGCAGACCTTACCCCTACCCTAGGGTAGGGAGGCTGTTTCCGATAGACCCTCGGCACCTTGCTCTTGGGGTGACTCGAACTCACAACCTCTTGGTTGGAAGTGGAGGGTGCTTACCACTAGAGCAACCCACTCTTGTCAACTGAAGGCAATGTATAAATACCGTACAAATCATCAAGGATGGCAAGATTGAAATATCCAAGCAAGTAGGTAAGTTCAAGAAAGATCAAAATGTATCACTAGTTCACTTTTCTAAACTTAAGCTTCCTCCATTTTATTGCCAGTCCACAAGTTCCAAGTTCCGACTTTCACAGGCAGCATAACTTGTCTAACCATTTTATTGCCAGTCCAAGATCAATTTATACTAAAAGCACTTTGAAAATTTAAAAACTCTAAAAGGTGCTCTCTCATACTAAAACGGACCTCCTAAACAAAGGCTGTCAAGATAACTAAATCCAGATTTTTACTATAGGTGCCAACAAGGGAATGGGAAGAAAAAAGAAAGAAGCAAAATAACTCTGTATTCTTCAGATTTTAGACACTTGAAGGACCAAAGTCAGGTAAAAATAGATTTTTGGGGAATAATTTAAACGAAAATACCAAATTTTTGTTTTTCAATAAGAATTGATGGTAGATTCTTATCTATGAAAAACAGATGCCACCCATTTAACAGTAGAAACCAGCATGCCCAAATGAAAAACTTTCTTTAATCATTAGTATCTAGTGAAGTGTTAAAACATCTAAATTCAGGTTTATCTATGAGAGGTAAGGCACAATGCAAAAAAAGCATTGAAAAAATAAAAGACAAACAATTTCCGCCAGGAATTGCATCTACAATCTACAAGCAGGGGAGATCATTCATAACAGAAACCAACTTCTATGGGCACCTGCCCTAAAAGATCATATCACTTACCAATTAAATATCCTAGGCAAGTCCCAACTCTTGACAAGAACTTTCTGAAATACAGTTCGTGTGGACTATCGGACCCTGAGTACCACTTTCACCTGGAATACTCATGTAAACAGCACCTTCGAACATCCATTTGTCACTTTCTTCATTGTAGAAGTCTTCAAAAAGCTCACCACACAAAACGCATACACATTGACTTTCATCTGCAGGAACCACAGCCTCGGTACATTCTGATGTTTCATTAGAACCTCCAATTGTCCCTTTGGATTTATCACAAGGGAGGCCACCAAATCCAGCAATCCATTCTCCAGAATTTAAATACCACTTTCTTGAACTATTCAACAGTTTGACATCTGGATTTCTCAATGCGTGCCACTCCAAGTGTCTATCAAGTTTCTCTTGGAGTTTAAGTCCAAAACCGCATATGCCACACTGATGTGGAACGTCATCAAGAAGTTCACTGATCACATCAGGATGGGACTTCCGAATCACATCTGGCTTAAACGCAAGCCCAATGAGACTTTTTGCCTGTTCTTTGGTGGACCGAAGTAAGGCATCAGGGGTTTTAGCAGCAGGTTTTGAGAGAGTAATCTCGGCCTCCGGAGCCAAGAAAGGAATGGATGAGGATATTGGAGCAGATAAAGCAGGAATTGACCTGGAGCTTGCTGGTGGAATATGGTTCTGCGTTTGAGGAGGTGTATCCGAAGGAGTGTAAGTAGGGGACTCCTTTGATGCGGATATCAACCCTTTCGCTACCAATGTACTCAAAATGCTTGACAGGGGACTAGAAGCAGATTTTGGTGCATTCAAAGGCTGCAGTGATGCACCCTCTACAAGAGTTGGAGGTGGCCCAGGTGGCAATGGTGGTGGTTCTACATTTCTCTGGGAGTTATAATTTGGAGTGTTTGAAGCATTTTTGTCCAACGATAGACTAGAGATAGAAGCCGGTGGAATCCTGGGCCCAGGTGGGGAAAACTGGGCAGGAGGAAGACCACTTGGTAAAGGAGGCTGTGCACTGGCTTGGGATGACAGAGCACCCTTATCAAGAGAACTCGGTGTCGTACCTGAACTTGATTTACTACCAATAATTCCACTCTTCAAAACAGCAGCCAACAAACTGCTAGTGCTAGAGGGATTAGGAAAATCTGAAATCTGAGGAACTGCTGAATTCTGGGTTTGACCAGAATATTCAGATTCCAGGCTTTCCTGCTGAACATCATGCCTCAACTGAAGAGAGGAGGCCAAGGTAGAAGCATTTTGCAAATTCGGAGGCTGTTGTCTTTGTGAATTAACTGAAACGGCATTCCAAGATGGCATTGCCAGAGATTCATGGGAAAACTGGTTACGAGGATCAAGATTTGACCTCCTTGAGAATTGGGATATTCTTGGATCAGAACGAGAAGTGGCCTGCGGCTGGTACTGCTCATCGAGACTGTTAGCTATTTGATTAGCGTTGCTTGTTATGACTGATGGGGATGGAGGATGCTGATGCATTGGTGAGTGAGCAGAGGGAGAGGCAGCTCTGAGAGTTTCTCGCTGCTGTTGCACTATGGATCCCCTGGACTCCAAAGTTGCATTCATCGGCACAAAGTTTGGCGCTCCAACGTGGACTGAACCTGTCTGTGACTTGAAAGATGTCCTACCTATTGAATTTGCAGCTTTTGACAACGAACTGAAAGAAGTTTGATAGCCTTCTGGATGAACTGGAGCACTTCGAAGAGAAGCTGAATGCCTAGCTCCATCTAAAGCATGTGAATCCCTTGACCACATTGCTGACATTTGATTCCCGAAAGATGTTTGGCCTCGCTCGTCACCTGAAAGAGAATCAGCTGAGGCTTCACTATCAGCCCTTAATCCGACCTCCCTTATGCTCTGTGGTCTCCTCAGTTGATTTTCTAGGTCCTGCAGATTCAGGAAAATAATAAGATCGGTCTGTTAAAACAGCATAGGGACCTTTTAAATTGACAAAAAACAACCAAAAAGTAGCTTCGACAAGCAAATATTTGACTTCCTCAATTAACAATAGCCAAAAGTATTTAAATCATTAATTTAACAAAGAAATGCCTTCAGCTAGTTTAAGCATATTGGCAACCTATTATTACTAGGAAATGACTTTGGCAGTACTTAAGCCATCTTGCAAGCTAATACATGACAAATAGATCGGTATGGTAGACAAAGTTGCAAATGGGGCTTTCAGATTTCAAAAAAAAAAAAGTTCTAGAGAGAGAGAGGAGTAGCAGCTAGGAGTAGGAGAATATGCTAATCCATGCAGAAGGTAATTTCTATCAAAAGCAAAAGTGGTTCTTGATTTTACAAGCATTAGAAACAAACAATTAAGATTGAAGAAAATCTAAACTTATCATAAAGTAAAAGATTGGACGAAGCTAATGGATTTTACATTATTAACTTTAAGCAAACTATTACCAGATTTTCATATTAATGTGGATTATCTGTCCAGAACTACTACAGTAGGCAAAGCGCATGTAATTCTTTTAGAAATAAAAAACCCAGTGCTAACACTTTGAATAAATATTGGTTAAGCATTTTCTCTTACAGATTTATCTGAATCCTCAGATGCCCACCGGTCTTTAGCTGCACTGTTTACATCATCCCACATGTACTCCTCTTCCTCAGAATTCTTCCAGCTCCTATCAGTCAAAGTACTGGTTCTATTTGGCAAGGACTGTATCAGTTGTGGATGTGCATCAGAGGTTGCAGATTTTTGGGATATACTTTGGAACCCATGCTTAATGTCCAAGCCGCTTCTTTGGCTCAATATTTTACCCGTCCCAGAATCATACCAAGGTTTATCGAACCCCTGTTCCTTAATTCTCTCACCTCCTCTTCCTGCTCCAAAGGCAGAACGCCTCGACACATCAGAACCATAATCCGAATCTCCATATGCTGCACTGATAGTTTTCTCAGGAACATGCTCGTTCAACTTTTCTTTCTGAGCACGCTGCAATATTGCAATATTAAATGTCTTAGATTCCTTAATCTGATAAAATTCAAGCATGCATATCTGCAGATGTTTAATAGTTAAAACATATTCCACACCACTACCTTAATAGAAGGATCAATCCATGATCTTCCAGAACTAACACTGGTTGTTATCTCCGGTCTCTCTACGTTCTCGTTTACATTAAGAGTGCTGCTGATGTCACTAACTGCTCCTTTTGTCTTCACAATAACAAAGAACACTGATTAAGATAAGAGTATTTGCAGGAGATATGATTTACAATGAATAAATAGAAGTGTTCTTCTTAACAGTTTAACTTCTAAATGAGGTGGTAAACATAATTCAATACAGGAAGTTCAAGGCAGTGTTGTCAAAGGCGCGCTTAAGCCCTGAAGCGAGGCTCAAAACACGTTGAGCGCTTCGCCTCGCTTTGTGGGCGCTTTAGTGCCGCATCAAAGCTCTACGGCATACTTTTGCTTGCCAATGAGTGTAATCTTGAAAATGCGACCTTATACAATTGATATTTCACTTTATCGTGAATTTTTTTTTAATTTCTTTGTCCGTATAATTGTTATTCGCGCTTATAATGATTAGTCTTGGACTACATGCATATTTTTACTTTTTCTCCCGTTGCGCCTTTTTTTCATTAAAGCCCACGTTTTATTTGCGCTTTGCGCTTAAAGCCCCAACGGACCTTAGAGCTTTTTTGCGCTTTTCGCCTTTGATAACACTGGTTCTAGGTTCAAGTCCCACCATCACCCATCAACAAAATATTTCCACAAAATTGACCCAAGAAAAGAAAAATCAAGACCACAGGTGAGGCGGCATGTTGTACTATAATTAAAAAATAGAAATGTCCTCCTCTAACAGGTGCTTCTAGATGAAGTGGCTCACGCCTGCTCAAGAGAAGGACTAAGAACATCAGCACAAAAATAGGCAAAAGTACTAACACTAACTCCTGAGAACAAGTTGACATGGCAGGTTGTGTCATAAACCTTTACATTGAGGGTTCACCCATTTTTGAGAAGTCTACGACAGTGAGACCATTCAAGTTTGATTAGTATCCCCGTTCTAATAATAAGCAGTCAATAGTTCATAATATCACTAACTATTCCTCCCCAAACCACAACCAAGCTTAAACAAAGGGCAGCACGACATGTGTTTGTATTAACTATTAAGAGAACAATGTTTTAAATCTCCAGCTGGCGGAAGCTCATCTAACAGCTCAGCAGGACTGGGATAAACTCAGCATTTGAAATGATGAAAATTGGGAAATGTGACGTAATAGCAGCACTGCATAAGGCACTCCATTAAATAGATTCAAATGGGAGCACCAAGATGACTACTCTACTCACCCTGGTTGATTGCTGTAGGCGTTGCCTTGCCTCCAGATATTTGGGATTTACGTGAATGCTATGTGCAGGTCGTTGAGCCTGGGGATCAGGCCTAGATGTCCCTGATGAAGAGCCATTGACACCAGTTGTAAATCCGAGCTCCTTCTCAATTAATTGGAGTTGTTGAGGGGGGAATACTCCTTTCCAAGTTCCAAAAAGATGCCGCATCCCAGGATGTACCGAAGGTTCAACCTGTCTATAAGCTTTGCAGAAAACCTGAAACACATGAAAGAAAACCAATAATGATTAATTATGTAGTAGCTTGCAATGATGCAGCTATCTTCCTCAACTAGCAACATTAAACCAACAACAATTGACTATTTGAGGTAAGATAGGACTTCACAGTGCTCCACATCATCATCCACTCAGATGGGTGTCACATTCACAGTGCAAAAAAAAATGAGAAACGTTTTTTTCTTTTTAAAGTAGTAAATAGAAAAGCTGATAAGAGTATGTTACAGAGTTTTTTTTCCCTCAGGAGAAAACGCAAAGGTTGAAAAGAAACATGATCACGACAAACTACATATAAATCCAAATCTGACCTCAGGTAGCTTGCCGGCAAAATACTTAATATAATCCCGCCCGATGTTCTTCACAATACTGTCCAAAAGGTATAGAGATGGAAGCTTTTGCTCAGTAGGAACCTGCGATGATTTCCAGGCTAGATTAGAATGTGTTTGCAAAAGTCATTGACACTCATTGGTGCAAACTGCATGCCAAGAGGACAAAGGAAGAAACCGAAATTCCAAATAAAAGAGGCAGAAGCATTAGTCAAAGCAGCAAAGCAAAGACTATAAGCACCATAACTACAGCTCTGGAACACTTACTTAAATATTCAGCAGACAAACTGAATAATAAACTGGGCAATAGAAGTATTACTTAAATATTCAGCAGACAAACTGATTAGTAAATTGGGCCATAGAAGTACAAACATAGAAATCATCTTTGGCCAAGCTGATGAACAATTTGAGTATAGAATAAACCAGCTCAGTTAAGGGAACGGAGGTCTTATCATGTTACATGGAAAATCGAATCTGCTTGCACTTGCACACATTCATTTCACCATCTCTATATACAAGCAACATTTAAATACAAAATCTAGACAAAACATCAGTTCTACCTGAATCGCATCACTGATATAATAAAACAAGTATATCATGGACATCGTTCATTTTATCACAGCGAAATTATGTATTGTGCAGAATAACAAACCATTCAGATTAAAAGATGGAAGAATTTCAAGGAGGGGTGAAGGGAGATCTTTCCTTTATCCTTTTAAACAAAAAATAAAAGCATCTGAAACTTCATTCAGATTTTAATTTGGAAATGAATAATTTAAATGGATATAGATATGAATATCACATAGTATGAATGTGATTTCCCTGTCACTTTGGAATTAGCCGAAATTTTCTTTTTTGAATCACAGATATCCACTTGTCAAACAAGCACAATACGGGTAAGTTATTTGACAAGAAAAACCAAGAGGTTGCCAGACCTTTGATGTCTGCTTATCCCAAAAGCAAAGGCTCAAGATCAGTTTATCTAACATCCAATATTGCGTAACTGCAGAAAGCAAGATTCAGCGTAACAGCGTGCGTCTCGATTGTTGAACTTGACATGACACTAAAATATTTATGCAGAAATAGAATAAGATAAACATGATACATCCTTCATCTGACTACAAATGGATACTACTGGACCTCGAGGATACTGAATAGCCGAATTATGTTAATACACGTGATTCCGACAAATTCAATCACCAGACAAGTATATGTCAGGTCGCATGTTAATGAACTGCTTTACAATCAAGAAATTGGATCATCCCTTCACCACTCAAAATACAGCAAAGTTAGAGTTAGCCTTTTTGAAACCTATAAAGAAATCTGAAAATGAGTCTGTATTGGCCAGACATTAACCTTCCGCGAATAGCAACTGCATGAGTCATTTTTAATTGAAGCAATACAATGCTTTTGAGATCTTAGTTTTTTCCCAATGGCTCACATAATCATTCTCATTAATCATGTGGAAAAACTGCGACTGCACATTGGAATTGTTTCACAAACCATAGTTTTCAGAGAACTTTCAGTGAACAATTCTAATAGCTAAAGTTATAATCAAGACACCTCATTCACCACAGCAAAGCAACCATTTAATTTTGTAAAGTAACCAAATTTCAACCAAGATATCCTTTACAAAATTGTTACTCTATTTCCAGCTATAACACTCAGATTACACCAGCTGCACTAATCTAATGAATCATAAATCTAAATAAATTTGAACAAAATTAACAACATTGATACCAGTAACATTAAAAAACCGGAATTATCACCTCAATAATGTTGTTGCAGATAGTAGCAGCGATCGCCTTAGCAGACTGCAAATTCTCACCAGCAATAATAGTCAAATTTGTAATTATGGGCTTCGAATTAAATGTCAGTTCAGCTAAGGCAGTCTTATACTGGCTCACTAGCTCCTGATGCTGTTGCTGCTGTTGATAAGGCCCGCGAATCGAATCACTACTCCTCGAATTCGAAGCAGCAGCCCGTTGAGAAATGAAGCTCGACCCATTTGAGCTGCTCCGCTCGGTTCCAGCTTCCATTAATCTTGGTTTCTTAGGTCCTGGCTCTAATCTTGATCTATCAAATGGTCTACGAGAACCCTCCATCTCCATCAATTTATCAATTTCCCCAAATAAAAACAGAAAAAACTAACCCCTAAATTCGGACTATTTTACATGGGTTACAATCAGAATTGGAAAAATGCAAATCAAAACTAAAGAATCTATCACTTATTACTGCTAATTTCATGTAGATTTCATGAATAACGAGAATTTAAAGGACTAAATCTGATCTTTGTTTTACATACACGGAGAAAAATGAATCAAATCAGTAATACAGAGGAAGTTAAAAAAAATACATAAATTGACCAAAAGTTTGAGAGCTGTGAGCTTCGATTGGGGGATTTTGGGAAGGGGTAGGAGCTGGAAATTGAAAAGTGAGATAGGGTTTTTGATTGATTTGAGAAGAAGTGTATTGTAGCTCGCTCTTTTATATACGGGTCGGGCTCGGGGAGGAGGGCGGTATATACTCCATTCTGTCTCAATTTATGGTGGCATAATTTCTTTTTTAATCTGCACAAAAATATTATCACCTTTTTATATCAAAAAATATTTTAATTTTAAAATTTTGATTTTATTCCAAAAAAAAGTCCCTGGCCTCTTTTTTGAGGGTATTGCACTGATAGTTTAAATATTTATTTATATAAAGGAATGATAAAATTTAATTAATAAAAAAAATATATAATAATACAACAATCATCTAAATGCCGAAAAATATTATTACATTAGCATAATACATGAATTTGAAATAAAAGGACATCATCAAAGTTTACACAAATGATCAATTTTGTCATGTTAGTTATATAATTAATTATATATTATAATTTAAACGTATTTAATGTGATGATATCTTAACGAATACTACTTTGTGGACAATATTTTTGTATGTGTATGCTTCCTCCTAATACTTTGGTTGCTTTGTCTTAGCCAGAACTCTTGTTGTCGATCTTGATATCCCTCTTGAAAGTGCAACATACAATTGTTCGTGCAAGAAAATATATTGCAGTAAATATAGTCCAATATTTAGGATGTTTGTCCTTGTGCTTTATTTATTATATTTGCAAAACATAAACATACTAAAAATTATGTTTACACAAATTTAAAAGGATACTCCTTAGTTTCGGAAGACGAAAGTTGAATTCAGGGATAAGAATATACTTAGAAGCACATTGACCAGTATCATAATTCTTGCATATATAATGTTATTGTCAAAACTTTTATATACCATCAGTGTGTTATTACATAAGCTATTCGGCGTATCTAAGTTTTTAAGTAGCATGACAGACATATTTTTTCTTCAAAATCAACCTATATACAATGGAAGATCAATTTTAACTTAGTATATTATATATACGGTTACACTAACATACGTAAGAAATAATAAACTTGAAAACAAACATGTATGGTAGAAGGTCATTGGGTATTAAAGTATTTAAGTATTCTTCCTAGTAGTATTTATTGGTATCATTTTCTGCTGAGTCAAAAACTAAAAAATATTTTATTTTTACTATAAAACTTTGCAATTCACCTTTTATTTAGCTGATCAACATATTCATTTCTGCTAGCTAAGATGTCTTTTTTAATTCTATCATGCGATTTGTACAAATTGCGTTTTAATCCAATGAGAGAAATATATCTTTTATTAAATGCACTGCTATTACCATTGGGGTTGATAATCAAGTGTCCAAGAGGAACCAAATCATCTTTTATTGGATGCTCTTCTTCGTTTCTGATACGAAGCAATAAGACACTGAATACTTGATCTGTTCTTACTTTATATTTCTTGTCAGTTGAATCTTTTTCACTTGAGGCCAAAAGTATAACTTTGGCAAGTTAGCTTTTACAGTCTATGTTTTTGTCGATTTTGAAACTACTGGTAGTACTTGACAGAAATCACCTCTCAATCCATTAATTTTTCACCAAACGGTTCATTAATATCCAATATATCTCTAAAACATCGGACAATTATTTCGATCATTTGACACTTAGCCATAAGTGCTTCATCCCATATTATCAATTTTGCTTTCCTTATAAATTTAGCACCATTGCTCTGCTTTGATATATTTGTGATGGTTAATTAAGTTGTTTGAAGAGGTATATCAAATATAAAGTGGGTGGCCTCACAATAAAATCGTTGTTGGTATACCACTTGCTATTATTGTTAACAGTGTCATGCCTCTTGATATTATATTTGCAAGTAATGTATGACATAAAAATATTATTTTGATTCTGCCGAAGGCATCTACAAAGAATAATCTCGTTATACCACAGTCGACTCTTTATAATATAGTTTTGAAAACTTGTTCTTGTTTAGGATTGAGCTTTGTTTGTGCTTCCTCAAACACTTGTATAACATTTTGATTCTTAATAATATACTAACATTTTTACTTTGTGTTCTAACACTCTTTTTATCGAATAATTTATGTACCCTAAGATTTTTTTTAACTTGAATAAGAATTTTACTCATATAATAAATTTTAAAAATAATTGAATTGGATTTTCTTGCTAAATAATTAATTAAAAGATTTAATTATTTGATTTTAACATAAAAAATAATTTATTCTATGTTGATTCAGATCTTAATATTAGTTCATCTCTTGTTTTGAATATTTTAATCCTAATTATAATTTTATCCACCATAAATTTTATTTTCAAAGAGTAAAAGATTGATGTGACATTTCATTTTTCGATCTTTATGTTTGTAGAATTATTAGTGGTGTTGACTCTTACAAACCATTTTTTTTATTTTTCCCACATTTATATTCTTAAATATTTTCTTAGTTGGTGTTTAATAATTGGGTATTTTTTTAATAATACAAAAAAAATGATTAAAAAATATTATTTGAGTAAAGAAATAGTTCAAATATAATATAAAAATATATTATCGTGTGGTATTTTTGTCACGACTCAAAATTCCACTACAGGCGTCGTGATGGCACTTAGTCTCTAAGACTAAGTAAGCCGATTATAATTATAATCCAAGCCAAATTTTTTTATATATATAAATATTTAAATACTTGTGTCAAAACCAACAACGAAAATAATTCTATCAACCTCCCAAGACTGGTAATACTGAGTCACGAACTATAACTGAATACATGAAATGATCTCAAAGATCGAATACTCAATATTGTTTGATTAATAATTAACAGTATAATAAAATTAAAAAAAACTCCAAGGGATTGCGACGACCAAACAGCTCTACCTTAAATCATTGCGATCACACTTCAACTCTATCCGAGTCTGATATCTCCAACACATGGCTCTGCACAAAAATGTGCAGAAGTGTAGTATGAGTACACCATGGTCGATACCTAGTAAGTATCAAAACTAACCTCAGTGGAGTAGTGACGAGGTACAGTCGAGACACTCACTAGTCTAATAACCTGTGCAATATAGTATGCAAAAATAAATAGAAAACAAATAACAACGATGACAACAATAATCAACCAGTGATATATACAGCAGTGCGACAAGAACACCATAAATAATGCGCAACGAATAATGAATACAAGTACAACCAATTAATCAAGTCCTTCCAATATAAATCTTTCGCCTATATGTTTCTCAAATAATACTCTTCAGAATAAAATTCTTTCACATAAATCTCTATCTAATATAATTCCTTCAAATAGATAATATTTCGAATATAATCCTTTCAAATAAAAGTCACCTTGTGACACCTCATCTCATAATCATAAATATACGGGTCTCAGCCCACTTTCATATTTCCACGGTACCTCGTGCCCATATCTCTATCGCAACCGCACGGATAACTCTCGTGCCAAATATGTCTATACATAAAATCCGCAAGATTAATTTATTTTCAATAAAGTAAGATTATCATTTTTAAACCGAGTAAGAATTCAATAAATAAATGAGTTTCTTTTAGAAATAGTTGAAGTGAATAAAAATGACATTTCAATTTAAATAAAACATCAGATAATCTATTGATTTGGATGTAAAACGTATTAATTCAAAACATAATAGTAACTTCTTTTATTTAAAATAACTCAGTCATCAAAAATCAATAAAAACTAGGAATATAAATCTTCAAAATCTCGTACTAAAAAGCCCAAGCCAACACAATACAACAAGGAATACAAACACATAGTAAAATCAAATAATACATCATGGCAACTCACAAGGATTTTCCTAAACAAATAGTAAAATCAAATTATACATCACGGCAGCTCACAAGGATTTTCCTATCATGGAAATACAAAATAACCAAAGGCAAGTGCAACCATAGAGAGATGTCAACAAAAGGGCACTCCCGAGATACCGTCTCATAGTTCCAAAAGTAAATGTGCAGCAAGAACTTCCGAGGAACTGCCTCGTAATCTCAAAAGTAAATATGTAGGGAAAGCTCCCGAGGAACCGCCTCGTAGTCCTAAAAGTAAATGTGTAGGGAGAGCTCCCGAGGAACCGCCTCGTAGTCTCAAAAGTAAATGTGCAGGGAGAACTCCTAAGGAATCGCCTCGTAGTCACAAAAGTAAATATGCAAGACATGGAGACCTCCCAAGGTACCGCCTCATAGTCCCAAAGTAAATATGCAACAACAACAAAGCCCCGAGACTATCACAAATCATAAATTGCACCTCAAGTGCTCAAATATTACAACATATCACAGATTTGCACATCAAGTGCTCAAATATTACAATTTATCACAGATTGCACATCAAGTGCTCAAATATTATAATTTATCACAGATTGCATATCAAGTGATCAAACATTAAAACTTATCGCAGATTGCACATCAAGTGCTCAAGTATTACAACTTGCCACAAAATTCAACAATACATTATTTTCTTCAATAAAGAGCCCATGGCTCGACCATAATGTGCACAAAATCTTAACAAATATATTCAGGAGTGAACAACTCAACAAAATAATATTTCACATAAAAATCAAGGTGACAATCACACCAAATCATCATATAGAAGCAAATCCAACAAAATAAGGATTTAGGCAAGACAAATCAAAGGATTTAATAAGTGCCAATAATTTCCAATTTAATACATAAGAGCGTCTAAGGATTTTAACCAATGTAATTTGCACATATAAACCAAGTACGTACTCGTCACCTCGCGTACATGGTTTTTAATTACATAAATTGCACATAAGACTCAATGCCTAAGGGGAATTTCCTCCGCTCAAGGTTAGGCAAGATACTTACCTTTTTGAAGTTACACCGATATTCCAAAATCGCCTTCTTGCTTAAATTGACCTCCGGACAGCTCAAATCTAACCAAATTAATTCAATTCAGTGAATACTAATTATAGGAATTAATTCCATATGAAAATATTAATTTTCCAACGAAATCCGAAATTTAACTCAAAATTCGCCCGTGGGGCCCACGTCTCGAAATCTGACGAAACTCACAAAATCCGACAACCCATTCAATTACGAGTCCACCCATACCAAATTTATTAAAAAAATTCCATAACAACTCGACCTCCAAATTTAAAATTTTTGTTCTTGAAAAGTTTTGCAAAAAACTTGATTTCTTCCATTTAAATCCGAAATAAATGATGAATATAACCATGGATTTATGAAATATAATCACTTTTGGATATAGGACACTTACCCAAGTTGAAGTCGTGAAACATTCCTTTGGAATTGCCCAAATCCGAGACTCAAAACTCAAAAATGAGTAAAAATGGCTAACTCCCGTTTTTAAGCATTCTGCCCAGACTAGTCGCATGTGTGAAATGCGACTTTGCCTGATTTTCGGGCAAATATAAACAACTATCAGCCTTAATTCAGTCGACCATAACTTTCTGTACAAATGTCCAAATGATAAATGGTTTAACTTTCTGAAAACTAGAATCAAAGGGTTACAACTTTCATCTCTTGATAATTTTCAGATTCCTTGTAGATTTTGAGATTTAAGCTTCCAAAGTCGGCTCCATGCATCAAAAATTTCTGGCGAAACTGCTTTACCAACCTTCATTCAGTCGACCATAACTTTCTGTACTATGTCCAAATGAGAAATGGTTTAACTTTCTGGAAACTAGAATCAAAGAGATACAACTTTCATGTTTTGATAATTTTCGGATTCCTTATAAATTTCGAGATATAAGCTTCCAAAGTCAGATCTACGATTGTACCAGTTGTTGTCCAAAAACAGCTTCTGCAGCAGAAAAATTTCAGAAGCTCCTTTTGTACGAAATACATTCAGTTAACCATCCGAAATACACCCGAGGCCCTCGGGACCTTAACCAAATATACCAACTTGTCCCAAAATATAATACAGACTTAGTTGAGGCTTCAAACCATGCCAAACAATGCCGAAATTACGAATCGCGCATCGAATCGAATTATGAGTTTTCAAATCTTCCAACTTCTATATTTTGCGCCGAAACGCATCAAATCAATTCTGATTGACCTCAAATTTTGCACACAAGTCATAAATGACATAATGGATCTATAAAAATTTTGAGAACTGAATTCCGGCTCCGATATCAAAAGTCAACTCCCCGGTCAAATTTTCCAAAAATTCAATTTTCGCAATTTCAAGCAAAATTTTACTACGGACTTCTAAAAATAATTTCGGACACGCTCCTAAGTCCAAAATTACCATACGGATTTATTGGAATTATTAAAATTCCATTCCGGGGTCGTTTACTCAAAAGTCAATTCTCCGGTCAACTCTTTCCATTTAAGCTTCAAAAATTAGAATTGTTCTTTAAATTAAATTCCGAATCTTCCGAAAATCAAACTCGACAATACATGCGGGTCATAATACATATTACGAAGCTTCTCGAGACCTTATGTAGCTGAATGGGGCATAGATTCTTAAAATGACAAGTCAGATCGTTACATTCTATCCCTCTTAAACATACGTTCGTCCTCGAATGTGCCAAGAATTATTCTGATGACATTAAATTACTGAGTGCATTATTTCACACATACTCAAGGGTGATTCTATGTCACCATAAATTTAACAGGGGTGCGACAACATTATCTTTGTGGATATTATTTCTTTTATTCACACTTATAAGCTTTAAAGCCAATTCCTTACACTCCAATCCATTTCAAATTTCTTACATCAACACACGATATTAGTTTCAACCGGCTGTAGCAACTCGTGCCTACGTACACATCATACGTATGTCCATAACCACATCTTTGGTCATAATAGCTGTTTATAATTAACTTCAGCATCCTCAATTAATCTGATCTTAACCAAAATCTCATATCTAATTTTCACAACACTGACGGTAACACGCAAGGCATGAAGACCTCATAATTATTTACTCGGATTAACGAGTCACATTTAACGCCACCTGGGCAGACACCTACCTCGTAGGTTAAAACTCAATAATTACAACACGAATTTGGCAAGTATGCACAAAGAATTTCATATAAGAAAATTTCAAATAAGCCTAACAGGTATGACTCCCTATTAGTACTATAGTACAAATTTAATTTCACAAGGGAGAACTTAAATAGTAAATACAAGAATTTTCCTCACAAGGATCTCGTCCTTATATAACTTCCACTGCAGCTCATAGCCCGGTTTAAACATATCAATTTATATTAAAATGCGAGGATCTCGTCTAAATCACAAGTATTTTGCACATCGTGCCAACTGAATTTTTCAATTTCCTTTCTTTCTTCTTTTCAATAAATTCCATAAATAATGTTCACAACACATAATGAACTCTCATACCGGTAGGGCATATAATTCATAAAATTGAACTCAATTATTCTGAAATCACATCAAAACCCACTGTAGAGAGTAATAGAAAGTCACTTTTGAACTTATAGTCCTTAATATTGTACAAAATAAAAATGATAGACACATGCTAACCTCATCGAATCTCCCAACAGGGATAACATATAAGTGATTCACAAAATTACGAAGCTCACCCATAAGCAGAATATAATAGGAGGACTCGCCTCAATATTAAGAACCGAATCAAATTAAGAAAAATATTTTTTTTTATAACAGATCAGGATCATACATGTAACGACACCATCTGGTGTAGTGGCTTCAGCCACACCATAGCAAATATATCAATAGGCTGGGCCTCCCCCTCTAGGGCGCCCTTTACCCGCTTGTCCTCCACCTCTAACTGGTTGTGCACGTGGGGTAGTAACTGCATTGGGGCGCATAGCCTGAGTGTTCTGATAAAATCTACCCTTCCCAAGTTTGTGATAATCTCTCATGATGTGCCTAGTATCACCACACTGATAACAAGCCCTCTGCATGTTCGGCTGCTTATATTGGATTTGTTCCAGATAACTGGAATAACCATTATAGGAACCATGTGTCGGTGGTGCATTAAAAGAACTTACTGGAGCACTCTGAGTATTCTGAAATTATTTCCATGACCCCATTGATACTGAAATGTAGAATTATTAAGGATGTAGGAATATTGCAAGTCCCAATATCATCCTATATAAATCTCAGCTCTTAATCATATACAAGTTTTGGAGAACCTTTCAATACCACATAAATACATCTCATGCCAAAATTGATATAACACACGACCCCACAATCTTATCGTTGATAGTGTACTCCCTTCACTTGGCGCGAAGCCATAGGACACAGTCCGATGATCCATAATACTAACCTTCACCTCTCGTACGACACCAGTCATAAGACACCTCAAGCCATTTATTTGGCGCATGTCATCCTCGTGACAGTTAAACTCGCTTCCTCCAGTGCCTTGACTGCTAGTATATACCCTTCACTAAATGAAAATCTCATACGAACCACATAGTCTCTAATACCACCAACTATCTTCAGAACTACATCCACCTCGTGACCCTACCATGATTTGTGATGATTAGGCAACTAATTAAACCTTCTTAAGATCGTACTTATCAACCATATGTCAAGAACCTGCTGCTGTCACAACCCAATTTCCCCTCCGTGTGACGTCGTGACGGCACCTAGTCTCTACAACTAGGTAAGCCTAACATTTTGCAGAATAATGAAATAAAAATATAAATTTAACCAACTATTCAAAAATGCACAACAAATCCCAAAACCCGGAACATCGTGAATCACAAACTACGGGAAAAAAAATCTAGTGTCTCTATACATCAGAGTCTAACAAGGAAAAATACAAAAGATAATGGACATGAGAAAGAGTAGAAGGAGACTCTGAGGTCTGTGGACGCGGCAGATATATCTTGAAGTCTCCAAAGCTGTCCCGGCTCACTGATAGTGCGGCCGATAAGGTACACTTGGATCTGCACACGAAAAACATGTGCAGAGAGTAGCATGAGTACACCACAATCGGTACCCAGTAAGTGACAAGCCCAACCTCGGTCGAGTAGTGACGAGGTCAGGTCAAGGCCCTACTGGTAAATATATAATAAAACAATATAGAGTGTAATACCGCAATAAAATAAAAGTTAAAATTTAACAACAATGAAATCATAGAAGGTAAAAGCTTAGTACACAAAAACACAACAGGGGATCTCCCGAGATACCGTCTCATAGTCCCAAACGTAAATGTGCATGGGAATCTCCCGGAATACCGTTCCGTAGTCCCAAAGTAAATGTGCAGGGGGATCTCCCGGAATACCATTCTGTAGTCCCAAAGTAAATATACAAGACAGAGGGATCTCCCGGAATACCGTTCCGTAGTCCCAAAGTAAATATGCAGTACATAGGGATCTCCCGGAATACCGTTCCGTAGTCCCAAAGTAAATATGTAGCGCGAATGATAGAAATACAACTACATCACGAAATTCTTACAATTTAGACTAAGTACTGGTTAGGGAAGAAGCATGAAATTCACTAAGCATGTTACACATAATTCACATAAACAATTAAGACACGTAGATATGTTGTATTAGACTAAACATGATAGCTACACATATTGGAATAACTCAATTAAGAATGAAAATAGATTAGTACTCATTAAAATGGTATAACTCAAAATAACAAGAAAACATGTTGCTGCTCAGTAAGAAAATCGGGTTTTACCATAACTAGCCCGTGTACGTACTCGTCACCTCACGTACACGGTGCTCACATATCACAATAGTTCCAAATCTTAAGGGGATTTCCCCCTCCCCCAAAGTTAGGCAAGCCACTTACCTCGAACCAAACTCAATCAATTGGTCACAATGCCTTTCCCACGAATATCCGGCTCCAAATGGCCCAAATCTAGCCAAAAGCAATTACATATCATAAATACAACAATAATAGACTCATCTAATTAACAAAATCAACATTTTAACGAAAATTTCGAAATTAACTCAAAAATCGCCTGTGGGGCCCATATCTCGAAATCGGATAGAAGTCATAAAATACAAAAGCCCCTTCACTCACGAATCTAACTATATCAAATTTACTAAAATCCGACATCAAATGTCCTCCAAATTCACAAATCAAACTTCCAAATCCCTAGCCTCCAATTCCCAATTTCCACCTTAAATACCACTAACTATGTGGGAAAATACATAGGGAAGCAAGATTATTGATAAAAAAATAAGCACAAGGGACTTACCTCAAGAAATCTCTCGAAAATGCTATCAAAAATCCCCCTAAACCGAGTTGCAAAGTCCAAAAATGATAAAAATCGCGAAGCCCTTCGGTTTTAACCACTGCCCAGGTATATCCGCACCTACGGAGCCTAGGCTCGCACCTGCGGGTGCACTTGTGCGGCAAAATGTGTGCATCTACGCAAATCACTTACCCCCCTGCCTTCGCACCTGCGATGAAAGGGCCGCACCTGCGCGTGCGCGCATGCGGAAATCCCTTCCGCTTCTGCGGACATTGCGCACCTGCGATGACCCTAACGCATCTACGGACATCGCAGATGCGGAATTCACCTCGCACATGCGACCCCTGAAACTCCTCCATTTTTCTGCTTCTGCACTTGCTTCTCCGCACGTGCGATCACACACGTGCGGTCTCTCCACCGTAGGTGCCAAAATGACAGATGCCTCAAGACTTCAGCAGCAACTCAAATCTAACTTTTGATCCGTTAAGCACTCAAAACTCACCCGAGGCCCCCGGGACCTTAACCAAACATACCAACCAATCCTAAAATACCATACCAACTTAGTCGATCCCACATATCACATCAACTAACGCTAAAATCACGAATCACCCTCCAATTCAAACTTAAGGAACTTGAAACTTCAAATTCCTACAACCGATGCCGAAACCTATCAAACCACGTCTGAATGTCCCCAAATTTTGCACACAAGTCATATTCAACATTACGGACCTACTCCAACTTTCGGAATCAGAATCCGACCCCGATATCAAAATTTCCACTACCGATCCAAAACTCCAAAAAAATCGATTTTCACCAATTCAAGCCTAAATAAGCTACGGACCTCCAAAACATAATCCGGACACGCTTCTAAGTCCAAAATCACCTAACGGAGGTAACAGAACCGACAGAATTCTATTCCGGAACCGTCTTCACACAGTTCTAACTACGGTCCAAATTCTAAGACTTAAGCTCTCATTTAGGGACTAAGTGTCCTAAAAGACTCCGAAACTCAAAACCAATCATCCCGGCAAGTCACAATAGTAGAAATAGATATGTGGAAAGCAATTAATAGGGGTTCGGGACTCTAACTCTCAAAACGACTTGTCGGGTCGTTACAGTTGCCCCCTCATGTGCACAACTGAATGATCTCCCAATACTTTTACATCCTTGATCTCGACGACACATGATAACAATGGTCCCTTACAACCCCTCTGTAGTAACATGAACCATCGACGCATAGTTGATACCGAGTGCGCAATTTCATACACGAGTGGATGCAAAAGAACATAAGATATATGCTTCAAGCTCAATAAATATCGCACGATAAGGAATGAAAGAAGTGAAAATTTTCCTACTAGCTTTGTAGCCTCTCAAAAATAAGTATAAACGTCTCTGTACCGATCCGCAAGACTCTACTAAACTCGTTCGTGACTCGTAGAACCTATGAACCTAAAGCTCTGATACCAACTTGTCACGACCCAAAATCCCACCATAGGCGTCGTGATGGCACTTTGTCTCTAAGACTAAGTAAGCCGATTATAATTATAATTCAAGCCAAATTTTTTTATATATAAATATTTAAATACTAGTGTCAAAACCAACAACAACAAAAATTCTATCAACCTCCCAGGACTGGTAATACTGAGTCACGAACTATAACTGAATACATGAAATGATCTCAAGGATCGAATACTCAATATTGTTTGATTAATAATTAACAGTAAAATAAAATTAAAAAAAGAATCCAAGGGACTGCGACGACCAAACAGCTCTACCTTAAATCATTGCGATCACACTTCAACTCTATCCGAGTCTGATATCTCCAACACATGGCTCTGCACAAAAATGTGCAGAAGTGTAGTATGAGTACACCATGGTCGATACCTAGTAAGTATCAAAACTAACCTCAGTGGAGTAGTGACGAGGTACAGTCGAGACACTCACTCGTCTAATAACCTGTGCAATATAGTATGCAAAAATAAATAGGAAACAAATAACAACGATGGCAACAATAATCAACCAGTGATATACACAGCAGTGCGACAAGAACACCATAAATAATGCGCAACGAATAATGAATACAAGTACAACCAATTAATCAAGTCCTTTCAATATAAATCTTTCGCCTATATGTTTCTCAAATAATACTCTTCAGAATAAAATTCTTTCACATAAATCTCTATCTAATATAATTCCTTCAAATAGATATTATTTCGAATATAATCCTTTCAAATAAAACTCAACTTATGACACCTCATCTCATAATCATAAAAATACGGGGCTTTGCCCACTTTTATATTTCCACGGCACCTCGTGCCCATATCTCTATCTCAACCACATGGATAACTCTCGTGCCAAATATGTCTATACATAAAATCCGCATGATTAATTTATTTTCAATAAAGTAAGGTTATCATTTTCAAACCGAGTAAGAATTCAACAAAGAAATGAGTTTCTTTTAGAAATAGTTGAAGTGAAGAAAAATGATATTTCAATTTAAATAAAACATCATATAATCTATTGCTTCGGATGTAAAACTCATTAATTCAAAACATAATAGTAACTTCTTTTATTTAAAACAATTCAGTCATCAAAAATGATAAAAACCAGGAATATAAATCTTCAGAATCTAGTACTAAAAAGCCCAAGCCAACACAATACAACAAGGAATACAAACACATAGTAAAATCAAATAATACATCACGACAACTCACAAGTATTTTCCTAAACACATAGTAAAATCAAATATCACATCACGGCAACTCACAAGGATTTTCCTATTACGGAAATACAAAATAACCAAAGGTAAGTGCAATCATAGAGAGATGTCAACAAAAGGGCACTCCCGAGAAATCGCCTCGTAATCTCAAAAGTAAATATGTAGGGAGAGCTCCCGAGAAACCACCTCGTAGTACTAAAAGTAAATGTGTAGGGAGAGCTCCCGAGGAACCGCCTCGTAGTCTCAAAAGTAAATATGCAAGACATGGAGACCTCCCAAGGTACCGCCTCATAGTCCCAAAGTAAATATGCAACAACAACAAATCCCCGAGGCTATCACAAATCATAAATTGTACCTTAAGTGCTCAAATATTATAACATATCACATATTTGCACATCAAGTGCTCAAATATTATAATTTATCACAGATTGCACATCAAGTGCTCAAATATTATAATTTATCACACATTGCACATCAAGTGCTCAAATATTACAACTAATCGCAGATTGCACATCAAGTGCTCAAATATTACAATTTTTCACAGATTGCACATCAAGTGCTCAAATATTACAATTTATCACAGATTACACATCAAGTGCCAAATATTATAACTTGTCACAAAATTCAACAATACATTATTTTCCTCAATAAGGAGCCCATGGCTCTACCATAATGTGCACAAAATCTTAACAAATATATCCGGGAGTGAACAACTCAATAAAATAATATTTCACATAAAAATCAAGGTGACAATTACACCAAATCATCATATAAAAGCAAATCCAACAAAACAAGGATTTAGGTAAGACAAATCAAAGGATTTAATAAGTGCCAATAATTTTCAATTTAATACATAAGGGCATCTAAGGATTTTAACCAATATAATTTGCACATATAAACCAAGTACATACTCGTCATCTCGCGTACATGGTTTTTAGTTACATAAATTACACATAAGACTCAATGCCTAAGAGAAATTTCCTCCACTCAAGGTTAGGCAAGATACTTACCTTTTTGAAGTTAGGCCGATATGCCAAAATCGCCTTCTTGCTTGAATTGACCTCCGGACAGCTCAAATCTAACCAAATTAATTCAATTCAGTGAATACTACTTATAGGAATTAATTCCATATGAAAATACTAATTTTCTAACAAAATCCGAAATTTAACTCAAAAATCTCCAGTGGGGCCTACATCTCGGAATCTGACGAAACTCACACAATCTGACAACCCTTTCAATTACGAGTCCACCCATACCAATTTTATCAAATTTCGATAACAATTTGACCTCCAAATCTAAAATTTTTGTTCTTGAAAAGTTTTGCAAAAATCTTGATTTCTTTCATTTAAATATGAAATAAATGATGAATATAACCATGAATTTGTGAAATATAATCACTTTTGGATATAAGACACTTACCCAAGTTGAAGTCTTGAAAAATCCCTTTGGAATCGCCCAAATTCGAGTCTCAAAACTCATAAATGAGTAAAAATGACTAACTCCTGCTTTTACGCATTTTGCCTAGGCAAGTCGCATGTGTGAAATGCGACTTTGCTTGATTTCGGGCAAATAAAAACTTCTACCAGCCTTCATTCAATCGACCATAGCTTTCTGTATAAATGTCCAAATGATGAACGGTTTAACTTTCTGGAAACTATAATCAAAGGGATACAACTTTCATGTTTTGATAATTTTCAGATTCCTTATAGATTTCGAGATATAAGCTTCCAAAATCAGATCTGTGATTGCACCAGTTGCTGTCCAAAAACAGCTTCTGCAACTGAATAATTTCAGAAGCTCCTTTTGTCCTAAATACATTCTGTTAACCTTCCGAAATACACCCGAGGCCCTCGGTACCTTAACCAAATATACCAACATGTCCCAAAATACAATACAAATTTAGTTGAGGCTTCAAACCATGCCAAACAACGCCGAAATTACGAATAGCGTATCGAATCCAATTATAAGTTTTCAAATCTTCCAACTTCTATATTTTGCGCCGAAACATATCAAATCAATTCTGATTGACTTCAAATTTTACACACAAGTCATAAATGATATAACAGATCTATGAAATTTTTCAGAACTGAATTCCGACTCTGATATCAAAAAGTCAAACTTCCAAAAAATTCAACTTTCGCCATTTCAAACAAAATTTCACTACGGACTTCCAAAAAAAATTTCGGATACGCTTCTAAGTCCAAAATTACCATATGGAGCTATTGGAATCATCAAAATTCCATTCTGGGGTCGTTTGCTTAAAAATCAATTCTCTGGTCAACTCTTTCCATTTAAGTTTCAAAAATGAGAATTGTTCTTTAAATTAAATTCCGAATCTTCTGAAAACCAAACTCGACAATACATACGGGTCATAATACATATTACGAAACTTCTCGAGACCTTATGTAGCTGAATGGGGCATAGATTCTTAAAATGACAAGTCAGTCCTTATAATTTTTTTCTTAATTTCAACTCTTTATGCAGTCCATTTAATATTACTTTTATTTTTCTTAGTATTGGACATTATGGAGTGGTAATGTATTGCCAGTACGGAGGATTCTTATGAAATTGATTTTATTAATCGTTCCTACATATTTTTAATAAAAAATATTAATAAATTAAATTTTATTAATTTTAAAATCTTAAATATTAATAATTGGAATAGAAGATATTGTAGTCCAAAAAATATATTATTACAATTATGTCCTTTCCCTATGAGTTCTTTCATTTAATTATTTTAGGGTTATTTTAGTCTATTAATATTGTATTTGTACTTTTATAATAATTAGTTTTAGTGTAGGCGTGATACACGTGTTCCTTGTATCAATGTGCCCAAAGTTTTAAAAATCATAAATTTATGAAAATGATAAATATTAAATTATTTATCCTATTTAGCTAACTCGGTGAGGGAAGAAATCGTGTCTTATAGAATTATGCAATGTTTATGTTTTGTAAATATTAATAAAAATGTGTAAAAGAAAATCAAACTAAATATATATCGGCACTTAAACCGACTACATCTAAGAAAATAATAAATTAAATGCATGCATATTCTTGAAATTTTAATATAAAATTAATGTTATGTTATAGCTAGACATTTGAAGTTAGAATGTATTGTGATATTGTGATTATCATACTTGATATCGAATTGGATCCATATGCAACGATGATAATAAAATAAAGTTAGTTCAATATGATTTCTAATTAAAATATTGTTACTTATTAAGTGTGCATATTTTATTAAGTTTTACCATATATAAACGTATTTATTTACAACTAGCTTTTGAATAATGGGAAGGCACAAAGAAATTATTAGCTTTTGATTTATTGACCACATGAATAAAATAGAAAAGAATATAAACTTTTAATTAAAAGAAAGGGATGAAACGGGAAAAGGAAAAAGGAGGGGGTTATTAATGAAGAATATAAACTCCAATAACAATTAATTGTTTTGAAAAAAAGATTTAAAATGTGAGAAATTAATTGGAAAAAGGGATAAAATCAAATTAGGTAAAAAACAAAACCAAATTGACAAAGAAACACCAAAACCAAACTCATTACCATTAAGTTTGTTTTGAAACAAAACACACGAAATATATTTTGGAAGAGTCTTGTTATTTTACATGTTCAAATAAGGAAATAATTTATATAATGTTAGATTTTAATTGATTTAGAAACCCTACATATTAGGATTTTCTATATGGTTCAAACAAGGAAATATTTAATAAGTAAATTTCTTTGTTGAATTCACAGTCTTAAATATTAGAAAAATAACTAAATGACTATTTTGTCTAATAAGAACTCTATTTTAAAAGGGTAAAAAAGGCGAACGATATTTCACTATGGGCCTTCGTACTTTTAATATAGTACAGATAGATATATGCTCTCCTTTTTCTAAATGGTTTGACAATATAATACATTCTCAAATTAAATTAGTAATAGGACATTATAATACGTTTTCAAATTAAATTAGTAATAAGAATTTTGTAAGAAGTATATCCTAAAAAAAAATAGGATTACATGACTAAAAATATGTCTCTAGCCCAAAAGTAATTATATTAAAAGGAAATATAACGTGTTCCTAAATGTATTAGGTATACATGCTAACATGTAGTATTATATGTCTATGCCCGAAAGTAATTATAGTATTATACTAATAGGATTCATAAAGGTAATCATGTAGGATTCCTAACGTGTAGTATTATGTCCTAAAACTAATAGGATTATAAGGTCTAGAATTCCGGTTATATCTTTTTATTATGAGTTATTATGCTTAATATTATAAGATTATTTTTATAAATCGATATTGTATTCATGCTTTTATAATAATATAGAAGATATAGGTAGATAGATAGATATAGATAGATAAGGGGAGGTCGAATTTCATACCTTTTGTAACGACACGACTTGTCGTTTTAAGAATTAACATTCCGTTCGGTGACTTAAGATCTCGAGAAGTTTCGCAATATGTATTATGACCCGCGGGTGTAGTCGAGTTTGATTTTCAGAAGATTCAGAATTAAATTAAAAGAACAATTCTTATTTAGAAGCTTAATTGGAAAGAGTTGACCGGAGAGTTGACTTTTGAGCAAACGACCCCGAAATGGAATTTTGATGATGTCAATAGCTTTGTATGATGATTTCAAACTTAGGCGTATGTTCAGATTTGGATTTGGAAGTCCATAGGACAATTCGACACATTTTGGCGAAAGTTGAAAAATAGAAGATTTTTGAAAAGTCCGACCGAAGGTTGAATTTTTGATAATGAGGTCAGATTTCGATTCCGGAAATTGGAATAGCTCCATTACGTCATTTTTGACTTGTGAGCAAAATTTAAAGTCATTCCGGAGTGATTTGATAGGTTTCGGTGTAAAATATAGAAGTTGGAAGATTTGAAAACTCATAATTTGATTCGATGCGCGATTCGTAATTTCGGCGTTGTTTGACTTGGTTTAAAGCCTCGACTAAGTTCGTATTGTGTTTTAGGATGTGTTGGTATATTTGGTTGAGGTCCCGAAGGGCTCGGGTGAGCTTCAGAGGAGCTTCAGATCAATTGGAACAATTTGGCTAAAGATGGTGTTGGGCAGTGTTCTGGTGTATCCGCATCTGCGGAGATTTGATCGCAGATGCGGAGCCGCTTCTGCGAGGTTGTTGGTCGCTTCTGCGATGTTGGTGCAAGTCCTGTGGCGTCGCTTCTGCGGAGGCAGCCACGCAAGTGCGAAGGCCGCTTATGCGGTCCAGCGATCGCATCTGCGACAAGTTTCGCTTATGCGCTCTTTGTTTCTCATATGAGGAGCTGCGGGTGCGGCTATATTTTTCGCAGGTGCGGAGCCTGGACAGAATCATAAGGACCAAAATGGTCATTTCGCCATTTTCGTTTTGGATTTTTGGAGCTCGAATTTGGGCGATTCTGGAGGGATTTTACACGAGTTTGGTTGGGGTGAGTGTTCTATATCCTAAAGTGATTATATTTCATGAATCTATGGTTATATTCATTGTTTAATTCGGATTTTAACGGAAGAAATCAAGATTTTTGCAAAATCTTCCAAAAACGAAATTTCAAGATTTAGAGGATGATTTGTTATTGGAATTCGATAAATTTGGTATGGTTGAACTCGTATCGGAATGGGTGTTCGAATTTCATGAAAATTATGTCGGGTTCCGAGAGGCGAGCCCCGCGTTGACTTTAATTGACTTTTTGGAATAAATTTTTAAGTTGACGTATTATTATTCGGAATTATTTCCGATGAATTTTAATGAAGTTATACAATTAATTTGGATATATTTGAGCGGTCCATAGGTCAATTCAAGCAAGAAGGCGATTTTGGAATATTGGCATAACTTCAAAAAGGTAAGTATCTTGCCTAACCTTGAGTGAGGGAATTACCCCTTAGGCATCGAGTCTTATGTGCCATTTGTGAAATGTGAAAAGCCGTGTACGCGAGGTGAAGAATACATACTCAGTCTTATATGTGCAAAAATTTATTGAGTTAAAGTCTTGTGCATATTGTGTAGTAAACTAGATAATTGTTCGCATTTATTTAATCATCTATTTGCCATGCCTCAAATCACATTTATTGAACTTGTTTTTGTATGACAATTTGATGTGATTATTACTTGTATATTATGTGGATTTCGTGAATTTGATGATTTGATATTTCCTGAAATTTAATTTCATTATGGATTTTCCATCTGCAAATAATTAATTAAACAAGCTTAAGAAGAAGTGTTAATATAATTACCAAAAATTGGATAAATGAAGGCGTTGTCCTATGCTAATTATTTTCTATCTCTGTTGATTGTTTTGGAGGTTTTATATACATTGTGTGGAGCCTAGGACTATTTATTGTGAAATTAATTGATTTGGTTATATACTTGGAATTGGTTGTGGCCATTGGGCAAATTGTGATATGAATTGATTTTGTTACGTTGTCGTGATAATATTCCGTGTAAATTATTGTGTTAATTGAGTTATTATTTTGAGGATATAAGGGTGGCATTTCACTGTTGATATTATGTGGGCATAAGGGAGGCATTTCACTGTTGTTATGTGTGTTGGAATATTAGTTGGGCGGAGCGATAAAGGTGGCTATAGGAGAGATAAAGGTAGCAATAGGGGCGATAAGGGTGGCTATTGATATTATCAGGTGTCACGACCCAAAATCCTAACATGTCGTGATGGCGCCTATCTCAGTACTAGGCAAGCCGACAACATCAATAACCCACGATTTCCTCTAAGTTTGAAAACATAATGTTTAATACAATATCAAAAATCTAGCAAATTCCTATACAACACTCCCAAAACCTGGTGTCACTGAGTACATGAGCATTTATACACTGCAAGTCTGGGGAAAATCTGGTCTATAATAATAATCTGAGACCAAATACAATTAAAAAAATGATAGGGAAGGAGAGACAAGGTCTGCGAAATATGGCAGCTACCTCTGAATCTCCGAAAAATTGACTGTGCGAAAGAATTAATGCCCATTCTATCCGGGATCACTTGGATCTGCACACGAAGTGCAGGGTATAGTATGAGTACAACCAACTCAGTAAGTAACAATAATAAATAAAGAACTGAAAGTAGTGACGAGCTTCTCAGCTAAATCCAAATACAACACTTTCCAATATAAAAGAGTAGGCATGCTCTCAAATTCAACATTTAAGATTTCACTAAAATTTCATATCAAGTTTGACCGAAACAGAAATTAATGTTTTTTCGAAATTTCCAAAATAGTGATATATGACAGCTAGAATGCAGCAAATAATGAAATCAATGCATCCTCTCAGAGTAACAGTCACTCAGCCATCCCATTCACTCCAACCTCACAGTCACTCATCACTCGGCACTCGACACTCGCACTCAGTAGGTACTTGCGCTCACTGGGGATGTGTACAGACTTCGGAGGGGCTTCTTCAGCCCAAGCGCTATATCAAGCCAATCATGGCATAAATCAATAAACATGCTGCGATGTGTAGTCCGATCCATAAATATTCTCACAATTAGGCCATCGGCCTCACTCAGTCATCAACCTCTCCAGTCTCCCGGGCTCTCAAAAATCATTATAAGCAGCCCAAAAATAGTGATATGATGCATCAATAATAAATAAGAGAAACTGCGGTATGATATAAAATGAATAAACATGACTGAGCAAAAAATTACAATTTGAACGTATTATTCAACCACAAAAATGACCCCAGTGGGTATCAATAATAACAACATATGTCTAAACATGATTTTTAATACGAGTCTCAGCTCAACTTTTCCCTATCACGTAGAGAATATACGTATATCAACAGATAAGTCACAATTCCTACGGTGCGCGCTCACACGCCCGTCACCTAGCATGTGTGTCACCTCAAAACCATTCACATAACACATAATCCAGGATTTCATACCCCCAGGACCAAATTTAAAACTGTTACTTACCTCAAACCATGAAATTCTTATTCCATTATGCCGTTGCCTCGCAAATCGGCCTCCGAATGCCTCGAATCTAGTCACAAATAATTCATTTTAGTCAATAAAATTTATTGGAATTAATCCCATAAGAAAATGATGATTTTCCATAAAAATCCGAAAATTAGCTCAAAAATCACTTGTGGGGCCCATATCTCGAAACTCGACAAAAGTTACAAAATATGAACGTCCATTCAACCACGAGTCCAACCATATAAATTTCACTCAAATCCGACATCAACTCAACCTTCAAATCTCCAAATTAAACCAAGAGAGTTTTTCACAATTTTCCAACTTAATTCACCCATTAAATGATAAAAACAATCATAGATTCGGGTAATTTAACCAATATTGAGTTAAGAACACTTACCCCGTTGTTTCCTCTGAAAATCTCACAAAAATCACCTCTTCCCGAACTCCAATCCATCAAAAATGGAAAATGGGACAAAGTCCCATTTTCAGAACTTAAACTCTTTGTGTCACGACCCAATTTTCCCATCCGTTTGGTATCGTGATGGTACCTAGTCCCTACCTAGTCTTAGGGACTAGGTAAGCCTAACATTAATTGAAACAACATTATTTAAATAACATCTAACAAGTTAAATAGAAATCTCTTATAATTCCCAAAACCGATAGTACAAGTCATAAGCTCTACATAGTGTTTGCTAGAAAACTTCTAAATACAACTTTCCAGAAATAAGAATAAATAGTGCAAAACGAATACTTGAAGGTGACTCCGAAGCCTGCGAACGCAACGACAGGTTTACCTTGAGTCTCCGCAGCAATAGTCCACACAACTAGCTAACAAACAAATACCTGGATCTGCACAAAGAAAATGTGCAGAAGAGTAGCATGAGCACACCACAACGGTGCCCAGTAAGTATCAAGACTAAGCTCGGTGAAGTAGTGACGAAGACTAGTCAAGACACCCACTGGTCTAATAAACTGAACAAGCATAAGTATAGGGATGACAGGACATGACATCTATCTAAGGACCCCGCGATATGGCTAATGACATAGCAACTGCAATAAGGAAGGAAAAACAACAAGTATCAACGGAATACCAGAATAAGACACAGAAGAATGAACGGAAACACAACCCAAATGCGAAAATCACGATACAGTAAAGGCAAGTAGTAACTTAGCAGCTGCAATAGTTTTCACATCAGGTCTCAGCCAACAAACCCCAATAATTTAGTCAAATCCTTCAAGTTTAAACTTTCACCCGTAAGTTTTTAAATTGAGGTCTTTAGAATATAATCCTTTCCAATAAGAAATTATTTTTGAAATATACTTTCTTCAAATAATTATCTTTCAAACATAGTTCTTTCAAGATAAAAACTTTTCAAATATAAACTTTTCAAATAATTAGCCTCCAAACATAGTTCTTTCAAGATAACTACTTTTCAAGTATAACACTTTCAAATAAATATCCTTCAAACATAGTTCCTTCAAGATAAATACTTCTCAAATATAAACTTTTCAAGTAATATCCTTCGAGTATAAGTCACCCTGTGACACCTAAGCATGGAAGATTAGCAGCTCCGAACACAGATATAAGCACAGGGGAAATCTACTGGGATATCGTCCCGTAGTCCCGAATTAACTATGCAGTACGGGGGAGGGGGGAATCTCCCGGAATACGTCCGTAGTCCCAAAATAAATATGCAGTGCTGGGGGATCTCCCGGAATACGTCCGTAGTCCCAATATAAATATGCAAGATAGGGGGATCTCGCGGAATACATTAGCAGTCCCAATTTAAATATGCAGTGCTGGGGGATCTCCCGGAATACGTCCGTAGTCCCAAAATAAATATGCAGTGCTGGGAGATCTCCCGAAATACGTCCGTAGTCCCAAAATAAATATGCAGTGCTGGGAGATCTCCCGAAATATGTCCGTAGTCTCAATTTAAATATGCAGCGCAACAACAGAGATAAAAACTATAACACGACAGAAACCTCTTACATCACCACAACGAGTACAAAAGCAATAATGACAGAAATGCAAAGTACGACGAGCAAATCAACTCAAGATTTTAACTCACAAAAATGGTAGAACTCATTCACAAGGAATAACCACAGTAAAGAATGCTAGGCACAATAAGAACAGCTTAACAAGGGAAAACAAAACAAAAAATGTAGCAACGATTCCACAATATTCAAGTCAACAATAAGAAGCCAACACGAATCAAATAGTTCCAAATAATGGCAAGCCAACTAAGATATAGGTTATTTAAACTCCTTTTCAGGTTGAGCAATTACGAGGAATATTCAACAATTCAAGTAAGGATAAGCAGCGGCAGATAATCATAACTCCAATTAAAACTAAACAATTATAGGATGAGAAAATAATGATTTCAATTAAAGATAAGCAGTTATGAAAAGATAGCATGATAATAGAGGAGGAAAAATCTTCAGTTAAGTCAAATAAGTGTCAAATAGGCAATAAGAGTAAATCCTGAAAACAATTAATTCTAATTAAAGCATGTAGAGGTGAGACTAGTAAATAGGAACTTAAATCATAATAAGAACAACTTCATACTCGGTAAATATAATGACCTAAGAATCCTAAAAGGCCAACTTTTCACTAATAAGTCTGAGCACGCACTCGTCACCTCGCGTACATGGACTACAATCAACATAGAAGACTCAAATCCTAAGGTGAAAATCCCTCACACAAGGGTAGGTAAGATACTTATCTCGAGTCAAGCTCAATCAATCAGTAAGAATGCCCTTTACACGAATATCCGGCTCTGAATGGCCCAAATCTAGCCAAAAGCAATTACATATCATAATTACAATCATAATAGACTCATCTAATTAATTAAATCAATATTTTAACAAAAATTTTGAAATTCGCCCTAAAAAGCCGACACAGGCCCACGTCTCGGAATCGGGTAAAAGTCACAAAATCGGAAAGCCTATTCATTCACGAGTCTAACCATATCAAATTTACTAAAATCCGACACCAAATGGTCCGCCAAATTCACAATACAAACTCCCAAATTCCTAGCCTCCAACTTCCAATTTCCACCTTAAATACACATTAACTAGGTGCGAAAATACATGGGGAAGCATGATTATTGATCAACAATAAGCAAAAAAGACTTATCTCAAGAAATCTCTCGAAAATGCTCTCAAAAATCGCCCTAAACCGAGTTGCAAAGTCCAAAAATGACAAAAATCGCGATGCCCTTCGGTTTTCACCACTGCCCAGGTATTTCCGCACCTGCGGAGCCTAGGTTTGCACCTGTGGGTGCACTTGTGCGGAAAAATGTGCGCATCTGCGCAAATCACTTACCCCCTCTGCCTTCGCACATGTGATGAAAGGGTCACACCTGCGGAAATCCCTTCTGCTTATGCAGACTTTGCGCACCTGCGATGACCCTAACGTATCTGCGGGGATCGCAGATGCGAAATTCACCACGCACATGCGACCCCTGGCACTCTTGTATTTTTTCCGCTTTTGCTCTTGCTTCTCCGCACGCACGATCACGCACCTGCGGTCTCTCCACCGCAGGTGCGAAAATGACAGATGCATGAAGATTTCAGCAGCAACTCAAATTCAACTTTTGATCCGTTAAGCACTCGAAACTCACCTGAGGCCCCGGGGACCTCAACCAAGCATACCAACCAATCCTAAAACACCATACGAACTAAGTAAACCCCAAAAATCACATCAGCTAATGCTAAAATCACGAATCACCCTCCAATTCAAACTTAAAGAATTTAAAACTTCAAATTCCTACAACTGATGCAGAAACCTATCAAATCAACCCGGAATGACATCAAATTTTGCAGGCAAGTCCCAAATAACATAACGGAGTTGTTCCAACTCTCGGAATTGCATTCCGACCCCGATATCAAAAAGTCCACTTCCGGTCCAAATCTCCAAAAATTCGACTTTCGCCATTTCAGGCCTAAATCAGCTACAGACCTCAGATTCACAGTCTGGACACGCTCCTAAGTCCAAAATCACCCAATGGAGCTAACGGAACCGAAAAACTCCATTCCGGAGTCATCTTCAAATAGTTTCAACTACGGTCAAAATCCTAAGACTTAAGCTTCCGTTTTAGGGACTAAATGTCTCAAATCACTCCGAATCATCCGGTAACTGAATTCAATCACGCACGCAGTCAATACACATAATATGAAGCTGCTCAGGTCCTTATGCCGTCGTACATGACTTAAATTCTCAAAATGACCGACCGGGTCGTTACATCCTTCCCCTTTTAAACAAACATTCGTCCTCGAACGTGCTAAGAATCGCCTCAATGTTTTCAAATCACTGAAAGTACATATCCAACATACACCCGCGGGGGACCCCACGTTAACCCAATACACATAAGCCTAACGACACCATCCCAGCTGTACTTTATCCTTTCTATCAACACTGATAAGCCTTAGAGTCAAAATTCTCATCTTCTATTTATCTTCAAAAGAAACGATTCTAAACCCATAACCGGTATCGGTCTTAACCGGTTGTAACAACTCATGCCTACACCCACAAGGTATGTCCACATAACAAGACACCACACATAGGCCCATAATAACGTTTCCGATCACGATAGCTGCTTGTAAACAAGGCCAGCACCGACAATTAGTCTCATATCCATTAGAACCCTGTTCAAACCTCCACAATACTGACAACGATACAAGAAACATGAAGACCTCTTAACTATACACCTGAATCAACAAGTCACAACTAACACCACCGGGCACATGCCCCACAAGCTAAAACTCAAGAAGCACATAACGAAAAGGACTGAATACGTAAAGAGAAACACATAAGAGAAATATCAAACAAGCACGACATGCACAACTCTCTAACAATACCATACTACGAATCAATTCAAAAGGAAAAATCAAAGTACATGAACAAATCATAAGGATCTCATTCTGGTATCACCTTCCACTGCGGCACGCAGCCCGACTCAAACATATCAACTCACATAGAATTGCGAGGGTCTCACCCTCAACTCTGAATCACAAGTCGAATACACATCATACCAATGGAAATCTTCCACTAATTCAATTCTACCAATAAAATCACAACACTTACTAAACCCTCACCCCGGTAGAGTATCAACTCACAAATCGTAACCAATTTACTCAGGAATCACATCAAACCTGCCATAATGGACAACATGAATTCACTTCTAGTGTCGTAACTTTCAATAATGAATAGAAATAAATGATGGAAACGGGCTACCACTCATAGAGTCTCCCAACAGGGGTAAACACCTAAACATAATACTAAGTCATGAACTCACCCATAGGTGGGACAACAAATAGGGGAACTCGCCCCGATAAACAGGACCGAATCAAAATACGAATGGTGCCCTTTTGTAACAAATCAAAAGCATACATGTATAACATCATCTGGTGCAGTGGCCTTAAGCCTACTATATGAAACACATCAACGACCCGGGCCTTCCTCTCTTGGGTGCCCTCTACTCGCCCGAATACTCCGCTGTGACACACTTGTCCGGAGTCTAGGACAATCTCTCACCATGTGGCTGGTATCTCCACATTCGAAGCAACCTCTCTGCTGACGTGGTTGTGGGAGCTGTGCGGCACGGGTACTCTCAGACCCCTGAGTACCTGAAACACTGTGCGAAGCCTGAAGTGCAAACTGAACTGGCTGACCCACAAAACCTCTACCATGTCGTACCCTACCTCTAAAATAAAGACCGATAGATCTCTCAAGTTTACGAGGCCTCCTCACCTCCCTGTCCTCTCTCTCCTGATCTTACCTGCCCTCTACACGGGGAGCGATCGCTACCACCTGCTGAAACGAAACATCTGACTCTAACTCCCGAGCCATGCTGAACCGAATATCATGCCTGAGTCCCTCAATGAATCTACTGACATGCTCTCTAACTGTGGCAACCAAAACAGGTGCATGCCTGGCCAAATCACTAAATCTCACGGCATACTCTAACACTGACATAGTGTCCTGGTGCAGCTGCTCAAACTCCGCGCGTCATGCATCTCGAAGGGACTGAGGTACAAACTCTCTCAGGAACATCTCTGAAAACTGAACCCATGTAAGTGAAGCTAACTTGGCTGGGCTACCCATCTCATATACCCGCCACCACTGATAAGCCGCTCCCCTGAGTTGGAACATAGTAAAAGCAACCCTGCTCGTCTCCATAATACCCATAGTACGGAGAATGCGGTGACATTCCTCCAGAAAACCTTGTGCACTCTCTGAAGCCAAACCACTGAATGTAGGAGGGTCATATTTCTTGAACCTTGCAAGTTTAAGCTGCTCTTCCTCAGATGTTGCTGCCCTGACCACGGGCCGAACTAGAACCACAGGCTGTGTCGCCATGACACCTGGAACCTGACAACATGAACTCGCTGCTCTGGGCGTGGGCAGCGGGAGTCTGAGTTCCTCCCTTGGTATGTGAAATAGCTGGTGCAACCGGAATCAACCCCGCATGATCCAATATACCAAACATGTTCAAGAATTATGCTAAGGTCTCCTGAAGTCCGGGGGTAACAGCAGGCGCCTCCGGTACCTGCGCCCCAACTGGAACTACTGGCGGCTCCTCAACTGCTGCTCTAGTAGGTGCTCTGGCTCTCGTCGGCCTCTGCCTCTGCCTCTAGCGATACTTGCTCCGGGAGCAGCGTCGTTTATAACTGTAGCTCGTGTCCTCACCATCTATGAGAGAATGGAATGATAAAAGTTCAAACTCAGATATCAATAAGCTCGCACGATAGGAATGAAAGAAGTGAGATTGTCCTAATAGTTGTGTAGTCTCTCAAAGATAAGTACAGACGTCTCCGTACCGATCCGCAAGACTCTACTAAACTCGCTTATGACTCGTAGCACCTATGAATCTAGAGCTCTGATACCAACTTGTCACGACCTAATTTTTTCCTCCGTTTGGTATCGTGATGGCACCTAGTCTTAGGGACTAGGTAAGCCTAACATTAATTGAAACAACATTATTTAAATAATATCTAACAAGTTAAATAGAAATCTCTTACAATTTCCAAAACCGGTAGTACAGTCATAAGCTCTACAGAGTGTTTGCTAGAAAACTTCTAAATACAACTGTCGAGAAATAAGAATAAACAGTGCAAAATGAAAACTTGAAGGTGACTCCGAAGCCTGCGAATGTAGAGACAGGTTTACCTTGAGTCTCTGTAGCAACAGTCCACACAACTAGCTAACGAACAAATACCTGGATCTGTACAAAGAAAATGTGCAGAAGGTAAGCATGAGCACACCACAGCGGTGCCCAGTAAGTATCAAGACTAACCTCGGTGAAGTAGTGACGAGGACTAGTCAAGACACCCACTGGTCTAATAAACTGAACAAGCATAAGTATAGGGATGACAGGATATGACATCTATCTAAGGACCCCGCGATATGGCTAACGACATAGCAACTGCAATAAGGAAGGAAAAACAACAAGTATCAACGGAACACCAGAATAAGACACAGAAGAATGAACGGAAACACAACCCAAATCCGAAAATCACGATACAGTAAAGGCAAGTAGTAACTTAACAGTTGTAATAGTTTTCACATTAGGTCTCAGCTAACAAACCCCGATAATTTAGTCAAATCCTTCAAGTGTAAACTTTCACCTGTAAGTTTTTAAATTGAGGTCTTTAGAATATAATCCTTTCCAATAAGAAATTATTTTTGAAATATACTTTCTTCAAATAATTATCTTTCAAACATAGTTCTTTCAAGATAAAAACCTTTCAAATATAAAATTTTCAAATAATTAGCCTTCAAACATAGTTCTTTCAAGATAAATACTTTTCAAGTATAACCCTTTCAAATAAATATCCTTCAAACATAGTTCCTTCAAGATAAATAATTCTCAAATATAAACTTTTCAAGTAATATCCTTCGAGTATAAGTCACCATGTGACACCTAAGCATGGAAGATTAGCAGCTCTGAACACAAATATAAGCACATGGGAAATCTACTGGGATACCGTCCCGTAGTCCCGAATTAATTATGCAGTACGGGAGGAATTAACTATGCAGTACGGGGGAGGGGGGAATCTCCCGGAATACGTCCGTAGTCCCAAAATAAATATGCAGTGCTGGGGGATCTCCCGAAATACGTCCGTAGTCCCAATATAAATATGCAAGACACGGGGATCTCCCGGAATACGTTCGTAGTCTCAATTTAAATATGCAGCGCAACAATAGAGATAACAACTATAACACGACAGAAACCTCGTACATCACCACAACGAGTACAAAAGCAATAATGACAGAAATACAAAGTACGACGAGCAAATCAACTCAAGATTTTAAATCACAAGAACAATAGAACTCGTTCATAAGGAATAACCATAGTAAAGAATGCTAGGCACAAGAAGAACAAATTAACAAGGGAAAACAAAACAAAAAATTATAACAACGATTTCACAATATTCAAGTCAACAATAAGAAGCCAAGACAAGTCAAATAGTTCCAAATAATGGCAAGCCAACTAAGATATGGGTTATCTAAACTCTTTTTTAGGTTGGGCAATTACGAGAAATATTCAACAATTCAAGTAAGGATAAGTAGCGAAAGAGAATCATAACTCCAATTAATACTAAACAATTATAGGATGGAAAAATAATGATTTCAATTAAAGATAAGCAGTTATGAAAAGATAGCATGGCAATAGAGGAGGTAAAATCTTCAGTTAAGTCAAATAAGAGTTAGATAGGCAATAAGAGTAAATCCTGAAAATAATTAATTCCAATTAAAGCATGTAGAGGTGAGACTAGTAAATAGGAACTTAAATCATATCAAGAACAACTTCATACTCGATAAATATAAGGACCTAAGAATCCTAAAAGGTCAACTTTTCACAAATAAGTCTGAGCACGCACGTGTCACCTCGCGTACATGGACTAAATCAACATAGAAGACTCAAATCCTAAGGTGAAAATCCCCCACACAAGGTTAGGCAAGATACTTACCTCGAGTCAAGCTCAATCAATCAGTAAGAATGCCCTTTCCACGAATATCTGGCTCTGAATGGCCCAAATCTAGCCAAAAGCAATTACATATCATAATTACAATCATAATAGACTCATCTAATTAATTAAATCAATACTTTAACAAAAATTCTGAAATTCGCCCTAAAGAGTCGACACGGGCCCATGTCTCGGAATTGGGTAAAAGTTACAAAATCCGAAAGCCAATTCACTCACGAGTCTATCATATCAAATTTACTAAAATCTGACACAAAATGGTCCTCCAAATTCATAATTCAAACTCCCAAATCCCTAGCCTCCAACTTCCAATTTCCACCTTAAATACACACTAACTAGGTGCAAAAATACACAGGAAGCATGATTATTGATCAACAATAAGCACAAGGGACTTACCTTAAGAAATCTCTCGAAATGCTCTCAAAAATCGCCCTAAACTGAGTTACAAAGTCCAAAAATGACAAAAATCGCGAAGCCCTTCGGTTTTAACCACTACCCAGGTATTTTCTCCCCTGCGGAGCCTGGGCTCGCACCTGCGGGTGCGCTTGTGCGGAAAAATGTGTGCATCTGCGTAAATCACTTACCCCCTCTACCTTTGCACCTGCGATGAAAGGGCCTCACCTGCGCGTGCGCGCCTGCGGAAATCCCTTCCGCTTCTGCGGACCTTGCACACGTGAGATGACCCTAACGCATCTGCGGGCATCGCAGATGCGGAATTCACCTCGCACCTGCGACCCCTGACACTCCACCATTTTTTTCTGCTTCTGCGCTTACCTCTCCGCACGTGCGATCACACACCTACGGTCTCTCCACCGCAGGTCCAAAAATGACAGATGCCTGAAGATTTCAGTAGCAACTCAAATCCAACTTTTGATCTATTATGCACTCGAAACTCATCCGAGGCACCGAGAAACTCAACCAAACATACCAACCAATCCTAAAACACCATACGAACTAAGTCGAGCCCACAAATCACATCAACTAACGCTAAAATCACGAATCACCCTCCAATTCAAACTTAAAGAACTTGAAACTTTAAATTCCTACAACCGATGCCGAAACCTATCAAATCAACCCGGAATGACATCAAATTTTACAGGCAAGTCCCAAATAACATAACGAAGCAGTTCCAACTCTCAAAATCGCATTCTGACCCCGATATAAAAAATTCCACTCCGTTCCAAATCTCCAAAAATTTGACTTTCACCATTTCAAGCTTAAATCAGCTACAGACCTCAGATTCATAGTCTGGACACGCTCCTAAGTCCAAAATCATCCAACGGAGCTAACGGAACCGACAGAACTCTATCCTGGAGTCTTCTTCAGATAGTTTCGACTACAGTCAAAATCCTAAGACTTAAGCTTTCATTTTAGGGACTAAGTGTCTCAAATCACTCAGAATTATCCGGTAACTGAATTCAACCATGCACGCAGTCAATACACATAATACGAAGCTGCTCAGGTCCTTATGCCGTCGTACGAGACTTAAATTTTTAAAACGACCGGTTGGGTCGTTACACTCTGCCCAGACATTTGTTCTACCCGATCACGAACATTTCCACGCGATCGCGGAGAACAGTTTTCCACAACCCAGGTTTAACCTTACGCGATCGCGGACTTTCCCATGCGATCGTGATGCACAACATCACACACCTATGCGATTGCGGACTCGTCCACACGATCGCGAAGCACTCACGCATGACTTCTATTTCCGCTCAACTTACTCTACGCGAACACAACCCTGATCATGCGTTTGCGAGTCACAAACTCCTAGAGCTACATGATCGCAGCCCCCTTCACGCGATTGCGTAGAACAAAACTCAGCATCCCTCAATTAACCTTACGCAATCGCGGATATCCCCGCGCGATCGCGAAGCACAAAACCTCTACTGACCAACTAAGCCTACACGATCGCGTATAAGGAAATCATATTCAGATATCAGAAAATTCCAGCAGCTGTTTAAATCTAAATTTTGATCCATTAACCATTCGAAACTCACCCGAGCCCCTCAGGATTTTAACCAAATATACAAACAAGTCCTAAAATATCATACGAACCTAGTCGAACCCTCAAATCACCTCAAACAATATTAAAACCATGAATTATACCCCAAATTCAAGGCTAATGAACTTTGAAACTTTCAATTTCTACAAACAACACCGAAACCTATCAAATCACGTTCGATTGACCTCAAATTTTGCACAAAAGACATAAATGACACAACAGACCTATTAAAATTTTCAGAATCGGATTTTAACCCCGATATCAAAAAGTCAACTCCCCGGGCAAACTCCTCAAAAATTCAACTTTCGACATTTCAAACCTAATTCCTCTACGGACCTCCAAATAATTTTTCGGACACACACCTAAGTCCAAAATCACCATACAGAGCTATTGAAATTATCAGAATTCGAATCCGAGGTCGTTTACACATAAGTCCACATCCGGTCAACTTTTCTAACTTAAGTTTTCTATTATGAGGCTAAGTGTCTCCTTTCACTCCGAATTTTTTTCGGACCCGAACCAACTAACCCGGTAAGTCATAAAATAACTTTAAAGCATGCATTGAGCAATAAATGGGGGAACGGGGTTATAATACTCAAAACAACCGGCTGGGTGGTTATATCAGGGCGGAGGGATAAGGGAGGCTATTATAGGAGTGATAAGGGTGGCTATATGAGAAATAAGGGTGTCTATTGTCAGGGATTATATGTGATGATATAGAGTTATTATGTTGGAAATTTTCATGTGATGTTGGGGTATTCCTTGCATTTATTTTTATATTTTGTGCAACTTGTCTTATTGTTTCGGTAAACTTGATAATAGCCTGATTTATGTTGAAATTGTGAGCCTGTGGCTATTGCCGGACAGGTAATATTATATGGGATCGGGTTGCATGCTGCAACGAATATGAAACGTGGGCACGGGGTGCCAGGAAAAATATGATGATTTAATTATGGGCACAAATTGTCGTGGAAATATGAAAGTGGACTAAGACTCGTGTTTACGAAAAATATGAAAAAGGGCCGAGATCCGTATTTTTATGATTATGAAATGGGGTGTCACATGGTGACTTTTTATTGAAAGAATTATATTCAAAATATTTATTTGGAAGGATTTTTATTCAAAATGTATTATTTGAAAGAATTATATTTGAAAGATATTTATTTGAGGAAATTATATTTGAAAGAGATTTATTTGAAAGAATTTTTATTCGAAAGATATATATTTGAAGGAATTATATTTGAAAGATGTTTATTGAAGGAGTTATATTTGAAAAAGATTTACTTGAAAGAATTATATTTGAAAGATATTTATTTGAAGGAAGTATATTCGAAATATTTTTATTAAAAAGTATTATCTCCTGAAGTGTATTATTTGAAAAGCATATATAGACGAAAGATTTATATTTGAAGGACTTGATTTAATTGGGTATACTTGTATTTGTTATTTGTTGAGCAATATTAATGGTGTTCTTGTTGCCCTGATGTGCATATTACTGGTTGATTGTGTTGCCCTTATTGTTATTTGTTTCCTATTATTTTGTATACTATATTGCACAGTTCATTAGACTAGTGAGTGTCTTAAATGTACCTCGTCACTACTCCACTGAGGTAAGTCTTGATACTTACTGGGTACCGACCGTGGTGTACTCATACTACACTTTTGCACATTTTTGTGCAGAGCCAGATATTGGAGCTATCAGACTCGGACAAAGTTAAAGTGTGATCGCAAGGATTCAAGGTAGAGTTGCTTGGTCGTCGCAGTTCCTTGAAGTCTTTCTATTTTATTGTACTGTTAATTGTTATTCAAACAGTATTGAGTATTCGATCCTTGAGATCATTTCATATATTCAGTTAGAGTTCGTGACTCAGTATTACCAATCTTGGGAGTTTTTCATAATTATTTTCGTTGTTGGATTTTGATTACCTATTTTAAAAAATGGCTTGAAATGTAATTGTAATCGGCTTACCTAGTCTTAGAGACTAAGTGCCATCACGACGCTTGTGGTGGGATTTTTGGATCGTGAAACCTTTTCTTTCGAGTATACCCATTATCAAAAAATAATCCTTGCAGTTGAATTAATCTCTCATGTGTCGGGGACTAAATTGTGGTGGTGCTCTTCTAGGCTTCATAACTTCTAGAATTTAAAGAACGCTTTCTACAATAACAAAATAATAAAAATATTATCTATAATTACATAATTATTTAAAGTATATTTTAAATCAAAAAATTTAAATAAATATAAATTAATACTTCATAAGTTAGGACGAAAGAAGTATAAAAAAGACATAGAGTTTTGGCCTTTGATAAATTTGTTAGAAGAGGATAGAAAAACCACGAAAGGATATGGCACAACGAATGACGATGCTCTGCCCCTAAAACCGAGGTTTCGGGTGCGAGCTCTAGGTGTGGAAAAATTCTTGATAGGGAGTAATTCTCTTCGAATGATGCCCTACGGGGCGCGAATTTGAACATAATTGGGATTCAGTGCGGATACCAGATACCGAGTAGGAAACTTAAAATAAAAAAATAAAATAAAAAAAGGATAGAAAAGACTGGTAGATGACTATGGAAGCGCAAAGGGCAGGGTGAGAAAATGGGCCTTTGATGGGGTTTTTTGGGGGGAGTTGCAGTTGTACCCTAAATTTGTGCCACCTTTTAACTTGTACCCTATTTTTAAAAATTATTGATTTGGTAGCCATCTCACAAAAAATCCGTAATAATATGACAATTACACCCCTGACAAAAGATATAAAACGATCTTGTCATGACCCCAAATTCCCTCTGTAGGAGATCGTGATGACACTTAGTCTCTAAGACTAGGTAAGCCTATCAATGCAGAATAATAATAGATATCTGAAAAAAATAAACTACAATTCAAATAATTACAACTCCAAAAATCCTGTAGAAATAAGCTACAAGCTTCTAAGAATTTATCCTCAATGTCTCTATATATTAAGGTTTTAAGAAAATAAAGAAGCAACATGATAATGATAGAAGGGGACTCCGGAGTCTGCAGATGCTGACAGATATACCTCGAAGTCTCCGTACACAGGTAACTCGCTGATATCTTGGCTAATAAGATGTACCTGGATCTGCACAAAACGATGTGCAGAAGCGTATTATGAGTACACCAGATCGGTACTTAGAAAGTGCCAAGCTTAACCTCGGTAGAGTAGTGACGAGGTCAGGTCAGGCCCTATTGAAAAATAAATAATGGCATCGTAAAATGTTTATTAATATAATAAGATAAAATGACAATGGAAATGAGTCAAGTAGTATGTTACCATTTAATTATACCAAATAATGGCAATTAATACCTCATGGAAACAAAACATAATTCTTTTCAATTTTAAGAAAATCACAACAATAATCAAAGGCAATTGCGGTCATAAATCAATATCAACAAGGGCACTCCCGAGGTACCGTCTCGTAGTACCAAATCATAAATAAATTCACAATATCCCATTTTCTTATATCATCGCGGGAGCCTTCACAATTTATTTTAAAGAAAATATTTTTTCCGAAATAGCATCCCGCGTTTTAGCCACCTTTATCACACCGCATGGCTTCTAGTACATATATAATAATTCTCGTGCCCCAGTTGTAGCCCGTCATGGTAAAGGTTATGTGAGCCGTCCTATTCATTCAGCACTTCCAGCTTCCAGTGGTATTCCGGCTACTCCCAGACCTCAGGTTCCATATTATGCATTGCCAGTGTCTACTGTACCTCATGTACGAGGTGCTTTCAATGGGCAGTCTAGTCGATCAGGCCCGAGCCAGTCCCAGCAACCACGTCCTCCGAGGGCTTGTTTTGAGTATGGTGACACTCGTCATATTATGAGAGATTGCCCCAGATTTAGGAGGGGTGCACCTCCACAGATTTCTCAGGCCCCACCTATTCCACAGGACCCTCAGGCTTCTCAGGCCATGATTACTGCACCAGTTGCCACTCCACCTGCACAACCAACTAGAGGTGGAGGTCGGACATGCAGAGGTCGCCCTAGAGGGGGAGACCAGGCTAGATATTATACCCTTCCTGCTAGGACAGAGGTTGTTGCATCCGATTCTATTATCACATGTATTATTTTGGTCTGTCATAGAGATGCATCCGTCTTATTTGATCCACGCTCCACTTATTCTTATATATCATCTTATTTTTTCCTGTATTTGGGCGTATCACGTGATTCCTTGCGTTCTTATGTTTATGTATCTACACCCGTGGGTGAATCTATTATTGTGGACTGTATGTATCAGTCGTGTTTAATTGTTATCAGTGTTTTTGAGACCAGAGATGATTTATTATTGCTCAGTATGGTGGATTTCGATATTATTTTGGGCATGGACTAGTTGTCGCCCTATCACGCTATTCTTGATTGTTACGCCAAGACGGTGACATTGGCTATGCCAGGTCTACCGCGACTAGAGTGGAGAGGTACCTCGGATCATGTTCCTAGTAGGGTTGTTTCATTTCTTAAAGCTCAACGAATGGCTGAGAAGGGTTGTGATGAGTATCTGGCCTATGTGAGAGATGTTAGTATTGATACTCCTACCGTGGAGTCAATTCCTGTATTAAGGAATTTTCTTGATGTATTTCCAGCGGATCTTCCGGGTACGCCACCCGACAAGGATATTGACTTTGGCATTGATTTATTATCGGGCACTCAACCCATTTCTATTCCACCGTATCGTATGGCCCCAGCAGAGTTGAAAGAATTAAAAGAACAGTTACAGGAATTGCTTGATAAGGGCTTCATTCAGCCCGGTGTATCGCCTTGGGGTGCTCATATCTTATTTGTAAATAAGAAGGATGGTTCTATGCAGATGTGAATTGATTACCGCCAGCTGAACAAGGTTACAATGAAGAACAAGTATCCATTTCCACGTATTGATAAACTATTTGATCAGCTTCAGGGTGCCAGGGTATTCTCTAAAATTGACTTGCGTTCAAGCTATCATTAGTTGAAGATTCGGGAGCCAGACATCCTGAAGATTGCTTTTAGGACTCGGTATGGTCATTATGAGTTCCTTGTAATATCATTCGGGCTAACCAATACCCCAACAACATTTATGTACTTAATGAATAGTGTATTTCAGCCCTATCTTGATTCTTTCGTCATTATGTTTATTGACGACATTCTCGTGTATTCCCGGAGTCGAGAAAATCATGAACAACACCTGAGGACTGTGCTTCAGACTTTGAGAGAAAAGAAGTTATAGGCAAAATTTTCAAAGTGTGAATTATGGCTTGATTTAGTGGGATTTTTGGGTCATATAATTTCGTGCGAGTGCATAGTTGGTCCAGACCGTCCTCAGCTACGGAGATTCGGAGTTTCCTTGGTTTGGCAGAGTATCATTGCCGATTTGTAGATGGTTTCTCATCTATTGCTGCATCTATGACCAAATTGACCCAGAAGGGTGTTCCGTTCAGGTGGACCGAGAAATGTGAGGAGAGCTTCCAAAAGCTTAAAACAGCTTTGACTACATCCCCAATATTGGTATTACCTACAGGTTCAGGGTCTTATACTGTGTGTTGTGACGCATCGCGTATTGGTATCGGTGCAATGTTGAAGCAAAATAGTAGGGTGATTGCCTATGCGTCCAGACAGTTAAAGGTACATGAGAAGAATTATCCGGTCGATAACCTTGAGTTAGGAGCTATTGCTCATGCCTTGAAGATTTGGCGGCATTATTTGTAAGGTGTCCATTGTGAGGTCTACACTGATCACCGGAGTCTACATCATCTGTTTAAATAGAAGGATCTTAATTTGCGGCAGCGGAGATGGTTGGAGTTGCTTAAGAATTATGATATCACCATTCTCTATCATCCCGAGAAGGCCAATGTAGTGGCCGATGCCTTGAGTCGTGAGGCGGAGAGTTTGGGCAGCTTAGCATATTTACCGATAGCAGAGAGGCCTTTAGCCTTGGATGTTCAGGCCTTGGCCAACCAGTTTGTCAAGTTGGATATTTCCGATCCGAGCCGAGTTTTGGCTTGTGTGGTCTCTCAGTCTTCTCTTTATGATCGTATCGGAGAACGTCGGTATGATGACCCCCATTTGCTTGTCCTTAAGGATACAGTTCAACACGGTGATGCCAAGGAAGTCACTATTGTAGATGACGATATATTACGGATGCAGGGCATGCTATGTGTGCCTAATGTAGATGGTTTGCGTGAGTTGATTCTCCAGGAGGCTCACAGTTCGCGGTACTCCATTCATCCGGGTGTTGCAAAGTTATATCAGGACTTGAGACAACACTATTGGTGGAGGCGGATGAAGAAAGACATAGTGAAGTATGTAGCTTGGTATCTAAATTGTCAACAAGTGAAATATGAGTGTCAGCGACCAGATGGATTGCTTAAGAAGTTAGAGATTCCAGAATAGAAATGGGAGCGGATCACTATGGATTTCGTTGTTGGACTTCCATGGACTCAGTGGAAGTTTGATGCAGTTTGGGTGATTGTGGATAGGCTGACCAAGTTAGCTCATTTCGTTCTTGTGATGACTACCTACTCTTCCGAGTAGTTGGCTCGAATCTATATTCACGCGATTATCAGACTTCACGACGTACCGGTATCTATCATCTCTGACCGGGGTACGCAGTTTACATCACGGTTCTGGACGGCAGTACAACATGAGTTGGGTACTCGGGTAGAGTTGAGTATAACATTTCATCCTCATACGGACGGGCAGTCTGAACGCACTATTCAGATACTAGAGGATATGCTTCGTGCGTGTGTGATAGATTTTGGGGGTACTTGGGATCAGTTCTTACCACTTGCGGAATTTGCTTACAACAAAAGTTATCAGTCGAGCATTCAGATGGATCCGTATGAGGCCTTGTATGGTAGGCGGTGCAGGTCTCCAGTGGGTTGGTTCGAACCTAGCAAGTCTAGGCTATTGGGTACAGACTTGGTTCAGGATGCCTTGGAAAAGGATAAATTGATTCAAGATCGACTTCGTACAACCCAATCTAGACAGAAGAGTTATGCGGATCGGAAGGTTCGTGATGTTGCATTCATGGTCGGTGAGCAGGTCTTGCTCCGGGTTTCGCCTATGAATAGTGTGATGAGGTTCGGGAATAAGGGCAAGTTGAGCCCTCGGTATATTGGGCCTTTTGAGATTCTTGAGAGAGTTGGAGAGGTGGCTTATAGACTTGCACTACCACCTAGTCTCTCTGCAGTTCATCCGGTATTCCATGTTTCTATGCTTCGAAAATATCACGGCGATCCGTCTCATGTGTTAAACTTCAGTTCGGTTCAGTTGGACAAGGATCTATCTTATGTTGAGGAACCAATGGCTATTTTAGATAGGCATGTTCGAAAGCTGAGGTCAAATAACATTGCTTCCGTGAAGGTTCAGTGGAAGGGTCATCCGGTCAAGGAGGCGACTTGGGAGACCGAACATGATATGTGCAGCTGCTATCCTCATCTTTTCACCACTCCAAGTATAATTCTAAACCCATTCGAGGACGAACATTTGTTTAAGAGGTAGAGAATGTAATGACCCAACCGGTCATTTTGACTTTTATAAATTTATGACTTGCGGGGATGGTTGGTTCGGGATTTGTAAATGTTCGGGTTGAAATCGGAACATTTGGTTCCTAAAGTTGGCCTTAAAATGCTTGACTTCGGTCAACATTTTGAGAAAACAACCCCGGAATAGAATTTTGATGATTCCAACAGCTCCGTATGAAGATTTTGGACTTTAAAGCATGTTCGGAATTTTATTTGGAAGTCCGTAGTTAAATTAGGCTTGAAATGGCTAAAATAGGAATTTAAGTTTGAAAGTTTGACCGGAGAGTTGACTTTTTGATATCGGGGTCGGAATCCAGTTCCGAAAATTTTTATAGCTCCATTATGTCATTTATGACTTGCGTGAAAAATTTGAGGTGAATCGGACTTGATTTGATAGGTTCCGGCATCATTTATAGAAATTAAAAGTTTCAAAGATCATTAGGCTTGAATCTATGTGTGATTCGTGTTTTAATATTGTTGGATGTGCGTTGAAGACTCGACTAAGTTCGTATGATATTTTAGGACTTGTTGGTATATTTTGGTTGAGGTCCCGAGGGGCTCTGGAGTGTTTCATATGGTATTCAGAGTATTTTCCTTCATTTTGGCACTGCTGGTAGCTGTTGATTTCTGGTATTTTAAATCTTCTTTGCAATCGCGAAGATTAGGACGCGATCGCGTAGGCTTAGTTGAGGCAGTGTTGATTTTGTTCTTCGCGATCGCGTGAGGTCAACCGTGATCGCGTAGGTTGGGCCAGTCTGTGCATCGCGATCGTGTGGCATTGTTTGCTATTGCGTAAGGTTAATTGAGGGTTGCTGAGTTTTGTGCTTCACGATCGCATGAAGCGGGATGCGATCGCATAGCTTTGATATTTTGTGACTCGTGAACGCATGAAGAAGGTCATGTTCGCGTAGAGTAACGGAGCAGAAGTGGAGGTCACGCGATTGCTCTATGCGTGAAGAGGGTTGCGATCGCGTAGAGCTGGGAAGTCTATGCTTTGCGATCGCGTGGGGATATCCGCGATCGCGTAGAGTTAATTTGGGCAGTGAAAATTTTTGCTTCGCGATCACGTATGGATATTCGCGATCGTGAAGAGTAAAAGCCTAAGCAGAGAGTTTAAGTTCTGAAAATGGGACTTCGTCCCATTTTTTATTTTTAACGATTTTGAGCTCGGATTGAGGCGATTTTCGGGAGATTTTCAGAGAAAACATTGGGGTAAGTGTTCTTAACTCAATCTTGGTTAGATTACCCGAATCCATCACTGTTTTTAACAATTAATTGGTGATTTAAGTTGGAAAAATTTGAAAACCCTCTTGGATAGATTTGAGGATTTGAGGGTCGAATTATTATCGGAATATAGTCATTTTGGTATGGTTAGACTCGTGGTTGAATGAGCGTTCATATTTCATAGCTTTTGTCGGATTCCGAGATGTGGGCCTCACGTGCAATTTTTGAGTTAATTTCGGTTTTTTATTGAAAAATGTAGTATTTTCTTATGGAATTGATTCTATAATTTTTGTTGAGTGTATCGAATTAATTATGACTAGATTCGAGTCAATCGGAGTCGAAAAATCGAGGAAAAGGCATACTACTTGGTTAAATTGGAGCAAGTCGAGGTAAGTGACTTGTCTAACCTTGTGTGGGGGAAATTTTTCCTAGGATTGGTATTGAAGTGATGAATTGAAATATGTTGAAAGTCGTGTACACGAGGTAACGAGTGTGTACACGAGCTAAATGTGAAAGATTATGTCTTTAAATTGTGTAGATCGCTATTGCATATTAATTAAATAATTTTACCTTGTTATATTCTTCATCATTGATTTAAATGTTTATACTTTAAATTTGCTTGATATTTTCCTGCTAATTGTTTTACCTCTTTAGTTGAAACTTGGTTTCTTTCATTCTGTGTATTATTGAAGGTTAATTTTCTTTAAATTAAATATTATTAATATGAATTATTTGACATTTTAAATTTGGTATTGAAGCAACGTACTAAAATTTTGAAATATTATTTTGTTAAGCTATTTATTTTACAAATATTTTTGTGAGATTTTCGTACTTATTGTGATGGAGCCGTGAGCTCTTTATTGTGGAAAATTATTATTGTTGAATTATTTTGGCATAAACCGTGAGCTCTTTATTGTGGAAAAATATTATTGTTGAATTATTTTCGCATGAGCCGTGAGCTCTTTATTATGGAAAAATATTATTGTTGATTTATTTTGGCAAATTAAAATATTTGGGTACTTGAGGTATAAATTGTGATATATTGTGATATTGATACGCATGCGGTGGTATAAGGTCTGGGTATTGAAACGCATGCGGTGAGATAAGGGTCTTCATCACGTGGTCTTCCTCGGCCTCTGGCTCGACCTCTGCCCCGAACCCGGTCTCTTACGGCTCCAACAAGGGGAGCGAGTGTCTGATCATCAGATCTAGTTGTGCATGTCCTCACCATCTGTGAGAAAATAGAAAGATAATGGTTTAGAACTTTGAAGTCAACAATTGCGCACGATAAGGAATCAAAGAAGTGAATATTTTCCTAACAGTTCCATAGACTCCTGAAGATAAGTACAGACGTCTCTGTACTGATCCGCAAGACTCTACTAAACCTGCTTATAACACCTATGAACCTAGAGCTCGTATACCAACTTGTCACGACCCCAAATTCCCTCCGTAGGAGATCATAATGGCATCTAGTCTCTAAGACTAGGTAAGCCTATCAATGCCGAATAATAATAGATATCTGAAATAAATAAACTATAATTCAAATAATTATAACTCCCAAAATCCGGTAGAAATAAGTCACAAACTTCTAAGAATTTATCATCGATGTCTCTATATATTAAGGTTTTAAGAAAATAAAGAAGCAACATGATAATGATAGAAGGGGACTCCGAAGTCTGCGGACGCTGGCAGATATACCTCGAAGTCTCCGTACACAGGTAACTCACTGATATCTGGGCTGGTAAGATATACCTGGATCTGCACAAAAAGATGTACAGAAGCATAGTATGAGTACACCACAGCGGTATCCAGTAAGTGCCAAGCCTAACTTCGGTAGAATAGTGACGAGGTCAGTTCAGGCCCTTCTGAAAAATAAATAATGGCATGGTAAAATATTTATCAATATAATAAAATAAAATGACAATGAAAATGTGTCAAGTAGTATGTCACCATTTAATTACACCAAATAATGGCAATTAATACCTCGTGGAAACAAATTTTTTTTTTTTCAACTTTAAGAAAATCACAACAATAATCAAAGGCAATTACGGCCATAAAGCAATATCAACAAGGGCACTCCCGAGGTACCGCCTCGTAGTCCCAAATCATAAATAAATTCACAATATCTCATTTTTCTTATATCACCGCAGGAGCCTACACAATTTATTTTAAAGAAAATATTTTTTTCGAAATAGCATCCCGCATTTTAGCCACCTTTATCACACCGCATGACTTCTAGTAGTTTCCCCTACTAGCCACGCGTTTCAAGCCACCCTTATCTCACCGCAAGCGTTTCAATACCCAGACCTTATACCACCGCATGCGTATCAATATCACAGTATATCACAATTTGCACATCAAGTGCCCAAATATTTCAATTTGCCAAAATAAATCAATAATAATATTTTTCCATAATAAAGAGCTCACGGCTCATGCCAAAATAATTCAACAATAATATTTTTCACAATAAAGAGCTCATGGCTCATGACAAAATAATTCAACAATAATATTTTTCCACAATAAAGAGCTCACGGCTCCATCACAATGAGTACGAAAATATCACAAAAATATTCGTAAAATAAATAGCTCAACAAAATAATATTTCAAAATTTTAGTACGTTGCTTCAATACCAAATTTAAAATGTCAAATAATTCATATTAATAATATTTAATTTAAAGAAAATTAACCTTCAATAATACACAGAATAAAAGAAACCAAGTTTCAACTAAAGAGGTAAAACAATTAGCAGAAAAATATCAAGCAAATTTAAAGTATAAACATTTAAATCAATTATGAAGAATATAACAAGGTAAAATTATTTAATTAATATGCAATAGCGATCTACACAATTTAAAGACATAATCTTTCACATTTAGCCTGTGTATACACTCGTCACCTCGTGTACACGACTTTCAACAGATTTTAATTTATCACTTCAATACTAATCCTAGGGGAAATTTCCCCCCCCACAAGGTTAGACAAGTCACTTACCTCGACTTTCTCCAATTTAACCAAGTACTATGCCTTTTCGTCGATTTTCCGACTCCGATCGACTCGAATCTAGCCATTATAGAATTAATTCCATAAGAAAATACTACATGTTTCAATAAAAATCCGAAATTAACTCAAAAATTATCCGTGGGGCCCACCTCTTGGAATCCGACGAAAGTTACGAAATATGAACGCACATTCAACCACGAGTCTAACCATACCAAAATGACTAAATTCTAATAACAATTCGACCCTCGAATCTATCCATTAGAGTTTTCAAATTTTTTCCAATTTAAATCACCAATTAATTGTTAAAAACAGTTATGGATTCGGGTAATCTAACCAAGATTAAGTTTAGAACACTTACCTCGATATTTTCTCTGAAAATCTCCCAAAAATCGCCTCAATCCGAGCTCCAAATCGTTAAAAATAAAATATGGGATGAAGTTCCATTTTCAGAACTTAAACTCTCTGCCCATGCATTTACTCTCTGCGATCGCGAACATCCACATACGATAGCGAAGCACAAATTTCCACTGCCCAAATTAACTTCACGCGATCGCAAAGCACATAGTTCTCAGCTCTACGTGATCGCAACCCTCTTCACGCGATCGCATAGAGCAAACGCGTGACCTCCACTTCTGCTCCGCTACTCTATGCGAACGCGACCTTCTTCACGCATTCGCGAGTCACAAAATATCAAAGCTACGCGATCGTATCCCGCTTCACGCGATCGCGAAGCACAAAACTCAGCAACCCTCAATTAACCTTACGCGATCGCAAATAATGCCACGCGATCGCGATACACAAACTGACCCAACCTACGCAATTGCGAATAACAAAATCAACACTGCCTCAACTAAGCCTACGCGATCGCGTCCCAATTTTCACGATCGCGAATAAGGTTTAAAATACCAGAAATCAGCAGCTACCAGCAGTGCCAAAATGAAGGAAAATACTCCGAATATCATCTTAAACACTCTCGAGCCCCTCGGGACCTCAACCAAATATATCAACAAGTCCTAAAACATCATACGAACTTAGTCGAGTCTTCAAATCACATCCAACAACACTAAAAACACGAATCACACATATATTCGAGCCTAATGAACTTTGAAACTTTCAATTTCTACAAACGACGGCGGAACATATCAAATCAAGTCCGATTGATCTCAAATTTTGCACGCAAGTCATAAATGACATAACAGAGCTATAAAAATTTTCGGAACTGGATTCCGACCCCGATATCAAAAAGTCAACTCTCCGGTCAAACTTTCAAACATAAATTTCTATTTTATCCATTTCAAGCCTAATTTAACTACAAACTTCCAAATAAAATTTCGAACACGCTCCTACGCCCAAAATCACCGTACGGAGCTGTTGGAATCATCAAAATTCTATTCCGGGGTCGTTTTCTCAAAATATTGACCGAAGTTAAACTTAACATTTTAAGGCCAACTTAAGGAACCAAGTGTTCCGATTTCAACCCGAACACTTCCAAATCCCGAACCAATCATCCCCGCAAGTCATAAAATTTATAAAAGCACATACGAAGAATTTTATTTAGGATAACAGGGTTCTAAAAGTTAAAATGACCGGTTGGGTCATTACAAATCTCCTCCTCTCCTCTCAACAACTTTATAAAAAAAATCAGAAACTTGTCCAGATTCATCTTCAGAATCACACTTGCATGAAGTTGTTTCATCTTGAAGCTAAAACTTTATGCTAATATAGTATAAAATTGTTTTATGTTGAAACTAAAATATCATGCTAATATAGCATGAAGTTGTTTCACATTGAAACTAAAACTTCATGCTAATGCATGCTGAAGTTATTTATCCTGCAGTCTATAGTTTTGCCATGAATTTTATCCGAAACTTCAGTCTAAACATGCTGAAGTTATTTAGTTTATTTACTAAAACTTCAGACTAAACATGCTGAAGTTATTTAGTTCATTTGTTAAAACTTCAGACTAAACATGCTTAAGTTATTTAGTTAATTTGCTAAAACTTCAGACTAAACATGCTTAAGTTATTTAGTTCATTTGCTAAAACTTCATACTAAACATGCTTAAATTATTTAATTTATTTGTTAAAATTTCAGACTAAACATGCTTAAGTTTTTTAGTTCATTTGCTAAAACTTTAGACTAAACAAGCTTAAGTTTTTGTCTTGTAGTATGTAATTTTCTAATGAGTTTTTGCTAATGCATGTTGAAGTTATTTAGTTCATTTGCTAAAACTTCAGAAAAAACATGCTGAAGTTATTTAGTTCATTTGCTAAAAGTTCAGACTAAACATGCTGAAATTTTTTAATTCATTTGCTAAAACTTCAGACTAAACATGCTGAAAGTTTTTAGTTCATTTGCTAAAATTTCATACCAAAACATGCTGAAATTTTATAACGCAGACTATAGTTTTGTCCTGAGTTTTATCCGAAACTTCAGTATAAACAAGCTGAATTTTTTTAGTTTATTTGCTAAAACTTCAGCCGAAACATGCTTAAATTTTTGTCCTCCAATTTGTTAATAGTCTTTTATTAAAGAAGGGTAAAATCGTCTTTTTAAAATAGTTTAACAAAAAAATGGGTACGGATGCAAACGGAAAAATAAAACGGGTATAAGTTAAAAGGGGCGACCAAATAGGACGCCCCATGCAATTTTTTCGTTTTTATGGAGCCCATAAGTGAGGTAAGATTGGCTGTTTCTTGGTTGTTAATAGGGATTTTTACCTAAATATTAGGTAGGTTGTCTAATTTTAGAGTTGTTTTTAAATATTTAATCGTTGTTTGAAATGAATTTGAAAATTAATTATTCTTAATATGAAAATAAATTTTAGATACTCCTAGCTGAAATATAGAAAAACTTCAGCACATCCTGCTAGAGTTTGTGCACATTATGCTAGAGAATTCCCTTTATGTTAAACTCCAGCATAGTGTAAAACTCCATCAATAGTGGACCTTTGCCATGGTTTGTAATGTAACTATATAGCCGGTCTCAAAATAATAGTAAAAAATAATAATATTTTTTTGTATTATATACAAAAGTTATATATTTTATATACCTTTTTGACTGTCAAAGATAAATAGTTTGTGGTAGGGGCTAAAAGTGAAAAAGGTCTGTTAATGATTTTCTTCGTTGCATCGCACCTTCATGTAGCCCATAATATGGCTTCTTTTAGCAAAAACGCCTCGTTTCTACTTTATTGATGTAGACAAAAAAAATTAAATTTATTATATTATATTATATTATATAGATCGTGACCTTTTGCAATTAGACTAAAAACAAATGAAGGAATTTTGCTTTTATAATTATTCATAACCTGATTATAAAAGATCATTTGTTGGAGACAGCTAATATGGGACACAAATTCAGATGATAAAAATAGTTGTTTTGCTTGTTATTGACCTTGGTATTCAGTGAAATTTACTTTAGATGACGATTGGGCAGAAGGACAACCTTTTATTAATTTTTGGTATCCGTTAAGATAAACTCAAGGACAGTGTCACAGAGTTCGTAATTTTACAAGTGAGAACTAAAAAATAGAATTCGGATGTTCATGGTTCTATAACTGAGAACTCAGAGAAAAATTCTTAGAATTAGTTCAAACTCAAAAAAAAAAAAAATAATTATCTCAAGAAAAAATTCTTGGAGTTCACACAGTTCAAACTCAAGGAAAAATTTATAATTTAAAATGTAGTTCAAACTCAAGATTTTTTTTTTTAGAGTTCTTTGCTAAATAAAAGTCAGAGAACCTTCATATAGAAAAATCATGAACTCAAATACACCAAAAATCGAGATTTGGTGTCCTATTAACAAAGTAGATAATTTGTTAATGCAGCGAAATCAAATTCACATAGCATATAATATAGATGTAAACATCTCACTCTATATGCATATACCAACTAACCTTATGCACAAATCATTGAACAAATTTGAATCAAATTAATCAAAGCTAGAGTGAAAAGAAGTTTAAAAGAAGCGAAGAAGAAAAAGAAGCAGCATAGGTTTTTCGTGGTTAGTTTAGGGATATTATTTTCCTACTAATTACAAAGTAGCTAAATTTTAATTTCTTTTTAAAAGTGGCTATTTGCGAAGTGTCACGATTTTTACACAATGTATCCATTAAAAAGAAAAACGGAAAAGGGCCAAAATTACCCCTAAACTATTCGCTCGGGTTTAAAAATATCCTCTGTCCACCTATTTTGTAAAAACTATCCCTAGCGTCAACGTTCCGCCCACTCATACCCTGAAAAACTAACGGCCCTATTTTGATTAAGAAATTTTTTTTATTACATAATATGTGTCAATTTTCCATTTGCTAAAATTAAAACCTCACATCATATCTACTTATTAGCCCACTCCATGATCCAAAATATACATACTCAACCCATGACCCGCTTTTTAAAATGCCCTAACTTCACTTCTCAACTTGTCCTCTTCCATCAATGCCCTTTCCGCTCCACATTTTCTCTAATCATCCTCCTCCATGGCCGAAGTACAATAACTCACCATTGCTGGCAGAGGACCACTATCGGCTTCAACTTTCATATCTTCACCCTTCAACACCCACATATCTCCTTCTCCCACTCAAATTTTTTACCTTAATTTATTTTTTAAGTTAGCATTTTTTTGTTAAATTAATTTTCTGAGTGAAATCTGATATTTTTTGGAATTAAATTAATGGTTCATTTTAAGATTTTATGATTTAATTAGTTATCTTTTTGCCAAAGTTATATATGTTGAGCTACCATGCATATAGTTGTTTGGAGTTAATTGAAATCATGTGAGCAAATTAGCTTCACAATTCATCGGCGATGATTTGGTTGAAAAACTGCCAGCGATGATTTAGTTGGGGAAGATGAACAGGGTAAGGGATAGGTACCAAATAATAAATTAATTAAAAAAAATGAAATTTTGACAAATAAAACCTAAATAACGATTGGATCATGAGTCGGGTATGAAATCGGGTGTTTGAGAGGCTAAAAAGTGTTTTAACGGGTTGGAACGACTAAGATGGATCGTAGGTATGTTATTTACGGATTAGATCTGGGTTATAGTGAAATTTTTAATCTTTACCAATAAGCAATTGCCACGTCATATATAATAAAATATTTTTTTATTTAACAAAAGTCCGTCAGAAATAACGGTATGAATAGGCCAGATTTTTAACGGTGGGGATAATTTTTACAAAATAAGTGAATGAAGGATATTTTTAAACATAAGCGAATAGATTAGGGTCAATTTTGGCCCTTTTCCGAAAGGAAAAAGATACTCTTTAGTCACGTTTTTGCTTAATTACCCAAAAATAAATTATAATTCAAAATCCACAATCATGCCCATTCAAAATGGACTAGAATATGCTTGTAGAACAATAGTTAACACATGCAAAGAGGTCTCGTTCAATTTCAAATGACTCCATACGTGATGCTAGCAGCTATTCTCGACCTTTATTTTCACTCCTTTCCTTGATACTACCCAACCCAAGATAGCCAAAGATAGCCAACATGTACTTTGAAAGTCAATTGATGGCTACTTTGGCAGTTGGAAGGCTATATATATAATTTTTCATCAATTGAAGACTACATATAATTAGAGGCTATATTTATAATAAGTGATTACACTTAATTTCTTAGAATTAACTTGGGGGTATTTTGGTCATTTGAGTCAAATACCCACTCTAGTATAAATAGCACTTAAGACTTTCATTTTAGGGAGAATATGTTTTTATGAACGATGAGTTCTCTTTAGAGATGTGTAATATGTGGATTGCCATTTGTTGATGACAACTTGTTCAAGGTGTATTCTTCAAGTGAAATCACACTTTCTCTTGAAGGTATTCCTATAGTTTAGGTTAAACCTGTTAAACGGTCCGGGCTAGCCTAATGACAACCCGGTTCGACCTAGTTCATCCCGGTTTGCTAGGGGACGGGATGGGTTGGGGAGGGTTAGGGGTGGAGCCGGTACCCCGTAGGAAGTTATTCAAGACTTCAAATAGTTGAAAGTAGCGTAAATGCTCAAAACGACCGGTCGGGTCATTACAATCTCCCCCGCTTAAACATACGTTCGTCCTCAAATATGCCAAGAGTTGTTCTTAACCTTCAAATCTCTATTCCACCTTACCACGCACATACCCGGGGTTGATCTCACGTCACCCTATTCTATATAGGCCTGACAATATAACACAACTAAAAATCATTAATTTAACCTTAGCCCAAAATTTGGAGCCCAATTTCTAATACTCAGAATTCTTTTCAAAATCTAAATCTTACACACCGTATAGTTCTGAACAAATTGTATCAAGCTATAGCCATAAACCCAGATATAATCACATTACATACTATACAACTCACATGCTGGCAACACCATTCTCGATCACAATCACAGTAATTACTCCAAACCAACCAAGTACAAGTATTAAAAAACTGCCTTCAATATAACCTCATTCCAAAACCTTCATGCACTGCCAATGATGAAAGAACAATCAAAAACTCATAACCACTCATCAGATCAACTAACCATGGAGCTCTCTCGCCCCAACTAGAACCATAATCACTTTCTAAGTCATTTCAATATTATACTCCTGAATATACCATAATCAAACCTGATAGTACCCATTCTAGGTCCAATGACCTTATATTATTAAATACAACTATCCTATTGACATGCCATACCAATACAACTCAATCCACAACTGCACAACCTCGTACCCAAAATGGAAGATGTCTCAAAGTAGAGAACTGCGTTGTAAGTTCAACAAGCACCGCCACAACTGTGATGCTATAAGCTCATTATATATAGTAGAACCAAGACACACAAATTTAATAACAGTAACCAGCTCTTCTAGAGCTCACATTAACATCACTCGCACGGACAACTCACGTGCTATAGTATCAATACCTGAACCCGCACGGATAATTCACGTGCCAATAATATAAATATATAAAACCGCACGGACAACTCACGTGCCAATAATATAAATATTTGGACCCGCACAACACACCAAGTCTATCATGCCATCATGTGACAAACACAGGAATCTCATTATCATCTTTGAGTCACCAACAATTTATATACCTTATTAGTTAGAAACCTTTCTCTTGCTTCTTTCCAAGAGGAATCCACAATACACAACACGTTTCCCACACCGGTAGAAAATATCCGGCTCAAATCATGGTAGAAACTATCAAGAACACTTTGAAATCTATTTTCACATAACTAAACTATCAGAACTGATTTTCCTCTAACTCGACCAAATCACGTAGGTCACCAAAATCTAAGAATATTGCCACCAAATCATCTGTAGAGTCTCACCACATCATAATTACCCCTATAAATACCACAACCGAAACACCACTCTGAAAATACCTTATTTGAGTCTAAGGCCGTTTCAATCACCTTTCTGATACCGAAATATAAAATCAATAATGATATACAAAAATACCACAAGTCTCGACACCATCCAACTTAAATCTCATATTTTAGCCATAAATAAATCCGCCAAAAATTCTCAATTATTACATATTAATCTCGACTCCATTAGAACTTTCTCGAGAGTCACCCCCTTTTGTTCAAATTCACATTACACCTCCCAAATAAGTCAAACGACACGTGACCCATTAGCACAACAATACTCAAAGAAGTAACTCTACTTTAATACTCCCTATCAAATTCATATTCCGTGTGCACTACATCATTCACAAATAACAACTCACTCATCCCACGATTTTTATATACTCATAAAGCGCAATATAACCCGTATCCAAAAATTTATTTGCTCGAGTCATTCTCGAACTCCGCCTCTGCAAGTCATCACTGATTCCCAAGTATACTTCAGACCAAAACAAAACAAAATTGACACATAACCATGAATTGAATTGTCAATAGCAGGCTCCCCCACTTGGCTAAAAGCCATAGATTAAAATACTTGATAACTCACAATACACATACTTTATTACTGCCTTATACCGCAGTCAGTTCAACTAAAATCCTTCTCAAGCTCAAGACACACTAACCATAAAATACCTCAATCATCCGCTAATATCGCATTCATTCTCTTAACACTCAAGTCAACTTTCTCAACCAGATTCAAATTCAAGTCTCAACATATACGCCCCGCTGGTAGAAAAGAAACTCTCTATTCATATCATAAGGAACACACCTATATATATTACTCCTAAGGAGATAACCCACCTGCTTAGTCTCAAATTGACATCTTGTTATACCTTTTCGCAGCCACAACTACTATGAAATCACTTAATCTTTCTGAGTCCAAACTCATTAACCAGACACGAGAATTTAATTTTCCCTAAAAAAAATAAAAATTTAACAACGTGAAGAATCTTTCAAAACATTCACACTCGAGATTGTACGTCACATCAAAATGAAAATAAAGCACCTAATGGCCTTCATTTACATTTCAAGGAAACACTTCTCGTCACATTCAAATTGTCTTAACACATCCCGCAATTATATCATACTCATCACAAAGCCATTCCACCGCTCATCGAGCCACAAATTCCACTCGTAGGGATATTTCTGGACATATGATTCCAAATGTACATGTTACAACTGAAGTTACCGAGCCTAAGATGTGGTCTAAACCTGGCCTCAAGTCCTCCAGACTGGCCCATCACCAAAACACATAATACACATCTTGAACCTCGTTCATAAAATCACAAGCCGATGATGCACAACTTATACCGAGCGCTCATATGCGCATACGAAATGCGTGGAAGGAATTCAAAGAGTTATGTTTTAAGCCGAATCAATTCCGCACGATAGAATACAAGAAAGTGAAATTTCCTAAGGTTTCGGCAGCCTCTCGAAGATATGTACAGACGTTTCTATACCGATCCGCAAGACTCTACAAAACCTGCTCATGACTCGTGAGACCTATGTTACCTAGAGCTCTGATACCAACTTGTCACGACCCAAAATCTCACCTGTCGTGATGGCGCCTATCTCAATACTAGGCAAGCCAAAAATCTCAATAAACCACCATTTCTTTTAAATTTGAAAACGAAATAATTAATTCAGCGGAAGAAATCTCAAAATTTCAAATATATCACTCCCAAAACCCGGTGTCACTAAGTACATGAGCATCTAATATGAATATAATATCTGACTGATAAAAAGCCACTGTCTGAAAGTATAGAACAGTACAATAACTGAAGGAAAGAGAGACAAGGTCAGCGGACGCCAAACAACTACCTTGATAGTCTCCAACTAATAGTACTCTGAAATCTAACAATCTCCGTGTCCGAAAGCACCTGGATCTGCACACGAGGTGTAGAGTGTAGTATGAGTACAACTAACTCAATAAGTAATAACACTAACCTCTAGGTTTAAAGAAATGATAAGCTCCGCAGGTACAGTCCAGTAAAAATAATGGTACAGAAATATAGGCATGCTTTCAAGTTCAACAGTAAACTCAGTACAAGTGAAATAGATCAATACTACATGATTTGAGGCATATGACATCTCAGTAGAAAGATCTCAAGTAAATACTGGTCACAAATTATCCGTTCACTTGGTACTGTTTATGGCCAATCCAGCCCAGAGGTATTCCAACCCGTATATATATACACATCGACTGACAATCAGTCACCTAGTACCGTATAAGGCCAATCCAGCCCTGGGATAATTTATCCCTAAATATAAATAATACCGACAAGATCCATGTCCACATAACTCATTACAATACAAATAAGTAAGGCAAGTCCATGCCCTGGGAAAATCCATCCCATATATATATATATATAAGCAGTAAGTAAGGAAAGTCCATGCCCTGGGAAATCCATCCCGAATATCGATGATCATCTACGCTCACTAGGGGTGTGTACAGACTCCGGAGGGGCTCCTTTAGCCCAAGCGTAATACAAAGCCAATATAGCCTACTGCATGCAGGCAGTCCCGATCTGTATAATAACAAAGCCTATAAGGCCTGCTACAGGCGGGCAGCCCCGATCCATAAAATAGTAAAGCCAATAAGGCCCGCTGCAGGCGGGCAGCCCCGATCCATGAAATAGTAAAGCCAATAAGGCCTGCTGTAGGCGGGCAGCCCCGATCCAGAACAATAATAATGTATAAAGCCATTTTGGCCTCAATGCCTTCTATGCGAACGCGTTCCACCCATCGCGAACGCGATGCTTCGTTCCCCCTCACTACCCGAACGCAACACCCCCTACGCGAACGCGTAGACCAATTGCCTGGGGTCCTCAGCTGCTTCCTCTCTTCTTCGCGAACGCGTAACACCTCTCGCGTTCATGATGCACACCCAGTCCACCCTTCGCGAATGCATTCTTCTCTTCGCGAACGCGAAGAAAATATTGCCAGCCTCTTAATTCCTCTTCGAGAACGCGATGAAGGAAACCAGATGGTGCTTCAGAAAAATTCCAGCAGAGTTCCAAGTCCAAAATCCAACCCGTTAACCATCCGAAACTCACCCGAGCCCTTCGGGACCTCAACCAAATATACCCACAAGTCCTAAAACATCATACGAACTTAGTCGAACCCTCAAATCACCTAAAACAACGCTAAAACCATGAATTACACCCCAATTCAAACCTAATGAACTTTGAAATTTCTAATTTCTACAAACGACTCCAGAACTTGTCAAATCACATCCGATTGGCCTCAAATTTTGCATACAAGTCATAAATGACATAATGAAGCTATTCAAATTTCCAGAATCAGATTTCGTGCCCGATAACAAAAAGTCAACTCCCCGGTCAAACTTTACAAAATTAAATTTTCGGCATTTCAAGCCTAATTCCACTACGAACCTCCAAATAATTTTCCGGACATGCTCCTAAGTCCTAAATCACCATACGGAGCTATTGGAATCATCAAAATTAAATTTTGAGGTCGTTTACTCATAAGTCAATATCCGGTCAACTATTTTAACTTAAGCTTCTAACATGAAAATTCATCCTTCCAAGCTAACTCCGAAATACCTTAAAACCAAAACCGACAATTCACACAAGTCATAATACCTCATAGAAAGTTATTCAAGACTTTAAATAGTTGAAAGGAGCGTAAATGCTCAAAACGGCCGGTCGGGTCATTACATTTTGGTTGGGAGATCTTTAGCACCGATATACCACTGTTCATAATATCACTGTTCACAATTCCAATATTCACAATACCAATGTTCACAATACCAATACCGTACTTTTAGTACGGAGTCCGATTACGACCCGATCGGCTTGGCCGTCTCATCCGAGACTATGACGACCCAAAATCCAACTAGTCGTGATGACTCCTAACCCAACCCGCTAGGTAAGCCAACTTTCAATTATCCAATTCCAATAATAATTATTAAAGAAATTTAAGTGAATAAAGATCTTAATCTTATACAATCCCCAAGAACTGCTAGTACAAATTTTGAGATTCTAAGAATAGAGTATACAAAGCGAAAATGAAATAAATACATAGTCTGTTTGAATAATACATAAACAGAGCTTTTATAAATCTAAGGCTACCCCAAACAAGAGGCAGCTATAATAGGAACGCAGGTACATCTTCAAGTCACGCAACCATCGAGCACAGCAACAACAACAACCAACATCTGCACGCAATATGCAGGAGTGTAGTATCAGTATAACCGACCCCATGTACCGAGTAAGTAACAAACCTAGCCGTATGTTGAAAGTAGTGACGAGCTTCTACCAAGGTCGGGTCCATAACCAATAGTCCATAACAATATAAAGCAAATAATACCAGAAGTAACTCAGAGATAAAATGCTCAGCCAAATCATGATTTCAAAAATAATAGTTCTTCCTTTCAAATACATCAGTGAAAATCCAAATCGTTTGCCGAAGTTGCCAAAAATATGAATAGTTTGAAAACAATAATTTCTCCCAAAATCTTTTCAATAATAAATAAGATGTTTCATTTTCCTTCCGAATAACCCGTGTAAAACAAATGCATCACTATGCATATCTGTAAAAATGTGTGAGAAATCATGAATGATGTGATGTTGTACAGCATGAGAAAAATACATCTCTATGCATGTATGTCATGTGTGCATGCCAATGCGATGCAACTCATTGATAAAATCATAAACAAACCCTCGGGTAGAATATCACTCATATACAGCCCCTCGGGCAAACCTCACAGTCACTCATGCCTCTCGGGCATACCTCACCATCACTCATGCCACTCGGGCATACCTCACAATCACTCATGCCTCCCAGTCACTCAACACTCGGCACTCGCACTCAGTAGGTACATGCGCCCACTGGTGGTGTGTACATACTCCGGAGGGGCTCCTTCACCCCAAGCGCTATAATCTGCACGGACAACTCACATGCTGTACGGATAACTCACGTGCTATAATAATAAAACATATAAAGTATGTTGCAGGCGGGCAACCCCGATCCACATAATAATCCTCACAATCAGGCCCTCGGCCTCACTCGGTCATCAATCTCTCCAGTCTCTCGGGCTCACAATGTCATGAAAATAGCCCAAAAATGATGATATGATGTATCAATAAATAACAAAAGAGATCGAGATATGATATGCAATGAAATGAATATGACTGAGTATGAATTTTTAATTTAAAAGAAATAATTCATAGCAATATGACCTTTGTGGGTCCCAATAATACTGGCACATAGCCTCAACATAATTTTTAATATGCTTTCCAGCTCAATTTCTTTAACTCATAAAACCGCATGGAAAATGCCAAGATCATTTAACTACAAAATTTCATAGAAATAATTATGTCATAATTTCTATAGTGCACACCCACACGCCCGTCACCTAGCATGTGCATCACCTCCCAACAATTCACGAAATACATATATTCAGGGTTCATACTCTCAACTCCAAGATTAGAAGAGTTACTTACCTCAAGCCGTGAAATTCTTATTCTGCAATGTCCTTTCCTTGTGAATTGGCCTCCAAACATCTCGAATCTAGCCATAAATAATTCGTTTTAGTCAATAAAATTCATTGGACTTAATTCCATAAGGAAATGTTAATTTTCCATAAAAATCCGAATTTTAGCTCAAAAATCGCCCATGGGGCCCACGTCTCGGAACTCGTCAAAACTTACAAAATCCGAAAGCCCATCCAACCACGAGTCTAACCATATATATTTTACCAAAATCCGACCCCAACTCAACCCTGAAATCTTCAATTTAAACTAAGAGGGTTTCAAACTTTTCCAACTTAATTCACCAATAAAATGATAAAAACAACCATGGATTCGAGTAATTTAACCAATATTGAGTAAAGAACACTTACCCTGTTGTTTTCCTTGAAAAACTCTCGAAAATCGCCTCTTCCCGAGCTCAAATCCGTCAAAAACTAATTTTCATAACTTAAACTCTCTGTCCAGACCTCTTTTCTTCTCGAACGCGACAGGTCCCTCACGTTCGCGAAGCACAACTCGACTGCCCACGAATTTAACCCTTCGCGAATGCGACCATGGCTTCGCGAACGCGAAGCTTTGCAAATCTTACCCTTCACGAACGCGACCATGGCTTCGCGAACGCGAACCATTACCAGCTCAGACCTTTGCGAACGCGTAGAACAAGGACCCGGGGGTCCCCAATAGCCTCACTTCTCTTCGCGAACGCGACACCACTCACGCGTTCGCGATGCACACACAGACCATACCTTCGTGTTCACATCCTCCCCTTCGCGAATGCAAAGAACAAAACCTCACACTCAGAAAACACTCTTCACGAATGCGAGGGCCCATTCGCGAACACGAAAGAGAAAATTAGAAAAATGCAGCAACAGATATCAGCAATCTCACCAAGGCCTCCGTTAATCATCCAAAGCTCACCCGAGCCCCTCGGGACCTCAACCAAAGATACCAACAAGTCCTAAAACATCATACGGACTTAGTCGAACCCTCAAATGACCTCAAAAAATGCTAAAACCATGAATTACACACCAATTCAAGCCTAATGAACTTTGAAATTTCTAATTTCTACAAACGACTTCAGAACCTATCAAATTACGTCCGATTTACCTAAAATTTTGCGCACAAGTCATAAATGACATAATGGAGGTATTCCAATTTTCAGAATCGGATTCCGGCTCCGATATCAAAAAGTCACCCCTCCCCCCCTCCTCCCCCCCGATCAAACTTCCTAAAAATTTAACTTTCGGTATTTCAAGCCTAATTTCTCTACGGACCTCCAAATAATTTTTCGGACACGCTTCTAAGTCCAAAATTACCATACGGAGCTATTGGAATTATCTGAATTTGAATCCGAGGTCTTTTACACATAGGTCCACATCCGGTCAACTTTTCTAACTTAATTTTTCAATTATGAGACTAAGTGTCTCATTTCATTCTGAATTCCTTCCGGACCCGAACCAACTACCCTGGCAAGCAATAAAATAATTATGAGGCATAAATTGTACAGTAAATGGGGGAATGTGGTTGTAATACTCAAACGTACCAAGAGTGGTTCCAAGACACCAAATCATTATTCCATCTTACCACGCGCGTACCCGGGGGTGATCCCATGTCACCCTATTCCACATAGGCCCGATAACACAATACAACTGGAAATCCTTAATTTAGCCTTAGCCCAAAAACCTTGGAATTTAATTCCCAACCTTTAGAATTTCTTTTCAAGACACGAATCTTACATTTACACACTGCATGAGTCTGAACAATCTGCATCGAGATATAACTATAATCACAGATATAATCACCCAGCATATTACAGAACTCGCCCGCTCGTAGCACCATTCCTGATCACAGTAACTAATCCAAACCAACCAAGTACTAGCATTAAACCCCCATATCGAATAAAAACTTATCCCAACACCTTCGTACACTATTGATAATAAAAGAAACACTCAAAAACTCGTAATCATTCATCAGATCCACCAGTTGTGGAGCTCCCTCTCATTTGACAAGAACCATAGCAAATTTCTAAGCCGACTTTCAATGTTATCCTTTGAATATATTGTAATCAAACATGATAGTACCCATTCTAGGTCTGATGACCTTATATTATTAAACACAACTATCCCACAAACATGCCACATCAATATAACTCCAGCCACCACTGTGCAATTTGTGTACCCAAATATGGGAGATGTCTCAAGGAAGAGAATCATATTGCAAGTTCAACAAGCACCACCACAACCACAATGTTACAACCAACTCCTCAAATTTCGTGAAGAGGATAACCGTAGGCGCATGCACACAATTCCTCAAATACGCTGCTCATGTAATTTTTATCGTAGAAGAAGGAAAGCAATGAAATCTGATAAATTATCAAAGAAATAAAATTCCCCCACACGACACGGATAACTCACGTGCCAATAATATGAACCGCATGGCATGGTCACAGGCCTCCAGTCCCAACATATCATACGAGAGTAATTAAACAAGTACACTTGTATATGATAATGAAATAATATTCTTATGCTCCTGGACTGGTATAAATATCACGCCATAGTGCAAGCATGTGTAAAGTCTGCTATCACACTTCAAATCGACAATTTTACGCAGAATTAGTAACTACCCCGTTTATTTAGGGAATTATCTTCTTTGTAACCTCAAGTATAGCCCAGATAGTTCTCAACAAAGGTACGAATACGGGAAACATTATAACTTTACACTTAACAGTCAACTCTAGGCATATTATAGCCTAAGCATTCCTCCGAGTATGAATACTTGCTCTAATGCCCGCACATGGGCTCAAACCTCACATATATGCGCACTCATAGCGCATAACTATCATAAATAATTAACATAACTAGTTCCTCCACTTAGTTTAAATAAAATACTCACCTCAAACAGGCCGCAACCCTGAAACAATATGCTTCTGAGAACTCTCAGTCTCCAAATTTATCGAACTCATGAATCACCATTACTGATCTCAACTCCAGCACTAGAATGACTAACACGTCTTCCATTCACGATCTTCCCATGAGGAATACTTTCATAATTCTTTGTGTCACATAGAAATAATTTGAATATCAGCAGTCTATCAACCATGTGAGTACTGCAATATTGATGAACATTCGTAAGTCAAAACACAACGCGCCTTCTGAAATGCACACCCTTCTCAAGAATTACCTAGCAGTTATAACATTAATCAAAATATCTGAAACTGACCATGTTGTCCAACATTCGTTACCTTCTCTTCAAGACTGAAATGTCATTTTGTACATGTAAATTCTAATCCCGCACAACACACCACATCTATTATACCATCATGTGACAAGCACAAGAATCCCATTATCAACTCTGAGTCACCAGCAAATTACATACCTTATTAGTTAGAAACCTCTCTCTTGCTCTTTTATAGGAGGAAATCACAATACACAACATGTTCCATACACCGGTAGAAAATATCCAGTTCAAACCATGGTAGAAACAATCATGAACACTTTGAAATCCATTTGCACATAACCAAACTATCATAGCTGAATTCCTCCAACTCCACCAAGCCACACAAGTTTCCAAATCCGAGTGTATTGCCACAAAATACCCGTAAAGTCCCACATCATCATAAGAACCAAAAGAACCGAGCATACCATTACCATATTGATCCAGCATGTTACCCATTTGTCCTATTTTTTCCGAGTTTTTTCTGAATCACCCTCAAGTTGACATTTCTCCTTGTCAAAACACTACTATCCTTACCCAAAGCTCACTACAAGACATCATAACATAAAACTACATTGCCCTAAGGCCTATAAACCATTGTATTCTTCTTAAGCACCTCCATAAATGCCACAACTGTAACACTCACTCTGAAAATACCTTATGCGAATTTAAAATTGTTCCTCTTTCCTTTCTTATACTGAAATATAGAATCCATAGTCAAACAGAATTACCACACGTCCCGATACCATCCAATGTAAGTAACCGATTCTAGTGATATACAAATTCGAAATTTTTTCAATTTCCACATATACATTTTGAATCCATTAAAACCCTCTCGAGAGTCATCCACTCTGCTCAAATCTAATTTACTCCACCCCAAAAGGGCCAAAAGATATGTGCTCCTTTAGCATGATCAACACTTAAAGAAGTAACCCTGCCTTAACATGACCAATCGAATTTATACTTCGTGCGCACTACATCCTTCAAGTTAAAGCCTTAATCATTCCATAATTTTCATATTTTCATAAAGTTCAATGTAACCCGTATCCAGGAATTTACTTACCCGAGTCATCCTTAATTTTCACCTCTGTAAGTCATAACTAACCCACAAGTATGCCTCAAACCAAAACTAAAATTTAACATATATCCATGAAATTGAATTGTCAATGGCAGACTCCCCCACTTAGCTCAAAGCCATAGAACAAAACACTCGATAACTCGTAATACCCATACTTCATCACTGCCATAATACTGCAGTTAGTTCAATGAAAATGCTTCTCAAGCTTATGAAACACCCACCATAAAATACCTCAATCATACGCTAAGTTAGCATTCATTCTCGCGACAATCAAGTCAAATTTTCTCAACCCGATTCAAATTCAAATCTCAACACTTACGCCCCATTGGTAGAAAGAAAACTCTCTATTCACATCATAAGGAACACACCTACATAGATTACTGCGCAGGAGATAACCCACCTGCTTAGTCTCAAATTGGCATCTTGTTTTACCCTTTTGCAGCCACAATTACTATGAAATCACTTAATCTTTCTGAGTCCAAACTCATTAACCAGACACGAGAATTTAATTTTCCCCAAAATTTAACAACGTGAAAGATTTTTCAAAACATTCACACTCGAGATTATATATCACATCAAAACGATAATAAAGCTCCCAATGGCCTTCCTTTACATTTTAAGGAAACACTTCTCATTACATTCAAATCGTCTTAACACATCCCGCAGTTACATCGTAATCATCACAAAGCCATTCCACCGCTCATCGAGCCACAAATTCCACTCGTAGGGATATTACCGGACATATGAGTCCAAATGTACAGGTTACAACTGAAGCTACCGAGCCTAAGCTGTGGTCTAAACCTGGCCTTAAGTCCTCCAGACTAGCCCATCACCAAAACACAGAATACACATCTTGAACCTCGTTCGTAGAATCACAAGCTGGCGATGCACCACTGATACCGAGCGCTCATGTGCGCATACGAATGCGTGAAAGGAATTCAAAGAGTTATGTTTCAAGCTGAATCAATTCCGCACAATAGAATACAAGAAAGTGAAATTTTCCTAAGGGTTTGGCAGCCTCTCAAAGATAAGTACAGACGTCTCCGTACTATCCGCAAGACTCTACTAAACCTGCTCATGACTCGTAAGACCTATGTAACCTAAAGCTTTGATACCAACTTGTCACGACCTAAAATCCAACTAGTCGTGATGGCACCTAACCCAACCCGCTAGGTAAGCCAACTATCAATTATCCAATTCCAATAATAATTATTAAAGCAATTTAAGTCAATAAAGATCTTAATCTTATACAATCCCCAAGAACTGATAGTACAAATCATGAGCTTCTAAGAATAGAGTATACAAAGCGGAAATGAAATAAATACATAGTCTGTTTGAATAATACATAAACAGAGCTTTTATAAATCTAAGGCTACCCTGAACAAGAGGCAGCTACAACAGGGACGCAAGTACATCTTCAAGTCCTGCAACCAATGTGCAGAAGTGTAGTATCAGTATAACCGACCCCATGTACTGAGTAAGTAACAAACCTAGCCGTATGTTGAAAGTAGTGACGAGCTTCTACCAAGGTCGGGTCCATAACCAATAGTCCACAATAGTCCATAACAACATAAAGTAAATAATACCAGAAGTAACTCAGAGATAAAATGCTCAGCCAAAACATGATTTCAAAAATAATAGTTCTTCCTTTCAAATACATTAGTGAAAACCCAAATCGTTTGCCGAAGTTGCCAAAAATATAAATAGTTTGAAAACAATAATTTCTCCCAAAATATTTTCAATAATAAATAAGATGTTTCATTTTCCTTCCGGATAACCCGTGTAAAACAAATGCATCACTAAGCCCATCAGTAAAAATGTGTGAGAAATCATGAATGATGTGATGTTGTACAACATGAGAAAAATATATCTCTATGCATATATGTCATGTGTGCATGCCAATGCGATGCAACTCAGTGATAAAATTATAAAAAGCCCCTCAGGCAGAACATCACTCATATACAGCCCATCGGAAAAACCTCACAGTCACTCATGCCTCTCGGGCATACCTCACCATCACTCATGCCACTCGGGCATACCTCACAATCACTCATGCCTCCCAGTCACTCAGCACTCGGCACTTGCACTCAGTAGGTACCTGCGCTCACTGGGGGTGTGTACATACTCCGGAGGGGCTCCTTCAGCCCAAGCACTATAATCTGCACGAACAACTCACGTGCTGTAATAATAAAGCATATAAAGCATGCTGCAGGCGGGCACCCCCGATCCACATAATAATCCTCACAATCAGGCCATCGACCTCACTCGATCATCAATCTCTCCAGTCTCTCGGGCGCACAATGTCATGAAAATAGCCCAAAATGATGATATGATGTATCAATAAATAACAACAGAGACTGAGATATGATATGCAATGAAATGAATATGACTAAGTATGAATTTTTAATTTAAAACAAATAATTCACAGCAATATGACCTCTGTGGGTCCCAATAATACTGGTACATAGCCTCAACATAATTTTTAATATGTTTTTCAGCTCAATTTCTTTAACTCATAAAATCGCATGGAAAATACCAAGATCATTTAACTTCAAAATTCCACAGAAACAATTATGTCACAATTTCTATACTGTACGCCCACACGCCGGTCACCTAACATGTGCGTCACCTCCCAACAATTCACGAAATACATATATTCAGGGTTCATACTCTCAACTCCAAGATTAGAAGAGTTACATACCTCAAGCCGTGAAATTCTTATTCTGCAATGTCCTTTCCTTGTGAATTGGCCTCCAAACACCTCGAATCTAGCCATAAATAATTCGTTTCAGTTAATAAAATTCATTGGACTTAATTCCATAAGAAAATTCTAATTTCTCATAAAAATTCGAATTTTAGCTCAAAAATTGCCCGTGGGGCCCACGTCTCGGAACTTGACAAAAGTTATAAAATCCGAAAGCCCATCCAACCACGAGTCTAACCATACAAATTTTACCAAAATTCGACCCCAACTCGACCCTCAAATCTTCAATTTAAACTAAGAGGGGTTCAAACTTGTTCAACTTAATTCACCAATAAAATGATAAAAACAACCATGGATTCGAGTAATTTAACCAATATTGAGTTAAGAACACTTACCCCATTGTTTTCCTTGAAAAACTCTCAAAAATCGCCTCTTCCCGAGCTCAAATCCGTCAAAAATCCCATTTCCAGAACTTAAACTCTCTGTCCAGACCTCTTTTCTTCGCGAATCCGACAGGTCCCTCGCGTTCGCGAAGCACAACTCGACTGCCTACGAATTTAAACTTTCGCGAACATGAAGCTTTGCAAATATTACCCTTCGCGAACACGACCACGGCTTCGCAAACGCGACCACGACTTCACGAGCGTGAAGCTTTAGCAGCTCAGACCTTCATGAACGCGACCACCACCTCGTGAACGCGTAGAACAAGGAACCGGGGGTCCCCAATAACCTCACTCCTCTTCGCGAACGCGACACCACTCACGCGTTCGCGATGCACACACAGACCATACCTTCACGTTCGCGTCTTCCCCTTCGCGGACGCGAAGAATAAAACCTCACACTCATAAAACACTTTCCGCGAACGCGAGGGCCCACTCGCGAACGCGAAAGAGAAAATCAAAAAAATGCAGCAACAAATATCAGCAATCTCATCAAGGCCAAATATGATCCGTTAACCATCCAAAACTCACCCGAGCCCCTCGGGATGTCAACCAAATATACCAACAAGTCCTAAAATATCATACAGACTTAGTCAAACCCTCAAATCACCTCAAACAACGCTAAAACCATGAATTACACCCCAATTCAAGCCTAATGAACTTTGAAATTTCTAATTTCTACAAACGACTCCGGAACCTATCAAATCACGTCCGATTTACCTCAAATTTTACGCAGAAGTCATAAATGACATAATGGAGGTATTCTAATTTTCAGAATCGGATTCCGACTCCGATATCAAAAAGTCAACCTCCCGGTCAAATTTCCCAAAAATTCAACTTTCGGCATTTCAAGCCTAATTCCTCTACGAACCTCGAAATATTTTTCGGACACGCTACTAAGTCCAAAATCACCATACAGAGCTATTGGAATTATCAGAATTCGAATCCGAGGTCTTTTAAACATAGGTCTACATCCAGTTAACTTTTCTAACTTAATTTTTCAATTATGAGACTACGTATCTCATTTCATTCTGAATTCCTTCTGGACCCGAACCAACTACCCTGGCAAGCAATAAAACAATTGTAAGGCATAAATTGCACAGTAAATGGGGGAACGAGGTTGTGATACTCAAAACGACCGGACGGGTTGTTACAAAGACATCAACCACAATCACAATTTCAATTATAATTTCCAGCACAATCACCATCATATGTGCGGCATGGTGTCCGGTCACGACCCGGTCGACTAGGCCATATCACCACAATGCCGTGTGGATCGACATCATCCTTTTCTATTAATTATCTCATCCCAATTGAGGAGAAATATTTTCATCACATCAATCTTATCCCAAATAAGGGGAATAATCACAATCCATCCTACACCGGCACGTGTAGTTTCAGGGTTAGGTTATTTCAACCTACCATTTCTCGGTGACTAACGATACTCCCAAAAATATTTTTGATTTGCATACAAAGGAAACAACAATACAAATGCATTTACCTCATAACTCTTCATACCATATATAACATCATTGGCACTTTCAACACTTACAACATCATTATTTCATTGGCTCTCTTGGCCATACATATGATTATTCATTCATGGCACAATGGCTGTATTTCATATTTCACACTTTCATTTCTTTCCTTTCATGGATCGTCATCATAAATATCAACAAATAGAATATTCTGGGAATCAAAACTTTAGGTTCATTGGTAATGAAGACTTTAAACACAATGGATTTCTTTCCAAGAAATGGAGTAAAATGATTGGCAATCGAAGCACAAGTTAAAATCATAAATGAGTAACACATCATTTATTCTTGAAACACTTTTTTTCGAAAGGGTAATACATAATCATGAATACATAAGAGATGAAAACACGTTGGAAATACTTACAAAGCATAACATTAGTTGAAACAACCACATTTGGCCACGACTTGAGTACAAAAACTTTGAAGCAAATCTATTTTCGAAGTCAATTTGGAACAATTGAATCAAGGCTCATTTCTTGACCTTTCTCATATCACTTCATTTCATTGGCATCATTGGCCCCAAGTATAATTTTCATTGTCGGCACGGTGGCCACACATTACATCTTCAACCCACTTCTTTCACTTTCAAGCATCCTTATAGATTATCAACAACAAGGCATTTCAAATCAAGACTTTAGGTACACATATAATCAATTGGAGTTTTAGACCTATGGAGTATTCTTTCCAAGTTAACCATAATGGACTTTCATTTGAAACACGACTCAAAGCCATAATATTTTAATACACATATCATTTTTGAACACATTCTAGAAGGATAACATAATGTGATAGGAACATTCGAAATATATTTTGAATACATAATTCTCGACACTTGCTTACTCAGGACAATCGAGTTTATTGGGAACAACTCGGAACACGGGAATAAGGAACTTGAGCCAACCATACTTGAAACTTACGGGAACATCATGAAATTCATTTCTAAAAGAGTAGTCTAACCAACATACCTCAAATTCGTCCTTTAATGATACTACAATGATCCACTACACTAAGCAACTTCAATCTATAATAACAACATCCAATGGGACCAATATTAGTAACAAATTCCATAATTTAGGCCATTTAGGTACTTTATCAAACACCTAGTAGACATTAATCTCTACATCTCTTAACTATAAAATTAGTTCATCAAACTACTACCATTTACCAATAATTTATTTCACAACCATTCTTAAACAATTCATAACTTCCAACATCACATACATGACCATCCATCCACACCCAACCAACAAAATTCCATCAAATAATCATCTTTCAATCTCTACAATGGTTATGTATTTAAATTGAAAACTTATGGCTTCCAATCACCATACCATAAGTTCCAATACTTAATTCATACGCATATTCCCATAATATATCCATACATGTAAGTCTAAGGGTGTAGGATTACCTTTTGGAAAAAATCTTGCAAAACTCTCCTTTGAGTTCTTGAAGAAATTTTTTAAAGATCTATGTATTTTATGGAGGATTGAGTTAGTTTTAGGGTATAATTGATGGAATGAAACACCAAATTAGTAGGGATTACTCACCTTGAAGATGGGGGGAGTTGGAGCTCTTGAGAGAGTGGAGGAAAACACCAAAATTCGGCCAAGAGGAATGGGGAAAAATGAACCCCGAAATTGTATCTATAGAACCATATTTCTGGGTTTTGGATGCTACCCCGGATGCTATGGCAGCACTTCACTGCCAGCTCTTCTTTCGGACGCGGCCCCGGATGCTTCGCATCCGTAGTTTACTTCTCTGCCAGCCTTTGCGAATTTGGTCATAACTTCTTGTATAAATGTCCAAATGACAAACAAGTTTAAGTGTTAGAAACTAGACTCGAAGGGCTTTAATTTTATTGGTATATCACCTCCTAGGTCTTTATAGTTTGGTAGAATCATGTGTTTGAAGTATGATCTTGTGCGAATTGAGACATCCTTTCCTTTTAATGTTTTCTCAACTTGTTCCCCACAAATTCTTGCCATTCACAAAACTCCTTAGTATGTTCCAACACACCTTAAACATATATTTTCATTTCAAAATGATGTGGTTCTATCCCATGGGTCTACTTTAATATTCGAATACGTTATTCCCGAATACCGTTGGATCACTTTAAAATCTTAAATCATTAGAAAATTTTTAACGGGGCATTACACAGCCTGTACGGTAAACAAGTATAGTTTAGGTTTACTTTGTTATGTAATTATTGGGTGATTGATTATTTCAATTGTTTTGCAACTACTACTTTGTTGGGTTTATTCTCAAATTTTATCCTTTATCTTTAATTTCTTATCTTCTGCGTTCAGATTCATATCACACCTTCGTCTGAAAGGCCTACAAACGTAAACAATACATAATCAGTGTATTATAAGTGTGTAGTGATTGTATCATGTATAATAATTTATTCTCAAATGCTCATAGTCTATATAATTAATATACACTTTTATACACTGTACACTCTGGTAATGGAGAAGACGACATTGTGTATATGTATAATTTTTATATGCCAAGTGTATAATGTATATTAAGTGTATAATCGATGAGTTTAGACTATACTAAGTATAAACTTATTATATAGTATACTTAGCGTGTGTACGCTAACTATAAACTGTCACCATCTTTAAATAACTACAAACTCATAGTTCAAAATTGAAACAAGAATACTTAGAGAAGAAAGAATACATAATATCTTATTAATGTGTCGATTGAAGAACTAAGCAAGTTGTCACGATCCAAAACTCACTACAGGTCGTGATGGCATCCAACGTCGCAGTTAGGCAAGCCAACAGTGAGTTATCACGTTAATTGTCCATTTTATTACTTTCGAAATCATAAATTTTATTAAATAAGGAAATTTACGCCCTTAAAATCACGGGTACATACATAATTAGCGTTGCATAAAAATAAAAGGTGATAATAATATGCGAATCCGTAAGCATCAACTAGAATATCTCCAAAACCCGATGTCACAAGTGCATGATCATTTACTAAGGAGTATAATAATAATACGACATGTTCTTTCAAAATTCTTTTAGCGATATAAACTTCTCAATCTCGTATCCTATCTCAACAACTCGAAAAAATATCAAGTGCCAATATCAAAGGAATGAGGAATACCACATAAAATGCCAGACATCAATGGAAATATAATCTCGTAAATGTTCGGACTGCTAGCGATATAATGCACGATTATGCTGAGGTCGTACAGTCCGATCCCGAATAATATGTACACTATTGAGGGTCGAGCGGTATGAACCATAGATGCATCTATTATATTGCCGAGGTGTTCAGCCTGCTCCACAAGAAAAGAAGGAAATTATCGAATTACAATACAGTACATGAGCACAAAGTGAATATAACCTTTACCGTTTCTCAAATAACCTGTCAACAACTCAAGGAGGGTAAGGCTTGGCCATATATATATATATATATAGTTCAATTATAAATTCCATTAATTAAGCCACCAAAATGAGTTCAAATAATTCAATATTACATGATAAAGTCCTAAGTCTACCCGGACATAAATATGCTTTAGCTACGTACGGACTCCCATCACCTCGTGCGTACGTAGCACCCACAACTAGTAGCACATAATAATTACATCACCTAGGGGGTAGTTTTCTACTCACAAGGTTAGACATGAGATTTACTGTTACACCATGTGTGTCCCAAGGTGATATATAATAAATATGAGACTTGTTAATCATGATTTAAATGCGTTTAAAGTCATAATATGACTATATATGATGTTTGGATATACAATATAAAGTTTGGAAAAAATCATATTTAAGTTTCGGAAAAACTGACTAAGGATTTATCTTGTAACGAAGATATTTTAGCAATATATTTCGTGTGTTATATGAGGTCTTCTTGGGAATAATTATATACCAAATTGAAGGTCTTGGAATTTAGTTTCCAACACTCTTAACCGTTCGTTCATACGACATTCGGATAAAAAGATATAAGCGTCAGAAAAAAGGCCAATGATAGGGTGCCAAGTTAGCACCTCTTTGACTTTTCAAAAGTTGATATATATAGGTTTGTAATCGTATTTCTCTTCATTTTTCAATAGAACACGACTAGAGAACACCCATAAACATATCCTTAAGCTCTCTTCTAGGATTTCATATAACGACCCGGCCGGTCGTTTTGAGTATTACATCCATGTTCCACTATTTACTGCTCAATTTATGCTTTACAGTTGTTGTATGACTTGTTGGGGTAATTGGTTCGAGTCCGGTGAGGTTTTGAAATGAATTGAGACACTTAGTCTTCAAGATGAAACTTAAGTTTAAAAGATTGATCGGATATTGACTTATGTGTAAATAACCTCGGAATAGAATTTTGATGATTCTAATAGCTCTGTATGGTGATATTGTACTTAGGAGCGTGTCCGAAAAATTATTTGGAAGTCCGTAATTAAATTAGGCTTGAAATAGCTAAAATAGAAATTTAAGCTTGGAAGTTTGACCTGGGAGTTTACCTTTTGATATCGGGGTCAGAATCCGATTCTGAAAATTTGAGTAGGTCCATTATGTCTTTTATGACGTGTGTGCAAAATTTGAGATCAATCGGACTTGATTGGTTAGGTTTCGACATCGAATGTAGAAGTTAAAAATGCTTAGTTTTATTAAGCTTGAATTGGAGTATGATTCATGGTTTTAGCGTTGTTTGATGTGATTTGAGGCCTCGACTAAGTTCGTATAATGTTTTAGGAGTTGTTGGTATATTTGGTTGAGGTCCCGGGGGCCTCGGGTGAGTTAAAGATGATTAACGGATCAAATTCGAACTTAAGGAAATGCTGGAATTTTTCTGTTGATGGTGACTTCGCACCTGCGCATGAGGGACCGCATGTGCGAGCTCGCAGAAGCGAGCATGGTTGCGCAGAAATGGAGTTGGCTTAGCAAGGGCAGGGGTCGCAGGTGCGCATGCAAGACCGCAAAAGCGGACTCGCACCTGCGACGAGTTGACCACAGAAGAGACTTAGTGAGCCGCATATGCGAAAACCCATGGACAGAATAAAATCAGAGGGGTTGCGGGATTTTGGCATTTTTGGACATTTCCAACACGAGTTGAGGCGATTTTTCAGAGAGAATTCACGGAAAAACTTGAGGTAAGTCACTTGTGACCATTGTTAGTCAATAATATTGGAATATCATTGAGTATTTTGACTAGATTACGTATTTTTGAGGTGAAATTAGAGGATTTGGGCCTAGGGAATTGAAAATGAGATTTAGGGATTTTAAGGTCGAGTTGTTGTCGGAAATTGGTAAATTTGGTATGGTTGGACTCGTGGTTGAATGGGAGTTCATATTTTATAATTTTTGTGGGATTCCAAGACGTGGGTCCCACTGGTAAATTTTTAGTGTAATTTCAGATTTTTGTGGGAAACAATTAGTATTTTAATATGGAATTAAATTCCTATAAGTTGTGTGGACTGAATCAAATTAATTGTGCCTAGATTTGAGCTGTTTAGAAGTCGATACGCGCATAATGGAATTTCTGGAGCATTGTTTGGCTTGTTCGACATTGGATTCGGCTTATTCGAGGTAAGTAACTCTTCTAATCTTGGAGCTGAGGGTATGAGCCCTGACTGTACGTGTTATGTGTTTGGTGTTGAGGTGATGCACATGCTAGGTGACGGGCGTATGGGCGTACACCGTGTGAACTGTGACTCCGTTATTTCTGTAGTATTGTGTAGTTACCTGGACTTATCTTTGATCATGAAATCTCTACGTACTAGAGTTATCGAGTTGTGATTCATGTTAGAAACCATGTCTAGGCTACATGATTATTTTGTTGGGACCCACTAGGGTAATTACTACTGTTAAGTTATTTGATTACATTGCAATGTCATACTCAGTCATATTCATTGCATATCATATATCAGTCTCTGTTACTATTTATTGATATATCATATCATCATTTTGGGCTAGTCATGTCATTATGAACCCGAAAGACTGGAGAGGTTGATGACTGAGTGAGGCCGAGGGCCTGATTTTGAGATATTGATACTAGAGCACGTTAGTTGTCCATGCAGATTTTAGCGTTTGGGCTGAAGGAGCCCCTCCGGAGTCTGCACACACACCCAGTGAGCGCGGTTGATTTATATTGAGGGATGGGTCTTCCCTGAAAATGGATCTTGTCCGAAGCATTTATACCTGGGGATGGATCTTCCCCACGTGCTGGATTGGCACTACTCGGTACTAAGTGACTGATGGTCAGTTGATGTATATATTCCAGGATAGATCTTTCTTGGGCCGGATTGGCCATATATAGTACCGAGTGATTGAGCATGATGAGTGGAAAGTGCGAGACAGTGAGATTGAGTACTATGGGAGCATGAGTACTATGAGAGTGTAAGTACATGAGTTTGTCTCTGGGATACATTGCATTGACATGTACACATGACATACAAGTATATAGATGTATTTTTCTCATGCGGTACGATATCACGTCATTCATGACTTCTCACATGTGTTGACATATGGGCATATAGATGTATTTTACGCTTTCTATCTGGAAAGAAAAATGGAACATCTTATCTATGGTTGAAAGGATTTTTTTGGAAAGAATTACTGTTTTCAAACTTACTCATATTTTTGGCAACCTCGGTAAATGATTTGGATTTTCACTGATATACTTAAAAGGCAGAACTATTTTTCAGAAAGCATGATTAAGCTGAGCATTCTATCTCTGAGTTACTTCTTTTATTCCTTGCTTTACGTTGTTATGAACTGTTATTGGCTATTGGTGTTGGACCCGACCTTTGTTCTAACTCGTCACTACTTATTGCGTGCAGATGTTGGTTGTTGATGTTGCTGTGATCGATGGGAGTTGGAATTGAAGATGTACATGCGTTCCGGTGGTAGCTGCCTTCTGTCCATGGTAGCCTTTGATTCATAAAAATCTGTTTATGTACATTTCGAACAGATGATGTATTTATTTCATACCAGCTTTGCAAATTCTAATTTTAGAAGCTCATGATTTGTACTACAAGTCCTTGGGGAATGTATAAGATTTAGATATTTCTTTTACTTAATTGTCTTGTTAAATTTCATTGGAATTGGATAGTTGATAACTGGCTTACCTAACGGGTTGGGTTAGGTGCCATCACGACTAGTTGAATTTTGGGTCGTGACATTTCAAGGAAGATTAACATCTCGGGTACGAAATCAGGAAGCGATAACATTAGAACGATCCTTACGACGTAAGTATCGTTATATCGCCTCTCTTTTTCTTTGTAGTTTGAGTTTTGGAAGGTACTTCATAGTTAATAAAATATCAAATTTCTGTAATTAAGCTTTTAAATATCAAGGAAGGTTGATAAATTCGTTTTCTAATAGTTAGAACTCACGGGACGGTGATCGGAAGCCGTGAGTTCGATTTATTTCACTTTTAGTGGACCATTTTATAGTCCACTCGTGTTGGCCTATTGTGCTACTAATTTATGGAGTTTGGAAGGATGAAAGGCGTGGAGAAACGCCACATGTGCTAGGGTAGTAGGTTGGTCGCTCGTCGTTGCAATTTCAGGCTAATTGATAACTTGTTGATTGGGTATGTTATGGTATATTTGGGGTTTTTGTTGTATTGAAGGTCCCGAATTGTAGTTAGGTTGTGTTTGAGTTGCTGATTTTTTTGTGTTTGTATCTCGCCTATAGTAGATTTGAGGGAGCAGTAAAATCAGGAAAAATGTTGCCCGTTTTATTTTAGAATCGAGTTATCGTTTGAGATACGTGATCTACTAGCGCCATCTAAGTTATACATGTATTTCTTCGTTATAGGGTTGGCGCACTAGTTGTCATAGGCTTGTTGTTGAGTTGCAATGATGACTTGAGGTATGTTAAGGCTATCCTTTCTTTCCTTTTGGCATGATCCATATGATATAACGAAACGAGCAAGCACGCAACTTTCACAAATGATTCTATTCTTAGAAGTACTAGGGTTGCCTATGTTCTTGATTCCCTATATGTCCTACTATCATATCGCATGTTCATGGGTCTCATGACATTTTGAGAGATCTTATTGACTTACTTCATTATGCATTGCATTTATTTATACATGTATATTGACCCATGACCAGATGACGTTATATGCGCGTATAGTATATGCATATGGGTATGGGGAAATGTTATGGCATTATATACGCACCACCAATTGATCAGCTAGCATGCGTTGATGATTTCGCCCACTGAGGTCGAGATGATATGATGGATTACCCTCAGAGGCTTGATGATATTATGTACGAATATACCTATGCATGATATGACATTTATATGCATATGCATGACATTATAAATGTTTCATGATTCACAGAGCTATTCAGACTTACAGGTTGAGTCCTTTACTCCATGTTTCTTTCATGTCATTTATATACTGATTTTTATGCCTTACATACTCGGTACATTATTCGTACTGACACCCCTATTTTATGGGGGCCTACGTTTCATGCTCGCAGGTGCAGGTAGACAGGCTGACAGCCCCCTTCTTAGGATCCTTGCTCAACGAGAATTGGTGTACTTCATTTGATCCGGAGCTGCTATTGTGTTTTGGTACGATATTATTGTATACATATATGGGTATGACGGGACCCAGTCCTATTCTTTATACAGTTGTACACTCCATTAGAGGTCTGTAGACAGTCATGTATAGTTGGATAGTGTGTGGCCTTGTCAGCTCGCCCAACCGTATTCCGTATATATATGTATATATGTCTTTTGGGCATGTTTTCCCGCGTATGTTATTCACATGAATCAGTAGTTTATTGCTAGAGTTATTCATGACCTACACTTATTTTAAATTTATATCTTAGACATATGCTTGGGGGTGTTCGACAGATAGAACTCGGGCACTCGTCACGGCCCATCGATTTGGGTCGTGAAACTTACCTCGCTCCGAAGTTTCATAACCGTCTCCAATGCCTCTTTAACACCTCAACTCAAAGCCAAACGCTTCGAAACTAGTCAAACAATGTGCAAATCAATCAAAATATACTCCAATGCTTATAATTAATGAATTAATAACAATTCCCAACTCCGCTCGAAAAGTCAATAAAGTTAACCCTCGGGCCCACGTGTACGGATTCCGAAAATTTTTAAAGATAAACTTTACTCATAACGCCACAAACTCAAATACATAATTTATCCTAAATTCCATGTCCAATTTAGTGGTAAAAATTCAAAATACCAAATTCTAGGTTTTTTACCAAAATTCCAAATTTCTACTAATTTTTCTATGTGTAAATCCTTGTAGAATCAATGTAGTAAGCTAACAATATGCAAGAATTACTTACCTTGCAATAGATGATGAAAATCTCCCCTTGAAGCCCTCTAAAATCGCCCAAACCAAGAGAGAAAATGAGTGAAATGAGCAAAATCCCAAGTTAAAACAATCTGCCTAAGCCCCGTCCTTCATCGCGTTCGCGAGCCCAAGGCTGCGTTCGCGAAGGCCTGACAAAAACACAGCATCGCGTTCGCGATGGCCCATTGCCCCCAACCTGAAACCCCTCCTTCACGTTCGCGATTGTCTTTCCGCGTTCGTGAAGGGAGCACTGCCAGCCCAACTCATCGCGTTCGCGGTTGTCCTTCCGCGTTCGTGAAGGGAACACTGCCAGCCCAACTCACCGCGTTCGCGACTGCCTTGTTGCGTTCACATATGGTGGGATCCCCCCTGCCTTTCCGCTCTTCCTTCTTTGCGAATGCGTGAATCCCTTCGCGTTCGCGAATAACAAAACCAGAACTAACAACAACAACAACAACAAACTGGGAGAAATGGCCCGAAACCATCCTGAAACACACCCGGAGCCTCTGGGACCCCGTTCAATCACACCAACCAGTCCCAAAATATGACATGAACCTGCTCGAGGCCTCAAATCACACCAAGCAACATCAAAACTATGAATCGACGATCGAAACCTTCTTTAAACTTTCAAACATTTAAACTTTGACGAACGCATCCGAATCATAACAAAACACTCCAGAATGACGCCAAACTTTGCGTACAGGTCATGAGTCACAATACAAACCTATTCCAAGGTTTGAAACCTCAAACGAATATCGATAACATCATAATCCACTTCAAACCAAACTTATAAAATTCTAAAACCTTCAAAATGCTAACTTTCCATAATAAGCCGCTGAAATGCTCCCGGACCGCCCGATACTCAACCTTAACACACGCCCGAGTCCGAAATCATCATACGAACCTATTATAGCCTTCAAATCCTGATTCCGAGATCGTTTACTCAAAAGTCAAACCTTAATCAATTCTTCCAACTTAAAGCTTCCAAAATTAGAATTTTCCATCCGAATCAAGTCTGATCTTCCCGAAATTCGATTTCGACTATGCATACAAGTCATAAAACATGAAGTGAAGCTACTCAAGGCCTCAAACCGCCGAGCGACGCTCTAGAACTCAAAACGACCGGTCGGGTCGTTACACAAGTCCCTTTGCCTTAACCAACATATGATGAAGAGTAATTAAGCCATACATCAATATTACCATGCTCAAGAAAAATTGAAAAATATATCTATATATTGCCTCCTAGACTTATCCTAGTAGTCTCTTCATCTAAATTTGTGTGAGAATCCCATACTCTTATATGTGTTCGAAGTGGAACAAATACCCTCCAAATTGATATTGAATGATATTGTTCACGCGCCTTATACGCAAATTTACCTAATAATCTTGTTTTGATACTTTTCCTCCGTTTCTCCCTTTTTTTTCCACCAGAGAGGTAAGAAAGGGCGAGTGGGAAGAGACTACAGAAAATAAAAAATGGAGTTTGGAGACGAGGGTGAAGAGTTTCTTTAATAGAAAGAGTAGTGTTTTTGTCTGAATAAATTTCTAGTCTACCTCTCTGTCTGATTCATTTTCCATTTTTTGTTCGGTTGTTAAGGGGAGAGAAGAAAAAAGTACTTTTAGGTTGGTGGTTTATTAATTAGAAGAAAAAAAATAGAAGGTTACACTTAGATAAGAAAGGTAAAAATAAAATAAAATAAATTCTTTTCTTCTTAACCTTCTTTTCTAGGTGAATAACATTATATTTATCATGTCATTTCACTAAAGTTAGATTCACTTCAAACATGAATAAGAGGTAAAACGTCACAAAATTAGGTGTATAAGAAAATTTTACTACAATTATTTTGGGAATTGTTGGGAAAAGTTTAGAGCGGGGCAAAATATGTATCCAAGAAAAAAGGTAGAATACATAGTTTACCCCGAACTTAAGATCAAATATATTTGACACACTTATTGACCACGAACAACCTTTTATACCTCTAATCTTTTTAAAATATATCTAAGACACCACTTTCTCTTGTGTTATGACACGCGTCATCCTTTGATTGGAGAGTGTGATATTAGATACGGCTTGAAAAGATTGAGTGGTCAGGGCAAAATGTGTATTATGCCAAGGAAAAAAGAAAGAAAAACATAGAAAGACGTCAAATGATAATTTCCATCTAGAAGCAGACAAAATGAAAAAGAATCAAGTTTCAGCCAATGAAATGAGGCTACAGCAAGTGCACGTGCATTGAAATTAATGGACTCCTCCCTATTTTCACACAGTTGTAAAGATACTCAACAAATGTTTGCTTAATACAGAAGACAAATAGTGGCACCCCACAAACACAGAACTCCTTTAATTTAATACTATAAAAAACTCTTCTTTTCAATATCTCCATTTGCAACTCACTATTCTTTTTTTGTTGTTTTTATCACATTAAAGCCTTGACTAAGCTCCTGTTTTGGCCATAAAAATTGGAAGTTCTTTTTTCAAATTTTATTTCCAAATATTTATTTATTTATAGATTTTAACAATTTTTTTTGTAGATTTTAAAATTTAAATCTTCAAATCTTAAAAATAACTCGAGTACTTTAAGAAATTTTTAAAGTTTTCTCCCCACAAAACTTTAAATTCTTTTCAGATAAAATAAATGTCCAAATACAATTTCAACTTTCAAAATTTATTTTTCTATCCCATTTTCAAAAACTCATTTGACCAACTCACCATTCTTCTTGAATTCAATATTACTACTCTTCAAATTATTCCAAAAAAGTTCAAACTTTTTCACAAAAATATCTGCATCTTTAGTTATTTTCTTTGCTTAAACTGGACCCCACCTGCTCATCTTCCTCCCCCACAACAAGAAATAACCTGGGTCGGTTCCTCAAAAATCTTTTTCATTTTCAGACAACCATACAATACAAGAAAATGTCACTCCAAATGAATAACTCCACCGACTTAACACAGTTGCTGCTTTCAGATATTTCTTTGTTTCTATGTCGGCGTTACCTATATAAACCTCTCTTAACCCCCTTTGTTTTCACCGTCCTTCATTTTATCAAACACCCTTTTGGAAATTCTCTCTTTTTGATCCATAAAAATCCAATCTTTATATTGTTCTGAAAAAAAATCATATGAACCCTTTTGATAAAAACCCAAATTTTCGCCCTCCTGGGTCAGAATCTGATACATTGCCACCACACAGTATTACTATGGACCCTGAATTTGCTGTGTTTTCTGAGCCCCCATCTTCTCCTTTTATCAATCTTGAAGCTTTTTCAGCTGGGGAGGAAGGATTAGGTGTGGTGCAGCCTATGGAGTGTTTACATGGGACACAAATTCCACCATTTTTGTCAAAGACTTTTGATTTAGTTGATGACTCTTCATTGGATTTTATCATTTCTTGGGGTAGTAAAGGAGAAAGCTTTGTAGTGTGGGACCCAGTGGAGTTTTCAAGAATGATTCTTCCAAAGAATTTCAAGCACAACAATTTCTCCAGCTTTGTGAGACAGCTTAATACTTATGTGGGTATCACCTTAGCACAAAGCCAAGAATATTTGGCTCATGTGTTAGTACTCTAGTTCTCTAACTCTTGCCTCCCTTTTTTTGTTAATTCTTTTACCTTGTATGTAATTGTTGTTGGAGATTTTCATGTATCTTTGTTTTTTTTCCCCTCACTTTTTGTAAATTTTATGTTGTAATAACACGCTCAGTGAAGATTCATGTAGGCGACCCAACTTGCTCGGGATTGAGGCGAAGTAGTAGTAGTTGTTGTAATAATTTGGAACGGTGATGATGTTTTTAGAAATGTAAATGTAAATAGTTTTCTCTTGTTGTAATTCGTAGTGGCTGCAGTTGTAAATAACATTAGAGAAACGATTTTTCTTAATAGTTTATCGGATTTTTGGTACCTTGTGTAAATGGATGTTTTTTGAGATTGTTGGTGGATTTTAAAGTGTTGGATCTTAAGGAAAATGATAAAGAGATTGCGCTGTTCGTGATTTGGGCTTGTAGATAAAGCTAAAATGCTGAGAGCATCTCCCTGCATTAATCTGCTGAATTTGGGAGGTTCATCAAATTCTGCAGGTAGAATTCTGAGGTTTTGATTAAACAGATTGTTTAAGCTTTCTATAGTTTTTATATATATACGGTTTTTATTGCAAAATATGTACTGATTGTGTATTTCTAGTGTAATGCAGCTTCTGGAACTCATGAAAATTTGACAGCTACCATCTGGTTTTGTGTAAAGATTTCATTGTGTTATATGAATAATGAATGTATTCTCATGTTGTAGGCATGCTGGCTTCATTTTTTAAATCATTTTTTTGGGCGATTTTGTCCAGGGATTTCGCAAAGTTGATGCTGACAGGTGGGAGTTTGCGAACGAAGGGTTCTTGAGAGGAAAGAAGCATTTGTTGAAGAACATACAGAGGCGAAGATCACCTCAGTCGCATCAGGCGGGAAGTTCATCTGCTGAAGCAGGGAAAGGTGCAATGGATGAGATAGAGAAACTGAGGAAGGAGAAGAGCTCGATGATGCAGGAAGTCATTGAATTGCAGCAGCAGCAGCGTGGGACGGTCCAACAAATGGAAGTTGTTAATGAAAAGCTTCAGGCTGCAGAACTGAGACAGAAACAGATGGTTTCATTCTTGGCCAAGGTGTTTCAGAATCCCACATTCTTGGCTCGTCTTCGGCAGATGAAGGAACAAGGAAAAATTACTTCTCCAAGAACAATGAGGAAATTCGTTAAACATCAGCCACACGATCAGGATAGAGTGGAGTCTTCCATTGAAGGGCAGATAGTCAAGTTCATGCCTGATTTTCAAGACCTGGTTACATCCTTTGAGAACCCCGACATCAATCTGGTTGTGGATCAACAACTTCCTGAAACTGGTTTTGGTGCAGAAGCAATGCTTTTTAAAAATCAAGAACGGGTTATAGAAGGAGCTTTGAACTTTAACCCCGAAGACTCTCATTTTGAGGGGAGGAATGTAGCTAGCCCTCAATTAGAAGTCATGCCTGAGTGCTTTGTCTCTTTCCCGGAGGAGTTGGCAAAGGAGAAGAACATCTTAGGATTTTCCTCACCAGGTATAGAAAGTATGGTGAAAGAAGAGGAAGTATGGAGCATGGGTTTTGAAGCCAGTGCTGGTATGTCAAGTACTGGCATTGAGTTATGGGGTAGTCTTAGCAACTATGATGTCCCGGACTTTGGAGTTAGCGCCGGTTTGTCAGATGTGTTGTGGGATATAGATCCCTTGCAGGAAGCTGGAAGTTCTGGTGTCGATAAGTGGCCAAATGATGAGTCTCCTTTTGGCCAGCCGAAGAATGATAGTTTTTAGGAAAGAGTACCCTTCCTTCAGTGTGCGTTTGCGATACTAGCCATAGTTTAGTTGATGGGACGTAATATTGAATGATTTGATTATAACATTTTTAGTGCATAATTACTTTCCACTGATTCTTTTCTTCTATCCCCCTCTCGTTCACTGCTAATTTGCTACACTATGAAGATTTGAAGGCATAATTTGCAGATATATCCTGCTAATATATACTCTTTTAAGTTGTGCAATGTGCAGGTTTGCGGCACTGGGGCTTCTTTTGAGAGTCCTGGACTGGAATGACATTGCTCGCTCAAGATTCTCATTCCAGGTGTGGTGACTTTTATGATTATGATTGCTTGATGAATAGTGTTATTTTACCAGGATTCTTTGACATGAAGCTGATAATAAACATACATGGTGTACAATTCTTGATTGTTACTTGCATTAGTGGAGTATTAGCTTTTTCTGTATTTTGGCTCACCAAGCCCGGCTGTTCTGAAGTTTCTCTTACTCCAAGTGGAATGAGAAATTGGATATCTCCTTCTATCCCTCAGACTTGCTCCACATTTTCCAACCAGAACCTACTGAAAAACACTTTAGGGACTATGCTCATACTGTCCTAGGTAATATAACCAAACAATTGATCAAGATAAAGAGAGGCTGAGATATCACATTCTTCATCAAAAAACAGCTAATAAATCCTGCTAAATGATTCTTATTTGTATCTTTCTAACTTTTTTGGACATTTTATAAGATGTGGTTAGGATTAAAAAATTATGAAAGAGTAAATGAAGTGGAGTAGAGGGTCATTTCTAAGTATCTAACAGTTTATTTTATTTTGTTTTCCAATTATATTTTATAAAAAGTTGCCACTTAGAATTGCCAAATTTCATTTTTCTTGTTAATAGTTTTGAGCTCTAATAAAGTTCATCTCGATGATACATTGCCACTTTTGGGCAATAGATATTATAGGAACCTTCCAGAATATAACGTTTTGAGTAACCAAACTAATTTTTCTTAGACAAAGCGACCAAACTTTGTTGTTTTAAGTAGAGTTTTTTATACACTTGATCCTTTTTTAACTATTATTTAAAAAAATAGCATCATTTATTGTTTATTCTATAAAGAGTATTTTTTTTTTATTATTAGCATATTATAAAAATTAAGCCCAACATTCATCTTCTTCACTCTATTTTTTAAAATCTGATGCATATGTGAATGCCACCTAAATTCAAGATGTATTGATTTATACGTCTTTTATACTTTGTATATCAGGTATCACTTTAATTCAAAATGTATTTTTATGTATATAATTTTTATTTATTTGTGAAGTGCCGTCTTATTTTAAGATGTATTTTTAATGTATATTTCAAATATATTTTATATGTCTAAGTGCCATTTTAATTCAGGATGTATTTTTTATATATATGTTTTTTTGTATATTTATATGCCATCTTAATTAAATTTAAGATATAATTTTTATGTATATTTCACATGTCTAAGTGTCATCTTAATTGAAGATGTATTTTTTGTATATTTTATATGAGTTAATTCAATATTTTTTTTATATACGTTTTGTATATATTAACGTATATTATTATCGAAGTAAGATCTTTATGTTAAGAAAGGAAGAAAGAACGAAGAGAAAAACTTAAGAAAGATAATTAAAAAGAAAACGAATGGAACAAATTTAGAAAATATATTGGTTTCGGCAGAAAATAAAATTAAGATAAAGAAAAAGAAGGAAAGCTAATAGATATAGAGAAAAAGGCATGATTTTTGTACAAAGAATTATTGACTTTCCATTCAAATTGCTTATGTTTAGAGGTTAATAATTAATATTCCTATTTTAATAGAACTGTGTGCTATAAATATAAATATTTTCTTGCCACAATTGTAATATTGGATTTCATGCTACGAATTTGTTGTATTTCTTTTAAATTGTGGCAGTTATATAAAGTTTCCTTTTAAGTAACCAAACCCAATTTTCTTACATGAAGGAACTAACTTATAACCTGTTTAACCAAGCTTTTAAAATCAGCTTTTTCTCGAAAGTATTTTTGGTAAGAATCAATTTATGTTTGGCTAATTAATTTAAAAAGCACTTTTGAGCAGCAATTAGTGTTTGATCAAGCTTTAAAGTACTTCTAAATGTATTTTTTTTCTAAAGTGCTTTTCTTTTTTAGGGAGAAGCTACTTTTTCTGCTTTTCCAAAAATGCTTCTACTCAAAAGCATATTTTTCTTCTTCTAAAAGTTTGGCCAAACACTTCAAATTTAAAAAAAGGGAAAAAGGCCAAATATACCCCTCTACTTTGGTATATTGTTCACATCTACCCTCCGTTATACTATCGGGACATATTTACCCTTACCGTTAACAGTTTTTTTTTAAAATACTCCCATTTAACGGAATCCGCCAGATTAATAAATTAATCATTTTAAAAAAAATCATTAACCCATAGCCCGTTAAACCCATCATATAAAAATATGAAACCTAGATTTCTGAGATGTCTTAACATATTTTATTCATTTAGAGAGAGACCGAGAATAGTGGTGGAAGTAGGATTAGTAAGAATTTATATTTTTGGTTCTTAATTGTTCATGGTAGTGTTAGGATGTCATGTTATCACTTTTGGTTGTATTTTTTGTGGTTATAATATGGCATCCCTTGTCTAATGCAATTAGAGATGGCAATGGGGCGGGTGCGGGACAAGGCTGGTTTACTCTTATGCGGGGGCGAGGCGGGTTAAAACAGTTTTTTAAAATTTTAAAGCGGGGCGGGTTACGGGTTTAATGCGGGTTCAGTGCGGGGCAGCTTTGAATTTCATCTTTTCTGAAACAAAGCAATAACTTCAACTACAATTTTACATTCTTTTTTACTAGCACGAATGTTATTTTGAATTATAATTAACCAATTTGCATATGTCTCAACAAAATGATATTACTTAAATTTGTCAAATTTTATGTGATACAATTTTCATATGAGGTGGAGCGAGCGAATTTTATTATTATTATTTTTTTTTTTTTTAATGTCATGCTCCTAGATTATAATATTACCGAAAATTTTGCGACATGCGTGAAAGCTGAATATATAATATAATAGAATCCATGGGTGTAATTTTTTAATTTTTCCTCCATGTGGGTTTTTTCTTTTTGATTTTGAAATTTTAATTCTTTTTGGCAGGAAGATCCGTTCATAGCTTCAGCTAAGCTCTCTACGTAGTTTCCCAATTCACTGTCCAGTACAGTCTTCTTTCACTTCTATGTTTGTTTGTATTTTCAGTGTATGGATAAAGAAAGTAAAACAGAACTTAACTATAAAAATATATGTGTACTGACACCTATACTACATCCAATATGGTATTTCAGTGTTGTGTATCCTCCTATATCTAATCTGGCATCACATAATAAAAATACTCGTCCTCATATATTTGTATGATTGGAGTATGTCAAACTAGTTTGTTTTAGGAGAAAAAAAAATTAAGCGGGACGGGTTGAAAACTGAAAAAATAACTATGCGGGGCGGGGCAGGTTGAAATTTTTGTGGGTTTTGCCAAACCCGCCCTACCCCGCCCCACTGCCATCCGTAAATGCAATGCACACTTGATAGTTAGTTTGTATGTCGGTAACAACTGATATATACTTTATCAATATTTGTATTTGGTTAATGCATGAAATTAGTGTACTTAGGTTGTTAAGTTACTTTCCAAGTTGGTGTACTTTCTTTCATTATTGATGATTTTCGCTGACTCTAGCTTGATATTAAATTGAATCTCCTCTGATTATTTTCTAATTTTTGTTCCTTTATAAGTTCAGTTGTTACTAAGAATTATGAGTATCCCATTCCATAGCTTGAAATCTAACTTTGATTCTTAAGGTGTGATTTGGCGATAATTACTCATTGCTCAAATGCTTAAAGCAGAATAAAAAAATATGATGCGTGAATACTCGTCAACAAAGGCTCGTTGTTGGAGGAAGAAATACCTCGGTAACTACCTTAAGACTTCATAATTGTCAACCTAATAAGATACTATAAACATTCACGTCATGGTGGGAAAAATCATGGTGAATACTCGGCATAATTCTGCATGTGGGAAAAAACAAAGAGAAAAGCTCGATTTTTTTTTTTGAAAAGGTAGAATATAATAAACATACAAAGGATATTAAAAGAATAGTGACTCAATATATAAATAAATATATGATTGTCGATATTTTTGTCTTTCACGTCTTAAGTTCAACAAATGACTACGAAGAAGATGACTAATCTACAAGGAAGAAGTGCAGTAAATAAAAAAGATTTAACGGGTTATTAATGAGTTTTAAAAAAAATATTTTTTAAATTTGATGATTTTTCGTTAGGTGGAGGGTATTTTTAAAAAGTTTGGCTAACGGTAAGGGTAAATGCGACCCTGATAGTATAACAGAGGGTAGATATGAATAATATACTAAAACAGATGGGTATATTTGGCCCTTTTCCCTTAAAAAAAATTGCTTTTGACTTTGGAGATACTTGGTCAAACATGCTATTAGTTACTATATAACAATATCTCAATTTTTTTTTGGGGGGAGTGTGTGTGTGTGTTTGGAGGGGGGGGGGGGGAGGGGGGACTCGGAAGCTTGTATATGGAAAAAAGATAAAGGAGATACGTTCTGTTTTCTTCATGCTCAGGTTGTTAGGAAGCTAAAGAATATCTTCACTAGATATATTTCAGGTGTTTAAAGGTTTCAGAATAGCGTTGTAGGTTGGTCAAACTCTCTGGAGAAAAGTGAGTTTGTCACTCAAGTGATAAAATGAGGGTTTTGTTTTCAATAATATCCAAAACGAAGTCTGAGTAATCATCAGGAATTCACATTGTTAAGCGGCTAGCTCTCACCGAAACAACACAAACCCTAAGTTTCAGCAATAACCGATTTAGAAACTGTAGACACTATCTGTTTATTACTCCAGTAAAAACATGAGACAGAGATTGCATGTAAGCTAACTCAAAAATAAGTAAATCAAAGTGTGCTTTCCTATAATACAACTTCTCGTTATAATTCTTATACATACAAAATCATTTTTGGGCAGAAAATTGAAGAACTGTTGTAGCTGGCTTTAACAAAATCACATGGCTAAACAAATATTCCAGGAGGAAGTGTACAAGCCAATTGCAAATGGTATTCTCAGAGAAATGGCTGCTTGAATTTGTGAAAAAAATTACGGGCTCTACAAAAACATTCTGAACGAATATGTACAGAACAGACGCCTGCAAAAAGCACATTGATCGTAGATATCAAGCTTCAGCATTCTATACAGCAGAAAGTTATTAATGTACTTCATCCTAGCAATGGTTGCAAACTCACAGTCATCTACCATCAAAAGAAACAGCAAAGAAAGATAAGTGAAGGCGGATATTTGCTACAATCACCGATACTTGCTAAGACTGGGCCTCAGAATAATTTGTTGCTATTGATGCCATGTCCAGTCTAACTATATGCCCACTTCTATCTACTAAATAGAACCTCAAATGCACCACCAGACTTCAGAGTATCCCATTAACCCAAGAAACCTCACCGCAAGAAGGTTACATTCCAACGAAATATTCTAATGCTATTGTGGAAACTAATTGCAGAGTTTTGCGCTGACTTAAAATTGGAGCAACACACCAAGGGAAATGCAAAATTTAGCAGAATGAAGAGATAGATTTCGTGAAAAGAAAAAGAGAGTTTTAGGAACCGAACCTGAAGTAACTGAAGCCTTGTTCCTCCCAGAAAGGTGATTAACAAAGAATGCCAAATATGTGCAGAAATCATACATTTAATACACGCATTCATGTAAGCAACTGCATGTCCGTACGACCTGGTTGAGGAGGTGTCACAGGAGGTTTAATTAGTGGTCTCAGCATATCCATGATTGCAGAAAAGGAGGGACGTTTCCATGGTTCTCTGCAATATTATCAGAAGTAACTTCAAGAGCACATCAAAGCAAACGAAAAGTCAATGTGAAACTATGGAAGAATATAAGCAACATACTTGGCCCAGCAAGCCTCAATAATGCTTGCTACTTGAGGATTCAAGTCACGTGGAACTTCAAGTCTTTTCCCCTTAAAGCCGACAGCTGCTACAACCTACAGGTTCAGATGCATTACACCAATACAGCAATCACAAGAATGGATAGACGCTGCCTCTTGCCTGATTTCTTAAGGATGAACAAAAAAGGGCAGCCTGGTGCACTAAGCTCCAGCTATGGGCGGGGTCCAAGGAAGGGCCGGACCACAAGGGTCTATTCTATGCAGCCTTACCCAGCATTTCTGCAAGAGACTGTTTCCACGGCTCGAACCCGTGACCTCCTGGTCACATGGCAGCAACTTTACCAGCAACTTCTTAAAGATGAACATACCAATAAAAACAGCAATGCATATGTTCCACTTTAAAATAAAACTAAGATGCAATACAAGTGCCAAGTAATGTTGCAAATAATCAACAGATCCAAGTTCTCTTTCTAACATAAAATCAATGCTTGCAAAAGAGGTACCAGAAAGTTGTTCCCACCTAGCTACCGAGACAAAAAATCAAGCACTCTGCTGTGCCGGATACTGTTTTATCCACATCTTTTTTTCCCAACTTTTTTCGTATTTACCTTAAATACCCGTGTGGACAAAAGGACTTAAAAATTAGAAATGCAAACCTGTGCCGGGTTCAAATTACTCCAGGGTTGTTGCAACGTCGCGAGCTCCCACAAAATGACACCAAAGCTATATACATCAGATTTCTCATTTGATGGTTCATCGCGAAGAACTTCAGGTGCCATCCATTCCGGCTATCACAAGAAGAACCAGACAATATTTACTCCTTTATCTCATTGGTGAAACAAAGTGCCAAAGATGAACAAAAGACAAACAAATCATATGTTGAATGAAGAACTTACAGTCCCAGCAGCCGACTTTGATGAGAGAAATGTGTTCTCTATTAAACGAGAAAGACCAAAATCACAGACCTGACGAAAACATAAAACAGGTGAGGGACATGCAGCATCTTTGCTAGTAATAAAAGGTAGCTTCAATAAATAAAAGATTTACAGAATATACAAAAATAAACACCATAACAAAACACAATTATTTATCATAAACAACTTTGAGTAAGAGTTGTCATCATAAAGCATTATAGACACAACAAATAGACACAACTAAGAGACAATCACACTACACTATGCATGCTGCTAAGCTATGAAAAACAGATGCTTCTAACATATCACTGACATTAAGCAATGAGATGTATTAAAAATGCATCTCCTTTCTATTTTGTTGCTTGACATCAGAATAACACTATCAATCAGATCTCAGTACGATTTCCTGTGTGCATGCTGTAAAGAAATAAGATAATCAAGATCTTAGATTTTGTTCATGATGGGTTCAACTTGTCACAAAGAACAGCCCAAATACATGCTCCTAAGAGGAAAGACATCTATTACAAATCATTAGTGAACTAAAGAAACTGGTTGAATAAGAGATTCTGGAGAAGAGAAGAAGCAAATGATTAGACATGTGGCAAGCAAATGTAATGCACAAATATGAGACGTAATGAATAATAAACCAAAATACAATAGAACAACAACTAGTACTATTATCCCTCAATCCCACACTAGTGGGGATCAGCAGTAAGAATCCTCTACATTCATTCTGCTCCATTTTGACATGTCTCATTCCAATACGCAATAATTTGTTCGTTGACACACATATGGGTTCTCTAAGACTAGAAGTTCCCTATATTCTCACACTTATCTCCATAGTAAACTAAAATACACTAAAATGCCTTCCTCCTCGTAGAGTCTTAATGTCTTGAAACATGCTCATCCAGCACATTAGCATTGTGCCAGATGATCAAATACCAACATCCTAGTTACATGGCGATTGAACAACCATAGTTCCAGATGGTCAATGTCCATTTGGATGACAGAGAAACTTCTGGACCTAAACGTGCCTACAAAACCAAAAGTGTAATGTACAATCTTCAATAATATATATATAAAATATATTATGGAATTTAATCCTCTCCGCAGCATCAGTACAATGTTAATTCTCCAATAGCTGAGAAATCTGACATAAGCTTTACCCCTTTAAAACTTGCTTTTTGTTCTTCAATAGCTTATGCTTATAAAAGTTTCTGAAACTAGACATCCTCCCTTTCTGTCTGTCTCCCTCCATCCCCATCCCCCCCCCCCCACCCCAGAGCACTACTCTGGTAGCGTAAGTCTAGAACTGTATCAGTAGAAAAAGATAAATCTTTTTTTTTTTTGAGAAGATAAATTGCACTTTTCACCTTCACTGTATATTTTTTGTCCACTAAAAGATTTGGAGATTTTAAATCTCTATGAACAATGGGAGGATTGCGCTTATGTAGATAATTCATCCCCTTTGCCTGCACAAGATGATATTACGAAATTAGCCCCCGATGATAAATAAAATGTGGCAGAGTAGGGAAGCATTCATACCACATCGTAAGCCATAGACAACCGACGCCTTTCATCCAAAACCTCCCTCGCACCAGGTTTATGAAGAAGTCTGTATAAGCTACCTCTGTAATACAATTGCAACATTGGCACCGTCAGCTAAACTGAAAAATAAAAAGTCTGATTATTTGGAGGAGTTACCAGGAAAACCTTGATAAATATTCTGTAACTATGGACAAGTTTGGTCGCTGAGTGACAGCACCCATAAAAAGCACAATATTTGGATGTCGCAATCGCTTCATAATTGCAACCTAAAAAAAATGAAAGGTAAGCCAAGTTAGTGGAGTTGGTCTAGGGGAAACACACGATAAAACTGACATCCGCTCATTCTCATCTTCATACACCCTTTTTTCTCTTTCATCCAGTTTTCTTGTCATTTGTTGAGGAGATTGGGAGATCCCTAGATTACCTCCCGCAAAAATTCCTTGAATCGCTCCGCATGAAAATCTTGTTCCATGAGAATCTTCACAGCAACATCCTAATAAGTGCAAGCTTCCATCAGCATGCAATTATGAAGGAATAAAAGCAAGGCAAACAGAGTAATTCAGAAAGGTATATCTCAAATTTGACATGGCAATTACTACCCAAAAAGAAGAAGAAGAAGAAGAAGAGAGAGAAGCAGATAAAACAACAACATTTATTCAAGAGGCGGATCAGGCCAAAAGCAAAATAGAAATAAACAAATGCCCAAATAATTTATAAAATTACACTGAATAAATACCTCCCCGAAGTGCTCAATAAGTTAAAGAGATATAACCAAGATGAGTATCAAGAGCACAGAACTAAAAGGAAAATATCTTACAGATCCATTCCAATCAGCACGGTGAACGGTACCAAAAGACCCTGAAATACAAAAAACCGTGTTAGTTACATCAAAAGAGGCTGTTATGATACTATAGCATCCCACTATTACTAAAATGTGATGAGACGATCATAGCACGACACTAAAAAGGAAGATAAAAAACAGCAGGCAGGGATTACCTGCCCCAATCCTCTCCTTCAGAACAAGATCTTCCCAGGGAATATCGAATTCTTCTACTTCAAGGGCAAGGTCTCTACTTTGTTTAGCAGGAACAAGTTGACTTCCTCCCTCGAGAAACCTCATATCATTCCCTCTTTCTCTTGGGTCTGATAATGCCATCAGCGGTTGAGTATCTCCATGCCCAACTGGAGGGACATGCTTCACAGGAACCATGTCCCTGTCCAATTTCCATGCATTAATTGGAGGCACAGGTAACCGAGAAATTTCATCACGGTTACTTGAACTAGGGACTACACTGTTTCTCTCCATATTATTTCGGTCAGTTTGTCCTGATTCTCCATCAACAGCAGCTCCTGTGACAAATAATATTAATTAAAAACCTTAAAGAAGAACATGTTGGGTATAAAATTCAAGTACAAATCAAGGGAATTAGCTTGTCAAGAAAATAGTACTTCATTTGCATAGGAAACTGAAAGACTCTAGATATAGACATGCTAAAAGTGACTAAGATCAGAAAAGCTCCCATCTTCAGGGCAGGGAGACTACTCACTACTGATAATCAACTTCTCTAAGTAAATTAAGTCTGGTTTTGTGAAAGAAGAGAAAATACCATAATATTTTTAAAAAACGCAGAAATATTCTGTTTTCTTTTTTTTCGGTCAATTCTTTCCACAAACTCCGGATTTCTCTCTCAACATCTTAATTTCATCAATGTGAGTCGAGCCTTTTGGTCATCACATCCACTAAGCCAGAGAACTAGTCAACGGAAGAATTTATGAAACCAATTAGGTGCCAAGAAGATCGTGGGTCATCAAATGTTCAGAAGTGTGGGTCTGGTCTAGTCTGGAGGCCTTAGTGACCATACAAGAGGTCAGCTTGGCTTTCTAAAAGCAAAGACACTTCTCTTTTTTCCCCTTCATAAGCTTCTAAAACAACGCCGCCTATTTGAGCTCCTTCACATTGCCGGTCTCAAGCCCGATAAATGATGAGGGTTGTAGTAAGTTGGCAGCCAGTATTAAAATACTCATTTTACAATGAATCCTCAAAATACAGAATACCTTGGACGTAGATTTGTTTGCCAGTAAAAGATGTAGAGAATTTTTAGTGTTAGAAAACCTAAATTATTGAATATTGGGTTAAGACTTAAGACTGGTCTAAGGGACATGAACATCTAATGCTAGAAAACCATTATAAATTGTGTTAAACTGAACATCTCACATCATGTCATTGCAAAGGCCAAGCTTAACATCGGGGAAACAACCAAAATAAGCATCGAAGATGTATCTGTTCATGCAAGCAGGTAAGATTTATAGGATCACCTGCTGAAGGATCCTCGAACACAAGATTAAGCGATTGACAATCTGAGAAATACTGTTTGGCAAGTGACCTGAAATCAGTTGTTGGTTCAACTTCTCTGAATCTCGGAAATCGCAATGGTGAAGAAATTGAGATAGAAGATGGGCCATTGAGCGAGGAATCTGGTTCACATAAACATCCAGGGTTCCCAATCAAATCAACCAGGTACTCCCTGTATGGTGAAGAGCTAGATGTCAATCAAGACTATGTCTATGTCCTCCTTAACCTTACTAGCAATAGCATATATCTGGCTGTGTACAGAAAAACTAACACTTTCAGATTTTGATAAAGACTACCATTTTTTCATGCTAAATCCCAGTCAAAATAAGCACAGAAAAAATAACATCCTGCTGTTCGCTACACAATACTTGCTCCTAGTTTTTTCCATTTGATTTCTCTTCTCCACATTTAAGGGCTGAGCATAAGATAGGACCTCTTTGTAATCGAATCACGAACTTTACAATCTATTATTATTACGAATGTGGTAAAACGATTCCAGTCACATTAACAATAGGATCTGTCTTTTCAAATATTAAGATTCCCATCTCATCATACCAATAATCAACCACATCATTGTCACTCCAATATACTCCTATCATCCAAAAAGACTGGTACAATTACTACGTATAGGAGTCCAACAACTTTTTGTTTGACTACTATCTTTGTAATCAAATTCAAAACAATTTTAGCTATATTTCATATATAGTACTCTTATGCAGTCTCGAGATGCGTATTTTTTTCTTTAAAAAACATAAAGAAATCCATATCTGAAATCATATCAAATGCAGTGACCCACATACTCCAAACAATACCATTCACTTTGGCACCGAGGTTGTAGCAGTATGTACTGTTAACCCCAAATTAAATATGGTTTTGCCAAAACTAGGAGAGGCAGGTATTAACAAGTCCAAGGAGAAACTTCAGTTGGTACTAACATAGGCCAAGAACTGGATACAATGATTGATCTTACAGGCATATATTGCAGTATGATTGTCGAAAGACCACACAAAAATATAACAAACATCATCATTGTCATTTTTCCTAATCCTAGTATTGTAAGTTTCGTTACTATACACAAACCAGCTCTACACATTTCAAAGAAAGCAAAAACCAGAAAGGTCAAGAAATGTAGAAGTTGGCCATATTACACACTGAATACGAGGTAAAAGATTTTAGCCAACACAATCAAAGTTCAAATCAATTGTACATACTATCCAGATGAATACTAGAGCAGGGAAGTAAAGTTTGATTATCACAAATAAAACACATGAGGCATATGGTTTTCAAAACAAAGGAAAACTGCAACATCAATTCCTATCTATCATTGATTTAAATTTTCAAACAAACATGGCTTTCAAATTAGAGTGGACTTCTCATTCCCCTTTTCGCCAAATATGAACTAAAAATATATTCCATAGAGATCATTTATAACTTGGATTTGTACCTGTCAAGTCCAAATCGAACTAGACATGAGGAAGCATCAGCTCTATTACAATATTTACATCCTTTCGCAATTCGACATGGTAAATCAATGATGTCAGCTAGCACCTGCAACGAACATGTGAAATTCATGATAAAACATCAAACTTCCACAGTTCCACCAAAACCAAAATACTCCTGATTGAATGTACTCTAAGGAAACAGAAGAGACATAATTTGCAAAAACATGCTTTTTTCTTTATTTTTACTTAATTAAAAGAACACCAGTAGTCAGATATTGATCCTTAAATTCCGGCATAAGTAGATCTTGAAACTCTAAAACAGCAAACTTAGTATCAATGTATCACATTTAGAACATACTTTAAATAGCAAAGCTCGATGCCTACAAAGGCCAATAGACAGGCTACCAATGGGAAGCACGACAGATCCTAGACAATCCTTCAGGTCATCACTGCACTCCTTCCACATAGGAACCAACTCATCTTCTCCAGCAGAAGCTGTGCCCCTTATAAAACAAATAAAACTTAAATTACAAAAAGGAAAAACACGAAATGTCACTTCATCGGAGTTTGTAATAAGAAGTTTCTGGCACTCACCCCATATGATTGCAGACCACCTTAGCGAGCTGATCAACAACCTCTTTTGTTGTGATGCAACTAGCCGAGAGGTTATGGATCCGATTCTGCAGTTCCTTCAAGCTAGGATCGCTACGCCGATCAATCAAAATCACTTCAAGTGATGGTACTACAGAGGGATCAACGGCCCTCAATGATTCAATAGATGGAATGCGGGCACTTTCTTGCAGATTTGAGCAGACAATCCAGACATATGGATCCATCCCATGAATCAAGTAAAATCCATCAGGCACTTTGTCAAAGTACGATAAGCATCCATTTACCTGGTACAGAACAAAGATTCAAAGCAGATTGCTTTCAGCAAAAAAACCTGGGAAGTCTGGAAAGCATGATTGTGTCAATCAGAGAAAGAGATCATAAGAACATAAAACAAATAACAAAAACAATAGAATCCATAAGCAGAGTAAATTCTGCTTGACTGGTGAGAATGACAAGATACAAAATCACGAATGAAGATAGTTATTGAGTCATTCCTATTGGCACAGTAACAAGAAACACATGGAGAGAAAGGGACTGGTACAGGAAGAGAGGGTTTACCAATGCTCACATCTTACATACAAGAAACCTAAAACTCTCTTCTCCGAAACAGAACTTCTGAAGATAGCCTAAGCAGCTCAGCCTCAAAATTTAGTGTCTTTTCCACAAAAACCACAGTACTATATTCTGCTAAAAACTCCTATTTCTGGGGGAGTTATCTATCTTTAATATGGCAGCATCTTCTGCTGATTCTGAAAGCATATCTCCAAGAAGGACTCATTGAAGAAAGTAATAGACAATTTTGAAGTAGCAAGTATTTCTGATCCAATAACCATCACAACTACACAAATGTCACTCAGCACAGCAAAGAAGACTGGACTATTTAACAATGTCTATGAATCACAGCCTAGAAGAAGGGGAGTGTTTTTCTTTTCACCAACATAATTTGGGACTCCAATGTCTTACAATTCTAAGCCTATCCTAAAATGAAAGTCTCAGTTAAAGAACTATGCTTCTATACCCTCTTCTGTAAAAGAACTTTAAGATGTGACCAGTATATACTAAAAGCCTAATTTGTAAAATTCTAAAGACAAGTTATATCGAGAGTCTGTTAAAAGTGCCAACGCACAGATCAATTTTTGCGCTAAATGTTTCAATTTGAAAATCAAAACCAAATCACTGCAAAATGAGTACAGTGCTCCATTCAGCACTACTGCATAACAGATTGACATTCTACTTTTATGGAGAGGCTGGCCAAATATGTATTAAGGAATATTTATCAAAAAAGTAAAAACCAAAAGAGTTCTACCGAGCTTGAAATTGTACCAACGTTAAAGTCACGCAACATAATATCCATGCAGATCTTAGCCGATTCGGCAATTCTCAAGAAAAACAAAGGCGAAGGTCAGAAAAACCATAAACGCCCCATTTTGAGATAGCTAACAACAACAAAAAACCCAGTGTAACTCTACAAGTGGGGGCGTCTGCGAAGGTAATGAGCACGCTCAAGGGAAGTTGTTTCCGATAGACCCTCCGCTCAAGGGAAGTTTTTGAGATAACTAATCTCCCAATATCTCCACTACTCGGAAACTCAAGCAAAGATACCCTTCAACCGAATATATAAGATGTCATACACACTACTATTTTAGTGCTTGTTTTATCAGCATGAGTTATGGAAGCATATTTGTTACTTCAACAGACAGTAAAGAAGAAAAATATTCAGTCACCGCTAGTTTTCCGTAGATATCATTGTGAAAACAATACATTAACATGTGTGAACAAAAAACTTCTACCCCCTTCATCTTCCTAATATGCCTCATAGCAATCATATTTCTAAGAACAAGGGTAGATGAAACAAAAAAATAAGGTAAATAATTTCATTAATGTTGGAAAAAGTTCCGCTATACAAGCAATATACTAAAAAGTAGAGAACCTTCATCAACGAGGGTACATGAAACGAGAACGCTCCTCTCCTCATCCTTTTCTTTTCCCTAATTTACATGCTTCAATTCATATCTTCGGTCCAAAATAAAAGAAAGATCAGACACTCCAGAGAAAACCAAATTTATATCAAAACCAAAATATCCAAATGAGACAATCGGGTAATTTTTGACCAGTTAAACTCACCGAAAGCTTCTTTGTGAGCCTTTGTGAGGCTTCTGAATAAATACCCACCTCATTTTCCTCTCTTTGTTTCTCCACTTTCACCCGTCTAAAAAGTCTAGTATTGACAAATAGATCTTTATATTAGGAATATGCACGAGAATCGGCTAATGAGATTTATTAATGAACTTAACAAACAAGGCGTAATCAATGCATCTGCATCCATTGCTCGATGATTTTAGATTCTAACTCAAAATGACATGTTCTTCTCTAACTGAGACCTAGCCCTCACTAAAGTTTTAAATATATTCCAAAATCCATTTCACCGCCCAATAGCGACAATTGTCTTGGGCAATATACACAGTATTTGAAATACTGGAAAGAAATACCATTGAGGTAATATTTCCAAACGTTTTGGCACATTAAACCAAGGATGTCCTAAAGTTCCTCCATCGAAATGTCGTACGAGATAAGGAAGGATGAAAATCACGGGAGACCAGGGTTCAAATCCTAACAACCAGGGTTCAAATCCTAGCAGACATAGAAATTCTCTCATCTGCCTAAGCCTTGATCGGCAAAAGTACCCAATACTTGTGTTGATTGGAGGTAACAAGTACTCGACAGAATAGTTGAAGAGCGCAAAATTGGCTTGTACGCCATCGTTATAAAAAAGGCATGTATGTCTACATTTTTCTTTCGTATAACCATCTGGTATTCGAAACTCACTGGCCCAACTAATCTCAATCGCGTCGTATAGGGGGCCACTAAAAGGGGAAGCGCTCCTTACTAGAAGTTTCTCCATTCCCCGAACTAGAAGTTAACATGTTTTCTCTATCATTACAAGCATCTCCCACGTCAGAAAATATTTGCTTTGCTAAAGTAGAGAAGCTCCTCCCTACCTATCATTTAAGATGTGAAGTCATCAATGTGCCAGCTTCCACCTCGTTATTACATTTGTTTGCTACAACGACACCTGTGAATATACTATCAACTATTTTATTCATACGTTACCAACATTTTTGTCTAGATTCACGGTCAAATATTAAGCTATTGTAGTAGAATTTTGACATCTGTAGGATGGCAAACAACATTTGGTTTTCGCTAGTTAATGGTTCTTTCTTTCTTCAGGATTTTGTCTTGACTTCTGCTGATGTAGAATTGAGGAAAGAGATTGCATCACGTTCCAATCTTTTTGATAGAGCCGCCAAATTGAGCATTCAATTTTAGTAAAGCACTTATAGCATCCTAAAAGGAAGTTAAACGATTTGTTAAATCTCACTTTCATCCATCTTACATTTCAAAGGGAGCTACAAACTGAACACGTTACTTGATATGAGATAATTCATATTTTTACGCTCACATCAATGTTTTGTCCAAACTAGACATTCCACTCTCCTTAAAGGTAAGTTAAACAAGTTGTTAAATTTCACTTCTTCTTCCGTCCTAATTTCCCCGATTAAAAGGCGGCTACTAACTCAACATGCTGTCACTGGATATGTGCTAATCCACAATTTCTACTCCATGCCAAATTAAAACTAGACATTCAAATTTTAAACTAGTGCTGGGAACACAACCAATTAAAGTGGCAGTAGGGTTGTTAAACCCACTAACTTCATATTGATGTAATCATTAAGATGCACGTATCATTTTGGAATGCTAAAATCAAACACTCGATCTTCCATTCCAAATAATTAACCTCGTCTCAACTCTCAAGAGATTCCGCAACAATGTTAATCTAAAAACAACTCGACTTAATCTAAAAGATTCTTAAAAATGTTTTCTTATAAATATTGTATTATGTTAAATTTTCAAGTAACATTCTAATGTATTTGTTATTTTTGAGTTTATACAATATATGATCTATCGAAGCCTACCCCATGTTTAAGTAGGACGGTGTTTAAGTAGGACGGTGATTCTCATTCCAGTTTCATGAATCGAAACGATCTTACATATTAGGTAAATGTTATCCAGTTTATTAATAGAAGAGAATAATTTTTTTACTTCCATCCAAGGGAACACCGTTTTACTTCTAATACAAAAAATTCTAGGAAGAACATCAGAAACAATGTGCGGATCTTCAGATATAGACATTCAGAACCCGGCGCACAAACAAAACCAAGAATAGAATGAAAAATCACACTTTTGAAGTGGATTTTGTGATCTGTAACATGGGTTCTGTCCCATTTCTACTATGTTCTTCCAGTTTTTTTTAATACTAAACAAAGTACATTGTTTTAAATTGCAACCTTCAAGATCCTTTGCAAATTTATCTAGGGCACCGAGCTGCTTTCTAGCTGTTTTCTTCTATACTCTTACTTTATCTAGATTATACTTAATTTCACCCTGAATTCTCAGAGACATCGTTTCCAGGCCAACCTATCAATGTAAATAAGATTTGAAGCGTGCACTTCTAAGTTTAGGAATAAGAAAAGTAATCAGAATGGTAGTCTTAGAAAGTATGTCATTAAACTTAAACTAATTCACTGTACAAGATAATTCCCCAATGGGCAACCTAGGGAGTCGACGCCCAAAAAAGAAATGAATATTTATGTAAGATGCAATAACAATCACATGGCACTGTAATATTCTATAAATATCTTCTACTCTTCTAATCCCGAAACAAAAGCCGATTCTTTTTCGCTTATCCAGAACTTCATCCACTTCTCCAAAAGAGAAACTTTTATCCACGCGATACAATTCTTCTCCACTTCCACCGGCGTGTTTGTTTTAATCAGCAAGCAAAAGATTTCATAAACACATTATGAAAAACATGCTTTTTAATGAATAAACAAAAGACTCTCATTAACACCTTATGAAAAATGTGTAATGTAAAAGTCCTTTTATCTTCTTTAGTGGGTATCGGGTGATCTACTTCATACTACATTAAAATTCAAACTCAAAAGAAATCAATTTTATTCTATTTTGGACCTCCTTTTACTGAAACACAATTACAACTATTGCTTTAACACTCTTTTCAATTAATTTTATGGAGCGATCATAAATTATGAAGTAATTCCTATATCGCAATACTGTTTTTGGATATTATGTTGTATTGGTTGGATACACTGGATCTTAGAGTTATCTTCATCAATCATGCACATACTATATGTAGAACGAGTATGGGTCTCATAATTTGTCTTGAATATTCTAGACAAGAGTTTACAAATTCTCCTCCATAATGGATTGATAAAGGGAATCTTCTCGGTAGTTTGTACCACACACATCGATTATTCATACAATGTATCAAAAACAGTAAAAGGGCCTTACCTTTTATTACCTTCTATGTGCCTATACAAGCTGACCTATGTATAAATTTAAAAGTAACAGGCATCATCGTTTCCAGTAAGGTTATGTGTCGGGTAAAAAATTCATGTCAGTTCAGGTAAACATATCTCCTTACGAATCATACTTAAGCTGCAGGTGCATCAAGAGCGCAGACAACCATATAAGGGTCTATCAGGTAAACATAACTCCTTGCCGAGGGCCTGTGCACCCCCGGGATTAGTCGGGGCTCAAAGAGACTCGGACACCCGGTGCAAAATAAAAAAAAAAGGGTCTAAGGGATATACAATACCTTAAAGTGGATAACAACCTTTGTTTTCCTTTTCAATCAAGAATTAGATAGCCGGTCAACCAGATTTTGAATGAAACACTTAACACATTAACCTGTACTTATATAATGATAAAAGAATACCAGAATACACACTGCCGATTTGAAAAGAATCCATTCCACATTGATGTTGCATTATACAATGAGAAAGGAAACTGTCATTCACAGAAAAAGAACAACTTCCAATTATTTGTGGAAAATAAAAGATGGATATCCACTGTATATCTCGTTACAACACTACCGGAGTAGCTTAAGATGTTAGGCAACCTCTGAGAGACTAAAACAATTAATTTCGTTCTTGAACTCCACATTACGTGACACATTAGTCTCGACATATTCTAGAGATATCAGGATGCAGTACTACTATAGAAGCTACTCATCTTTATAGGAGTTGTAAACAGTGTTGTCAAAGGCGCGCTTAAAACGCGCTTAAGCCCTGAAGCGAGGCTCAAAACATGTTGAGCGTTTCGCCTCGCTTTGTGGGCGCTTTAGTATCGCATCAAGGCTCTTAGGCATACTTTTACTTGCCAATGAGTGTAATCCTGAAAAGGCATCATTAAACAATTGATATTTCACTTTATCGTAAATTTTTTCCAATTTTTTTGTCCATATATTTGTTATTCATGCTTATTTTATAAGTCTTAGACTACATATACATGTTTTTACTTTTTCTCCAGTTGCGCCTTTTTTCATTAAAGCCCACGCTTTATTTGCGCTTTACGCTTTTCGCCTTTGATAACACTGGTTGTAAAAGGATCCAACAATTTTAATATATGACAACTGTTTAAGTGCACTTACATTTGAAGAAACACATTCATTACGAATTTTGTGTGTTGGTATGAAGGAAATTGCTTTCCAGGAGAATATCACCTTACATCGTGAAAATGTTTTCCCCAGGAAATTTTTTCGCTGACAACAGGGAATTGGCTTTTCCTCCTTATTTTTGGACAGAAGTCATTGTCCTCTTACTCCACAGTTAAACATTAGACATTATTGTTATCACCTAAACACTACCATAATACCCCGTCCTCCACCTTTTACTATTAATCTACGTCACCTACATTTATACCAAACCAAACACTCCTCAGCACCAATCTATTGCCTATTTCAAAGATTTGGTATCCAAACCAATTCTTTGTTTTTTTTTGTGTACAATGCGAATTGTTCAACACATTCCTAAAGCATAAGAGGCACACATACAAATAAATATAGACATGGGGAAAAAATCAACACAAACGAATAACCCTTAACCATACCCAGAATCGATGGGAAACGGTCTCGACTGAAGCAGCTGAAGCAGAAGCACGGGAAGCGGATTCATCAGGCACAGGATCCAAGAAATTGGGATCATCGGCACACGTAGCTTCTGAAGAGAGCCTTAAAGCCAACGCTAACTGCAGCTGGTAACTCTCCTCAGTCTGCTGTGCCCAACTCTTAGAAGATGAGCCACACAAATTAGCAGCATCCAACGGCTTCATCCTCAATTCAGCACCGCCACCGCCACCGCCACCGTCATTGAGATATCCAAACGATGCTTCAGCATTAGAAAGCGACGACGGCATGTAATACTCCCCGGAGATCGAACTCTCACCGAAGCTACTCCCACTCGATTGCCTTTGTAAACCAATCGAACCTGGAAACGGTGCCGCCGCACCGATCCGATTTGTCGTCGGCGCTTGCATCATACGGTGATCAATCAAATCCCAATCATATCCTCTATTATCACCTGCTCCTTTGCCTTTATTACTCTTCTCGCCAGAATGAGACTCGTAATACTGAGCTCCTCCGCCGCCACCTCCGTACTTCGAAGGCGGAGGAAGGAAATTATCGTCGGGAACTTGACTCAATAAAGTATAATTCGATCGTCTACCTGGCATTTCCATCTCAGAGTTCAATTTTCCTCTTTCCTCTGAAATTTCTTATCAAATTCACAAAACCCTAGAAATCGTCATCCCAGTGGTTTTAGCTGAAAACTGTGGGTTCAACTCTCTCTCTAAACTTTCTCTCACTAAATTTCTTTCTTCTTCTCCTTCTTCTTCGTACTTGTCGAATGAGAAGAAAAGAAAAAAGAAGAGAGAGAAAAAGGATGGGGATGTTTTTTCTTTTTATTTTGGTGGGCTTAGTCGTAATATTCCTGGAATTTTCGTCTTTAAGTTACAAGTTTGAGTCAATTGTATTAACTTCCCCATTACTTTATCATATTTCAAATGGTCCCCTCTCTGAGTTTAAGAATTACGACACTTTGGCTCCCAAGTTGGCATTTCTTTCTTTTCCATCTTCGCATTTGATAATTGTGTTGTGTTGGTTTATAGGGGTTTTTGGGTTGGTTATGCTTCAATTCAATACTAAATTAGTATAGTGTTAGTTTATAGGGTTAATGTGCTTTTTACCGTTAAAAATCTTTATTATTCACCTAAAGAAAAAGAGCGAATTGCAAAAGTAAATATATTTTTTGGAAGATATCTTATATTCTTTTAGTTTTATAATGCAGACGATTAAGTTAATATTTCAGAGAAGTTGATAGATACATTAACAAACCCTGTTAGTTTGATCTTTTCCTATCTTTTAATTGATTCAGACTATAAACTAAATGTGATAAATAACACTCATCAAGTTTGATAATAGAACTTAAGTTAAACACATTTCTTGAAAGATATCTCAAATTCTAATATTTTTTTAATAATGCAAACCAATTAAATTTAGATGTCAAAGATGTTGATGCATACATCAACAACACTAGTTGATTTGATTTTTTCTATCTTTTAATTGGTTCAATCTGTAGGTTAAATGTGACATTATAAATAACACTCATTGAGTTTGATAATGATTAGCCTTTTAGCCGTTGTTTCAATATCTTATTGTCTTACCACTTATACATACACAAATCAAATTAATGTCTTAAACTTAGCTCCCGTTTGGACAAAGATTTTTTTTACTTTTTCAAAAAATAATAAAACATTGTATTTGCTCAGGGAATTTGATCAGTTTTCGGAAAAAAAATTGAAGAATTTTTTTTTAAAATTCTTAAAATTAGTTTGGGCTAGTTTTTTGGTGAAAATTTTTCTTCCAGTTACAAAATTTTAATTTTTTTCAAGTAAATGAATGTCCACTCACGAAATGTTGTTATAAAAGTATCAAATTAAATGGAACAAAGTGTAATTTTAGAATCAAAATGGATGTGTCTTGCATTTATGTAAAATTAGAAGGATAATCTTTGTTGTGAGGAGTTCATCGGATTGTGTAGGTGAAGTGGTGAACGGTGGATTTTGATTTGTTGTGAAGAATTCAAAGTTGGAATTTTGGACAGACTTTTATTTGTTTTTTTCCTTTTTTCTTATTTTGGGAAAACCCATGGCTTTTTGTGTTGAATTCAGACGAACAGTTACAAAGGTGAGAAGAAATTGTGGGCTTTTTGACACGCGCTGGTAGGAAAAGAACATGTGGGGATAAAAGGTACAGTAATTTTATTACTTCTGAAACGTGTTAATCCACTTCTATTTTATTTTTATACAATTAGTTAGAGATTTTGGCTTTTATCGGTTCTCAAAATTTCCAGTTTTTAGTTTTTACTACTTATGAAACGTGTTAATCCACTTTTCTTTTATTTTTATACAATTAGTTAGAGATTTTGGCTTTTATCAATTTTAAAAATTTTCGGTTCTTCGTCGTAATGAACTTCTTGTATTGGTTAAAAAATAGACGTAATATATGTACCATCCGAAAAAGAACGTGTAACTAAGATTGTTCAGTCAGTTTACATAACAGTTAGAATGTAAATAAAAAAATTAAAAAAATTGAGATAGATAGAAGACGACTCCTCAGAAAATCAACTTGAGTATTCGGAGATTACTTGAGTTGTCTTCTCATTTTTCCTTTTGAAGTATAAAAAATACAATTCGAAGTATTTTTTGTGATAAAAATTAGTTAAATTACCAATTTCACATTGACAACCTAAGGACTTTTTATTAATCAATCGAAGAGCTTGGATTGTAGACTATCTTATATTTGTATTTTCGGGACTCATTCTTTTCGGCTAACTTTCCAATAAATCTTTTACAAGCTCGCAAATAATTAATATTTGAATATATAACTTTCTAACTATAAGCAAAGTCAGTAATTACCCAACATTAAAAGGTATCAACAATCCTTAATAATTGTAGTACGGGGATTAAAATCCATAGTGGCTTTGAAATGAAAAGGTCGGCCTCTATATTTGATTTGCTCATTTAAAATCTCTGGTTCGATTAAGAAATGGATTAAGATAGTAGCTGAATCTTTGCATTTTGACTTTTGAAATCATGAACTCGTTGATATTATAACCTCTTTAATCAAAAGTTTCGGGTTCGAGTAATGGGATGTAGTAGAAACTTTTGAAGACATCATTTTTTCCTTTAATGGGTCGTACACTATGTGAATCTGAACTAGATGAGCCAGTGGATTTCAAATACCATAAAAAAAAAAAAATCAACGGACAAGAAATTCGTCAAATTGAAAAGCTCAATTTCAGTAAAAAAATTTCGTTTGGTAAATTTTCACGTCAGTTTATAAAGTAGCTGAAATAAGGATGTTGAAATGGATGTGTGGGGATACCAGAAAAGACAAGATTAGCAACAAAGTTATTATGGATAAGGTGGGTGTGGCCTCGGTGGAGGACAAACTGCGGGAATCGAGGCTGAGATGGTTTGGGCACGTGCAAAGGAGAGCCTTAGATGCCCCGATCAGAAGGTGTGAGAGATTGACCATGGCGGGTCTAAGGACGGGTAGGGGTAGGCCAAAGAAGTATTGGGATAAGGTGATTAGGCATGATATGTCATTGCTCCAACTTACCGAGGACACCCTTGATACGAAAGGGTAGAGGTCGAGAATCATGGTAGAAGGTTGACAGGTAGTCGTTAGTCTCTTAGTCTTATCAGTAGTACTAGTACTATTTTTGCATTTTTCTTATTCTTTATTATTACATGTTGTATCATTCGCTCCTATTATATTGTTGTTACTACTGTTTGTTACTTTATTTTATTTGTTCCTTTAGTTGAAGGTCTATCGAAAACAACCTCTTTTCTTTCATAAGGTAAGGATAAAGTTTGCGTACACACTACCCTCCTTAAATTGCAGCGGTAAGATTACATTGAGTTTGTTGTTGTTCGTAAATTTTCGCGTCAGCCTTGTGTGGCATTTGGTCGGTCATGGATATAGTTATTAGATGGAGTAGTGACGAGAGGAAATAAATGAACAAAACAAAATTGGATGGGAGGTAAACTCTTGGTAAAAGTTGGTGGCTACTTACCACAATTGAAACTGTTTTAAATTGTATAGCCAGAGAAGTTTCCCTATATAATTGTTTAGTACACTCACATGGAATAAATTATAGACCAAATTCGGATAATACTTTCTAGTGAAATTTCCTTTAATGGTTTTGATGGTCAAGTAATATAAACATTGAATGTCACATGTCTTTGGCATGGCCTTTAGCACCTGTAATGCACAATGTTCATGGTATACCACAGCACAAAATTAAAAGGCGTGTCAATTGTGTGCGATGGTGTTAAATTTTTCTTATATTGTTCGGTCAGGGTGGTATGCGTTCCACATCCTTGAGTGTCGCATATTAGTTTTTGGGTTACGATTGAATCTTGGCAAGGTGTATGAGAGCTTCTATCCTAAAATGTACAACAGCTTGAATTATCACAAAGATTTATTTAGGAAGGTAACCAAGAATTGAAGGCCTTGATTTAAAAAACTGATAAAGTGAGGATGTTTGAATTAATGGAATTCCAATAAATACAAATACAAAGCTGCCTTTAAGCACTTTTGAAGGAAACTCCTTTTGGAATATGTAACGATCCGACCAGTCGTTTTGAGAGTTGTAGCCCCATTCCCCCATTTAGTGCTCATTTTATACTTTATAGCTGTTATGTGACTTGTCGGGGTAGTCGGTTCAGGTCCGGAGAGATTTCGAAATAAATTGAGACACTTATTCTCCAAAATGAAAACTTAAGTTGAAAAGGTTGACAGGATATTGACTTATGTGTAAATGACCCCGGAATAAAATTTTGATAATTTCAACAGCTCCGTATGGTAATTTTGGACTTAGGAGTATGTCCGAAATTTTATTTGGAAGTCCGTAGTTAAATTAGGCTTGAAATGACTAAAATAGGAATTTACGTTTGGAAGTTTGACTGGGGAGTTGACTTTTTGAAATCGGGGTCGGAATCCAATTCTGAAAATTTTTATAGCTCCGTTATGTCATTTATGACCTGTGTGCAAAATTTGAGGTCAATCAGAATTGATTTGTTTGGTTTCGGCATCGAATGTTGAAGTTGGAAATTCTTAAGTTTCATTAAGCTTGAATTGGGGTATGATTCGTGATTTTAGCGTTGTTTGATGTGATTTGAGGTTTCGACTAAGTTCGTATGATATTTTAGGACTTATTGGTGTATTTGGTTGAGGTCTCGAGGGCCTCGGGTGAGTTTCGGATGGTTAACGGATCAAAATTTGGACTTAAACAACTACTGAAATTTTTTCTGATGCCTGTATCGGGGGCAGGAATTAGGGGCAGCGACCGGGGGCACGCCTGGATAGAAACTTCAAGTTATAAAAAGGGGATTTCGTCCCATTTTCTATTTTTGATGAATTGTAGCTTGGGGAGAGGCGATTTTTGAGAGATTTTCAAGGAAAAATATCGGGGTAAGTGATTCTAACTCGGATTTGGTCAATATACACGAATATATCATTATTTTCACCATTTAATCAGTGTTTTGAGACGGAAATTTGGGAAAAATTGTAGAAATCTCATAAAACGAATTTTTGAGATTTCAATGTCGATTCGGAGTCGGATTTGAGTGAAACTAGTATGGTTAGACTCATAATTGAATGGGTTATCGGATTTTGTGAGTTTCGTCGGATTCCGAGACGTGTGCCCGACGCGTGATTTTTGAGTTAAATTTCGGATTTTGTTGGAAATTTTGTATTTTCATATGGAATAAATTCCAATAAATTGTATTGACTGAATCGAATTAATTATGACTAGATACGAGACTTTCGGAGGCTAATTCACGAGTCAAAGGCATAACAGAGTAAAAAATTACACAAGTCGAGGTAAGTGACTTGTCCAACCTTGTGTGGGGGAATGCCCCTTAGGATTGATATTGATATGAAAATGTTGATGTGTTGAAAGTCGTATACACGAGGTGATGAGTGTGTATACGGGCTAAATGTGGAAGATTATGTCTTTAAATTGTGTAGAGCACTATTGCATATTAATTAAATTATTTATTCGGTTATATTCATCATCATTGATCTATTTTTATATTTTAAATTTGCCTAACATTTTTTCTGCTAATTGCTTTACCTGTTTAATTGAAACCGTGTTTATTTTATTCTGTGCTCAATATTTGAAAGTTGAATTTCTTAATTGAATTATTATTAATATGAAGTATTTGACACTTTTAAATTTGGTATTGAGGCAACGTGCTAAAAATTGTGAAATATTATTTTTGCTGAGTTATTCATTTTCGAATATTTTGTGAGATTTTTATATTTATTGTGATTGAACTATGAGCTCCTTATTGTGAAAAATATTGTTGTTATTGATTTATTTTGGCAAGTCAAAATATTTGAACACTTGAGGTGCAAATTATGATATATTATTATATTGACACGCATGCGGTGGTATAAGGTCTGGATGTTGAAATGCATGCGGTGAGATAAGGGTGGCTTGATATGCGTGGCTAGTAGTGAAACTACTAGAAGTCATGCGGTGTGATAAGGGTGGCTAAAACGCGGGATGCTATTTCGGGAAAAATATTTTCTTTAAAAATAAATGTGAAGGCTCCCGCAGTGATATAAGAAAATGAGATATTATGAATTTAATTATGATTTGGAACTACGAGGCGGTACCTCGGGAGTGCCCTTGTTGATATTTCTTTATGGCTGCATTTGCCTTTGGTTGTTTTGGCGATTTCCTTAAAGTTGTAAATTTATGTTTTTCCTTTCGCGAGGTATTGTTTGTCCTTATTCTGTGTAGTTAAATTGTGACATACTACTTACTTGATTTATTCTCATTGTCATTTTTATTATTATATTGCTAAACTTTCCACCTTGTCTTTATTATTCCAGTAGGGCCTGACCTGACCTCGTCACTACTCTACCGAGGTTAAGCTTGGCACTTACTGGGTACTGCTGTGGTGCACTCATACTACGCTTATGCACATCTTTTTGTGGAGATCTAAGTACTTCCTATCAGACCAGGCATCAGTGAATTAGACTGTACACGAGACTTCAAGGTACATCTGCCAGCGTCCGCAGACCCCGGAGTCCCCTTCTATCCTTATTATGTCGTTTTCCTTATTTTCTTTAGACTCTAATGTATAGAGACACTGAGGATAAATTCTTAGAAGCTTGTGACTTATTCCTACCGGGTTCTAGGAGTTTAAATTGTTAAAGTTGCAGTTCTTATTATTCGACTGTTAAGGATTAAATTTTAGTTTATATTCAGTTATTCCGCGTTGATAGGCTTAGCTAGTCTTAGAGACTAGGTGCCATCACGACATCCTACGGAGGAAATTTGGGGTCGTGACAAGTTGGTATTAGAGCTTTAGGTTCATAAGTGTTATGAGTCACAAGCAGGTTTAGTAGAGTCTCGCGGATCGGTACAGAGATGTGTGTACTTATCTTCGGGAGGCTATGGAACTGTTAGGAAAATGTTCACTTCTTTGATTCCTTATCATGCACATTTGTTGACTTCGAAGTTCTAAACCATTGTCTTTCTATTCTCTCGCAGATGGTGAGGACACGCACAACTGGATCCGATGATCAAACACTCGCGCCCCCTGTTGGAGCCACAGGAGGCCGAGGTCGGGGCAGAGGCCGAGGAAGATCACGTGGTGCAGCCAGAACACCTGCACGAGCTGCTGCAGAGCCACCAGTAGCTCCAGTTGGAGAGCATGCACCTGAGATGCCTGTTACTACCCCTCCACTTCAGGAGACCCTTGCCCAGTTTTTGAGCATGTTTGGCACTCTAGCTCATGCAGGGTTGATTCCACTTGCTCCTGCCACATCTCAGGCTGGGGGAGGAGCACAGACTCCCGCCGCCCTTACCCTAGAGCCACGGGCCCAGGTTGACCATGCCCCAGAGGTTATACCAGTGTAGCCAGTTGTCCCAGTTCGGCCCGAGGCTATGACATCAGTTTAGGAGGGGGAGCAACTCGGGCTCGAGAGGTACAAGAAGTACCACCCTCCCACTTTCAGCGGTTTGGCTTCAGATGATGCTCAGGGTTTTCATGAGGAATGTCACTGTATCCTCCGTACTATGAGTATTGTGAATTCTAGTGGGGTTTCACGACATTCTAGCTTAGAGAAGCGGCCTACCAGTGGTGGCAGGCATACGAGTTGGATAGTCTGGTTAAGGCAGCTTCACTCAATTGGACTCAATTTTTAGATATATTCTTGAGGGAGTATGTTCCTCAGAGTCTTAGAGATGCATGGCGCGCAGAGTTTGAGCAGCTGCGCCAGGGTACTATGACCGTGTCAGAGTATACGGTCCGATTTAGTAATTTGGCTAGGCATGCACCAGCCTTGGTTTCTACTATTCGAGAGCGGGTTCGTTGATTTATTGAGGGGCTCCACCCTAGTAATAGATTCAGTATGACCCGAGAACTGGAGATGGACATCATATTCCAATAGATAGTGTCAATTGCTAGGAGATTGGAGGGTATGCGGACTCGGGAGAGAGAAGAGAGGGAAGCTAAAAGACCTCGGGATTCTGGCACATATAACATTTCTCGTGCCCACCTGCAGCCCGTCATGGTAGAGGCTATGTGAGCCGTCCTATTCATTCAGCACTTTCAGCTTCCAGCAGTATTCTGGCTACTCCCAGACCTCAGGTTCTATATTATGCACCGCCAATGTCTACTGTACCTCCTGTACGGGGTGCTTTCGGTGGCCAGTCCAGTTGATCAGGCCCGAGCCAGTCCCAAAAGCCACGTCCTGCGAGGGCTTATTTTGAGTGTGGTGACACTCATCATATCATGAGGGATTGCCCCAGACTTAGGAGGGGTGCACCTCCACAGATTTTTCAGGCCCCACCCAATCTATAGGGCCCTTAGGCTTCTCAGGCCATGATTACTACACCAGCTGCCACTCCACCTGCACAGCCAGCTAGAGGTGTAGGTCGGGCAGGTAGGGTTCGCCCTAGAGGGGGAGGCCAGGCCAGATATTATGCCCTTCCTGCTAGGACGGAGGCAGTTGCATCCAATTCTATTATCACAGGTATTGTTCCGGTCTGTCATAAAGATGCATCAGTCTTATTTGATCCAGGCTCCACTTATTCTTATGTGTCATCTTATTTTGCCTCGTATTTGGGCATATCCCGTGATTCTTTGAGTTCTTCTATTTATGTATCTACACCCGTGGGTGAATCTATTATTGTTGACCGCATTTATCAGTCGTGCTTGATTGTTATCAGTGGTTTTGAGACCAGAGCTGATTTATTATTGCTAAGTATGGTGGATTTCTATATTATTTTGGGCATGGATTGGTTGTCGCCCTATCACGCTATCCTTGATTGTCATGCCAAGACGATGACGTTGGCTATGCCAGGTCTACCTGGCTAGAGTGGAGAGGTACCTTGGATCATGTTCCTAGCAGGGTTGTTTCATTTATTAAGGCTCAACGAATGGTTGAGAAGGGGTGCGATGCGTATCTGGCCTATGTGAGAGATGTTAGTGTTGATACTACTACTGTGGAGTCAGTTCCTGTAGTAAGGGATTTTTTCCTGATGTATTTCCAGCGGATCTTCCGGGTATGCCACCCGACATGGATATTGACTTTGGTATTGATTTGTTACCAGGCACTCAGCCCATTTCTATTCCACCATATCGTATGGCCCCAGCAGAATTGAAGGAATTAAAGGAGCAGTTACAGGAGCTGATTGATAAGGGTTTTGTTCGGCTCATTGTATCGCCTTAGGTTGCTCCTGTCTTATTTGTGAAGAAGAAGGATGGTTCTATGCGGATGTGTATTGATTACCGCCAATTGAACAAGATTACAGTGAAGAACATGTATCCATTGCCACGTATTGATGACCTATTTGATCAACTTCAGGGTGCCAAAGTGTTCTCTAAGATTGACTTGCGTTCAGGCTATCATCGCTTGAAGATTCGGGAGCCAGATATCCCGAAGACTGCTTTTAGGACTCGGTATGGTCATTATGAGTTCCTTGTAATATTATTTGGGCTGACCAACGCCCCGACAATATTTATGCACTTAATGAATAGTGTATTTCAGCCCTATCTTGATTCTTTCGTCATTGTGTTTATTGACGACATTCTGCTGTATTCCCAGAGTCGGGATGATCATGAGTAGCACCTGAGGACTGTGCTTCAGACTTTGAGAGGAAATAAGTTATACGCAAAATTTTCAAAGTGTGAATTCTGGCTTGATTCAGTAGGATTTTTGGGTCATGTGGTAACGAACAAGGGGATCCAGGTAGATTCAAAGAAAATTAAAGCAGTGTAGAGTTGGCCCAAACTGTCATCAGCTACTGAGATCTGGAGTTTTCTTGGCTTGGCAGGGTATTATCGCCGATTTGTAGAAGGTTTCTCTTCTATTGTTGCACCTATGACCAAATTGACCCAGAAGGGTGCTCCGTTCAAGTGGACCGAGGAATGTGACGAGAGCTTTCAAAAGCTCAAGACAACTTTGACCACAACCCCAGTATTGGTATTGCCTACAGGTTCAGGGTCTTATACTGTGTATTGTGATGCGTCACGCATTGGTCTCGGTGCAATGTTGATACAAGATAGTATGGTGATTGCCTCTGCGTCCAGACAATTAAAGGTACATGAGAAGAATTATCCGGTCTATGACCTTGAGTTAGCAGCTATTGTTCATGCCTTGAAGATTTGGCGGCATTATTTGTACGGTGTCCATTGTGAGGTCTACACCGATCACCGGAGTCTACAACATCTGTTTAAACAGAAGGATCTTAATTTGTGACAGCGAAGATGGTTGGAGTTGCTTAAGGATTATGATATCACCATTCTCTATCATCCCGGAAAGGCCAATGTAGTGGCCGATACCTTGAGTCGTAAGGCGGATAGTTTGGGCAGCTTAGCATATTTACCGGTAACAGAGAGGCCTTTAGCCTTGGATGTTCAGGCCTTGGCCAACCAATTTGTTAGATTGGATGTTTCCGAGCCGAGCCGAGTTTTGTCTTGTGTGGTTTCTCAGTCTTCTCTGTATGATCGTATCAGGGAGCGTCAGTATGATGACCCCCATCTGCTTGTCCTTAAGGACACAGTTCAGCACGGTGATGTCAAAGAAGTCACTATTGGAGATGACAGTGTATTACAGATACAGGGCAGGCTATGTGTGCCTAATGCAAATGATTTGCATGAGTCGTTTCTCCAGGAGGCACACAGTTCGCGGTACTCCATTCATCCAGGCCCCGCGAAGATGTATCAGGATTTGAGGCAGCACTATTGGTGGAGGCGGATGAAGAAAGACATAGTGGAGTATGTCTCCCGGTGCCTAAATTATCAACAGGTGAAATATGAGCATCAACGACTGGGTGGATTGCTTCAGAGGTTAGAGATTCCAGAATGGAAATGGGAGCGAATCACTATGGATTTCGTTGTTGGGCTCCCACGGACTCAGAGGAAGTTCGATGTTGTTTGGGTGATTGTGGATAGATTGACCAAGTCAGCTCATTTCATTCTTGTGGTTACTACTTACTCTTCGGAGTAGCTGGCTCAGGTTTACATTCGCGAGATTGTTAGGCTTCATGGCGTACCGATATCTATCATCTATGACCAGGGTACGCAGTTTACATCACGGTTCTGGAGAGCTGTACAACGAGCGTTGGGTACTCGGGTAGAGTTGAGTACAATATTTCACCCTCAGACGGACGGGTAGTCCGAGCGCACTGTTCAGATACTGGAGGATATGCTTTGTGCATGTGTGATAGATTTTAGGGGTGCTTGGGATCAGTTCTTGCCACTTGCGGAGTTTGCTTACAATAATAGTTATCAGTCGAGCATTCAGATGGCGCCATATGAGGTCTTATATGGTAGGAGGTGCCGGTCTCTAGTAGGTTGGTTTGAGCCGGGTAAAGCTAGACTATTGGGTACGGACTTGGTTCAAGATGCTTTGGAAAAGGTTAAATTGATTCAGGATAGGCTTCGTACAGCCCAATTTAGACAAAAGAGTTATGCAGATCGGAAGGTTCGTGATGTTACATTCATTGTAGGTGAGCGAGTCTTGCTCCGGGTTTCACCCATGAAATGTGTTATGAGATTTGGGAAGAAGGGCAAGTTAAGCCATAGGTATATTGGGCCTTTTGAGATTCTTGAAAGAATTGGAGAGGCGGCTTATAGACTTGCACTACCACCTAATCTCTCAGCAGTTCATCCAGTGTTCCATGTTTCCATGCTCCGAAAGTGTCACGGCGATCCGTCTCATGTGTTAGACTTCAACTCAGTCCAGTTGGATAAGGATCTATCTTATGTTGAAGAGCTAGTGGCCATTTTGGACAGACATGTTAGAAAGTTAAGATCAAAGAGCATTGCTTCAGTAAAAGTACAATGGAGGGGTCATCCGGTTGAGGAGGCGACTTGGGAGACCGAGTATGATATGCATAACTGTTATCCTCATCTTTTCAAAACTCCAGGTATAATTCTAAACTCGTTCGAGGATGAACGTTTATTTAAGAGGGGGAGGATGTAACAACCCGGCCAGTCGTTTTGAGAGTCGTAGCCCCGTTCCTCCATTTACTGCTCATTTTGTACTTTATAGATGTTATGTGACTTGTCGGGGTAGTCGGTTCAGGTCCGGAGTGATTTCGAAATGAATTGAGACACATAGTCTCCAAATTGAAAACTTAAATTGAAAAGGTTGACCAGATATTGACTTATGTGTAAACGACCCCGAAATAAAATTTTGATGATTTCAACAGCTCCGTATGGTGATTTTGGACTTAGGAGCGTGTCCGGAATTTTATTTGGAAGTCCGTAGTTAAAGTAGGCTTGAAATGACTAAAATAGGAATTTAAGTTTGGAAGTTTGACCGGGGTGTTGAATTTTTGATATCAGGGCCGGAATCCAGTTCTGAAAATTTTCATAGCTCCGTTATGTCATTTATGACTTGTGTGCAAAATTTGAGGTCAATCGGAATTGATTTGTTTGGTTTCGGTATCGAATGTAGAAGTTGAAAATTCTTAAGTTTCATTAAACTTGAATTGGGGTATGATTCATGGTTTTAGCGTTGTTTGATATGATTTGAGGTTTCGACTAAGTTTGTATGATGTTTAGGACTTGTTGTTGTATTTGGTTGAGGTCCCGAGGGCCTCGGGTGAGTTTCAGATGGTTAACGGATCAAAATTTGAACTTAAACAGCTACTGGAATTTTTTCTAATGCCTGTATCGGGGGCAACGACCGGGGGCAGCGATCGGGGGCAACGATCAGGGTCAATGATCGGGGGAAGCGACCGGGGGCATCGACCGGGGGGCACGCCTGGACAGAAACTTCAAATTATAAAAAGGGGACTTCGTCCCATTTTCCGTTTTTGACAAATTATAGCTTGGGGAGAGGCGATGTTTGAGATATTTTCAAGGAATAGCATCGGGGTAAGTGATTCTAAGTGTGAGTTTTGGAGAAATTTTGTGAGTTTCGTCAGATTCTGAGACGTGGGCCCCACAAGTGATTTTTGAGTTAAATTTTTAATTTTATTGGAAAATTTATATTTTCATATAGAATAAATTCCAATAAATTGTATTGACTGAATCAAATTAATTATGACTAGATACGAGACTTTCAGAGGCTAATTCGCGAGGCAAAGGTATAGCAGAGTAAAGAATTATACAAGTCGAGGTAAGTGACTTGTCTAACCTTGTGTGGGGGAAATTTTCCTTAGGATTGGTATTGATATGAAAATGTTGATGTGTTGAAAGTCGTGTATATGGAAGATTGTAACGACCAGGCCGATCGTTTTGAGAATTTAAGTCCCGATCGACAGCATAAGGCCCTGAACAGCTTCGTATTATATGTATTGACTTGCGTGTGTGGTTGAATTCAGTTACCGGATGATTCGGGACACTTAGTACCTAAAACAGAAGCTTAAGTCTTAGGATTTTTACCATAGTTGGAACTGTGTGAAGACGACTCTGGAATGGAGTTCTGGCGATTCCGTTAGCTCCATTGGGTAATTTTGGACTTAGAATCGTGTTCGGACGGTGAATTTGAGGTATGTAGCTGATTTAGGCTTGAAATGGCGAAAGTCGAATTTTCGGAGATTTTGACCGAAAGTGGACTTTTTGATATCGGGATCGGAATGCGATTCCGAGAGTTGGAACAACTCCGTTATGTTATTTGGGATTTGCCTGCAAAATTTGACGTCATTCCAGGTTGATTTGATAGGTTTCGACACGGGTTTTAGAAGTTGGAAGATTTGAAAGTTCATAAGTTTGATTCATGGTGTGATTCGTAGTTTCGACGTTGTTTGATGTGATTTGAGACCACGAGCAAGTCAGTGTTAGGTTATGGAACTTGTTGGTATGTTTAGATGGGGTCTCGGGGGCCTTGGGTGTGTTTCGGATGGACTACGGGCCATTTCCTTCTATTTTGGACTGTTGTTTTCTGTCATCTGGTTTCCTTAATCGCGTTCGCGTCACTACCTCCGCGTTCGTGTATTGTTATTTTGGAGGAGGAATTATTTGTTTTTCACGTTCGCGAGCTTTTATCCGCGATCGCGTAAGTCTGTCCTTCCCTTCTTCGCGTTCACAACTCCACATTCACGTTCGCGTAGTAGAAACTAGGAGCTGGATGCTGGTGACTAGTGCCTCTTCGCGTTCGCGTCCTTCTTCCCGTGTTCGCGAAGGTATGCCATCCCATTCTTCGCGTTCGCGTACTACTTCACGCGTTCGCGTAGCCCAATCATTGGACCATCAAATTTTCCTCTTCGCGTTCACGAGCCATCTGTCGCGTTAGCGAAGCACATCTAGGCAGCCTTCATTTTTCCTTCTTCGCGAACGCGATTCGTCTTCCGCGTTCACGATGCTTTAATACCTGTGCAGAATATAAAGTTCTCTATTCCGAGGGTTAGCCATTTTAAATATTTTTGGAGTTCTAGAGCTCGGTTTTGAGCGATTCTTTGTGGGTTTCTCAAGCAAATCGATTGGGTAAGTGTTCTTCACCTAAAATTTATTATATTCAATGATTTTATCTTTATTTTTATCATTTAATTTGTATTTTGAGTTGAGGAAAATGGAGGTTTTTGAAGAAAAGTTTCAAAATGAAAAATCATGATTTGATGGACGAATTGATATCGGAATTTGATAAATTTAGTATGGTTGAACTCGTATTGGAATGGGTGTTCGGGTTTGTAAAATTTGTCGGGTTCCGAGGTGCGGGCCCGGGGGTCGACTTTTTGGTCGATTTTTAGATTTTGATAAAAATTGAGGCTTTATGATCCGGAATAGTTTCTTATGAGTTTTATTTTTATTTTGGTTAGATTTGAGCCGCCTAGAGGTCATTTCACCGGAGAAGTTCATTTTAGAATATCAGTTTGTCTTCTTTGAGGTAAGTATCTTGCCTAACTTCGTGTGGGGGAACTACCCCTTAGGATTTGAGTTTTCTATGCTATTTGTAGTCCGTGTACGCGAGGTGACGAGTACGTGCTTGCACTTATTTGTGAAAATTGACCTTTTAGGGTTCTTAGGTCCTTGTATTCACTGATTATGCAGTTGTTATGTTATGAATACATCTCTTAATTACTAGTTTCACCTCTACCTGCTTTAATTAGAATTAATTTGTCACGACCCCAAATTCCCTCTGTAGGATGCCGTGATGGCACCTAGTCTCTGAGACTAGGTAAGCCTATCAATGCAGAATAATAATAAATATCTGAAATAATTAAACTACAATTCAAATAATTTAAACTTCCAAAACCCGGTAGAAATAAGTCACAAGCTTCTAAGAATTTATTCTCTATGTCTCTATACATTAGAGTCTAAAGCAAATAAGGAAGATAATATAGTAAGATAGAAGGGGACTCCGGAGTCTGCGGACGCTGGCAGATATACCTCGAAGTCTCCTCCTACAGCTGGTCTACTGATGCTTGGTCTGATAAGATGTACCTAGATCTGCACAAAAAGATGCGCAGAAGCATAGTATGAGTACACCACAGCGGTACCCAGTAAGTGCCAAGCCTAACCTCGGTAGAGTAGTGATGAGGTCAGGTCAGGCCCTACTGGAAAAATAAATAATGGCATGGTAAAATGTTTAATAATATAATAAGATAAAATAACAATGAAAATGAGTCAAGTAGTATGTCACCATTTAATTACACCAAATAATGGCAATTAATACCTCGCGGAAACAAAACAGAATTCTTTTCAACTTTAAGAAAATCACAACAATAATCAAAGGCAAATGCGTCCATAAATCAATATCAGCAAGGGCACTCCCGAGGTACCGCCTCATAGTCCCAAATCATAAATAAATTCACAATATCTCATTTCCTTATCTCACCGCGGGAGCCTTCACAATTTATTTGAAAGAAAATATTTTTTCCGAAATAGCATCCCGCGTTTTAGCCATCTTTATCATACCGCATGACTTCTACTAGTTCCCCCTACTAGCCATGCATATCAAGACACCCTTTTCTCACCGCATGCGTTTCAATACCCATACCTTATACCACCGCATGCGTATCAATATCACAATATATCACAATTTGCACCTCAAGTGCTCAAATAATTTAACTTGCCAAAATAATTCAACAACAATATTTTTCCACAATAAAGAGCTCACGGCTCATGCCAAAATAAATCATCAATAATATTTTTCCATAATAAAGAGCTCACGACTACATCACAATGAGTATGAAAATCTTACAAAAGTATTCAAGAATAAATAATTCAGGAAAATAATATTTCAAAATCTTTAATACGATTCTTCAATATCAAGTTTAAAAATGTCAAATACTTCATATTAATAATATTTAATTTAAAAAAATCTACCTTCAAATAATGCACAAAATAAAAGAAACAATGTTTAAACTAAACAGGTAAAACAATTAGCAGGAAAAGGTCAAAAAAATTTAAAGTATATATCTCACATCAATGATGAAGAATATAACAAGATAAAATAATTTAATAAATGTGCAACAGTGATCTACACAATTTTAAAAAATAATCTTTCACATTTAGCCCGTGTACACACTCGTCACCTCATGTACACGACTTTCAACACATTTCAATAATTATATCAATACCAATCCTAGGGGAAATTTCCTTCACATAAGGTTAGACAAGTCACTTACCTCGACTTGCGCCAATTTAACCAAGTACTATGCTTTTTTCTCGATTTTTCGATTCCGATCGACTCGTATCTAGTCATAATTAATTCGATACAGTCAACAAAAATTATAGAATCAATTCCATAAGAAAATACTATATTTTCAATAAAATTCGAAATTAACTCAAAAATGGCTAGTGGGGCCCAGGTCTCGGAATCCGGCGAAAGTTATGAAATATGAACGCCCATTCAACTACGAGTCCAACCATACCATTTTTATAAAAATCCAACATCAACTTGACCTCCAAATCTCAAATTCTCATTTTGAAATCCCTAGGCCCAAATCCTCTAATTTCACCTCAAAAACATATAATCTATTCGAAATATTCAATGATAATCTAATATAATTGACTAACAATGATCACATGTGATATACCTCAAATTTTCCCATGAATTCTCTCTGAACAATCGCCCAAAACCGTGTTAAAAATGTCCAAATGACAAAAATATCGGAACCCCTATATTTTTGTAATCCGGTAGTGCTTTCGCACCTGCGGAAAAAATTCTTGCACCTGCGGTCCCGCATCTGCGGTGAAATACTGCATTTGAGGAAATTGCGCAGCCCAGCTGCCTTCGCTTCTGCGAGCTTTGGATCGCATCTGCACCTTCGCAGGTGCGGAAAATTCCATCGCACTTGCGGTCCTGCCCGCACCTGCGCCCTTCCTCTTGCTTCTGCGCAACATGAGCCGCATCTGCGGCTCCAACTGGGTAGTCCTTCGTCCGCTTCAGAGAGCCACAACTCGCTTGTGCGAGTCCGCACCTACGGTCAGTCCCTCTGCAGGTGCGATGACACCAGAAACTGCAAATTTCATAATTTGCCTAAGTCCAAAAATTGATCCGATTTCGATCCAGATCGCACTCGGGGTACTCGGGACCCCATCCGAAAAGACCAACAAGTCCTAAATCATCATACGAACTTATTCGAGTCTTCAATTCACATCCAATAACACTAAAAATACGAATCACACATATATTCAAGCCTAATAAATCTTAAGAATTTTCAACTTCTACATTCGATGTCGAAACCTATCAAATCAAGTCCGATTGACCTCAAATTTTGTACACTAGTCATAAATGACATACCAGAGCTGTGAAAAGTTTCAGAACTGGATTCCAACTCCGATATCGAAAAGTCAACTCCTCGGTCAAACTTCCAAACTTTAAATTCCTATTTTACCCGTTTCAAGCCTAATTTCACTACGGACTTCCAAATAAAATTCCGATCATGCTCCTAAGTTCAAAATCACCATACGGAGCTGTTGGAATTATCAAAATTCTATTCCGGGATTGTTTGCACATAATTTGACATCCGATCACTATTTGAACTTAACTTTTAATTTTTTATCAAAATTCCATATCTCAGGCTAGGGACCTCGAAATTTGATTTCGGGCATACGCCCAAGTTCCAAATCATGATACGGACCTACAGAACTGTCAAAACACTGATCCGAGTCCGTTTGCTCAAAATGTTGACCAAAGTCAACCCAGTTGAGTTTTAAAGCTCTAATTCACATTTTAATCCATTTTCACATAAAGACTTTCCGAAAAATTTTACGGACTGCGCACGCAAGTCAAGAAATGATAAATAGTGATTTTCGAGGTCTTAGAACACATAATTAATTATTAAATTTATAAGATAATATTTTGGGTCATCACATTCTCCACCTCTAAAACAAACGTTCGTCCTCGAACGGAGTTAGAAAAAGTACCTGAGCTGGTGAATAAGTGAGGATAACGGCTGCGCGTATCATGCTCGGTGTCCCAAGTCGCCTCCTCGACTGGATGACCCCTCCACTGAACCTTCACGGAAGCAATGTTCTTTGACCTCAGCTTTCGAACCTGCCTATCTAAAATAGCCATTGGTTCCTCAACATAAGATAGATCCTTGTCCAACTGAACCGAACTGAAGTCTAACACATGAGACAGATCGCCGTGATATTTCCGAAACATAAAAACATGGAATACCAGATGAACCGCAGAAAGACTAGGTGGTAGTGTAGGTCTGTAAGCCACCTCTCCAACTCTCTCAAGAATCTCAAAAGGTCCAATATACCTAGGGCTCAACTTGCCCTTCTTCCCGAACCTCATCACACCCTTCATAGGCGAAACCCAGAGCAATACCCCCTCACCAACCATGAATGCAACATCACGAACCTTTCGATCCGCATAACTCTTCTGTCTAGATTGGGCTGTACGAAGTCGATCCTGAATCAACTTAACCTTTTTCCAAGGCGTCCTGAACCAAGTCTGTACCCAATAGTCTAGCTTTGCCTGGTTCGAACCAACCCACTGGAGACCGACACCGCCTACCATACAAGGCCTCATATAGAGCCATCTGAATGCTCGACTAATAACTGTTGTTGTAAGAAAACTCCGCAAGTGGTAAGAACCGATCCTAAGCACCCCTAAAATCTATCACACACGCATGAAGCATATCCTCCAGTATCTGAATAGTGCGTTCAGACTATCCGTCAGTCTGAGGGTGAAATATTGTACTCAACTCCACAAGAGTACCCAACTCTCGCTGTACAACCCTCCAAAATTGTGAGGTAAACTGTGTACCCCGGTCAGAGATGATAGATACCGGTACACCGTGAAGTCTGACAAACTCGCGAATATATACCTAAGCTAGTTGCTCTGAAGAGTAAGTAGTAATCACAGGAATGAAATGAGCTGATTTGGTCAGCCTATCCACGATCACCCAAACTGCATCAAACTTCCGCTGAGTCCGTGGGAGCCCAACAACGAAATCCATAGTGATCCGCTCCCATTTTCATTATGGAATCTCTAACTTCTGAAGCAATCCACCAGGTTGCTGATGCTCATATTTCACCTGTTGACAATTTAGACACCGAGCTACATTCTCCACTATGTCTTTCTTCATCCACCTCCACCAATAGTGTTGTCTCATGTCCTGATACATCTTTGCAGCACCCGGATGAATAGAGTACCGTGAACTATGAGCCTCCTGGAGAATCAACTCATGCAAGCCATCTACATTGGGTACACATAGCCTGCCCTGCATCCGTAGTACACCGTCATCTCCAATAGTGAATTCCTTGGCATCACCGTGCTGAACTGTATCCTTAAGGACAAGCAAATGAGGGTCATCATACTGATGCTCCCTTATACGATCATAAAGAGAAGACTGAGAAACCACACAAGCCAAAACTCGACTCGGGCTCGGAAACATCCAATCTGACAAACTGGTTGGCCAAAGCCTGAACATCCAAGGCTAAAGGCCTCTCTGCTACCGGTAAATATGCTAAGCTACCCAAACTCTCCGCCTTACGACTCAAGGCATCGACCACTACATTGGCCTTCCCAGGATGATAGAGAATGGTGATATCATAATCCTTAAGCAACTCCAACCACCTACGCTGCCGCAAATTAAGATCCTTTTGTTTAAACAAATATTGTAGACTTCAGTGATCGGTTTAGACCTTGCAACGGACACCGTACAAATAATGCCGCCAAATCTTCAAGGCATGAACAATAGCTGCTAACTCAAGGTCGTGTACAGGATAATTCTTCTCATGCACCTTTAACTATCTGGATGCATAGGCAATTACCCTACCGTATTGCATCAACACCACGCCAAGACCAATACGCGATGCATAACAATACACAGTATAATACCATGAACTTGTAGGTAATACCAATACTGGGGTTGTAGTCATAGCTGTCTTGAGCTATTAGAAGCTCTCCTCACATTCCTCGGTCCACCTGAACGGAGCACCCTTCTGGGTCAATTTGGTCATAGATGCAGCAATAGAAGAGAAACCCTTTACAAATCGGATAATACCCTGCCAAACCAAGAAAACTTCGGATTTCCGTAACTGAGGACGGTTTGGACCAACTATGAACTGCTTCAATCTTCTTCATATCTACCTTAATTCCCTCGCACGAAACTATATGGCCCAAAAATCCCACTAAATCAAGCCAGAATTCATACTTTGAAAATTTTGCATATAACTTCCTTTCTCTCAAAATCTGAAGCACAGTCCTCAAGTGATGTTCATGATCTTCCCGGCTCCGGGAATACACCAGAATGTCGTCAATAAACACAATGATGAAAGAATCAAGATATGGCTGAAATACAATATTCATTAAGTGCAAAAATGCTGCTGGGGCGTTGGTCATCCCAAAAGACATCACAAGGAACTCTTAATGACCGTACCGAGTCCTGAAAGCAGTCTTCGGGATATCTGGATCCCGAATATTCAATTGATGATAGCATGAACGTAAGTCGATCTTATAGAATACTCTGGCACCTTGAAACTGATCAAATAGGTCATCAATACGTGGCAATGGATACTTGTTCTTCACGGTAACCTTGTTCAGCTGGCGGTAATCAATACACATCTGCATAGAACCATCCTTCTTCTTCACAAATAAGACAGGAGCACCCTAAGGCGATACACTAGGCCGAATGAAACCCTTATCAAGCAATTCCTATAACTATTCTTTTAATTCTTTCAACTCTACTGGGGCCATACGGTATGGTGGAATAGAAATGGGCTGAGTGCCCGGTAACAAATCAATGCCAAAATCAATATCCCTGTCGGGTGGCATATCCGAAAGATCCGCTAGAAATATATCGGGAAATCCCTTACTATAGGAACTGACTCCACGGTAGGAGTATCAATACTAACATCTCTTACATAGGCCAGATTCGCATCACACCCTTCTCAACCATTCGTTGAGCTTTAAGAAATGAAACAACCCTGCTAGGAACATGATCCGAGGTACCTCTCCACTCTAGCCGCGGTAGACCTAGCATAGCCAATGTTACCGTCTTGGCGTAACAATCAAGAATAGCGTGATAGGGCGACAACCAGTCCATGCCCAAAATAATATCGAAATCCACCATATTGAGCAATAATAAACCAGCTCTGGTCTCAAAACCACTGATAATAATTAAACACGATCGGTACACACGGTCCATAATAATAGATTCACCCACGGGTGTATATACATAAATAGAAGAACTCAAGGAATTACCTGATACGCCCAAATGCGGGGCAAAATAAGATGACACATAAGAATAAGTGGAGCCTGGATCAAATAAGACTGATGCATCTCTATGACAGACCGGAATAATACCTATGATAACATAATCGGATGCAACAGCATCTGTCCTAGCATGAATGGCATAATATCTGGCCTGGCCTCCCCCTTTAGGGCGACCTCTACCTGCCCAACCTCCACCTCTAGCTGGCTGTGCAGGTGGAGTGGCAACTGGTGCAGTAATCATGGCCTGAGAAGCCTGAGGGCCCTGTGGAATAGGTGGGGCCTGAGAAATTTGTGGAGGTGTACTCCTCCTAAATCTGGGGCAATCTCTCATAATATGACGAGTGTCACCACACTCAAAATAAGCCCTCGGAGGACGTGGCTGCTGGGACTGGCTCGGGCCTGATCGACTAGACTGCCCACTGAAAGCACCCCATACCGGAGGTACAGAAGACACTGGCGGTGCATAATATGGAACCTGAGGTGTGGGAGTAGCCGGAATACCACTGGAAGCTGGAAGTGCTGAATGAATAGGACGACTCACATAACCTCTACCATGACAGGCTGCAATTGGGGCACGAGAATTATTATATGTGCCAGAATCTTGGGGTCTCTTAACTTCCCTCTCTTCCCTCTCCCGAGTCTGCATACCTTCCAATCTCCTAGCAATTGACACCACATGTTGGTATGTGATGTCCATCTCTAGCTCTCGGGCCATACTGTATCTGATACTAGGGTGAAGACCCTCAATAAATCTACGAACCCGCTCTCGAACAGTAGCAACTAAGGCTGGTGCATGCCTAGCCAAATCACTCAATCGGACCGCATATTATGACACGGTCATAGAACCCTGGCACAACTGCTCAAACTCTGCGTGCCATACATATCTAAGACTCTGAGGGACATACTCCCTTAAGAACATATCAGAAAATTGAGTCCAAGTAAGTGAAGATACCTCTGCGGGACTATCCAACTCATATGCCCGCCACCACTGGTAGGCTGCTCCTCTAAACTGGAATGTCGTGAAAGAAACCCTACTGAAATCCACAATACCCATAGTACAAAGGATACGGTGACATTCCTCCAGAAAATCCTGAGCATCCTCTGAAGCTAAATCGCTAAAAGTGGGAGGGTGGTACTTCTTGTACCTCTCGAGCCTGAGCTGTTCTCCTTCTGAAACTGCTGTCCTAATCTCAAGTCGAACTGGGACAACTAGCTGCATTCGTATACCCTCTGGGGCATGGTCAACCTGGGCCCGTGGCTCTGGAGTACGGGTGGCGGGAGTTTGTGCTCCTCACCCGGCCTGAGATGTGCCAGGAGCAAGTGGAATTAACTCTGCCTGAGCTAAAGTACCAAACATGCTCAAAAACTGGGCAAGAGTCTCCTGAAGTGCAGGAGTAGTAACAAGCATCTCAGGTGCCTGTTCTCCAACTGGAGCTACTGGTAGCTCTGGTGCAACAGCTCGTGCAGGTGCTCTGGCTGCACCACGTGGTCTTCCTCGGCCTCTGCCCCGACCCCGGCCTCTTGCGGTTCCAACAGGGGGCGCGTGTGTCTGATCATTGGATCCAGTTGTGCGTGTCCTCACCATCTGTGAGATAATAGAAAGACAATTGTTTAGAACTTTGAAATCAACAAAGGCGCACGATAAGGAATCAAAGAAGTGAATATTTCCTAACAGTTCCATAGCCTCTCGAAGGTAAGTACAGACGTCTCCGTACCGATTTGCAAGACTCTACTAAACCTGCTTATGACTCATAACACTTATGAACCTAGTGCTCTGATACCAACTTGTCACGACCCCAAATTCCCTCCGTAGGATGTCGTGATGGAACCTTGTCTCTAAGACTAGGTAAGCCTATTAATACGGAATAATAATAAATATCTGAAATAAATAAACTACAATTCAAACAATTTAAACTCCCAAAACCCGGTAGAAATAAGTCACAGGCTTCTAAGAATTTATTCTCTATGTCTCTATACATCAGAGTCTAAAGCAAATAAGGAAGACAATATAGTAAGATAGAAGGGACTTCGGAGTTTGCGGACGTTGGCGGATATACCTCGAAGTCTCCTCGTACAATTAGTCTACTGATGCCTGGTCTTATGAGATGTACCTGGATCTGCACAAAAAGATGTGTAGAAGCGTAGTATGAGTACACCACAACGGTACCCAGTAAGTGCCAAGCCTAACCTCAGCAGAGTAGTGACGAGGTCAGGTCAGGCCCTACTGAAAAAATAAATAATGGCATGGTAAAATATTTAACAATATAATAAGATAAAATGACAATGGAAATGAGTCAAGTAGTATGTCACCATTTAATTACACCAAATAATGACAATTAATACCTCGCGGAAACAAAACAGAATTGTTTTCAACTTTAAGAAAATCACAACAATAATCAAAGGCCGCTGCAACCATAAATCAATATCAGCAAGGGCACTCCCGAGGTACCGCCTCGTAGTCCCAAATCATAAATAAATTCACAATATCTCATTTCCTTATCTCACTGCGGGAGCCTTCACAATTCATTTGAAAGAAAATATTTTTCCCGAAATAGCATCCCGCGTTTTAGCCATCCTTATCACACCGCATGATTTCTACTAGTTCCCCCTTCTAGCCACGCGTATCAAGCCACCCTTATCTCACAACATGCGTTTCAATACCCATACCTTATACCACCGCATGCGTATCAATATCACAATATATCACAATTTGCACCTCAAGTGCTCAAATAATTTAACTTGCCAAAATAATTCAACAACAATATTTTTCCACAATAAAGAGCTCACGGCCATGCCAAAATAAATCATCAATAATATTTTTCCACAATAAAGAGCTCACGGCTCCATCACAATGAGTACGAAAATCTTAAAAAATATTCAGGAATAAATAATTCAGGAAAATAATATTTCAAAATCTTTAATACGATTCTTCAATATCAAGTTTAAAAATGTCAAATACTTCATATTAATAATATTTAATTTAAAAAAATCAACCTTCAAATAATGCACAAAATAAAATAAACCAAGTTTAAACTAAACAGGTAAAACAATTAGCAGGAAAATGTCAAACAAATTTAAAGTATATATCTCAGATCAATGATGAAGAATATAACAAGATAAAATAATTTAATAAATGTGCAACAGTGATCTACACAATTTAAAAATATAATCTTTCACATATAGCCCGTGTACACACTCGTCACCTCGTGTACATGACTTTCAACACATTTCACTAATCACATCAATACCAATCCTAGGGGAAATTTCTTCCACATAAGGTTAGACAAGTCACTTACCTCGACTTGCGCCAATTTAACCAAGTACTATGCTTTTTCCTCGATTTTCCGATTCCGATCGACTCATGTCTAGTCATAATTAATTCGATATAGTCAACAAAAATTATAGAATCAATTCTATAAAAAAATACTATATTTTTCAATAAAATCCGAAATTAACTCAAAAATGGTCAGTGGGGCCCACGTCTCGAAATCCGGCAAAAGTTACAAAATATGAACGCCCATTCAACTATGAGTCCAACCATACCATTTTTATAAAAATCCGGCATCAACTTGACCTCCAAATCTCAAATTCTCATTTTGAAATCCCTAAGCCCAAATCCTCTAATTTCACCTCAAAAACATGTAATCTATTCGAAATATTCAATTATAATCCAATATAATTGACTAACAATGATCACATGTGACTTACCTCAAGTTTCCCCGTGAATTCTCTCTGAAAAATCGCCCAAAACCGTGTTGAAAATGTCCAAATGACAAAAATATCGGAACCCCAGCTGCCTTCGCTTCTGCGAGCTTTGGACCGCATCTGCGCCTTCACAGGTGCGGAAAATTCCATCGCACCTACGGACCTGCCCGCACTTGCGCCCTTCCTCTCGCTTCTGCGCAAGCTCTTCTGCGCAACATGAGCCGCATCTGCGGCTCCAATTGGGCGGCCCTTCGTCCGCTTCTGCGAGTCCACACCTGTGGTCAGTCCCTCCGCAGGTGCGATGACAACAGAAGCTGCAAATTTCAGAATTTGTCTAAGTCCAAAAATTGATCCGATTTCGATCCGGATCGCACTTGGGGTACTCGGGATCCCGTTCGAAAATACCAACAAGTCCTAAATCATCATACGAACTTAGTCGAGTCTTCAATTCACATCCAACAATACTAAAAACACGAATCACACATAGATTCAAGCCTAATAAATCTTAAGAATTTCCAACTTCTACATTCGATGTCAAAACCTATCAAATCAAGTCTGATTGACCTCAAATTTTGTACACAAGTCATGAATGACATAACTGAGCTGTGAAAATTTTCAGAACTGGATTCCGATCCCGATATCAAAAAGTCAACTCCCCAGTCAAACTTCCAAACTTTAAATTCCTATTTTAGCCGTTTCAAGCCTAATTTCACTACAGACTTCAAAATAAAATTCCGATCATGCTCCTATGTTCAAAATCACATTACGAAGCTGTTGGAATCATTAAAATTCTATTTCGGGGTCATTTTCACATAATTCGACATCCGGTCACTATTTGAACTTAAACTTTTAATTTGTCATCAAAATTCCATATCTCGGGCTAGAGACCTCGAAGTTTCAAATCATGATACGGACCTACTGGAACTGTCAAACCACTGATCCGAGTCCGTTTGCTCAAAATATTGACCAAAGTCAACTCAGTTGAGTTTTAAAGCTCTAATTCACATTTTAATCCATTTTTCACATAAAGACTTTTCGAAAAATTTTACGGACTGCGCACACAAGTCGAGGAATGATAAATAGTGTTGTTTGAGGTTTTAGAATACATAATTAATTTTTAAATTTAAAGATGACATTTTGGGTCATCACATAATTGCTTCATGATCCGCCCTTGATGCTTATTTGAGTCATTTGTGCCTTAACTGAAATTGTTATCTATTCTATTGCCATGTTATCTTTTGTAACGACCCGACCGGTCATTTTGAGTACTTACAACCCCATTCGGGTCTGGTGAGGTTTTGGAATGAATTGGAATACTTAGTTCCAAGGTTTAAAGCTTAAGTTAAAATAGTGACCGGATGTCGACTTATGTGTAAACGACCTCAGAATTTAATTCTGATGATTCCAATAGTTCCGTATGGTAATTTTGGACTTAAGAGAGTGTCCGAAAAATTATTTGGAGGTCCGTAGTGGAATTAGGCTTGAAATGCCGAAAGTTGAATTTTTAGAAAGTTTGACTGGGGGGTTGACTTTTTGATATCGGGTTCGGAAATCGATTCTGAAAATTTGAATACCTCCGTTATGTCATTTATGACTTGTGTGCAAAATTTGATATCAATCGGACGTGAATTGATAGGTTCCGGAGTCGTTTGTAGAAACTAGAAATTTTAAAGTTCATTAAGCTTGAATTGGGGTGTAATTTATGGTTTTAGCGTTGTTTGAGGTGATTTGAGGGTTCGACTAAATCCTTATGAAGTTTTAGGACTTGTCGGTATATTTGATTGAGGTCCCGAGGGGCTCGGGTAAGTTTCGAGGGGGAGGGGGGGTAACGGATCATTTTTGGCCTTGGTGAGATTGCTGATATCTGTTGTTGCATTTTTCTGATTTTGTCTTTCGCATTCGCGAGTGGGCCCTCGCATTCACGAAGAGTGTTTTCTGAGTGTGAGGTTTTGTTCTTCGCGTCCACGAAGGGGAGGACGCGAACATGAAGGTATGGTCTGTGTGTGCATCGCAAATGCGTGAGAGGTGTCGCGTTCGCGAAGAGGAGTAAGGCTATTGGGGACCTCCGGGTCCTTGTACAACGCGTTCGCGAGGTGGCATTCGCGAAGCCGTGGTCGCATTCGCGAAGGGTAAGGTTTGCAAAGCTTCGCGTTCGTGAAGCCACGGTCGTATTCGCGAAGGGTTAAATTTGTGGGCAGTCGAGTTGTGCTTCGCGAACGCGAGGGACCTGTCGCGTTCGCGAAAAAGAAAAGCCTGGACAGAAAGTTTAAGTTCAGAAAATGGGACTTCGTCCCATTTTCCATTTTTAACGATTTGGAGCTTGGATTGAGGCGAGTTTTGGGCGATTTTCAGAGGAAACAACGGGGTAAGTGTTCTTAACTCAATATTGGTTAAATTACCCGGATCCATGGTTGTTTTTATCATTTTATTGGTGAATTAAGTTGGAAAAGTTTGAAAATCCTCTTAGTTTAAATTGAGGATTTGAAGGCCAAGTTATGGTCAGATTTGAGTAATTTTGGTATGGTTGGACTCGTGGTTGAATGGGGGTTCTGATTTTGTGATTTTTACCGGATTCCGAGACGTGGGCCTCACATGTGATTTTTGGGGCGCAATTTTGGATTTTTGGAAAATATTAGTATTTTGATATGGAATTAATTCCTATAATTTTTGTGGGCTGAATCAAATTATTTTGACTAGATTCGAGCCGTTTGGAAGTTGATACGCGCATAATAGGATTTCTGGAGCATTGTTTAGCTTGCTCGATATTGGATTTGGCTTGTTCGAGGTAAATAACTCTTCTAATCTTGGAGTTGAGGGTATGAACCCTGAATATATGTATTTTGTAAATTGTTGGGAGGTGACGCACATGCTAGGTGATGGGCGTATGGGCGTGCACTATAGAAATTGCGACATAATTGTTTTTGTGGAATTTTATAGTTAAATAATCTCGGCATTTTTCATGCGGTTTTATGTGTTAAAGAAATTGAGCTCAAAAGCATATTAAAAATCATGTTGAGACTATGTGCCAGTATTATTGGGACCCACAGAGGTCATATTGCTGTGAATTATTGTGTTAAATTGAAAATTCATACTCTGTCATATTCATTTAGTTGCATATCATATCTCACTCTCTGTTGTTATTTATTGATATAACATATCATCATTTTGGGATATATTCATGACATTGTGAGCCCGAGAAACTGGAGAGATTGATGACTGAGTGAGGCCGAGGGCCTGATTTGTGAGGATATTTATGGGATCGGGCTGCATGCCGCAGCAGGCCATGTTGGCTTTATATATATTATTATTGCACGTGAGTTGGCCGTGCTGCACGTGAGTTGGTCGTGCGGATCTTTATATTATTATTGCACGTGAGTTGGTCGTACGGATCTTTATATTATTATTGCACGTGAGTTGGCCGCACAACACGTGAGTTGGCCGTGCGGATCATTATATTATTATTGCACGTGAGTTGGTTGTGCGGATCCTTATATTATTATTGCACGTGAGTTGGCCGTGCGGATCCTTATATTATTATTGCACGTGAGTTGGCCGTGCGGTTCCAGATATTTATATTATGGCACGTGAGTTGTCCGTGCTTATAGCGCTTGGGATGTAGGAGCCCCTCATGAGTCTGTAGACCCCCAGTAAGTGCAGTCGACTATAAACAGGGATCGGGCTGCACGCCACAGCATGTATTGTATAGCGCTGAGTGATTGAGTGTGCTGAGCACATGGAGAGAGAATGCGAGACAATGAGATTGAGTACTCTGAGACTGTGAGTACAAGAGTGCAATCTCTGAGATACATTGCATTAACATGCACACATGACATATATGCATAGAGATGTGTTTTTCTCATGCTGTACGGTATCACATTATTCATGATTTTTCACACATGTTGACAGATGGGCATAGTGATGCATTTGTTTTACACTGGTTATCTGGGAAAGAAAATGAGATATTTTATTTACTATTGAAATGATTTTTGGAAGAATTACTGTTCTCAAATTATTCATATTTTTGGCAACTTCGGCAAACGATTTGGGTTTTCACTTATGTATTTGAAAGGAAGAACTATTATTTTTGAAATCATGTTTCGGCTAAGCACTTTTATCTCTGTGTTTCTTCTGGTACTATTTTCTTTATGTTGTTATGGGCTGTTATGGACTAGTGGTTTTGAATCCGACCTTGGTAGAAGCTCGTCACTGCTTTCAACCTACGGCTAGGTCTGTTACTTACTCAGTACATGGGATCGGTTGTACTGATACTACACTTCTGCACATTGCGTGCAGATATTGGCTGTCGTTGTTGCTGTGCTCGATGGTTGCGGGATCTGAAGATGTACCTGCGTTCCTGTTGTAGCTGCCTCTTGTTCAGGGTAGCCTTAGATTTATAAAAGCTCTGTTTATATATTATTCAAACAGACTATGTATTTATTTCATTTCCGCTTTGTACACTCTATTCTTAGAAGCTCATGATTTGTACTACCAGTTCTTGGGGAGATGTATTGGTTTTAGATATTTTCTTTTAATTAATTTCATTGGAATTGGATAGATGGAAATTGGCTTACCTAACAGGTTGTGTTAGGTGCCATCACGACTAGTGAGATTTTGGGTCGTGACATTTTTCCCCTAACTGCTTATCTTTATTTGAAGTTATAATTATCTCTTTTATAATTGTTCATACTTAATTTGTTCTATGATTATCTTTCTGCCGCTTATCCCTTATTGAATTTGTTGTATCTTTTTCTTAATTGCCAACCTTAAAAGACGTTGGATATCCTATATTTTAGCTGACTTGTCCTTATTTGGAATTATTCGCCTTGTGTTAGCTCCCTCGTTGTCGAACTGTACATTGTGGACCGTTGTTACATAATATTTCCTTTCTTGTTGAGCTGTTCTTATTATGACTAACATTCTTTATTGTGGCCACTCCTTGTGAATTAATTCCTCCATTCCTTTGAGTTATGGAATTTCTGAGTTGATTTATTCGTTGTACCCTTGTATTAGTGTGATTGTTGCTGTTGTACTTGTTGTTCTTGCATATTTACTTTGGCACTACGAGGCGGTACCTCAGAAGATCACCCTGTCTTGCATATTTACTTTTGGGACTACGAGGCGGTATCTCGGGAGATCCCCTGTTGAGCATTTACTTTTGGGACTACGAGACGGTATCTCGGGAGTGTCCTTTATTGACATCTCTTTGTTATGGGATTGCACGAGGTTTCTACTATGCTACTGTTAATATTGATATTTGCACATGCGGCGCGACAAGGCGGGCTATATGTATGTGGGTTGCTCATGTTGCGAGACAAGGTGGGAACATTATTATACACGTGTGGATAGACAAGGCGGGCATTTATTTTATTATTGCACACGTGGCGAGACAAGGTGAGCTGTGTCAGGGATTGATTTGTGATAGCCTGAGGGCATTCTTGTTGTTGATATTTGTGTAGTGGTGTACTTACCTGTGTGAGCTTTATCTTGTGAAAGTTTGAGAAACCATTCCACGTGCTTTCCGTTCTTTTCCCTTATGCTCACTAGCTGGTATGAACTATGTTAGGACACTTGCATAAGCATATACGTAGTTAAGCACTCTTATCGGATAAGAGGTTTTCTTGATATTGTTGAGTATAGATGTACACCCTTGCTTATTTGCCTTCTATGTGAGTATGGCTCTATTTGGCACGCGAGTCATCAGTGCGGTTATGAGGTGTGATGAGGGCATATGATGTCAAGTGTTAGGGTTCATATATTGAGACTCGTGAGTTGTGAGTTGTCCGAGGTTCGGTACCTCGTGGAGTTTGTTGACTAAAACATGAGGTGAAAGCAGTCGTTGTTGCTGAGTTATTAATTGTCCTTGTTAAATCTGTGATTTCGGATTTAGGTTGTGTTTACGTTCACCCTTCTGTGTCATTATTATGGTATTTCGCTGATACTTGTTGTTGTCCTTTCATATTGCAATTACTGTATTGTTAGTCATATCGCGTAGTCTTTATGTAGATATTATACTCTGTTATTTGTATACTTATACCTTGTTCAGGTTATTTAGTCCAGTAGGTGTCTTGACTGTTCCTCATCACTACTCCACTGAGGTTAGTCTTGATACTTGTTGGGTACCGCCGTGGTGCACTCATACTACACTTCTGCACATTTTTTGTGCAGTTCCAGGTACTTCAAAGTCAGTTGATCATTAGCTAGTTGTGCGGACTGTTGCTGTGGAGACTCAAGGTAAACCTGCTGCTGCATTCGCAGGCTTCAGAGTCACTTTCCTATTTTGTATTCACACTGTTTTACCTATTTCCAAATAGTTGTATTTAGAAATTTGTAGCAAACTCTGTAGAGCTTATGACTTGTACTACCGATTTTGGGAATTGTAAATTTTATAGAGATTTTTATTTCAAAAGTTGTTAGATGTTATTTCTTATTGTTGTTATTCAGTAAATGTTAGGCTTACCTAGTCCTTAATACTAGGTGCCATCACGATACCCAACGGAGGGAAAATTGGGTCATGACAAGTTGGTATCAGAGCTCTAGGTTCATAGGTGCTACGAGTCATAAATGAGTTTAGTAGAGTCTTGCAGATCTGTACGGAGACTCGAGAGGCTACATAACTATTAGGACAATTTCACTTCCTTGATTCCTATTGTGCGAGTTCATTGATCTCGAAGTTTGAACTTTTATCATTCCATTCTCTCACAGATGGCGAGGACAAGAGCTGTAGTTCCTAATGACGTTACCCCCGGAGCAGATGTCGCTAGGGGCAGAGGCAGAGGCCGACGAGAAGCACATGCCGCAGCTAGGGCACCTATCAGATCAACAGTTGAGGAACCGCCAATAGTTCTAGTTGGGGGGCAGGTACCGGAGGTGCCTGCTGTTACCCCCGGACTTCAGGAGACCTTAGCACAGTTCCTGAGTATGTTTGGTACATTGGCTCAGGCGGGGTTGATTCCAGTTGCACCAGCTACTTCACAGATCGGGGGAGGAACCCAGACTCCCATCGCCCACACTCTAGAGCAGCGAGTCCACGTTGGTCAGGTTCCAGGTGTCATGGCGACACAGCCTGTGGTTCTAGTTCATCCCGTGGTCAGGGCAACAACATCTGGGGAAGAGCAACTTAGACTTTCAAGGTTCAAGAAATATGACCCTCCTACTTTCAGTGGTTTGGCTTCAAAGGGTGCATAGGGTTTTCTAGAGGAGTGCCATCGCATTCTCCACATTATGAGTATTGTTGAGACAAGTGAGATTGCTTTTACTACATTCCAGCTTAAGGGAGCGGCTTATCAGTGGTGAAGGGCATATGAGTTGGGTAGTCCGGCCGAGTTGGCTTCACTTACATGGGTTCGGTTTTTAGAGATGTTCCTGAGAGAGTTTGTACCTCAGTCCCTTCGAGATGCATGGCGCGCGGAGTTTGAGCAGCTGCCCCATGGCACTATGTCAGTATCAGAGTATGCTGTTAGATTTAGTGATTTGGCCAGACATGCACCTCCTTTGATCGCTATAGTTAGAAAGTGTGTCCGTAGATTCATTGAGGGGCTCAGGCATGATATTCTGTTCAGCATGGCTCGGGAGTTACAGTCAGATGTTTCGTTTCAGCAAGTAATAGGGATCGCTCGCCGAGTAGAGGGCATGTGAGGCCATGAAAGAGAGGATAGGCGAGGTCAGGAGAGAGAGGACATGGAGGCGAGGAGGCTTCGTAGACCAAAGAGATCTTATGGTCCTTATTTTGGAGGTAGGGTATGACATGATAGAGGTTTTGTGGGTCAACCAGTTCAGTTTGCACTTCAGGCTTAGCACAGTGTTTCAGGGGCTCATGGGTCTCAGAGTACCCATACCACACAATTTCAACAGCCACGTCAGTAGAGAGGTTGCTTCGAGTGTGGAGATACCAGCCACAGGGTGAGAGATTGTCCTAGACTCCGGACATGTGTGTCACATCGGAGTATTCAGGCGAGTAGAGGGCGCCCAAAAAGAGAAGGCCCGACCCATTGATGTGTTTCATATAGTAGGCTTGAGGCCACTGCACCAGATGATGTCATACATGTATGCTTTTGATTTGTTACAGAGGGGCACCATTCGTATTTTGATTCAGTTCTGCTTATCGGGGCGGGTTTCCCTATTTGTTGTCCCACCTATGGGTGAGTTCATGACCTAGTATTACGTTTATGTGTTTTCCCTCGTTGGGAGATTCTATGAGTTATAGTTATGTCTATCGTTGTTTTAATTCATTATTGAAAGTTACGAGACTAGAAATGAATTCATGTTGTCTATTATGGCAGGTTTGAAGTGATTCCTTAGTAATTTGGTTACGATTTGTGATTTGATATGTTTGAGCCGGGCTGCATGCCGCAGTGGAAGTTATATCAGGATGAGATCCTTGTGATTTGTTCATATGCCTTGATTCTTCCTTTTTAAATTAATTTGTAGTATGGTACTGATAGAGAGTTGTGCCTATCGGGCTTTTTTGATATTTCTCTTATGTGTTTCTCTTTACATATTCAGTCATTTTCGTTCTGTGCTTCTTGAGTTTTAGCTTGCGGGGTGTGTTCTCGGTGGTGTTAGTTGTGACTTATTAATCCGGGTGTATAGTTATGAGGTCTTCTTGTTGCTTGCATCATTGTCAGCGTTGTGGAGGTTTAAAATAGGTTGCTAACGGATATGAGGCTAATTGCCGGTGCTGGTTTTGATTAGGGGCAACTATTGTGATCAGAAATGTTATTATGGGCCAATGTGTGGCATGTCAGGTTGAGTGGCTGTACCTTGTGGGTGTAGGCATGAATTGTTACAGCTGGTTGAGACTGATACCGGGTACGAATTTAGAATAGGGTCTTTTGGATATGAATGAAAGGTGAGAATTTCGACTCTAAGGCTTATCCGTGTTGGTAGAAAGGGTGAATTACAGTTGAGATGGTGTCATCAGGTTTATGTCCAGTGGATTGGGGTGACATGGGGTCACCCGCGGGTGTATGTTGGACATGTGCTTTCAGTAATTTGAAGACTTTGAGGTGATTCTTGGTACGTTCGAGGACGAACGTTTGTTTAAGAGGGGAAGGATGTAACGACCCGGCTGGTCGTTTTGAGAATTTAAGTCCCGATCGGTAACATAAGGCACTGATCAGCTTCGTATTATGTGTATTGACTTGCGTGCGTGGTTGAATTCAGTTACCGGATGATTCAGAGTGATTTGGGACACTTAGTCCCTAAAACGGAAGCTTAAGTCTTAGGATTTTTACCGTAGTTGGAACTGTGTGAATACGATTTCGGAATGGAATTCCGGCAATTCAGTTAGCTCTGTTGGGTGATTTTGGACTTAGGAGCGTGTCCGGACGGTGAATTTGAGGTCTGTAGCTGATTTAGACTTGAAATGGAGAAAGTCGAATTTTTGGAGATTTTGACCGGAAGTGGAATTTCTGATATCGGGGTCAGAATGCAATTCTGAGAGTTGGAACAACTCCGTTATGTTATTTGGGACTTGCCTGCAAAATTTGATGTCATTCTGGGTTGATTTGATAGGTTTCGGCACGAGTTTTATAAGTTGGAAGATTTGAAAGTTCATAAGTTTGATTCATGGTATGATTCGTAGTTTTGACGTTGTTTGATGTGACTTGAGACCCCGAACGAGTCCGTGTTAGGTTATGGAACTTGTTTGTATGTTTAGGCGGGGTCCCGGGGGCCTCGGGTGTGTTTCGGATGGGCTACGGGCCATTTCCTTCTATTTTGGACTGCTGTTTTATGTCATCTGGTTTCCTTAATCACGTTCGCGTCACTACCTCCGCGTTTGCGTAGTGTTGTTTTGGAGGAGGAAATATTTGTTTTTCGCGTTCGCGAGCTTCTTTCCGCGATCGCGTAAGTCTGCCCTTCCCTTCTTCGCGTTCGCAGCTCCACCTTCGCGTTCGCATAGTAGAAACTAGGAGCTGGGCGCTGGTGACTACTTCCTCTTCGCGTTCGCGTCCTTCTTCCCGTGTTCGCGAAGGTATGCCATCCCATTCTTCGCGTTCGCGTACTACTTCACGCGTTCTTGTAGCCCAATCATTGGACCATCAAATTTTCCTCTCCGCGTTCGCGAGCCATCTGTCGCGTTAGCGAAGCACATATTGGCAGCCTTCATTTTTCCTTCTTCACGAACGTGATTCATCTTCCGCGTTCGCGATGCTTTAATACCTAGGCAGAATATAAAGTTCTCTATTTCGAGGGTTAGCCATTTTAAACATTTTTGGAGTTCTAGAGCTCGGTTTTGAGCGATTCTTTGTGGGTTTTTCAATTAAATCGATTGGGTAAGTGTTCTTCACATAGAATTTATTATATTCCATGATTTTATCTTTATTTTTATCATTTAATTTGTGTTTTGAGTTGGGTAAAATGATTGTTTTTGAAGTAAATTTTCAAAATAAAAAATCATGATTTGAGGGACGAATTGGTATCGGAATTTGATAATTTTAGTATGGTTGAACTCATATCGGAATGAGTGTTCGGGTTTTGTAAAATTTGTCGGGTGGATGTTCCGAGGTGCGGGCCCGGGGGTCGACTTTTGAGTCAATTTTTAGATTTTGATAAAAATGGAGGCTTTATGATTCTGAATAGTTTCTTATGAGTTTTATTTGCGCTTTGAAGTTATTTTGGTTAGATTTGAGCCGCCCAGAGGTCATTTCACCCGAGAAGTTCATTTTAGAGTATCGTTTTGTCTTCTTTTAGGTAAGTATCTTGCCTAACTTCGTGTGGGGGAACTACCCCTTAGGATTTGAGTCTTTTATGCTATTTGTAGTCCGTGTACGCGAGGTGACGAGTACGTGCTCGGACTTATTTATGAAAAATTGGCCTTTTAGGGTTCTTAGGTTCTTGTATTCACTGATTATGTAGTTGTTATATTATGAATACGTCTCTTAATTACTAGTTTCACCTCTACCTGCTTTAATTAGAATTAATTGCTTCATGATCCGCCCTTGATGCTTATTTGAGTCATATGTGCCTTAACTGAAATTGTTATCTCTTCTATTGCTATGTTATCTTTCCCCTAACTGCTTATCTTTATTTGAAGTTATAATTATCTCTTTTATAATTGTTCATCCTTAATTGAGGCTATGGTTATCTTTCTGCTGCTTTTCCCTAATTGAATTTGTTGTATCTCTTTCTTAATTGCCAACCTTAAAAGAAGTTAGATATCCTATATTTTAGTTGACTTGTCCTTATTTGGAATTATTCGCCTTGTATTAGCTCCCCCGTTATCGAACTGTACATTGTGGACCATTGTTAAATAATATTTCCTTTCTTGTTGAGCTGTTCTTATTATGACTAGCATTCTCTATTGTAGCCACTCCTTGTGAATTAATTCCTATGTTCCTTTAAGTTATGGAATTTCTGAGTTGATTTATTTGTCGTACCCTTGTATTAGTATTATTGTTGCCGTTGTACTTGTTGTTCTTGCATATTTACTTTGGGACTACGAGGTGGTACCTCGGAAGATCCCCCTGTCTTGCATATTTACTTTGGGGACTACGAGGCGGTACCTCTGGAGATCCCCTGTCGAGCATTTACTTTTGGGACTACGAGACAGTATCTCGGGAGTGCCCTTTGTTGACATCTCTTTGTTATGGGATTGCACGAGGTTTCTACCGTGCTACTATTAATATTGGTATTTGCACATGCGGTGTGACAAAGCGGGCTATATATATGTGGGTTGCGCATTTGGCAAGATAAGGTGGGAACATTATTATGCACGTGTGGAGAGACAAGGCAGGCATTTATTTTATTATCGCACACATGACGAGACAAGGTGGGCTGTGTCAGGGATTGATTTGTGATGATTTGTGATGGCCTGGTGGCATTCTTGTTGTTGATATTTGTGTAGTGGTACACTTACCTGTGTGAGCTTTATCTTGTGAAAGTTGTGAGAAAACATTCTACGTACTGTCTGTTCTTTTCCTTTATGCTCAGTAGCTGGTATGAACTATGTTAGGACACTTGCACAAGCATACACGTAGTTAAGCATTCTTATCGGATAAGAGGTTTTCTTGATATTATTGAGTATAGATGTACACCCTTGCTTATTTGCCTTCTATGTGAGAATGGCTCTATTTGGCACGCGAGTCATTAGTGCGGTTATGAGGTGTAATGAGGGCACATGATGTCAAGTGTTAGGGTTCATGTATTGAGACCCGTGAGTTGTGATTTGTCCGAGGTTCGGTACCTCGTGGAGTTTGTTGACTAAAACATGAGGTGAAAGCGATCGTTGTTGCTGAGTTATTAATTGTCCTTGCTGTATCTGTGATTTCGGATTTAGATTGTGTTTACGTTCACCCTTCTGTGTCATTATTATGGTATTCCGCTGATACTTATTGTTGTCCTTTCCTATTGCAATTACTGTATTGTTAGTCATATCGCGTAGTCTTTATGTAGATATTATACTCTGTTATTTGTATACTTATAGCTTGTTCAGGTTATTTAGTCCACTAGGTGTCTTGACTGTTCCTCGTCACTACTCCACTGAGGTTAGTCTTGATACTTGCTGGGTACCGCCGTGGTGTACTCATACTACACTTCTGCACATTTTTTGTGTAGATCCAGGTAGTTCGAAGTCAGTTAATCATTAGCTAGGTGTGTGGACTGTTGCTGTGGAGACTCAAGGTAAACCCGCTGCTGCGTTCACAGGCTTCAGAGTTACCTTCCTATTTTGTATTCACACTGTTTTACCTATTTTCAAACAGTTGTATTTAGAAATTTGTAGCAAACTCTGTTGAGCTTATGACTTGTACTACCGGTTTTGGAAATTATAAATTTTATAGAAATTTCTATTTCAAAAGTTGTTAGATGTTATTCTTCTTATTGTTATTAAGTAAATGTTAGGCTAACCTAGTCTCTAAGACTAGGTGCCATCACGATATCCAACGAAGGGGAAATTGGGTTGTGACAAAGATTATGCCTTTAAATTGTGTAGAGCATTGTTGCATATTAATTAAATTAATTTATTCGGTTATATTCATCATCATTGATTTATTTTTATATTATAAATTTGCCTGATATTTTTTCTGCTAATTGCTTTACTTGTTTAATTGAAATTGTGTTTCTTTTATTTTGTGCTCAATATTTGAAAGTTGAATTTCTTAATTGAATTATTATTAATATGAAGTATTTGACACTTTTAAATTTGGTATTGAGGCAACGTGCTAAAAATTGTGAAATATTATTTTTGCTGAGTTATTCATTCCCGAATATTTTGTGAGATTTTTATATTCATTGTGATTGAGCCATGAACTCCTTATTGTGGAAAATATTGTTATTGTTGATTTATTTTGGCAAGTCAAAATATTTGGGAACTTGAGGTGCAAATTATGATATATTGTGATATTGATACGCATGCGGTGGTATAAGGTCTGGGTGTTGAAACGCATGCGGTGAGATAAGAGTGGCTTGATACGCGTGGCTAGTAGGGGAACTACTAGAAGTCATGCGGTGTGATAAGGGTGGATAAAACGCGGGATGCAATTTCGGGAAAAATGATTTCTTTAAAATTAAACGTAAAGGCTCCCGCGGTTATATAAGAAAATGAGATATTGTGAATATTATTATGATTTGGGACTACGAGACGTTACCTCGGGAGCGCCCTTGTTGATATTTCTTTATGGCTGCATTTGCCTTTGGTTATTTTGGTGATTTCCTTAAAGTTGTAAATTTCTGTTTTTCCTTCCGCGAAGTATTGTTTGTCTTTATTCTGTATAGTTAAATTGTGACATACTACTTACTTGATTTATTCTCATTGTCATTATTAAACTTTCCACCATGTCTTTTATTATTCCAGTAGGGCCTGACCTAACCTCGTCACTACTCTACCGAGGTTAGGCTTGGCACTTACTGGGTACCGTTGTGGTGTACTCATACTACGCTTCTGTACATCTTTTTGTGTAGATCCAGGTACTTCCTATTAGACCAGGCATCTGTAAATTAGACTGTACACGGAGACTTCAAGGTACATCTGCCAGCATCCGCAGATCCCAGAGTCCCCTTTTATCCTTATTATGTCATTTTTTTTATTTTCTTTAGACTCTGATGTATAGAGACCCTGAGGATAAATTCTTAGAAGCTTGTGACTTATTCCTACCGGGTTTTGGGAGTTGAAATTGTTATATTTGCAGTTCTTATTATTCGACTGTTAAGGATTAAATTTCAGTTATTCCGCATTGACAGGATTACCTAGTCTTAGAGACTAGGTGCCATCACGACATCCTACAGAGGGAATTTGGGGTCGTGACAGAATCAATGTTGAATCCAGACGTGCACTAAGACTATATTCAATCACAAGTAAAAATTTCAAAGAAGTCATTCTAGGAGGTAGGGGTGTCAATGGTTCGGTTCGGCCGGTTATTTTATAAAATTTGTACCATACCAATTTTTCGGTTATTCTATTATGTATAACCAAAATTAAAATTTTTAAAACCATCCCAATCATGTCAGTTTCTCTTCGATATCGGTAGGATTCGGTTAATTTTCGGTATTTTTTAAAATGTCATGTAAAAATTATTAGTAAAAGTAGAATGCAATAACGTACATACTTTTATAGGACTTAGCAAAACTCTCTAGATAGTTTAACTGTTTAAATGGTGATGAATTATGAAAATATGAAAGATGGCTAGATTATAGATCCATCAACTACTCTACCGCTGCGTAAAAGAAACCACGCAAAGACAAAGAAAAGATAAATCACAGAAGTCAAAAGATATTAACCAAGTTGTGACTCAAGAATAAAGTTTATAGAAGATTAAATACTCAAAAAGATAAATTTAAATCATACGAAAGGAAACATATTCAATACAATGTAGTTTCCTACTCAAAATAGTTGGAATACTTTGTGTCTTGCTAGTTAATATGCTGAAAATAATTTTGTTTTAGTAGGAGTAGCATAATAGGTTTGGGAATTAGAATTTTGATCTTAATAACTTGTTGGCTTGTAACCATTTTCATAATTCCAAGATCCAAGGAAAAATTTAGTACTTTATTATTTTTAACTTAATATATAAATATATTTTCCATATATAAATTTATTCGGTACGGTTCGATATTTTTTTGATATATTTTTATAAAATAAAAAACCTACCCTAATTATTGGTAATGTTGTAGATTTATATAAAAACTTACGGTTTTATTAAAAGAAACCTAAAAATCGGTTCGGTGCAGTACGGTTCAGTTGATTTAGTCAGTTTTTAAATATCCATTGGCACCCCTACTAGGAGGAGAGATGTTGGGGCAAGATCTGAATCAAGCACAAATTATGCGAGAAAAATTATTAGTTTCGAGAAAAAAAAGAATGCTGCAACCTTAATGAGGATAACTACCAAAGACCTTTGTAGGGTGGTATCTACCGTTCTATCCTTAATTAGAGGTCGCGAGTTTCAAACTTAAAAAACAGAGTCATCTGTCTGTCTGTCTATCTGTCTGTCTGTCTGTCTATCTGTTTGTCTGTCTGTCTATTTGTTTGTCTATCTGTCAGTTTGTCCGTCTGTCCATCTGTCCGTCTGTCTATCCATCTGTCTGTCTGTCCGTCGGTCCGTCTGTCTGTCTGTCTGTCTGTCTATCTATCCGTCTATCTATCTATCTGTCTGTCCGTCTGTCCGTCAGTCCATCGCTCCATCTGTCCTTCTGTCTGTCTATCTGTCCGTCTGTCTATCTGTCTGTCTGTCTCTCTGTCTGTCTGTCTGTCTGTCCTATCTGTCTGTCTGTCTGTCCGTCTGTCTGTCTGTCTGTCTGTTTGTCTGTCCTATCTGTCTGTCTGTCTGTCCTATCTGTCTGTCTGCATGTCTGTCCCGTCTGTCTGCCCTATCCTGTCTGTCTGTCTTTCCTGTATGTCTGTCTGTCCTGTCTGTCATGTATATCCGTCCGTCCGTCTGTCCTGTCTGTCTGTCTTTTTGTCTGTCTGTCTGTCTGTCTGTTTGTCTTGTCTGTCTGTCTGTCTGTCTGTCTATCTGTTTGTCTGTCTATCCGTCTGTCCTGTCCTGTCTGTTTGTATTTATTATAAAAGTACGAATATTAAAATACTAAATATTGAAGGACAAAATATCCACTAAAAGTTGATTGACTTTTTTCCCGTTAAAGTTAATTTTCTTCAATCTGGCAACTTAATAATAGGTCTATCTGTCTGTCTGTCCGTCTGTCCTGTTTGTCCGTCTGTCTGTCTGTCTTGTTTGTCTGTCTGTCTGTCCGTCCTGTCTGTCTGTCTGCCTGTCTGTCCTATCTGTCCGTCTGTCTATCTGTCTGTCTTGTCTGTCTGTCTGTTTGTCATGTCTGTCCTGTCTCTCCGTCTGTCCGTCTGTCTGTCTGTCCTGTTTGTTTGTCTGTCCATCTGTCTGTCTGTCTGTCCGTGTGTCTGTCTGTCCGTCTGTCCTGTCTGTCTGTCCGTCTGTCCTGTCTGTCCTGTCTGTTCGTCTGTCCGTATGTCTGTCTGTCTGTCTGTCTGTCCGTCTGTCTGTCTGTCTGTCTGTCCGTCTGTCCTGTCTGTCCTGTCTGTCCGTCTGTCCTGTCTGTCCGTCTGTCCTGTCTGTCTGTCTGTCCTGTCTGCCCCGTCTGTCTGTCTGTCTCTGTGTGTCTGTCTGTCTCTGTCTGTCTGTCTGTCTCTGTCTGTCTGTCTGTTTGTATTTATAATAAAAGCACGAATCTTAAAACACTAAATGTTGAAGGACAAAATATCCACTAAAAGTTGATTGACTTTTTTGCCCGTTAAATTTAATTTTCTTCAATCTGGCAACTTAATAATGGGTATAAATATAATTTTGGATTAGGACTAAACAAAATATTTTCTGTTGGGACTAAAATTCTCTTGTTTTAACCAAAACTACGAGAAGCTTTTAATGTTTGAAATACTACTAGAGTGAAGTCGAGAAGAAGATAGTTTCTAATGACGAGCCATTCACCGAGGCTGAGTCACACTTTGTCGATGCAAAGTTCTACTTGAAGAACCGCATTGTGAAGGAGCTAAAAGCTGATGATGTCGTGAAAAGCAAGAATGTCGAGCCCACAACTAAAAGAGTTGAGGTGACTGCTGATAAAGCCAAAGATGTTACTGAGGAGGTACAACCTAACTTGAATAAGTCTTATAGAGGTGATATTGCGTCTTATGGCAAGAAAGTAACTCATGCGCTCTAATATGTCCCTAAAAGGAAGAAAGATGAAGGTGAATAATATAATCTCCAAACTAACATGCTAAAGGAGTTAACTCTTCTGGTAAAACAAATTGAGATAGTAAAGTTGTCCTCAAAGCCACTTGCAGGGTTTGTGGCCCAAAATCGTTTACAGAATGTGACACTCCCTACAAATCGAACAAATAAAGGTTTTGATCCTAATGCTTACAGGTTATTTGCAAAAGTTGGATACAATCCCAATGAGCCATCAAAGTTAGGGAAGCTCCCATCAGAAGCTCCTACGAGGAAACCACGTGAATATTTGGGATACAAGCAACCATCACCTGTGTGCATCTCCATAAGAAGGGCGAGCAACAATTATATCACTATAGCAGATGAATCTGCCGCTTCTAACAAGCCTTCTATCTTTGATCGACTTGGAAAATCAACTGTGAGGACTTCCGTGTTTGAGATATTGAGTCCATTAAAGAAGGGGAACAAGTTCCAGAGAAATTATCAAAGCATAAGAACACCCGCTTCGCCTAAAATCTAGAAGATCTCTAAGGATTTCCAAAGTTTGATTCCTTCTTGAATGAGGCGACAAACAAAACTTGTGGTTTCATGGGAAGTACTGAATGTAAAGATATATACTGTGGTCTATACTAAGGAACACGATGAAGACGAAGAAAGTGTGGGTTCTTCGTATCATGTTACCGCACAAGGCGAGAATGGTATTTCGTCTCTAATGGAGGATGATGAAAAATTGGAGGATGTTTCACCGTGTTATCACATATCCTTTAATGATGGGGACCCTCAAGAAGATGAAGATGTGAAAGATGCTCCACCCGAACTTAAAGAAGGGGTGAAGACAACAGTTGATGCCTTAAAAGAAGTTAACCTTGGCGCTGACGAAGAGCCAAGACCTACCTACCTAAGTGCTTTACTAGAAGTTGATGAACAAAGCACTTATGTTTAGTTACTCAAGGAGTTTAGAGATTTCTTCGCTTGGAGTTATAAAGAGATGCCTGGCTTGGACCCTAAAGTGGCAGTCCATCACCTTTCAGTCAAGAGTGGCGCTTGTCCTGTTAAGCAAGATCAAAAGTGCTTTAGGCCGAAATTGGTTCCTTTGATTAAAAGTGAAGTTAACAAACTCGTTGATGTTGGCTTTATTCTTGAAGTTAAATACCCAACATGGGTCTCAAGTATTGTCCCTGTAAGGAAGAAGAATGGCCAGATTAGGGTATGCGTTGACTTCAGGGATTTCAATAATGCATGTCCCAAAGATGAATTCCCGCTTCCTATTTCAGAACTGATGATTGATTCTACTACTGATTATGAAGCAATGTCTTTCATGGACAGTTCATCAAGCTATAACCAAATTCGTATGGCACCAAAAGATGAAGAGTTTACTGCATTCCGCACCCCAAGGGTATTTATTGCTACAAGGTAATGCCTTTTGGCTTGAAGAATGCTGGTGCTACTTATCAAAGGGCTATGCAGAATTATTTTGATGACCTTCTTCACAAGAATGTCGAATGCTATGTTGACGACTTGGTGGTAAAATCAAAAAAGAAGGCGACCACTTGAAAGACTTGAGAATAGTGTTTGAGTTGCTCTGGAGGTACCAACTTAGGATGAATCCATTGAAATGTGCCTTTGGAGTTACTTCTGGAAAGTTCCTTAGTTACATTGTCCGGCATCGAGGGAACGAAATTGATCAAGCCAAAGTGGATGCCATTTTGAAAATGCCTAAGCCTCGGGATATTCATGAATTGAAAAGTTTGCATGGAAAGCTAGCAAACCTTAGGAGATTCATCTCAAACCTAGCTGGGAGGTGCCAGCTGTTCAGTCACCTCATGAAGAAAGGCGTTCCTTTCAAGTGGGACCAAGCTTGTAGCAATGCCTTTGAAAGTATAAAAACTTACTTGATGAAGCCTCCAGTTTTGTACCTCCTATACCTAGAAAGCCATTGATACTATATATTTCGGCACAAGAAAGGTCCGTTGGAGCACTGTTCGCCCAAGAAAATAGTGAGGGGAAAGAAAATTCCCTTTAGTACTTGAGCAGGATGATGAAACCAAATGAGCTGAATTATTCGCCAATCGAAAAGTTATGTTTTGCCCTAGTCTTCTCAATTCAAAAGTTGAAGCACTAATTTCAAGCTCATGTCGTTCGCCTTGTTTTAGGGCAAATCCCATCAAGTTTGTAATGTCAAAACTAGTCCTTAGAAATTGACTAGCAAGATGGTACCTCCAATTTCAACAATTCAAGATTGTGTACATTCCTCAAAAGGCTGTAAAAAGACAAGCATTGACAGATTTCTTGGCAGATCACCCGATACCTGATGATTGGGAACTAACTGATGAGCTACCTGACGAAGACGCAATGGTTGTTGAAGTACAACCTCCATGGAAGATGTACTTTGATGGTGCTGCACATCGTGGATGAGCTGGTGCTGGCATAGTATTTGTCACTTCTCAAGGGGAAGTTCTGCCCAACTCCTTCACTTTGACACAACTATGTTCCAACAATGTTGTTGAGTATCAAGCATTAATACTTGGGCTTGAAATGGCTGTCGATATGAAGCAGTTACAATTACAAGTCTTTGGTGACTCCCAGTTAGTGGTCAATCAGCTTTTAGGTAGTTACGAGGTCAAAAAACCTGAACTACGCCCTTATCATAATTATGCTAAGAAATTGATGAGATGGATCAGTGATGTGATTATTCAACATGTACCTAGGAAAGAAAACAAGAAGGTTGATGCTTTAGCTGCCCTAGCTTCATCATTAACCCTGCATGATCAAGCGCAAGTTACTATCTGCCAAAAATGGGTAGTACCGCCACGAAATGAGGGGAAAGTGAAGAAAATAAACTCAAGCATCTGATTGCGGTTTCTGAAGCTGACAAGGAAGAATGGCGACAACCCATTATCAACTACTTGAGCTATAGGATACTCCCAGAAAATTCGAGGAGAAGGACTGAAATCCACCGTCGTGCACCTCGCTTCCATAACTACAAATATACTCTATATAAAAGATCATTTGAGGGAGTACTCTTGCGATGCTTAGGGGAAGATGAAGCACTCTAAGCTTTGCAAGAAACATATTCTGGGGTACGTGGATCACATCAGTCTGGACCAAAGCTCCACTTTCATATAAAAAGGATGGGGTATTATTGGCCAAACGATGGTAAAAGATTTCTTAGATTACGCTCGAAGATGCAAGGCTTGCCAATTCCACGCAAATTTTATTCATTAGCCTCCTGAAGTGCTATATCAGACTGTTGCATCATGGCCATTTGACGCTTGGGAACTGGATGTTGTTGGACCATTGCCAAAATCCTCCGATGGACACATGCATCTTGGCTGCAACTGAGCACTTATCAAAATGGGCTGAAGCGGTTGCTCTTAAGGAAGTAAAGATGGAAAATGTTGCAAGTTTCATCCGAGTAAACATAATTTATTGCTTTGGCATTCCTCGTTACATAATAACGGATAATGGCAAGCCATTCGACAATAGGTTGATGAACAAGATTTGTGATCTCTTTGGTTTCAAGCAGCGTAACCCTTCCATGTACAATACTGCCGCCAATGGTCTAGCTGAGGCATTCAACAAGACTCTATGCAACTTGTTAAAGAAAGTCGTCTCCAAATCCAAATAAGATTGGAATGACCCTATGGAAGAAGCTTTGTGGGCATATAAGACAACTCACTGCACGCCAACACAAGCGACCCCTTATTCACTCGTCTATGGAGTCGAAGCCGTTTTGCCACTCGAGCGTCAAATACCTTCACTACGATTAGCTATTCAAGAAGGGATCACCGATGAAGAAAATTCTCGACTTCGATTAACAAAGTTGGAGGCTCTTGATGAGAAAAGGTTGGAAGATCAATAGAGTCTTGAATGTTATCAGGCTCGATTATCTCGTGCCTTCAATAGAAGAGTTCGTCCAAGATCCTTTCAAGTAGGAGATCAAGTCCTTGTCATACGAAGACCCATTATTACTTCCCATAAACCTGTAGGGAAGTTCACTTCAAAATGGGATAGGCCATATGTCGTGCAAGAAGCTTATTCAAGTGGAGCCTACAAGCTGGTTGATGTTGATGTGGATGGCATGAGAATCGGCCCTATCAATGGCAAGTTTTTGAAAAAGTATTATCTTTGAAGTTGCAATGCTCCTAGATGCACGAGCTTAAACTGAATGTCATGAAGCTCTTCAAATTTGAGCAAAATCTTTGTCACGACCCAAAATCCCTCCGAAGGAGTCGTGATGGCACCTAGTCTCAAAAACTAGGTAAGCCTAACACATACCGAAATGATAACAGGTTCTACTAAACAGCTATTAAACATAAACCGAAAATTTCTAAATAAGCCAATAGTCTCAACATGATACAATATCCCAAAACCGGTAGTACAATTTATAAGCCTTTCTAAGAATAACTATATATAATGAATACATCATTGTTCCGGAATAATAGGAAACAATGGAAATAAATACAACAGAGGCTGACTTCGAAGCCTGCGAACGTCCAGCAGGTATACCTTGAAGTCTCCAGCCGCACAAGCATAAGTCTCAAAACCAACTCGATCCAAAGTACCTGGTTCTGCACAAAAATGTGTAAAAACGTAGTATGAGTACACCACAGTGGTACCCAGTAAGTATCAAGTCTAAACTCGGTAGAGTAGCGATGAGGCCAGGTCAAGATACCTACCAGACATGTAAATCTATGCAGGATATGACATAAAGCTAACAAGGAAGGAATATCAATGTAAGGCCAATAGCAAAAGGAATTCAAATTACAATCAACAGTGAAAATAAGGGGAACACGAATGGCAATGAGAAATAACCAAGTAATTAAGCAACAACATAGTCGAAGTACAGATGAAGTATGAATGTGTTCAAGTAGGAAAAACGATGACAACTCAACCAATCAAATCATTCCTAATACACGAATTTCAACAATCCCACTTCTCGTAATCTCAGATCATAAATCACAACTTCCAAACTTTTAACACACATGGCACCTTGTGCCCACATTTTCCATATCACTTCGCACGACAAAATTCACGTGCTACCAGGTACATAGTATTTGTTTCAAATGCTATAAATAATATTCGAGGGATCTATTCATATATAATAAAGTAAAATTGCAGTTTCTGAACCAGTCAGGAAATCAATGAGAAATAAGTTTATTTTTAAAAATATTTGGGTAAAGATAATAATATTTTCAAATAAAATAAGGCGTCGGATAAGCTACTGATTTGAATACATAATTTAAATAAATTAAAACATAATAGCAATTCATTTTTAAGTAAAGTAGAAACATCAGATATGGTAAGGAGATTAAGTTGAGAAATCGATTAAGGTGAAATATGACGCCTATTAAAAATAGTAAGGTACCGAATGAAACGATAAGTTTTAACTTAAGAGTAACATAAGGTAAGCATGTTATTAATTATTTTATTTAAAACTGTTGTGCTACTAACAACTCAACGAGGTATGAGATAATGACTCAGCGAGCAAATTCATCTTGAAAATCAATTCACCAAAATAATAGTAATAGGAAAGGAAAACAGGAAATGATGGAAAAGCAGTAAACTAATAAAAATAACTCAATCCTCGAAAACCAGTAAAAACTAGAAATACCAATCCTCAAAGTCTCGTACGAAATAACTTAAGCCAACACAATACAACAAGGAATACAAAATACATAAACTGTTGCGGCGCGCAACCCAATCCCACCGTACAACATGATCCTCCCTTATTCCACCATGTAAATATTAATAATAATAAGTAAATATATATGTTGCGGCGAGTCAATATCATAATTCTCCCTTATTTTACCATATCAATCCACCCTTATTTCACATGTTGCGGCGTGCAACCCGATCCCACCGAATCAATATAAATCCACTCTTATTCCACATGTTGCGGCGTGCAACCCGATCCCACCGTATCAATATAAATCCACCCTTATTCCACATGTTGCGGCGTGCAACCCGATCTCACCGTATCAATATAAATCCACCCTTATTCAACCTGTTGCGGCGTGCAACCCGATCCATAAATAAATCTATAACATCAACAATCCAATACTCAATTTATAAGAATTTCTACAATCATAGGGTATGAGTACACGGCAATGAAGGAGTCACGTAAAAATCAAGGAATGCCACAAACATTACAAAAAGCAACAGGACAAGTGAAGCACGTGACAACTAAGGTGTGCAATTATGACAATTAAGGCAAGTATTAGATAATCACAAAGTCATGGAAGGAACTAAACAATTAAAAAGGTAACAAGGCAATAAGAAAGGCAATAACCTCAACTAAAGCAGTTAAGGGAAAAATTACAAGTAAGGGGTACAATGAGTGCTAACAACGTCAAATAAAGCATGTAGTAGCAGAATAATGATGATAGACATAACCCGTTAGGACAACTCAATTAAAGGCATGGAAAGAGTCTAGAGAACCTAAACCGGTCAAATATCACATATATCCAGTGTACCCACTTGTTACCTTGTGTACACGGCTTTCACGTAACATATTTTAGCACAATCATTTCGAATCCTAAGGGGTAGTTTGTAACAATACGATTGGTCGTTTTGAGCTCTAGTGCGTTGTTTGGTAGTTTGAGGCCGTGAGTAGCTTTACTTCATATTTTATGACTTGTACGCGTAGTCGGAATTGAATTTCGAAAAGTTCGAAGTTGTTTCGGAAGGGAAATTCTAAATTCAAAAGCTTTAAGTTAGAGGAGTTAACTAAGGTTTGACTTTTGAGTAAACAGCCTCAGAATCGGGATTTGAAGGTTCCAATAGGTTCGTATGATGATTTTGGACTTGGACGTATGTTCGGATTGAGTATCGGGTGGTCCGAGAGTATTTTGGCGCATATTATGGAAAGTTGGCATTTTGAAAGTTTAAGAATTTCTTAAGTTTGACTTGAAGTGGATTTTGTTGTTATCGATGTCCGTTTGGGATTACGAGCCTTGGAATAGGTTCGTATTGTGATTTATGACTTGTGCGTAAAGTTTGGCATCATTCCAGAATGTTTAAGTATGAATCAGATGCATTCGTCGAAATTTGAATGTTAGAAAGTTGGAAAGAAGGTTTTGATCGCCGATTCATAGTTTTGATATTGTTTGGCATGATTTGAGGCCTCGGGTAAGTTCGTATTATATTTTGGAACTTGTTGGTGTGATCGGGCGGGTTCCCAGGAGCCTCGGGTGTGTTTCAGAATGGTTTCGGGTCATTTTTCTGTTTTTGCTACTGATGTTGCTGGTTCTAGTTTTGTCATTCGCGACCACGGAGGGATTCACGTATTCGCGAAGAAGGATTGTTGGTTGCTGAGATTTTTTGCTTCTCGTTCGCGACTGGTAGCTTGCGTTTACGTATGTTTGGGCGGCAATTCTATGCGTTTGTGATGTCAGTTTCACGTTTGCGTGGGAGATGCTGGCCTGGGGGAGATTGGTCTTCATGTCGGCAATGAAGTGGACACATTCGCGATAGAGCAGCCTGGTGAAGCATCGCGTTCGCGAGACAAACCTCGCATTCGTGAAGAAGAGTTTTGGGTCCTGAGTTAGTGGAGCTTCGCGAACGCGAGGGCAGTGTCGCGTTCACGATGAAGGTCGTCTGGGCAGTGTATAAGTTTGCAAAACAAAAAGGGTTTTGGCTCATTTTATCTCAAATCTTCCATGGGAGCCGAACTTGGGGAGATTTTGGAGGAGCTTCTTCGTCACCCATCAGTAGGTAAGTGATTTCTTCACATTATGAGTTAAATACATGAATTATACATGGATTTGAACATGAAAATTGGTGAAAATTGTGAAATTTTGAAGAAAACCTAGAATTTGGTATTTTCGAATTTTTACCACGAAATTTGGACATGGAATTATGAATAAATTATATATTTGAGTTCGAGGTGATATGGGTAATGCATATCTTCAAAAGAATTCGGAATCCGGGCATGTGGGGTTTGAGAGTTAACTTTGTTGACTTATCGAGTGGAGTCGGGAATTATTATAAATTGTTAAATTATACGCATTGGAGTATATTTTGATTTATGTGTACATTGTTTCACTAGTTTCAGATCATTTGGCTTCGGATTGAAGAGCTAGAGAGGCATTGGAGCCGGTTATGGAACTTCGGAGTGAGGTAAGTCTCTTATCTAACCTCGTGAGGGGGAAACTAACCCCTAGGTGATGTAATTATTATGTGCTACTAGTTGTGGGTGCTACGTACACACGAGGTGACGAGAGTCTGTACGTAGCTAAAGCACGTTTGTGTTCGGGTAGACTTAAGACTTTATCATGTAATATTTGAATTATTTGAACTCATTCTGCTGGCTTAATTAATTGAATTTATAATTGAAATTGATTTAGAAATATATGTATATATTAGGCCGAGCCTTATCACCTTGAGTTGCTGGCATGTTATTTGAGAAAAGGTAAGGGTTATATTCACTTTATGCTCATGTACTGTATTGTAAACACGTGTCTCGTAATTCGGTAATTTTCTTCCTTTCTTGTGGAGCGGGCCGAACGCCTCGGCAGTATAATAGATGCATCTATGGTTCGTGCTTCTCGACCCTAGGCAGTGTACACATTATTCTAGATCGGACCGAATGACCTCGGCATAATTGTGCGTTATTTCACTGGCAGTCCTAATATTCACGAGATTATCCTTCCACTGATGCCTGGCATTTTATATGGTATTTTTTATCCATTTGATACTGGTACTTGATACATCTGAGCTGTTGAGGTAGAACACAAGACTGAGAAATTTATATCTTTAAAAGAAAATTTTGGAAGACTATGTAACTTACTGTTTTACCCAATTATTGTTGTTGTGCTTCATATCTGCTTACGACTTATCATATTGCTTTATTGGACCTCTAGTAAGTGTCGATGTCAACCCCTCGTCACTACTTCTCCGGGGTAAGGCTAGATACTTACTGGTTACGCGTTGATTTACGTACTCATGCTGCACTTCTGCACTAAATATGCAGGATCTGACAGGTTTATTTGGTGGTCATCTTGGCGCATAGGCACAGCTGCTGAGGGGACTTTATGGTGAGCTGCAAACTCCAGGCTACGTATCGCAGCCCACAGAGTCTCCATCATATTACTTACTTTATCCTGTCTTATTTTACATTCCAGATAAATGTTGTATTATTATTGTACTCCTTAGTAAATGCTCATGCACTTATGACACTGGGATTTAGGATATTGTAGTTGATGACTACGGATTCGTATATTATTATCACCTTTCATTTCCTTTTTCAGACTACTAGTTATGTATGTACCCGTGATTTTAGAGGTGTAAACCTCTTTACTTAATTACAATTTTGATTTCGAAAATAATAAAATGAATAACAGAGTTGTTAGTTCACCGTTGGCTTGCCTAACGATGACGTTGGGCGCAATCGCGACCTATAGTGGGTTTTGAGTCGTGACATAGTTTCCCCCACATAAAGTTAAGCAAGACACTTACCTCAGAGAAGCTAGGAAGATACTCTAAAATGACCTTCTCGAGTGAAACACCCTCTGGACGGCTCAAATCTAGCCAAAATAACTTCGAATCATAAATAAAACTCATAGGAAACAATTACAGATAATAAAGCTTCAATCTTTAATTAAAATAAAAAAAGTCAACTCACAAGCCCCCAACTCAGGACCCGATAAAATTTATAAAACCCGAACACCTATTCCGATACGAGTTCACCCATACCAAAATTATCAATTTTCGACATCGAATCGCCCTTCAAATCCTCATTTTACATTTTGAAAAATTTTTACAAAATTTTCCTTTTTCCTCAACTCAACCTACTACTTTAATGATAAAAATAAAGATGGAATCATAAATATGATAAATTCTGGGTGAAGAACACTTACCCCAATGATTTGCTTGAAAACCCACGAAACATCGCTCAAATCCAAGGTTTATAACTCAAGATATGATAAAAATGGCCAAATCCTCAATTTTGGAAAATATATTATGTTGCCCAGTGATTTGCACATCACGATTGCAGAATTAAACATGCGATCGCGAAGAAGAAACAAAAACTGCCCAAAACATGTACTACGTGATTGCGAACTAACTTGTGCGATCGCGAAGAAGAAGAAAATATAAGTGCCGAGAATGTGCTATGCGAACGCGCAACAAGGGACGCGAACGCGATGAATGACAATTCACACGTACGCGATCGCGAAACACTCCATGCGAACACGAAGAAGGAAATCTGCCAGTCACTAAAATATGCTACGCGAACACAGAAACATAAATGCGAACGTGAAGAAAAACCACGCCTAGATCCCACAACACATCACGATCGCGACAACACACACGCGATTGCATAGAGTACCTGGAGCATCAGAAAACCAACAACTCTAAAACATGACGAAATGGCCCAAAGCCCATCCGAAACACACTCGAGGCCCCTGAGACCCTGTCGAAATATACCAACAAGTTTTATAACATAACGAGGACCTGATCGAGGCCTCAAATCATATCAAACAACGTCGAAACTACGAATCACAACTCGAATTGAACTTATGGATTTTCAAATCTTCTAACTTCCAAAACTCGTGCCGAAACATATCAAATCAACCCGGAATGACGTCAAATTTTGCATGCAAGTCTCAAATGACATAAAGGAGCTAATCCAACTCTAGGAATCACAATCCGAGCCTGATATCAACAAATTCAACTCCCGGTCAAACCTCTTAACCTTCCAAAACTTTAACATTCTAATTTTTGCCAAAATGATTCAAATTATCCTACGGACCTCCAAATCCAAATTCGGTTGCACACCTAAGTCCAAAATTGCCATACAAAACCGTTGGAACCATCAAAACGTCATTTTAGAGTTGTCAACACAAAAGTCAAACTCTAGTGATCTCTTACCTCTTAAGCTTCTAAAACAAGAATCCTTCTTCCAAATCAATCCCGAATCATCCGAAATTTGAACTCGACCATGCACGCACGTCATAACACATAATACGAAGACGCTCGAGACCTTAAGCCATCGAACGGGATGCTAATCCTCAAAATAACCGGTCGGGTCGTTACAATCTTCAGGTTGTAAAGCTCCTCAAAATACAAGCTTAAATTGCAGATCGCTACGCTCCTTAACGCAAGAGCATAAACTGCATGTTACTCCTAGCCCGCAAGAGTATAAACTATGTACGACCTAAAAAAAAATGTCCGCTAGGTTGAAAACCTCGAAAGAGACGGCCTATGAAAAAGTTAGGATATAAAAAAAATTAAAGAAAAAAAAACTCACCCATTTTGAACTACAGTATGACTTGATCCTTTTCACCGAGGTACGTAGGCATCTTAGAGTTTCATTCTAAGTTCAGTCGCATGAGTTCAAAAGATAACCTTCAAGTTTGTTGGTCTTCATATCCGCCCATGGCCCTAAAAAAAAGGGAGGAGAAGAGGCGTCAAAAAGGAACACAAGTATAAAAATTTCAAATTCAGTGAGACTTGAACCCAAGATATTTGTGAGAATGGAGATCTTGAATTTCAATTGATAGCAAGAAAAACTTCTTGTGTTCCCGAGGCTTCCATACCAAAATATAAATTTTTTTGTGAAGTCGCGCAAGTTTGAAATCATCAGCGTGTCAGAATTTTACATTGACTTCGAAATATTATTTGAAACTATCCTTAAAGTATTAATCCTTGCAATTTGGATATGGTTTAGATTTTGAAGTTTTGTTTCCAAAAAACAAACGGTTCGTGATTTCGATGTTCCTACACTAAGATACAATATTTTTGGTGAAGTTACGCAAATCTAAAACCATCAACATGTCAGAATGTAAAGTTAGTTTCAAAATAATATACGGTATGATTCTGAAAGAGTTTGATTCCAAATTTTGGATATGTCTTAGATCCTGAAGTCTAATTTCCAAAAAAATTAAGCAGCTCATGATTTCGATATTTTTATACCAAGATACAATTTTTTTGGTGAAGCTGCACAAATCTAAAACCATCAATATGTCGTAATGTAAAGTTAGATTCAAAATAATATCTGGTACGATTATGAAAGTGTTTGATTCCAAATTTTAGATATGTCTTAGATTTTGAAATCTAGTTTCCAAAAAATTAGACGATTTATAATTTTGACATTTCTACACTAAGATATGAATTTTTTAATGAGACTATGTAAATCCAAAATTGACAACATGGTGCAATATAAAGTTGATTTCAAAATATTGTCTAGGATGATTCTTAAAGTGTTTGATTCCAAATTTTGGATATGTCTTAGATTTTGTAGTCTAGTTTCCAAAAAATCAAACGGTTCATAATTTCGATATTTCTACTCCAAGATATGAATTATTTGATAAAACTTCACAAATATGAAATTGACAGCTTGGTTCAATATAAAATTGGTTTCAAAATATTATCTGGGACGATTCTGAAGGTGCTTGATTGCGGATATTGGATATATGTTAGATTTTAAAGTTTAATTTCTACGAAATCAAATGGCTCATATTTTTGACGTTTTCACATCGAAATATATACTTCCTACCTCAAAGCTACAAAGGAGGATGTATCTTCAAATATAAAAAACTTTGAGACATGAACGACAACGATGTTTAAAAGAAAGTCAAATTCTATTATGTAGATGTCGATGCATCGTGCTAAGCAAGAAAATGTCAATATTGATCCAAAAAAGGGGGGGAAACATCAATGAAAACGCGCAATATAAAGTAAAACAGATGGAGTTTTCATTTCCAAGAATAGTCGCTAGTTAACCAAATGCAAAAATAAAAAAATAAAAAATAAGAGGCAAATAAAATACTCTATATAGGCTAATCTAAACATAACTTGTAATTGACCAAGTTTTTAAGGGTGGCCTCTAAGTGTTGTTTCTTCGTTTCCACGCCAGCCAAGTCATCAACAGTCTCCAAGGAAACATTAGAACATCTACGGTACTCCTTTTCAGCAGATGAGATTCTAGATTCAATCTCTTCAACCTCTTTCTTGGCAGGATCTCGGAGAGCTCTTAACTGTTTCACCTTCTTCTTGTCCTCTTTGAGAGATTGACTGGTGACAGACAATTCCTCCACCTTCTCCCCCTTTGCAGTCAAGACAAGATCAAGATGTTCCTTGGCTTTTAAAAATGGCTCTGATTTTTCAACGTCCACAACCTTATCAGAACGAGTTGATCGTGCCTGGTCATATGAAGTGGAAAGCTTAAATAAAGACATCAATAGGTCTTTCAGAGGGGGAATATCCACACCCTTTCTATCCATCTCCTCGAGAATCACTTAGATATTGAATTGAAGAGAAGAAGCATTTTCTACAGTAAGGTCAGAGAGTTTGACATGAATTTAGCCCAATCATTCAAGATAAAATCCTTGTGAAGAGTTAAGACAACTTTTTTTTGCGTCAAAGATAGACATCGTTGGTGAAAATTAGGCCCCGATTTTGCTCCAAGATCAGGAATGGAAGTCGCCTCTAGGTCTGACTTATATATTGAAAGTGATTTCCTCAAGTCTGGATCCACCACAGATTCACTACTACCCTGTGGCTTGCTTTGGTGTGACGCTATCGAAATATGATCACCGTTTGGCTGCATAGAAAAAAAAGATAGACAGTTAGTGAAGTTTCCTGTATATTATAAGGCAATATGAAAATTTTAAGCATCACCTCTTTAATGACCGTCAAAGTCCTCAAAACACTTCCAATACTGTCAGTAATCTCGACTACACCCAAATTAGTTTCTCCTTGTTTATTTGAATATGGCTTCACCCGCTTGAAGTTTTGATCGCCATGACTCCTATCACTCTCATTTTAGGATGGCCATTTGTTGGATGTAGGGACAACGGTGCCTAATGGAAAGGAACCCTCATTGACTTGATGAGCCTGAGAAGGTCCCTTCATTTTTTGAACTTCTTTATATGGAGGCCCCTTGATGTCGCGTGGTGCAACCACTTTGGATTTTAAAGTAGGAGATTTGTCCTCTTTGTTATGCTCTTGAGGTATGATCTCTAAAGGCACAGAAGTGATTGGACCAACAAAAGTCACCAAAGATTCTAAATAAATCTTCAAGAAATCTCTCATGCACTCTTGTCCATCAGGATCTGTACTCTGATGAAAATAGCTTTTTTACCGTAGATATAGCTGGGGGAAAGGTCATCCTCGTGGTGGCGGAATTATGTGATACACAAAATTTTCAAAATCTGAGTCGTTCTTCTAATGAGGCACTACGAAGGTCGTTTTCCAAAATACCAGGACTAGTCTGATTAAATCCAGATTGACGGCTGAATAGATGTGGACTATATGGTTCAAGAATGAAATAGTTCCCACACCTCAAAGGGAGATCATTAAAATAAATACTCATAAAATAATTGACTTTCGGTTTCTATGCTTTATCATTATCCTCAAAATAGTAAGGTTTGGACCCCTCCGACACGGCAGAAGTCCAAGATGTATTATCCGCTTGATGGATGCATTTTCTTGCATTTGTATCATCTAAATACCTTGCAGCGCGTTCCCCGGAATACGCCACCATCAATGGAACATATTGTCCTTTTGGAAGCCCATAGTGTGTCCTGAAGTAGTGAGTAAGCCAACCGTATATATAATGAATGGGAAAAGAGATTTTGATATGCTCGAGCTACGAGGACTTGGAGGTCTTGTTCAAACCATAGTATATGCTCGGCAGAACTGGGATTGCAAGGCTGAATTTTCATCCATATGCCATCATGCTCACAGTTTTAAAGATATCAGGTCAAATGAAATTGCCATCTTGAGAGAGAAATACAAATGCACACAACCAACAAGATAAGAATATCACCAGATACATGCCTTCTCTCTTTTCATGTTGAACCCCATGGTTAGCAAACATCGTCTCATTCGCGTTAGACCATGCAACTACTTTTGGTATAGCTCCAGTGGAATTGTGCGTTGACTTCAAACGGGTAGATTTTTCTCGCTCCTTGCAGGAGCATGTTTATATCTCAAGTCTCTCTTGCACCAAAATTCAACCCACTTGCTAAATGAGACCTTTGGATCATGATTCTCCCCTTCTTGAAGATGGTTAAAGGCGGTAAACAGGTATCCACAAGCTCGAGGAGTAAATCTTTCATGCTTCTTATTAACACCTGTGAGTTCGATAGCTTCGGACACAACTTCTTCATAGGGAGAACCTCTAATAGGTAAACCTCCAATGGTATGTAAATCCCAAGGAGATATTGATAGTTCTTCGGCTGATGTAAGTAAGGTATTTGTTGTGGAACACCAAGCTTCAAGAAACGCTTGCAAGTTGTTTGAATTTCGATCATATGTAAATAAAGAAGCATATACGACATCATAAATTCTTGTTGTATCCAAAGCATGTTGACTTCTGCCAAGTATGTCTTCAGCCCATTCCCAATATCCAGGGATATAATGATATTCACCGTCAATTCTCAAAGTATCTCCCCAACGTATGTCCCTTTGAATCATACGTCGTCCTAAGCAAGGAAGGGTACTTGCGATATTGAATTTTCGTTGGTAAGGAGTCTAAAGAAACCACGTTTTAGTTGGCTTTTGGTTGTGCTCTGAAGTCCAATCCACCATATGGAGGGAATTCTGCAGAGGTGGCCACAAATTTGCATATCGACCAACTAGTGGAGGGTAAGTCAATAGCTTGGTTATAACCATCCATTCTTAGCATCAATCACGAGATACTTACTCTTGGAGGATGGAGATGTGTAGTCTCTGAAGTGAACCATCTCTTCAAAACTGCATAAGCAAAAAAAAAAAAAGAGATTTGTAAATATAAGTCAAATACAATTGACAAAAGGAGGAGAAAATTCTAGTCCTTTGTGCTTTAGGCAAATTTCTATATGCGATTAAGAATTTTTTTCTTCTATGTGTTGTCATGGGTTTAATCTTCTATATGTTGATATGGATTTATCCGTCTATATGGTGATATGAATTTGTCCGTCTATATGGTGATGTGAATTTGTCCGTCTATATAGTGATGTGGATTTGTCCGTCTATATGATGATGTGGATTTGTCCGTCTGTATGGTGATGTGGATTTGTCCGTCTATATGATAATATGGATTTGTCCGTCTATATATTGATATGAATTTATCCGTCTACATGTCGGTATGGATTCATCCGTCTATACGACAATATGATTTTGTCCGTCTATATGTTGCAAGGGATTTATCCTCCTATATGTTATTGTAGATTTGATCATCTATATGCCGTGATAGATTTATCCTTCTATGGGATGTCATGGAGTTGCCCGTCAACTTGGCATTCAACGACTTTTCTCTTCTTGGCTTACAAAAAAAGGGGAAGCATAAATAACAATAATAAAAAGAATGCAATTTTTGTTTTACCTTTGGTGATGCTCCGCAATCGTCAAAACACTGTGAATTGGTGTTCAACGAAGGAAAAATACACCACCTTATATAGATGATTAAGGATGGATATTGAGAAGGTTTTTCCCGATGTGGGACATTGCTATAAACTGTTTCCTACAGGGATTTGGCTAATGGAAGAGGCGACAATAAGTTAATTCAATGTAGGAGATCGCTTGCAAAGATGTAACTATCTTGGAGCTAAAGCAAATTAAATTGTCAAAGTAGATGTCACGTGAATACATTAAGGATACAATATGTGAATTTAACTTTTTCTAGCCTAACCACTACTGTTGTACTATTTTGCTAATAAAGAAAAAAATGAAGATCTTTGGCACTGGTTGTTCAAGTGCCAAGAATTATTTGCCTAAGTAATTTGGCATTATTCTTATACGAATATGAACTGATATTCTAAGTCTCAAGGAATAAATTGTGGGCACGACTTCTACTTGACTCGAACCACGAATTTAATGCTCCATTAATACTTCAAGTCTAGTCTTTAAAAAAATGAGGGTTTTAAAACTCCGATAAGCCTTGAAGTAGGATGCATTTGTAGACATGCAAAATTTATTGAATTTAAATTCAATAAAATATTTTGCACTATACTTTAAATATATGTTAGTCCAAATAAATATTATGGGCCAATATGATTAGATTAATTATATTAGTCCAATATATATGGATTAAATAAATAAATCCAAATTTATTGGGCTAGCCAATTTAATTGGGCTAAGAGTAATGAACTCATTTTACTAGGCCCAAGATGTCATCTTCCTAGAGGCCCAATTTGGTGCCACGTGCCAAATGACGTGGTACGCCCAGTCAAATAGAAGAGCCAATGAGATCATGCCACATGTCAAAATGACAAGGCATCCTAAGTCAAATTGAAGGGCCAATGAAATTGCACCATATGTGCAAGTGATATGTTCTCACCAATCAAATGTGGCCTTGTCATGCTTCAATCTGATTGGTCGAAAAGAGTTTGTTCTCATCATAACTCTTTTCTTTCACAATTATAAATAAGGGTCTTCATAACCCAGAAAAGACATCAAAAGTTATAACAAGAAGCAAGAAAGAGCTCGTGAATCAAACACTAAAAATTCCTCCACAAGTTTCAAGTCTCAAGCAATCAAGTTAAGTCCAAGAAATCAAGTTCAACCCCAAGAACGAAGAACAAATCAAGATTCAAGGAGTACGAGTTCAAATCAAAGTTCGCGCTAGTTGAATTCAAGATCATCGTTCGTGGCAACAAATTCAAATTCAAGATCAAGTTCAAAGGCCCTTGAATTTATATTGAAAAAGTATAATCAGAGAATTCATAGAGAATGTACGCTCATACTATTTAAAATCAAATACTATGATTGTTGCAATATATTTTCGGTCCTGATTTATTTTTTTGACACAAATTTATTGTCTACAGTATATATCAAGGATCAAAATATACTAACCTAAGTTTTGGCTATTTTCTCGGTTGGTTCTGTAACCTAAGTTTGAATAGTAGTTGATGTTTTCTTAGCAACAAAAGTTGAATATGAATCGTAGCTGTATTTATGTATTTAAGCGAGCGAAAATTAATTACATGTATTGAGCCTATAATTTTGGACCTTTTTGCGCATCTATTTAGGATGTACGAATTTTTCAAGTCGCGCATTAGATCGGATATGAGGTTTTTGGTTAAAATGGGTTGGGTTTAATATTTTCTACATTAAACCCAAGCGCTTTGCCGGCTTTGCTCGAAGTCTTTAGCCGGCAAATTGTTGTTGCAATCTATTTGCCATGTTTTTTTATTGAGATCAAAAAAAATTTTCTCAACTAATGCAACTCATATTCTTATTACTTTATTAATTTTTATTTTTTATTACTGAAAAGTTAACATTATAAAGAATTATTTTTATTTTGCTTCGCAAGTACACTAAAATATTTTTAAATAGATGAGCTATTATAAGAATCTGAAAAAGTAAAGAATTATTCTTATAGTGCTAAGAACAAATAGTTAAATTTTTTATTTAACTAATTAGCAAAAGAATTCAATTCAGTTGAACTGTGATAAATCTTAATATTTAGGGGTTTATAATTATTTAAGATTAAAAGATTCATTATGATATATCCATAAATACAATAATAACTTATTTATGTATGACTTTTAGAGATATTTCAATATATTAAGTTTTTGATATTCACGATAATAAACATGAGTAGTATAGCTGAACATCAAGACTTCTTACCTTTAATTGAGGATTGTTGGAAACTACCTACTCCTGAAACATATATGAGAAAAGTATGGAATAAATTGAAGAGCGTTAAGCAGAGGTTGAAAATACTGAACACAGAGCAATTTAAGGGAGTAGAAGGCAAACTGAAGCATATTAGGAATCAATTACGAGAAATACAGGAAAGAATGGGACAACATATGCAGGATAGTATTTTGATTGAAGAGGAAACAAAACTGAGAAGTCAATTGGAGAAATGGGGGATGATTAAGGAGAGTATTTATAAACAAAAGTCAAGAGTCCAATGGTTAAATGCAAGTGATTCAAACTCTGCCTACTTTTTTGCAAACATGAAGAGCAGATACTCCCAAAATCATATTAGCACTCTGTCAAATGAACAAGGTGTGCAAATTCAAACTGTTGATGGGATAAAAACAGAAGTAATAGTTTTTTTTCAAAAGCTTTTCGGTACAATAGTTGTGTCATTGCCTACAATTCATCTAGGGATTATAAGGGATGACTCGGTACTTCTCAATAAGCAATAGAGGGATCTAATAAGGCCAGTCACTAGTGCAGAAGTATTCCTAGCATTGAAGGATATAGATGACATGAAAGCACCGGGATGCGATGGACTAAATGCTTTTTTTTTTCCAAGAAACATGGCCTATTGTTGGAGGAGATGTTACAGAAGCTATTTTGAACTTTTTCAAAATAAGAACAATGTTTAAGCCCATCAACTGCACATCAGTTACACTCATTCCAAAGGTTAGGAACCCAACTTCTATTAAAGAGTATAGACCCATTTCTTGTTGTACTACTATATACAAGATTATATCTAAGATTTTAACAAGGAGGCTTCAAGTAGTTATGGATGGATTGATGGACAATTGCCAGTCTACATTTGTACCAGGGAGGGTAATCACTGATAATATTATACTGAGTCATGAGTTGGTAAAGGGATATGGGAGAAAAGGGATATCACCAAGATGTATGATCAAGCTAGACATGCAAAAGGCTTATGATTCCCTTGAATGGAGATACTTGGAGCAAGTTCTTATTGGATTGGGTTTTCCTGATAAGTTTGTCAGATGGATCATGAGTTGTGTCCAGAATGTGTCTTATTCTATCCTTTCGAATGGCAAACCAACAGAACCGTTTGAGGCTAGAAGAGGATTAAGAGCTCCTTTGGATAGGCTTATTTTAAGTGCTTTTAAGCTAAAATAGCTTTTAAGCCATTTTTATAGTGTTTGGATAAAGTAAAAAAATACTTTTAAGCACTTGTTTTTAAGCTAAAATGACAAAAATAAGCCAAAAGTCAAAAAGTTAAAATTCCTAACTTATGAATTTTGGCTTAAAAGTCACTTACAACAAGCCCATTCAAATGCTCTAAGATAAGGGGACCCTTTGTCCCCTTTCTTATTTGTGTTGGATATGGAGTACTTAACTAGAAGCTTGAAGACTCTAAGACTTATCCCTAATTTCAACTATCATCCCAGATGTGATAAGTTGCAAGTAGTGCAGCTAGGATTTGCTGATGATTTGCTATTATTTTGCAGGGGAGACACCATCTCAGTGAAGTTGTTATATGATTGTTTCCTAAACTTCTCTCAAGCTTCTGGTATGAAAGTAAATCAGAGTAAAAGTTCAGTATTTTTTGGTGGGGTGGCTGCAGCTACACAACAAGAGATCCTCAGCATGCTAGGCTTTCCTAAAGGTGTACTGCATGTTAGATATTTAGGTTCCCACTACATACAAAAAGAATATCTGTGACACAATGCCAACCTCTACTAGACAAAATGGTGGGAAGAATCACTTCTTGGATTTCAAGATTCCTATCCTATGCAGGAAGATTATAATTGATCAAAAGTGTTCTCTTTTCCATACAAATATTCCGGTCACAGATTTTTGTACTACCAAAGAAGATCATACAAATGATAGAAGCTGTGTGTAGAAAGTTTCTTTGGACTGGGGGAAATAAAATGTCACATAAATCACTCCTAGCTTGGGAGAAGGTCTGCTATCCCCACTCAACTGGTGGCTTTAATGTTATGATATGGAATAAGGTAGCAGTGAGCAAACATTACGGGAACTTGAGCAAAAAGAAGGATAAATTGTGAATATAATAGATTCATTGCTACTATGTTAAAGGGAGGCAAGTTTGGGATACATATCCAAACCAAGCTTCATGGATGGTTAGGAAGATAATGAAGGCCAAAATGAATTTTGAAGAAGCAGGATACACTTATTCTGATATTCTAGCCACGAATTCCTTTTCTATCAAAAAGCTTTATTAGAGATTGAGAGGTATTTTTCCAAATGTCACTTGGAAGAGACTTGTGTGTAATAATGTAGGGTGCACTAAATGGGTATTCAATTTGACTTTGATAGCACATGGAAGATTTTACACAAGAGATCGATTAGCCAGGATGAGTGCAAGAGCACGAGTGGGTAATTAAATCTGCAAATGGGAAAAATACAAAAGTAGAAATGTATAGAATAGTGCTGCCATGTAGTGTTTACTATATTTGGCAAGAGAGAAACCAAAGAATATTTCAAGGAAGAAGAAGAACTATTGACAATCTTAGCAGGTTAATAGTGCAAGATATACACTGTCGAGGGAGCCACAACGAGAAGATTGCAAAGCAACTGGAAATCATGAAATCCTTGAAAAATGTCCTGGAGGGAAAAAGTTAGAAGAATACTAGGATAGTATTGATATTTTTATAGCAATAAGTCTGAAGATTTCCTTAGTATTGAATAGATAATATCAAAAGCGAGGAGGGGATAGTAGATAAATATTTTAGCAGGTTTCTAGAGGTGGATTGCTGACCATCTCTAGGGGTTTTTATTATGATTGTACATATTTTGCCCTTGGTAATAAAGTTACTTATTTACCAAAGAAATATGAGTAGTAATATTATACTCTTTGAAGCTACAAGATATTTGGTTGGTTGCAGAGTTATGATAATACAAAATATGTAGAATCAATCTCTCAAAATTTAATATCATCTTTTCATCTAATTTTTACAATACAATAAATATATATAGTCCATAGTTTTATCTAACTTGCTATTTTTTCTAACAGAAATAGTTTTTATTGTAAAATTATCCTAAGTATGGGTAAAATTTTTTATCTTTCTTTTCAAACAATATACAATAAATTGAGGGTATCATGTTAGAAGATATTTAATTATATAAGAGTTACACAAAATTATAAAAGTTGATACAATAAAAATTAAAGATGAAAAGATAGAAGGCAGAAGCATATCAAGAAGACCAAAAAAAAAAAGAGAGAGGAAACTATGAAGAACCATAACTTCTAAAAAGTTGAAAAAGATTTGTAAAATACCATTCTTTAAATAGTATAACCTCTAACTATCTTTTTACCAAAATTTTCGTTTACCAAAATTACAATTTTGTTAAAATACGGAGTAACTTGTGCTGGCACTTTATTTAATATTTAGTTCAAATATTTTAATTGAAATTATTTTAATTCGATTAAAACACAATATTAATATTTATTTGTGTGATGAAGAATATAGTTTATCAATAATTTTTTGTTATTGACGCAATAAATACGTGCAATGCACGTACTCTAAGACTAGTCATATTAAATAGGTCAAACACGAATCTAGATTAATCGGACCCTCTAAGTGGGTATAATGAACACTTAATGAAAAGTAAAAAGAAACTCTGACGTCTAATGAAAACCAATGGTCAAAAATTTACTAAGAACTCAGAGGAAATATACAAGAAAAAGGCTCAGTAACAACAAACACATACATTTTAATTCAAATAAATACTAAAAATGACAACAAATACCCAAATTTGCAAGGCACAAATAAGAGGCCACTAATGTCATGAGCAGAAATATCGTTGACTCGTAACAAACACCTAAAGCTATGATTTATTTGGGATATGATGCCTCAATCAAAAAAGTATAGAATGGAAACCTATATATGAGGATGATGTAGGTGCAATGGCAATATAGTCGTTCTGCATTAGGTAGAACAAAAGATTTGCTATAGCACGGAAGAAACCGAACAAAGAAATCTGAAAATATTTGAAGAAACGGATATCAAGTAAAATATATTATTGAATATGACAATGTAAATTACTTTAATAAATAAAGAAGGAATAATTGACTACGAAAAAATATATAACTACCTCAGTGAGAAGCATTTTTATACATGAAGAAATAAGAGTTCTTTATTGAGCCGAAGAAATTGTAGCTCTAAAACGTTAATCGAGCTATTTCAACTCGAGTTACACCAACAAACAGGGCGGCCGTCCATAAAGCAGGTAGAACAACTATTTTAGGCCTCACATTTTTAGAGGCCCCATTTTATTTTTATACCTAATAGACTATATATAATTTTTTTTTAAAAAAAGTTATGTGAAGTGAAAGTTTGATTTCTTTATTTAACAAATAAAGAGATGAAGGATTTGCAACTCCTTTGATTTCTGCCAAGGAAATTGCATTTGAAATTAATATTGAACCCGAATTTCATAAGAAACGTGTGATATATAGGAAGAAACAATTTGAGGAGAATGTTAATAGTGAAATCTCAAAATCTCTCGAAGTATCCTATAGAGTTGAGTACTTTTTATACATACTTCCTCTGGTCCATAATAAATAATTTTTTAACCTTTGATGTGCGCCCCTTAAGAAAATACTGACTCTTAGAACAAAAATATATTTTGACTGAATTATCTTTAATTAAAATTTATATGTTATTAACTTGACACATTGAGATATGTAAATAAGGGCAAATTTTGAAAAAATAAAGTTAATTCCTTCTCGATTATATAAAAGGACACTTATTTTGGACCAAAATAAAAGCTAAAAAAATCAATTATTATGGACCGGAGAGAGTAGTAGACAAGGTTATTTTTTTACTTTAAAATAGATTTGAACAATTAGAGGCATATGAAAATATTTTTGATTTTCTATTTAGCGGTAAAAATTAAGATCACTAGTTGATGGAAATTTGAAAAAATACTATCTTCATCTTGAATGCTCCTTAAATCATAATAATTAAACCGATATTGATAGTTTAAATTTATTTTCTGAATAAAAAATATTAAGGAAAATAGTACAATTAGAAGATAACAATTTAATTGATATACTCAATCAAATAAAAAGGTTTGATTATTTTTCAAATGTCTATATTACTTATAGAATAATGTTAATAATTATTATCGTTGCTTCATCGGAAAAAAATATTTCAAAATTAAAATTAATAAAACATTACCTACGATCAACAATGTCTAAGAAGATGATAGAATCTAATCCTAAGATCCGCTAAAGAATTGGTCCCCTAATTAATCGCTATAACTAGTGAGTATATCAACTTCTTCCACTACTCTCTGTTTAATTTTCTATCAAACTAGTGAATTTACCTGCACTTCGTGCGGTTAATTATAAGAATTCAAGGAGTATTTTTTGTAGATTTCTTTGAGATATAAGAAATAAAATATTTAATGCGAATACATAAAAATATATAACCTTATAAAGATAATCCAGAGCCCCCATTCATGTTAGGTAATCATATAACACAAAAAGAATAGTGCTATGATACGACTAAAAATCGGAAAACCCATTCCTTGTTAACTTGAAAGCTTTACCCATGTAGTGTCTTTTAACATCAATGATTTACATTACTCTAAAATTATTGTATAAATCTACTCAGATCCTTTAAAAGTATTTTTGAGTGTGTCCAATTCTCCAAAAATAATTCATATTTTGATATCTGACACAAATACATGCACTGACATTTTTAAAGACCCGAGCGGCACAAGAATAAATCACTTTAAAATTAGTAAGTATTGTTTCTGAATACATAAGACATAAGTCATACGTCTTTCAACATATGACTTATAAGTTATAAGCATACCAATAATTGTCCAGATTTAATTTATTGCCGTGATCCCAATTTCCCCTCAGTAGGATGTCGTGACGGCACCTAATCTCTAAGACAAGGTAAGCCTAACACTTACTGAATTAATAGAAGAATTCAACCATCAACTAATAAATAAGAAATAGAAATCTTTATACACAACTTACAATCTCAAAACCGGTAGTACAAGTCATAAGCTCTACTGAGTTTGTTAGAAAATCCTTAAATACAATTGTTCGGAATAGAATTAAACAGTACAAGTACAATATCAGAAGGTGATTCCAAGGCCAGCGAACGCGACGACAGGTTTACCTTGAGTCTCCACAGCAATGCTCGACCAGCTAGCTAATAATCAATAATAACCAAGGCACCTGGATCTGTACAAAAATATACAAAATCGTAGTATGAGTACACCACGGTGGCACCCATCAAGTATCAAGACTAACCTCGGTGGAGTAGTGACGAGGGATAATCAAGACACCTACTGGACTAAACAACCTGAACAAGTATGAAGGTGAACTAACAGAGAAACAATATCAATATGAATCTAAGAAGGATAGGGAATACAACACAATACTTGCAATGATACACTAGTAACAACAACTAAGTTGAACACAGTCTAAGTTCGGTGAAACCGAATAAAGGAAAAACCAGCAACAACTCAATAAGAACAACCGCTTTTATACCAGATCTGTTCAAGCATTTTCACGAGGTACTAAACCTCATAATCACAGCTCGCGGGTCCCTATTCATGAACCCTAATCACTTGGCACCTTGTGCCCACATTACAATTCATAACCGCACGGACGACCCACGGGCCAATAGAACAACTCTCATGCAGAAGGTAAGTAGACACGAGTACATGTAAATGGTCAATAACATCAGGATTCATCTTCTTAAACCGGTATGAGTGATATATTTACGTGTATGATTGTGCAAGTGTTCTACCACAATTCAAGTCAACAAGTAAGAATAGAGATAATGAATGACACATAAGAAACGATCACCACAAAATGTACAGTGTAATAAAGACATCAATGAACTTAAAGCAACGACTAGCACAACAAGATTAGCTACATAGAACTACACAAATAGTGCAACACGAAAAAAAATAATTAATAGTATGCTAAAAAAATCAACAATCAAAGACAAGTGCACAGGAAAGGGAAAATGTCAACAAGAGCCCTACCAAGATATCGCCTTGTAGTCTCAAATCATAAAACAAATCACAAACTTTACTTATATCACCGCGGGAGCCTTTACATTTAGTTTTAAAAATTATTTTTTTCGAAATAGCATCCCGCATTTTATCCCACCTTATCACACCGCACGGCTTCTTATAGTTCCCCAACTAGCCACGCATTTCAAACCCACCTTATCTCACCACATGTCTTTCAACACCCAAACCTTATACCACCTCATGCGTACAACAGTAATAACAACACGATAGAAACCTCGTGCAAATAATACAAAAATAGCATGACAGAAACCTCGTGCAAATAACACAACAACAACAACAACACGGAAGAAACTTCGTGCAAACAACATAACAACAACACGGCAGAAACCTCGTGCAAATAACATAACAACAATACGGCAGAAACCTCATGCAAACAACATAACAATTCTTTCAACAATAACACGTGTGCCAAAACATAACAACAACAACAATAACACGAGAATACGGCAAGTAAATCAACTCAGAAAATTTAGAACACAAAGAAACGGTGGAACGAGCTCATAAAGAAAGACACAACAAGGAATATTGGTCTCAACAAGAATAGCTCAACAAGGAAGAGATAATGTATAGCAATGATTCCACAAAAGTACAATTCGACGATAAGAGAGATAACATGAATCAATGATTCCAAATAAGGATAAGTCGATAATGAAAAAGGGATAACAAAACTGCATTTCAGGATGAGCACTTATAGAAGAGATACCACAAATTCAATTAAGGATAAGCAATTACGGAAAAGATAATAATAACTTCAATTAAGGATAGATACTTACGAAAAAAGGTAATAGTAACTTCAACGAAGGATAACGAATTACGGAAAGGATAGCATGACAATTAAAGAGGCAACAACTCCAGTTAAGGCACATAAGAGTTTAATCGGCAATAAGGGTAGAACATGGAGCAATTAATTCTAAATAAGACACATAAGGGTGAATTTGGTAAATGGGGGATTTAACATGATAAAATAATTTTATATCTAATGAACATAAGAACCTGAGAGCCATAAACAGTTAAATTTCCACAATTAAGCCTGAGTACGTACTCGTCACCTCGCGTACACGGCCTTCACATGATACAATTAATACAAATAACTCAAATCCTAAGAGGTAGTTCCCCCACATAGTTAGGCAAGATACTAACCTCAAAGAGCTAGACCGATACTCTAAAATGACCTTCTCGAGTGAAACAATCTCCGGGCGGCTCAAATCTAGCCAAAATTACTTCAAATCATAAATAAAACTCATAGGAATTAATTTCAGATAATAAAGCTTCAATCTTTAACAAAAACTAAAAAGTCAACCCCGACCCGCACCTCGGAACCCAATAAAATTTACAAACCCCGAACACCCATTCCGATACGAGTTCAACTATACTAAAATTATCAATTTCCGATATCAATTCCTCCTTCAAATCATTATTTTACACTTTTGAAAGATTTTACAAATTTTCCCAAATTTCCAACTTAATTATCTAATTTAATGATGAAAACAAAGATAAAACCATGAAATAAAATTAAAATCGGGTAAAGATTACTTACCCCAAACAACCACGTGAAGAACCCCTCAAAAATCGCTCAAATCTGAGGTCTCTAACTCAAAAGATGAAAAATGGACAAAACCCACAATTTTGGAAATATATTCTGCTGCCCAGCGATTTACACATCGCGATCGCATAAAAGAAACTCCACTGCCCAGAAAAATGCACTAGACGATCGCGAGAATAGGAATGTGATCGCATAGAAGACATCACACTGTCCCACCAGAAGCTCTACGCGAACGCGAAAAAAGGAGTGTGAACGCGAAGAAGTAGAACCCACACATTCGCAATCGCTGAGCTCTCACTGCAAACGCGAAGAAGAAAATTGATCAGTCATAAAACAGGCTACGCAATCATGATTGGAACTTTGCGATCGCGGATAAGGAAATAAGGCACCAGCAACAGTAGTCCAATAAGATAGAGAAATGGCTTGTAGCGCATCCGAAACACACCCGAGGCCCCTGGGACCTCAACCAAATATACCAACACATCCTAACGCATGATACGAACTTAGTCGAGGTCTCAAATCATATTAAACAATGTCAAAATTATGAATTGCACCTCAAATCAAACTTATGAGCTTTCAAATTTTCTAATCTCCAAAACTCGTGTCGAAACATATCAAATCAACCCGGAATGACGTCAAATTTTGCATGCAAGTCTCAAATGATATAACGGAGCTAATCCAAGTCTTGGAATCACAATTCGAGCCCGATATCAACAAAGTCAACTCCCGGTCAAACCTCTTAACCTTCTAAACTTCAACTTTCTAACCAAAATGCTTCAAATTATTCCACGGACCTCCAAATCCAAATCCGGACGCACGCCTAAGTCCAAAATTACCTTACGAAGCTATTGGAATCATCAAAATATCATTTCGAAATCATCTATATAAAAATCAAATTACGGTCAACTCTTGTCGCTTAAGCTTCTAAAACAATAATCCTTTTTCCAAATTGATCCCAAATCATGCAAAAACTGAACTCGACCACACACGCGAGTCATAACACATAATATGAAACTGCTCGAGACCTTAAGGCGCCTGTAATGATCCGGCCTGTTATTTTGAGTATTACAATCCCATTTTCCCATTTACTGCTTATGTTATGTTAAATTATAATTATGTGACTTGTCGGGGAGGTTTTAGAATGAATTGGAACACTTAGTCTCAAGCTTTAAGAATTAAGTGAAAATAGTTGACCGGATGTTGAATTATGTGTAAACAACCCCTGAATAGAGTTTTGATGATTTCAATAGCTATGTATGGTGATTTTGGACTTAGAGTGTGTCCGAAAAATCATTTGGAACCCCGTAGGCTTGAAATGGCCAAAATAGGAAGTTTAAGTTTGGAAGTTTGACCGGGTAGTTGACTTTTTGATATCGGGATCGAAATCCAGTTCTAATTTTTTTTTATAAGTCCGTTATGTTATTTATGATTTGTGTGTAAAATTTAAGGTCAATCGGACTTGATTTGATAGGTTTCGGCATCGTATGTAGAAGTTGGAATTCGTTAGTTTTTATTAGGCTTGAATTGGGGTGCGATTCGTGGTTTTAACGTGTTTGATGTGATTTGAGGCCTCGACTAAGTTTGTATGATGTTTTAAGACTTGTTGGTGTATTTGGTTGAGGTCTCGGGGGCGTCGGGGTGAGTTTCGGATGGTTAGCAGATCAAATTTGGACTTAAGAAAAAATCTGGAAATTTTGGCCTTCTAGTGCAATCGCACCTGCGGAATTTTTCTCGCACGTGCGAGCTTGCAGAAGCGAGATGAGCATCGCAGAAGCGGCCTGGTGAGGGGATGGGCAGTGGGCACATATGCAAAACTGTTGTCGCATCTACGAAGCCACATCAGCGGTTTATTGATCGCAGAAGCGTAAGGTCTGCAGAAACAGAGAAAGCCTCGCAGAAGCGATACCAAGGTTGCAGAAGCGGAGGCAGGGGAAGTTGGGAAAAACTGCAGAAGCGGTAGATTGTCCGCAAAAGTGGAAACGCAGATGCGATTAAGTTTTTCGCAGAAGCGGAACCTCTGGACAGTGTACAAAAATATAGTGTTCCGAGTTTTTGCCATTTTTGGACATTTCAAACACGAGTTGAGGCGATTTTTGAGCGAGTATTTATGGTAAATCTTGAGGTAAGTCACTTATGATCATTGTTAGTCAATAATATTGAATTATCATCGATTATTTCGACTAGATTATGTGTTTTTGAGGTGTAATTCGAGGATTTGGGCCTAGGGATTTGAAAATAAGATTTGAGGATTTGAAGGCCGAGTTGATGTCGGAGTTTGGTAAATTTGGTATGGTTGGACTCGTGGTTGAATGGGCATTCATCTTTTGTAACTTTTTTCGGGTTCCGAGACATGGGCCCCACTAACGAGTTTTGAGTTGAATTTCAGATTTTGTTCGAAAATTAGTATTTTCATATGGAATTAATTCCTATAATTTGTGTTGATTGTATCGAATTAATTGTGACTAGATTCGAGGCGTTCGAAGGCCGATTCACGAGGCAAAAATATATTGGGATAAAGAATTACACGGTTTGAGGTAAGTAACACTTCTAAACTTGGTTCTGAGGGTATGAATCCCTGAATCACGTGTTATATGAATTGTTTGGAGGCGACGCACATGCTAAGTGAATGGCGTGTGGGTGTGCACCATAGACATTAGGACTTAAATAAATTCCGTAGAGTTGCATAATCAAAGAGTCATGTCATTATTCACTTGTTCCCCACGTGTTAGAGAAATTGAGTTGAGACACGTATTAAAGATCATGTTTAGGCTCTGTGCCGATATTTTGGGACCACTGGGTCGTGTTGCTATTGAATTAATTATTTTAAAAGTGTAAATTTCATACTCAGTCATGTTCATCTATTTGTGAGGATATTTATGGGATCGAATTGCACGCCGCAGCAGGCCATATCGGCTTTATATCTATTATTATATGGACCGGGGTTGCACGCCGCAGTAGGCCTTATAGGCTTTATTATTATTATGGGATCGGACTGCAGGTCGCAGTAGGCCATATTGGCTTTATATAGCGCTTGGGCTGAAGGAGCCTCTCCGGAGTCTGCACCCCCCATGGTGAGCGCAATTGATGTTTATATTTGGGATGGACTTCCCAGGGCATGGAGTTGCCTTATTTATTTATTTATTTATTTATTTATTTATCTTAGGGATGAATCTTCCCTGGGCATGGATCTTTCCTGAAGCATTTATATTTTTGGGCTGGATTGGCCTTATACAGTACTGAGTGACTGGCTCAATTGATGTGTATGTGTGTGTGTGTGTGTGTGTATGGGATGGATTGGCCATATACAATATTGAGTGATTGAGTATTTTGAGATTGTGAGTACACGAGGTTTCCACTAAGGTGTATCACTTATAGCACGTATATTGGCATGTAGATATGGAGATGTCATATTCCTCATGACATTCAGAATTGATCTATTTTACTTGTAATGAGTTTAACTGTTGAACTTGAAAGCATGCCTACATTTCTTTACTGTTATTTCTATACTGGACTGTACCTGTGGAGCTCGTCACTACTTTCAGTCCAAAGGTTAGTCTTGTTACTTATTGAGTACATGAGATCATTTGTACTCATACTACACTCAGCACTTCGTGTGCAGATCCAGTTACTTCCAGATACAACAACTGCTAGATTTCGAAATTTTATCTGTTGGAGACTATCGAGGTAGCTACTTGGCGTCCGCAAACCTTGACTCTCTTCCCTTTCAGTTATTTGTGTTGTTCTATATTTTCAGACAATATTTTTATCAGTCAGACTGTGTTGTCATTTAGATGCTCATGTACTCAGTGACATTGAATCTTGGAGTGTATTTGTATCAATATTTGTGGGATTTTCTATTAAATCTAAATATTATATTTTCAAACTTAAAAGAAATTGTGGTTTATTGAAGTTGTTGGCTTGCCTAGTATTGAGATAAACTCCATCATGACATGCGAATTTTGGGTCGTGACAGCGCCGGACGGGATGCAAATTCTCAAAACGATCGGCCGGGTCATTACATCCTCCCCCTCTTAAACAAACGTTCATCCTCGAACGTGTCAAGAACCCTTCCGAAGTCATCAAATCACTGAGTGAACTTACCATACCTACACTCGTGGGTAATCCCACGTCACCCCAATCCACATAGGCCCGACAACACCATCCCAACTAAAAATTATTCCTTCCACCCACACTGATAACCTTAGAACCAAATTTCTCACCATCCAATCATTTCCAAAAGACCCGATTCCCATATAAACACATGGTATCAGCCTCAACCAGCTGCAACAACACATGCCTACACCCACCAAGTACAACCACACGACGTAACACATCACACATATGTCCATAACCACATCTTTGATCACGATAGTTGTCCATAATCAAATCCAGCACCGGCAATTAACCCCATATCTGTTAGAACCCTGTTCCAAGCCTCCACAATACCAACAACGATGCAAGAAACATGAAGACCTTATAACTATTAACATGAATCAACAAGTCACACCCAACACCACTTGGACACACACCTCGCAAGCTAAAACCCAATAAGCACAACACAAATATGACTGAATATACAAGGAAACACACTAAAGAACTGTCAAACAAGCCCGACATGCACAACTCCCTATTAGTACCATACTATGAACCAAATCTCACAAGGGAGAATCGAAACATATGAATTAATCGCAAGGATCTCATCCTGATATAACTCCACAATGGAATGCAACCCGGTTCAAACACATCAAATCACATGAAATCGCGAGGGTCTCACACTCAACTCTGAATCACAAGTAGAATACACATCATACCAACCGAAACCTTCCACTAATTCAATTCCGCCAACAAAATCACAACACATACTGAATTTCCACATCGGTAGAGCATCTAAATGATAAGTCGTAACCAATCACCCATAAATTACAACAAAACCTACTATAACGAGTGACAGAAAGTCACTTCTAGTCTCACAGCTCTCAGTAATGATTTAAAACAACACGATAGACACAGGCTACCACTATAGAATCTCCTAACGGGGGTAAACACATAAGTAGAGTACCAATCCACAAAACTCACCCATATGTGAAGAAAAATAGGAGGACTCACCTTGATAAGCAGAACCGAAACAAAATATGAATGATGTTCCTCTATAAATCAAAACCATACCTGTACGACATCATCTGGTGCAGCGGCCTCAGTCATACCATAGAAATCACATCAACGGGCTAGGCCTCCCCCTCTTGGATGCCCTCTACTCGCCTGACCTGCACCACAAGCTGGTGGTGCAGGGATATTAGGAACTGGAGCAGAACCCATAGACTGAATACCCCGCTGCGACACATTTTCTCGGAGTCTGGGACAATCCCTCACTATGTGGCTGGTATGTCCCCACTCAAAGCAACCTCTCCGCTGATGTGGCTGTGGAAGCTATCCGGTATGGGTACCCTAAGACCCATGGGTACCTAAAATATAGTGCGAAGCTTGAAGTGCAAACTGAACTGGATGACCCACAAAACCTCTACCATGCCGTACCCTGCCTCCAAAATAGGGAACAGTAGATCTCTCCGGTCTAAAAACCTCTTAGCCTCCAAGCCCTCTCTCTCTTGACCCAGCATGACCTCTCCCTTCTGGTCCTTCATGCCCTCTAATCGGCGAGCGATCTCTACCACCTGCTGAAATGGAACATCCAACTCCAACTCTCGAGCCATGTTGAACCAGATATCATGTCTGAGCCCCTCAATGAATATGCAGACTCGCTTTCTAACTGTAGAAACCAAAGTAGGCGCATGCCTGGACAAATCACTGAATATAACGGCATACTCTGACACTGACATAGTGCCCTGGCACAACTGCTCAAACTCCACGCGCCATGCATCCCGAAGGGTCTGGGAAACAAACTCTCTCAAGAATATCCCTGAAAATTGAACCAATGAAAATGAAGCTGCATCGGCCGGGCTACCCAACTCGTACGATCACCACCACTGATAGGCCGTTCCCTTAAGCTAGAATATAGTAAAAGCAACCCCACTCGTCTCCTCAATACCCGTAGTGTGGAGAATACTATAGCACTCCCCTAGAAACCCAAGCGCACCCTCTGAAGCCAAACCACTGAAAGTAGGAGGGTAATATTTATTGAACCTCGCAAGCCTAAGTTGTTCTTCCTTAGTAGGCGCATGCCTGGACAAATCACTAAATATAACGGCATGCTCTGACACTGACATAGTGCCCTGGCACAGCTGCTCAAACTCTATGCGCCATGCATCCCGAAGGGTCTGGGAAACAAACTCTCTCAAGAACATCCCTGAAAATTGAACCCATGAAAGTGAAGCTGCATCGGCCGGGCTACCCAACTCGTACGATCACCACCACTGATAGGCCGTTCCCTTAAGCTAGAATATAGTAAAAGCAACCCCACTCGTCTCCTCAATACCCGTAGTGTGGAGAATACTATAGCACTCCCCTAGAAACCCAAGCGCACCCTCTGAAGCCAAACCACTGAAAGTAGGAGGGTAATATTTATTGAACCTCGCAAGCCTAAGTTGTTCTTCCTTAGTAGGCGCATGCCTGGACAAATCACTAAATATAACGGCATGCTCTGACACTGACATAGTGCCCTGGCACAGCTGCTCAAACTCTACGCGCCATGCATCCCGAAGGGTCTGGGAAACAAACTCTCTCAAGAACATCCCTGAAAATTGAACCCATGAAAGTGAAGCTGCATCGGCCGGGCTACCCAACTCGTACGATCACCACTACTGATAGGCCACTCCTTTAAGTTGGAATATAGTAAAAGCAACCCCACTCGTCTTCTCAATACTCGTAGTGGGGAGAATACAATAGCACTCACCTAGAAACCCATGCGCACCCTCTGAAGCCAAACCACTGAAAGTAGGAGGGTAATATTTATTGAACCTTGCAAGCCTAAGTTATTCTTCCTTAGATGTCGTTGCCCTAACCACGGGTTGAACTGGGATAGCAGGTTGTGTCGGCATGACACCTGGAACCTGACCAACGTGGACTCGTTGCTCCGGAGTATGGGCGGCGGGAGTTTGAGGCCCTTCCCCGATCTGTGAAGTAGTTGGTGCAACCAGAACCAACCCCGCCTTAGTCAATGTACCAAACATGCTCAGGAAATGTGCTAAAATCTCCTGAAGTCCTAGGGTAACAACAGGCTCTTCCGGTAACTGTCCCCCAACATGAGCTACTGGCGGCCCCTCAACTATTGCTCTAACAGGTGCTCTAGCTGTAACACGTGCTCCTCCTCGGCCTCTGCCCTGGCCCCTAGCAACAATGGCTCTGGGTGCAGCGTCATCGGCAACTGCAACTCGTATCCTCACCATCTGTGAGAGAGTAGAATGACAAAGGTTCAGGCTCCAAGATCAATAATCTCGCACGATAGGAATGAAGGAAGTGAAACTGTCCTAATAGTTTCATAGTCTCTCGAAGATAAGTGCAAACGTCTCCGTACCAATCCGCAAGACTCTACTGAACTCGCTTATGACTCGTAGCACCTATGAACCTAGAGCTTTGATACCAACTTGTCACGGCCCCAATTTCTCCTCCGTAGGATGTACTAATGACACCTAGTATCTAAGACTAGGTAAGCATGACACTTACTTAATTAATAAAAGAATTCAACCATCAACTGATAAATAAGAAATAAAAATCTTTATACACAACTTACAATCCCAAAACCGGTAGTATAAGTCATAAGCTCTACTGAGTTTGCTAGAAAATCCCTAAATACAACTATTCGGAATAGAATTAAATAGTACAAGTATAATATCAGAAGGTGACTCTAAGGCCTGCGAACGCGGCAACAGGTTTACCTTGAGTCTCCACAGCAATGCTCGACCAGCTAGCTAATAATCAATAATAATCGAGGCACCTGGATCTGTACAAAAATATACAGAAGCATAGTATGAGTATACCACAGTGGTACCCAGTAAGTATCAAGACTAACCTCGGTGAATCAGTGACAAGGGACATTCAAAACACCTATTGGACTAAACAACCTGAACAGGTATGAAGGTGAACTAATAGAAAAACAATATCAATATGAAGCTAAGCAGGATAAGGAATACAACACAATACTTGCATTGATACACTAGTAACAACAACTTTTAATAGGAAGCAGTCAAGTAATAATGTTGTATATTAAGCTGAACACTCTAAGTTCGGTGAAACCGAATAAAGAAAAAACCAGCAACAACTCAATAAGAACAACCGCTTTCACACCAGATCTGTTCATGCATTTTCACGAGGTACCAAACCACATAATCACAGCTCGCGCGTCCCTATTCATGAACCCTAATCACTTGGCACCTTGTGCCTAAGTTACAATTCATAACTGCACGGACGATCCATGTGCCAATAGAACAACTCTCACGCAGAAGGTAAGTAGACGAGAGTACATGTAAATGGTCAATAACATCAGGATTCATCTTCTTAAATTGATATGGGTGATTTATTTGCGTGTATTCTTGTGCAAGTGTTCTACCAAAATTCAAATCAACAAGTAAAAGTAGAGACAATGAATGACACATAAGAAATGACCACCACAAAATGTATAGTGTAATAAAGACAACAATGAAGTTGAAGCAACGACTAGCACAACAAGATTAGCTACATAGAACTAAACAAATAGTGCAACACGGAGGAAAATAATTAATTGTATGCTAAGGAAATCAACAATCAAAGACAAGTACACAGGAAAGGGGAAATGTCAACAAGAGCCCTACCGAGGTACCGCCTCGTAGTCTCAAATCATAAACAATCACAAACTTTCTTTATATCACCCCAGAAGTCTTTACATTTTGTTTTAAAAATTATTTTTTCCGAAATAGCATCTTGCGCTTTATCCCACCTTATCATACCGTATGACTTCTAGTAGTTCCCCTGCTAGCCACGTATTTTCAGCCCACCTTATCTCACAGCATGTGTTTCAACACCTACACTTTATACCACCGCATGCGTATCAATAGTAACAACAACACAGCAGAAACCTCGTGCAAACAACACAACAATAGCACGACAGAAACCTCATGCAAACAACATAATAACAGCACGACAGAAACCTCGTGCAAACAACATAACAATTCTCTCAACAATAACACGTGTGCCAAAATATAACAACAGCAACAACAACAACGATAACACGAGAATACAACAAGTAAATCAACCCAGGAACTTCAAAAAACATGAAACATAAATTCATATATCTGGAGAGATCTGTATGCCAACATAAGAAAGTGCATAATTAGCCAACTGAGCACTCGATGCCTGATAAAAAAACATAAATTCATAAAAGATATAAATTCAAACAAAAACTTCAGAGCACTGATAAAAGTCTATAATACGATTCATACAAATACGATTCATACAAATACCACAATTGTCTGTAACAATATCTACATCAATAATTTTTACCAAATCACAGAAGATCTGACCGGGAAGACACTGCAAGTTGGCCTTCAAAAAATCGACAAAAATGAACGAAAATACGAGTCAGAAAAAAAAAGAAGAGGAGAATACAAGTTGTAGAAATAGAAAATAAAAAGGAAACAATATAACCTTAATTGTGGTACTTACATTTCGAGTTTGGTCAAGAAAGGGAAGTACAAAGGCCTTCCGTAAAAGTCAGTTTTTGTGAGCTAGCCTAGTCTTCTCAATTATTGGGAGACCAACCTCAAGCTAGTTTTCTCATTGATATCCGTGGCAAGCATTTGAAGCAAGTTCGTATAGATTTACGAACAAACATCTAATAGGACACTTGGACAAAATAAGTCACATGTAAAAACTCGCATATTGACAGTTGGTTTAAGGCATAACACTTGAACTCATTTATTTTGAAAATACTATCACCCCCACATACTTTCAAAATAAAAAAAGATAGAATAATAAGACTTTGCTGGATTTGTATGGTCCAAATGCAATAAATTTGGTGTCTTCTAGACTATGAACCAAACTTAGACCAATAAAACTTATATTTCTATGAACCAATAATTCTTATTGTAAGTCAGAGATTTTATCAATTACATTTTGACCCTCGATAATTTTGCCGTTCAACGCAGTTTTGCGCCACTAGGCAATGCGCATGCCTGGTAATTCATAAATGCTCTAGAGACTAGGCCAAAATCTCATAGGAGCGGCCCCACTCCACTCTCATATATGTAAATTCATCAAGTGTATACTGCTTTTAAATACACCATCCATAAGGACTATGAATTTCATTAAGAGTTATAACTCAGCCTCTCAATTAGTGGCAGTCAAGCACTCTCTTTTAGTGCATCAGTGCAAATATCGACTTGTTATTACCCATATGAACCTACTTCATGAGATCTCCAATCACATAGGTTGGGTTACCATCTTTATTGACAACATGTCGGCCTTAACCCCATCTCTTTTGAGGTTTGAAGAATTAATTTTCTTCCCACTGGTTTAGTCAGAGGATCGGCCAAATTTATCTCTAACTTCACATAGTCAATGTAAATTATTCCATCTCTCAACAGTGTTTTATGACATAATGTCTCAATTTCATATGTCTACTTTTATAATTATAAGATTTATTCTTTGCTATAGCTATTGCCGCTTGGCAATCACAGTGTATAGACACATGAGGCAATACGTCCTTTAATAAAGAGATATTAGCTAGGAAGTTTCTTAGCCACTCAGCCTCAGAACCAGCCAGCTCCATAGCTACAAACTCTGATTCTATAATCGATCTAGCAATGATCTTCTGTTTAGCTGATTTCCACAATATTGTACCACCACCAAGAGTGAATACATAACCACTAGTGAATTTTGTCTCATCTGAATCAGAGATCCAATTTGCATCACTGTACCCTTCTAAGGTAGAAGGAAATCCACTATATAGGATACCATAATTCATGGTTCCTCTCAAATATTTCATTAGTCTATCTAATGCAAACCAATGCTCTCTGTTGGGATTATGAGTATATCTACTCAGTCTACACATATCATAGGCTATATCAGGCCTTGTAAAATTCATTAAATGCATCAGACTCCCGATAATCTGCGTATATTTAGACTGAACAACTGGTCACCATTATTCTTTTTCAACTGAGAGTTAACATCAAAAGGAGTGCTCACAGATGTGACATTAAAATATTCAAACTTCTTAAGAAGTCTCTCAACATAATGTTCTTGTGACAACATTATTCCATCTTCACTCCTTATAACTTTAACTGCCAATATTGTATTTACTTCACCCAAAATCTTTCATATCAAAATTAACAGACAAAAATAATTTATTACTTTGCATAATATTTAAACTTGTACCAAATATAAGCATGTCCTCAATATATAGACATATTATCACATAATCATTCTTTACCACTTTAGTATAAACACATTTATCCACCTCAACTGATGAAAAATAGTCTCTCAGTAAGACTTGTTCAAATTTCTCATACCACTGCTTAGGAGCTTGTTTAAGATCATAAAGAGATTTAATTAATTTACAAACTTTATTTTCTTGTCCAGTAAAGACACAACCTTCAGGTTGAACCATATAATTTTTTTTTTCTAAATCACCATTTAGAAAAGTAGTTTTGACATCCATTTGGTGGATAAAAATCTTACGGATTGAAGCTAAAGCAATTAAAACTCGAATAGAAGAAATTCTAGTCACTGGTGCAAATGTATCAAAATAATCTATATTTTATTTTTGAGAAAATTCTTTTGCTAATAACCGAGCTTTATATTTATCTAAAGATCCACCAGGCTTAAATTTCTTTTTGAAAATCCATTTACAACCAGTAGGCTTTGCACCAGGAGGTAAATCAGTTAAAATCCATGTGTTACTTTTTAAAATAGAATCAATTTCAACTTTTATTGCCTCTTTCCAATATTTAGCATCTGAAAAAGATATAACTTTAAAATAATTTGATGGTTCATTATCGACAAGAAAAGTTTAAAAATTATTTCCATAAGAAAAATATTCTTTCCTAGGCATTTTGCTCCTTCTCAGTTCCTCATTAGAGGTAATTTCACTATTTGTTTCAACAGGTGTATGAGACATTTTATCAGACAATGGATAAATATATTCAAAGAATTCAGTATTTTTTGTCTCAATTATAGTATTGCAATCAAGCATATCACTTTTTAAAACAAGAAATCTATATGCAGCACTATGTTCAGCACATCCAATAAGTATGCAATCAACAGTTTTGGAACCTATATTTCTCTTTTTAGGTTCAGGCAAAAGAACTTTAGCAAGGCACCCCCACACTTTTAAATATTTCAAGTTAGGTTTATAACCCCTCCACAATTCATAAGGAGTTTTGCCAATTCTTCTATGTAGTATTCTATTTTGTAAGTGACAAGCAGATAATATAGCTTCACCCCACAAATTATCAGGAGCATTAGAACTAACTAACATAGAGTTCATCATCTCTTTCAATGTTCTATTTTTTCTTTCAGCTACTCCATTTGACTCGGGTGAATAAGGCAGAGTTACTTCATGAATAATTCCATTCGTTTCACAAAAATCATTTAAAGAAAAATATTCTCCACCTCTATTAGATCTAATTCTCTTGATTCTTCTACTAAGTTGATTTTAAAACATTAAAGGCATCATCTTTATTTCTAAGAAAATACAACTTAGTATATCGAGAAAAATCATCAATAAAAGTCACATAATATCTTTTACTACCTCTAATCATAGTCTGCTTCAAATCACCTAAATCGGTGTGAATTAAAGATAACAATTCAGTTTCTCTATTTACAGAAAAATAAGTCTTTCTAGTACTTTTAGCTTCAGTATATGTTTCACATTTGTCAATATTATTTGAGTCTAAACCAGATATTAATTCTAGTGACTGCATTTTCTTTATATACGCGACATTAACATGTCCTAGTCTAGCATGCCACAACGAAATTGACTCAACCATATAAGCAGAAAAAGATGCATTTTCATTGCTAGTATCAGAAATATTAAACATAAATAAACCATGGTTACAATATCCATTTCCCACAAAAATATCATTTTTGGTCAATACGACCTCATTATTCTTGAAAGAAACCTTCACTCCAACTTTTTCTAATAATTTCACATAAACCAAATTGGTTTGGATATTAGGTACATGCAATACATCACTCAATGCTAGAGTTTTACCAGATGTGAGTTTGAGAAAAAAATTTCCTTTCCCAAGAACGCGAGTTGTCCTTGAGTCACCAAGATAAATAGTTTCTTCTCCTTCCTCAATTTGGGTGTAAGACAAAAATTTATTTTTGTTTGCACAAATGTGCCTAGTAGTACCAGAGTCTATCACCCAATTTCTCACATTATTTATTTGAGAAATGACCGCAACAATTATATTATCCGCTTTAGTCAAATTTAATTTTGACTTAGCGAGATTGTCATTTATCTCAACTCTTCTCTTGCATTGAGGTGCATTTTTCTTGAAGGTTTTAATATTAGCATTGGATATATAACCATGTCTATTTACATACCTGTATTTTGATATCAGTGTCTGCTCAAGTTGTGGATGCAATAACGTATTTGCAATACCGTGAATATCTGGCAGGACAGCTGGAACAATAGCAGCGGAGACAATACCAAAATTGGTAGCACCATCAAAAATTTCCGTAGTGGTATTACTTGCCATAGTTTCATAGATTGTAGGGAAATGACACCGAAAAATAATGATAATAATACTGCAATAATATTTGTGTGCGAAAATATACAAATTGACTTAAGTCGTACGGGGCATTGTCCTAAGAAACTATTTCAGCAATGTGAAATATTTCTCCAGGATTAAACAAGCCCATATCTATTTATTTAAAAGATACATAGATCAACAAAATATTAATAATAAATCCAGCAAGTTGAAAAACGATAAAAAATAAATCCAGCAAGTTGAAAAACTGATAAAAGAAATAACTTGTGAACGAGAATTTGGCCGAAATGGGACTATAGAAGAAAGCTTAATAATTGCTTTGATAATGGCTATGTAGCTAGGTAATGATTGAACTATAAAGGAGAAGATAATTTTCTTTCTTTTGTTGATACTTCTTCGGATGGGTAGATTGTGGCTATATATAGGCAAGAATAATGATGATAATCTTGACAAGTGGTTTAACACTTGTCCATGAACAAACATGTAAGAGGACACTTGAACAAAATAAGGCACATGTAAAAACTCTTTACATGCATATTGACACTTGATTTAAGGCATAACACTTGGACTCATTTATTTTGAAAATACTATCACATTTCCAACGATCGATACTTTGTAGTCTACACTTCAAATGGGAGCTCAATAGCCATTATTCATTAATAGAACAATTCTTCTTACCCCACGAAAAAAAGGATTCGTTTGAAGCAGAAATGAGTTGTCTGAACCAGTGCACTTTTAGCGATTTAGAAGTTATAGGGACTGTATAGGTTAACATTAAATTCTACGGACTGTGGTCCAATTACAGTTGATTTCCTGCAGATTTTGTTGACATCAAATAAGGGATAAATGCCAAAAAAAAATATGAAAAAAGATTAAGGGCTTTCTTGAGCTTTGAGAGGTGTCAAATCATCTTTCTCGTTTCTAGCTTTTTATATATATATATATACTAGTTTCTGAACACATGTGTCCCGTCTAGGAATATTTTTATTATTTTAGATAAAAATGCTAAAATTGTCATGTCATTTTTTCTATCTGGCGTGTTCCTTCTAGCCTTAAAACCTTGGCTTTTTCTTCAAACCTTTCACGCTTTCTTTATGCTTCAGCCAATTTATTGGCTTTCATTGACAAAGTTTTCTCTATGGTCCACATGGTTGGATAGTTAATTCATAGAGGGAGTATAAAGTAGTAACACTAATTAAATGATAAGTAAGAAGGAAGAAGCAAAAAAAAAAAGAAAAGAAAAAAAACTTAAAAGATCATGTGCGGGACAAGAATTTTGTGCTATCTAAACAACAATAATTCAAACACAACAATTTAACTTGAATATATCCTCAAACAGTAATTCATAAAAAATGAAACCAACCAATGTCAAGGAGAATTATACTTACTTGTCCATTTCACATGTTGAGACAAAATTAAAAGATAAATAATATGAGGAAAGGGAATTTTTCAACTTTTTTCTTCTTTTCCACTTCGTTTTTTTCATTTCCTTTTTTATCCAATACCCAACATGGAAAACTCCAACACCATCCATTTAAAAAATTATGATATGATACTAACCATTTTAAGTTGCACTTTTCATCATAGTATTTTCACATGTACAACAACAACAATAACAACAACAACCCAGTATAATCCCACTAGTGGGGTCTGGGGAGGGTAGTGTGTACGCAGACCTTATCCCTACCTGGGATAGAGAGACTGTTTCCGATAAACCCCCGACTCCCTCCCTCCAAGAACTATGGTGTCTAATTAAGTATAACATGTAGTAGAAGCATTAGAGAGGCAAAACCGTCACACCTAGCAAAACTCCAACACCATCCATTTAAAAAATTATGATATGATACTAACCATTTTAAGTTGCACTTTTCACCATAGTATTTTCACATGTACAACAACAACAACAATAACAACCCAGTATAATTTCACTAGTGGGATCTGGGGAGGGTAGTGTGTACGCAGACCTTACTCCTACCTGTGGCAGAGAGGCTGTTTCTGATAGACACCCGGCTCCCTCCTTCCAAGAACTCCCCACCTTGCTCTTGGGGTGACTCGAACTCACAACCTCTTGATTGAAAGTTGAAGGTGCTCACCACTAGAGCAACCGACTCTTATTTTCACATATTGAAGAAAGCAAATGACATTCAGTCTCGGACATCTCCTATATTCATCTCATGGCATATGATGGGAATTGTCTGTACCATTATGAATGGTGTTGGTGCATTAGATAGAACGAAAAATAAATATATATAAGCAGCTAAAGAGAGAAAGACCAACATGATACAAGAACCCACACGACATCTAAAAATAAAGGTAAAATTAAAATATGCACGTGCATATCACGTGACTCCCATTCGATAAATTATTCCATTTTAATATTTAATATGGAGGCCTTAGAAGCATCAATTAGGAGAACAATTAATAAGCATAAGCCAGCTCAAAAATTAAATTATATTTCATCAATTGAAAGCAAAGCTATGACTCCTTATGTAAATTAATCATATAACTCTCTAGATCACTAGTTTTCTTAAACTGTGACAATTCCAAAAAATTGCCAGACCCGATTTACAAGAAATATTTCTAATGCATTCGTAAATAAATAAATTTTGTCTAAAGTTAAGTTTTTATTTGAAAATTAAAGATGAAAACAAAAGATGCGCGTGAATTGCACGCGACCCACTTTCTGTAAAATATGCAAGTCCAATTCACCTGAAAAAGCTAATAGTTAATGTAGAGAATAATTACTAAGTAGAGGCTAGTTCCAAATTCAAATTCCATTTGTTTAATTAAAAGTGAAACTATTTTGATGCAACTTCAGATCTCTGTTTCTGGTAACTCGTCATTCATTTTTCCTATCTCAAGTAAGAACCTGTCGATTAGGCATCCTAGGCAGAGAGGCACAACAACTACCTACACTTTCAAAGCACAATGAAAAAATCAATTATGCAAGTCTTGAACATAAATATTGTTATCTTGCAACATGCACCTAAAGCTCTGATTTCTTTGAGGCAAAGGCGGACCCAGGATTTGAGCACGACGGGGGCATCACTGTATGCTAATTACTAGCAATAAAATTCGGCGTGCAACTTTTTAAAAACTTAACGATTATGATAACTTCTCATCCAAGTATTATTAAAAAAAAGTTCTAAAGAAAAAAAAAGCACCGAACATATATATATATATATATATATATATATATATATATATATATATATAGAGAGAGAGAGAGAGAGAGAGAGAGAGAGAGAAAGAGAGATTTTTCGCAAAATAGGTGCTATGAGAAGAGAAGGAATAAAATTAATTAAGTTGACTATTGTGTATTAGTACTAAACTATAAATAAATTCAAAAAAAAAGATAAAAGTAAAAAATAAAGAAATTTGCTACTCCGTTAAATAAAAATTACATTGTATTCAAAGAACTAAAATATTAATTAAGTTGACTATTATATATTAGTACTAAATTAAAATTGAATTCAAAAAAAGAGATAAAAGTAAAAGATAAAGCAATTTACTATTAAATATAAATTACGTTGTACTCAAAGAATAAAAATAGAAAGGAGAAGAAAAAAGATGAACGTGGGTTTTGAACTTGCTCACCAGCAAAGTTGGGAATTTAAGTGCCCAAAGCAACAAGTTCTCCCATCTCTCTTTGTTTATGGGACACACTTAAAATATTTAAGGGGTCTCATATATATATATATATATATATATATATATATATATATATATATATATTATGCATATGCATGCTTTTTGCCGAGGTTAACAGGGTCACCTGACCCCCACAACCCGCAATGTATGTCCGCCTCTGCTTTGGGGTATGATTCCCTTGTTCAATCACGAGGGCCAAACAAATAAAGAATAAAGCGAGAAATGAGGCATGATACGTAGGGGTGCTTATCGGGCGGATTAGACGGATAATTACGTTTAACGGTACGGCTTAACGGTTATCGGATTAAAAATATAGTAATCTGCTAGCCATCCAATAAGAGAACGGGCGGATTGGTATCAGATTAACAATTATCGGGCGGTTATCGGACAGCTTATCGGCTAAACCAAATAGAAATTTTTTGATCAATCATTCAATCAATATCAAACAGTTTCAAATCAATACCAATTTTTTAATACCATCTAAGATCTAACCAAACTGTATTTTTCAATTGAAGAGTCTTCAAAACTATTCATACTGTCATACACGTATTAACCAAATTTTTAATACCATAAAGACTACTCATACAGACATACACGTATTAATCATTGAGATTTCTATTTTTCGACTTCTCAGTTTTAAGTTCAAGAGAGACGAGACTGATGACTTCTCTGCCTCTGGTGGCTGCAGACAATTGAGAATTAGAAAATAGAAATTAGGGATTTAGCAATTTAGGGTTTCAATAGCACTTTATATATACAAGGGTTAAAGTGTAAATATAAAAATTCTTAATGGATTAACGGTTTACCCGATAAGAAAATTGAGTAATCCGCCCCCAAACCGTTAAGCCGTTAATTATAGAATCTCAATCCGTTTACCATCCATTACCCCGATAATCCGATACCAATAAGCCAATAAGCTTTTGGTTTGATTCGGTTAACGGTTTCGATTCGATTTTCAACAGCACTAATGATACATATATCCAATAGTTTAAAGAAACATATGCTCGAAGAAGATAACATAATCTAAACCTAAGATTCGCCGAAAGAGTTGCGCCACAATTAATAGCCATAATTGGTGAATACAACTAGAAGCATTAGAGAGGCAACCCCAAAAGGTTACCCCCAACAAAACTCCAACGCCATCCATTTTAGAAATACTAATAAGCTAATAAGTATAAGCATCCAAAGAGAATTATTTTTAAGACAATGAATTCTAAAATATTATCCGAAAACATCTCAAATGCATTCATAAATGAATAATTTTTCCCAAGTTAACTTTGCATTTGGAATTTTTCGAGTGAATTAAAAGAAGCACATGCTATGCACATGACCTTGATTCTATTAATTATTTCATTCCAATTCACTCAAAAAAGCTTCGATTTTAAAAAATTATTTCATTCCAATTTAATATGTAGGCCTTAGAGGCAGCTGCTAGGAGAACAATTAATAAGCACAAGTTAATTTAAAAATCCAAATGTTATTTATATTTGAAAGTGAAGCTATTAAGCTTCCGATGCAACTTAATCAGATAATCTCTAGCTCACTAGTTTTCTCAAATAGTGACAGCCTTAGAAAATAACAAGACCCGATTAACAAGAAATATTTTAAATACGTTCATAAATAAATAAGGTTTGTCCAATGTTAATTTTTCATTTGACAATTAAAGATAAAACAAAGGATGCATGTGCCCCGTATTTTGTAAAATATTAAAGTACAATTTGTAAGCATGCAATATTAATTGAATTTAAGTTCAATAAATTTTTTGGACTATACTTTGTATGTTAGTCCAAATAAATGTTATGGACCAATATGATTAGATTAATTATATTAGTCATACATGTGGATTAAATAAATAAATTGAAATTTATTGGGCTAACCCATTTACGTGTGCCATAAGCGATGAGCTCACTTCATTAGGCCCACAATGTCATCTTTCTAGAGGCCCAGTTTGGTGCTACTTGTCAAATAATGTGGCGCGCCTAGTCAAACAGAAGAGCTAATGGGATCATGCCACGTGTCAAAATAACAAGGTATGCCAAGTCAAATTAAAAGGCCAATGAAAATGCGCCACATGTGGGCCAATCAAATGCGGCCTTGTAACTCTTCAATTTGATTGGTCAGAAAGAGTTTGTTCTTATCATAACTCTTCCCTCCCACAACTATAAATAAAGGTCTTCATAACTTAGAAAAGACACCAAAAGTTATAACAAGAAGACGCAAGGGAGCTCGTGGATCAAAGGCCACAATTCTCTGCAAATTGCAAGTGTTCAAGCATTCAAGTACTTCAACACAAATTTTAAGTATTCAAGATCAAGAACAAAGTCAAATCAAATACAAGGCGTTCAAGATCAAGGCTACTTGTTCGTGATAAAATTCGTGGTAACAATCAAAGTGTTCGCGACAGATAAATCAAATTCAAATTCAAGATCAAGCTCAAGCTCAAAGGCCCTTGAATTTATTTATATTGAAAAAGTAGAATCAGAGCAACAATAGAGATTGTAACACTCAAATATTTGAAATCAAATGCTACAATTATTGCAATATTTTTCAGTCTCGATTATTTTCTCGACGCAATTTATTGTCTACAAATTCTGGCATGCCCGATGGGCAATCTCTACCTCTCATCTCAACTTTTCAATCACCAAAGTTTAAGAACATCGAAATGGATTCAAAGAAAATCAATCCCAGATCAACTTCCACCAAGGCTGCTAATTCCAGGTTCTACGCTGATGTAGAAAGCATCCTCAGTGTTACCTTTGGGAGATTTGGACCAACTACAAGGAGCAAGGCAAGTTCTTTAGGACAACAGGCACTCCAAGTGTTATCCGCATCAACCCCTGTTTTTGGATCTTCATCCTCAAAAGGAGCAAAATCTTCCACAAACGCACCCAAAGAAGGAAGCGATGTTGCTGAAAAGATTAAGAAAACTCTTGCTCTGCTTGACCTCTCGGGATCCAAGAACTCTACCGTGAAGGAAGATGATGATGCTTCAAGTGATGGATCCTCCCCACTTACACCGCATAGCGTGGGCCAATCGAAGATCAATCTTTATGAAAATCCATGCTACTCTCCATCGTCCACGACAATTATGCAAGCCATGGTGACAAATACTTCATCTGTGGAGGAGCAACTAGCAAATTTGACGTAAGCAATTGCTGGCTTGACCACGTGCATGCAAAATTAAGATGCTAGAATCGACAAGCTAACAGATAGGGTGGGAATCTTGATGGAATAAGAATCCACCCATATACCTGGTAAGGTCCCAGAGGTTCTAGAGAGTAATTCTCCCCCAAGACAAGTTACATCCGCTAAGGCTATCCCTGTCTCATCTGAAGGGATGATTCCAATCGATCAACTGAAGGAGTTCATTGAAGGAACTATTAAAAGCAAGTACGAAGTTGCTACCAAGTTTCCTCTTACATACGTAAAGCCGTATACTGCAATGATCGATATGTTGAAGATGCCTGATGGCTATCAACCTCCAAAGTTTCAACAGTTTGATGGTAAATGTAATCCAAAGCAACACGTGGCGCACTTCATTGAAATGTGCAACAATGTTGGAACTTATGAAGATTACCTCGTCAAGAAGTTCGTCCGCTCGCTAAAAGGAAATGCTTTTTATTGGTATACAGACCTTGAGGCGAGATCTATTGATAGCTGGGATCAACTAGAGCAAGAGTTCATCAATCGCTTTTATAGCACAAGGTGCACTGTGAGCATGGTGGAACTTACAAATACTCGTCAACGGAAGGGTGAACCAGTTATCGACTTTATCAATCATTAGAGGAATGCAAGCCTCAACTGCAAAGACATACTTAGTGAAGCTTCTAGCATTGAGATGTGCATCCAAGGCATGCATTAGGGACTTTGTTACATATTGCAAGGTATCAATCCTAGCACATTTGAAGAACCTGCGACTCGTGCCCATGACATGGAGTTAAGTATGGCCTCCACTGGAAACGAAAGGCTGCCTATCTATAAGCCTCCCAAAGGGAACGACAAGCAAGAAGTCAGAAAATGGAACAAGTTTGTACCCAAGTCTGAAACAAAGAAGCTATGAATGTCAACACATCACCTGTGAAGTTCAAAACGAAGGTGAGCAAGAAGCAGAACACGAAATCCACTTCTTTTCAAGATAAACCAAGTGGGAAGTTGACTCTAAAAGAAATGCAAGAAAAGGAGTAACTATTTATGGATTCTGATGTGCCCGTAATTTTTGAAGAACTCCTTGAGTTAAATCTCATTGATCTTCCGGAGATGAAGCGGCCAAATGAAACTGGGAAAGCGAATGACCCAAATTACTGCAAATACCATCGACTTGTGAGTCACCCTCTAGATAAGTGCTTTAAATTCCAAGACAAAGTTATGGACTTGGCTCGTGAAAAGAAGATCATGCTTGAAGATGAGAAAGCAAGAGCAAGCCAAGTCTCTATCACCTTTGGCTCATTCAGCCCATATGAAATATGTAGTTTTAGAGAAAATAAAAATGAAGAATCACTGGAGAACAACAAAGTTGAAGTAGATCGACCTGATGATGATGAAGGTTGGACGTTGGTGACTTGTCGTAGGCGCCACAAAAGGAGCCCATGTAAAGAATCTATCGAACAACCAACAAGGAAAATGAAGGTAAAAAGACCAAGGAAACAACGTCCAGTTAGGCGTTGAAGAAATCAAAAGTGGAGGTACACCACCCTTAAAAGCCACGACATCTAGTGACATTGTAGGAGTTCCTACCAAGTTGGTTCCGCACGAAGATTTCCTATGTAGGTATTGATGCCTCTTGTTGCCATGCTGACAAAGGGGAAGAAAAGAATGATGACCTACCATTGGCACCATCTTTGGAAAAGCTCATCGAGTCCATTCCTCAAGAAGTTAATGCTTGTGAGGAAAACTTTACGTTCACGAATGACGATCTTCTACTAGGTGACACTCTTCATAATCGCCCGTTGTACCTGGTCGGCTATATGTGCGATGAAAGGATAAATCAAATTTTGGTTGATGGAGGATCCTCAGTGAACATCTTTTCAATTCGCACTGTGAAAGAACTTGGTATTCCTATGATCGAACTTTCGAAAAGTCGCGTCATGATTCAAGGATTCAACCAAGGGGGGCAAAGAGCTACAGGTGTGATCAGGTTGGGAATCACCATTGAAGATATGCAATCAAGTGCATGGCTGCATGTGATTGATGCAAAGACTTCATACAACGTCTTGCTTGGAAGGCCTTGGATACATGAGAATAAAGTGGTTCCATCTACCTACCATCAACATTTGAAGTACTATGAGGGAGAAGTCGAGAAAAAGATGGTTGCTGATGACGAGCCATTCACCGAGGCTAAATCACACTTCGCCGATGTGAAGTTCTACTTGAAGAACCAAATTGTGAAGAAGCTAAAAGTTGATGATGTCATGAAAAGCAAGAATGACGAGCCCATGACTAAAAGAGTTGAGGTGACTGTTGGCAAAGCCAAAGCTGTTACTGAAAAGGTACAACCTAACTCGAATAAATATTATAGAGGGGATATTGAATCTTATGGCAAAAAAGTAACTCATGCGCTCGAATGTGTCCCTAAAAAGAAGAAAGCTCTAGGTGAATCATCTAATCTCCAAACTAACATGCTAAAGGGATTAACTATTCCGGTCAAACGAATTGAGGTAGTAAAGTTGTCCTCAATGCCACTTGCAGGGTTTGTGGCCCAAAATAATTTGCAGAATGTGGCACTCCTTACAAAGCAGACAGAAGAAGGTTTTGACCCTAATGCTTACAGGCTATTTGCAAAAGTTGGATACAATCCCAATGAGCCATCAAACTTAGGGAAGCCCCCATCAGAAGCTTCTATGAGGCAACCACGTGAAGGTTTGGGATACAAATAACCGTCACCAGTGCGCATCTCCATAAGAAGGGCGAGCAACAATTATATCACTGTAGAAGACGAATATATCGCTTCTAGCAGGCCTTCTGTCTTTGATCGACTTGGAAAATTAACTGTGAGGACTTCCGTATTTGAGAGATTGGGTCCATTAAAGAAGGGGAACAAGTTCTAGAGAAATTATCAAAGCATAAGAACACCCTTTTTTCCCAAAAGATTTCTAAGGATTTCCAAAGTTTGGTTCCTTCTAGAATGATGCGACAAACAAAACTTGTGGTTTCGTGTAAAGAAGTACTGAAGGTAAAGCCATATACCATGGTCTTTACTAAGGAACGCAATGAAGATGATGAAAGTGTGGGTTCTTCATATCATGTTGCTGCACTAGGCGAGAATGGCATTTCATCTCTAATAGAGGATGATGAGAAAGTGGAGGATGTTTCATCGTGTTATCACATATCCTTCAACGATGGGGACCCTAAAGAAGATGAAGATGCAAAAGATGCTCCACCTGAACTTGAAGAAGGGGTGGAGGCAACGATTGATACCTTAAAAAAAGTTAACCTTGGCACAGATGAATAACCAAGGCCCACATACCTAAGTGCTTTACTAGCAATCGATGAAGAAAACACTTATATCGAGTTACTCAAGGAGTTCAAGGATGTCTTTGCTTGGAGTTACAAAGAGATGCCTGGCTTGGACCCTAAAGTAGCAGTTCATCACCTTGCAGTCAAGAATGGCGCTCGTCCTGTTAAGCAAGCCCAAAGGCGCTTTAGGCCGGAGTTGGTTCCCTTGATCGAAAGTAAAGTTAACAAACACATTAAAGCTGGCTTTATTCGCGAATTTAAATACCCAACATGGGTCTCAAGTATTGTCCCTATAAGAAAGAAGAGTGGCCAGATTGGGGTGTGCGTTGACTTCAGAAATCTCAACAATGTGTGTCCCAAAGATGAATTCACGCTTCCTATTCCAGAGCTGATGACCGATGCTACTACTAGGTATGAGGCAATGTCATTTATGGTTCATCGGGCTATAGCCAAATTCGCATGATGCTAAAAGATGAAGAGCTTACTGCATTTCGTACCCCCAAGGTTATTTATTGCTACAAGGTAATGCCTTTTGGCTTGAAGAACGCTGGTGCTACTTACCAAAGGGCTATGCAAAATATTTTTGATGATCTTCTCCACAAGAATGTCGAATGCTATATTGACGACTTGGTAGTAAAATCAAGTGTCACGACCCCAAATTTTCCTCTGTGGGATGTCGTGATGGCACCTAGTCTTAGAGACTAGGTAAGCCTAACACTTACTGAATTAGTGGTAACTCAACCAATAATTTTTAAATATGAAATAGAAATTTCCTACAATCCCAAAATTGGTAGTACAAGTCACAAGCTCTACAGAGTTTACTAGAAAATCTCTAAATACAACTGTTCCAGAAAAGAATCAAACAGTGCAAAGAAAAAATCAGAAGGTGACTATGAGGCCTGCGAATACGACAACAGGTGTACCTTGAGTCTCCACAGAGATGCACGATCAAATAACAAGAATATCAACAACCCTGAGGTACCTGGATCTGCACAAAAATATGCAGAAGAGTAACATGAGTACACCACAGCGATACCCAGTAAGTATCAAGCCTAACCTCAATAGATAGTGACGAGGCCAGGTCAAGACACCTACCGGACATATAAACTTGTACAAAATATTACATAAAGCTAACAAGGAAAGAATATCAATGTAAGGCCAATAACAGAAGAATTTCCAATTCAAATCAACAATGAGAACACAGATGGCAACGAGAAAACAATCAAGTGATTAAGCAACAACATAGTCAGGGTACAAATGACATATGAATGGGTTCAAGTAAAGAATCATATAACAAATCAATCAATTAAATTATTTATAATGCATGTACTTCAACATAAATTACCAGAGGTATCACTCCACAAATCTCAATTCATGATTCACAACTTTCAATTCTTACATATGTGGCATCTTGTGCCCACATCTTCCGAATTACTTTTGTGCTGCAAAATCCTCGTGCTACCATGTGTATAATTTCCGTATCAATATCAACCAAGATGACCAATTAATAATTTAAACACAATTAAATACAATTTCTATATTAAATACAGTGAAGCATTAAATGAGTCATTAAGCCAATTTAGGATTTAAATAAGGTAAAATAGTAGAGAAGTTGTACAAATAGAATATCAATTGAGTTTAGTTTTGAAGTATATGAGATCCGATAAAATATTGTATTTATACAAAATAAGACATTCAATCAAGTTTTAACGAGATAAATATGGGATGTATTAAAGTAAAACGAAATAACAAATTTTCACACAAATTACACGACAATAAGATAATGAGAAGGTTGAGATATCAATTAAATTAAAAGTATAATCACCATTTAATTTAGTAAATCTCCGAATAAGATACGCGTTTTATTTTTGAAAGACACACAAGGGGAACAACTTGAAAAATCTTTCATTTACCTGTGCTATATTCTCAGCAACTTAACACATATCACATAGGATGCATGACTCACACAATAAGTCCATATTGTTCTATTTTTAATATATATTGACGGTTAGTTAATTATGATCAAAATACAATAAAGTGATTTAAGAAACCACAGTAACCGTCCTATTATGAAATGCATCATGAGAATCACAATCAGAATTAACCTTAATATCACAATAATTTTATATTTGTACATTTGTTGCGGCGTGTAACCCGATCCCACACAATAATAATCATATCTATTGCGGCGTGCAACCCGATCCCTCACAATAATAATCATATATGTTGCGGCGTGCAACCCGATCCCTCTTAATAATAAATCATATATGTTGCAGTGTGTAACCCGATCCCTCTCAATAATAAATCATATCTGTTGCGGCGTGCAACCTGCTCCTCAGCAACACAAATTAAGCAACTAATTTACAACCAACTACGGTATACCACAAAATCAAAAGGAATAACGAGGCTACACAAAGAAGTCACAACTAATGAAAAAGGCTACACGATAGCTCACGAAATCAAATAGCAAGGAAATGACAATCCATACGCCAAGGCACAATTTATGAGTATCAATTAACAATTAAGGCATGTAGCAGGTAAAGCATGAATTCAACAAGTGATTAAAATCAACAATTGCCATATACGGGTGAACTTGACAACAAAGATGGAACATGTGCTAACAAGTTCAAGTAAAGCACGTACAAATAACTCTAACAACAAAAGATATAGTCATGAAAAAATAACTACAATTAATTGCATGAAGTAAGCCTAACAGTTGAAACCGATCAAATAGCACATATAGGTCGTGTACCCACTTGCCACCTCGCGTACACGACCTTCACATAACACGAATGACACAATCATCTCAAATCCTAAGGGGTGGTTTCTCCCACATAAAGTTATACAAGACACTTACCTTAACGAAGTTAGGCCGACATTCCAAAATAGCCTTCTTGCGTGAAACGACCCTTGGACGGCTCATATCTAGTCAAAATATTTTTATAAAATAATTACAATTCATAGAAAATAATTTCGGATAATAATACGTCGATTTTCAAATTTTTTAATTCTAAAAGTCAGTCCTGGGGGCCGCATCTCGGAACTCGACAAAAATTCACGAAATCCGAATACCCATTCCGATGCAAGTTCAACCATACCAATTTTATCAAATTACGATATCGAATCGACCTCCAAATCTTAAATTTTAGTTTTTGAAGAGTGTTACAAAAATCTCAATTTCTTCAATTTAAATCTGAATTAAACGATGAATATAACCATGAATTTATGAAATATAATAACTTTTGGATATAGAACAGTTGCCCAAGTCAAAGTCGTGAAGAAATCCTCAAAATCGCCCAAGAACCGAGCTCCAAAAATCCTAATCGAAAATGAAGAAATGACTATTTTTGGGCTCTTATGTTTGTGAGACCAATCTCGCTTCTGCGAAAGTCCACTGACCAGAGGCCCTCACATCTGCAGAGTTTGCTTCGCTTCTGCGCAATCGCATAAGCGATGACCAATTGCGCATCTACGAAGCTTCTCGCTTCTGCGCTCCAGGTACCACATTTGTGATCACGCAGGTGAGGGAAATTCTTTGCACCTACGACCTCTGTCCAATCCATCCATCCTCGCTTATGAGATGCAAGGCGTCGCTTCTGTGATGTGCTTCTGCGATCCAGCCCTTGTAGAAGCGATTGTACCAGCAATCAAAATTCCAGCAGCTCCAATTGTCCAAAAATTGATCCGTTAATTATATGAAATCCACTCGAGGCCCTCGGGAACTTAACCAAATATATCAACACGTCCAAAAATGTAATATGAACTTAGTCAAGGCCTTAAATCGCATCAAACAACACTGAAACTACGAATCGCACCTTGAATCAAACTTATGAGTCTATGAAATTTCCAAATTCTATAACTTGTGCCGAAACATATCAAATCAATCCGGAATGACTTCAAATTTTTCACACGAGTCTTTAATGACATAATGAAGTTGTTCCAATTTTTGGAATCAAAATCCGACCTCGATATCAATCAATCGACTCACGGTCAAATTTATGAATATTTTAAAACTTCAACTATTCCAATTTTCGCCAAAATGCGCCGAATTGTCCTAAGGACTTCCAAATACAAATACGGACATACGCCTAAGTCCGAAATCACCATAAGAAGCTATTGAAATCATCAAAACTCCATTCCGAAGTCGTTTGCTCAAAAGTCAAACTCTTGTGAACTCTTTTCATTTAAGCTTCAAAAATAAGAATTGTTCTTTCAATTTAATTCCAAATCTTCCGAAAACCAAACTCGACTGCACACATACGTTATAATACACATTACAAAGCTACTCAAGATCTTAAACCGTTCAACGGGATGCTAATTTTTAAAATGACAAGTCGAGTCATTACATCAAGAGAGAAGAGCGACCACTTGAAAGACTTGAGAATGGTGTTTGAGTTGCTATGGAGGTACCAACTTAGGATGAATCCATTTAAATATGCCTTTGGAGTTAATTCTGAAAAGTTCCTTGGTTTTATTGTCCGACATCGAGGGATCGAAATTTATCAAGCCAAAGTGGATGCCATTTTGAAGATGCCTGAGCCTCGCGATATTCATGAATTGAAAAGTTTGCAAGGAAAGCTAGCATACCTTAGGAGATTCATCTCAAACCTAGATGGGAGGTTCCAACCATTCAGTCGCCCCATGAAGAAAGGCGTTCCTTTCAAGTGGGACCAAGCTTGAAGCAATGCCTTTGAAATCATCAAAACTTACTTGATGAAGCCTCCAGTTTTGGCAACCCCTATACCTGGAAAGTTGTTGATACTATATATTTCAGGACAACAAAGGTCTGTTGGAGCGTTGTTGGCCCAAGAAAATAGTGAAGGGAAAGAAAACTCCCTTTACTACTTGAGCAGGATGATGACACCAAATGAGCTGAATTATTCTCCAATCGAAAAGTTATGTCTGGCACTAGTCTCCTCAATCCAAAAGTTGAAGCACTACTTTCAAGCTCATGTCGTTTGTCTTATTTCTAGATCGAATCCCATCAAGTTTGTGATGTCAAAACCTGTCCTTTTTGATCGACTAGCAAGGTGGTACCTCTAGTTTGAACAATTTGAAATTGTGTACATCCCTCAAAAGGCTATAAAAGGACAAGTGTTAGCAGACTTCTTGGCAGATCACCCTATACTTGATGATTGGGAGCTAACTGACGAACTACCTAATGAGGACGCAATGGTCATTGAAGTTCAATCTCCATGGAAGATGTAATTTGACGGTGCTGCACATCACGAAGGAGCTGGTGTTGGCGTAGTATTTGTCAACTCGCAAGGCGAAGTTCTGCCCTACTATTTTACGTTGACATAACTCTGCTCTAACAATGTTGCTGAGTATCAAACATTAATACTTGGGCTTGAAATGGTTGTCTAAATGAAGCGGTTGCAGTTGCAAGTATTTGGTGACTCTTAGTTAGTGATCAACCAGCTTTTAGGTAGTTACAAGGTCAAGAAACCTGAACTACGCCCATATCATGATTACGCTAAAAATTTAATGGGATGGATCAGTGACGTGACTATTCAACATGTTCCTAGGAAAGAAAGCAAGAAGGTTGATGCTTTAGCTTCCCTAGCTTTATCGTTAATACAGCCTAATCAAGCGCAAGTGAAGAATGAGGGTGCCAAAAATGGGTAGTACGGCTGCCAAATGAGGGTGAAAGTGAAGAAAATGAACTCGAGCATCTTGTGGCTGTTTCTGAAGCTGAGAAGGAAGAATGGAGACAACCCACCATCGACTACTTGAGCTATGGGATACTTCCAAAAAATTCGAGGAGAAGGATTGAAATCCGTCGTCGTGCACCTCACTTCCTTTACTACAAAGATACTCTATACAGAAGGTCATTTGAGGGAGTACTCTTACGATGCTTAGGGGAAGATGAAGCACTCCAAGCTTTGCAAGAAGCACATTCTGGGGTATGTGGATCACACCAGTCTGGACCAAAATTCCACTTTCATATAAAAAGGATGGGATATTATTGGCCAATGATGGTAAAAGATTGCTTGGACTATGCTCGAAGATGCAAGGCTTTCCAATTCCATGCTAATTTTATTCATCAGCCTCTTGAAGTGTTGCACTCGACTGTTGCATCCTGGTCATTTGACGCTTGAGGATTGGATGTTGTTGGACTACTGCCAAAGTCCTATGGTGGGCACTTATACATCTTGGTTGCAACTGGCTACTTCTCAAAATAGGCTGAAGTTATGGCTCTTAAGGAAGTAAAGAAGGAAAATGTTGCAAGTTTCATCCGAGTAAACATAATCTATCATTTTGGCATTCCTCGTTACATAATAACGAATAATGGTAAGCCATTTGACAATAGGTTGATGAACAAGATTTGTGATCTCTTTGGCTTCAAGCAACGTAACTCTTTATGTACAATGTTGCCACCAATGGTCTAGCTGAGGAATTCAACAAGACTCTGTGCAACTTGTTAAGGTAAGTTGTCTCCAAATCCAAATGAGATTGGCATGACCGTATGGAAGAAGCTCTGTGGGCATATAGGACAACTCACTGCACGCCAACACAAGCCACCCTTTATGCACTCATTTATGGGTCAAAGCCGTCTTGCCACTCAAGCATCAAATACCTTCATTACGATTAGCTATTCAAGAAGGGATCACTGATGAACAAAATGCTCGACTTCGATTAGCAAAGTTGGAGGCTCTTGATGAGAAAAGGTTGGAAGCTCAACAGAGTCTTGAATGTTATCAAGCTCGATTGTCTCGCGCCTTCAATAAAAGAGTTTTCCCGAGATCCTTTCAAGTAGGAGATCAAGTCCTTACCATACGAAGACCCATTATTACTTCCCATAAACCTGTAGGGAAGTTCACTTCAAAATGGGATGGGTCATATGTCGTACAAGAAGCTTACTTAAGTGGGGCTTACAAGCTGGTTGATGCAGATGGCATGAGAATCGGCCCTATCAATGGCAAATTCTTAAAGAAGTATTATCCTTGAAGTTGCAACGCTTTTTGACGCATGAGCCTAAACTTCATGCTCCTACACTCTTGGTCCGCAAGAGTATAAACTGTGTACGGCCCAAAAACAAAGTTTGCTAGGTTGAAAACCTCGAAAGAGGTGCCCTAGGCAAAAGTTAGGACATAATAAATAATAATAATAATAATAATAATAATAATAATAATAATAATAATAATAATAATAATAATAAAAAATAAATAAAACTCACCCATTCTGAACTACGGTATGACTTGATCCTCTTCACCGAGGTATGCAGGCAGCCTAGAGTTTCATTTTAAGTTCAGTCGCATAAGTTCAAAAGATACATATTGTACCAACTGTTGTCCGAGTGAAGTATGAAGGAATGTAAAAAATCAAGCTGAAACGCCATCCTCCTGTTGAACTTTGGATCTTATTTGATAAAGGGGTCAACCCTCCATGGTAAATTGCTATCTTCAATGGGATGATTTTAGGAGAATGCTAAGTATTTGCATTGAAGTTCAGGGATTCACTATATTTTCATGTTCGCCAAATCTTTAAGTCCGCCAATCTTCAAGTTCGCTGCTCTTCAAGTTGAAATATTTAAGCCCTCCACATCTTCAAGTTGAAGTCTTCAAGTCCGTCAGTCTTCAAGTTGAAGTCCTCAAATTTGCCGGTCTTCAAGTTGAATTGTTTAAGCCCTCCAAGTATTCAAGTTGAATTCTTCAAGTTGAAGTCTTCAAGTCTGTTAATTTTTCAAGTTGAAGATTAAAAGTCCATCACTCTTCAGGTTGAAGCCTCAAAGTCTACTGAATCTTCAAGTTCATCAAATCTTCAAGTTTGTCGGTTTTCAAGTTGAAGTATGCAAAGTCCGCCAAATCTTCAAAGTTTGCAAAATATTCAAGTCAATGTCGTCAAGTCCACCAAGTCTTCGAGGTGAATTTTTCTAGTCTTCTAATCTTAAGGTGGAGATTAAGTCCCTTTGCACCTTAAGTTGGCCTCTTCGTGGGTTTGTCCTTAAAAGGAACTATAACTCTCCAATCTTAAGGTGGACGTTTAAGTCTCTTTGCACCTTAAGTTGACCTCTTTATGGATTTATCCGTCTATATAATTATATGGATTTGTCCGTCTATATGGTGATACAGATTTGTCCGTCTATATAGTAATGTGAATTTGTCCATCTATATGGTTATGTGGATTTGTCTGTCTATATGGTGATGGAGATTTGTCTGTCTATATGTTGATATGGATTTATCCGTCTATATGGTGATGTGGATTTGTCTGTCTATATGTTGGTATGGATTTGTCCGTCTATATGCTGATGTGGATATGTCCGTCTATATACTGATGGGGATTTGTCTGTCTATATGTTGATATGGATTTATCCGTCTATATAGTGATGTAGATTTAGCCATCTATATAGTGATATGGATTTGTCCGTCTATATACTGATGTGGATTTGTGTCGGTCTATATGTTGCGAGGAATTTGATCTTTTGTATATTGTTGTAGATTTAATCATCTATATGCCATGATGGATTTATCCTTCTATGGGACGTTATGGAGTTGCCTATCAACTTGACACTCAACGACTTTTCTCTTCCTAGCCTAAAGAAAAAGAGGAACGAAAAAAGAAAGAGAAAAAACAATACGATGAAAAAGAAAAGTTCTTACTTCACGGCTGCTCGCAAATTGAGCAAAAAGGTTCATGCAAAGGCTGCTTCTTTATCTTGAAACAGGATAATATGGTGCTATATATAGTTGCCAAAAAAGGGTGCCGAGTATGCTTACCTCGATGTGGGGCAGAGAAAATTATGTCTGGCGGTTAGCTTTCCTTGTCGCCCTACACCAAGTCATTATAGGAAGATGGCTTCATTTGTCTCCTTATTAAAGAAATATAAGGAAAAAGAGTGCAAGTTTATACACTCACGTGGGCCATTAGAGATAGTGAGTGCTTTGACCTTGGTAAATAAATCCTTCCATGAAACTTAACATCCAAAGCTTACATAACTTAGCAAAATGCATAAATCTTGCTAAACAAATCCTTGGACGTACGAAGTCAGCAACCTTTATATATTTAAGAAACAAATTGTGATGTGGAGTCTTCATAGCTGTATCTAGCAATTTAACGTTTTACTTCGAGCCTTGTCATCGAAGGACAAGTCTTGAAGTACGGGTCAATTTGTAGGCATGCAAAATTAATTAAATTTACTTTATATGTTAGTCCAAATAAATGTTATGGATCAATATGATTAGATTAATTATATTAGTCTGATACGTGTGGATTAAATAAATAAATAAATTTAAATTTATTGGGCTAACCCATTTACTTGGGCCATAAATGATGAGCCCACTTCATTAGGCCCAAGATATCATCTTTCTAGAAGCCCAGTTTGATGTCACGTGTCAAATGACGTGGTGCGCCTAGTCAAATAGAAGAGCCAATGGGATCATGCCACGTGTCAAAATGACAAGGCATGCCAAGTCAAATTAAAAGGCCAATGAAATCGCAACACATGTGCGATTGACATGTTCTGGCCATTCAAATGTGGCATTGTCACTCTTCAATCTGACTGGTCAGAAAGAGTTTGTTCTTATCATAACTCTTCCCTCCCACAACTATAAATAGGGGTCTTCATAACTCAGAAAAGACACCAGAAGTTATAACAAGAAGACACAAGGGAGCTCGTGGATCAAAGGCCACAATTCTCTGCAAATTGCAAGTATTCAAGCATTCAAGCACTTCAACACAAATTTCAAGTATTCAAGATCAAGAACGAAGTCAAATCAAATACAAGGTGTCAAGATCAAGTCTACTTGTTCGTGATAAAATTCATGGCAACAATCAAAGTGTTCGCGACGGATAAATCAAATTCAAATTCAAGATCAAGCTCAAAGGCTCTTGAATTTATTTATATTGAAAAAGTAGAATAAGAGGAACAATAGAGATTGTAACACTCAAATATTTGAAATCAAATACTACGATTGTTATAATATTTTTCAGTCTCGATTATTTTCTCGACGCAATTTATTGTCTACACAGTTTACTCGAAAAAAACTAATATTTAACGTATAGAATAATTACTAAGCACAAGTCAATTTCAAATCTAAAATGCCATTTTTATTAATTTAAAGTGAAGCTATTAAACTTATGATGCATCTTAATAAGATTTAAATATGTCTCATTTACATAATCAATATAATTGATGTTCATGCAACATAATGCTTATCTAGTGTACGCTTAATAATTCCTGCATAATATATTTTCAAAATGACAAATGAAGCTTTGATTGTCGATGATTGGGAAGTTCCAATAGCGCAGAGTCGGGCTGGTGCGAGTTTAGAATTTTCATTCTTAAGGAATTCGTTAAATAAAAGAACATATTTATAAGGTAAATTATTAATATTTTATATTAATAAATATATAAATTAAGTATTACAGAAAAGTCAAAAAAAAAATATATAAAGATAATATCATAAACCAGAAGTGATATTAGTATCTATTCCTATACTATAACCATGCAGCTCATGGTCAACATGTCTGCCTGGCCATTACAGAGAGCTTTTTTGCCCTTATTTTATCTGCTTATTACTTACCTTTTTTCTTTAGTTTTACGTAAATCCTATGTACTTTGAGCCCTCTGATGATAGGCTATAATCTCGTATTTTAGTCGCTTATTGCACTCTAATTCACTGCACTTTACTTGTGTTGAGCTTTAATTGGTAGTATTTTGCATTTATTGCGTATTTTATGCCGTGTAGGAATAATTCCGAGTTATGTAGATATTGTGGGACTAATTCGAGCTATTTGGAGCTTTGAAGTCTGAGTAAAAACCTAAAGGATTAAGACAGGATCGTATTCGGGGATCGAGGATCACTTCTGCACGTCAAAAATCAAGGAAGAAGCAACAGCTGAAGAAATGCACTAGTGCGACGCACTTGGCGACACATAGTGCAACGCATTAGGGTAAATTTATGTCAGAACATTGACAAAGTTCAGAGGATGGGTTTCTAAGGTTTGACGAAAAAATACACTAGTGCGTGGCATAGTGCGTAGCATCAGTACAAAATTCTATTAGACAAGCTAAGTTCAGATAGTTTACGACCGAGAAAATTGCACTAATGTGACGCACTAGACGTAGCATAGTGCGACGCATGAAAAGTATTAAATTTGTAAATTTTTCTATTTCGGCTAGGAACGGGTGATTTCGTTTGGGCCCGACCCTACTTGGTATAAATATATAAAAAAAAGGTTATTTTATGGACTTTTGACATACTTTAGACCTAAGAAAGCCAAGGAGGAGTTGGAGGAGCAAAAACACAAGGATTTCATCATTCTTTCCTCACTCAAGATCCGAGTTTGGTTTGAATTTATGTTTTTCTATCTTTTAATTATATTTTTGATGAATCACTCCATATATATGGAGTAGTTCTCTTCAAGGTTTGATGGATTTGGTGTATTGATAATTTTTTGTGGATTCTATCTCTAGTTTATGTATTGGAGCGTTTTTGGATAATTTAATTATTGCACCTATATTCACTAGTTCATGTAATCGAGAGTAACATAACTTGTGATATCTTTGCATTATATTATTGGTTGAGTTCATAGATTCTTCTAAGTAATCGAAAGAGGGTAGTTGAATCATTGATTAAACCTAGTTAGGAGAATAATCGAAAGATATTTTTCTAAAGACCAATCCACTATGCATTCTTGCATATCTTCACGTGCTTAAATTGGTTCATCTTGTGAGGCTAAGACTTAATCGAGAGTGGAGTTTTTGCTAAACGTTTGAACTAATAATTGAGTGAATTCGAGAGACTCACTTGAACATTAGAAGTGAATTATCTAGAGTTAGATCCCAAATAATTATCTTGCACCTATCCTATCAAAACCCTTTATTCTCCCACTGATAACTTTCTTTGCTTATTCCTTGTTTCGATTGTCATTAGCTAATAGATTTAGACTCTTAGTTAATTTTAATTATTAAATGTAATGACCCGACCGGTCGTTTTGGGTATTTATGCTCCTTTCTACTATTTGAAGTCTTGAATAGCTTCATATGATATATTATGACTTGTGTGAATCATCGGTTTTGGTTTTCAGGTGTTTCAGAATTAGTTCGGAAGAATGAATTACAAGTTTGAAGCTTTATGCTGAAAGAGTTGACCAAGTGTAAATTTTTAGTATTTGACCTCGGAACGAAGTTTTGATGGTTCTGTTAGGTCCGTATGGTGATTTCAGACTTAGAAATGTGTCTGGATATTTATTTTGAAGTCCGAGTTGAATTTGGCTTGAAATGGCGAAAGTAAGAAATTGAAGGTTTGGAAGTTTGACCGGAAGTTGACTTTTATGATATCGAGTCCAGATTGTGATTCCGAAAATTTTAGTAGCTTCGTTATGTCTTTTATGACTTGTACGCAAAAATCTGTATTCATTCCGGGTTGATTTGATATGTTTCAGCGCGAATTGTGAAAGTTAAAAGTTCAAAGTTCATTCTAGTTTGAATTGATGTGCGATTCGTCGTTTCAATGTTGTTATGTGTGATTTGAGGCCTCAAGTAGGTCTGTGTTATGTTATGGAACTTTTTGGTATATTGAACGGAGTCTTGGGTGGCCCGGGTGTGTTTCAGACGAGGTTCAGATCATTTTCGTTTCATGTTGCATTGCTGTAAGTATGCTGGTTCTCGTGTTTCTGCATCTGCGGAAGAATGGGCCCAGATGCGGACAGTTGATCACAGAAGTGCAAGTAGGCTTGGCTGGGGAAGATCGCAAAAGCGGAAATGACTGGGCAAAAGCTTTAAATCGGGGGTTTGGTCATTTTGTTCATATTTTGAGATGTGGAACTCGGATTGAGGCGATTTTGGAAGAAAATTTCATCACAAGGATTGGGAGTAAGTGTTCTACACTCGGTTTTGATTATATTTTGTGATTTTATCTTCATTTATAGTAATTTGATTATGAGTTTTAAAGAGAAAAATTGGAGATTTTAGCCTAAAGTTTCATAGAGTGAGTTTTGAGTTTCGAATGTTGATTCGGAGTTGGATTTGAGTGAAACTAGTATGGTTGGACTCGTAATTAAATGGGTTGTCAGATTTTGTGAATTTTATCGGGTTCCGATGCGCAGGCCCGGGTTGGGCTTTTGGGTCAATTTCGGTTTTTTTATTAAGATTCGATCTTTATCATTGGAATTGTTTCCTTGGGCTTTAATTGATGTATTTGAGTTGGTTTTGGCTAGTTTCGAGTCGTTCGGAGGTCGGTACGCGCGGGATGGAATTGCAGAGCATCATTTGCCTTGCTCGGTTTTGGATTCGGCTTGTTCGAGATAAGTAACACTTCTAAACTTGGTGTTGAGGGTATGAAGCCCCGAATGTCGTGTTATGTGGGGTGTGTTGAGGTGACGCACATGCTAGGTGACGGGCATGTAGGTATGTACAGTGTGAATTATAACTCTGTTATTTCTGTGGTGCTGTGTAGTTCCCTGAACTTATCTGTAATCATGAAAGCTCTACGTACTAGAGTTATTGAGTTGTGATCCATGTTAGAAACCATGTCTAGGCTACATGCTTATTCTGTTGGGACCCACTGAGGTCATTACCGCTGTTGAGTTATTTGCTTACATTGCAATTTCATACTTAGTCATGTTAAATTATTTAATATCATATCTCAGTCTCTATTGCTATATATTGACACATCATATCATCATTTTTGGGCTAGTTTCATGGCATTGTGAGCCCGAAAGACTGGAGAGATTGATGAATGAGTGAGGCTATTGATACTATAACACATGAGTTGTCCGTACGGATCAAGATATTTATACTACAATACGTGAGTTGTCCGTGCAACACGTAAGTTATCCGTGCGGATCCAGATATTGATATTATAGCACGTGAGTTGTCTGTGCAGCACGTAATTTGTCCGTGAAGCACGTGAGTTGTCCGTGCAGATTATAGCGCTTGGGTTGAAGGAGTCCCTTCGGAGTCTGCACACACCCCCAGTGAGCGCAAATACCTATTGAGTGCGAGTGCGGGTGCCGAGTGATTGGAAAGACTGGTGGATTGATACTCTGAGAGTATGCTTATGGTTGTTCACTATGTGGTACTGCATTGACATGCACACTTGACATACAAGTATAGAGATGCATTTTTCCTCATGTTGTATGGTATCACGTCATTCATGACTTCTCATACACATTGAAATGTAGGCATAGAGATGTTCTTTTCCTCGTGCCATTTGATAATGAAACATTTACCTGTTGAAAAATTTTGGAAGGAAAATCACGATCTTACAAACTTACTCATATTTTGGTATTTTCGATAAAAGATTTAGATTTTCACTGTTATACTTGAAAAGCATATCTATTTTCTGGAACAGTGAACGAGCTGAACATCTTATTTCTAAGTTATTCCTGTATCACTTTTATTATATTGTTATGAGTTGTTGTTGGTTGTTGGTGTTAGAATTTAACTTGTATTCCAGCTCGTCACTACTTTCAACCAAAGATTAGGTTTGTTACTTATTGAGTACATGGGATCGGTTGTACTCATACTACACTTCTACACCTTACGTGCATATATTGGATGTTGATGTTGCTATGATCGACGGGAGCGGGATTCGAAGACGTACCTGCATTCCGATTGTAGCTGCCTCGTGTTCATGATAGCCTTAAATTTATAAAAATCTATTTATGTAATTTCGAACAGATGCTGTATTTATTTCATACGGGCTTTGTAAATTCTAATCTTAGAAACTCGTGATTTATACTACCAGTCCTTGGAAATTCTTGTATAAAAGCAGTTTTGTTATCCTTTCTTTTCTTAATAAATCTCATCTAAATTGGATAGTTGTTAATTGGCTTACCTGACGGGTTGGGTTAGGTACCATCACGACTATGTGAATTTTGGGTCGTGAAATTAATCATATAAAGCTCAATTGTTGATTCTCCTGGATAGCAATCAAGCTAGAGACTACGAAAATACTGTTTAACTCCACCTTGTGGATACGATACTATACTATACTATATTTGATTAGCGAATATAATTTAGTGTGTGTTTCAATCTTGTCGCCCTTTTTGATAAACTGCTTACATCACTTTTGAACTTGTCATTATCATAGTGGGACCCATTTAAAAATTCGCATACGACATTAGCACTCTATTGTTATCTTCCTAACAAAATTTCACATGGCCTTCTCAACAACAAAATCTATCTGACTGCCTTTATATAGCTTATTAAAAGTCATTACGAAATATAAATCAAAGGAAATGAAAACTCATAAAGAAAAAAATTAAAAAATAAAATAAAGGAACACGAAGGAAAATTACTCAAACGTCAACTTCTACAACGATAATTGTCACGACCCAAAATCCATTAAAGGCCGTGATGGCGCCTGACATCACTGTCAGGCAAGCCAACAATAAAAGCTTAACTTAATTACTCATTTTAGTATTTTTGAAATCGTAAATTTCCTTCAATTAAGTAGTAAGAGATAAAATTTTTATAGAGTAAATGATAATATCTTCACATCAACAATACGGAATAACCCATAATCATCCCCAAAATTTGGTGTCACAAGTGGATGAGCATTTACTAGGAAGTAAAATAAAATACAACATCTGTCCGGAATACAAATTGGACAGGAGAATATAAATAACTCTAAATGAGACTCTGCTCGCTGCATCATTACTTGACTTGCGTACGCAGTCTGTACATTTTTCCGGAAAGTTTATATGTGAAAAATGGATTAAAATGGGAAATAGAGCTTTAAAACTCAACTAAGTTGACTTTGGTCAATATTTTGAGTAAACGGACCCGCATCAGTGTTTTAAAAATTTTGTAGGTCCGTATCGTGATTTGGAACTTGGGCGTATCCCCGGAATTGAATTCCGATATCCCTAGCCCGAGTTATGGAATTTTGATGAAAGATTAAACGCTTGAAAGCTTAATAAATTTTAAGAAATTACTGATGTTGGATTTATTGACCTCCGGTCCGTATTTTAGTTTCGGAGCCCGGTATAGGTCCACTATAACATTTATGACTTGTCTGCCACATTTGGTGAGAATCGGAGTTGATTTGACGTGATTCGGACGTCCGGTTGTAAAAATATAAGTTTTAAAGTTTTCTTAAAAACTTCCTTTGATTTGGTGTCCGATTCGTAGTTCTAGGTGTTATTTTAGGGATTTGATCACGCGAGCAAGTTCGTATGATGTTTTAGAACTTGTGGGCATATTTGGTTTGGAGACCCGAGGGCTCGGGTGAGTTTTGGATAGGCTACGGGATGATTTCAGACTTAGAAAATCTGGTTTTCTGCAGACTTCAGGTTTCTGGTGTGTTCTTCTTCGCGTTCGCGAAGGTTCTCTCGCGAATGCGAAGAGCAAATTGGTCTTGCACGTTTTGTGCTTCGCGTTCGCGCCATAGTGACCGCATTTGCGAAGGCTTGAGGTTCAAAGCTTCGCCTTCGCGAAGGGAAAGAGACTGGCTAGGAAAGTTAGCCTTCGCATTCGCAATGGGCATCTCGTGTTCGCGAAGGCCAAGCCAGGCATGCATCGCGTTCGCGAGGTAGCTCTCGCATTCGCGAAGAGTAAAATTTGACAGCACATAATTGTGCTTCGCGAACGCGAGGCACTGACCGCGTTCGCGAAGGGTAAAAATCCCAGAAACAGAACTTAAGTTCTGGAAATGGGGTTTCGACCCATTTTCAATTTTTTCCCATTTTTGAGCTCGGGTAAGGCGAATTTTGGGAGATTTTCACGGGAAAATATTGGGGCAAGTGTTCTTTTTCCTATATTGATTATATTTCATGATTTTATACTCATTTATATCATGAATCCGTGAATTTATGGAAGAAAAATCAGATTTTTATAAAATCTTCCAAAAACGAAAAATTAAGATTTGAAGGTCCATTTGATATCAAAATTGGACAAACTTGGTATGGTTGAACTCGTATCGGAACGGGTGTTCGGATTTCGTGAGTTTTTTCGGGATTTGAGACGTGGGTTCCACTGCCGAATATTTTAATGAATTTTGGATTTTTATCCGAAAAATTTGTAAATTCATATGGAATTAATTCCTATGATTAGTATTGAATATATTGAATTGTTTGTGAATAGATTTGAAGCTTTCGGAGGCAAATTTAAAAGGAAAAGCCGTGGTTGAATAATTGATTGGAAATTGCAAAGCGAGGTAAGTGTCGGGGTTAACCTTGACTTGAGGGAATAGAACCCTTAAATTATTTGTTATGTGAATTGCATGTAAACGACGTATAGGCGAGGTGACGAGTGTCTATACGTCGTCAAATTAATTATTTACCTGCTTACTTGAAAAATCACAAATTGTTTTTAAGCATAAATTAATTATTATAATAATTATTTCTCTCTTATTCTTTGCAAATATAAATTCTTGAATTCCTGCATTAATTGTTACATGCTATTTGAATTATGTGCCTTAATTGTTATTTGACATTTAGCATAATAAATATTAAACTGCCTATTTGCTCCCTGATTTCCATAATAATTTGCTATTTGTCATTGTTTGCTTCATAATTAAATCATAATTATTGTATGCTTGTTGTCTTGTAATTTTATATTAATTGTTACATTTATTGAAAAAATTTCTTCTATAAGAATTGGTAAATAAAAATGTTGGAGGAGCGGGTTGTACGCCGCAACAAACTTATTAAAATTCAATATTGGAGGATCGGGTTGCACGCCGCAATAGACTTATTAAAAGTCAATATTGGAGGATCGGGTTACACGCCGCAACAGACTTATTAAAAAGTTAATATTGGAGGATCGGGTTGCACGCCGCAACAGACTTATTAAAAAGTTAATATTGGAGGATCGGGTTGCACGCCGCAACAGACTTGATTAAAATGAATATGTTGGAGGAGCGGGTTGCACGCCGCAACAGAACTGAATGTGAATATATTGTGAGAGCAGGTTGCACGCTGCAACAGAATTGAATGTGAATATATTATGAGAGCGGGTTGCATGCTGAAACAGAATTAATGGAATGATAATTGGTTATGATTGCTGAGTTACCTTCAATTATTATAAATGAATTACCTGATTTATTTCTATTATTGTTGTTGTTACTAATATTGCGTACAGGTTAATGTAAGTGAACCGCCTTAGCCTCGTCACTACTTCGTCGAGGTTAGGCTCAGCACTTACCAGTACATGGGATCGGTTGTACTGATACTACACTCTGCACTTCTTGTGCAGATTTTGGAGTTGCTCCCAGCGGCGTACCATAGACTTGCTCGAATTTCAGCTATGAGAGGAGACTTGAGGTATAACTGCATGGCGTCCGCAGTTCTGAAGTCCCCGTCTATTGTACTTTAGCTGTGTGTTTATTTCCAGACAACTTTATTTTATTCAAACCTTTATTTATATTTATTCTAGAAGCTCGTGCACTTGTGACACCAATTCTGGGATGGTATTTAGACACCGTTATTATTATGGATTATTTCAAAATTTCTTCCGCATTTTCTTCCTTTTATTAATAAATTTAAAAATTGTTTTTAAAATGGATAATGTTATTATAACGTTGGCTTGCCTAGCAAGTGAAATGTTAGGCGCCATCACGGTCCGGAGGTTGGAATTTTGGGTCGTGACAGTTGGTATTAGAGCACTAGATTACATAGGTCTCACGAGTCACGAGCAAGCTTAGTCAAGTCTGAAGGATCGGTACAGAGACGTCTATACTTATCTCTCAGAGGCTATGAAGTTTAGGAACAATATCACTTCTTTCTTATTCTGTCGTTCGATTTTATTCTATTATCGATGATTGAACCATTCTACTCTTATTCTCTCGCAGATGGTGAGAACACGTAATACCTCTACCGATGGACAGGGACCAGAACCCCCGATGGCAACTATGGCCAGGGGTAGAGGTCGAGGCCGAGGTCGTGCTAGAGGCCGAGGCAGAGGCCGAGGTAGAGCTCAGTCAAGAGCTCGAGCAGTTGCACCTGTTGAAGAACCTCAGATAGACCTTCAGGAGGAGGTCCCAGTTCAGAATGTACCACCTGGACCGGTTCAGGTCCTAGAAGGATTCATAGCCACTCTAGTGCTTCAGGATGCTTTAGTCCGATTGGTGAGTCTTATGAAGGGTGTGGCCCAGAATGGTACATTTCCAGTGGCACCAACCATCTCACAAGCTGGTGGAGGAGCACAAACTCCCACTACTCCCGCTCCGGAGCAGATGTCTCCCCAGAATCAGGCTCCAACAGCCCCACCAGTTGGGGTAGTTTAGCTAGTTGTTGCGGCACAGACCGATGATAGGCTCGCCATGTATTTTGAGGCCTTATTGAGACTGGATAAGTTCACTAAGCTCTTTCTAGTTCACTTCAGTGGTACACCTTCTGAGGACCCACAGGATTATCTTGAACGCTGCCATGAGGTGCTGCGGAATATGAGTATAGTTGAGACCAATGGGGTTGATTTTGCTGTATTCCAGATGACGGGTTTCGCCAAGAAGTGGTGGAGAGATTACGTATTGACCCTACCAGTCGGATCACCTGCACTTACCTGGGAGCAGTTCTCTCAATTATTTTTGGAGAAGTTCCTCCCTATCACTCTGAGAGAGGAATTTCGCAAGCAATTCGAGCGTCTACAGTAGGGCAGTATGACTGTTACTCAGTATGAGTCCCGTTTTGTGGATTTGGCCCGTCATGCTCTCCTTTTACTACCTACGGAGGGAGAGAGAGTGAGGAGGTTTATTGAGGGACTCACTCACCCTATCGGACTTTAGATGGCCAAGGAGACCGGAAGTGAGATTTTTTTTCAGGCGGCTGCTAATGTCGCAAGGAGGATCAAAATGGTTCTTGCATAGGAAAGAGGGCAAAGGTCCGATAAGAGGCCTCGTCAGTTTAGTGGTTACAGTGGTGCCTCGTTTGGAGGCCGGGGTAATTTTGGTAGGGGTCATCCTCCCAGACTGTTTCATTCAGCACTTCATGGGTGCTTCAGGGAGTCACGATCCTATTATGCCTTACTCTGGGCAGCCAGTATTCAGTGCACATTCAGCTCCTATCAGTGCACCACCACTCCAGAGTTACTACAGTGGTTATCTGGCCCATCTGGGTCAGCTTCAGCTTCAGCAGCCACGGCATCAGGATGGGTGTTATAAGTATGGAAACATTGGTCACATCAGGAGGTATTGCCCTAGATTGGCGAGTAACATATCTCGGCAAGATTCTCGTGCCATCATACCGGCACCGGTTGCTTCACCGCCTGCTCAGCCAGCTAGAGGCAGGGGTCAGGCAGTTAGAGGTGGAGGTCAGGCTATTAGAGGTGGAGGTCAGGCCATTAGAGGTGGAGGTCAGACCGTTAGAGGTGGAGGCCAGCCAGTTTGAGGCCGTCCCAGAGACGCAATTCAGAGTGGTGGGGCCCAGCCCCGATTTTATACTTTTCCAGCTAGGCCTGAGGCCGAGTCATCTGATGCTGTGATCACAGGTATTATTCCAGTTTGCCATAGAGATGCTTCAGTTCTATTTGATCCAGCATCTACTTATTCCTATGTGTCCTCCTATTTTGCTTCATATTTGGTTGTGCCTTGTGATTCTCTGAGTGCTTCTGTGTGTGTATCTACACCGGTGGGAGACTCTGTGGTAGTAGATCATGTCCACCGTTTGTGTGTGGTTACTATTGGTATTCTTGAAACTAGTGTGGATCTTCTACTTCTCGATATGGTAGATTTTGATGTCATCTTGGGTATGGATTGTATGTCTCCTTATCATGCTATATTGGACTGTCATGCCAAGACAGTGACCCGAGCTATGCTGAGGTTACCTTGATTAGAGTGGAAAGGAACTCCTGGCCATTCTGCCAGCAGGGTTATTTCTTATATGAAAGCTCGGCGTATGGTAGAGAAAGGATGTCTAGCCTATTTGGCTTATATTCGCAATCCCAGTGTGGATGTCCCTTCTATGGACTCAGTAACCGTTGTTCGTGAATTTTCAGAAGTATTTCCTGCAGATCTACCGGGGATGCCACCGGACAGAGATATTGACTTCTGTATTGATTTGGCTCCGGGCACTCAGCCCATTTCTATTCCACCATACCGTATGGCCCCGCTAGAGTTGAAAGAATTGAAAGAGCAGTTACAAGACTTGCTTGATCAGGGATTCATTAGACCCAGTGTCTCGCCCTGGGGTGCACCAGTATTATTTGTAAAGAAGAAAGATGGCTCGATGCGGATGTGTATAGACTATCGGCAGTTGAACAAGGCCACTATAAAAAACAAATATCCGCTGCCAAGAATCAATGACTTATTTGATCAGCTTCAGGGTGCCTAGGTATTTTCGAAAATTGATTTGAGATCTGGTTACCATCAGTTGAAGATTAGGGCATCTGATGTCCCTAAGACAGCTTTTCGGACTCGGTATGGGCATTACGAGTTCCTAGTAATGTCATTTGGGTTGACAAATGCTCCAGCAACATTTATGGATTTGATGAATCGGGTGTTCAAGCCTTATTTGGATTCTTTTGTGGTTGTATTCATTGATGATATCTTGATTTACTCCAGCAGTCGAGAGGAGCATGAGCAGAATCTTTGAAGTGTGCTTCACACCTTGAAGAATAATCAGTTATATGCCAAATTTTCAAAATGTGAGTTTTGGTTAGACTCAGTTGCCTTTTTGGGACATGTTGTATTGGCAGAAGGCATAAAGGTGGATCCTAAGAAGATTGAGGCTGTTCAGAATTGGCCTAGACCTACTTCAGTTAAAGAGATCCAGAGTTTCCTGGGTTTGGCAGGTTATTATCGTCGGTTCGTGGAAGGGTTTTCATCTATAGCAAGCCCATTGACCAGATTGTCCCAGAAAGGTGTCCCATTCAGATAGTCAGACGAGTGTGAGTTGAGCTTTCAGAAGCTCAAGACCGCTTTGACTACGACATCAGTGTTGGTATTACCCACAAGATCAGGATCGTATACGGTATATTATGACGCATCTCACATTGGGCTTGGTGCAGTATTAATGCAAAATGGCAAGGTAATTGCATATATGTCGCGGCAGTTGAAAGTTCATGAGAAGAATTATCCTATTCATGACTTAGAATTGGCAGCCATTGTTCATGCGCTGAAGATTTGGAGGCATTATCTCTACGGTGTCTCGTGTGAGGTATTTACTGATCATCGTAGCCTCCAGTATCTGTTCAAACAAAAGGATCTTAATTTGAGGCAGAGAAGATGGTTGGAGTTGTTGAAAGACTATGATATCACCATTTTGTATCACCCCGGAAAGGCCAATATGGTGGCCGATGCTTTGAGTAGAAAGGCTGTGAGTATGGGCAGTCTTGTGTATATTCCGGTTGGTAAGAGGCCATTAGCTGCAGATGTTCAGACTTTGGCTAATCAGTTCGTGAGGTTAGATGTTTTAGAACCCAGTCGGGTTCTAGCTTGTACAGTCGCTCGGTCTTCTTTATATGAGCGCATCAGAGAGAGGCAGTATGATGATCTTCATTTACTTGTCCTTAAGGACACGATGCGGCACGGTGATGCCAAACAGGTTGCTGTGGGGGAAGATGGAGTTCTGCGAATGCAGGGCCATATTTGTGTGCCTAATGTGGATGGGCTTCATGAATTAATTCTTGAAGAGGCACACAGTTCCAGGTATTCTATTCATCCAGGTACAACTAAAATGTATCAAGATTTGCGGCAACATTATTGGTGGAAGAGAATGAAAAAGGATATAGTTGCACATGTAGCTCGGTGTCTGAATTGTCAGCAAGTTAAGTACGAGCATCAAAGACCTGGTGGTTTGCTTCAGAAGTTAGAAATTCCTGAGTGGAAGTGGGAGCGTATCACTATGGATTTTGTTGTTGGGCTCCCACGGACTCAGAGAAAATTTGACGCAGTTTGGGTCATTGTGGACAGGTTGACCAAGTCAGCCCATTTCATTCCAGTGGCAGTTACCTATTCTTCAGAGAGGTTAGCCAAAATTTACATTCGTGAGATTGTCCGCCTTCACGGTGTGCCCGTGTCTATTATTTCAGATCGAGGTACGCAGTTTACCTCATATTTCTGGAGGGTTGTACAGCGTGAGTTAGGCACGCGGGTAGAGTTGAGTACAACATTTCATCCACAGATAGACGGATAGTCAGAGCGCACTATTCAGATATTGGAAGATATGCTTCGCGCTTGTGTTATAGACTTTGGAGGTTCTTGGGATCATTTCTTACCACTTGCGTAGTTTGCTTATAATAATAGCTACCAGTCGAGCATTCATGAGGCATTATATGGAAGGCGATGCCGATCGCCAGTTGGTTGGTTTGAACCGGGAGAGGCTCGGTTGTTGGGTACCGATTTGGTACAGGATGCCTTGGATAAGGTCAAGATTATTTAGGATCGACTTCGCACAGCTCAGTCTAGGCAAAAGAGTTATGCCGACCATAAAGTTTGTGATATTGCATTCATGGTTGGAGAACGAATATTGCTCCGGGTTTTACCTATAAAAGGTGTAATGAGGTTCGGAAAGAAGGGCAAGTTGAGCCCTAGGTATATCAGACCCTTTGAAATTCTTGAAAGGGTGGGTGAAGTAACCTACAGGCTTGCATTACCACCTAGTTTATCAGCGGTTCATCCGGTGTTCCATGTGTCTATGCTCCGGAAATATCATGGTGATCCGTCCCATGTGTTAGATTTCAGCTCAGTCCAATTGGACAAAGATTTGACGTACGAGGAAGAGCCGGTGGCTATTCTAGCCCGGCAGGTCCGACTGTTGAGGTCTAAGAGTTATCCTTCAGTTCGGGTGCAATGGAGAGTTCAGTCGGTAGAGGCATCTACCTGGGAGTCCGAGTCGGACATGCGGAGTAAATATCAACACCTTTTCTCCAGCTCAGATACTTTTTTCTAACTCCATTCGAGGAAGAACGTTTGTTTTAGAGGTGAAGAATGTGATGACCCAAAATGTCATCTTTAAATTCAATAAGTAATTCTGTGTTCTAAGACCTCGAAAAGCACCATTTATCATTCCTCGACTTGCATGCGTAGTCCGTACATTTTTCTAGAAAGTTCTTATGTGAAAAATGGATTAAAATGGGAAATAGAGCTTTAAAACACAACTAAGTTGACTTTGGTCAACATTTTGAGAAAACGGACCCGGATCAGTATTTTATAAATTTTAGTAGGTCCGTATCATAATTTGGGACTTGGGCGTATGCCCGGAATCGAATTCCAAGGTCCCTAGCCCGAGTTATGGAATTTTGATGAAAAATTAAAAGCTTGAAAGCTTAATGATTTCTAAGAAATTACTGATGTTGGATTTATTGACCTCCGATCCGTATTTTGGTTTCGGAGCCCGGTATAGGTCCACTATAACATTTATGACTTGTCTGCTGAATTTGGTGAGAATCGGAGTTGATTTGACGTGATTCGGACGTCCGGTTGTAAAAATATAAGTTTTAAAGTTTTCTTGAAAACTTCCTTTGATTTGGTGTCCGATTCGTAGTTCTAGGTGTTATTTTGGGGATTTGATCATGCGAGTAAGTTCGTATGATGTTTTAGAATTCTTGGGCATGTTTGGTTTGGAGCCCCGAGAGCTCGGGTGAGTTTCGGATAGGCTACGGGATGATTTCGGACTTAGGAAATCTGGTTTTCTGCAGACTTCAGGCTTCTAGTGTGTTCTTCTTCGCGTTCGCGAAGGTTCTCTCGCGAACGCGAAGAGCAAATTAGGCTGGCACATTTTTTGCTTCGCGTTCGCGCCATAGTGACCGCATTTGCGAAGGCATGAGGTTCAAAGCTTCACCTTCGCGATAGAAGCCTCGCGTTCGTGAAGGGAAAGAGACTGGCCAGGAAAATTAGCCTTCGCGTTCGCGAAGGCCAAGCCAGGCAAGCATCGGGTTCTCTAGGTAGCCCTCGAGTTCGCGACGAGTAAAATTTGACAGCACATAATTGTGCTTCGCGAACGCGAGGCACTGACCGCGTTCGCGAAGGGTAAAAATCCCAGAAACAGAACTTAAGTTCTGGAAATGGAGTTTCGACCCATTTTCAATTCTTTCCCATTTTTGAGCTCGGGTAAGGCCATTTTTGGGCGACTTTCACGAGAAAACATTGGGGTAAGTGTTCCTTATCCTATATTGATTATATTTTATGATTTCATACTCATTTATATCATGAAACCGTGAATTTATGGAAGAAAAATTAATTTTTTGTAAAATCTTCCAAAAATAAAAAATTAAGATTTGAAGGTCCATTTGATATCGGAATTGGACAAATTTGGTATGGTTGAACTCGTATCGGAACGGGTGTTCGGATTTTATGAGTTTTTCCAAGATTTGAGAGATGGGTCCCATTGCCGAATATTTTAATAAATTTCAAATTTTTATCCGAAAAATTTATAAATTCATATGGAATTAATTCCTATGATTAGTATTGAATATATTGAATTGTTTGTGAATAGATTTGAAGCTTTCGGAGGCAAATTTAAAAGAAAAAGCTGTGGTTGAATAATTGATTGGAAATTGTAAAGCGAGGTAAGTGTCGGGGTTAACCTTGACTTGAGGGAATAGAACCCTTAAATTGTTTGTTATGTGAATTGCATGTAAACGACGTATAGGCGAGGTGATGAGTGTCTATACGTCGTCAAATTAATTGTTTGCCTGCTTACTTGAAAAATCACAAATTATTTTTAATCATAAATTAATTATTATAATAATTGTTTCTCTCTTATTCTTTGCAAATATAAATTCTTGAATTCCTGCATTAATTGTTACATGCTATTTGAATTATGTGCCTTAATTGTTATTTGACATTTAGCATAATAAATATTAAACTGCCTATTTGCTCAATGATTTCCATAATAATTTGCTATTTGTTATTGTTTGCTTCATAATTAAACCGTAATTATTGTATGCTTGTTGTCTTGTAATTTTATATTAATTGTTACATTTATTGGGAAAATATTTTCTATAAGAATTGGTAAATGAAAATGTTGGAGGAGCGGGTTGTACGCCGCAACAGAATTATTTAAAGTCAATATTGGAGGATCGGGTTGCACGCCGCAACAGACTTATTAAAAGTCAATATTGGAGGATCGGGTTGCACGCCGCAACAGACTTGTTAAAAAGTTAATATTGGAGGATCGGGTTGCACGCAGCAACATAACTGAATGTGATTGTGAGAGCGGGTTGCACGCTGCAACATAATTGAATGTGAATATATTGTGAGAGCGGGTTACACGCTGCAACAGAATTAATGGGATGATAATTGGTTATGATTGCTGAGTTGCCTTTAATTATTATAAATGAATTACCTGATTTATTTCTATTATTGTTGTTGTTACTAATATTGCGTACAGGTTAATGTAAGTGAACCGCCTTAGCCTCGTCACTACTTCGTCGAGGTTAGGCTCAGCACTTACCAGTACATGGGATCGGTTGTACTGATACTACACTCTGCACTTCTTGTGCAGATTTTGTAGTTGCTCCCAGCGGCGTACCATAGACTTGCTCGAATTTCAGCTATGAGAGGAGACTTAAGGTATAACTGCATGGCGTCCGTAGTTCTGAAGTCCCCGTCTATTGTACTTTAGCTGTGTGTTTATTTTCAGACAACTTTATTTTATTCAGACCTTTATTTATATTTATTCTAGAAGCTCGTGTACTTGTGACACTAATTCTGGGATGGTATTTAGATACCGTTATTATTATGGATTATTTCAAAATTTCTTCCGTGTTTGCTTCCTTGTTATTAATAAATTTAAAAATTGTTTTAAAAATGGATAATGTTATTCTAACGTTGACTTGCCTAGCAAGTGAAATGTTAGGCGCCATCACGGTCCGGAGGTGGGAATTTCGGGTCGTGACAACAACAGTGTCTAAATACCATCCCAGAATTGGTGTGACAAGTGCACGAGCTTCTAGGATAAATAAAGTAAAGGTCTGAATAAAATAAAGCTGTTTGGAAACAAACACACAGCTAAAGTAAAGTAGATGGGGACTTCAGAACTGCGAACGCCATGCAATTATACCTCAAGTCTCCTCCGAGTAGCTAAAATCCGAGAAAGTCTATGGCACGCCGCTGGGACCAACTCCGAGATCTGCACAAAAGGTGCAGAGTGTAGTATCAGTACAACCGACCCCATATACTGGTAAGTGCTGAGCCTAACCTCGATGAAGTAGTGACGAGGCTAAGGCGGGTCACTTACATTACCTGTATGCAATATTAGTAACAACAACAATAATAGAAATAAATCAGGTAACTTGTTTATAATAATTGAAACCTACTCAGCAGTCATAACCAATTATCATTTCCATCAATTCTGTTGCAGCGTGCAACCCGCTCTCACAATATATTCACATTCAATTCTATTGCAGCATGCAACCCGCTCTCACAATATATTCACATTCAGTTCTATTGCGGCGTGCAACACGCTCCTCCAATATATTCATTTTTAATCAAGTCTGTCATATATTTATTTCAATCAAGTATATATATATATAGACTTTTAAATAAGTCTTTTGCGACGTGCAATCCGATCCCCTGTTATTGACTTTTAATAAGTCTATTGCGGCGTGCAATCCAATCCCCCAATATTGACTTTTAAATAAGTCTATTGCGGCGTGCAATCCGATCCCCAATATATATATATACACACACACACACACTTTGATTTCCGTTGTGGCGTGCAACCCGTTCCCCCAATATAATTTTTAAACAACTCATAAATGTAATAAAACTTACTCCAATAAATACCACGTCCAATGAGAAATTATTAAGCATCAAGGCACACAATAATTATAATTTATTTATGAACCAAACAATGACAAATAACAATTTATTATGAAAATCATAGAGAAAATAGGTAGTTTAATATTTAATATGCTATATGTCAAATAACAATTAAAACACATAATTCAAGTAGCATGTAACAATTGATGCAGGAATTCAAGAATTAATATTTGACAAAGAATAGGAGAGAAATAATTATTATAATAATTAATTTATGATTTAAAATAATTTATGATTTTTCAAGTAAGCAGGCAAATAATTAATTTGACGACATATAGACACTTGTCACCTCGCCTATACGTCGTTCACATGCAATTCACATAACAAATAATTTGAGGATTCTATCCTCTCAAGTCAAGGTTAACCACGACACTTACCTCGCTTTGCAAATTCCAATCAATTACTCGACCACAGCTTTTCCTTTTAAATTTGTCTCCGAAAGCTTCAAATTTATTCACAAATAATTCAATATACTCAATACGAATCATAGGAATTAATTCCATATGAACTTATTAATTTTTCGGATAAAATTTAAAATTCATTAAAATATTCGGCAGTGGGACCCACCTCTCAAATCTCGGAAAAACTTACGAAATATGAACACCCATTCCGAGACGAGTCCGGATATATAATTAGTTTTGGGATCCGACCTCAAATTGAGGTTTAAATCCCCAAATTTCAAAAATCCCTAGTTTCTACCCAAAACCCCTAATTCTACCATGAAAATCTTAGATTTTAGGTTGAAATCTTGTAAAATGTAGTGAAAGATTGAAAGAAACCAGTTTAGAATCACTTACCTATGATTTGGGGAAGGAATGGTTTTTGGAAAATCGCCTCTTGTTTTTTAGGTTTTGAAGATTTGGGAAATGAATCAAAAATCCCGTTCAAAAGTTATTTTGATCAGCTGCAGATGTCGCATTTGCGACCTAGACTTCGCAAATGCGAGAAAAGTATCGCAAATGCGAACTCCTCGCATCTCTACTGCCTTCGCAAATGCGAACCATTTGTTCGCAATTACGAACATTGAACCATCGCAAATGCGAAGGTCCCCTTCCAACCCCACTGCTAGCAAATGCGAAGCTTCTTCGTAAATGCAATGCTCGCATTTGCGAGCCAGACCTCACAATTGCGATGCTCGCATTTGCGAGCCAGACCTCGTAATTGCGAAGTCTGCAGACCTGAAGCACACCAGCTATGATTTCTATGTTCAAAACATCCCGTTGCCTATCCAAAACTCACCCGAGCCCTCGAGGCTCCAAACCAAACATGCACGAAAGTCTAAAAATATCATACGAACTTGCTCGTACGATCAAATCACAAAAATAACACCTAAAACTATGGATTTAGCACCAAAACTCATGAATTCCTCAAGAACATTTCAAAACTACTATCTTCTCAACCGGACGTCCGAATCACGTCAAATCAACTCCGATTTCTACCAAATTTCACAGACATGACTTATATATTATATTAAACCTGTACCGGGCTCCGTAACCAAAATACGGGCCCGATACCAATGAGATCAAATATTAATCAATTTCTTTAAATCCATAGAATTTCAGTCTTACAACTTTCATCAAAAATTCATTTCACGAGCTAGGGACCTTGGAATTCGATTTCGGGCAAACGCCCATGTCCCATATTTTACTACGGACCTTCCGGGAACGTCGGAACACGGATCCGAGTCCGTTTACTCAAAACATTGACTAAAATCAACTAAAAATCAATTTTAAATCCCAAAAATTATTACTTCATAAATTTCCACATAAAGGCTTTTTGGATTTACGCTCGGACTATGCACGTAAATCAAGGTGAGTAAAAATAAGGTTTTTAAGGCTAACGGACCCAGAATAGAGTCTTAATTCACAAGATGACCCTTTGGGTCATCACAATAGTTCTCAACAAAGGTACGAATACGAGAAACGTTATAACTTTATGCTTAACAGTCAACTCTAGGCATATCATAGCCTAAGCATTCTTTGGAGTAGGAATACTTGCCCCGATGCCCACACATGGGCTCAAAACCTCACATATATACGCACTTGTAGCGCGCAACTATCACAAATAATTTACGCAACTAGTGCCTCCACTGAGTTTAAATAAAATAATCGCCTCAAACAAGCCGCAACCCTGAAACAATATGCTTTTGAGAACTCCTTGTCTCCACATTCATAGAATACATAAATCACCATAACCGATCCCAACTTCAGCACTCGAATGACAAACATAACTTTAACGCAGGATCACCTTGCGAGGAATACTTCTATAATTCTTATGTACCACATAGCAAAAATTCGAATAACAGTAGTCTATCAATCAGTTGAGTACCGCAATACCAATGAACATCTGTAAGTCAAAACTCCATGCGCCTTTTGAAATGCGCACCCTTCTCAGGGATTACCGAGCAGTTATAACCTTCATCTAAATATCTAAAATTGATCATTCTGTCCAAAATTCATGATCTTCCTTTCAATAATGAACAGCCACCTTGTACATGTAAATTTAAATCCCGCACAACATACTACATCTATTATGTAAAAAGTACGAGAATCTCATTATAAACTCTGTGTCGCCAGCAAATTACATACCCGGTTAGTTAGAAACCTTTCTCTTGCTTCTTTACAGGAGGAAATCAGAATACACAACACGTTCCCCACACCGGTAGAAAATATCCGGCTCAAACCATGGTAGAAACCAATCAAGAACACTTTACAATCAATTTGCACATAACAAAGCTATCAGAACTGAATTCCTCTAACTCGACCAAGCCACGCAGGTCACCAAACCCAAGAATATTTCCACAAAAACATCTCTAAAGTCTCATCACATCATAATTAACCGCCATAATACCACAACTGAAACACCCACTCTGAAAATATCTTATGTGGATTTAAAATTGTTCATTTTTTCCTTTATTATACTGGAACGTAGAATCCATAGTCATACAGAATTACCGCAAGTCCCGGCACCATCAAATGTAAATCTCAGATTCTATCTGTACACAAGTCCGAAAAAATTCTCAATTGCTATATATAAATTTTGAATCAGTTAGAACCCTTTTGAAAGGCGTCCACTCTGCTCAAATCTATATTTGCTCCACTCAAACGAGCCGAAAGACATGTGCTCCTTTAGCACAATCAACCCTCAAAGAAGTAACCTTGCCTTATGTAACGACCTGGCCGGTCGTTTTGAGTATTACAACCCCATTTTCCCATTTACTTCTCAAATTTTACTTTACAGTTGTTGTGTGAATTGACGGGGTAATTGGTTTGGGTCTAGTGAGGTTTTGGAAGAAACTGTAACACTTAGTTCCAAGGTTTAAAGCTTAAGTTAAAATAGTGACCGGATGCGGACTTATGTGTAAACAACCTCGGATTCAAATTTTGATGATTTTAATAGCTCCGTATGGTGATTTTGGACTTAGGAACGTGTCCGAAAAATTATTTGGAGGTCCGTAGTGAATTTGGCTTGAATTGCCGAAAGTTGAATTTTTGGGAAGTTTGACCGGGGGTTTAACTTTTTGATATCGGGGCCGGAATCCGATTCCTGAAATTTAAATAGATCTATATTGTGAAATGTGACTTATGTGCAAAATTTGAACTTAATCGGACGTGATTTAATAGGTTTTAGCGTCTTTTGTAGAATTTGGAAATTTGGAAATTTATTAGGCTTGAATCCGTGTGTAGTTCGTATTTTTGAGGTTGTTAGGTATGATTTGAGGACTCAAGTAGGTCCGTGGTATGTTATGGAACTTTTTGGTATGTTCGGACGGGGACCCGAGGGCCTCGGGCGAGTTTCGGATGGTTAACGGATTGATTTTTGAATTTGGAAGACTGCTGGAACTGAAGCCTTCTGGTGTAATCGCACCTGCGGAAAAGTAGTCGCAGGTGCGATCTCGCAAGTGCGAGCAGGGGTGTGCTGAAGCAAGGTGCGCAAGTGCGGAAGATGCTTCGCATGTGCAGAATCGCACCTGCGCTAGAAGGAGTGCAGATGCGGGCAGAGGGCTATGAGGCATTAGTCGCAGGTGTGAGGGAACATTCCGCACCTGTGTGAGCGCAGATGCGGACGGATGCGCGCAGAAGTGGAAACTGGGCAGGCGAGCAGAGTCTACAAATGCGACGTTTTGCTCGCACAAGAGGATGCACAGGTGCGCAAATCTTGTCCACAGATGCAGAAATCGCTGGGGCAGAATCTTAAATTCGAGGGTTCAATATTTTCACCCATTTTCGAATTTTGGAGCTCCGGTTGGGCGATTTTGGAGAGGAAATTTTCCACACAACTTGGGGTAAGTATTCTTAACTCCCTTCTGATTATATTTCATGAATTAATTTTTATTGTTGGTGTAAGATTATTGAATCTTCAAAAGAAATAGAAGGAAATTTCTATAATGTCACAAAACGAAATTTTCAAGTTTGAATACTGATTTGGAGTCAGATTTGAGTGAAATTAGTATGGTTGAGCTTATAATTGGATGGGTTATCGTATTTTGTGAGTTTCGTCAGATTTCGAGATATGGGCCCCATGGGTGATTTTTGGGGCGCAATTTTGGATTTTTGGAAAATATTAGTATTTTGATATGGAATTAATTCCTATAACTTTGTGGGCTGAATCAAATTAATTGTTATTAGATTCAAGCCATTTGGAAGTTGATACGCGCAGAATGGAATTTCTGGAGCATTGCTTAGCTTGCTCGATATTGGATTCGACTTGTTCGAGGTAAGTAACTCTTCTAATCTTGGAGTTGAGGGTATGAACCCTGAATATATGTATTTCGTGAATTGTTGGGAGGTGACACACATGCTAGGTGACGGGCGTGTGGGCGTGCACTATAGAAATTATGACATAATTGTTTCTTTGGAATTTTATAGTTAAATGATCTTGACATTTTCCATGCGATTTTATGAGTTAAAGAAATTGAGCTGAAAAGCTTATTAAAAAAATTATCATGTTGAGGCTATGTGCCAGTATTATTGGGACCCACAAAGGTCATATTGTTGTGAAATATTTATTTTAAAATGAAAATTCATACTCAGTCATATTTATTTCATTGCATATTATATCTCAGTCTCTGTTGTTATTTATTGATATATCATATCATCATTTTGGGCTATTCTAATGACATTGTGAGCACATGAGAGAGAGACTGGAGAGATTGATGATTGAGGGAGGCCGAGGGCCTGATTGTGAGGATATTTTTGGGATCGGGTTGCACGCCGCAGCATGCCATGTTGGCTTTATATATATTATTACTATTAAATGGATCGGGGCTGCCCGCCTGCAGCAGGCCTTATTGGCTTCATATTGCATATGAGTTGGCCGTGCAGCATGTGAGTTGGCCGTGCAGCACGTGAGTTGGCCGTGCGGATCCTTATATTATTATTGCACGTGAGTTGGCCGTGCAGCACGTGAGTTGGCCGTGCAGCACGTGAGTTGGCCGTGCAGATCCTTATATTATTATTGCACGTGAGTTGGCCGTGCAGCACTTGAGTTGGCCGTACGGATCCTTATATTATTATTGCACGTGAGTTGGCCGTGCGGATCCAGATATTTATATTATAGCACGTGAGTTGTCCGTGCTTATAGCACTTGGGTTGTAGTAGCCCCTCATGAGTCTGTACACACCCCCAATGAGTGCAGTTGACTATAAACAGGGATCGGGTTGCACGCCGCAGCAGGTATTGTATAGCGCTGAGTGATTGAGTGTGTTGAGCACAGTGAGAGAGAATGCGAGACAATGAGATTGATTACTCTGAGACAGTGTGAGTACATGAGTGCAATCTCTGAGATACATTGCATTGACATGCACATATGACATATATGCATAGAGATGTATTTTTCTCATGCTGTACGGTATCACATTATTCATGATTTCTCACACATGTTAACAGATGGGCATAGTGATGCATTTGTTTTACACTGGTTATCTTGGAAAGAAAATGAGATATTTTATTTATTATTAAAAGGATTTTGGAAAAAAAATTACTGTTCTCAAATGATTCATATTTTTTCCAACTTCGGCAAATGATTTGGGTTTTCACTTATGTATTTGAAAGGAAGAACTATTATTTTTTAAATCATGATTTGGTTGAGCATTTATCTCTGTGTTTCTTCTGGTATTATTTGCTTTATGTTGTTATGAACTGTTGTGGACTAGTGATTTTGGACCCCGACCTTGGTAGAAGCTTGTCACTGCCTTCAACCTAAGGCTAGGTTTGTTACTTACTCAGTACATAGGGTCAGTTGTACTGATACTGCACTTCTGCACATTGCGTGCAGATGTTGGCTGTTGTTATTGTTATGTTCGATGGTTGCGTGACTTGAAGATGTACCTGCGTTCCTGTTGTAGCTGCCTCTTGTTCAGGGTAGCCTTAGATTTTATAAAAGCTCTGTTTATGTACTATTCAAACAGACTATGTATTTATTTCATTTTCGCTTTGTATACTCTATTCTTAGAAGCTCATGATTTGTACAACTAGTTCTTGGGGATTGTACAAGATTAAGACCTTTATTCACTTAAATTGCTTTAATAATTATTATTGAAATTGGTTAGTTGAAAATTGGCTTACCTAACGGGATGGGTTAGGTTCCATCACGACTAGTTGGATTTTTGGGTCGTGACAAGGTGGTATCAGAGCTCTAGGTTCATAGGTTCTACAAGTCATGAGCAAGTGTCTAGTAGAGTCTTGTGGATCGATATGATGACGTCCATGAGGCTACAGGGTATTTAGGATATATACTTCCCATCTTTCTTTCCTTATCGTGCGAGATTAATTCAGATTGAGAGATAAACTCTTTGAATTCCTTCCACGTATTCATATGCGCACATGAGTGCTCGGTATGAGTTGTGCATCCGGCTTGTGATTCTATGAACGAGGTTCGAGGTGAGTATTCTGTGTTTTGGTGGTGGGCCAATCTGGAGTACATGAGGCCATGGTTAGACCGCAACTTAAGCTCGGTAGCTTCAGTTGTAACTCATACAATTGGACTTATATGTCCGGTGATGACCCTACAGTGAAATTTATGGCTCGATGAGTGGTGAAATGGTGGTATGATGGGTATGATGTGACCACGGGATATGTTAAGACGATTTGAACATAACGAGAAGTGTTTCCTTCATATGTAAAAGGAAGGCCATTGGATGCTCAATTTTTGATTGATGTGACGTACAGTCTCGAGTGTGAATGTTTTGAAAGATCTTTCACGTGTTTAAATTGTGGGACAAATTAAACTCTCAGGTCTGGTTAACGAGTTTAGACTCAGAAAGATTTAGTGATTGCGTAGAAACTGTGGTTGCGAAAAGATATAACAAGATGCCAATTTGAGGCTAGGGAAGTAGGTTATCTCCTAGAGAGTAATCTACATAGGTGTGTTCCTTGTAATATGAGTGGAGGGTTTCTTTTCTGCCAGTAGGGCGTATGTGTGGAGATTTGAATTCGAATTTGGTTGAAAAAGTTGACTTGTGTGTTAAGAGGATGAATACGAGCTTAGCGGATGATTGAGGTATTTTTATGGTTGGCGTTGTATGAACTTGGGAAGAAGTTTCGTTAGACTGACTGTGGCATTATGGCAGTAAGAGAGTATTGGTATTGTGAGTTATGGAATGTTTTAATCTATGGCTTTGAGCCAAGTGGGGGAGTCTGCTATTGACAATTTGATTTCATGGTTAGGTGTTAAATTTTAATTTTGGTTTGAGGCATACTTGTGGGTTAGCTATGACTTGCAGAAGTTGAGATCGAGGATGACTCGAATAAGGAAATTCCTGGTTAAGGATTATATTGCACGTATGAGTAAATGAAATTCGCGGGATGAGTGAGTTGTTATTTTCAAAATATATAGTACGCACAGAGTATGAATTTGATTGGGGGTATTAGAATAGAGTTACTTCTTTGAGTGTTGTTGTACTAATGGGGCACATGTCTTTTGGCCCATTTGGGCGGTGCAATTTAGATTTGAGCAAAGTGGGTGACTTTCGAGAGAATTTTAGTGGGTTTGAGAATTCTATATAGCAATTGAGAATCTCTCCGGACTTGTGTATGGATAAAACCTAAGATTTGTATTTGATGGTGCCTGGACTTACGAAAGTTCTGTATGACTAAGGGATTCTACATTTTAGTATAAGGAAGGTAAGAAGAACGATTTCAAATTCAAATAAGGTATTTTTAGAGTGGGTGTTTCGGTTGTGGTATTTATAGGAGTAATTATGATATGGTGAGACTCTACAGATGTTTTGGTGGCAATATTCTTGGGTTTGGTGACCTACGTGGTTTGGTCGAGTTAGAGGAATTTAGTTCTAAGGGCTTGATTATGTGCAAATGGATTCCAAAGTACTCTGGATGGCTTGAGCCGGATTCTTTTCAACCGATATGGGGAAACATGTTGTGTATTGTGATTTTCTCCCGGAAAGAAGCAAGAGAAACGTGGGTATGTAAATTATTGGTGACTAAAAGTTGATAATAAGATTCTTATGCTTTTCACATAAGGGCAAGCTAGATGCAGTGTGTTGTGTGGGATTAAGGTTGGCGTGTACAAGGTCATGGTTTGGGTTTAAAGGGGAGGTCATAAATTCTAATGACATGAACAATTTTCGATGTTTAGATGAATGCTATAACTATTTGGTATTGCGTGAGTAGAGTGTACATTTCAGAAGGTGCACTATGTCTTGAATTATGGATATTTCATAGGTATTACGACATTTTCCTGGTTGATCGACTGTTGATGTCCAAAATTTTGCCTTGTGGCACAGATGAATTTTAGAAATATTCCTCGGGGGATGATTGTGTATGAGAGGTGTGTTAGACTTTCGGGCGGTGGATATGGGACCAGAAATGGTGGTGCGTGTGTTCTATGGATTTGGATATTAGGAGCTGTTAGGAGCAGATTGCTTCATGGTGGTGGACTGTGAGGTCGTGGCCGAAGCTAGCCAGATGATAGTATGTATTATGATTCAGTCATTCTGGATTTTTGGAGGGAATTTTTATCTATTTGTGGGTAACTCGAGTTGATTTGGGGGTCCATAGGAAAGCCCAATTAAGATGTGTATTCTACACCGAGCCGGAATGGTTGGCTTCATACTGCTATTATTGAGGGATATGTCATCCGGTTGATGTTGAACTTATTCGTGTTCTCAAATGATCTGTGAGTTACTCCTTTATGCTACGAGGAGTTATGATTCATTGGTTATGTGCACAGATGGTGCAGTTCTATTTGAGCTTTATAGCGGAATTTGAGTATGATGAGTACTTGGGTATTGCATGATCGATAGCGTAATGGTTATGTCCTTTCGGGTTTTGTGTGTTATTTTTATCATTTGCCTCTCCGTCGTTATTAATTTGGAGCAGGGTGGCTCGGAGTATATAACATGAACCTCGTGTTAGAATTGGGTGATAGTTCTACGGTGTATGATGAATTTTCAGCGTTTCGTTGTGGCGCCACTTACAAGATTATGGTTTTGGTTTGGGGCGAGAGAGCTCTGTGACTTGTTGATCTGGTAAGTGGTCATGAAATTTCGCGTGTTTCTATTATTATCAACAATTTAAGAAGGTTTTGGGATGAGGTTTGGTTCGATATGGGTTTAATACTAGTATGCGGTTGGTTTTGGAGTAGTCACTGCGATCAGGAATGGTGCTACGAGCATGCGAGTTGTGTAATATGTTGGTTGATTATATCCGTAGTTATAGTTATAGCTCGATACAACTTGTTCGGACTTATACAGTGTGTAAATGTAAGATTTGTGTCTTGAAATAAATTTTAAAGGTTGGAAATTAAACTCCAAGGTTTATGGGCTAAGGTTAAATTAATGATTTTCAGTTGCATTGTGTAGTCAAGCCTATGTGGGATAGGGTGGCGTGGGTTCACCCCCGTGTACGTATATGGTTAGATGGAACAGTGATTTGATGGCTTGGAAACAACTCTTGGTACGTTCGAGGACGAATGCATGTTTAAGTGGGGGGAGAATGTAACGACCCGGCCAGTCGTTTTGAGTATTACAACCCCGTTTCCCCATGTACTTCTCAAATCGTATTTTACAATTATTGTGTGAATTGTCGGGGTAATTGGTTCGGGTTCAGTGAGGTTTTGGAAGGAATTGGAACACTTAGTTCCTAGGTTTAAAGCTTAAGTTAAAATAGTGACATGATGCATTCTTATGTGTAAACGACCTCGGATTCGAATTTTGATGATTCCAATAGCTCCGTATGGTGATTTTGGACTTAGAAGCGTGTCCGAAAAATTATGTGGAGGTCCGTAGTGGAATTTGGCTTGAATTGCCGAAAGTTGAATTTTTGGGAAGTTTGACCGGGGGATTGACTTTTTGATCGGGGTCAGAATCCGATTCCAAATATTTGAATAGGGCTGTAATGTGAAATGTGACTTGTGTGCAAAATTTGAGGTCAATCGGACATGATTTGATAGAATTCAGCGTCGTTTGTAGAATTTGGATATTTGGAAATTTATTAGGCTTGAATCCGTGTGTAGTTCGAATTTTTTATGTTGGGTATGATTTGAGGACTCGAGTAGGCCCGTATTATGTTATGGAAATCGGACGGGGACCCGAGGGCCTAGAGTGAGTTTCGGATGGTTAACAGATTGATTTTTGGATTTGGAAGACTGCTGGAGCTGAAGCCTTCTGGTGTAATCGCACCTGCAGAAAAGTAGTCGCAGGTGTGAGCTCACAAGTGCGAGCAGGGGTGCGCTGAAGCGAGGTGCGCAGGTGCGGAAGATGCTTCGCAGGTGCGGAGAAGGAGCGCAGATGCGGGCAGAGGGCTGTGAGGCATTGGTCGCGGGTGCAAGGGAAAATTCTGCACCAGCGTGAGCGCAGATGCAGACGGATGCGCGCAGAAGCGAAAACTGGGTAGGCGAGTGGAGTCTGCAAATACGACATTTTGCTCGCACAAGCAGATGCGCAGGTGCGCAAATCTTGTCCACATATGCGAAAATCGCTGGGCAGAACCTTAAATTCGAGGGTTCAACATTTTCACACATTTTTGGATTTTGGAGCTCGGGTTAGGCGATTTTGGAGAGGAAATTTTCCACACAACTTGGGGTAAGTGTTCTTAACTCCCTTGTGATTATATTCCATGAATTAATTTTCATTGTTGGTGTTAGATTATTGAATCTTCAAAAGAAATAGAAGGATTTTTCTATAATGTCATAAAACAAAGTTTTCAAGTTTGAATACCGATTTGGAGTCGGATTTGAGTGAAATAAGTATGGTTGAACTTGTAATTGGATGGGTCGTCGTATTTTGTGAGTTTCGTCAGATTTCGAGACGTAGGCCCCACGGGTGATTTTTGGGGCGCAATTTCGGATTTTTGTAAAATATTAGTATTTTGATATGGAATTAATTTCTATAATTTTGTGGGCTGAATCAAATTAATTGTTACTAGATTTGAGCCGTTTGAAAGTTGATACGCGCAGAATGGAATTTCTGGAGTATTGCTTAGCTTGCTCGACATTGGAATTGGCTTGTTCGAGGTAAGTAACTCTTCTAATCTTGGAGTTAAGGGTATGAACCCTGAATATATGTATTTCGTGAATTGTTGGGAGGTGACGCACATGCTAGGTGATGGGCGTGTGGGCTTGCACTATAAAAATTGTGACATAATTATTTTTGTGGAATTTGTAGTTAAATAATCTTGGCATTTTTCTTGCAATTTTATGTGTTAAAGAAATTGAACTGAAGAACATTTTAAAAATCATGTTGAGGCTATGTGCCAGTATTATTGGGACCCACAGAGATCATATTGATGTGAAATATTTATTTAAAATTGAAAATTCATACCGAGTCATATCCATTTCTTTGCATATCATATCTCAGTCTCTGTTGTTATTTAGTGATACATCATATCATCATTTTGTTCTATTCTCATGACATTGTGAGACCATGAGAGAGAGACTGGAGAGATTGATGATTGAGGGAGGCCGAGGACCTGATTGAAAGGATATTTTTGGGATCGGGTTGCACGCCGCAGCATGACATATTGGCTTTATATATATTATTACTATTATATGGATCGGGGCTGCCCGCCTGCATCAGGCCTTATTGGCTTCTTATTTGCACGTGAGTTGGCGGTGCAACACGTGAGTTGGCCGTGCGGATCCTTATATTATTATTGCACGTGAGTTGGCCGTGCAGCACGTGAGTTGGCCGTGCGGATCCTTATATTATTATTGCGCGTGAGTTGGCCGTGCGGATCTGTATATTATTATTGCACGTGAGTTGGCCGTGCAGCACGTGAGTTATCCGTGCTTATAGCGCGTAGGCTGTAGGAGCCCCTCATGAGTCTGTACACACCCCCAGTCAGCGCAGTCGACTATAAACAGGGATCGGGCTGCACGTCGCAGCAGGTATTGTATAGCGCTGAGTGATTGAGTGTGCTGAGTACAGTGAGAGAGAATGTGAGACAATGAGATTGAGTACTCTGAGAGAGTGTGAGTGCATGAGTGCAATCTCTGAGATACATTCGCACACATGACATATATGCATAGAGATGTATTTTCCTCATGCTGTACGGTATCACATTATTCATGATTTCTCACACATGTTGACAGATGGGCATAGTGATGCATTTGTTTTACACTGGTTATCTTGGAAATAAAATTATATATTTTATTTATTATTGAAAGGATTTTGGAAAAAAAATTAATTTTCTCAAATTATTCATATTTTTGGCAACTTCGGCAAACGATTTGGGTTTTCAGTGATGTATTTGAAAGGAAGAACTATTATTTTTTAAATCATGATTTGGTTGAGCATTTATCTCTGTGTTTCTTCTGGTATTATTTGCTTTATGTTGTTATGGACTGTTATGGACTAGTGATTTTGGACCCCGACCTTGGTAGAAGCTTGTCACTGCCTTCAACCTAAGGCTAGGTTTGTTACTTACCCAGTACATGGGGTCGGTTGTACTGATACTGCACTTCTGCACATTGCATGCAGATGTTGGCTATTGTTGTTGTTGTGCTCGATGGTTGCGGGACTTGAAGATGTACCTGCGTTCCTGTTGTATCTGCCTCTTGTTCAGGGTAGCCTTAGATTTTATAAAAGCTCTGTTTATGTACTATTCAAACATACTATGTATTTATTTCATTTCCACTTTATATACTCTATTCATAGAAGCTCATGATTTGTACTACCAGTTCTTGGGGATTGTACAAGATTAAGAGCTTTATTCACGTAAATTACTTTAATAATTATTATTGAAATTGGATAGTTGGTAATTGGCTTACCTAACAGGTTGGGTTAGGTGCTATCACGACTAGTTGGATTTTGGGTTGTGACACCTTAACACGACCAATCAAATTCATACTTCGTGCGCACTACATTCTTCAAAATAACAACTTAATCATTCCATAATTTTCATGTTTTCATTAAGTGCAATGTAACCCGTATCCAGGAATTTCCTTACTCGAGTCATCCTCAATCTCGACCTCTGCAGTCATAACTGGTCCACAAGTATGTCTCAAACCAAAACTACAATTTAATATATAACCATGAAATTGAATTATTAATAGCAGGCTCCCCCACTTGGCTCAAAGCCATAGATTAAAACACTCGATAACTCACAATACTTATACTCAATTACTGCCATAATACTACAGTCAGTTCAACGAAAATTCTTCTCAAACTTATGCAACACCAACCATAAAATACCTCAATCATCCGCTAATCTCGCATTCATTCTCTTGACAGTCAAGTCAACTTTCTCAACCAGAATCAAATTCAAATCTCAATACGTATACCCTGCTGGTAGAAAAGAAAGTCCCCACTCAACATTATAAGGGACACACCTACGTAGGTTACTCCGCAGGAGACAACCCACCTGCATAGCCTCAAATTGGCATCTTGCTATACCTTTCGCAGCCACAATTACTACGCAATCACTTAATCTTCCTGGGTCTGAACTCACCACAAGACATGAGAATTTAATTTGTCCCACAATTTAACAACGTGAAAGTTTCTTCAACACACTCATAACTCGAGGCTATACATCAAAACGGAAATCAAGCACCCAATGGCCCCTTATTATTTTTTTTTATATCTCAAGGAAACACTTCTCGTCACATTCAAACCACCTGAACACATCCCGCAGTCACATCATACTTCTCATATAGCCACTCAACCGCTCATCGAGCCACAAAATCCACTCATAGGGACTTTCACGACCAAAAAATCCAACTAGTCGTGATGGCACCTAACCCATCCCGTTAGGTAAGCCAATTTCCAACTAACCAATTTTAATAATAATTATTAAAGCAATTTAATTGAATAAAGATCCTGATCTTATACAATCCCCAAGAACTGGTAGTACAAATCATGAGCTTCTACAAATAGAGTATACAAAGCGAAAATGACATAAATACATAGTCTGTTTGAATAATACATAAACAGAGCTTTTATAAATCTAAGGCTACCCTGAACAAGAGGCAGCTACAACAGGAATGCAAGTACATCTTCAAATCCCGAAACCATCGAGCACAACAACAATAACAGCCAACATCTGCACGCAATGTGCAGAAGTATAGTATCAGTACAACCGACCCCATGTACTGAGTAAGTAACAAACCTAGCCTTAGGTTGAAAGTAGTGACGAGCTTCTACCAAGGTCAGAGTCCAACTTCCATGACCAACAATAGTTCATAACAATATTAAACAAGTAATACCAAAAGTAACTCAAGAATAAATGCTCAGCTAAATCATGACTTCTGAAAACAGTTCTGCCTTTCAAGTACATCAATGAAAACTCGAATCGTATACCGAACTTACCAAAAATATGAATAAGTTCGAAAACAGTAATTTTTCAAAAATTCCTTTCAATAATAAATAAAATATCTCATTTTTTCTCCCAGATAACCAGTGTAAACAAATGCATCATTATGCCCATCTGTCAATATGTGAAAGAAATCATGAATAATGTGATACCGTACATCATGAGAAAAACACATCTCTATGCATATATGTCATGTGTGCATGTCAATGCAAAGTAACTCAGAGATTGCACTCATGTACTCACACTCTCAGAGTACTCAATCTCATTGTCTCGCATTCTCTCTCACTGTGCTCAGCACACTCAATCACTCAGCGCTATACAATACCTGTTATGGCGTGCAGTCCGATCCCTGTTTATAGTCGACTGCGATCACTGGGGGGTGTACAGACTCATGAGGGGCTCCTACAGCCCAAGCGCTATAAGCACGGACAACTCACGTGCCATAATATAAATATCTGGATCCGCACGGCCAACTCACGTGCTGCACGGCCAACTCACGTGCAATAGTAATATAAGGATCCGCACGGCCAACTCACGTGCTGCACGGCCAACTCACGTGCAATAATAATATAAGGATCCGCACGACCAACTCGTGTGCTGCACGGCCAACTCACGTGCAATAATAATATAATATATATAAAGCCATCGTGGCATACTGCGGCATGCAGCCCGATCCCAAAAATATCCTCACAATCAGGCCCTCAGCCTCCCTCAGTCATCAATCTCTCCAATCTCTCTTTCATGGGCTCACAATGTCATGAGAATAGCCCAAAATGATGATATGATGTATCAATAAATAACAACAGAGACTAAGATATGATATGCAATAAAATGAATATGACTGAGTATGAATTTTTATTTTAAAAAAATATTTCACAATAATATGACCTTTCTGGGTCCCAATAATACTGGCACATAGACTCAACATGATAATTTTTTTAATATGCTTTTCAGCTCAATTTCTTTAACTCATAAAACCGCATGAAAAATGCCAAGATCATTTAACTACAAATTCCAAAAGAAACAATTATGTCACAATTTCTATAGTGCACGCCCACACGCCCATCACCTAGCATGTGCATCACCTCCCAACAATTCACGAAATACATATATTCAGGGTTCATACCCTCAAATCCAAGATTAGAAGAGTTACTTACCTCGAACAAGCCGAATCCAATGTCGAGCAAGCTAAACAATGCTCCAAAAATTTTATTCTCTGCGTAACAACTCCTGAATGGCTCGAATCTAGTCACAATTAATTTGATTCATCTCACAAAAATTATAAGAATTAATTCTATTTCCAAAAATCCGAAATTACGCCCCAAAAATCACCCGTGGGGTTCACGTCTCGAAATTTGACGAAACTCACAAAATACGATAACCCATCCAATTACAAGTTCAACCATACTAATTTCACTCAAATCTGACTCCAAATCGGTATTTAAACTTGAAACATTCATTTTTGTGACATTATAGAAATTTCTTTCTATTTCTTTTTAAGATTCAATAATCTTACACTAACAATGAAGATTAATTCATGGAATATAATCACAAGGGAGTTAAGAACACTTACCCCAAGTTGTGTGGAAAATTTCCTCTTCAAAATCGCCCAACCCGAGCTCCAAAATCCGAAAATGGGTGAAAATGTTGAACCCTCGAATTTTAAGGTTCTGCCCCAGCGATTTCCGCACCTGCGGACAAGATTTGCGCACCTGCGCCTCCGCTTGTGCGAGAAAAATGTCGCATTTGCGGACTCCACTCGCCTGCCCAGTTTTCGCTTCTGCACGCATCCGTCTGTATCTGCGCTCACTATTTTAACTTAAGCTTTAAACCTTGGAATTAAGTGTTCCAATTCCTTCCAAAACCTCACTGGACCCGAACCAATTACCCAGGCAATTCACACAACCACTGTAAGTTACAATTTGACAAGTAAATGGGGAAATGGGGTTGTAATACTCAAAACGACCGGCCGGGTCGTTACAGGGACATTACCGGACATATGAGTCCAAATTTACAAGTTCACACAACTGAAACTATCGAGCCTAAGCTGCTGTCTAAACCTAGCCTCAAGTCCTCCAGACTGGCCCATCACCAAAACACAGAATACACATCTCGAACCTCGTTCATAGAATCACAGGCCGGTGATGCACAGTCGCGCTCACATGCTCACACGAATGCGTGGAAGGAATTCAAAGAGTTATGCTTCAAGTTGAATCAATTCTGCACGATAAGGAAAACAATATAGGAAATTATCCTAAATGCCATGTAGCCTCTCAAAGATAAGTATGGACGTCATCATACTGATCCGCAAGACTCTACTAGACACTTGTTCATGACTTGTAGAACCTATGAACCTAGGGCTCTGATACCACCTTGTCATGACCCAAAATCCAACTAGCCGTGATGGCACCTAACCTCACCCGCTAGGTAAGCCAAATAACACAATTCGATTCAATTAATATTTAACTGACTCTAATACACTCTCCAAGTATTGGTAGTACAAATCATGAGCTTCTAAGATTCAAAATTTACAAAGCTGGTGTGAAATAAAAATATGTCATATGTTTGTATTATACATGAACAGATTAAAATTCTAAAGCTACCATGAACAAGAAGCAGCAATAACTGGGATGCAGGTACATCTTTAGATCCAACTCTCATTGTACGCAGCTACATCAGCATCCGAAATCTGCACGCAAGGTGCAGAAGTGTAGTATGAGTACAACCGACCCCATGTACTCAATAAGTAACAAGACTAACCTTTGGGATGAAAGTAGTGACGAGCTCAATAGGTATAGTCCAAAATAAAATAAAAGTACAGAAATGTAGGCATGCTTTCAAGTTCAACAGTTAAACTCAGTACAAGTAAAATAGCTCAATTCTAAATGAGATGAGGAATATGACATCTCTATATCTATATGCCAATGTACATACTATATGTGATGCACTTCAGTGGAAACCTCGTATACTCAAATCTCAAAATACTAAATCACTCAGTACTGTATATGGCCAATCTAGCCCAAGTGAGATTCATCCTATATATATATATATATATATACATCGACTAATAGTTAGTCACTCAGTACTGTATAAGGACAATCCAGCCTAGGGGAAGATCCATCCCCAAATATTAATGATTCGGACAAGATCTATGTCCAGGGAAGATCCATCCCTCAATATAAATGATTCGGGAAAAATCCATGCCGAGAGAAGATCCATCCCTCAATATAAATGATTTGGGCAAGATCCATGCCCAGGGAAGATCCATCCCTCAATATAAATGCTTCGGACAAGATCCATGCCCAAGGAAAATCCATCTCACAATATAAATGCTTCGAGTAATATCCATGCCCAGGGAAGATCCATCCCTCAATATAAATCATCTACGCTCACTGTGGGGGGTGCAGACTCCGGAGGGGCTCTTTCAGCCCAAGCATGATATAAAGCCGATATGGCCTACTGCAAGCGGGCAGCCCCGATCCATATAATAATAAAGTCGATATGTCTTGCTGCAGGCGAGCAACCCCGATTTATATAATAATAATAATATATATAAAGCCAATATGGCCTGCTGCAGGCGGGCAGCCCCGATCCTATAAATATCTTCACAATGGATGAGCATGACTGAGGATCAAATGTACATTTTTAAAAATAATTAAATTCAACAGCAATACGACCCTATAGGTGACAAAACTATTGGCACATAGCCTAAACACGATCTTTAATACGAGTCTCAGCTCAATTTCTCTAGCACATGGATGATATGCGGATAATAACATGATTCCTTAATTTTACAACTCCAAAGAATTTATTCAAGTCACAATTTCTATGGTGCACGCCCACACGCCCGTCACCTAGCATGTGCATCACTTCCAAATAATTTATATAACATAAAATTCGGGGATTCATACCCTCAGAACCAAGTTTAGAAATGTTACTTACCTCGAACAAGCCGAATCCGATGCCGAGCAAGCTAAACAACACTCCAAAAATTCCATTCTGTGCGTATCAACTCCATACGCCTTCCTATCTCCTCAATTCAAGCCAAACGATCTGTATCTATTCAAATAACGTGCAAATAAATCACAATTTACTCCAATGCTTACAAATTAACAATTTATGAAAATTTCCAACTCCACTCGAAAAGTCGACAGTGGGGCCCACATCTCAGAATCTGACGAAACTCACAAAATTCAACAACCTATTCATTTACGAGTTCATCCAAACTAATTTCATTCAAATCCGGCTCCGATTCGATATTCAAAACTCGAAAATTCATTTTGTGAAATTATAGAAATTGCTTCCGATTTCTTCTTGAAAAATAAATAATCTAACACTGAAAATGAAGATTAATCCATGAAATATAATCACAAGTGAGTCAAGAATGCTTGCCCCAAGTTTTGTGGTGAGATTCCTTTCCAAAATCGTTAAATCCCGAGGTTCCCAACTAAAAATACGAAACAATGGCTCAAAGGTCCAAAATAGAGGACTTATAACACTGCCCCGACTTCCTTCTTCGCGTCGCATTCGCGATAAACAAAATTCTCAAAAGCCATTTCTAAACTCTTCTCAGATAGCCTCTAGTATAATGGTTATAACATTTTGTACAAAACTCCAAATAACAAATGGTTTGACTTTCTGGAAACTTGACCTCAAGGGCTATAACTTTCATTGTTGATCATCTCCCAATTCCTTATAGATTGCGAGATATAAGCTTCCAAAGTCAGACGACAGACAACAGGAATTCCTTCTTCGCGAATGCGAGAGTCTCTTCGCGAACGCGAAGAACAAAGTCCAAGCAGCAAAATCCTTCTTCGCGAACACGAGAGGCTCCTCGAGAACGCGAAGAACAACACCAGACATCAGAAAACCAGAAACAAAGGTAGCCCAAAATGATCCGATAACACCCGAAACATGCCCGAAACACACCCGAGGCCCCCGAGACCCCAACCAAATATACCAACAAGTCCTAAAACATCACACGAACTTAGTCGAGGCCTCAAATCACATCAAACAACGCTAAAAATACGAATTGCACCCCAATTCAAGCCTAATGAAACTAAGAAATTCCAACTTGTACATTCGATGCTGAAACCTATCAAATTTAGTCCGATTGACCTCATATTTTGCACACAAGTCATAAATGACATAACTGACCTATTCCAATTTCCAGAATCGGATTTCGACCCTGATATCAAAAAGTCAACTCCCCGGTCAAACGTCCAAACTTAAATTTCTATTTTAGCCATTTCAAGCCTAATTTAGCTACGGGCCTCCAAATATTTTTTTCGGACACGCTCCTAAGTCTAAAATCACCATACGGAGCTATTAAAATCATCAAAACCCGATTCCGTAGTCGTTTACATATAAGTCAATATCCGGTCAATATTTTCAACTTAAGCTTTAGACCTTGAATTTCGTTCTTCCAAACCAACTCCGAAATATCTGAAAACCAAAACCGATAATTCACATAAGTCATAATAACTAGTATGAAGCTATTGAAGACTTCAAATAATAGAAAGGAGCATAAATGCCCAAAACGACCAATCGGATCGTTACAGATTAGCTGCTCCAAGACATGAAATGAAGGGAGAGAAAGCTTAGAGCTACGGTTTGGAATTCATTTCTTTTGGGCTTCTTCTTTTCTTTCTTCTTCAGTTGTTTCTTCTTTTAGCCATTACACTCACATCATTTTGTAGTTCCAAATAAATTATAATGTTGGAAATTACTCTAGTTCCTGTTTTTAATTAAATGGGGGGAATTATTCTCTTGAATATTTCTTTCTATTTTCTTATTTAATAGGCAAGAATATTTTCGTTGTCAGTACTAACTCCATTATGAAGTAACTTTTCTTGTGTTGGGAAAATGGCGGATCTTAATATTTCTATATAATAGTATATATTATTTCTCAATTTCACATACTTGAGCTGAAGCTTTTCATTTAAATTTTATCTACTTTATAGTTAGGTGTTATTTAATTTGTTAACATCTATCAATTTCGTACTATATATTAACTTCTTACTAATTCTGTAATCGAAAGAGGCAGAAGAAGTAATATAGTTAATTTTGGTATTGATAGATGTTAACTTTTATTTAATGACATCTAGCTCTTATATGTTAAAATTGATTCTACACTATTTGTAATCGAAAGAGGCGAATATTGTAGTAATCAATTATAACAAGTAGGGTAACCGAAAGGGACTTACTAAAAAGAGAATGTTTTAGTTCAAGTATATATTTCTGGTTCTTTAATATTATCATTTTAACGATTAATTCGTATAACCGAGAGAAGTGCAATTAATTATTCAACTATAGCAATAATATATAAATATAATCGTGAGAGGCATTTATACATTTCTGAGAAATATAAATTGAAGAATAAATATATCTACTGTATAATAAAAATATTAAGTGAAGTCAGGATCCCAACACCTTTTTATTATATTTGTGAAAAAATATATTTTATATTGCTCTATTCATGCATTTTTAGTTAGTTAATTCACAGCTCAACTCTTTCTGATTTTCTCAAATAGTAATTAAAACAAGAAACGTCTGTAGAATAGATAAACCAATCTTTGTTAGTTTGACATCTTTCTATACTATTATTTCACAGAGTACGAGTTAGAATTTTATACACGCCAGACACTCGTCAAATTTTTGGCGTCGTTGCTGGGGATTGGCAACATCTACTTCATATTAATTGTTTTGTTATTAATTTGAGAACTTACTATTATTATTATATTTATTATTATTATTATTATTATTAGTAGTAGTAGTAGTAGTAGTAGTAGTAGTAGTAGTAGTAGTATTAGTATTAGTATTATTGTTATCTATCTTTTTTTGTTACTACTGTAACTATTGTTACTAGTAATGGCTTTCTAGTTTTCTCTTATTGACAATATTACTACTTACTGTTTTCGTATCTTTCTTTATCTTTTTAATTTTTATTTTACTTTATAGTATCATAATATTGTTTCTAGGATCAGCTAGTTCTTTTCATTTAAAAAAACACACTTTATTTTCTGTTTTCAATTAGCATCACTAGTTATATTAACTGCTACTACTATTTTAATTTTAATATACATTTTTTTCTTTTTAGTGTCACCACTACTATTTTAGGAAATAAGATTGTTTTCTTTCAAAAAATAAATCTTTGCTTTAAGGATTTCAGGTAGTTTATGACCCGCTCTTCTACAAAAGAGTTGGCGAATTACGACCCAGAAATTGAAAAATCTCTTCGATTGCGCAGGAAAGGACAAACATCATCTCCTCAAGGTATAGCTTGTGAAGAAATGGAGAATGAAGAGCTTAACAATAACCAATTTCCACCATATCAAGTGGAAGAATAGTTCGATGAGGTGGCTCCACGACGTGACAGAACACTCAGAGATTATGCAAGGCCAGATCATTTTGAAGGAGAATCAAGTGTGAGGAGACCACCAAATACAACAAACAACTTTGAAATTCGCATAAGCTTGAATCAAACCATTCAACAGTCATGTCAGAGTATTGGTGATGCGAGTGAAGATCCTCACACCCATCTAATTAATTTTCTTGAATTAGTTAAAACTTGCAGGTATAATAGAGTCACAACCGACGCTATCAGGTTGCGGCTTTTTCCTTTTTCATTAAAAGGTGAAGCCAAAATATGGTTGCCAAGTCTGCCGAGAGGTTCAATCACTACATGGGACCAAATGACTCAAAAATTTCTTAATAAATATTTTTCACCTGCAAAAATATTTAAAATGAAGCAAGAAATTAATAATTTTGTGCAGACAGATATTGAATCTATATATCAAGCATGAGAACGATTAAAATAAATGATAAAAAAAATATCAACATCATGGTATCCAAGATCCTGACATCTTATATATTTTCTATCATGGTCTTCAACCATCTGCTAGAAATATTAGTAATGCAGCATCAGGAGGATCCATAATGAGCAAAACTATTGCAGAAGCCATGCAATTGCTCAATAAAATTTCAAAAAACTTCAGTGGTCCTCTGACAGAATGATTGTTAAGAAAGTAGCAGGAGTCAATCAAGTTGAAGCTTGGAATTCATTAGCGCAACAAATTGCAACTTTGACACAAAAAGTTTAGGCTTTTCAGGTATACTCAATCATCATCTCAACATGAGAATTGTGACATTTGTGGAGGTAATCATCCCAATCATGAGTGCCAAGCTTCAACGCAATATAAAGAACAAGTAAATATTATTGGTTATAGAACCAATTACCTATTCGGTAGTCCCATAGCACAAAAACATTCGGGATTCCAATAGAGTAACCCAAATGGTACTGAAAATCCTCAAAGATTTTTCAATCAAAAGCAGCAGGTGCAAGGACCCCCTGGTTTTCAAAATCAAAATTGAGGGCAACAAGATTTTCAACAATATTAATAATAACCCCAAAGAGCTCATCAGCAAAGCCTTGAAGACAAGATGTACAAATTCATTAAGGCTACTGACAAGAAGGTTGAAAGTTAAAATTCAGCCATCAAGAATTTGGAAATCCAGATGAGCCAATTAGCAACCCTCATATCTAGACAAATAAAAGGTGATCTGCCAAGTAACACTAAGAAAAATCCAAAGGAACATCTCAAAGCCATCTTTCTGCGGTCAGGTAAAACTCTTGATAATCCATATGCAGATAGACAAAGAAAGCCATAAGAAGTGGAACAGGTAAATGAAGGTGAGAATAAAAGAGACTCTGAACTTCTAAAAGAACAAAAAGATAAAGGAAAAAAGGTACAAGAAAATAAATTGATGACAAATCCTCACTCTGTACCCCTCCCTTTTCCCCAAAAGCTAAAAAGAGAAAAGCTTGACAAACAATTCTCAACGTTTTTAGAAATTTTAAAGCATCTTTACATTAACATACCTTTTACAGATGCTTTGAATCAAATACCGGCATATGCTAAATTTCTTAAAGAAATTTTGTCAAGTAATAGAAAATTAGAAGAAGTTTCAGTGTTTAAGTTTACAGAAAAATTTAGTGCTATACTTCAAAATAAGGTTCCACAAAAACTTGGTGATCCAAGCAGTTTTATAATTCATTGTACTTTGGGAGGTGCTCATTTTGAAAAAGCATTATGTGATTCAGGTGCTTCAATAAATCTAATGCCTTTTTCAATTTTCAGGAAATTAGAACTTTGTGAAATGAAGGACATTGGTGTGTCTCTGCAATTGGCTGATCAAAGTACTAAAAATCGAAAGGAATACTAGAAAATGTCCTCGTTAGAGTTGATAACTTTATATTCCTAGTAGATTTTATAGTACTTGAAATGGAAGAAAATACTGAGGTACCATTGATTTTAGGTAAATCATTTCTTGTAACAGAAAGAGCAATAATTGATGTCCATCAAGGACAACTAATTTTACGAGTTGATGAGGAAAGAGTAAATATTTGATATGCAGAAAATAATGAAATATTCTGAAGATGAGTCATCATCATCTTATTTTCAAATTGATTTGTTGAATGACATTGCAGATGACTATAAAGATAATCAGTTGATTACTGATTCATTGGAAAAATGTTTGGCAAAGTCAGGTACCACAAGTGATGATGACACCACAATCAGAAAAGAAGCAGAAATACTGGAAAAAGATTCATAAAATGACAAAGTCTCACCAGAAGATCTTCAACCAAAAATTAAACTCAAAACTTTTCCTTATCATTTGAAATATATTTTTCTTGAACCTGAATTATTTCCAGTAATCATTTCATCCTCTTTGACTGCAGAACAAGAAAGAAAACTGATTGAGGTGTTGAGAGAACACAAAAGAGCCTTAGGATGGACTATAACTGACATCAAAGGAATCAGTCCAGCTATTTGCACGCATAGGATACTTATGGAGGATAATTACAAGACAATAGTCCAACCCCAGAGGAGATTGAACCCAACAATGCAAGAAGTTGTCAAGAAAGAAGTAGTGAAACTTCTAGCAGCGGATATCATTTATCTGATATATGTCAGTCCTTGGGTAAGTCCGATGCAGGTAGTACCAAAGAAATGAGGTATGACAGTGATAAAAAAATGAAGATAACGATCTCATACCTACCAGAATAGTCACAGAGTGGAGAGTCTGTATTGACTATAGACGACTTAATGAGGCTACAAGAAAAGATCATTTTTCTTTACCTTTTATTGACCAAATGCTTGAAAGAGTTGGAGGTCATGGTTTTTAATATTTTCTTGACGGATATTCTGGGTATAATCAGATACCAATTACTCCAGAGGATCAGGAGAAAACCACATTCACATGCTCCCAAGGTACGTATGCTTACAGAAGAATGCCACTTGGACTATGTAACGCTCCTGCTACATTTCAGCTCCATGTCAACAATTTTCTCAGCTATGACTGAAAAGTTTCTTGAGATCTTCATGGATGATTTTATACTTTTTGGTAAGACATTTGAAGATTGTCTCTATCATTTAACTTTGGAGCTTAAAATATGTGAAGAGACAAATCTAGTTCTTAGTTGGGAGAAATATCACTTTATGGTAATAGAGGAATTTGTTTTAGGACATAAAATTACTGCTAATGGAATAAAAGTTGATAAGCATAAAATTGATCTTATAACAGGATTACCTCCTCCTACCACCGTTAAAGGTATTAAAAGTTTCTTAGGCCATGCGGGTTTTTATAGAAGGTTCATAAAAGATTTTTCAAAGATTTTAAAACCTCTGACTAACCTATTGATGAAAGATGTGAAGTTTGAATTTTCAGATGATTGTAAAAAGGCATTTGAGATTCTCAAGAAGCAGTTGAATAATGCTCCAATAGTTGTTTCTCCTGATTGGAGCCAACTATTTAAAATAATGTGTGATGCAAGTGATCTAGCAGTTGGAGCGCCATTAGAACAAATGAGAGACAAGATTTTCAGGCCTATCTACTACGCCAGTAGAACCCTCAATGAAGCTCGAAAGAATTATGCCACAACTGAGAAGGATCTACTTGCAGTAGTATTTGCATTTGACAAATTTCGGTCCTATTTGATAGGAACGAAGGTTACAGTATTTACTGATAATGGTGATTTAAAGTACCTCTTAGCAAAGAAAGATGCTAGACCCAGATTGCTAAGATGGATACTTCTTTTGCAAGAATTTGATCTTGAAATAAAAGACAGGAGAGGTTCAGAAAATCAGGTAGATGACCATTTATCATGTTTGGAAAATCCTCCAACGGAGACAACATATATCAAGGAGGAATTTTCTGATGAGCATGTTTATACAATCGCAACAGTTACAAATCATACACCTTGGTTTGATGACATTGCCAACTACTTAGTTGGAGGATGGATCCCAAAAGATTTCTCTTACGAATAACGAAAAAAACTCAAAAAAATAAATAAGCCATTGTCATGATGGAGTTGTAGGAGGACACTATGGAGGAAGACGAGCAGCTGCAAAAGTACTTGAAGCTGGTTTTTTCTGGCCCACTTTATTTAGAGATGCGAGGAATTATGTCACCACTTGCGACAAATGCCAGAGAAGCGGTAACTTTTCAAAAAAGGATGAGATGCCTCTTAACTCTATCCTTGTGTATGAAATATTTGATGTTTGGGACATTAATTTTATGGGTCCTTTTCCTCTTTCAAATGGATGTGAATATATTTTAGTTAATGTTGACTATGTTTCAAAATGGGTAGAAGTAATGGCTACTAGAAAAAATGATGCTTATGTTGTTTGTGCTTATCTCAAGAAAAATATATTTTCTAGATTTGGAACTCCACTAGTTATCATAAGCGATCAGGGAACTCATTTTATAAATAAATAATTCACTAGTTTGTTGTCAAGATATGGAGTAACTCATAAAACAGGAATTCCATGTCATGCTCAAACAAACGGGTAAGTTGAAATATCCAATAGAGAATTAAAAAGAAATTTAAAAAAAACTGTTGGTTCTTCTCGAAAAGATTGGTCTTTAAAGTTAGATGATGTTTTATGGGCATACATAACTGCTTTCAAAACTCCCATAGGCACATCTCCTTTTAGACTAATTTTTGGAAAAGCTTGTCATTTACTTGTGGAACTAGAACATAAAGCATATTGGGCTATAAAGTTGTTAAATCTAAATTTGTCAGATGCAGGTAAAAATCATATGTTGCAGCTTAATGAATTGGAGGAGTTCAAACTTGAAGAATATGAAAATGTTAAATTGTACAAAGAAAAGACAAAAAAATGGCATGATAACTTCATTCGCCGTAAGGAGTTTACAGTTGGAGACCAAGTTCTTTTGTACAATAGCCGGTTGAGATTATTCTCGGGAAAATTCAAGTCATATTGGTCAGGATCGTACATTGTAACAGAAGTAACTCCCTATGGTGACATTGAAATACAACATACATATGGGAGAGACAAATTCAAAGTAAACGGTCATCGTTTGAAGCCTTATATCAGCAGATTCTTCGACAAACGAGTTTCAACAATCCTTTTTGCCTAATTTTATAAATAAAGTCGAGCTGGCGACGTTAAACTCAGAACTATTCTCTCTCCCTCTCTTTAATCTTTTAAGTAATTATTAGTAGTAACATATAATATTTTCTTTCTAGTAAATATATATAATAAATTTAGTTTTTTTTCTCCTTTTTAAAAAATAATAATAATTGCATGTTTGTATTATATATATATATATATATATATATATATATATATATATATATATATATATATATATATATATATATATATACGCGTGTGTGTGTGTGTGTGTGTATGTAGTATGTATTAATATATTTTGCCATGATAAAGAAGCACTCCCATGATTTCGACAATGAAAGTTTTCTCCTATCATGAAAAAGAACATTTTCTTTGCCATAATCTTGTCTTTGTTACATGAGAAAAATCTTGAGAAGCCAAGAAAAAGGAAATGAGGCTAGAATCGAAAAAAAGAACAGGGAAGCTCCTTTATCTCCTTTTACTTTTAGTTTGTTTATCATGAGGACATAATATTATTTAAGCTTAGAGGTAGAGGAATATGTTTGTTATATAGTGTCACGACCCGGAATTCCCACCGTCGGGACCGTGATGGTGCCTAACATATTTCACTTGCTAGGCAAACCAACGTTAGAGAATTCATCAAGCCAATTCTTATACATTTCAGTAAATAACAGCAACTAAGCTATAACAAGTTAAAATAAGTGCGGAAATTTATAACAGCCTCAATATATACACTACTACTCAGATCTGGAGTCACAATTCACGAACTTCTAGGATTTTACTATAAGTAAAAGTCTGAAAGAAATACAACTGTTTGAATGAAAAAAATAGTAAAAGAAAACTGAAAAGATAGACGGGGACTTCAAGGTCTGCGAACGCCAACAAATCTACCTTGAGTCTCTGATGAACCAGTCCGAGCTACTATGCCTCTCGATCAGCTGGGACCAATACCAAAATCTCACAGGAAGTGCAGAGTGCAGTATTAGTACAACCAACCCCATGTACTGGTAAGTGTCGAGCCTAACCTCGACAAAGTAGTGACGAGGCTATGACAAAATACCCACATAATAAACCTGTGCAGATAACAGTATATGTACAAGAAAATAACAGTAATAGCTAAACATGTACAATTGGGAAGGAAACATGCTAAAGGGGCACTGGATATAGAAGATACAGTGGAAATGATAACCAGAACAGTCTACATGCTTTTAACCAGTGAAAAACAACTAAACACAATGAAGAAAATTGCACGGCATCACCCTCCGTGCTTTTACTTTCAGGCTCACAATATAAATCAATAGATACGGCACGACATCACTTTTCATGCGTTAACTCTCACAATATGGCACGACATCACCCTTCGTGCATTAACACTCACAATATGGCACAACATCACCCTTCATGCATTAATACTCGCAATATGGCACGGCATCACCCTTCGTGCATTAACACTCTCCCTTATCATAATGCAATGAACAAATAACAACAGGAAGATAGAATAACAAGTGCACGCCTTACTTCAACATTTGGTTCCACAATATCAACCTCAACTTCGGAATCAATACTCAATTATCACCAAAAGATCCATAAACATGATAAGAACGATCAATTTAACAATACTGGTCTAAACATGGATAACATGAACAAAGGAAGCTAAAATTGCAAGAAACCAAGCCCCGCCCGCATGCTTTAACCCGACTACAATGCATAAGTACTCGTCACCTCACATATACATTGCTCCCCAACATTTAAACATGTAGCAAATAAACAAACAAGTCTTATTGCCTTAAGTCAAGGTTAGACACAACACTTACCTCGCTCTAAAGGCCACTCAATGCTCAATTACCGCTTTCCTCTAGAATTCACCTCCAAACCACTCGTATCTATCCACAAACAACTCAATAATATTAAATATTGCTAAAGAAATAAATTACAATGCATAAGTTTAGATTCCCCAAACTTTCCCCCAAAAAGTCAAAAATCGACCTCGGGCCTGCTTGGTCAAAACCTGAGGTCCGGACCAAAATCTATTCACATATTCACCCCCGAGCTCGATTATATAATTTATTTCAAAATTCGATCTCAATTCGAGGTCTAAATTCCAATTATGCAAAAATTTCTAATTCTACCCAAGCCCCCAATTTCTACCATAAAAGTCCTAGATTTTAGGTTGAAAACTCATGAAATGTAATGGGTAATTGAAAGAAAGTAAGTTAGAATCACTTACTAACAAATTGGGGAAGAAAATCTTTTAGGAAAATCGCCTCTAGGTCTTCTAGTTTTGAAATTTTTGAAAGAATGGCAAAATCCCGTAATTGGGACTATTTTAAGTCACTAGCGTCAGGTGTTTATCGCGTTCGCGTGAAACCTGACGCGTTCGTGAATAGCATGTCCCAACTAGATTACGCGATCGCAAGTAACTCCACGCGTTCACAAAGGTCTAGCCTGCCTCACCTCCGTGTTCGCGAGACTGGGCTCGAGTTCGCGTAGAGTTACCTCAACTCCCCTGCTGCGGCTATCTAACGCTACGCGTTCGCGTGTGGTTGGTCGCGTTCGCGTAGAGCAGGGCCCCCCATTGCTCTGCGTTCGTGACCAAGCTTTCGCATTCGTGTACAACAAAACCTCCCCCAGCCCATTTTACCCTTCGCGATCGCGGCAGTATATTCGCGATCGTGAAAGAGGAAACACCAGAAACCAGCAGAAGTGAAAACCAGCAAACTTTCTAAGTTCAAATCATCCCATAGCCTATCCGAAACTCACCCGATCTCTCGGGGCTCTAAACCAAAAGTGCAAACAAGTCCAAAAACATCATATGAACTTGCTTACACAATCAAATTGCCAAAATAACACCTAGAACTATGAATCAAACACCAAATCAAATGAAATTTTCAAGAAAATTTTAAAACTTCTATTTTCACAACCGAACGTCTGAATCACGTCAAATCAACTCCGTTTCTCACCAAATTCGACAGACAATTCATAAATATTATAGTGGACCTGTACCGGCCTCCGAAACCAAAATACGGACCCGATATCAACAAAACCAAACATCAGTAAATTCTTAAAATCATTAAACTTTAAAACTTTTAATTTTTCATCAAAATTCCATATCTCGAGCTAGGTACCTCAGAATTCGATTCCGGGCATACGCCCAGGTCCCAAATTATGATACGAACCTACCGGGACCGTCAAAACACGGATTCGGGCCCTTTTACTCAAAAACGTTGACCAAAGTTGACTCAAATGGTTTTCAAAGCATCATTTCATATGTTTTACAGCTTTTAACATAAAAGCTTTTCGGAAACACGCGAGGACCGCGCACGCAACTCGAGGGTAAAAATGAGATTTTTAAGGCTTCGGATCACGGAATTAGGTTTTAAAATATAAGATGACCTATCGGGTCATCATATTCTCCATCTCTAAAATAATCGTTCATCCTCGAATAGACATAGAAAAGTACCTGAACTGGTGAAAAGATGTGGATATCTACTCCGCATGTCCGACTCGAACTCCCAAGTAGCTGTCTCAACGGGCTGACCTCTCTACTACACTCGAACTGAAGGATAACTCTTAGACCTCAACTGTCGAACCTGCCAGGCTAGAATAGCCATCGGCTCCTCATCGTAAATTAAATCCTTGTCCAACTGGACAGAGATGAAATCTAACACATGGGACGGATCATCGTGATACTTCTGGAGCATGGACACATGGAATACCGAATGAACAGATGCTAAACTAGATGGCAATACGAGTCTGTAATCCACCTCGCCCACTCTCTCCAGAATCTCAAAAGGCCCGATATACCTAGGGCTCAACATGCCCTTCTTTTCGAATCTCATTACACCCTTCATAGGTATACCCGAAGCAACACTCTCTCTTCGACCATGAATGCAACATCACGAACTCTACGGTCGGCATAACTCTTCTGCCAGGACTAAGCTGTGCGAAGTTGATCCTAAATAATCTTGACCTTATCTAAGGCATCCTGTACTAGATCTGTACCCAACAATCGAGCCTCCCCCGGCTCGAACCACCCAACAGGCGACCGACACCACCTACCGTATAATGCCTCATAGGGAGCCATCTAAATGCTCGACTGGTAGTTTTTGTTGTAGGCGAACTCTGTAAGGGACAAGAACTAATCCCACGATCCTCCAAAGTCTATAACACATGCGCGGAGCATATCCTCCAAGATCTAAATAGTGCGCTCGGACTGCCCGTCCGTCTGAGGATGAAACGTTGTGCTCAACTCAACCCGCGTACCCAACTCACATTGTACTGCCCTCCAAAAATGCAAGATGAACTGTGTACCTCGATCAGAAATGATAGACACGGGCACACCGTGAAGACGAACGATCTCACGGATGTAAATCTCTACCAACTGCTCCGAAGAATAGGTAACTGCCACAGGAATGAAATGCGTTGACTTAGTCAGCCTGTCCACAATGACCCAAACTGCATCAAACTTCCTCTGAGTCCGTGGAAGTCCAACAACAAAATCCATGGTGATACGCTCCCACTTCCACTCAGGAATCTCTATCTTCTGAAGCAAACCACCAGGTCTCTGATGCTCATACTTTACTTGTTGGCAATTTAGACATCGAGCTATATAAGCAACTATATCCTTCTTCATCCTCCTCCACCAATAATGTTATCGCAAGCCCTGATACATCTTGGCGGCGCCCGGGTAAATAGAATACTGGGAACTGTGGGCCTCCTCTAGAATCAATTCATGAAGTCCATCCACAATAGGCACACAAACACGACCATGCATCCTTAAAACTCCATCATCTCCGACAGTAACCTGCTTGACATCACCATGTCCCTAAGGACAAACAAATGAGGGTCATCATACTGTCGCTCCCTGATGCGTTCAAACAACGAAGACCGAGCGACGGTACAGGCTAGAACACGGCTGGGCTCTAAACTATCCAGCCTCACAAACTGGTTGGCCAAAATCTGAACATCTGATGCAAGCGACTTCTCACCGACTGGAATGAATGCAAGGCTGCCCATACTCGTTGCCTTTCTACTCAAGGCGTCGGCCACCACATTGGCCTTCTCGGGGTGGTACAAAATAGTGATATCATAGTCTTTCAATAGCTCCAATCACCTTTTCTGCCTCAAATTAAGATCCTTTTTCTTGAACAAATACTGAAGGCTCCGATGATCAGTGAAAACCTCACACGACACACCGTAAAGATAGTGCCTCCAAATCTTCAGTGCATGAATAATGGCTACCAACTCTAAGTCATGGATAGAGTAATTATTCTCATGAACCTTCAACTTCCGCGATGCATACACAATCACCCTGCCCTCCTGCATCAATACTGCATCGAGCCCAATACGGGACACATCACAATATACCATATCAGATCCTGAACCTGTGGGCAACACCAACACCGGCGTTGTAGTCAAAGCAGTCTTGAGCTTCTGAAAGCTCACCTCACACTCGTCTGACCATCTGAACGGGGCACCCTTCTAGTTCAACCTAGTTAATAGGGCTGCCATAGATGAAAATCCCTCCACAAATCGACGGTAATAGCCCGCCAAACCCAAGAAACTCCTGATCTCCGTAGTTGAAGTGGGTCTAGGCCAGTTCTAAATTGCCTTAATCTTCTTAGGATCTACCTGAATGCCCTCTGCTGATACAACGTGCCCCAAGAAAGCGACTGAATCCAACCAAAACTCGCACTTTGAAAATTTAGCATACAACTGGCTGGCTCTCAGAGTCTGAAGTACAGTCCTAAGATGCTGCTCATGCTCCTCTCGACTGCGGGAGTAGATCAAGATATCATCAATAAACACGATCACAAAGGAATCTAGATAGGGCTTGAACACCTGGTTTATCAAATCCATGAACGTTGTTGGGGTATTTGTCAACCCAAATGACATCATTAGAAACCCATAATATCCGTACCGAGTCCAAAAAGCTCTCTTAGGGACATCGGATGCCCTAATCCTCAACTGATGGTAGTCAGATCTCAAATCAATCTTCGAAAATACCTTGGCACTCTGAAGCTGATCAAATAAATTATCAATCCTCGGCAATGGATACTTGTTCTTGATTGTGACTTGGTTCAACTGTCGATAATCTATGCACATCCTCATCAACCCATCCTTCTTCTTCATAAACAACACAGGTGCACCCCAGGGCAAGACACTAGGTCTACTGAAGCCCTTATCAAGTAAGTCTTGCAACTTTTCCTTCAATTCTTTCAACTCTGGCGGGGCCATACAGTATGGTGGAATAGAAATGGGTTGAGTGCCCGGAGCCAAGTCAATACAAAAATCAATATCCCTATCGGGTGGCATCCCCGATATGTCTACAGGAAACACCTCTGGAAACTCACGAACAACTGGCACTGAATCCATGGAAGGAACCTCCGCACTAAAATCGCGGACATAAGCCAAATAAGCTAGACACCCCTTCTCGACCATATGCCGAGCATTCACATAAGAGATAACCCTACTGGTAGAATGGCCAGAAGTCCCTTTCCACTCTAATCGAGGCAACCCTGGCAAGGCTAAGGTCACCGTCTTGGCGTGACAATCCAATATAGCGTGATAAGGTGACAGCCAATCTATACCCAAGATGACATCTAAATCAACCATATCGAGAAGTAGAAGGTCTACACTAGTCTCAAGACTCCCAATGGTAACTACACATGAACGATAAACATGATCTATAACAATATCATCTCCCACAGGTGTGGACACATACACATGAGCACTCAAAGAATCACGAGGCACAACCAAATATGAAGCAAAATAGGATGACACATAGGAGTAAGTAGATCCCGGATCAAATAGAACTGAAGCATCTCTACGCAAACTAAAACAGTAACTGTAATAACAACATCGGATGACTCAACCTCAGGCCTGGCTGGAAAAGCATAACATCGGGAATGGGCCCCACCACCCTGAACTACATACCTGGGACGGCTTATAGCTGGCTGGCCTCCACCTCTAACAGCCTGACCTCTACCTCTAACAGTCTGGCCTCTATCTCTGGCTACCTGACCCCTGCCTCTGGCTGGCTGAGCAGGTGGTGCAGAAACTGGTGCCGGAACCGTAGCACGAGAACCCTAATGTTGTGAGTTGCCCGATGCCCAAAGTCAAAATCTAGCAATGTGCCTCGGATCACCACAAGTTTAACAGGACCTCGGCTGCAGTGACTGCTGACCCTGAAACTGACCCTGTCGACCTGGGTAACCACCCTAAAAATTCTGGAGCAGAGGTACACTAATAGGAGCTGGTGGTGCACTATAGGTGAGCTGGTTAGAATAAAGCATATGAGGGCCACGACCATCTGAGGCACTGTGGGATGCCTGGAGTGCTGAATAAAACGGCCTGGGAGGATGGCTTATACCAAAAGTACCCCTGCCTCTAGATGAGGCACCGCTGAATCCCCCGGAATGACGTGGTCTCTTGTTAGACCCCTGACCTCCCTGAGCAAGAACCATCTCGACTCGCCTGGCGACATTTGCAGCCGCCTGAAAAGAAATCTCAATACCAGTCTCATTAGCCAACTGCAATCTAATCGGCTGAGCAAGTCCTTCAATAAACCTCCTCACCCTCTCTCTCTCGGTGTGAAGCAGAAAAAGAGCATGACGGGCCAAATCCATAAAACGGGTCTCATACTGAGTAACAGTCATACTGCCCTGCTGGAGATGCTCAAACTGACGACAGTACTCCTTTCTCAATGTGATAGGGAGAAACTTCTCTAGAAAGAGCTGAGAGAACTGGTCCCAAGTAAGAGCAGGCGACCCCGCAGGTCTGGTCAACAAATAATCTCTTCACCATTTCTTGGTGGAACCAGTCATCTGAAATGCAACAAAATCCACCCCATTTTTGTCCAATATACCCATATTCCGTAGCACCTCATGACAGCTATCAAGATAATCATGTGGGTCCTCAGAAGGTGCACCACTGAAGTGAACTAGAAAAAGCTTGGTAAACCTGTCCAATATCCACAAAGCCTCAGAAGACATAACTGACCCATCACCGGTCTGTGCCGCCATAACCGGCTGAACTACTCTGACTGGATGAGCGGCTGAAGTCTGATACTGGGGAGACATCTGCTCCGGAGTGTGAGTAGCAGGAGTCTAGGCTCCTTCTCCAGCCTGATAGACGGTTGGTGCCATGGGAAATGCGCCACTCTAGGCCACACTCTCCATAAGGCCCACCAAACGGACCAAAGCATCCTCAAGCACTAGGGTGGCAATGACCCCCCCCCTCCCCCGGACCTGAGCTGGTCCGACAGGCACAGCCTGGGCTGGAACCTCCTCATCAAACTCTACCTGAGGCTCCACCACTGGTGCTGCTGCTCGGGCTCTGGGCTGAGCCCTGCCCCTGCCTCGGCATCTGGCACGGACTCAGCCTCAACCTATGCCCCTCGTAGGAGATGCCATTAGAGGCTCTAGCTGCGACTCGGTTGAAGATGCAGTACGTGTTCTCTCCATCTGCGAGAGAATAAGAGTAGAAGAGTTCAATTAGCATTGTGAGAACAAAATCACACGACAGAGAAGAATAGAAGTGAAATTTGTTCCTAAACTTCATAGACTCTGGGAGATAAGTACAGACGTCTCTGTACCGATCCTCCAGACTACTAAGCCTGCTCGTGAATTGTGAGACCTAGCCAACCTAGGGCTCTGATACTAACATGTCACGACCCGAAATTCTCACCTTCGGGACCGTGATGGCGCCTAACATTTCACTTGCTAGGCAAGCCAACGTTAGAGAATTCGTCAAGCCAATTCTTATACATTTCAGTAAATAATAGCAACTAAGCTATAACAAGTTAAAATAAGTGCGGAAATTTATAACAGCCTCAATATATACACTACTACCTAGATTTGGAGTCACAATTCACGAACTTCTAGGATTTTACTACAAGTAAAAGTCTGAAATAAATACAACTGTTTGAATTAAAGAAACAGTAAAAGAATACTAAAAAGATAGACGGGGACTTCAAGGTCTACAAACGCCAACAGATCTACCTTGAGTTTCCAATGAACCAGTCCGAGCTACTACGCCTATCGATCAGCTGGGACCAATAGCAAAATCTGTACAAGAAGTGCAGAGTGCAGTATCAGTACAACCGACCCCATGTACTGGTAAGTGTCGAGCATAACCTCGATGAAGTAGTGGCGACGCTATGACAAGACACCCACATAACAAACATGTGCACATAACAGTATATGTACAAGAAAACAGCAGTAACAGCTAAACATGTACTATTGTGAGGGGAAACATGCTAAAGGGGCACAGGATATAGGAGATACAGCAGAAATGATAACCAGAACAGTCTACATGCATTTAACCAGTGAAAAACAACTAAACATAATGAAGAAAATTGCACGGCATCACCCTTCGTGATTTTACTCTCAGCCTCGCAATACAAATCAATAGATACGGCACGGCATCACCCTTCGTGCGTTAACTCTCATAATATGGCACGACATCACCCTTCATACATTAACACTCACAATATGGCATGGCATCACCATTCGTGCATTAACACACTCCCTTACCATAGTGCAATGAACAAATAACAACAAGGAGATAGAATAATAAGTACAAGCCTTACTTCAACATTTGGTTCCGCAATATCAACCTCAACTTCTGAATCAATAATCAATTATCACCAGAAGATCCAGAAATATGATAAGAACGATCAATTTAACAATACTAGTCTAAACATAGATAACATGAACAAAGGAAGCTAAAATTGCAAGTAACCAAGCCTCGCCCGCATGCTTTAACCCGACTACAACGCATAAGTACTCGTCACCTCACATATGCGTTGTTCCCCAACATTTAAACATGTAGCAAATAAACAAACAAGTCTTATTCCCTCAAGTCAAGTTTAGACACAACACTTACCTCGCTCCAAAGGCCACTCAATGCTCAATTACCGCTTTTCCTCTAGAATGCACCTCCAAACCACTCGTATCTATCCACAAACGACTCAATAATATCAAATATTTCTAAAGAAATCAATTACAATACATAAATTTAGATTTCCCAAACTTTTCCCCAAAAGTCAAAAATTGACCCCGGGCCCGCTTGGTTAAAACCCGAGGCCCGGACCAAAATCCATTCACCCATTCACCCCCGAGCCCGATTATATAATTTATTACGAAATCTAACCTCAATTCGAGGTCTAAATTCCAATTATGCAAAAATCCCTAATTCTACCCAAACCCCCAATTTTCATCATGAAAATCCTATATTTTAGGTTGAAAACTCATGAAATGTAATGGTAATTGAAAGAAAGTAGGTTAGAATCACTTACCAACAAATTGGGGATGAAAATCGTTTAGGAAAATCGCCTCTAGGTCTTCTAGTTTTGAAATTTTTGAAAGAATGGCAAAATCCCGTAATTAGGACTGTTTTAAGTCATTGGCGTCAGGTGTTCATCGCGTTCGCGTGAAACCGAACGCGTTCGCAAAGAGCATGGCCCAACTGGCTTACGCGATCATGCATAACTCCACATGTTCGCGAAGGTCTAGCCTGCCTCACCTCCACGTTCGCGAGACTGGGCTCGCGTTCGCATAGAGTTACCTCAACTCCCATGTCCCGTCTATCTAACGCTACGCGTTCGCGTAGAGCAGGCCCCCCAATGCTCCGCATTCGCGACCAAGCTTTCGCGTTCGCGTATAATAAAACCTCCCCCAGCCCATTTTACCTTCACGATTGCGGGAGTATATTCGTGATCGCGAAGGAGGAAACACCAGAAACCAGCAGAAGTGAAAACCAACAAACTTTCTAAGTTCAAATCATCTCGTAGCCTATCCGAAACTCACCCGAGCCCTCGGGACTCTAAACCAAAATTGCACACAAGTCCAAAAATATCATACGAACTTGCTTGAGCAATCAAATTGCCAAAATAACACTTACAACTACGAATCTGACACCAAATCAAATGAAATTTTCAAGAAAACTTTAAAACTTCTATTTTCACAATCGAACGTCCGAATTACGTCAAATCAACTCCGCTTCTCACCAAATTCGATAGACAAGTCATAAATATTATAATGGACCAGTACCAGGCTCCGGAACCAAAATACGGACCCGGTATCAACAAAACCAAACATCGGTAAATTCTTAAAATTATTAAACTTTCAAACTTTTAATTTTTTATCAAAATTCCATATCTCGAGCTAAGGACCTCGAAATTCGATTTTGGGCATACGTCGAGGTCCCAAATTACGATACGGACCTACCAAGATCGTCAAAATATGGATCCGGATCCGTTTACTCAAAACGTTGAACAAAGTTAACTCAAATGGTTTTCAAAGCAACATTTCATATTTTTCACAGTTTTTAACATAAAAGCTTTCCGAAAATACGTCGGACCGCTCACGCAACTCGAGGAGGATAAAAATAAGATTTCTAAGGCTTCGGATCACAGAATTAGGCTTTAAAATATAAGATGACCTATCGGGTCATCACATATAGTGTTTCTTTTAACTTTTTTTTCTGTTAAAAAAAAGGTAAAAACAAAAACACTATGTTACAAGTGAAAAAATGTGTTTTTAGTAAAGTTATATATAAAAACAAAAGCTGAAAAAAATAAAATTTGAGTTTCCTTATTCCTAAGGCAACTTACTTCATGTACTTCCATGGATTTCTTGTTCGGTTCTTTGCCTTGGTCATAATATTTTGAACCAGATTTATTTTAGGACTTTTAATTATTTTAATTTATTTTGGTAAATAAGTTGACTAAACTTGATTTAACTTAATAAGCATGAGACTTAGAAAAGATGAATTTGATTAAGTACCATTCATGGGTTTTAAGATTACTTTTCTAAGCTCATACTTACTTATTGGTGATTGAAATCATAGTTTTCGTTGGTACCAAGTGCATTGTGTGATTATCTTATATTGTCTAGTTCTCTTGCTTACTTGGAAATCTAGAACTTGCCTTGAATGTGGTTCGAGGCGAAATTCTAGGTAGATCTTTGAGGTGAGAAATGAAAGTAGGCCTTCTTTGTTGAGGCAGAGCCTAAATTGACCTACCTTGATGATTTTTATCCCTAGTTAGACCAGTTGAGCTCAAATAAATATCTCTTATTCTGTTGGTCGCCAAGCTTTAACCCTTAGCTCATTTGTTGTTATGACTTGTTATTTGTTCACCCAATTATCTTTTGGGCACTTTAAGAGTTGATCTAAATATAAAAATCTAGGATTGAGGTGTAATTGTGAAAAGAATTGGTGAAAGAATAATTATTTGAACTTGTCGATCTTTTGAAATGTTGCCATGAGAACTAAAAAAAATAGTTGCTTCCGAAATTCAAAATAGAAATGATGCCAACTCCATTTGTTTTTAAGGGATGAAACAAAACAGAGGTTTATTATTTAAATGAGATGAAAGGCAATTGTACTTAAGTGATAAAATAAATGTATAGTGCCTATAGGGAATTTGAGTCACTATTATCTATAGTTATCCTACCCATCCCTAAAGCCTACATTATAACCTTGCAAAAGTCCTACATGATCTCAATTCAAAGACTACTATATTAGTGGAGAACCACATAATAATCAAGCTTATGGCAATTTTCAGTAGCTTGAGGTACTTCTTTGTTGAGAGTGAGCGAATTTTTCTATTCATGCCCTTCTCTGTTCTTTATCTATATATTGTGTGATATATATGGTCATTTCTCTTCATCTAGTGAGACACACTTGGGATTGTAAAATATTATGATTTCGATTCTCAAAAGGTGAATTTGAGTACGGTTAAAAGTTGTTTAAACTTGTGAATTGGTCTTAGTTAATTCTCTTATGTCAAAACTTCTCATGATTTTTCTTAAAGTGTTTAGTTACTATATTTATTTTCTTCCTTTGTGTCACGACCCAAACTAACCCATGTCGTGATGGCGCCTATCATAGAACTAGGCAAGCCAACTCATTTCCAAAATAAACCAATATTTTCGTTTCAAAGATAATTTCAATGTTATTTAACATAAAAAACCTTCGTAAAGGAGTTCAAATCAAAACAAAAGTACGGAAAAGAAAAGCCTGACATCGGGGTGTCACTAGTCATGAGCATCTACTACCATTTGTCTTACAATATCAAGACTAACATAGTATGAAAAATAGCTAAATACAACTAAAGAAAGATAAGAGGGAGAAGAGCATGGGTTGCGATCGCCAAGCACCTACCTTGCTATCCCCGAGAAAATCTGCAACCAGAATAATCAACAATCGCTACTGTGCCCAGCTACACCTGGATCTACACACAAGGTGCAGTGAGTAACGTGAGTACGCCAACTCAGTAAGTAACAACAATAAATAAAGACTGAGTAGTAGTGACGAGTAATAAATCATATCAAGTTTATATCACAAAGATTCAGTAAAGTACAGCATGCTTTAAAAAACAGTGTTTGAATCAAATCATCTCGTTCAAACCCGGTTCCAGTAAAAATTATTTAAAGATATTTTTCAACAGTTTTTCAAATAAAAGGCTCAATGGAAAGGTGAGAAAAAATGATGAAATCATAAACAGCCCCTCGGGCAAAACATCACTCATATACAGCCCCTCGGGCAAACCTCACAGTCATTGATGTCTCTCGAGCATACCTCACAGTCACTCATGTCACTCGGGCATACCTCACAATTACTCATGCCTCCCAACCACTCAGCACTCGGCACACGCACTCAGTAGGTACCTGCGCTCACTTGGGGTGTGTACAGACTCCGGAGGGGCTCCTTCAGCCCAAGCACTATATCAAGCCAAATCATGGCATAAATCACTCAGTCCCTCGGCCTATATCGAACATACTGCGGCGTGCAGCCCGATCCCATAATTATCCTCACAAATCAGGCCCTCGGCCTCACTCAGTCATAAACCTCTCAAGGCACTCGGGCATTTTAGTAAAAACATGGCATTCAGCCTAAAACAACATTTATATGCATCAAAATAGAGTCATAAAACTGAGTTATGTAGTAAACAAGTATAAACATGACTGAGTATAGATTTTCAATCAAAAACAGTGAGAGGATAGTAAAAAAAGGCCCCTAAGGGTCCAAACAGCACTGGCACAAGGCCCAAAACATGGCATTCAGCCCAATTTACAGACACTTTTTCTAAAACATATAAGTATCATATAGTTTCAATAAAATATGCAACTTTACAGTTGCTACGGGACAGACCAAGTTAAAATCCCCAACAGTGCACGCCCACACGCCCGTCACCTAGCATGTATGTCACCTCAAAATAGTAGAATGATACGAAATCCGGGGTTTCATACCCTCAGGACTAGATTTACAATTGTTACTTACCTCAAACCGGTCAAATCTCCACCCCGCAATGCTCTTGCCTCTCGACTCGACCTCCAAATGCTCCGAATCTAGTCACAATCAGTACAATACCATCAATATACGCTAATGGAATGAATTCCACAAGAAAAATTATCAAATTAGCCCAAAACCCGAAATTGGCTCAACCCGGCCCCCGGGCCCACGTCTCAAAATCCGACAAAATTTACAAAACTAGGAAGCCCATCCACTCACAAGTCCATACATACAAAATTTATCAAAATCCGATATCATTTGGTCCCTCAAATCCTTAAATTAAACTCTCCAAAATCCCAAGTCCTAACCCCTCATTTTAATTAATTACATGATTAAATAACGGGAAATCACCCTACATACGAGTATTAGGGCTCAAGCAACTTGCCTCACTGATAGCCCTTGAATCACCCTTCAAAAATCACTCCAAAAACTTCAAAAACCAACTTGAAAATAGTGGAAATGAACCAAATTCGCGAAGGGTTCTATTTATGGTTTCTGCCCAGGCTTTTCGCACCTGCGGACAATTTCTCGCTTCTGCGCCACCGCACCTGCGGGCCAAACAACTGCGCATGCGTAAGTCACTTAAACGCCCAAGCTCTGCACTTGCGCTCCATTTCCGCATCTGCGACCACGTAGGTGCGGAAAATACCTCGCCCCTGCAGCCACTCACTTCCGCTTCTGCGTCACCTATCTGCATCTGCGGACTCGCAGATGCGACCTATCTTACACACCTGCGGACCCAGCCTACCTCGACATTGTCCGCACCTGCGACCTCTTGTGCGCTTTTGCGGCCTCGCAGGTGCGGGAATTTTATGCACATGTGCCTTCTGCCCAGCTCCTCCAACCTCGCATCTGCGACATCCCACTCGCTTTTGCGGGCTCGCGCCTGCGATGAGACATCCGCATGTGCAATTATGTCAGCTGAGTTCCAACTTCAGCAATCCTCCAATATCCAAACTTGTTCCATTAATCACCCGAAATCACCCCGAGGCCCTCGGGACCTCAACCAAAAATACTAACAAGTCATATATCAACATAAAAAGTTAGTCGAACCTTTGAATCACTCAAAACAATATCAAATCACCAAATTACCCTCGGATTCAAGCCTAAGCACTTCTAAACCTCCAAATTCGACATCTGATACTGAAACCAACCAAACCACGTCCGAATGACCTCAAATTTTGCACACACATCACAAATGACACTATGAACCTACTCCAACTTCTGGAATTCCATTCCGACCCCGATATCAAATTTTCCACTGCCGACCAAACATCGCCAAATTTTCAATTTTGCCAATTCAAGCCTAATTCTACCGCGGACCTCCAAATCACATTCTGGACGCACTCCTAAGTCCAAAATCACATAATGGAGCTAACGGAACCATCAGAATTCAAATTCGAGATCGTTTACACATAGGTCAACATCCGGTTGATTTTTCTAACTTAAGGTTCTAAATAAGAGACTAAGTGTCTCATTCCACTCTGAAACCACTCCGGACCCGAACCAACTAACCCGGTATATCATAATATAGCTTAAGAGCATAAAGGAAACAAAAATGGGGTAGACCGGGCTATAACTCCCAAAACGACCGGCCGGGTCGTTACACTTTTCTTGAGGACACGCAAACGTTTAAGTGTGAAGGAATTTGATAAGAAAAAAATATCATGTATAAATTTAGTTATTATCTTTAAAGTTTAGTAGTAATATTTTTACTTTCTTTGCAGGAAATAATTAACTAATGAAAAAAGGGAAATGATTGACCTTGAAGAAATCTGAACACAAAGAGCTAAATTTTACAATGAAGATTCATGATGTTGAAAAAGGAAAAGAAAAGATATTGAAGAGAGGAGCACGTATCTTGACTTGAGAATTGGATTTGTAAAAGCATTTGGATTGTATCAATTATGAGAAGAAAAGGGACCCACATACCTAAGGTCTTTCTTCACTATACAAATTAAAAGAAAAAGAAAGAATTAATAAAATAAAAAAAAGCATCCCATGTGCTACTGCCAACTTGGAGAAATTGGCGTGAATTCATCTTTTAAATCCAAAGTAACTTGCAACTTGCCAAGTTGAAATAACAAGTTGCCAAACATTCAATGCACACTACTCTTGGAAACATCTATAAACAGAGACACAATTAGCTGCTCCAAGACATGAAATGAAGGGGGAGAAAGCTGTCACGACCCAAAATCTCACATGTCGTGATGGCGCCTATCTCAATATTAGACAAGCCGACATTCTCAATAAAACACCATTTCTTTTAAATTTGAAAACATAATACTTAAATTCAGTGGAAGAAATCTCACAAATATAGATATAAATACTCCCAAAACCCGGTGACACTGAGTACATGAACATCTAAATGAATACAAAGCCTGACTGATTAAAAACACTGTCTGAAAATATAGAACAGTACAATATCTACGAGGAAAAGAGACAAGGTCAGCGGACGCCAAGCAGCTACCTTGATAGTCTCCAACTGGTAACACACTGAGGTCCAACAGCTACCGTATCCGGAAGCACCTGGATCTGCACACGAGGTGCAGAGTGTAGTATGAGTACAGCCAACTCAATAAGTAACAACACTAACCTCTAGGCTAAAAGTAGTGACGAGCTACGCAGGTACAGTCCAGTACATAAATAATGGAACAGAAATGTAGGCATGCTTTCAAGTTCAACAGTTAAACTCAGTACACGCAAAATAGATCAATACAACATGATATGAGGAATGTGGCATCTCAGTGGAAAGACCTCATGTGCTACTGGTCACTAATCATTCGGTCACTCTGTACTGTTTATGTCCAATCCAGCCCAGGGATATTCCATCATGTATATATATACATATCGACTGACAATCAGTCACTCAGTACCGTATAAGGCCAATCCAGTCCTGGAAAATTTATCCCCAATGTAAATGATACGGACAAGATCCATGTCCACGGAAATTCATCACAATATAAATAAGTAAGGCAAGTCCATGCCCTGGGAAGTCCATCCCGAATATATAATCATCTATGCTCATTGGGGGTGTGTACAGACTCCGGAGGGGCTCCTTCAGCCCAAGGGTAATATAACGCCGACATGGCCTACTACAGGCAGGCAATCCCAATCCGTATAATAAATAAGCCTCTAAGGCCTGCTACAGGCGGACAGCCCCGATCCATTTAATAGTAAAGCCTATAAGCCCTGCTGCAGGCGGGCAACCCCGATCCATATAATAGTAAAGCCTATAAGGCCTAATGCAGGCGAGCAGCCCCGATCCATATAATAATAATATATATAAAGCTGATATGGCATGCTGCGGCGCGCAACTCGATCCCATAAATATCCTCACAATGGATGAATATGACTAAGTGTGAAATGTACATTTTTAAAACAATTAATTCAACAGAAACATGACTCCATGGGTCCCTAAATATATCGGCACGTAGCCTAAACATGATCTTTAATAGGAGCCTCAGCTTAATTTCTCTAACACGTGGAGGATACACGGATAATAACATGATTCTTTAATTTTTCAACTCCACAGAATTTATTTAAGTCATAATTTCTATGGTACACGCCCACACGCCCGTCACCTAGCATGTGCGTCACCTCTAAACAATTGATATAACACTAAACTCGGGGATTCATACCCTCAAAACCAATTTTCGAAGTATTACTTACCTCAAACCGTGCAATCCTTTATTCCAATATGTCATTGCCTCGCGAATCGGCCTCCGAACGCCTCGAATCTAGTCATAATAATTCGATACAGTCAACACAAATTTTAGGAATCAATTCCATATGAAAATTCTACATTTCCCAATAAAATCCGAAACTCAACCCAAAAATCGACAGTGGGGCCCACATCTCGGAACCCGACAAAAGTTACAAAATATGAACGCCCGTCCAACCACGAGTCCAACCATATAAATTTTACGAAATTCCGACATCAAATCGACCTCCAAATCCACAATTAAAGTCTATGAAAATTTCTACCATTTTCAACCCAATTCACTGATTTAGGGATAAAAACAATAATGGATTCGGGTATTTTAACCAAAATTGAGTTAAGAACACTTACCCCGATATTTTCCTTCAAAATCTCCCGAAACTCGCCTCTCCCCGAGCTCCAAATCGTTAAAAATGGTCAGATCTTAAACATTCTATCCAGGTTCGCATTTGCGAATGAACAGTACCTCCCATGAACAGTGTTCGCAGTTGCGATAAATTGTTCAAAATTGCGAACTGCACAAAAATCCAAAATCATCGCAATTGCGACAAATTATTCGCAATTGCAAGTGACCAGTAATCTCCAATGAACAGTGTTTGCAATTGCGATAAATTGTTCGCAATTTCGAATGAACAGTACCTCACCAGAAACCATCAAACTCAAACTTCTCCGAAATGATGTGAAACCACCCTAAAACTCATCCGGAGCCTCTCGGATACAAACCATATATGAATTTCAATCATAAATCATGCTACGGACCTGCTCGCGCACTCAAAACAGTGAAAAGAGGTCGTCTTGACCCGATATTGACCATGGTCAAACTCTAAATCCTTAACTTAACTAGTTTCTCAACCAGTGATCCAAAACACACCCCGAGCCCCTCGGGACCCGTCAAATCATACCAATAAGTCCTAAAACATCATACGAACTTAGTCGAAACTTCAAATAACATCAAACAATACTGGAACCACGAATCATACATCAATTCAAGCTTAATGAAACTAAGAAATTCCAACTTCTATATTCAATACCGAAACCTATCAAATCACGTCCGATTGACCTTAGATTTTGTACACAAGTCATAAATGAAATAACGGAGCTATGAAAATTTTCAGAACTGGATTCCGACCCCGATATCAAAGAGTCAACTCCCCGGTCAAACTTCCCAAAAATTCAACTTCCGCCATTTAAAGCCAAATTCCACTACGGACTTCCAAATAATTTTTCTGGACACACTCCTAAGTCCAAAATCACCATACGGAGCTATTGGAATCATCAAAACTCCATTCCGGGGTCGTTTACACATAAGTCGACACCCGGTCACTATTTTAACTTTAGTTTTAAACCTTAGAATGAAGTGTTCTAATTTATTCCAAAACCTCACCGGACCCGAACCAATCACCCCGGCGAGTCACATAACAACTGTAAACCATAAATTGAGCAGTAAATGTGGAAACATGGTTGTAATACTCAAAATGAACAGTCGGGTCATTACATTCTCCCCCACTTAAACATACGTTCGTCCTCAAATATGCCAAGAGTTATTTCCAAGCCATCAAATCACTATTCCATCTTACCACGCACATACCTGGGAGTGATCCAATTCCACCCTATTCCATATAGGCCTGAGAATACCACATAATTGAAGATCATTACTTCAACCTTAGCCTATAAATCTTGGAATTCAATTTCCAACATTCAGAATTTCTTTTTCAAGACCCGAATATCACATATATACATTGTATAAGTATGAACAAACTGTATCAAGCCATAACTCCAGATATAATCGTATAACCTACTACACAACTCGCATACTCGCAGTACCATTCTCAATCAAAGTAACTACTCAAAACTAACCTGGTACTGGTATTAAACCCCATATCAAACAAAACCTCATTCTAAATCTTCGTACACTGCTAATAATGAAAGAAACACGCGGAATCTCATAACTCCTTATCAGATCAACAAGTCATGGAGCTTTCTGCCCCAACCAGAATCATAATCATCTTCTAAGATGACTTTCAATATTATCCTCCCAATATACCGTAATAAAATCTGATAATACCCATTCTAGGTCCAATGACCATATATTATTAAACATAATTATCCCACTTACATACCACACCAATACAACTCAAGCCACAATTGCGCAACCTTGTACCCAAAATGGAAGATGTCTCAAAGTAGAGAACCGTATTGCAAGTTCAACAAGCACCACCACAACTGCAATGCTATAAGCTCATTATATATAGTAGAACAAAGACACACGAATTTAATAAGAGTAACCAGCTCTTCTAGATCTCACATTATCATCACTCGCACGGACAACTCACGTGCTATAGTATCAATATCTGGACCCGCACGGACAACTCATGTGCCAATAGTATCAGTATATGGATCCGCACGGACAACTCACGTTCCAATAATATAATATGCCTGGCATGGTCACAGGCCTCCAGTCCAAGCACATCATACAGGAGAAATCAAATAAGTACACATGTATATGATAAATAAATTATGAATCTCATGCTCCTAGATTGGTACAAATAACACGCCATAGAGTAGGCAGGTGCAAAGTGTGCTATCACTACTCAAATCGGCAAGTTAACGCAGAAATAGTAACTACCCAATTTATTCAGGGAATTAGCTTCTTTGTAACCTCAAGTATAGTCCAGATAGTTCTCGATAAAGGTACGAATACGTGAAACGTTATAACTTTACACTTAACAGTCAACTCTAGGCATATATTTGCCTAAGCATTCTTCCGAGTATGAATATTTACCCCGATGCCCGCACTTGGCTCAAACCTCCCATATGTACGCACTCATGGCGCGCAACTATCACAAATAACTAACGCAATTAGTGCCTCTATTGAATTTAAATAAAATACTCACTTCAACCAGGTCGCAACCCTGAAACAATTTGCTTCTGAGAACTCCCAGTCCCCCAAATTCATAGAACACATGAATCACCGTAACTGATCACAACTCCATTACTCGAATGACTATCACGTCCTTCACGCACTATCATCCCACTAGGAATATTTCCAAAATTCTTCCGTGCCACATAGAGATAGTTGGAATATCAGTAGTCTATCACCCAGGTGAGTACCGCAATACCAATGAATATCCGTAAGTCAAAACACAATGCACCTTCTGAAATACGCACCCTTCTCAGGAATTACCGAGCAGTTATAACATAAATCTAAATATTTGAAACTGACCATTATGTCCAAAATTCGTGACCTTCCCTTCAAGAATAAATTTCCACCTTGTACATGTAAATATTAATCCCGCACAACACACCACATCTATCATGCCATCATGTGACAAGCACGAGAATCTCATTATCAACTCTGAGTCACCAGCAAATTACATACTCGGTCATTTAGAAACCTCCTTCTTGATTTATTCTAGGAGGATATCACAATACACAATACGTTCTCCACACTGGTAGAAAATATCCGGCTCAAACTATGGTAAAAACCATCAAAAACACTTTATAACCCATTTGCACATAACCAAACTATCGGAACTGAATTCCTCTAACTTGACCAAGCCACGCAGGTCACCAAACCCAAGAATATTGCCACCAAAACATCTGTAAAATCTCACCACATCATAATTACCCAAAAGAACTGAGCATACCGTTACCATACTAGTCTAGCCTACTACTAGTTGTCCTATGTACTTCGAGTTTCATCTGAATTACCCTCAAGTCGACACTTCTCCTTGTCAGAACACTACTATCCTTACCCAAAGCTCACTACAAGATATCCTAACATAAAACCATACCGCCTTAAGGCCCATAAGCCACTGTATACTTCTTAAGCACCACAAAAGCACCACAACCGAGACCCCCACACTAAAAAGACCTTATGTGGACTTAAGATTGTTCCTTTTTACCTTTCTTGCACAGAAATGTATAATTCATAGTCATACAGAATTACCGCAAGTCCCTGCACCATCCAGTGTAAATAACTGATTCTAGCGATATACGAATTCGAAAAATTTTCAATTACCACATATACATTTTGAATCCATTATAACCCTCTCGAGAGTCACCTACTTTACTCAAATCCAAATTGTACCGCCCAAATGGGCTGAAAGACACATGCCCCCTTAGCACAACAACACCCAAAGAAGTAATCCTGCCTTAACATCACCGATTAAATTCATACTCCGTTCGTACTACATCCTTCACAATAACAACTCACTCATCCCATAATTTCAATATACTCATAAAGTGCAATATAACTTGTATCCAGGAATTTCCTTACTCGAGTCATCCTCGATATTAATCTTTGCAAGTCATAACCGAATCACATGTGTGCCTCAAACCAAAACCAGTACAACACATAACCATGAAATTAAATTGTCAATAGCAGGCTCCCCCACTTGGCTCAAAGCCATAAATTAAACCACTCGATAACTTACAATACACATACTCTATTACTGCCAGAATACCGCAGTCAGTTCAACGAAAATTCTTCTCAAGCTCATGCAACGCCAACCATAAAAATACCTCAATCATCCGCTAAACTCGCATTCATTCTCTTGACACTCAAGTTAACTTTCTCAACCAGATTCAAATTCAAGTCTCAACACTTACGCCCCGCTGGCAGAAAAGAAACTCCCCACTCAACATTATAAGGAACACACGTACGTAGATTACTCCGCAGGGGATAACCCACTTGCATAGCCTCAAATTGGTATCTTGTTATACCCTTTCGTAGTCACAATTACTATGCAATATTTCTGAGTTTGAACTCATCAACACGATATAAAAATCTACTTCGCTCCATAATTAAATAGCATGGCAGATCCCTCAACACACTCACAACTCAATGTCACACCTCTTTTTTTCCCCACAACCCAATTACGATGTTGAGTTAGAAAAGTTTTTCCAATTAAAGTGACGATTTGAAAAGGGATCATTTATTATTTGGAGTCGCCACTTGGAATTGAGTTTTGGTGTTCCAAGTCACCTTTTATTTGAATCCACTCATCAAACGGAAGATTTGACTCCTTATTTATGGTCTACTAGAACAGAAGACTGAGTAAGAAATTCTGCTGACCGAGGGAAAGGTGTGAGGTACCCCTCGAGTCCCGTGGTTCTAGCACGGTCGCTTTTATTGACTTATGTCCGGCTTAAATCAATTTTTGGCTATTCTTGTATTTTTATTGGTTATGGCTTGTCTATCTATTACCACTTTACTTAATTTATTATATCTTATTAATTGTTTTGACCTAGATGCGGTATGTACACAAGGTACTTCCTAGAAATTAGATATTAAACCAAGGTACAGAATATATACATGGTAAAAACGTAATTATTTTAAATTTAAAGGCATCGAGACGCGGGAATACGTACATGATCCTTTTATTATTTAAGCATATCAATCCAAGGTTCGGGTATGAACACATAGGCTAATATTTAAAGAGCATCTAAAGTTTTTCTAGCATTTTAGAGTATTTCACTTATTTTGTCCCTTTTATATTCGAGATATATATTTGTATATTTCTATTTATTTATTGCTATGAGTCTTGATTTAATTCGTAACTCATCTCGCTTTCTCATAATCTTTTAGCACTCTTGAATTATAGGATATTAAAAGAGTTTGAATTAGTTAGCTAAATAATTACTTTGGAATGCAAGACTTGATTATTAAGCCTAAGTTATTTTAAAAGATCAATCCTTAGCATACTTAATTTCTCATCGATTTAAGCTCAACCTTTCATTCTTTATTAATTCAAACCTAAATTTGCTAAAAACATTTAAGAGCAACTAAAGTTTAATCATCTTTTTGTATTTTTTAAAATTATCACTACGATTGAACTATTTAATATGTTATTGTTACTATTACTTTCTAAAGATTTAAAAGTAAAAATTAAGCAAAGAAGTAAAATTAACTAGCTAAATCATCTTAAAACTAAAACACATACAGAATATTTAATCTGTTATACTAGAAGGATATTCACATCATATATATACTAACTAGAGTACTTCAATCTATACTAAAGTCTGCAATTTGCAAAAAAGAAAGTCCTTATGCAAAATTTTATATGGATTTCTACATTGAGGTAAATCAGTTTCATTATCATTATTTTTTACGATGCAAAAACTTTTTACATTATCATTATATATATGTGTATATATAATATATATATATATATATATATATATATATATATATATATATATATTCTTACCCATAAATAGAAAGAAAAGAGCAAACTATGAATCTTCTTCTTCAAAAATACTTTATCCACTTAGCTAAAGGACCATCTCAACTTCTGAACGAAAATTAAATCAAACAGTAGGTATGAGATACCATAGCAATACTTTAACCAAACTTTAAGAATGATATTCTCATTTTTTATTTAACAATCTTTACGAAAACTAGTGAAAATCATTATATACTAGAATATAAAATAATAAATACTTAGTGTTGTATAATAAAATACTTTCTATAATTAATTTTTAACTTTAGCAGCAAATGAGTATTCAACTAACTATAAGTTATTTAGCACTATCTAGGGTATCAGAATCATGTTAAAAAGAAACTAAGGAGATAACTAAACAATAAAAATAATATTAAATAAGATAAACATCACATTAAACATTACAAACACACAAAATACATACAAATTAAAAGGCTGAAGAAACAAAGATAGAGGATATGTGTAACGACCCGATCGGTCGTTTTGAGTATTACAACTCTATTTTCCTATTTACTGCTCAAATTGAGCTTTACATTTGTTGTGTGACTTACCGGGCAATTGGCTCGGGTCCGGTGAGGTTTTGGAATGAATTGGAATACTTAGTTCCAAAGTTTAAAGCTTAAGTTGAAATAGTTGACCAGATATTGACTTATATGTAAACGACCTCGAAATTTAATTCTGATGATTCCAATAGATCCGTATGGTGATTTTGGACTTAGGAATGTGTCCGGAAAATTATTTGGGGGTCCGTAGTGGAATTAGGCTTGAAATGTCGAAAGTTGAATTTTTGGGAAGTGTGACCGGGGGTTGACTTTTTCATATCGGGGTCGAAATCTGATTCTGAAAATTTGAATACCTCTGTTATGTTATTTATGACTTGTGTGCAAAATTTGAGATCAATCGGACGTGAATTGATAGGTTCCGGAGTCGTTTGTAGAAACTAGAAATTTCAAAGTTCATTAGGCTTCAATTGAGGTGTAATTCATGGTTTTAGCGTTGTTTGAGGTGATTTGAGGGCTCGACTAAGTACGTATGATGTTTTAGAACTTGTCGGTATATTTGGTTGAGGTACCGAGGGGCTCGGATGAGTTCTCGGGGGTTAACGGATCATTTTTGGCCTTGGTGAGATTGCTGATATCTGTTGCTGCATTTTTCTGATTTTCTCTTTCTCGTTCGCGAAGAGTGTTTTCTGAGTGTGAGATTTTGTTCTTCGTATTCGCAAAGGGGAGGACGCGAAAGCGAAGGTATGGCCTGTGTGTGCATCGCGAACACGTGAGAGGTGTCGCGTTCGCGAAGAGGAGTGAGGCGATTGGGGACCCCGGGTCCTTGTTCTACGCGTTCGCGAGGTGGCGGTCGCTTTTGCAAAGGGTAAGGTTTGCAAAGCTTCACGTTCGCGAAGCCACGGTCGCGTTCGCGAAGTGTTAAATTTGTGGGCAGTCGAGTTGTATTTCGCGAACGCGAGGGACCTGTCGCGTTCGTGAAGAAGAGAGGCATGGACAGAAAGTTTAAGTTCAGAAAATTGAAACAATTTGGAGCTCGGATTGAGGCGATATTTGGGCGATTTTCAGAGGAAACAACGGGGTAAGTGATTCTAACTCGGTTTTGGTTAAATTACACGAATCTATTATTGTTTTTATCAACAAATTAGTGTTTTGGGTTGAAAATAGTAGAAAAATTCATAGACTTTAATTGAGGATTTGAAGGCCGAGTTGTGGTAGGATTTGAGTAAGTTTGGTGTGGTTGGACTCGTGGTTGGATGGGGGTTCGGATTTTGTAAGTTTTATCGGATTCCGAGACATGGGTCCCACGGGTATTTTTGGGGCGTAATTTTGGATTTTTGGAAAATATTAGTATTTTGATATGGAATTAATTCCTATAATTTTTGTGAGCTAAATCAAATTAATTGTGACTTGATTCGAGTCGTTCGGAAGTTGTTACGCGCAGAATGGAATTTCTGGAGCATTGTTTAGCTTGCTCGACATTGGATTCGGCTTGTTCGAGGTAAGTAACTCTTCTAATCTTGGAGTTGAGGGTATGAACCCTGAATATATGTATTTCGTGAATTGTTGGGAGGTGACGCACATGCTAGGTGACGGGCGTGTGGGCGTGCACTATTGTGACATAATTATTTCTGTGGAATTTTGTAGTTAAATGATCTTGGCATTTTTCATGCGTTTTATGAGTTAGAGAAATTAAGCTGAAAAACATATTAAAAATCATGATTGAAGCTATGTTCCAGTATTATTGAGACCCACAGAGGTCATATTGTTGTGAATTATTTGTTTTAAATTGAAAATTTATACTCAGTCATATTCATTTCATTGCATATCATAACTCAGTTTTATGACTCTATTTTGATGCATATAAATATTTTGGGCCGAATGCCCTATTTTACTGAAATGCCCGAGTGGCTTGAGAGGTTTATGACTGAGTGAGGCCGAGGGACTGATTTGTGAGGATATTTATGGGATCGGGCTGCACGCCGCAGCATGTTTGATATCGGCCGAGGGCCTGATTGTGAGGATGAGTGTGGATCGGGGCTACCCCCTGCAGCATACTTTATTATTATAGCACGTGAGTTGTTCGTGCAGATTATAGCGTTTATGCTGAAGGAGCCCCTCTGGAGTCTGTACACACCCCCAGTGAGCGCAGGTACCTACTGAGTGTGAGTGCCGAGTGCTGAGTGACTGTGAGGCATGAGTGATTGTGAGGTATGCCCGAGTGGCAAAAGTGATTGTGAGGTATGCCCGAGTGGCACGAGTGACTGTGAGGTTTGCCCGAGAGGTTGTATATGAGTGATGTTTTGCCTGGGGGGTATTTATGACTTTATAACTGAATTGCATCACATTGGCATGCACACATGATATACAGGCATAGAGATGTATTTGTTTTTTTTCCTCCTGCTGTACAACATCACATCATTCATGATTTCTCACACATTTTGACAGATAGGCATAGTGATGTATTTGTTCTACACGGGTTATCCGGAAGGAAAATAAAACATATTATTTATTATTGAAAAGATTTTTGGAGAAATTTATTGTTTTCAAACTATTCATATTATTGGCAACTTCGGCAAATGATTTGGGTTTTCACTGATGTATTTGAAAGAAAGAACTAATATTTTTGAAATTATTATTTGGCTGAGTATTTTATCCCTGAGTTACTTCTGGTATTATTTGTTTTATATTGTTATGGATTGTTGTGGACTATTGGTTTTGGACCTGACCTTGGTGGAAGCTCATCACTACTTTCAACCTACGTCTAGGTTTGTTACTTACTCAGTACATGGGGTCGGTTGTACTGATACTACACTTCTGCACATTGCGTGCAGATGTTGGCTGTTGTTGTTGCTGTGCTCGATGGTTGCGGAATCTAAAGATGTACCTGCATTCCTATTGTAGCTGCCTTTTGTTCAGGGTAGCCTTAGATTTATAAAAGCTCTGTTTATATATTATTCAAACATACTATAAATTTATTTCATTTTTGCTTTGTATACTCTATTCTTAGAAGCTCATGATTTGTACTTCCAATTCTTGGGGAGATGTATTGGTTTAGATATTTTCTTTTAATTAATTTCATTGGAATTGGATAGTTTGAAATTGGCTTACCTAACAGGTTAGGTTAGGTGCCATCACGACTAGTGGGATTTTGGGCCGTGACAATATGAACCTTTGCAGAAGCTTTCATGAATATAAAAGAAGACCCAGGAATTACAAGAAAATGGATGAAGACAGCAAACGTAACCCGGATCCGAAACTCGAAATCGAAACTTTGTCTCTTTCAAAGAAAAGAACTTTTTCTCTTGATCCTTCTCACGTAGTTCTCTGTGGAATATAATCAGTGGCTTCCTCTCAGTATATGTGAAAAATCCCTCCCTAATATAAAGTGTATGCCCACTATATATAGAATGTGTGTGCTTAAAAAGTGATAGTGGAAGAGCACACAACAAGATGTGAGGGAGAAGGGGTTGATCGTGTGTGTGCGCGCAATGTGTGTGTGTGTGTGAAGTGATTAGTTAGATTCGAAATTTGTTAATCTTTTGGTTTTATTTTCGTTTTTTTTCTTCTTCTTTTCCTGTTTGTTTTTCATTAAAAGATAAAATATAAAGATAAGATAATTAATTAACTAATTTTTAAACTAAAATAATATAGGCAAACTAAATTATTACACTATAATTTAAATGACACCCAAAATATACTAAAGCTAAGCTAACTTATTTACTATAACTCTAATTAAAAGAAACCATATATTTTTTGTAAATTTTCTTTTTTTTCTTTATAAATAGAAATAAAATTTATACTATAAGCATGTGAATATTTTTTTGTAATTTTTAACTTTTCTCAAATAAAATCTATTAAAAATAAAATAAAAGTTTAAATATCAGGATTAGACCTAGAAAAAATATTTATACTAAAATAGTATAGAATCCGGGTGTGGTCAAAATTAGGTGTTCACAACATGCCCCTCTTTGCTTGAAAACATGAAGAGTTTTCAGGAAAAGAAAATGAACAAGGTGACTGATTTTTTTACCTCACTATTATTTAAAAAGAAAAATAATATAAATGAAAAAGATGTGACCGAGCCTTGGTTTTAGGCAGCATACATATCCCGGGTTATAAGAAAACCAGGTCACGTGTAGTTCAAGTGGAAGAAGATTAAAGGAGTATACTTAGAGGGAGTGTTGAGTGAAGTTCCGTCGAGGTTCCGATCCGCAACTCCTACCATTACATCAAAAGAAAAAGAAAATTACATACTCTTGAAATCTAAGAGTTATAAAATTCCTATCTAAATGTCATCTCGAGACTTGTCTTGATTCTTGACTTGCTTCCCCCATTGATTTTAGACTAAAACTTGATGTTCTCGATGCAACAGACTAGGAAATATTCTCACAAGCATGTTTCTTAATCAGATGATGAGAAGATGGATCTTGAAATCCTATATCTATGCATGCATTATGTCAAAGCTGGTTCGGCTGGTATTGAGATCAAACGTTCCACTTTCTCTGGCGAGAGCTGAAATCTTATTTTTGCACATTCAATCCATACTTTGCGGAAAAACCTGCAAGCCATCAAAATGAACAAAAATATTTTTCCCCAGTTTGCACTAGAAATGTTTTGTGAGTTATTGAAAATACAATAAACTATCTTTCTATTGAAAATAAAGAATTGAAAAAGAAATGAGATTTTTTTAATATATTTTATAATAGGGATTGCCGTACCCTATGTTAACAAGAAGGAAGGCAGCCAGGGGATGTAGTACCATGTGTTGACAATAAGATAAGGCTCTTGGCACTCTGGATGCTACTAGGGAATGTCGTATCCTATGTTTGCAATAATAAATGCAACCAGGGGATGTAGTACCCTGTGTTGGCAATAAGATGAAGCTCGAGGCACTCTGGGGGTGCTACAAGGGAATGTCGTACCCTATGTTTGCAACAAGAAATGCAATCAGAGGATATAGTACCCTGTGTTGGCAATAAGGTGAGGCTCTTGGCACTCTGGGATGCTACTAGGGAATGTTGTACCCTATGTTTGCAATAAGAAATGCAGCCAGGGGATGTAGTACCCTGTGTTGGCAATAAGATGAGGCTCGAGGCACTCTGGGTGCTACTAAGGAATGTCGTACCCTATGTTTGCAACAAGAAATGCAACCAGGGGATGTAGTACCCTGTGTTGGCAATAAGGTGAGGATCTTGGCACTCTAGGATGCTACTAGGTAATATGGTACCCTATGTTTGCAACAAGAAATGCAACCAGGGGATGTAGTACCCTGTGTTGGAAATAAGGTGAGGCTCTTGGCACTTTGGGTGCTACTAGGGAATGTCATACCATATGTTTGCAACAAGAAATGCAACAAGGGGATGTAGTACCCTATGTTGGCAATAAGGAGAGGCTCTTGGCACTCTGGGATGCTATTAGGGAATTTCATACCCTATGTTTGCAACAAGAAATGCAACTAGGGTATGTAGTACTATGTGTTGGCAATAAGATGAGGCTCTTGACACTCTGGGATACTACTAGGGAATGACGTACCCTATGTTTGCAACAAGAAATGCAACTAGGGGATGTAGTACCCTGTGTTGGCAATAAGGTGAGGCTCTTGGCACTCTGGGATGCTACTAGGGAATGTCGTACCCTATGTTTGCAATAATAAATGCAACCAGAGAATGTAGTACCCTGTGTTGGCAATAAGGTGAGGCTCTTGGCACTCTGGGATGCTACTAGGGAATGTCGTACCCTATGTTTGCAATAAGAAATAGAACCAGGGGATGTAGTACCCTGTATTGAAGATAGGGTATTGATTCCCTATAATGAAACTAAAAATAACATGCTTACATGTATATTGGAAGAAAATCAAGGATTTGAGAACTTCACTTGATGGTGTTCATCTTTTCACGAACTGTTTCTTAAATTGTTGTGTTCCTTTTCTGAACAATGAAAGATTTGTTAGTTTTATAATGGAGGTCGGTTTGTGGCCTTCATTATTTCAATCTCTTGATCTCGATTCATCTTCTTTAATGATTCCAACTGCAACTGATTATTTCTTGAATACTAACTGCATTTCTAACCCCGGAGAACCTTTGGCATTTCCAACTTTGCCATGACGGTTGGTCGTGTGGGACTTAACCTTTTTCAACTTTATTTTGCCTTTGTGGGCATTTTGCTTTTGGTTTCTTTCAAAGTTTTCCATTTCAAAGCATCGGCCAATCATGGCCAGTCGGGGTCGACTTGATGCCCTTGCCGAGGCTGGGCGCCTTTTGAATATATCAGCTCGCTTTAAACGAGAACCTTGTAAATCGGTCTTGCCATCTTTTCTTTGCTTTATTTTTTAAACAAAGTTAAACTGAAAGGGATTTAAAGAAATATAAAAAATGGAATATATAATGAGTTTAAAACAGAGGGGTCCCTTTCGGGGAACAAAAAGACGGACTTATCTGGGAGTACATGCGGACTTCAATGAACATGACATGCCTTTTGGACTGGATGTCTGATCTGTGTAAATTGTCTGACTCTTAGAAACTCATCACAACCTTTGCCTTGAAACCAAAAAATCTTGCTCAGGACTGTGTTGATGCCATGGCTGTGTGGTTCCTCTTTTCGATCAATAGTGCCCTTTGCGGGTTTTCACTAGCTGATCTCTCTCATTTCTCTTCTCGCCATCACCTTATAGTGCCCTTTGCAGGTTTTCACTAACAAGACTCTCTCATTTTTATTTTCTCTACTCACCATTGCCCTACAGTGCCCATGAGGGTTTTCACCAATATGACTTTATCATTTTATTTCTCTCATTTGGTTGCATCCGATCCAAATAACTGTATTCTCCAATTCTTGAACATTCTTGCCGATTGATCAGAAGGACTTAAAAGGATTTGGGTAAAAAGAATTTGGATTAAACTACAACTTTGAAACCTTTCGGGCGAAACAATCGTCGAACCATTGTAACATATGCCCCAGTTTTTCAGTTTTGGGGAATGTGGATTTTATTTTTTGGTATGACCGAACCTTAGAGTGAGGCTGCCTACGTTTCCTTTCAGAATCAGGTCGGACGTAGTTCAATTAACTTGAACTTGTTTTGATTTTTGTTTTATTTTTCTTCTGTTTTGTTTTCTTTTGCTTCTTTTCTTTTTCTTTCTCTTTTTTTTTCTTTTCTTTTCTTTTCTTTTTCTTTCTCATTACATACAAGGTTCCAAAGAGGGTGGCCAAGGAAAAAGTATCTGGCTCAAAGGGTTAATAGTATCTGGGTAGTCAAAATGAAAGCCTTCGTCATCCCAATCAGAGAGCATTAAAACTGCGTAAAGGGTCAAACATAGCACCTTTTGACCGCGTCTGCATTGATAGTTGTATCGAGAATATTTCCTTTGATGTCTCCCAAATACAATACTCCCTTTTGGCAGCACTCTTGTTACAATGTATGGACCTTCCAAATCGAGGCAAATTTTCCTTTAGCTTCCTCGTGATACGGAAGAATACGCCTCAGAACTACTTTAAATTTCTTGGGCCGCACTTTTTTGTTGTAGGCACGGGCCATTCTTTATTGGTACAACTGCCTGTGGCAAACCGCAGTCAATCACTTTTCATCAACCAAAGTCATTTTCTTCGATCGGGTCTTGACTCAATCTTCATCCTCGAACTCGGTTTCAACAATGATCTGAAGAGAAGGAATTTCAACTTCTACTGATATCATGGCTACAGTGCCATAAACCAATCAAGTAAGGGTGGTTTTCATTTGGACTTGGTTTAGGCTTGTTGTCCCTTCTTTATTTATTTTCTTACAAGCCTTATCTTTGGCACATTCTATTTCTTGATTCATTATTTCAATGTCTGACATCGTTTTAGGATCTGGGCATGAAGTCCGCAAGCATGTCATGTTATTAAAATCTTCATTAACAAAACTGAAAAGAGAATAAGAAATGTGACAAGATTAATAAAAGAGACATTCATGGATGATGAAATATTGATTTCATTTATTTGAATTTTATGTATAAAAAAACAAAGAGAAGGGTTTACGTCAGAAAGTAAGACAGTAAAGTAAAAGAATTCGGATTACACCCTGAAATAACCCAAAATACAGAAAATATAGCAAGACCGACTACCGAGATTCTCGTCTGATAGAGAGAGTTTTGGGTTTGGCGCCCTATTTTGGGTTTCTTTTCTATTGCGGAAATGGCTACAATGGCTTTCAGAGCCGGATCAAATTCTTCAATTGCCCTTTTGAGGGTCCAACGGTCCTCTGTATCATGTCTCACTGCTACAGAGTTGTATTCACATCTAGCATCATCTTGGTGCGAGGGGGACTCGGGATTTGGCCGGTTCGGGGCCACTGGCTGCAGTAGACCTAGCTCGATTAGCTTTTGAAACAAACTTAAATATGATTCACCAATAGGGGTGAACTGATTCCTTCTGAGGAGCTCTCTTGGGGAAGAATTATATTGGGGAACATTTGGTTGGGGATTATATGGAGGTTGGTAGGGAGGGGCATTTCTGGGAGGTGGAGCTCGGTTTTGTGTATAATGTTGTGGCCGCGTATAAGGTTGCGCGTTCATCACCGCATAGAGAGGCAGTGCCACGGAATAGAAAACATCTTGATGGGGATAATATTGTTGTGGAATCTTATGAAGCATATATGATTGGTTGAATGACCTGCGGGGCCCCCTCAAGCTCAAAGACACCATGGCTCCCTCTTCCCTCTTGTTTCTGTTCATCAAACCCCCTGAACCATTCTGAACGGTCTCTGATGTGGCCTTAAAGGCAACATGACTCAAGATTTGGCCCTTTTTAAACCACTTTCGACCATCTCCCCAATTTTGATAGCCTCGACGAACGAATTACTCATAACGGACATCAGGTTCTGGAAGTAGTCCGCCTCTTGGGCCTGTAGGAAGACCGTAACCATTTATGCTTCATCCATTGGAGGTTTTACCCTAGCAGCTTGATTGCGCCATTTGACAGTATTCACGAAAATTTTCCGCAGTTTTCTTTTTCAAATTGGACAAAGAGTTCTCTTTTTGTATTTTTTCACTCTTGCTTCTTCTTTTTTTGGTTTTTTTCGCTCTTTGTTTTACTTTGTTATTTTTGTCACTCCTTTATTTCTTTTTCTTTCTTTTTTTTCACTCAGTTTATTTGATGACAATGATCGAATCTGATGGGGATTACCTACATATCATGACGCCGCATGAATCAGATCTTGCGTAATTTGAGAATATCGGGAACAAAGTACATAAGCTAGCTCTTTTTTTTCATTGGAAATTTTAGAAAGAAGACTTCTTAAAGGAGAAAGAAAATATTTTTTGGATTTTGATTGATTTTTCTTTGAACTTTTGGAAGAAAAACTTCTAAAGAAGGAAAAAAATATATTTTTGGATTTTGATTTGCAAATTTATTTGTTTGTTTATTTTTTCGAATGAAAGACTTCGGGAAAAAAAATTGGATTTAATGAAATTTTTTTTGAATTTTCTTAGGAAAGAATTCTAAGAAGGAATTAAGGAAAGGGAAAATATTTTTGGATTTTTTGAAATTTGGGGGCTGGAACCGATAAGGTTTGCCTACGTATCTCACATCTGGTGAGAATCAGACCGGCGTATTTCGGTTTAAATAAATGATAAAAAAATTATTTTGAAAATTGTGATTTTACACATTAGAACCCTTCAAAATTTTATTTAAAAAATGAGTACTTTATGAAATTTTGAGGAAATGTTCTTTCTCTCTCCCCTATTCAATCAATCTATCCTAAAGTCGGTCAACATTTGAGTAAATCCTATCAAATAATGTTACATGTAGCACAAAAAAAGAAGATGTTGGTCTGAAAAATTGGTACCTGCCCTAGACGGGCCCGGGCCCTGTGCCGAGTCCCGCTAAGTCCAATGCACATGATGCAAATAAAGCATAACCTACTAGGGATATTCATTGATTGTGGCTTGTTCTTCTAAGTTTTCAAATCCTTAAGGAGATGGTATCTAGATTTGGCCTACCCGAGTGGACGACCCGAGCCGAGGAGCGTCAAGCGTCATCAGTAGTAGAACAGCACTGGCTAGCCAACGGCTCTCCCACCTAAATATGTGTGACTAAATCCTTCACCATAAGCTGGTAGGCTAACTGGTTTTATCTCAAGATAGAAATTTTGTGAAGCTGGTAGGCAAACACAACATAACTACCTATCAGAAGACTCAGAGGGGTGCGAGAGAGGATACAATTTATATCACAGTTCAAATAAATATTAAAGCGGTAAATAAGCGACAAATAACACATTAGGCTCCCTGACATAATAATATCCAAAACATGATAAAAGTCAAACAAGAATCAATAAACAAAGCTCGAATTCTTATTAGTAGTCCCCAGCAGAGTCGCCAGAGCTGTCACACCTCTTTTTTTTCCCCACAACCCAATTTCGATGTTGAGTTAGAAGAGTTTTTTCAATTAAATTGACGATTTGAAAAGGGATCATTTATTATTTGGAGTCGCCACTTGGAATTGAGTTTTGGTGTTCCAAGTCACCTTTTATTTGAATCCCTCATCAAACGGAAGATTTGACTCCTTATATATGGTCTACGAAAACAGAAGACTGAGTAAGAATTCTGTTGACCGAGTGGAAGGTGTGAGGCACCCCTCGAGTCCCGTGGTTCTAGCATGGTCGCTTTTATTGACTTATGTCCGGCTTAAATCAATTTTTGGCTATTCTTGTATTTTTATTGGTTATGGCTTGTCTATTTATTACCACTTCACTTAATTTATTATATCTTATTAATTGTTTTGACCTAGATGCGGTATGCACACAAGGTACTTCTTAGAAATTAGATATTAAACCAAGGTACAGAATATACACATGGTTAAAACGTAATTATTTTAAATTTAAAGGCATCGAGACGCGGGAATACGCACATGATCCTTTTATTATTTAAGCATATCAATCCAAGGTTCGGGTATGAACACATGGGCTAATATTTAAAGCACATCTAAAGTTTTTCTAGTGTTTTACAGTATTTTACTTATTTTGTCTCTTTTATATTCGAGATATATATTGGTATATTTTTATTTATTTATTGCTATGAGTCTTGATTTAAATCGTAATTCATCTCGCTTTCTCATAATATTTTAGCACTCTTGAATTATAGGATATTAAAAGAGTTTGAGTTAATTAGCTAATTAATTACTTTGGAATGCAAGACTTGATTATTAAGCCTAAGTTATTTTAAAAGACCAATCATCGGCATACTTAATTTCTCATCGATTTAAGCTCAACCTTTCATTCTTTATTAATTCAAACCTAAACATGCTAAAAACATTTAAGAGCAACTAAAGTTTAATCATCTTTTTGCAATTTTTAAAATTATCACTACGATTGAACTATTTAATATATTATTGTTACTATTACTTTCTAAAGATTTAAAAGTAAAAATTAAGTAAAGTAGTAAAATTAACTAGCTAAATCATCTTAAAACTAAAACACATACAGAATATTTAATCTGTTATACTAGAAAGACATTCACATCACATATATACTAATTAGAGCACTTCTAAATTCTGCAATTTGCAAAAAAAGAAAGTCCTTATGCGAAATTTTACATAGGTTTCTACATTGAAGGTAAATCAATTTTATTATCATTATTTTTTACGATGCAAAATTGACAACCTTTTAAGGACTAATGGAGACCTCTGAATATATATATATTCTTACCCATGTTAAGAAAATAGAAAGTAAAGACCAAACTATGAATCTTCTTCTTCAAAAATACTGTATCCATTTAGCTAAAGGACCATCTCAACTTCTGAACGAAAATTAAATCAAACAGTAAGTATGAGATACCATAGCAATACTTTAACCAAACTTTAAGAATGATATTCTCATTTTTTATTTAACAATCTTCATGAAAACTAGTGAAAATCATGATATACTAGAATATAAAATAATAAATACTTAGTGTTGTATAATAAAATACTTCCTATAATTAATTTTTAACTTTAGCAGCAAATGAGTATTCAACTAACTATAAGTTATTTAGCACTATCTAGGGTATCGAAATCACGTTAAAAAGAAACTAAGGAGATAACTAAACAATAAAAATAATATTAAATAAGATAAACATCACATTAAACATTACAAACACATTAAATACATACAAATTAAAAGGCTGAAGAAACAAAGATAGAGGATATGAACCTTTGCAGAAGCTTTCAAGAATATAAAAGAAGACCCAGCAATTACAAGAAAACAGATGAAGACACCAAACGTAACCCGGATCCGAAACTCGAAATCAAAACTTCGTTTCTTTCAAAGTAAAAAACTTTTTCTCTTGATCCTTCTCACTTAGTTCTCTGTGGGATATAATCAGTGGCTTCCTCTCAGAATATGTGAAAAATCCCTCCCTAATATAAAGTGTATGCCCACTATATTATAGAATATGTGTGCTTAAAAAGTGATGTGTGGAGGATTAGGCAACAAGATGTGAGGAAGAGGGGCCTGATCGTGTGTGTGTGCGCAACGTGTGTGTGAAGTGATTAGTTAGATTGAAAATTTGTTAATCTTTTGGTTTTATTTTCATTTTTGTTTTCTTCTTCTTTCCTTTTTGTTTTTCTTTAAAAGATAAAATATAAAGATAAGATAATTAACTAACTAATTTTTAAACTAAAATAATATAAGCAAACTAAATTATTACACTATAATTTAAATGACACCCAAAATATACTAAAGCTAAGCTAACTTATTTACTATAATTCTAATTAAAATAAACCACATATATTTTGTAAATTTTCTTTTTCTCTTTATAAATAGAAATAAAATTTATACTATAAGCATGTGAATATGTTATTGTAATTTTTAACTTTTCTCAAATAAATAAAATAAAAGTTTAAAATATCAGGATTAGACCTAGAAAAACTATTTACCCTAAAATAGTATAAAATCCGGGTGTGGTCATAAATTAAGTGTTCACACTCAAGACTGTACGTCACATCAAAATAGGAATCAAGTACCCAATAGCAGACTCTTGAGTGACAAGTAAACTTTATTCGTCTCATTCAACCCACCTGAACACATCTCGCATTCACATCATACTCATCATATAGTCATTACCCCCCATCGAGCCATAAATTTCACTCATAGGGATACTACCGACGCATAAGTCCAAACACACAAGTTCTCACATCTGAAACTATCGAGCTTAAGTTGTGGTCTAACCCTGACCTCATGTCCTCCAGACTGGACCATCACCAAAACACAGAATACATATCACGAATTTCGTTCATAGGATCACAAGCCGGTAATGCACAACTGATACCAAGCGCTCACATGCGCACACAAATACGTGGAAGGAATTCAAAGAGTTATGTTTCAAGCTGAATCAATTCTGCATGATAGAATACAAGAAAGTGGAACTTTCCTAAGGGTTCGTCAGCCTCTCGAAGATAAGTACAGGCATCTCTGTACCAATCCGCAAGACTCTACTAAACCTGCTCAAGACTCGTGAGACCTATGTAACCTAGAATTCTAATACCAACTTGTCACGACCCAAAATCTCACCTGTCGTGATGGCGCCTATCTTAATATTACGCAAGCCGGCATTCTCAATAAAATACCATATCTTTTAAATTTGAAAACATAATATTTAAATTCAGCGGAAGAAATCTCACAAATATAGATATAAATACTCCCAAAACCCGGTGTCACTAAGTACATGAGCATCTAAATGAATACAAAGCCTGACCGATTAAAACCACTATCTGAAAATATATAACGGTACAATATCTGTGAGGAAGAGAGACAAGGTCAGCGGACACCAAGCAGCTACCTTGATAGTCTCTAACTGGCAACACACTGAGGTCTAACAGCCATCGTGTCCGGAAGCACCGGGATATGCACACGAGGTGCAGAGTGTAGTATGAGTACAACCAACTCAATAAGTAACAAGACTAACCTCTGGGCTGAAAGTAGTGACGAGCTCCGAAGGTACAGTCTAGTACATAAATAATGGTACAGAAATGTAGGCATGCTTTCAAGTTCAACAGTTAAACTCAGTACACACAAAATAGATCAATACTGCATGATATGAGGAATGTGATATCTCAGTGGAAAGACCTCATGTGCTACTGGTCACTAATCATTAGGTTACTCGGTACTGTTTATGGCCAATCCAGCCCAGGGATATTCCATCCCGTATATATATACACATCGACTGACAGTCAGTCACTCAATACCGTATAAGGCCAATCCAACCCTGGGAAATTTATCCCCAATGTAAATGATACGGACAAGATCCATGTCCAGGGAAATTCAGCACAATATAAATAAGTTGTCACGACCCAAAATCCATTAAAGGTCGTGATGGCGCCGAACACCGCTGTCAGGCAAGCCAAAAATAAATACTTAATTTGGTTCTTAACTTAATATTTTAGAAATCATATTTTTCTTCAATTAAACAGTAAAAGATGGAATCTACTATATGAATAATAATATTTTACAACAATTTCAATACAGTACAACCCATAATCACCCCAAAATCCGGTGTCACAAGTGCATGAGCCTCGACTAGGAATGTAAAATAAAATACAATATCTGTCCGGAATACAAATTCGGACAGGAGAAATATAATACTTTGAAGGATACTCTGTTGGCTGCGGACTCGTAACGTGGAATGCAGCTCACCTAAGTCCCCGCAATAACCGAGCTTTTGCGCACACAAGGCCACTAGACATATATGCACCTGCACAAAAATGTGCAGCAAGTGTAGTATGAGTACGTAAATCAGCGCGTACCCAGTAAGTATCCCGCCTAACCTCGAAGAAGTAGAGACGAGGGATCGAATTCGACACTTACTACGGGCTATAAATAAAATGCCAATGATATAATTAAGCATGGATTACGTAGAAGGGCTACAAGCTCAATATTATGAAATAAGTAAACAATTCTATTATTCATAAGAAATTTCCAAATTTATTTTCGTCATTTAATATTTTTTATATCTCGGGCCAATGAAAGTAATATCAATTATTATCAATTCCAAAAATATATCATGCGCAAATCATGTCGAGGTCGTACGGCCCGCTCCAACATAAATATTTAAAATGTGCATTGCCGAGGGTCGAACAACGCGAACCATAGATGCATCTATTTAACCTGCTGAGGCGTTCGGCCCGTTCCACAAAAAGAAAACACATTAAACAACCAATTCAAGATTTATTAAGGGGCAAATATTCAAAAGATTTTGAATTCCCATTTAACGGTCAAGTAGATGAAGTTTAACCTTTTTACAATTCCTTTATCGAGTTTCTAAATGTTTTAAACAATTAATTTAACAAATAGGCACAACATCGCAAGTACAACATGATATGGGTCCTAGACTACCCGGACATAAGCATAATAATAGCTACGCACGGACTCTCATCACCTCGTGCGTACGTAGCCCCCACGGGTAGGAGCACCTAATGATTTGATTCACCTATGGGGTTAATTCCCTCTTACAAGGTTAGAAAGGAGACTTACCTCGCTCCGAAATTCCATAACCGGCTCTCAAGCCCTTCCAATAACTCAAACTGATGCCCAACGCTCCAAAACTAGTCAATAAATGTGTAAACCCATAAATATATACTCTAATACTCATTATAATTCAATTTACAACAAATTCCTAACTCCGCTTGAAAAGTCGATAAAAATCACCCTCGGGCCCACGTGCCCGGATTCCGAAAATTTTCGAAGATAAGCTTTACCCATGACACCACGAACTCAAATATATAATTTATTCCAAATTACATGTCCAATTTCGTTGTCAAAATTCAAAAATATCCATTTTCTAGGTTTTCTACCAAAATCCCAAATTTTTACAAATTTTCAAGTCTAAATCCATATATAATCCAAGTATTTAACTTGCAATAGGTGGGAATCACTTAACTTGACATAGATGACGAAAATCTCCCTTCCAAGAGCTCCAAAAATCGCCCAACCAAACGAAAAATGGGTGAAATGAACCCAAACCCCGCTAAAACAAAACATTCTGCCCGGCCCGACTTTCCGCATCTGTGGTACACCAGCCGCACCTGCAGAAATTCCATCACACCAGCCGCACCTGCGGCTCCAGCTCGGCCCAACAATCCCCGCATCTGTGCCCCATGTAGTGCATCTGTGCGTCCGCTTCTGCAGTTCTTAATGCGCAGATGCGGTCCCGCTTATGCAAAACTTGACCGCATCGACGGTCCCAGCCAGAACCGCTTCTGCGACTCTCTTGGCCGCTTCTGCGGCTCCGCACCTGCGGCCAAAACCTCGCAGATGATTACACCAGGTACAAGTTGCCTTAGCATTTCTTCCAAGTCCAAACTCAATCAGTTAACCATCCGGAATCCACCCGAGGCCCTCGGGACCTCAACCAAATATACCAACATGTCCCAAAATACATTACGAACTTAGTCGAGCCTTTAATCACATCAAACAACGCTAAAAACACGAATCACCCTCCAATTCAAACTTAATGAACTTTGAAACTTCAAACTTCTACAATTGATGCCAAAACCTATCAAATCACGTCCGTTTGACCTAAAATTTTGTACACAAGTCACAATTGACATTACGGACCTATTCCAACTTCCGGAATCGGAATTCGACCCAGATATCAAAAAGTCCACTCTCGGTCAAACTTCTTAAAATTATCCAAATTTCCAACTTTCGCCCAAATGACCCCAAAATGACCTACGGACCTCCAAATCTACTTCCGGACCGCTCCTAAGACCGGAATCATCATACGACACTATTCCCAGACTAGGAATCCCAAATGGACGTTGATATCATTGAAATGCACTTCAACTCAAATTTATGAAATTCTTCCAAAAATGCCAACTTCTACAATAGGCACCGAAATGCTCCCGGGTCATCCAAAATTCGATCCGGACATACGTCCAAGTCCAAAATCACCATACGAACCTGTTGGAACCTTCAAATCCCGATTTCGAGGTCGTTTACTTAAAAATCACACTTTAGTCAATTCCTTCAACTTAAAGCTTCCGAAATTAGAATCTTCTTTCTAAATCAACTTCGAACTTCCCGAACTTAAATTTCGACCACGCGCACAAGTCATAATACCTGAAGTGAAACTACTCAAGGCCTCAAACCGCCGAACGACGCGCTGGAGCTCAAAACGACCGGTCGGGTCATTACATTCTCTCCCACTTAAACATACGTTCGTCCTCGAACGTGCTAAGAACTGCTCTGGAGTTATCTGAAATTGTTGGTCAACACCTCGTGCACTACCCATGCTACCACAACCCAGTTGAGCACACTAGCTCGAGCCAATCTGAAGATCTTCCTCTTTATTTAGTCAAGTTAGCCTTAGAGCCAAATTCTAACATCTGAAATTCTCTGCCATGCATGTTTCCAACATACAAACGCCTTATTAAATCACCACATGATGCACCAATACATGCTTGCATACCTTGTCGGAATCCATACCATGCACCGCATAATTCACATGACCATAATGACATCCCCTGATAATAACAACCGAAATCCCATGAATCAGATGCTCACAGCACACCTCACGAAGCATATAAGTCTCGTTTCAACTCTTGCCATACTGCCACAACATAAGGGGTGTGTAGAAATTCATAACCAACTTCCGAGTCGAAAAATCATTGAGTCCCTCCTCCTGACAAGGACCATTACCCCATTATGAACCAAATAAAGATATTTTCCCTTTAATATGCTTCATATAAATCGGATCGCACTGATCCCAGGTCCAAAAATCTCGTCTCACCCAGTACAAGTCATTCCGGCAATAAGCCACCACAAACACTACCAAAGGTCTCATATGATGCCACCATGTGCCAACAATCCACAAACTCGAATGTGGTACATAAGGAAAACGAACTCTGGAAAGGACTACTTAACCCACGTAACTAATTTAAACAACCGAAAAGATGTTATGAACCTTCCCCAGGAACTGAGAAGTAAAACACATAAGAATAAGTATAGGGAAGTGTACTCAACATCACACTAATGCGGCGTGCAACCCGATCCACACATGACACCGTTGCGGCGTGCAACCCGATCCAACCATGATACCAGTTGCGGCGTGCAACCCGATCCAAACAATATCTCCATGGCGGCGTGCCACCCGATCCACACATAGTAATAAGTGGGGAAATACCCATCAAGCCAGAAATGTTTATACCTTACGAAATGCCCGAATACCAACCATAAGAATGCCAAGTGCATACTACAAATCCTGAGGAGACGGGTAGCGTCATACGCTATAAAACTCAAGCACAACTAAGGTGCGATATATGACCTGCATCTCGAGAGCCATCCTGCTCACATAACACCACTGCTACGCGAGACCTCAACACATTGTACAATTAATCAAGCTGACTCACGACCCACATGGCACAATAGAGTATTATATGAAATAGCTGGCGACGAAATTAACATCCCACGCCTGAATACTCCTCCATAAAAAATGCTATGCTGAATGAACACACCAGGCTGGTGTAGAATACACATCCACATCTGGACCCATCAACGGACCCCAAACTGATTATGATCATAATATGCTTGGGCAAATACCCTCTCAAGGATCCACAATGACCTTTTTCCCATGACATACAAGAACAGCCATCAAATCCGGAACAAACTTCCATACTTTACAACCAACTGAATAGAGCGCCATTTAGGCCTAAACTCTCACATTAGCGATAGTACCAAATCTCCATACTTGGTTTCAATCTTTAATTAATCAAGTGACTACATGTCACACTTATACAATCTTCCCGTGGGATACACTCCCACGACCCTCTGCACCAGGTAACAAGTCTACACATCCATACCACCGGTCACACTAATGTTGAAAAGCAAATCAAGAAGCCGCAAATCAGTACACAAATCCTCTTACACAGGACATCGATCTCAGTGATGCTAAGGACAATACCAACTTACTTTAAACATCTGAATTCTTCCCTGCTTACCCAAGCTCGTGACATTATTGTCGACATCAACTGCAACCTTGATCCTCAACTTCTAATTCCCATGCCGCTCACTGCACCTAACATAACAATACGCAAGAGTACAAGAATTTCATCGTAACTCCCGAACCACCAATAGGGTACACACTTCATCATATAGAAACTTTTCACTTTACTCATTTCAGGAGAACCATTACCCCACGTGACTGAATTCCCATAACCGCAGAAAATACAAACCTCGAGTGGTGGTCTAAACCACCATAATTCTTCCGGGCTCCATCTACACATAATAGACCATAATACTCGAATGCCTCTAAATAAGATCAATTACGGCGGCCGTCAAACCTTGCACGTACCTCCACAAATCACATATATACTTAACACGCTGAAGGAACTGATCATTGCCACCATCATGCCAATTCAACCATTGCTAACCAAATCTGAATTCTTCTAATTTACTCTGGACTTGCCTTAGGAATAATAATAGCTCTATTTAAAACATAACAAACACAAATCCGCACTCATCCGGAGTGACCTTATTTCACGAGACCATGCTGTCTCAAAACCCACAAACCATCACATACTTTCCTTGTGTGCATATTCGCATCTTCAACGGATACACTCATTATGATAATTTCCCTATGATTCCGAAGTTATTTTCTCCCATTCTTCCACTGCTAAACCGCATACCGAAGATAACATAGAACACTTCAAGCCCCTTTTATAATCCGCTGCAACAGCTCGATACTTAACCATACTACGGACTCGAAATCCTTAGGCACCACACTTTAACTTTAGAATCCACTAGGACCGTTGTTGAGAGTCACCCACTCTGACTTGGTCCCGGATATAATCAAACCCCAAGGCTCTGCTAGCACATGAACACCATCTCAAAGAAGCACCATGCTGAATCACTTTCCTTGTAAATCACATCTACGCAAAGCATAAACTCCGAGTCTTCCCAAAGCCTGAACATGAATCGACAAGACCAATTATAGCACACATTCCTCAATTCCTTGGCTCAAATCACCATTGATGTTCTCTTTCTTTAGTCGTAATAACCAACCGATATGCCGATAACTAGAAACCTCACAAGTAGATAACCATGTAATCCAATCATAGACGGTGGGGCTCTCCTACTTAGCTTGAAGATACCATTGCATACCTTTGGAACCCACCGAAACTCCTTATCCCCCATTGACATGATTTTGCACAATCAACCCGCCAAATTCCTCGAAATCCTTATGTCAAACATTTCATGAACATTCTGAATCACTAGCCACATTCACATATTCGACCTCTTACTAGATAGCCAGTAAAATACTTCATAGAGGCTTCGTCGACACCACGCAACCACCAGCCTGCTCACAGGAGATAACTCACCTGTGGAAAGTCCATGCCGACACCTTCCAACGACGCTGCACTGAGTACCATTACTATGAAATCCTTAAACCATCCTGAGCATGTGCTTATTCACCAGCTGTACAAGCCCGTTCACTCCCCATTGACATCAACTAAACATGCGACGATACATTCCAATCCAAAGTCATGTTGTATCCTTTTTCATATCAAGCAACTCCTTCCTGTCGCACCCAATCTTCCTCAATATAGCAGCCAATATTCGAAATCAAGCACATAGACCTAGTCACTGTCTACCATGAATCCCAAATCACTCTAACTTCCCCCAAGGCGTGTGGCTATCCTACCACAGAACCAATATACTCCTCCGCCACTCTCCCACTTTGGTCAAACTCACTCCTTTAAGCGACTACTCGACTCATGTTTCTCACACTTGGCCTTCTAGAAGTTTATCCACTGTCAGACACCTCCCTCATGTCCTTCCTCATCCCTCAATGCCCATTTGTTGCCTTGAGTCAAATCCATCTCTGCAACACTTGAACCAATAGATCGCTACCAACTTTAAACCTCCCCGAAGATCATCTTCCTTGAGCCCTCAACACCCGGGCCACCGATTAAGTCCTGAACCACCGCACACTGTGATCTCTGACAGCTGCTTCCCTGGCACTATCTCACACTACTCTGCCCTGAAGGCAACTTGATGAAGACCATGACACCGGCGAACCTTAACGCGTTCAACAAGGACTACGACACCACATCATATATGAAAATTCCACCACGCTCGAAAATATCAAGTCTCATTACTCCATCAACCCAAACTTGAACATTTATAGTCTGATTGCCTTTCCTCCGCCGGAAATAATATACTGAATCTCTGAATTATGCATTGAGTAAACCTCCTTCCAAGTCATTCACTGCCTCGACGCATAGACAAGCATCCCACCAATACATAAACATTGTGCGATGGAAATGCACGAATCGTCATAACAATCAATGCCAACTCTCAAAACCTTAGGTAATACTGATACTGAGCTGAAACGATAGAATGGCCTTTCACAAGATGACGACAATAGCCCAAAGCAAATTCGCAGGGAGAAACATCCTACACCACATCTGTAGTATCATTTAAATTCCTCGATTCCCAATTTATAACAAGCGCTTTACGTCGCATAAGATTGAATAGGAAGGAAATGAAGGCATAAGCCTCAAAGGAATCAAATCGCACGATGAGGAATCAAGAAGGGAAGTGCTTCTAACAGTCATATAGCCTCTCGAAGATAAGTACAGACGTCTCCGTACCGATCCGCAAGACTCGCTCATGACTTTGAGACCTAAGTGAACCTAGTGCTCTGATACTATGTTGTCACGACCCAAAATCCATTAAAGATCGTGATGGCACCGGACACCGCTGTCAGGCAAGTCAAAAATAAATACTTAATTTGGTTCTCATCTTAATATTTTAGAAATCATATTTTTCTTCAATTAAACAGTAAAAGATGGAATCTACTGTGTGAATAATAATATTTTACAATAATTTTAATACAATGCAACCCATAATCGCCCCAAAATCCGGTGTCACAAGTGCATGAACCTCGACTAGGGATGTAAAATAAAATACAATATATGTCCGGAATCCGGCCCTCGGGGTCTCAACTAAATATACCAACACATCCCAAAATACATTACGAACTTAGTTGAGCCTTTAAATCACATCAAACAATGCTAAAAACACGAATCACCCTCTAATTCAAACTTAATGAACTTTGAAACTTCAAACTTCTACAATCGATGCAGAAACCTATCAAATCACGTCCGTTTGACCTCAAATTTCGCACACAATTCACATTCGACATTACAGACCTATTTTAACTTCCAAAATCGTAATCCGGCCCCAATATCAAAAAGTCCACTCCCGGTCAAACTTCTTAAAATTATCCAAATTTTCAACTTTCGCCCAAATGACCCCAAAATGACCTACGGACCTCCAAATCCACTTCCGGACGCACTCCTAAGACCAGAATCATCATACTGAGCTATTCCCAGAATCGGAATCCCAAACGGACGTTGATATCATTGAAATGAACTTCAACTCAAATTTATGAAATTCTTCCAAAAATGCCAACTTCCACAATAGGCGCTGAAATGCTCCCGAGTCATCTAAAACCCGATCCGGACATACGCCTAAGTCCAAAATGACCATACAAACCTGTTGGAACCTTCAAATCCTGATTCTGATGTCGTTTACTTAAAAATTACACTTTAGTCAATTTCTCCAACTTAAAGTTTCCGAAATTAGAATCTTCTTTCCAAATCAACTCCGAACTTTCCGAAATTAAATTTCGACCACACGCACAAGTCATAATACCTGAAGTGAAACTACTCAAGGCCTCAAACCGCCGAACGACGCGCTGGAGCTCAAACCATTGGTTGGGTCATTACATAAGTAAGGCAAGTCCATGCCTTGGGAAGTCCATCCCGAATATATAATCATCTACGCTCACTGGGGTGTGTACAGACTCCGGAGGGGCTCCTTCAGACCAAGCGTAATATAAAGTCGATACGGCCTACGGCAGGCAGGCAATCCCGATCCGTATAATAAATAAGCCTATAAGGCCTGCTGCAAGCGGGCAGCCCCGATCCATATAATAATAAATCCTATAAGGCCTGCTGCAAGCGGGCAGCCCGGATCCATATAATAGTAAAGCCTATAAGGCCTGTTGCAAGCGGGCAGCCCCGATCCATATAATAGTAAAGCCTATAAGGCCTTCTGCAGGCGGGCAGCCCCGATCCATATAATAGTAAAGCCTATAAGGCCTTCTGCAGGCGGGCAGCCCCGATCTATATAATAATAATATATATAAAGCCAATATGGCTTGCTGCAGCGTGCAGCTCGATCCCATAAATATCCTCACAATGGATGAATATGACTGAGTGTGAAATGTACATTTTTAAAACAATTAACTCAACAGCAACACGATCTCATGAGTCCCAAAATATATCGGCATGTAGCCTAAACATAATCTTTAATAGGAGCCTCAACTCAATTTCTCTAACACGTGGAGGATATAAGGATAATAACATGATTATTTAATTTTTCAACTCCACAGAATTTATTTAAGTCACAATTTCTCGAGTGCACGCCCACACGCCCGTCGCCTAACATGTGCGTCACCTCTAAACAATTAATATAACACTAAATTCGGGGATTCGTACTCTCAAAACCAAGTTTAGAAGTGTTGCTTACCTCAAACCGTGCAATCCTTTATTCCAATATGCCCTTGCCTCGTGAATTTGTCTCTGAACGCCTCGAATCTAGTCACAATAATTCAATACAGTCAACACAAATTTTAGGAATCAATTCCATATGAAAATTCTACATTTTCCAATAAAATCCGAAACTCAACCCAAAAATTGACAGTGGGGCCAACGTCTCGAAACCCGACAAAAGTTACGAAATATGAACGCCCGTCCAACCATGATTCCAACCATACAATTTTTACCGACATCAACTCAACCTCCAAATCCACAATTAAAGTCTATAAAAATTTCTACCATTTTCAACCCAATTCACTTATTTAGGTATAAAAATAATAATGGACTCGGGTATTTTAACCAAAATTGAGTTAAGAACACTTTCCTCAATGTTTTCCTTCAAAATCTCCCGAAAATCGCCTCTCCCCGAGCTCCAAATAATTAAAAATATTTTCAGATCTTAAACATTTTGTCTAGGTTCACATTTGCGAATGAACAATATTGCAAGTGAACAGTACCGCCAATGAACTATGTTCGCAATTGCGATAAATTGTTCGTAATTGCGAATGAACAGTACCTCACCAGAAACCACCAAACTCAAACTTCTCCGAAATAATCCGAAACCACCCTGAAACTCATCCGGAACCTCCCGAACACAAACCATATATGAATTTCAATCATAAAACACGCTACGGACCTGCTCGAGCACTCAAAATACTGAAAAGAGGTCGTCTTGACCCGATATTGACCATGGTCAAACTCTAAATCCTTAACTTAACTAGTTTCTCAACCAGTGATCCAAAATACACCCGAGCCCCTCGGGACCCATCAAATCATACCAACAAGTTCTAAAACATCATACGAACTTAGTCAAAACTTCAAATCACATCAAACAACGCTAGAACCAAGAATTATACATCAATTCAAGCTTACGAAACTAAGAAATTCTAACTTCTATATTCAATGCCGAAACCTATCAAATCACTTCCGATTGACCTCAAATCTTGCACATAAGTCATAAATGACATAACGGGGCTATAAAACTTTTCAGAACTGGATTTTGACCCCGATATCAAAAAGTCAACTCCCCGGTCAAACTTTCCAAAAATTCAACTTCCGTCATTTCAAGCCAAATTTCACTATGGACTTCCAAATAATTTTTCCGGACACGCTCCTAAGTGCAAAATCACCATACGAAGCTATTGGAATCATCAAAACTCCATTTCGGGGTCGTTTACATATAAGTCGATATCCTGTCACTATTTTAACTTACACTTTAAACCTTAGAACTAAGTATTCCAATTTATTCCAAAACCTCGCCGGACCCGAACCAATCACCCCGGCGAGTCACATAACAACTGTAAAGCATAAATTAAGTAGTAAATGTGGAAATATGATTGTAATACTCAAAACAAACGGCCGGGTCGTTACAAAAGCTTAGAGCTACGGTTTGGAATTCATTTCTTTCGGGCTTCTTCTTTTCTTTCTTCTTCAGTTGTGTCTTCTTTTAGCCATTACACTCACATCATTTCTAGTTTCAAAAAAATTATAATATTGGAAATTACTCTAGTTCTTATTTTTAATTAAATAGGGAAAATTATTCTCTTGAATATTTCTTTATATTTTCTTATTTAATGGGCAAGAATATTTCCGTTGTCAGTACTAACTCCATTATGGAGTAACTTTTCTTATGTTGGGAGAATGACGGATCTTAATATTTTTATATAATAGTAGATATTATTCCTCAATTTCACATACTTGAGCTGAAGTTTTTCATTTAAATTTTATCTGCTTTATAGTTAGGTGTTATTTAATTTGTTAACATCCATCTATTTCGTACTATATATTAACTTCTTACTAATTTTGTAATCGAAAGAGGTGGAAGAAGTAATATAGTTAATTTTGGTATTGATAGATGTTAACTTTTAGTTGGTGACATCTAGATCTTATATGTTAAAATTGACTCTACACTATTTGTAATAGAAAGAGGCGAATATTGTAGTAATCAATTCTAACAAGTAGGGTAACCGAAAGGGACTTACTAAAAAGAGCATGTTTTAGTTCAAGTATATATTTCTGGTTCTTTAATATTACCATTTTAACGATTAATTCGTATAACTGAGAGGAGTGCAATTAATTGTTCAACTATAGTAATAATATATAAATGTAATCGTGAGAGGCATTTATACATTTCTGAGAAATAGAAATTGAAGAATAAATATATCTACTGTATAATAAAAATATTAAGTTAAGTCAGGATCCCAGCACCTTTTTATTATATTTGTGAAAAAAACAAAATATTTTTTATTGCTCTATTCATGCATATATAGTTAGTTAATTCACAACTCAACTCTTTCTGATTTTCTCAAGTAGTAATTAAAACAAGAAACGGCTGTAGAATAGATAAACCAATCTTTGTTGGTTCGACATCTTTCTATACTATTATTTGACAGAGTACGAGTTAGAATTTTATACACGCCAGACACTCGTCAAATATAAAGGGATTTTGTCACTTACCCCAAATTTCCTCCGTAGGATGTCGTGATGGCACCTAGTCTCTAAGACTAGGTAAGCCTATCAATGCGGAATAATAATAAATATCTTAAATAAATAAACTTCAATTCAAACAATTTCAACTCCCAAAACCCGGTAGAAATAAGTCACAAGCTTCTAAGAATTTATTCTCCATGTCTCTATACATCAGAGTCTAAAACAAATAAGGGAGACAACATAGTAAGATAGAAGGGGACTCCAGAGTCTGCGGACGCTGGCAGATATACCTCGAAGTCTCCTCATACAGTTAGTTTACTGATGCCTGATCTGATAAGATGTACCTGGATCTGCACAAAAAGATGTGTACAAGCGTAGTATGAGTACACCACAGTGGTACCCAGTAAGTGCCAAGCCTATCCTCGGTAGAGTAGTGACGAGGTCAGGTCAGGCCCTACTGGGGAATAAATAATGACATGATAAAATGTTCAAACAATATAATAAGATAAAATGACAATAAAAATAAATCAAGTAGTATGTCACATTAGATTACACCAAATAATGGCAATTAATATCTCGTGGAAACAAAACAAAATTTCCTTTCAACTTCAAGAAAATCACAACAAATAATCAAAGGCAACTGTAGCCATAAATCAATATCAACAAGGGCACTCCCGAGATACCGCCTCGTAGTCTCAAATCATAAATAAATTCACAGTATCTCGTTTCCTTATCTCACCACGGGAGCGTTCACAATTTATTTGAAAGAAAATATTTTTCCGAAATAGCATCCTGCGTTTTAGCCATTCTTATCACACTGCATGACTTCTAGTAGATTCTCCTACTAGCCACGCATATCAAGCTACCCTTATCTCACCACATGCGTTTCAATACCCAGACCTTATACCACCGCATACGTATCAATATCACAATATATCACAATTTGCACCTCAAGTGCTCAAATAATTTAACTTGCCAAAATAATTCAACAACAATATTTTTCCACAATAAAGAGCTCACGGCTCATGCCAAAATAAATTATCAATAATATTTTTCCATAATAAAGAGTTCACGGCTCCATCACAATGAGTACGAAAATCTTACAAAAATATTCAGGAATAAATAATTAAGGAAAATAATATTTCAAAATCTTTAATACGTTGCTTCAATATCAAATTTAAAAATGTCAAATACTTCATATTAATAATATTTAATTTAAAGATGTCACGACCCAAAATTTCCCACCGTCGGGACCGTGATGGCGCCTAACATTTCACTTGCTAGGCAAGCTAACGTTAGAGAATCATTAAACCAATTCCTTATTCCCATTCAGTAATTAATAATAATTAACTAAGATAAAATATAATAAGTGCGGAATATCATAAAACCGTATTAATTACTACCACCCGGATTTGAAGTCACAATTCACGTGCATTTTAGAATTTACTACAAGTAATAGTCTGAAAGAAATACAACTGTTTGAATGAAAGAAAATAGTAGGACATAAAAGATAGAAGAGGACTTCAAGGTCTGTGAACGCCGACAGATCTACCTTGAGTCTCGGGACAGCGGACCAATAGCAAAATCTCGATCAACCTGGGCCGGTACCAAAATCTGCACAGAATGTGCAAAGTACAGTATCAGTACAACCGACCCCATGTACTGGTAATTGTCAAGCCTAACCTCGACGAAGTAGTGACGAGGCTAAGGCAAGGCACCTACAAATCAACCTGTACAATTTAACAGTGTATATACAAATAACAGAAATGAAGAACTAAACAGGAAATGTCGGGAGGGGAACATACTGAGAGGAATACAAGATAAAGAACTACAACAGAATGATCACTGGAGCAATCAATATACCATAAATCAACAATAATAGTGAATACAGTAAGAAAAAATGCACGGCATCACCTTTCATGCTTTTACTCTCAATCTCACCATAAAATTAATAGAAACGACACGGCATCACCCTTCGTGCATTAACTCTCATATCATGGCACGGCATCACTCTTCGTGCTTTTATACTTACAATATGGCACGGCATCACCCTTCGTGCATTAACACTCACAAAACGGCATGGCATTATCCTTCGTGCATTAACACTCATAATATGGCACGGCATCACCCTTCGTGCATTAACACTCACAATATGGCACGACATCACCCTTCGTGCATTAACACTCTCCCTTGCCATAATGCAATGCATAAATAACAACATGGAGATAGAATAACAAGTACAAACCTTACTTCAACATTCGGCTCCACAATATAAATCTCAACTTTTAAATGAATACTCGATTACCAACAGAAAATCCGTCACCATGATAATGACGATCAATTTAACAACACTTAAATATGTAGCAATTAGGCATAGAAAAGAGACAATATAAGAAAACGGAAGAAACATGGAATACAGGTAAATTGGCGGAGCATAAGTACTCTTCACCTCACATATATGCCGCTCACATGAATTTCACTTAGCAAATAATCTAAGGTTCCTAATTCCCTCAAGTCAGGGTTAGACACAACACTTACCTCGCTTCGAAGGCCACTTAATTCTCAATCACAGCTTTTTCTTTGGAATTCACCTCCAAACCACTCGTATCTATTAAAAAATGACTCAATAATATCAAATATTACTAAAGAAATCATTGATATTGCATAAATTAAATTTTTCAAATTTTCCTCCAAAAAGTCAAAAAATTGACCCTAGGCCCGCTTGGTCAAAACCCGAGGTTCGGACCAAAATCCATTTACCTCTTCAACCCCGAGCCTGAATACGTAATTAGTTTTGGAATCCGACCTCAAATTGGGGTCTAAATCCTCAAATTTTCGAAATCCCTAGTTTCTACCCTAACCCCTAATTCTACCAAGAAAACTCTAAAATTTAGGTTGATAATTCATAAAATGCAATGGGTAATTAAAAGAAAGTGGTTTAGAATCACTTACCAACACTTTGGGGAAGAAATGGCTCTTGAAAATCGCCTCTCACCGTTTGCTTTTTGAGAAAAATGAATTTTTGGCTAAATCCCGTGTTTGGATTCTGTTAAGTGCTGGGCGACAGTGTTCATCGCGTTCGCGAGAGCATTATCGCGTTCGCGAGAGCATTATCGCGTTCGCGAAGAGTATAGGCTGCCAAGTCTTCGTGTTCGGGTAGGCTACCCCCCCCCGGCCTTCGCGTTCGCGATGAAGGAACGATCGACTCTCCCCCAGGTGTGCCTAACACTATGCGTTCGCGATGAGCTGGTCGCGTTCGCGAAAGGTAACGCCCCCATCGCTTAGCGTTTGCGACCAAGCCCTCGCGTTCGCGAAGATGAAAACTTCAGCTGCCTTGTTTTACTCTTCGCGTTCGCGAGAGTACCTTCGCGAACACGAAGAAGGACATGCCAGAACACCTGTTGCAGCAAAATACTAGATTTTCAAAGCGCAAAACATCTCGTGGCCTATCCGTCACTCACCCCTCTCGAGGCTCCAAACCAAACATGCACACAAGTCTAAAAATATCATACGAACTTGATCGCGCGATCAAATCGCCACAATAACACCTAGAACTACGAATTTAGCACCAAATCAAATGAAATTCTCAAGAACACTTTAAAATTCATATCTTCTCAACTCGGCGTCTGAATCACGTCAAATCAACTCCGTTTCTCACCAAATTTCACAGACGAGTCTTAAATATCATAATGAACCTGTACCGGGATCAGGAACCAGAATACGAACCCGGCACTAACAATGCCAAACATCAATCAATTCTTAAAAACAATTAATTTTCAGACTTTTAATTTTCATCAAAAATTCATAACTTGAGCTAGGGACCTCCGAATTCGATTCTGGGAATACGCCCAGGTCCCATAATTCGATACGAACCCACCGGGACCGTCAAAATACGGATCCGGGCCCGTTTACCAAAAATATTGATCGAAGTCAACTAAAATCAACTTTTAAGACATAAATTCTTATTTTCATCAATTTTCAACATAAAAGCTTTCAGAAAACATGCCCGGACTGCGCGCGCAAATCGAGGAAGGTAAAATGAGATTTTTAAGGCTTAAAAGAGCAGATTCGAGTTCTAAAACATAAGATGACCTTTTGGGTCATCACATTCTCCACCTCTAAAACAACCGTTCGTCCTCGAACGGACATAGAAAAGTACTTGGGCTGGTAAAAAGGTGGGGATATCTACTCCGCATATCGGACTCGGACTCCCAAGTAGCTGCCTCAATAGGCTGACCTCTCCACTGCACTCGAACTAAAGGGTAACTCTTTGATCTCAACTGGCAAACTTGCCGGGCTAGAATTGCCACCGGCTCCTCCTCGTAAGTTAAACCCTTGTCCAACTGGACATAGCTGAAATCTAACACATGGGACGGATCACCGTGATACTTTCGAAGCATGGACACATAGAATACCGGATGAACAGCTGCTAAACTAGGTGGCAACGCAAGCCTGTAAGCCACCTCTCCCACTCTCTCCAGAATCTCAAAAGGTCTGATATACCTAGGGCTCAACTTGCCCTTCTTTCTGAACCTCATTACACCTTTCATGGGTGATACCCGAAGTAACACTCTCTCTCCGACCATGAATGCAACATCACGAACTCTACGGTTGGCATAACTCTTCTGCTTGGACTGAGCTGTGCGGAGTCGATCCTGAATAATCTTGACTTATCCAAGGCATCCTGTACTAAGTCTGTGCCAATAACCGAGCCTCTCCCGGCTTGAACCACCCAACTGGCGACCGACACCGCCTACCATATAATGCCTCATAGGGAGCTATCTGAAAGCTCGACTGGTAACTGTTGTTGTAGGCGAACTCTGCAAGGAGCAAGAACTGATCCCAAGAACCTCCAAAGTCTATGATACAAGTGCGGAGCATATCCTCCAAGATCTGAATAGTACGCTCGGACTACCCGTCCGTCTGAGGATGGAATGTTGTTCTCAAATCAACCCGCGTACCCAACTCACGTTGCACTGCCCTCCAAAAGTACGAGGTAAACTACGTACCTCGATCACAAATGGTAGACACAGGCACACCGTGAAGACGGACGATCTCCCGAACATAAATCTCTGCTAACCGCTCCGAGGAATAAATAACTGCCACAGGAATGAAGTGCGCTGACTTAGTCAGCCTATCCACAATAACCCACACGGCGTCAAACTTCCTCTGAGTCCATGGAAGTCCAACAACAAAATCCATAGTGATATGCTCCCACTTCCACTCAGGAATCTCTAACCTCTGAAGTAAACCACCAGGTCTCTGATGCTCATACTTTACCTGCTGGCAATTTAGGCACCGAGCTACATAGGCAACTATGTCTTTCCTCATTCGCCTCTACTAATAATGATGCCTCAAGTCCTGATACATCTTGGCGGGGCCCGAATGAATAGAATACCGAAAACTGTGGGACTCCTCAAGAATCAACTCACGAAGTCCATCCACATTAGGCACACAAATATGACCATGCATCCTCAAAACTCCATCATCTCCAACAGTAACCTGCTTGGCACCACCGTGTCGCATTGTGTCTCTAAGGACAAGTAAATGAGGATCGTCATCTGTCATGTCCCAATTTTCCCTGCGTTTAGGTATCGTGATGGTACCTAGTCTTAGGTACTAGGTAAGCCTAACAATAATTTAAAAAATAACATTATTTAAATAGAATCTCTTAAAATTCCCAAAATCAGTAGTACAAGTCATAAGCTCTACAGAGTGTTTGCTAGAAAACTTCTAAATACAACTGTCCAGATGTCACGACCCAACTGGAGGGTCATGACTAGCACCCGGGCCATACTTGCCGAGCACCAACGTACATTTTATCTAACCTTCCTTATTATCTTTAAGGGCCGACAATATCAATATAAATAGTAGGCATGGATCATGAACATCCAACAATGAAAGATAATGTCATGAACATACATGGACGACAAGACTGTCAAGAAACTATATATAAGGTACGAGCTACCATGCTGCCATGAAAGACTATACAACAAAAATCAGTCGACAAGGCATTCTAAACCATACATAAGTCGACACCTGTCTATGAGCCTCTAAAGGAACATAAGTGCTACAACATTGTCGGAACAGGGCCCCGACATACCCATAATGTCTATAACAAAAATACATACCAAGACCACGGCAAGTCCGGAGAAGGGATCTCGCCAATAACCGCTGAACTGGACAACCTACTGTGGTGGGGGAGCTGCGTCTACCCGTCTATCAGGACCTGTAGCACGACATGCAGCGTCCAAAAATAAAAAGGACGTCAGTACGAATAAAGTACTGAGTATGTAAGGCAGGAAAGCATAAGTGAGAACAGTAATGTAAACAGGGATAGAGAATATACAACATGTGACATCTGGGTACCTCTGAGGGCTACTGACATGAAATACATAATACATACATATATATACATAAACTTTTAAAACATACGTCTTTGTGGGCATCACCATCATCATATCGTACCCGGCTGTAATAGGCTCGGTAAAACGTACCTGACCATCATAGGGCTAGGTAGAATCATACCCGGCCACGTGGAGCTCGGTAAAACCCAACTGATCAGTGGTTGCACAATAGGTGCCATACCCGGCCGACTATAGTGCGGCTCGGTAGAGTAAAATAGATACATATATATGATGCATGCTGGACTCATTGGAATCACATTTTGAACCTTTCGGAGTGACGTAAGGTCGGTATCCTTCGTACACGTTATTAGGATTAACTCTTCATCAAGAATCTTATAAGAATCAGGAACTACCAACAATATTGATAATATAAGAATAAGAGAAGTAACATCAATATCAATCGGTTTCATAAGAAGGGCAGCAATGTAAGTACTGCTAGCTTCTAAGAGTAGAGTATCTTTGGGAGCTCGTTCATTACATTATGTACAATCGGAGTCGTGCAAAAGAATGAAGGGGATAGCCTCACATACCTTGTATATACTGCCCAACCTCAAGCTATGCAAATGTCACGACTCCTTAGTCTACAATAAGAGAAATGACACTATCATTATCGTTTAAGCGTCGTAACTATTATGTATCGACCGCAACCTATTTTACGATGAAACGGACAGCACCTCCCCTATTTATATGACTTCCCACAAGTCAATACAATCACCAAACAGCCCAAACAATATCATTAATAATCATATTGAGCCTCCAAAATAGTCCACCAACTAACAATATTACTACCAAGCCTTTCGATATATATTTCACAAGTTCTAGCTTCAACGACTTAGCCACAACTTGGATAATCTTAAATATATATAGAGTAAGAGGTTCCTTACCTTTAAACAGAAAGAACAACTCCAATTTGACCTTAATTTTCCACGAAATATCCCTTCAATTCTGCCACAAGAACAAGGAAGCGAAACTAGCAATTAATTCGGGTTTTTCGGCACTAGAATTACTTTAGAAGACTTGAAATCACCTAGGGTTGATATTAAAAACTTGAAGGTGTATTTACAGGACATAAAACACTTAAAACAACCTCCCACACGAGCTGGAACAACACAAAAATCAGCAACAACAAGAAGAACAAGAAACTTACTAGCGCCACGGGATTCCCGACATTTGATTTGTGTTGTTTGCCCTTTGTTTGGGTCTTGGATCATGAGAGAACCTTGAGAGAATGTTTTTAGGGTTATAAGGTCTGAATATACTGAAAAATAATGACTTAAAACGGGGTTGAGTTATCTTATATATGTCCAAATGTCTTAAACCGCCTTTGTGGGCCCCATAGAGAGCAGCTTGGCGCACTCTCGCGAAAACGCGAATATCTCTCTATTCCGAGATCGTATCGACGAACGGTTTAATGCGTTGGAAACTAGACTCATAGATCTTCAATTTGATAGGTAGATCACCCCATAATTCCAAGCACATTGGGAGTAAAATGCAGTAACATTTGACCTAAAGTTTAAGTAAAATTATAAACCTAAGTTGCGACAACTTTTATCGACTTTTATTTCATAACTCGCTTGACTTCAAGACTTATGATGCGGATATTATATGATTCAAATACATTAAAACAAGACCTCTTGGGATAGTTAATCACCTCTAGTGTTACCCGAAAATACGGGTTACAACATCCTTGATTCGTTTAACTTCTAATATTTGTTAACCACTCTTATACACCCTTGTATCGTTTAAGACCAATAGGATTAACTTCTTATCATCTCAAAGATAATCTCTTCTTGGATTTACATCGACTAACTTACGACGTGATCTATGGTATGCGAATTTGGGTTGTAACACCCTCTCCCCCTTAGGAACATTCGTCCTCGAATGTAAGGGTTTATGGGGTGTCTAACTCATCGTGGATTCCGACGGAGATTTCCGGCTGAGTTTCCCCCATAAAATGGACACTAGCCAAACTTGCAAGCAGTTAAACCCAACCTATGGCCTTACAAGACTATACAAAGCATTATGGATATGTACATTATCTGCATATCACCATTTTGTATTAAAAAAAAGAGTATTCACAAGCTATTGCTTACCTCATAGAGCCGTTTCACCTTATAATGCGTCCTTCTTTCCCCCGGCATCCTCGTTATCTTCACTCTGGAATAGGTAAGGGTATTTAGACTTCATCTCCTCTTCTGCTTCCCATGTCATTTCTTCTATATTCTTGTTCCTCCATAATACTTTCACGGAAGCTACATCCTTTGTTCTCAGCTTGCGGACTTGTCGATCTAATATAGCCACTGGCACTTCATCATATGATAGATCCTTTGTAACTTGTACATCTTTGATAGGGACGACCCGAGAAGGGTCTCCAATACATTTCCTCAACATAGATACATGGAATACCGGGTGGACAAATTCCAATTCAGATGGCAATTCTAACTCGTAAGCAACCTGTCCAATTCGTCGAAGAATTTTGTACGGCCCAATATACCGCGGACTCAACTTACCCTTCTTCCCAAAACGCATAACACCCTTCATCGGTGAGATCTTCAGGAAAACCCAATCACCAACCTCAAATTCCAGATCACGACGTCGGACATCGGAATAAGACTTTTGCCTGCTTTGTGCCGTCCTCAGTCGCTCTTGTATCACTTTCACCTTCTCAATGGCTTGGTGAATCAAATCTGGCCCATATAATTCTGTCTCACCGACTTCAAACCATCCAACTGGTGATCTACATCTCCTCCCGTACAGTGCCTCATACGGGGCCATTTTAATACTGGAATGGTAGCTATTATTGTAGGCAAATTTTATAAGTGCCAGATGGTCATCCCAATTCCCCTTGAAATCTAGAACACATGCTCGTAGCATATCTTCAAGCGTCTGAATGGTACGTTCAGCCTGTCCGTCAGTCTGTGGATGGAATGCAGTGTTGAGATTTACTTGTGTGCCTAAACCCTTCTGAAAAGACCTCCAAAAGTTAGCCGTAAATTGAGCTCCTCGGTCTGATATAATAGATACCGGCACACCATGAAGCCTAACAATCTCCTTGATATACAACTTCGCATAATCTTCAGCCGTGTAAGTTGTCTTAACTGGTAGAAAATGGGCAGATTTTGTAAGTCGATCAACTATCACCCAGATAGAGTCAAACTTATGATAAGAGCGAGGTAATCCAATAATGAAGTCCATATTAATCACCTCCCATTTCCAGGTTGGAATCTCTATATTCTGAATCAATCCACTGGGTTTCTGATGCTCGATCTTTACTTGTTGACAATTAGGACACTAGGCTACAAATTCTGCAATAGACTTCTTCATGTTATCCCACCAATACTGCTCCTTAACGTCATGATACATCTTTGTCGAGCCAGGATGGATAGAATATCGGGACTGATGAATCTCAATCATAATCTTCTCTCGCAACCCTGGCACACTAGGCACACATAATCGGCCTTGGTATCTCAGTGTCCCATCTCCTCCAATCATGAAAGCTGTAATCTTACACTGCTGAATTCCCTCTCTCAATCTTACTAAGGTAGGATCTTCATATTGCCGTGCTTTTACCTCGGCTACCAAAGATGATTCTGCTGTATTTTGTACAGTAACACCTCCGTCATCAGAGTCCAACAATCTGATTCTCATATTGGCCAGCTGGTGAAGCTCTTTGGTCAACCCTTGTCTACCTGCCTCAATATGTATTAAGCTTCCCATTGACTTACGGCTGAGAGCATCTGCCACAACATTAGCTTTACCGGGATGGTACAATATCTCGACATCGTAGTCTTTCAGTAATTCAAGCCACCTACGCTGCCTCAAATTCAACTCCTTCTGCTTGAAGATGTATTGTAAACTCTTGTGATCTGTGTAGATGTCAACATGGACGCCGTATAAGTAGTGCCGCCATATCTTCAAAGCATATATTACTGCAGCCAATTCCAAATCATGAGTCGGGTAATTCTTTTCATGCTTCTTCAATTGTCTTGATGCATAAGCAATCACCTTCCCACGTTGCATCAATACGCACCCCAAACCTATACCTGAGGCATCACAATATACCACATAACCTTCTGTTCCTTCTGGGAGAGTGAGCACTGGCGCGGATGTCAATCGATTCTTTAGCTCCTGAAAACTATGTTCACAAGCATCAGACCACTGGAACTTGGTAGCTTTCTGTGTTAACTTAGTCAATGGTGCTGATATAGAGGAAAACCCTTCTACAAACCGCCTATAATATCCTGCTAGCCCCAGGAAGCTGCGGACTTCTGACGGTGTTGTAGGTCTCGGCCAATTCTTCACTGCATCGATCTTCTGAGTGTCGACACTAATACCCTCATCAGATATCACATGGCCAAGGAATGCTACTGAGTTCAGCCAGAATTCACATTTAGAGAGCTTAGCATATAACTTATGATCCTGAAGGGTCTGTAATACTATCCGCAAGTGGCCCGCATGTTCCGCCTCCGAACGAGAATACACCAGAATGTCATCAATGAATACGATCACGAACACATCAAGATAGGGCCTGAATACACTATTCATGAGATCCATAAAAGCTGCTGGGGCATTTGTTAGCCCGAACGACATCACCAAGAACTCAAAGTGCCCATATCTTGTCCGGAAGGCCGTCTTTGGAATATCCTTCTCCTTAACCCTTACCTGATGATACCCTGAACACAAGTCAATCTTGGAGAAATACTTGGCACCCTGGAGTTGGTCAAACAGGTCATCAATCCTTGGAAGTGGATACTTGTTCTTTATTGTAAACTTATTCAACTGTCGATAATCGATACACATCCTTAACGACCCATCTTTCTTCCGCACGAACAAGACTGGTGCACCCCAAGGTGAAGTGCTAGGCCTAATGAAACCCTTATCCAGCAAGTCCTTCAACTACGCCTTCAACTCTCACAACTCTGCCGGGACCATCCTGTATGGAGGGATAGAGATCGGTTGAGTGTCAGGCAGCGCATCAATGCTAAACTCAATCTCCCTTTAAGGAGGAAGGCCTGGGAGTTCATCTGGGAAAATATCTAGAAATTCATTGACCACGGGGATTAATTGTAGAGTAGGCGGCTTCGCCTCCGCATCCCTAACGCGAACAAGATGATAAATGTAACCTTTTGAGATCATCTTCCTTGCCTTAAGATAGGAAATAAACCTACCTTTCGGCGTAGCAATGTTCCCCTTCCATTCAATGGCGGGTTCACAAGGAAACTGAAACCTAACCATCTTCGTACGACAGTCAACATTTGCATAGCATGAGGCCAACCAGTCCATTCCCATTATCACATCGAAATCAACCATTTCTAACTCAAATAAATTTGCCGAGGTTTGACGACTACAAATCATCACAGTGCAACCTTTATATACCCTTCTAGCAATCACAGAATCTCCTATCGGAGTGGATACCGCAAGTGGTTTACTTATCAATTCAGGTTCAATGCCAAACTTATTAGCCACAAAGGGTGTAACATATGATAAGGTAGATCCTGGATCAATTAGCGCATATACATCATAAGAAAACACAGACAATATACCTGTAACAACATCCGGAGATGACTCGAGATCTTGTCGACCTACTAGAGCATAGGTTCGATTTTGAGCACCACTCGAACTTGGCACTGAACCTCTACCTCTACCACGACCTGTCGACTGTTGAAAACCTTGTGCTGGAGGTCGAACTGATGAGGAAGAACCAGACATAGATCCAGTCGGATGAGCCATACCACCACCTCCTCTGTTAGGACAATCCCGCATCATATGGCCAGGTTGTCCGCAAGAATAGCACGCATTGGAACCTCGACGGCACAGTCCAAAGTGGGCCTTGCCGCACTGATCACAATGAGGTGTTGGGGGTTTCGTCTAACTAGTATCTCTGTGAAATTGTGAGCCTGATGCCCTCAAACTCTGACCTAAACCAGAATAGGTAAATCGATCATATCGAGGCCTCTGAAACTGTGGAGGAGCACTAGCTACAGGTGGCGCCGAACTCCTCGAAGATTGGGGCCTGATACTGCCTCTGAACTCATCAGAATACCCTGCAAATCTCGCCCTCTTATGCTGGCCCCTATCCTGCTCCCTATCTGCCCTTTGCTGGCGCTTACGATCCTCTAGGGTCTGGGCATAAGCCTGAATACGGGAAATATCCATGCCCTCTACCAAGGAGGCTGTTGTGCACTCATTTATCAGATGTGGTCCCAACCCGTTCACGAACAGATGCACCCTATCACTCATCTCTGACACCATATGGGGAGCATACCTTGCTAAAGAATCAAACTGTATACTATACTCTCGTACACTCATATTACCCTGTCGAAGGTTCAAGAACTTATCAGCTCTAGCTCGTCGTATCTCAACTGGCAAGTAGTGACGAAGAAAGGCCTCAGAAAATTCCTTCCACACGGCTGGAGGAGCGTTCGGACCCCTAGATCTCTCCCAACTATCATACCAGAAAACCGCTAAATCCCGTAACCGATAAGAAGCCAACTCTACTGCCTCCGTATCACTAGCATGCATAACCCGCAATGTACGATGAATCTGATCAATAAATATTTGTGGGTCCTCCTTGGGGTCTGATCCGGTAAACACTGGAGGGTCTAGATTAATAAAATCACGAACTCTCGCACTAACCGGTTTATCAGCAGCACCGGTATTCTGCCTCTGAGCCTGAGCAGCTACCAAGCTAGTCAACAATTGCACCGCACTGCGCATATCGTGGTTTGTAGTGCCAGACAGAGGAACTGGATGTACTGGGTGCCTCCTAATATCCTCTGGAGGAAACGGAGAGGTATGAGATGGCATCTCACTCTGAGCCTCACTTTGGCCTGCTCTGGCTGGAGGGACTTGAATGTTACCCTCTCCCACAGCTGTATCAAGCCGTTTACTAATCGCTTGCTTCCTAGTCGAAGGCATCGCTGAAAGAAAACAAGGTGAATATTAGATATGAACACTTACGACTCAACTCTACGCACGATCTAGATTTAGGAAGAAGGTAACAACCCTAGATGTCATGTAGCCTCCTGATTATAAATGTGGCGCGCTACACATCCATAATCAAAACTCTACTAGACACGGCTCATAGACAACCCCTAGGACAGACTTGCTCTGATACCAAGTTTGTCACGACCCAACTGGAGGGTCATGACTAGCACCCGGGCCATACTTGCCGAGCACCAACGTACATTTTATCTAACCTTCCTTATTATCTTTAAGGGCCGACAAGATCAATATAAATAGTAGACATGGATCATGAACATCCAACAATGAAAGATAATGTCATGAACATACATAACATGGGACGACAAGACTGTCAAGAAACTATATATAAGGTACGAGCTACCATGCTGCCATGAAAGACTATACAACAAAAATCAGTCGACAAGGCATTCTAAACCATACATAAGTCGACACCTGTCTATGAGCCTCTAAAGGAACATAAGTGCTACAATATTGCCGGAACAGGGCCCCGACATACCCATAATGTCTATAACAAAAATGCATACCAAGACCACGGCAAGTCCGGAGAAGGGATCTCGCCAATAACCGCTGAACTGGACAACCTACTGTGGTGGGGGAGCTGCGTCTACCCGTCTATCAGGACCTGCAGCACGACATGCAGCGTCCACAAATAAAAAGGACGTCAGTACGAATAAAGTACTGAGTATGTAAGGCAGGAAAGCATAAGTGAGAACAGTAATGTAAACAGGGATAGAGAATATACAACCTGTGACATCTGGGTACCTCTGAGGGCTACTGACATGAAATACATGATACATACATATATATACATAAACTTTTAAAACATACGCCTTTGTGGGCATCACCATCATCATATCGTACCCGGCCATAATAGGCTCGGTAAAACGTACCCGGCCATCATAGGGCTCGGTAGAATCGTACCCGGCCATGTGGAGCTCGGTAAAACCCAACTGATCAGTGGTTGCACAATAGGTGCCATACCCGGCCGACTATAGTGCGGCTCGGTAGAGTAAAATAGATACATATATATATATGATGCATGCTGGACTCATTGGAATCACATTTTGAACCTTTCGGAGTGACGTAAGGTCGGTATCCTTCGTACACGTTATTAGGATTAACTCTTCATCAAGAATCTTATAAGAATCAAGAACTACCAACAACATTGATAATATAAGAATAAGAGAAGTAACATCAATATCAATCGTTTCATAAGAAGGGCAGCAATGTAAGTACTGCTAGCTTCTAAGAGTAGAGTATCTTTGGGAGCTCGTTCATTACATTATGTACAATCGGAGTCGTGCAAAAGAATGAAGGGGATAGCCTCACATACCTTGTATATACTTCCCAACCTCAAGCTATGCAAATGTCACGACTCCTTAGTCTACAATAAGAGAAATGACACTATCATTATCGTTTAAGCGTCGTAACTATTATGTATCGACCGCAACCTATTTTATGATGAAACGGACAGCACCTCCCCTATTTATATGACTTCCCACAAGTCAATACAATCACCAAACAGCCCAAACAACATCATTAATAATCATATTGAGCCTCCAAAATAGTCCACCAACTAACAACATTACTACCAAGCCTTTCGATATATATTTCACAAGTTCTAGCTTCAACGACTTAGCCACAACTTGGATAATCTTAAATATATATAGAGTAAGAGGTTCCTTACCTTTAAACAGAAAGAACAACTCCAATTTGACCTTAATTTTCCATGAAATATCCCTTCAATTCTGCCACAAGAAAAAGGAAGCGAAACTAGCAATTAATTCGGGTTTTTCGGCACTAGAATTACTTTAGAAGACTTGAAATCACCTTGGGTTGATATTAAAAACTTGAAGGTGTATTTACAGAACATAAAACACTTAAAACAACCTCCCACACGAGCTGGAACAACACAAAAATCAGCAACAACAATAAGAACAAGAAACTTACTAGCGCCACGGGATTCCCGACATTTGATTTGTGTTGTTTGCCCTTTGTTTGGGTCTTGGATTATGAGAGAACCTTGAGAGACTGTTTTTAGGGTTATAAGGTCTGAATATACTAAAATATAATGACTTAAAACGGGGTTGAGGTATCTTATATATGTCCATATGTCTTAAACCGCCTTTGTGGGCCCCATAGAGAGTAGCTTGGCGCACTCTCACGAAAACGCGAATATCTCTCTATTCCGAGATCGTATCGATGAACGGTTTAATGCGTTGGAAACTAGACTCATAGATCTTAAATTCTATAGGTAGATCACCCCATAATTCCGACCACATTGGGAGAAAAATGCAGTAACATTTTACCTAAAGTTTAAGTAAAATTATAAACCTAAGTTGCGACAACTTTTATCGACTTTTGTTTCATAACTCGCTTGACTTCAAGACTTATGATACGGATATTATATGATTCAAATACATTAAAACAAGACCTCTTGGGACAGTTAATCACCTCTAGTGTTACCCGAAAATACGGGTTACAACATCCTTGATTCGTTTAACTTCTAATACTTGTTAACCACTCTTATACACCCTTGTATCGTTTAAGACCAATAGGATTAACTTCTTATCATCTCAAAGATAATCTCTTCTTGGATTTACGTCGACTAACTTACGGCGTGATCTATGGTATGCGAATTTGGGTTGTAACACCCTCTCCCCCTTAGGAACATTCGTCCTCGAATGTAAGGGTTTATGGGGTGTCTAACTCATTGTGGATTCCGACGGAGATTTCCGGCTGAGTTTCCCCTATAAAATGGACACTAGCCAAACTTGCAAGCAGTTAAACCTAACCTATGGCCTTACAAGACTATACAAAGCATTATGGATATGTACATTATCTGCATATTACCATTTTGTATTAAAAAAAAGAGTATGTGGAGTAGTGATGAGGAACAGTCAAGACACCCACTGGTCTAATAAACTGAACAGATATAAGTACATGAACAACAGAAGTATGATGTCTACATAAAGACTATGCAATATGGCTCACAGTATAGTAATGGCAATAAGGAAGGAAACAATAAGTATCAGCGGAATATCATGAAAATGACACAGAAAGGTGAATGGAACACAACCTAAGTCCGGAATCACAAATACAGCAAGGACAAATAATAACTTAGCAACTACAACCGCTCTTATATCAGGTTTTAGTCAGCAACTCCACGAGGTACCGAACCTAGGACAAATCACAACTTACGGGTCTCAATACCTGAACTCTAACACTTGGCATCATGTGCCCTCATAACATCTCATAGCCGCACTGACGACTCCCGTGCCAATAGAGTCACTCTCATATAGAAGGCAAGTAAACAAGGGTGAGCATATATGCTCAACAATATCAAGAACACCTCTTATCCGATAAGAGTGCTTAACTACGTGTATGCTTGTCCAAGTGTACTACCATAGTCCATATCAGCAATTAAGCATAAGGAAAAAGAACGGACATCACGTAAAATATTTTCTCATAGCTTTCACAAGATAAATCTCACACGGGTACGTATACCACTATAAAAATATCAACAACAAGAATTCCTCCAGGCCACAAATCATCACAAATCAACCCCTGACACAGCCCACCTTGTCTCGCCACATGTGCAATAGTAACATAAATGCCCGCCTTGTTTCGCCACACGTGCATAACAATGTTCTCACCTTGTCTCGCCACATGCGCAACCCACACACACACACACACACACACACATATATATATATATATATATATATATAAATATCCCGCATTGTCACGTCGCATGTGAAATTATCAATAGTAACAATAGCACGACAGAAACCTCGTGCATCACCACAACAAGTACAACAGCAACAATGGCAAAAATACAAAGTACGACAAGTAAACCAATTCAAGAAATTTAAGTCACAAGGAACGGTAGAACCAATTCACAAGGAATAACCACAGTAAGGAATGCTAGGCGTACAGAGAACAGCTCAACAAGGGAAAAACTAATATGTAGCAACGGTCCCACAATATACATTTCAACAACAGGGAGAGCTAACATGAGTCAAATAAATCCAAATAAAACAAGTCAACTAAGATGTAGGATATCTAAAACTTCTTTTGAGGTTGAGGAAATTTCGAAGGATATTCAACAATTCTATTAACGATAAGCAACGGAAAGATAATCATAACCTCAATTAAGAATGAACAAATTATAGGATGAGATAATAATAATTTCAAATAAAGATAAGCAGTTATGAAAAGATAGCATGACAATAGAGGAGGTAAAATTTTCAGTTAAGTCAAATAAGAGTCAAATAGGCAATAAGAGTAAATCCTGAAAACGATTAATTCTAATTAAAGCATGTAGAGGTGAAACTAGTAAATAGGAACTTAATCATATCAATAACAACTCCATACTCAGTGAATATAAGGACCTAAGAATCCTAAAAGGCCAACTTTTCACAAATAAGTCCGAGCACGCGCTCGTCACCTCGCGTACATGGACTACAATCAACATAGAAGACTCAAATCCTAAGGGGAAAATCTCCCACACAAGGTTAGGCAAGATACTTACCTCGAACCAAGCTCAAACAATTGGTCACAATGCCTTTTCCACGAATATCCGACTCTGAATGGCCCAAATCTAGCCAAACACAATTGCATAACATGAATACAACAATAATAGACTCATCTAATCAATGAAATCAATATTTTAACAAAATTTTTGAAATTCGCCCTAAAAAGTTGACCCGGACGGCCGGGCCCACGTCTCGGAATCGGGTAAAAATTATAAAATACGAACACAAATTCACTCACGAGTCCAACCATATAAGAATTACTCAAATCCGACCACAAATCCCCTTTCAAAACTAAAAATCATTATTGAAGAAGTTCTTCCAATTTTTCCCCATTTCAACCCCAAAAATCCGAAATTAAATGGAGAAACAACTATAGATTAATGCAATAAAACCAAATTTGAGTAAGAAATCGTTACCCACAAGATTCCTCTGAAAATCCCTCAAAGAATCGTCTTCTCCCGAGCTAAAATCAAAAATGGAGTGAAAAATGAACTAACCCTCGATTCCAACCCCTTTCTGCCCAGCGATCCTCACACCTGCGATTATTTCTCGCACATGCGCCTACTACACCTGCGGTCTAACCAGTCGCACCTGCGGAAGTCACTAACTCCCACAACCTCCGCACATGTGAGCCTTCTGCGCATCCGAGGGCATCGCAGATGCGGAACTTCCTCCCACCTGCGACCCCAGGCCAACTCTCAATTCTCGCATCTGCGCTTCCATCTCTGCACTGCGAGTCCGTTGATGCACACAAATTCTCCGCACCTGCGGAGACTGCCAAGTTCATCTCTTCTCGCACTTGCGCCTCCATCTTCACACATGTGACCATCGCACCTGCGTCCAAGGTCCGCATGTACGATTACACCAGAACTCAGACCTCCCCAAAACCATGGAAATCCTCTGTAACTCATCCAAAAAACACTCGGGGCCCTCGGGACCCCGTCCAAACATACCAACAAGTTCTATACCCTAACACGGACCCGCTCGAGGTCTCAAATCACATCAAAAAATGTTAAAACTATGAATCGCACCAAGAATCGAACTTATAAATTTTTAAATCTTTCAACTTCTAAAACCCGTGCCGAAACCTATCAAATCAACCCGGAATGACGTCAAATTTTGCAGACAAGTCCCAAATAACATAATGGAGTTGTTCCAACTCTTGAAATCGTATTCCGACCCCGATATCAAAAAGTCCACTTCCTGTCCAAATCTCCAAAAATTTGACTTTCGCCATTTCAAGCCTAAATCAGCTACAAACCTCGGATTTACAGTCCGGGCACGCTCCTAAGTCCAAAATCACCCAACGGAGCTAATGAAACCGACGAAACTCCATTCCGGAGTCGTCTTCATATAGTTCCAACTACAGTCTAAATCCTAAGATTTAAGCTTCCGTTTTAGGGACTAAGTGTCCCAAATCACTCTAAAACATCCGGTAACCGAATTCAAACACGCACGCAAGTCAATACACATAATATGAAGCTGCTCAAGGCCTTATTCCACCGGACGAGACTTAAATTCTCAAAATGACAGATCGGGTCGTTACATCATCCTGCCGATCTTTGATACGCTCAAACAAAGAAGACCGAGCAACTGTGCAAGCTAGTACACGGCTGGGCTCAGAAACATCCAACCTCACAAACTGGTTGGCCAAGGCCTGAACATCCAATGCAAGCGGTCTCTCACCAATTGGAATATATGCAAGGCTACCCATACTAGCTGATTTTCTACTCAAAGCATCGGCCACCACATTGGCCTTCTTGGGATGATACAATATGGTGATATCATAGTCTTTCAATAGATCCAACCACCTTCTCTGCCTCAAATTGAGTTCCTTCTGCTTGACCAAATACTGCAAGCTCCGATGATCAGTGAATACTTCACATGGCACGCCGTAAAGATAGTGCATCCAAATCTTCAGCGCGTGAACAATGGCTGCCAGCTCTAGATCATGAACATGGTAATTCTTCTCGTGAACCTTTAGCTTACGCGAAGCATATGCAATAACCTTGCCACCCTGCATCAATACCGCACCCAGACCAATAGAAGATGCATCACAATATACTATTTAAGATCATGAACATATGGGTAATACCAATACTGGTGTCGTAGTCAAAGCTATCTTGAGCATCTGAAAGCTCGCTTCACACTCATCTGACCACCTGAACAGGATACCCTTATGGGTCAATCTGGTCAACGGGGCTGCTATGGATGAAAACCCCTCCACAAATCAACGGTAATAGCCCACCAAACCCAGGAAACTACGGATCTTTGTAGCTGACGTGGGTCTAGGCCAGTTCTGAACTGCCTCAATCTTCTTAGGATCCACCTGAATACCCTCTGCTGATACAACGTGACCCAAGAAAGCAACTGAACTCAACCAAAATTCGCATTTTGAGAACTTAGCATATAACTGGCTGTCTTTCAGAGTCTAAAGAATGATACGAAGGCGCTACTTATGCTCCTCTCGACTATGGGAGTAGATTAAGATATCATCAATAAACACAACCACAAAGGAATCGAAGTAGGGTTTGAACACCCAGTTCATCAAATCCATGAATGTTGTTGGGGCATTTGTCAGCCCAAATGACATCACTAGAAACTCATAATGCCCATACCAAGTCCGAAAAGTTGTCTTAGGAACATCGGATGCCCTAATCCTCAACTGATGGTAGCCAGATCTCAAATAAATCTTTGAAAACACCTTGGCACCCTAAAGCTGATCAAATAAACCATCAATCCTCGGCAATGGATACTTGTTCTTGATGGTGACTTTGTTCAACTACCGATAATCTATACACATCCTCATCGATCCATCTTTCTTCTTCACAAACAACACGGTTGCACCCCAAGGCGAGACACTAGGTCTAATGAAGCCCTTATCAAGCAAATCTTGCAACTGCTCCTTCAATTCCTTCAACTCTGGCGGGGCCATGAGATATGGAAGAATGGAAATAGGCTGAGTGCCCGGAGCCAAATCAATGCAGAAATCAATATCCCTATCGGGTGGCATCCCCAGCAGGTCTGCAGGAAACACCTCTGGAAACTCACGAACAACCGGCACTGAATCCATGAAAGGAACCTCCGCACTAGAATTGCGTACATAAGCTAAATAAGCTAGACACCCCTTCTAGACCATATGCCGAGCCTTCACATAAGAGATAACCCTGCTGGTAGAATGGCCAAGATTCCCTCTCCACTCTAATCGAGGCAACCCCTACAAGGCTAAGATCACCGTCTTGGCATGACAATCTAATATAACATGATAAGATGATAGCCAATCCATACCCAGTATGACATCAAAATCAACCATGTCGAGAAGTAGAAGATCTACACGAGTCTCAAGACTCCCAATGGTAACCACACATGAAAGATAAACATGATCTACAACAATAGCATCTCCCACTTGTGTGGACACATACACAGGAGTACACAAAGAATCACGGGGCACAACCAAATAGAAAGCAAAATAGGATGACACATAAGAGTAAGTAGATCCCAGATCAAATAGAACTGAATCATCTCTACTACAAACTGAAACAGTACCTGTGATAACAGCGTCAGATGACTCAGCCTCAGGCCTGGCTGGGAAAGCATAACACCGGGGCTGGGCCACACCACCCTGAACTACGTCCCTGGGATAAACTCTAACTGGCTGGTCTCCACCTCTAACAGCCTAACCTCCACCTCTAACAGTCTAGCCTCTACCTCTAGCTGCCTGACCCCTACCTCTAGTAGGCTGAGCAGGTGGTGCAGCAACTGGTGCCGGAACCATGGCATGAGAACTCTGATGCTGTGAGCTACCTGTTGCCCGAGGGCAAAATCTAGCAATGTGCCTTGGATCACCATAAGTATAACATAACCTCGGCTGCTGTGACTGCTGACCCTGAAACTGACCATGTCGACCTAAATAACCACCATGATAACTCTGGAGTGGAGGTGCACTAATAGGAGTTGGTGGTGCACTGTAGGCTAGTTGGTCAGAATAATGCATATGAGGGCCACGACCACCTGAGGTACCGAGGGATGCTTGGAGCGCTGAATGAAACGGCCTGGGAGGATGGCCTCTACCAAAAGTACTCCTGCCTCTAGATGAGGCACCACTGAACTTTCCGGAATGACGAGGTCGTTTGTCAGACCCTTGACCTCCCTGAGTAAGAACCATTTCGACTCATTTGGCGACATTAGCAGTAGCTTGAAAAAAAATCTCACTCCCAGTCTCCTTAGCCATCTGCAATCTGATAGGCTGAGCAAGTCCATCAATAAACCTCCTCACCCTCTCTCTCTCTCTCGGTAGGAAGCAAAAGAATAGCATGACGGGCCAAATCCACAAAACGGGTCTCATACTGAGTAACAGTCATACTGCCCTGCTGGAGACGCTCAAATTAACGGCGACGCTCCTCTCTCAATGTGATAGGCAGAAACTTCTCTATGAAGATCTAAGAGAACTGGTCCCAAGTAAGAGCAGGCGACCCAGCTGGTCTGGTCAACAAGTAATCTCTCCACCATTTCTTGGCAGAACCAGTCATCTGAAATGTAGCAAAATCGACCCCATTGGTCTCCACTATACCCATGTTTCGTAGGACTTCGTGACAGCTGTCAAGATACTCCTGGGGGTCCTCTGAAGGAGCACCACTGAAGTGAACAGGAAAGAGCTTGGTAAACCTGTCCAATATCCATAAAGACTCAGAATACATAGCTGACCCATCTCCGACTTGTGCCACAATAACCGGTTGAACTAATCTGACTGGTTGAGCTGTTGGAGCCTGATACTGGGGAGCTATCTGCTCCAGAGCGAGAGTGGTGGGAGTTTGGGATCCTCTTCCATCCTGAGAGACTACTAGTGCCATGGGAAATGCGCCAGTCTGGGCCACACTCTCCATAAGGCCCACCAAACGGACCAAAGCTTCCTGAAGTACTAGGGTAGCAAAGAACCCCTTCGGAACCTGAGCTGATCCGACAGGAACAATTTGGGTTGGAACCTCCTCGTCAAGCTCTATCTGAGGCTCCACTGCTGGGGCTGCTGCTCGGGTTCTAGGCTGAGCCCTGCCCCTACCTCGGCCTCTGGCACGGCCTCGGCCTCGACCTCTGCCCCGCGTAGGAGCTGCCACTAGAGGCTTTGGCTGCTGCTCAGCTGAGGAAGCAGGACGTTTTCTCGCCATCTGCTAGAGAATAAGAGTAGAAGAGTTCAATCAGTATTGAGAAAGAAAAATCGCACGACAAAGAAGAATAGAAGTGAAACTTGTTCCTAAACTTCATAGCCTATGGAAGGTAAGCACAGACATCTCCGTACCGATCCTCCAGACTCTACTAAGCTTGCTCGTGAATCGTGAGACCTAGGCAACCTAGCGCTCTGATACCAACTGTCACGACCCAAAAATTCCCACCGCCAGGACCGTGATGGCCCTAACATTTCACTTGCTAGGCAAGCCAACGTTAGAAAATCATTAAACCAATTTCTTATTCCCATTCAGTAATTAACAATAATTAACTAAGATGAAATATAATAAGTGCGGAATATCATAAAACCGTATTAATTACTACCACCCGGATTTGGAGTCACAATTCACGTGCATTCTAGAATTTACTACAAGTAATAGTCTGAAAGAAATACAACTGTTTGAATGAAAGAAAATAGTAGGGCATAAAAGATAGACTGGGACTTCAAGGTCTGTGAACGCCGACAGATCTACCTTGAGTCTCCGGACAGCGAACCAATAGCAAAATCTCGATCAACCTGAGCCGGTACCAAAATTTGCACAGAAAGTGCAGAGTGCAGTATCAGTACAACCGACCCCATGTATTGGTAAGTGTCGAGCCTAACCTCAATGAAGTAGTGACGAGGCTAAGGCAAGGCACCTACAAATCAACCTATACAATTTAACAGTTTATATACAAATAACAAAAATGAAGAACTAAACAGGAAATGTTGGGAGGGGAATATACTGAGGGGAATACAAGATAAAGAACTACAACAGAATTATCACCGGAGCAGTCAATATACCATAAATCAACAGGAATAGTGAACACAGTAAGGAAAAATGCACGTCATCACCCTTCATTCTTTTACTCTCAATCTCAACATAAAATTAATAGAAACAGCACTGCATCACCCTTCGTGCATTAACTCTCATATCATGGGACGGCATCACCCTTCGTGCTTTTACACTCACAATATGGCACGGCATCACCCTTCGTGCATTAACACTCACAAAATGGAACGGTATCACCCTTCGTGCATTAACACTCACAATATGGCACGGCATCACCCTTCGTGCATTAACACTCTCCCTTACCACAATGCAATGCATAAATAACAATATGGAGATAGAATAACAAGTACAAACCTTACTTCAACATTCGGTTCCACAATATAAATCTCACCATTTAAATGAATACTCGATTACCAAGAGAAAATTCGTAACCATGATAATGACGATCAATTTAATAACACTAGTATAAACATGTAGCAATTAGGCATAGGAAAGAGACAATATAAGAAAATGGAAGAAACATGGAATACAGGTAAATTGGCGGCGCATAAGTACGCGTCACCTCACATATACGCCGCTCACATGAATTTTACTTAGCAAATAATCTAAGGTTCCTAATTTCCTCAAGTCAGGGTTAGACACAATACTTACTTCGCTCTGAAGGCCACTTAATTCTCAATCACAGCTTTTCCTTTGGAATTCACCTCCAAACCACTCGTATCTATTCAAAAATGACTCAATAATATCAAATATTGCTAAAGAAATCAATAATATTGCATAAATTAAATTTCCCAAATTTTTCTCCAAAAAGTCAAAATATTGACCCCGGGCCAGCTTGGTAAAAACCCGAGGTTCGCACCAAAATCCATTTACCCATTCACCCCCGAGCCCGAATACGTAATTAGTTTTGGAATCCGGCCTCAAATTGGGGTCAAAATCCTCAAATTTCCGAAATCCCTAGTTTTTACCCTAACCCTAATTCTACCATGAAAACTCTAGATTTTAGGTTGATAATTCATAAAATGTAATGGGTAATTGAAAGAAAGTGGTTTAGAATCACTTACCAACACTTTGGGGAAGAAATGTCTCTTGAAAAAATGCCTCTCACCGTTTGATTTTTTAGAAAATTATTTATTTGGCTAAATCCCGTGTTTGGATTCGGTTAAGTGTTGGGAGACAGTGTTCATCGCGTTCGCGAGAGCACTGTCGCGTTCGCGAAGAGTATAGGCTGCCAAGTCTTCGCGTTTGCGAGATAGGGTTCGTGTTCGCGTTCGCATAGGCTACTCCCCCCCCCCCCCCCATGGCCTTCGCGTTCGCGAGACATTGCTCGCATTCGCGATGAAGGAACTGTCGACTCTCCCCCAGGTGTGCCTAACACTACACGTTCGCGATGAGCTGGTCGCGTTCACGAAGGGTAACGCCCCCAGCACTTCGCGTTCATGACCAAGCCCTCACGTTCGCGAAGAAGAAAATTCCAGCTGCCTTGTTTTACTCTTCGCGTTCGCGAGAGTACCTTCGCGTTCGCGAGAGAACCTTCGCGAACGTGAAGAAGGACATGCCAGAACACCTGCTGCAGCAAAATACCAGATTTTCAAAGTCCAAAACATCCCGTGGCCTATCCGAAACTCACCCCGAGCCCTCGAGGCTCCAAACCAAATATGCACACAAGTCTAAAAACATCATACGAACTTTCTCGCGCGATCAAATAGCCAAAATAACACCTAGAACTACGAATTTAGCACCAAATCAAATAAAATTCCCAAGAACACTTTAAAATTCATATCTTCTCAACTGGACGTCCGAATCACGTCAAATCAACTCCGTTTCTCACCAAATTTCACAGACGAGTCTTAAATATCATAATGAACCTGTACTGGGCTTAGGAACCAGAATACGAACCTGGCACTAACAATGCCAAACATCAATCAATTCTTAAAAATAATTAATTTTCAGACTTTTAATTTTTATCAAAAATTCATAACTTGAGCTAGGGACCTCCGAATTCAATTCCGGGAATACGCCCAGGTCCCATAATTCGATACGAATCCACCGGGACCGTAATATTACGGATTCAGGCCCGTTTACCAAATATGTTGACCGAAATCAACTAAAATAAACTTTTAAGGTATAAATTCTTATTTTCATCAGTTTTCAACATAAAAGCTTTCTGGAAACATTCCTGGATTGTGCACGCAAATCGAGGAGGGTAAAAATGAGATTGTTGAGGCTTAGGAGCGCAGATTCGAGTTCTAAAACATAAGATGACTTTTTGGGTCATCACAAAAGAAAATCAACCTTCAAATAATGCACAGAATAAAAGAAACCAAGTTTCAACTAAACAGGTAAAACAATTAGCAGGAAAAGGTCAAACAAATTTAAGGTATATATTTCAGAGCAATGATGAAGAATATAACAACATAAAATAATTTAATAAATGCGCAACAGTGATCTACACAATTTAAAAATATAATCTTTCACATTTAGCCCGTGTACACACTCGTCACCACGTGTACACGACTTTCAACATATTTCAATAATTACATCAATACCAATCCTAGGAAAAATTTCCCCCACGCAAGATTAGACAAGTCACTTACCTCGACTTGCTCCAATTTAACCAAGTATTATGCTTTTTCCTCGATTTTCTGACTCCGATCGACTCGTATCTAGTCATAATTAATTCGATACGGTCAACAAAAATTATAGGAATCAATTTCATAAGAAAATACTATATTTTTTAATAAAATCCGAAATTAGTTCAAAAATCGCCGTAGGGCCCATATTTCGGAATCCAGTGGAATGCACAAAATCTAATAACTCATTCAATTACGAGTCCAACCATACCAGTTTCACTCAAATCTGACTCCGGATCGACACCGAAATCTCAAAAATTTGTTTCTATGGGATTACTAAAAGTTTCTCAAATTTCTATCTCAAAACACTAATTAAATGGTGAAAACAATGATATATTCGTGCATATTGACCAAATCCGAGTTAGAATCACTTACTCCAATATTTTTCCTTAAAAATATATCAAAATTGCCTCTCCTCAAGCTCCAATTCGTCAAAATGGCAAATGGGACGAAGTCCCTTGTTTTTATAACTTACAGATATGTGAGAGAGCCCGATTTTGACAGGGAGTCCGATTTTGACAAGGAGCCCGATTTTGACAGTGAGCCCGATTTTGACAGGGAGTCCGTTTTTGACAAGGAGTCCGATTTTGACAGGGAGCCCGATTTTGACAGAGAGCCCGATTTTGACAGGGAGCCCGATTTTGACAGCATTTCCAGCAGAAAAATTGCAACAGCTTTTGCAGCATCTAAGTCCCACTTTTGATCCGTTAACCATCCGAAATTCACCCAAGTCCCTCGGGACCTCAACCCAATATACTAACAAATCCTAAAACATCATACAAACTTATTTGAAACCTCAAATCAAACAATGCTAAAATCACAAATCACACCCCAATTCAAGCTTAATGAAACTCAAGAATTTTCAACTTCTACATTCGATGTCGAAACCTATCAAATCAAGTCCGATTGACCTCAAATTTTGCACACAAGTCACAAATGACATAACGGAGCTGTAAAAATTTTCAGGACTGCATTCCGACCTCGATATCAAAAAGTCAACTCCCCGGTCAAACTTCCAAACTTAAATTCCTATTTTAGCCATTTCAAGCCTAATTTCATTGCGGACTTCCAAATAAAATTCCGATCATGCTCCTAAGTCCAAAATCACCATACGAAGCTGTTGGAATCATCAAAATTCTATTTCGAGGTCGTTTGCACATAATTCGACATCCGGTCTCTATTTGAACTTAAACTTTTAATTTTTCATCAAAATTCCATATCTCGGGCTAGGGACCTTGGAATTTGATTTCGGGCATACGTCCAAGTCCCAAATCACAATACGGACCTACTGAAACTATCAAAACACTGATACGAGTCCGTTTGCTCCAAAATATTGACCAAAGTCAACTTAGTTGAGTTTTAAAGCTCTAATTCACATTTTAATCCATTTTCACCTAAAAACTTTCTGAAAAATTTTACGGACTACGCACGCAAGTCGAGGAATGATAAATGATGCTTTTCGAGGTCTTAGAACACAGAATTAATTATTAAATTTAAAGATGACATTTTTGGTCATCACATTCTCCACCTCTAAAATAAATGTTCGTCCTCGAACGAAGTTAGAAAAAGTACCTGAGCCGGTGAATAAGTGTGGATAAAAGCTGCGCATATCATGCTCGGTCTCCCAAGTCGCCTCTTCGACCGGATAACCCCTCCACTGAACCTTCACGGAAGCAATGTTCTTTGACCTCAACTTTTGAACCTGCCTATCTAAAATAGCCATTAGTTCCTCAACATAAGATAGATCCTTATCCAACTGAACCGAACTAAAGTCTAACACATGAGACGGATCGTCGTGATATTTTCGAAGCATAGAAACATGGAATACCGGATGAACTGCAGAGAGACTAGGTGATAGTACAAGTCTGTAAGCCACCTCTCCAACTCTCTCAAGAATCTCAAAAGGCCCAATATACCTAGAGCTCAACTTGCCCTTCTTCCCGAACCTTATCACACCCTTCATAGGCGAAACCCGGAGCAATACCCGCTCACCAACCATGAATGCAACATCACGAACCTTCCAATTTGCACAACTCTTCTGTCTAGATTGGGTTGTACGAAGCCGATCCTGAATCAACTTAACCTTTTCCAAGGCATCCTGAACCAAGTCTGTACCCAATAGTCTAGCCTCCCCCGGTTCGAACTAACCCACTGGAGACCGGCACCGCCTACCATACAAGGCCTCATACGGAGCCATCTGAATGCTCGACTGATAACTGTTATTGTAAGCAAACTCCGCAAGAGGTAAGAATTGATCCCAAGTACCCCCAAAATCTATCACACACGTACGAAGCATATCCTCCAGTATCTGAATAGTGCGTTCGGACTGCCCGTCCGTCTGAGGGTGAAATGATGTACGCAACTCTACCCGAGTACCCAACTCATATTGTACTGCCCTCCAGAACCGTGATATAAATTGCGTACCCCGTTCAGAGATGAAGATACTGGTACGCCGTGAAGTCTGAAAATCTCGCGAATATAGATTTGAGCCAACTGCTCGGAAGAGTAGGTAGTCATCACAAGAATGAAATGAGCTAACTTGGTCAATTTATCCACAATCATCCAAGCAGCATTGAACTTCCTCTGAGTCCGTGGGAGCCCAACAATGAAATCCATAGTGATCCTCTCCCATTTCCATTCTGGAATCTCTAACTTCTGAAGCAATCCACCCGGTCACTAATGCTCATATTTCACCTGTTGACAATTTAGACACCGAGCTGCATACTCCACTATGTCTTTCTTCATCCACCTCCACCAATAGTGTTGTCTCAAGTCCTGATACATCTTTGCAGCACCCGGATGAATGGAGTACCGCGAACTGTGAGCTTCCTGAAGAATCAACCCACGCAAGCCATCTACATTGGGTACGCATAGAATGCCCTGCATCCGTAGTACACCATCATCTCCAATAGTGACTTCCTTGGCATCACCGTGCTGAACTGTATCCTTAAGGACAAGCAAATGGGGATCATCATACTGACGCTTCATGATACGATCATAAAGAGAAGACTGAGAAACCACACAAGCCAAAACTCGACTCGGCTCGGAAACATCCAATCTGACAAACTGGTTGGCCAATGCTTGAACATCCAAAGTTAAAGGCCTCTCTGCTACCGGTAAATATGCTAAGCTACCCAAACTCTCCGCCTTACGACTCAAGGTATCGACCACTACATTGGCCTTCCCAGGATGATAGAGAATGGTGATATCATAATCCTTAAGCAACTCCAACCATCTCCGCTACCGCAAATTAAGATTCTTCTGTTTAAACAGATGTTGTAGACTTCGATGATCGGTGTAGACCTCGCAATGGACACCATACAAATAATGCCGCCAAATCTTCAAGGCATGAACAATAGCTACTAACTCAAGGTCGTGTACAGGATAATTCTTCTCATGCACCTTTAACTGTCTGGACACGTAGGCAATCACCCTACTGTCTTGCATTAACACTGCGCTGAGACCAATACGCGATGCATTACAATACACAGTATAAGCCCCTGAACCTGTAGGTAATACCAATACTGGGGATGTAGTCAAAGTTGTCTTGAGCTTTTGGAAGCTCTCCTCACATTATTCGGTCCACCTGAATGGAGCACTCTTCTGGGTCAATTTGGTTATAGATGCAGTAATATAAGAGAAACCCTTTACAAATCGGCGATAATACCCTGCAAACCAAGGAAACTCCGGATTTTCATAGCTAAGGACGGTCTGGACCAACTCTACACTGCTTCAATTTTCTTTAGATCTACCTTGACCCCCTCGCACGAAACTATATGACCCACAAATCCCACTGAACCAAGCGAGAATTCACACTTTGAAAATTTTGCATATAACTTCTTTTCTCTCAAAGTCTGAAGCACAGTCCTCGGGTGATGTTCATGATCTTCCCGACTCCAGGAATACACCAGAATTTTGTCAATAAACACAATGACAAAATAATTAAGATAGTGCTGAAATACACTATTCATTAAGTGCATAAATGTTATTGAGGCGCTGGTCAGCCCAAATGACATCACAAGGAACTCGTAATAACCGTACCGAGTCCTGAAAGCAGTCTTTGGGATATCTGGGTCTCGAATCTTCAATTGATGATAGCCTGAACGTAAGTCGATCTTAGAGAACACTATGGCACCCTGAAGCTGATCAAATAGATCATCAATACAGGGCAATAGATACATGTTCTTCAATGTAGCCTTGTTCAGCTGGCGGTAATCAATACACATCCGCATAGAACCATCCTTCTTCTTCACAAATAAGACAGGAGCACTATAAGGCGATACACTGGGCCGAATGAAACCCTTATCAAGCAACTCTTGTAATTGTTCTTTTAATTCTTTCAACTCTGCTGGGGCCATGCGATATGGTGGAATAGAAATGGGCTGAGTACCCGGTAATAAATCAATGACAGAGTCAATATCCCTATCGGGTGGCATACCCGAAAGATCTGCTGGAAATACATCAGGAAAATCCATTACTACAGGAACTGACTCCATAGTAGGAGTATCAATACTAACATCTCTCGCATAGGCCAGATACGCATCATACCCATTCTCAACCATTTGTTGAGCTTTAATAAATGAAACAACCCTGCTAGGAACATGATCTGAGGTACCTCTCCACTCTAGCTGCGGTAGACCTGGCATAGCCAACATCACCGTCTTGGCGTAACAATCAAGAATAGCGTGATAGGGCGACAACCAGTCCATGCCCAAAATAATATCGAAATCCACCATACTGAGCAATAATAAATCAGTTATGGTCTCAAAACTGCTGATAACAATTAAACACGACTGATACATGCGGTCCACAATAATAGATTCACCCACGGGTGTAGATACATAAACAGAAGCACTCAAGGAATCACGTGATATGTCCAAATACGGGGCAAAATAAGATGACACATAAGAATAAGTGGAGCTTGGATCAAATAAGACTGATGAGTCTTTATGACAGACCGGAATAATACCTGTGATAACAAAATCGGATGCAGTGGCATCTGTCCTAGTAGGAAGGGCATAATATCTAGCCTGGCCTCCCCTTCTAGGGCGACTTCTACCTGTCCGACCTCCACCTCTAGCTGGTTGTGCAGGTGGAGTGGAAATTGGTGCAATAATCATAGCCTGAGAAGCCTGAGGGCCCTATGGAATGGGTGGGGCCTGAGAAATCTGTGGAGGTGCACCCCTCATAAATCTGGGGCAATCTCTCATAATATGACGAGTGTCACCACATTCAAAACAAGACCTCGGAGGACTTGGCTGTTGAGACTGGCTCGGGCCTGATCGAATAGACTGCCCATTGAAAGCACCCCGTACAGGAGGTACATTAGACATTGGCGGTGCATAATATGGAACATGAGGTCTGGGGGTAGCCGGAATACCACTGGAAGCTGGAAGTGCTAAATGAATAGGACGACTCACATAACCTCTACCATGACGGGATGTAACTGGGGCACGAGAATTATTATTTGTGACAGAATCTCGGGGTCTCTTAGCTTCCCTCTCTTCCCTCTCTCGAGTCCGTATACCTTTCAATCTCCTAGAAATTGACACCACATATTGGTATGTGATGTCCATCTCTAGATCTCGGGTCATACTGTATCTGATACTAGGGTGGAGACCCTCAATAAATCTGTGAACCCGCTCTCGAATAGTAGAAACTAAGGCTGGTGCATGCCTAGCCAAATCACTGAATCGGACTGCATATTCTGACACGGTCATAGAACCCTGGCGCAGCTGCTCAAACTTTGCGCACCATGCATCTCTAAAACTCTAAGGAACATACTCTCTTAAGAATATATCTAAAAATTGAGTCCAAGAAAGTGAAGTTGTCTCAGTCGGACTATCCAACTCATATGCCCGCCACCACTGGTAGGCTGCTCCTCTAAACTGGAATGCCGTGAAAGAAACCCCACTGGAATCCACAATACCCATAATACAAAGGATACGGTGATATTCCTCCAGAAAACCCTAAGCATCCTCTGAATTTAAACCGCTGAATGTGGGAGGGTGGTACTTCTTATACCTCTCGAGCCTGAGTTGCTCCCCCTATGAAACTGCTGTCCTAATCTCAGGCTGAACTGGGACAACTGGCTACACTGGTATAACCTCTGGGGCATGGTCAACTTGGGCCCGTGGCTCTGGAGTACGGGAGGCGGGAGCAGCCTCAGATGTGGCAGGAGCAAGTGGAATTAACCATGCCTGAGCTAAAGTGCCAAACATGCTCAAAAACTGGGCAAAAGTCTCCTGAAGTGCAGGAGTAGTAACGGGCGTCGCAGGTGCCTGCTCTCCAACTGGAGCTACTGGTGGCTCTGGTGCAGCAGCTCGTGTAGGTGCTCTAGCTGCACCACGTGGTCTTCCTCGGCCTCTGGCTCGGTCTCTACCCCGGCCTAGGCCTCTTGCGGCTCCAACAGGGGGGCGCGGGTGTCTGATCATCAGATCCAGTTGTGCGTGTCCTCACCATCTGTGAGAGAATAGAAAGACAATTGCTTAGAATTTTGAAATCAACAAAGGCGCACGATAAGGAATCAAAGAAGTGAATATTTCCTAACAGTTCCATAGCCTCTCGAAGATAAGTACAGATGTCTCCGTACCGATCCGCAAGACTCTACGAAACCTGCTTGTGACTCATAACACCTATGAACCTAGAGCTCTGATACCAACTTGTCACTTACCCCAAATTCCCTCTGTAGGATGTCGTGATGGCACCTAGTCTCTAAGACTAGGTAAGCCTATCAATGCGGAATAATAATAAATATCTGAAATAAATAAACTTCAATTCAAATAATTTCAACTCCCAAAACCCGGTAGAAATTAGTCACAAGTCTCTAAGAATTTATTCTCCATGTATTTATACATCAGAGTCTAAAACAAATAAGGGAAACAACATAGTAAGATAGAAGGCGACTCCACAGTCTGCGGACACTGGCAGATATACCTCGAAGTCTCATCGTCCAGTTAGTTTACGGATGCCTGGTCTGATAAAATGTACCTGGATCAACACAAAAAGATGTGCAGAAGCGTAGTATGAGTACACCACATCGATACCCAGTAAGTGCCAAGCCTAACCTCGGTAGAGTAGTGACGAGGTCATGTCAGGCCCTACTGGAGAATAAATAATGACATGGTAAAATGTTTAAACAATATAATAAGATAAAATGACAATAAAAATGAATCAAGTAGTATGTCACATTATAATGGCAATTAATATCTCATGGAAACAAAACAAAATTTCCTTTCAACTTCAAGAAAATCACAACAAATAATCAAAGTCAACTGCAGCCATAAATCAATATCAACAAGGGCACACTCAAGGTACCGCCTCATAATCCCAAATCATAAATAAATTCACAATATCTCATTTCCTTATCTCACCACGGGAGCCTTCACAATTTATTTGAAAGAAAATATTTTCCCGAAATAGCATCCCGCATTTTAGCCATCCTTATCACACCGCATGACTTCTAGTAGTTCCCCCTACTAGCCACGCGTATCAAGCCACCCTTATCTCACCGCATGCGTTTCAATACCCAGACCTTATACCACCGCATGCGTATCAATATCACAATATATCACAATTTGCACCTCAAGTGCTCAAATAATTTAACTTGCCAAAATAATTCAACAACAATATTTTTCCATAATAAAGAGCTCACGGCTCATGCCAAAATAAATCATCAATAATATTTTTCCACAATAAAGAGCTCACGGCTCCATCACAATGAGTACGAAAATCTTACAAAAATATTCATGAATAAATAATTCAGGAAAATAATATTTTAAAATCTTTAATACGTTGTTTCAATATCAAATTTAAAAATGTCAAATACTTCATGTTAATAATATTTAATTTAAAGAAAATCAACCTTCAAATAATGCACAGAATAAAAGAAATCAAGTTTCAACTAAACAGGTAAAACAATTAGCAGGAAAAGGTCAAACAAATTTAAGGTATATATTTCAGATCAATGATAAGAATATAACAAGATAAAATAATTTAATAAATGCGCAATAATGATCTACACAATTTTAAAATATTATCTTTTATATTTAGCCCGTGTATACACTCGTCACCTCGTGTACACGACTTTCAACACATTTTAATAATCACATCAATACCAATCCTAGGAAAAATTTCCCTCACGTAAGGTTAGACAAGTCACTTACCTCGACTTGCTCCAATTTGACCAAGTATTATGCTTTTTCCTCGATTTACCAACTCTGATCGACTCGTATCTAGTCATAATTAATTCGATACAGTCAACAAAAATTATAGGAATAAATTTAATAAGAAAATACTATATTTTTCAATAAAATTCGAAATTAGCTCAAAAATCGTATGTAGGGTCCATGTCTCAGAATCCGACGAAACTCACAAAATACGACAACCCATTCAATTATGAGTCCAACCATACCAGTTTTACTCAAATCCGACTCTGGATCGACACCGAAATCTCAAAAATTCGTTTCTATGAGATTTCTAAAAGTTTCTCAAATTTCTATCTCAAAACACTAATTAAATGGTGAAAACAATGATATATTCATGTATATTGACCAAATCCGAGTTAGAATCACTTACCCCAATATTTTTCCTTGAAAATATATCAAAATCGCCTCTCCTCAAGCTCCAATTCGTCAAAAAATACAAATGGGACGAAGTCCCCTATTTTTATAACTTACAGATTTGTCAGGGAGCCCGATTTTGACAGCATTTCCAGCAAAAAAATTGCAACAGCTTTTGTAGCAGCTAAGTCCCACTTTTGATCCGTTAACTACCCGAAACGCACCCGAGGCCCTCAGAACCTCAACACAATACACCAACAAGTCCTAAAATATCATACGAACTTATTTGAAATCTCAAATCAAAAAATGCTAAAATCACAAATCAAACCTCAATTCAAGCTTAATGAAACTCAAGAATTTCCAACTTCTACATTCGATGTCGAAACCTATCAAATCAAGTCCGATTGACCTCAAATTTTGCACACAAGTCATAAATGACATAACGGAGCTATAAAAAATTTTAGAACTAGATTCCGACCTCGATATCAAAAATTGAACTCCCCGGTCAAACTTCCAAACTTAAATTCCTATTTTAGCCATTTCAAGCCTAATTTCACTACGGACTTTCAAATAAAATTCTGATCATGCTCCTAAGTCCAAAATTACCATACAGAGCGGTTGGAATCATTAAAATTCCATTCTGGAGTCGTTTGCACGTAATTCAACATCCGGTCACTATTTGAACTTAAACTTTTAATTTTTTATTAAAATTTCATATCTCGGGCTAGAGATCTCGGAATTTGATTCCGGGAATACGCCCAAGTTCCAAATCACGATACGGACCTACCGGAACTGTCAAAACACTGATCAAAGTCTGTTTGCTCTAAAATGTTGACCAAAGTCAACTCAATTGAGTTTTAAAGCTCTAGTTTACATTTTAATCCATTTTTCACATAAAAACTTTTTGGAAATTTTTACGGACTATGCACGCAAATCGATGAATGATAAAAAGTGTTTTTCGAGGTCCGAGAATACAAAATTAATTATTAAATTTAAAGATGACATTTTGGGTCATCACAGATTTTTTCCTTCCTATACAATATTTGAAACTTATTTACCAAAATTGTCCTAATTTTGTATATTACCTGCCCTAAACAAGGATTACTTACAAATTATATACAATCAATTATTAGTGCCTTAAATTAGGAAATTTTGTTATATATTTTTCCTATTTTCTCTCCATTCCCCTTTTAATAAGACTCCTTCCAATTGTGTATTACCTATTTTAAGCCATAACAAACGGAATTTCAGTTGCAAAAAGGGGAAAACATAATTGAGTAGATTCAAAGTTTTAGCATATTTCAAATTAAATTCAATCTCACCAATTCTGCTTGGACCCTAACGAACCTCTTTCTTTTTTCTAGTTCTCATCGTTCTTCTGGTGTGTGTCGTTGTTATCGAATACATAATTTGCAGTTTGTTTTGTGAACTCCATATTGAAATAGCAATGCCTCTTTAAGTAGCCATATGAACAGACGTTTTGTTTCTATTTCATATCTGGCTTAGCTAGGAGGCAAAAATTAAACTATATGAACCCAAAAGATTGGGTCGTTTGGAACTCACTTATACCAAGGCCTTTTCGAGTGGAAAAAATTAAATTCAATCGCCTCCAAACTTCGGATTCAACTTTGTATTAGTATTTCCAACAAGAATCTATGCTACCCAGTTAATTTCTCACACAAAATTCAAATCTCACATAAAACTCAATATCTCTGAAGTGCGATAATGGCGCTTTTAATATGAAACTCGAAATTTCTCCACCCAAATCATTCAGTTCCCATCAATATTCAAGTTTTTCTGTTCAAACAAATATGAATCAGTGCACACGAGTCGATTTGAAATTCATTCTCTATTTTTCTTTCCTTAATAAATCAATGGAGAAAAAGAACAATGTATGGTACATCAACATACAAATTAAAAACAAATTTCGTACAAATTTAATGTAAATTTGAATATCTACAACAACATACATAGTAAAAACAAATTTCATACAACTAATTATATATTATACAACTTATTTACAACCTATCTACAACTTTCATACATTATTTCTATATAGTTAAATACAACTACAATGTCATACATGTCACGACCCAATTCCATATCAGGTCGTGATGGCGTCCAACACCGTTGCTAGACAAGACTACAATGAATAACCTAATGATTTCCCATTTTAACGATTTTTTCCTATGTAGTGACCTTTTTATTTTACTTAAAAGATTTAATGAAAGTCGATTTAAATTATTAAATGAAAACAACGAGAAACATTAATAACTGTAAGAACAAAACCCAAAATCACAAGTCTACTATTACGTGCCAAGATCTAGTGTCACAAGTATATGGGCAACTTAGTAGAATATACAAAAGATATCTATCCTACTGGCTGAAAAGGAATAGACAGGAACAAGATAAAAATGGGACTCCGACATGCTGCTGAATGGCTCAGGAGGGCAGCTCACCGTAGAATCTCGAACCCAGATCAAGAATGCGCGCCGGATGGATATCCAAATGCACCTGCCTTAGATCCTGCACAGTTAAGTGCAAAAGTGTAGCGTGAGTACACAAAACAACGTATACCCAGAAAGTGTCCTGCCTAACCTCGATGAAGTAGTGACGAGGGGTCGACTTGACACTTACTAAGGCTAATGATAATGAATTTAAAATTACAACTGAGCATAGATTACAATAAATATACTAAACTCAACAGTGAATGATGGCCAATACCCCTTTTCACAATTATAAATCCCAAATTTATCTTCCATTTAAAAATTGGAGCAATATCAGCTATGAGTATAGAATCCCAAAATATTCATGCGCAAATAATGCCGAGGACGTACGACCCGAACCAATATAATGATATTTAAACGGTGCACTGCCGAGGGTCGAACAGAGCGAACCATAGATGCATCTATTTAATCTGCTGAGGCGCTCGACCCACTCCACTAATAGAAAACACTTTAAAAAACACAAGTTTTTCAATGGCAGTCAAGTGTTCTATCCATACCCTCAATTAAGTGAAACTTATCCCTTTGGGATCCTCTTACAACTATGGAAATTATGATTTAAGAAATTCAATTGACAAGTAAAGGCGCAATTAATTCAAGTATGGCATAATGGGGTCCTAGACTACCCGGACTTTAGCATAAGTAGTAGCTACGCAGGGACTCTCGTCACTTCATACGTACGTAGCCCCCCACAAATAGTCACATATATTAGTTAATTCGTCTACGGGGAAATTTTCCTCTTACAAGGTTAGAAAGGAGACTTACCTCGTCTCAAACCCCACTTTCCGATTCAAGAATGTGCTCAAACCTCCAGATTTGGTGCCAAATGACTCGAAACTAGTCAAAGATTATATAAATCAATCAATTTACGCTCAAAAGTTCATACCCCCCGCTATTAAAGAAATTTTCCAACCCTAAATGTGGGATTCCTAAAATTCACCCCGGGCCCACATGCCCGGATTTCAGAAATTTTCAAAGAAAGTTGTTACCCATAACCTCAGGAATATAAATATATGATTTTTACTAAGTTCCATAATCATTTTCGTGGTAAAATCTCATTTTAATCAAAATCCAGGGTTTTCATCTAACCCATGATTTTTACAAATTTTCATGTTAATATCTACCCATAATCTATGTATTAAACTCACGTTAAGTAGAAATTACTTACCTCACAAAGCTGGTGTCATGACCCAATTTCACCTATAAGTCGTGATGGCACCCAACACTACAGGTAGGTAAGCCAACTAATCAACTAAGCATACATTGATAAAATTTAAAACAAAGAAAAATATAATAAAATACCAAATTCTACCAATGTGTGTGCCAAGACCTGGTGTCACAAGTACATGAGCATCTAGTAGATTTTACAAAACTCCAAATATGTTTGAAATGAAATAGATAGAATGTAAATATAAGAAGAGACACTGGTAGCTGCAGAACGGCTCAGAAAGGCAGCTCACCACTATGCCTCGAGATGACATGGATATGTGATGATATGTCCTCCACTAGTACCTGTCTCAGATCCTGCACCAAAGAGTGCAGCAAGTATAGTATGAGTACGTAAATAACGTGTACCCAGTAAGTATCAAGCCTAATCTCGAAGTGGTAGAGACGAGATGGCCGACTTTGACACTCATTATGGGTCAAAAATAATAATTGAAATACAACTAGGATATTTAAATCAGCATGGTTTACAGAATTTAAAATAATTTATTTAATCAGTGAAAATAATCAAATTCCTTCAATTCAAATAATTTCCAATTTATCAATTAAATATCATTTACAGGAATAACAATTAATTCTTTAACAAGCAAGAATAATAATTCATTAAATTTCAAGAATTTTACAATTTATCAATTAGCTTCGCAAGCTAAAATAAACTATTAAAGTATCGTGTAATTATTATTATTAAGCACGATTTCTGCCGAGGACGTACGACCCGATCCAGAGTGTCGTGTACACTGTCGAGGGACGTGCGGCGCGATCCATAGATGCATCTATCCTGCCGAGGCGTTCGGCCCGCTCCACAAGAAAGGAGGACATTTTCTTATGTACCTCCGGAAAGAGAGTATTTTTATTATAAGATAAATTCGGGAGGAGAACAATTTCTTTTTAGCAATTAATTGTTTTAAACCGAAAATCAAGCATATGAGATTTTCATCCTTTAACATCTTTATCTAACAATTCACAATATATTCATATATATATCAATTAATATTAATTAATCAAGGAATATAATTTACACAAGTATTTCATGCTTTGAGTCCTAAACTACCCGGACTTTAGCATTTATAGTAGCTACGCACGGACTCTCGTCACGTCGTGCGTACGTAGCCCCCGCAATTAGCAACAATATTCAATTTAATCCCTATGGGGTAATTCCTTCCCCTCCCCCCCCCCCCAGGATTAGATAAGAGACTTACATTGTCTTGCTCCAATTTAATCCTCTAGAAGGCCCTTTCCATGATTATCCAACTCTGTCTCGCTTGAATCTAGCCAAAAATAATTCGATACAATCACTAAAAATTATAGGAATCAATTCTATAAGAAAATACTGTATTTTCAATAAAAAAAATCCGAAATTAATTAAAAATTCGTCTGTGGGACCCACGTCTCGGAATCTGGCAAAAGTTACGAAATATGAACACTCACTCAATCACGAGTCTACCCATACCAAAATCACTAAATTGCGATAGCAATTCGGCCCTCAAATCCTCAAATCTATCCAAAAGGGTTTTGAAACTTTTCCAACTCAATTCACCAATTAAATAATAAAAATAGTGATGGATTCAGGTAATTTAACCAATATTGAGTTAAGAACACTTATCCCATTGTTTTCTCTGAAAATCTCCCAAACATCGCCTAAATCCGAGCTCCAAATCGTTAAAAATGGAAAATGGGACGAAGACCCATTTTCAGAACTTAAACTCTCTGCCCAGTGATTTCTTCTACGCGATCTCAACCAATTATACCAACAAGTCCTAAAATATCATACGAACTTAGTCGAACCTCAAATCACATCAAACAACGCTAAAACCATGAATCATCCTCCAATTCAAGCTTAATGAAACTTAAAATTCTCAACTTGTTCATTCGGTACCGAAACCTATCAAATCAAGTCCGATTGACCTCAAATTTTGTACACAAGTCATAAATGACATAACGGAACTATGAAAAATTTCAGAACTGGATTCCGACTCCGATATCAAAAAGTCAACTACCCGTTCAAACTTCCAAACTTAAATTCCTATTTTAGCCATTTTAAGCCTAATTTAACTACGGACTTCCAAATAAAATTCCGAACACGCTCCTAAGTCCAAAATCACCATACAGAGTTGTTGGAATTGTCAAAATTCTATCCCGGGTCATTTTCTCAAAATGTTGACCGAAGTCAAACTTAGCACTTTAAGGCCAACTTAAGGAACCAAGTGTTCCGGTTTCAACTCAAACACTTTCAAATCCTGAACCAACCATCCCCGCAAGTCATAAATCATTAAAAGCACATACGGGAAGTTTTATTTTAGGGAACGGGGTTCTAAAAGTTAAAATGACCGGTTAGGTCATTACATTCTCCACCTCTTAAACAAACATTCGTCCTCGAACGGGTTTAGAATTATACCTGCAGTGCTGAATAAGTGTGGATATCTGCTCCGCCGGTAGATCCGGTTCACAATAACAGAATCGCCTACAGGAGTGGACACATAAACATGAGTACTCAAGGACTCACGAGAAACACCCAAGAATGGAGCAAATAGAGATGACACATATGAATACATGGATCCTAGATCAAATAATACTAAGGCATCTATGCCGCAAATAGAAATAATACCTGTAATCACAGCATCTGAGGCCTATGCATCTGGTCTAGCCGAAATGCATAGAACCGAGCTGGAGCGCCAACTGGCTAGCCTCCGCCTGGCTGACCTCCACCTCTAGGACGGCCCCTACCCACATGTCATCCACCTCTTAGTGGTCAGACTACTAGTGGAGCAACTGGTCCGGTAAACATAGGTTGCTGACCCTATTGTACTGGTCTACCCCGAATCCTGGAGAAAAACCTCTGCATGTGACTGGGATCCCCGCACTCATAACAACTCTTCGGTGCGATGGGCTGCTGACTAAGAGTCTGGCCCTGGGGACCTGAATACCCACTGGGAGGACCCTGAATAGCTGGTGGACGGTAGGAACTCTCTGGTATAGCACTGAGATAAGGTCGCACTGGAGCACCTCGAGGAGGTGGTGGTGCTAGAAATGGGGGTCTGCTAGACTGCCCCCTCACGAACTGACCTCTGCCCCCAGACAGAGCACCTCTGAACTCTCCAGAGTACCTGAACCGCTTATCTTTCATAATCTGCTCTCGGCTCCGCTGACGCACACCCTCAATCCTCCGGGCTATCTCCATAACTCGCTCATAAGAAGTACCCATCTCAACCTCTCGAGCCATAGTGGCCTGAATACCAGTATGTAAACCGGCCACAAACCTCCGCACTCTCTCCGCCTCAGTAGGAAGCATCATAAGTGCATGGCGAAATAATTCAGAAACCCCGCCTCATAATCGGTCACTGACATCTGACACTACTGGAGCTGCTCAAACTGAAATCGCAACTCTTCCCTCTGGGAGGGTGGAATATACCTGTTTAGGAAGATACTGGTGAACCTGTCCCAAGTCATGGGAGGAGAATCTATTGGTCTGCCAAGAACATAAGACTGCCACCATCTACGGGCTCTGCCCTCTAGCTGAAAAATAGCAAAGTCTACCCCATGAGACTCTAATATCCTCATGTTGTACAATTTATCCTTGCACCAATCAATGAAGTCCTGTGGATCCTCATGTCGCTCAGCCCCAAAGACAGGAGGATGTAGTCTAGTCTATCTGTCCAATAATTTCTGAGGATTGGCGGCTACAGCTGGCCTGGGCTCAGGTGTATCTGCTGCCACTGGCTGGGCTCCACCCACGAGTAGTGCACCTTGGGTCACCTTGGGTCTGATATACAATAGCTGCATGTCCATGAGCCTGCGCGGTAGGGGTCTGTGCTCCCCCGCCCGCCTGAGATATGGCTAGGTCTGCTGGAAATAAACCGACATGAGTCATATTGTCCGTGAATCGCAGCATACGACCCATGACATCCTGAAATCCCGATGCAGATGTGAAATCCATCGGAGCTGGCTCTGCCACATGCATCTCATCCTATTCCTCAACAATAGGGTTCTCTGCTGGACCCACTAGCGGCATAACTGGAACAGTCCTGGGACGTCCTCGCCCTCTACCACGGGCTGGAGCCCTCCCTCGGCCTCTAGCAACTGGGGGAGTAGCTCTTCCCTGGTCTGAAACTTCATTCGAGCACGTTCTCACCATCTGTGAGAGAATAAGAGAAGGATATTTAGTACTAAATTAATTGTATGATGGAATATGAAGAAAGGTAGTTTTCCTAACACCCTATAACCTCTCGAAGATAAGTACAGACGTCTCCGTACCGATCCGCAAGACTCTATTAGGCCTGCTCATAACTTGTGAGACCTACGTGAACCTAGTGCTCTGATACCATATTGTCATGACCCAATTTCACCTATAAGTCGTGATGGCGCCCAACACTACAGCTAGGCAAGCCAACTAATTAACTAAGCATACACTGATAAAATTTAAAACCAAGAAAAATATAATAAAATACCAAATTCTACCAATGTATGTGCCAAGACATGGTGTCACTAGTACATGAGCATCTAGTAGATTTTACAAAACTCCAAATCTGTCTGAAATGAAATAGACAGAATGTAAATATTAGAAGAGACACTGGTAGCTGCAGAACGGCTCAAAAAAGCAGCTCACCACTATGCCTCGGGATGACGTGGATATGTGATGATATGTCCTCCACTAGTACCTGTCTCAGATCCTGCACCAAAAAGTGCAGCAAGTGTAGTATGAGTAAGTAAACAACGTGTACCCAGTAAGTATCAAACCTAATCTCGAAGTGGTAGAGACGAGATGGCTGACTTTGGCACTCACTATGGGTCAATAATAATAATTGAAATACAACTAGGATATTTAAATCAACATAGTTTACAGAATTTAAAATAATTTATTTAATCAGCGGAAATAATCAAATTCCTTCAATTCAAATAATTTCCAATTTATCAATTAAATATCATTTACAGGAATAACAATTAATTCTTTAACAAGCAAGAATAATAATTCATTAAATTCCAAGGATTTTTTAATTTATCAATTAGCTTCGCAAGCTGAAATAAACTATTAAAGTATCGTGTAATTATTATTATTAAGCACGATTTCTGCCGAGGACGTACAACCCGATCCAGAGTGTCGTGTACACTGCCGAGGGACGTGCGGCGCGATCCATAGAAGCATCTATCCTGCCGAGGCGTTCGGCCCGCTCCACAAGAAAGGAGGACATTTTCTTATGTACCTTCGGAAGGAGAGTATTTTTATTATAAGATAAATTCGGGAGGAGAACAATTTTTTTTTAGCAATTAATTGATTTAAACAGAAAATCAAGCATATGAGATTTTCATCCTTTAACATCTTTATCTAACAATTCACAATATATTCATATATATCAATTAATATTAATTAATCAAGGAATACAATTTACACAAGTATTTCATGCTTTGAGTCCTAAACTACCCGGACTTTAGCATTTATAGTAGCTACGCACGGAATCTCGTCAACTCATGTGTACGTAGCCCCCGCAATTAGCAACAATATTCAATTTAATCCCCATGGGGTAATTTCCCCCTCACAAGATTAGACAAAAAGACTTACCTCGTCTTGCTCCAATTTAATCCTCTAGAAGGCCCTTTCCACGATTATCCAACTCTGTCTGGCTCGAATCTAGCAAAAACTAATTCGATACAATCACTAAAAATTATAGGAATCAATTCTATAAGAAAATACTATATTTTCAATAAAAATTCCGAAATTAATTAAAAATTTGTCCGTGGGACCCACGTCTTAGAATTCGGCAAAAGTTACGAAATATGAACACTCACTCAACCACGAGTCTACCCATACCAAAATCACTAAATTCCGATAGCAATTCGGCCCTCAAATCCTCAAATCTATCCAAAAGGGTTTTGAAACTTTTCCAACTCAATTCACCAATTAAATGATAAAAATAGTGATGGATTCGGGTAATTTAACCAATATTGAGTTAAGAACACTTACCCCGTTATTTTTTATGAAAATCTCCTAAATCCGAGCTCCAAATCGTTAAAAAATGGAAAATGGAACGAAGACCCATTTTCAGAACTTAAACTCTCTGCCTAGTGATTTCTTCTACGCGGTCGCGAACTTCCTCACGCAATCGCGTAGCACAAAATTTTCTGCCCAAACATTAACCCTACGCGATCGCATCAAGCCCCACGCGATCGCGAAGCCAGTCTCCGCAAGCCTACGCGATCGCGAGCCACCTCACGCGATCGCGAAGCATTAAGCGCGTGGTCAGCTTCAACTTCGTTTACTCATCACGAACACAACCTTAGCCACGCGTTCGCATAGCAACACTGAATCCAACCTATGCGATCGCGGACTTGCTCACGCGATCGCATAGAACAAATTCTCAGCTGCCAAATTAAGCCTACGCAATCGCAACCTCATTCACGCAATCGCATAGAACAAATCCACCTCTGCCTAACTTACTCTACGCGATCGCAGACCAACTTATGCGATCGCGTATAAGGATACTAGAAGAAAAATACCAGTAGTTATCAGCAGTGTTCCAAAGGCCAAAAGTGATCTGTTAGTCGTCCGAAACTCACCTGAGCCCCTCGGGATCTCAACCAATTATACCAACAAGTCCTAAAACATCATACGAACTTAGTCGAAACCTCAAATCACATCAAACAACGCTAAAACCACGAATCATCCTCCAATTCAAGCTTAATGAAACTTAAAATACCCAACTTCTTCATTCGGTACCGAAACCTATCAAATCAAGTCCGATTGACCTCAAATTTTGCACACAAGTCATAAATGACATAACGGAGCTATGAAAATTTTCAGAACTGGATTCTGACTCCGATATCAAAGAGTCAACTCCCCGGTCAAACTTCCAAACTTAAATTCTTATTTTAGCCATTTCAAGCCTAATTTAACTACGGACTTCCAAATAAAATTCTGAACACGCTCCTAAGTCCAAAATCACCATACGGAACTGTTGGAATTGTCAAAATTCTATTCTGGGGTCGTTTTCTCAAAATATTGACCGAAGTCAAACTTAGCACTTTAAGGCCAACTTAAGGAACCAAGTGTCCCGGTTTCAACTCAAACACTTCCAAATCCCGAACCAACCATCCTCGCAAGTCATAAATCATTAAAAGCATATATGAAAAGTTTTATTTTAGGGAACGGGGTTCTAAAAGTTAAAATGACCGGTTGGGTCATTACAACTAGGTCGAAATACCCTCCTTCAAAGCTCTCAAATCGCCCAAGAGTGAGAGAAAATATGATTAAAATGGCCTAAGTCCGTATTAAATGAACCCTCACTATCCAGCGACTTTCACACCTGCGGTGCCTTGGCCGCATCTGTGGTCTCGCACCTGCGACAAATGCCTCGCAGGTGCACTTTTCCCTCACCTGGCCAGTCTCTACATCTGCGGACAGAAGAGGCCGCTTCTGCGGGCCTAGTCACACCTGCGACCAAAGCTCTCACACCTGCGGTCGCGCAGGTGCGCCCAGTCTTCCGCATTTGCGGTTCTTGGGCTGCCCTTGATCTCTCACTTATGCGGCTCGTGGCTCGCACCTGCAGCTGGCCAAGTGCATGTGCGATTATAACAGATCTGGGAGCTTCAGTTGTGGCTCCATGCTCCCAACTTGGTCCGAGCCTCGTCCGATCGACAGTCGGCCCCCCGGGCCCCGTCCGAACATACCAACAAGTTTAGAATCATAGAACGGACTCGCTCGAACTCTCGGAATGCCCGAAACAACCTTAAAACTAAAAATCGCACCCCAAAACTTATTGAGTCAAACTTAAGAACTTCAAGTTCTTTAATTTACTTCCAATGCGCCGAAACGTACTTAAACTACTCGGAATGAAACCAAATTTTGCGTGCAAGTCTTAAGTGATATTACGGAATTATTCCCGATCTCGGAATTCCGTTTGGGCCTCGATATCGTCAAAACCCGCTCCCAACCAAATTTAAAGAACTTCTAAAACCTTCAAGAACCAACTTTCACTATTAGGCGCCAAAATGCTTCCGGGTCATCCAAAAACCGATCCGAACATACGCCCAAGTCCGAAATCATCATACAAACCTATTGAAACCGTCAAATCTCGATTCGGAGGTCATTTATTAAAAATATTGACCGAAGTCAAACTTAGTCTTTTAGGCCAACATAAGGAACCAAGTGTTCCGATTTCAACCCGAACCCTTTCAAATCCCGAACTAACCATCCCCGCAAGTCATAAAGCAGTAAAAGCACGTATGGAAAGTCTTATTTAGGGGAACGGGGTTCTAGAAAGCAAAACGATTGGTCGGGTCGTTACAATACAACTTAAAAAAAAAATTTATATAATTTTTGTACAATATGTCTTTTGTATATTTTGTATCTGATTTATACACAGTAAAAATAAATTTCATACAACTAATTATATATTATACAACTTATTTATAACTTATCTACAACTTTCATACATTATTTCTACCCAGTTAAATACAACTACAATATCATACAACTTAAATACAAATTTTATGCAATATGTCTTTTGTATATGATTTGTATATATTTTGTCTGTGGTGTGTGTTTCTTCCTCTCTAAAATTCCAATCAAAACTTACTCTCTTAATAAAATTTTGATACATATCAACAACTTTATGTAAAAAGATAGTATTGATAACTTAAATACAAATTTTCTACAACGATTCATACATCATACAACTATTTTTCAACTTTCATATAACATTCAAATAAAAAGATATATATAACTACAACAGAATACAATTTACATACGATTATAATATAATTTTACTACAATTTTATAAGTATATTGTATGTCATGTGTTCTTTTTCTTCTTCTTCTTCTTCTTCTTTCGAGTTTCAATCTGAAATTCAGCCAAAATAAAGTCTAATCTTCACCAAAACACCCTCAAAATTGAGATATAAACTTCAAACAATAATTCTAATTGTTTGCAACAACACCCAATCCAAACAAATAAGTTTTTGAAAATCCAAATTCGATTTCAAAGCTTCAAAGTTTTTTAATGGTTGTCAATGGTGGAGAGTCAACCAACTTCAAAATTTATAATTCTATAGAGAATTAGGAGAGATTAAAGTCTCCGCATATGTTATAGCCCAACTAAAGCGAAGTGAATCTCTAGGCTTAGCAATTTTAACTTTCTTGAGCATTCGTCTTTTTAAATCATAAATTGATATTCCTTACGAGTCTTCAGGCTTTGCAAAAGAGAGAGACATATGACCAACTAAAGCGAAGTGTATCTTTAGGCTTTGCAAGAGAGAGTGATAGAGACAAAGAGAGACGGAGAGAGAGTGTGCAAGTATAAATGGATAAGGAAATAACTGATATTACTTATTCAATTTCTAATATTGAGGGATACTCATTTAAAACTTATTTATATATAATTGGTAAATTGTATATAACCATGTAATTAAATTGAAACTTGAGCAAAGAGGGTAATAATATTTCAAATACTGTATAGGAAGGTAATAAAAGAATGTCTTTCAACAGTTCGAGCAGGTTAAAACGGGTGCAATCCCCACTCATAAATAGGAAAGCGAGGGAACTCCAAAATAGGAGAGGCGGCAAAATGTGAAACGCAGAGAAGTCTGCATTTCCTTTCGCCCTTTCTTTCTCGCACCCACAGTTACACACACATACACGCACGAACTCCACACAGTACTCATAGAAGATCCATAAGTAACCGTTGCGCACTTGCAATCACGAAATCTCTCTCTCATCCCCTGCAGCTTTTCTGAATCGCACTTTCAGCTTCTCGTTGTTCGGAAGTTTTCCGAGTGTTGTTGTTGGTAATTGATGTTTCTATTTTCGATCTACAGCATTGATTTTATTAGTATTTGAGATGTCTGTTAATTACTTGAAAAACATGTCAATTAATAGATGCATTTTGAAGTGATTGATGTGTGAATTATAGTCAAATTGAAGTTGTAATTAACGTATTCATATAAACATCAATGGCGATTTGTAGAGGAATCCGCGATAAGTAGCCGCCGCTTTTTGCGTGCACTGAACATGTTTGTAGGTGTGCGTAGCGATATATGTTTTTATGATTGTATTAGACCAACTCATAATTGCGTTATACCTTGATATTCCTAAGCTACCAGGTTTTGTAAACCTGCAAATTAAAGTGTAAAGTAGTTGTATGTCAAAAGTTACACATCCATTGTCATGTCGAACTCAAGGCATTTGGCTTGAATATGCCATTAGATGGAGTATATATATTTCAGAATCCACTCTCTTGACTCAAAATTCATTATTCTGAATTTTGAATTTGCTGCTGCACATGTTTATGCTCACCTCATAGCTAATGCTTATGTGCAGGTTGAAAGTTGCTCTTCATTCTCTTCTAGTGACATTTTGGAAATTCGGAGTTGCAGAAATCTTATGGTATACGATTTTCTCAGCTTCAAAAAGGTACGATATGCATCTCCGTTCAATTGTGATTTTCGAAACTGTATGGCTGGGTAGTAGTGTAGTACAGTAGTTGCAAACAACAACCGTATTTCTGTGTTGTTTTAGACAACTTATGAAGTATGAATAGGGTGTTAGTTTAAGCTAATCTTTACCAGGGTGCTGGTATCATGAATATATTGGTATGCTCTTTGCAAGTCCTGGTTTATATATTTACCCTTTAGTCTTAATTATGTTTAGTCGAAAACAGTGTTCATTATAACGTTGTTCCCTTGTTCAAGCTTTTACTACTTGATAAGATTTTGCTGCAGCTCCCGTCTATGAAAAAAGGGGTTTTGTTTAGCTTGTGGGAAGCTTTTCCTTTTACGAATTACCATCAGAATTAGTTTGCAAATTCGCCTCATGTTGGTGTTGCGGAGCCAAACCAGTTATTTTGTAATTTAGGAGCCAAGTGTATTGATTGACATGGAAGAGAATCAATTTTTATTACTCTTTTATATCCTCCGAGGAGAAAATGAGACGTATAAAAATCAACTGAATTTGAATTTCAGTTGGCTAAAGATACACTAGCCTGTTGAAGAATTCGATGATCGTCACTAATAGAAATGACCACCCTAAGTATCAGCTACAATTTACTTACAAGTTAGACAATACCTATCTTTTCTTTCCTAAGGTTTAAAACATCATGGTACTGATTACTGAATGTTGCTAGCTTGTTCAGCCTAGGTGGCTGCCTTGCTGATTCAGTAGGACACTGCTCCCTAGTTTTCATCTGGCTTTCCTTTAGTCTTACTCAATCTGCTGGCTGGAAAATGCAACCGTGCCATCAGTGGTCTTGGTGCCCGTGTCTTCTTGTCAAAACCCCTCACACAAACAAACCCTGCGAAATAAAGTACTTGATCAGAAAGCAAATAAAAGGTATTGCAGCAAGGAATAACACTTCTTCCTCTTAGTGACCTGAATGATTACTATTCCTCAAAATTTTGTTTTTATGATTTGTCCTGAGAGTGTATAAAGAAAGCATGAAACTTGCCAACATGTTTTTTGATGCTGAGCAAGTTGTAATACATTCTTTTTGGATGCCAAAGGTATCTAATTGTGCCGTTTCTTGTTTGGGAGTCATCATTCCGAAGAAGGATTGAATGATGATTATGGACTTAATAAAAAAGAAAAAGTTGATTGATGGAAACCTAACTGGTACACATTATGTGTAATTGTTGAGAGCAGGAATCTATGTCTGTGTTTACTCTTATTACTGTATGTCACTCTTTTTTCAAGTGTATACATGTGTTCTGGCCCTGCTCCATAGTCAAAAATAGAGGAGACAGGGCTGATTGGCTGAAGGGAATACAGATTTTTCTGTTCGAAAGATGGACTAGAACCAACATAACATGTTCATAGATTATCTTAAAAAAGATAAGCTGTCTGCATTAATCGGTCATAAACAGATTGGATGAAGAAGCAAATATTATCAACATGTCTGCAAATAAGACTCTGGTTTTAACTTTCTCTCGAACCATCACGTCAGATATCCTCGATGACTCACTCTATACCAAATGGTAAACCTTGGAGGTTCTTCAATTATTTCTATATAAGCTGTATAAACTTGTTCTCCCAGATTATTTTTTCCCCAGTTTCAAGCTTTGTTCTGATGCTGAATGCTTATGCCCATTTAACTTGATACAGAGTCTTTTTGAACTTGAATATGGTATTAACATGCACACTTTTCGTTGATGTATTTAGTAGAAATGGATTAGAAGTTAAGACAAGCATTTGGACCTCTGTGGATTTAAAGTTTTCGACTACATACCTCTCCAAAAGCAATGTTGGATACTTTCTGTGGTTAGGCCTGATTAACAAAGAACATATTAATGTTATTTTACTCCCAAAGCATTTAAAAAAATAAATGATCATCCTTTAGTTGTCCTTTTACCTTTAAATATTGTTGGTATTGAGGTTCCAAAGTAAACTGTTCGTCGCGGCAGATTCCATAGCCAATCTCGTGGGACGTCAATTGGGTTGAGGCTGGAGTCATGGTCTGCAAACACCTGAGAAATAAGAAAAATGCTACTGTGAAAACCTTATTAAATGGTAAAATGCTTATCTTTGACATGTTCGAGTGATGAGCTTAAAGTCGGCTGTATTCACCTCGTTAACTTGAAAGTATGTACCATTGAGCGGAAAGCTTCCTCTCATTGCCGTTCGACATGGTATCTGTTAGAGAAGTATATATAGAGATGATTAGAATTCTCAGACCGCTTTCCCATGACAAACATTACAGTTAGTTTGCTCTTTCTTTACCAGAATTGTCCCTCTCACTGTTTGAGAATGTGCTTCACGTAGGCTGTTGCATGCAAAGCATGTTTCATCATCACATAGCCTACCAGCCTCTTGGGAGTTGCACTTTATTGCAGGTGGATGAATAGAATCCGCTGTTTCACCTGAGATGGAATTGATAAATGACAGAGAATAAGTTATTTTGAAAGCCTGGGGAAAAGTTAACCTATTTCGCCAAATTACCCTCTACCACTGTAACACAAGCTACTAATGAGATTGGAACCTGGGACTTGCATAGTTAGCTATGTGCAATTGTTCCTTACAAACATGAGTTATCTAATTCATCAGTTTTAGGGTTAAAGTAGTCGGAAGCGGATGCTTTGCCTTTAGCTTTTTCGAAACATCTCCTCCTATGTATTACATTACATTAATCTTACCAGGTGTCCATATTGCCAGAAGATAGGAGCATGGATCATCTGGTTCTCTTTTGTCGAACTGCAACATGAAAAGATGCAATTATCGGGAGGATTAATTTCAATATCAGCTTACATGCTGCTTATATATGAATATTAAACTGATGTAGTATCACTGACCCCTTCTAGGAGAGGATGAGAATCCGAAAGTTCATATCTGTGGATGGAGAAACAGTTGATAGTAAGTGCAAACAAATTTAGAAGAACTGTATGAAATAATAGGCTACCCTCCCATATTGGGCTATCTATCAGAAGTTATTGCACATCTTTACTTTATTTTATGATGTAGATATCAGGAGCATCCACTTACACTTGATGTTCAGTTCTGAGCCGGCTTATATGCTTAAGTTTAGGCACGGGAATCGATGCAGCTTCTGGAGTTAAAGCGACCAAGGCTTTTGACATTTCTACCTGTTGAAGCTCCATATTGTTTTCCATAAATTTCCTCACATTTTGAGTGAACTCTGCCATATTCAATGTAATTGTAGGAATTTCATTAGGATCTTCAAAGTAAGCATCTTCAATGTCAACTTCGGGAGCTTTTTGCTCTGGCTCAGGCGAGGCAGGCTCTTCTACAATGGGCTCTGGTGTTGCTGGCACTTCAATAATAGGTGCGGAGTTGATCAATTTGGAATGCTCTAATGGTGTTTGATCAGCCTGAGGTAAGGGCAGCGACAGTTGGCTGAAGTTCTGGAATGGATTCTGGCCAGCTGCTTTGTTTTCTGTTGCACTCACAATGCTTTTCTCTTCTGGTGCTGGAAGGGCAAGCCTTGCGCTGAATGAGGATTGTGTCAAATACCATATGTGAAACACAATGCATTCAATCTTTAGACTAGTAAATTGCTAATCTAGTTGTAAGGCATTACTGAATGTGCTGACCATAAGGGTATTGGCTTGAGTTTGGCAGTTGAGATGTAGCAGTTCTATCTTATACCAGAAGAAATCAGTAAATATTAAAGTTTCTATTGAAGTTGCTTCATCACTGACGACACTGAGTGACTGACCAATTTGTCAAATGGTTCATTTTTGAGTTTAAGTGCTGGTGGATTAGCTTAAATGCAAATTTGTGTTGCCTAAGTAGATTTGTCAAATCTTGTTTCAGTGGCCACAATTCTGGAACTATGATTCTTTGGTTTAGGTGTAGAAAAGCTTGAGAAGAACTAATAAAGATGGACATACATGAGATAAATAAATTCTTGCAAGAAAGTATATAGACTAATAGGCAAACCTTGCAAAAGCACTTGCGAAGTGTCTACATTCTCCTCTCAATGGACATGCATTGCAGTTGGGTTTGCTTTTTGTACAGAAGACCTAACAAAGTAGCAAATGAACTTGATTTAAACTGTGATTGCACATATACACCAGTTTTAGGGGAGAGTAACTACTGGTATTGGCATACCTTTCCAAAAGTGATCATATGGTAATGCAACTCATATCTGTAATCAAGTAGGGTTTGAATCAGTAAATGCATCACTTGATAAGAAGAAAAAGTAATTTTCTATGTTAAGTATTATGCATGTATATAATTTATTATTCCCTTTACAAAAATCAACTACCTGAATCTACTAGTCTGTCACACAAATCTCTGCACTTTCTTACAATCAAAATCTTTTCTTCCACTATGCAGTATACTGTTATAATTGGATCACTTACATTTAATAACAAACTAGTGCTTGTTGCCCAGGCCTGGGAAAAATTGGTTTTCGAGAAAAGAATGTTACTTACAATGTTCTCTGATCGAGCTTGCAGAGACGTGGCCAGAGGTACTTTTGAATTGACTCCAGCACTGGGTACCTGTAGAAACAGCAGAGTTAGACTATGTAGGCAATTTTAGAAAATTTACGTAGACAAGATACTCACAATTCCAGAAGATGCAACTGTAGCGATTCCGGCAATGGCTGCAGGGGCACCCATCCCAGTCTAACGGCTATACGGCCAACGTTTGTGTCGACCTTGTTAAAGACACGAAGGCATTAGTGGGAACACATGGCTATTTTTCATATTAATTACCTCTTCAAAAGTTGGTTCAGAAATCTTACAGGGAAAGCAAGGTGGTGAAGTGTTAAAAGTCGCACACACTCTACGCTCTTCAGGCCCAAGCCCCTGATGCTTAATAGATACTCTCTGAGACCATACATGTGTATTTGTTTAGTCGGTGAATAATAGTTTGATAAACATTGAGAAATTATTTGCTCAATTGCAAGCTTACTTTGCTTTGTCTGGTGGAACGTCTCTCAGCCATTCAAGATCAATACTTCCATGTTCTCTAAAAATCCGATTAAGGAAATCCTGCAATTGTTCATTTCTTTTCATTGAGCAATTTCTTAGGGTTTCGGGAATTACTGTAATAGATGAATAAAGGTGTTCAGATTTGAAAAGAATTAGGTTATTCATTGCAATTTTCATGTGTGTACCTTGATTCTCTCTGCTAGCATATTGTTCATTCCCCGTTCTCTGATGGTATGGGCTATCTCATTGACATCTGCACACCTCACTGCTTCCCAGTCCAGTGAATCCATTATGTTTGCTGTCCTTTTTCTTTTCTTACCATTGTTCTGAGCCTGTAACCTTAAACTGTCCCAGTCAACATTCTGTTTCTCTTTTCCAGGCCGTTTCCTTTTTGCTTTAGGATTGTCATTTGCTCTGTCTAATGTGCTATCAGCATGATGTTTTTTGTTGTTTGAGTTCGACTTCAAAGCTATGTGCTCAGACTTGCATGAATCGACAACTACACTGACCTCCTCTCTGACATCTACAATGGCTTCTGAAAATGTTGGTGCTTCTGCTACTCGCTGCATATTGTAGTTGCTCTCTTCAATTTGGATTTGTAGCTCAAAGTTGGCTACTGGATCATCAATTGTTGCTATATCCACCTTGTTTTCATGGTGATTGCGTGAGATTTTAGCCTCACTCCTCATCTCTTCATGCAGTTCTTGATTTGTAGATTCTGCTGATAATTTACTTTGTTCAGTTGCACTGAGTTTCCTTGAGAGATCTGGAAATTTTGCAGCTTCTTCCAAGTCGTCTTTGCACTTGGTTCCTTGTGCTCCTACATTAGGCATCAGACATGAGTCCAAATAGCTACGAGGACAAGCATTTTCTAGTGAGCTTTTGTGATTCTCCTCATCCTTCTGGAAGTGTGAACAACATGCCACATGTAGTTGGCCATGTACATCTGTTTCTGGTAAGATGTTTTCACTGTTCTGATCCTGGACTCCATGTGATTTCGAAGTTCCTGCCATCTGTAGTAACTTCAAAAATGATGTGGAGCCAGAAAAGTTGCTTGATTCAATTCCTTCCAAAGGTTGAACAACCGGAAAGTTAACAGAATTTTGAGAAGAAAGTACAGAATTCTGAGAAGAGAGCAAATCGTCTGGTCCTATTTGATCCTCCGAAAAACTTGTTGCTGCATTAGCTGTAGCCGATCCATACATTGCTGATTCATGATGCACACATGAACTTTCTCTAGAAGAACCAGGTTGCTGCGATATGGAATTTTCAGTTGGACTAGTGCAGTTAGTGCTATTTTCACTTGATTCAATGCTGTTAACAACTGTTTTTTCATCGTTTGATTCTGCACCAGAGATTCTCAAGAAATTCTGACCAAGAGTTGGTTGACTTGATTGATCATCATGCCATCCAATTGTATCATCAGCCTCCAGGCCACTCACTTCAGGTTCTTCAATTATGATCCCTGTTCTCTCTTCATGCTTTTCAGTACCAGCTTTTGACTTAAGAGGGAATTGAGCAGCAAGCGACATGAATGCCGAGCTAAAAAGCAGATAAAATGCTTTATTGGAAGTCAATGTTTTAAATGTCTTATGGATGTACCAGAAAAAGGAGAAATTAAAAAAGAAACCTGTGGTGTAAAGTCCAGCTTACCTAGAAAGGTGGTCTGAGACATTCTGTGTCAGGAAAACTCCAACTACAGAGTCTACAACAGATCCCTTCCAAGGAGAGAATCGCCTGTCTCCTGGCTCACCGAAAAATAGGAAATGGTCAATGATACAAAAGATGACAATGTTACATGCACATCTTGCTTGTTTCTGGTATGGCCCTTTGTGAAATAAAGTTTTCTGGAGGACAAAGGAAAAACAACAAGGTAACATGGAATCTCGTTTAAGGTTGATGGATTGGTGTGCAATCCTAGTGTTAAGCTGATCATGACTTCTATTGGTATGACAAGGGTTTAGTTGCAGGTTGTTTTGCATCAAAATTAAATCTATTATCTTAATAGTTTGCTGATATTATATGATTAATGTGTAACGATCTAAGACTTTTGCAGATGAAGATATAGGGACAGGCTTGCTTCTTCCATCATAATCCCCTTTCTCTTTACGGGACTGTACATGTGTATAGATACGTGTCATGCTGGATTTTAGGTTTCTTTCTTGACCTTGCAGGTGCATCTGTGTTTGTCAGGTTGGAATCTTTGGATTAACTTATTGCTAGTGCATCTTTATAATACAAGTTGGTTTCTAGTGATAGTTTGTGTTTCTTCCTATCCATCTGCCCATCCTATTTAGACTAGCATTTTTTTATTTATTGTTGACTGCTTTTCTAATCAAACGAATCTAGCTGGGGGTATGCTTATTTGATAGCCACTATAAAGATGTGAAAGCTATGTACACTTACCTTGAACAAGACGCATCCGTGCGACAAATGAGTCTACTCGTCCATGAAACACTCCACGTTCTTCTTCCCACCATTTTGCCTTATCTTCATCTGTACCATCAATGCCTTCACTATTTATATCTTGCAGCAGAAGCTTCCATACCCTAGCGGTCTCATCATCAAGGTCAACCTTGGGCCGCGGTTTTCGTCTTCTAATGAATGATCCTGCAAAAGGGACAATACTTCCATCTCTTCGATAAATAACAAGGGCATTTTCTGCTTGAAACTTATTCTGGTAGGTGATTTCCCCATATTGATATTGATCTTGGATGCTTTCTCTATTTAAATCAAGATGCTGCAAGCATTCTGCAATTTCTTCAATTGGGGATCTCCATGTTATAGCTGGTAGGAAACCTGCATCCAATTTCGAGCAATTAAAGTCCACATCTTATTTGATAAGGTTATCCAAAAGTTAAGAATATAGCTCCAACTACCCCTTGCATTTGTTGTGAATTGTTGTTGAGCATACATATAGGATGCTGTGGAACTGACTAGGATGCTTCTCTTTGACCGCTTTTTTGTTTTCATTATTGCACGGGTGTCAGCAACTAGGGCTTCCATGCATGTATTAGGCTGATATGAATATCTTTCTCCAAATTCAGATATCGATGCTTCTTTGGCAGGAGTAGGAAAGTGTTTGCAAATTTCAAGCAGTGATGCTAAGTCACGTACTTTACTTATGCCTTTTGATCTTTTTCTTCTTAACCCCTCTGCTTCTACAAATGCTGGTACAAGTTCGGGATTCCACATTCTATTATTAGCTTTGTCATTTGCAGACGTACTGGCTTGGGAAAGACCAATGTTGCACTGAGACAAAGACAGATAGTTAGTTTCACATGTAAAAGGCGTTGCTGTGGGATGGCCCTTTTCTGTTCTCTTTTTCTTGTAAATTGTAGGAAAATGCATCCCTTGTGTACTGTGAGCATAAGGTTCATTTGCTGGGAGGATTGCTTGATATGCCTGCATGGAGTTGAAGTAGGCTCCCTTGACATTTGTGCTGTAAAGTTCTGCTTCATTAGTTCTAAAAGAATGTTGTCTTTTCAAGGCTCTTTCTGGTGTTTCCTGGATCAAGCATGCGCTGCTGCTACAGTTGGAATCATACAGATTCTTTGGTGTCATTTCTGAAATGCTTGCCTGTTTATCATGAGTTTCATCTGAGAAAATGATTTTACACTTTCCTCTGGAACATGCGATGTCATAAACTGTGCCCAATTCTGTCTTTCCTGTTGTGACTTCAATATCCTTTCCAAGATGTACACTAGAACGGGATTGATTCTCATGCAAGTCCTCCACAGTTGAAGAGGGCCAGTGTGAAGAGCTTTCATCACTTAATCTACTTTCTGAGTCAAAATTCAATGATTTCCTGCAGGATCTTCTTGGACGAGAAATATTTGGTGGATCAATTGTTTCATCTTCGGCAGGATTTGGTGCGGGCTTGTTAACTTTATTTCTTCTGACATACCTCCTCTTTGCTCTTTGGATTTCTCTGGAACTAGGAAGTTGGCTCTGGGGACTAGTCATACCGTCTACCTTGTCTGAGGGTGTGCATAGAGGTTCCTCAACCTTGTTCCTTCGGACATATTTCCTCTTTTCTCCTGTTGTTTCCTTTGAACGATGCTGCTGGTTTTTTTTTGGTTTAGGAGTCCTTCTAGGCTGGCCTTCAATTACCACTTTAGGCCGGTGCTTCTTCCTTCTTCGTTTCTGCTGTGGTGTATTATTCTGTTCAGCATCCTGTTCGTCCGCCTTGTCAGGCTTGTGACTCTCCTGCAATTCTGATACGTTCAACACCAGCCCTGACTGCTCTTTCTTCTGTTGAGGATCATTTGCTTGTGCTCTCTTTAATGTATGTTCACATGACTGCATGTGGCTTGGTAGCGGTGTCTCGTTAATGTCTAGATTTGACTCATCAGATGCTCGGCCCCCTTTGTTCTTGATCTGGTCTGGTGTTATTGGTTCAAAGTGGACAGCGTTGTTGCTTCTCAAGACTTCATCTGTTGGTGAATTCAGGTTCAAAGGGAATCTCGAGCAAATAGAGCTTCCATCTGCGTGATAGGCACCTCTTTCATGTTAGTTTATTGAGGAAATCTCAGAATTGAAACAACACTTTCTAAAGATTCTAGTTGAGTATGCTAAGCCATGAAAATATCTTTTGATGTTTGGCTGAATTAATGTTTAACACAGTAGAACATAACACAACAATGTCGAAGCGGGTACCACATGTCTCAAAAAATTAACTGTTAAGAATATCAGGACAAATGAGAAAGACATCACTTATTGAATAGCACACTATTAGAGAAAACACGTCACTGTTTGTTTCACCTCTGATTTTAATGAAGGTACCTGATTCTATAGTCTGTTTTGTAACTTTATCAAGCGTTCGCTAGAATGTTCAACTAAATGCTAGATAACTTCTTCATGAGCAGCCAAATATTTCAAAAAGATTGTAAGTTATAGATGTCAGTCAGCTTGATTTACCTAAACCAAAGCTTATCAATGATCTTATTGTATTTCATTCTCTATCCTTTTGCAGGTCTTAGTTATCCGTGAAGACACTGCCACTGAGTCGCATTCAAGACACTTATGACATGCACACGGAATGTGATTTCATAATCTGGAAGCTTCAGGCATTATGCATTTTTATTATGTCATAACGACAAATCAATGAATACTTCAATTCTTTACCTGCATCCTGAGAACTGACAAGGGGATTGAAAGAACCGCTCATGGTAAAATTAGTTTCTGCATTTTCAGCGGCGGCTGTGGATCCAGCAGCATGTGCTAGTGCCAAGAGATGTCCGAAGGACACATTGCTCCATTTGTCTACATCATCAGTACTGGAGAAGTTATTGTACATTTTAATATTGTTGTCTCCATACATTTTGGATTTTATGCCTGGTGCTGCTTCCCAAGTGTCAAAATACTCTGTTACTGTTGCTGAATTTGTCGAACCAGGACATGCAGGCACGTGTCGACCTTCAGGTTCTTGCAAGAAACTCCTCAATTCTAACTGGTTCACTTGGCTTAGACCTTGTCCTTGTGAAATTCTTTTCAACTCCAACCCATTATCTTGAGCTAGTTGATTTTGTTGCCTATTCCCACAGATTGGTGACAAACTTGGTTTTGCTGGAGTTGTTGGTAACCATGAATTGGCAATCTGAAAATCTTCTGTTTGTGGAATTGAGCTTCCTTGTCTTCCGTCCATGCCGCAGCGTCAGACTGGTAAAAATCCAAATTTTCTGCCTTTATTTTCCTTTATTTGGATAAAATGGTAGACAGTTTTTTTGCAGGGATAACCTCAAAGTAGTCTCTCATAGAAAGGAGAAAAAAAAAGAAAAAAAAGGCAGGACTTATACAAGGTGTAATAATAACTGCTTCAGTCGGGGAACTGTTTTATGAAATCATCTTGCAAAACAAAACCGTAAAAGACACAGAAATCAAAAATGAATTTGTAGGAAGAGAAACAGAATATCTGAAAATTTCCAAAAACATAATTTTTAAGAAACCCTTAATTGAACCGAATAAATTTTTTCAGCTCAGATCTCAAAAAGACGAGCCTGTATATCTACTTATCCTGCCATGATGGAGGCAGTGAATGGAGGATAAAAACAGAATGTAAATTCTGTAACTCACCAGAAATTTCATTTTCATTAATTTAAGATATAAATGAAAAATTAGGTGTAATCAGTGAAAGATTGTAGCAATCTGACTGAAAAAACAAAATTTGCATAAAATCTTTGATCATTTTACCAAGAAATGCTGCTTATTTCTGCAACTTTCTTAAGCATCTAAAAATTAGAGAAAATTCACATATAATTGGATATAAGTTGTTAAAATTTGGGAGCTTAGTAAATTTTTACTGACCTGAAGGGATGAAGGTACTGCCGGAGATCTCACAAAGGCAGTGGACGGCAAGGAGAAACTGAAACAGAGTATTCCATAAAGGGGAGAGAGAAAGTAGGAAAGAAGCCAAAACAGAAATACCAGTGCTTTTATTCCGAGACTCAGATAAAGCTCTTTGAGAAACTGGTAACTTTTTTTCCCGGTAAACTATTAAAACTCCATTATTTTATTCTATGTATTATTATTTAAATAAACCAATAAATATCGTGTAAAGAAATTTTACTCACACCTGATATTTACGTCAAATTATAGAGACTATTTTACATGATTGAAATGTGCAAGAAGCATGCAATTTGACTCAGTGATAAAATGTACGTAAATTGAGGTGAAAATGCAATTTCATGGGTTTGTATCGTGGAGTCAGCTATTAATATTTGTATTAGAGTAAGTGATTTATATTACACTCTTAGAATTTAATTTTTTTTGGACCATATATAAATGCGAGATACTTTGTATCGGGTTATTTTTTTGATAAAAATGTATATAAAAAGCACATTATATATTCCTTGTTTAAACAAGTGTAATTTAATTTTTTCGCATGCGCCATATGTACTTTTATTTAGGTAGAAACATTAGCCGGGGTATAAGTAATTCTGCAGTCAAACAGCTAACACGGCGAGTGAAGCGGCTAGAGAAGACTCGATTCACTCGGGAACCTTTGACGCCGTTAGGATTTCTGTAAGTTAGGAAATTGTTGGTCCTTATATAGTACGTTTAAAAAATCTCCTAGGTTGCATGAGGTTTCGTTTTCATGGCACCGTTATGACGCCGTTAGTGGTCCCCTTTCAGTGGTACAATGTACACTTTTCTAATTAAATCGAGGTTAGGTTGGTAATTTGTTTGCTGCATTCGGTGCTTGAGGTTTTATGGATATGATCAGAATGTAGTGGGGTGGTTGCGGAAGGGCAACCGATTCCTTGGTCTTTATCACGTACGAGATTGTTTTGACGTGGGTCCTCTATTCAAAAATTAGTTGATTCAGTTTGTTAGTACGATTACTATTGTTGTTGTCGTTATTGCGCGTTGACCGCGCAACCGTCTTTTGTCAACTCTCTTTGTTTTATTTTAAATTTATATTATTTAGTCGATCGTGATAATAATATATTATTTTTCATTTGAAAATCTTTACTATTTTGTTCTATCTTTTATTTCAGTATTTAAATATTACCTCCGGTAAAAGATTATTTATATCTGATATAATAAGCTTATTCTTTCGGTACTTTATTATTGATAAATATTAATCTCAATAAAAGATTATCTATATCTAGTACAATAGCAATTTATATAACAACGTGCAGTAGTAGTTTTACAACTTCTTTTCTTTTATAAATAGAGGAGATTTCAGTTCATTATGTATATTAGTTTGAAGTTGAATAATATATTAGTTTCTCTATATATTTATTTTTACTTTACAGTCTTTATTTTATAACACGTTATTAGCACGAGACTCTGCTATCTCGAGCAAATACTTTGAAAGTATCGAAGGTACAAACTTTTTTTTCTAAATAATGTCAAATCTTTCTAAACCTGAATTTGTAACCTTGGATATATTGGGCAAAAGTTACATGTCTTGGGTGCTTGATGCTGAAATTCATCTTGATGCGATAGGTCTGACAGACACCATCAAGGACAAAAATTAGGTATCAAACCAAGACCGTGCCAAAGCAATGATATTTTTGCGCCATCACCTTGATGGGGACTTGAAAATGGAATATCTTACTATTAAAGATCCAATCATATTGTGGAATAATTTGAAAGATAGATATGACCACCTTAAGATAGTCACTTTTCCATAGGCATGATATGATTGGACTCATTTAAGGTTACAAGATTTTAAATCTATCAGTGAGTATAATTCTGCTATATTTAGAATTATTTCCCAATTGAAATTATGTGGTGATAATATTATTGATCATGATATGTTGGAGAAATTTTTTATCACTTTTCATGCCTCGAATATGCTTTTGCAGCAGCAATATCGAGAGATGAGATTCAAAAAATATTCTGAACTTATCTCACATCTTTTTATAACCGAGCAACATAATGGGCTATTAATGAAAAATCATGAAAGCCGGCCTTCTGGTTCTTATCCATTCCCTGAAATGAATGAGACGAACTTCCACCAAGCTAAGCGTGGAAGAGGTCGTGGCCCCAGTTGTGATCATGGCCGTGGTCGGGGAAGAAACTCTAATTATGGTAATAATAATGCACCAAAGAACCTTACTCAACATCAACAATGGAAAAAGAAGGAACACAAGCATGAAGCGATGCAAGCAACAAAGGCAGGAAATGCATATTATAGATGTGGAGGAAAAAGACACTGGTCGCGTACCTGTCGTATGCCAAAGCACCTGGTTGAGCTTTATCAAGGATCTCTGAAGAAAACAGAGAAAAATGTTGAAACAAATTTTATTTCTGAAGATAATTTGGACTTCATGCATTTGGATGTAGCTGATTACTTTGCACTCCCAGAAGGAGAAACAAGTCATGTGATCGGTGATGAATCTATAGAAATGTAAATATTTTAATTTTTGTTGTTTGTAGTAGATAGTATGTTTATGTAATTGTTGTACATAAATAAAAGTTATGCTTTGATAATGATATTTACTATAATATATTTTGAAGAATATGGATAATGCTCAAATTATGTTTGGATCAAAGACCAATCATTAAGATATTTGTGTAATTGATAGTAGAACAACTCATGCCATATTCACAGATCAGAAATACTTTTCTAATTTACATAAGGAAAAAATAAATATTTCAACAATTTCGGGTAATATAAGTTTGATTGAAGGCTCCGGAAGAGCCACTATATTTCTGTCTAAGGGAACAAAACTTATTATAGACAATGCATTATTCTTCTCCAAGTCCCGAAAAACCTTGTTGAGTTTTATAGATATCTGTCGAAATGGATATCATGTTGAGACGATAGATGAAATGATTGTGAAATATCTTTGTATTACAAAGAATGTTTCTGGCCAAAAGTGCATTGTAGAAAAGTTACCAACTTTATCTTCTGCCTTATACTATTTAAAGATTAGTACAGTTGAAGCACACTCTATCGTAAACTAGAAGTTTATTGATTCAAATATTGTTGTGCTTTGGCATGACCGTTTGGGTCATCCTGGATTAATAATGATGAGACGAATTATTGAAAATTTGAGTGGCGTCCATTAAAGAACCTTAAGATTCTTACAAATGATGATTTTTCTTGTGATGCTTGTTATCAAGGTAAAATGATCACTAGACCATCACTAATGAAGATTGACATTAAATTTCCTGCCTTTTTAGAACGTATATATGGGGATATATATGGACATATTCACCCACCAAGTAGGTTGTTTAGATATTTTATGGTCCTAATAGATAATTTATGCCTACTATAATCTCGAAACCTGGCGTTTGCAAAGTTATTAGCCCAAATAATTCGATTAAGGGCACAATTCCCAGATTATCCTATAAAGGTTATTCGCCTTAATAATGCTGGAGAACTCTCATCTCAAGCTTTTGATGATTATTGTCTGTCAGTTGGATTAAAAGTTGAACATCATGTAGCTTATGTTCATACTTAAAATGGCCTTGCAGAGTTATTTGTTAAACGCCTGCAATTGATAGCAAGACCACTACTTGTGAAAACAAAATTACCCACTATTGTTTGGGGCCATGCTATCTTGCATGCAATATCACTTATCTGTCTCAGACCGACACATTATAATAAATATTCTTCGTCACAATTAGTTTTTGGTTATGAACCAAATATTGCCCATCTACAAATTTTTCGATGTGCTGTTTATGTGCCAGTAGCACCACCACAATGCAGTAAGATAGGCCTATAGAAAAGGTTAGGAATATATGTTGGGTTTGAATCACCCTCTATTATTCGCTATCTTGAACCATTCATAAGAGATTTATTCACTTCTCGATTTGCAGATTGTCGGTTTGATGAAACAAATTTTTCACAATTTGGGGTGGGGGGAGGGGGGAAGAAAAAGGAAATCAAAAGAGAAATTGTGTGAAAAGTTTCATCATTATCTCATTTTGATCCACGCACCCCTATATGTAATCAGGAGGTCCAGAAGATCATCAATTTATAAAATATAGCAAATCAAATGCCAGACGCGTTTACTGATTTTTGAAAAGAATAACTAAGTCACATATCCCTGCAGAGAATGTGCCTATCCAAAATGATGTCCCAACAAGACCATCTACTAGCATGAGAGTTAGTGAACCTAAAGCACGCCTGAAGCGTGGTAGGTCTTTGGGTTCTAAGGATAGAAATCCTCGAAAAGAAAATCGACAAATGATCAAAACGATTCTATGAAGGGTCTCCTGAAGAGACACAAGATATGATTAGTTCTGAGATTCTTAAAGAAATCAATGAACCCAGAGAAGCTTTCAATAAGTTCTACTTGTGATGGGATTAATTTAAATCGATCTGAAATAGTGGTGGATAATATTTTTGCATATAATGTTGCACTTAACATTATGCACGATAATGAAGATCTTGAACCTCGATCTGTTGAAGAATGTCGACAAAGATCTGATTGGCCAAAATGGCAAGAGGTAATTCAATCAGAATTGAATGCACTTTCTAAAAGAGAGGTTTTGGGGCCAATAGTCCAAACACTTGCTGGTAATATAAAACCATTTGATCATAAATGGGGTTTTGTGCAAAAAAGGAATGATAAAAATGATGACCTGGAGTCGATTTTGATGAAACATATTCACCAGTTATGGATGCCATAACATTTCGATAGCTCATCAGCTTAACACTACATGAAAAGTTTGAAATACATCTAATGGGTGTAGTTACAACTTATAGTACGGTTCACTTGATAATGAAATTTATATGAAATTCCCTGAAGGATTTAAAATACCTGAACCAAATTCAAAATCTCGAAAAATGTATTCAATCAAATTACAAAGATCTTTGTACGGTTTAAATTAATCTGGGCGCATGTGGCATAATTGCCTTAGTGAATATTTGCTGAAAGAGGATTACATAAATGATGTTATTTGTCCATATATTTTTATAAAGAAAAAGGAATCAGAATTTGTTATGCTTGTTGTTTATATTGATGACATAAATCTTGTTAGAACTTCAGGTGAGCTCCAAAAGGCAATACAATATCTTAAAAAAGAATTTTTGATGAAAGATCATGGAAAAATAAAACTTTGTCTTGGTCTGCAAATTGAACATTTAGCAGACGAGATCTTTATCCATCAATCTACATATAAAGAAAGGGTCTTAAAATGCTTTTACATGGACAAATCGCACCCACTGAGTATACCAATGGTTGTTCGATCATTTGAAGTGAATAATGATTTGTTCCTCATCCAGAAGATGATGAGGAACTCCTTGGTCCCGAAATATCTTATCTTAGTGCAATTGGTGCACTTATGTATCTTGCTAATACTACAAGGCCTGACATAGCATTTTCTGTTAATTTACTAGCAAGATATAGCTCTTCTCTTACACTGAGACATTAGAACGGGATTAAGCATATATTGCGACATTTAAAGGGAACTCTTGATATGAGTTTATTTTATTCTAACAAAGGTAGCACAAATCTTGTTGGTTATGCAGATGCAGGTTATTTATTTGATTCACATAAAGTTCGATCTCAAACTGGGTACGTGTTTACATGTGGAGGTACTGTCATATCATAACGCTCCACAAAGCAATCTATTGTTGCTACTTCTTCAAATCATGCTGAGATAATAGATATTCATGAAGCAAGTAGAGAATGCGTATAGTTGAGATCAGTGATTCATTTTATTCAAGAAAAATGTGGTTTGGAATGTGATAAAAGATCCACAATTTTATACGAAGACAATGCTGCATGCATAGCCCAATTAAAGGGAGGAATTATAAAAAGAAATAGAACGAAGCACATTTCACCAAAATTATTCTACACATAATCTTCAGAAAAATGGTGACATTGATGTTGTAACAAATCCGTTCAATTGACAATCCGACAAATTTATTCACTAAATCTTTGCCCACTTCAACTTTTGAGAAGATGGTATATAAGATTAGAATACAGAGACTCAAATATTTGAAACAAGATTTTTATTAGGAGGTAAAATATGCGATGTACTCTTTTTTCCTTACTAAGGTTTTTCTCACAGGTTTTTCCTTATAAGGTTTTTAATGAGACAACTAATTATGCGTATTACTAAATATGTGCTCTTTTTCCTTCACTAAAATTTTTTCCCACGGGAATTTTTCTAGTAAGATTTTAGTGAGGCACATTATTTTCTAATGAACATCCAAGGTGGAATGTTATCAATATATTATATTATGGATGTTCATTTAGTATTCCGTTGTAAATAAGATTCATAAAGAAGTTTGTCCATCTGAGACTCCGCCGTAAATATGTTTATCTATTTTGTGCTCTATTAGAAATAAGCCTCCTGAAGAAACTTATCCTTTCGGTACTACGTTATGAATAAATATTACCCCCGATAGAAAATTATCTATATCTGGTACAATAAGTTTATCCTTTTGGTACTCCGTTCTGGATAAATATTACCTCTGGTAGAAGATTATCTATATCTGGTACGATAGCAGCTTACACAACAACTTATTTTCTTGTATAAATAGAGAAAACTTCAGCTCATTATGTACATCAATTTGAAATTGAATAATTTATTAGTTTCTCTTTATACTTATCTTTTTTTTACCGTCTTCATTTTATAACAATTTTGAGCTTATTGTTTCCTGAGAATTTTTTGCTTTGCCAGAAAATAATTCGATCTTAAAAGTGACTTTGTCTTAGTTTTTGAAAAAATTGAAAAACAAGCTCTTCTAATCCTAACGGAACGGAGCAGACTAAAAAATCCTTTAAGCTTGATAAGTTGCGGAGAAATCTGTGAATTTTTGTTTTGTTTCTCCTTTGTATTATTGGTCTGCAATTTTGAGAATCCTTTTACTCATATTATATTATATTATGTTTTTTATTTATACTTTAGAAAAAATACTATAAAAGATTTGGAACGATTTGTTAGTATTTGACGTAAGTTGACTTCACGATGGACAACGTCTTTTACATAAATATCTTATAAAAAAAACGAAAAAGGATAAAAATGCCCTTGAACTATTTGAAATAGTTCAAAAATGCTCTTCGTTTATTTTTGGTATAAAAAATATCCCCGCCGTCTATATTTTAGACCACAAATGCCCTTAATCCGTTAGTCTTGCTATTGAAGGTGACATAACAATCCAACTTGTTAGATTTGCTTACATGACCATCCCCCTAAGCAATCCAGCATGACAAAATTATTTTTTCGAAAAAATTATTTTTCCGGATTTAAAAAAAAATACAAAATCAACACTTATTCCGAAAAAAGTAAAAAAATTTCGGAAAAATTATTTATTTCGGAAATATTTATTAAAATATAAAATCAACACTTATTCCGAAAAAAGTAAAATTTCCGGAAAAATTATTTTTTTCGAAATTTTTTATTAAAATACAAAATCAACACTTATTCCAAAAAAAGTAAAAAATAAATTCTGAAAAAATTATTTATTTCGGAAATTTTTATTATAATACAAAATCAACATTTATTCCGAAAAAAGTAAAAAAAATTCGGAAAAATAAATATTTACTTTTTTCGGAATAGGTGTTGATTTGTATTTTAAAAACGAAATTTATTTTTCCGAAAAAATAATTTTGTCATACTGGATTGCTTAGGTGGATGGTCATGTAAGCAAATCTAACCCAGTTGGATTGCTATATCACCTTCAATAGCAAGACTAACAAATTAAGGGTATTTGTAATCCAAAATACAGACGGCAAGGATATTTTTGATACCAAAAATAAACAGAAGGTATTTTAAATAGTTTAAGGACATTTTTATCCCTTTTCCGTAAAAGAAACCTATATTATGATTGTTGTTGTCGTTATTGACAGTTGAGGTTTGAGAACCTAAAGATATAAAATTGCTAGAACTTTGTCTAATTATGACCAGGAAAAAGCAATGGATAAGTGAATACGCACATGTTTTTTTTAGCCAGTGATAGGCACATGTGACTCGTTAACAAACGATTATTTTTATTTTATCATCTCCAACTTTACCTACATAGTAGTTGACTCCTGAATTGTTGCCACGGACGATCTTCCACGGTTGTATTAGAGAATGTTTGGGTTTAAATAGATAATTTTGAACTTCTTTAATTATTGTTTTAAGTTTTGAGTCGGCCCAATAAGGATTGTGAAGGAGCGATAAGTAGTCCTTCATTCTGAACTGAAGGTTTCGAATTCGAGTTTTGGGTATGAAGTCATCTTTATTAGGGAGAGCTTTACTTCTCAATGTGGGACCGCTTAATCGAATTTAGTCGAGTTTTAATACGGATACTTGACACTTGGTGAAAATCTAAAAAAGGTTTTGGTTCAGATGTATAGATTCATTTAGTATGGTATTAGAGTAGATAAATGTCTTGAGTTTGAGTCTGTTGTCACTTGTATTCAAAATGAATTTTTACTTATTTGGCTCATAGAAAAGAATCAAGTCTCGGCGTAAGAGTATGTGAAGTCATAATTATGTAATTAAAAGTGTGATCTTTCTACCAACTTAAATATTTTGATGAAAATAATCTTATAATTAAGTTATAACGTTAGAATTGAAAAATATCTTGTATTTGAGTCTTATCGTCACCCTTGAAATAAAAAATATATATATTATGTGTTATTGATGAATAAGAATATAACTCACGTAAAGAGATACATATTGACATATAATATAATTAATCTTACTTTTACTTACTTAATCATTAAAATAATTGATTGTACGGACATATTCCTTTTGTTGGTACATGTTAGTTGTTTACCCGAAAAACGAATATAGTTGAATTTATACGTAGTTCTAAGGGTATGTGGTGCAATTTTAATACAAAATCGTAAGGATAAATAGAAATGTCAGGTATGGATTGCAAAGAATGCTAAATAGATAAGGTTGTAAAGAAGATGAATTTTAGGACTAAACAAGTGGAATCAATTTAAGAAGCTTGAAAGAACAATTCTTTACTATGGGAGAATATGGTGCTTGGATTACAATGTAAGCATAAAAACGTGCCCCCTACAGAAACGATAACTATCCCCTTTATAGTAGAGGGATCTTACTTCAGATATAATTAAAAATACGTAGTGAAAGACCCATGATAGATCAACTTTTTCACAATTCCTGCCAAGATTCTCTCCTCTAGTGGGATTGCAACGGCTCTTGTCTATAAGCTCGATATTGACTCGAGTTTTCGGTCTTGACTCGAGCTCGATTCTGACTCGGACCCTTGAATTGATTCGGGGTCAATGTTAGTCGGTCTCTGGATCATAAGCTCGACAACTTTACTTTGCTTCATAACTCGATTTGGATTCGAGCTTGATTATAATATCGAATTGTACATTGATCGACCCCTCGGACTCGAAGCTTGTTTGTACTATCTTCGAAACTCATCTCGAAGTATTACTTCGATTGATTATGTTTCGAACTTGATCAATCGTACGAAGGCCGAAATCTATTTCGACAGTATACATTTCTGATTTGACGTTGATGAAATCATCTTGACTTAAAATTTAGTCATCTTTTTTGCTTAGATGGCGGATAAAGAGGATTTAGAAACCGTAGTAAATTGGTTTGGAAAAGCATTTGTGTTTTGTACCTCGAATGATATGTGGTCAAAACAATTACTTGAATCCAACGATTCCCAATGACAGACATGAAGTTTAATCTTTGTTTCCTTAACTTGTACCTTCCATGTCAAGCTCATTTTGAGTGTTTATTCAATTAAGCTTGAGTTGCACGAATTTATGTGTTAATAGAAAATTTTATTATATTTTGATTTGACTTGTTAAGTTCAATATTCAAAAAGATTCTTCTCAACTACATAATCTTTTTGCATGATCATTTAACTTACTATTTTCTTTTAATAACTGTAACGTCTGAGTCAGTTTATGTGTACATCAATTACTTAATCGAATACTTACTATTTTCTTCGTTTCAATTTATGTGAATCCATTTGATTGGGCACGGAGTTTTAAAAAAAAGGGAAGTCTTTTAAATTTGTGGTGTAAAATGAGGCACATATATTTTATGTGGCTATAAATCATTGCATAAAGGTAAATTGTTTTTAAATAAGAAAAGGGGTCAATTTTTTTGACATGAACTAAAAAAAAATAGGTTTACATAAATTGAACAGAGAGAATATTTTTTATCAATACAAATATCAAGTAACTCTATGCACTAATATGATCAACGATCATTTCAATGAAAGTCGAACAGGGTTAACTAGTAAATAAACATCACTTATAATCAATTAGGGACAAAGTTAGGGGCCGAAAGAGGGTTCATTCGAACATCGTTTGTCGAAAAATTAAATTATATATATTAAAATATATTTTTTGTTATATATTTATATATATTAGATGTTGAATTCCCTTAGTATACTGAAATTATAATCATATTAGCTCTTAAATGAGATTATCTTCATCTGGCCACTTTCTTCCTCTGCTAAGACCCCACACACAATCAGGAGTTTTTAGTGCTACTCTTCCTCTTGCTGACACGTGGATAGAGATAAACAGTGGTTAGTTAGTTACTCTAATTTGTCATAGTATTAAATACTAAGATCATGTACGATCAAACTTTTAAAATCAGCTTAGAATGTGAGAAGTAATTTTATGATTGACTAATTAATTTAAAAATATCTTTTGAGCAGTAGTTTGTTAAGCTTTTAAAAGTATTTTTAAGTATTTTTTTTTTTAGAATTATTTTTCAAAAAAGTACTTTAAAAAAAACTATATTTTTTTGCTTATCAAAATTAGTTTTACTTCTATTCCAAAAGCACTTTTTTCGTTTAATTATTTGATCAAACACTTTAATTTAAAAAAAATAATATTTGATTAAAAAAAAAATGGCCAGTCTATAAATCTACACATAGGATGAGGAGTTTTTCGTGCTACTCTTCCTCTTACTGACACGTGGATAGGAAAAAGAGTGGTTAACCAGTTATTCTAATTTTGTCATATTAAATACTCCTAAGTTGTACTTACTTTGTTATTTTAGTGATGGTAGCAAGTTGCTTTAGGAAAGCTGAAATGTTTATTTTTATCTCTTAGCCGAATCTCATGGGTCCAAGTTCCAACGTTGATTATGTGATCTGAAACGGTTTATTGATGAGCTATTGTAGTCTAATACTACTACTAGTATTCAACCCTTTTTTATGAGCTCTCTTAAAAAATTGCGAACTATTGTTGAAAAAGCAAAGCCAAAAGTTTTTAGGTTCCAGTGCTTGAAAGTGTACTTTATGTAGTTATTTACACTCCATTAATCCAAACTAACGGTCAAAAATGATCAAAAATATCTCTAAGGTATTGAAAGTAAATTAATTTTTGTCCTCCTTTCACCTATTGGGCTATAAATGTCCTTTATGAGTTTAATGTTAAAGATTTTTGGCATTTAACCCACTATATTTTTAAAGTTATGAGTTCATATTTACTATTTTTTACAAATCTAATGAATTTTTACTATTAAATTATCTTTTGTGTCAAACATTATGAGTTCAATTGAGCCCATCAATTTAATACTACATCCTCCACTGCTAATTTTGATATAACTTAATACATTATTATTTTATACCAAAACTAATGTGGTATAACAATGGATATAAAACATTCAAAATGCAAAAACTACCCTTGTGGATCTTCTCAAACCCTTTTCCAAGCACTTATACATTTTTAAATTAAGCACAAGTTGAAGTCATACACCCCATATGCAATTTTAATACAATGAATTGGATAATCAATAAAAATTAATGTACAAATTATAGTTCTGACATAACAAATTTATAAATAATTAATCTCTATATTACAATTCAATCAGGTAACCCTTAAAAGCTTAAGTCAGTGATAGCTCAAAAAACAAGAAAGTCTATTCTTCAGTGCATGGCCCCACAAACTTTGCAGAAATAAAATACCTCTTTTTTTTAAAATAAAAAAAATCCCTTTATAAGGGATGCCTCGTATCAAATAGTTATGGTAAGATAGATAAGATTTTTCTATTATTCATTAAAGACTTCAGGTTCGAGACTTTAAAATGATAAAAAAGATTTTAATAAAGAACACTTACCCATTTAATATGTCTTACACGTGAATTCGAATTAATCAAAATTCCAAAATGAATATAGGACAACTGTTGAAAATAATATTTTTTTTAAAAAAAGAATATTGCTCCAATTCCATGTCTTATAAGATATTCTCCCTGCCCCAAAGATTGTTGTTGTTATATTTAAACTTGCATAAATTTCCTAGATAAATAGTATTTCCCACTATTCTTTTATTGAATCACATTATTTTCTATAAATGTTTAACTTTTATATTATTTTTGAAAAAAGAAAATAGCCCTTTTCACTATTTTCTAAATTGTTATTTTATCCATAATATTTCCTTAATTAATTATATATACTCAGGAAACATGCAAGTTTATGCTTAACTTATAATGTTTTGCCGCAACCTCGTTATCTTAAAAGGGTATTCTCTGTTTCAAAGTGTTGAGATAAATTGGTTAAAGGAATTATTAAAAATAAAGGAGTTAAGTGTAACATCTTAAATTACAAGTGAAATTACTGTTATAAAGTGAAATTTTAGGGGATGTCTTTTGAATTATTCCATAAAAAGATGTTCTCATCTTTTTCCCTTTAAGAGCATGTTGTTTCGACTTTTTGTGAATCACTGCATTGAATTTCAAATAAAAAAAACTTTGAGATGTTATTTATTGTGTAATGTTTATCAAAGTTAAATTTAACCTGACGAGTTACAGGCAATCGACAATTGTGTCAGAGGCAAGTGAACTCTTTCTGATAAATTTTGTAGTATTCTCTATGTTTTCATTTAATTGTCATGTTTACTAAAATTAATGTTATCAATATACTTATTATTTTATAAAATTAAGAAATTACTTACTCTAATATATATATATATATATATATATATATATGGATAGAGATTAATATAGTAAAAATAAAAGTAGTAATAAATTGAGATAAATAAATAAATAAAGATAATTTAAATATATTATCTTTTAAATTAATATTTTTTAACATGTAAAAGTCAAATATGATATGCAAAAGAGAGCTGAGGGAGTATTTGTTTTTATTGTTTTTTGGAATTGAGAGACAACTAGAACTGGAGTGCATCATTGACGTTAATGTGACTCCAAAATAATCAATACTATGATAAGTCTTTGTCTCCACGCCTACATGATTGAACGGCACTTGCATTAATATTCTTTTATTTTTTATGACATGAATTATTTGAACTATTTGATACATAAAAAATTAATATTTTATGAAGAGAGAGAAAATAAAAAGATGTGTGAAACTCTGACCACTGATTCATTTAAGAAAATTGTAGTTACTTTATATATTTTTTATTTACATGTTAAACACACTCTTTTTTCTAGTCGAATATCACCCTTAATTTGTTAAATTATGTGATTAATCAAACACTTTCATAGAAAATGAAACTTAACGAAACAACTTAATTATTCTCAGCGTGACTGAAATCATTTGACTAATAGCAATAGGTTTGGAGATAGAGACCTTTCATTTCTTAGACCTTTTGATCTACTTAAAATAAAAAATGATAGCCAACATTTCAGAGTGAAAGGTCCTTCATATATGTAAATTAAAAGTGTGTGCAAAGTTGATCTTTAGTATCTAACGTTTAATTATTTCACTACTATAAAAATATTGGTCTTTTCTACGTTAAATTTTAAATTATCTTCATCATAAGTTATAAACCGCTCAAATATTGGTCTTTTCTAAATAAAATATGTGATGACTAAAGAGTTGATGACCCCCACCGTTTAGAGCTTATTCCAATGTGGGGCAAGTGGATACTTATTCAATGACTAGGCAAGTGGATATTTATTCAGTGTCTATCATCACACCTTAACAAGCAGTTTTTTTCTATATATTTTTTTATATTTATATTGAGGTCCAATAATTATACTAAAACTCGAAATCACTAATTTTAGAATGAAGAAGTATTATTAATCCACCAAAATCCTAATTGATACCAAACAGAAAACTTGCATAAACTTTATATCCCACACCAAAAATTAGTGTAACTTTGCTTTTCTTGAGCCCGAAAATCTAATCGTCTTTTTATTTTTACAAGATAGGAATAAAGTCTTCATATATATAATTTTCCCAAATCTTATTTATGATATTACACCGAGTATGTTGTTGTTAAGGCAAAACCTTTGTTTTAGTAGCTTTTTTAATGTCCAAAAACACTTTTCTTTTTCTTTTATGGAAGATTCCTTTATTTGTACACCCACAAAAGAACAAAGAAATAGTAGTTGAATAGTCTGTTGTTAAGGCAAAACCTTTGTTTTAGTAGCTTTTTTAATGTCCAAAAACACCTTTTTTTTCTTTTATGGAAGATTCCTTTATTTATACACACACAAAAGAACAAAGAAATAGTAGTTGAATAGTCTTTATGGCTGGCTACCTCGCTTTGCTCTAGACTTTTTTTCTTATATGACCAATTTTGACCTTTTGTATTTAGAAAAGGACAATACTCTGCTGCTGTAACTGTGAAGTTTCTCACGTGACTTCTAACTTTATAAGATTCTTTACAGAAAAAGAAAGTACACTATATACATTGAATAATTGAGTTGCGGATACTTTATGTTAATATTTCTTAAATCTGTGGCTAATCCAGTGTTAAATTAACTTTAGAAGTTTAAACTTTGTCCTCTAATCTATGGTCTAAAATTCTGTAAATGATTTGTATTCCTAGGGCCTGAGCATGTTATATTCAATAATACTCTCTCAGAGTAGTTATTGAATCATAATATATCGTGTGGTTTTATCTTTTCCACACGTATTATTTCTTATAATTAAGTTACTAAATCTAAGTGTGAAAAGTTAATGGAATACGTGTGAGTTGTCTCAAAGTTTTGGGGGCGCTAAAGGCAATTAATGGAGTGTTATAAAGTAAAACGCTAAAGGCAAAGTTAAAGAATAATTTCGACGAAAAATCTTATAAATTATGTTCTTAAATATTTTTCCTAAAGAGTACACCAAAAAACAAATAATATGAGCGGCAAGGGTGGATTGTAACGACCCGACCGGTCATTTTGAGCATTAGCATTCCGTTAAGCTATTTGGAGCCCCGATTAGCTTCGTATGATTTATTATGACTTGTGTGTATCGCCGGTTTGGTTTTCAGGTGTTTCGCAATTAGTTAGTTAGAATGAATTTCATGTTTGAAACTTTAAGTTGGAAGAGTTGATCAAGTTTGTCTTTTTAGTATTTGGCCTCGGTTCGGAGTTTTGATGGTTCCGTTAGGTCCTGATGGTGATTTTGGACTCGGGAGTATGCCCGGATTTGCATTTGGATATTTCTAAAAGGTTTCGGCACTAATTGACGAAAGTTGAAAATTTGAAGGTTTGGAATGTTCATATGTTTGATCGAGAGTTGACTTTGATGATAACGGGTTCTGATTGTGGTTCTGGGAATTGAAATAGTTTTGTTATGTCATTTGGGACTTGTGTGCAAAATTTGAGTTCATTCCGGGTTGATTTGATGTGTTTCGGCACGAGTTTTGGAAGTTGAAAGATTCAAAGTTCATTATGTTTGATTTGAGGTGCGATTTGTCGTTTCGAAGTTGTTATACGTGATTTGAGGCCTTGAGTAGGTATGTGTTATGTTAAAACATATTTCACCGAAGTTATTTTTCACACATGAGCTTCAAAAGAATAGTGATATCAATGGACAACATATTCGTTCAAGTGATAATATGGCTGATTTGTTCACCAAATCTCTACCGACGTCAACCTTCAAGAAGTTGGTGTACAAGATTGGGATACAAAGGCTCAAAGATGTGAATTAATACTCTCATCAGGGGGAGTCAATACGCATTGCACTCTTTTTTCCTTATAAGGTTTTGTCCCACTGGGTTTTGCTTGCAAGATTTTTTTAACGAGGCAACATTACCTATTGAGTAGACATTCAAGGGGGAGTGATATGAATAGAATTGTACTTAAAGTCAATGTCTATCTTTTAGAGAGTTTGTTACTTTGTGGCTAAGTCATTTTTTCTCCTATAAATAGAGGGGCTTTACCCCATTGTAAATCATTTGAAATTCAATAAAAATTACCTCTCTCTTTTCCTTGCAATATTATAGTCTTAAAGATTTTATATAGCTGTTATAAAGGGGTAATTTTATAAAGAGCATTCTTATATAAATATGGTTGTTATTGTTATAGATAAAAAGTTGTTATAGAAAGGTAAAACATAACTTAAAAGATCGATTCTACGAAAAATTTGGTTTTATAGTGAATGATTATCATATATGATGATTTTATATAAATGTTTAACTGTATTTATGACAACATCAACAAATACCTTTCTATTAGCCGGTTAAGTGAGATTGTTTCATGTTCTTGAAAGGATAACCCAATGATTGAGATTATAACGCTGAGTCTCTGACCTTAGTGTCAAGCATTTAAACCGTTAGAAGTAGGGGTGCTTATCGGACGGATAATTACGCTTAATAGTTAAGATTTACGGTTATCGGATTATAAATATAGTAATCTGCTAGCCATCCAATAAGACAACAGGCGAATTGGTATCAGATTAACAATTATCGGACGGCTTATCGGCTAAACCAAATAGAATTTTTTTGCACAATCATTCAATCAATACCAAACGGTTTCAAATCAATACCAATTTTTTTTAATACTACCTAAGATCTAACCAAACTGTATTTTTTAATTGAAGAGTCTTCAATCATATTGTCATACACGTATTAATCAAATTTTTAATACCATCAAAACTACTCATACAGACACACATGTATCAATCATTGAGGTTTCGATTTTTCGACTTCTCAATTTTCAGTTCAAGAGAGAGACGAGACTGACGACTTCTCTGCCTTTGGTGACTGCAGACAATTGAGAATTAGAAAATAGAAATTAGGGATTTAGCCATTTAGGATTTCAATAGTACTTTAAATACATATGGATAAAAGTGTAAATATAAAAAATCTTAACGGGTTAACGGTTTATCCGATAAAAAAATTGAGTAATCCGCCCACAAACCGTTAAGTCGTTAATTATAAAATCTCAATCTGTTCACCATTCATTACCCCAATAATCCGATACCAATAAACTATCGGTTCGGTTCGGTTAACGGTTTTAGTTCGATTTTGAATAGCCCTAGCTAGAATAGCTTGAGTATTATTGCTCAGTTAGGATTTTCTATATTTTATCAAGTATATAAAAAGAATAATATTTTAATTGACAAATCTGAGCCTCGTTAGAATCCGCTAAAATGTAAGGTGTAACTGAAAGATTTTCATCGAAGGAGTATTAGTTATGAGAAATATTTCACAAGAACTTAAAATTTTTAGAGTAGCTGACATTAGCTAAAGTCTAACATCTATGAGACTATGACATCATCAATGATTGTTCTCTTTTCTTTTCTTTTTTGTTGCTACTTATGTGAGATGCGTTCAATGTTTTTAAATGGATAATCTAATGATTGAAATCACAATTCTAATTATAGTATCAAGAATCTAAATATTATTATTAACTTCAAGTCGTGGAAGCAACCACTAATGCTTATATTAGGGTAAATTATTTACATCATATTTCTTAAGGTACGACCTTTCCTTCGATCCAGCATGAATATGGAATATCTTGTGCATCTGACCGGTCACCCTTCTTTAACTTGAGTGTTGTTATTCAGTTGGACTTTTCTATTTTGATTAACTATATGATAAGAAAAAAGATATTTTACGTGACAGTGCGCCAAGCCTAATCCAATTGCTTAAGATCTACCATTTTTCTTTAGAAACATGGGACTTCACAAATCAAAGGTAGGGATATATATATATATATATATATATATATATATATATATATATATATATATATATATATATGCGCGCGCACACACACACGAATGATCCTTCTTTATTTGTCAATCTTCCTGAATTATTGATCTTATCTTTTGATACACACCATTTCTTTATTCCATTTTTTTCAAATCTTCATCTTTATATCTTTTCGTTTCTACTATTCTTCAGTTTTATGTCTCTTTATTCTTTTTTCATATGTCCAAATTATGCAAAGCCACTGAATCGAAGCTCATTCCAAAGTTATCGTCTAATCAGAAGAAAATTTTGACTCATGTTCATATTATTACTACCTTAACCATGTTCTGCTATATACAGGTGAAGCAGACATCATTTCGTTGACATCCCTGCTTAGTAATAGAGGGCTTTTCCCGTATTTCCTGAGTTTTGTGCTTGATTGTTTTAGGCAGGGGTATATATAGGTCGGATTGGTTTGGATTTTCTAATTATCAAACCAAACTAATTGTATCGGGTTATTAAATCTAAATACTAAACCAAATCAATAAAAGTCGGATTTTTTAATCTCGATTTTTCTCGGGTTCTCGGGTTTTTTCGAGTTTTTTTTTTCATAAAGTCTTCATAGCATAAAACGTAAAATTTATGCTCCAAATATTTCGTTAATCCTAGCAAGACAGAACTATATAAGGTATTTTTTTTTAATAAAATAACATAAATATGAGATGAGTCATGTCATTGTACTAAAATATTCAACAGTAAAGATAATAAAATTGCAGAAAATAAATATTATTAATAAGCCATAATGAAAACAAACATAATTTAAAATTATGACTAATAAGTACTATTATTTACATGACTAACCACTGAAAGAAAAATAAGTAATAAGTAAATTTTATCTAAATCGTGAAAAAACTAAAAAATAAATATCCAACACTATTTTCATTCAAAATACAATTGAATTGAATGTTTTATTAGCATTAATATTGATTTGATTTTGGTTTAGGATTTATTTGAATTACTAACATTTATGGACTATAAAACTTATTGGTGCATCCAAAAATTATAAGCTTAAGCTTGAAATAATACGTTAAAAGATAAAACTATGAAAAAATTTAAGAAATAATTATAAACTACACTACAATAAATATTTTTATGTATTAAATATATTTAAAACTTCTATACATATAATGTCGGGTTGTTTTGCTTTCGGTGTGACTTTTTTTAGTTAAAACCAAACCAAATCAAATATGGTCGGATTTTTTTCCAACACCAAACCATAGTCGGGTTTTTTTTCTCGGTTTGACTCGGATTATCGGATTTGTGCGGTTTGTCGATTTTATTTGTACACCACTTGGAGTTTAAATTTCTCTTCTTAGATAAAATAACCACACAACTAAGCATCAACTCGATTACGCAGTAGAGTTTGATCAAAATATGGATAATTGAACAAGAATTCAGTAGGTCGCCTGTCAAAGAAGCGACATTCCGGAAATTAAAAATTGCAAAAATTATCTCTTTTGAAAAATTAATTAGAGAACTCGAGCATCAACTCGATTTATATTCTTAGCCAGACATAAAATTCTAAGTATATAAATTAGTTATCATAGATTTAATCTTTTACACAACAAAATTCAAAAAACTGAGCTTGTGAAACTACTGAAGCAATTAACACTGACAAGAATTATAATTTTTTTTTTTTTGGTAAAAAATAATTTACAATTATTTCAATTTTTAAAATGGAAAATTATTTTTTATTTACTATTTTAATAAGTTATGTTGAATTATATATAACAAAAATCTAGGAGGAAAGTACAAGGGATAATTCGCAACTATAATTTGAAATAATTTCACGCTATTGACATAGACGATTTAAGTACTTAGCTACAAGTTTATTCACTACTGCTCATAAGATTAAGAAAAATTTAAAGGTACTACATTTGGCTTGTGCTTAATTGCACCATCTTATTACCTGCATCCGTAAAGACCATGAAAACATTCATTTACTACGGGCTAATCTATATTTTTTTTCGTACATATTCAGCAGAACTAAATAGTTAATTGTACATATACTATACGTATATTTAAAATCACTTTATATATAAGTAAATTATCATAATTCAATAAACTTAAATTTTAAAAATATATAGGACATATAAGGACGACTTATTTAGTCTTGGGGGCCACTTCCCCCAACCCCCTCTATAACTCAAACACCACGTCCATATTTGTCAATTTACTCATTTTGGTCTGTGCATTGGAGTCATTGCTAACCTCACCACTTGCCATTTGCCAAAGTCCAAAAATGATGTTAAATTTAGTATTCTCCACAATTACCGAGTTGTCTTGTTCATTCATATATATCCACAACAAAATACAGTGAAACTGAAACATGCATTAGAAAAAAAATACATATACTAATTGTTAATTAACAGTTGCATTTCCAATGTGCACAGCCAATTATTTGGACATGTATCTCTCTCTCTATTATCTTGGCCTCTATTTATTGAATCTCTTTTGAAGCTAGCTTCAAGCATTAGTTATATAAATTCAGAGAAATTCAAAAGCAGCTAAGCATGTTAAGTTATATAAATTCAGGTAACCAAACCTTGCTGACCAGAGTTAACTATGTAACACTGTAATTAGTTGCACGTGGATCCTTATCTAACAGGAGTGTCCTAATGTAGTGTTTAGTTAACAATTACATACCTAAATTAGCAGGGTACAAAGTCTGATACTCTAGTTTGGCAAGGGAAAAAAGTGTCTAGATTCATAACTTGACAAAATTTTGGTTTACATTTGCTTCAATATGTAGTGGCTTTAAGAGAATAATACAACTTAGCATCTTGAGCACAATTGTAGAAAACTTGGAAGTTGGAAACACGACAAGAGTGGGTTACTCTAGTGGCAAACACCCTCCACTTCCAACCAAGATGTTGTGAGTTCGAGTCACTCCAAGAGCAAGGTGGGGAGTTCTTGGAGGGATGGAGCCAAGGGTCTATCGGAAACAGCCTCTCTATCCCAGGGTAAGGGTAAGGTCTGCGTACACAATACCCTTCCCAGACCCCACTAGTGAGATTATACTGGGTTGTTGTTGTTGTTGGAAGTTGGAAACATGCTTCTAACAATAAGCTATTCTAAGAACTTCAGGACACAATAATACACTTCAATATTTATATGTGAACAATACTGCAAAGGCCCTATTTCTGCAGCACAAACAGATGATTTAGAGGCACTGCAGAGTCTTCCAAAAGGACTCTTAACAGAAAGCCAAAATCACATTTATTACAAGAAGCCTGCAGTTATAAAGTACATTTGGTGTACAAGTTGGTTCTGGAAAATAATTTAAAAGATTCAATGCTCATCAGCACTGAAATAGATTAAAAGATTACTTCCGGAGGAGAAAGCTGCTTAGATAGGGCGATAGCCCCGTTTAGACTTTATATCATTTCATGCGCTTGTCTCTTCTCCTGTTTGGTGGTAACAGTACAGTGAGGCTAATCCCGACTCTAATGCGCAGCCACATTGATAAACAATTGAGCTAGTAAACATAAGGTAAGATCCTCCAAGGAACAAGTTTACGGTATTCTGTCCACACATCTTTGTACTTCTCTGCACATCGAGCTTCATCCCTTCTCTCCCTCCATATTAGCAGAATAAGAAGGTATATGGGGTAAAAGTATGGAACCGCGGAACTGCAAGCATACACAAGTGAATGTGACTATTTTTATTAATAAGCAAACAATCATAGAAAGAATTTGCATGAGTTCAAACTCATTACCTTATCCCACAAGGCAAACTAAATGACAATGCCAGCAACAAGTCTCCAAGGTAATTACAGTGTCGAGCAATGCCCCTTCAGTAAATATAGAATGATTCAGAACTTTGAAAATGACGAACTGAAAAAATTTAATCTGCCATTTTTGCTACCCATGCCTCATGTAATGAACTTCAGAAGCCATGCTATAACCAGGGTACGCACTATGCAGACTAAATTTAGACATGATGTGGCAATATTAACAGCTACTGTTTCACTCAATAGCACTCAAACTTTTGCTTTACAAAGTAGATCAATGCTTCAGACAAAATCCAAAAGAAATACTTCCTCTTTCCGAATTTATGAGATCAATTTGGCTTGATATCAAACCTTTAATATTTTGATTAGGACTTTAGAATGAAAAAACCTATTATCTTGAAAACGTAATCATTATAACAGATAGAATTCATAAGAGTTTCCAATTTTTCTAGAACTGTTGTCAGATCTTTAACTACTTCACAAAATTGGGAAGTATTATGAATGTTAAAATATTTGTCAGCACTCTAGGGATGTTGACATTTAGCATTCCTTATAGTAATTAACTCTTTCATCTGCCTGTAATAAGTTCTTTCCTATCCACTATTTATTCTTCTCTTAATGTTTTGGTTGAGTTGTACCATCATAAAGAAATTGATCTTGAGCCTAATTCAATCCCAAAAGCTAGCTCAAGAAGTGAGGATTGTCTAAGACCATAAAGAGACCAGTTTCACATCTCACAACTGATGTGGGACATCTTAATAACTCCCCCTCCCCCCCGCACACCCAAGCCTGCCAGCCAATTGGAGCATGGACAACATAATATGGGGCCCAAAATCGAGTAAACCAAGAATTTGAATGGGTCTAGCTCTGATAGCAATGGCAAGAAAAAAGAATTCTGAGTCTAACTCAACCCCAAAAGCTAGGTCACGAGACAAGGATTGCGCAAGACAGACTTCTGACATTTTTATCATATTACACTTATCCACTTTATTGACATAGTTTATGTGCTTTTCCAAAAGCTTGCCCACATGCTAAATACTAAATTAACAAATATAAAATCATTCTCAGTCTTAAGTCATTTCGTGTTCTGGAGAATTAAGATACCGAGGAGAGTAGAAAAAGAAACATCAAGACGCTTACCAATAGCCAGAAGCAAGCAACTTCCCCCCAATAACTTTTGGAGGCTTACCCCATATGGGTGCCTTGGGATTCTTTTTAAACATATGCTTCTGCTTATTGGCACCTCTGAACACTAAGTACCTTCCAATCCGAAACAGGGCCCATATCAAGAAACAGTAAAGTGAAATCAAAAGAGAAAATTGTCTGAATGACATAAAGAAAGTGCAATCATACAGATGACAGTTAGTATTTAGAGGTCCTTGCATGCTGGAAACATTTACCCAATAAGAAAGACGAGGCAATTGGCAATTACTGCTGCTGTTGTTAGCTCAACTTTGTTACTCAAAAGCCACCAACCCTGAAAATGAATAGAAACATAATAAAACCCCACGTTGACAACCAGAATAAGCTTCATCGTATCTGTTTGTTACTCTTGTATGCCATTTGTCTCCAATTATAAACTTGGGTTTTGGCTTCACTAAAATGGAGACCTCCCACTCCTATGTACTATTAGCCTTTTTCTCAATAAGATAAATTCATTACTCCTCTTTACACTTCCTTGCACACACAGCCAAACTTGTCCAAAATACAATCTGACACACAACAGAGCACACTATCGTGCTTGTAGCCGAACACAAACTCATCAGACTCCTTTCCACTAACCAACCCAACCTACAAACCATGAAATTGACCATGACTATCACAATCATGCAATTGTCACTAAATCTCCTAGCCTTATTCTTATTAATTCACCGCAGAGATGGCAACATAAGATTAGACTCTTACCCTCTCTCTCTACTTCAACCTTCAAACAGCCCCCCCTGTTGAAGGAACCAATAGAAGCAGGAAAAGAGGACAAACAAACAGAATTATCAACTGCAGGCCAACAGAAAATTGGAAAACATTCTGGCTACCCTTGAAAATCAAGAAAATTAATGTAGTTATATGTTATATTGTATAGGTTGCAAAATATTTAGGGCCATTGAACTCGAGTAGAGAATGTTATGCAGAAAATTTTATAGGATATTTTAGACTATTTTGTATTTAATGGAGGAGATAATTGCTTGCCTTATTAATCAGAGAGAACTTACAGTATTATAAGTAGACTAAGACTCTTATATAAGGAGCCCCCCTCTTGTATACAATCTACAATCAAGTTAACAAGATTCTCTCTTGTTTCATATGATTTCACAGCTACGAGCAGGAGTCAGTGGGCTCTTTTAACAACAGAGGCTCTTCATGTCTTGAGTTCTGGAAATACATGGAAATTTACTTTTTGTTTATGAAACACGAGATTTGTTCAGAACATTTTCCAGGAAAGGAAAAAAACAGTTTCAAGACAAGGTTTTCTCACAAAACAAAAAATTAAAAAAAACACATGTTTTTCTCCTTTTCCATTTCGTTTCTTTAAAAGGCCCAAGATTTAAATTACTTTTTTTTTTTCATAAGTAAGCCCCTGATTCAAATTCTTTTAAACGAGTACCAAAAACTTTTCTGGTATTCAAACTAGTGTAAACATGGGACCCATTGAAATATTGTAGCATGAGGTGAGGTATTAAATTCAAGGAAAGTAAATGCATTGGCATGGCCGAGACTAGATATCATTACATTTAGTAGGAAATAAAGGATATATGTGATAACTCAAAACTATATTTTTTACGAGAATTCAGTTACATCCTATACATTTGTGGTATCCTGATATCAAAGGTGTCAGATTTCATCTATAAGCAAGGACAGAATTGTTTGTGGCAGTAAGAAATGGTTATGAGTACATGCCTGAATACTGAAGGTGAACGGTATAAAGACTAGATCACCAAAAACCAGCATGAAGCCCAACCTCTCTGCTATTATATCCCATCTAAAAAGGGAGACACAAGATTTTACACAATTGTAAATGCTCAAAATTTCGATGAAGGAACATAATCAAGACTATAAAGAAAGGAAAAAGTAAGAGGAATAGACGATGTTCATGCCATCAATATATAATCACTGTCCGACAAAACAAGCATATCATTCTGCTAATTAGAAGACATTTGGGGCTTAGAAACATCAAGCCTTGAAAATACAATTTTTTTTTATCAAAATCATGCTCCCAATAATCTCACACCAACAGAGTTAATTTTAAATACTGCATTGGTACACGCTCAAGAAGCATTAAAACCTTAATGTACAAATCAAAACCACTCACTAAAGCTAAAACAGGATGACAGTTCAACATTCCCTTCAATCAATCCTAAAGTGAGAATAGTAGTAAGCCAGCCAGACCTTCCAGGTTTCTGGCAGTTACTCGTGTTCCGCTATAGTTCAAATGTTAGCACCACCACAACAGGTTCTCCGGAATCACTGTTCTTGGATGTATACGAAACTCAAAGAAGACTTTCTTGTTTTTATTTAACCTTGTGGCATATGGGTCGATGCTCAATGTCTCCAAATTAAAAAAAGAAAAGAAAAAAAAGAACAATAAAAATGTTTTAAGGCTACTAGTCAACTATCACCAAGGGCCAAGACATGTACAACAACCAATGCTACACTAACCCCTCCGATTCCACCTAACTTCTTATGCTCAGACCATGACTCTGTGGACCAAACCCAGCTATCCTCTATAGCCCTAATTCCATTTATTAGCCATTCTCTTCCAAATCAACTACCTAAACCAATCAGAAGGCCAAAGTGCCGATAAACATCATAATCTTTTAATAATACAACTTCCGGTGTTACCTTTCTAAAGCACGAAAATGGACCAAGAACCACATTATACCTGCCCAGACTAATGTTTCTCATGACTAAACAACTAAACCCTCCCTTGTGTTACCATTGTTAGGCTGCAGCCCTTCTGCCACTTGTTGTTGTTGTACTCTCTTTCTACTGTTGTTACATAATGTGGTATTTGTGTTATATGGATGACTCACTTCAAATTCTAGATCAAAGCATAATAACCGCACAACAAATAAAGATAAAGAGACTGGAGGTGAAAGGGAGACGAAAATCTGGACAGCTGACCTAAATTAAGGAAAGGGGAGAAGAGAGAAACATTAGTTCTTTGTTTAACAGCAGCTTTTCTATCTTAAAAATGTTTAAGAGAGAAGAAGGCTGCCAACTTACGTGGAGGTCATGAACTCTTCATAGAGGAAGTAATCAAGGATGTACAGCTGCAATTAAATGCATAGAAAAGAAGTTTTAACTATCACAAGCATATATTCAAGAAGCCAGACTTGGAAGTGCACAGCCACCAACTTACCCCACAAAATAGGTGGTAGAGAATTATTGATTGGCTCAATTTGGCCTCTATAATACATTTTGCAAGAACTGAAAGATTGATAAGTAACCACCCCATCATACCAGCTCTAACAAAGAAAAATCTGCAGCAGAAAGTTCATCATTAAGCAGAGAAGCCAAAAGAGAGAACCAAATAGACTTGATATTGAAGCTTACAGTCATTATAACAAACAAAATAAATATATGGGCCTCTCAGAATCTCTTTGACGAGGACTTTAACTATGATTTAAGGTTCCTGGAAATTGACAAGTTCCAACTCATCAGAAATAAGTTTTTCATGTCAAGTATTATTTTACTTGGGTAAGAAGCAAATTACTATAAATCAACCCCAGTTGGGAATCAGCTATATGAATCATCAAAATCCATTTCATTCCATTTGGACCCGTTTCACACCAATCATCAACAATTCTCTCCAAACAAATTAAGAGTTCTCTACCACTAGGTTCTCTACATTTTCTTCCACTCAGGTAGCAAGAAAAAAATCGTTTTTAGTGCTAAATTAAATAAGATATGCAAATTTCACAACTCACTATTGCAGACATGACTGCCTATGGATTGGTCATTAACATGAAATGTTTTAAGCAAAGCCGCAAAGTTAGTACAGAACCTATCCAACAAAAGTATAAACTACATAATCCAAGTATAGCATGACGAAAGCTTTTAATTCACGATCTGGTCACTTGTCACAATGGTGAAACACAAGGTCTGAGGTATGAGAACATACTTGAGATCAATGCCAACGAAATTAGGATTTAGTTGTATCCCGAACCACCTAGTCACAGAAATAGGATCAAAGAAATATCAGGATCTTATTCATTATAACGAAATCAACAGAATCTGAACATAGTGCACTTCTTTTTTTTATAAGTAGAGCGCAACATATATATCCTGCTCCAATGTGGTGACAAACTACAAGAACATTAATTGCCCAGAATCCATGTCACTTTGAAAGATCATATTTAACTCAGAAGCAATTGTTGGCATTTTCCTTCTTTAGTACTTGCAAGCTTGATTGGCGTTACCGATTGTTATCATTATGCTGGTGTTTCATCTCTCAACATTAACTAAAGTAATTTCTGACAAAATTGGTATGTAGTGAAGTGTTCTCTTGAACTACAACACTTTGCTTGTCACCTGTCAACCTTGATCAAACTACTCTGTTTAACAGAAAGCTGAAAAGTGAAAACTATGAATTTTCACAGCTAAATTCTACTTCTCATTCTTTTTCTTTTTCAAATAGAAATTCCCGGTTATTAAGGTTCAATCAGAGTCAAGCAAGAAAATAAATGGCTACTGATAGTCATAGAAACAATGTATTTTGACAGCATAATTCTTCTTCTCCTTTTTCTTTTTCGACACAGAAATTCCCCGTTATTAAGGTCCAATCAGAGCCAAGTGAGAAAATTAAAGACTACTGATAGTCATAGATTATAACAGATATATCAGATACTATGAACTCTCAATTCTGTGATAATAATCCATGCCATCTTGCATACACAGGCTGAAATACAGTACTAAATGCATTTGAGGAAAATTAAAATTTCTCAATCCCGCTCTTACTATTTTACATCAAATAAAATCTTATGTTAACTGGTAACTTCACAACAATTCAGAGAAACTTACACGGGATAGATGAAAGGATGGACGGAAAGATAGTTCAATAAAGAATGATATTACAGTTTTATTAATGTTAAGAACTTTTCAGAGTACAAACTTCAGCATAGAGTCAATCGAATTACCAGTCATCAATTAGATTTCCTGAGACATGAGGTTTCAGTGATGAACTCTTCTCACGTGAGTTGCAGCCAGCCAAATAAAGCATCAATGTCACCTAAATATCGTTCAGCAATAGGATAAAAATAAGATGTCAAAATCAAACTTGTAACTGGCTGGAATTTTTGCAAATCAAGAAATTTTGCATCAATAAAAGCATAACCAAGAATTTATTTTATTTTATCATATTACTTTCTTGTGGTATTGGTTTGTATGGGTCATAGATCCATTATTTGACAAACATCAAAACATACCTATGTTTTTTCCCCAAGTTGTTGAAACATGACGTAAGAAGAGTAACTTCCAAGAAAATGTCCACGGTTAAACAAACACCAAAATTTGAGGAAATTATACTTGAGCTAATAGCCAAAAGTTTAGCACGAGTTTTTATTTATTTATTTCAACTCACTTGCATATCAATCTCCAAGTACACTGCCCTATATGACAGCTATTATTAGAGACAAATTCCCAAGGTAGCATAAAAGATGTCGAAAGCAGGCACAAGTTCGGTGTATAAAACAAGAATTGACACTTGCAACTAACAAATTGTAAGTCAAAAGGTCAATGTCAGACATTGTCTTAGTGTGTTCAAGGTCACCTCCTCACTCCAGAAAGAGGTAAATGGATTTCTACTCTCAAGTTCGCAAATATAAGTGACTACCATCATCCACTAAACTTCTCTAACCTGCAGTTTTTCCTCGGGTTTGGAGGATGGATTACTCACAGGAGATCCCAGATTTTCAGAACTTAATCAGAAAATGGCATGATAATAGCTTAATAATTACATGGTATGAGAATGTTCACTTACAAGAACACTAAAGATAAATGTTGTGGACAAAAGCTCAAACCCTCTGTCTGCTATTGCCTGCAATGCGTAATGAATAGGTGATTTCATCTCTTTATGAGTATACCGCAAAAACAGAAACCTTGACAAATGCATTCCAGTAGTCCAAACATACAACACTATGAACCTTCTCATGTATTCAGCAACATCTGAAGATACAGTGTGTGCGAAGCAACTTTTTGGAGCCAGATAAGGTGCTATATAATGAATCAATTCGTGCAATCACATCAAAAGCAGAATCTGTCCTCTTCATTTTTTGTAATTTACCAAGTTATTCTCCAGGGATAACGAAGATAAATCAGATTGATAACAACAGAAAACAAACACAAGAAAAATTTAAAAGTACGATTCTGAAAAAGGAGCAAAACCAGAGATAGATTTTGCAGAAGTTGGAAGTAAAAAGAGCATTACTGTTGAAGCCTTTGAATTGAAATGAGAAAGCCATATAATGTTACAGTTATTTCTTCTTCCACTGATATTATAACCCCAGATCCCAAATTCAGTGTTATTACAAGGAACAATAAGTTCACGGGGACATAAACAGCTGCTCAATCTCTACACCTCATACATACAACGGAAAGGAAACTACATAGAAGTTTGTTCCACCTGAATTGAGATACTTGAGAAACACGGAATATAAATTCTCTATATCATCAATACAACACAGTGTGTGGCAAGGAATTGTACCTTGCTTCCCCATAAGAAGCTTTTTTTGCAAACAACATTTGTTCAAACAATTTTATGAACAGGAAATGCAAATGAACCGAATAGCAACTAGTGGTACAATTACATAATCTGACCAAAATGTATAATCCTTTGCTACATAGAAACATTTCACACTCACAGTAGGTGAAACAAGATTCATCTGTGCCCCAACTCCAAGAAGCAAAACCAACAACAAAAGTGATAACAAACCTGAAATAAAAATAATAAATTTACAATCTGAGCTTGGCACAAATAGAGAAACATGAAAGAAGCTTAAGCTCTATGCACTACCAGTAAAAAATATTTTACACAATCAGGTCACATTAAGTTAATCGCATGTAACTCTACTTTATAGCATTGATTAGCCAGTGACGGATCAAGAATTTTTATATCATGGGTGCTCAACTATTTTTTTATCTGAAAACTACTGCTGAGACTGGGTGCTCAAGTAACATAATTGTATGAATTATTAGTTTTTCTATATAAATAAATGTTTGTAGCTCCAAAAGTAATGTCTGCTTGAGCATCCATACCCATAACACACATCCGCCATTGTGATTAGTAACCTAGAATAAATGGTAAGTTGACGGCCTAAAAAAATCGTAACCGTGTCTGTGCTGGGCGGAGCTAGAATACGAGTTATTGGTTCGGTCTAACCCAATAACTTTGTTAAAGATCGTGCATTTGACTTCAGAAATTTATTGAATATATATAAATTATTAATTTAGTATCCACTAACTTAAAAAGACTAGAATCTCGAACCCATAATCTTCAAATTCTTGCTCCCCATATAACTTAAACCCAACATGAAAATATAGACCAATGTACATTATATAGAAAAAAACAAAGACATAGGTTACCATTGCAACGGTAATGGAGGCGAGTTCCATCAGATAAAATCACACCAGGAACAAGTTTTCCGGGTAGGATAGATCCAACAGTTGCTAAATACAGAAAGAATGAGAGTAACATAGCAGCCTATATTCAACAAAAAGGAATGAAATCAGTAAAAGATATTTACACATATATGAATAGAGAGTAAAGAGAGAAGAGAAAATGCTGACCGAAGTCCATGAGGGGAAAAGGGAGTTGAAGAGATAATTGAGATCCATTGGCAGATACTGAATTGAGAAGTCACAGTTCAGTTCAATACTTCAATTCACTTCACTTCACTGCGGTCAGTTTATGTTTGGTGGAGATGTCCGCCTAGTATATATGTGAAAGCTACTGCCATTAATTAATTCTGAAAAGGAATATTGTTTAAAGGAAAAAACTCAGCCCCAGTATGCAGCAAATTATACTAATTTAGTTTAAGGGTAAATTACACCAAAAACTCCTATAATATGTATTTTCTATATTTCAAAATCAAAACTTTTTATACTCACACCCCTCTGAGGTACATTCATAACTCAGCATATTAAAATAAATTTATTAAAAGTAAAAAGATAATTACAAATAAAAAGTTGTATATATTTATTTTTCTGAAATTTAAAATATATATATATATAATTTTATTTTTGTTAAAAGTTTCTATTTTTGTATATTTGAATCTCTTAAATGGGAAATTAACACAAATTACTTAATAAGATGATTTGAAGTTTTATGTATTTGGTAAAAATAAAATTATGCATACGGTGTCCATTGACCTAGAGAAAGCCTATGACAAAGTCCCGAGAGAGGTTCTATGGAGATGTTTGGAGGCTAGAGGAGTTTATGTAGCGTATATTAGAGTGATTCAGAACATGTATGATGGAGCTAAGACACGGGTTAGGACAACACGAGGAGACTCTGAATATTTTCTAGTTGAAATGGGGTTGCATTAGGGATCAGCACTTAGCGCGTTTTTGTTTTCTCTAGCGATGGATTCATTGACGCGACACATTCAAGGGGAGGTGCCTTGGTACTTGTTATGTGCGGATGACATAATCCTCATTGATGAGACGTGAGGTGGCGTTAACGAGAGGCTGGAATTCTGGAGACATACTCTGGAGTTTAAGGGTTTCAAGTTGAGCAGGTCCAAGACAGAATAGTTGGAGTGCAAGTTCAACGGTGTTACCCAGGAGGCACATGGGGATGTGGGGCTCGATACGCAAGTCATTCCTAGGAGAGAGAGTTTCAAGTATCTGGGGTCTATAATTCAGAATTATGGGGATATAGATGAGGATGTCACACACTATATCGGAGCATAGTGGATAAAGTGGAGGCTCACTTCCGGTGTCTCGTGTGATAAGAATGTGTCATTGAGACTTAAGGGTAAGTTTTACAAGGTAGTGGTTAGATCGACTATGTTGCATGGGGCAGAGTGTTGGTCAGTCAAAAACTTCCATGTCCAGCAAATTAAAGTAGCTGAAATGAGAATGTTGATATAGATGTGTGGGCATACTAGGTTGGATAGAATTAGGAATGTTGTTATTCGGGACAAGGTGTGAGTGACCACTGCGGAGGCAAAGATGCGCGATGCGAAGTTGAGATGGTTCGGACATGTTAAAAGGAGAAGCGCAGATGCCTAAGTCAAGAGATGTGAGATGTTGGCCTTGGGAGGTGAGAGGAGAGGTAGAGGTAGGCCAAAGAAGTCTCGGGGAGAAGTGATCAGGCGGGACATGATGCAGCTTGAGCTAACTGAGGACATGACCCTAGATAGAAGGGTGTGGAGGTTGAAGATTAGGGTAGAAGGATAATAGGTAGTCGTGCGTTTCCTTTCGTCTTTTATGGTTTGATAGTAGTAGTGCTAGTACGGTATCCTTTTTTTCCTTAGTTTGCTATATTCGCACGTCTTGTTCTGTTATTACTTGCCATCGGTAATTTCGTAGTTTGCTGGCAGTACTTCGTTCATATTCCCGTTTGCCGCCTTGGATTTAGTTTTCTAAATATATTGTCTTGATTTTACTTGTTATCGGTACCTCTTTCATATTCTCTGTTGCTATCTTCAATTTAGTTCTTTAATTATTTGTCTTGCTATCACTTGCTGTCATGGCTTCTTTCACCTTCTTTAGCCGAGGGTCTATCGGAAATAGTCTCTCTGCCCTGTCAGGATAGTGGTAATGTTGCATATATTCTACCCTTCCCACACCCCACTTGTGGGATTATACTAATTGTTGTTGTTGGTAAAAATAAAATTATTTTTCGAAAAATCTTAAATATAGTGATGTTATTCGTATTGCTATTTACATGTATTATTACTTGTGTCATTAATTGGGTAAGTTCACTCCCAAGCAAGCTATCCTCACTTGTATCTAATTTTCTTTCCAGATATTGTGCGCCTGCACCGAGTTCCCCAACTTGAGCATTAACAACACACAATCTTTTGTATTAGAGTTTACACTCACTTGATTTTGTGACATTTTCATCATTGCCTAAAAGTTTTGACACAAAAAATACTTTTTGTAAGTCGTGTCTGACCCCAAAAAAAAAAAAAAAATCTCACATAATAGCAAAAAATAAACTATAAACTAGAAAAATGCTCCGAATAGGGTCAATAATTTCACCTTTAAAAGATAACCAAGGGAAATCCATATTACTGAAGTCTCTATGAAATCCAAGGAAGTATTGAATATAGTTCAGAGAGGACATGACCTGCATAAATCAGAATGGTATTACCTTTCTCGAGCAAATTATCAATCATTGAAGTTCACTAATTATCTTTTAATTAATCTTTACATGAAAAATAAAAAAACTTTTTGTACATAACGTCGTAGAAGAGTTCATTATGTTGCTTGGCCTTTTGATGACGAAAGTCCAGGTTAAGATTATGATGTTTCTGTCCATATTAATTCTTGTTCAATCTATTTTAAATGTTCAAAGATTTCTCCCAGGGATACAAAATGTATTTTAAAAAAAAAAAAACTTTTAAACTGAATGTTGTCTCTCACTTATTATTAGCTTTGTCATTTCAAGGACCATGACACATATATTCGGTACAGGTTGATGCGATGACATAAAGTATAGTATATGCATGTCATTACCCCTGAGCGAATCCAGGATCTCAAGTTTATGAGTTCCTATCATAATTTTAAATTAATATGCAATAATAATTGGGTTCACATTTAAATATTTATAAATATTTAATGAATTTTTTAATATAAATATAGAATCTACACAAGAATTACTGGGTTCCCTAAAACTCATATTTAATGCTCTAGATCCGCCCTTGATTACCCCTGGGATAGGAACATGGAGAGGATTGGATTACAAATTTTATAAAAGAATGAAAAAATTTAAAGCATTTTGTGACAAGGAAAGACTTCAATTAACCTACAATAAAGCTACATCCGGGGATCATGAGGAAATATAAAAATAGTTTCAACTTTTGATGCCTTCCAAATCTTGCTTATCTTTCTTGATTTCGATTTCACAAGCTGTTAACTTGGTGGGCTACCATTTAGGGGTTGGGCATCGGTCGGTACTATTCGGTTGTGAATGTTGTCGCTCAACATATTGGTTATCGATTTATAAATATGCTAAATTGATAACCGAACCGTTAAGATATCGGTTATCGATCCTTATCGGTTTACCCGATAAGAATAAAAAACGTTCAAAATTTTCATGTTTTTATTATAGAAATCGTGATCATACTGTTAAGAGATTTCTTAAGAAAAGAAGGATTAAATTTAAACTTTAGAAGAGAAAACTTTCTTTGCATTTGAAAATCTCAATGAATGATCTCAATTTTCAAAGTTATAAGTTAGTAGGAGTAAGGAATAAGACATTAAACAATCTAATTTTACTAACTATCTCACTACGGGTGGACATACTTCACAGAGAATAATAAAATACTAATCTTGTAAATACTAAAGAAGTAGCGCAACAAAATAGAAAAACTAAAAATTTGAACAATTAATTCTTTAAAATTTAAAACTAAAAATATTAACAGAAGAATTAAGATGAGAGATTCAGATACGTTTAAAACTTACTCTAAAGATTAAGGCTTATAGATGAAGAGTAACTGCCGAAAGAATTGAGAGAATGAAGCCATAAGGTGGCTTTATATACTTAGTGGGTAAAATTATATTTTGTTAAAACTTATTGGGTTATCGGTTAAATCGTTAATAAAATTGAGCAAATCGAGACCCGAACCGATAACCCAATAGTCAAATAATATTACACTGTTATCGAACTATTTACGTAATAAACCGATATCAATAACCCAATAATATTTTATCGATTCAGACTATCTATTATACCCGATATATGCCCGTCCATAGTCGCATCCCTAGTTCCATCCGTTAGGACAATGGAAATTTGCGCGAGCTTGACAAAGATTACAAAAATTGAGGCATTTAGGACCAGCCTGCAAAAATAAAACAGACCCGGTCGGTACTACTTTACAGGAGAAGCATGCTAGGGAGTTCAAATCAACCAACTTTTGGTTTTCAGTCCTTTCCTATAAATGCATTTTAATAGTTTGAGAGCTTCAATTGTCCTAATACATATTCGAGTCCGAAATCAAAGTATTATTTTTTTTATTCAAAGCACAAAAATAGGTGAAAAACCAATTGGTGACCAATATATATAAAATACATGAGTTGAAATGCTATATAACGGCACGTTTGTCCGTTAAGGTATAGCGCATGCAAGCATAGGCGGATCAAGGATTTAAACTCTATGGGTTCAACTATAAAGTTTCTAGCATTGAACCCATTATATTTTTAAAGTTATGAGTTCATATTTATTAGTTTTACAATTTTAAAGAATTTTTACACATAAAATTTTACTCCGCGTCAAAAGTTACGTCCGTTGCTAACCTTCTACATCCGCCCCTGCATGCAAGCCATGCGATATATTTGAATTTTAAATGACGGTCAAAATATAAGTATAACGCATATACGGGATGTGTTATACCTCAAGTTGAAAAGACAAATAGGTATAACGCATGTGCGCTATACTTATATTAAAAATGGCCCAGCCATCTTCCTCGCGACAGAACCCTTCAAATGATCTCTCCCCCTCACCCCCCACCCCACCCCCATATTTTTTAAGCAAAAATCTTCATTGGAGCCTACCCGTCTTCCAAAAATCGTGTCCCCTTTGTATTTTAGTGAGCTAACACCGGATCCAAGGCGTTGCCGTGTAGTGGATCTCTTCTATTGCTGGTTTCGGTGGTCAGATCATCAATTTTTCACAATTAAAAAAACTCTAAATTGAGGTATTCCGACTCATTTTTTAGTAAAACTCATGTATATAAAGTACTAATTAGTTGTTTTTACAGTATTGTATGCTTTTTGTGATATAATTATTTTTTTATTTTTTATCCGAATTAGTTTATTTATGTGCTAAAAAATTATAAAAAATATATATTGTTATTTTATTGAATAATTAGTGTTATATGTGACTTTAGTGTTGTACGTGTAATAACCAGTGACTTTATTGTTGTTTAGTACCCTTTAGTGTTATTTTGTGCCTTTAATTGTTATGTAGTGCCCTTTAGCATAGTAAAATTAATAATAAATTTTAGCTTATGGTAATTGATTGTGTGCCCTCGTTAACTAACTATGTACCATTTAGAGTAGTGTGACTTTGTCTTTAGGATTCTTTAGTATATAATAAAAACTACGTGCCCTCATTAACTAACTCGGTTAGAGCATTTAATTATGAATTAAATGTATTACTAGATAAATATCAAATATTAGATGAATCATAAAATAATTAGTTGACATTACAAGAGAGACGGTACTGGATTCTTTGGGCAAAATATAAAAGTTAACAGACAAATCGTTACGAATGAAATGAATTGAATATTATTTAGTATTAAGGTTGTAGTATTTTTTATATGAATAATTATTAAATATATCTTGATTAGTTATGAAAATTAAGTATTTAATTATCTTATAACCCCAAAATATCTGAAAAATAGATGACAGTTCAAACAAAATCCTGCCAAATTTTAGTCAAAAATGTAAGAAACTAACATATGAAATAATAATATAGAAAAAATTATCAGCCTACGTATATTTATATGAATAATTATTAAATATATCATGATTAGTTATGAAAATTAAATATTTAATTCTCTTACAATCCAAAAATATCTGGAAAAAAAAATGATAGTTCAAACAAATCCCTGCCGAATTTTAGTCAAAAATACAAGAAACTAACATATAAAATAATAATAATAATAATAATAATAATAATAATATAAAAAATGTATCAACCTAAGTAATAATATAGAAAATTTATCGATTAAATATTAATATAAAAAATATTGCAATATATTTAAAGATGTTAAACGATTAAACAAAAAAAATACTTTAATTAATATTGTTCAATTTACAAACATTGTCATGGAGCTTCCCCTTGTGCATCCTGGACCTGTTGTTCGAGAGCTACTGTTGCTCAAGGGCAACCATAGGTCTTCACACATCTGGGATGGATAGTATCTGTCCCAAATCTTCTACCCCGGACGTATAGACGATCTTTGGGAGTTCATTAGGGACCACCCACTTCATCCCCATACAATTAGACGCCTTCAACTGATGGGGTTTTATCGGATTATAGAGATCGGGCAATTGCAGTTCGACTGGGCCCTTATCATGGCTATGATAGAGCGGTGGCGACCGGAGACACACACATTTCATCTACTTATCGGCGAGGCTACCATCACGCTAGAGGACGTGGAGGCTCTATTCGGGTTGCCCGTTGATGGTATGCTTGTAGCTTACCCATTTGCTCTTAGCGACTATACGGGAGAGAACTACCTATATATGTTGCAGAGGCTCACCGGTTTCCAGCTTGCGGAGCCGACTGCTTTGAGTGGTGCCAGTCGATTGCAGTTGCTGCCCGTTAGGCAGCATCTGGTGGCGCTGCATACGGAGATTACTGATGACTCATCGCCAGAGGATATCGATTGGCAGACGAGGTTGTTGCTGATGATGATGTTTGGTGGTATTCTGTTTTCGAACACTTCGGGAAACCTAGTTAGCTTGCGATTTCTACATCATTTGGAGCGGCTATATGAGTTACCTGGTTACAACTGGGGTAGAGCTGTTCTAGCTTACCTTTATAGGCAGCTGTGCCGGTCGTCCATGGACACTGTGAGAGACGTTGACGGTTTTATACAGTTGCTGCAAGTGATAACATAGTCAATTCTTTTCATGATTATAATAGAGATAATAAAAAAAAACTTAAATATTACGTCCACAATCAATATTAGGTTTGGACCTGGGAGCGGTTCCAGCCACATCTGCCACCGATAGCTCCAAATGCACCACCCCAGCGTTTCTCCAAACAGCTAGGAGATGGGTAGATAGGCTAGGTCACGCCCCCAAGGTCGAGGCTCGACATCATCTCCCTTATTACAGGGATCTGTTAGATTTACTTGAAGACGCTCAGGTACATATATACTTAAGTTTACTTGGCATGACTTGATATGTCTTGCGTTTACTCATGATTATTGTGTTTAATAAATAGTTCATATGGAGGCCCAACAGTGACGTGCTCATAGCTGGATTGCCAGGTTATTTCTCCCGCGGTCGAGCTATGTGGATGTCTTCGGTCCCACTTATATGTCTCGAGACAGTCGAGCATCATGCCACAGAGTGAGTCTTTCGGAAGTTTGGTTAACGTAATGGTAAGTTATAATCTCGTATTTTAGTCACTTATTGCACTCTAATTTACTGCACCTTATTCGTTTTGAGCTTTAATTGCTAGAGTTTTGCACTTATTGTGTGTTTTATGCCTTGTAGGAGTGATTCCGAGCTATGCAGATGTTATGAAATATATTTGAGTGATTTGGAGCTTTGAAGTATGAGTAAAAGCCTAAGGGAATAAGCCGGGATCGTGTTCGGGGGTCGAGGATCAAGTCTGGACGTCAAAACGCAAGAAAAATCTGTACTCTGATAAATCCCCATTGCCGCGGCGTGTGGGGCACCACAACTGCCCATTTTCCTGTTGTCCATCAGAAATTAACTCTCTAGATTTTCCCAACTAATGCCACGCATGTCACGTCTCCCCATGCGGCGCGCCTGTGTATTTTTTACAGAGTAAATATCCTATTTCGACTAGGAAAATATGATTTCGTCTAGGCCCCACCCTACTTGGTATAAATACACGAAGAATATTATTTGCTGGACTTTTGACACATATTCGACCTAAGGAGGCTAAGGAGGAGTTGGAAGAACAAAAGCACAAGGATTTCATCATTCCTTCCTCACTCAAGACCCGAGTTTGGATTGAATTTATGCCTTCATTTACTTTAAACTTATTTGTGATTATTTGCTCCATATCTATGGAGTAGTTCCCTTTAGGGTTTGATGGATTTGGTTTATTGATGATTGTTTGTGGATTATAACTCTAGTTTTATGTAATGAAGCTTTTTGGATGAGTTAACCGTTGCATCTATATTCAATTATTCATGTAATCGAGAGAGGCATAACTTGTGATATATTTGCATTATATTGTTGGGTGAGTTTATGTAACGACCCGACCGGTCGTTTTGAGTGTTATAACATCGTTCCCCTATGTACTGCTCAATTTATGCTTTACAGTTATTTTATGACTTACCAGGTTAGTTGGTTCGGGTCAGGAAGGATTTCGGAGTGAAATGAGACACTTAGTCTCTTAATTGAAAACTTAAGTTGGAAAAGTTGGCCGGATATTGACTTATGTGTAAACGACCTCGAAATTTAATTCTGATGGTTCCAATAGCTGTGTATGCTGATTTTGGACTTAGGAGCGTGTCCGGAAAATTATTTGGAGGTCCGTAGTGGAATTAGGCTTGAAATGGCGAAAGTCGAATTTTTGAGAAGTTTGACCGGAGGGTTGACTTTTTGATATCGGTGTCGAAATTCGATTCTGAAAACTTTAATATGTTTTTTATGTCATTTAAAACTTATGTTCAAAATTTGAGGTCAATTAGACTTGATTTGATAGGTTCCGGCGTCATTTGTGGAAACTTGAAATTTCAAAGTTTATTAGGCTTGAATTGGGGTATGATTCGTGGTTTTAGTGTTGTTTGAGGTCATTTGAGGGTTTGACTAAGTTCGTATGATGTTATGGGACTTGACGGTATGTTTGGTTGAGGTCCTAGGGGCCTCGTGTGAGTTTCGGGAGGTTAACAGGTCATATTTGGACTTGGCATATTGGCTGAAGATTGCTGGTGTATTTTTCTGGTTTCCTTTTTCGCGTTCGCGAGGGGGTCTCGCGATCGCGTAAATGAGTTGGGTTGTTCATCGCGTTCGCGGTTGGGTATCGCGTTTGCGAAGGGGAAAAATAGTGGGCATGGGTTTTTGCCTTCGCGTTCGCGAAGAAGAGCTCGGTAAAGCATCACGTTCGCGAGTAGTGTCTCGCGTTCGCGAAGAGCAAGGTTGGGCAGCACGATTTTGTGTTTCGCGAACGTGAGGGACCTGTCGCGTTCGCGAAGAAGAGAGGTCTGGGCAGAAAGTTTAAGTTCTGAAAATGGGACTTCCATTTTTGACGGATTGGAGCTCGGGAAGAGGCGATTTTTGGGAGATTTTCAAGGAAAGCAACGGGGTAAGTGTTCTTAACTCATTATTGATCAAATTACCCGAATCTATGGTTGTTTTTAACATTTAAGGGGTGAATTAAGTTTGAAAGATTAGAAAACCTTCTTGGTTTAATTTGGAGATTTGAGGGTCGAGTTGATGTCGGAATTAAGTAAAATTGGTATGGATAGATTCGTGGTTGAATGGGCTTTCAGATTTTATAACTTTTGTCGGGTTCCGAGACTTGGGCCCCACAGGTGATTTTTCTTATGGAATTAATTCCAATAAATTTTATTGACTGAATCGAATTATTTGTGGCTAGATTCGAGGCATTTGGAGGGCAATTCATGAGGAAAAGACATTGTAGAATAAAGAATTACTCAGCTTGAGGTAAGCAACTATTTTAAATTTGGTCCTGAGGGTATGAAACCCCAGAATATATATTGTGTGATTGGTTTTGAGGTGACGCACATGCTAGGTGACGGGCGTTGGGCGTGCACCATAGGAATTATGACTTGGTCAAATTCCATGGGATTGTGTAGTTGAATTATCTGTTGATATCCATACATTCTCTACGTGTTAGAAAAAATGGAGCTGAGACTCGTATTAAAAATCATGCTTAGACATATGCTGTTATTATTGGTACCCATTGGGGTCATTTCTGTGGTTGAATTATATGTTCAAATTGTAATTTCACACTCAGTCATGTTTATTCATTTCACATCATATCTCAGTCTCTGTTGCTATTTATTAAAACATCATATTATCAAATTTTGGGTTGATTATCATGATTTTTGAGAGCCCGGGAGACTGGAGAGGTTGATTACTGGGTGGGGCCGAGGGCCTAATTGTGAGGATATTTATGGATCGGGTTGCACATCGCAGCATGTTTTTATTGATTTATGCCATGATTGGCTTGATATAGCGCTTGGGCTGAAGGAGCCCCTCCGGAGTCTGTACACCCCCCAGCGAGTGCAGGTACCTACTGAGTGCGAGTGCCGAGTGATGAGTGACTGTGAGGAATGAGCGACTGTGAGGAAAGAGTGACTGTGAGGTTGGAGTGAATGGGGGGACTCGGTGACTGTTACTCTGAGAGTATGCATTGATTTCATTATTTGCTGCATTTCAGCTGTCATATATCACTATTTTTGAAAATTTCGGAAAAACATTATTTTCTATTTCAGTCAAACTTGATATGAAATTTTAGTGAAATCTTAAATGTAGAACTTGAGAGCATGCCTACTCTTTTATATTGGAAAGTACTGTATTTGGACTTAGCTGAGAAGCTCGTCACTACTTTCAATTCTTTATTTATTATTATTATTTACTGAGTTGTTTGTACTCATACTACACCTTGCACTTCGTGTGCAGATCCAGGTGATCCCGCATACAGTGGGTGTTGATTCTTTCACACAGTCAATTTTTCGGAGATTCAGAGGTAGCTGCCATGTTTCGCAGACTTTGTCTCTCCTTCCCTACCCTTTTGTTTATTGTACTAGGTCTCAGATTATTAACTACCACGTTTTCCAGACTTGTAATGTATAGATGCTCATGTACTCAGTGATACCGGATTTTGTGAGTATGTTTATTTCTAATAATTGTGGGGTTTACCCCTAAACTTAATTATTATGTTTTCAGTATTTAAAAGAAATTGTGGGTTATTGATGTTGTCGATTTGCCTAGTATTGAGATAGGCACCATTACGACAGGTGAGATTTTTGGGTCGTGACAAGTTGGTACCAGAGCCTAGGTTACATAGGTCTCACGAGTCATGAGCAGGTTTAGTAGAGTCTTGCGGATCGGTACAGAAACGCCTGTACTTATCTTCGAGAAGCTGCCTAACCCTTAGGAAAATTTCACTTTTTTGTATTCTATCGTGCGAATTTGTTGATTCCGGAAACTAAATTTCTGTTATTTTATTCTCTCACAGATGGTGAGAACACCTACTACCGGATCAGACGGTCAGCCACCAGTTAGGGCCGCGAGAGGTCGGGGTTGTGGTAGAGGCTAGGGCCGAGGTAGAGGTCGAGGTGTCGCTCATACAACAGTTGGAGTAGCACTAACAATAATACTAGTTGCTCCAGCTTAGGAGCAGATTCCAGATTTAGCTGAGCCGACTGGACCAGCTGAGGCACCAACTGTGCCCATTGAGATTCCAGGTCTTCAGGAGACTTTGGCCCGGATATTAACAGTTTTCACTGGCCTTGCTTAGGTGGTTTCGGCTCAGGCCGCACCTGCCACTTCTCAGGCCGGGAGAGGTACTCATACCCATGTTGCCCATATTCCAGATCAGGTAGTACAGGTACCTCAGATACCGAGGGCACTACCAGTCCAGCAAGTTGCAGCCGCTCAAGCCCAGGTAGTCCCTGTTATGCAGATGATGAGCAGAGGAGACTTGAGAGATTTGGGAGGCTTCGACCTCCATCATTTAGCGGTGCTGAGTCAGAGGATGCTCAGGGATTTTTGGATAAGTGTCAGCGGATGCTGTGAACAACGAGTATTTTGGATACCAGTAGGGTCTCGTTCACTACATTTCAGCTTTCTGGGACTGCCTTCAGATTGTAGGAGGCTTCTGAGAGACGCAGACCGGTTGGTGCAGTACCACTTATATGGCAGGAATTCTCCGTTCTCCTTTTGGAGAAGTTTGTGCCGCAGTCTCACAGAGAGAAGCTGTGCAGACAGTTTGAGCAGTTACGTTAGGATGGTATGTCTATGACGCAGTACGAGATGAGATTTTCGGAGTTGGCTCGTCACGCAATTTGGTTGGTTCCCACTAATAGGGAAAGGATTAGGAGGTTCATTGATGGCCTCACATATCAGCTACGGTTACTTATGACTCGGAAGAGAGTATCTGGTGCTACTTTTGATAAGGTAGTTGACATTACTCGGCAGATAGAGATGGTACGTAGCTAAGAGCATGTAGAGAGGGAGGCTAAGAGGCCTCATGGTCCAAGTGATTTCAGCGGTGTTCCTTCAGGGGGTCAGTTTTACCGCGGTAGGGGTTGTTCTTACAGACACACTTAGGCGGGTCATCCAGTTCACCGTAGTGTATCATCCAGCCAGGGTTCATATAGTTCTCATCAGGGTCAGTCATCTCTCAGTGCCCTGCCAGCCCAAAGTTCGTCTCGTGCTCCTTCAGTTCAGGGTTTATTTGCACCGGGTGCTTCTAGCAGTTATTCTGGTTCTCGGGCCCCGATTCAGTCAGCGCCACCACCAGTACCGGGGAGCTGCTTTGAGTGCGAGGAATTTGGCCATATGTGGAGACAATGACCTCGTCGCTCAGGAGGTCCAGTGCAACAGAGAAGTCAGACTATGACTTCAGCACCAGTTACTTCACCACCAGCCCAACCAGCTCAGGGTGGGGGTCAGTCAGCTAGGGGTCGCCTAAGAGGTGGAGGCCAATCAGGTGGTGGTCAGGCCCGATTTTATGATTTTCCTGCCAGGCCAAATGCTGTTGCTTCAGATACAATGATCATATGTATTGTTTCAGTGTGCCACAGAGAGGCTTCTATATTATTTGTCCGTGATTCCACATATTCATATGTATCATTGTATTTTGCTCATTATTTAGATATGCCCCATGAGTCCTTAGGTTCACCTGTTCGTGTATCTACGCTGACGAGTGATATTATTATCATGGACCGTGTGTATCGGTCATGTGTGGTAACTATTGGGGAACTGGAGACTAAAGTTGATCTTTTATTACTCGGTATGGTTGATTTCGATGTAATTCTGGGTATGGATTGGTTGTCTCCATGTCATGCTATTATGGATTGTCACGCAAAAACTGTAACGTTGGCGATGTCGGGGTTGCCAAAGGTTGAATGGAGAGGTTCTCTAGATTTTGTTCCTAGCGGGGTAATTTCTTATTTGAAGGCCCAACGTATGGTTTAGAAGGGGTGTTTGGCATATTTGTCCTTTGTGAGAGATGTTGATGCATATATTCCTACTATTGATTTGGTACTGGTAGTACGAGACTTTCTGAATATATTTCCTGCAGATCTTCCGAGTATGCCACCCGACAGAAATATTGATTTCGGTATTAATTTGGTGTCGGGCACTCAGCCCATTTATATTCCTCCGTATCGTATGGCACCAGCCGAGTTAAAAGAATTGAAAGAGCAACTTCAGGAACTTCTTGATAAGGGGTTTATTAGGCTTAGTGTATCGCCATGGGGTGTACCGGTTCTATTTGTGAAAAAGAAAGATAGTACTATGTGAATGTGTATCGATTACATGCAGTTGAACAAAGTTGCAATCAAGAATAAGTATCCTTTGCCGCGTATTGATGATTTATTTAACCAATTTCAGAGAGCGAGGGTATTCTCCAAAATTGATTTGAGATCCGGGTATCACCAGTTGAAAATTCGGGATTCGAATATTCTAAAGATGACATTCAGGATTCGTTATGGCCATTATGAATTTATTGTGATGTCTTTTGGGTTAACCAATGGCCCATCAACATTTATGCACTTGATGAATAGTGTTTTCCAGCCGTATCTTGACTCATTTATCGTGGTATTTATTGATGATATAATGGTGTACTCACGTGGCCGGGAGGAGCATTCACAACACTTGGGTATTGTATTGCAGAGGCTGAGAGAGGAGAAACTTTATGCCAAATTTTCTAAGTGTGAGTTCTGGCTTAACTCGGTGGCATTCTTGGGACACATAGTGTCCTGTGAAGGGATTAAGGTGGATCCGAAGAAAATAGAGGTAGTTCAGAGTTGGCCCAGGCCATATTCAGTTACTGAGATTCAGAGTTTTCTCATCTTGGCCGGTTATTATCGTCGCTTCGTGGAAGATTTCTCGTCTATTGCATCGCTTATGACTAAATTGACCTAGAAAGGTACTCCGTTCAGGTGGTCAGATGAATTTGAAGAGAGCTTTCAGAAGCTCAAGACAGTTTTGACTACAGCTCCAGTATTGATGTTGCCTACAGGTTCAGGGTCTTATACTGTGTATTGTGATGCGTCGCGTATTGATCTTGGCGCAATGCTTAGTGCTTATACAAGACGGTAGGGTGATTGCCTATGCGTTCAGACAGTTAAAGATATATGAGAATAATTATCTGGTCCACGACCTTGAGTTAGCATCTATTGTTCATGCCTTGAAAATTTGGCGGCATTACTTATACGGTGTCTATTGTGAGGTTTATACCGATCATCGGAGTCTACAACATCTGTTTAAACAGAAGGATCTTAATTTGAGACAGCGAAGGTGGTTAGAGTTGCTTAAGGATTATGATATCACCGTTCTCTATCATCCCCGAGAGGCCAATATGGTGGTCGATGCCTTGATTCGTAAGGCAGAGAGTTTGGGTAGCTTAGCATACTTACCGGTAGCAGAGAGGCCTTTAACCTTGGATGTTTAGGCCTTGGCCAACCAGTTTGTTATATTGGATGTTTCCGAGCCGAATCGAGTTTGGCTTGTGTGGTTTCTCGGCCTTCTTTATATGATCGCATGAGAAAGCGCTAGTATGATGATCCCCATATGCTTGTCATTAAGGACACGGTTCAACACGGTGATGCCAAAGAGGTCACTATTGGAGATGACAGTGTATTATGGATGCAGGGCAGGCTATGTGTGCCTAATGTAGATGGTTCGCGTGAGTTGATTCTCCAGGAAGCTCACAGTTCATGGTACTCCATTCATCCAGGTGCCGCGAAGATGTATCATGATTTGAGGCAACACTATTGGTGGAGGCGAATGAAAAAGGATATAGTTGGGTTTGTAGCTCGGTGTTTAAATTGTCAACAGGTAAAGTACGAGCATCCGAGAACTGGGAGGATTACTTCAGAGACTTGAAATTCTAGAGTGGAAATGGGAGTGTATCACTATGGACTTTGTAGTTGGGCTCCCACGGACATTGAGGAAGTTTGATGTTGTTTGGGTAATTGTGGATCGATTGACCAAATCTGCGCATTTTATTCCAATTGGTACTAATTATTCTTCGGAATGGTTGGCTGAGATTTATATCCGCGAGATTGTTTGCCTACACGATGTGCCAGTGTCCATCATATCAGATCGGGGCACGCTATTTACATCACAGTTTTGGAGAGTAGTGCAGCGAGAATTGGGCACACAGGTTCAGTTGAGTACAACATTTCACCCTCAGACGGACGGACAGTCCGAGCACACTATTCTGATATTGGAGGATATGCTACGCGCTTGTGTCATTGATTTTGGAGGTTCTTGGGATCAATTTCTGCCACTAGTAAAATTTTCTTACAATAACAGCTACCAATCGAGCATTCAGATGGCTTTGTATAAGGCTTTATATGGGAGATGGTGTCGGTCTCTGGTGAGTTGGTTTGAGCCTGGTAAGACTAGACTATTGGGTACTGATTTGGTTCAGGATGCTTTGGAGAAGGTTAAATTGATTCAAGAGTGACTTCGCACGATGCAGTCTAGACAAAAGAGTTATGTCGACCGAAAGGTCCGTGACGTTGCTTACATGGTTGGGGAGAAGGTTCTGCTCAAGATTTCACCCATGAAGGGTGTGTTAAGGTTCGGGAAGAAGGGCAAGTTGAGCCCTCGGTATATTGGGCCTTTTCAGATACTTAAGAAAATTGGAGAGGTGGCTTATTAACTTGCCTTGCCACCTAGTCTATCAAGTGTTCATACAATATTCCATGTATCCATGCTCCGAAAATATGTCGGGGATCCGTCTCATATTCTGGATTTCAGTACAGTGCATCTGGACGGTAATTTGACTTATGATGTGGAGCTGGTGGCTATTTTAGACCGATAGGTTTGAATGCTGAGGTCAAAGAACATAGCATCAGTAAAGGTATAGTGGAGAGGCCAACCAGTCAAAGAAGCTACTTGGGAGATTGAGCAGGAGATGCGGAGCAAATATCCACACCTATTTGAGATTCCAAGTATGATTCTAAACCCGTTCGAGGACGAATATTTGTTTAATAGGGGGAATATAATGACCCGGCTGATTGTTTTGAGTATTATAACCATGTTCCCCATTTACTACTCAGTTTATGCTTGTTTTATAACTTACGAGGTTAGTTGGTTTGGGTTCGAAAGTATTTCGGAGTGAAATGAGATACTTAGTCTCTTAATTGAAAACTTAAGTTGGAAAAGTTAGCCGGATATTGACTTATATGTAAACGACCTCAGAATTTAATTCTGATGGTTCCAATAGTTCCGTATGATGATTTTGGACTTAGGAGCATGTCCGAAAAATTATTTGGAGGCCTGTAGTGGAATTAGGCTTGAAATGGCGAAAGTCGAATTTTCGAGAAGTTTGACCGGGGGTTGACTTTTTGATATCGGGGTCGAAATACGATTATGAAAATTTTAATAAGTCCATTATGTCATTTATGACTTGTGTGAAAAAATTGAGGTCAATTGGACATGATTTGATAGGTTCCGACGTCATTTTTGGAAACTTGAAATTTCGTCATTAGGCTTGAATTGGGTATGATTCGTGATTTTAGCGTTGTTTGAGGTAATTAGAGGGTTCGACTAAGTTCGTATGATGTTATGGGACTTAACGGTATGTTTGGTTGAGGTCCCAGGGGCCTCGGGTGAGTTTCAGGAGGTTAACGGATCATATTTGGACTTGGCATGTTGGCTGAAGACTACTGGCATGTTATGGGACTTAACGTTCGCGAGGGGGTTTCGCATTCGCGAAGAGGAGCTGGGTTGCTCATCGCATTCGCGATTGGGCATCGCGTTTGCGAAGGGGAAAAATAGTGGGCATGGGCTTTTGCCTTCGCGTTCACGAAGGGGAGCTCGCATTCGTGAAGAAGAGCTCGGTAAAGCATCACGTTCGCGAGCAGTGTGTCGTTTTCGCGAAGAGCAAGGTTGGGCAGCACTATTTTGTGCTTCGCGAACGCGAGGGACCTGTTGCGTTCGCGAAGAAGAGAGGTCTGGACTGAAAGTTTAAGTTCTGAAAATGGGACGAAGTCCCATTTTCCATTTTTGACGGATTGGAGCTCGGGAAGAGGCAATATTTGGGAGATTTTCAAGGAAACCAACGGGGTAAGTGTTCTTAACTCATTATTGGTCAAATTACTCGAATCCATGGTTGTTTTTAACATTTAATGGGTGAATTAAGTTTGAAAGATTAGAAAACCTTCTTGATTTAATTTGGAGATTTGACAGCCGAGTTGATGTCGGAATTAAGTAAAATTAGTATGGATAGACTCGTGGTTGAATGGACTTTTGGAATTTGTAACTTTTGCCGGGTTCCGAGACGTGGCCCCCACGGGCGATTGTTGAGCTAAATTTCGGATTTTGTTGGAAAATTAGTATTTTCTTATGGAATTAATTCCAATAAATTTTATTGACTGAATCAAATTATTTGTGGCTAGATTCGAGGCGTTTGGAGGCCAATTCATGAGTAAAAGACATTGCAGAATAAAGAATTACACGGTTAGAGGTAAGTAACAGCTTTAAATTTGGTCTTGAGGGTATGAAACCCTGGAATATGTATTATGTGATTGGTTTTGAGGCAACGCACATGCTAGGTTACGGGTGTGTGGGTGTGCACCGTAGGAATTGTGACTTGGTCAAATTACATGGGACTATATAGTTGAATTATCTGTTGATATCCGTACATTCTCTACGTGTTAGGGAAAATGGAGCTGAGACTCGTATTAAAAATCATACTTAGACATATGCTGTTATTATTGGTACCCATTGGGGTCATTTCTGTGGTTGAATTATATGTTCAAAATTGTAATTTCACACTCAGTCATGTTTATTCATTTCACATCATATCTCAGTCTCTTTTGCTATTTATTAAAACATCATATTATCAAATTTTGGGCTGATTATCATGATTTCTGAGAGCCCAAGAAACTAGAGAGGTTGATGACTGAGTGAGGCCGAGGGACTAATTGTGAGGATATTTATGGATCGGGTTGCACGCCACAACATGTTTTTATTGATTTATGCCATGATTGGCTTGATATAGCGCTTGGGTTTAAGGAGCCCCTCCGGAGTCTGTACACACCCACAGTGAGCGCAGGTACCTACTGAGTACGAGTGTCGAGTGCCGAGTGCCGAGTGATGAGTGACTATGAGGAAAGAGTGACTGTGAGGTTGGAGTGAATGGGATGACTGAGTGACTGTTACTCTAAGAGAATGCATTGATTTCATTATTTTCTTCATTTCAGTTGGCATATATCATTATTTTTGGAAATTTCGGAAAAACATTATTTTCTGTTTCGGTCAAACTTGATATGAAATTTCAGTGAAATCTTAAATGTTGAACTTGAGAGCATGCCTACTCTTTTATATTGGAAAGTACTGTATTTGGACTTAGTTGAGAAGCTCGTCACTACTTTCAGTTCTTTATTTATTATTGTTATTTACTGAGTTGGTTGTACTCATACTACACCCTGCACTTCGTGTGCAAATCCAGGTGATCCCGGATACAGTGGGTATTGATTCTTTCACATAGTCGATTTTTCGGAGATTCAGAGGTAGCTGCCATGTTTCGCAGACTTTGTCTCTCCTTCCCTACCCTTTTGTTTATTTTATTTAGTCTCAGATTATTATAGACCACATTTCCATACTTGTAATGTATAGATACTCATGTACTCAGTGATACCAGGTTTTGGGAGTATGTTTATTTTTAATGTTTTTGGGGTTTACCCCTAAACTTAATTATTATGTTTTCAGTATTTAAAAGAAATTGTGGGTTATTTATGTTATCGTCTTGCCTAGTATTGAGATAGGCGCCATCACGACATGTGAGATTTTTGAATCGTGACATTTCATTAATTCTTCTTAGTAATCAAAAGAGGCCAGTTGAATCATTGATTAAACCTAGTTAGTAGAATAATCAAGAGAGTTTATCCTAAAGACCAATTCACTACGCATTCTTGCATATCTTCACATGCTTAAATTGGTTCATCTCGTGAGGTTGAGACTTAATCGAGAGAAGAGTTTCTACTAAACGTTTGAACTAATAATTTAGTGAATTCAAGAGACTCGCTTAAATATTAGAAGTGAATTATCTAGAGTTAGATCCCAAATAATTATCTTGCACATATCCTATCAACCCATGTTTTTCTCCCACTGATATTTTCCTTGCTTACCTTTGTTTCGATTGTTATTAGTCAATAGTTTTAGATTCTTAGTTAATTTTAGTTAGAAATAATATAAACCATAATTGTTGATTCTCCTGGATAGCAATCAAGCGAGAAACTATGAAAATATTGTTTAACTCCAATCCATATAGATATGATATTATACTATACTATCTTTGACTAGCGAGCATAATTAAAGTGGTATTTTGCGCTCGTCAAATTTTGGTGTCGTTGCCGGGGATTGGCAGTCAATAGTGTTTGAAATAGTTTGTGGTGTTAATTCAGGAATTTTTCTTTTTATTTTATTTTATTTTTCCTTTTTTACGGTTGGTGTTCTTTGACTGTACGCATGTTACAGGTTCAGAGTGGTGCATGACTAGAACTTCTGCGAAGGAAGTGCTACCATACGAGCCAGAAATTGAGAAACAACTGTGACAGCTGAAGAAGGAAATAAATCTCATCGAGACAACAGAAAAGGTTGGGCAATCCTTAACCAAAGAACTTATGGCTGGAAACGGTGAAGGTAATTAAGATTTGGCTGCGAGAGAAGCAGCCCAACGAAGAGAACAAGCTGCACGGGATGCTGAGGAAGCATCTATTAGAGATGCGCAGAACATCTATGAAGAATAGAGAGGTCTCAGACTTAAGAAAAATCAACCCTTGCTTGGGAGACCACTTGGCGATTATGATAGACCGGTCTACAATCAAGGATTTTCCAGTGTTCGACCATCTCCAATTGCATCTAATAATTTCGAATTGAAGCAAGGGTTGCTCCAAACCCTTCAAAACTCTTGTGTCTTCAGAGGAAAGATGAACGAAGATCCAAACAACCATCTAATGGACTTCGAGGAGAAATTATGAATACTTTTCAATATAATGGTGTGTCACAAGATATAGTTTACTTAAGGGCATTCCCCTTCACACTCAAAGATGATGCAAAGCAGTGGCTTCGAAGCTTACCTAATAGATCGATTCGAACATGGGATGAGATGACCAGAAAATTTCTTGATAAATATTTCTCATCAGCTAAGACAAGCAAGTTTAGAAGAAAAATCCATAACTTCTGCCAGAAAGATACCGAGATTCTGTTTGAAGCTTGGAGAGGTTTAAGAAAATAGTCAGAAAGTGTCAACATAGCGGAATTGAACTCTAGATGCAACTCCAGGACTTTTGGGATGGATTGACACCGACGTTACGTAGAACATTGAGAAATGCAGTTGGAGGCCCTTTGACGAAGAAGACTCTAGAGGAGATAGTCACAATTCTTGATAAGTTGTCTGAAGATGGAAATCAGTGGCCTTCTGAGAGTACTGAAAGAAGAATATCGATAGGTGTTCACCAGGTTGATGCTAACACATCTGTGCAGGTACAGCTTGATGCTATGGCTAAAGAAATACGAAACCCGACCTTAGATACAATACAAAGTGAGCCTCATGCAGCTTGTGATATATGTGAAAAATGGCATCCTACTCATGAGTGTCAAGCCTCAACTGAGGAAGTGGATGCTGTGGGAAATTATATTGCAATGGGTTAGAGGCACCCCGGGTTTTCATGGAGTTCACCTGGAGTTACGGCAAATGTGTGGCAACAAAATAACTCTAGACCTCAGGGACAAGGAGCTCCAGTCTTCCAAAATCAACAAAGCTAGCAGTTTCAGGCTCAATAGTCCAATCAGCTTGGTCTAGAAGATTTAATAAAGGCCTTCATTATATAGACAGATGAGATTGGACGCTCACAAGGAAGCTATCAAAAAATTGGGCATTGGTTTTCGAAACTTGGAGAGACAAGTGGGACAGGTTGTAATAATATTATATGAGAGAGTCCCATGTACTTTGCCAGCTGATACTGAGAGAAATCCCAAAGAAACAGTAAATGTTGTGACCTTGAGAAGCGGGCAAGTGTTGAAAGATACCACTCCAATCCAAAAAGAGGTGGTACTTGAAAAGGAAAATGAGGAGCAACTGAAGAATAATATTGATAAGAAGAAGAAAGGAAAGAAGGGAGCTGACAAAAAGAAGGAGGAAACTTCGAGAAGGGATGAATCTAATGAGAGCGAGCATATGCATGCTCTACCTTTTCCTCAAAAGCTATATAAAGAAAAGTTGGACAAGAATTTGAGAGATTTTTGGATATGCCGAAACAGGTTAATGTAAATTTGCCATTCATAGAAGTGCTCTCCCAAATACCAGCTTATGCCAAATTCTTGAAGGAGATCTTGACAAAAAAGAGGAAGATAGAAGAGACCTCAGTGGTCAAGCTCACAGAGCATTGCAGTGCGATATTGCAAAACAAACTCCCACAAAAGTGTGAAAATCCAGGGAGTTTTACTATACCTTGCTCTTTGGGCTCTATTAATTTTGATAAATCTTTATGTGATTCTGGTGCCTCAATTAACTTAATGCCTCTATCTATTTACAGGAAACTAGAGAAGAAAATTGAAGAGATAAGGTCAGTGCCAATATCTTTGCAGTTGGCAGACCAAACGACTCTGATACCCGAGGGGGATAGTGGATGATGTCTTAGTTCGGGTAGATAAGTTCGTATTTCCTGTAGATTTTATAGTAGTGAATATGAAGGAGAACAAATAGGTCTTCCTCATCTTAGGAAGAGCATTCTTAGCAACAGGTAGATCAATATTAGATATACATGAGAGAAAGCTCATGCTCAGAGTGGGTGAGGAGACTGTAACTTTCGAGATGAATGTAAAAACGGGGGTGAAAAAGGAGAGACAGCTGCAAGTGTTGAGTGGAAAGTGAAGGGCTCAAAAGAGAAGTCTGCGGCGAGTGATAAAGATGAGTGTGGGGTGAACCCCAAGAAGGCGGAGAAGAAGTTGTCTGCGTGGATGTGCGCATTAGTTCGAAGGCGAGGAATGGATCCCGATTTCGACTCAGATCCTGACTAGATAGTCAGGGAAGTTTTTTTTACCTTATGCTTTTTAATTGTGTGTCATGAGGACATGCCACAACTTAAAGTGTGTGATAGGGGATAATTGTATGTTGTATGTATATGTGTTAGTTTAGTTTTTGTTTGAGTAGTTAGAGATTTAAAAAAATTGAAAAAACATAAAAATACCAAAATTTTTGATTTTTCACGACGATGGATATCACCGATAGATTTTTGAGGGATTAAAGTCAAAAGAAAAAAGACAAAAAGATTGTATTTTGTTAGGTAGTGTAATAATTACCCCTTGATTTTTCTTTGTGCCGCGGTTCTTTTCCAAGGGTTTTATTTGAACCAAGTATAGTTAGTTTTTATTTTTGTTAGGAGTAGAAAACCTTGTGCTATGATTTGAATTGAAAGGAATATATCTTAACTTTATTATACCTTGAGAATAGTGAGTGCTTTAGTGTGACATTTAGGTTCAATTTTTGACTCTTGTATAAGTACCTTAAATTGTATGATCTTAAGTTTGCTAAACTGCTTTTACTAGAGTGTCTTGATGAGTTCGATCCTGAGTGAGTTATGTGCCATGTGGGTGTGAGGTTTTGTATTATTATGTGCATTGCATTTGATGTCTAGAACTTGCCCCGTGTGTTTGCAAAGCGAAATAGTAGTTTTATTGAGTCTTGGAAGTGATCTAGGCATTTCTTTGTTGAGCCAGTTATATGCTTTTACCCACCTAATTGTTATGTATCTTAGTTAACCCCGTTTGAGCCTGTAATCTTGTTTCTTTGGCAACCACATTATAAGCTTTACCCATTTGTTTGAATTGACCATCTATTTGAACCTTTTACCTCTCGTGAGTACTTGAATTTTATATAAACTTTGTAAAAGTGAAGTGTGGGGTGGTTGGTTTGGCTTTTGAATGGAACTAATGAAATAAGGAGAAAGGTGCACTGTATTGAAAAAGTAAGAGCCACTTGAATTGAAAAAAAAAATGTTGTATTGTTGTGCAAAATATTCGTTGATAGTGGTGAATCTTGATGTAATTGTGCTTAAAGAAGTAGGGAGTCAATGTATATTGATATGAAGGTGGAGTTATGGTTTGATATAAGTATGGGGTTTTGAATTGTTAATGTATATGTATAAAAGTGCTTAGGGAGGTGTAGTCAATCTTATATCTAAATGTATCCTACCTGTCCCACAACTTACATTACAACCAATTAAAATGCTACTTGATCCTTGACTGAATGAGCTCAATTAGTAGAGTAGTACACTGCGGGCAAGCCTATGGTACGTCTTTTGTGGCATATGAATGTTGTTTCTGAGAGTGAGTGAATTCTTTCTATCTTGAGTTCCAATTTGTTCTTAAATTTTATTGTGTGTGGAACTACTCTTTATTGTTGTGTGTGGGTACTTGATTCATGAAGGAAAGGTAATGTCGTTGACCTATGTGTTAGAATAAGTGAGCGGGTTATAAATAATGTGTGGTGCTTTTGAGTCAAATCTGGAGTCTAGGATGTTACGGTATTGTACTTAATCTGTTTTAAATATTCCTGGTGTAATGAGTTAGGAGAGTTGTTGAAAAAGGTCGTGTCTATATGAAGTGTAGTCTGATTGCTCGAGGACGAGCAATGGTTTAAGTGTGGGGTGTTGATGGTAGGCTATAATCTCGTATTTTAGTCGCTTATTGCACTCTAATTTACTGCACTTTATTCATTTTGAGCTTTAATTACTACAGTTTTGCACTTATTGTGTGTTTTATGCCTTGTAGGAGTGATTTCGAGCTATGCAGATGTTACGAAATATATTTGAGTGATTTGCAGCTTTGAAGTCTGAGTAAAAGCCTAAGGGAATAAGCCGAGATCGTGTTCGGGGATCGAGGATCAAGTCTGGACGTCAAAACGCAAGAAACATATGTATTCTGATAAATCCCCACTGCCGCGGCGTGTGGGGCACCACAACTGCCCATTTTCCTGTTGTCTGTAAGAAATTAACTCTCTAGATTTTCCCAACTAATGCCCCGCATGGCGCGTCTCCCCATGCGGCGCGCCTGTGTATTTTTTACAGAGTAAATATCTTATTTCGACTAGGAAAAGGTGATTTCGTCTGGGGCCCACCCTACTTGGTATAAATACATGGAAAATATTATTTGCTGGACGTTTGACACATATTCGACCTAAGGAGGCTAAGAAAGAGTTGAAAAAACAAAATCACAAGGATTTCATCATTCCTTCCTCACTCAAGACCCGAGTTTGGATTGAATTTATGCCTTCATTTACTTTAAACTTATTTGTGATTAATTGCTCCATATCTATGGAGTAGTTCTTTTTAGGGTTTGTGGGTTTGGTGTATCTGATGATTTATTATGGATTATAACTCTAGTTTTATGTATTGAAGCATTTTGGATGATTTAACTGTTGTATCTATATTCACTTGTTCATGTAATCGACAAAGGCATAACTTGTGATATCTTTGCATTATATTGTTGGGTGAGTTTATTAATTCTTCTTAGTAATCGAAAGAGGCCAGTTAAATAATTGATTAAACTTAGTTAGGAGAATAATTGAGATAGGTTATCCTAAAGACCAATCTACTATGCATTCTTGCATATCTTCACGTACTTAAATTGGTTCATCTCGTGAGGTTGAGACTTAATCGAGAGAGGAGTTTCTATTAAACGTTTGAACTAGTAATTGAGTGAATTCGAGAGACTCACTTAAACACTAGAAGTGAATTATATAGAGTTACATCCTAAACAATTATCTTGCACCTACCCTATCAACCCCTATTTTTCTCCCACTGATAACACTTCCTTGCTTACCTTTGTTTCGATTGTTATTAGTCAATAGCTTTATATTCTTAGTTAATTTTAGTTAGAAATCATATAAACCTCAATTGTTGATTCTCCTGGATAGCAATCAAGCGAGAAACTACGAAAATACTATTTAACTCCAATCCTTGTGGATATGATATTATACTATACTATGTTTGACTAGCGAGCATAATTAAAGTATTGTTTTGTGCTCGTCACGACGCCAGCTTGTACATATTCCGCACACTTGGCATTCTACACATTACCAGCGGGATGATCGCGCAAGGGCGACCAAACATACTTGGCATGGCTAGAGGCCCAGATGGAGGATTGGGACCAGAGGTATGGCCTGATTCTGCCATACCCTCCACATGACTGTTTGGACGGGGAGCATGAGTACATGGGTTGGTATCGCAGTGTTACTCTCCTTCTCATCGGGAATCCCGTTCATCGCGCTAGTGGTCGGTACGTTCCATACACCGGAGGCATGAGGCACTAGTATATTATATGTTATACTTACTTATAATGTTACATTACTTTAACGTCCTTCTTTAATTAATATTTTTATGCTACGCAGGCTATTGGCTTACACCAATTCTACTATTTGGGACTGGAGATGCTACAACATACAAGCGAGGGAGCGGTAGTTGTGCACAGGCTTGGTCGTCGGATTACTGATCTTACTACTGACACATTGAGACGTGCCCGAGAGGATGTACGCTTAGGTTACAAGGCTACTTATATGTCGCTTGAGGAGTACCATCATGGGCAACACATGGCCTCAAAAACTGATAGACGTGGCCAGAGAGGAAAGGGTGGCCCACGTGGTCGTGGTGGTCGGCGAAGACGGGGTTCCCGGTAAGGGGGACGTTGAGGCACCCGTGGAGGATATTAGAGATGATCAGCCAAGTGACTACCCTGAGCCACATGATGCTCCTCATGATATGCTGTCATTCAGCCATTAGCTATTACCAGGGACTTCATAGTTGACCCCGTCAGCTCCAGTGTTGATCGTGTGCACCTCCATTTGCAGCATGGTTGGGATCGGTATTTTCCTGATCATCCAGCGCCATCGAGGGTTTCTAAGGATCGTCCGATATGAGAGGAACATAGTGTGCGACGATTGAGTTATGGCTCATCACCGATGGCTACTGATGATCTTTCAAGCACAGATAGGGAGACATCATATCGGGTCGAGACATCACAACCTTCATCTACTCTAGTACACCTCGGAGTTCCCACAGAGCATTGTGTGGCTACTCATGCGCAAGTTTGTTTGTATTACTATTATTTCAATTTGTTTTTACCTTATAGATTAGTCAGTAATATCTAAAGTTTTTGTATTTTTTTAATTTCATCATCACCCGTCACGGAGGCCACATTGTGCGATACTCTCTTGTCAAAGACGGATGATCTTATTCAGGAGCCCACTGAGACCATGGTATTACCATTAAATTTTATTTGCTAACACGTATGTTAGTATTCTATATTTCATATACTAAAATATCTGATTATTTTGCAGGTTACTGATGGCCCAACGACTGCTTCTATCGATCCTGCCAGCCTTACTGGGGATCATGCTACAGCACATTCTCCGATAAATAGGCGACATGATGAGGATGATCCTGATAGTGTAGCCGGGCGGGGTGGTATGCGCCTCAGGCCAGCCAATGCTTTAAAGCATACAGGTTGCGGGACTCATTGATATGTATTTTGAGTTGTATATATGACATTAAATATCTAATAGTAAAAGTATTGATGTTTTACATAATTTGCGCATGTGTTTTTATTTTTCAGGTTATTTATTAGTTTTAAATTAGAACACAAAAAATAAGACAGTTTAACATAAATTTAAATTCGTTAAAAATTACATATAATACATGACACGTGCAACATAAAAATAAAAAACTACACTTAATGCATCCATGTGTTTGTTTAGTCACTATCGCCTATTATTCTATGCTTCAACTACTGAAATTTTTCTTCCAACCGATTATTTTCTTCTTCTGCCTCTTTTAGATTCTCCTTCACTGCCACAAGTTGTTCTTGCAGTTTCAAGATCTGGAGTACGTACTCACCGGTCATATTCTAAATGTTTAGCAAACATGATTTGTAGTATTCCTGGTTAATGGGCTCATCATACCATTCTTCAAAACCACATTGATTTTCGTCCTACAAATGGGGATGACAACAAAAAACTATTAATTAACATGTTATAAATAATCTATTAACCAACATAAATTTCTTTAATAATAACTTACAATTTGTTTACATATCCAACGTCTGTGTCCTAGATTATAATTTGACCAACATGGATTCAAAATCGCATGTTTGCCACAGTAACACCTTAGTATGTCATTGCGTCCAGACATGTCGTAATGCTCGAACTTGAAAAATTTATGGAAAGTTGTTTTGTTCGTTTGGTTACATCGCAAATAATAATGCAAAATGCACATGGTTTTTATAGGCAGCTAAGAGTGATTTTATCTTACATAATGCATATTGGTGACGTGCTACATTTCGCGTGCTAATAATTCATTACGGTACAAGTTCGTGCAGCCTTTTCAGGTCGACATGACAATAAACATAATGCATATTAGTGATGCGCTACGTTTCGCGTGCTAATGATTCTTTAAGGTACAAGTCGGTGTAACTTTTTCAGGTTGAAAACCTTTTCAGGTTGACATGACAATACACATAACACATATTGGTGATGCGCTACGTTTCGCATGCTAATGATTCTTTACGGTACAAGTAGGTGCAACTTTTGCAAGTAGACAGCTTTTTCAGGTCGACATGACAATACACATAACACATATTGGTGATGCACTACATTTAACATATAAGTTCGTGCGGTTTAGTTCTTTTTAAGTTGAACCAACATTCCAGTAATCAAAAACCATTTCAAGAACCATTACAACATCCATTTCAGAAATGCCACTAACATTTAATAAATGGTTTAAGAATAGGTAAAAAGGTGAAAGTAGTTAAACAGATCCACATGGAACACGTCATAATACAATCGATCCCTACCTTGAAAATAATATGCTAGGTTGCTATACTATTTGGTTGATGACAAGTGGTGTGGTGTTATACGTCCCTTGGAAAATAAGCCTTTCAATATACACACTGATCTCAAAGTTGCAGGGCATATTATTGAGGGGGGAGCGCATTATACAAAGCATGAAGGTATGAGAATTTGGGGTGAAAAACTACAATGGGTTCCCCTTTACTCAAAAAAGTATGATTATGAAGTACTATGCCATTGGCATGGGTTAGTTGTACCACAAGCACTGTCTGCAACCTTCCAAACAAACGCACACAAAGATGAACCAGAAGTGATTCAGCATTTGATAAAGGAGATTTTAGAGATGGAAAAGGCAATAGTCGTTCATCATGCACTGGATGATATTAACTACCTGCAAGGAATGGAGGATCAGTATTGAAATTTATTAAAAAATGAAAAAATTGCATAGTGACATTGATTATCCTGTTTTTCCAACAGTTGTTGGGTGAGAGGGACTACTTAAGTTTCTACCGCAGACGTTGGACGTAGGAGTCCTATATTGTTGTAGAAATCAAGCAAGTGGTCTTATTAATAATAGCAATGAAATACGAGAAATGTATATCAACCGGGGCCTAGATTATGATGCCCTCGATTCGTACGGGTGCGTACAAGATGTTGACGAAGAAGATGAAGACAATGACAATAAAATAGTGCCAGATAGTGACGATAATGATAAATGAAAATCGTTATTTATTTCTTGGGGAATATTTTAAATTGTTATATTGAATCTTCAATGCTAAATATTGCAAACTGAACCTTTAGAGACATTTAGTACAAAAAAAATACTGCAACAAAACACTAAGATTATCGTTGATAATTGGGCACATTGGATGAACTACCACAGGGAGCTGAATTACCACCGCTTCCTAAACCAATTGAAGGACATTTATTGGCGATTGTGTCATGCTTGGGAACATATACCACATTTATGTGCATAAATGGTATCACTAACATTCATTTGGTTTTGTATCCGCGTTCTTTTTTGCACTTGTCGTTGACGCACACAATCCTTATTACACGCCATTTTAAATGATTTCGGCGGCCAATAATGCTCAGCACCCACTGGTTGGTAGTGGCCACTATATGTGTTTACGTATGCAGCAATACTATATTCTTTATTAACATACCTCGTTGTTGCAAAACCTGTATATTGAAAGCACTTCATGGCAAGTGATAGATCGACAATTTCCTACACGAACATAATCTTCTAGATTCATTGATGGTGTGGGTATTATTACCGCGTTTTTTATGCACACCAGTGCGAACTTCAAAAATATTTCGCTCGTTGCAATACTGCAAAGATGTATGCCACTGTGCTCGCTTCCTATATTTCTCAAATTATTTCATCGGATGTGGCATAAATTAAACACCCATTTCTATCAATGACGATGCACTTCTGGATCTTTCAACAAACCTCTCCGTCATATGCTTGAATGGCATACGCACCATGGCAGTGACAGACAATCCACGGCAGACTTCAACAACACGTTGAAAGACTCTGACACGTTTGTAGTCAAAATCTCCCATATTCTACCACCATCCTTATGCAAAGTCCACTTGTCAAGCTCATGTCACATCAACCAACGATAAGCTTTTGGGTCTTCCTGCCTAATTAATCTCATTCGCCTCCTGAATTTATACTCCTGGTGATCTATTAAAGTCATCTACATTAAATCATATAATCTCTTATTCGGATAAGCCTCATGGTTGGCCTTCAAGTGCCTAACATAGTAACGGTGGTAGGCATACGGTTCATGCCATGCACCCAAATTCTGTACAGAACTTAAAATACTACCATGCCTATTAGATTTGTAGGCAATACCAATATTGGGGCCGTAGTCAAAGTTGTCTTGAGCTTCTGAAAGCTCTCCTCACATTCCCCTGTCCACCTGAATGGAGCACCCTTCTGGGTCAGTTTGGTCATAGGTGCTGCAATGGATGAGAATCCCTCTACAAAGTGACGGTAATACCCAGCCAAACCAAGAAAACTCCGAATCTCTGTAGTTGAGGACGGTCTGGGACAACTCTGCACTGCTTCAATCTTCTTCGGATCTACCTGGATCCCCCCACTCTATACTATATTACCCAATAATGCCACCGAGTCTAGCCAAAACTCACACTTTGAAAATTTTGTATATAACTTCTTTTCTCTCAAGGTCTGAAGTGCAGTCCTCAGGTGATGCTCATGATCTTCCCGAGTCCGGGAGTACACCAGAATGTCGTCAATAAACACAATGATGAATGAATCAAGATAAGGCCGGAACACACTGTGAATCAAGTGTATAAAAGTTGTTGGGGCATTGGTCATCCCAAAAGACATCACAAGGAACTCGTAGTGACCATACCGAGTCTGGAAGGCAGTCTTCGGGATATCTGGCTCCCGAATCTTCAACTGATGATAGTCAGAATGTAAATCAATCCTGGAAAACACTCTGGCACCCTGTAACTGATCAAATAAGTCATCAATACGAGGCAATGGATACATGTTCTTTACTGTGACTTTGTTCAACTGGCGGTAATCAATACACAACCACATAGAACCATCCTTCTTCTTCACAAATAAGACAGGAGCACCCCAAGGTGACACGCTGGGCCGAATGAAGCCCTTATCAAGAAATTCCTGTAACTGCTCCTTCAACTCCTTCAATTCAGGAAGAGCCATACGATATGGAGAAATAGAGATGGGCTGAGTTCCCGGCAGCAAATCAATGCCAAAATCAATATCTCTGTCGGGCGGCATGCCCGGAAGATCAGCTGGGAACACATCTGGAAAGTCCCTCACTACTGGAACTGACTCAACTGTAGGGGTATCAATACTGACATCTCTCATATAAGCTAGATATGCGTCACACCCCTTCTCAACCATTCATTAAGCTTTAAGAAATGAAATAACTCTGCTGGGAGTATACTCTAAGGTACCTCTCTACTCTAATTACAGTAAACGTGGCATAGCCAACTTCACGGTGTTAGCGTGACAATCAAGAATAGCATAATGGGTCGTCAACCAGTCCATGCCCAAGATAACATCAAAATCTACCATGCTGAGTAATAATAAGTGAGCTCTGGTCTCAAAACCACTAAGAGATATCAAACACTACTGATACACGCGGTCCATAACAAGAGAATCTCCCATAGAAGTAGACACATAAATATGGAAACTCAAAGAATCCCGCGATACGCCCAAATACGGGGCAAAATAAGAGGACACATAGGAATATGTAGGGCCTGGGTCAAATAATACCGATGCATCTCTATGACAGACTGGAACAATACATGTAATGAAAGAATCAGAAGCAACTACCTCTGTACGAGCGGGTATGGCATAATATCTGGCCTGGCCTCTCTCACTAGGGCAACCTCTACCTTCCCGACCTCCACCTCAGGCTGGCTGAGGAAGTGGGGTGGAAGCTGGTGCTGTAATCATTGCCTGAGGACCCGGTGGAGCATGATGTGGCTGAGAAGTCTATGGAGGTGCACCTCTCTTAAATCTGGGGTAATCACTCACCATATGGAGAGTGTCGCCACACTCAAAACAAGCTCTGGGAGGGCGTGGTTGTTGTGTCTGGCTCGGGCCAAGTCTGTTGGACTGCCCGCTAGGAACACCCCATGCAGGAGGCACACTAGATACTGGCGGTGCATAATAAGGCTCCTGGGGCCTAGAAGGGACTGGAATACCACTGGCGGCTAGAAGAGCTGAATGGGTAGGGCGACTCACATAACCCCTACCATGGAGAGCTGCTGGGGCACGAGCACTAGAATAAGAACTAGACTCTCGAGACCTCTTGGCCTCCCTCTCCTCTCTATCCCGGGCAAGCATGCCCTCCAATCTCTTGGTGATACTCATAACCTGCTGATAAGAAATATCCATCTCCAACACCCTGGCCATACTAATCTAGATACTTGGGTGGAGTCCCTCAATAAATCGCCGAACCCTCTCTCGAACTGTGGCAACCAAGGCCGATGCATGTCGGGCCAAATCACTGAAATGAACTGCATACTCTAACACAGTCATAGATCCCTGGCGCAGCTGCTCAAACTCCGCGCGCCATGAGTACCTGAGGCTCTGAGGGACATACTCTCTCAAAAATATGTCCGATAATCGAGTCCATGTAAGTGAAGCTGCCTCAGCCGGACTACTCAACTCATAAGCACGCCACCACTGATAGGCTGCTCCTCTAAGCTGGAATGTAGTAAAAGAAACCCCGCTCATCTCCGCTACACTCATACTACGGAGAATACGATGACACTCTTCCAAAAAACCCTGAGCATCATCTGTAGCCAATCCAATGAAGGTAGGTGGGTGGTACTTCTTGTACCTCTCAAGTCTGAGCTGCTCCACCTCAGAAGCTGCTGCCCTAACCTCGGGCTGAGTTGGAGCTACCGGCTACATTGGTACAATCTCTACAACCTAGTCGACTTGAACCCGCTGCTCTAGAGTACCGGCAATGGGAGTCTGTGCTCCTCCCCCATCCTGAGATGTGGCAGGGACAAGTGGAATCAATCCAGCCTGAGCTAAGGTGTTGAACATGCTCAGAAACTGGGCTAGAGTCTCCTGGAGGGCTGGTGCAGAAACAAGTACCTCGGGTGTCTACCCTCCAACTGGAGCTACTGGGGCTCCTCTGTAGCAGCTCGTGTGGGTACTCTGACTGAACCATGTGGACGTCTTCGGCCTCTACCCCGGCCCCGACCTCTCGCAGCTCTAGCATGGGGCGCGGGTGCCTGTTCATCAGATCCGTTTTTACGTGTACTCACCAAATGTGAGAGAATAGGATATAGAAGTTTGGAATCTTTGAAGTCAACAATTTTTGCACGACAAGGAATTAAAGTAGTAAAATTTTTCTAACAGTTCCATAGCCTCCCGAAGATAAGTACAGATGTCTCCGTACCGATGCGCGAGACTCTAATAAATCGGCTTGTGACTTACGACACCTATGAACTTAGAGCTCTGATACCAACTTGTCACAACCCAAATTTCCCCTCCGTATGACGTCGTGACAGCACCTAGTCTCTACGACTAGGTAAGTCTAACATTTGCGGAATAATGAAATGAAAACATAATTTTAACAACTAACTATTCAAAAATACACAGCAATCCCAAAACCCGGAACATCGTGAATCACAAACTACATGAGCAAAATCTAGTGTCTCTATACATCAGAGTTTATCAAAAGAAAATACAGAAGGTAATGGACATGAGGAAGAGTAGAAAGGGACTACGAGATCTGCGGACGCGGAAGATATACCTTGAAGTCTCCAAAGCTGTCCCGACTTACTAATAGTGTGGTTGATAAGGAGCATTTGGATCTGCACACAAAAAACATGTGCAAAAGAGTAGCATGAATACACCACAATCGGTACCCAGTAAGTGCGAAGCCTAACCTCGGTATAGTAGTGACGAGGTCAGGTCCGGGCCCTACTGGAATATGATAATAAAGCAAGGCAAAAATGAAATATCACATTAAAATAAAGACTGAAATTTAACAAGAAAGAATTTATACATTGTAACAGCTCAATACACAGAGATAACAACAGGGGATCTCCCGAAATACCGTCTCGTAGTCCCAAACATAAATGTGCAAGGGGATCTCCCAGAATACCGTTCCGTAGTCCCAAAGTAAATATGCAAGACATGGGGATCTCCCGGAATACCGTTCCGTAGTCCCAAAGTAAATATGCAGTACAGGGGGATCTCCCGGAATACCGTTCCGTAGTCCCAAAGTAAATATGCAGTACAAGGGGATCTCCCGGAATACCGTTCCGTAATATCAAAGTAAATATGCAGTACATGGGGGTATCCCGGAATACGTTTCCATAGTCCCAAAGTAAATATGCTGCGCAAACAATAAAACTACAACTACCTCGCGAAATCTTTTGATTTAGACTAAGTACCAGTCAAGGAAAAAGCAGAAAATTCACTAAGCATGCTGCACATAGTTCACATAAGCAATTAGGACACGTAGACATGTTGTATTAGACTAAATAGGATAGCTACACATATTGGAATAACTCAATTAAGAATGAAAATATATTAATACTTATAAAATGGTATAACTCAAAATAAAAGGAAAACAAGTTGCTGCTCAGTAAGAAAATCGGGTTTTTTCACAACTAGCCCGGGTACGTACTCGTCACCTCACGCACACGACGCCCATATATCAAAAATAGTACAAATCCTACGGGGAGTTCCCCCCACACAAAGTTAGGCAAGCCACTTACCTCGAACCAAGATCAATCAATCGGTCACAATGCCTTTCCCACGAATATCCGACTTCGAATGGCCCAAATCTAGCCAAAAGTAATTACATATCATAAATACAACCATAATAGACTCATTTAATTAATGAAATCAACGCTTTAACAAAAATTTTGAAATTAACTCAAAAATCGCTCGTGGGGCCCACGTCTCGGAATCGGATAAAAGTTATAAAATACGAACACACATTCACTCACGAGTCTAATCATATAAAAATTACTCAAATCCGACCACAAATCCCCTTTCAAAACTCGAAATCTTTGTTGAAAAAGTTCTTCCAAATGTTTCCCAATTTCAACCCCAAACTCCGAAATTAAATGATGAAATCAACTATAGATTAGTGGAATATAACCATAAAGGAGTTAGGAATCATTACCCAAAAACTTCCTCCGAAAATCTCCAAAATTCGCCTTCTACTGAGCTCTCAATCAAAATTTGAGTTATGAACCAAAAACCCTCGATTTTGAACTATAATAGTGCCCAGATATTTTTCCTTAATCGCGATCGCGGAAACACCCTCGCAATCGCGAAGAATTACTTCGATGCCCCACTATTTTACTCTACGCAAACACTTAACTCTCCACGTGAACGAGATGAAATAGCTCCTCAAACTTACGCGATCGCGACTGACCTCACGCGATCGCGAAGAACAACACCAAATTCCACTACTGCCTTATTTCTTCTTCGCGAACGCGGCCTAGCCCACGCGTTCGCGATGCATAACCTGACGAACCTACGCCATCGTGTCCCATTCTTGGCAAACGTGAAGAGATAACCCAGATGGTCTCCCAATTACTCTACGCGATCGCGAGCCTTCTCACGCGACCGCGATGAAGGAAACCAGCTGCAGAACACCAGCAAAAACTGCCAACTCCTTAAGTCCAAAAATGACCCGTTGAGCATCTGAAACATGCCCGAGGCCCCCGGAACCCCAACCAAACATACCGACCAATCCTAAAACACCATACGAACTTAGTCGAGCCCTCAAATCATATTAAACAATGCTAAAAATCGCGAATCACCCTCTAATTCAAATCTTAAGAACTTGAACTTCAACATTTTACAACTGATGCCGAAACCAACCAAACCACGTCCGATTGACTCCAAATTTTGCACACAAGTCATATTCAACACTAAGGACCTATTTCAACTTTCTAAATTATATTCCGACCCTGATATCAAAATTTCCACTACCGGTCCAAAACTCCAAAATTTCGACTTTCGCCATTTCAAGCCTAAATGAGCTACGGGCCCCCAAAACACATTCCGAACACGCCCCTAAGTCCAAAATCACCCAACAGAGCTAGCAAACTTGACAGAATTCTATTCTGGAACCTCTTTACACAATTAAGACTATGGTCCAAATTCTAAGACTTAAGCTCTTATTTAGGGACTGTGTCCCAAAATACTCTGAAACTCAAAACCAATCATTCTGGCAAGTCACAAATAGCAAAAAATAGATATGGGGAAAGCAGTTAATAGGGGTTCGAGGCTCTAACTCTCAAAATGATCGGTCGGGTCCTTACACTCATAGGGTTGCTTCTGAACTGAAATTTTGAATGTCTCTTTAATGGCACTCTCTTTTATTTCTGGAACACTTATACAGTACCTTTAACTACCCCAATTCCTATCTAAATTTTTTTCAACAATTGTGATCTCGTATCTGCGAGACTGGATTCCCTATGTTGGGGTTCACTATGTTTATCTTGCACGATATGTTAATTTATTTGTATCATCTAGTCTATCCATAACTAGACTCTTCCTGAATCCACTACAGACTATTCGTTGGTCCATTCTCATATCTATATTTTGCGTAACCCCTCTTGGGTTATGTCCTTTGTCTTAACTTACCTCTCGTACTGGATTCTTATGTATCGAGTGTTTATTCCCACTTATTTATCAGTATCTTCTGGTGCGGAACCCTTACTGCCTCTCCCCGGTGTCAAACTTGCATAATGTTCTGGAGTTGTATCATATCTGTAGGATTTGAATAAATGCAATCTCATTCCTTTCACCTTTTTACTACATTCTTTCTTTACTATTCCATAGTTACCTCTTCATCTTTGGCGTTTTTTCGCATCTTTACTGACATCTTACCCACCTTGCGGTAACCCTTCTGTACATAACTAAATTTCTTACGTACGAGGGTGACACCTAGTGTAACTGGCACACTTAGTCCCTTAAGCTTAACTTTGCTCACAGTGCTCGCTTTAGGGAAGCGTCTTCCTGAATGACCTTTAAAGGTTATTCTTCTGTTATCCATTATATTATCATCGGAACGTGATCTCTAAAATTCTCATGATGCCGGCTATTGTCAAATCATTCGGTCCCTAATTCATATTTATTTTATCTTGTTCACCAGCTCATACTAATTTCTATTACTCCGGTGTCTAACGTTTCCTTCTAGTAATCACGTTGGAGTCACCCAACTTATTTCTCGAAAAAAGGATTTGACTTTATGGCTTATACTCTTCTATTGTTTCAAGGCATGTCTCCTCTTGTCTTTTCCTTCACTTGACCATAGACTCTATCATCATGTCATATTTTGATTTACCGTTATCACCCATATACCACATCTTACTCATGATGCTTCATTTACTCTCTTCTTATTCTTCGGATAATATTTTTGTCTATCACTTTATTCTGAAAACTTCAACAAAATGTTCTTTCACTTTTAGCTCCCCTTGCTTCATCTCAATGGCACTTTCGAATGCCTAACATTTTCCTTTTTTTTTACTCGGGGCTGGAGTCATGCTAAGGTAAATATTTATCCCTTCTAGGATTCCACTGCATATCCTTTGAAATTTTTGAGCATTCTAGTATTCATATCTGACTGTACTATTCTAGAGTTCACCGTCTTGGTGTCTCACAAGGAGATCTATTACCATATTTGCACTATCTTTGGAAATGTTAGCTAATGAAAACAATCCATCCGCCATTTTTGGGTTACTCTAACCTCAGCTAGATCCTGATATCCTATCATTCTCTTAAACTATATATGTTGGCTCTCATAGGGCATAATTAAGATGAGTGTGGACAATTGTATATAACTCTATTACTGTTGAAAGTAACGTATAATGCTTATATTTCTCTATCTGAATTGCAAATACTGATAATCTTTATTAACTAGGTACCTCATGCCCTTCTTCATCTTGCTTATTTTACTTGCCGAAACTTGTATCTACCTTCTGATTCTCTTATTTCTTTTTACCATATGGGCTGATAGATATTCTTGCCTTAGGGCTCCTTATCAAGAAGCTTACACATCTTAGTACACACATGATCTGCTAAAAGACCTCACATTTACTCATCATAAGCATGATGCAAAATCGAGTTCCTCTAACTTAACTCTTCCACAGCCATATTCAATCTCTTACCAACTGTCTTTCTGGATGTAGGTATCATTGTATTACGAATAAAATAAAATTTAGGAGTTTGAATTCTTACAACTGAGCTCTACCACACGATCTAGAGTAAGAAGAAAGAGTGATAATCCTAAATGCCCTGTATCCTCCTGCTTATAAGTGTGGTGCACAACACACCCATAAACAAGACTCTACGAGACACGACTTGTAAACTCCCTAGGACAGAATTGCTCTGATACCACTTTATCACGACCCAAACCATAGGGCCGCAACGGGCACCCGGTGCCTAACTCAACCGAGTACCAACGTAACGTATCCTTCTTATCATACTATCATGGGTAAATGAACCGAAAAGGCTGTCATGAGATAACTAGAATTAAACATAATGGAATACTCAACATAGGATGACCCAACATGATATAGAAGCTTATGCATGCAACATACGGGCCTATAAGGCCGACATGATCATTTGTATACTCAAAACATAGGCCGAGAAGGCCATACAAGTATCCATATATATGACATCGGTCTACAAGCCTCTACGAGTACATAAATTTTATAAAGTTCGAGATATGGCCCCGCCATACCAATCAATACATGTCCAAATCATACTGACCGGATAGGCAACTCCGGAGCAAGTGGAGTGCACCAAAATATTTCACTGAGCTGATAGCCTACTAGGAGGACACTCAACCTGTCTATCGGGACCTGCGGGTATGAAACGCAATGTTCCCAGACAAAAGGGACGTCAATACAAATAAAGTACCGAATATGTAAGGCATGATAGTAGTATATAAAAAACATGAAAGAAACATGGAGTAAAGAACTCAACCTGTAATTCTCAATAGCTCTATGAATCATGAAAATTTTATAATGTCATGCATGTGCATATAAATAACATAACATGCATAGGTATATACGTACATAACATCATCAAGCCTCTTAGGGCATCCCATCATATCATCTCAGCCACTGTGGGAGAAATCATCAATGTATACCAGCTGATCAGGTGGTGGTGCGTATATAACGCCATAACCTTTTCTCGTATCCCATACACATATAATATACTTGTATATAATACCATCTGGTCATGGGTCAATGTACATGTATAAATGAATGCAGTGCATAATGAAGTAAGTTAGCAAGATTTCTCGGAATGTCATAAGATCAATATGCCTTCGGATAAACTTTAGCAACTTACGTATTTTTTTGATATCCATGAATAAAAGATATAATAATAGGATACATGAGGAATCAAGAACATAGGCACCCCTAGTACTTCTAAGAATAAAGTCATTTGTGAAAGTTGTGTGTTTACTCATTTCGTTTGTATCATATGGATCATGCCAAAAGGAAAGAAGGGATAACCTTAACATACCTGTATGATCTCTTCCTTATTACTCAACCAATCTCAACACAACTTCTTGCATCTATAACAAGTGAAATGATATTGTCGTTAACATATAATGTCGTACCATCGTATTTGGCTAGTCGTATGGCTTAAGGAAAATCGGGCAGTAACTCCCCTATTTTTAATACATCCCAAAGACAACTAAGGGTCATCAATAGCCCAACAACAACAACTATAACCAACAATAGCAACAACAACAATATAATCCAATATGAGTTTCTCCGATTATCTTAACAATCATATTAAGCGGCAAGCTCGTTTTTACTCATAACAAGATATAAATTGAATCCAACTCTTATTCCATAAATTAGTTTACAACCTTCAGAACATCATACTTATATGTACTATATTATTTCTAGTTCAAAACATCCACAAAATGCCTTCCAAAACATCCCCATACGTCTAGCACCTTAATTTTTATCGTCAATCACTTGTTTTTCATCTTTTCTTCTTCAATCAACTTAATTAACACCTAGAAAAGCTTAAAAACAGCAGCCACGACATTATCAAATTATTTCTCACAATTTCCAGCCACCACAAACTAGTCCAACCAAAAAGATAACCATATCCCATGTTCTTTCAAGTGCTATCTGGTGGTTTTTCACTCAAACAACACAACCAACACAAGATTAACCTTAGGCACAATCAAGAAGATGTTATAAATACCTTGGACAATAGCTACAACTCGAAGCCCTATCTCAACTTAGCTCACAATAGCACTCAATGGCAATACAATACCATAGAAGTGACTTAAGTTAATCTTCATTTCCAGTCTCAAGTTTTGTATGATTCTTTCACCAATTCACTTGATAAACATATAGACATGTATAAAAACAGAAACCATATCATAATCAAGTTATTTTCCCCATTTTCCATCCATTTATAGTTCATGGAAACAACCTTTCCAAAATAGTCCATTAAAACCTACAACATCTCAAACTATTTCAAGTCTCCTGTTGTAGTATTTTGCTCAAATAATGCAACCAACACACAAACAACTTCAAGTACATGTAGTAGGATTCTATAATCACCTTAAACAGTAGAACACAACATGAAATTTTAGTCAAGCACAGCCCACAACTATCCTCAATAACACCACAACACTATAGGTGTTGTATTCTCTTCTTGAATTAACTTTTGGTGTTCAAGTTAGTGTGTAAACACTTGTAGTTCGCCTTGAAAATATAATATATATGAAGGAGGGACTGATTATTACCTTAATCAACAAGAACAACATCAAATCTGAGGTGACTTACCTTTGAAGAACCCTCCAAAATAGCCACAAGACGAAGAACTACGATCTAGCAAGCACTACGAGATTTCTAGCATTGGATTCATGTTTTCATCTTAGGTTCTTACCCTGGAATCATGGAGGAACCATAGGAGAGCACTTAGGAGGATTTATGAACTATTTTTGACCATAAAAATGAGTTAAAACGATGGAGAATTGACTTTAATACAAGCTGAAATTTCCCCCCGACTTTGTGGGTCCCATGGGTGCTGCTTGCGCAGTCTAGCAAAAATGTGAATATCTCTCTACTCCGATATCATATCGATAAACGGTTAACTAAGTTAGAAATTAGACTCAAAGACCTTCAATTTTCTATATAATATGTCCCAAAAAGACATCATAAAGCTTACGAAATGTATTGCTCAAACAGCTTTATTACAAGGCAAATCCTTAGTCATTTGTTTTCCCGTAACTTAAATCCGATTTTCCCAAACTTTATATTTCATATCCAAACATCATATATAGTCATATCATGACTTTAAACTCATTTTAGTCATGATTAATAAGTCTCATATTCATCTTAACTTACTTAAGACTTCGGTAAACCTTTCTTATCCTTGTAGAAGGATTTCGTCCTGTTTGAGCTCACATTAAATAATCCTATAATGATAGTGACGTCTGATGTACAAGGTGTAACAACATGTCCCCTTAAAAACATTTGTCCCCGAATGATAACTCTTAAAGGCTTGCGAAAATGGGACGTAACATCATTAAATCACTTTATATACTTTCAAAGAGGATCTCATTTTCAAGCTTACATCAATTGATTTACGACATACTTTCACGTACAAAAACTTGGGGTGTAACAGACGCATCACAATATACCATATAGGACCCCAAACCAGTAGGCAACACCAACACTAGGGCTGTAGTCAAAGCAGTCTTGAGCTTTTGAAAGCTCTCCTCACAATCCTCGGTCCACCTGAATGGAGCACCCTTCTGGGTCAATCTGGTCATAGGTGCTAGAACGGACGAGAAACCCTCTACAAATCGACGGTAATACCCTGCCAATCCAAGAAAACTCAAAATATCCGTAGTTGAGGATGGTCTGGGCCAACTCTGCACTGCTCCAATCTTCTTAGGATCTATCTTGATCCCCTCACTCGATACCACATGGCCCAAAAATTCCATTGAATCTAGCCAGAAATCACACTTCAAAAATTTTGCACACACTTTCTATTCTCTCAAGGTCTGGCCCACAGTCCTCATGTGCTGCTCATGATCCTTTCGGCTCCGGGAGTACACCAGAATGTCGTCAATAAACACAATGATAAAGGAGTCAAGATAGGGCTGAAATACACTGTTCATCAAGTGCATGAATGTTGCTGGGGCATTGGTCAGCCCAAAAGACATCACAAGGAACTCGTAATGACCATACCGAGTCCTGAAAGCAGTCTTCGGGATATCTGGCTCTCGAATCTTCAACTGATGATAGCTTGAACTCAAATCGATCTTAGAGAACACCCTGACACCCTGAAGCTGATCAAATAGGTCATCAATATGTGGCAATGGATACATGTTCTTCACTATAACCTTGTTCAACTAGCGATAATCAATACACATTCGCATAGAACCATCCTTCTTCTTTAAAAACAAGACGAGAGCACCCCAAGGCGACACACTGGCCTAATAAACCCCTTATCAAGGAGTTCCTAAAGTTGCTCCTTTAATTCCTTCAACTTAACCAGTGTCATACGATACGGTGGAAAAGAAATGGGCTGAGTGCCCGACGCCAAGTCAATACCAAAATCAATATCCATGTCGGGCAGCATACCCGACAGGTCTGCAGGAAACACATCCAAAAACTCTCTCATCATTGGGATAGAATCAATAGTAGGAGTATCAGCTCCAACATCCCTCACAAAGGCCAAATAAGATAAACAACCATTCGCAGTTCGCAACTATCCGATGGTCCTTCAAATATGGAATCACTCTACTAGAGCATAGTTTAGAGAACCTCTCCACTCGATCCTTGGAAACCCCGGCATCGCCAACGTCACAATCTTAGCGTGATAGTCTAAAACAACATGACATGGATATAACCAATCCATACCCAAGATCACATTGAAGTCCACCATACTAAGCAATAAGAGATCAGCTCTAGTCTCCAATCCCCTAATAGTCACTACACATGACCAATATACACTGTCCACAACAATAGTATCGCCCACTGGCGTAGATACACGAACAGATGAAACTAAGGACTCATGGGGCATATCCAGATAATGAGCAAAATACAATGATACATATGAATAAGTGGAACCAGGGTCAAATAATGCAGAGGCATCCCTGTGGCATATTGAGACAATACCTGTGATCACTCCATCAGAGGCAACAATATCTAGTCTGGCAGGGATAGCATAGAATTGGGCCTGACAGCCCCCCGATCGGACTCCATCTCTAGGGCGAGCTCTAGCTACCTGGCCCCCACTCCGAGCTCGCCGAGTGGGTGGTGTAACTGTTGGTTCTGGTGTCGTCGGCCGAGAACTCTGTTGTGGAGCCCCACTCAACATCCTAGGGCAATCTCTCTTGAAATGACTAAAGTCTCCGCACTCGAAACAACCCTTTTTGTGACGGAACTGCTGCTCCGGATAACCCGAGAAACTACTTGCAGAAGCCTGAGCGGACGAGGCATGGTGAGAACTCTGCACATATAGTGCACTGAATGAATAATGGCATGAATGAGCAATGTAAGAACCGTGGCTAGCTGATGTGCCACGATGAGCTGGACGAGTCGTCTGAGCAGGCCTATAAGGACGACCCCTATTGTGGTAGGACTGCCCCCGGAAGGTACACCACCAAAACCGCCTGAACCTCATGGCCTCTTGGCCTCCCTCTCACCCCTCTCCTGGCTACGAACCATCTCTATCTGCCGAGCAATGTCAACTACCTTGTCAAAAGTGGCACCAAATACCCTCTCTCTAGTCAGAAGCAACCGCAACTGATACGTGAGGCCATCAATGAACCTCATGATCCTCTCCCGATCAGTGGGAACCAACCAAACTGCATGACGGGCTAACTCAAAAAATCTCATCTCGTACTGGGTCACAGACATGCCATCCTGCTGAAGCTGCTCAAACTGTCTGCGCAACTCCTCCTTGCGAGACTGCGGCACGAACTTCTCCAAGAAGAGAACGGAGAACTCCTACCATGTAAGTGGTGCTACACCAACCGGCATGCACCTCTCATAAGCCTCCCACCATCTAAAGGTAGCCCCAGAAAACTAAAAAGTAGTGAACGATACCCACTGGTCTCCAGAATACATGCTATGCAAAGCATCCGCTAGCACTTGTCCAAGAAGCCTAGAGCATCCTCCGACTCAGCTCCACTAAATGATAGAGGGAGAAGCTTCTCAAATATCTCTAGTCTCCTATGCTCATCATCAGTCATAACTGGGACCACCGGAACCTGAGCAGCTGCAACCGACTGGGCTGGTGGTGCCTCTAGTGTCTGAAGTCCCTGCATCGCCTGCTCTGGAGTACGGGCAGTGGGGGTATGAGTACCTCCCCCGGCCTGAGAAGTGGCTGGTACGGCCTGAGCCGACACCACCCGAGCAAGACCAGTGCAGACTATCACTATCTGGGCTAAAGTCTCTTGAAGGCCTGGGATCACAATGGCCACAGATGGTGCCTGGGCTAGCCCCACTGGCTCAACCGCAATTGGAACCTGCTCTTGAGCTAGAGCAACTGGTGGATATGCAGGTGCTGCTCTAACTGTTGTACGAGCTACACCTCTACCCTTACCACGGCCCCTACCGCGACCTCGACCTCTCGTGACCCTAGCTGGTGGTACTATTGGTTATCCCTCATGTCCGGTAGCACATGTCCTCATCATCTGTGAGAGAATAGAATACAGGAATTTAGTCACCGGAAACAACAAATCCACACGACAAGAATACAAGAATGTGAAATTTTCTAAGGGTTCGACAGCCTCTCAAAGACAAGTACAGACGTCTCTGTACCAATCTGCAAGACTCTACTAAACCTGCTCATGACTCGTGAGACCTATGTAACCTAGGCTTTGATATTAATTTGCCACGACCCAAAATCCTAACATGTCATGATGACGCCTATCGTGGTACTAGGCAAGCCGACATTTAAGAAATAACTTCAACACTTACTCCTTTGGATGGTTTAACGCGACTAGCAGAAGTGGAAAGACCACTTAGCGCAGTGGAATAGGAAAAAGAGCGTCGAGCACAGCTTTCGTGTCACCAGAAATCCTTTTTCGTTTATTGGGAGACTGAATGAAAAAGGCTGCGCACAAAGCGAAGGTAGGCCTTCTTTTCTTTCAATACTAGCTATTAGTGAAGACTCTTCTTGCTCACCTTTCTGGGATAGTTTCCATCATCGTCCTTAGTTAGCCAACGCTTCGAAGGAGACTTCATATCCGAAATGCAGGAACGATCTGACTATAAAGTCATTCAAAACATGGTCGAAAAACACATTCCGACGATTGTCCGAGCGAATAAGTCAACTTCAAAGTGGATTTGTTGTGCGAAGAGTGCGTTATGACCCGTGGCCGCCTGCCTAGTGGGGGCGGCTCCTCCGTTGTTATTCATTAGATTTCGGAGGAACTACTTCGTTAGGATTGGGGAATTGCTACGAATCTTTCATCAATTTCTGGTTAACCGTGCCAGGTATACCCCTCCAGTGCTTCGGGTACTACGGACCCTCTGCCATCCATTGCAGCAGAGCCATTTCATGAGCGGGGGGGGGGGGGGGGGCTTTTTGTAGATTGAGATGGATTGATCTTCGCGGTTAGGGTATTCCCTATTATGAGCCTACTCAGATCAGAACTAAACTAGGCAGGGGGGTCTGCGTTCACTATTAAGCCTACGCCCGTCCATTCCTTTCAAGCTTGATCCTTCATCCCCGCCGCCTCCTTGAAAGAGAGGTGTCCTAACCACTAGACTATGGGGGTATATTGAATAGACTTTGATGCCCGGTTCATGAGGTTCTACCACTTCAGGGCCCAGTTGCCATTCTCCCATTACTCAAGTCGTCCAAGGGATAGGACCCAACCCCATTTTGTTGTGGGGTGTATGGGCATGTCATTTGAGACTCAATACCTTGCCTTTTCAAATACCCCTGCAGCAGTTTCTGGGAGATGTACTTTCTACCATTATCTGAGTCGGCTTCCAACATTAAGTCCGTTGTTCCTCAGTAGATGTTGACGTCCCATCGAGTTAGCTAGTTAAGGGTGAAAGGCGGCTTTTCCTATTTCGGCTTGGATTGAAAATACTGGACAGGAAAGGAAAACAAACATGGCAAGTTGAATGGTCTGGTTCCACTTAGTAGCCCAAATCCGCCCATCTCAAATTTTCATGGGCCGAGAAAAACTCTACTTTACAAACTTGCCTGCCTCCGCTCAACCTTTCTACCCCACCTATACTAATATTGGAGGATTTTTTCTTATTTAGTGGCAAACTCGGAAAAGAAGGAGTGGCTCCCGTCACTAAACAAAGCACCAGTCAGCTGCAGAAAAAGCGCTCACTCACTCGTGATCCTGTAGAATTTTACCCATTTTCTCATTGAACGAAAGGTACGAAATAAATCAGATTGATAAAAGTACCATGTGAAATCTTCGGTTTTTCCCCTTCCTCGATCCCTATCCCATAGGTTAGGTACAGTGTTTGAATCAATAGAGAACCTTTTCTTCTGTATGAATCGATATTATTCCTAATCTATTTCTTTAGCCAAGAAAAAGCATTTCTAGTTTGCATGGTCCAATCATTGATCGCAAAAATTTCTACAATAAATTGGGTAGGTCGCTAGTATAGTTCGCAAGAGTGGAATGGAAGAAAGAAAGCTATCCTTATCTTCTCCTCCAACCGCTACCTCCTCCCGACATGAAGGAATGCCCAATAATCAGATAGATCGAGGTATCCGCAACACTCTGACGAAAGCCACTTTTATTTATTTGTAGGTTTCTCTACTTCAGGTCTTCCGAGGGCCTTTGTTTGAGGTGAGGTTCTATAGTTTGATGGTTACTTATGTTCTGGCACACCATCTTAATTTCAATCCAGGAGCAGCATGATAAGAAAACTCTCGATCTCGGCTAGCTTCAGCTAGAACTATAGACTAGGAAAGTCGTATTGTAATGGATGACGAACGCCCGCCAGCAAAAGCGGAGTCCTCGGGGTAGTAGTCAATCCGATATAGCTAGGCATTAGTAGACGAGTACCCATGAATATAGTATCCCTCCAAATATTGTCGCGGGAAAGAAGCTTTTTGAATCAATAAAGGAAGGAGGGCTAAGAGCTTCCTTCTTTCTTGCCTTTTCTCCGACGTTCGGGGATATTGCATTGCGCTTTCTATTTAAATTAGTGTGCATTCAGAGTCAGTTTTATTTGAAGATCGAGGGTAACGAGGGGGGTTCGCGTCTATACGTGTAGTGTGGTGCTTAGTCCTACCCACCCTAGGAGCAGGACCGAGCTGTAGCCAAGCTTACTGCTAGCCTATCGTCTAGAGCCAAGCTTCGACCGCGACTGCTCGTCGCTTCTGGCTGCCTTATTCCGTCACCCGAGATCCAAGTCAGCACCGGCAAAGATCTCTTGATTCCTCACAGCCGGGCCAGCTTGGAAGCAAGCTACCTCTTGCCTATCTCACCTTCTTCCTTTAGCTGGGTGAGCCTTCGCTTTTTGGATCGTCTTCTGCCTAATGCGGTACCCCCCGTTTTTTGGTTCCCATTTGGTTTACCTTGTTCACAGGTCGACCCCATGGAAGTAAGAAAAGGCGATCTTGTGCTATACTCCGGTGATCTCTTTCCTACCGAGACACGCAAACTCCCATCGTGTCCCAGATCATATTCCGTAAATCGAAAGGGGAAGCCTACTCATCTATCAGCTCCTCTCATAGATCGGTGCGGTTTTACGAAGCGTCTAAGCATAGTTCACTCGCGTTGATCAATCAAGAGGGTTGCCGCCACTCCTTAATAAGGTTATCTGTTATATCAATTCTTGCATTCTGTCCCACGCTTCATACCTCCTCTTTCTTCTTAAGGTAAGATAAAGGGCCAGGCATGGTGGGGTAGGAGCATCCAGTCGGCAATCTTTTTGGCTTGACCAAGAAGTCTTATGTCCTCCGAGTCGCACGGCGTTTTAACCGAAAGAACTTCTTGCGCAATTCATGCCTTTCTGTTTTTATGACCAGAAATTCTTTCTTTATTTTCATATAAAATTGTTCTCTGGACTTTTTATCAATATGAGGTGATCGTAACACAGTATATAAGACTCGTGATTCAGGCAATCCAATCTTCCGTGTGTAAGGCGGAAGCCCCCAAAAATGGTTTTCAAAAAATGGGTGATCAAAAGATCGAATTACTATGCCTATCTTGGTGGTCGTTACTTTTGGTGGTCTTTCTTTTTGGTCCTCTTCGTGTTCTATTGATCAGAAGCATCCAGCAGCGCCACGCCAGTAGAAAGAGTGTTGCTACTAAGCTAAGCTGCTGTTGGGGAACTCGGTATAAGCGATTTGCCGCTTCCGCCTTTACTAGGCTTCACAATAGCTCCCCCTTTTTTTCTCTCCTTTGCTTTTCTTTTGCCCCCCTTTAAAGTAAAGCTGCTTCTTAGACCGATTCCAAGTGACCTAACGGCTGCCGCCCGACTAAACATACCAATAGTCACCAGATTCATATGAGCTACTGAGGAGTAAGCTTTGAAAAGTAACACGCTCCTGACAGGCAATTAATCCATAATATCATCCATCGTTGGGGATAAGCTCTCCGTGTTGGGATAGGCATTCGGATTTCCACAGCTATGCTAAGAGCGTGCTGAATCCAACCGTTGCACGTTCCCGCAAGCTTCCTTCAAAAGGGGAGTCCATAGGCGCGAATACTCGGATTGGACTTGGAAACCCCCGCGGAGTTGTCGGATGTTTCCCTGGCTCTTCAATCGACGATCTACTGCTCCCTCTTAATAGCAGATGCCCATGCTTTGATTCGAAAGCCCTAGCCAGTGATGAATCCCCAGGTATTCAGTGTCTGGTTCGATAGGACCAGGAAGAGAGGACTCTTTTTTTCCTCCTCCCTTCAGTCCAGTTTGAACCCGTCCCAACAACGAACACCTTCCTACTGCAAGGTGAGGCTCTGCCCTTCCCCTAGAATCCACTCCGGGTCGGAGGAGCAACTAGTCAAACTTATTGAGCAGTAGCTGTTGGAGAGAAGGCACCAGTCAGACCTGCAAGCACCGGGTAGTATGCAGCGGCAGTTTTCAATCATACAATGTGTACTCTTAGTCTGACTTTTAGCGATAGTCAGCTATCCTCGTTCTCCTCTTTGAATTGCGCTAGAGTATATCACAGCTAATGCACTCCACGATTCCGAATACACCTATAAGCTCGCCTCAATCTTAGATTTTTCCTTTATATGCTTTAGTAGATAAAAAGACTCTTTGACGGGCTACTCCCTAAGCAGAACAACCTCACTGTCTCCCGAAGCAGCTTAGTCACACAATGCAGTTGGAGCTAGAGACGAGGATGGCACCGTGAATGCTTAGCCAGAATAGACCAAGCTAAGCAAAGAGGAACCTATCCCAAGTATAGTATCAACTATTATATCTTCCCTACTGCTATAAAGGAATAAGGAGAGAGACAATGCAGAGAAGCACTTTTCGAAGAGAGAGAAAGAAACCTCCCTAACTCAGAAAGGCCCAGACTGCACTGAGGAAAGAATGGCACTTTACAAATAAGAAGAGGGACAATGAGAGCATTTCTCCGTCCAAAATTTTTCCAAATCAAATGATTCAAGACCTGAACTGAAAGAGACTCTACAAACAAAGCTTTCCGGCTCGGCCTTGAGAAGCTTGTATCCTTTGGATTCTTGGGACCTAACGAGCTAGGACAGCCTATACCGAAGGAGATAAATTCATACCCTGCCGATTTCTAGGGCTGGCTGATTAAATCTCTTCCTAACACCTTTAGGGGCTGTGAAGAGAGCCCAGTTCCAGGCCCTCTTTTAGAAAGAAAAAAATGGTACAAAAAGAGGGCTTGGCGTCTTCCGAATGCTTATTTCCCGCTGTAGGAGAAAAAAGCCCGTACTTATTCATTATACCAGCGGAGGCGTAGGGTAGATTTATTCTACCAGCGGCTGCATTTAGCGGTTGTGGTATCAGATGAAAAAGAGATTCGAACGGTCTATTTCCATAACTTTTCACGCTGCACTGACTGGAATGAGCGTAGGATCGCTAGACTGCTAACAAGCTTTCATCTCTTATTCCGACATCGGATTCAAAGAGACCTAGGTTTTGGTATTCCTTTCCCTTACTCCGAAGAATGGCCCGAAGGCAGGGAGTTACAGTTCTGGCTCTGGGGGGCGGGTCTTCCCTTTCTCAATTATGACGTACTCGGTTAGGTTTCTATCTAGGTCTCGGTCGGGGGCGACTTCCAAATTATGGTCTCATTCGGAGCCACTTCCCCAGCGGTCCTGCCACCACCATATAGTCTGGTAGTTTTTTACTATGAATAGCCCCCTATTGTTGATAGAGAGCTTACCGTCCCACTACCATATCATGGGGGTTTACAGGAGATCCCAGAGGCTCGCTCGGAAAGGCTGTTATACCATACTTTAGAATCGGATGCGCTCGCCCAGCGAGAAAGGCCCTGACCCTGCCAACCAAGTATCAGAAAGAAAGAAGAGAAAGAAAGGAGAAGAGAACTGTGCCATCCTAATAAATCCTCGTAGGTAATGCTCATATAGTTGATTGCTCTTTCTTTCGATTGAGCGTCGGTACTTTTGGAGTCTCTCTCTGTAGGCGTGCAAAATAATAGAGCCACTGCTCTTCAGGGTGATGAGGTGGACAATTCCTTACTCCAGCTTCAAAGGAGTTTTCTGCGTTCAGTCAATCTACGCAGAGTGAATGGCTAGCTGCCGACATATCTTTTACGTCACTGGCCATATAGTCCGCAGCGTCTTTCACTCCATCGCATTTGCCGGGGCTGAATCCCCTTACATAATGGTTCCTGCTTCCTACCCATAGCTTTTTGATTGATTCAGGGCGTAGCGAAGCCAAATTAAATCAAGGCAAGGGGGCTTACTTTTCCTATCCTCTAGAACCGCAAAACAGTTCGGGCTGACTAGGTCCACTTTCTCACCGGTCACAGAAAGTCTTTTGATTCACCGCTTGGACCTAAAAATAATCTACTAAAGGTCTTCCGATTCTGCTAAATCAGCAAGAGAAGAGGGACCTATAAGACAGCAAGGAAGTTTGATTTACATAAAACCTCTTGCAAGAAGATTCTATCCATCAGGTAAAGCCCCTTTGACTAGAAAGTAAAATCTCTGTCAAAAGAATTTTGTGATGTCGGATAACCAGTGAAGACACATCTCACAGCTCTAGGATCCAATTTATCATGAGAGGTCCCGGTTACAAGGCTGCTCCCAGATCGATAGGGGGAGAAGAAGAAAGTCTCTTCCCAGCTAAGTCCTATGCTGAAGCAACTTGAACAAAATAAAAGTAAAATAAAGAAATTCATTGACTTCGAAAAGGAGGTCAATTAAATGAGTACTAACTCTCTTCTATTACTTTGTTGTACCTGGTTAACAAGAGATGACCCTCTTTATTCACTACAGTCCCGGAATAGAACAATCTTGTGTCATAAGTGAAGTCTAACTAATGGAAAGTGCCTATGAATTAGTTCCAAGAAAGCGGCCGTTCACGTCAGGAATAGAGGCCGTTAAGGATGTACTTGCTTTTCCTTTTTTTCGTCGAGATTAGGTTGGTGTTCAGTGTAACGCTTGTGACGCCCGACACAGGTAAACAAGTAGAGTATACTAGGGCGCTTGAGAGAACCATGTCGAAGGAACTCGGCAAAATGACCCCGTAACTTCGGGAGAAGGGGTGCTCTCCTATCTTTTGATTAGGAAAGCGGCACATACCAGGGGGTAGTGAAGTGACTAGAAAAGAGGCGGTCGAGAAGGAATGAGTGGAAACTATGTTATTTTACTCAGACGCCTCTTTCTTATCGAAGACTCTGGCAGCTGGAACTCATCGGCAGCGACTCTTACCACTGCAACCTAGGCACTCAGGCCTTGGAGCTGATCTGTCAGTCCACCGTTACCACAAACCTCTACTTTGAAGTGAAGCGACTTCGTTCATTCCCGAGTCGATAATTGCCAGAGGATGGAACCCAGTAATGGCACATCAGCTTACCGATTCCTTAAGGAAGCAAGAAGGGAGGATTTTCTTTACTTTACCGCTAGAACCTTCCTTTCACGAGTGAACCCAGGCACGAGCCTACCTTGGTTGAACCAAAAAAGGGGTACCGGCGTACCTACCATTACCCCTCCAAGAAGAATTGTGCTATGCCCCCCCGATCCCTATAGAGCGAAAGAGCGCCGATGCCCGATTCCCCGACCCATTACTCATTCCTTCCCGACTCGAACATAAGAAGCACCCTATAAAACATACAAGATCTCTTAGTAAGCCATTGTTGGCATATCAGGTGCCATTGAACACAGTCCAGGGAAAGCATCTATCTATAGTTTTCCAGAGTAGTCATAGAAAGAGAATCGAGGGGTCTGCAAGCATGAGTGCTCAGGTATGCCGTCAGTCTAAATTCAGGGCGGTCGGAGGATGACAGAGCAATCACGCCTTGCTCCCTCCTGAAATCTATTGGGAGGGAACCTCCTTTCAGAGGAAAACGCTTTCGGAGATCGATATTTTTTTTTCATCGAAAACGAAGAAGGCCGAGGATAGCCTATGGTGCGTCTAGTGGTATAAGGATTTCCCTGTAGGTGGTCCGCTTACTGTGCTATTTCAATGCTTCGGGGTAGAACAGAAAAAGGATTTAAAACAGTTTAAATGGTAGCAACTTCTCATAGACAGGATAAAAAATCCAAAATACAACGCGAAAATCCCCAACATCGGGGTGTCACTGAGTACATGAACATCTATACATCACAAGTCCGAAAAATACTGTCTATGAAAATTTGAAATCAAATACAATAAGTGAAAAGATAGAGAAGGAAAAAGAATGTATGCAAAACGCCGACAGCTACCTCAAAATCTTTAAAAGATCAACTGGGCGTGGAAATCAACACCCACTGTGTTTGGGAACACCCGGATCTGCACATAAAGTGCAGGGTATAGTATGAGTACAACCAACTCAGCAAGTAACAATACTAAATAAAGAACTGGTAGTAGTGACGAGATTTACAGTTATAGTTCAATTACAGTTATTTTTAACATGGGAGATAGGCATGCTTTCAAGTTTAACAATTAAGGCCAAAACAGTAATTTCATGTTAAGTTCAACTGAAACAGAATGTAATATCCTCTAGAAATTATCAAGACAATGATACATGGCAGCTAAGTGCAACAAGTATGAAATCAAATGCATCCTCTCATGGCCACAGTCACTCAGCCCTCCCATTCACTCAGCACTCGGCACTCGGCACTCATACTCAGTAGGTACATGCGCTCACCGGGTGTGTGTAGACTCTGGACTCTGGAGGGGCTCCTTCAGTCCATGCGCTATAATTCGCACAGATAACTCACGTGCTGCACGGACAACTCATGTGCCATAATATAATATCTGAATTCGCACGGACAACTCACGTATTGCACGAACAACTCACGTGCTATAGTATAATATCCGGATCCGCACGGACGACTCATGTGCTGCACGAATAGCTCACGTGCTATAGTATAATACCTCAAAATCAGGCCCTCGGCCTCACTCAGTCATCAACCTCTCCAGTCTCTCGGACTCTCAGAAATCATAATAAGCAGCCTAGACGGCAATGATATGATGCATCAAATTTGAACAATAGAGACTGAGATATAATATACAAATAAACTGTGACTGAGTACAAATAGCAATTTAGCAGATGATTCAACATGTATATGACCTCTGTAGGTCCCTATAATGCCAACACGTAGTATAAACATGATTTGTGATTCAATTTCTCTAATATATGGAGAATGTATAGATAACAATATATTATACAACTACACGGTTCTACGGAATTTGACCAAGTCACAATTCCTACAATGCATACCCACACGCCTGTCACCTAGCATGTGCGTCACCTCAAAACCAAACACATGACACGTAATACGGGGTTTTGTAGCCTCATAACCAAATTTAGAACTTTTACTTACCTCAGTCCGAGCAAATCTCTACTCTAATACACCCTTGGCTCGCGAAACGACTTCCGAATGCCCCGAATCTAGGCATAAATAATGCGACATAATCAATACGGACTACATGAATCAACTCCATAAGAAAATGCTACGTTATTAATCAAAATCAAAAATCGGTTCACCCCCCCCCGGACTCATGTCTCGAAATTCGATAAAAGTCACAAAACTCGAAAGCTCTCTCAACCACGAGTCTAACCATACCAAATCTATATAAATCCGACACCAAATCACCCCCCAAATCCCCAAATCAAACTCTCCAAATCCCTAGCCTCAAACTCCCAATTTACATCTTAAATATACACCAGCTAGGTGGGAAATCGATGGGGAAGCAATATTATTGATCAAAAATAAGCACAAGGGATGTACCTCAAAAATCCCCTCGAAAACCCTCTCAAAAATCGCCTAAACCGTGCTTGAAATGTTTGAAATGAAGCCAAAATCGCGAACCATTGTTTTAATAATCTGACCAGGCTTTTCGCACATGTGGCCATATATTCACACCTGCGGAACCACTTCTGCGGTCAATTCCCTGCTTCTGCGGAAGCCACTTAAATTCCTCAGGCTCGCATCTGCGCTCCATGTTCTGCACATGCGGAGGCGTTTATGCTGCCATCTACCTGCTTCTGCGAAAATATGCCTCTCTCAATTCCGCATCTACGAAGCCTCGCTCGCACTTGTTGGCTCGCATATGCGGTAAATCCCTCGCACTTGTGCCCTACCCGGGCCAGCCCAGCTCCACTTCTACGTAACCCAAGTCGCATATGCGGTATCACATGTGAGAAAATGACCCCACACATGCGACCTCTACTCACCTCCTCCCTGGCCGCTTCTGCGGTTCACCTCTCGCTTCTGCTAGATCGCACCTGTGATCCCTATTTCGCAGGTGCGATTACACCAAAAGCAGGTGAGCTTCAACACTTCCCTCAAACTTCAATTCGATTCGTTAACCATCCAAAATCAACCCGAGGCACCCGGGACCTCAACCAAACCTTCCATCAAGTCCCAAAATATCATACGAACTTAGTCGGGTCCTCAAATCACCTCAGACAATATCAAAAACACGAATCGCACATAGATTCAAGCCTAATAAATTTCGAACTTCCAATTTCTACCAATGATGCCGAAACCTATCAAATCATGTCCGATTGCCCCCAATTTTTGCACACAAGTCACATTGGACATTACAGACTTACTCAAACTGCCGGAATCAGAATCCGACCCCGATATCAAAAAGTCTACTCCTGGTCAAACTTACCAAAATTCAACTTTCGTCATTTCAAGCCTAATTCCACTACGAACCTCCAAATCATAATCCGGACACGCTCCTAAGTCTAAAATAACCTAACGGAGCCAACAAAACTATCAAAACTCCGTTCTGGAGTCGTTTACTTAAAGATCAACATTTGGTCAATCATTTCAACTTAAACTTTCAACCTTGAGACTAAGTGTCTTATTTCATTCTGAAATCTCACATGACCCAAACCGACTGCCCCGACAAGTCACATAGCAGCTATAAGGTATAAAATGAGCAGTAAATGAGAAAATGAGGCTACAACTCTTAAAACTACTGGTTGGGTCGTTACACGGAGATGACTCATGAACCTCGATCTCGCGACACTCTTTTATGCTATACATTCGCACCGCCCTACTTAGGCACGCTTTATTAGCAAAAAACATATTCTTTGACAACACTGTTGGTCTAGATTCATCCCACATTGCTGTCATAATGTCATTAAGATCCCTTGTGAGAGCATCCATATTCGACATACTGGGCAACTGATCAAGGTAGGGAATCACCCTTGAATGAAAGGGTACACGTGACTCGTACACTCGGGGTCTAATAAGAGGTGGAGTCTGCATATATGGAGCATGCTCATTGATGGCATCATGCTCCCTCAACAAATCAGGTTGCTCATTTCATGGTCATGCATAACGAATTTATGATTGCATCCAATTTTTTGTGTGTTTTAGTACATGCTGATATTGTAAAAAAATTGATGGGCTCTGATTGGCTTTAAATTTTGCGTGTCTATGGGAAACGACCTAGTGACCAATACTCATTGTTTCTCCATGCCTTTCGTGTGCTAATGTCCAGAAAATCTTCATGAATTCGGACGACAGTCACTGATCGCCTAAAATTTTGTGAGTCCCTTAAAAATGACCTAATAAACAATAGTCATCTCTTCGCTATGACTGTTCCTTATTTTTGATGCTTTAGGGCAGTAAAACAGAAATTTAGGATGATTTTCATATTACATGTGCTATAGTCCACGCCATCTGCACGAATTTGGGCGACCGGCTCCGAATCATTCAAAATTGTATGTGCCTATCAGAAACGACATAATGAATAGAAGTCATTGATTCTCCATGACAGTTACTTATTTTTTGGCGTTTCTTTACCATAAAATAAGAATTTAGGATGATTTCCATATTTTTTATGCTATAGTCCATACAATCTACATAAATTTTGGCGACCAACTCCGAATCGCCTAAAATTTTGCGGGACTATCAGAAACGACCTAATGATCAATATTTATCGCTCCTCCATGATTGTTCTAGTTTTTTGACATTTTAGGCATTAAATTAGGAATTCAAGACGATTTCTAGATTTTCGTGTGCTATATAGTCTACGCTATCTGCATGAATTCGGGCGACTGACTCCGAATCGCCTAAAATTTTGCGGGCCCATTAAAAAATACCTAATGAACAATAGCCATCGGTTCGTCATGACCGTTCCTCATGTTTTGGCGTTTTAGGTAAATAAAACAGAAATCTATGACGATTTCTAGATTTTCATGTGCTATAATATGCATGAATTCGGCGACCGATTCCAAATCGCCTAAATTTCTACGGGCCCATCAGACAACCTAATGAACAATAGTAATCACTTTGCCATGTCCGTTCCTTATTTTTGGTATTTTAAGGCCATATAATAGGAATTCAGGGTAATTTTCAGATTTTCGTGTGCTACAAGACTCCGATTGGCCTAAAATTTTGTAGGTCTGTAGAAAACGGCCTATTGACCAATACTCATTGCTTCACCATAATTTTCGGGTTCATTTTATGGCTATTAAGGGTTATGCAACATGAATTTATGATTATATCCATTTTTTCGTATGTATTAGTTCCTGCCGATTTTGTAAAAAGTTTTGACGGGCTCCGATTGGCCTGAATTTTTATAGGTATATAAGAAATGACCTAGTGACCAGTAATCATGCTTCGCCATGACTAACGTCACTTTTTGGCATTTAGGGTTCATTTTATGGTGTTTCGTGATAATGCAACACAAATTTGTGATTATATTTACTTTCGTATATATTAGTACATGCTAATTTTTTTTGATAGACTCCGATTAGTCTGAAAATTCGTAGGTCTATAGGAAACGACCTAGTAAAGGCATAGTGGTTTTCCTATTTGACAAATTTCAATTGTCAACTTCAAATTTCCAAGGCATTTAGCGCATTCACAAACAGATCTTTAGTGCAACTTTAGGTGCAATTATTGCAAGAGTTTATCGGCCACTGTTTACCTACGTAAATTTACTGCTTTTTGAGAAATATACCTTAGCGAAAGTATTAAGTGGGAAGATGCCTCAGCCGTGACATGCTTTGTTTGCCTGCTTGAATCTCAAGAATGCTCAGTTGTGTTAGCAATAAGAGTTTGCATGTTCCAAAAGCCTTCAATACTTTTAACAAGGATTTTGAGAGAGTCGTTTGAGAATGCAATATATTCAAATGATTGCCGGAAAAACTTCGCCGAAAAGCGAAGGAATTTGATGGATTCTACACTAAACACCCTTAGTAGAGGAAATGTTTTAGGGATGGCTGTTGTTCAAGGTTGCACGTGTAATAGCTTTGATACCATATTATAACAGCTCAATCCAATATTATTCGCTTTGGATCTAGTCTTGTACGACTTTAAAATGCGTCACTAGGGTCTAAGACTTGCTTCTTTATATACCCAATATATTCCCCGTATTTTTAGCGTGTTTGGCCAAGCTGCAAAAATCAGCTTATTTGAGGAGTGTTTTTTCTTAAAAGTGCTTTTCTCAAAAGTACTTTTATTGAGAAACAATTTGTGTTTGGCTAATTAATTTAAAAAGCACTTATGAGCCGCAATTAGTGTTTGGCTAAACTTTTAAAAACAGTTTCTAAGTGTATTTTTCTCAAAAGCACTTTTTAAAAAATTGCTTCCGGAAAAAAATTACTTTTTTCTGCTTCTCTTCAAAAACTTTTTTTTTCATTCCAAAAGCTTGGCCAAACACATCAATATTTTATAAAAAATACTTTTGATTTAAAAAAAATACTTATAACCCAAAAAAAGGCTTGGTCAAACAGGTTATTTGTCGAATGCCATATAAATTTATTAATAATTCAGTCTATTTGACCGTGTGACATTGAGTCCAATCCGTTCATTTGACACTATATTAGTGACCCACTCACAATAATTTGTTAAGTTGCTTCTAGAAATATCCTAAAAAAAAAAGAGAAAAGAAAAATACGGTAGTATGCGAAATAGAATACCAAAACCCAAACTCTAACTCTCCCGCTTATAAACCCCCAAACACAAAATACCCTAGCATTTTCATTCCTCTCTTTCTGCCTCCATTTCTCTCTCCCAAAACCCTAATTTCTTCTTTCACTAAAACCCTACAGCAGCTATGGAGTTTTGGGGTAACTCTCTTTCCGTCTCTCGTTCACACACACGCACAAAATCTATATCTTTGATAATTTTTTTCTTTGATCGTTTAATTTGTGCACTTTTACGTATTTATGTTTGTTTTTGCTGTTAATGTTTTATGTGATTTTGGTAACAGAAATGTTGAGATTAGTACAAATAAATGTATATTTCATTGTTTGCTAGCTCGCGACCAAGTCTGCTTTGATTTTCACCTATTACTTTGATACAATGAAATAAGAAATGTAGGAGTTAAAAGTTATGATGTTCTATTTCTTTTTCCATGTGTAGTAAGTTTGGGCATATCTTAATACACATCGAATTGTAGATATGATTTTGTTAAGTGTTTTTAGGATATCACTTTACGCTTCTAACAGCAAAAGCAACTTTACACTCTTGGTGTAATTTAACATGTTGTAGCGAGTTATTCACCATATTTTCCAGTCACATTGTCGTGGAAATGTTTTTTATATTATCAGTGTACAAAAGTTAAGTTCTTAACTACAAACCTCAAATTAGCTTCTTTTATGCTTAACATAGATTAGTTCTGTTTGTTTCTAGAGAAGCACATGTTATGTATAGCCCAGTGGCAAGGAGCCTTGGTAGGGGGTTTGAGTCGCCAAGGGTGCAAAGTTGAAAAAGTTGAGGCGGACCTATACTTGGAGAAGAGGGTCACGGACCTCGTTAACTTTGGCAACAGTTCTTAATTTATTAGTTTATATTTGTTGAAAACGGTTATATATTTTGCCTGGAACCGATAAGATTAAAAGTCTGATGGGGCCACTGGTTGAGCAGTTCTCTCAGGTGCCCCACCTCACTTGGTAGAGGTGTTTGAGGATTGGGTTTTACCGTACAAAGAAAAAGTTTGTTATTTTCGGGGAATATCTATCTGTTTGGAATTTATGTGTTTTAACTATGACTGAAAATACTGATTTCCTCCGATCTTTGTTATGTTTTTGGTATTCTTTTATTAGAACATGTTGAATTTAATATTCGTTTTTAAATTCCAGAACTTTCAATTTTCTAAATTTACTGTCAACCTATGTGTTTAGGTGCTGAAGTGAAAAGTGGAGAGCCTTTAACTGTACAGCCTGGAGATGGGATGGTTTTGCATCTTTCACAGGTTAGATAATTTGCTGCAATTTGATAAGCTTAGTTATTTGCAGTAGTGATTGTCTTATTTTCATTGCCGTGTTATTTATCTGCAGGCATCTCTCGGTGAGTTGAAGAAGGATAAAGCACAAAGTGTTTGCTTGTCTGTGAACATCGATGGCAAGAAACTTGTCCTTGGGACACTCAGCTCAGATAAGGTGCCTCAACAGCAGTTTGACCTGGTTTTTGATAGAGACTTTGAACTATCACACAACTGGAAAAGTGGCAGCGTGTACTTTTTTGGATACAAGGCCACTAACCCATTTGAGGAATATCCTTTTCATTTGTCTCTTAAACTTCTCTTTCTTTTATACATTTACTTTTCTTCAATGTAAATATTTCTGCTTATTTTGTTCCCTTGACCTAACTTCTCTGCCGCACGGAAGAGGATGATGAAGATGATGAAGAAGGTAAATGTTAATTTTTCATTTATTTGGAGTTTGGACATCTTGATTGTTCTGTGATTAGTTATTAGCTGACTGATGTACTCTTATGTGTTCAGAGTCTGATGAGGACATCCCCCTCACTATTGCAAACAATGGTAAGGAAAATGCTATTTACCAAGATATTATGTCAATTTAACAAATGTGACATACCTTCTAATTTGCTAATATTATTGTCTGCTTGGTTAACTGACTTTAGGAAAACCCGAGGCTAAGGTTAAGGAGGCAGAGAAGTCTAATGTTGCTAAGGATTCTGCTTCAGGTAAGCAGAAGGTGAAGATTGTGGAACCTAGTAAAGATGCCAAGGCTGATGATGAAGATGAGAGCACTGATGAAGATGAAATGTCTGAGGATGAAGATTTTGACATGGGAGAGGTATGCTTTGGTGTTTAAAAGTACTGTCATTGTCTTTTGTAGTATCTGTTAGGGTGTCCAGTACAAGGACAAAAAATGGTAATATTTGTTTAAGCTTGATTGGCTATTTCCCTGAGATGTTGAATTGGCCCTTTAGTTTGAGGTGTTTGATAGCTTTTAAGGTTTGTTTTCTGACATTACTCGATCGAGTTTACTATTCTCCCTTAGGCTCTGGTGCTGTGGGAGTGAGTTTCTTGTAGTGGTATTTGGGGCTAATTTTATGTGCTTTAATGGGTTTGAAGTTATATTGAATGACCGAACAGTTATCTCTTTTGCTCAGATCTATACTGTGGTTAAGGGATTGCAAAATTCAAATGCAAAGTATTGCTTTTATATAGTTTTATGGCTTTGGATTTCTGTTATCTAGGTGTAAATTATTGAATACAACATTGAGAAATTTATGCTTTGTTTCCTGTGGAAATTTGTATTAAATACATTTGTATCTTCAGGGTGAAGATGAGAGTGATGGGGATGATGAGTCTGACGAGGGCGAGGAGGAGACACCAAAGAAGGTATCTTAATTTTCGGTCTTCCTTTCCATTTTCTCAATTTTTTTCGGGGAAGGATGACTTGTTGATGTTATGTGGTTCCATCATTCTGCTTTAGGCTGAACCTGGCAAAAAGAGGAAGGCAGATTCGGCTACAAAAACACCTGTCCCAGATAAGAAGGCAAAATTTGTAACTCCTCAAAAAACTGGTTAGTCTTGTCCTTTCTGTTTGCGACTGAGGCTTAGTTGTTGTCCTGTCCTTTTTGGATTAGTGCTTTTTGTGAAGTATGTGCTGCCTATTATTTGGAGTTATGTTACTCGGACTCTTCAAAAATGTTGTTGGGTGCGTGTCGGATCCTCCAAATTTAGTGCATTTTTGGAGGATCCGACACGGGTGCGGCAGCACTTTTGGAGAGTCCGAGCAACATAGATTTGGAGGGTGTGGTCTTATTATCCTTTCTGATCGGCATCAGGTAGTTGTACCAGGAAAATGACTGTTGAGGATAACTTGACCGTTGTACTCGAAACCAAAAATAAGGAATTTCCTGCTTGTAAACAAATGGTTCAATTTTGTAGCATAACTAATAACTAGTAAAGTTCATGTAGGAGTAGCCTATTCTTTTACTACTAAGTTTTGGGTGATTTGCTCGATTGTGTAGCATAACTAGTGTCCCCACTTGTAGGATTTTACTGGGTTGTTGTAGCGTAACTAGTGACATTTTGTACAAAGTATTATTTTTAACTACTTTGTTTTGGGCGATTAGATGGCAAAAAAGGTAGCGGCCATGTAGCAACCCCTCACCCCTCAAAACAGGCTGGTAAATCTCCTGCAAACAAGAACCAGCAGACTCCAAAATCAGGCGGCGCTCATCTCTGCAAGACATGCAACAGGTATTTTTTAATGCAATAATTATACTAGTTTTTATAGGTGCATTAGGATGTTTGGTGTATTCATGTATTATTGTCTTGCGTAGGGGTTTTGGTTCTGAAAATGCTCTGGAATCTCACTCGAAAGCTAAGCACAGCGCTGCAAAGTAAGAAGGCGGAGAGTTTTGTTTGGCTTTGTCAACTTTGATCAGAAGAGAGCTTTTAGTTTTTTTTGTCGGTTCACCTAATGTAAAGGCAAGTCATAGACTCCTTCAGTTACATGATATTGCTATTCTGAAATCTGAACTATCTCTTTGGGATTTTTCTGAGGCCAAAATATCTATTTTGATGGTAGACTTCTGTTCAATGAGATTTGGATTAATTTAAAGAATGCTGTTAATGTATGTTCCTCACAGTTCCTATTTTTCTCTATGGCATATTACAGCTTGTTTGGATGGTTATATATCGTTTTATAATTTATCGTATTGTATTGTACTGTATCGTTTGATGAATACAATGCTTGGATAGATTGTATTGTTTGTTATTTCATGATATTACGTACCGCCAATATGAAGAGTAAATTTGCAATATTATAAAGAAAAATTATGATACATGGTAAAATTATTATATAAAAAGGTAGAGTAAATGATAAAATAAAATTATTTAATAATAATGAAGGGTGAGATGAGAGAAAGAGACAAGGTAATAGTGCGATCAACCAAATCGGTCGTTACATAAAGTGACACATTTCGTCTTTATGTAATGACGGATTTAATGATACAATAAAATTGAAGTAACAATCAAAACAATATCGTATAGGTCATCCAAACAAGCTGTTAATGTCAGTTACTATAGTTGGTTAGAAAAGCGCACTATTTTTGCAATTATTCAACAATAATTCTTCTTTCCTTGACTCTACTCTACCTTCCTGAAGGTGCAAAACTGTATCCTTGAGATTTCTCAAATGCAATATCGAACACTATTTTTGAGCCGAGGGTTTTTGAGAAACAACCTCTCTACCCTTATAAGGTAGGGGTAAATTTTGCGTATACATTATATTTTCCGGACTCCACTTATAATATTTCACTGAGTTTGTTATTGTTGAATATCAGACCCACGCATCTAACAAGAAGTTCAAATCACAGTGTCCCACAAAAAGAAATTAGAAGTCACCTGCTATTATTTGCTAAATGAATTAATTTTCATATTCTAAGAATATTATTTTATTTTCTAAAGATAAGAGAGATCAGAGCACCAGTCAAGAGAAAATACGTCTGCGAAAAACAGGAAGCAAAAAAGCTACATCACATAAGCATTGCTAAATCGTCACTGCTAAGTGCTAGCAGCAAATTTGCGTTTGCAGGAAAAAGAAAGTGCAATCACAAATGCACAATACAAATCTTCAAATATAAATAACATTAAAAACAGCAAATCCTATAATAAAATTGCTTCAACAGTGCACAAATCTTAAGAAGTTAGCACAAAAAGACGATCACCAAAAACTTTAGTTGTCACAGTTATACCAGGTAATTGTATCAAGCTATTTTAAACGTCGACAAAAGAATGGTATTGTTTTCTTATATTAAAATAATAAGTATTAATTAAAGGGTCTAAAATTCCATAAAATATTTTTAACACGTGGCAGTATCTTAGACTACCAGTGAGAATTACTGGAGCAAGTTTAAATGGAGAGAATCCTTTCCAGGGCAGAGTCGTAATTGGAGAATGCGATTTATAAGTCTTTAAGAATGCGTATAAATCGTAATTTCTGAATGCTATTTATAAGTCGTATATATCCCGTGCGATTTATTACTCCAACTCAGTCAATCCAATTATAAGTCTCATTCGATTATTGCAATTTATTAGTAAGCCTTAGCCATTTATAATTCATAAAGCATTAATGACCCATGAATAAAACAAAGAAATTTAAGCACCAATAGAATGCGAAGAGAACATATTCGACATAAAAACCTTTGAAAAGGATATTAACATAATCTAATTCTCTCAGAGCAACACATATTCAATGCAAAAGAATGTTCGAATTAAGGTTAGAATGTAAATTAAAGACAAAAATAGTACATTAAGCAACAGAAACATTATGTCTTCTCTATTTTTTAGTTTTGCTTTTTCTTTGTATAGGTTGATACGAGCAAGTTATTTTTCCAATTGGTTTAGTTCTATACTTTCACACACATATATATATATATATATATATATATATTAAATTTTGGGCGAAGCCAAGATTTTAAATCGGTGGATGCTAATACCACTGCACTCACGATTTTTTCCCCTAAATTACTAGAGCCAAAACAAGTCTGCACATATAAATAATATTGTTAGTAGTTACACGACGAATAATAATAAATAGGTTAAGTATTATGTAAGGATTGTCTGTTTTAACAGTAATTCTATATTTTCTTCTTCTTTTCATTTTGCTCTTCTAGTGAAATTCCTTTGGATATCTATTTTCACATTTATTATAAATGTCTGTGTAGGAAATAAGAAACAATGGAGCTGGTTTGCCCGAGAGGTTAAGGGGGAAGACTTAAGATCTTCTGCACATAAGTGCGCATGGGTTCGAACCCCATAGCCAGCATAATATTACTTTTTATTTTATACTATTTCAGTCTAACCCTAGTTTTTCTTTTTCTTTTATTTAATTTGATCTTTTTCCTATTCCTTTTTATTTCACTTTCGTTTTTCCATTCTTTTCAATCTTTTTTTTTAATCTCCTCTTTAATTTTTTCAACTATTTATTGTTTCCTTTTTATTCATGTGGTGTCTAGAATCTACATTAACCCAGTGCACATCGATTAATTCACCATTATTCTTTTATTTAATTCGTTTGTTTTCATTTTCGCTTCCAAATTTGCTGTTTTTTTTTTCCTTTCTTCCCTTAGCCTTCTTTTCATTTGGTATAACCTCTTTTTCTATAGATATTCAGAGAGAAGTAGGTCCCATGAATGAAATGACCAACAAAAAAATTGAAAGATGTATGGTGAGATTTTCTTTATTTTTTATTCCACAGTAACCGATAGTGAGATTTGAAGCTTATGGTTAAATGGTAAAGGTGAAGTAATTATACTGCAAAATCTGTCTTTCACCGTTCAACTTATAGGCCGTTTGGCCGTGCTTTTGAAACCTAACTTATTTTGAAAAGTAATTTTAAAAAAAATAATTATGGTAAACAATTTGTGTTAGGCTAATCAGTTTGAAATGCACGTTTGAGCAGTAATTAGAGTTTGGTCATGCTTTTAAGAAGTACTTCTAAGTATATTTTTCTCAAAAATGCTATTAAAAAAAATACTTTTGCGGATAAACTACTTTTTCTGCTTTTTAAAATTGCTTCCGCTTCTACTCAAAAATATTTTTTTCTTTCTAAAAACTTGGCCAAACGTCTGCCCTCGGGAGTATCGAGGCCACGACCCCCAGGATCGGTTCGAATCCCAAAAATCTCGGAGAGCATTACCAGATAATCGAGCATGACCAACAAAAGGTCGTGATATCCGTGACCAGCCGGATGTCACGACGTGAATCTTGGCACGTATTGGCAGAAAATCGGTGATTAGTTTAACGAAAGATTTTTACCTTTTGTGGAATTGCACTTATGGTAAAACTCCCTACTATATAAGGTGTGTGTGTGTGTGATTATTCATTAGGCACATTGTAACACGCATATCAAGATAATATATTTTTATTTTATTTGTTATTCAAAGTTCTTACTTTTGTTCATCAATTCATCAGTAATGTGAGCCCGGGATTGAAAGCAGGCATTTTATTAAGCTGTCACTAAGTCCGGGATCACTACTCTTGATTGGTTTGACAATTTATTACGTACTTTATATGTTTAATCTAACGCAATTTATCATTTGTATTGAATTAACTCACATATCCTTAAAATTACTTACAAATTTAATTGTTATCCATTTTTTAGGGTAAACAGTTTGGCGCCTACCGTGGGGCTAAGGATAATAGTGGCAATTTGATACAAATTTCTATAACACACTCTATTTTACACTTGTTCTTTGAGCTTTTAATTTTAGGTCAAATTAAAAATGTCGAACACCCAATTTGCCCATTTGAACGTGGATGCTAAGTCCGACCACCATGGCGAGAACAACAACGTGGTACCCAACAACGAGGTGCCCCCTACTGACCCCAACGGAGTCACAGTCGTTGATTCGATCGATGCTAACTCACACGTGGCTATCGAAGCAAACTTGCCTACTGACCCCGAAAACAACATTCACGGGGGAGCCCGATCGATAGCCCGGAGTACACACGATAATGAAGGTGATGGGATCAACTTGCGAATGATCTTCGAAATGTTACAGGCTCAACATGCATCGATAGCCCAGTTGCAGAACCAAAGCCGAGCCCCCAACAGAGTTGAGCCCGAATCGTTCAGGGAAAATGCCTGTAGAAATGAACCGGGTGAAGCAGAACCCAGGACCAACCTCGATATAATAAAGATGCTTGAGGAACTGACAAAATGGGTGGAATCGGGAGAAAAAAAAAATCAAAGCCAACGACAAAAAATTGGAGACCTATAACTCTGGGGTCGACCAAATCCCGGGAACGCCACCGATACTGAAGGGCCTTGATTCCAAAAAAATTATCCAAAAGCCTTTTCCTCCGAGCGCAGCTCTGAAGCCGATCCCAAATAAGTTTCGTATGCCCGAAATTCTGAAGTATAATGGGACAATCAATCCAAACGAACATGTGACCTCTTATACATGCGCCATCAAGGGAAACAACTTGGAAGATGATGAAATCGAATCCGTTCTGCTGAAAAAGTTCAGAGAGATCTTGTCGAAAGGAGCTATGATATGGTATCACAACTTACCCCCTAATTCTATTGACTCGTTTGCTATGCTTGCAAATACCTTTGTAAAAGCGCAAATCGGGGCCATCAAGTTCGAGAGCAGAAAATCAGACCTTTTCAAGGTAAAGCAAAGAGATAACGAGATGCTTAGGGAATTCGTATCTAGGTTTCAAATGGAACGAATGGATCTTCCTCCGGTCGCAGATGATTGGGCCGTTCAGGCTGTCACCCAAGAATTCAATCCCCGAAGCTTATTGGTTTCACATCAGTTGAAGCAAAATTTGATAGAATACCCGGTGGTAACTTGGGCCGACGTTCATAACCGGTACCAATCCAAAATCAGGGTCAAAGACGACCAGTTCTAGTCCCCTTCCAGGTCCGTTTATCCCGTCAGAGCTAGTGACAGATCCAAAAGAGACATTGATCGTGAACCAAGATCGAATAGAGATCGATATCAACCATTCAATGAAGATCGAAGAGGTAATGGGTCCGGACACAACACTGTGAGGAGTGAAAGAAGAGGCGACCGAGGTCATAATAACCGGGGACTAATGAGCAAAATCGGTTTTGACAGACCCATTAAGTCTAAGAAAGCACCAAGGTTATCAGAGTACAACTTCAACATCGACGTTGACGCTATTGTATCAGCCATCAGATGTATCAAAGATACTAAGTGGCCTCGACCACTGCAATCCGATCCTGCCCAAAAGGACCCCAACCTAATGTGTAAATATCATGGCACTCACGGCCACAAAACCGAAGACTGCCGACAACTGGGAGAGGAGGTAACCTGGTTATTCAACAACGACACCTCCAAGAGATTCTGAGCGATCGAGCCAAAAATCACTTTAGGAATAGGGACTCCAACAAGCATATCGAGCAAGAGGATCCTTAGCACGTCATTAACATGATCATTGGTGGGGTTGACGTCCCCTAGGAGCCGATGTTAAAGTGCACTAAAGTGTCCATTACAAGGGAAAAATGGACTCCCGATTATGTACCAGAGGGAACCGTATCTTTCAATAATGAAGTCGATGAAGGCATCGTACAACCGCACAATGATGCACTAGTAATATCTATACTCATACATAAATCTCGGGTTAAGCGTGTGTTGATTGATCCAGGTAGCTCGGCCAATATTATCAGATTGAGGGTCGTAGAATAACTGAGTTTAACATGGCATATGGGACCACTAAAGGGGAGATAACCTTCCCGGTAAACATTGCTGGAACTGTTTAGGAAACAAAGTTCTACGTGATCGAAGAAGATATGAGATACAATGCTCTATTTGGGAGGCCATGGATTCACAACATAAGGGCAACACCCTCGACACTATATCAGGTGTTGAAATTCCCCACACCGGAAGAGATCAAAACGGTTTACGGAGAGCAAGCAGACGCAAAAGAAATATTCGCGGTCGATGAGGTGGTCCCGATATCCGCACTCTCGACGTCGAAGAACCCAAGTTCGGTCACCAAGAAAGAAACCAAATAGCAATAACCGACACCGGCCCCAGCCGAACTAGAAAAGCAGGGGACGAGCAAGGATGCCAATTACAGAGTCCCCGGGTCTTTCATAGTCCCTGACATTTCTGATGCCACCAAGTTAACGGTCGAGGAGCTGGAGTAAGTCATATTGATCGAGCACCTGCCCGATCAGAAGGTATACCTAGGCACGAGGCTTACTCCCGAGCTCAGGAAAAAACTCATTGAATATCTTCTAGCTAACATAGATTGTTTCGCTTGGTCCCATATTAACATGACATGGATCCCGCCGGAAATAACTACTCACAAGTTGAGCTTAGATCCGAAGTTTCACCCGGTTAAACAGAAGAGGAGGCCTCAGTCCGAAGTCAAGCACACATTCATCAAAGACGAGGTATCCAAACTCCTTAAAATAGGTTTCAATCGGGAAGTTAAGTACCCGGACTGGTTAGCAAACATAGTGGTAGTGCTTAAAAAGAGAAATAAATTAAGAATGTGTGTAGACTACAAAGACTTGAATAAGGTATGTCCTAAGGACTCTTTTCCTTTGCCTAAGATCGATCGCATGATCGATGCGACGACCGACCATGAAATACTCAACTTTTTTATGCATATTCCGGGTACAACCAGATCCGGATGGATCCGGGAGACTAGGAAAAGACTTACTTCATCACCAAATATGGCACCTATTGTTATAACGTAATGCCATTCGGACTAAAAAATGCTGGTGCCACTTACCAACACCTAGTAAATCGGATGTTCGAAGAGCAAATAGGAAAATCAATGGAGGTTTACATTGACGACATGTTAGTTAATTTTACATTGACGATACTTCACACAGTGTGTTGGTCTTTGATTTTATGTTTCAGTTTTTTCACTAACCTTTCCTTTGTTATTGCAAAAACAAAGGGGAGTAGTGCATCTGGAATTTGGAGGGAGATGGAAGTTAGAACTCTTTAATATTTTTTTGCCTTCTTGAGTTCATCCTTTAAATAGTAGAATACCTACATCTATTTTGTTGATCTGTTGCCTTGTTGGTACTGCAGTTTATTTAGTTCTGTTGCTACAATTATCAGCTAGTATTATTCAGTTTAACCTTTTGGGTTTGTTCAGTTCTGTTGCTACAATTATCAACTAATATTATTCAGTTTAACCTTTTGAATCCATATTTAATTATTGATGTTGTTTATCCTTATAGAGTATGTATTCCCTTCTCGTTCTAGTTGGGTAAATCTTTATGGATCAGTTGTTAGATCCCCCTTTTATAGAGTATGTTGATGGTTATGCTACACCGATCACTAAGAGATGTACTCATGGAATAGGCATTATAATATATAAGGCTTACAATCCGAACCGTAATTCAAAATATTTATTCGATCCAAATATCAAAATCCAATCCGAACCGAATTTAATTTGGTTCGGATTCGGATTGCAATTTATCAAATCCGAAATCCGATAGAATAGTCCAAAATATGCCAAATCCGATTCAATCCGATCCATGAACATGCCTATCATCGACCAAGCACCCCCGGGGACGAACATTTTCAAGGGAGGCTCGGCAGCCAGTTCATCGGTAGTTGCGCCCAGAGCGGTTCTCTCGAGGACGACCACATCGGGAGTGGTCTCCTCGACTTCGGCAGTCGGTAGTGAAGAAGAGGAAGCAACTTTTTGGGGAACCGTTTTGGAAGTTTTAGCCATTGATATCTGGAAAAAGTTTGAAAAATATGAAGAAAGGTTGGGAGATAAAAGGTAAAGGTTTTACTGAGAAAGTCAAGTGCGCTGGTTTGGATAGAAAATAAGTAGAACCTTGCAATTTAATGAGGAATCTCGGAGAACGGAGGTAAAAATCTTAGAGTATGAAGAAGGGAAGTGATATCCTGAAGACTCGGAGGTAAAAGCTTGATCAAAAGTTAAAAAGTGAACGAAGGAGGGGAGTATTTATAGAGGCTGCGTGTCGTTTCACATCTAGGGATGACCTGTCGATGGCGGACACGCGTTTAAAGTCATAATGATGCAACTGACGGGGCGTTTTAGATTCTTTGTCATTTCTGTCACGGCGTATTGAAGAAGGAATCGAAGTGCACATATCATTTCTCGTCTTTTCCGTAAACTTACTCTCCGAGAAACGAGGGGACTATCTGTATACGGGTGAAACCGAGCCAATGGGATGCCTCAGTTTTCGATGAAATAAACGGAGGAAGAGACGTGACTGTAAGGGACCGGAATCGAGGCAAGGAGCCCCTCGAGCCGGGGTCCGGGAAAAATGTTTGCCCTCCGGAGTATCAGGGCCACGACCCCTAAGATCGGTTCGAATCCCAAAAATCTCGGAGAGCATTACTAGATAATCGAGGATGACCAACAAAAGGCCATGATATCCGTGACCAACCAGATGTCACGGCGTGAATCTCGGCATGTATCGGAAGAAAATCGATGATTAGTTAAACGGAAGATTTTTACCTTTTGTGGAATTACACTTAGGGTAAAACTCCCCTACTATATAAAGGGGGGTCTAATTATTCATTAGGCACACTGTAACACGCATATTAAGGCAATATATTCTTATTTTCTCTGTTATTCAAAGTTCTTACTTTTGTTCATCAATTCATCAGTAACGTGAGCCCGGGATCGAAGGCAGACATTTCATTAAGCTATCACCAAGTTCGGGATCACTCTTCTTGATTGGTTTGACAATTTATTACGCCATTTATCTGTTTAATCTAACGCAATTTATCATTTGTATTGAATTAACCCATGTATCCTTAAAATCACTTACAAATTTAATTGTTATCTGTTTTTTAGGGTAAACAGACATGCTTTTAAGAAGTACTTCTAAGTGTATATCTCTCAAAAATGCTATTTAAAAAAATATTTTTGCGGAGAAACTACTTTTTCTGCTTTTTAAAATTGATTATGCTTCTACTAAAAATTATTTTTTCCCTACTAAAACTTAGCCAAACGCCTTTAACTCTAAGAAAAAACACTTTCAATTGAAAAGAAAAAGTACGTTTGGCCAAAAAGAAACATGGACAAACATGCCAAAAAGATAAATGTTGCAGTATAATTACTTCAGCTTTAGTCATTTTGGGAACTCTTCTTTCCCACTTTTTTTTTCTTCAAATGGGGAAAAGCTTCTGCAAAAGCCAGTAAAGGGATAATGGTGGCAAATGAGTATGTCAACATTAGGCATATGTCCACATCTTTGTTTTTAGTTAACAAAGCCTATCAATGAAAGCAATTGATAACATCTTAAAGCCAATAGAAGAGATGTGATGCTAACTGCAAGTTAGCTTTAATGAAAAGAAGCTTTAATTAATTTTCATCGAACATTTCGTAAACCTATTTTATACCTAGGCCTGACCATTGTGGTCAACAGAAGATAATTTTTGTTAAAGTTAAAAACTTTTCTTCCCCTATTTTTAGTTCCATGTAAAGCATTTTCCCAACAGTATTTTTCTTTTGGCAGAATAGCATAGACACTTGTACTAATATGATTTTTGTCATTTCGATCCCTCTACTCTATAAAGTTTCAACCGGACGCACATGAACTCATGCAAAATATATAACTTTTAAGTACCTATGACCATTGACCGAGCACATGTGACAACAAAACATTGAGCTGGACAAAATGGGTGTAATTCACGCGGGGCCGTGAGCGTGAATATGAACATTTTGAACAATAAATTATTAAAACAAGAAGAAAAAACAAATAAAAAGATAAAGTCAAAAAAGTAAAAAACAAATGAGCAAAAGCAAAACAGGAGACTTATCGTTCTTCCCGGCCCTCCACCCCATCTCGTTGCCTTTTCTTTCTCCGGTTCTCCCGGTTAGTTTCTTCTCCCCAAGAGAAAAAAAAAACAAAAAAAATAATCTCTTACTGATAATGGTTGTTTCTGCCATAAAAAAATATTTTTCCCTATGATTTGATTTAATTTTGAGTTTTTCTTTTTTCAATTTCCGATGAAAAGGCTTGAAATCATGGCTTTTTAATCGGTTTGATTCGGTTTTCGGTTTGGTTCAATTTTTCGGATTTTTATGAACACCCTTAGGTGCTAATATGGGTAAAAGAATCTCATAATTTTCATCTGCTTTTCTTTATTTTTCTTTAAATTTTTCAATTGTTTTATGAAATGTTTTAAATTGTGGTGGTTAAGCATTGTACTTTCTATAGTATTCTGCTAAATAGGCGGTAAGGGACTGCTTGAATTTTGAGAAGTGATAGTAAAAGTGAAAAGAAGAGGAGTGTAGTAAAAGTTTTGGAGAGACTCACCCGTAACGGTGACAGTGGGGATAACGTGGCTGATTGAAAATTATAACCAAACGTAGGTTTGATTATGTATTTGCAGACAAGGAGGAAGGGGTGGTGATGCCCGGTGATGGTAGGTAGAAGATTGAGAAATGGAATAGTAGAAGAGAGGACTGTTTCGAATTTTTTTTTTTGGGAAAAAAGGGGATGGATTTGCAATTTTTATAAAAAAAATAATATTTTGTAATAGATAATGACAAAATTTAAAAGGTATTTAAAATTTATGTTTATTCAAGTATCCAGTTGAAACTTTGTGTAGCGGAACCGGAATGACAAAACCAAGCTAGTACAAATGTGCTCTTCTGCCTTTTCTTTTACCTTAAGTTTATATTCAGACTTATTTTCAGATTAATTATTACTATTACAAAGGGAGACTGGAAGGAAAAAGGAACTGTCGGAATTGTACGATTACATCACCAAGACTAGACTATAAATACTGGTAATTTATTTATTCAGATTATTTTAACTGAAAACTAAATGGGTTTCAAAGTATAGTTCTGTTGATTCCAAAAATCATATACAATCTAGTGATTGAGAAGCTGGTAAGGTTTATGGCAACACAGGGAGGATATAAGTCCCAATTGCAATGTATAGTTAAGCTTCCATCCATCATACAAACCACAATTTGCTAGTCAACAGTGTATTGTTAAATAGCAAAGAGAAGCTTTGACCAAAATTAAAACCATCAAAATACTCAAATCAGAAAATACTACAAAATGCATATCAAAGTTGCAGAACCAGCAGCCAAAAAATGAGACATGCTCACAAGCCTATAAGAAGGAACACTCTCTCAGTTCAGAACACTATTAGAACATCTCGAACAAAAACTATTTGAGTCTGCTATTATTTCGCAGGGTCACATACTACAAAGGGATTTTATTTGGCAGAACAAGTACTCCTCCACGTCACATTCAACAGTGCAAATTTAGTAGGGCTCGACAGGCTTGCGGAAGCTTGCTCCGGCGTACACAGCGTCTGATCCAAGTTCCTCTTCAATCCTCAAGAGCTGCATGGATAGAATGAACAAAAACTAAGAACTGTAGAAAGACTATAAAAGTGCAAGGGATGTAATTTCTAGAAAAAGGAACCACATTTTGTTGACAAGTGAAAGAGAATAACATTTTTTGTTGCAAGAGTAAGCTAATGGCAGTCCACTTGAGGGATAATTACCTGGTTGTACTTGGCGAGACGCTCTGACCTGCAAGGAGCTCCAGTCTTGATTTGTCCCTGAAAGTTTCCAGGAGAAAACTCATTAACACCCGAAACTGGTATGAATAAAACCCACAAATTATCATGACCAAGAATGCTTAGAAACAAAATTACCGTTGACAATCCCACAGCGAGATCAGCAATGAAGGTATCTTCTGTTTCTCCACTGCAACAATTAATTAAAGGATCATTAACTAAGTTTTATGAAATAATATAAGCATGACTATTTAGGATAGTTTTTTCTATTCCAAGTGTTATTGCTAGAGATCATTCTATATTTACCTGCGGTGGCTGGTCATTACACCCCAACCTGCCCGCTTAGACATTTTCACAGCTTCGATACTCTCGGTCACACTGCCAATTTGGTTAACCTGTCACATAGAGCAAAAAATGATTAATCCAATCTCAAAGAGGAACTTTCAGTATCATGGTCGAAATATATGATTTATTAGCGATCGGATAATACCTTGAGAAGAAGTGCATTGCAAGTCTTCTCTGCAATTGCCTTGGCAACCCTCTGCACATATATAATAAATAATTATACATAGCGATAAACAAACTATAGACAATTGCTCAAGAGCCAAGAACTGATTTCTTTCAATGGCAACAAATCTCTAACAAGGAAGTGACAAATATTGTCAACGCTTTAATATTACCTTAGGGTTGGTGACAAGGAGGTCATCCCCCACAATCTGTACTGGTTCCCCAATTTCAGTAGTGAGCTTAGCGTAGGTCTCCCAGTCATCTTGGTCAAATGGATCTTCAATTGAAACGATAGGGTACTCGGACACAAATGTCTTGTACAAATCCTTGAGTTGGTCACCTGATATCCTTTGTGAGCCATCATTGTTCTGCAAAGAAGAATAAATATGAGCAAATCTCATAACATAGCAACAGTTTGATTAAGACTACCCCAACGAAACCCCAGAGAGTGAAAGAAAGCAATGCAACAGTCTCCAGTTTCAAATTGCCTATAGGGTAGTCAGGACTTGCCTCTTCTTTGAAGTTCAGGTCATAACTTTTGTCCTTCAAGAAGAATTCAGATGCAGCAACATCCATTCCAATGACCACCTAAACGGAAAATCATCTCAGCCTCCAGATTTCCAACAGTTTTGGAAAAAAATTATGGTGTGACTAAACAAGTAAATGAGATACTCACCTTTCCAGTATACCCTGCTTTCTCAATGGCTGTCTTGAGCAATTCAAGACCTTCCTTGTTCTCCTGAATTTTGAAAAACCATAATCATGTGAATGAACTAGGGTAAACATTTAACAGAATTGTCATACACCAGCATAAGAATATACTTCACCTGGATATTAGGAGCAAAACCACCCTCATCACCAACATTTGTGGCATCCTGACCATATTTCTTCTTGATCACGGCCTGCAGTTACAGTATAATTGCTTAATCAGAAAAACCAAGACAAAGAGAGGATGAAAAACAATATGAAAAACGACCAGACTAAATTATGAGCCTGATTGGAACCAAAGAACACAATCATTCCTCTTAATTCAAAGCATGTATAGTTGTTTTGATCGTGTAAAACAAACAATGTTTAGAGGTAATAGAAGCTCTCTAAAACCTTCAAATGGTGATACACTTCACAACCCATCTTCATGGCCTCCTTGAAACTAGAAGCTCCAGTGGGAAGGATCATAAATTCCTGCAAAACAACTACCAATCAGAAACTTTCATCTAAATAGCACTCAGATATATAGTGGAGGCAGGTATATGACGTGCCTGCATTGCAAGTTTGTTTCCGGCATGAGAACCTCCATTGATCACATTGAAGGCAGGAACTGGCAACACCAACTTCTTGTTACCAGCCAGGTCAGCAATGTGCTGCAAAACGAAGAGATAGTTTAAAATAAGTAAACACATTATCGTAGATTAATCCAATAGCAAGTATAGGCTTAATTTGTGCTAGTAAGCCCATTAGATGCTTGAATTTCTTTTTTCCTTTTTTTGTTTGTGGGGGGGGGGGGGGGGGGGAAGGAATATGTATCGGAGCGGTAAGATTAAAGTTATGATGCTAAAGTTAAACTAAAACTCAAACAACCTATGGTACCCAAAATGGGAAAGATTAAAGATCCATGTGGCTTCGGCATTGCCAATTGGGCGAGGAGATTCAATAGTGATGTAAAGCTTTTAAGGTGTAGTAACTCTTAGAGCGTGCAGTAGACTCCACAAAAGACAATTCTTTAGTATATACCTTGTACAGTGGAACATTCCTGGCAGCAGCACCAGCTTTACACACAGCAAGTGATACAGCTAGGATGGCATTTGCACCAAGCTGAAGAAAAGACAAATACAGTTAAATTAATGAACGGTGAACTTCTGATAATAGAAGAGTGAACTTGATATGTAGGCATTAACATGAATACCTTTTGTTTGCACCAACCCCACTCATTTTGAGTTCCATCCAATTCATGAACCATGAAGTTATCAAGACCAGTCTGATCGGTTGCATCCTGCAAAATAATAATCCTTACAGTTCAGGTACAGTATAATCTATCAAAAAGCAGTTTAACAAGGAAAAAGTCTAATAAAGATAAATACATCAACGAGGGGAAAAAAACAAACCTTGCCGATGAGAGCAGGGCCAATAATGGAGTTGACATTGTTAACAGCCTACAAGGGCAGACCACAGGTAAATAATTTAATCAACATCTTGAACGGTGTAATAATCAAACTAAAGCTTTTGAGTGAAATACCAACCTTTGAAACACCCTTTCCAAGGTATTCAGACCCTCCGTCCCTCAATTCAAGAGCTTCATAGATTCCTAAAAAACAAATCAAGAGGAGGAATTCAATAGACCAAAACAATGGGGGAAGTAACAAAAGAAGATGCAGGCCAAAAATGCTAACAATGTTCAACACAGAACAGAAGGGAGTTAAGATTCACAATTCCACCCAAATTGAACTGTACAAAATTATTGCATCAAATTCCATCATGATGATTATTTATCTTCATAATAACAGATGCTATAAACACACAAGTGGATTAAATTTTCCAGAAGTTTCAGTCTCACTAAAACTACTGATTCTATAAAAACTTATCCAAACAAAAAGTACTGATTCTATAAAACATATATACTGAAATATAAAGGGTCAGTTTCACTCCATTAGCCACATATGGGCATAATAACTCATAATAGAAAGGGTGAAACTACTAAACTGACAGCCAATTTATAAACCAGAAACTAAAATTTCAATTATACGAGTAACTTAACGAACAGATTACACGACTGCATACAGTTTTTCAACACATTCTAATAAATCTATGTAAGAGAGTCACTATACACAAAAGATAAGTAGATCTTTACCTGTGGATGCACCACTAGGAACAGCAGCTCTTGCAAATACACCGTTTGAAAGAGTTACATCAACCTACACATATACACAACAACCAAATCAATACATCTAAAAAAACAACCATATCTACACAACAGAAACAACACTTGTCTACACACATAACCAGTCACTCTAAAAGGACACCTCCTTTTGAAAATCTAAATAAAATTCACAAAAACTATAGTAACAACAAACGATTTAACAAAATCAGGAAAAAAAAAAGGCGGAATCTTCAAACAGATCGAAAAAAAAAAGGATTAAAACATAGAAAAATACTGAATAAAAGATGGAGATCTGAAGGAAAACAAACCTCGACGGTAGGATTACCACGACTGTCAAAGATCTGACGGGCCTTAACGATTTTGATAGTTGCCATAGATCTGTTGTTAAGAGAGAAAATAGGAGTAGTAGTAGAGAGTGTTGAGAGAAAAAGTTGGTTTTTTGCAATGAGCAGAGGACGAGAAGCGATACCACATATATGTAGAGGAATTTGGGTTAATTACAGCCGTTGATTGGTTTTATGATCTTGATTAGTATTTTCATATATTAGTACTACTACTACTTTTTTTAATTAAATTAAGTGGGCAAAGAAATATTTTCTAAATCTATGTGCTTTGTAAACCCCCTCGAGTGTGTCGACATATTGTTACTTCTAGATCTAGGGTAGGTTCCAATGAAGAAAAGTCGTTAGATGTTTTTGTCTTTTTCAAATTCAAATGTACAAATATTAATTCAATTTTATTTAGTGAAACGAAGGATTTAGTAAATTACTTAGTATTTAGGAAAGATTATAATGTTAATGATAGCTTTGGAGAAATTGTATAGAATTAATGGATAGCTATAATTAGATACAAATTGAGATTCCACTATCACCTTGCGGTATTATAGAAGGTTTTGTCGACGAATAATTTATCAAAATAGTTAAAGGTTGATTGAAAAGCTAAGTGAAAACCTAATATAATATTTATAATTTCGGGAGTCAAACTTTTTTCTTTGATAATGATTTTCTCAAAAATTAAATATTTAAATATTAACCATATTAATTTATTACTTGTCATGTAATTTTCAAATGTAAAAATTGACGTAAAAAGCTTTAAGAATTTATGTTTGAGTAACCAAAAATTAGATGCTTTAACTCTCATACTGTGAATCCCTTTACGTAAATTAGGAGGGAGAAAATATATTTTATTCATTGATCATTTTTTTCAAGTAAAGGAAATTACAATATTTATAAATTATCAGACGTAGTAGAATTTAGCATATATGAAGACATTAGTGCAAAATACACCTAAGTTGACGTATATAACAGCACTTTATTTTACTTTAATTTCTTTCATTTTTTTTCTTTTTTAGTAAAGAGCTTCTTCATGCGGCGCTTAAATTTGTTAGTTAAACTGATTTTTTATACTATGGAGAGCTATGACTTTTTTTGTGCTTAATTATTTAATTTTAATTTATGCAATGCTATAGATGTGGAAGATATAAATAACCCTATTTATGTGGGACACTACTTTCTCATATATTTTCACCGAGGCATTCCAAAAATATAATTACTAGCAACATTTTGGATTAAAAAAATGTAGTAAAATTTTAAGGTTTTCTTTTTTACAAAAAGAAAAATCAGAAAATAACAGTACCTTTCAATGTGGTCAAAAAGAAGGAAATGTCAAATTAAAACTGGTGGTTTCTTGGGCTACAAGACCACACAGTATTCGAGATTGTGGCGGAGGGTTAGTACATTTTTATCCTTGGTCAAAGGTCTCAAATCGAATTCTGAGTATGAAATCGTTTTTGTTAAAGAATATTTATCCCGAATATAAAATTTCTCGATTCGAATTCGAATTTAGTCGGATCTTAATAAGGGTATTAAACACCGGACAGGAAAAAAGAAAAAAAAAAGGACTAATGAAACTACCTACTTTAAAATTCACGAGAATATTCCTCCAGATGGTGCCATTGTACCATTGGTCTTATTTCGTGGGGTCACAAGAAATATGCAAAGGGTTAGATTATCAAAATTAACACGAGAGATTTACCAATATTATCTTTTTTCTTACTTTACATTTTTCATTTAAAAATTTAAAAGTCCAGAGAAATAAGTAGGTTCTAATAACAAACTAGACCTTTTAAAGATATCATGTGATTGCTTCACAAAGCGAAAAGTTGAAACAAAGTAAAATAAATAAAATAAAAGCAAAACATAAAAAAGAAAAGATAAATAAGGAGGAAAGCCTGCCTTCTATTCGTTTCTATTTCTCCTGTTTCCTTTTCCGCAAGAAAAAAAAAAGAGAGGATTGATTAATTAATTTTTTTGCCTTGAACAAGAAGTTCCATAAAAGATAGAAATTATTCCTTTTTATAATAAAGCATATTTAAGAAAAGAAATGTATAGCAATAGTTGGAAAACAATTATTTAATGAAGGGCAAAGTATATGTAGGAAAGTAGGCAATAATGGGTATAAATTAGTATTACAACTTTAGGCGTGGTTTGGCTCGTCATACCTTATAGTAGCAATTTTATAAAAAAAAAAAATCTGATAGCATTTTTTTAATATTATTGCCACAAAATAAAACCATGAAATTAATCACTTTTCAAATACATGCCCCTTTTTAGTCCACCTCAAGAATGAAGGCCATTTTGGCACACCTTTTCTTCCACCTACCTCTCTAACGTTTTCCTTCTTTATTTTCATCCCCTTTTTTTTTTTTGGGGGGGAGGGGGGAGGGGAGGAGAGAGGGGTATTTCTATCCTTCCTATTTTTATGGTTTAGTTTTCTTTGAATTTATATGACCAAATGTATTTGTTTACCCGAAAAATTGGATAGAGTTAAATTTGTGTATGGTTCTAAGGATATGTGATATAATTTGATACAAATCGTATAGAGAAATAGAAATACGTGTATTCTTGACTATGAGAATGAGAATAGTGAGAAGAAGAACGAATAAGATAAAGGGAAATAAACACAAGGGGATATCTTTCAATATGAGAAGAAATCTTTTGTTCCAATCTCCCTCTGCTTACAATCAATCCCCCCCCTATAGTAGATGGATCTTACTTTATACACAATAATAAAAAATACGTAGTGGAGAACCCATGATATATTGTCTTTTCCCTACTTCCTGCCAGGATTCTCTCCCTTAGTGCGGCTGTAACGGCCTTGTCTGTGAGCTTCGATACTAACTCAAACTCGATATCGGGTCGAGCCATTGGCCTTGACTCGAGCTCGATCCTAACTCGGAGTTTTGATATTCGGGGTGGGTGTTGGTCGGTCTTGCATCTCCGACAACCTTTTGCCTCGTGGTTCGATTTGGTCATGGGCCCGATAATGATACCGAACTGATCCTTGATCGGACTTGGAGCTCGAATCCTGAAGCCCCTTTCTTCGGACCTCGACCTGACCTTACGTAGATACCTTTCGATCGAAGTATTTCCGTCTCGATCAGTCCATACGACTGACTCAGTCGGTTCTGACCGTACACGGATAGTCTCGTCATTTCTCGAAAAAAGGATGTGGCGAGAAACGATATGATTTTCCAACAGCTCGATCAGATATATACTGACATTTACATCGATCTCGACCATGACGTATGTGATAGTTGTCCCATCGGTTCGGTTTTACCAAGGCATTTAATGTGTTAGACGGTGGTCGGACACCTCTGATATTGAACCGTTATTGCTTCAATCTATAAATAGTCTTTCCTTCTATCATTCATACTTTACGTCTTCAATCTTCTAATTTTTCTAAGTTCCTTTTCGTCTCTTCTGAGTTTTCTGCCTGTAAATCTGTGAGTTTTACTACAAACTCTTTCTTAAAACACCAAATACTTCTGTTCTTTGTTCACGAAATTTTAAATAGCAAAAACGTCTAAAACTGTTCCGCAAAAAGAGACCGCTTCTTCATCTCGACCTGCTGGTGGCGAGGATGTGGAAGAGCCCTGCCCTGAGGAATTCGTTCCGGTAGGGTGTTCGACTGTAGGCGATTTTAAAATTGAAAAACCTTCTCCGATACCAGGTCAGTGTGAGCCAGTGTCGAGGTATCAATGTTCAATTACCGAAAAAGTTCTCGATAAAGTCATATAAGAATGCAACTGGGATAATAAACTCGTAGTAATCTCATCGCCTGATGTATCAATTACTACCCACGTCGAAGGGTTCTTAAGTATTTACACTTATCCTTTCACGTTGGGACCTTTAGACCCTGTCATCGTTGCCTTTTGTAAGAGGTACGATGTGACCCTCGGTCAAATTCACCCTTCCTTTTGGAGGATAGTGATTCTTCTTCGATTTTTCTCGAGCAAGGTCGATGGGCGTATCTTCACCCTCGATCATCTTATGCGTCTTTACAGTCCCCGACTTTATCGAGGAGGGTTGATCAAGCTTGCTCATCGAGCAACCAAAGCACCATTCTCGAGCATAGACGAGACCCGGGATCGGGGTTGGATGGGTCGTTTTGTTAGAATCAAAACCTCGGACTTGATCCCTGCCGATGACTTGCCATTTCCCGAGAAATGGAATATGAGTCGTGAGTGAATGTTTCTCTTTGCCCGTTTTGATTTTGTGATTGCCTTTTATTTTGTTGATCCATTTTTCTTTCCTTATCACAGCCGTAGCTCGAATGGCGGAATCGATCCCGGATCTTAGACAATGGGTCGAAAGTCTGGTGTTGCACAGACCGTACTCCGAGCGTGCTTGGGTCGAATTGTCGATTTGTCTCTTCATCGGTTTGTATTGTAAATCTCTCTCTTCCCTTTTATAGGACTCGTGAAAGATGTAGTCATGAGGCCCCCATCTGGTGGCGAAGAAGTTCCTGTCTTGAAGCAGGTAAAAGAAAGGAAGAGAAAAGACGTATCGGGCTCCCCGAGCTCAGAGAAGAAGAAACCGGCTAAGAGATCTCGAAAGCTGAAGGGGGGCTCTGGTGTTATGACTTTGGAAGTGGCCCGCCATTTAAGGGACGAGCCCGAAGAAGGAGAGGAGAATTTAGCCTGCGTACGGGCTAATGTTGTGATTCAACAATATTCCAATTTGATGGAAGCAAATCAGGGAACCTTGGCCATAATCCCAGAACAAGAAGAAGCCGATATTATCCCTTCTCGAACTAAGATGATTGAAAGAGACACCGAGGGTGGATCTTCTCGGGCAGTAGAAGATATTTCAAGGGATGAGTTTGGGATAGTTGACATTGGCGGATCCCCTCAGATTTCGGATGCCATGATTCAAGAGGTCGTCATGTTGGAGGATCGGTCCTATGAGGGTATTGAGGAATCGGCCGATATCCATGGTTTTTTGGAGGGGCTCAAGTCAGGGGCCTCGAAGGAGGTTACCAGTTTTGGTGGAATGCCGGTACCCGAAAAAGTGTCTTAGTCGGGTTCTACCGAGCTTTCATCGATTCATAAATTGGTGGACCGATTTCCAGCCCCGAGCATCTATCCCGGCCGAAGGCGGAAGATAGTGCTCTCCGTACCTGCGAATACCCGAATTTTTTCTTCCCCTGTGGGGATTGCCAGCTACCTACAGTCCTTGGTGACCGAAGAAGATCAATCAGTGATGATCCCGCCTGTCTTTTCAACGAGACCCAACATGCTTTGTATCGGGTAACTCTTATGGCGTTTTCATTGCTTCTTTTACACATAGAGTTGTAGGTAATTCTAATGTTTCTTCTTTTGTTTGCAGGCTTCGGTGTTGCATCACGAGGCCTTTCTTCGAATCCGGGAGGATCATGATGCCGAGGTTCGGAGCCTCACTGAGAAGAGTGACTCGTACAAGCTCCTTAGTGAAACACTTCGAGCAGATTTGACAGCGGCTCGGGAAGAGCATGAGGAGATGGCTGAGCACGTATTTCAAATGTTCCGTGATAGTGAAGATGAAAAAGAAATAACCATTAATGATCCGATTCTACAGGTTCAGCAGAGGATCGAGCAGATTAGACGGCTTAACTCACAAGTAGATGCGCTATTTGCCGAGGCAGAAGAATTTAAAAAGTGTACGGATATCCTTGCCTCGAAAAAGTAAGCCGTCGAAGCTCAGTTGGAATTGTCTGATGCCCAACTTCGATCGGCGAAAGAAAATGTTTTGGGACTGATCGAAAAGATGAAAGAACTTCAGTATCGGTTGGATTTGGCCACTTCAGATAAAGCAGATTTGGCCAAAGAACTTGAAGTGGCCAGATCTGAGGTGATCGAAGCCAATGAAAGAGTTGATGCCAAAGTGGCTCAATTCAGGATCGATGTCGAGGTTAACCAAGCCAAAGCTGATAGCATGGTCGAACATGAAAAATGACAAGCTCGGAGAGAGGATCTCGAGGAGGTCAGAGCTCAGGGATTCGATATTGGGGCTGAGATTGAAGTTGCCAGGGCGGAGGAGAACAAAGCTCGGAGGTTGGCCTTTCCTGAGGAGGACTCCGATCACTCGGGGGAGTTTGAAGATGAGGACGATGCCGAGAATATGGCCTCCGATGAAGATTGAGTCATTTAGGTCCTTAGGTCGTTTGCTGCGTTCTTTTGATACCGCTTTTGGTTTTTGTATAAAGAACTTCCTTTTGGCAGAGTAGCCGCCTCTGTACAAAAAAATTGTAAATATAAATCTTTTTTCCTTTTGAAGTAAAATAGCCTTTCAAACTAAATAGATAGTTTGAATTTTAATCTCTGTTGAAATAGTTTGAATTTTAATCTCTGTTGCCTTCGGGCCTTGTGGGTAGTCCCATTTGCTTTATCGGGCTCGAACATCCTTCAGTTTAAATAGTCAAGTGTTCGTTTAAATTCGAAGAAATGAGTAGTTTTGCTCGAAATAATGTAGCATGTAGGCGTAATGGTCGAGTGAGTGCTTGCTCGAACTCGAAATAAAAGTAGCATATAGGCTTAGTAGTCGAGTGAATGATTTGCACTCGAAATAATGTAGCCTGTAGGCGTAATGGTCGAGTGAGTGCTTGCTTGAACTCGAAATAAATGTAGCCCGTAGTCTTAGTAGTCGAGTGAATGATTTGAACTCGATGTAATATAGCCCGTAGGCGTAATAGTCGAGTGAGTGCTTGCTCGAACTCGAAATAAAAGTAGCTCGTAGGCTTAGTAGTCGAGTGAATGATTTGAACTCGATGTAATATAGCTCGTAGGCGTAATAGTCGAGTGAGTGCTTGCTCGAGCTCGAAATAAAAGTAGCTCGTAGGCTTAGTAGTCGAGTGAATGATTCGAACTCGAAATAAAGTAGGTCGTAGGCGTAATGGTCAAAGTAGCCCGTAGGGTTAATGGTCGAGTGAGTGCTTGCTCGAACTCGAAATAAAAGTAGCATGTAGGCTTAGCAGTCGAGTGAATGATTCGAACTCGATACAATGTAGCTCGTAGGCGTAATAGTCGAGTGAGTGCTTGCTCGAACTCTAAATAAAAGTAGTCCGTAGGCTTAGTAGTCGAGTGAATTATTCGAACTCGAAATAAAGTAGCACGTAGGCGTAATGGTCAAAGTAGCCCACAGGCTTAATGGTCTAGTGAGTGCTTGCTCGAACTCGAAATAAAAGTAGCCCATAGGCTTAGCAGTCGAGTAAATGATTCGAACTCGATACAATGTGGCCCATAGGCGTAATAGTCAAAGTAGCCAGTCGGCTTAGTAGTCGAGTGAATGATTCGAACTCGAAATAATGTAGCTCATAGGCGTAATGGCCAAAGTAACCCGTAGGCTTAATGGTCGAGTGAGTGATTGCTCGAACTCGAAATAAAATTAGCCAGTAGGCTTAGCAGTCGAGTGAATGATTCGAACTCGATGCAATGTAGCCCGTAGGCGTAATAGTCGAGTGAGTGCTTTCTCAAACTCGAAATAAAATTAGCCCGTAGGCTTAGTAGTCGAGTGAATGATTCGAACTCGAAATAATGTAGCCCATAGGCGTAATGGTCGAGTGAGTGCTTGCTCGAACTCGATCCTGTTTGCATAATAAATCTTGAACATAGAATATCGGTAAAGAAGAGGGCTTTTTTTGCAAGTCATTATACATGTGTTCAAGTTTTGCGTCAAGGCTCGGGCCAACTACTTAAGTATGGTTCGTTTTGACCATTTGGCTCTTACAACGTTTCCTGTTGACATTGTTTGTCATGAAATAACAAAGTAACTTCTTTTGCACCGAACTTGATAATCATCACAGATGCGTTCAATGATAAAGCCCTCAGTATACGAGGTTGATTTTAAAGAGGCCTCGGATACTCAGCAATAGTATCGTTTCCGCTATATGTCTGGTATCGATCTTTGGTCGACTTTTGCTTCGTAGTTCTTTTCGTAACGGACCTAGAAATCAACTGGTCATCTTCGACCCTTATTTTAGATTGATATCGATTGTGCACATCGGTCCAAGTAATAGCTGGGTACTCAATCAGATTTTGCTTCAGCCGCCATAAAGCCATCTAGCTCCGCTCGTTTAGACCTTGAGTGAAAGCTTGAACAGCCCAATCATCTGTGACTAGTGGCATATCCATTCGTTCTATTTGAAAACGAGATACGAACTCCCTTAGCATCTCGTTATCCTTTTATATTACCTTGAACATGTCCGACTTTATGGTTTCGACCTTTATGGCTCCGGCATGTGCTTTTACGAAGCAATCTCCAAGCATAGCAAAAGAATTAATAGAGTTAGATGGTAAATTATGATAACATACCATTGCCCCATTTGACAGGGTTTCACCGAATATTTTTAATAATACATATTCGATCTCATCATCTTCCAAATCATTGCCCTTGATGGCATACGTGTAAGAAGTGACGTGCTCGTTGGGGTCAGTCGTTCCGTTATATTTGGGTATTTCGGGCATACGAAATTTTTTGGGGATTGGTTTTGGGGCTGCACTCAAGGGAAAAGGCTTTTGAATGAATTTTTTTCAAATCTAGCCCTTCTATCATTGGTGGAGCTCCCGGGATCTGATCGACCCTGGAATTATATGTTTCTACTTTTTTTATCGTTGGTTTCAACTCGTTTTGTGAGTTCCTCGAGCAATTTAGTAATTTCGGGAGTAGTCCCCGATTCTTGCTCATTTGACTTCACTATGGCTGGTTTCGTTCTGTGGGTGATTTCTCGAAGCGGACTAGGCTCCGGCCTGCTTTGTACCTGAGTTTGGCTCTGCAACTGAGCTATCGCTATTTGCTGGGCTTGTAACATCTCAAAAATCATCCGTAAGCTGACTCCGATCTCCTCCACGTTATGGGTGTCTCGAGCTACAGATCGAGTACCGCCCTGAATGCTTTTTTTCGGTTCGGAACGTTGGTTCGCCTCAAGAGCCACTTGTGAATTGACATCTAGCGGTACTTCGACTTGAGCTTCGGTGACATCGTTAATTTGCCTTCCGGCCCTGGGTATCAAGTTGTTGGTTTTATCTTGAAGGCCGACTTCGTAGTCGATAGGTAAAGCCATCAATCGAGGGTTTGCCATTGTTGATTTGAAGTTGTAAACTGGTGTATATTGCAGATTTGTATCAAACAACCACTGTTACCCTTTAGCCCCACGGTGAACGCCAAATTGTTTACCCGAAAAATTGGATAGAGTTAAATTTGTGTATGGTTCTAAGGATATGTGATATAATTTGATACAAATCGTATAGAGAAATAGAAATACGTGTATTCTTGACTATGAGAATGAGAATAGTGAGAAGAAGAACGAATAAGATAAAAGGAAATAAACACAAGGGATATCTTTCAATATGAGAAGAAATCTTTTGTTCCAATCTCCCTCTGCATATAATCAATCCCCCCTCTTTATAGTAGAGGGATCCTACTTTATATACAATAATAAAAAATACGTAGTGGAGAACCCATGATATATTGTCTTTTCCCTACTTCCTGCCAGGATTCTCTCCCTTAGTGCGGTTGTAACGGCCTTGTCTGTGAGCTTCGATACTAACTCGAACTCGATATCGGGTCGAGCCATTGGCCTTGACTCGAGCTCGATCCTAACTCGGAGTCTTGATATTCGGGGTGGGTGTTGGTCGGTCTTGCATCTCCGACAACCTTTTACCTCGTGGTTCGATTTGGTCATGGGCCCGATAATGATACCGAACTGATCCTTGATCGGACTTGGAGCTCGAATCCTGAAGCCCCTTTCTTCGGACCTCGACCTGACCTTACGTAGATACCTTTCGATCGAAGTATTTCCGTCTCGATCAGTCCGTACGACTGACTCAGTCGGTTCTGACCGTACACGGATAGTCTCGTCATTTCTCGAAAAAAGGATGTGGCGAGAAACGATATGATTTTCCAACAGCTCGATCAGATATATACTGACATTTACATCGATCTCGACCATGACGTATGTGATAGTTGTCCCATCGGTTCGGTTTTACCAAGGCATTTAATGTGTCAGACGGTGGTCGGACACCTCTGATATTGAACCGTTATTGCTTCAATCTATAAATAGTCTTTCCTTCTATCATTCATACTTTACGTCTTCAATCTTCTAATTTTTCTAAGTTCCTTTTCGTCTCTTCTGAGTTTTCTGCCTGTAAATCTGTGAGTTTTACTACAAACTCTTTCTTAAAACACCAAATACTTCTGTTCTTTGTTCACGAAATTTTAAATAGCAAAAACGTCTAAAATTGTTCCGCAAAAAGAGACCGCTTCTTCATCTCGACCTGCTGGTGGCGAGGATGTGGAAGAGCCCTGCCCTGAGGAATTCGTTTCGGTAGGGTGTTCGACTGTAGGCGATTTTAAAATTGAAAAACCTTCTCCGATACCAGGTCAGTGTGAGCCAGTGTCGAGGTATCAATGTTCAATTACCGAAAAAGTTCTCGATAAAGTCATATAAGAATGCAACTGGGATAATAAACTCGTAGTAATCTCATCGCCTGATGTATCAATTACTACCCACGTCGAAGGGTTCTTAAGTATTTACACTTATCCTTTCACGTTGGGACCTTTAGACCCTGTCATCGTTGCCTTTTGTAAGAGGTACGATGTGACCCTTGGTCAAATTCACCCTTCCTTTTGGAGGATAGTGATTCTTCTTCGATTTTTCTCGAGCAAGGTCGAGGGGCGTATCTTCACCCTCGATCATCTTATGCGTCTTTACAGTCCCTGACTTTATCGAGGAGGGTTGATCAAGCTTGCTCATCGAGCAACCAAAGCACCATTCTCGAGCATAGACGAGACCCGGGATCGGGGTTGGATGGGTCGTTTTGTTAGAATCAAAACCTCGGACTTGATCCCTGCCGATGACTTGCCATTTCCCGAGAAATGGAATATGAGTCGTGAGTGAACGTTTCTCTTTGCCCGTTTTGATTTTGTGATTGCCTTTTATTTTGTTGATCCATTTTTCTTTCCTTATCACAGCCGTAGCTCGAATGGCGGAATCGATCCCGGATCTTAGACAATGGGTCGAAAGTCTGGTGTTGCACAGACCGTACTCCGAGCGTGCTTGGGTCGAATTGTCGATTTGTCTCTTCATCGGTTTGTATTGTAAATCTCTCTCTTCCCTTTTATAGGACTCGTGAAAGATGTAGTCATGAGGCCCCCATCTGGTGGCGAAGAAGTTCCTGTCTTGAAGCAGGTAAAAGAAAGGAAGAGAAAAGACGTATCGGGCTCCCCGAGCTCGGAGAAGAAGAAACCGGCTAAGAGATCTCGAAAGCTGAAGGGGGGCTCTGGTGTTATGACTTTGGAAGTGGCCCGCCATTTAAGGGACGAGCCCGAAGAAGGAGAGGAGAATTTAGCCTGCGTACGGGCTAATGTTGTGATTCAACAATATTCCAATTTGATGGAAGCAAATCAGGGAACCTTGGCCATAATCCCAGAACAAGAAGAAGCCGATATTATCCCTTCTCGAACTAAGATGATTGAAAGAGACACCGAGGGTGGATCTTCTCGGGCAGTAGAAGATATTTCAAGGGATGAGTTTGGGATAGTTGACATTGGCGGATCCCCTCAGATTTCGGATGCCATGATTCAAGAGGTCGTCATGTTGGAGGATCGGTCCTATGAGGGTATTGAGGAATCGGCCGATATCCATGGTTTTTTGGAGGGGCTCAAGTCAGGGGCCTCGAAGGAGGTTACCAGTTTTGGTGGAATGCCGGTACCCGAAAAAGTGTCTTAGTCGGGTTCTACCGAGCTTTCATCGATTCATAAATTGGTGGACCGATTTCCAGCCCCGAGCATCTATCCCGGCCGAAGGCGGAAGATAGTGCTCTCCGTACCTGCGAATACCCGAATTTTTTCTTCCCCTGTGGGGATTGCCAGCTACCTACAGTCCTTGGCGACCGAAGAAGATCAATCAGTGATGATCCCGCCTGTCTTTTCAACGAGACCCAACATGCTTTGTATCGGGTAACTCTTATGGCGTTTTCATTGCTTCTTTTACACATAGAGTTGTAGGTAATTCTAATGTTTCTTCTTTTGTTTGCAGGCTTCGGTGTTGCATCACGAGGCCTTTCTTCGAATCCGGGAGGATCATGATGCCGAGGTTCGGAGCCTCACTGAGAAGAGTGACTCGTACAAGCTCCTTAGTGAAACACTTCGAGCAGATTTGACAGCGGCTCGGGAAGAGCATGAGGAGATGGCTGAGCACGTATTTCAAATGTTCCGTGATAGTGAAGATGAAAAAGAAATAACCATTAATGATCCGATTCTACAGGTTCAGCAGAGGATCGAGCAGATTAGACGGCTTAACTCACAAGTAAATGCGCTATTTGCCGAGGCAGAAGAATTTAAAAAGTGTACGGATATCCTTGCCTCGAAAAAGTAAGCCGTCGAAGCTCAGTTGGAATTGTCTGATGCCCAACTTCGATCGGCGAAAGAAAATGTTTTGGGACTGATCGAAAAGATGAAAGAACTTCAGTATCGGTTGGATTTGGCCACTTCAGATAAAGCAGATTTGGCCAAAGAACTTGAAGTGGCCAGATCTGAGGTGATCGAAGCCAATGAAAGAGCTGATGCCAAAGTGGCTCAATTCAGGATCGATGTCGAGGTTAACCAAGCCAAAGCTGATAGCATGGTCGACCATGAAAAATGACAAGCTTGGAGAGAGGATCTCGAGGAGGTCAGAGCTTAGGGATTCGATATTGGGGCTGAGATTGAAGTCGCCAGGGCGGAGGAGAACAAAGCTCGGAGGTTGGCCTTTCCTGAGGAGGACTCCGATCACTCGGGGGAGTTTGAAGATGAGGACGATGTCGAGAATATGGCCTCCGATGAAGATTGAGTCATTTAGGTCCTTAGGTCGTTTGCTGCGTTCTTTTGATACCGCTTTTGGTTTTTGTATAAAGAACTTCCTTTTGGGAGAGTAGCCGCCTCTGTACAAAAAAATTGTAAATATAAATCTTTTTTCCTTTTGAAGTAAAATAGCCTTTCAAACTAAATAGATAGTTTGAATTTTAATCTCTGTTGAAATAGTTTGAATTTTAATCTCTGTTGCCTTCGGGCCTTGTGGGTAGTCCCATTTGCTTTATCGGGCTCGAACATCCTTCAGTTTAAATAGTCAAGTGTTCGTTTAAATTCGAAGAAATGAGTAGTTTTGCTCGAAATAATGTAGCATGTAGGCGTAATGGTCGAGTGAGTGCTTGCTCGAACTCGAAATAAAAGTAGCATATAGGCTTAGTAGTCGAGTGAATGATTTGCACTCGAAATAATGTAGCCTGTAGGCGTAATGGTCGAGTGAGTGCTTGCTTGAACTTGAAATAAATGTAGCCCGTAGTCTTAGTAGTCGAGTGAATGATTTGAACTCGATGTAATATAGCCCGTAGGCGTAATAGTCGAGTGAGTGCTTGCTCGAACTCGAAATAAAAGTAGCTCGTAGGCTTAGTAGTCGAGTGAATGATTTGAACTCGATGTAATATAGCTCGTAGGCATAATAGTCGAGTGAGTGCTTGCTCGAGCTCGAAATAAAAGTAGCTCGTAGGCTTAGTAGTCGAGTGAATGATTCGAACTCGAAATAAAGTAGGTCGTAGGCGTAATGGTCAAAGTAGCCCGTAGGGTTAATGGTCGAGTGAGTGCTTGCTCGAACTTGAAATAAAAGTAGCATGTAGGCTTAGCAGTCGAGTGAATGATTCGAACTCGATACAATGTAGCTCGTAGGCGTAATAGTCGAGTGAGTGCTTGCTCGAACTCTAAATAAAAGTAGTCCGTAGGCTTAGTAGTCGAGTGAATTATTCGAACTCGAAATAAAGTAGCACGTAGGCGTAATGGTCAAAGTAGCCCATAGGCTTAATGGTCTAGTGAGTGCTTGCTCGAACTCGAAATAAAAGTAGCCCATAGGCTTAGCAGTCGAGTAAATGATGCGAACTCGATACAATGTGGCCCATAGGCGTAATAGTCAAAGTAGCCAGTCGGCTTAGTAGTCGAGTGAATGATTCGAACTCGAAATAATGTAGCTCATAGGCGTAATGGCCAAAGTAACCCGCAGGCTTAATGGTCGAGTGAGTGATTGCTCGAACTCGAAATAAAATTAGCCAGTAGGCTTAGCAGTCGAGTGAATGATTCGAACTCGATGCAATGTAGCCCGTAGGCGTAATAGTCGAGTGAGTGCTTTCTCAAACTCGAAATAAAAGTAGCCCGTAGGCTTAGTAGTCGAGTGAATGATTCGAACTCGAAATAATGTAGCCCATAGGCGTAATGGTCGAGTGAGTGCTTGCTCGAACTCGATCCTGTTTGCATAATAAATCTTGAACATAGAATATCGGTAAAGAAGAGGGCTTTTTTTGCAAGTCATTATACATGTGTTCAAGTTTTGCGTCAGGGCTCGGGCCAACTACCTAAGTATGGTTCGTTTTGACCATTTGGCTCTTACAACGTTTCCTGTTGACATTGTTTGTCATGAAATAACAAAGTAACTTCTTTTGCACCGAACTTGATAATCATCACAGATGCGTTCAATGATAAAGCCCTCAGTATACGAGGTTGATTTTAAAGAGGCCTCGGATACTCAGCAATAGTATCGTTTCCGCTATATGGCTGGTATCGATCTTTGGTCGACTTTTGCTTCGTAGTTCTTTTCGTAACGGACCTAGAAATCAACTGGTCATCTTCGACCCTTATTTTAGATTGATATCGATTGTGCACATCGGTCCAAGTAATAGCTGGGTACTCAATCAGATTTTGCTTCAGCCTCCATAAAGCCATCTAGCTCCGCTCGTTTAAATCTTGAGTGAAAGCTTGAACAACCCAATCATCTGTGACTAGTGGCATATCCATTCGTTCTATTTGAAAACGAGATACGAACTCCCTTAGCATCTCGTTATCCTTTTATATTACCTTGAACATGTCCGACTTTATGGTTTCGACCTTTATGGCTCCGGCATGTGCTTTTACGAAGCAATCTCCAAGCATAGCAAAAGAATTAATAGAGTTAGATGGTAAATTATGATAACATACCATTGCCCCATTTGACAGGGTTTCACCGAATATTTTTAATAATACATATTCGATCTCATCATCTTCCAAATCATTGCCCTTGATGGCATACGTGTAAGAAGTGACGTGCTCGTTGGGGTCAGTCGTTCCGTTATATTTGGGTATTTCGGGCATACGGAATTTTTTGGGGATTGGTTTTGGGGCTGCACTCAAGGGAAAAGGCTTTTGAATGAATTTTTTTCAAATCTAGCCCTTCTATCATTGGTGGAGCTCCCGGGATCTGATCGACCCTGGAATTATATGTTTCTACTTTTTTATCGTTGGTTTCGACTCGTTTTGTGAGTTCCTCGAGCAATTTAGTAATTTCGGGAGTAGTCCCCGATTCTTGCTCATTTGACTTCACTATGGCTGGTTTCGTTCTGTGGGTGATTTCTCGAAGCGGACTAGGCTCCGGCCTGCTTTGTACCTGAGTTTGGCTCTGCAACTGAGCTATCGCTATTTGCTGGGCTTGTAACATCTCAAAAATCATCCGTAAGCTGACTCCGATCTCCTCCACGTTATGGGTGTCTCGAGCTACAGATCGAGTACCGCCCTGAATGCTTTTTTTCGGTTCGGAACGTTGGTTCGCCTCAAGAGCCACTTGTGAATTGACATCTAGCGGTACTTCGACTTGAGCTTCGGTGACATCGTTAATTCGCCTTCCGGCCCTGGGTATCAAGTTGTTGGTTTTATCTTGAAGGCCGACTTCGTAGTCGATAGGTAAAGCCATCAATCGAGGGTTTGCCATTGTTGATTTGAAGTTGTAAACTGGTGTGTATTGCAGATTTGTATCAAACAACCACTGTTACCCTTTAGCCCCACGGTGAACGCCAAATTGTTTACCCGAAAAATTGGATAGAGTTAAATTTGTGTATGGTTCTAAGGATATGTGATATAATTTGATACAAATCGTATAGAGAAATAGAAATACGTGTATTCTTGACTATGAGAATGAGAATAGTGAGAAGAAGAACGAATAAGATAAAAGGAAATAAACACAAGGGATATCTTTCAATATGAGAAGAAATCTTTTGTTCCAATCTCCCTCTGCTTATAATCAATCCCCCCTCTTTATAGTAGAGGGATCCTACTTTATATACAATAATAAAAAATACGTAGTGGAGAACCCATGATATATTGTCTTTTCCCTACTTCCTGCCAGGATTCTCTCCCTTAGTGCGGTTGTAACGGCCTTGTCTGTGAGCTTCGATACTAACTCGAACTCGATATCGGGTCGAGCCATTGGCCTTGACTCGAGCTCGATCCTAACTCGGAGTCTTGATATTCGGGGTGGGTGTTGGTCGGTCTTGCATCTCCAACAACCTTTTGCCTCGTGGTTCGATTTGGTCATGGGTCCGATAATGATACCGAACCGATCCTTGATCGGACTTGGAGCTCGAATCCTGAAGCCCCTTTCTTCGGACCTCGACCTGACCTTACGTAGATACCTTTCGATCGAAGTATTGCCGTATCGATCAGTCCGTACGACTGACTCAGTCGGTTCTGACCGTACACAGTATTAATTTGCCTTTTTAAGAAAATAATGATATGATTATTTACTCCTTTACATAGGTGAAAGAACAATCGAGAGGGACTTTATAATAGTAATTGTGCTTCACGAAGATAAATAAAAAATTATTATAACAACAATAAAAGGGCGAATGATGTAGAAGGCATGGCACTTTGAAATATATAAAAATGCTATTCTTTGCTGCTCTTTTCTTTTTCTTAGTTTTGATTCGTCAAGTTTCATGTAATGTAAAAGATCAACTAAATAGAAATTGAAATGTTAGCTCTAGAACTAAAATCAGCATAGAGGAAGGCAATTTGTTTCATATGGACACCTTATTATTAATAATAATAATAATACTAATAGTAATAATAATGATATAATAATTATAACGTAGTTAAAACGAGAATATTCCATTACAAAGTTCTAAATTGTATCGCGGACTCACAGTTAAAATAGATGGAGGCAGTACAAGGACAATAATACTCTCACAAACGACTCAAATTTAAGTTAACTTTTTTAAGAAAAAAAGGGTTTGATTTACCCCTCTACTTTCAAAAAATATTCTATATTAACTTCCGTTATGCTTTGAAAACAAAATATACCCTACTGTTATAATACTTATCATATATACCCCTATTTTTAGTGGAGATCCAACATGGCTATTAAAATCCATAAGTAATCTTATATTTAGCTAAGGTGGAAGCCATATTCAAGTCATCTCAACACCCTAGTGTCTGAAATTCGCTAAACTTCAAACAAATTTTGTAACTTCGATTATATATGTCTAAAATTTATTCTGAAATGACTAAACTTAAATTTTTTATAAACTTCATCTGCGGCTTAAATAGGAGTCTCAAAATCGGCTATATGTGCACTTGCCCGAACAGAAACCTGAAGTTGTTTTGCGACTCAATAGCGGGTTGTGTCTAGATTGAGTCTAAGAATATGGGCTTTAACCAAATGGACCAAGGCCCAAGAAACATCCAAAATCTTCAAAGTGTGGTCAATATCAAGAAACAAACCCGTATAATCATCCAACTCTCTCGCTTGAGGTTTTTAGCATCGAACTCATTATATTTTTAAAGTAATAGAGTCATATCTACTATTTTTTTGTAATTTTAATTAATTTTTACACATAAATTTATATATCCCGTCCAAAATTACAAGTTCAATTGAACATGTCATTAGAATACTACATCGCCCCCGCTTACCCCCCCAACAAGAGCATCCGAGACTTCAACCAACCACTCAAGCAATTAGCCATTGTCAGAAGCAAAACTTTGTCCAATAATATGAAACAAAAATAGCCTAAGGAATATGCTTACGACTTCTACGAATAATCACTTGCTATTTTGTGACTAGTCTCAGCATCCAAAGAGACATGGTTAGTCAACTTGAGTTTATTATACTATCTAAGAAAATGACTGATCTCCTACCTACAAAATATTTTAAGCCAAAAACACTTTCTCTGTGTGATAAAGTAATAATTTTTTAAAAGCAAAAAACTGCAAAAATGTGTCTCAGGTCCACGTTCATAGTGCTTGAAGCGATGCGAGCATGCTTCTTTGAAGTGGAGTGCACAAGTTACAAAACATTTAAAAAAGAAGAAGATATTTAGCACTATATTGACCAAATTGCAGTTAAAATTACTAACTTTATCATGCAACTTACCTTGATATTAATCTAACTCCTCAAAGTAGAGATTAAAAAAATGATCGTATGTCATCATTAAGGTTACTTTGTGCACACCAATGTTGTTAAAAGCTTGCTTAAGCCCTGAAGCTTAGTGAAGTTCAGATCGTGCGCTTCACCTCGTTAATTGGCACTTTAGTGTTTCACCGATGGGTCTATCAACAACGTATTTATACATATAGTCTTTCTATTCTTTTGTCCAAATAATTAGTTTGTGTTTATTATTACATTTTCTTGCATTACATTTCTATTTTTTATTTTTTTCTCATTGGTGCTTTTTTATTTATACTAAAGCTCACGCTTAACCAATAAAGCGACGACCCCTCGTTTCTTGTCACTGCTTAAAGCAAGCGACGAAGCAATGACTTTCAATAACACAGGATAAAGGTAAGTCCTTATTATTCATGACAATAACATCCAAGAAATGGCTGAAACAACCTAGGCTTGAGACACAAAAACTTCAATAACAGTTTTGCTAAGCCAAGTAATGTTGAAGATGATAAATAGATGAAGAAGATAACTACGATATAACAACAACAACCCAATATAATCCCACTAGTGGGGTCTGAGGAGGGTAGTGTGTACGAAAGTCTTACTACCCACCCTGAGGTAGAGAGGCTGTTTCCGATAGACCCTCGACTCCTTTCCTCCAAGAACTTCCCGCCTTGCTCTTGGAGTGACTCGAACGCACAACCTCTTGGTTGGAAGTGAAGGGTGCTTACCACTAGAGCAACCCACTCTTGTCCGCAAGATAACTACGATACAATTACAATGAAAAGTATAGGGGTAGGAGGAGTGGAAATAACAGTAGAATTTAGGACATGTCGTAAATCATCGATGGAATCAAGTTCCCCACCTATGTTACAGTTAAATTGGGTTGATATAAATCAGGAAAATATACTTCATATACAGTCACTGCTATGTTGACCATCAACCAAATATATATACTAAGAAGCCTTTAACCTGCAACTTACCATGTTACAAATTGACTAAAAAGGATTCGCTTTATATAGCCAGTATGAAATTGTTTCTACGTATTTTTATTAAGCGCAGACATCGGGTTCAAAAGAATAAGTTGGAAAGAAAAAAGAAACTCAGAGAAATTGTTATACTGCTGCAATACAATGAACAATGTTAGATACATACTCCATAGCATCTAGCAAAGGGGCATAAATATCCTACTGATACACAAAGAAAGTAATTTCTGAAATTAAAAAAACTTATCAGATTCACACATTTAATCCACTAGTCTCTAACCTATTCTACGCCACATTCACGAGGGTTATCATAGTCAAAAAGATTCAAACTTCCAAGAAAAAAACTTCGAATTGGGAGGGCGATCCTCCCGGTGAACTGATCATTTTCACCCAAAAATTTAGATACCTGAAGCAGGCATATATTACAGAAAGTTCTTTCAAAGAACTCACATTGCCCAAAATCTCAAGACTATACTGCACTTGTTTTGTCTTAAATGGTGGAAAATCTCTTTTCATCCCAATTCAATTGAACAGAGATGTTTGACCCTAACCAATCTAAGTGCAATGACTACTTACTGACTGCAACAATGATGGAATAAACTCATACATATCTTTTTTCAGAAGAGACACACCACTACTCATCTATAAAAAAGCAAGACTTTTAGTTGCAACCATCACAATCATATACCTTCTGCCAATCAGAGCCACATTCTACCAAGTACTATAGTTTCACTGGCATGTAACACAATGTGCAACAGCAGAAATATTCACAATCCCAAATCCTCAAAATCACACTGTACTCAACCAAAGTTTTGATCTTTTACTCCCAACTTAATTCAATTAAACACAAAAGACACAGAAAAATAACAAGGACGTATTCTTGAACCTCAATTTGGGCAGCATTATCAGAAATGACAACATACATTCATAAAATACAATTCAATAAAACTCATCACAGTAAAACATTCCAAACACATAAAAGAGGAAACATTCCAAAAACCACAATTATAAGTAACGGACAACCTGGTGCACTAAGCTCCCGCTATGCGCAGGATTCGGGAAGGGCTGGACCATAAGGGTCTTGTACGCAATCCTGCATTTCTGCAAGAGGTTGTTTCTACAGCTCGAACCCGTGACCTCCTGGTCACATGGCATGGCAACAACTTTACCAGTTACACCGAGACTCCCTTAAAAAAAACAGATTTATAACTAAGCTTCATAATCTCCAAAAAAACAAGTGTATTATTCAGTATTAAGTAAAACTTAAAAACCAAGATTTAGCCTCAGAAATTAAAAAACCTTCTAAAGAGCCTTGAGGATATCCTCAGCACTGCTAACATTAAAAGCCCCACCTTCCTCTAAATTCAAGATTTTAACAACCCCATCTTCTACAAGCATAGAATACCTTCTAGACCTAATACCAAGACCAATAGGCTTATCACTAAGGTCAAGTTCACAACCTATAGCTTTAGTAAACTCCAAATTTCCATCACTCAACATCAACACCTCATCATTAATACCCAAATTCTCTTTCCAAGATTTCATTACAAATGCATCATTGACTGAGATACAAGCAATTGTGTCAACCCCTTTTGACTTAAGCTCCTTAGATTTTTCCACGAAACCCGGAAGGTGTTTTTGTGAACAGGTTGGTGTAAATGCACCTGGGACAGCTAAAAGAACAACCTTTTTGCCATGTGTGAGGTCAGAGATTAAAAGGGTCTTGAGTTCATCGGATGAATCGAAGTAAGAAAGTGTAGAATTGGGGAGTTTGTCACCAACGGATATGGTGGCGGAGATTCTTGAAATGGTGGAGTGTTTGAGAGAGTGTAAGGGGTGGAGGGGTTGTTTGAATTTGAGTGGGAGAGGAGAGAAATGGGAAGAGGAGGTGAAAAGATTGGATCTTTTTGGGGAAAGAAGAGATAAGGATTTTGGGGTTGAGGATTTTAGGAGTTTTGAGAGGGTGAAGGAAGCAGCAGTGGTGGCAGTGGCAGCCATTGTTTGAGCTCTGTGTGTGTGTGTTGGAAGAAAATGAGGAGTTGTAGAAGATTATGATGTGCGGCTTATGACCTTAAGACTAGGCTTTTGTTTGGCTTTTTGGACACTTTTTTGGGGACAGAAGAAACTATGAAAGGGTTGGTTTTTGAAGAGGTGGCAAAGATTGTAGTGGGGAGGTTGACACTTGGCCTTGATCCCTTACTTTCTGTTAATAATTAATTGCATATAAGAATCCTGGTTTATAGAGGAGAATAAATAGACTGGTTTGAATAACAAATTAGAAAATAAATAGGAATACACAATAGCCACCCTTAAAATAATAATCCAAATATATATATATTAGAGTGGGGTGAGTAAGAGAGAGACTCGCATCTAGTGTTTTATGTAATAAGAACGTGCCATCTAAACTTAAAAGATAAGTTTTACAGAACGGTTGTTAGATCGACTATGTTGTATGGGGCAAAGTGTTGATCAGTTAAGAACTCTCATGTCCAAAGATGAAAGTAACAGAAATGAGGATGTTGAGATAGATGTGCGGGCATATCAGGATTAATAAAATTAGAAATAAAAATATTCGGGCCATCGTAAGAGTGGCTCCAGTGGAGGACAATATGTGAAAAACGAGGCTTAGATGGTTTGAGCATGTGAAGAAGAGAAGCACATATGCCAGGAGGTGCGAGAGGTTGGTCTTGGTGGGTCTGAGAAGAGGTAGAGAGATGCCAAAAAAGCATTGGGGAGAGGTGACTAGGCAGGTTATAGCGTTGCTTCAACTTACTGAGGACACGACCCTTGATAAAAATGTATGGAGGTCGAGAATTAAGGTAGAGGGTTAGTAGGTCGTCGAGAGTATTTTTTGGTCATTACGGTAGTAGTAGTAGTAGTAGTGTTGGCCTTGTATTCTATTATTGTTAGATTTCTATTACTACATGTTATTCCTTTCGCTTTGTTTTCTTATTATCTTGTTGTTAGTACTACTCAAATCTATTACTTTCTTTCCATTTTTCCTTGAGTCGAGGGTCTATCTGAAACAACTTCTCTATCTTTAAAGTGGGGGTAAGGTATGCGTACGCACTATCCTTTTCAAACCCCGCTTGTGGTATTACACTGGGTTTGTTAGTTGTATATTAATGTATAACATATAAATAACATTTTATACATAATTAATATATATAATTCATATATTTGACTAGCGATTGTAATTATTTTTGGCAAGCTAAGAGTGTTTAAAGCCCAAATAAATAAAGAGGCACTCACTACACATTGGTGATGTACTAGGGTGTTCGTCGATCAGTACGGTACGATATTTTAATATTTCGGTTCGGTATTCAGTTTCTATACCAATACCGTACCTAACTAAATTCGGTATGGTTTGGTTTATTTCCTTTCGGTTTCGGTTTACTCGGTTCGGTAACTTCGGTTTATTAGGTTTGAATACTAACTAGTGGATAGCGTTATAAACTGTAATATTCTTAATTAAAGTATTCAAAAGTACAAAACTCAAAACGTTTGTTGACAAAAGTTTTGTCCAAAACCAGCAAATATCAACCCAGAGAGAGAAAAATGTACATAAATGAATAAATTTGATCATTAGAAATGTCTTGTTACTTGCTTAGAGTTAATTGATGAACTTAGAGAATAAAAAAAAGTAAAATTTTAGATTTTTTATATTTATGTAATTAATAATTGTGTAATATAATATATATTTTGGTACGGTATCAGTATTTCGGTATTTTATTTTAAAATATTAAATACTATACCTAATATCAATTTTTTTTAAAACATAAACCAAATACCATATCGAATACCAAATACCAAAATTTTTGATTTCAGTATTTACCACAATATGCACAGCCCAACGAGGTACAACAGGAGGTCCAAATGAGCAAAAATGAAACTTGGTAGGTGATATTAGAATATTACGGATTAATGTTTTCTTTAATTTTATTTCGAATTTTAGTATTCAGTTTTGTCTAAATGTTTAAAAAAAGGGTTATATATATTTGGAATATATACCTATAATGGAAGCTTTATAAAGAGATTGAAATGAATTACTAAAATCCTGCATAATTTGAATAGACGTGATTATGACCTTTTGCTCGCTCTTTTGGCAGGGCAGTTAGGTTAAAAATTGCACGGGTCGCCCTATTTGGTCGTCCCTATTTAATTTATATTTACTTTTTAATTTTTTTTAAACTTATACCCACTATTGAAACAACTTGAGGCATTCTTCTTCTTCTTCGGGAGTGAATTTATATGGTTTTTGTGACCATATTTTAAGGTAGTTTATGATATTTTACAATGGTGAGCTGTTGTGGCACTTTATTTTTTACTATTGCTTAAGCTTTTTCTTTTTCTTTTTTTAATTACAAAATGGGTTTGTTAGATTTATTGTTGTTTTGGCAAATTGATGATTGTGGTTTGTTCTTGATGATATTTGGAGGTTATGTTTTAAATTTGAGCTCATTTGAAGTAGATTTAGGTATTAAATAGTATATTGGATTGTTAAAATTCGAAGAACAAATTTCTGTTTCTCGATAATTTACACTTCAGACTTATTTGGCCTTAAGTGCATAAAAACGTTAATTGCACTTCAGACCTTTTGGCCTTAAGTGCATCTGAAGTGTAATTTTTCACTTCAGACTTATTTGCCTTAAGTGTAGGAAAATATTTGTTGCACTTTAGACCTTTTGGCCTTAAGTGCATCTGAAGTAGGGGTGTCAATGGATATTTAAAAACTGACTAAACCGATCGAGCCGTACCATACCAGTCCGATTTTCAAGTTTCTTTTAATAAAATCGCATGTTTTAATATAAATCTATAACTGTGCCGATAATTATGGTAGGTTTTTTATTTTATGAAAATAAACCGAAAAATACCGAACCATATCGAATAAATTTAGATGTAAAAAATATATTTATATATTACGTTTAAAAATAACAAAGCATTAAATTCTTTCTTGGGCTGTGGATTTATGAAAACGGTTACAAGCCAACAAGTAAACTCAAAATCCTAATTTCCAAACTTATTATACTATTGAAATTAAATTATTTGTAACATATTCACGAGCAAGACACAAGGTATTATAATAATTATGAGTAGCAAACTACAATGTATTGAATATGTTTCATTTAGTATGATTTAGATTTATTTTTTTGAAATATTTAATCTTCTATAGACTTTATTCTTGAGTCCCAACTTGGTTCATATCTTTCAACTCGTGTGATTTATATTTTCTTTGTCTTTGATTAGTTTCTTTTACACTGCTATAGAATAATTGATGGATCTATACTCTGACCATCTTTCATGTTTTCTTAATTCATCATCCTTTGAACAATAAAAATATCCAGGGAGTTTTGTGAAGTCCTATAAAAGTATGTTGGTTATGGCATTCTACTTCTACTAGTGACTTTTATATGACACTAAACAAATAACCGAAAAATAACCGAATCATACCGATACCGATACCGAATAGAAACCGACATGATTGGCACGGTTTTAGAAAGTCTAATTTTGGTTGTAAATAGTAGAATTAACCGAAAAATAGTATGATATAAATTTTATAAAATAACCGGCCAAACCAAACCATTGACACCCCTAATCTAAAGTGTAATTTTTCACTTCAGACTTATTGGCCTTAAGTGCATGAAACCATTGGTTGCACTTCAGACCTATTTGGCCTTAAGTGCACCTGGAGTGTAATTTTTCAATTTAGACTTATTGGCGTTAAGTGTAGGAAAATATTTGTTGCATTTCAGACCTTTTGGCCTTATGTGTATCTGAAGTGCAATTTTTCACTTCAGACTTATCGGCCTCAAGTGCATGAAACCATTGTTGCACTTCATATCTATTTGCCTTAAGTGAATCTGAAGTACAATTTTTTCACTTCAGACTAACTTTTTTTGACTTCAGACTCGATAAGTCTGAAGTTGATCGTAAAATGGGTAGGTTTGCAAACTTTGAAAAGTGGATATAGATTAAATTGTGATCCTAAAATCGGGTATAGATGCAAAAGCTAGTCTCTACAAATGATGTTGAGCCCAATGGGTCTTCTTTTGCACACATTCTATGCCCACCAGTAGCAGTCCAAAGTTCAAAGTCCTTAATCATGGTCCAAATCTAAATACTAAATTTTAGTGTTGACAATGACATAATTGGACAAGCAAAAGTCTCATTTTTAAGGTGTAGCAAACGAGTAATAACAGGAAAAAAGTAGTAGTAAGTAGCATTACTAGTAGTAGAAAGCATTATTAAATGTGATAGAAACAACATCGCATGATTGTTTGAGTGGTTTTATCATTATTGACAGGGGCGGCGTGTACACATTGTCCATGAAGTGTTACGGGATGATTTGTGAAATTTTTTACTAGATATTTATAAAAAATGTTTGAAAAACACATCAAAAAAGATACCACTTATCTTTTCTTCAAGTTGTGACAATGATTATAAAAATCCTAAGTACGCAAGTGTTAGTGGAGGCAATCAGAGTGTTATATATATTCCATTTACTCAATCTTATGCCATAAGTAGATGTTTGTTTGGTGAGATGGAGTATTGGTCAATCATTAAACCTTGGCACAACCTGTCCATACTTGGCAAAATTAGTGAATGATCTTTTCTGATTTCATGCTTTTATACCAGTTTTCACTTCCATATCAATTGTTGGTCATATGTCCCTTTCAATCAACCATTAGCTGAAACAATAAATGGTAGAAAAATGGAAACATATCTCTGAAACTTTTACACTGTATTGAAACCAAGTACATCTGAGAAGGAAAGCAAAAACAGAAAAAAAGCAACAGATTCAGCTACTACTTTGTGCCTCTTAGCACTAGTCATTATCCCTTTTACTTTCTTGTTTCTTTCTTTTACCTATCTTCTATGTGTGCTGCTGCATTTAACAATAGGACTGTTTTGTTCTACTGTATAGCACTTCACTCTCTGGAATATACACAAAGAAAACAAACAAGATTCGAGCCACGGCTCAAATCCTTTTATGCTTTGAACCTAAAAGAATAACCAACTTTTCTTCTTTTTACAAATGAAAAAAAAAAACACCCAAAAGCAAGAAAATGGAGGAGAATTAAACTGCAGAGGCGCAACGCCACTGAAAACGCCACTTCTTTTTGTGCTACGGAGTGGAGCACAGGGCGAAAAGCTCAAGATTCATACCCTAAAATCAGTTCACGAACACCCTCTAAGAGTTAGGCACGAATGTGCCAACGTAACCAAATCCCACTATGAAGAAAGCAAATGCTTGAATGAAGAGGTAAAGGAAATAGTGATTATTTCCGAAGGCAATGTCATAACATCCACAGAAGAAGAGGTACGCACCAGCAGCAAGCTCTAACAAATGAATCCTGTCGATAATACAACAATAGGAAAGTTTAGTCATACAAATTGTTCAAGAAATTGAGTTGCTTAAGTCTTCAAAAATCTCATACAGTCGTATCTTTCTATAACAACATTCTTATATAACAGTTATTCATTATAAAAGCTAAATTTTTGTCAGAATTTATTTTTATGTTATATTATAATATATGTTCTCTATAATAGCACTTCACTATAGCAGCCAAAAAATATCGGAACAAATGAGGCTGTTATAAAAAAAGTTTAACTCATATTTGTAAGATGAGATATAATTACCTGTCGCCAAGCCTCATTCGATGTTTTCTAAATGCTTTGGCAGCTGATTTTAACTTGAGAGCGTCTCCTAATTTCTCGGTCACAATCCATTCATTTACTCTTCCTGCCTCCAACAAGCCGATGAAGGTGGCCTTTGTTCGATGTAGTGACATAACATTCTCAAAAAGGATCCAAAATACCAGCAAATGGAGTGACCTGTTTTCAATTCAGGATAAGCAAAACCTCAACATTTCAAGATTTCGTAACCAAATGACAAATTAGTAAGATAATGTTTGATCCTTGAATGGCAATCAAGGCATATTTATCAAGTAGTTGCTAATGCATGTTTGAATATTTAATGATCTTAAAATCTAATGTATCATGTAAACTTTCAACTGTTAGGATCATAGCCATATCAAGTAAGCGAAGAGCGATGTAACAACAACAACAACAACCCCAGTGTAATCCCACAAGTGAGATCTGGGGAGGATAATGTGTACGCAGACCTTATCCCTACCTCGTAAAGGGAGAGAGGCTGTTTCCGATAAATCCCGGCTCAAGGACAGCATAGTCACAACAGAGTTGAAAACAAATATGGTATTAAAAAAGCCATGGAAACAAGGAAGTAATAACAACAAGATAATAAGATAACAAGCAAAGGAAATAACATGTACTAACAGCAAGATAATAAGATAACAAGCAAAACAAAATAACAGGTACCACTAAAAATCTTAGTAAGAAAATACGAGAATAATATTAATAGTACAGATATGGAAAAAAATACGCACAACTACCCCCTAACTCTCTATCCTGATTCTCGACCTCCGCACTAAGTGAAGGGCGATCTAATACAAGTATAAGGTAAACTGACCTTGGAGTTCCAACTGCATTGAGTAGTGTTATGATAGCAGGAATGTAAACAGCTCCCCATTTCGGAACTTCAACTTCAGGCACTAATACAGTGGCGGGTAATACTACAACGTAGAATACGAAAGTAACGATATGAGCTATGACCTTCCGCACAAAGAAGAAGCTGTAAATCACATGAACCTTCTTCCACAAAGACACTTTCTGCAAGCAAACAAAGTCAATAAAAATGTTCAATGTGTACTTAGATACTATGCAGTTAGTTGGCTAAGAAATTGAAATATGGCAATGGTAATTTAGGAGTTACCTTATTTCTTACAATCTCCATAAACATCTTCCTGAAGAGATTTGCTGGACCACATGACCAACGATGTTGTTGATAACGATAGGCCTTGAACGTACTTGGTAATTCATTTTTTACCTATATGATCGAATGAGCACGTTACATGTTATATTAACAGCAGCGACTTTGACGTTACTAGATGTGATTTACTCTGTTTGTATAGTACTAAGTACATGATAACTAAATCACTATATAGTATAGCATTTATTTATTATTTCGAGACAACAATAACAACAAAAGGGCAGTTCGGTGCACTAAGTTCCCACTATGCACGGAATCGTAGCATAAGGGTCTATCATACGCAACCTTGCCCTGCACTTCTGCAAGAGGCACGGCTCGAACCGGTGACCTCCTGGTCACATGACAACAGCTTTACTAGTTATGCCAACAACAACAACAATAACAATAACAAACCCAGTAAAATCCACAAGTGGGGTCTGGAGAGGATAGTGTGTATGCAGACCTTATATCCACCTTGAGAAGATAGAGTGGGAGTTTCCGATAGACCCTCGTCTCAAAAAAAGATTTATCATTTTGAGACAACGGATAAGAAATGTCAGATGGGGGGAAATATGTACCATGAGAGAACTAAGGTACAAGAATTTCCAGCCCTTGAGACTAGCACGGACAGCGAGGTCCATATCCTCAACTGTTGTTCTGTCTTTCCAACCTCCAGCCTCATCTATTGCAGCAATTCTCCAAACACCTGCAGTCCCTGTGTTTTTGTTCCACATACAACTTTCAGTATATAGGTTTATTGGACCACACATAATTCACAGAACAAGCTAAATTAATATTTTCTTGGACCATTGCTAAACTAGATATTCAGTGTGATCCAATAAATGGGGTCTGGGGAGGGTGGGGTGTATGCGGATCTTACCATATCTTTTGTGAGGTAAAAAGGTTGTTTCTGATAAACCATCGGCTCAAGAAAAGCATTTTCAAAACAAATTTGAAGTAATGCTTAATAAATATGTTATTAACTTGTCCAGTTCATTGGATCTAAAGTTATGAACATGGTTTAGGAAAGAAATTCCCAACATTGCAGCATACACAAGTTTCTTGAAACTGGGGAAATTTTTTTGTTCCATTTTCAAGAAACATGTTAGATTAAGTCCATGTCATGTTTGTAATTTCATGAGAGTTTGTCTCCCAAAACATAATACTACTCCCTCCGCTCCCTCTTACTAGTCGACATGTTTCACTTTTCGAGAGTCAAACTACATGAATTTTGACCAAAATTTTAATATATATTTATACAATATTGGTATGAAAAAAATTGCAAGTTATAATACTTTTCGTAAAGTTTTCGAATATTCAAATTTAACTTTAAAATATTAAAATAATCTAATCCAATTTAGCTTAAAAAATTAATCAAATGGACGCTCAAGAAGCAAAACGAGACAAGTAAATGGGAACAGAGGGAGTACTAATTTAGACATATTTTCAAAAAATATGTTGACCCTTAACTTGCTTGTGATTTCAAAAGGGTTTGTAATCAAAACAATAATTATAGTACTCTCTTCGTTCACTTTTACTTGGCACGTTTTGACTTTTCACGCCCTTTAAGAAATAATAAATGAAGTATATAAGTTATCATGATACCCATATTAATTGATGCATATTTTATTGGATTTAAGAAAATGATTTGAAATGAGTAATAAATACTGTGAGTATAACAGGAAAAAAAATTGTCTTCTCTTGATATACGTAAAGTAACAAGTAAAATTAAAATTCTATTTCTAGTATACATGACAAGTAAAAGTGATCGAACGGAAGAATAAAATTAGTTCAAAGTGAAGGAAGAGTAATTAATATGGAGAATTAATACCATTAAATCCGAAAAAAGCATGGGTGGCAGAGCCCACTTCTTGCTCCACAGTGAAATGGTAATCCAAAGACATTTCTTGCATTCTTGTCATTAGACATTCATCAGCATTTACTGCAAAATCACCCACCAAAAATCAACTGTATTACCATAATTTTCCAACGGACATTTTTTAAAAATTGATTTACATGAAATATTTAATTTGACCTATTAAATTTAAGGGCAAAATACAAAATTGACCGGTCGGTCAAAACTAATTGCATTTACTAGCAAAAAAATGTATAAAATATATATTATATATAAATAATACACATATATAAAAATATATATATATATATATATATATATATATTTTATCAGCTATTATTTTGTCAGCGGCTAAAAATATATATATTTTTAAAAATTAAATAACGAAAATTCTCAAAGTCCGAAAATTTTTAGTGTCGGTTAGTAAAAGAATTGGTCTGAGGTCCACTATTCCTATAGCACATGCCAGTTGGCGGCTACTTTTGGAAAGGAAAAAAGGTATAAGACAAAAGGACAAATGTACCCTTGTGCTAATTAATATAATTCCAAAACTGGCCTTCCCATCAAAAGAATATAAAAGATTTCCTTGGCAGCCCCTGGCCCCAAAATCTAGTTGGATTATTTTTAAAGGTACTAAAAAAGCTTCCATTCACAGTCCAAAAATGATAGGGGCATTTATGTCCAATAAAAAACCTATATATAATATAAAGTGCCTCTTACGAAACCACAAATACATTTTTTTCTAATTAATCACCTCTTCTTTTCAGCTGCACCAGACAAAACAAATTTTCACACGGTTGATTATTTCAGCAAAAAAAATTTCACAATTACACTATTTTGACATAGAGTTCTTTTCCCACTAAAAGGCCATAACTATCCATTTTACTATTAAAAATAAATTATATTTATCCCTTACTTTGCAAATAAATTTACCCCTATCATTATACTTTACTTATTTTTACCCTTCATCTATTAAACCTCTATCCCAGCCTTGAAAGTCCACGTGTCATGCTGTCATTGGACGAAAAGAACCATTCAATCTTATAGCCTGTTTGGCCACGCTTCTAAAATCTGCTTATTTTGTTAAGTATTTTTTTTAAAAGTGCTTTTCAAAAAAGTACTTTTGGTGAGAATCAAACTTGACTAATTAATTTGAAAAACACTTTCAAGCAGTAATTAGTGTTTGGCCAAGCTTTTGAAAACTGTTTCTAAGTGTATTTTTCTCAAAAGTACTTCTCAAAAAAATACTTTTGGGGAAAAGTTACATTTTTTCTGCTTATGCTTCTCCTCAAAAGCACTTTTTTTCTTTCTAAAAGCTTGGCCAAACACTTTAATTTTTGGCCAAAAACACTTTTGACCCAAAAAAAAAGTTGGCCAAATACTTATTCCAACTCCCATCGATAGGGTGGATTTATTAGCAAGTTGAAACGAGTGATAAATATAGCTCATTTTCAACAGTAAAGGGGGTAAAAATGACCCTTTTTCGTTTCTTTGTTAAAAAGTTTCAATTTTATAGAATAGCCAATTAACTACTAGGGCCAAGTTTCATGAGCAACCAAATATAACAAACACTCAATGTGGCCTAAAAGAGCTGACCTACCAAAAGATTGTACATCATTACACACACAAGAATTGGTAGTGTGTAAAGTGACCGACAGTTTTGATGAGTTAATTTGACCAAGTAATATAAGACAATCTACTATTTTTGTTTATGATTAAAGAGATATAATTATTATACTAATAAAGTGATAAATTAAGGTATAGCCTAGCAATTAATTAAATGAATAAAAATTATGTGACAAGACAAATAGAGAGAAAGAGAAAGATGACTTCTTCGACATTGACTATAAGATTTAGTGGACAAAATTACTCATGTCCTAAAAATAAGAGAGAATCTTTCCGGAAAAACTGTTAGAACGAGATCTCTTGTACAAAAGATCTTAACTAACTACTCGTGCAATGCACATTTAATCTAATGAATCCCCTTATTTAGCATTTTAAGTGTAACAGAATAATCGAAATTTGCGCAAATTGTCTAGATAGTCTATCCTGAAAAGGCTGAGAGACTCTATCCGACATACCTTCGACTAAAGAAAAAATGAGAAGAAGTAATGACAACAACTGGATAATAAGTAAAAAGAAAATTTACCATATTTCCAACGAGCTTGAACAAGGGAAAGTTCAGGATTGTGAACTAAAAATGGAATTGTACGCCAAAGGAAATCAGGCTCAGGTTGAAAATCAGCATCAAATATAGCAACAAAATCACATTGCTTAACATAGGAATGTTTCAACCCTTCTTTCAAAGCTCCTGCTTTGTAACCACTCCTATTGTTTCTCACTTCATACTTTATATTTATCCCTTTACTTGCCCATCTTTGGCATTCTATTTCCACCAAATTCTGCACATATTTCAAGTATCACAAAAAGGGTTTTTAGGGTTTTTCTATAATGACAAAAAGGTTAAATTTTCACAAAAAACCTTTTAGGATAAAATAAAATTGGCCGAAACTATCCAAAAAGTATAAATATATATATATATATATATATATATATATATTTTATCGGCTTGGGAACGGCTAAAAATAAAGAATTTATCAAATCTTTTTTTACATTTATTTACAATACCTTGGTTATGGGGTCTGTTGAATCATCAAGAACTTGTACTATAATACGATCAGATGGCCATGAAAGTCCACATGCAGCTCCAATTGATAGCTGGTAAACCTGAAAAAACATCAAGTTTTTGTCTAAACTAAGGTCATGCTCTTGCAAAATTTGAATAAATGGAAAAAGAGTTTAATTAATTTTCATCGACGCATAAATAATTTTTACACTATCATGTCAAGTGATGAAGGCAGAAATTTTATTAAAGGGTATCAAAATATAAAGAAACAACATAATTTTCCGACGAAGAGGTGTCTATTTGCCTTATTTTTAAGATTATAAATCTTAGAGGAAAAATTATTTATAAATATTTATTGGATAACCTTATAATGTAAAACAGAATTGTACTATTGAAAAGAAGAAAGAGTACAAACCTCTTTTTCATTATACATAGGTATTTGAACAAGAACCATAGGATAAGATGAATTTCCAAGCTCAACATCATCTTTTAATGGTTCCCATTTATAACGTTTCTCTGGTTTTCTACCAAAGAGTTTGACAAGAGAAATGACAATAAACATGTAAACTCTTTCAATGAACAACATAACAGACATTGTAAGGCACAATAACACTGCAATTCTGAGGAGAGGGACAATCAATGGAGCTTTAATTTGTCCCCACATTATTGCAAATTGCTCGGTTATATCATCTCTTGTTCCGTAAAATGTATCAGGAAGCAATGTTGTTGCCGAAATCCTCTCCATTTTTTGCCCACAAAAAACAGAGGATAAAAACAGGGGATTCTTGAGAAAACAGATGATAAAAACAGGGGATTCTTGAAACAACAGAGGAAACTCAAAGAGATGAAAAATGTGAATATTTTAAATTTGCAGAAAAAGTGAGAGAATATGTTTCTTTTTTGAATTTTTTGCTTTTGGTTTAAGCAAAACAATGGAGGCAAGAGCTGGAATGTCAGAAGACAGACAATAAGCTCAAACTCACCACTATATTTTGCTCCAACAACGAGATTCTTTTTATTTTTTGAACAAATGGAAAATGGAGAAAAAAAGGAAAACAAAAAATGTAGCAACAAAAACAATGAGAAAGAAGGAAGAAGTGGAGATTTTTTGATTCTTCTCTGTTAGTTTCAAGAAAATAAATTGGCTCAAAAACCAAGGCTAATGTTCTTATTTTTCTATTATTTGCTTCTATAATGAAAGAGAAATAATAGCAGAGGTATGTATTAATGGCTAAAAAAATATAGAAAAAAATGGTGACTGAGAAAATAGAGAGAGAAAAGGGACAAAGGAAGAAGATGGAGAGAGAAATAAAGGGAGGGTTCTCTTTTTATAGAAGCTCTAGTTTAGCTTCTGGTTTGAGTTGGTTAATCTTTTTTCTTTTTATTTTTCTTTTTCTTTTTCTATGTTCTAATATTTTATGATAGTAGCACTTTTGATCCCTCATTATCGATTGTGATCTTGGTAATTGTAAAAGAGATAATAGCACTTTTGGTCCCTGAGTATCGATTCTAATTTTGGTATTAGTAATAGTTAACTAAGAACATTTAGTCTCTAATTAATTAAAATATGTAATTTTGCTCTATTTTGATAGAAAATATGTGATATTTAGATTTTTTTAAAACTATATTATAGCTCGAGTATGGAGCGACAATATAAACGTAACATATCACCTAAGTAACTAATTGGTTTAGCACTTAATAATTCATTAAATTTATGAAAATTCACAGTAAAAGGGATCGAAAGTGCTCTTACGGATTAATTGGAAGTTAGTTGTGTTTAATAAGAAATTTGAATTACAAATATCAAAATTAGAATTTATTCATATTTGAGGACTAAAGTGCAAACTTTGCATTTTAAAATCGGAAAAAACAAATATTTTAAATTTCTTACAACAAATTGAACGGTTCCTATGTTAGAAATTAGAACAGGTCGGAAACAAATGAATGCACGCCGGCAATACCTCCGGCAGTTAGGTCATTTTATATGAATTATGAAACACACATAATGTATGATTGACTAAGAATTGTATCTAATCTCTAACTAAGATAAGCTTAGTAGGTAATTACCTGTTAACTCAACGGTCACTAACGTTTATATTTTTTTAAAATTTATTTGGAAAGCAACATAATGAATTAACATTACCCCTCAAACAAAATGAAAGGTTTTGTAATTTATATCAACATTATTGCATTTGAGTCTAGCATTTCCTATTAAATTACTTAAGGACTAGGGAAGAAAAAAGTGAAAGGAAATAATGAGATTTGACCGCACGTCAATTGTGCGAAAATCGAAAAGAATTACTCAAAATTAGTTTTTTATACAAAAAAATAACTGTAATATATGTCTCTTGTATCTTTTTATATAATTTTTTAATTATTTTTATATATATTAACAATGGTTAAATAATTAAAAATTTAAATAAATAAATATATATATATATAAGTCAATATGTAAGTAATATTTTTTTGTCAAATATTTTTACCGATATCACTAAACTATAACTCGTGAAGGATCCAAATCCACTAAAAGCATTCTTATTGCCAATTTTACTTCCTACTAGGCAATTTTAATCCAAGAAATTTCAATTGAAGAATTTACAAAAAAAAAAAGTCTATTAATTAAAAGATCATATATTACGAGCAAATATTAGTAATTTTCTGATAAGTGTTTTCACTAAAGTCTTTTCTATTTCCTAATTAATTATTTAAAAAAAGAATAGAAGAAAAGAAAAGGCAAAAATTAGTGAAAGGGACCAGCACGTGAGAATGTGGAGAACAGCGACGATAGATTGACTACTTTGACCTCGTCTTTACTCAATAGTTAATAGTGACAGCTCAGCTGTAATCTTTGTATGATGTTCTGAAACAACTCATTCTAAAAGGAAAAAACTATATTTATAATTGCTCCCAAATATATTTTTATATATTAATGTATAATATACATATAATATACATATTTTATATATAATTTTTGTATATTTAAATAGCTAATATAATTATTTTTGACAGATTGACCAAATGTATAACTTGCCATTTTTAAAATTCTTTTTCAGAAAAATACGAACACGGAGTAATTTGTATATTGTTGATTTAAGTTGGATATTGTCAGTTGGATTAATTTATTTATTTTGACATTCTATGTTTCAGCAGGGTTCTAGTATTTTATTGAAAACCAGGTGCACAATAAAATGAAACAATTTTTATTTATTTATTATTATTTAAGGTTACATATGTTAGTTCCAAGTTTATACTTGCTTAGGTTAAGGAATGCTTGTTTTTCTTGAACCATTCATATTTTTAAGTAAGATTTATTTGTTCTAGAGGTAAGTTCATATAGTATAAAATAAAAAGAAAAAAGTTATAATAATTTTTGCTTATAAATGTCTCATTTCACGACAGAGGTCGTTGTTCCAATTAAATACATATTAATGTATTCGTTCTCCCATGCGTCAAAGTCAAATATTTGTACACTAAACTAAAAAAGATGTATAGTTCCTTGATTATTGGAATTTATGATTACATAAATGCATTTTGTAGTAAGGGATAGGACCAAAAAAGTTGATTAGATAAATTATTTAATTGATTACACATACCAATTAATAAGTTTTTTTTCTTCTAAAAGAACTGTTTGAGTTTTCTTATTAAAGAAGAGTATATCTCCAATCTCTTACTATTAAAGAACAGTATCTTTCCAAAAAAGAAAAAGAAAAAGAAATTTTATGAACAAATTTTGCTTAGGATGTAAAATGACAATTCTACCAATCTCTTTGCGCTCCCTCATTTTCCTTCTTAAATAATTAACAATACTTCTACAGGAAACATTTTTTTTCTTTTCAATAATATGCACCTATATTAGCATGTATTAAAAGATGGAATAATACCATTCCAATATCTTAAAAAGAACGATTTTGACATTTTTAATGATTTTCTCGTTGTAGTTTAATTCATGACAAATACAATGTATTTTCAGCTTTAGTGGGCAAAGAACAAAGTTATGTTGCTTAGCTAATAAGGAAATAAATCACATACTACATATTCATTCGAATTGTGACATAACGTTACTATCTTTTTGTTTTTTATTAGTGATAATGATATTAATATACTATAAGCAAAGTGTAAAGATAAAAGAAAGTGTTCAATTATTGGATTAGTAAATGATAAATTGAATAACAACACTAATTTGAGGACAAATTATTTGTTTTTTTTTGCTAAAGAAAGGAAAAAGAGTGAGGGAACACCAGTTAAATAAATCTGTATGGAATAATTGTCCCCGTTTTTTAATTATCATAAAAGATTATGCCTTTTGGAAATTGAATTTAAACAATAAGATACATCATTTAATAAATTTATATGTATACAAAGATGTGGTGTCATATTCATGACATGTACCTAATTACAAATATTATATATTCATTAAAATATAATGAATATATAATATCTCAGACAAAAACGCTAAAACATGTCTTCTCTCCCTACGCTCCCCCAAAATCGCAAGTGCCCTAAGTCCAGACGGGTTAAATGCTTTATTCTTTCAGAGTTGCATTATTACTGGAGAATGGAGATATACAAAATGGTGTGTTAACCTTTTTTAATGGAGCAACTATGCCCAGATTTTTCTCTCACCCATGCTTGGTGATGTTGCCTAAGGTCGAGTTCCCACAAAAGATATCGGACCTCAGGCCAATCAGTCTATGCAATGTATCTAGCAAAATCATATCCAAAATATTGAACGCTAGACTAGTTCAGATTTTGCCCAAGATCATTTCAGCTAATCAGTCAGGTTTTATTATAGGGTGACAAATCTCAGAGAATATAATGTTGGCGCAGAAAATCATAAGTGGCATCCGAAAACCACAGAAGTGGAAAAATGTAATTATGAAACTTGATATGGCCAAGCATATGATAGAGTTGCTTGGCCATACTTATACTAGATAATGAGAAAGCTGGGTTTTTTCGGAATATTGGGTGGATTTGATAAGCCGACATATCTCAGGGAATTGGTACTCTATCATTGTTAATGGTCAGAGACATGGCTTTTTTAAGTCGGAGAATGAGTTGAGACAAGGAGATCCCATCCCACCTTCTTTATTTGTCATCAGTGCAGAACTTTTGTCTACAATGTTGAACAACCTACATGATCAGGAATCTTTCAGTGCATTTGCAATGAACAAAAGGGGTCCTCAAATAAATCACTTGGCATTTGCAGATGACCTTATTCTTTTCATCACTACCAGAAAGAAAACCGTCAAGAAAATGATGAAAGTATTAACAAGGTATGAAAATATTTCTGGACAAATGGTGAATAAAGCTAAGAGTTTTTTTTATACTAGCTCCAGGGATAGCGAACAATAGATGAAACATAATAGCAAAGTGGGCTGAGATGAGGCAACAAACTTTCTCAATTAAATACTTAGGTTGTCCTCTGTTTTGTTGGAAGGCAAAGGATCTCATATTACTCAGAGATGATTAGTAAAGTTACTAGCAGAATAAGGGGATGGCATTCAAAATTATTGTCACCAGGGGGAAAAGCAATCCTCATAAGGCATATTTTGCTTGCTCTACCAATGCATATGATATCAACCTTGCAACCTCCAAAGGATGTGATTGTACAAATAGAAAAAATAATTGCTAAATTTTCTGGAGCTCTGCAGATGGAACAGATAGGCATCATGGGCAAACTTGTGATACCCATACGCAAAGGGAGGATCTTACATGATATATGTAATGCTTTCTCAGCAAAAGCCCGGTGGAAGCTAAGGACATGGGACACATTGTGGAGAGATTTCATATTAGCAAAATATGGTAACAGAGTGCATCCTCTTGTGAAGAATCCAGGAAAAGACTCAGCCCATAGTTGAAGGCAAATGTGCAGAATTCGAGAAAAGGTGGAGGAGCACTTGGTATGGTTAGTGGGAAATGAAGACATATCTTTCTGGTATGATAGTTGGGCTCTAGGTGGTCCACTATACACTCATCTAGCAGATGGGGAAAGACCTAGAGACATCAAACGGAGAGAGGTCTTCCTTAATGGTGAGTGGCGGGAAGATAATGTTGGGCATATTTATATATGTTCTGATATTACTTTACTCATGTTTTAATCGCGTTTTGGTGCTATTTGATGGTTAAAATGCCCAACATGTGTTGATTATTGGTTTTATGACTAATTGAGTATGTGATGATTTAGGATGTTTGGAGTGAAAAAATATGAATAAAAGGTGCTCCAGCTATATGAGAATAGGGTGGATGCGTTGCATCCAACGTAGGAAAAAAAGTTTATTTGATGCATCCTTGGCAGTGAAGTCTGGAGAAGGCATCCGCCTTAGCATCCACACCTGAGCACAACAGGGATGAAGGAACAGAGGGTGGATGCTTCCCCAGCATGTGATGCTGAGAAATTAAAGCTAAGGCGAACGCAAAGCATCCACCCTAGTATCAATCCCTGAAGCTGAGCCGGAATAGGAAAAGAAAAATGTTGGTCCATGACTTTTGTACGCAATATATAAATCAAAAACGCCTCTTTTAGGTCATCTAACACACTTGAAAACGGAGAAAAGCCATCACAGAGTTTGGAGACCGTAGAATTCGTCTTGAGTTCTTCTATTTCCCTTCTTTTTTTATTTTTTATTTTATGTATTCTAGGGAATTAATTGAGATTGCTACCATGACTATGCGTGGCTAAGTTCGTTTATTCTGGGGTTATGGTTTCACATAAAATATTGCTATTCGAATATTGATTTGACGAGTTAATTTATCATATTGGGTTGTATTATTCATATCCTGAGTTTAATTATTTTACTGTCTAGCTTACAATGAAATACTATATATGAATCTTGAGTTGAACTTGAAAGAGGTAACTCTTGATTGCAATAGGATTGAATAGAGCGTGATCTTGAACCTAGTCATTGGGGAATTGATTTGCGAATACGGATAGAAATATACCTATTTGCCGTGCTTAGCCAATTGTGCAAGAGATTGTTAATGCGTTCTTTTTATCTTTAATCTCATAAGAATATAGGGTTTAGAATAAATTGAATAGGCGAGTAAAAATTATCAAATTTCTACGAGTATTATTGTCCTTGCAGGTTAATAATCCAGATAAATTAATAAGTCAAGTTGATTGAAGAATTCAACAGGATTGTTACATAACCATGACCCTGGAATATTATTTCTCATTGGATTAAAATCCTTCGTGCTAAGTGTGCTAGTTCATTAGTTTTTCGTTTACTTGCAATTATTAGTAGAATTAATCAAACAAAAACTACCTTGAAATTATTCTTGACTCGATAAATTAGAATTCATTTGATTTGGTTGATAATTAATCACAAGTACCCGTAGGAACGATACTCTACTAACTCTTTATTACTTGATTGACCACGTATACTTGCGTGTTCGATTTTGTGCAATAAATTTTTGGCACCGTTGCCGGGGACTTCGAAATTAATTGTTTTACTAGATCAAGCTTTTACTACCTATCAAGTCAAGTTTTAATTTTTATTTTTGTGTTTTCTAGTTTTAGTATAATTTAGTATGTTTTTACTCGTGTGAGATGGCATCTTTTAATAAAAATTGGGTGAATGCTGGTTAATCTTTTTTCCCTGTCCATATTGTGGAGTACCACACTTATGGCAAAATTGTTAAAATATTTCCGGAAACGAGTTGGGTGCATCATCTCAATCTTTTGCGTGGAACATTTGTACTGTATGTGGTGGTCAAAGTGGATATTAGAATGGTTGTCCTAATTCTTATTACCCTTCTCCGAGCTCTTATTATAATTTTTTTAATAATATTTGTGAGTTCGATAGGAGCAATGAAGTGGGAGATGTGGAGCGTGTTGCCCGTATTATGGACATGGTGAGGCAAATAGCCGAGCAACAAGATAAAAATCAAGAAGCTATAAAGAGAATTAGTGCAGAAATCACGAGAATGAAGGCCAAGGTGGAGGAATTAGCTGAAAAGAGCGAGTTCCCACAAGAAGATAACTTTGAAGAAACAAATATAGTGAGTCAATCTTGGCTAGAGGAACAAGCTCAACTGATGAAATTTCATGAGTTTCTCCGTAATGGACTTTCAACACGGCAAAACAGCTGATAGAAGGAAGAACTCGGTCCAGGCAAGAGATAGACCAATTTGGCTCAGATATCCATGAACTGCATGCTCAATTGAATAAAAGAGTTGAGGCATCTGATGCCCAACAACCAATTGTTATGGATACTGGCTAGCTTGTGGAGCACAAAGAGGAGTTCTAACTATTCCACCAAATAATTATTGATGATGCCAAGGTTGAGGAAGTGTGCAAAAGTGAATCGATTTTTAGAGTTGGAACGTATTGGACCTTATTCTAACCACTTTTCAACATTGTGTTGGGATGATGACATGAGAATCGATCCTTTTGATTCTATGGAGAAGTCAAGGAATGAAGAACAAAGTGCATATAATCTGAAATTTGCTAGGCTAAGAAGACAAAATGACATTCCTCACTTAAAGGCCAAGAAGACAAAATAATATTTCTCACTTAAAGGCCAAGAAGTACAAAATGCGACATTATTTGCTTGATTCTTTTGTATTCATAGCACCACCCCGGAAACCATAATCGTAAGATTGACTCAAATTTGGGGATACAATTTATATCTTCGAGGTGAAAGAACAAGTGGTAAAGTTGGTGTAAGTCGGGCCACGACTACAAATAAGGCATTTGTTGGGAGGCAACCCATCTCTACTATTTTTTTATTTTTATTTCTTATTGTGTTATTTTTGTAGTATTATTTTTGTATTTTATAGGAGTAGCAGCATGGAATCAAGTCAATAGGTGTGTTCAAAAGCGATCAGGTAGATGAAACTAAATGTGGGGTGCCCACAAAAAGGACCATATCTGAGCGAAGTCTGAGTATCCCGTGAGCTTCTAATACTTCGGCCTTTGGCCTACCAGGGAGTCTCTTTTATCCTCTTGTTATTTATGGTATACATTGAGGACATTGCACAATTTTAAGTGTGGGATGAGCAGATTGTCTAGGTGATTTTCTGTTCTATCTTTAGCTTATTTATAGTACTCTTACGTTGTTTCATTTTCGGAAAAAAAAATCAGAAAATAGTGGACTTTTCCTGACGACGGACTACCTAGATAGTTCTCTCGAGGGATTCAGGTCCTTCGAAAAATACAAAAAGATTTTCATTTGATTCTTGGAAGTAGTGTTAGTATTAGAAATTTGACAAAAAAATAAAGAAAAGCACAAAAATATTTGATTTGCTTTGTGTAGTTAGTATGTTTAATCTATTAGGCAATAATCCCTCTTGGTTTTTTGTAACGACCCGACCGGTCGTTTTGAGCTCTGGCGCATCATTCGTCGGTTCGAGCCCTTGAGTAGATACACTTCAGGTATTATGACTTGTACGCGTGTTCGAAATTAAATTCTGGAAATTTTGGAATTGATTTGGAAAGAAAATTCTAAGCTTTTAAGCTTTAAGTTGGAAGAGTTGACCAAACTTTGACTTTTAAGTAAACGATCTCAGAATCGGGATTTGAAGGTTTCAACAGGTTCGTATGATGATTTTGGACTTGGGCGTATGTCCGTATCGAGTTTTAGATGACCCGGGAGCGTTAACGCTTATTATGGAAGTTGGCATTTTGGAAGAATTTCATAAATTTGGGTTGAGGTGCAATTCAATGTTATCGATATTCGTTTGGGTTTCCGAGTCTGGGAATAGCTCCGTATGGTGATTATGGTATTGAAAGCGCGCCCGTAAGTGGATTCGGAGGTCCGTAGGTCATTTTGGGGCCATTTGGCGAAAGTTAGAAATTTAAAGGGTTTTTAGAAGTTTGACCGGAAGTGGACTTTTTGATATCAGGGTCGAATTCCGATTCCGAAAGTTGAAGTAGGTCCTTAATGTCAAATGTGACTTGTGTGCAAAATTTAAGGTCAATCGAACGTGATTTGATAGGTTTCGGCATCGAATGTAGAAGGTTAAAATTCTAAAGTTTATTAAGCTTGGAATGAGGTGCAATCCATGAATTCGACGTTGTTTGATGTGATTTAGAGGCTCGACTAAGTTCGTGTCATATTTTGGAACAGGTTGGTATGTTTGGACGAGGTCCCGGGGGCCTTGGGTGTGTTTTGGGGTGGTTTCAGATCATTTGGAGCTGTTTTGGAACAACTAATTCTGGTGTCTGATTTCCTTCTTCGCGAACGCGAAGAAAGTCCCGCGTTCGCGAATAAGAAATTTTGGGGGTGCTGGATTTGGCCTTCGCGAACGCGAAGGAGGGCTCGGGAACGCGGAGAGGTGCCTGAGGAACTTACGCGAACGCGAGGGGCCAATCGCGAACGCGTAGAAGGAAAGAAGGGACTGGGCCTGGAGCCATTTAGCCTTCGCGAACGCGGAGCTCCAACCGCGAACGTGAAGAACTGGAGCCTGGATCTTCGCAAACGCGAGGCTTGGATCGCGAACGCGAAGGGGAAAATTGAAGGCCGTTCAGGTTTGGCCTTTGCGAACGCGAGGGGATTTCCGCGTTCGCGAAGGAGGGTCGGACCGGGCAGTAAGTTATTTTAAAACGGGATTTTTGGCTATTTTCACTTCATTTCCTCCATGGGAGCCGGTCTTGGAGAGATTTTGGAGCTCCATCTTCATCATCTATGTCAAGGTAAGTGATTCCCACCTATTGAGGATTTAGACATGAAAATTTGTAGAAATTTGGGATTTTGAAGAAAAACCTAGAATTTAGTATTTTGGATTTTGACCACGCATTTGGGCATGAAATTGGGAATAAATCATATATTTGAGTTTATAAGGTTATGCGTAATGATTATCTTCAAAAAATTTCGGAATCCGATCACGTGGGCCCGATTGTGATTTTATCGACTTTTTGAACAGAGTTGGGAATGGTTGTAAATTGAATTGTTATGAGTATTAGAGTATATTTTCATTGGTTTGCACATTGTTTGGCTGGTTTTGGAGCGTTGGGCATCAGTTTAAGTCATCAGAAGGGCTTGGGAGCCGGTTATGGAGTTTCGGAGCGAGATAAGTCTCCTTTCTAACCTTATAAGAGGGAATTTACACCATAGGTGAAATAAATCACTCTGTGCTCCTATTTATGGGGGATACGTATGCATGAGGTGATGAGAGTCCGTGCGTAGCTGCCATTATGCCTAAGTTCGGGTAGTTTAGGACCCAAAAGCATGCTTTACTTGTAATATTTGAAATCTTGTTGTCAATTTAAAATGCTTAAATCATATCGAACTGTGTTAATAAATTTCTAAAAGGCTAGACATCGTTTTCTTGACTTTTAAAAGAGAAATTGCCTTTTCCTTGGATAATTGCCCCTTGATGAATTCTTGATTGATTATTTGAATGTGTTATCTTTTGTGGAACGGGCCGAACGCCTCGGTAGATTAAATAGATGCCTATGGTTCGCGCCATTCAACCCTATGGCAGTGTACAGTTTAAATATTATGTTGGATCGGGTCGTACGATCTCGACATGATTTGCTCATGCTTGTATTGCTTGCCCTGAAATTTTCGACAATTGATATGGCCTCACTGGCTGGAGATGCAAATTGTTAAAAGATGAAGATAAATTTGGAGATTCCTTAATTATAAAATAATTATTTACTTACTTCAAAATAATGAGCTTACAACCGTTCTACGAAATCCATACTTAATCATACCATTGGTATTTTATTTATAACCCATAGTAAGTGTCTGAGTCGACCCCTCATCAACTTCTTCGAAGTTAGGCGGGATACTTACTGGGTACACGTTATTTTCGTACTCATACTACACTTATTGTACATTTTGTTGTACAGGCATATATACATTTAGTGGCCTTGTGGACGCAACAGCGTAGTTGACACGGGGACTTAGGGAGCTGCATCTTATGTACGATCCGCAGTCGGCAGAGTCTCCTTCAGAGTATTATATTTTCTTTCCTGTCCAAATTTGTATTCCGGACAGTTATTGAATTTTATTTTAAATTCCTAGAAAATGTTCATGCACTTGTGACACCGGGTTCTGGGATTATTATGGGATGTTGAGTATTGAAATTGGAAAACATTGTTATCTATTCTGCAAATTCATCTTTTACTAGTTAAATTGAATTAAATTTATGATTTCAAAAATATTAAAATGTGAATTTAATTGACTATTTAGTGTTGGCTTGCCTGACAGTGGTGTCTGGCGCCATCACGACCTTTAACGGATTTTGGGTCGTGACAACATGGTATCAGAGCATTAGGTTCACTTAGGTCTCACGAGTCATGAGCGAGTCTAGTAGAGTCTTACGGATCGGTACGGAGACGTCTGTACTTATCTTTGAGAGGCTACATGGCTGTTAGGAGCACTTTCCTTCTTGATTCCTCATCGTGCGATTTTATTCCTTTGAGGCTTATGCCTTCATTTCCTTCCCATTCAATCTTATGCAACGTGAGACGTTGGTTATAAATCGGGAATTGAGGAATTGTAATGGTGCTACAGATGTGCTGCAGGCTGTTTCTCCCTGCGTAGTTGATTGGGCTATTGTCGTCGCCTTGTGGAAGGATACTTTGTCATTTCAGCTCGGTAGCTATACTTCTGAGAGCTTTGAGGCTATGCACATATTGCTATGATGCTCATGAGTTGTTATCACACAATATTGATGTGATGGTAGGATGCTTGCCTATGTCTCAGGGCGATGAATGACTTGAAAAGAGGTTTACTCAGTGCATGATTCGGAGATTCGGTATTTTACTTCCAACGGAGGAAAGGCAATCGAACTAAGAATGTTCAGACTTGGGTTAATGGAGTAGCGGGACCCGATATTTTCGAGCGTGGTGGAATCTTCGCCTATGATGTGGCGTCATCCTCCTTGATTGGTTATAATGTGTTAAGTTCGGCGGTGCTATGGTTTCCTTCAATTCGCCTTAGGGCAGAGTATTATAAATGGTGCCGAGAAAGCGGCTGTCAGAGGTCGCAGTGTGCAGAGGTTCAGGATCGGATCGATATTCCTGGTATTGATGGCTCGAGAAAGATGATCCTCGGAAGGGTTTAAAGTTAGTAGCAATCTATTGGTTCAAATGCTACAGAGATAGATTTTGATTTAAGGCAACAATTGGGCAGCGAAGGATGAGGAAAGACATATGGGAGGTGTCTTGCGGTGGTTAAATTTCCAGAAGGCCAAGTGTGAGAAACAGAAGTCGAGTAGTTGCTTAAAAGAGAGGGTTTGACCAAAGTGGGAGAGTATTTGAGTAACATATGAGTTATGTGGTAGGAAGACTACACGCCTTGAGAAAGGTTTTGATTGATTTGGGATTTAGATGGACAGTGACTGGGTCTATGGAACTAATTTGGAGCATCGGCTCTTTTATGGCGGGAGATTAGATGCGATAGGAAGGAGTTGCTCGATATGAGGAAGGATACAACCTGACTTTGGATAGGGAGATATTGTCGCACCTTTAGTTGATGTCCATGAGGAGTGAACGGGTTTGTACAGCTGGTGAATAAGCACGGGCTCAGGATGGGTTACCGATTTCATAGTAATTATACTCAGTGCAACGTTGTTGGGTGATGTCGGCATGGAATTTCCACAGGTAGGTTATCTCCTGTTAGCAGGTCAACGGTCGCATGGTTGACGAAGCTTTTACGGAGAATTCTACTGGCTATCCAGTAAGAGGTCGGATATGTAAATATGGCTAGTAATTTGAAGTGTTCATGAAAGGTTTAAGAGAAAGATTTCGAGAAATTTGGCGAGTTACGTGTGCAGGATCATGTCACAGATGAAGAAAGAATCTTGGTGGGTTCGAGGTTTATGTAATGGTAGCTCCGAGCAAAGTGGGAGATTCCCACCGTCTACGATTGGATAGTATGGTCAGTTACTTGTGCGGTTTCTGGTTATCGGTGTATTGGTGGGTCATTACGACTAAGGAAAGAAAACATCGATGGTAATTTGAGCAAAGGATTTGGGGGATGTGTGCCATATTTGGCCTTATCGATTCATGTTCAGACTTTGGGAAGACTCAGGATTTATGCGTCATGTAGAGGCAAGTTACAAGGAAGATGATTCGGCCAGGTGCTTCTTTGAGAGGGTGCTCATGTGCTAGCAGAGCCTCGGAGTTGATTATATTCGGGACCAAGTCAGAGTGGGCGACTCTGAATAACGGTCCTAGTAGATTCAAAAGTGGTGTTTAAGGATTTCAAGTCCATAGTATGGTTGAATATCGAGCTTTTGCAGCGGATTATGATAAAAGAGCTTGGAGTGTTCCATGTTACCTTTGGTCTACGGGGTATCATGAGAGGAAGGGGAGCATGTAACTTTGGATTTATAGAAGAATCATCAGAATAAGTGTATCAGTTGAAGACGCGATTATGCGCACAAGGAGGGTATGAAATGGTTCGTGGGTTTTAGGGACAATGTGGTCTCGTAAAATGGGGTCACTCAGGATGAGTGCAGATTGAGTTCGTTATATTGATAAAGGAGTTGTTGTTATTTCTAAGAAATATCCAGAGTAAATTAGGAGAAGTCGGGTTTCGTTAGCAATGGTTGAATCGGCATAATGGTGGCAATGATCAGCTCCTTTAGTGTGTTGGGTTATTCATGTGATTTGTGACGGTACGTGCGAGGTTTGACGGCCGCCGTAATTGATTTTATTTGGGGGCATTCGAGCATTATGGCATGTTATGTGTAGACGGATCCCGAAAGAGTTATGGTGGTTTAGACCACTACTTGAGGTTGGTATTTTTTGTAGATATGAGAATTCAGCCACGTGTTGCAATAGTTCTCTTGAAATGAGTTAAGTAGATTAAGTGCAATGGTCAGCATGGGATTCGGAAGTTGAGGATCAAGGTTATAGTTTGGTGTCGACAAGAATGTCAAGAGCTTGGATGAGCGGGAATGGATTCAGATGGTTAAAGTAAGCTGGTATTGTCTTTAGCGTCACCTGAGTTTGGTGTCCTCTGTAAGAGGCTTTGAGTAGTGATTTCGGATTTTTGATTTGCTTTACACCAATTGTGCGGCCGGTGGTATGGATGTGCAGACTTGTTATCTGGTACGGAAGGTCGTGGGAGCACGTCCCACAGGGAGATTATATAAGTGTGACATGTAGTCACTTGATTGATCGGAGATTGGAACCAAGTATGGAGATTGCTGTACTATTGTTCATGTGAGAATTTATGCTTAGAGGGCGCTCAGTTCATTTGATTGTGGACTGTGGAGGTTTGTTCCGGATATGATGGTTGTTTTGTGTATTATGGGGAAAAAGGGTTATTATGAGCCCTTGAAAGATTATTAGACTAGTACGGTGCGATCCGAATTGGCTTGAGGTCCGTGGATGGATCTAGATATGAATGTGGGCTCTATATCGGGCCGGATGTGTTTATTTCAGCTTAGCGCTCCTTGTGGAGGAGTATTCGGACGTTGGATGTTATTTCGTCATCGGCTACTTCATGTAATACTATATTGTGCTATGTGAGTTGTGAAACGGCTTGTTAATTTCATATGTGTTGAGGTTCCGCGTAGCGATGATGTTATGTGAGCAGGATGGCTCTCGAGATTCAAATCATATATTGCACCTTAGTTGTGCTTGACTTTTGTAGCGTATGGCACTATCTGTCTCCCCCGGGATGGTATTATGCACTTAGCGTGCTTATGTCCGATAATCGGATATTTTTTAGTAATGAGCATTCTAGCTCGGTAAGTATTTCCTTATAGATTCTTTTTGTGTGGATTGGGTGGCATGCCGCCACAGGTATGTTGTTTGGATCGGGTTACACGCCGCAACAGTGTGATGTTGAATACAGTCCCCTATATTCTATTTTGTGTGTTTTGTATCCCATTTTCTGAGGAAAGGTTCATGACACCTTTTCGGTTGTCTAATTAGTTACGTGGGTTGAGTAATCCCTTTTCATAGTTCATTTTTCTTATGTATCACGTTCGATTTGGTAGCTTGTTGTCACATTGTGGCATCACATGAGACTTTTGATCGTGTCTGGGGTGGCTTATTACCTGAGCAGCTTGTACTGGGGTGAGACGAGATTATTAGACCCGGGATCAGTGCGATCGGATTATATGAAGTATAGTAAAGAGCAAATACCATCATTTGGTTACAATGAGGTGATGATTCTAGTCAGGAGGAGAGACTCAATGATTTGTTGACTCGACAGTCGGTTATGAATTTCTACATGTCTCTTATGTCGTGGTGGTATTGCAAGAGTTGGAACCAGACTTATATATATATCATGAGGTACATGGTGAACATCAGATTCGGGGAATGTCAGCTATTATGATCAGAGGATGTTATTATGGTCATGTGAATGTTGCGGTGCATGGTGTGAATTCAGCAAAGGTATGCAGTCATGTTCTGGTACATCGCGTGGTGATTGATACAGTGTTCGTATGTTGGAAGCAGGCCTGGCAGAGAATTCCGGATGTTGGAATTGGGTTCTAAGGCTTATTTGCCTAAATAAAAGAGAATATTTTTAGGTTTGATCGAGCTAATGTGCTTTACTGAGTTGTGGTAGAACGGGTAGGTGCATGAGGTGTTAAACAGTGATTTCGGACAACTCCAGCTCAGTTCTTAGCACGTTCGAGGACGAACGTATGCTTGAATGAGAGAGAATGTGATGGACTGACCGATCGTTTTGAGCCCCGGCACGTCATTCGACGGTTCGAGGCCTTGCGTAGCTTCACTTCAGGTATTATGCCTTGTACGCGTGGTCGGAATTGAATTTCGGGAAGTTTGGAGTTGATTTGGAAAGAAAATTCTAAATTTTTAAGCTTTAAGTTGGAAGAGTTGACCAAACTTTGACTTTTGAGTAAACGATCTCGGAATCGGGATTTGAAGGTTCCAACAGGTTCATATGATGATTTTGGACTTGAGCGTATGTCCGGATCGAGTTTTGGATGACTCGGGAGCGTTTCGGCGCCTATTATGGAAGTTGGCATTTTGGAAAAATTTCATAAATTTGGGTTGAGGTGCAGCTAAATGTTATCGATGTCCGTTTGCGATTCCGAGTCCAGGAATAGCTCCGTATGGTGATTCTAGTATTTAAAGCGCGTCCGTAAGTGGATTCGGAGGGGCCAATCGCAAATGCGTAGAAGGAAAGAGGGGGCTGGGCCTGGTGCCATTTAGCCTTCGCGAAAGTGGAGCTCCAACCGCGAACGCGAAGAAGTGGAGCCTGGATTTTCGCGAACGCGAGGTTTGGATCGCGAACGCGAAGGGGAAAATTGAAGGCCGTTCAGTTTTGTCCTTCGCGAACACGAGGGGATTTTCGCGTTCGCGAAGGAGGGTCGGACTGGGCAGTGAGTTGTTTTAAAATGAGAGTTTTGGTCATTTTCACTTCATTTCCTCCATGGGAGCCGGTCTTGGAGCGATTTTGGAGCTCCATCTTCATCATCTATGTCAAGGTAAGTGATTCCCACCTATTTCAAGTTAAATACTTGGATTATATATGGATTTAGACATGAAAATTTGTAGAAATTTGAGATTTTGAAGAAAACCCTAAAATTTGGTATTTTTGATTTTGACCACGAATTTTGGGCATGAAATTGGGAATAAATCATATATTTTAGTTTATAAGGTTAAGGGTAATGATTATCTTCAAACATTTTCGGAATTCGGGCACGTGGGCCCGATAGTGATTTTATCGACTTTTCGAACGGAGTTGGGAATGGTTGTAAATTGAATTTTTATGAGTATTAGAGTGCATTTTCATTGGTTTGCACATTGTTTGGCTAGTTTTGGAGTGTTGGGCATCGGTTTAAGTCGTCGGAAGGGCTTGGGAGCCGATTATGGAGTTTCGGAGCGAGGTAAGTCTCCTTTCTAACCTTGTAAGAGGGAATTTACCCCATAGGTGAAATAAATAATTGTGTGCTCCTATTTGTGGGGGTTACGTATGCACGAGGTGACGAGAGTCCGTGCGTAGCTGCTATTATACCTAAGTTCAGGTAGTCTAGGACCCAAAAGCATGCTTTACTTGTAATATTTGAAATCTTGTTGTCAATTTAAAATGCTTAAATCATATCGAACTGTGTTAATAAATTTCTAAAAGGCTAGACATCGTTTTCTTGACTTTTAAAAGAGAAATTGCCTTTTCCTTGGATAATTACCCCTTGATGAATTCTTGATTGATTATTTGAATGTGTTATCTTTTGTGGAACGGGCCGAACGCCTCGGTAGATTAAATAGTTGCATCTATGGTTCGCGTCATTCGACCCTATGGCAGTGTTCAGTTTAAATATTATGTTGGATCGGGCCGTACGACCTCGACATAATTTGCGCATGCTTGTATTGCTTGCCCTGAAATTTATGACAATTGATATGGCCTCACTGGCTGGAGATGCAAATTGTTAAAAGATGAAAATAAATTTGGAGATTCCTTAATTATAAAAGAATTGCTTACTTATTTCAAAATAATGAGCTTACATCCGTTCTACGAAATTCATACTTAATCATACCATTGGTATTTTATTTATAGCCCATAGTAAGTGTCCGAGTCGACCCCTTGTCACTACTTCTTCGGGATTAGGCGGGATACTTACTGGGTACGCATTATTTTCGTACTCATACTACACTTGCTGTACATTTTGTTGTACAAGCATATATACATTTAGTGTCCTTGTGGACGCAGCGGCGTGGTTGACACGGGGACTTAGGGAGCTGCATCTTATGTACGATCCGCAGCCGGCAGAGTCTCCTTCAGAGTATTGTATTTTCTTTCCTGTCCAAATTTGTATTCCGGACAGTTATTGTATTTTATTTTAAATTCCTAGAAAATGCTCATGCACTTGTGACACCGGGTTCTGGGATGATTATGGGATGTTCAGTATTGAAATTGGAAAACATTATTATCTATTCTGTAAATTCATCTTTTACTAGTTAAATTGAATTAAATTTACGATTTCAAAAATATTAAAATGTGAATTTAATTGACTATTTAGTATTGGCTTGCCTGACAGTGATGTCCGGCACCATCACGACCTTTAACGGATTTTGGGTCGTGATATTTTTTTTGGCCATCGGTTCTTTTCCAAGGGAAGAATTTTTGAACCGGGTATTAGTTTTTATTTTTAGAGTAGGGTAGGATGTACCGATTCAGACTAAATTCAGCACATTCAGTGACTTGTTTGATACCAATAGAGTTAGACATGAGCATGTGGATTATAACTTTCTCCATGAGTTTTTGAGAACTATTTGCCTTGAAAAGTAGAATAATTATTTTTGTGACGCTTAGGCTCATTTTCTTGACTCATGTGCTAACTGATATGCCTTGTGCATTAAAATTGTGGCTTAACTCTGTACTTGCTTTGATGGAGAGTTGGAATGTAGCCATCCTAATTGAATCATGTGCCACTGTGTGGTGAGATTTTTGTTTAGTTCCATATAGTACATTTGTGTCTAGAACTTGCCCTGCGTATGAGTTGAAGCGAAATCCTAGGTTTTACTCGGTTTGAAATATGATTTTAGGCTTTCTTTGATCCTTTTTAAATTGTAATGCTACCACAAATAAAATCATCCCTAGTTAGCCATTTTGAGCATGTAGACCTTTTATTTGGCACCCACATTATGAGCCTATATCCTTTTATTCTTAATTAAAACTTTTGATCCTTTTTACCTCTTAAAGTACTTTATTTGTTAAATGAGCGCTAAAAGAAGTAAGGATGAGATTTGGGTGGCTTTCGAGTGGATACAATGAAAGGGAAAAATGTGCACTTGTTTCGTAAAATAATACACCACTAGCGGAAATTGAAGGGAAAAAAAAAGAAAGAAGGAAAAATAGAGATGAATAAATTGTTGTTTTGTTCTTGCTGGTGGGGTATAAATTGAAGTAATGCTTAGAGAAAGATAGAGGGAATAATATTGGGGAGTGATCTTATTTGTGAAATTGAGGTGGATTGAAGAATTGCGCTTAAAGTTTAGTATGTGATGTGTTAAAGTGCTTAGGAGGATGAACCACTATTCCTAAATATATCCTACCCGTCCCTTAGCCTACGTTACAACCACGATAAAGTCCTATTTTATTTTAAGACTGGGCAGGACTACATTAGTGGAGATTTACATAACGGGCAAGCCTATGGTACCTTTTGTGCGCATGTTAACTTCTTTGAGAGAATGGGTGATTTCTTCTATTGTTTGAAGTTCTTAAATTACGTTCGAATTTTATTTGAGTGTGTGGACTATCTCTCCTTATTTTGTAGTGAGGGCATATGTTTCATGATGGATATGTCACTTTATTAGATTCTTCAGTCACAGTAAATAAGTTGGCCTGAAAGTCGTTATGCTAGGGAGTCAGTTTCTAAGGTTAAGATATCCCAAATTTGCTATCTGATTGTTTTGAATTGTTCAATATTATTCTAGGCATGGTTTGAACATGGGGAGGTAAGTCCAAGAATGCATATGCAAAGTGCTAATTGTTGGTATCAACCAAAGTTATGGGTGATTGAGCTTAATTGAAAAGTGTGGCTTGATAGCGTTAAGCTTAATCTTGTTTGATCTAATGTAGGTTGATTGTACTTTGCTCAAGGACGAACAAATATTTAAGTGTGGGGTGGTGATGTTGGGCATATTTCTATATGTTTTGATGTGACTTTACTCATGTTTTAACCGCGTTTTGGTCCTATTTGATGGTTAAAATGCCCAATAAATGTTAATTATTATTTTTATGACTAATTGAGTGTGTGTTATGATTTAGGATGTTTGGAGTGCAAAAATATGAATAAAAGGTGCTCCAGCTATAGGAGAATAGGGTGGATGCGTCGCATCTAACCTAGGAAAAAAGTGTATTTGGTGCATCCTTGGCAGTAAAGTTAGGAGAAGGCATCCGCCTTAGCATCCGCACCTGGGCACAACAGGGATGAAGGAACAGAGGGTGGATGCTCCACCCTAGCATGCGATGCTGAGAAGTTTAAGCTAAGGCGGATGCGAAGCATCCACCCCAGCATCAATCCCTGAAGCTCAGTCGGAATAGGAAAAGGAAAACGTTGGCCCACGACTTTTGTACGATATATATAAGCCAAAAATGCCTCTTTTAGGTCATCTAACACACTTGGAAGCGAAGAAAAGCCATCACATAGTTTGGAGACCGTGGAATTCGTCTTGAGTTCTTCTATTTCCCTTCTTTGATTGATTTTTATGTATTCTTGGGAATTAATTAAGATTGTTACCATGACTATGCGTGGCTAAAATCGTTTATTTTGGGGTTATGGTTTCACATGAATGTTGATATTCGAATATTGATTTGACGAGTTAATTTATCATATTAGGTTGTTTATTCATATTCTGAGTTTAATTATTTTACTGTCGAGCTAACAGTGAAATATTATATATGAATCTTGAGTTGAACTTGAAAGAGGTAACTCTTGATTGCAATAGGATTGAATAGAGCATGATCTTGAACCTAGTCATTGGGGAATTGATTTGCGAATACGGATAGAAATATACCTATTTGCCGTGCTTAGCCAATTGTGCAAGAGATTGTTAATGCGTTCTTTTTATCTTTAATCTCATAGGAATATAGGGTTTAGAATAAATTGAATAGGTGAGTAGAAGTTGTCAAATTTCTACGAGTATTATTGTCCTTGCAGGTTAATAATCCAGATAAATTAATAAGTCGAGTTGATTGAAGAATTCAACAGGATTGTTACATAACCATGACCCTGGAATATTATTTCTCATTGGATTAAAATCCTTCGTGCTAAGTGTGCTAGTTCATTAGTTTTTCGTTTACTTGCAATTATTAGTAGAATTAATCAAACAAAAACTACCTTGAAATTATTTTTGACTCGATAAATTAGAATTCGCTTGATTTAGTTGATAATTAATCACAAGTACCCGTAGGAACGATACTCTACTAACTCTTTATTACTTGATTGACCGCGTATACTTGGGTGTACGATTTTGGGCAACAGAAGACATCATTGAGTTGCAATGGCCAGAATAAATCAAGGAAGTTCTACAGGGGATGAATTTTGAATTATATGATGATAGACATGATAAACCAATATGGAAGCCAGATAGTAAAGGGACTTTCACCATTTCGTCAGGTTGGGACATTCTAAGACAAAAGAGGGGGCGAAAGTCGGTGCCTTTCAAAATGGCATTTCTCACTTGGCGAGCAGTACATGACAGAATACCAACAGATGAAAAGGTGTCAAGGATGGGGATTCAGATAGTGGCAACATGTTATTGCTGTAGAACACCTTCTATTGAAACCACTAAACATCAGGGGATTTTGCAAAGGAAGTTTGGACTAAATTTGGTGGATCTTTTGGTATTTTTTGTAGGAATGTACAACTGATTTAACTATTATATTTATGGTGGAATTACAGAGCCAGGAACACAGTAGCAACACATATAACCAAAGTCTTACCGCCATTAGTTATATGGGAATTGTGGAGATCACATTGTGCGAGCAAATATGGGTCGGAACTCCTAACTATCTATAACGACCCGACCAGGCGTTTTGAGCATTTGCATTTCGCTTGGTAGTTTACTTGCATGAGTAGCTCCGTATGATGCATCATGACTTATGTGAATTATCGGTTTAGATTTTCAGGTTATTCAGAATTTAATTGGAAGAATGGATTTCATTGTCGAAGCTTTAAATTGGGAGAGTTGACCAAGTTTGACTTTTTGTGAATTTGAACCTAGAACGGAGTTTTGATGGTTCTGTTAGCTCCGTTGGGTAATTTTGGACTTAGGAGCGCGTCCGGATTGTGATTCGGAGGTCCGTAGTGGAATTTGGCTTGAAATGGCGAAAGTTAAAATTTTAAAAAGTTTGACCGGGAGTGAACTTTTTGATATCGGGGTCGAAATCCGATTCTGAAAATTGGAATAGGTCCGTAATGTGAAATGTGACGTGTCTACAAAATTTGAGGTCAATCGAACGTAATTCAATAGGTTTCGGCATCGGTTGTGGAAGTTGAAGTTTCAGAGTTCATAGATTTCGATTTGAGTTGCGATTTATCATTTCTATGTGGTTATGCGTGATTTTAAAGCCTCGATTAGGTCTGTGTTATGTTATTAGACTTGTTAGTATATTCGGATGGGGTCCCGAGTGGCTTGGATGAGTTTTGGACGAGGTTCAGATCATTTTCACTTCATGTGCAAAGCTGGAGGCTGCTGGTTCTGGTATGATCGCACCTGCGGTTGGTTTGCGCAGGTGCGATGGCCGCAAAAGTGACAAAGGCATCGCAGATGCAAGAATATTTATGGGTGAGGAAGACCGCAGAAGCGGAGTTTTAGGCGCATATGCGATGCCGCAAGTGCGTAGTTAGAGGGTGTCAGCAGAGGTCGCAGGTGCGATGTGATTTCCCCCCTGCGATAACGCAGATGTGGGCAGCGAGTCGCAGAAGCGGAAATGGTAAGGAAACCGGGCAGAGCATGTGCGAGGTGTTTCCGAAAAGCAGTGGTCGCAGGTGCGAAGAATTTTCCAAAAATGCAGATGTGCTGGGCAGAATGTTATATATAAGGGTTCGCGATTTTGGCTTCATTTTTACATTTTCAAGCTCGGATTGAGGCGATATTTGGAGCAATATTCACCATATGAATTGGGATAAGTGTTCTCTACTCGGTTTTGGTTATATTCCATGAATCTATCTTTGATTTTAGTTTTTGGTTGATGAATTTTAAAGAGGAAATTGGGGGGTTTGGCCTAAAGTTTCATAATATGAAATTTTGAGTTTTGAACATCGAATTGGAGTTGGATTTGAGTGAAACTAGTATGGTTGGACTCGTAATTGAATTGGTTGTTGAACTTTGTAAATTTTGTCGGGTTCCGAGGTGCGGGCTCGGGTTGGGCTTTTGGCCGATTTTTGGCTTTTGATTCAAGATTTGATCTTTTTCGATCGAGATTGGTTCCTTTAGCATTGTTTGATGTACTTGAGTTATTTTTGGTTAGTTTCGAGCCGTTCGGAGTTCGGAACATGCGAGATAGCTTCTTTGGAGCATCGCTTGGCTTGTTCGGCATTGGTATTGGTTTGTTCAAGGTAAATGACTCTTCTAAACTTAGTGTTGAGGGTATGAAATCTCGAAATACACGTTATGTGATTGGTATTGAGGTGACGCACATGCTAGGTGACGGGGGTGTGGGCGTGCACCATATGAATTGGGACTCTGTTGTTTCCATGTCACTGTATAGTAGTCCTACTTTGTTGATATTCGTGTTTTCACCATATAATAAAGTAGTTAAGCTGTCAACCATGCTAGATATCATGTTTAGGCATTATGCCGATATTGTTTGGACCCATAGTGGTCGTTTCTTACTGTCATCTCACTGACTTCATTGATATTTACTTTAGTCATATTCATGCATTCATATCATATCTCAATCTCAGTTATTTATTGATACATCATATTATTGTTGTCGGGCTAGTTTCATGACATTGTGAGCCCGTGAGTGAGACTGGAGAGATTGATGACTGAATGAGGCCGGGGGCCTATTTGTGAGGATGTTGTCACTATAGCATGTGAGTTGTCCGTACAACACGTGAGTTGTCCGTGCGATTCCAGATGTTGCTATTATAGCACGTGAGTTGTCCGTGCAATTCCAGATATTGATATTATGGCACGTGAGTTGTCCGTGCAGCACGTGAGTTGTCTGTGCGGATTATAGCGCTTGGGCTGAAAGGAGCCCCTTCAGAATCTGCACACCCCCAGTGAGCGCAGTCGACTATAAATAGGGATCGGGCTGCACGCCACAGCGTGTATGGTACATCACTGTGTGTTTGAGTGTGTTGTGCATAGTGAGAGAGAATGCGAGACAATGAGATTGAGTACTCTAAGAGTGTGAGTACATGAGCTCATCATCGAGATGCATTGCATTTGACATGCGTACTTGAGATACATGCATTAAGGTGCATTTCCTTCTGCTACCCAGTTTTGGGGACATTTATGATTTTACCTGTATCTTGACATGTAGGAATAGAGAAGTACATTCCTCATGCTATCTGAAAATGAAACATCTTACTATTTTTTGAAAGTAGTTTTGGGAAAAATCACAGTTTTCAAACTTACTCGTATATTGGCTTTTCGGTAAAAGATTTGGATTTTCACCGAGATACTTGAAAAGAAATGCCTATTTTTTTCTGAAACTGTGAAAGAAACTGAGCCTTTTATTTCTGAAATACTCGTTTGTTACTTGTACTATGCTGTTATGAACTGTTGTAGAAAATTGGTGTTGGACCTGACCCCTGTTTGTTAGCTCGTCACTACTTTCAACCTAAGATTAGGTTTGTTACCTATTGAGTACATGAGGTCGGTTGTACTCATACTACACTTCTGCACCTTGCGTGCAGATGTTGGTTGTTGATGTTGCTGTGTTCGATGGGAACTGGATTGAAGATGTACCTGCGTCCGGTTATAGCTGTCCCTTGTTCGTGGAAGCTTTAGGTCTATGAAACTTTGTTTATGTACTTTTCAAACAAGACTATGTGTTTAATTCATTTCAGCTTTGTAAACTCTATTTTTAGAAGCTCATGATTTGTACTACCAGTTCTTGGGGAATGTATTAGATTCAGATATTTCTTTACTTAATTGCTTTATTAATTATTATTGGAATTGGTTAGTGGTTAATTGGATTACCTAGCGGGTTGGGTTAGGTATCATCACGACTAGTCGGATTTTGGGTCGTGTCAAGGTGGTATCAGAGCTCTAGGTTCATAGGTTATATAAGTCATGAGCAAGTGTCTAGTAGAGTCTTGTGGATCGGTATGATGACGTCCATACCTATCTTCGAGAGGCTACAGGACATTTAGGAAATACTTTTCATCTTTCTTTCCTTATCGTGTGGCATTGATTCAGCTTGAAGCGTAACTCTTTAAATTCCTTCCACGCATTCGTATGCGCATGCGAGCGCTCGGTATCAGCTGTGCATTGACGTATTGTGATTCTATGAATGGTGTGCGAGATGTGATTTCTGTGTGCTGATGATGGGCCAGTCTGGAGGACAGGAGGCCAGGTTTTGATTATAGCTTGAGCACAGAGATTTTGATTGTGTGAGCACGTGCTTTTGGGACTTATACGTTCGCTAGTATTCCTATGAGTGGAATTTATGGCTCGATGAGTGGTAGAATGACTTTGTGGTGAGTATGATGTGACTGCGAGATGTATTCAGATTGTTCGAATGTGACGAGAAGGGTTTACTTGAGATGTAGCAAGGACTATGGGGTGCCTGATTTCTGTCTTGATTTGGCGTATGGTCTCGAGTTATGGGTGTGTTAAGGGATCTTTCATGTTGTTTAGTTGTGGTATGAAGTAGATTCTCATGTCTTGTCGATGAGTTCATAATCAATAAGACTAAGTGATTGTGTAGTAGTCGTGACTATGGAAAGTATAGAGAGATGTCAGTTTGAGGCAGAGCAGGCGTGTTATCTCCTGCGAGGTGTCCTGAGGTTGTGTGGTCCTTATGATGTTTTGTAGAGAGTTCTCTTTTACCAGTGAATGATATATGTTGCAATTTGAGTTTGGATCGCTTGTGGGAGTTGGCTTGACTATTACAAGGCTGAATGCGAGCTTTGTAGACGATTTGAGGTATTATATGGTTTGTGTTACATGGGCTTGCGAAAGATTTAGTTGTATTTCAACACGGTATTCTGGCAGCAATAGAGTATGAATATCGTGATGTTATTGACTGTTTTGTTCTATGGCTTCGAGCCAAGTGGAGGAGTCTGCTATCTACGAGTGGATTGCACGGTTATGTGTTGTATTGGTTTCAGTTTGAGGTATACTGGTGAATTAGTTATGACTTGCAGAAGTTGAGATTGAGGATGACTCGAGTAAGGGAATTTCTAGATACGGGTTGTATTACACTCTATGGGTATATGGGAATCATAAAATAATTGAGTGGTTATTCGAAAGGATGTAGTGTTCATGGAGTAGGAATTTGCTCGGTTGCTTAGGAGTGTGGGTTACTCTTTATTCCCTTGGGTGTTGGTGTGCTAATGGGGCACAGGTCATTCGGTCTATTTGGTCGGTTCAATTGAGATTTGAGTAGAGTGGATGACTCTCGAGAATGGTTCTAATGGATTCAAAATTATATGTAGCGATTTGGAATTTTCAAGATTTATATATGGCTAGAAACTGGGAATTGCATTGGATGGTGTCGAGACTTGTGGCATTTTATATCATTGTGGATTGTGCATTTCAGTATCAAGAAGGTGTAGGAAATAGTTTTAGGTTCACATAAGGTCTCTTTAGAGTGGGTGTCTCGGTTGGGGTGCCTTGGGGTGCTTAAGAGGGGAGTCAGCGACTTATGGGCCTTAGGGTATTATGGTTTTATACTAGGGTCTCTTGTGTGGTGAATTTTGGTTAGGGATCGTGGTGTTCTAGAAAGGAGAAGTACCAATTTGAAAGCAATTTGGAAAGGACTTGGATAAATAGGAGAACGTGGTAGTAAGTTGGGTTAGCATAGTAATGGGGATGATCGGTTCTCTGGGTACTTATGACGTGGCTAGTCTCTACAGGTGTTTCGTGGCAATGCTCTTAGGTCTTGGCAACCTGCATGGCTGGGTTGAGTTGCAGAGATTCGGTTCTGATAGCTTGGTTGTGTGCAAATGGGTTTCGAAGAGTGCTCAATAGTTTTTACCATGGTTTGAGGAGTATATTTCCTACCGGCGTGAGGAATATGTTGCGTATTGGAATTTTATCCGGGATGAGATCAAATGGAAGGTCCTTGGATAATTGAGTATGTAGTTGCTTGTGACTCGGGGGGGGGGAGTGGACTATGAAGTTCTCGTATTTTTCATATGATGGCATGGTATATGCGGTGTGTTGTGTGGGATTGAGATTTACGTGAACGGGATCACAGTTTTGTTTAGAAGCATGGACGATTTCATATGACTAGGTAAAAGATATTACTATTTGGCATGGGTTGATGAGAGTATACATTTCAGAAGGGGCAATGTGTTTTGATTTATGGATACTTCACTGGTATTGCGGCGCTCTTCTGGTTGATCGACTGCTGATATTCAAATTTTGCTATGTGGCACGGAAGAATTTTAGAAGTATTCCTCGTGGGATTATCGTGTATGAGAGATGAGTTGGACATTTTGGCGGTGGAGTTGGGATCAAATATGGGATTCGTGTGTTCTATGGATTTAGAGACTAGGAGTTCTCAAGAGCAGGTTGTTTTCATGGTTGTGGACTGTGAAGTCATGGCCGAAGCTAGCTAGATAATAGTAAGCGTTATGATTCAGTTATTGTGGGATTTCGAAGGGTTATTTATCCATGTGTGGGTGCCCGGAGTTGAGTTGGAGGTCCATTGGTAGGCCCAACTAGGATGTGTATTCTACATCGAGCCGGATTGGTTGGCTCCATACTGCTATTGTTGAGGGATGCGTCCTTCGATTGTAGATGAGCTTATTCGTGTTCTGTTATGTTCAGTGAGTTACTCTTCTATGCTACGAGGGGTCGTGATTCGTTGGTTGTATGCACCAATGGTGCAGTTCTATTAGGGCCTTATAGCAGAATTCGTGCGAGATGGTATTTGGGTGATGCATGAGTAGTTGCGCATTGGTTATGTCCTTTCGAGTTTTGGGTGGCATTGTGTAATTGGCTTCTCCGTGGTTATGGTAATGCACTTTGGGGACTTGATGTCGGATTGCGCGTAGTTATTGATTTTGAGCATGGTGGCTGAGGTATTTCATATGGATCAATGTTTGGATGGGGTCGCGCATTGCGGCATAGTTATGTTGAGATATGATCCTTTGTGTTAGATTCGTGTATTATGATTCTACGATGTGTGATGGGTTCTTAGCATTGCGTTGGGGTGGTACCCGTCGAGCTTGCGGGACGATTCTCTTGTTTGAGTCATTTTCATGATTGAGTACATTTGGAATAATGCTTATTGGTGCACGGATTGCACGAGTTGCGGCTTTGGATAGTATTCGTATGACATGTCAGTAGAGTAGCTGGTATTTAATAAGATGAAGTCATCGGATCTAGGATGGGTGCTATCAGATTTGATCGTGGTATATTTGGAAGGATAATATCGAAAGCCGGCTTAGAAATTTGCTATGGTTCTTGTCGAAGGAGAGGGAGCTCCACGGCGGGTTGATCTGATGAATGGTTATGAGTTTCCGCGTGTTTCTTTCATCATCAATAGTGTACGAAGGTTTTAGAATAGAGTCTTGTTTGACATGAGGTTATTATCGGTATTGAGTTGTTTTGAGCAACTACTGTGATTAGAAATCATTGCTTCGAGCATTTGACCTATGTGGTATTTGAGTTTTGAGTATTTGAGTTATGGTCATGGATTTTGGTACAGCTTGTTCAGACTTATACAGAGTGTTGATGCGAGATTCTGATCTTATAGAAAGTTCCAGATGCTGGGAATTGGATTCTAAGGCTTATGGGCTAGGTTGAATTAAGGAAATCTCAGTTATGTTATGTTATTAGACCTATATGGGATAGGGTGATGTGGGATCACCCTCGGGTATGTGCATGGTAAGGTTATACGGCGGTTTGACGGCTTTGAAAACAACGCTGGACACGTTCGAGGACGAACGTATATTTAAATGGGGGAGGATGTAACGACCCGATCGGTCGTTTTGAGTATTTGCACTTCGCTCGGTAGTTTACGGGAATGAGTAGCTCCGTATGATGCATTATGACTTATATGAATCATCTATTTTGATTTTTAAGTTATTCGAAATCGAATTGGAAGAATGGATTTCATTGTCGAAGCTTTAAATTGGGAGAGTTGACCAAGTTTGACTTTTTGTGAATTTGAACCCGGAACGGAGTTTTGATGGTTCTGTTAGCTTCGTTGGGTGATTTTGACTTAGGATCACGTCCGGATTGGGAGGTCCGTAGTGGAATTTGGCTTGAAATGACGAAAGTTAACATTTTGAAAAGTTTGATAGGGAGTGGACTTTTTGATATCGGGGTCGGAATCCGATTCTGGAAATTGAAATAGGTCTATAATGTGAAATGTGACGTGTGTGCAAAATTTGAGGTCAATCGGACATAATTCGATAGGTTTCGACATCACTTATGGAAGTTGAAGTTTTAAAGTTTATAGATTTCGATTTGAGGTATGATTCGTTGTTTCGATGCAGTTATGCATGATTTGAGGTCTCGAGTAGGTCCGTGTTATGTTATTGGACTTGTTAGTATATGCGGACGGGGTCCCGAGTGGCTCGAATTAGTTTTGGACGAGGTTCGGATCATTTTCACTTCATGTGCAAAGCTGGAGGCTTCTGGTTCTAGTATGATTGCGCCTGCGGTTGGTTTGCACAGATGCGATGGCCGCAGAAGCAACAAAGGCATCGCAGATGCGAGAATAGTGCTGGGTGAGGAAGACCGTAGAAGCAGAGTTTTGGGCGCATATGCGACTGCGGCAGCTCGAGCGCATGTGCGGAGTTGGAGGATGTCAGCAGAGGTCGCAGGTGCGATGTGATTTCCGCACCTGCGATGGCGCATATGCGGGCAGCGAGTCGCAGAAGCGGAAATAGTGAGGACGCCGGGCAGCGCAGGTGCGAGGTGTTTCCGCAAAAGCGGCGGTCGCAGGTGCGACGAATTTTCCACAAATGCGGATGTGCTGGGCAGAATGTTATATACAAGGGTTCGCGATTTTGGCTTCATTTTTACATTTTCAAGCTCGGATTGAGGCAATTTTTGGAGCAACTTTCACCGTATGAATTGGGGTAAGTGTTCTCTACTCGATTTTGGTTATATTCCATGAATCTATCTTCGATTTTAGCTTTTGGTTGATGAATTGTAAAGAGCAAATTGGTGGTTTTGGCCTAAAGTTTCATAATATGAATTTTCGAGTTTTGAACATCGAATTGGAGTCGGATTTGAGTGAAACTAGTATGGTTAGACTCGTAATTAAATTGGCTGTTGAATTTTATAAATTTTGTCGGGTTTCGAGGTGCGGGCCTAGGTTGGTCTTTTGGCCGATTTCGGACTTTTGATTCAAGATTTGATCTTTGTTGATCGGGATTGGTTCCTTTAGCATTGTTTGATGTACTTGAGTTATTTTTGGTTAGTTTCGAGCCGTTCGGATGTCGGAACGTGCAAGATGGCATCTTTGGAGCATCACTTGGCTTGTTCGACATTGGTATTGGCTTGTTCAAGGTAAGTGACTCTTCTAAACTTAGTTCTGAGGGTATAAAATTACGAAATACGTGTTATGTGATTAGTATTGAGGTGACGCACATGTTAGGTGACGGGCGTGTGGGCGTGCACCATGTGAATTGGGACTGTGTTATTTCCATGGCACTGTATCGTGGTCCTACTTTGTTGATATCTATGTTTTCACCATGTGATAAAGTAGTTAAGCTGTCAATCATGCTAGATATCATGTTTAGGCATTATGCCAATATTGTTTGGACCCATAGTGGTCGTTTCTTACTGTCATCTCACTGATTTCATTGATATTTAGTATTCAGTCATATTCAAGCATTCATATCATATCTGAGTCTCAGTTATTTATTGATACATCATATCATTATTGTCGGGCTAGTTTCATGACATTGTGAGTCCGTGAGTAAGATTGGAGAGATTGATGATTGAGTGAGGCCGGGGGCCTGTTTGTGAGGATTTGTCACTATAGCACGTGAGTTGTCCGTGCGATTCCAGATGTTGATATTATAGCACGTGAGTTATCCGTGCGGCACGTGAGTTGTCCGTGCGCTTCCAGATATTGATATTATGGCACGTGAGTTGTCCATATAGCACATGAGTTATCCGAGCAGATTATAGCGCTTGGGCTGAAAGGAGCCCCTCCGGAGTCTGCACACCCCCAGTGAGCGCAGTCGACTATAAATAGGGATCGGTTTGCACGCCGCAGCGGGTATGATACATCGTTGTGCGTTTGAGTGTGCTGAGCATAGTGAGAGAGAATGTGAGACAGTGATATTGAGTACTCTGAGAGTGTGAGTGCATGAACTCATCATCGAGATGCATTGCATTTGACATGCGTACTTGAGATACATGCATTGAGGTGCATTTCCTTCTACTACCTAGTTTTATGGACATTTATGATTTTACCTGTATCTTGACATGTAGGCATAGAGAAGTACCTTCCTCATGCTATCTAAAAATAAAACATCTTACTATTTGTTGAAAGGAGTTTTGGAAAAAATCACAGTTTTCAAACTTACTCGTATATTGGCTTTTCGGTAAAAGATTTGGATTTTCACTGAGATACTTGAAAAGAAATGCCTATTTTTTTCTGGAACTGTGAACGAACTGGGCCTTTTATTTTTGAAATACTCGTTTGTTACTTGTACTATGTTGTTATGAACTGTTGTGGAATATTGGTGTTGGACCGACCCCTTTTTGTTAGCTTGTTACTACTTTCAACCTAAGGTTAGGTTTGTTATTTATTGAGTACATGGGTCGGTTATACTCATACTACACTTCTACACCTTGCGTGCAGATATTGGTTGCTGATGTTGTTGTGTTCGATGAGAGCTGGATTGAAGATGTACCTGCGTTTGGTTGTAGCTGCCCCTTGTTCGTGGTAGCTTTAGGTCTATGAAACTCTGTTTATGTACTTTTCAAACAAGACTATGTATTTAATTTATTTTAACTTTGTAAATTCTATTTTTAGAAGCTCATGATTTGTACTACCAGTTCTTGGAGAATATATTAGATTTAGATATTTTTTTACTTAATTGCTTTATTAATTGTTATTGGAATTGGTTAGTGATTAATTGACTTACCTAACGGGTTAGATTAGATGCCACCACGACTAGTCGAAATTTGGACCGTGACACTATCTAAACATCACTAGCATTAATTCTTCTAAATTTATCGCAGATTGTCAAAACGAAGTTTGGAAGATTGCCAATGGAATTAAGTTGGGAAAGGATGGAGATTTTAATCGATCAACCAATCAATCATATGAAGTGCAAGGCAGTGAAATGGACAAAGCCACCTCTACTGTCATACAAATTAAATAGTGATGGTTCGTGTATTTCTAGGCCTAATACACAGACAACCTCTCAAAGTTAACTCCGATTTTTATTTTTTTAATTCTTTGATCTCTGTTACAATATGTTGTTACTTTCGTTTCGATTTTCATACTGCTTTGTTATTGTTGTTAAGGTTCTTATCTTCAGTATTTTCAACATGATCTTTTTATTAATATTTTTCTTGTTCAAACTCGCTGAGAAATTATTGTTTTTTCAGCCTAAGATCTATCTGTCATAGCTTCTTTACCTCCATAAGGTCGGAGCATATGGTTTGCATACACACAGTGGCGAATTCATAAATTTCTTCAAAGATGTTCAAATTTGAAATAAGTAAAAATAATTCGCCGACAAAGGGTGTTCAATATATCTTATTTACCTCTAAAATCTAATATTTTATTTATATATAAAGTGTTATTTTCCGACGAAGGTTGATCAATTGACCACCCTTAAGTAAATGTAACTTCGCCTCTGCATATACATTACTATTCTTGTACCCCACACCGCAGGAATATACTAATTATGTTGTTGTTACCTCAACTAAGGCCAATATTATTGAACACTCCAACAGGAGCTAACTTGGAGGGGCCATTTATATAATTGGCTTTATTCTATGTCCTTTTTTTTTTTTTTAATAATTGCCTTTGTAATTTATAATCCACATAAATAAACTCATTAATGTAATAGGCAGAGAGCAGGAGCTTTCTGTGCACATGCTAACTTTTATGCTGCTTAGCCCATACAGCTACGCAGTCACATAATTGACTGCTCAATTCTTTAAAATTTTGACTATACAGTTGAGATGTTAAATCATCCACCAATTTTATTTATTGGTGCAAATAAAGCACATATGTTTTCCTTCTTCAATTTGGAGAATTTGAATTAAAGATACAATTCAACTAGTGAACCTTTAATTACATTAACAATAACATGCGCGGTGGGTTTCGACAAGTAAGATCAGGGGATGATGTAATATAAGCAGAATTTACCCCTACCTTTGATGGTAGGCTAGAAACTCGTGTTTTAGTTATATTTTTCGCTTTAATTACTATACTTTGATTGTATTGAGCCTAACTGTTAGTACTTTGTACTTATTATGTGTGTTATATTGTGTAGGATGTGATTTCGAGTAAAGAAGCAAGTTTGGAGATAAAATGAATGATTTGACGCTTTGAAGTCTGAGTAGAAGCCCAAAAAATTAAGCCAGGATCACGTTCGGGGATCGAGGACTAAGTCTGGATACCAAAAAGTGAGAAAAAAGATTACTTTGAGAAAACTACACTGCCGCGCCATGCGCCGCAGGGGTGCTAGTGCAAATTTTCTGCAGAGTGAAAAAATAGGCCTCTGAATTTTTTTACTAATGCGGTGCATAGTGCGCCGCCCGGTGCGCCGCGGTAGTGTAATTTCTCGCCCAACTTTTTTCACTTTGGCTTGGAAAGGATAATTTCGTCCGGGTTTGTTCCTACATGGTATAAATATATCAAAAACATAAATTTTAGAGGACTTCTGATCTACAAAAGACTGGGAGAGCATTGGAGACTCTAAGGCACAAGGATTCATCATTTTTTCCTCAACTCAACACCCGAGTTTGGATTGAATTCATTTTTTTTTTCTTATTCTTTAACTCTATTTGTGATGACTTTCTCCATGATTATGGAGTAGTTTACTTTAGGGTTTGACAGATATGGTGTTTTGATGGATATTTGTGGATTTTAACTCTAGTTATTTTGCATGAGTTCGTTTATAGAGCTTTGAATTGTTTGCAACTTTATTCACCAGTTTATTTAATCGAAAGGAATATTGTGGTGATTCTATTTGCATTATTTTGTTTGGTTTAATTAAGTGATTCTTAAGTAATCGAAAGAGCTTGTTGAGTTGTTGATTAAATAAAGTTAGGAGATTATTCGAGATACATTTTAAGGAAGACTAATCCATTAACGTATGCTTGCATATTTTCACAGTGGTTATATTAGTTCACCTCATAGAGTTAAGATTTAATCGAGAGAGGAATCTTGTCTACACGTTTGAACTAATTATCAAGTGAATTCGTGAGAATCATTAGAACATTAGAGTGAATTGAACTAGAATTGGATCCCAAATAGCTATCTTGCACTTATCCTATCACGACCCTTATTTCTCCCGTTAATTATTTTGGTGTTGCTCAACTTTTGTCTTACTGTGATCAATTGTCATTTGTTTAGTTTTTATAGTTAATTTTAGTTATTAATCATCTCAACCAAAGTGTTAATCATCCTGAATAACGTTAAGTTAGAAATTACTTGAACATTGTTTAAATTCAATACCTCTGGAGATGATAATTAAATTATACCATCGTTGACTAGTGAATATCAATTTCGTGTTGTGTTTTGCACTCGCCAACCTTATGTAAAGTAGAAAGACTTCTTTTCAATAAACTCTAAGAAAAATATTCTAAATATAAATTGAAAAAATATAAAAGACGCCTAGAGTCGAATGCTCTTTTCAGTCTAAGCTGGTGAAGCACATTTAATATCACATTTTCAAGAGACAACATATCACATTTGGTCCTTATTATCTGTATTTTAAAGATTTTGCACTTCTTTTAAGACCTTAATCATAAGCATTTGTTAACGTACCCTTCGTCTCTTCTAAAACGTTTCACTTAGCCAGGATTTCACTAATTAAAATAGCAAGGGTATTTTTGGAAAAAAGATAAATAATTAACTTCATGCTTTTCTTAAACATCAAATACTTCAAAACAAATTTAATATGCCTAAACGACTAATGTTTGGGACAGAATAGAGTTTTTATTTCAATGTTAACATTGCTCCCTCCGGCGCACTTTAAGTGGTGTTTTGGTTGTTTTCACATATATTAAGAAATTTACCTTTTAGTATTAATTAATAATATAATTGATCATATTAACCTTAATTTATTCATTAAAAATACAACAAATATTCCTAGACTCTTTACTCAAAGGGCAGTTTTGGAATTTTTTTTAAAAATTCTTTCTTGATATTTGAAAAAATTAAATATTATAGACCACAAAAATTAAAAATTCAAAAAATCACTTTAAGTGGACCGGAGAGAGTATTAAATAGAATTCTCAAGATAATACGGTCAAAACTAGTCAACTCGTCCAATGCAAGTAGCTCAAATGGTTCTTTCTAACTTCAAATCAGTAAAAGAAAAAATTACTTGGCCTTAGAATTATGACATAATTAACAACTAATCAAAACTTGGTATATGAGCAGTTTTCATGCTATAAAAAATTAATTTTAATTATAGTTGCTACTATCATCATCATTATTTTTGTACAAGTGGGATTTCGAGGAATGTGGTTGGTAAGCACAAAATGCTCCAAGTAAACATGAAATTGATGCATTATCTAACTTATATTTTTAAAAGAATTTAAATTATATACACTAACAATATAAAAAATTATTTTATATTATCAACATATTTTGATGTGTGATAAAATTGCTTTTCATTTTTGAACACCAACAATTAGTATTTGTTCAAAAAATTATTTATAATTATTTTTTAAATAACTTGATATTGTATATTTTTTTTTACACTGTGAATATATAGAATTTATATTCTTTCTAACATCTCTAGCACAGCTGATGGTTAGTTTGAATTTTTGCATTAACTTCAACTTCTTAAAGAAACTGCTACCTAGCACTGCTTTTGGAAACAGACAACCAACCTCATTTATTCCTAACACTTGCTCGAATATTTCAACTATTGACCTAACACTTATCGGATAATCTCTCCGTTCCATTTTAACTGTCGTTTTAACTTAAAAATTTTATCCCGAAATAATTATTACTTTACAAATTCAAGATTAAATGTATTAATTATTTTCAATTATGACCTTAATGTTAAAGTACTAGTAGTTTTTTTAATTACTATTCAACTCAAAAAGCATTTAATAGGGATAATATAGTAAATTAAAACTTATTATTTATATGAATGCGAAAAGAACGCGATAGTTAAAATGGAACCAAAAAAAAAGTACTCATTGCCTGGCACTACTTGGGTAACAAATTTCACAGGACAAAACTTAAAAAGAAAAAGGAAAGGTTCATAATTTCATATTACACCGTCATGATCATTTATTCATAAAATCAAATAAATTATTTTCGATTTGATAAATTTACCAAGAACTATAGTCAATGTGTGATCCTCCTATTTAGTGCTCTGATCATTGCCCAGCATATCATAACATTTCTTGATCATCCGAAAACTTCATTATTTCTCCAATTTAGTGCTCTGATCATTATTTCTCATGAGCACTAGTAAACGTTAGCCCGTGTTGAGCACGGGCCCAACAACACGTGTCAGAATATTATGTTGTATTTTATCAATTTTTTCTTATCCGTGTTTTTGCTACTGTTTTCTTGTTTTATATATTCAAAAGAATCAAAAGCTTATTGTGATTCAATTTGTAGCTCATGAGAAATTAAATTTATTTTAAAATTTAAAATATTCAAGGCTTAGTGCTCATTCTTATTTGAATAGTATTTTTAACGGAGGATTGCTTTTTCACTAAAGTTTTATGTTAATCACTTGAGCATAATTACAAGCGATGATAGTTCTATTTTCTTTTTTTGGTAATGTATAATCTTTTTTATATCCCTTTTACGAGAAAAATATTTGTAGGATAATCTCATAACCTTTTTGATATTTCAATTATAATTCACGTGATCAATCAAGGGTGATGTACTATGCATTTTGAGTTTATTCGAATCTAGTAGGTATGGCTCAATCTTATGTACATATTAAAATATTTACTATTAATTAAGAGAAAATATTAAATCTCTATTTTTATAAATTAAATGGATTGTGGTAGAATCTGAATTCAAATACATAAAGGTCAAATTCTAATATAGCTATTGTATTCAACTATAATTCAATAAATCAACCACAATAATATTTCTGAATCCAGTTTTGATAATTGTGAATAAATGGTACATGATTTTATTTATTCTTCACTTTAATATTTATTTTATTGATATTAATTTGGAAAGCAATATTTCCCAACAAAAAATGTTGAACTATTTTCTTCATAAGCTAGCTACACGCAGGGAAAATAAATTTTGACTTCTTCTTCTTCTTCTTCTTCTTCTTCTTCTTCTTCTTCTTCTTCTTCTTCTTCTTCTTCTTCTTCTTCTTCTTCTTCTTCTTCTTCTTCTTCTTTCTATTTCACTATAAAAAGCACATTTTGACATTTAGAAAGTCTATAAAACTAAACATTAGTTCGGCAGATTCTTTTTAACCTTTTTTTGTTACTTTCCTACTTTGCATTAAAATTTTTAACGAAACAGCATATGTATCACTTTTCAAAGGAGCTACAGTAACTTCTTTTGTGAGCCAATAAAATCGGTTTATTTGGCTGTAATTACCAAGATACCCTCCCTAACCCATATTGCAATCGGATATATTACTAGTAGATGAGGTATGGCCCATGCTTAGCATGCTCCGACATGTAATTATAAAAATAGTTTCTTTAGTTTATTATTGCAATTATTCTGTAAAATGAATTTATTGGTACCTATATTTTAAGATAAAACTTTTACTTGCAGGTTTAATCATTTGATTTCATATTTTATTTGAGTTGGAATTATATATCAATATTCAAATATCACTATATAAACTCCTTTCCTTGTTTGGTTTTGAGACAAAACAATCGAGAAAATCACACAATTAAATTTTATAAATTCAGTATTATTGCATGAACGTAGCTTAGCCTAAATGTTATCCTTTATTATGTGTTTTTTATTATAATGAAATTCATATTTTAAGCTTCATCTTCAAGTATTCCAATATCACAAAATATAAGTCTAACATGTAATTTAATCTAATGAAAAATTTACACAAAACTTAAATGCAAATGTTGAACCCATATGAAAGCTAAAAAAGAAATAAAAAGGTGATAAGACTTTTGCTTCATTTCTCTTCATAATAATTTTTTCCTTATATTATGCACTCGAGAATTGTTATCAAGAAAAACTTTGAAGAAGCAGATTAAATAAAAATAAAATAACAAAAAATAATTTCTCTAAAGAAGAGCTAGTTCGATGCTTTCTTTTTATAGAATTTTCGCATTAAGTGACTAAATTAAAGTCATATATATTAATAAGTGCACCTAAAAGTTTTTACCTGACATTCAAAATTATCATGAAGATTCAATTGGTTTGGAATCCATAAAAATACAAGGGTGGCATACAAATTGAAATGACATAGTAATATTTAAGGATTAGTCTTATGCAAATAATTTGTGGCATAGAATATATTTAGTTACTTGTTTATAATAGTTAATATTCTGCTTGTTCTTATTTTTACTAATTAAATAAAAAATTAAGACAAAAAGTATTTACACAGTTTTAAATTGGTATATCTATCTCTAAACACTTCCAAATTTATATAATGAATTTTCTAAAGTGAATCCTACAGTCATAAAATATATCCTATTTGCCTGTTATGTGGCTTATGTTTCCTAAATTTTTTTTTATAAATTTTATTGAATACTTTGTTAATTTTAGTGTAAAACATTTTACTCTAGAAAATCTATAATGAAAAAAAATGAAAGCAATTACTTCATTTAAAAAATAAAAATAAAGTTCAGACATGAAACGGGCATATTTAAATGAAGAGATTGTTTTTAGGTCCAGACATTTAAAAAATAAAAAAAAAGTTCAGACATGAAACGGGCATATTTAAATGAAGAGATTGTTTTTAGGTCCAGACATTTAAAAAATAAAAATAAAGTTCAGACATGAAACGGGCATAATGTGGCCTTAACAACTTGAACCAGAAGCTACATTAATTATGTCCACTATTATGCTTGTCTATTTGGTAGAAAACTTGTCATTTATTTTAATAACTGGTGTAGGGAAGGTATAATGGTTGGTTATGAATGGATCTTATTTTGTGATTTTGATAAAAGATTTTTTTTTAAAAAAAAGATAAAAGATTTTCAATAAGTGTATTCAAAGCTTCGATCATGGCCTAATTAACAATCATCAGTCATGTAAAAAGCATATTTTTAATTATTCTAAAAAGCTACGTGAAGTGCAGATGGGGCAGGGCGGCTCAAGGGCATTTGAGGCCTAAGGCCAAAGTCAAATGTCAGGCCTAAGTATATAAATTTAAAAAAAAAACTTAAATGATATGTATGGAGTAAAACTAATAAAATTCCAAGTACCAAATAAAAACAATACAAAAAAGATATTACCCGATTACTGATTCAGGAAGTTTGAAGAATGAAGACTTTGAGTCCAAAATATCTAGTTGTTGCTTGTGTACTTCAAAACTCTTGCTGTAAATCTTGAAAACTATACTATATTTTTTATAAAGTAATAGAAGTATAGAACTATTGAAATCTTAAAAATATTATTGAACACTTGAACTAATAATTTTTTGGAGAAAGAAGGTGAAAAATAAAATTTTGGAGAAAGAAAAAAATATTGGAGAAAGAATTCAAGAAGGTGAGCAAGAATAAAGAGAAAGGAAGAAGATATGTAGGTTCGAGAATATGAAGAGTAAAATTGAAACATTGGAAAAGGAGGAGCAAAAAATGAAATTGTTAAATTAACTCAAATTAAAAATTATTCATCTATCATATCAATCATTTTTAAGTAAGTCAAAATTTTACTTTATTTACTCTAAAAGGTTTTCTTTCCATTTATATGAAAAACACAAAAATATTACTACATATTAATTTTTTAAATACCTATAAAATATATATCATTTCTAAAAAATTGGGCCCCTCAAAATTAGGGGCCTAAGACACATGCCTTATCTACCATACTGTTAGAGCCGGCCTTGGATGCGGGCCTTCTAACTTGTAAGTAAACTTATGTATAGGATTGTCCGTTAATTTAATTCTACTTGTATGATAAAGAAGGAAAAATACGGTAGGCTGATAACCAAGGTAAAACTTACAAATTTATGATAAATTCTCATTATATAGATATCGTTAATTGTTAGTTTCTTTTTTTTAGACATATGTATTGTATTATAAGTACGTTGTACCATCAAATTGTATGATCAGTTTATTCATAAAACTCATTTTCTGATTTTCCCAAAGGCGAAAGCCTCACGTGTGACATTCCTCTAAACCTTAACTTTAAAATAAAACAAAATTAGCCGATAATCGCTACTACCGTTTTACATGTTAGGCAATATATCTTAAGTTAATTACGCTCTTCAATCCCAATTATTGTTAATTTAGGCAAATTATCTTTTTAAAAATATTTGACCTTTTAGAAAAGACGAGAAGGCATTTATTATTATTTTTAAAATTTCATAACTATTCCTACTCTTTCAATTAAAGTGTTAATTTTGTGATATAGTTAATGAGAGAGAAAATTTAGTTTAGATAAACACATTTATTAAATATCTTTATTAAGATGCTGCAAAGCATTTAAAAGGCAAATAATATGAACTGGATTGAGTATTTGCCCCCTTTGTGCATAGTTCTCCTCCTATAAGTAGTTTTTTTTTTTTTTTTTATTCAAATAAATAAAAAACAAGTTATGTATACCTCAATTTGACCAGGAAAGAAGGGACAAAATTCCAACTTCCGGGTATGTCGGATCATGAACACCTAGAAATTGGAAAGTCTAATTTAATTCCCAAGTACACAAGCACAATTTGGATTTCGAGAGTCAATTAACTTTTTAATTTTAACAGTAAATTCAGACAAAAAATCTTTAAATTTTATGAAATAAAATTATGTATTTAAATGTCACGACCCAATTCTGATTTAGGCCGTGATGGCGCCTAGCATTGTTGCTAGGCAAGCCGGCAATGGACAATATAGTGATTTTTATTTTTTTATAAGTTTTTCAAACAACTAACTTTCCTTAAACTTAAAGAATTTAACAAATAACGGAATTCAAAGTGAGCAAAACGAAATCAACTAAATGAAATCATAACCATAGAAATACAACCCAAAAATCATAAGTCTACTAGTGAGTGTGCCAAGATCCGGTGTCACAAGTATATGGGCTACTAGTAGAATATACAAAAGAATTCTAATCAACTGCCTGAAGTGGAATAGACAGAACAAATAAGCAAAAGAAAGACTCTGGCTGCTGCAGGACGACTCGGAAGGGCAGCTCACCGTATAGTCTCGTAGCGGGGATTAAATATGCGCACCGAACTGGTAACCAGATGTACCTGCCTCAGATCCTGCACAGTCAAGTACAGAAGTGTAGCGTGAGTACATAAACAATATGTACCCAGTAAGTATCCAGTCTAACCTCGAAGAAATAGTGACGATGGGTCGACTTTGACACTTACTATGAGCCAACAATGATATATCAAATTTTATACTAAGTATGGATTTCATAAACAATACTGAAAGTTCAAATATCAGAAAATAGTAAATTCTTCTTTCGCAAATATTAAATCCCGAGTTTAGTTTCATTATTTAACAGCTCGTATTTCAAGGCATTTTAAGCAATATAAATCATGAATAGTTCCAAAGATTTTCATGCGCATATTATGTCGAGATCGTACGGCCCAATCCAACTTAATATTTAAACTGTGCACTACGAGAGTCGAACAGAACGAACCATAGATGCATCTATCTGCTACCGAGGCGTTCGGCCCGCTCCACAAATAGAAAACATTTCAAATAACACACAAATTCTCATTTATAGTCAAGTGTTCCATTCATAATTTTAAGTAAATGAATTTAACCTTTTACAATTCTTTTATCAACTTCCAATATGACTTAAGCAATTAACTCAACAAGTAGGAGTACAAACATTTCAAGTATAGCATGGTATGGGTCCTAGACTACCCGGACAATAGCATAAATAGTAGCTATGTACGGACTCTCGTCACTTCGTACGTATGGGGTTAATTCCCTCTTACAAGGTTAGAAAAGAGACTTACCTCGTCTAAAGGCCTACTTTCCTGTCCAAGATTTGTGCCCCACCCTCAATTTGGTGCCAAACGACTCGAAACTAGTCAAATATTATACAGTATGAAATAATTAATACATGCTTAAAAATTCATACCCTAACTATCAAAATGATTTCCCAGGCCTATTTGCAAAAATCCTAAAACTCACCCCCCCGGGCCCACGTGCCCGGATTCCGAAAAAGTTTGAAGAAAGTTGTTACCCATAACCTTATGAATTCAAATATATGATTTTTACTAAATTCCATAACAAATTTCGTGGTTAAATCTCATTTTATCAAAAACCTAGATTTTTACTAAAACCCATACTTTTTCACTAATTTACATGTTATTAGCTACCCTTAATCTATGTATTTAACTCAAGATTGGTAGAAATCACTTACCTCCAAGTGTTAAGGTTAAATCCCCTCCTTAAAAGCTCTCAACTCGCCCAAGAGTGAAAGAGAAATGTGATAAAAATGGCCTAAGTCCCGTATTAAATGAACCCTCACTGCCCAGCGATTTTCGCACTTGCGGTGCCTTGGCCGCATCTGCAGTCTCGCACCTACGGCAATTGCCTCGCAGGTGCGTTTTTCTTTCACCTGGCCTTACTCCGCATCTGCGGACAGAAGGGGCCGTTTCTGCGAGCCTAGCAGCACCTGCTACCACAGCTCTCGCACCTGCGGTCACGCAGGTGCGCCCAATCTTCCGCATCTCCGGTTCCTGGGCTGCCTTCGATATTTCGCTTCTGCGGCTCGTGGCTCGCATCTGCGAGCCCGCACCTACGGCTGGCCATGCGCAGGTGCGATTATGACAGATTTGGGAGCTTCAGTTGTTGCTCTAAATTCCCAACTTGGCCCGAGCCTCGTCTGATCGGCACTCGGGGCCCCCGGGGCCCTACCCGAACATACGAGAAAGTTTGAAATCATAAAATGGACTCGCTCGAACTCTCGGAATGCCCAAAACAACATTATAACTTAGAATCGCACCCCAAAACTCATTGAATCAAACTTATAAACTTCAAGTTCTTCAATTTACTCCAAATGCGCCGAAACGTACTTAAACTACCTGGATTGACACGAAATTTTGCATGCAAGTCTTAAATGACATTACAAAACTATTTTTGGTCTCAAACATTCCGTTAGGACCTCGATATCACCAAAATCCGCTCCAAACCAAATTTAAAGAACCTCTAAAGCCTTCAAAAAACCAACTTTTACTATTAGGTGCCAAAATGCTCCCGGTTCATCCAAAGCCCGATCTGAACATATGCTCAAGTCTGAAATCATCATTCGAACCTATTGGAATCGTCAAATCTGATTTCGAGGTCGTTTACTCAAAATATTGACCGAAGTCAAACTTGGCCTTTTTAGCTAACCTTAAGGAACCAAGTATTCCGATTTCAACCCGAACCCTTCCAAATCTCGACCTAACCATCCCCTCAAGTCATAAATTAATAAAAGTACATACGAAAAGTTTTATTTAGGAGAATAGGGTTCTAGAAAGTAAAACGACTGGTCGAGTCATTACATTCAAAACTATGTAAAAGATACTTAATAAATTCTTTACAAATTCGTTTGATCCTAGAAATCCTAATGATGCCACATAAATTAAAATGAAGGGAGTAATAGTGTTTATCTCACATAATTAAGAAGCTTCTATGAAAATGTTAAGCAAATGTAAACATGGCTTTGTAATCATATTACACTTGGTTATTTATGACTACTTGATGTAACGACTCGACTTGTCATTTTGTGAATTAGCGTCTCGTTTAGCAACTTAAGGTTCCGAGCAGCTTTTTGATGTGTATTATGACTTGCGTGTGTGGTCGAGTTTTGTTTTCAGATGATTCAGGATTAAATTTAGAGAACAATTCTTATTTTTGAAGCTTAAACGAAAAGAGTTGACCGGAGTTTGACTTTTGAGCAAATGACTCAGGAATAGGATTTTGATGATGTCAATAGTTTCGTATGGTGATTTCGGACATAGGAGTGTGTCTGGGTATTTATTTTGAAGTCCGTAGTTGAATTTGGCTTGAAATGACGAAAATAAGAAATTGAAGGTTTGGAAGTTTGACCGGGAATTTGATTTTTTATATCGGGGCCGGAATCCGATTATGAAAATGGAATAGATATGTTATGTCATTTATGAATTTGTGTGCAAAATTTGAGGTCAACCGAACTTGATTTGATAGGTTTCGTCATCGAATGCAGAAGTTAAAATTTCTTAGTTTCATTAAGTTTGAATTTAGGTGCGATTCGTTATTTCGATGTTGTTATATGTGATTTGAGGCCTCTAGTATGTCTGTAATATATTTTGGGACTTGTTGGTATATTTGGTTGGGATCCTGGGGGCCTCGGGTGTGTTTCAGGTATGTTTCAGATCATTTTAGACTAATTTGGATGCTGATTTTCTGATGTATGGTATTGTTCTTCATGTTCGCTAGGTGTCTATCGCTTTCGCGAAGAAGAATTTGGCTTCAGGGATTTTGTTCTTCGCATTCGCGAAGAGACCCTCGCGTTCGCGAAGAAGGAAATCATGTTGTCCGTCACCCGATTTCGGAAGCTTATATCTTGCAATCTATAAGGAATTTAGAAATGATTCAAAAATAAAAGTTATAGCCCTTTGTGTCTAGTTTTCATAAAATCAAACTGTTTGGCATTTGGAGTTGTGTACAAAAATGTTATGATGGATACACTAGAGGCTCTCTGGGAAGAGTTTGGAAATGACTGTTGAGGATTTTGTTCATCGCGAACGCGAGGGGAGGGTCGCGAACGCGAAGAACAAATCCATGGGCAGCAGAATAAAGTCAAAAAATGAGACTTCATCTCATTCTTCCATTTTTGGACGAAGGAAGCTCGGGTGAGGCGATTTTTCGAGAGTTTTTCAAGGAAAACATTAGGGTAAGAATTTCTAACTTGATTTTGGTTAAAATACATGAATATATTGTTGTTTTTATCATGAAATTAGTGAATTGGATTGAAAATGGTAGAGAATTTCTATACCTTATATTGAGGATTTGATAAAATTGGTATTGTTGAACTCGTATCGGAATGGGTATTCGGATTTCGTAAAAATTCTGTCGGGTTCCGAGAGGCGGACCCCGTGTGACTTTTTAGAATAAAATTTTATGTTGACATTTTATTATCCATAATTATTTTCGATGAATTTTATGGAAGTTATAAATTAATTTGGATAGATTTGAGCTGTCCGGAGGTCAATTCAAGCAAGAAGACTATTTTGGAATATCGACATAAGTTCAAAAGGGTAAGTATCTTGCCTAACCATGAGTGGGGGAATTACCCCTTTGGCATTGAGTTTTATTTGAAAATTGTATGATTGAAATCCGTGTACGCAATGTGACGAGTACGTACTTGGTCTATATGTGCAAAATTATATCGGTTAAAATTCGTAGACACACTTATGTATTAAATTGGAAAATTGTTGGAACTTAGTTGTAACGACCCGATCGGTCGTTTTGAGTGTATTAGCCCCGATTCCTTATTTACTACTTTTCCTGTATTTGTTTCTGCTTATGTGACTTGCCGGGAGGTCTTGTTTTTGGTTTTAGAGTGTTTTGGGACACTTAGTCCCTAAAACGCAAGCTTAAGTCTTAGGATTTTGACCGTAGTCAGAATTGTGTGAAGACGACTCTGGAATGGAGTTCCGTTAGTTCCGGTAGCTCTGTTGGGTGATTTTGGACTTAGTAGCGTGTCTGGACTGTGAATTTGAGGTATGTAGCTAATTTAGGCTTGAAATGGTGAAAGTTGAATTTTTGAGAAGTTTGACCGGGGGTTGACTTTTTGATATCGGGGTCGAATTTTGATTCCGGAAGTTGGAGTAGGTCCGTAATGTTGGATATGACATGTGTAAATTTTTGAGGTCAATCGGACGTGGTTTGATAGGTTTCGGCATCGTTTGTGGAATTTTGAAGTTTAGAAGTTCTTTAAGCTTGAATCCGGGTGTAATCTGTGTATTGATGTTGTTTTGAGTGATTTGAAGATTCGATTAAGTTCGCATTGGGTTATATGACTAGTTGGTATGTTTGGTTGAGGTCCCGTGGTTAACAGACTTGATTTTTGAGTTGATGAAGGAGATGAAGTGTTGCTGCTGCTGGTGTGACCGCACTTGCGGAGTGGGCACCACAGGTGTGAGCCCGCAGAAGCGGGAAAGGAACCGCAGAACCGACCAAAGATGAGTTGAGCAAAGGTCGCATGTGCGAAGATTTTCCCGCACCTGCAATGGTCGCTGAAGCGAGCAGCTGGGCGCATGTGCGAGTTGTAGCCGCAAGTGCGATGGGCTTCCGCACCTGCTATAGGCGTAGATGCGGTCTTGTAGCCGCAGGCGCAAAATCTGGGATTTCAAGTGGAATCCACACCTGCGATGGATTTTCCGCAGGTACGGCATCGCAGATGCGACAGTGGGTCCGCATATGCGAAAAGTCTGGGCAGAAGGTTTAAAAGCAAGGGTTCGCGATTTTAGTCTTATTTTAACATTTTGGACTCGGACTTAGGCGATTTTGGAGAAGAGTTTTGAGGGGATTATTGAGGTAAGCTTCTTGTACTCGTTTTTTATCATAAATCTTGATGCCCCGCTTATTTCCCCACCTAAGTAGCGAGATTTTGAAGTGAAATTTGGGGGTTTAGGGCTTGAGAATTAGAGAGTAGATTTTGGGGATTTGAAGGACCAAATGATGTCAGATTTTGATGAATTTAGTATGGTTAGACTCGTGAGTGAATGGTCTTTTGGGTTTTGTGACTTTTGTCGGATTTTGAGACGTGTGCCCAGGGGCCAGTTTCAGTCTATTTCAGATTTTGGCTTATAATTTCGTGTTTTTCTTATGGAATTGATTCTTTAGGACTATATTAATTATATCGTACTGCTTGTGGCTAGATTCGGGGCGTTTGGAGATTGATTCGAGGGGAAAGGCATTGCGTAGTAGGATTTTGCGTGGTTTGAGGTAAGTAACAGTTTTAAAACTGGTCCGGAGGGTATGAAACCTCGGATTATTGGATTATGTGAGTATTCTGGAGGTGACGCACATGCTAGGTGATAGGCGTTTGGGAATGCACCGTAGGAATTGGGACTTGGTCTATTCCGTGAAACTGTAAAGTTGAATAACTTGTTTCTAGCTATATGCTCTCCATGTGTTATAGAAATTTGACTGCAAATCATGTTAGAAATCATGCTTAGGCTATGTGATGGTACTGTTGGGACCTGCAGAGGTCGCGTACTTGTTGAATTATTTGCTAATGGTTGTTTTGTACTCAGTCATGGTTTTACTTGCGTATCATATCTCAGCCTCTTTTGATTTTTATTGATACACTATGTTATCTTTGTTTGGGCCGATCTTTGTGATTTCCGAGAGCCCGAGAGACTAGAGAGGTTGATGACTGAGTGAGGCCGAGGGCATGTCTGTGAGGTATTGATACTATGGCACGTGAGTTGTCCGTGTGGTTCCACATATTGATACTATAGCACGTGCGTTGTCCGTGCGGATATAACGCTTAGGCTGAAAGGAGCCCCTCCAGAATCTCCACACCCCCAGTGAACGCAGGTACCTATTGAGTGTGAGTACTGAGGGTTGAGAGCCGAGTGATTTGAGCTGTTGTGACGAGTTGAGTGATTGTTGCCTTAAGAGGCTGTACTTGCCTTTTCATTTGTTGATGCACTTAGTTGCTATCTGTCATTGTTGTGAAATTCCTGAAAGATTCTATATCTGGATTACTTGAACTTTAACTGTATAAAACTAATTGGACTTAAACTGCCGGATGCGAAAGCATGTCTATACTTTGCTGGAATTATTGAAAATGAACTATAATTGTATAGCTCGTCACTGCTTTTCAATTCCTTATTTATTTTTGTTACTTGCTGAGTTAGTTGTAATCATGCTACACCCTGCACTTCATGTGCAGATCCAGGTATGTTTGATCATGAAGGTCGTTGAGTTCGTGCGCGATCGAGTACCGGAGACTACGAGGTAGTTGCTGGCGTTCGCAAACCTTGTCTCTCCTTCTATGTTTTTTTTCTTTCCTGTATTGATAATTAGACACTGTTTTTATTAGACTGGATATCTAGATGCTCATGACTTGGTGACCCCCGATGTTTGGGTCTATCTTTCCGCATTTTATTTTGAATTCAACTCCGGTTTTTGTAAAATTTTCTAGTATGAAAAAGCTTTGAATTATCCTTTTATGAAATATTGAAATATTTTGAAAGGTAGGCTTGCCTAGTACCATCGATAGGCGCCATCACGACAGGTTAGAGTTTTGGGTCATGACAAGTTGGTATCAGAGCCTAGGTTACATAGGTCTCACGAGTCATGAGCAGGTTTAGTAGAGTCTTACGGATCGGTACAGAGACGTTTGTACTTATCTTCAAGAGGTTGCCGAACCCTTAGGAAATTTCACATTCTTGAATTCTTATCGTGCGAATCTTTTGATTCTGGTAACTAAATTTTTATTGTTCTAATTCTCTCACAAATGTTGAGGACGAGGCCGAGGTCGCGATAGAGTCCGCGGTAGGGGCAGAGGTGCAGCTCGCACCGCAGCTAGGGCAGCACCTACAGATCCGTCCGTTGCCCCAGTTCAGGAGCAGGCTCTAGTTGTGGATAAGCCTGTGGGACCAGCTTAGGCACCACCCGTGCACATTGTGATTCCAGGCCTTCAGGAGGCCTTAGCTCAGATCCTGACCGCGTGTACTAGTCTTGCTCAAGAGGTCTCTGCTCTAGCTGCAACAGCCACTTTTCAAGCTGGGGGAGGTGCTCAGACTCCCGAAGCCCGCACACCAGAGTAGGTGGTACAGAGATTCCAGACACCGGGGGCACCACCAGCCCAACGGTTGCAGTTGCTCAGGACTATGTGGTTCCTGTCATGCGTGATGATGAGCATTGTCGATTGGAGAGGTTAGGGAGACTCCAGCCTCCATCTTTCAGCGGTGCCGAGGGAGAGGATGCAAAAGGTTTCTTGGATAAGTGCTAGAGGATACTCCGTACCGCAGGTATTCTAGATCCCAGTGGTGTCTCGTTCACTACTTTTTAGTTCTCTGGGGCTGCCTTCAGTTGGTGGGAGGCTTATGAGAGGCGTAGGTCGGTCGGCGCAGCACCTCTTATATGGCAGCAGTTCTCTGGTCTATTCCTGGAGAATTTTTGCCACAGTCCCGTAGAGAGGAGCTGCGCAGGTAGTTCGAGCAGCTTCGACAGGGTGATATGACTGTGACGCAGTATGAGATGACATTTTCAGAGTTGGCCCGTCATGCTATCTGGTTGGTTCCCACAGACAGGTAGAGGATCAGGAGGTTCATAGATGGCCTCACTTTTCAGTTGCGATTTCTTAAGACTAGAGAGAGAGTGTCGGGTGCTACTTTCGATGAGGTTGTCGACATTGCTCGTCAGATTGAAATGGTTTGTAGCCAGGAGCGGGTTGAGAGGGAGGCCAAGAGGCCTCGTGGCCAGGGTGGATTCAGCGGTTTTCCTTTTGGAGGGCAGTTCCACCACGGTAGGGGTCCTCCTTTCAGACATGCTCAGAAGGCTCGCCCAGTTCACCATGGTATGACAGAGTAAAAGACATCAATTAGCAAGTAATTCAACAAGTACTCGACCTCTGCGGGTCCCAACAGTACCATCACATAGCCTAAGCATGATTTCTAACATGATTTGCAATCAAATTTCTATAACACAGGGAGAGCATATAGCTAGCAACAAGTTATTCAACTTTACAGTTTACCGGAATGGACCAAGTCCCAATTCTGACGGTGCACGCCCACACGCATGTCACCTAGAATGTGCGTCACCTCCAGAATACTCACATAATCCAATAATCCGGGGTTTCATACCCTCAGGACCCGATTTAAAACTGTTACTTACTTCAAACCACGCAAAATCCTAATCCGCAATGCCTTTGCCCATCGATAGGCGCCATCACGACAGGTTAGAGTTTTGGGTCGTGACATTAGTAAATCCTTGATTTGCCATGCCTCATTCCTTGTTTGTCAAGTTTGTATTTTATATGATAATTTGGGGTGATCGCCACTTGGATTTTTATGTGTATTCCGTGTGTTTGTTGACTTGATATTTGTTGGAATTAATTTTAGTATGGATTTTCCATCTGCAAATAATTATTAAATAAGATTAAATTGAGGCGTTAATATATTTATCAAAATTTAGAGTTAAGAAGGCGTTGTCCTATGTTGAGTTACTTTTCCATCTCTGTTGTTATTTTTGAGGTGTTATATACGTTGAGTGATTTTTTGGTGCCACGACCCGAAATTTTCACCTTCGAACCGTGATGGCGCCTAACATTTCACTTGCTAGGCAAGCCAACGTTAGAATAATATTATTCATTTTTAAAACATTTTTTATATTTATAATAATAAAGAAACAAATACGGAAGTAAAGTCTGAAATGTAGTGAATAATCCTTAAAAACAACAGTGTCTAAATACCATCCCATGATTTGGTGTCACAAGTGCATGAGCTTCTAAAATAATACAAATAAAGGTTTGAATAAAATAAAGCTGTCTGAAAACAAACACACAGCTAAAGTAAAATAGGCGGGGACTTCAGAACTGCGAACGCCGTGCAGTTATACCTCAAGTCTCCTCTGAGTAGCTGAAATCCGAGCAAGTCTATGGTACGTTGATGGGACCAACTCCGAAATCTGCACAAGAAGTGCAGAGTGTAGTATTAGTACAATCGACCCCATGTACTGGTAAGTGCTAAGCCTAAGCTCGACGAAGTAGTGACGAGGCTAAGGCGGTTCACTTACATTAACATGTACGCAATATTAGTAACAACAACAAATAATAGAAATAAATCAGGTAACTCATTTATAATAATTGAAGCCAATTCAGCAGTCATAACCAATTATCATTTTCATCAATTCTGTTGCAGCGTACAACCCGCTCTCACAATATATTCACATTCAATTCTGTTGCAGCGTGCAACCCGCTTTCCCAATATATTCCTTTTCAATCCTCTCATATAATTATTTTTAATCAAGTATATATATTGACTTTTAAATAAGTCTATTGCAGTGTGCAACCCGATCCTCCAATATATTCATTTCAATCAATTCTGTTGCGGCGTGCAACTCGATCCTCCAATATATATTCATTTCAATCAATTCTGTTGCGGCGTGCAACCCGATCCTCCAATATATTCATTTCAATCAATTCTGTTGCGGCGTGCATCCCGATCCTCCAATATATTCATTTCAATCAATTATGTTGCGGCGTGCAACCCGATCCTTCAATATATTCATTTACCAATTCTCATAGAAGAAATTACCCCAATAAATGTAACAATTAATATAAAATTATAAGATAACAAGCACACAATAACTATGATTTAATTATAAAACAAACAATGATAAACAACAATTTATTATGGAAATCAGGGAGAAAATAGGCAGTTTAATATTTAATATGCTAAATGGCAAGTAGAAATTAATGCACATAATTCAAATAAGTATGTATCAATTATTACAGGAATTCAAGAATTAATATTTGACAAGGAATTATGAGTGAAACAATTAATATAATAATCCATTCATGATTTAAAATAATTTATGATTTTCAAATAATTATGCAAATAATTAATTCGACAAAGTATAGACACTCGTCACTTCGCATATACGTCGTTCAAATGCAATTCATATAACAAATAATTTAAGGGTTCTATTCCCTCAAGTCAAAGTTAACCACGACACTTACCTCGCTTTGCAAATTCCAATCAATTACTCGACCACAGTTTTTCCTTTTAAATTTGTCTCCAAAAGTTTTAAATCTATTCATAAATAATTCAATATACTCAATACGAATCATAGGAATTAATTCCATATGAATTTATAAATTTTTCGGATAAAAATATGAAATTCATTAAAATATTCGACAGTGGGACCCACATCTCAAATCCTAGAAAAACTCGCGAAATTCGAACACCCGTTCCGCTATGAGTTCAATCATACAAATATTATCCAATTCTGATATCAAATGTACCTTCAAATCTTAAATTTTTGTTTTTGGAAGATTTTATAAAAAACTGATTTTTCTTCCATAAATTTACGGATTCATGATATAAATGAGTATGAAATCATGAAATATAATCAATATAGGATAAAGAACACTTACCCCAATGTTTTTCCGTAAAAATCGCCCAAGAATCGCCTTACCCGAGCTCAAAAATTAGAAATGGTTGAAAATGGGTCGAAACCCCATTTCTAGAACTTATTTTCTGTTTCTGGGATTTTTACCCTTCGCGAACGCGGTCATAGCCTCGCGTTCGCGAAGCACAAAATTTGTGCTGCCCAATTTCACACTTCGCGAACGCGAGATGCCCTTCGCGGTAGCGAAGGCAATTTCCTGGTTAGCCTATTTTCCTTCGCGAATGCGAAGTTTTGCACCTCAAGCCTTCGCGAACGCATGCACTCTGTCGTGAACGCGAAGCACAAAACGTGCCAGTCCCAATTTGCTCTTCGCGTTCGCGAGAGTACCTTCACGAACGCGAAAAAGAACACACCAGAAGCCTGAAGTCTGCAGAAAACCAGATTTCCTAAGTCCGAAATCATTCCGTAGCCCATCCGAAACTCACCCGAGCCCTCGGGGCTCCAAACCAAACTTGCACACAAGTCCTAAAATATCATACGAACTTGTCCGCGCGATCAAATCGTCAAAATAACACCTAGAACTACGAATTGAACCCCAAATCGAATAAATTTTTTAAGAAAACTCTAAAACTTATATTTTCACAGCCGGACGTCCGAATCACGTCAAAGCAACTCCGATTCTCACCAAATTCAGCAGACAAGTCATAAATATTATAATGGACCTATATCGGGCTCCGGATCCAAAAATACAAACCCAGTGTTAATATATCCAATATCAGTAACTTCTTAAAAATCATTAAGCTTTTAAACTTTTAATTTTTTATCAAAATTCTATATCTCGGGCTAGGGACCTCGGAATTCGATTCCGGGCATACGCCCAAGTCCCAAATTACGATACGGACCTACAAAAATTATCAAAATACTGATCCGAGTCTGTTTGCTCAAAATATTGACCAAAGTCAACTCAGTTGAGTTTTAAAGCTCTATTTCACATTTTAATCCATTTTTCACATAAAAACTTCCGTAAAATTGTATAAATTATGCACGCAAGTCGAAAAATGATAATTAGTACTTTTTAAGGTCTTAAAACACAGAATTACTTATTAAATTTAAAGATGACATTTTAGGTCATCACATTTGGGCTATTTGTTGTAAAGTTTATTGATTTTGTTATATCTTTGGAATTTGTTGTGACCATTGTGCAATTTGTGATATGAATGTATTGTGTTGTATTATCGTTATAATATTCCGTGTGAATTGTTATGTGATTTGAGTTATTACTATGAGGACATAAGGGTGGCATTACATTGTTAATATTGTGTAGGTATAAGGGTGGCATTTCACTATGGTCATATGTGTTGGGATATTGTCTGAGCGGAGTGATAAGAGTGGCTATTAAACGGAGCGATAAGGGTGGCTACTGATATTATCAGTGCGGAGGGATACGAGAGGCTATTATAGGAGTGATAAGGTGGCTATTAGAGAGATAAGGGTGGCTATTGTTAGGGATGATATGTGATGATGTGGGATTATTATGTTGGTAATTTTTATGTGATGACGTGGGGTTATTGCGTTGGTAATTTTCATGTGATGGTGTGATTTTTCTTGTGTTTATTCTTATATCTTGTGCAACTTGTCTTGTTGTTTCGGTAAACTTGATAATAGTCTTATCTATGTTGAAATCGTGAGCCTGTGGTTATTGCCGGGCAGATTATATTATATGAGATCGGGTTGCACGCCGCAACATGTATGATTAATGTTATATGGGATCGGATTGCACACCGTAATATATATAAAATATTCCGGGGTAAATATGATGATTTTTATTATTGGCATGTGAGTTGTCCGTGCAGTTTTAATAGAAATATGGGCACGAGGTGCCGTGAAAATATGAAAGTGGGTTGGGACCCGTGTTACGAAAAATATGAAAGTGGGCTGAGACCCGTGTTTTATGATTATGAAATGAGGTGTCACAAAGTGACTTTTATTTGAAAGACATTTATTTGAAAGAAGTATATTCGAAAGATATTTATTTGAAAGAATTTTATATTCGAAAGATATTTATTTGAAAGAAATATATTCGGAAGGTATTTATTCGAAAGAATTATATGTGAAAGATTTATATTTGAAGGACTTGTTTAATTGGTTGTACATGTGTTCCTTATTCGTTTGAGTAATAATTATGGTATTCTTGTAGCATTGCTGTTTATACCACTGGTTGATTTTTGTTGCTATCAGTGCTAGTTGTTTTCAAGTACTATTGTATACTGCTATATTGCCTAGGTTATTTGACTAGTGAGTGTCTTAATTGTACCTCGTCACTACTCCACCGAGGTTAGTCTTAATACTTACTGGGTACCGACTGTGATGTACTCATACTATACTTCTGCATATTTTTGTGCAGAGCCGGTATTGGAGATATCAGACTCGGACAAAATTAGAGTGTGATCGCAAGGACTAAGGTAGAGCTGTTTGGTCGTCGCAGTCCCTTAGAGAGTTCGTGACTCAGTATTACTAGTCTTGGGAGGTTGTTATATTTATTTCCGCTTTTGATTTCGACACTTGTATTAAATTATATGTTTCAAAAAAAAAAGCTCAAAGTGAAATTGTAATCGGCTTACCTAGTTTTAAAGACTAAGTGTCATCATGACGCCTATGGTGAGATTTTGGGTCATCCCACTTGACTTCCTTTGACCATCTAAAATTGCCAGATCCTTCTTCTCACTTTCCTATGAGCATTTAAAATTACCGTATGTCCTTCTTATATTTCTTTGTTTATTAAAATTAACTTGACGGGTCCTTCAAAAAAGCAATGTATAACGAAAGATATGAAACCAAAAGAAGATGACCTAAACTTATTATATACATTTTATGGCATGCCATTAAAAACTATAAAGAAGTACTAAATATATCAAAGTACACCAAGAATTTGGAATAATGATCAACTTTATTCCCTGTGACATATAGTAAACTGCTATAGTAGTACTTATTTCACAAGAAGATGCTAGGAAAATGATGACCATAAACAACTTTAATCTTAAAACTATTCAAAAGAGCAATTTATTCTATTTCCTTTCTCCATATTCGAAATTGACAGATCCTTCTTCTCTTCTATTCCTTTGGCCATTAAAATTTTGAACGATCCTTCACAAAACAAAAGTAGTATAAAACAAAAGGTATCAAACAAAAATGATAATAACACAAGTTGATATAACCCCCACAGAGAACATGTTTAACTTTATGTTTCATAAACATATCATTCAAAAGTACAGGGGTGGGGTTGTGTGCGTGGGGCAAACATCATCAATATTTAAAATGTGTCCAAATTTCCACCTAAAATACTATTAACTTGTTCTGTAACCCACTTAGCTTTTTCAAAAATATAAAGGTTTGGCCTGCTAAGTTGTCGGTGCCACCAAAAAGTCTAAAGGCATCTTAAAACTACATGCAACGTAGTATTACGAGTCAAGAATCCATAAAAGTTTCTTAATTTTTTATTCATTTTACCAATAATAAAACACGAAATCCAGATTTTACATATTAGTCTATGTCAAAGGGGCAAAATACGAATCCATAGTAGGGACGCTATGAATGATTTTGTATAATAGTCTATATATTTATATAGCTTAAAAATGACGTCAAATATTACACTTCTAACTAAATTATACTTGTCTTTTCCGTCTGGCTTATTTTATTGATGTCTGAAGTGAAACATAAAGCAAGAGGAAGTATATCATTGCTACTTTATTCCAAAGCAGAAGAATTAAAAAAATGGAGTTTGTAATTAAAATCATTTGTTTAGTATGCAATAATATTATGCTTTTATCAAACACTGCACCAAATGGAAGTTGACAGAAAAGCAAAACTTCCTAACGTTCGTAGCTTTTAATTCTGTAATTACTACTAAATTTTAAAAGAAGAATTACAAATATCATAGAGAAGTATAGATTGGCGTAGAATTAGGTTTATGCACTCGGGACCTTTAATACAATAAAGTGAAAGTTGAGTAAAGATTCAAAAAAACATCCCTTCTTTCCCATATATAAGCTAAAGGAATAACCAACTACTGAATTTCAATTACTATCTCTAACAACGCCACCTAATCCTGGGACGGAGGGAGAGTGTTATTTACAAGTTCGGACGAACCCAATAACTTTTAGTTTTTTACTTAAATTTTATATTTATATTAAAAATATTCATTAAAATATATATATACTTAATTACAAATCCAGTAACTAATGAGCCATAAATTCAATAGCAAATTCAGAAGTCACTTTAAATCCTACTTCCACCTCTAACAATCTTACTTGTGTTTGAGGCACCATGTACATGAAGTTAATCCTCACCTCATCAAGGGCGTAAACTAGTTTGAAAAAAGAGGAATTTTCAAAAAGCACTATACTTTAGAATTTAATTATTATATGTTACTATAATTTGCCTAATTATAATTTATAGCTATTGTTCAATTGTCACCGGCTTAAATTACTTGTACTCGAACGCACAACAAATACAACGCATAACGAATGCAACCAACATCAAACTATATTCATTCGCGCAACAAGTACAACCAAGAAGAAATAGAAAATACAAAAAAAAAAAATACTCTGATTAAGAGTCGAACTCAAAACCTCCACGTACTTAACGGGTGACCTAACTAACTGAATTACTATTACTATATCTTCTTTCGGTTAAAAATAATTAATCTCTTATTTGAGTTCAAAATAATTGATCATTATTTCAGAATATGCTATAAAATTCAAATATGCTATGAATGGTAATTGTACGTCTATTGTGTGACAAGTTGGGACTGAAACGTGACAGGTTAAAGCTCGACCCCGTATTATATCGAACCAAGGCGCGAAGTTAAATCATCGAGCTCGTGACTTCGGAACCAAACAAGATCGAGGAAACTTTATCGGGACAAATAACAGAAGGCCAAAATATTCGCAATCAGTTAGATATCACGGAGGAAATCTCGGCACATATCAAGGAGAGGCCGATTAATTAGCAAATTATGAGATATTTTTACCTTTTATAGAATTATATCAAGAGTAGGACTCCCCTACTATATAAAGGGGGGTCTGATCATTTGTAACACACATCAAGAAACGCATCCAAAAGCAATACATTGTGCTTCTAGTTCTTATTATCTTGACATTCTATTCCGACATCGATTGAGGCACTTCTTGACTCGAGGGTGACCAACCTTCAAGGCTAAGGCTGTTCAATTTGTGTGGTTTGCATTTATTTTCTTATCATTAATTTCAACATTGATCTGTTCTTTTAATTTGTATCAAGTTATATCATGTATCTTTAAAATCGCGTATAAATTTAATTGTTATCCGATTTTAGGGTAAATAGTTTAGCGCCCACCGTGGGGCTAAGGATAATAGTGATTACTTGATACAAATCTCCATAACACACACTGATTTACGCTTGCTCTTTGAAGTGTCTTTGATTCCAGGCTAAAATACAAAATGTCAAATTCTCAATTAGCATATCTGCACATAGACAGCGAGTCCGGTCACCAAGATGAAAATAACAACGTAGCACCCGGTAACGAGATACCACCTGCTGATCCCGCTGGAATTCCGATCGTAGATCTAATTGATGCTAATTCACATGTGGCTATCGATGCAAACTTGCCTACTGACCTCGAAAATAGCATTCGTGGTGGAGCCGGATCGGCGACTCGAAACACACAAAACGTTGAAGAGGACGGGATCAATCTACGAGTGATCTTCAAAATGTTGTAGGCAAAACAGGTGACAATAGCTCAGTTACAAAACCAATATCGTGCACCGAGCAGGGTTAAGCCCGATCCTGCCCGGGAAGTCGCCCGCAGGGATCAACAGGTCATAGAAAGGTCAAACAAAAACGAATCAGGGCTAACCCCGAGATTATAAAGAAGCTCGAGGAATTGACGAAACGAATAGAATCAGGGGAGAAGAAGATCAAGGCCAACAAAAAAAAGGTGAAAACCTACAATTCCAGGGTAGATCAAATACCAGGAGCACCGCCGATATTGAAAGTCCTGGATTCCAAGAAGATCGTACAAAAACCTTTTCCCCCGAGCGCGGCTCCCAAGCTAATCCCCAAGAAGTTTTGCATGCCTGAGATTCCTAAGTGTCACAATCCAATTTTATTATAGGCCGTGATGGTGCCCAACACCGTTGTTAGGCAAGCCAACACTGATAAACCTAGTGGTTTCCACTTTTAATATGTTTGCAAAGTAATAGTGTTTCCGCATTTATAAAGGATTTAGAAATTTACTACTGTAAGGTAATTAAACAAAAGCAATTGAGTGCAAATCGAAGTCACAATAATAATTCAAAAATCATAAGTCTACTAGTGTGTGCCAAGACCTGGTGTCATAAGTGTGTGGGCTACTAGCAGAATATACAAAAGAATACTAGTCTATTGTCTCAAGAAAACAACAACAACAACAACAACAACAACAACAACAACAACAACAACAATAACAACAACAACAACAACAGCAACAACCCAGTATAATCCCACTAGTGGGGTCTGGGGAGGGTAGTGTGTACGCAAACCTTACCCCTACCCTATGGTAGAGAGACTGTTTCCGATAGACCTTCGGCATCCTTCCCTCCAAGAATTCCCCACCTTGCTCTTGGGGTGACTCGAACTCACAGCCTCTTGGTTAGAAGTGGAGGTTGCCTACCACTAGAGAGAGACTCTGGCTACTGCTGAACGGCATGGAAGGGCAGCTCACCATGTAGTCTCGAGCTAGAAGTCAAACGTGCGCGCTAGACTGTTAACCAGATGCACCTGCCTCAGATCATGCACATCAAGTGCAGAAGTGTAGCGTGAGTACATAAACAATGTGTACCCAGTAAGTATCCAGTCTAACCTCGAAGAAGTAGTGACGAGGGATCGACTTCGACACTTACTAAGGGCCAACAGAAAAGAAAAACATAATAATGTGAAGTTATAATAAAGCAGGTAATATACAATAAGGATAGCGCTCAAAACAAGAAGTAAGCAAGCAAATCCTATTTTCAAGTAAGAATCAACCATTTCTCTCATCTATTCCTTTCACCTTTCAAGTCCGTGAAACATTATTAAATATAACAAGGGATTTAGGTATCACTACGCACGAGTTATGCCGAGGACGTACGTCCCGATCCAAATATACATAATAATATATTATGCACTGCCGAGGGTCGAACGGCCCAAACCATATAATATATCAACAAATCCTGCCGAGGCGAACGGTCCGCTCCCATGAGAGTAATGAAAGTTTACCCCGCTCGCGGAATATATTTGCGAAGCGGTTGAACATATAATTTCTCAACTTATCGTAGTATTTGTCAATTCCTTTCTAAAAATAAGAAATTCAACTTGGGGCTTTAAATATTGAGACCTTCAACTTCCACTTTAATCGAACAACTAGTAAGCATAAACAAGCAACGGTATCAATAAAGCACGGTGTAAGCCTAAATCTACCCGGACATAAGCATGACTAGTAGCTACGCACGGACTCTCGTCACATCGTGCGTACGTATCCCCCACAAATAAAAGTACATCTTTATTAAGTTCACCTATGGGGTTAATTCCCTCTTACAAGGTTAGAAAAGAGACTTACCTCGTCTCAAAGTCTACTTCCCGGTTCCAGAATGCGCTCACTCCCTCAAGTCAGTGCCGAATCAATCCAAACTCACAAGGCTAGGTCGAAATCCCCTCCTTAAATGCTCTCTAATCGCCAAAGGGTGAAACAAATGGCCCCAAAAATACCTAAGTCCTGATTTTAAACTTACTGCCCAGCTGCCCTCCTTCATCGCAAACGCAAAGGAAAATGGTTCTAGCCCCTGAGACGACTCATCGCGAACGCGACCAACTCTACGTAAACGCGGAGGCTGACTTGGCCTACCCTTCGCGTACGCGAGGGTTTCTCCGCGAACGTGAAGAACAATTAGCGGCCCAAGAACAGCCCAGGGTACTCTACGCGAACGCGAGTCGCCTCACGCGAATGCGAAGGTCACAGGTCCCAGACCTTCACGAACGCGGACTAGCTATCGCGAACGCGTAGCAAAAAATTTCCCATCCCCCAGTTCCTTCTACGCGAACGCGAGAGTCCTTTCGCGTTCGCGAAGAAGGAAACTAGAATTGGAATTTTCTGGTTTTTCACACTTAACTCCGAGGGGTCCGAAACTCACCCGAGCCCCTCGGGACCCCATCCAAAGGCACCAACAAGTCTGAAAACCTGATACGGACTTGCTCGAACTCTTGAAATGCAAAAATCAATAACGGAACTAAGAATCGCACCCCAAAACCAATTAAATCAAACTTAAGAGCTTCAAATTCTTCAATTTACTTCCAACTCACCGAAACATACTAAAACTACTCGGAATGACACCAAATTTTACGTGCAAGTCTTAAATGATATTACAGAACTATTCCCAATCTCGGAATTCTGTTTGGACCTCGATATCACCAAAACCCGCTCCAAACCAAATTTAAAGAACATTTTAAAACCTTCAAGAACCAACTTCCACTATTAGGCGCCGAAACGCTCCCGGGTCATCCAAAACCTGATCTAAATATATGCCCAAGTCCGAAATCATCAAACAAACCTTTTGGAACCGCCAAATCCTGATTCTGAGGTCGTTTACTCAAAATGTTGACCGAAGTGAAACTTGGCCTTTTAAGCCAACCTTAAGGAACCAAGTGTTCCGATTTCAACCCGAACCCTTCCAAATACCGAATTAACCACCCCCGCAAGTCATAAATAAGTAAAAGCATTTACAAGAAGTCTTATTTAGGGGAATGAGGTTCTAGAAAGCAAAACGACCAGTCAGGTCATTACATTCTCCACCTCTTAAACAAACGTTCGTCCTCGAACGTATTTAGAATCGTACCTGAAGTGCTGGATAAATGTGGATATCTGCTCTGCATGTCCTCCTCAGACTCCCAGGTCGCCTCCTCGACTAGTTGGCCCCTCCACTGGACCTTTACCGCGAAAATTCTCTTGGATCTCAACTGGCGATCCTGCCTATCAACTGTGGCAACTGGCTCCTCTTCGTAACCCAGACTCTCATCTAACTGAATCGTGCTGAAGTCTAACACATGCGACAAGTCGGGATGATACCTCTGTAGCATAGACATGTGGAAAACAGGATGAACTCCCGATATATTGGGAGGCAAAGCAAGCTCATAAGCAACCTCCTCGACTCGCCTCAACACCTCAAATGGACCTATAAACCTTGGACTCAACGTGCCCTTCTTCCCAAACCTCATGATCCCTTTCATCGACGAGACTTTCAAGAGAACCTTCTCGCCCACCATAAGTGACACATCACGCGCCTTCTGATCTGCGTAACTCTTTTGTTTGGACTGTGCTGCACGAAGTCGCTCCTGAATCAACTTTACCCTTCCCAAGGCATCCTTCACCAAATCGGTACCATATAACTTAGCCTCGCCGGGCTCAAACTAACCGATAGGAGAACGACATCTCCGACCATATAAAGCCTCAAATGGAGCCATCTCGATGCTAGATTGATAGATGTTGTTGTAAGAAAACTCGGCCAAAGGCAAGAACTGATCCCACTGTCCCCCAAAGTCAATCACACATGCTCTGAGCATGTCTTCCAAGATCAGAACTGTCCGCTGTGACTGCCCGTCGGTCTGTGGATGAAACGTAGTGCTGAGCTCTACACGGGTCCCCAACTCACCCTGTACGACTCTCAAGAAATGCGAAGTAAACTGAGGGTCTCTGTCTGATATGATAGAAATAGGCACACCGTGCAACCGAACTATCTCCTGAATATAAACCTGGGCCAACCTATCTGAAGTATAAGTAGTTGCAACTGGAATGAAGCGTGCTGACTTTGTTAACCTGTCAACAATGACCCAAACTGTATCGAACTTCCGCAAGGTCCATGGCAACCCAACTACGAAGTCCATAGTAATGCACTCCCATTTCCACTCTGGTATAGTTATCTGGTGGAGTAAGCCACCCGACCTCTGGTGCTCATACTTAACCTGCTGGCAATTTAGGCACCTAGCTACATACTTAACTATGTCTTTCTTCATCCGCCGCCACCAATAGTGTTGCCTTAGGTCCCGATGCATCTTTGTAGCACCTGTATGAATAGAATACCGAGAATTGTGCGCCTCATCTAGAATCCTCTCCCTTAAGCCATCGACCTTAGGAACACATAGACGACCCTGGAGGCACAGGACACCATCCTCGCCAATAGAAACCTCCTTGGCACCACCATGTAGTACCGTCTCTCTAAGAACTGCCAAGTGCAGATTATCAAACTGTCGAGCCTTGATCTGCTCCAATAGTGGAGACTGGGCAACAACACATGCAACGACTCAGCTGGACTCTGAAATATCAAACCTCACAAGTCTATTAGCCAAGGACTGAATGTCCGAAGCTAGTGGCCTCTCCTCTGCTGAAATGAATGCCAAGCTACCCATACTCTCTGCCTTTCTGCTCAAGGCATCTGCGACTACATTCGCCTTGACCGGATGATAAATAATAGTGATGTCATAGTCCTGTAGTAACTCAAGCCATCTGCGCTGCCTCAAATTGAGATCCCTTTGCTGGAACAAGTGCTGCAAACTGCAGTGATTAGTGTAAACCTCACAAGGCACCTCATATAGATTATTCCTCCAAATCTTAATAGCATGAACAATCGCGGCCAACTCCAAATCGTGCATAGGATAATTCTTCTCATGGAGCTTCAGCTGACGTGAAGCATATGCAATAATTCGCCCCTCCTGCATCAATACACAATCCAAGACAACATGTGAAGTGTCGCAATACATAGTGTACATCCCCGAACCGGAAGGCAACACTAGAACTGGTGTTGTAGTCAAAGCTGTCTTCAGCTTCTGAAAGCTCGCCTCACAATCATCGGTCACACGGAACGGAGCACCCTTCTGGGTCAATCTAGTCAAAGGTGCTACAATAGATGAGAATCCCTCCACGAACCGGCGATAATACCTGCTAACCCCAAGAAGCTTCTGATCTCAGTCGCCAAAGTGGGACGAGGCCAACTCTGAACTGCCTTAATCTTCTTGGGATCCACTTTAATTCCCTCGCCTGATACAACATGCCCCAAGAATGCCACATAATCTAACCAAAACTCACATTTGGAGAACTTAGCATATAGCTTCTGTTCCCTCAAGGTCTAAATCACCACTCTCAAATGTTGCTCGTGCTCCTCCATGCTACGTGAGTAAATCAAGATGTCATCAATAAAGACAATAACAAAGGAATTGATATGAGGCATGAACACCCTGTTCATCAAATCCATAAATGTTGTTGGAGCATTAGTCAAGCCGAAGGACATCAGTAGAAACTCATAATGGCCATATCTAGTACGGAAGGCAGTCTTCGGAATATCTGAGTCCCGAATCTTCAACTGATGGTACCCTGATCTCAAGTCGATATTGGAGAACACCCTAGCACCCTGCAATTGGTCAAACAAATCATCAATACGCGGCAATAGGTACTTGTTCTTAATGGTGAACTTGTTCAACTGGCGGTAATCAATGCACTTCCTCATAGTCCCATCTTTCTTCTTCACAAATAATAATGGTGCACCCCAAGGTGATACACTAGGTCTGACGAACCCCTTGGCTAGCAACTCCTCAAGTTATTCCTTCAACTCCTTCAATTCCTTCGGAGCCATACGATACGGTAGGATAGATATAGGTCAGGTACCTCGAGCCAAGTCAATACTGAATTCGATATCACGATCTGGTGGCATGCCTGGAAGATCAGAAGGAAACACATCAGAGAACTCCCAGACTACTGGTACTGAATCAATCGCCGGAGACTCTACAGTAGTATCCCGAACATAGGCTAGATAAGCCAAACAACCCTTCTCAACCATATGTCGAGCCTTCATAAAAGAGATAACCTAACTAGATGTATTGACAGACGAACCCTTCCACTCCAATCTAGGAAACTCTGGCATCACTAAGGTAACAGTCATGGCATGGCAATCAAGGATGGAGTGATATGGGGATAGCCAATCCATGCCCAGGATGACCTCAAAGTCGGTCATATCAAGCAACAGAAGATCCTCTCTAGTCTCATACCTACAGAATATGACCACACAGGACCGATAGACCCGATCCACAACAACAGAATTGCCCACAGGAGTGGACACATAAACAGGAGTACCCAAGGACTCACGAGGAATATCCAGAAAATGAGTAAACAGAGATAATACATATGAATAGGTAGACCCTGGATCAAATAATACTGAAGCTTCCCTACCGCAGATAGAAATAATACCTGTGATCATGGCATCTGAGGCCACTGCATCTGGTCTGGCCAGAAAAGCATAAAATCTGGCTGGAGCGCCGCCTGGCTGGCCTCCGCCTGCTTAACCTCCACCTTTAGGATGACCCCTACCTACCTGCCCCCTGCCTCTGGGTGGCCGGACAGCTAGTGCGGCTACTGGAGCTATAATCATAGGTTGCTGACCCTGCTGTACTGCCTTGCCCCGAAGATTGGGGCAATGCCTCTTCATGTGACTAAGATCCCCGCACTCATAACAACCTCTCGGGGCGGTGGACTGTTGCCCTGAAATCTGACCTTGATGGTCTGAATACCCACCGAAAGGACCCTGGATAGCTGGTGGGAGATATGAACTCTCTGGCATGGCACTGAAGTAGGCACTGGAAGAAGCCTGATGACCGGAGTACCCACTGAAAGAACCCTGAATAGCTGGCGGACGGTAAGAACTCTCCAGCATAGCACTGAAATAGGGTCACGTCGAAATACCCCGAGGAGGTGGTGGTGACGGATGTGGGGGCCTACTTAGCTGACCCCTTCCAAAATGACCTATGCCCTCAGTTAGGGCACCTCTGAACTCTCCAGAAAAACGGGACCTTTTGTCCTGCTGCATCTGCTCTCTACCCCTCTGACGGTAACCCTCAATCCTCCGAGCAATCTCCACTACCAACTGATAAGAAGTCCTCATCTCAACCTCTCGGGCCATAGTAGACTAAATACCTGAGTGCAACCCCGCAACAAACCTCTGCACTCGCTCCGCCTCAGTAGAAAGTATCATAAGTGCACGGCGAGACAACTCAGAGAATCTAGCATCATAATCGATCACTGACATCTGACCCTGCTCGAGCCGCTCGAATTGACACCGCAACTCTTCCCTCTGGGAGGTTGGGATATACCTGTCCAAAAATAGGTTGGTGAACTGGTCCCAAGTTATGGGAGAAGAATCTACTAGTCTGCCAAGAAGGTAAGCCCTCCACTACCTACGTGCGCTGCCCTCCAACTGAAAGGTAGTGAAATCCACCCCGTGAGACTCTAATATGCTCATGTTGTGCAGTCTGTCCTTGCACCTATCAATAAAGTCCTGAGTATCCTCATGTCGCTCACCCCAAAAGACCGGAGGGTGAAGCCTAGTCCATATGTCCAAGAGCTTCTGCGGCTCGCCGGCCGCAGCTGGTCTAGGCTCAGGTACAACCGCTGCAACTGGCCGGGGCCCGCCCGTGGGTAGTGTACCTGGGGTATGATATACGGCAGCTGCATGCCTAGATGCCTGAGCAGTAGGGGTCTGCGCTCCCCCTTCCGCCTGAGATGTGGCTGGGTCTACTGGAAATAAAGCAGCCTAGGTCATAGAATTCATGAACCGCAGTATACGGCCCATGACCTCCTGAAAGCCCAGTGCTGATGTGAAATCTACCGGGGCTGGCTCTGCGGCGGGCACCCTGCCCTGCTCCTCAACAATGAGATCCTCTACTGGATCCGTTGATGGTACAACTGGGGAAACTCTGGGACGTCCCTGTCCCCTACCTCGGGTAGGTGCCCTCCCCTGACCTCTACCTCGGCCTCTAGCCATAGGGGGAGCAGCCCCTCCTGGGTCTGGAACGTTTGTTGCGCGCGTTCTCACCATCTGTGAGAGAATAAGAGGAATAAACTTAGTACACCATCAACTGCACGATAGTAGATGAATAAAGAGTAGTTTCCTAACACTCTATAGCCTCTCGAAGATAAGTACGGACGTCTCCGCACCGATCTGCAAAACCATATCAGGCTTGCCCATAACTTGTGAGACCTACGTGTACCTAGTGCTCTGATACCATGTTGTCACGACCTAATTTCATCATAGGCCGTGATGGCGCCCAACACCGTTGTTAGGCAAGCCAACACTGATAAACCTAGTGCTTTCCACTTTTAATATGTTTGCAAACTAATAGTCTTACCGTATTTATAAAGGATTTAGAAATTTGCTGCTGTAAGGTAATTAAAACAAGGCAACTGAGTGCAAATCGAAGTCACAATAATAATTCCAAAATCATAAGTCTACTAGTGTGTGCTAATACCCGGTGTCACAAGTGTGTGGGCTACTAGCAGAATATACAAAAACAATACTAGTCTACTGTCTCAAGAAAATAGACAGAAATATAAATCCAAAAGAGAGAAACTCCGGCTGCTGCTGAACGACTCGAAAGGGAAGTTCACCGTGTAGTCTCGAGCTAGAAGTCAAACGTGCGCGCCAGATTGGTAACCAGATGCACCTGCCTCAGATCCTGCACATTAAGTGCAGAAGTGTAGAGTGAGTACATAAACAACGTGTACACAATAAGTATCCAGTCTAAGAATCAACCTTCTTTCAAGTAAGAAGTAGGTAATATACAATAATGATAGCGCTCAAAACAAGAAGTAAGCAAGCAAATCCTTCTTTCAAGTAAGAATCAACCATTTCTCTCATCTATTCCTTTCACCTTTCAAGTCCGTGAAACATTATTAAATATAACAAGGGATTTCGGTATCACTACGCACGAGTTATGCCGAGGACGTACGTCCCGATCCAAATATACATAATAATATATTGTGCACTGCCGAGGGTCGAACGACCCGAACCATATAATATATCAACAAATCCTGCCGAGGCGAACGGTCCGCTCCCATGAGAATAGTGGAAGTTTACCCCGCACGCGGAATATATTTGCGAAGCGGTTGAACATATAATTTCTCAATTTATCGTAGTATTTCTCAATTCCTTTCTAAAAATAAGAAATTCAACTTGGGGCTTTAAATATTGAGACCTTCAACTTTCACTTTAATCCAACAACTAGTAAGCATAAACAAGCAACGGTATCAACAAAGTATGGTGTAAGCCTAAATCTACCCGGACATAAGCATGAATAGTAGCTACGCACGGACTCTCATCACATCGTGCGTACGTATCCCCCACAAATAGAAGTACATATTTATTAAGTTCACCTATGGGGTTAATTCCCTCTTACAAGGTTAGAAAAGAGACTTACCTCGTCTCAAAGTCTACTTCCCGGTTCTAAAATGCGCTCACTCCCTCAAGTCGGTGCCGAATTAATCCAAACTCACAAGGCTAGGTCGAAATCCCCTCCTTAAATGCTCTCTAATTGCCCAAGGGTGAAATAAATGGCCCCAAAAATACCTAAGTCTCGATTTTAAACTTACTGCCCAGCTGCCCTCCTTCATCGCGAACGCGGAAGGGACCTCGCGTTCGCGAAGGAAAATGGGTACTGCCCAGTTGGCCTACCCTTCACGTATGCGAGGGTCTCTCCGCGAACGCGAAGAACAATTAGCGGCCCAAGCACAGCCCAGGGTACTCTACGCGAACACGAGTCGCCTCACGCGAACGCGAAGAGTCCTTCCGTGTTCGCGAAGAAGGAAACCAGAATTGGAATTTTTTGGTTTTTCACACTTAGCTCCGAGAGGTCCGAAACTCACTCGAGCCCCTCGGTACCCCAAAGGCACCAACAAGTCTGAAAATATGATACGGACTTGCTCGAACTCTTGAAATGCGAAAATCAATAACGGAACTAAGAATCGCACCCCAAAACCAATTGAATCAAACTTAAGAACTTCAAGTTCTTCAATTTACTTCCAACGCGCCGAAACGTACTAAAACTACTCGAAATGACACAAAATTTTATGTGCAAGTCTTAAATGACATTACGGAACTATTCTCAATCTCAGAATTTTGTTTGGACCTCGATATCACCAAAACTCTCTCCCAACCAAATTTAAAGAACTTTTCAAAACCTTCAAGAACCAACTTCTACTATTAGGATCTGAAACGCGCCCGGATTATCCAAAACTTGATCCGAACATACTTCCAAGTCCGAAATCAACATACGAACCCATTAGAACCGCGAAATCCTAATTTCGGGGTTGTTTACTTAAAATGTTGTCCGAAGTCAAACTTGTCCTTTCAAACCAACCTTAAGGAACCAAGTGTTCCGATTTCAACCCGAACCCTTCCAAATCCCGAACTAACCACCCCCGCTAGTCATAAATCAGTAAAAGCATGTACGTGAAGTTTTATTTAGAGGAACATGGTTCTAGAAAACAAAATGACCGGTCGGGTCGTTACATCATGTTGTCACGACCCAAAATCCATAAAGGGTCGTGATGGCGCCGGGCACCACTGTCAGGCAAGACAACAATAAATACTTAATTGGATTCTCGTTTTAATATTTTTGAAATCATATTTTCCTTCAATTAAATAGCAAAAGGTGGAATTTACAGAATAAATAATAATATTTTTAACAAATTTAATACAGAACAACCCATAATCATCCCAGAACCTGGTGTCACAAGTGCATGAGCATTAACTAGGAATATAAAATAAAATACAACAGCTATCGGGAATACAAATTGGACAGAAAAAATATAAGTACTTTGAAGGAGACTCTGCCGGCTGCGGATCATAGTATAGAATGCATCTCACCTAAGTCCCTACCATAACCATGACTCTGCGCCCACAAGGCCACATGTTGTCACGACCCAATTTCATCATAGGTCGTGATGGTGCCCAACATCGTTATTAGGCAAGCCAACATTGATAAACCTAGTGGTTTCCACTATTAGGCGCCGAAACGCTCCCGGGTCATCCAAAACCCGATCCAAACATACGCCCAAGTCCGAAATCATCATACGAACATATTAGAAATGCCAAATCCCGATTCCGAGGTCGTTTACTCAAAATGTTGACCGAAGTCAAACTTGAGCTTTTAAGCCAACCTTAAGGAACCAAGTATTCCGATTTCAACCCAAACCATTCCAAATCCCGAACTAACCACCCCCGCAAGTCATAAATTAGTAAAAGCATATACGGGGAGTCTTATTTAGGGGAACGGAATTCTAGAAAGCAAAATGACTGGTCGGGTCATTACACTAAGTACAATGGAACGACCGACCCGAACAAGCATATCACCTCTTACACATATGCCATCAAAGGGAATGATCTAGAGGATGATAAAATCGAATCAGTCTTATTAAAGAAATTTGGAGAGACCCTCTCAAAGGGAGACATGATATGGTATCACAATTTACCACCTAATTCTATTAACTCTTTTGCGATGCTTGCAGATTCTTTCGTAAATGCACACGTCGGGGCCATCAAGGTCGAGACCAGGAAGTCGAACCTTTTCAAGGTAAGGCATAAGGACAATGAAATGTTTAGAGAATTCGTGTCTCGATTCCAAATGGAATGGATGGACCTACCATCGGTCGCTGATGATTGGGTCGTTCAAGCCATTACCCAAGGGCTCAATGTTCGAAGCTCGGTGGCTTCACAGTAGTTGAAACAGAATATGAAAGAGTACCCGGCTATTACTTGGGTTGATGTGCATAATCGGTACCAATAAAAAATCAAGGTCGAAGACGATCAACTTGAGGCTCCTTCCGGGTCCGTTTATCCTATCAGACCCGTCGACAGAATCAAGAGAGACATTGACCAAGAACTGAGGTCGAACAGAGATCGGTATCAGCCATATAACGGGGATCAGAGAGGCAACGGGTCTGGGCGAAACTCCATGAGAAATGAAAGGAGAAATGATCGTGGTTAGAGTAGCATGGGACTTATGACCAAAAATGGCTTCGACGGGTCTATCGGGCCCAAAGACGCACCAAGGCTATCGGAATACAACTTTAATGTCGATGCTGCCGCCATTGTATCAGCTATCGGGCGCATCAAAGATACCAAATGGACTCGACCTATACAGACCGATCCAACCCAAAAGGATCCTAACCATATGTGCAAATATCATGGCACTCACGGTCACAGAAACGAAGATTGCCGATAGCTGAGAGAGGAAGTAGCTCCTCTATTCAATAATGGTCAACTTCGAGAATTCTTGAGCGATCGAGCCAAGAATCACTTCAGATTCTAACAAACAAGAAGAACAAGAAAAATCTCAGCATGTCATCAACATGATCATCGGCGGGGTTGATATCCCATAGGGGCCGATGTTGAAACGCACCAAAGTATCCATCTCTAGGGAAAAATGAACTCGAGGCTACGAATCGGAAGGAACTTTATCTTTCAACGACGAGGATGCAGAAGGGATCGTACAACCCCACAATGATGCACTGGTACTATCTGTACTCGTGAATAAAATTCAGATCAAACGTGTGTTAATTGATCTAGGTAGATCGGCCAACATCATTCGATCAAGGGTCGTGGAGCAGCTCGGTCTACAAGACCAAATTGTACCCGCAGTCCGAGTCCTGAATGGATTCATCATGGCATGTGAAACCACTAAAGGGGAAATAACATTACCAGACAATGCCGTCGGAACCATCCAAGAAGCCAAGTTTTGTGTGATCGAAGGTGGCATGAGATATAACGTCCTGTTTGGGAGGCCATGAATCCATAACATGAGGGCAGTGCCTTTGACCCTTCACCAGGTGTTAAAATTCCCGACGCCGGGAGGGATTAAGACGATCTACGGAGAGCAACCAGCCACAAAAGAGATGTTTGCCATCGATGAAGTAATTCTGATATCAACGCTTGCAACATCAAAGGAGCCAAGGCCGGAAGCAAAATAAGAGGCCAAATAGCAATCACCGATGCCAGCCTCGACCTAACCAGACAAGTAGGGGAGTGACGAAGACGATGATTACGGGGTTCCCTGATCCTTCATAATCCCCGATGATTCCGACGCTACCAAATCAACGGTCGAATAGCTGGAGCAGGTCATATTGATCAAACATCTACCCGATCGAAAGGTATACCTGAGCAGGTCATAATTTCTTATAGCTAACATGGATTGTTTCGCGTGGTCCCATCTTGACATGACAGGGATTCCCCAGGAGGTAACCACCCACAAACTAAGCCTGGACCCAAAATTCCCTCCGGTCAAGCAGAAAAGGAGGCCCCAGTCCGAGGTCAAATATGCTTTCATCAAGGACGAGGTATCTAAACTCCTTAAAATAGGATCCATTCGGGAGGTTAAATACCTGAATTGGTTAAAAAACGTAGTGGTAGTTCCTAAAAAGGGGAACAAACAAAGAATGTGTGTAGACTATAAAGATTTGAACAAAGCCTTCCCAAAGGACTCCTTCCCTTTGCCCAACATCGATCGCATGATCGATGCCACGACTGGCCATGAGATTCTTAGCTTTATCCATGCCTATTTTGGGTACAACCAAATACGGATGGACCCAGATGATCAAGAGAAATCATTCATTACCAAGTATGGCACGTACTGTTATAACGTGATGCCATTCAGACTAAAAAATGCCGGTTCCACTTATCAACGCTTGGTAAACCGGATGTTTGAGGAACAAATAAGAAAATCGATGGAGGTTTATATTGACGACATGTTGGTTAAGTCCTAGCAAGTAGAGGACCATTTAAAATATTTGTAGGAAACTTTCAGCATTTTGAAGAAGTACAATATGAAGCTGAACCCGGAGAACTGTGCGTTCGGAGTCGGATCAGGTAAGCTCCTTGGGTTCATGGTATCCAACCGAGGAATCGAGATCAACCCCTACAAAATCAAATCCATCGAAGATATCACGGCCGTAGACAACATGAAGGCCGTGCAAAGATTAACCGGACGCATAGTTGCCCTAGGGTGATTCATCTCGAGGTCATTGGATAAGAGTCACCGATTCTTCTCTACTCAAAAAGAAGAACAACTTTTCATGGACCCCAGAATGTCAATGAGCGTTGAAGGAGCTCAAACGATATTTATCGAGCCCACCATTGCTTCATACACCGAAAACAGATGAACGACTGTAATTGTACTGTCACGACCCCAAATTACCTCTGTAGGAGGTCATGATGGCACCTAGTCTCTAACACTAGGTAAGCCTATCAATGCAGAATAATAATAAATATCTTAAATAAATAAACTATAATTCAAACAATTTCAACTCCCAAAACCCAGTAGAAATAAGTCACAAGCTTCTAAAAATTTATTCTCTATGTCTCTATACATCAGAGTCTAAAGCAAATAAGGAAGGCAACATAGTAAGATAGAAGGGGACACCGGAATCTGCGAACGCTGGCAGATATACCTCGAAGTCTCCTCGTACAGCTAGTTTACGGATGCGTGATCTGATAAGATATACCTGGATGTGCACAAAAAGATGTACAGAAGCGTAGTATGAGTACACCACAGCGGTACCCAGTAAGTGCATAGCCTAACCTCGGTAGAGTAGTGACGAGGTCAGGTCAGGCCCTACTAGAGAATAAATAATGGCATGGTAAAATGTTTAAACAATATTATAAGATAAAATGACAATGAAAATGAATCAAGTAGTATGTCACATTTAATTACATCAAATAATGGCAAATAAATATCTCGTGGAAACAAAACAGAATTCTTTTCAACTTTAAGAAAATCACAACAATAATCAAAGGCAACTGCGGCCATAAATCAATATCAACAAGGGCACTCTCGAGGTACCGCCTCGTAGTCCCAAATCATAAACAAATTCACAATATCTCATTTTCTTATCTCACCGCGGGAGCCTTCACAATTTATTTTAAAGAAAATATTTTTCCCGAAATAGCATCCCGCATTTTAGCCATCCTTATCACACCGCATGCCTTCTAGTAGTTCCCCCTACTAGCCACGTGTATCAAGCCACCCTTATCTCACCACATGCGTTTCAATACCCAGACCTTATACCATGCATCCGTATCAATATCACAATATATCACAATTTGCACCTCAGGTGCTCAAATAATTTAACTTGCCAAAATAATTCATCAACAATATTGTTTCACAATAAAGAGCTCACGACTCATGTCAAAATAACTCAACAATAATATTTTTCCACAATAAAGAGCTTACGGCTTATGTCAAAATAATTCAACAATAATATTTTTCCACAATAAAGAGCTCACGGCTCATGTCAAAATAATTCAATAATAATATTTTTCCACAATAAAGAGCTCACTGCTCCATCACAATGAGTACGAAAATCTTACAAAAATATTCAGGAGTAAATAATTCAGGAAAATAATATTTCAAAATCTTTAATACGTTATTTCAATATCAAGTTTTAAAATGTCAAATACTTCATATTAATAATATTTAATTTAAAGAAAATCAACCTTCAAATAATGCATAGAATTAAAAAAAACCAAGTTCCAACTAAACAGACAAAACAATTAGCAGGAAAAGGTCAAGCGAATTTAAAATATAAACATTAAATCAATAATGAAGAATATAACAAAATAAAATAATCTAATTAATGTGCAACAGTGATATACACAATTTAAAACATAATCTTTCACATTTAGCCCGTGTACACACTCGTCACCTCGTGTACACGACTTTTCACACATTAAAATTATCAATCCTAGGGGGGATTTCACCCACACAAGGTTAGACAAGTCACTTACCTTGACTTGCTCCAATTTAACCAAGTATTATGCTATTTCCTCGCTTTTTCCGACTCTGATCAACTCATATCTAGTCATAATTAATTCGATACAGTCAACAAAAATTATAGTAATCAATTTCATAAGAAAATAGGGCATTACATATTTTTCAATAAAATCCGAAATTAGCTCAAACTTTGCCTGTGGGGCCCATATCTCGAAATCCGGAGAAACTTAAAAAATCCGACAACCCATTCAATTACGAGTCCACCCATACCAATTTTATCAAATTCCGATAATAACTAAACCTCCAAATCTTAAATTTTCGTTTTTGGAAAATTTTGCAAAAATCTTGATTTTTCTTCCATAAATTCGCGGATTCAGGATGTAAATGAGTATGGAATCATGAAATATAAACAATATAGGATAAGGAACACTTACCCCAATGTTTTCCCGTGAAAATCGCCCAAAAATCGCCCAAGAACCGTGCTCCAAAAATCCAAAATGAAATGAAGGAAATGACCATTTTTGGTCCTTAAGTTTCTGTCCATCCGTCACTAAAAGTCCATTTTCAGTCACTAAAAGTCCATCTTCCGTCATTAAAAGTCCACCAGAAACTGCTCTACCAGCCTTCCTTCAATCGATCATAACTTTATGTAAAAATGTCCAAATGATGAATGGTTTAACTTTCTGGAAACTAGAATCAAACGACTACAACTTTCATGTTTTGAAACTTTTCCGAATCCTTATGAAATGCGAGATATAAGCTTTCAATGTCGGCTCCACGCATCAGAAAGTTCTGGCAAAATTTCTGGCGAAATTGCTCTACCAGCCTTCATTCAATCCGTCATAACTTTCTGTACAAATGTCCAAATAATAAATGGTTTAACTTTCTGGAAACTAGAATCAAACAAATACAACTTTCATGTTTTGAAAATTTTCTGATTCCTTATTCATTGCGAGATATAAGCTTCCAAATTTGGCTCCAAGCAAATTTCTAGCACTCTTTGTCCGAAATCCATTCCGTTTACCTTCCGAAATCCACCCGAGACCCTCGGGACCTTAACCAATTATTCCAACATGTCCCAAAATACCATACGAACTTATTCGAGACTTCAAACCACATCAAACAATATCAAAACGACGAATCGCACCTCAAATCAAAATTTATGAACTTTGAACTTTCAAATTCTATATCTTGTGCCGAAACACATCAAATCAATTCGGAATGCCTTCCGATTTTGCACACAAGTCATAAATGACATAACAGACCTATTCCAATTTCCAGAATCGGATTCCGATCTCGATATCAAAAAGTCAATCCCTCGGTCAAACTTCCAAAAAAATTAACTTTTGGCATTTCAAGCCTAATTCCACTATGGACTTCCAAATAAAATTTAGATCACGCTCCTAAGTCCAAAATCACCATACGGAGCTGTTGGAATCATCAAAATTCTATTCCGGGGTCGTTTGCGCATAATTTGACATCTGGTCACTATTTGAACTTAAACTTTTAATTTTTCATTAAAATTCCATATCTCGGGCTGAGGATCTCAAAATTTGATTCCGGGCATACGCCTAAGTCCCAAATCACGATACGGACCTACCGGAACTGTCAAAACACTGATCCGAGTCTGTTTGCTCAAAATGTTGACCAAAGTCAACTTATTTGAGCTTTAAAGCTCTAATTCACATTTTAATCCATTTTTCACCTAGAAACTTTCTGGAAAATTTTACGGATTGCGCACGCAAGTCGAGGAATGATAAATAGTGCTTTTCGAGGTCTTAGAACACAAAATTAATTATTAAATTTAAAGATGACATTTTGGGTCATCACATTCTCCACCTCTAAAACAAACGTTCGTCCTCGAACGGAGTTAGAAAAAGTACCTAAGTTGGTGAATAAGTGTGGATAACAGCTGCGCATATCATGCTCGGTCTCCCAAGTCGCCTCTTCAACCGGATGACCCCTCCACTGAACCTTCACGGGAGCAATGTTCTGACCTCAGCTTTCGAACCTGCCTATCCAAAATAGCCATTGGTTCCTCAACATAAGATAGATCTTTGTCCAACTGAACCGAACTGAAGTCTAACACATGAGACAGATTGCCGTGATATTTACGAAGCATGGAAACATGGAATACCGGATGAACCACAGAGAGACTAGGTGGTAGTTCAAGTTTGTAAGCCACCTCTCCAACTCTCTTAAGAATCTCAAAAAGACCAATATACCTAAGACTCAACTTGCCCTTCTTCCTGAACCTTATCACACCCTTCATAGGCAAAACCCGTAGCAATACCCGCTCACCAACCATGAATCTAACATCACGAACCTTCCGATTCGCATAACTCTTCTGTCTAGATTGGGTTGTACGAAGTCAATCCTGAATCAACTTAACCTTTTTCAAGGCATCCTGAACCAAGTCTGTACCCAATAACCTAGCCTCGCCCGGTTCGAACCAACCCACTGGGGACCGGCACCGCCTACCATACAAGGCCTCATACGGAGCCATCTGAATGCTTGACTGGGAACTGTTGTTGTAAGCAAACTCCGCAAATGGTAAGAACTGATCCCAAGCACCCCCCAAATCTATCACACACGTACGAAGCATATCCTCCAGTATCTTAATAGTGCGTTCGGACTGCCCGTCCGTCTGAGGGTGAAATGTTGTACTCAATAATACACGAGTACCCAACTCTCGATGTACAGCCCTCCAAAACCGTGAGGTAAACTGTGTACCCCGGTAAGAGATGATAGATACCGGTACACCGTGAAGTCTGACAATCTCGCGAATATATGCGTAAGCCAGCTACTTTGAAGAGTAAGTAGTAATCACAGGAATCAAATGAGCTGACTTGGTCAATCTATCCACAATCACCCAAACTGCATCGAACTTCCTCCGAGTCTGTGGGAGCCCAACAATGAAATCCATAGTGATCCGCTCCCATTTCCATTATGGAATATCCAACTTCTGAAGCAATCCACCCGGTCGTTGATGCTCATATTTCACCTGCTGACAATTTAGGCACCGAGCTACATATTCCACTATGTCTTTCTTCATCGGCCTCCACCAATAGTGTTGTCTCAAATCTTGATACATCTTTGCAGCACCCGGATGAATGGAGTACCGCGAACTGTGAGCCTTCTAAAAAATCAAGTCGCGCAAACCATCTACATTTAGTACACATAGCCCGTAATACATCTTCATCTCCAATAGTGACTTCCTTAGCATCACCGTGCTGAACTGTGTCCTTAAGGACAAGCAGATGGGGGTCATCATACTGACGTTCCTTGATACGGTCATAAAGAGAAGACTGAGAAACCACACAAGCCAAAACTTGGCTCGACTCGTAAACATCCAGTCTAACAAACTTGTTGGCCAAGGCCTGAACATCCAAGGCTAAATGCCTCTCTACTACCGAAAAAAATGTTAAGATGCCCAAACTCTTCGCCTTACGACTCAAGGCATCGGCCACTACATTGGCCTTCCCAAGATGATAGAGAATGGTGATATCATAATCCTTAAGCAACTCCAACCATCTCCGCTGCCGCAAATTAAGATCCTTCTGTTTAAACAGATGTTGTAGACTTCGGTGATCAGTGTAGACCTCGCAATGGACACCGTACAAATAATGCCGCCAAATCTTTAAGGCATGAACAATAGTTGCTAACTCAAGGTTGTGTACAGGATAATTCATCTCATGCACCTTTAACTGTCTGGACGCATAGGCAATCACCCTACCGTCTTGCATCAACACTGCGTCGAGGTCAATACGCGATGCATCACAATACACAATATAAGACCCTGAACCTGTAGGTAATACCAACATTGGGGCTGTAGTCAAAGTCGTCTTGAGCTTTTGGAATCTCTCCTTACATTCCTCGACCCATATAAACGGAGCACTCTTTGTCTGAAATCCATTCTGTTTACCTTCCGAAATCTACCCGAGACCCTCGAGACCTTAACCAATTATTCCAACATGTCCCAAAATACCATACGAACTTAGTCGAGGCTTCTAACCACATCAAACAACATCAAAACGACGAATCGCACCTCAAATCAAAATCTATGAATGTTGAACTTTCAAATTCTATATCTTGTGCCGAAACACATCAAATCAATTCGGAATACCTTCAAATTTTGCACACAAGTCATAAATGACATAACAGACCTATTCCAATTTCCAGAATCGGATTCCGATCTCAATATCAAAAAGTCAACCCCTCGATCAAACTTCTCAAAAAATTAACTTTTGGCATTTCAAGCCTAATTCTACTACAGACTTCCAAATAAAATTCCGGTCATGCTCCTAAGTCCAAAATCACCATACGTAGCTGTTGGAATCATCAAAACTCTATTCCGGGATCGTTTGCACATAATTTGACATCCGGTCACTGTTTGAACTTAAACTTTTAATTTTTCATCCAGGCATACGCCTAAGTTCCAAATCACGATACGGGCCTACCAGAACTATCAAAATACTGATCCGAGTCTGTTTGCTCAAAATACTGACCAAAGTCAACTCAGTTGAGTTTTAAAGCTCTAATTCACATTTTAATCCATTTTTTACCTGAAAACTTTCTGGAAAATTTTACGGACTGCGCACGCAAGTCGAAGAATGATAAATAGTGCTTTTCGAGGTCTTAGAACATAAAATTAATTATTAAATTTAAAGATGATATTTTGGGTCATCACATGTACTTGGCAGTATGAGAAATAACGGTAAGTGTAGTCCTGGTTCAGGAAGAGCAAGGTACGCAATTTCCAATTTATTATGTTAGTAGGACCCTAGGAGAGGCCGAGACTAGGTACCCTCACCTAGAAAAACTGGCGCTCGCTTTACGAAGCGCCAGTAGAAAACTAAAACCTTATTTTTAGTATCACCCCATATGTGTTGTAACAACTTACCCGTTGCGAAATATTATGCACAAACCCGAGCTCTCAGGACGATTGGACAAGTGGGCCGTTGAAATCAGTGGGTACGATATTGAGTATCGACCCCGAACAACCATCAAATCTCAAATTTTGGCAGATTTCGTGGCCGGCTTTACAATGTCCCTAATACCCGAGGTCGAACAAGAGTTATTGGTGAACTCAGAGACGTCCTCGGGAATCTGGACCCTATTTATGAATGGTGCCTCGAACGCAAAAGGGCCCAGACTCGGCATCATTTTAAAGCCACCAATAGTCAATGTAGTTAAACAATCTATTATGATTGTAAAATTGACTAACAATGAGGCCGAATATGAGGCCATGATTGCAGGTCTCAAACTAGACAAAAGCTTGGGGGCTGAGGTGATCGAAGCTAAGTGCGACTCCTTCCTCGTGGTAAACCAAGTTAATGGAACATTCGAGGTCAGAGAAGAACGAATGCAAAGATGCATGATAAGTTATAGGTAGCATTACACCGGTTCAAGGAGTGGACCTTACAATATGTCCCCCGAGATCAAAATAGTGAGGCCGATGCCATTGCTAATTAGGATCATCGGTCGAAGACAACGAGCTTAATTCGGGAGTAGTGGTGCAACTCATGAGATCGGTGGTAGAAGAAGGTCATGTCGAGATAAACTCTACAAGCCTGACTTGGGATTGGAGAATAAGGGCAACCCTGTTTTGTTTGTCTGAGGACGGAACCTTATCTAGAAGAATGTTTGATGACCCGCTGGCAATATGTCTAGGACCAGGAGATACTGATTATGTTATGAGGGAAATTCATGAGGGCACCTGTGAAAATCATTCGGGCGCCGAATCATTGGTTTGAAAGGTGTTCAGAGCAGGTTACTACTGGATCGACATGGAAAAGGACGCGAAGGAGTTCGTACGAAAATGTGATAGATGCCAACAATATGCTCCGATGATACACCAACCCGGAGAGCTGCTACATTAGGTTGTATCACCATGGTCGTTCATGAAGTGGGGAATGGACATCGTTGGCCCCCTTCCATGGGCATCCGGTAAGGCCCAATTTATTTTATTTATGACTCACTATTTTTCCAAGTGGGTGGAAGCCCATGCATAAGAAAAGGTCAGGGAGAAGGAGATCATCGATTTCATTTGGGACCATTTCATATGTCGGTTCGGAATGCCGGCCGAGATCGTGTGCGATAACGGGAAACAATTATCGGTAGCAAGGTGACCAAGTTACTCGAAGACCACAAGATCAAAAGGATACTATCAACACCCTACCACCCTACTAGGAACGGACAAGCCGAATCAACCAACAAAACCATACTCCAGAACCTTAAAAAGAGGTTGACCAACGCCAAAAGGAAATGGAAGGAACTCCTGCCCGAAGTTCTTTGGGCATATCCTACGACCTCGAAGTCCAGTACCGGGGACACTCCGTTCTCATTGGTTTACGGCGCCGAAGCTCTTATACCGGTCGAAGTCGGAGAGCCAAGCATCAGATTTCGATATGCAACAAAGGAATCAAATGATGAGGCCATGAATACGAGCTAAAGCTATTGGATGAAAAGCATGAAGATGCCCTTGTTCGACTGGCTACCCAAAAGCAGCGGATCGAGAGATATTACAACAGGAGGGCCAACCTTCGGTACTTCAACGTCGGGGACTTAGTACTAAGGAAGGTCACGTTGAACACCTGAAACCCGAATGAGGGAAAGTTAGGACTGAACTGGGAAGGGCCGTATCATATCATCGAAATCACCGAAAAGGGATCCTACAAGCTCGAGACGATGAATGGTGAATAGCTACCGAGCAATTGGAATGTAACTCACCTAAAATGATATTACTGCTAAGGTACGGCCTCATTCATATTCTTTCATTTATATTTCGGACTAACTCTTGCAGGTGATCGAAGAGGAAAAGTACGAGATTTTAGGTCTGAAAGCACGCGTTGCACTCTTTTTCTCTTGAACCGGTTTTGTCCCAAATAGGTTTTTCGGCAATGATTTTAACGAGGCAACAAGTAAATCGTGCTAACCTAGAATCAAAGGCCGTCAACGAACCGGTAACAACGATCAAAATAGTATTCGAGGCCTCACTTCGATCAACCTCAAACACTAGGGGCATTACCCTCCGATATCAACTTTAACATGAAAAGAGATTTCGGGATTGAAGGGTTTCGATCAATAGGATTCAATCTAAGGGCCAAACGGTCAAATGAACCATGCCCACATAGACTGCTCAAACCCTGACGCAAAGCATGTACTCATATATACTTATTATACTCAAGAATAAAGAGAAGTCACTTCCTTGCAATCATCTTATATTTTAAAATTTCTTCCTTATATTCCATAAAGAATTTCCTACTTCCGATCCCTTAAAGGTAACGAGCTCAAGAGACGCTTATATTCGGAGTTCGAATAATCACTCTCGCACTAGGGGACTACCGTCCGAAAACAAATTCGGACGACCCAAGCTACTAGACCTCGGGGGCATAAGACCTATTAGGAAACCCCCGAATTTTAAAGGCCACGGCCACCTCCGCTTGGGGACTATTATCTTGGGCAAGCCCGGATAACTCGGGAAAGCAAGTCCACTAGGCGACTCCCGAACTAAAAGGCTACGGCCGTATTAGCACAGCTTGGAGATGTTCGAGACCCGTAACTAAAACTAGGCCTTCAAAAAAGAAATTTTTTTCATAACCGGTTCTAAAGGCTATCCTCGGCAAACAATAATCCGAATTACTTACTTTGGGAAAACGTTTCAGGTAACACCGAACCCCCAAGCCTTAAAACGGAAAAATGTAAAGGCGAGGTTTGTTTGAACCTTCGAACATAACCTAAGTTACTTCATGCTAAGGCATTTCGATTTTTTTGAATACAAATGATAAAACAAAGGAAAACTCCAAAAGCTGAAAGGGAAAAAAAGCCTTATATGTATATTTACCAAAACTTCTTTTTACAAGGACCAAATGGCCCCGATACATAAATTTACAATGGCCAAAACGGCAAAGACAAAACGTTTTAAGTGGCCTAATCTTCACCGGGAGCCGCGTCATCACCTTCGGGGCCTTCACCGCCTTCTAGCTCATCCGAGTCTTCAGATCCCTCGGAATCCTCTTCCACGGGATAAGCCAGCTTCCTGGCCTTGGCCTCTAACATCTTGGCATTCTCGATCTCAGCCAACAGGTCAAAGCCCTGAGCTTGAACTCCTTCGAGGACCTCCCTTCGGGATTGCCACTTCATGTGCTCCACAAATTTTCTCGCTTGGACCTGAGCCACCTCAGCATCGGCCTTATGCTGGTCCACCCGCTTATCAGCCTTGACCTTAACCGCAACAACCTCCGATTTGGCCACCTCGAGTTCCTTGGCCAGAGACCGCCGAGCTTAGTTGAGATTGGAGCTCATCGATCTTCTTGGCATGTACCAAGGCCTTTTCTTTTGCGGCTCGGAGCTGGACCTCAGTCGAAGCCAGTTGTTCTCAGGAGGTCTCCTTTTCCGAGGCTAGGCGGTCCATATTTTTCTTCCATTCTTCGGCCTCAGTCGTCACTGTGTCCCCCTCCACCTGAAGCTTCTCGATATGGTCAAGTCTTTTTTGAACATGTAGGTTCGGGTCGTTAGCCAATGTGTCTGAATCATCATCACTAAGTTCGAATATTCGTCTTACCTGCTCAACCACGTCGGTATGCTCCTTCTGGGCCATTTCTAACTCGGCTTGGAGCTCCTCACTGAGGAGTTTGTAAGCATCCCTCTTCTCGGTGAGCTCCCAAGCCTCGGCCTCGTGTTGGTTTAATTCCTACTGGTATCGGAGGAAAGTTTCATGATGGAGAACCGAGGCCTACAAACACAAAGAAGAATATTATGATTATTCGCAATTTAATCTAAGTACGTAATAGGAAAGCTTTCAAAGTTACTTGATTAAATGCATGTTGAGCCTCGTAGAAAAGGCATGGGACCTCCACCTCGTCCATTTTGGCCTGATCCTCTTCGGTCACCAGGCATCGGAGATAGCTGGAAACCTCCACGGGGGCGGAGAGAACCCGGGCATCCTCCGGTATGGATATAAAGATTGACCGCTTCCGGTCAGGATTTGTACTCAGACTGGGAATCGGTCAACCAATCTCGGACTCAAAGAAGATCCGCTGGTTCCCGAAGGCGACATCTTCTGTGGTACCGGTAAGTCACCTAACCCGGTGACATCTTCCGAGGCGGTGGAATCCATACCGTCGAAGAAGTTGTTGAAGGAATCGACTGCCCCTTGAGGACCCTCATTTGGGCTTCCTTTCAGCGTTTGATCCTCATTTATCATAAAATCAGTGAATGAAGGCGACCCGGAGAGATTTATCACCCCGAGAGCATCCTTCGGCACATTGCATTCTGCCTGAGGAGCGTCAGCCACGGTCTTTCTATCAATCTCCTTAGCTCGGGGCAAAACAAGCTCCGCCCTCTCTAGTTCGGAGGCCTCGGCCACTGCCTCTCCACCGGCCTCCTTGGTTTGAGGCAACTCGATACCGCTCCTCACGCGAGTCAACGATTAAGAGTCTTCTTCTTCTTCGGACTCATCCCTCAATCAGTGGAGCGAATCTGATGGGAGTTCTCGGACACTGGTAGTTTCCTTAGATTTGTGTACCAACCGCCCCCTCGGTTTCTTCTTTTCGGGCCCCGAGGAACTCGGAGCTTTTCTCTTTTTTTTCACTTTATCCTGCTTTTCTCCTTTTCTTCACTGGTAGTTTCACTTTTCGGGCCCCAAGGCCTAAAAAGAAAAAGAGATGAGTAAGCTCAGAAAGAAACCCTCCCACCGACCCTTTGAAATTTCGCGCCACGCGCGCTCGAAATAGGGCTTCTATGATGAAGTGCCCTCGACCCACTCCTTAAGTCGGGGAACTGCATCCGGCATCCGAGAAATAGCTGCACCACGAAACATCGATTAGATGAGAGTAAAGGAAAAAGCAATAAACAAAATCTTAAAGGTGAGGTTATACTTACGTTTCATGTTCCATTTCTCGGAAAATGGCATTTTCTCGGCCGGGATTAGATCCGAGGTCTTAACTCGAATGAACCGGCCCAACCAGCCTCGGTCTCGGTCCTCGTCTATGCTCGAGAATGGGGCCTTAGTGGCCCGACGGGCAAGCTTTATCAATCCTCCTCGGTAGAGTCAGGGACTATACAGACGCATGATATAGTCAATGGTGAAGGGGAATTTGTCGATTTTGCTTACAAAGAAGCGGAGGAGAATCACTATCCTCCAGAAGGAGGGATGGATTTGACCGAGGGTCACCTCGTACCTCTTACATAAGGCGATAATGATCGGGTCTAGAGGGCCCAACGTGAAGGGATAAGTGTAAACACTAAGAAAACCCTCCACGTGGGTAGTGATTGACTCCTCGGGCGTAGGCACCACCACGTGTTTACCAGCCCAATTACAATCTTCCTTGACTTTGGGGAGGAGATTGTCAGTGATGGAGCATATATATCTCGAGACCGGCTCGTATCGAACTGGTACGGAAGAGGTTTTTTCAACTTTGAAGTCAGCACCGGTTGGGCACCCCGCAGGAACGAACATAGTTTAGGGGGGCTTCGGTGTCTTTTCCTCGACAACAGTAAACATAACATCTTCTTCTTCAGACGGTCTCGAGGAAGAGGGAGTTTCCTTTTGAGGAACCGATTTCGAAGTCTTTGCCATTGCTTCTGAATAAGGGTGAAGAGATGGTACTCATGAAAGAGAGGGCGTAATTGGCGGATAGTTTATAAAAGTTTTTAGAAAACTAGAAGGGAAGAAATTTTAAACTTAAGCCAGAAAACCAGAGGATGAAGGTGATGAAATTTTCTTAAAAGCACAAGAGCAAAGTTTGAATGTAAAAAGTTTTAATGGATGGAAGGATGAAGTATTTATAGTTTGCAAACGACGGTTCAATACCCGTAATGGCCGACCAACAATTGACACACATTTAATGCCTTGGAGACTGGACCGACGGGACGTTTCAGTTACCTTTTGTCGCTTACGTCATGATTTATCGAAGCAAGGTTCGAAAGTCCATATCGTTTCTTATCGTCTTCTCTTCGAAAAATGAGGGGACTATCTGTACACGGTCGAAGCCGGGCTCGTCTATTGTGTGATAAGTCGGGACTGAAACGTGACAGGTTGAAGCTCGACCCTATATTATATCGAACCAAGGCGTGAAGTTAAATTATCGAACGCGTGACTCCGGGATCGAACATGATCGAGGAAACTTTATCGGGCCAAATAACGGAAGGCCAAATTATCCGCAATCGATTGGATATCACGACGGAAATCTCGATATGTATCAAGGAGAGGCCGATTAATTAGCAAATTATGAAATTTTTTACCTTTTATAGAATTGTATCAAGAGTAGGACTCCCCTACTATATAAAGGGGGATCTGGTCATTTGTAACACACATCAAGAAACACATCCAAAAGTAATACACTATTATTTCTAGTTCTTATTATCTTGTCATTCTATTCCGACTCGAGGGTGATTGAGGCACTTCTTGACTCGAGGGTGATTGAGGCACTTCTTGACTCGAGGGTGACCAACCTTCAAAGTTAACCTTGTTCAATTTGCATTTATTTTCTTATCATTAATTTCAACATTGATCTGTTCTTTCAATTTGTATCAAGTTATATGATGTATCCTGAAAATCGCGTATAAATTCAATTGTTATCCGATTTTAGGATAAATCGTAATTTTCTTCAAATATAGCTACGGTGCAAATATTTGCTGTATCACACGATTTTTCCTTTGAAATATGATAATGGGCTAATGTGATATCATACAAAAGATGGGCTAATGGGAAAGGCCCGTTATATATAACAGAGAGAAAAACAGAAAAGAACAAGAAAACGAAAATGGAGATGCGGGGTATCGATCCCCGTACCTCTCGCATGCTAAGCGAGCGCTCTACCATCTGAGCTACATCCCCTAATTGTTAAGTATCTTCCTTATAGTTATATTTGTTAACACATTAATAAGTTGCGTTTTTGCAGGAAATCCGTCGAACTCAGGTTTATCTTTGAGTAAATAAAGGTAGAAATAAATAACACTAACTTTTACCTTCGACCCAAAAAATAATAATAATAATAATAATAATAATAATGTAGTAGAACAAAGCAGAACACTAAACTTCCAATTTTAAACAAAATTAAGACCAAGTACTTTCGTAACCATAATTATTCTAATTTCTCAAATTACCTAGGGTGACAACTGACAACTCACTAAAAAACCTTACATATTAGTCTGCAAAACAGGATCAACAACATCAACTCTTCCCACACCTTCATTATTTGCAACTTTAGCCACATCAATTTCTCCAATAACCAAACCCTCAACTCCACTAACTTCTCCTCTTAATATCCTCCTTTCTTCTTCCTCATCCACAGAATTTGGATCATTTTCATCTATAGCCACTGGTGCAGCATCCATTTCATTTTCATCTATAGCCAATTTTCCTTCCCATGTAAACTTCCCACCGTGCCCTGATTTTGACTGTTTTGTTAAAGGAATTCCATCTATTGGACGACGGTCTTTTCTGTATATGCCTTTGTCTCTGTGTTTTTTTTCTCTGTGTTTTAGGGTTTCGATGCTTACTTCGTGTTTTGTTACCTTTGTTTTGCCTTCTTCGTCGTGGCTTACTGCTCGAAATGTCGCTGTTTCCTTCTTATCATCGTCTATAGGATACATTTTCTGTTCTTTCCTTTTTTGGACAATGTTTGAGCGGAAAAGTAAAGATGAAATGTTTATATGAGGAAAGTAATGAAACTTATAGGACGAGTTTGTATAAGAAAATGTGAGCGGTGAGAAGCGACGTGTAGCTTTGTGAAGGAGATAGTGATTTTGGAGTCTTGCCACGTTTGTTGCTCCCTTTTGTAAGCAATTCGACTTCATTCCTACACTTTCGTTGAATTTTACCACAATTTTGGTGGGCGTTTGGACGTAAAAATTGTGAAATTTAAAAGCAAAATATTTTTTTTAATGTAAAATTAATATTTGAAAATTAAATTTATATTTGGATTTGAATACAATTTTAAATTGTTTTTAAATTTTTATTAGTGATTTAGAGTGAAAATTTTGAAAAAATTTTTTAAAAAATTTCGAATTTCAATTTAAGTTAAATTTAAAATTAACTTATTATTACATTACATGATCACCTTTACATGCTGAATACTAAATTGTGTGAAACAAACATGACTCACATCATTTTCAGGTCATCTAAATTCTAACAAAGATTGAGAACTACTAAATCCGATTCCACAAACAGAACAAAGCCCAAAAACCCAATTACACAAGTCAATAATCCCAGCTTGTTTGAATGATTGTTATATATCACTTGATAATGTACCGTATAGTATTATATTGTACTGTATCACTTTAATGTATATAATATTTAGATAAATTGTATTATTTGTCGTCGTTTTATGATGTCATGCACCAATAAACTTGCAATAATACTATATAATTAATAAAATAGAATAAAATATAAAATAAGATTATTTAATAATAAAAAAGTATAAGATGAGAAAAAAAATAAAGAAATGACGCAACCACATCAAATCTATCGTTTCATAAAGTAGCATTTTTCGTCATTACGTAAGGACGAATTTAAACGATACGATACAATAAAATGTAAGTACAACTAAAACAAACATTGTATTTAAAATAACAATACGTTTAACCATCCAAACAAGCGGTTAAACAAGAAAACTAATTGAGTTTCAAATGAGGATCAACATCAACTCTAGCAACACCTTCTTCAGCCATTTTTGCCACTTCAACTTCACCAAGCACAACACCAAAACCACCTAATTCCTCCTCTTTTATCAGCTTCTCCTCGGCTTCTTCATCCAAATAGTTCGGATCTTTCTCGTCCAATGCCGGTGGCGCGGGCTCCAATTCATTCACAGCTTCCTTATCAGGTCCTTCCCATGTATACTTTCCGCCATGTCCTTTTTTCGGATCATGTTTCAATGGTAGCCCATCTGCTGGATGTCTTTCCAATCTCTGCACTCCTTTTTCTGTTAACTTTCTTTCAATATACTTAATTTTGTCGACGTTTTTCGTGTCAACTTTCTCCTTGTTTTCCTGCACCACTGGCTTCATTTTGCTGCTTTTTAGTGAACTGTATTTCTTGTGTTAGTTTTTTGGTTGTGAATGAAGTACTGAATTTTTTCCTATTTGGTGAGGCTGAGGATTTAGTAGAGGGTTTAATTGTGTATATATAGTTTTTGTTTTGATTAGATGTTGGAAGGTGCTGGAAAAGCTAGAAAGTTCTGCTGGCAACCTTATGTGGACATTTCTGGAAAGGACTGTGGCTAATTTTGAAAAGAGGACAGAAAAAGAAAAGGTTAGATTTTTGTAGAAACTTCCATCTTTTGGATAATTTGTGGGACGCAGGTCTCTTTCCAATCACTTCTGTAATTTTTTACCTCGAAATGATGCTGGAGGGATCTTTTTTACATTATTGTTTATATTTCAATCTTGTTAATTTCTTTTTAGGAGAATAATCCCGAGTTAGAATTTTAAAGTATATTGGTCAGAATTTTGAAACTAGAAATTCTAACAATCACTAAAATTTTTAGTTACCATGCGAAAAAAATTGGTGGTCGATCAGAATTTTGTCAAAATTTTGCCGAATCGCCATAAGAATTGGCCAAGAATTTCTGACCAACATACTTCAGAATTTTAATTAGAGACTATTTTCCTAAAAATTTTCGTTTTGAGATCAAAATTTAAACAATAACACCAAATGATCCTATTTGTGTCATTCTCCCAGAATTTTGTGGTCAATTGCACTAAAAATATGGCAATCACCGATTCCAACTACTAGAACAAAGTTTTGTGGTTCTGGGTTTCTTTCATAGAGTACTTTTGAAGAGTATTTGCTTTCTACAATGAATTTTTTATGCTATGGAGAGTAGTATAAAAAGTTATTTTCTTAAAAAATATTTTTTACTTTGTAAACAAACACTATAAAAAAAAATTTTATTCATCAACTAAATAACGAAAAATAAGTGATAAAATCATTCATTTTTCAGGAAAATATTTTCCTTCATGCCAAACGCACCCTTAAAGCACAATAATTTGGAATATCTAAACCTTAACTTGCTTCTAACCCTCTTCTATATTGTAGTAGTATAATCATAATAGTAAAATAAGAAGCTAGGGGGTAATTTTGATCTAATATTACTCATGTAGTTAGAAAAAAATCTTGTTCTTAATTTCTAATGGAGTTTCGATCTAAGTGTAACTTTAAATTATAATTATACGTCGAGGGACAATTTTGAATATTTTTGAAGCGTGGAGTAACAGTTTTTGCTGGAGCTCCGATAATGGCGAAAGCAAATACAAGACGATTTATTAATGAAAAGAATGTGAAAAGTTCAAAAGTGAAATGGATGACAAAAATTGAACAATTTTAAATAGTACAATGGCAAATTTGAATGTTTTCTTTTTTAAAATTAATGAAGTTCATAATCAATTATCAGACAAAAATTGTTGTTTTTGTTTAACTTTAAACTAAATAAGTTTTGGTATAGTTGATATGGTGTATATATGAAAATTTCATCTGTTATATCTTGGCTAAATTTACAATAGGATCGTATCTTAAATTTACTGTTTCCTTTGTTACAGTGCAAAACGCGGACAATTTAACTAGTAGCATCATAAATTTGAGGTGCTTCTCACAATTTTTTGTTACAAAAGAAAGTTAAAATAACAGGAATATGATACACTATTTGTTGCACAACTGAGATCTAATCCTATGAACTCGGCCACTTTTTATTTAGCTTTGTTCTCATAGCAGATTTATCAATTATTATACGAGTTTACATAGCTAGTAGCATGTTTGCCAAGTATCTTTTGGGTCATACTTATTTTTGGTCAAAAGTTTTTTTTTTTTTTTTCAAAGTTAAGGTGTGTTGATTAAGTTTTTAGAAGGAAAAAAGTGATTTTGAGTAGAAGCAAAAATAGTTTTTGAGAAGTAAAAAAAGTAATTTCTCCAAATTTTGAGAGAGAAAAAAATACTTATAAGCACTTTTATAATTTTGGTCAAACAATAGTTGCTGCTCTAAAGTAATTTTTTAAATTAAATAACCAAACACAAATTATTTATCACCACAAGTATCAGGGGCGGATTTACCTTGGTCGAAGCTGACACCGCTTCGTCCAAAAATTTACTTAATAACATATACTATGTGATATGAAAAACAAGTACACTGAAAAAAATTGACATCACCTAATAAAAAATTGCTGCAGCTCAATGGTCAAGTGCTTATTTTCCTGGCATAGGTACATTTGACATGTATTTGTTGCCTAATATTTAGGTTACTCCTTTTCGTGCCTCATATCAACAAAAGTTATACATATTCAATGGGGCGATTTATAATAATATGCTTGAATTAAGTTTTATTAATATAATATAAATTTTATTTCTTTTAAAGTATAATATTGTTAATGATTTGTTCATATGTTCACTTTTTAAATATCGACACCGTTTATAGAAAATCTTGTATACGCCCCTGACGAGTACTTTTTGAGAAAATTATTTTTCAAAATAAACTAATTATAGAAGTTTGGCCAAACATATAAATATTTCTTGAAATAAGCTGAATTTAGAGGTTTGACCAAACATGCTACAGGTCACGTGATCGTGAACGCACACCATGGGTTCGCCATAGTCTAATCAGTGCACCGCAACACTTTTAAGAGAATCGATGCCTGACTGTAAGTCTGTAACTTTTAGCGTTGTTTGTTTCTATTTGGTACTAGGAGGGGTGAGGGAGAAGCGTGAACCCACACCATTGTACATGGGTCGCCACTGGCTCTCTAGCCAATAGATTAATTACTACTGATTTTTGTAGGCTAATTATTTGGGACGGAGCTAGAAGGCAGGATATAGTTTTACTTCAAATTCTATAATTATATTAAGAAATCTATTAATTATGGACACAAGTCAAATTAAAAACCGATTTACTAACATGTAATATTATCATCTTAAATTAATTAGAAGCATGGGTGTTATCTAGGTTAAGGGGTATGGGTTCACGAGAACCCATACTCTTTTTCTTAAATTATTTATAATAATCTTATATTTTTTTAAAAAAATATTTAAATATATGCACCTATACAAGTGAAATTGATGGTTCAAATCCCACCTAAGACAGTCTTGTTTTGACGCTGAATGTGTGTGTGTGTATATATATATATGAAAATCATTTAAATTTCAGAAAGAATATAGTTTGAACCTATAATTTTAAAAGGGTGATTGAACAGATTTTTAATGGCCTTTCGATTTTGAGCATGCATGCATGAACCTTGGGAAGTGGATATAGCCTGATCCATATCTTAATTAATTACAGTATTTGAAAGGATTTTTCACCATTAAACGGTGAATCACCACTATTTATAGAAGTATCATGTTTTTCTCATTAATATTACCTCTAAAGTCTTCTTCAAATTAGATTTTATATACTATGGCAAGAAATCTTCCTAACCTGAAGTTGAAGAGCGTTGTTTCTGATAGTGATAGCAGTGATAATGAAAATGAAACAAAGGACACTGGAAAAAACTTAGACCTTCCCTTAGAAAAACTGAACCTTGGCCCAAAAAAGAAACTTCTTGTGCTTAATCTTGGAGGTCTGCTGGTTGATAGGGTGCATCGTCGAAACGAATCCGCTGTTCGACGTTACACCCCTGACCTTGTTCACGGAAATTTCTTAGGTTTGTGTGTACGTAGGGGCAGAGCCAGCATGTCGTTCAAACCCTATATTTTTTCTTAAAAAATTTATGAAATATGTATAAATTATTAATTTAAAACTCAATAACATAAAAAGATTAGAATTACGAACCTATAAGTTTCAAATCCTGACTCTGGTTCTGTGTGTTTTACTGAGTAAATATGATATTACATTGATATTTGTCAATTAATTGTAAATGATCTTTTAGCTTGTTTAACTTTTGTTATGTATATACCTTTTGTCAAACAGTTTTCAAGAGACCTTTATGTGATCAGTTTTTGAAGTTTTGCCTTGAAAGATTTGAAGTGGGGCTGTGGTCTTCTGCCAGGGAGTTAGTATTAATCTAGTTTTAATTTTTTTTTTTTAAATCAAGTGAACTAATTATCTCTGTGAGTTGAAGCTATTGTTACTCTAACTTTGTTTTTGTCTATATGATAGTCGAAACGTGGATCCTATTTTACACAACATCATGGTTTGGGCTTCGACGAAAGTTGGTATTTGTATGGGTAAGTGGCTTTCAATATTTAATTTTGCTTAGGGTTGTCAAATAGGCGGGTCGGGTTAATTTTGGGCGAGTCAAAATGGATTAAGTCACCCATCCAAAAGTAACTTGAGATGAGGTGAACTGGGTCTAGTTAGATTAATATTTAGATTATAGTCCAACTCGCCCAACTCTTATCAAGCTTGAATTAATGTGTATTATTTTTTTTATGAATTATTTATTCATCAAATAAGATTTTTTTCCTTTTGTTATGATTATATATAACATATAAAAAAAAAAATTATTTTAAAGATATTTTAGCAAACTTAGTGATGAATTAATTTGGGCTAAAAATTAGTCAAACTTTAGATGGACTGAGATGGGTTGAGTCAAAATGGACTAAGTTCAACGGATCAGTGATCGGCCCAGCCTTGAACGGGTCAAATTGGTTTGGGCTCAAATTGACACCCCTAATTTTGTTATTTGCTTATTAAAGAAAACTAAACAGGTATCTTGTTGAAATTTCATTTACTTTTCTAGGATCAAGATGAATGTATTGAGAGCGATTATTCAACTCTGGAGAAGAAGAATAAGCCCATATTCTTGAAACAGCTGAAAAAAATATGGGAAAACAAGTATAATCCTTCTTTACGTGGTGGAAGATTTTCAGAATCCAACACTCTTTATGATTGATGATGAACCCCACACAGCTCTTTTAAACCCTGTAAGTTTTGCAATTCATTGAAAAAAAAACAAGATTATATTACAAGAGTGGAACAGTAAAATTGTATCGGTGTGACCCATACGTCATGTTCAAGACGTAGAAGCAGTCACTAATACTTTCATTAGGCTATGTTGTTTACATCACACCCCTTGAGGTGCGGCTCTTCGCCGGACCCGGTTGGAATGAGTTATGCACCGAGCTGCCTTTTTAGTGAAACTGGAGAAATCTTATCTATTTCGATTGTAAGACTAATTGTTAGTTCTTGTTTCATTTGCAGCCTAATACAGCAATTTTTCCTCATGCTTACAAAGTTAGAGATGGCAGACACACATTTCTTGGTAACAAATATATTCTACTACTCCTTTAATCACTGACTGGAGTTTAACTTAATTATTCTATATACACTTATGGTGTCAGAATTATTTTATTATTAGGCTACATATATGTATCTGCATATAATAATCAATCACAAGTAGAATTAGTAACCTGAACTATGACAAGCAATTTGTTGCTATAGGTTAAATTATAGCTATAGTTAGAGGCGGAGCCAGAATTTAAAGTTATTGGGTTCGAAATTGTAGTTCTTTTAAGTTACTGGGTTCTCAATTAAGAAATTTTCATATTTAATGGATTTCTTGATACTAATACAGGTGTTTGGACAAAAATTACTAGGTATGGCCGAACCTGTAACCTGTAATATGTACACTGGTTCCGCCCCTGGCTATAGTGGAAAAATCTTCGCAGTGTCAATTGTTGGTGTGTATAAAATAAATGCTGACCGAAGAATTTATATGTTGATGTACATAACTAACTCTAAATAATTTATTTTTGTGGGTGTTGAATATATAGGTCCTAAGGGGGAAATGCAAGAGTTTTTGGATGGCGTAGCAGATGCAGATGATGTTCCAACATACGTGAAAGAACATCCCTTTGGACAACCTGCGATAACAGCTTCTCATCCTAATTGGGATTACTATGCTAAGATAATTCCCGCAGAGGAAGCTTCTGGCTCTAATTACTCTGATTATGACTCTGACTGCTATGATTAGGAACTCTAATTTAATAGCTCTTGAAAATCCCTTCTTAAAGTGCTACCAAGGATTTACTATATAGTATGTAAAGAAGGTTACTGGTTTTTTGCTTAACTATGTAAATCTTTTCTTAGGAGTATTACTTTTTTATGTAATGGTGTGTGTAGTCTTGTGTTTTTGCAAGTTGCAAGCCTTTTATGTATCTATTTGAATTAAATCCATTTTATCTTTTTGATGTGGACATGTTTTTTTCTTCAACCTGTGACCAAAGGCGGATGCACCATATTGTTTGTCGGATTATTATAAACTCATGTGGAGCATAAATTTATATTTAAAATTTTATTAAAATTATAATAAATAATTGATATGAACCCATAATTTTTAAACGTACAATGAATTCAATGCTAATAGCATAAATATTGAATTCATAGAGTTTAAATAATGAATCCGGCTTTGCTTAATGGACCTATAATGATTTAATTTGAACATGTTTTGCTTAGGATACGATAAAGTATATATATTCTTGAGATAGTACTTATAATCTAATCACACTTTTGATTTCTAGCGCTTAAGAGACATGGTGAACATAAGAATTAATAACTGTCCTTTCTGTGATTGCCACCAAAATTCGTTATACCACGAATATTCCAAAAATCTTTTATGTATAACCAAAATAAATGATCCAACTAAAGAATCCAAATGAAATATATATCGGATCTTCATGTTACTTGATATAAATATGTATTCTATATTGCAAGTGTTCCCTTATTTTTTGCCTTTTATCAAACGAAACATGTCTATGGCGAATCATTTTGTAATCACTACGCTAGACACTTGAAATATTTATTTGACAATTTAATTAAAAATGTTATCCACCCCTTGATAAACTATTGCTCTTTAGGTTAGTACTGATTTGGCAAGTTTATGATAATTGTAGTAGACTAAACAGATATACTACTGATTTTCGATTGAATGCGCATAATCTTTAGCCTCGGAGTAACCGTAAAGTTGTCCCCATATAACCTATAGGTTACGAGTTTGAACCGAGAAAATAGTCACTAATGCTTGTATTAGGGTAGACTGTCTACCTCACACCCTTAAGGATGTGGTCCTTCCCTGGACCCTTACATAATCTTTTGGATAATCATTTTGGAGTAACTGATCAGATTCTATCCTCTAGATTAATTTTGAGCATATATACATGAATCTTGGGAAGTGGAAGGACTTCATCGTTTAATTACAGTATTTGAAGGGGTTAATTGTAACCATTAAAGCTTGAATACCACTATAAATACAGAATGATGCAGCCATGGATTTTTCAATTGTCTTAGTGGTATTATCACTAAACTTTCTTTTAAATTCAACTATGGCAAGAAAGCTTTCAAATCTGAAGTTGAATTAAAAACCTGGTTTTTTATGATGATAATAGTGATCATGAAGATGAAACAAAGGACACTGGAAAAGATGATGTGTGTGTGTGTGTGGAGTAAAAGATGATTCATTGATATGTTTGGTTAATTGTTATAATGATTCTTTTCTTTTTTTGTTTTTGGTTTAACTAATTATATATAGCTTAATTATGTTGTGATGCCTTGTTAAACGCAGCTTTCAAGAGACCTTTCTGTGATCAATTTATGAAGTTTTGCCTTGAGAGATTTGAAGTCGGACTGTGGTCGTCTGCTATGGAGTTAGTATTCGAATTAAAATGTTTTAAACCTAGTAAGTTAATAATAATTTCTTGAAATTATTGTTACTATAGCTTTGTTTTTGTCCGTATAATAGGAGAAACATGGATCTGTTCTAGACAACATCATGGTTGGACTTCGACCAAAGTTGTTATTTGTATGGGTAAGTGGCTTTCAATTTAATCTAATAAGCTAAGAACTCATTTTGTTTATTGAGTTTTAGTTTGAGAAAGAAGGGGAGCCTCGGATCACCGGTATAGTTATCTTTGTGCTATTTATAAGTCATAGGTTCGAGCTGTGGAATCAGCCACTAATGCTTGAATCAGGATTGTGTGCTTGTATTTGGAGTGCGGGCCTTCCTCGTACCCTGCGTAAACGCGGGATATTTTATGCACTAGGCTACCCTTTTAGGTTAAATTTGAGAAAGAAGCCTTGGACCACCCGTCTCCATGTGACCTATAAGTCACGGGTTCGAGCCGTGGAATCAGCCACTAATACTTGAATAAAAATAGGATCGTTACATCATACTTCCTTGGGGTGCAGCCCTTCCTCGAACCCTGCGTAAACGCGGGATGTTTCGTGCATCGGGCTGTCCTTTTTGGTTAAATTTGAGAAAACAAACAAATCTTTTGAAATTTCATTTATTTTCTAGGATCAAGGAAAATGCATTGATAGTGGCTTTAAATGCTTGGAGAAGAAGGAGAAGCCCATATTCTTGAAACAAATGAAGAAAATATGGGAAAACAAGTATCATATCCTTCCTTTTCGTGGTGGGAAATTTTCAGAATCCAACATACTTATGATTGATGATGAGCCCCACGTAGCTCTACTTAACCCTGTACGTTTTGCATTTCATTGAAAACAAGAGTACAAGATTGGATATAGACATAATAAATCTCTTAATAGAGACTAACTGATTATAGTTCTTGTTTTCCAGCCTAATACAGCGGTTTTCCCTCCTATTTTCAAAGTTGGAAACGGCAGAGACACGTTTCTTGGTAAGTGGTAACTAATACTTATAAATTATATCTATTGTTTTCGCTATCATTATATATAATGCGTGCCCTTCCTTTTACTTCCTTTTACCCATCCGAGGCCAAAGGTCTTCCTGAAACAGCATTTCTACCTTCTTGAATGTAGGGGTAAGATCCGCATATGCGCTACCTTCAGATGTCACTTGTGAGATTACACTGGATTTGTTGTTATTGTTGTTGTTTCATTATATATAATGCATGCTTGCTTAAAGCCGAGGGTCTAATGGAAATAGCATTTCTACTTGCATAGGGTAGGGGTGAGGTTTGCATACACACTACCCTCTGCATCCCACTACCCTCTCCATCCCACTTGTGGGAATGCACTGCGTTTGTTGTTGTTGTAGTATCAATGTATATAAATAATGAAGTCCTAACATTTAATTTTATCTTTTTGTTGATTTACATAGCCAACTCGTGATAATTTCTTTTTTGTGGGGTTTGAATAGGTCCTAAGGGAGATCTGCGCAAGTTTTTGGATGGTCTAGCTGATGCAGATGATGTTCCAACCTACGTGAAAGAACATCCCTTTGGACAACCTGCAATTACAGCTTCTCATCCTAATTAAGATAATTCTCCGTTTTGGCATTAAAATGGAAGCTTCTGAAGTTTAGTCATTGAGATTTTACTTACTATAGGCTAAAACTTATATAACTATGTTTCACTTAGTGTTCAAGTACCTATTTTCACAATGTCAATGATCTACTACTGTTTACTACAATATTTGAGGAAAGGTTCCATGACAAATCGTGCAATTCCTATGCAATATAAATGTCTTCACAGTTTGTAACAAATATGTTTCAATTTATTTGGCAATATTATTACTATTTGGGAATCTACGAGGTTATTCTTTGATCACATTTTTCTTAAATTTTTTGTAAATGTTTTAAATTATAAATTATAATTAGTAATTCTTTATATGTAGTTTCCAAATATATAAATTTTAATTTCAAAAACTTGAAGAATCTATCTAATTTCACATTCAAAATTAAAAACTTTAACTCTTGTACTCCGAATGAGCCGAGGGTTTTCGAAAACAGCCTCTACCTCCACAAGGTAAGGATAAAGTCTAAGTACACATTACCCTTTCTAGAATCCACTTGTGAGATTTTACGATATGTTATTGTTGTTGTACACTCGTACTCTGAATCATGCTACATAAAGTGGAATGGTGGGAGTATGTCCTTACCTGTTAACATTAACGCACTAAAATAAAATAAGGTTACACTGAAAGAATCATGTAACCTCTCCAACAACAAATTACTCAGTATATTTTTACAAATGGGTTTGGGATGAGTAGTGTGTACGCAGACGTTTGCAGGTAGAGAGGCTGTTTACGAAAGACAATACAGCCTCAGAGAGACTGCATTAAGCCTTTAACAACTAAATAGGCATAAAACATGATATCAATATAAGAATCAAGTGAGTGCTCTTGGACTTCCGACTGACATTAATGCAACTATATAGCATCGGTTCCTGGGTAAAATCCTTCAAAAAGAAAAGAACAAAGATCTGTATAGACATTACAACCAGAAAACAAAAGATATATTAGCCCTCTTCTAGTCGTCAGCATACTTCAAAGTTTCTAAGGCAGTCCTAAAATGATTCCTCAAGTTACAATCAGCAGTCAGGATAACAAGGAATCAGCTAAATGGAAAAGAAACTATCGTCAAGTTTGGTTTCCCGACTTAACAAGCTACTCCATAGGTATAGACAGGTTAATATCAGGATATGGTCTTTGCTCCAAAGTTGGCTCCGATCCATTACAGTCAGAAGTGTCGGTAGATGTGGAATTTGGCATATCTTTGTTGCTCGTGCTGTTATCGACTTCTCCGTGGCTTTGCATTGGTATTTGAGGTGCCTGAGTCAGAGTCATGTTGTTCACAAGTGGTGCATGTGATACAGGTCTTACCATTGAAACAGGGTTCGGAGAGCTGTGGATAACGGGAGCCATTCTTGGTTCGACTTGGTGATGCTTTCTTTTATTGTGTTTTATAAAAGCATTTGGCATGAAACTTCCGACCACCATCTAGCAATATAAGAAGAAATAACAATTTTGGCTGTGGACGCGTAATTCAGAAAATTTGACAACATAAAAGATAATTGGCCTATAAATTATTATATAGTAATAACATAACAGGACTTACTTGGATGGGGCTTGCAGCGATGAGTGAACCAGCAATACCACCACCAATAACACGGCCATCTGGGCCAGCTAACGAAACACTTAATCCACCAGACCTACTTTTCATGCCACCGTTTTCAGAAACAGTGTAAGACCCAGTTAATGCTAAGATCTCAAAGCGGCCCTGCATCATCAGAGTAATTAAATATGAATTTTCCAGGATATAAAAGGTGGTGATAACTCCTGTTTTCTCATAGACGACATAACAACTCTTAAACAAAAAGCACATGAGAGCTGAGATAGTAAAATGATGAAATGAGATTCAATGGGTATATAATTATCAGCAAGCGTATTAGGTTAGTCATCCATGAAAAAATCCAGGCTTGCTTTTTCCTTTCTAGACTGCAACAACATTTTTCTTGCTGAAGAAAATAGGCATGTAAACTGAAAAGAATTAGGGAGCATTAATTTCCTTAAATAATATGATGCAAGCTCATTCAAGTGGAGACAATTATAGGACATCTGATAACCATTTTCATCCCGACAAGTAGTGTCAACTCTATTTGATCCTTGCGTTTCAAACACTAAATTATGCAACGCTGACATACTAAAGTTAATGTGCTAAAATTTGACCGCTTCAACAATTCTGGTGATCTTTGCTGTTGTCAAACAAGAACAGCATTTGAACACAATTACCAAAAAAAAAAGGCAACAACATATTTGGCAGAAGGAAAAACACCGGTTTCTCCAGAATGGTGGGCACTGATTCATGCTTTGCACTGTAACATAAGCAAAGTCATTCAGGATGAATACAAATATATCCTAGAATGAGGAGATGAACTCACAGAAAGTAAACTAGCTGATCCCATTTGAGAAAGGAAAATCACTAGAATACAGAAAATAAGTGTGTGACAGTTAAAGATTCAATGAACATGCAATAGCAGAGTTGAATTATCCAGTCACGGGTACATCTTCTAGTCCTTGAAGTAAGTTATTGTACTCTGATGAATAAAGACTGGAGCTCCCCTCACCGCTATTTTAAAAGTTCAACCATTCCAAGCAACATGGCATTCAGGCTCCAGACAAAGATTTGTTGAAACACTTAAGTCATATCACTAGTATACGAAGTGTTTTAGTTCTGACTGTGGTGTAGCCTCCAGTAATAAGCTAATCTTCCTACGCATATGTAACGGCAAAACTAAATCACGGTTAGCAAGTTCACTGAGAGAATGAATTAGTCAATTTCCTATAAATAATGATACAAATTTCCAGGGGGCGGATCTAGCCTTAAGCTTATGGTTCCCATGAACCTAGTAGCATTTGCCTATATCTATAAATATTTGATTGTAACCTAGTTATTATTGTATGTATAACTCGAGGTCGTTGTAGGAACCTATAAATTTCAAATCCTTGTTCTGCCTCTGCAAATTTCCAAGACCAAATAAAGGTCAAGCCACCAACAACTCTCTCTCTCTCTCTTTTCCTTATACCCCAGAAGTCTCCGAGAGCTAGTCAGCCCACAATTAGTAACTTGGTGGATATTGGTCCGACCCTCTACCTTTTTCACTTATATAATCAGGCTTTTTGGTTCGTAAGAGGGTTCGAACAGACGTGTAGCTAATCAACACATCACTCTTGTTCAGGGCAGGTACCAACGATTCTTCGCCAGTTATAACTACATTTTCGCAGAATATATACATTATCAAACAAAAAAGAAAGAAACTATATATACGCAGAGAAACCATCCTTTAATTCTTTAGAGCTTGATCTTGAGACTTTCTTTTTCTGTTTCTGTTTTTTTCTTTTTTCAGGTGGGGGTGGTTGAGATAGGGCAACAACAAAACAGAAGCATCTAATTAGCTAAACCTCAGTAAAAGCTAACACAATCTTAAAAAAGATACAAGGTATACAAGATTAAGAGAAAAATGAAACAAGAAAAGACATGCCTCATATGTCAAGAGACCACCAGAAGAACCAGGCTGACGAATTGTAACATTAGAAACAGCCCCATTTGCAGACAAAACACAGATCCCTCTTGAACCCTTCTGCACAAAAGAATAAACCTTTCCTGCCACATCCTAAAACACATACACATAACATTTCAGATCTGAAAAGGAGATCCTAGTATTTCATTTCATTACATCATTAAAGACAGAAAACATAGGCATCAAAAAGAAAAAGAAAAAGGAAAAAGAAGAAATTACCTCTCCGGTATGCACAGTAACCACATGTGGCATAAAATCCCCTCCAGCTGTATGTGCAAACAGCTCACCTTCAAACACCAAAAAGCACATACCACTCTTACGTCAGAAAAATCATTAGGTAAAACAAACTAAAGCTAACAAAACCAAATCTTGGATTTTTTTGCCTGCCTCATTTCAGATTCAGTCAACAAAAACAACAACAATAACATCCCACTAAAGTTGGGTCAGGAGAGGTTAGTGTGTACGAAAAAGGACAACAATAGCCTGGGAAGTCGCACAAGTAAGATCAGGGGAGCGTGTATATGGTGAATGACAATAACACATTAAAATCATTACAAGTGGGATCTGAAGAATATAGTATTTACGTAGACCTCTTACCCTTATGCTGTCCAAAAACAAAAATAAAAAGGACCATTCTAGGGTTTGTCCCTTTTAATCAACAAGCATATAAAGATTAGTTTTTTTTTTAAGAATTAAGAGATCTTTGAGCAAAATCTCTTAACAGACTTACCCAAAGAAGCAATTAATTGCAAGTTACCAGAAGAACCAGAAGGTCTGCCACGTCCTCTTTTAGAGGAAGAAGAAGAAAAGGCAGAAGAAGGCGGTGACGTTATAGTAAAACCTGACGGTGGTGTCACTCCACAACCACCACCACCACCACCACCAGGTGACGTCACTGCCGCCGCCGCCGCCGCCACTGCTGCTTTAGCTGCAGCTGCTGCTGCAGCAGCTTTTATATATTGAGGTGTTAAGTTCCCTTCAGCATCATACTTTCTTGGCCTCCCTCTCTTCTTTTTCTCCCCACCACTACCCACTACCCCACCACCCCCACTACCCACGACCACCATCCCTACTGCCCCCTCAGTTGTTGTCATACTCATGTTCATGTTCATATTCATATTCAGCACTTGTGGTGGCACAACCCCACTACCACTGCCACTTGTCAAACTCCCATTGACTGTTGCTGGTGGTTGTGGTTGTGGCGGTGGCGGTGGCGGTGGTGAGTCATATTCTGAGTTAACACCGAGTGAACCAGATTCTGTACTCTCTTTATCTTCCATTTCCATCATTTTTTTTCACCCAAAAAAAAGACAGTAATATGGAAAAAAATCAAGAATGTAACTTTAAATAGAGTTTATATTGAAAAAATAAAAAGTTTGGTTTGAAAGAAGGGTTAGTGAACAAATGGCGCCAGAAGAGAAAAGGGGGTTTTGGAGATTGCTACTACTGTTTAGTTTTGATTTTCAGAAGTAAATTTCGTTTGGTGTTTTTTGGAGTTTGTAAAGTTGAGGTTCCCTCCATTAATGGGGTCAATAAGAAAATAAAAGTGAAGAAAAAACAACTGATAGTAATTGCCTTTTGTCTGGACTCTACACCTAGTATTTGTTAATTGTGATGAATGTCCAAAATGTCCTCAGCTTACTTTCTATGTTCTCATAATTACCCTTTTATATTTTTACCTTAGATAATGACAAGATTTTGTTTCCATATTTGGAGATTTATGATTTATGAACCATAATTACCAAATCTCATTAATTTTCCGTAAATAGGAGAAGTGGTGTTAAAGAAAATATTAGTACATGTTATCCTATTCACTCATTAGAATATACTATAAAATATCTATGTTCTATATATATATATTGATAGGACAAAAATATTTTACAATAAATTTTATTGATTTTCACTATATTCTCTAGATTCTAATATCAGCTTGATATGAAAGGTTACGTACTACTATTTGGGCTATGCATAATATGATAAATACTGAATAATTGTATGAAAATAAAAAAAAATTGGTATTTGGTGTTCAATATTTTGGTATTTGATATAATATTTTGTTTAACGTTTTTAAAAAAATTGTATTAGATATGATATTCAATATTAAAAGAATAAAATATCAATATTGTACCGAAATATATAGTAATAAGTTACGGAATACATATATTATTGATAATAACATACCAAGTTATATAATATTATTTTTTTGGGTTTCTCACCCGGTGTCCGGTACCCATATTAGCGCCCAACTAAATCTAGATTCGCGTCGGGGAGAGCGCTCCCTAACAAATATGACTTCATACCCAGGGACTCGAACCCGAGACCTCTCGTTAAGGATGCATATAATACTTTTCTTTGGCATTCACGTTGAGGTTGACAATCCTTGTTGTATTCTCAAAGTTTAGCAATTAATTATAAGTATTTAACAAAGACATTTTTAATGATCAAATTTATTTTGTGATGTACCTTTTTCTCTTTATGTGTTGATACTTGGTTTTTATTATTTTTTTTATTTTTTAGTACTTTAACTAATGAGAATATTACAGTTTCTGGCTCTATCCATTAGCTAATATTCAAGCCGAATAAATCGAAGTTGTCGGACCGAATAAATCAAAACTGAACGGAGAAAAATCGAATTATACTGAATTTAATTAGGTATGGTATTGCTATAGCATTTTAAGAAATCAAATACCAAAAATATTGAACTAAAATACTTAAATACAGCACTATATTATATCGACCGACGAACAACCCTAATTACTATAATTCATATTTGCCTCATGGTTTGCACCAAACTTAAACTCGTATTTAAATTCATTTGGATCTGGTAAGTTTAAAAGTTGAATTATTATGATATCTTTTTTTAATATTTTTGACTAGCTGTCAATAACTTGTCTATATTATCATGAAATTCCGGAAACGTTATAATTTGAGTGGAAAAAGAAAGTATGTTCATCCTATTTTCTTTATCAGTAAAAAAGAAGGGAAAAAACGTATGCTTTTTGGTCGAAAATGCAATCCCTTTAATCATAATGATTCCTTCTATTGTACCCTTTTTCTTCCGTAACAAAAGAGAGAAAAAATTAAGATTAGGATGTATCTGTGTCAAATTTTATTTTAAATATACATATTTAATGTTCATCAATATTTTAATAAATATTTAAAATTTCTATACATTTCAAGGAGGTTTCAATTTCTGTAAAAGTAAAATATACTATACATTGTTATTATAACCTTCAACGTAAAAGGATTAAATGATATAATTTTCTTACTGTCATATTATAAAAATGATTGAGCAAAAAAAAATAATAAAGGAATTAAGCTCACAAGTCATAACAATAGTGTAGGGATGTGCATAATATGATAAATACTGAAATCGAAATTTTTTGGTATATTTGGTATGGTATTTGGTTTTATTTTTATTAAAAAAAAATATTAGGTATGATATTTTGGCTGAAATACTGATATCGTACCGAAATATATTCTAAGTTATATAATTCACATATTATTGCTAAAAAATGATAAAGATTTTGTCAAAAGTCAGGCGAGCTAAGAACGCTTTTAGTTTTATGTTTGTGAGTACTTTAATTAAGGCCAAATACCTAAGCGGCCCCTTAAAGTTAGCTCTCGTTTCCATTTTTATACTTTAACTAAGCTTAATACATATTGAACACTTTAACTTCAATAAAAATATACATATTGAACACATATGCTAACATGACACAATGTCTGTAATTACACGCTCTTTTGAGAGCGTGGAAAGTAAAAGCAAAGGAAATACTCCTTAATTTTAATTTTTTCCCTTCTCTCTTTAATCTTATTTTTTTGCCACCATCATCTCTAACACACTCCACCATAGCCACGACCTTCGACACCAAATTCCATCCCTACTAGTCCATCACTGCCAAACCACCTAAACTTAGAAGCCTCTCAATTGTTGAGAATCTTACTCCACTATAATAATATTCCAATCTAAGTTTAATCATAATTTTGAACTCTAACTTTGTGTGGTCAACCATAGACTATTACAGTCTATCTCGATTTTGATATTTAGGGAATAAATTTGGAGTTCTAATTTCATTTGAGTTGGAATTTGTTGGCTGAAACCGTTTGCTGGATGAGAATTAATTTGAGGAGAAAATTTGACCTACATTAAAGGAGCTTCGAGCTTGAATTAAAAAAAGGATCTGAAAACTTTGACTAGAAATCAATTGGGTGTTATAGATTCTTGTTGGAAACATTTTTGAAAATCTGAATCTAATGTTTGAGTGCATTTTAAGCTGGATTGAATTGGGTTTTGGTTCAAATTTTTCGGAACCTTCATTGCGAGAAAGACGACCCGGCTTCCTTGAATTCATACCTATTTTTTGAATTTAATCACTGATTTATGTTCGAATTTACGAATATGTTTATTTCAATTGGTTGTTGTTTGCTCAGATTAGTGATTGTGTGTGATTCTGCTTGTTATTTGGAGAAGACGAAGAAAGGGTTCAGCGAGGAACTGCAGTAGCTAGGGAATTAGGCCAGTGAGGAGTTGGGGACGATGGTAGGTGGGGGGTTGCAGCGAAGGGGTCGTGGAGGGCCTTTTTCTTTTCTTTTTCTCTGTTCAAATTTGATTTTTTTTGTCTTGCTGACATGTCATTTTCTCATTGGTCTTGTTTGCTAGGTAGATAGCAAGTGATATTCACGCCCCAAACACAATGTAGAATTATTAAATTTGTGTTTAATCGGTACATTTTTATTGAAGTTGAAGTGTTCAATAGGTATTGAGTTTAGTTGAGGTGTCAAAATGGAAATTGGAGCCAACTTTAAGGGGCCGACTAGGTATTTAGCCTTTAATTAATGAGAATATTACTGTTTATGGCTCTATGCATTAGCTAGTACTCAAGCCGAAAAAATCGAAAGAACCGGGCCGAATAAATCGAAATCAAAAGGAAAAAAGTCAAACTCTATCGAATTCAATTATATATGATATTGGTATAGTACTTTAAGAAACTTAATATCAAAATATCGAACTAAAATATTTACATATCGTACCGTACTAATCGACGAACACACATACATTAGTGGATTAAACTAAACAATAGATTATTTGATTTTTAAAAAAAGGAGGTAGGCACGTGAATAGTGAAGTAGGAAGAGCTAAAAGATAGGAGAACTTGTGTTCCAATTGCATTATTAGATCCCAACAGCTAAAATTGAAAACCCGTTTGTCTTAAGGATTAAAATTAGTTGATATAATCAAGTTTCAGCATTCAAAAGAATACTTTTAAATATTGAAATTATTTTTATAAATAGACGGATACATGTTTGATAAATATATTAAAACTATTTATTTGATGATATGCACCTTTGCATGTAAAATCCCTTAGCATTTTATAACAATTCTACTGAAATCAAGTTAATTTGCCCTTGTTAATTCTTCGTTTTATATTTTTATTCTCATTCAAAAATTAAAATTAGATGTGTAATTTTATTTTATTTTTTAAAAAAACGGTAAAGTACATTGCATTCGATATTTCTAGAAGTTCAACGAACGGAAATAGAAAAATATAAAGCAGTGAAAAAAGACGTGTACATTTAAAAGGAAGAGAGAGAAAGAAAAGAACACATTAATTGGTAGGGACATAAACGACCAAAGAAAAAGAATTCAGGGGTAAACATGGCCTTTCATAAAAAGAAAGGGGTTAAAACGATTTTAAATTATTGTTTTATGCAATTAGAAAAAAGCCGGTGAATGTATTCAAACCACAAAAAGCCAGTCAACCGATGATGTGCTGTTAAAGCTTCAACTCCTGCAATAAAATAATGCTTTATTTCAGTTTTTATTGCTAATAAAAATATACAAATCCCTAAACAGAGTCATATCTTCCTATTTTAATATTGGATACTGAAAAATCTAAATTCGAGGAACATTGGGTTTGCTTATTTCTCACTACACTAGATACTTTATACATTATGTAAATTTTTTAAGAAGAATTAACCTATACAACGTACACCCGACCGTTTAAATTAAAAATAATTATCAGATATATAATATATGTATAATTTATGTATAATCAAATATAATAAATATATAATTTATGTATACCGTCAGGTTAAGTAAACAGTAAAACCGTCTAACTATTTGTGTAAAGATCCCATTTCAAGCTATATAAATGGGAAAGAAGAAAAAATTCCAACCTAATTATGGCCTTCCCAACTGTAATCTTGACTTCTTACCTAATTACTCCTTGCAAATAAATTACTTTGCCATTTTTACCGGACCAAACCCATCAAATATTATTTCAATATTTTATAGACTGAACTTTAATGTTTGAAAATACAAATTTTGGTCACAAGCATTTTAAGTACTAAAATTCAGTATTTAGAGTACTGATGAAATAACGAAATATTGATTTGGAGAATATTTCAGGTCAAAATTGTTTTCCGTTTAAAACTTTTTTTATTTTTGTAAATATCTTTTCTACTTATTCATGTTCAGACACAGCTGCAAACTCCGCAAGCATAAACTTTTTACCATTTTCAACTTCAAATATTTTTTATTAACTTTAACTAAAAAATGTTTTGCCTAAAGCCTATTTAACAATGCAGAATCCCTCAAAGTATGACTTGGTTGAAAAGCCCCAAGGCTTTTAAATCTTATCAGAACATGGAATTTTTTTTAATTAAAAATAAAGCCATTCATCTCAGCTTAGTGGTGTTAATAGTTCAATTAGGCTGATTATCTAAAGAAATTTATGCCATATTAATTTTTTGATTTTTCAATTGTATATAAACATAAATAAAGTTAAATCATCTCAGCATCTCGGTTTCTCTTTTGTTATGACATGATACGATTAATTTTCGGTAATTTACTTTTATAACATCAGGTTATTGTCATTAGGATATTCATTTGTTATCTATATCTATACTATATTAAAAGCACGAAAGTCCTTAGCGAAATATCGTTCGCCTTTTTACCCTTTAAAACACGTAGTTCACATTGGACAATATAATAATTTGAGTATTTCATTAATATTTAGGTAAAGATTTTAATTAATTTTTCTACAATTTAGGAATAGTCATTTATTGTTAATAAAATTTTGCCTAAACGCTCACTACACGCTAGGAAAGTTTGACTTTCTAATTCCATTTATACTTTGGAGTACTAAATTTCTCCATTCTCCTTCGAATTAGGTTTAGGAGACTTCTTTTTGTAGTTAATACAATTTTGTCTAAACTAGGAAAGTTTGTCTTTCAACTGCATTTATATTTTGCATTATTAAAATTTACCTTTTATCTTTTTAAGTTTAGGAGATTTTTTTGTAATTAATAAGATTTTGCCTAATTCTTACTAGAAAAAATAGTTATTTAATAATTTTATTAATATTTAGGATTTTGAGATATTAAAATTTTAGTTGTTAAATTTTTTCTTGTCCGTGTTGACACTATAAATTTTTTGATAGGCGAATTTAATTTGAATAGGAATGGATCGAATAGTATTTATTATATATCCCTAATAAGATTGAAAATTATTTTGAAAATATTATAATTATTCTAGGATGATTAAGTATATTTATTTTATTTTTTGTATTACATATATTTTATTACCAAGTAAACATTATGTACAAGAAATAAAAATAAAATTGATTGAGAGCTGGACATTCCCCAAGTCTTAGTAAAGTAAACCTCCTACAACTCCAAAACAACTAGACAGCAACAAACAATCACAAATAATTTTCAATCACAACTCAGAATTCCGATGTAATAAGCAATATTCATCTCATATATAACCGTAATGTGCTAATAAGTACTCCTTCCATTTTAATTTAGATTAGTTAGTTTGAGTTGGCACGGAGTTTAAGAAAAAAAAAATATTTTTAAAATTTGTGGTCTTAAAAGCTTAAGGGATAAAAGCTTGTGGGGCCATGACATTTGTGTGGTTATAAAAGCTTCTCATTAAGGGTAAAATTAGTAAAATGAATAGTTTAAAGTTGAATTATTTCCAAATTTAGAAATGTTACATTTATTTTGGAACAGACTAAAAAGAAAAGTACCTCATCTAATTTGAAATAGAGGGAGTAGCAAACTCCTTATATAACATATATTGAAATATTTTGGCAATTGTAACATAAAAGTTAAGTAAGGAATTTATACTTATTGTCTTTGCCAAATTTCTTGTGAGAACTAATTTTAATTGTATAATTAGCAATTTAAAAATACATGTGCTATATTAAACTGTTAGAGTTATTATCTCATATGCAAATAGTAGATGTGTAATTATTTTATCTAAGTCACTATGGTACATACTAAAAATCTCTTATCAACGTTTTCAAAATTTTAAATCCAAATATTTAAATTCACAATAAAAATGAAAAACTAAAATACTCAGTTTCTTATTCAAACATATTATTTTATTTTCTTATAAAAGTATTTTAGATATTATAAACGATTAAATATTTTTAATCAAACTAGACTTACCTTTAATCAAATGAGATCTGACTATAGACGCATATAGAAACTAAACATTAACCAAAAACCGATGAAAGAATTTTAATTATAATTTTTAACACGTATTTAATATTTTGATTCCTTCTAAAATAATATTAACATACTATCTATTCGAATCAATCAATAGTAAGCAATTCAATTTTAGTCATACATTGCTTGTATAAGAAAGCATCTTACGGATGCATCAGGATGTAGAATCCGGATTGCATGCTTATAAGAGAACAAGCTCACTCCAAAATGAAAAAGAATAAATTAGTCTAAATGTATTTTTTGTATTCTACTTTTATGATAGTAATTTATATTAATTAGGTTAAATTTTTGTTGAGTATATCGATAGAGATGATTAAGAACATTAACATAACTTCTTCCTTTATTGAGTTAGCTAAATGTGATCAACAATCATTAATTTTAAAAACTTACACTTTTTTGTTTTACTTTTAAGTAATATTTAACTAAAATATATTTTTAATATAATAACTACTATATGATCTTTTAAAATCTTGTATTCATATAAACTGGGTACCAGAAAACTAGCGTGTAAAATAATGTAACAAGTTAATGCATGCAAATTTTGAGTATGATAGGGCAAAAGCAAATAACATGATGCCTAATTTTGTAGAACTATCAATTAGTAATTGACTAATTGTTATTGGAAGGAGGTTACACAATTAGTCCAGATTTAGGGGTAGAAGCGGAATCGGATATGAAGAGTTTTTTTCAATGGCCTTAAGTCGGGGTGAAATTAAAAAATATCCAGATTTACAAATGCTAATTGAAAAATAGATACGGTTTCAAAAGTAATCGAAATTTAGTCACTTTTCATGTAAAGATAAATATGAACAAAAACACTGTTCAAAATCCGAAAAATATTCCAACATAATATAATGGAGTTCGAATTTTTTACATGTGAACTTCCAGCATAATATACCGGAGTTCCAGCATAATATACTGGAGTTCCAACATAATATGTTGGAAGTTCATACACAGGTGCTCCAATCTCCAGTATATTATACTGGAACTTTCCGTGTGCTGGAGTTCTAGCATAATATGCTGGAAGGTCATACACAAGTGCTCCAATCTCCAGTAAATTATGCTGGAACTTTCCATGTGCTGGAGATCAAGCATAATATGCTGGATGTTCATACACATGTGCTCCAATCTCCAGTATATTATGCTCGAACATTCCGTATTGCAACACAATAATGACTATTTTTCAATAACTTTGCAAATGTTGCCTATTTTTTAATTACCTTGAGAACTTCGATCATAGTCGTATTTAAAGGTCTTTTTTTTTGCTATCTAACCTTATGTGTTATTGTTTTCCACTGAACTAGCTCTCAATTAGAAGAGACTTAGACCTCATTTGTTTGCACTTAATACAGGTTTGAATCTTACTCATTTATATAAACATGTCAAACGAGGCGGGTTGACCCCGTTCCGGACCAGCCCAGATCGGTTTTCGACCGGGTCGGTCCGGTGGTAAAGGGGTCGGGCAGGGTTGGGCTGGACAATAAACTGGCCTGTGCCGGTGTAGATTTGAATACCGGTTAATCGGATCGATCCAAACCGGTAATGTCATGTCACGCTTTAACATGAGAATCGTACCGGTTCAACGGCTAGTTTTAAATATATATATATATATATATATATATATATATATATATATATATATATATAATATAATATAATATAATATAATAAAATGGCAATGGTCAACTCCCATTTTGACCGTTGCCCAAAAGCCTTAATTGCAAAAATAGCCATTTTTGGGCTTAATTGCAAAATAGCCATTTTTGGGCTTTATTTTTTAAAAATAGCATTTTATTGATTTTGCCCCTTGAAAAACTATAAATAGATCCCCCCCCCCCCCCTCCCATTATGTTCTTCACTCATCTCTCAATTCTCAAATCCAGATTCTCAATTGTCATTCGCTCATTCTTCAACTAAATTGCTATCAACTATTTGAGTCTCTTTTTTTTTTTGAAATTTTATTTATGATATTATTTGAAGTTTGAACAATTGAAGTTTATTTGTGGTAACGCCGGAGTTGCGAAATTCAATTTCAAGACTTCAAAAATCAACAAGTGTTCAATTTATTACCGAATTCGGTTCTAAGGCCATTTTTGTACTTTTAGGCCTCATTTATTTGTACTTAATGGAGGTCTGAATCTTAATCATTCAAATCTCATACATTAAGTGCATTTATTTTTAAAATCTGAATTTTAATCATTTAGATTTGATCATTAAGGGTGTTTTTTTTTTTTTATTTACAATCACTTAACGGGTCTGAATAAGTTTGTATAATTAAGATCCATAACAGAGACTTATATTCATTAATGTGATGACCCAATATGTTATTTTTAAATTTAATATTCATTTCGGTGTTCTGAGACCTCGAATAGCACCTTTCAGTATTCCTCGACTTGCGTGTGCAGTCCGTAAATTTTTCTGAAAAGTTTTTATGTAAAAAATTGATTTAAATGTGAAATGTAGCTTCAAAACTCATTTGAGTTGACTTTGGTCAACGTTATAAGCAAACGGGTCCGGATCAGTATTTTGACAGTTCCGGTAGGTGTCTGTATCGTGATTTGGGACTTGGGCGTATGTGTAACGATCCAACCGGTCGTTTTGAGCATTTACACTTCGCTCGGTAGTTTACGGGCATGAGTAGCTCCGTATGATATATTACGACTTATGTGAATTGTCGGTTTTGGTTTTCAGGTTATTTGGAATCGAATTGGAAGAATTGATTTCATTGTTAGGCTTTAAATTGGGAGAGTTGACCAAGTTTGACTTTTTTGTGAATTTGAACCTGGAACGGAGTTTTGATGATTCTGATAGGTCCGTTGGGTGATTTTGGACTTAGGAGCGCGTCCGGATTGTGATTTGGAGGTCCGTAATAGAATTTGGCTTGAAATGGCGGAAGTTGGATTTTTGGAAAGTTTGACCGGGAGTGGACTTTTTGATATCTGATTCGGATTGTGATTCCGGGAATTGAAATAGCTTCATTTTGTCATTTGGGACTTGTGTGCAAAATTTGGGTTCATTCCGGGTTGGTTTGCTATGTTTCGATACGAGTTATTGAAGTTGAAAAGTTCAAGGTTCATAAATTTCGATTTGAGGTGTGATTCGTTGTTTTGATGTTGTTATGTGTGTTTTGAGGCCTCGAGTAGGTCCGCATTGTGTTATGGAACTTGTTGGTATATTCGGACGGGGTCCCGAGGGGCTTGATTGAATTTCAGACGTAGTTCAGATCATTTCAAATTGCTTTGCATTGCTGGTTTTTCTACTGTTACATGTTGCTTCTGGCGTTCTTCGCGATCACGAAAGTGTAGCCGCGATCGGGAAATGTGTTTGGATAGTGGAGCTATTTGTTCTTCGCGTTCGGGCTTCTAAGGCCGCGTTCGCACTAGGTTGAAGTTTTTTGTCTTTGCGTCCATTGTATGAGTTCGCGTAGTGTTGAGGTTTGGCAGCTGGGAGTTAGAGAATTCTTCAACGCGATCGCGAAAGGTAAGTTGCGTTCCCTAAGCTTTCCATCAGTGGTCATCGCGTTCGCGTGGGGTATATCATGAACGTGTATTGCTTTTGGTGGCAGTGTATTTTTGTTCATCGCGAACGCGATGGGCTTCCCGCGTTCGCGTAAGAGGATGCCTCGGCAGAAGTATAAAGTACTCTATTTCGGGGGTTTCGACCATTTTTGCATTTTTGGAGCTATGAAGCTCGGATTGAGGCGATTCTTGAGGTAATTTTCACCATGTGGATTAGGATATGTGTTCTCTACTCATTTTTGATTTTATATCATGAATCTATCTTCGATTCTAGTTTTTGGTTGATGATTTTCAAAGAAGAAATTGGGGGTTTTGGCCTTAAGTTTCATAATGTGAATTTTTGAGTTTTGAACATCGATTTGGAGTCGGATTTGAGTAAAACTAGTATGGTTGGACTCGTAATTAAATGGGTTATTGGATTTTGTAAATTTTGTCGATTTCCAAGGTGCAGGCATGAGTTGGGCTTTTGGCCAATTTTGGGCTTTTGATTCAAGATTTGATCATTTTCGATCAGGATTGGTCCCTTTAGCATTGTTTGATGTACTTGAGTTGTTTTTGGTTAGTTTCGAGCCGTTCGGAGGTCAGAACGTGTGGGATGGCATTTTTGGAGCATTGCTTGGCTTGCTCGATATTGGAATTGGCTTGTTCGAGGTAAGTAACTCTTCTAATCTTGGAGTTGAGGGTATGAACCCTGAATATACGTGTTATGTGTTTGGTATTGAGGTGACGCACATGCTAGGTGACAGGCGTGTGGGCGTGCACCGTGTGAACTGTGATTACGTTATTTCTGTGGTACTGTGTAGTTACCTGAACTTGTGTGTAATCATGAAATCTCTACGTACTAGAGTTATCGAGCTATGATTCATCTTAGAAGCCATGTTTAGGCTACATGCTTATTCTATTGGGACCCACCGAGGTCATTACTGTTGTTCAGTTATTTGTTTACATTGCAATGTCATACCAGTCATACTCATTTCATTGTATATCATAACTTAGTCTTTATTGTCATTTATTGATACATCATATCATTATTTTTGGGCTAGTTCATGTCATTGTGAGCCCGAGAGACTGGAGAGGTTGGTGATTGAGTTAGGGCCTGAGTGCCGAGCTGTGAGCTATATGTATCGTGTTGCACGCCGCAACGAGCCTTAGGGTTGTATATATGGATCGGGTTGCATGCCGCAATGAGCCTTATGGATGTATATATATATGGATCTAGTTGTACGCCACAACGAGCCTTATGGCTATTTATATATGATCGGGCTGCACGCCGTAGCGATATAGTGCTTGGGCTGAAGGAGCCCATCCGGAGTCTACACATACCCCCAGTGAGCACAGTTGATTTATATTGAGGGATGGATCTTCCCAGTTCCCTGGACATGGATTTTGTCTGAAGCATTTATACCTGGGGATGGATCTTCCCCACGGGCTGGATTGGCCCTACTTGGTACTGAGTGACTGATGATCAATTGATGTGTATATTCCGGGATGGATCTTTCTAAACCACCATAACTCTTCTGGGATCCCTCTACACATAACATGTCATAATACTTGAATTTCTCCAAAATAAAATCAATTACGGCGGTCTTCAAGCCTCGCACGTACTGCCACAAATCACATGCATAATTCAATGTACTTGTGACTCCAGGTTCTAGGTTGTGTTTAGACTTCGGTGTTTGGTATTATTTAACTCTACTCCATACTTATATCATTTTTATTGTTAATATCTTGTTATAAATTGTTAAAATTAGTTAATTTATGTTTCACGTTGGCTTGCCCAGCAAGTAGATGTTAGGCGCCATCATGATCCCGAGGTTGGGATTCCGGGTCGTGACAATAAGAAAGACAGATTTGTTTGGAAAGCTGGATAGTGATGAAGACTTCATTGACTCATCATATGATGCTAGGGAAGACAGTGCTGAAGACCTAGATGTTCTTGCACAAACGGGTATTGATTTACCTTTCCGAAGAAGCAAAAAGCTAAGGTATGATAAACAACCGAGTATGCTTTATTTGAATTAGGTATTATATTTGAAAATGTAAATAATTTTAGACAAAGTTGTGGCTACTATACTATTCAGGAGAAGATTCAATTAACTCTAAGACCTAATGAACCACATAGAATAAGGGTAAAATGCAAAGGAAAGTTGTGCAAGTGAGAAATCTATGCTAGTGTTGATAAAGATTCAGGAGATTTTTCTATGAAAAAGAACTATCCTGCCCATATATGTAATAAAAAGAACATGAACAAGTTATGCTAAACCAAATATGTTACTAGTAAGTTCAAGGACAAAATAATCTCTCAGCTTGACATTAGAGGATCTCCAAGAAACAATAAGAAAAGAGTGGCATTTGTATGTGTCACGACCTGGAATTTCCACCGTCGGGATCGTGATAGCGCCTAACAATTCACTTGCTAGGTAAGCCAATGTTAGAGAATTCATCAAGACAATTCTTATACGGATTGGCCATATACAGTACCAAGTGATTGAGCATGATGAGTGGAATGTGTGAGATATTGAGATTGAGTACTCTGAGAGTGTGAGTACATGAGTTCATCTCTGAAATACATTACAATAGCATGCATACATGACATACATGTATAAAGCTATATTTTCCTCATGTTGTACAGTATCAAGTCATTCATGACTTCTCACACATATTGGCCTATGGTCATAATGATGCATTTTTTTCACTAGCTATCTGGAAAGATAATGAAACATCTTATTTATTGTTGAAAGGATTTTTGGGAGAATTACTATTTTCAAACTACTTATATTTTTACAACTTCGGTAAACGACTTGGGATTTTCACTGACACACTTGAAAGGCAAAACTATTTTCAGAAATCATGATTTAGCTGAGCATTTACTCTTTGAGTTACTTATTTGATTACTTGCTTTTATGAACTGTTGTTGATTATTGGAGTTGGACTTTGACCTTTGTACAAGCTCGTCACTACTTTTAACCTAAGGTTAGGTTTTTTTACTTATTGAGTACATGGGGTCGGTTGTACTCATACTACGCTTTTGCACCTTGCGTGCAGATATTGACTGCTGACGTTGTTGTGATTGACGGGAGCCGGAGTTGTTGTAGCTGCCTCTTGTTCATGGTAGCCTTAGATCTATAAAACTCTATTTATGTACTCTTCAAACAGATGATATATTTACTTTATTTCAGCTTTGTAAACTTAATTCTTAGAAGCTTATGATTTGTACTATCAGTTCTTGGGGAATGTATCAGATTCAGATATTTCTTTACTTAATTGCTTTATTAATTTTTATTAGAATTGGTTAGTGATTAATTGGCTTACCTGACGGGTTGGGTTAGGTGCCATCACGACTAGGTGAATTTCGGGTCATGACAAGTTGGTATCAGAGCCCTAGGTTCATAGGTTCTACAAGTCATGAGCAAATGTCTAGTAGTGTGATGACCCAAAAGGTCATCTTATGATTTAGAACTCGAATCTGCGCTCTTAAACCTTAAAAATCTCATTTTTACCCTCCTCGATTTGCGTACGTAGTCCGGACAGGTTTGCGGAAAGCTTTTATGTTGAAAACTAATAAAAATAAGAATTTTTGCCTTAAAAGTTAATTTTAGTTGACGTCGGTCAACAGTTTTGGTAAACGGGCCCAAATCTGTGCTTTGACGGTCCTGGTAGGTCCGTATCGAAATATGGGACCTGGGCGTATGTCCGGAATCGAATTCGGAGGTCCCTAGCTTGAGTTATGTATTTTTGATGAAAATTAAAAGTTTGGAAATTATTATTGTTAAGAATTGATTGATATTTGGCATTGTTAGTATCGGGTCCGTATTTTAGTTCCAGAGCTCGGTACAGGTTCATTATGATATTTAAGACTTGTCTGTGAAATTTGGTGAGAAACGGAGTTGATTTGACGTGATTCGAACGTCTAGTTGAGAAAATAGTAATTTTAAAGTGTTCTTGAGAGTCTCATTTGATTTGGTGCTAAATTCGTAGATCTAGGTGTTATTTTGGTAATTTGATCACGCGAGCAAGTTCGTATGATGTTTTTAGACTTGTGTGCATGTTTGGTTTGGAGCCCCGAGGGCTTGGGTAAGTTTCGGATAGGCCACAGGATGTTTTGGACTTTGGAAATCTGGTTTTTCTGCAGTGTTTATGTTTTGGCATGTCCTTCTTTGCATTCGCGAAGGTACTCTCGCGAACACGAAGAGTAAACTGGGTAGCTGAGGATTTCTTCTTCGCGAACGCGAAGGCTTGGTCGCGAACGCGAATTGATGGGGGCGTTACCCTTTGCGAACGCGACAAGCCCATCGCGAACGCTACAAGCCCATCATGAACGCGAAGCGTTAGGCATTGGGGAGGGGTAGGCAAATTTTTCTTCATCGCGAACACGAATAATGACTCGCGAACGCAAAGACCAGGGAAGGGTAGCCTACGCGAACGCGATCACTGTCTCGCGAACGCGAAGGCTTGGCAGCCCATACACTTCGCGAACGCGACAGTGCTCTCACGAACGCGATGAACACTGTCGCCCAGCACTTAACAGAACCCAAAAAAATGGGATTTTAGCCAAAACTCCATTTTTCTCAAAAACCAAACGGTGATAGGCGATTTTTCAAGAGTCATTTCGTCCCCAAATTGTTGGTAAGTGATTCTAAACCATTTTCTTTCAATTACCCATTTCATTTCTTGAATTTTCAACCTAAAATCTAGAGTTTTCATGGTAGAATTAGGGGTTAGGGTAGAAACTAGGGATTTCGAGAATTTGGGGATTTAGACCTCAATTTGAGGTCGGGTTCCAAAACTAATTACATATTCGGGCTCGGGGGTGAATGGGTAAAAGGATTTTGGTCCGAACCTCGGGTTTTGACCAAGCGAGCTCGGGGTCGATTTTTCGACTTTTTGGAGGAAATTTTGAGAAATTTAATTTATGCAATATAATTGATCTCTTTAGAAATATTTGGTATTATTGAGTTATTTTTGAATAGATACGAGTAGTTTGGAGGTGAATTCCAAAGGAAAAGCTATGATTGAGAATTAAGTGGCTTTCGGAGCGAGGTAAGTGTTGTGTCTAACCCTAACTTAAGGGAATTATGAACCTTAGATTACTTGCTAAGTGAAATTCATGTGAGCGGCGTATATGTGAGGTGACGAGTACTTATGCACCGCCAAATTTACCTATTTTCCATGTTTCTCAATTTTACTTATATTGTCTCATTCCTATGCCTAATTGCGATGTGTTATACCAGTGTTGTTCAATTTATCGTTCTTATCATGTTTAAGGATTTTCTAGTGATAATTGAATTTTTATTTCAAAGTTGAGATTGATGTTATGGAACCAAATGCTGAGGTAAGGTTTGTACTTGTTATTCTATCTCCCTGTTGATATTTATGCATTGCATTGTGGTAAGGGAGAGTGTTAATATACGAAGGGTGATGTCGTGCCATATTGTGAGTGATAATGCACGAAGGGTGATGCCATGCCATATTGTGAGTGTTAATGCACGAAGGGTGATGCCGTATCATATTGTGAATGCACGAAGGGTGATGTCGTGCTATATTGTGAGTGTTAATGCACGGAGGGTGATGCTGTGCCATATTGTGAGTGTTGATGCACGAAGGGTGATGCCGTGCCATATTGTGAGTGTTAATGCACGAAGGGTGATGTCGTGCCATGATATGAGAGTTAATGCACGAAGTGTGATGCCGTGTCGTTTCTATTTATTTTATGGTGAGATTGAGAGTAAAAGCACGAAGGGTGATGCCGTGCATTTTTCCTTACTGTATTCACTATTCCTGTTGATTCATGGTATATTGACTGCTCCGATGATCACTCTGTTGTAGTTTTTTATCTTGTATTCCCCTCAGTATGTTCCCCTCCCGACATTTCCTGTATGGTTCTTCATTTCTGTTATTTGCATATACACTTTAAATTGTATAGGTTGATTTGTAGGTGCCTTGCCTTAGCCTCGTCACTACTTCGTCGAGGTTAGGCTCGACACTTACCAGTACATGGGTTCGGTTGTACTGATACTGCATTCTGCACTTTCTGTACAGATTTTGATACCGGCTCGGGTTGATCGAGATTTTTGCTATTGGTCCATTGTCCGGAGACTCAAGGTAAATCTGTCAGCGTTCACACACCTTGAAGTCCCCATCTATCTTTTCTGTTCTACTATTTTTTTCATTCAGACAGTTGTATTTCTTTCAGACTATTACTTGTCGTAAATTCTAGAATGCTCGTGAATTATGACTCCAGATCCGGGTGGTAGTAATTAATACAGTTTTATGATATTCCACACTTATTATATTTCATCTTAGTTAATTATTATTAATTACTGAATGGAAATAAGGAATTGGTTTAATGATTCTCTAATGTTGGCTTGCCTAGCAAGTGAAATGTTAGGCGCTATCACGGTCCCGTCGGTGGGAAATTTTGGGTCGTGACAGTTGGTATCAGAGCACTAGGTTGCCTAGGTCTCACGATTCACGAGCAAGCTTAGTAGAGTCTGGAGGATCGGTACGGAGATGTCTGTGCTTATCTTTCAGAGACTATGAAGTTTAGGAACAAGTTTCACTTCTTTTCTTCTCTGTCATGCGATTTTGCTTTCACAATGCTGATTGAACTCTTCAACTCTTATTCTCTCGCAGATGGCGAGAACACGTATCGCTTCCTCAGCTGAGCAGCAGCCAGAGCCTCCAGTGGCAGTTCATACGCGGGGCAGAGGTCGAGGCCCAGGCCGTGCTAGAGGCCGAGGCAGGGGCAGGGCTCAGCCAAGGGCCCGAGTAGCAGCCCCAGCAGTGGAGCCTCAAATAGAGCTTGACGAGGAGGTTCCAGCCGAGACTGTTCCTGCCGGACCACCTCAGGTTCCGGAGGGGTTCATTGCTACCCCAGTACTTCAGGACACTTTGGTCCGTTTGGTGGGCCTTATGGAGAGTTTGGCCCAGACTGGCGCATTTCCCATGGCACCGGCAGTCTCTTAGGCTGGAGGAGGAGCCGAGACTCCTACCACTCTCGCTCCGGAGCAGATAGCTCCCCAGTATTAGGCTCCAGCAGTCTCTCAGGCTGGAGGAGGAGCCCAGACTCCTACCACTCCCACTCCGGAGCAGATAGCTCCCCAGTATCAGGCTCCAGCAGCTCAGCCAGTCGGATTAGTTCAGCCGGTTATTGCGGCACAGGTCGGAGATGGGCCAGCTATGTCTTCTGAGGCTTTATGGAGATTGGACAGGTTTGCCAAGTTCTTTCCTGTTCACTTCGGTGGTGCTCCTTCAGAGGATCCCAGGAGTATCTTGACAGCTGTCACGAGGTTCTATGAAACATGGGTATAGTGGAGACCAATGGGGTCGATTTTGCTACATTTCAGATGACTTGTTCCGCCAAGAAATGGTGGAGAGATTACTTATTGACCAGACCAGCTGGGTCTCCTGCTCTTACTTGGGACCAGTTCTCTCAGCTCTTCATAGAGAAATTTCTACCTATCATATTGAGAGAGAAGCGTCGCCGTCAGTTTGAGCGTCTCCAGCAGGGCAGTATGACTGTTACACAGTATGAGACCTGTTTTGTGGATTTGGCCCGTTATGCTATTCTTCTACTTCCCACCAAGAAAGAGAGAGGGTGAGGAGGTTTATTGATGGACTTACTCAGCCTATCAGATTGCAGATTGCTAAGGAGACTGGGAGTGAGATTTCTTTTTAGGCGGATGCTAATGTCACCGGACGAGTCAAGATGGTTCTTACTAGGGAGGTCAGGGTCTGACAAGAGGCCTCGTCATTCCGGTGAGTTCATCGGTGCCTCATCTAGAGGAAGGAGTACTTTTGGTAGAGGCCATCCTCCCAGGCCATTTCATTCAGCGCTCGAGGCATCCCACGGTGCCTCAGGTGGTCGTGGCCCTTAGATGCATTATTTCAATTAGCTAGCCTACAGTACACCACCAGCTCCTATTAGTGCACCTCTACTCCAGAGTTATCAGGGTGGTTATTCAGGTCGACAGGGTCAGTTTCAGGGTCAGCAGTCACAACAGCCGAGGTTATGTTATACTTGTGGTGATCCGAGGCACATTGCTAGATTTTTCCCTCGGGAAACGGGCAGCTCACAGCATCAGAGTTCTCGTGCCATAGTTCCGGCACCAGTTGCTGCACCACCTGTTTAGCCAGCCAGAGGTAGGGGTCAAATAGCCAGAAGTAGGGGCCAGACAGTTAGAGGTGGAGGTCAGGCCGTTAGAGGTAGAGACCAGCCAGCTAGAGGCCGTCCTAGGGACGTAGTTCAGGGTGGTAGGGCCCAGCCCCGGTGTTATGCTTTCCCAGTCAGGCCTGAGGCTGAGTTATCTGATGCTGTTATCACAAGTACTGTTTCAGTTTGCAGTAGAAATGCTTCAGTCCTATTTGATCCGGGATCTACTTACTCCTATGTGTCATCCTATTTTGATTCCTATTTGGTTGTGCCCCATGATTCTTTGAGTGCTCCTGTGTATGTGTCCATACCAGTGGGAGATTTTATTGTTGTAGATCGTGTTTATGGTTAGTGTATGGTCACCATTGGGAGTCCTGAGACTCGCGTAGATCTTCTACTTCTCGACATAGTTGATTTTGATGTCATACTGGGTATGGATTGGCTGTCACCTTATCATGCTATATTAGATTGTCACGTCAAGACGGTGACCTTAGCCTTTCAGCGGTTGCCTCGATTAGAGTGGAGAAGGAATCTTGGCCATTCTGCCAGGAGGGTTATCTCTTATGTGAAGGCTCGGCATATGATCGAGAAAGGGTGCTTAGCCTATTTAGCTTATATTCGCGATCCCAGTGCGGATGTCCCTTCTATGGACTCAGTACCAGTTGTTCGTGAAATTCCAGAAGTATTTCCTGCAGATTTGCCGGGGATGCCACCCGACAGAGATATTGACTTCTGTATTGATTTAGCTCCGGGCACTCAACTCATTTCTATTCCACCACACCGTATGGCCCCGCCAGAGTTGAAAGAATTGAAGGAGCAGTTGCAAGATTTGCTTGATAAGGGCTTCATTAGACCTAGTGTCTCGCCCTGGGGTGCACCAGTGTTGTTTGTGAAGAAGAAAGATAGATCGATGAGGATGTGTATAGATTATCAGCAGTTAAACAAAGTCACCACCAAGAACAAATATCCATTGCCGAGGATTGATGATTTATTTGATCAGCTTCAGGGTGCCAAGGTGTTTTCAAAGATTGATTTGAGATCTGGCTACCATCAGTTGAGGATTAGGGTATTCGATGTTCCTAAGATAACTTTTCGGACTCGGTATGGGCATTATGAATTTGTAGTGATGTCATTTGGGCTGACAAATGCCCAGCAACATTCATGGATTTGATGAACCGGGTGTTCAAACCCTACTTGGATTCCTTTGTGGTTGTGTTTATTAATGATATCTTGATCTACTCCCACAGTCGAGAGGAGCATGAGCAGTACCTTCGGATCATTCTTTAGACTCTAAAAGACAACTAATTATATGCTAAGTTCTCAAAATGCGAGTTCTGGTTGAGTTCAGTTGCTTTCTTGGGTCACGTTGTATTAGCAGAGGGTATTCAGGTGGATCCTAAGAAGATTGAGGCAGTCTAGAACTGGCCTAGACCCATATCAGCTACAAAGATCCGTAGTTTCCTGGGTGTGGCGGGCTATTATCGTCGATTTGTGGAGGGGTTTTCATCCATAGCAGCCCCGTTGGCCAGATTGACCCAGAAGGGTGCCCCGTTCAGGTGGTCAGACGAGTGTGAAGTGAGCTTTCAGAAGCTCAAGACAACTTTGACTACGACACCGGTATTGGTGTTACCCACAGGTTCAGGATCTTATACAGTATATTGTGACGCATCTCGTATTGGTCTGGGTGCGGTATTGATGCAGGGTGGTAAGGTTATTGCATATGCTTCACGGCAGCTGAAGGTTCATGAGAAGAATTACCCTATTCATGATCTAGAGCTGGCAGCCATTGTTCATGCGCTGAAGATTTGGAGGCACTATCTTTACGGCGTGCCATGTGAGATATTCATTGATCATCGGAGCTTACAATATTTGTTCAAACAGAAGGAACTCAATTTGAGGCAGATAAGGTGGCTGGAGCTATTGAAAGACTATGATATCACCATATTGTATCATCCCGGAAAGGCCAATATGGTGGCCGATGCTTTGACTAGAAAGTCAGTCAGTATGGGTAGCCTTGCATATATTCCAGTTGGTGAGAGACTGCTTGCATTGGATGTTCAGGCCTTGGCCAACCAGTTCGTGAGGTTAGATATTTCTGAGCCCAGCCGTGTTCTAGCTTGTACAGTTGCTCGGTCTTCTTTATTTGAGCGCATCAGAGATCGGCAGGATGACGATCCTTATTTACTTTTCCTTAGAGACACAGTGCGGCACGGTGGTGCCAAGCAGGTTACTGTTGGAGATGACAGAGTTTTAAGGATGCAGGGTCGTATTTGTATGCCTAATATGGATGGACTTTATGAGTTGATCCTTGAGGAGTCCCACAGTTCCCGATATTCTATTCTTCCGGGCACCGCCAAGATGTATCAGGACTTGAGGCAACATTATTGGTGGAGGCGAATGAAGAATGACATAGTTGCCTATGTAGCTCGGTGCCTAAATTGTCAGTAGGTAAAGTGTGAGCATCAGAGACCTGGTGGTTTACTTCAGAGGTTAGATATTCCTAAGTGGAAGTGGGAGCGTATCACTATGGACTTTGTTGTTGGAATACCACAGACTCAGAGGAAGTTCGATGTAGTTTGGGTTATTGTGGACAGGCTGACTAAGTCAGCGCATTTCATTCATGTGGCAGTCACCTATTCCTCAAAGCGGTTGGCAGAGATTTACATTCGTGAGATCGTCCACCTTCACGGGGTGCCCGTAACTATCATTTATGATCAAGGTACACAGTTTACCTCGCACTTTTGGAGGACAATTCAGTGTGAGTTGGGTACGCAGGTTGAGTTGAGCACAATATTTCATCCTCAGATGAAAAGGCAGTCCGAGCGTACTATTCAGATCTTGGAGGATATGCTGCTTGTGTTATAGACTTCGGAGGATCGTGGGATCAGTTCTTGCCCCTTGCAGAGTTTGCCTACAATAACAGCTATCGAGCATTCAGATGGCTCCCTATGAGTCATTATATGGTAGGCGGTGTCGGTCGCCGGTTGGGTGGTTCGAGCCGGGAGAGGCTCGGTTGTTGGGCACAGATTTAGTACAGGATGCCTTGGACAAGGTCAAGATTATTCAGGATCGACTTCGCACAACTCAGTCCAGGTAGAAGAGTTATGCCGACCGTAGAGTTCGTGATGTTGCATTCATAGTTGGAGAGAGAGTGTTACTTCGGGTATCACTCATGAAGGGTGTAACGAGGTTTGGAAAGAAGGGAAAGTTGAGCCCTAGGTATATCAGACCTTTTGAGATTCTGGAGAGAGTGGGAGATGTGGCTTACAGGCTTGCGTTGCCACCTAGTTTAGCAAATGTTCATCCGGTATTCCATGTGTCCATGCTTCGAAAGTATCACGGCGATCCATCCCATGTGTTGGATTTCAGCTCTGTCCAGTTGGACAAGGAATTAACTTACGAGGGGATCCGGTGGCAATTCTTGCCCGGCAAGTTCGCCAGTTAAGATCAAAGAGTTACACTTCAGTTCGAGTGCAGTGGAGAAGTGAGCCTATTGAGGCAGCTACTTGGGAGTCCGAGTCTGATATACGGAGTAGATATCCCCACCTTTTCACCAGCCCAGGTACTTTTCTATGTTCGTTCGAGGACGAACGGTTATTTTAGAGATGGAGATTGTGATGACCCAAAAGGTCACCTTATGATTTAGAACTCGAATCTGCACTCTTAAGCCTTAAAAATCTCATTTTTACCCTCCTCGATTTGTGTGCGTAGTTCGGACAAGTTTTCGAAAAGCTTTTATGTTGAAAACTAATGAACATAAGAATTTTTACCTTAAAAGTTAATTTTAGTTGACTTCGGTCAACATTTTTGGTAAACGGGTCCGGATCCGTGATTTGACGGTCCCGGTAGGTCCGTATCGAATTATGGGACTTGGGCGTATGCCCGGAATCGAATTCGGAGGTCCCTAGCTTGAGTTATGTATTTTTGATGAAAATTAAAAGTTTGGAAATTATTTGTTTTTAAGAATTGATTGATATTTGGCATTGTTAGTATCGGGTCCGTATTTTGGTTCCGGATCTCGGTACATGTTCATTATGATATTTAAGACTTGTCTGTGAAATTTGGTGAGAAACGTATTTGATTTGACGTGATTCGGACGTCCAGTTGAGAAAATAGTAATTTTAAAGTGTTCTTGAGAGTCTAATTTGATTTGGTGCTACATTCGTAGTTCTAGGTGTTATTTTGGTGATTTGATCGTGCAAGCAAGTTCGTATGGTGTTTTTTGACTTGTGTGCATGTTTGGTTTGGAGCCCCGAGGGCTCGGGTGAGTTTCGGATAGGCCACGGGATGTTTTGGACTTAGTAAATCTGGTTTTTCTGCAGTGTCTGTGTTCTGGCATGTCCTTGTTTGCGTTCGCGAAAGTACTCTTGCGAACGCGAAGAGTAAACTGGGCAGCTGAGGATTTCTTCTTCGCGAACGCGAAGCGATGGGGGCGTTACCCTTTGCGAACGTGACAAGCCCATCGCGAACGCGTAGCATTAGGCATTGGGGAGGGGCAGACAACTTTTTCTTCATCGCGAACGCGAACAATGACTCGCGAATGCGAAGACCAGGGAAGGGTAGCCTATGCAAACGCAATCACTGTCCCATGAACGTGAAGGCTTGGCACCCCATACACTTCGCAAATGCGACAGTGCTCTCGCGAACGCGATGAACACTGTCGCCCAGCACTTAACAGAACCCAAAAAATGGGATTTTAGCCAAAAACTCATTTTTCTCAAAAACCAAATGGTGAGAGGCGATTTTTCAAGAGTCATTTCGTCCCCAAATTGTTGGTAAGTGATTCTAAACCATCTTTCAATTATCCATTACATTTCTTGAATTTTCAACCTAAAATCTAGAGTTTTCATGGTAGAATTAGGGGTTAGGGTAGAAATTAGGAATTTCGGGAATTTGGGGATTTAGACTCAATTTGAGGTCGGATTCCAAAACTAATTACATATTCGGGCTTGGGGGTGAATGAGTAAAAGAATTTTGGTTTGAACCTCGGGTTTTAACCAAGCAGGCCCGGAGTCGATTTTTGACTTTTTGGAGGAAAATTTGGAAAATTTAATTTATGCAATATAATTGATTTCTTTAGCAATATTTGATATTTTTGAGTCATTTTTGAATAGATACGAGTGGTTTGAAGGTGAATTCCAAAGTAAAAGCTGTGATTGAGAATTAAGTGGCCTTCGGAGCGAGGTAAGTGTTGTGTCTAACCCTAACTTGAGGGAATTATGAACCTAATTGCGATGTGTTATACCAGTGTTGTTCAATTTATCGTTCTTATCATATTTACGGATTTTCTGGTGATAATTGAGTTTTTATTTCAAAGTTGAGATTGATGTTATGGAACCAAATGTTGAGGTAAGGTTTGTACTTGTTATTCTATCTCCCTGTTGATATTTATGCATTGCATTATGGTAAGGGAGAGTGTTAATGCACGAAGGGTGATGCCTTGCCATATTGTGAGTGTTAATGCACGAAGGGTGATGCCGTGCCATATTGTGAGTGTTAATGCATGAAGGGTGATGCCGTGACATATTGTGAGTGTTAATGCACGAAGGGTGATGCCGTGCTATATTGTTAGTGTTAATGCATGAAGGGTGATGCCGTGCCATATTGTGAGTGTTAATGCACGAAGGTGGATGTCGTGCCGTTTCTATTTATTTTATGGTGAGATTGAGAGTAAAAGCACTAAGGGTGATGCCGTGTATTTTTCCTTACTGTATTTACTATTCTTGTTGATTCATGGTATATTGACTGCTCCGATGATCACTCTGTTGTAGTTCTTTATCTTGTGTTCCCCTCAGTATGTTCCTCTCCCGACATTTCCTGTTTGGTTCTTCATTTCTGTTTTTTGCATATATACTATTAAATTGTACAGGTTGATTTGTAGGTGCCTTGCCTTAGCCTTGTCACTATTTCGTCGAGGTTAGGCTCGACACTTACCAGTACATGGGGTCGATTGTACTGATACTGCACTCTGCACTTATTGTGCAGATTTTGATACCAGCTCAGGTTGATCGAGAGTTTTGCTATTGGTCCACTGTCCGGAGACTCAAGGTAGATCTGTTGGCATTTACAGACCTTGAAGTCCCCGTCTATCTTTTCTGTTCTACTGTTTCTTTCATTCAGATAGTTGTATTTCTTTTAGAGTATTACTTGTCGTAAATTCTAGAATGCTCGTGAATTGTGACTCCAGATACGGGTGGTAGTAATTAATACTGAATGGAAATAAGGAATTGGTTTAATGATTCTCTAACGTTGGCTTGCCTATCAAGTGAAATGTTAGGCGCCATCACGGTCCCGTCGGTGGGAAATTTCGGTTCGTGACAAGTAGAGTCTTGCGGATCGATATGATGATGTCCATACCTATCTTCGAGAGGATACAAGGCATTTAGGATATATACTTCCCATCTTTCTTTCCTTATCGTGCGGAATTGATTCAGCTTGAGATATAACTCTTTGAATTCCTTCCACATATTCGCATGCGCACATGGGCGCTCGATATCAGCTATGCTTCACCGACTTGTGATTCTATGAATGAGATTTGAGATGTGTATTCTGCGTTTTGGTGATGGGACAATCTGGAGTACTGGAGGTAAGGTTTTGACTGTAGCTTAAACACGGAGATTTTGATTGGGTGAGCACGTGCTTTTGGACTTATACGTCCGATAGTATTCCTATGAGTGGAATTTGTGGCTCGATAAGCGGTAGAATGGCTTTGTGATGAGTATGATGTGACTGCGGGATATGTTAAGACGATTTGAATGCAACAAGAAGTGTTTCATTGAAATGTAAAGGATGGTCCATTAGGTGCTTGATTTTCGTTTTGATGTGACGTACAGTCTCGAGTATGAGTGCATGGAAGGATCCTTTCTGTTGCTTAATGCTGGAACGAAATAGGTTCGCATGTCTTATTGTCGAGATCAGACTCAGGGAGATTAAGTGATTGCTTAGTAGTAGTGGCTGTGAAGGGGTATAAAGAGATGTCAGTTTGAGGCTAAGCGTGTGGGTTATAACCTGTGAGGTAATCTACGTATGTGTGATTTTTATGATGTTGTGTGGAGGCTTTCTTTTCTACCAGTGGGGTATATTTGTGCGATTTGAGTTTTGTTCGATTGTAACAATTGACCTGACTATCACGAGGATGAATGCGAGATTTGCACACGATTTGAGGTATTATATGGTTTGTGTTACATGAGCTTACAAAGGATTAGTTGAATTTCAGTGCGGGATTTTAGCAGTAATAGAGTATGGGTATCGTGATGTTATCGACTATTTTGTTCTATGGATTTGAGCCAAGTGGGGGAGTCTTCTATCAACGAGTTGATTGCACGATTATGCACCATATGATCTGTGCTTCTCTTAGATTTGATGATGACATCATCCACGTACACCTTTATCTCCTTGTGTATCATGTCGTGGAAAATGGTTGCCATGGCCCTCATATAGATGGCTCTAGCATTCTTTAGGCCAAACGGCATCATTTTGTAACAATATACTCCCCACTGTGTAATAAAAGTTGTCTTTTCGGCATCCTCTTCATCCATCCAGATCTGATGATATCTGCAAAGCAATCCACAAAATATTGGAGTTCATGCTTGGCATAGTTGTCGATCAGTATGTGTATATTGGGCAACAAGAAATCATCTTTGGGACTTGCTCTGTTTAAGTCCCGATAGTCGACACACACTCTGAATTTCCCATCTTTATTTGGAACTGGCACACTGTTAGCCAACCAGGTCGGGTATTCAACCACTCTGAGAACCTTGGCTTTGATCTGCTTGGTGATTTCCTTCTTTATTTTCAGACTCATATTCAGCTTGAACTTTCTGAGCTTCTGCTTTACAGGCGGATACATAGGGTTGATAGGTAGTTTATGAGCCACTATGGACGTGCTCAAACCGGTCATATCATCATAGGACCATGGAAAAATATCCTCATACTCCTTCAAGAACCGGACGTACTCTTCCTTATCTGAAGATGATAGGTGAGTGCTTACACGTGTTTCCTTGACTATTTCGGAGTCTCCCAAATTAACTGTTTGGGTCTCATCCAAATTGGACCTAGGCTTGTTTTCAAAGTTTTCTACTTCTCTGACAATTTCCTCGGGTATTATATCCTCTTCCAAATCCTCTGAATCATTATCCTTATGTTGCGTTGTCTCATTACATGTCACAGTCATAAGTTCATCGGGATAGGTAATTATAATGTTGTAGAGAAAAAATTTAAAGAATAATAATAAATACTAAAATAACAATGCACTAGATAAATCTTGAAAACGTTAAACAAGTACGGCTCGATGACTCGAGCAATTATTTCAAAACAAAATATGCTTAAAATAAAATGCTGAAAATGTCTTAGATGCTCATAAAATTGCTTTCAAAATAAATGGTGCTAATTGCGAGGCTACCCAGGAACTCGACGGGCCCTTGATGGTGCAACAGTCCAGTTATTGAGAACAACTCCCTTCTCCATGGTCTGAATAATAAGGCCTTCCTCCTCCTCCTTCTCAACTATCGCACTGCAATTCATGTCTTCATCATCCAGAAATAGATTCCTTATGCCAGCTAGAACTTCATCTTCTTCGGACTCCTACATTATGTTAGCTTGATGAAATGACTAGCTCAAATGTGGTATTGGTTGCTCTATAGGGTAATAAGGACCACGCCATGGTGGCGACCAATTCTGATACTTATACCAGGTGTATTCATACCCAAGTCCAAAAGTTGTGTCGTGACGCTTTAGCTGTATCGATTTGGTGATCCCCTGGAGATTCTTACCGAGACCCTTGCCAGGTTCATACCCTGTCCATGCCAATATGCCTTCTATCTTACTGCTCTACCATTTGTCCTTTTCAATTGTGTTGACGCGCTCGATGCGATGGTATGTTTCTCCACCCAACTTCTTTCTATTCTCGATGACCGAAACAATTTGATTAGTGTAAATGGGATTACTTCCGTCCCCATGGATGATCACTTCCTGATGGTTCCACTCAAACTTCACGACCTGATGTAGAGTAGAAGCTACGGCCCCAGCGACATGTATCCAAGGTCGTCCCAACAATAGGTTGTAGGTAGCAGATATGTCCAACACTTGAAACTCAACATCAAACTAGGTTAGGCCCATATGTAGGCTGAGGTTGGTCTCCCCAATTGTGGCCCTTTGAGACCCATCAAATGCTTTCACATTCATATTTCATGCTTGTATCTTGTGCAAGCCTTTACCCAATCTTTTCAGAGTAGTTAGTGGACATATGTTGAGACTCGAACCCCCATCTATCAGGACTCTGGCAATGAACTTATCCTCAAACTGCACTGTGATATACAGTGCCCTATTGTGACTCAGTCCTTATGGTGGCAGCTCGTCTTCATGAAAAGTGATCTTGTGGCTTTCCAATACTTGCCCTACCATGTTGTCCATCTCTCCACTGGTGATGTTGTTGGGTACATAGGCTTCATTCAATACCTTCATCAGGGAATTCCTATGTGCCTCAGAGTTTTGCAGCAGTGATAAAATGGATATTTGAGCAGGGGTTGTGTTCCAATGATCAACCACAGAATACTCTCTTGCATGCACCTTTCTCTAAAGATCATCCGGGTCAGTCTCAATGACATGCGCTTTAGATGCAACTTCTTTGCTTGTTACTCCCAAATGCTTGGGTGTATAAACCCTACCAGTTCTTGTCATGCCTTGCGCTGCACCTGTTTCTTCCATTTTTGCCTTTCCTTTCCTTCTTGCTTCTGCAACATAATCCCATGGTATAGCATTAGACTTATAAGACGGCGTAGGTGCTACCATCACAGTGAAGGGCGTTGTTACTTCAACCTTAAACAGAGTTGGTGCATCTACCTCAACTTCAATTGGTGCCTGAGTCTGTACCATAATAGGTGTGAGAGTGACTAGAGATATTTCATAATTATCCCCTTCTCGAATGAGTCCATTGGACCCCTCTGAGTCCCATTCTTCATCGGTCTCTATCATGTTTACTCCTCTACCTCTGTGATCTGGGAGAGGATTGTTACGGACATTGGGTGCAGCTCCCTTTACCTGTATGACTTTGGTGTCAATTAATGTTTGAATCTTATCCTTCAAAATACGACATTCATCAATAGTATGCCCTTTCATGACTGAGTGATAGGCATATGTTTTATTTGGGTTAATCCACTGGGAAGAGTTTTCCATAGCAACAACGGGAATTGGAGTGATATAACCGACAACCTTCAGTCTATCGTACAGCTAGTCGATAGGTTTAGCAATTGGGATGTATTGTCTGGGTGGTCTGCGGTCGAAATTTGGTCTAGGTTTTTGGTAGTTTTGGTGGGCTGGTGGTGAGTGGTAGTATGCTGGTTGGGTGTTATAAGTATGGTAAGTGACGGTAGGTTATTGGTATCTGGGAGGTGAAGGCTGATATGTGGGTGGAGGTGTTTGGTATGTAAGAGGAGACTTTGGACCTTGGGCTACCATCACCGCACCTACTTCCTTCTTCGTGGTGATACGTCCTGACTATAAGGCTTTATTTGTGGCTTGAAGTGCTTCAAAATGTGTCACCATTCCGCTTTTGATCCCTTCTCTCTCCCAATTTGATGATGTCAGAAAATTTATTATTTTCAATAACCATCAGTCTTTCATAGTATTGCGGATCTTGAGCTTTGACGAAGAACTTATTCGTCTGTTCTTCTTACAGTGCTGGCCTTACTTTTGCGGCTTCATACCTCCACCGAGTAGCATACTCGCAAAAAGTTTCCGTTGGCCTCTTTTTGAGATTTTGAATGTTGAAAACGTCTGGTGCGTTTTCTTTATTAAACCTGAACCGATCCATGAAATTTGATGCCATGCTCACCTAATTAACCCATTTCTTTGGGTTCTGACTGATGTACCAAGACAGGGCATCTCCGGTGAGGCTTCTCATGAACAGCTTCATGCGGATTCTTTCATCCTTGCCAACCCCTACAAGCTTGTCACAATACGTTCTCAAATGCACCTTCGGATCACCAGTTCCGTCGGACATTTTGAACTTAGGAGATTTGTAACCCTCTGGCAGTTGTACATCTGGCTGAATACACAAATCTTCATAATTCAAATCCTCAATACCTTTGCCCCCTTCGACACTTTGAACTCTGCCAGTAAGTTTCTTGAGTTCCTCCACCATGGTCTTATTGAACAGGTCCTTCTCGGCGGATTCAGGTATGTATAGGGTCTGTTGTGGGGTATAGGGTAAGGTTTCCACATATATTGAATTGCTTGGGTGGACTCCGAGAATTTGGGCATAATGGTGGTCATTGGTTGAGTTTTGCGGGTCAAGAGTAGGTTGTGGTACATTCTGAGGGGTGTGGTATGCGGTTGTTTGTGGGTATTGAGTTGGGTGGTGATGGTGTTATTGAGGAGTAGGTATCGGCAGAGGGTTGTGGTTCTGAGGAGGTGTGGCGTATTGATGTGGTGCAGGAGGATTTGGCGGATTTTGTGTGTTTTGGGGAGGTACCAGGTTTTGGGCGTTTGTGTTTTGTTGGTTAAGGTCGGGGACGTTTAGGGTGAGGGAAAGGTTTTCCAAGTTCCAGACCTGCTCAAGTTCCCCTTGTAGCTCTAATATTTTCTATTCTAGACTTAGGACCAATTCGTTTCGTGCTGGAGTATTCTGACCGTCCGAGGTTTCAACGTTCTCTGCATTGTCCTTTCTGATACTGCTTAAATCATCCTTTTTTTCTTTCCCTTTGCTTTTGCCTTTAGGATCACTTGGTGGAAGAGGAGGTGGAGGACCTCTGGATCGAGTATGATATGCAGATGATGCCAGTATGCACGTACCAACCTTTGGGGAATGAGAATAAACAAAAGAAAAGAAAAACAAAAAAGGCAACCAAGTCAGTAAGGGATATTGAAAGAATGCTTGCAATATTGAACATGTGTTGCAGAATCAGTAAATAAATTCGCGTCCTAATTTGGGGGACCTCGTTGTGCCCGAGGTAGGCCTATACGACACATAGACTTGGAGAAAATTGATGCCAATAATTGTGTCATTTCATTAATGCAAAAATGACTCAGATCCATACTAAGATGACAATAATAAGAACATTACTAATGGCATTTGCCTTATTACATTCGAAATAAAAAACTAAGCTAAAAGCAGTAAAGAACATCATTTCCTAATCTACTTGGTCCCAAAAGGACCTTCTCCATGCTTGGCCTTCTTGGATCCATCAATCAAGTTCCACATGTCGCGCATGTCCAATAGTAGGTAAGCCCTTGCTAGGTGCCCTCCCTCATTGCCTTCCGTATTCTGACAGTCCGAGAGCCTCTTCCTCACCTTCCCTTCAAGTTCCATTAACCCTTGCTCCAAATATTCCAATATTTATATTGATTTAGTAGCAATTTCTTTCCATTCACTGATGGCCTCCATATCCACTTTGTGCTGTTCCAAATGTCTAGCTTCAGACTCGAAAACCATTTTGCACAGTATCCTATACTTGACTTGTGCTTCAGCAACGTCGTCTATAACTCTATTTTTCAGATTGATCCCTCGCTTGATATCTCTCGCTATATCATCTACCAACCATGATGGGTAGAAGTACACATGGCCGACATGATACTTGTCTGGATCGATAGTATCTTTCTCCACAATGACCTTTTGATTCCACATATGCTGCGTCTCGAACTTGAACGGAATGATGTTCCCTTTAAAATCTGTTTTGTATTGGATCATGTTGGAAACCTGAGGTATAACCTGTTTTATTCCCGCTTGCCTCATTACCCTTATAGGAGTATAAGGATATATCCCTCTTAACTCGATCAACACTAGACGAGTAGTTTCTCTTGACCTGATGATGAACTCGCCGCTAGGGAACCATTCGAACATCCAATGTACCCTTTCGTCAGTCAAATTGCTGAAGAAACGTACCCAGCTCACATCATTTCTAGGTTGCGCAAACCTATATGGGATAAATGTCATTCTTTTTGGATGATGGTAAGCTATGTAGTCATTCAATGGTCATCGCAGAAGTTCCTGACGATATTCACATCTTTGGAAATGTTCTAATAACCAAACCTGCAGCAACAAATTACAGCCCTCAAAGTGCCCATACCCCTGCTTGCATCGATCTAGAGCGCGATACATTTCAGCCAAGATCATGGGGACGATAATGTAAGTTTGTCCCTCAATTCCTTCCACTAGAGTCCTAGCGACCATGTCTAAGCAAGTGTGGATCCCCCCCTTTCATTGGAAATATCAGCAACCTCAAGAAACAGACAATGAACACAAATACTCGGCGGTGTGTCCAACCCAAAGAAGTAATGGCAAGTTCATCACGGTGAAGGCGATATGACTTGCTATGCCCATAAAGTTCATAAAGGAATTCAAATGGTATGTATGACTCCTTCACACAAAGTAATTAATCATTTTTCTTGAAACCCATCATTTTCAAAAAACCGCGGGGAGTGCGATTTTCTGGTACTAATAAACCCGGACTATCCCATGGCAGCCTAGCGAAGCCTCCTATTTCCTCTAAGAGAGGGGTCATCTCTACATTACCAAAGCGAAAGACAACTCTTTTCTCATCCCAAAACATAGTGGCGGCCTCAATCAATGCGCTATTTGGACGAATGTCAGATAAGGAAGGTATATTTTCGAGGACCCTTTTCACATGATTCTGGTCACTAGGTGAGAGGTTCTTCCACCAATCAAGCAGCAAAGGTGGGATGTTTTGAACCATGCCGAACCAGGGAATTTCGTGCCTCATTTTCTGCAAAACAAATAGAGTTAGCCCTCTCCCCCTCCGAGTCTGACTATTTACACATTAATGATCAACATACCGGCGTGTTTTCTCCAAGTAATGCATATAACGTGATGGTGTCCATTGGGATTATGGAAATCCCGCCGGACTTTGGACAAGGCTTATCTTAGTAGATTGTCACGTGGACAACGTTCTAACCCATAGTAGGTTTGACATGATGCATGCACATTTAATATTGGAGTGAGGTTTCTAGAAGGGTCTAGACTGGTACCCTCAAGTGGACAACTTAAGAGGGAAAAGGCACGGAACCGTCGACTGCACCACTGATCGACTAGTTTTACCGCAAATAAGCCTTTCCAAATTAAAAGGGTAATTTTTGGAAGAGCGCGGACACTCATCAAGTGCCACTATGGTATTAGTTGGGCACAAGTAGAATATGATGTGGAGCATGCTTTGTGCAAAGATAATAATACATTACCAAGTATTTGCATAGTAAATATGTAAAAAGCGGTAAATACAGTATTAAGGTAAAACATAAAAGAGAGACAAAGGAAGAAGTTAGTCCGTGGAATATATGCGAGAATATAATAAAGCAAACAATATAGTAGTTTTTAAACAAATGAAGAGCAGTTAGAGCAAATAAGGGCGAATAGGGAAAGAGGCGTGCATGTCGTAACAAATTTAAGAAAACAAAGGTGGAGAAGGGAAGGGATGTGCATGTTATAACAAGTTTAAACAAGTAAAGGAGAACGAGAAAAAAAATTAGCAAATAAAGATGGAAAAGGAAAGTGCGTTTTATAACAAATAAAACTAATCCACATAAGCCAAGTTCATTATGGTAAGAACCTAAGTATCCCCAGCAGAGTCGCCATGCTGTCGCGCCACGTTTTTTCTCTCACGAGATCGGGCTTCGACATGTGACCACTCTTTTGTAGGAGGTATTAAAAGAGGAGAGTCGCCACCTAATGGTTTTTAAGGTGCGTTAGGACACCTATTATGCAGATAACTCTGTTTGACTAGTTTACGTCACCAAAGATCGGGTAAAGGCTCAAGTTACCTCAAAGAGAAGGTGTTAGGCACTCCTCGAGGTCCACAATCGTGGATCCCGGCTGAACTTAAGATTATGTGGATTACGATTAAGCTAGGCGATCCATAATTTTAGCCTAAAGAATCACCCCGTGCAACATAAATAATACTTTGTAACTCCCTTAAGATGGGGTTTACTCATATTATTCAGCGGGCACAGACTATCATCTCCTGCTACCCTATTACTATGTTAAAGTTGTTACCTAAAAGCGTTCTAATTCAATTATAGGCATACCATATACGTGCATTACTCGTCCCATACCTATGGTCTAGGAGGTATTGGATCTCTATTTAGGGTGGTTCTAAACTTAAACTTAGGCTGCTCAAAATGATAAAACTAGGCGACATACAACACATATTGTACTTCGCAGATAGGCAGTCAAGGCTCAAGTTTTCCTCCAGACTTAAGCAACAAATGCACGCAAACACATATGTCGATCAGGAATCTGCAGAATCCTATAGACATGCTTTCTAGGTGATCAAAGTATGCAAGTGATTTCAGATGCAGGATATAGCTTATAGACATAATCGTTCGGGTATCATAAGCTAGTTGTTGAGAGTTTTAAGTTTCCAATCCTATGTGTGCGATGCCTAAGTGATTTACGCAGTTGGGTACAACAAAATCTGCTAGGGAAAGAGTCCCCGAATTATTCATACGACGTGCATGAAGCAGTGTTTGAATGGTTTATCATTAACCAATTAACGAGCAATTATTTCCTATAGGCAGGATCTCTACGATTGATGATTAGAACTCATTTCATTTATACTTAGTCCTATAAATAGGATTTCTAGTGATCAGTGCAATATCATAACGAATGAAGTGATCAAAAATCCTATTGGCATAATTTCTAGTGAATAACTTAAGCGAATTGAAGAAAAATTCATCTATTCCTATAGGCAGGTTTCTAGTATATTTGAAAGTAATCATGCAAGTTGAAGGGGGTGCTTACTCCCTATAAGCATGCTGTTTATAAACACGTAGCAATAGACATAGCATTTGAACTCATGATTAATAACAAACAAGTAATGTGTGTGTGCTCCCCTAATGTCATAATCTCTACAATGCTCATGTAATCGAACAACACATATAGCAAACATATTACCAAGTCCTATAGGCATGTTATCTACCCATTGCATGTTGTAATAACCCAACCGGTCATTTTAACTTTTAGAACCCCGTTCCCTAAAATAAAACTTCCCATAGGTACTTGTAATGATTTATGACTTGTGGGGATGGTTGGTTCGGGATTTGAAAGTGTTTGGGGTGAAACCAGAATATTTGGTTCCTTAAGTTGGCCTTAAAGTGCTAAGTTTGACTTCGGTCAATATTTTGAGAAAATGACCTCGGAATAGAATTTTGATGATTCCAACAGCTCCGTATGGTGATTTTGGACTTAGGAGCGTGTTCGAAATTTTATTTGGAAGTCCGTAGTTAAATTAGGCATGAAATGGCTAAAAATAAGAATTTAAGTTTGGAAGTCTGACCGATGAGTAGACTTTTTGATACCGGAGTCGGAATCCAGTTTCGAAAATTTTCTTAGCTCCGTTATGTAATTTATGACTTGTGTGTAAAATTTGAGGTCAATCGGAGTTGATTTGATAGGTTCCGACATTGAATGTAGAAGTTGAAAACTCTTAGTTTCATTAAGCTTGAATTGGGGTATGATTCATGGTTTTAGCATTGTTTGATGTGATTTAGAGGTTCGACTAAGTTCGTATGATGTTTTAGGACTTGTTGGTATATTTGGTTGAGGTCCCGAGGGCCTCGGGTGAGTTTCAGATGGTTAACGAATCAACAATTTGAGTTAAAAAGCTGCTGCAATTTTTCCTCTTCTGTTTGACATTCTGGGCTGTGATTGAGCCCAGATATCGAGCCCAGATATCGAGCCAGATATCGAGCCCAGATATCGAGCCCAGGGTTGACGAGGTACAGGCTCGAGCTAGTGTATCGAAGCCATGATCGAAGGTCCAACTCGAGGGCCATGATCGAAGGTCCAGCTCGAGGGCCATGATCGAAGGCAAGGCTCGAGGGCCAGATCGAGACCCAAGATCGAGGGTCACAATTGAAGGCTCAAGCTCGATGCCATGATTGAGGCTATGATCGAAGGCCCAACCTCGATGCCCTGATCGAGGCCATGACCGAGGTCCAGGCTCGAGCCTGTGATCGAAGCCGCGATCGAGGCCCAGTTCGAGGACCAGTTCCGAAGGCTGCTGGGCAGTTTTATAAAAAGAGGGCATTCGTCCCATTTGCCATTTTTGACGAACTTGAGCTTGAGCAGAGATGACTTTTGGCAGATTTTCAATGGAAAAACATTGGGGTAAGTGATTCTAACTCGGATTTGGTCTACATATACAAGTATATCATTGTTTTCACAATATAATTAGTGTTTTGAGATTGAAATTTGGAAAAGTTTAGAAATCTCATAGAAACGAAATTTTGAGATTTCGGTATCGATTCAGAGTCGGATTTGAGTGAAACTAGTATGGTTGGACTCGTAATTGAATAAGTTGTCGAATTTCATAACTTTCGCCAGATTCCGAGATGTGGGCCCAGCGGACGAATTTTTAATTTATTTCGGGATCTTTTCTTCAAAATGTAGTATTTTCTTATAGAATTGATTCCTATAATATTTAGTGATTGTATCGAATTATTTTGGCTAGATTCGAGCCAGACGGAGTTGGATAATCATGGAAAAGGCAAAATTGTAGATTAAATTGGAGCAAGACAAAGTAAGTCTCTTGTCTAATCTTGTGAGGGGGAAATTACCTCATAGGTGATAAAGATTAAACAGTTGTTGCTAAATTGTGGGGGCTACGTACGCACGAGGTGACGAGAGTCCGTGCGTAGCTACTATTAATGCTAAAGTTCGGGTAGTTTAGGACTCAAAGCATGCCTTACTTGTGTAAATTGTATTCTTTGATTAATTAATATTAATTGATATATATGAATATATTGTGAATTGTTAGATAAAGATATTAAAGGATGGAAATCTCATATGCTTAAATTTTTGTTTAAATCAATTAATTGTTAAAAGAAATTATTCTCCTCCTAAATTTATCTTATAATAAACATACTCTCCTTCCGGAGGCACATAAGAAAATGTCCTCCTTTCTTGTGGAGCGGGCCGAACGCCTCGGCAGGATAGATGCATCTATGGATCGCACCGCACGTCCCTCGGCAGTGTACACGAAACTCTGAATCGGGTCGTACGTCCTCAGCAGAAATCGTGCTTAATAATAATAATTACACGATACTTTAATAATTTATTTCAGCTTGTGAAGCTAATTAATAAATTGGAAAATCTTTGGAATTTAATGAATTATTATTCTTGCTTGTTAAGGAATTAATTGTTACTCCTGTGAATGAGGTTTACTTGATAAATTGGAAATTATTTGAATTGAGGGAATTTAATTAATATATTGAGAATTATTACATTTGAAGGAAATTTGATTATTTGTGCTGATTAAATAGATTATTGTAAATTCTGTAAATCATGCTGATTTAAATATCCTAGTTTTATTTCAATTATTATTATTGACCCTTAGTGAGTGTCAAAGTCGGCCATCTCGTCTCTAACACTTCGAGATTAGGCTTGATACTTACTGGGTACACGTTGTTTACATACTCATACTACACTTACTGTACTTTTTTTGTGCAGGACCTGAGACAGGTACTAGTGGAGGACCTATCATCACATACTCACGTCATCCCGAGGCATAGTGGTGAGCTGCCTTTCTAAGCTGTTTTGCAGCTACCAGTGTCTCTTCTTATATTTACATTCTGTCTATTTAATTTCAGACAATATTTGGAGTTTTATATAATCTACTAGATGCTCATTCACTTGTGACACCGGGTCTTGGCACACACATTGGTAGAAATTGGTATTTTATTACACATGTAAATATTAAAATCTACCCCATTCCCTTTTACTAACAATCCTAATCGTTTATACAAAGATTATTACATGCCCAACAATGAGTAAAAGTAACAGTGTTACATAACAGTAACAATAGGCCCACAACAGGCCTAAATAAAATAACTAAATACCCAGCTTTACTGGTCCTTCAATATCTCTTACATAGCACACCCAAGTCTTCAACAAAGAGTCACATCCAATATACGACTCAGGGATCCATAGAGGAGCACATACCAATCCAATAAGCCACAGCACAAGTGTTGCACCACTTGGAACAACCAATATAGATATACAGTACATGACAAGAGGTAGAGTATTAAGGGCAGTTTTGGAGGTTGAGAGAATGACTAGGACCAAGCCCTAGTGTGTTAGAGTTCACAAGGGCCTCAATGGACTCCGAGTCGTGCTCACACTAGGGAGGTCAGTAGTAAGAGCCTTGGTAGCCTTGGCTTTCAGCCGGCTAAGAATGAGAGGTTAAAGATAGAATAGATAACAAATGAGGGAGAGTGGACAATGGTTGAGGGACATGAATTGAGAGAATACACTTATAACTTAAAGTAGACATAGAAAGGATGAGAACACAAAGCAACTAATCAAACAGGTCAAAAAAATTAAACGCAAGTTCAGCATGGAATTAGAAGCAGGTTCAACACTTAGTAAAATAACACATAGACGGCCACATATTGAAAGAGTTAGGGAAAAAATAAGTTTGCAAGATTGACAAAGATTATCATTCACAAGTGAATAATACTAACAAATCGAAACCTAAAAGGTCCAAATTATGATAAGTATACATCCTAGTGTCATAGGACAGACATGTTAACTCTCATCAGGGAACAAGACAACATTCAGACATGATATGGAACACACATTGTGACAAGTCAAGTAATCACTGAAGGAACAAGGAATTAAGTGAGCCAAAGACATGCTAGGGGGATATATTAGCAGGGAAGCAAGGTCATAGTTGATAGAAAAAATCTTAACACAGATTAGAACACATAACATATGCAAGATAATCATTGCAGAGGTTCAGAACATAGTGAAAATAAACTCATTTCAAATGGCAAATGTAGGCATTCAAGTATTGACCAATAGACTAATTAACTAGGGCGGGTCTAAGTTATGCCAGGGATTCATCTTTAAAAAGTTCAAACATGGTAGGGAAAACAAGTTGAGATAATTGTTCTATAATTTAAAGCCATTATTAAAGGGGTATGAGATCAAGTGAGCATAGTGAGTGACACAATAGCAGAGAAACAAGTCATAGTTAATAGTGAAGGTCTTGATACAGGTTATTACAGATGTGAGGCATTCATTACAGAGATTCAAGATAAAGCAGGTAAGCATATTCATGAATATTTAGACAACAATACACTAGCTAAACGAGCTTAAGAGGGTTCAGATTATCCAAGTTAGACATAGACAATCTCAGAACTAGTAGCATTAGGAGGAGTTATATGCTAGAGAGATTTAAAACGAGTGTAAAGCTAACAGAGTTATGCATAAAAGTAGCCCAGAAAACATATTAAGCCATAGATTTCAGAAGCGAGAGCACATGCAAATTAGAGGCACATAAAAAATGAAATTGCAAAAGATCAAGCGACTTACCAGTTAAACGGACAACAACAAAGAATAAAAATTCCACAAGAACCCATAATCTCAATGCGTCAAAGCTCCCAAGAGCTTCAAAAGAACTCTGGGCAATGCTCGCACCAAGGGAAAGTTCGAATAACAGAATCTCAGTGGCCTTGGCTTTCAGCCGGCCAAAATGAAGTACAGAACAAGAGAATGAGGGAATCACAGAACAAAGCTCCAATTTTTAGTGAAAGTATATCGATTCCAGTTTGCTTCAAAGGGGGATGGGAAGGGGTTTATATAGTGACAGAAATCGAACCAGTAAATAAAGAAAACTGTAAATTCAAACATAAATAAGGAAGTATAAACATGCATAATCAATAAGAATCAGATTAGGGAAAAAATAGGTAAACCCTAATTGACAGAAATCAAAGATTGGCCGAAAATCTTGGCTAATCGGACCCATATAGCCATGGTCATGATGTATGTGGACTAAATACTGTCCAAATTCAAGCGATTAAATTCGAATGGTCGGATTCTAAGAGATAGTACTTGCCATGTTTAGGCAAGTACTAGGTGATACCATAGTTTTGTAGAAAGTAATGAGATAACACACAAAAGGTAAGGAAATCATGGAGAGAATCCATGGTTGAGACGGATTTGGAGAGATTTGAGGGGGCGGCTAGGGTTTCTGTAGAGAGAGGAGAAGGTTCGAGAGGATTTGGGGCGGTGGATGGGCGAAATAAGGGTTAGGGTTTGGGTGAGGTTAATTTAAAAGGAGAGGATGAATGAGGGTCGTTGATCTTGCAAGATCAACGGCCAGGATTAAAAATTTGTACGGGGCGGTTTGATTAACGGGTACGGACCGAATATTTGGGTTAAGGGGTTGTTTGGCTTTGGACTGGGGTAATTGGGCTGGGTATTTGAGTGTTTGGGCCATTCATTTGGTCCGAAATTGGTTTAAAAATTGGGTTGTTGCTTAAATACTCAAAATTTATCAAAACTAATTTATAAAAGTAATTAATAAATAACAAAAACTATTATTTGTGCACTAAAATGATTGAAAATAATAACTTATCATTATAAAAAATATAAAAAGCTATTTTGGCACAAATAATGTAATTACACATGAATATAGGCTATTATTGTAAAAATGTGCAATTAGCCTTAAAATGCAAATGCAATTATAGAAAAATGAAGTAAAATATTATAAAACATAAATGTTGGTGTAAATAATAAGTTTGGATGATTAAGTCATCACAAAATAATTTAAAGGATAATTATTAGGTATTTATATAATAAAAATATAGAAAGAAATTGATTTAGAGCTTTAAAAATTATAAACAATTATAGAAAATGCTTGTGTAGGTTTGTAAACTAAATCATGATGCAAATATTCCATTTTGAAAGTATATATGTATTTTTATAAAATATGAGAAAAAAATTGGGTATCAACAGGCGGTACCTCGGGAGTTCTCCCTGCATATTTATTTTGGGACTACGAGACGGTATCTCGGGAGATTCCCTGCTGTTTACCCCTGTGTGTTGTACTGCTTCCTTGCTGTATTTCCTTTTGTTAAATTCTAGTCTCTTATTATACTGTATATTCTCCTGCCTTATTTAGTATTTACCAGTGAACCTGACCTGACCTCGTCACTACTCGACCGAGGTTAGGCTTGGCACTTACTGGGTACCATTGTGGTGTACTCATGCTACTCTTCTGCATATGTTTTTCGTGTGCAGATCCAGGTACTTCTTACCAGCCGCATTATCAGTGAGTCGAGATTGCTTTGGAGACTTCAAGGTATATCTGCCGCGTCCGCAGACCACGGGGTCCCTTTCTACTCTTCCCCATGTCCATTATCTTCTGTATTTTTTTTGTTAGACTCTGATGTATAGAGGTACTAGATTTCCTTCTGTAGTTTGTGATTCATGATATTTCGGATTTTGGGAAACTGTACGTCTAGTGTTTTGGTTATTGTATATGCCGAGTGGCATTATTATTGGTTATTCAGTATCTAATGCAGTTAGCTGTTTAGTTTCGCTTATAGTATTGATATTTCCGCAATCTGTAGGATTTTCTAGTCATAGAGACTAGGTGTCGTCACGACATATCTCAGAGGGATGTTTGGGTCGTGACATAAATTATATTCTTAACTTTTTAAAAACTATAAATAGCCCACATCTTCTTCATTTTTTCTCACAACTTGTTCTCTTCTTCTACTCTACTTCTCTCAATTTTCCTCTTGAGTATTGAATTGCTTATTGCACTCAAGTTCTCAATTAATTAATATTTCAAGTTTTATCAATTATTTACGGTAGCCACTACAAAATTACAATTATCAAGTAAAGTGTGGTTACCATTTTTGTTAGGTTCAAGTTAAATCATGCCCCGTGCTCCTAGAGTGCGCTCACATGTTTGGGAGCACTTTGAGGTGGTAGAAGAAAATGAAAAAGTTCGCAAAGTAGAGTGCAAGAATTGTGGCCGAGTCTTTAATGTTCGTTGAAAGCGGGAGGGCACAACTGGTTTAAGGAGCCATATCAAGGGTTGTCTTGAGCGTCCTCTAGGAATTTGTATTTAATTTAATTTGAGATAATTTGTGTTATTTTTAATTAATTATACTTATTTAAGCGTAATGTGTTAGTTTATTAGACAAGTTAATTTGAAGTAATATTATGCAATAAAAATATGAAATGAAAGTCTTTGAAGTTTAATCCTTACATATCGGTCTTATTAAATAATTCTATGTAGCCACTTAATTAAAAATTTTAAATTTTCAAATTCAACTTTCAAATTAGTTTAAACTTTAAACTTTAAAGTTTAATTTTATGTCTTACAATACTTATTTTATTTTAACTAAGATCGGTCCGGCCCGACCCATTAGGCCCGAAATTGTTACGGTTCCATTTAGCACCGACTAAGCCTAGAACTGGTAAACTCGGTAAATTATAATCGATATTTGGATCGGTACGGAGTTCCTCTAGCCCGGCCCGACCCGACCCCTTAACACCCATACATTTAGATCTTAATCATTAAGTGTCTTTATTTTTTTAATTTTACAACCACTTAATGTGTCTGAATAGGTCAGTATGATTAAGTTTTATAACATATACTTCATTTCATTAAGATGCTAGCATCCACATTCATTACTAACTTCCGTCACCGCCTACCATTATCAACTATCACTACCACCACCATACTCAACTACTACTGCCGCCACCATCCTTAACCATAGCTGCCACCACTATCACCACCCTCACCACCCTCACCACCATCATCCTCAACCACAATCACACACTCATCCACCTCAACTACCACAACCAACCACCCATCACTATCAACAATCATAGTCGACACCGCCCATCATTATAAACTACCGCCATCTACCATCATCTTCCTAGGTCACAGCCACAACCATCACCACCACCACCACCACCCACCATTATTACCTATCGCCAACCACCACCCAACATCCTCAACCATAATTACCATTGCTACCAATCACCACGAGCTAATATCCATAACCACCACCATCAACCAAAACCACCACCAATCACCGCCTCTAGTCGGCATTCACAAGCACCGCCATTTGCCATCACCACCACCAACTATCATATTTTAAAATATATATTATTGATAGAATATTAGATTAATTAGTATTTTATTTGAATTTTATGTTTATTAATTTTTAAATAAAGATAAATTTTATACATTTAGATGGTAAAAAATAAACACTCTTAATCATTTAGTATTCAGATCTTAATATACATCTTAATATTCATATGTGTATTCAGATCCAAATATCTTAATCTTAATACACATCTTGATATTCAAATATGTATTTAGATTTGATTTTTTTTTTTAAATAAATAAATATGAGGCATTAATTACTTAAACTCGGCTCGGAGGTAACTTGAGTTGGGTAATGGTTAAACAACAAAAAATCATGGAACAATTAATTGATTTGTTTTAATATTTTAGCTTAGGAATAAATCGATTGATCATGTAATCATTTGTAGGTTACTCCCTCAATTCACTTTTACTCGTCAACAATAGACTTTGCACGACCCTTAAGAAATAATAATTATCGTATGTATTTTATCATATAACCCCATAATAATGATGACATTTCAAAAAGTCTTGAAAATTAATTTGAGGCATGAGTAGTTAATGATAAAGGTAAAATAAAAAAAAGTATTTTCTCTCGATTTGATAAAATAAATAAATAAAAGTAAAATATATTTTTAATATAATGGACAAGTAAAAGTGAACCAAAGAAGTGTTAGATCTTATCTCTAATTATCTTGGAAGAGTACAATTAAGATAAAATCGTTAGTGTCACGACCCGAAATTCCCACTTTCGGGACCGTGATGGCGCCTAAAATTTAACTTGCTAGGCAAGCCAACGTTAGAATATAATTAGCCATTTTAAAAAAGTTTTAAATTAATTAATAACAAAGAAACAAATGCGAAAATAAAGTCTGAAATAATAGTGAATAATCCATATTAATCGCGATGTCTAAATACCATCTCAGAACTGGAGTCACAAGTGCATAAACTTCTAGAATAATACAATAAGGGTGTGAATAAAATAAAGTTGTCTAGAAGAAAACACACAGCTAAAATAAAGTAGACGGGGACTTCAGAACTGCGGACGTTATGCAGTTATACCTCAAGTCTCCTCTGGATAACTGAAATCCGAGCAAGTCTATAGTACGTCATTGGGACCAACTCCGAAATCTGCAAAAGAAGTGCACAGTGTAGTATCAGTACAACCGACTCCATGTACTGGTAAGTGTCGAGCCTAACCTCGATGAAGTAGTGATGAGGCTAGGGCAGATCGCTAACATTAACATATACACAATAATAATAATAATAATAATAATAATAATAATAATAATAATAATAATAATAATAATAATAATAATAATAATAATAATAATAATAATAATAATAATAATAATAATAACGGGAATAATAGTAAGACCGGTAATAATATCAATAATTAAAGTCAATTCAGCAGTCACAATTCCTCAAATGATTTTCATTGCGGCGTGCAACCCGATCCTCCAATATAAACTTTAAATAAATCTGTTGCACCGTGCAACCCAATCCCCCAATATAAACTTTAAATAAATTTGTTGCGGCGTGCAAACCGATCCCCCAAATTATTTTAACAACTCTTAAATGTAATAAAAATACTCCAATAAATACCACGTTCAATGAGAAACTGTTAAGCATCAAGGCATACAATAATTATAATTTATTTATGAAACAAACAATGACAAGTAGCAATTAATTGTGAAAATCAGGGAGAAAATATGCAGTTTAATATTTAATATGCTAAATGTCAAATTTCAATTAAGACACATAAATCAAATAAGCATGTAACAATTATTGCAGGAATTCAAAAATTAATATTTGACAAGAATTATGAAAGAAATAATTATTATAATAATTAATTTGTGTCTTAAACAATTTAAGATGTTTTAAATAATTAAGCAACCAATTAATTTGATAAAGTATAGGCACTCGTCACCTTGGCTATACATCGTCACACATGAAATTCACGTAGTAAATAATTTAAGGGTTTTATTCCCTCAAGTCAAGGTTAACTACGACACTTACCTCGCTTTGCAACCAAATTCAAGAATCCAATAAACCTTTGCCTCGCGAATTCGTGTCTGAAATTCTCAAATCTAGTCATAAACAATTCAATATACTCAATACAAATCGTAGGAATCAATTCCATATGAATTTACTAATTTTCCAGATTAAAATCCGAAATTTATTTAAAAAAATCAACAGTGGGACCCACGTCTCGAATCCAAAAAAACTCACAAAATCCGAACACCCGTTCTGATACGAGTTCAACCATACAAAAATTATCGAATTCCGACATCGGATTGGCTTTCAAATCTTCATTTTACATTTTTGGAAGATTTTATAAAAATCTGATTTTTCTTCCATAAATTCACAGATTCATGATGTAAATGAGTATGGAATCATAAAATATAATCAATATAGGATAAGGAACACTTACCCCAATGTATTCCCGTGAAAATCCCCCAAAAATCTCCTTACCCGAGCTCAATATCTTGAATAATGAAAAATGGGACGAAATTCCATTTCGAGAACATAAGTTTTGCTGTCTAGGAATTTCTTCTTCGCGTTCGCGATAGCACCCTCGCGTTCGTGAAGCACATTTTTGTGCTGCCCTAGATTTCTTCTTCGCGAACGCGAGGTCAGCCTCACGAACGTGATGCCTTGCCAAACTTGGCCTTCGAGAACGCGGTCTCCCCTACGCGAACGCGAAGCCTTATCGCCTGGTGCCCGACTAGGCATCGCCCTTCTATGTGAACGCAAACGCTCGCACGCGTTCGCGATGAACTCTGCTCTCTACCCCTTTGCGAATGCGGTCCCCTCTTCACGAACGCGAAAAGTAAATTTCGCCTGCCTCCAGTTCCTCTTCACGAACACGAAGAAGGAAACCAAACAGGGCATCAGAACAATTCCAGCAGAGTTCCAAGTCCAAAATTCAACCCGTTAACCATCTGAAACTCACCGAAGCCCCCGGGACCTCAACCAAATACACCACCAAGTCCTAAAATATCATACAAACTTAGTTGAAACCTCAAATTATATCAAACAACAATTAAAACATGAATCACACATAGATTCAAGCCTAATGAACTTTGAAACTTCCGATTTCTACAAACGATGTCGGAACCTATCAAATCAAGTCCGATTGACCTCAAATTTTACACACAAGTCATAAATTCATAAATGACATAACAAACCTATGACAATTTTCAGAACTCGAATCTGACCCCGATATCAATAGAAGTCAATTTGTGGTCAAACTTTGAAATCTTTAAGCCGTTAGGCTTCTAGTTTTCGTCAACTGGCGATAATTTAAGCTAGGCACCTCCAAATTAAATTCCGGGCATACGTCCAAGTCCCAAATCACGATACGGACCTAAGGAACTATCAAAACACTAATCCGAGTCCGTTTGCTCAAAATATTGAACAAAGTCAACCCAATTGAGTATTAAAGCTTTATTTCATATTTTAATCTATTTTTCACATAAAAACTTTCCAGAAAATTATACGGACTACGCACGCAAGTCAAGGAATGATAAATAGTGCTTTTCGAGGTCTTAGAATATAGAATTAATTATTAAATTTAAAGATGACCTTTTGGGTCATCACATTCTCCACCTCTAAAATAAACGTTCGTCCTTGAGCGAAATTAGAAAAGTACCTGAGCTGGTAAAAAGGTGTGAATATTTATTCCACATGTCCGACTCGGACTCCCAGGTAGATGTCTCAATCGACTGACCTCTCCATTGCACCCAAGCTGAAGGATAACTCTTAGACCTCAACTGTCGGACCTGCCGGGCTAGAATAACTACTGGTTTCTCTTCGTAAGTCAAATCCTTGTCCAACTGGACTGAGCTGAAATCTAACACATGGAACGGATCGCCATGATATTTTTGGAGCATAGACACATGGAACACCAGATGAACCACTGATAAACTAAGTGGTATTGCAAGCATGTAGGCTACTTTGCCCACCCTTTCAAGAATTTTGAAGGGTCCTATATACCTAGGGCTCAACTTGACCTTCTTTCCAAACCTCATTACACCTTTCATAGGTGAAAACCGGAGCAATACTCTTTCTCCAACCATGAATGCAATATCACAAACTTTTCGGCCGGTATAACTCTTTTGCCTAGACTGAGCTATGCGAAGTCGATCCTGAATAACCCTGACCTTATCCAAGGCATCCTGTAACAAATCGGTACCTAACAACCGAGCCTCTCCCGGTTCAAACCAGCCAACTGGCGAATGACATCGCCTTCTGTACAATGCTTCATACGGAGCCATCTGAATGCTCGACTGGTAGCTATTATTATAGACAAACTTCGCAAGTGGCAAGAACTGATCCCAAGAACCTCCAAAGTCTATAACACAAGCGCGAAATATATCTTCCAATATCTGAATAGTGTGCTCTAACTGTCCGTATGTCTGTGGATGAAATGATGTACTCAACTCAACCTGCTTGCCTAACTCACGTTGTATAGCCCTCCAGAAGTGCGAAGTGAACTGCGTACCTCGATCAGAAATGATAGACACGGGCACACCGTGAAGGCGAACAATCTCACGAATGTAAATTTCAGCTAACCGCTCTGAAGAATAGGTAACTACCACTGGAATGAAATGTGCTCACTTGGTCAACCTGTCCACAATGACCCAAACTGTGTCGAATTTTCTCTGAGTCCGTGGAAGCCCAACAACAAAATCCATAGTGATACGCTCCCACTTCCACTCAGGAATTTCTAACTTTTGAAGCAAACCACTAGGTCTCTGATGCTCGTACTTAACTTGCTGACAATTCAGACACCGAGATACATATACAACTATATCCTTCTTCATTCTCCTCCAACAATAATGTTGCCGCAAATCTTGATACATTTGGGCGGCATGTGGATGAATAAAATACCTGGAGCTGTGGGCCTCTTCCAGAATTAATTCACGAAGCCCATCCACATTAGGCACACAAATACGACCCTGCACTCGCAGGACTCCATCTTCCCCCATAGCAACCTGTTTGGCATCACTGTGCCGCACCGTGTCCTTAAGGACAAGTAAATGAGGATCATCATACTGTCGCTCTCTGATGCGCTCATATAAAGAAGACCGAGCTATTATGCAAGCTAGAACCCGACTGGGTTCTAAAACATCTAACCTCAGGAACTGATTAGCCAAAGTCTGAACATCTGCAGCTAACGGCATCTCACTAACGGGAATATACGCAAGACTACCCATACTCACAACCTTTCTACTCAAAGCATCGGCCACCACATTGGCCTTTCCGGGGTGATACAAAATAATAATAGCATAGTCCTTCAATAACTCAACTATCTACTCTGCCTCAAATTAAGATCCTTTTGTTTGAACAAATATTGTAAGCTACGAGGATCAGTAATTACCTCACACGATACACCGTAAAGGTAATGCCTCCAAAATTTCATCGCATGAACAATGACTGCCAATTTTAAGTCATGAACAAGATAATTCTTCTCGTGAACTTTCAACTGCTGCGATGCATATGCAATCATCATGCCATCTTGCATCAATACTGCACCAAGCCCAACGCGACATGTATCACAATACACCGTATAAGATCCTGAACCTGTGGGTAATACCAACATTGGCGATGTAGTCAAAGCGGTCTTGAGCTTCTGAAAGCTCAACTCACACTCATCTGACCATCTAAATGGGGCACCCTTCTAGGTCAATATGGTCTTAATATTTATTCATAATCAATTACAGAATCGTCAATTAACTTCATGTTAACAAAAATCTCGTTTCAAACCTTCACAATACTGATAAAGAGATGCGAGACATGAAGACCTCATAATTATTTGCCCGAATTAACGAGTCACATTTAACGCCATCTGGGCGGGCACCTACCTCGTAGGTTAAAAATCAATAATTACAACACGAATTTGGCAAGTATGAACAGAGAATTTCATACAAGAATTTTCAAATAAGCCTATCAGGCATGACTCCCTATTATTGCTATAGTATAAATTTAATTTCACAAGGGAGAACTTAAACACAAGAATTTTCCTCACAAGGATCTCATCCTTATATAACTTCCACCGCAACTCGTAGCCCGGTTTAAACATATCAATTTATATTAAAATGTGAGGATCTTGTCCTCAGTTCTGAATTACAAGTAATATGCACATCGTGCCAATCAAAAATTTCTATTTTCTCCTTTTAAATAATTTCGGTTACACAAAATCACAACACATAATGAACCCCACACCGGTAGGGCATACAATTCACAATTTGTAATTAATTATCTGAAAATTACCTCAAAACTTACCGAAATGAGTAACAGAAAGCCATCTTTAGCCTCACAACTCTTATTAGTGACTAACACGGAATGATAGGTATAGTTATCTCCATTGAATTTCCCAACATGAGTAAACACATAAGTAGATTATAGAATTACGAAGCTCACTCATAAGTGGATCACAATAGGAGGATTCATCTAGATACTCAGAACCGAATCAAGTTAAGGAAATTATTTCTTTATATTAAATCGAGGTCATACATGTAACAACACCATCTGATGTAGCGACCTCCGCCATACCATAAAACAAATATATCAACGGTTGGGCCTCCACCTCTAGGACGCCTTCTACCCGCATGTCCTCCACCCCTAACTGGTCGTGTGGGTGGTGTAGTAACTGCAATGGGGCACGTAGCTTGAGTGCTTTGATAAAATATATCTCTCCCAAGTCTGGGATAATTTTCATGATATGCCTAGTATCACCGCATTCATAACAACCCCTTTACGGGTTTGGCTGCTCATACTGAGTTTGTGCCAGATAACTTGAATAACCATTATAGGAAACTCATGTCAGTGATGCATTAAAAGAACTTACTGGAGTACCCCGATTAATCCGATGTGCGGATTGGGCTGGCCGACTGCCCGAGCCCCCGCCATAATGATTTATACTCGCAGAGTAAAATCCACTGAATCCCCCAGAACCTCAAGACGTTTTGGTCTCCTTAGTTTCCTTTTTCCTCACCCCGAACACATTCTAATATCTTGGCAATTTATACCACTAGCGGAAATGAAGTATCAGCATGTAAGTCGTACAAAATTTTATGATCATAATTGAGTCCTTTAATGAGTCTGTGGACTCGCTCTCTGGCTGTAGGAAGCAAAGTAAGAATACGACGGGCTAACTTATTGAACATGATGGCATATTCTGACACCATCATGGTGACCTTACGCAACAATTCAAACCCTATGCGCCACGCATTACGGAGAATCCGGGAAACAAACTCTTTCAAAATCATTTCTGAGAACTGAGCCAAGTGGGCGTGTTGCATTGGCTAGTCTGCCCTCTTAATAGGCTTGCCACGAACACCTGTGGAGAATTATCTCTCCCAAGGCCAATTTCTTCTTTTGTTATGCTGACTCAACACTGTTGAGCTGACCCATTTCTTAACATACTCTTTGATTCTTCTTTGGGGTAACCCTTACCCCTATTTATACACAACGATCACAAAAATAGAGCTCCATTCAGACAAATCTTGGCATGAACCACATAGTCCAGAATCTCGTCAACTACTGTACTTCCTCCGAAGCACCCCAAAATCTACAACCATGACGTCCACGCTGAGTAGACCTTCTATAAATTTAAAGTTGTTTCTCTAACTCCTTTGGTACTGAAGTATATGATTATTAAGTAGGCGGACATACCGCAAGTCCCAACCTTATCCTCTACAAAATCTCAGGCCTTAAACATGTGTAAATTTTTGGAGAACCTTTCAGTACCACATATATATATTTCAGGCTAAAACTGATATAATACATGACCCCACAATCCATCCATTGATAATGGACTCCCTCACTCGGTGCAAAGTCATAACTCACCATGTCCGATGATCCACAATATTAACCTTCACAGCTCGTATAAATCAACCAGATGCCAAGGTCCGTTGCACCCCCCATATGATTCACTGGGTGATCTCTCAATACGTCCGCATCTTCAGTCGGAATCGCACGTTGAGGCAATGTTTGAGCATCTCTGGCTCCCTTGTAGTCCACCTGAGGCATCACGAACCGTCGACGCACAACTGATACTGAGTGCGCAATGTCATACACGAGTGGATACAAAGGAATATGAGATATATGTTTCAAGCTAAATCAATGCCGCACGATAAGGAATGAAAGAAGTGGAATTATCCCTAAACTCTGTAGCCTCTCGAGGATAAGTACAGACGTCTCCGTACCGATCCTTCAGACTATACTAAGTTTTCTCATGACTCGTGAGACCTATGTAAATTAGTGCTCTGATATCAACTGTCACGACCCGAAATTTCCACCTTCGGGACCGTGATGGCACCTAACATTTCACTTGCTAGGCAAGCCAACATTAGAGCCATTTTAACAAAGTTTTAAATTAATTAATAACAAAGAAACAAATGCGAAAATAAAAGTCTGAAATAATAGTGAATAATCCATAATAATCGCGATGTCTAAATACCATCACATAACTGGAGTTACAAGTACACGAGCCTCTAGAATAATACAATAAGGGTCTGAATAAAATAAAGTTGTTTGAAAGACAACACACAGCTAAATTAAAGTAGACAGGGACTTTAGAACTGCGAACGCGGTGCATTTATACCTCAAGTCTCCTTTGGGTAACTGAAATCCGAGCAAGTCTATAGTACGTCGCTGGGACCAACTCCGAAATCTGCACAAGAAGTGCAGAGTGTAGTATCAGTACAACCGACCCCATGTACTGGTAAGTGCCGAGCCTAACCTCGACGAAGTAGTGATGAGGCTAAGGCATGTCGCTTACATTAACCTGTACACAATAATAATAATAATAATAATAATAATAATAATAATTATAATAATAATAATAACGGGAATAATAGTAAGACCGATAAATAATATCAATAATTGAAGTCAATTCGGGAGTCACAATTCCTCAACTTGTTTCCATTACGGCGTGCAACCCGATCCCCAATATAAACTTTAAATAAATCTATTGCGGCGTGCAACCCGATCCCCCAATATAAACTTTAAATAAATCTGTTGCAGCGTGCATCCCAATCCCCCAATATAAACTTTAAATAAATTTGTTGCGGCGTGCAACCTGATCCCCCAAAATATTTTAACAACTCTTAAATGTAATAAAAATACTCCAATAAATACCACGTTCAATGAGAAACTGTTAAGCATCAAGGCATAAAATAATTATAATTTATTTATGAAATAAACAATGACAAGTAGCAATTAATTGTGGAAATCAGGGAGAAAATAAGCAGTTTAATATTTAATATGCTAAATGTCAAGTAGCAATTAAGACACATAAATCAAATAAGCATGTAACAATTATTGCAGGAATTCAAGAATTAATATTTGACAAGAATTATGAGAGAAACAATTATTATAACACTTAATTCGTGTCTTAAAAAATCTAAGATGTTTTAAATAATTAAGCAACCAATTAATTTGATAAAGTATAGGCACTCGTCACCTTGCCTATATATCGTTACATATGAAATTCACGTAGTAAATAATTCAAGGGTTCTATTCCCTCAAGTCAAGGTTAACCACGATACTTACCTCGCTTTGTAACCAAATTCAAGAATTCAATAAACCTTTGCCTCGCGAATTTGTGTCCAAAATCCTCAAATCTAGTCATAAACAATTCAATATACTCAATATAAATCGTAGGAATTAATTCCATATGAATTTACTAATTTTTCGGATTAAAATCTGAAATTTATTTAAAAAAATTAACAGTGGGACCCATATCTCGAATCCCAAAAAAACTCACGAAATCCGAACACCCGTTCCGATATGAGTTCAACCATATAAAAATTATCGAATTCCGGCATTGGATTGGCTTTCAAATCTTCATTTTACATTTTTGGAAGATTTTATAAAAATCTGATTTTTCTTCCATAAATTCACGTATTCATAATGTAAATGAGTATGAAATCATGAAATATAATCAATATAGGATAAGGAACACTTACCCCAATATTTTTCCGTGAAAATCGCCCAAAATCGCCTTACCCGAGCTCAAAATCTTAAATAATAAAAAATGGGACGGAATCTCATTTCCAAAACTTAAGTTCTGGTGTCTAGGAATTTCTTCTTCACGTTCGCGATAGCATCCTCGCGTTCACAAAGTACATTTTTGTGCTGTCCCAGATTTCTTCTTCGCGAACGTGAGGTCAGTCTCGCGAATGCGATGCCTTGCCAAACTTGGCCTTCGCGAACGCGGTCTCCACTACGAGAACGCGAAGCCTTATCGTCTGGTGCCCGGCCAGGCGTCGCCCTTCTACGCGAACGCTCTCACGCATTCGCGATAAACACTTCCCTCTACCCCTTCGCGAACGCGGTTCCCTTTTCACGAAGTGTAAATTTCGCCTTCCTCTAGTTCTTCTTTGCGAACGCGAGACCTCTATCGCGAACGCGAAGAAGGAAGCCAGATAGGGCATCAGAAAAATTCCAGCAGAGTTTCAAGTGCAAAATTCAACCCGTTAACCATCTGAAACTCACCCGAGGCCCCCGGCACTTCAACTAAATACACCACCAAGTCCTAAAATATCATATGAAATTAGTCAAAACCTCAAATTACATCAAACAACACTAAAAACACGAATCACACATAGATTCAAGCCTAATGAACTTTAAAACTTCCAATTTCTACAAACGACGTCGGAACCTATCAAATCAAGTCCAATTGACCTCAAATTTTGCACACAAGTCATAAATAACATAACATACCTATAAAAATTTTCAGAACTCGAATCCGACCCTGATATCAATAAAAGTCAATTTGTGGTCAAACTTTGAAATCTTTAAGCCTTTAGGCTTCTAGTTTTCGTCAACTGGAGATAATTAAAGTTAGGGACCTCTAAATTAAATTCCGGGCATGCACCCAAGTCCCAAATCACGATACAAACCTACAGGAATTGTCAATACACTAATCTGAGTCTGCTTGCTCAAAATATTGACCAAAGTCAACCCAATTGAGTTTTAAAGCTCTATTTCACATTTTAATCTATTTTTACATAATAACTTTTCGAAAAATTATACGAACTGCGCACGCAAGTCGAGAAATGATAAAATAGTTCTTTTCGAGGTCTTAGAACACATAATTAATTATTAAATTTAAAGATGATATTTTGGGTCAACACGGTTAGTAATTAGGAAGTTCTATCATTAGCCAAGACTCCACGATTAATAGCACACACTATTAGAATTACTTGAATTTTCTAAAATGATTTCTAACGGATATATGATCAAACATATTATGAAAGTCGTTTCTAATATATCAACGAGGCATATTACTTGTTACAACAAATTACAATATACACTGTACTATATTAGATATAAGTTAAATTCAAATTAATTTTAGTTTAGGTTAAATAAACATGTTAAAAGTAAATGGACTTCATTAATCAAAGTTTGAATGCCATTGTCTCACCTACTTCTTCATTTATGTTACTTTAAAATGATGAGCAACATTTGGTCCCTCATATTTTATCTACGCACCCTTTTATGGATATCTTTAATTTTACTTTTCTTAAACAAGATGAAAAGAAAGTTTATTTCAGCATACCTTCCAAAAAAAGGAGAGAAAAAAAAACAAAAGAAGAAATAGAAATTAGTGATTTTCACACAAATAGCTGGTCGACTTCACTGTTTACTTTTCCTAATCGGTATGCCTAAATTATACATTGATCGTACATAGTATATATATATATATATATATATATATATATATACCGATTATTTTTAGTTTAAGCGATTAGATGGACGGCTGTTTAGGTTAATTATTCTGTAAATTAAGGAAAACTAAATAAGGAATGAAGCAGATTCCCTAGTGATAATCATGGTGGAAAATATCCAGATTACCAAAATTTAGATGTTTTATTATTTAATCAATCCTTGATGTGATTCGGGTGTTCATGATTCGGTTTGGCTCGATTTTTCCCTAAAAAGAAACCAAACCAAGTAAGTCGATTTTTCAAATATTGGAACCAAACCAAACCAAACCAATTAAGTCGGTTTTTTATGGATTTGGTTTTTGTCGGTTTTTCGATTTTTTCGGTTATTTATCGATTTTTTCTTAAATATGAGACATACACTACCAAACGCATATTCCAACGACTATATTTTCAACGTAACGCTATCAAACTAATTGCTCTTTGAAAAATTTATCATTTACCAAGATATATTGATGATAATTGACTCAAATAATGATGAATAATTTAAGTACTTAATTAAAAATCGATTATTTTTAACATGAAATAAATTATTGTACTTAGCAAAAGAAAACTATCAATCAAACTAGAAGGCAAAAAATTAGATTATTATAATAGCAAAAAACTAGACTAAAAATACAAATGACTAATATGTACCATAAAATTTCAGTATATATATATATATATATATATATATATATATATATATATATATATATATGTGTGTGTGTGTGTGTGTGTGTGTAATAATAAATTTAAATAGCTACTTTTATAGTCGGTTTGATTCGATTTTTCTTTGGTTGTTTTTTTATTAAAACCAAAACCAAACCAAATTTGATCGGTTTTTAAAATTTAAAACAAAAATCAAACCAAACCTAAAAAGTATCGATTTTTTTAGTCGGTTTGGTTCGATTTTTCGGATTTTTATGAACACACATAGATGTGACAGCTAAATATGGGTTAAATATTAAAACTCAAAAGAGAAAATTAAATTGGAAAAGTAATTAAATAATTTGAAAAGTAATTTAGTGTTCCAACACGTCTTGGCAAAGCAGTAGGTCATCTACATATATATATATATATATATATATATATATATATATAAAGAAAAGGAGAAGTACTTCGGAGTATTCAATAATCCCAACAACAAATTAATTAATGTTAAGAATTTAAAAACAGGTTATCTTTAAAAGGAAGAAAGTCCAAAGTATTCTAAAGACAAATACTTCTGTTCCGTTATACTAGACTCTTATATTAAAGTTTTTCTTCTTCTTTTATTAGTTCATTTTAACAAATCAAGAAGTTATTATTTTCTTTTAATACTATCCTTAGTATTACTTACTCATAATTTCTAAATTTATTAAATAATAAATTAAATAAATATTAACAAGAATAATTTAATAAATAAATTCTTAATAAATATTTAAGGGACATGTCAAGCGAATAGAGGATTAATAAAAGAAAACGGAGATAATATTTGAAAGCTAATAATTTCTTTGAGTTGTCAATCTTAGAGTGAGCAGGGGACCACTAGTCTAGGGAGATAACTTAGTGATAGTTAACCAATTTCCAGTTTAATGCATCAAATTAATAAAATTAATTTTTATTAATAGAGAATAACCAATTCTGCTTATATGTCACAAAATAAGAAAAACCAGAAAATGTTAAAAAGTTCAGAAAAACACATGTAAGCTGCCATATTACCAAAAATAATAATAAATAATTTAACAATATAAAATCTAATTACAGATGGATGTTCATAGAAATATAAGTTGATAAAACCGCGTAATTTCTTTGATTTAATTTTCCTTTCGATAATTGAACGAGCATGAAATAGAAAGGCTGCAATGTGATAATTAAAGGCTATTAATTCAGAATATAAAACACTTTACGGCTCCCTCCCATGTGATTTGATTCTTTAATATTCACGCCCCAAGACCTTATTATTTGACTACTTTAATTAAATTAATTTATTATTTGTGTCTTCCTTCAAATTCTAGAATTTGTTTACATAAATCGAAGAAAGCTTCTAATTTTATATTAGAAAAAATCATGAATATCTTGAACTCAAAGTTTGTGCTTTGTTCCCGTTAGTCAAATCTTACCCCCAACGAAAAGTGTGCACCTAATAAAAAAATAAAGTTTTATTTAATATTGCATTATTTTGGCATTTAAGAGATTTAGGCATGAGAGAGAGAAGCTCCAGAGTTAATCATTTCTCACATTAATTAAAAATTAAATGGTCATAGCTGAATTGTAAAATATATCTCACTAGACAATGCTAATCATGATATAATGGACAATTATCAATTTTAAAGATAAAGACAAGATGATTAATCTGTTAATCTTTGATGGTAACGCATTAAAAAATATACTTGCGACTGTTTCATTTCCTTCTCTTACCAAATTTATCTAGAAGAAAAAAGATATCATTTATAGTAACCACATATTTTGTGATAGTGTATTTATTTTCTTATGTAGACCGTTTTTATTAATATGCCTCTTTTTTGAAAGTAATTGATGTAATCTAATTTAATGAAAATAAAATGTCTTAAACTCATAAACAATAACAAACAATAATAATTATGCCTTAGTCCCAAACAAGTTGAGGCTGACAACATGAACCCTCACGTTTTCATTTAAGTTCAACTCTTATCATCATCGTACCAAATAAAACAAAAGTAAAGAATAAGTTTATTATATATATATATATATATATATATATATATATATAGAAGTCCCCTACAAGTCTAAAATTATTCTCAACTAGTAGATATTACTTATATGGATTTTTTCTTCCATTTTATTTTATCTAAAGCTAAATCCACATTGATTTCGAGAATTTATAAGTCTTTCGAGATAACTTTCTTCCATTTCTTAGGTCTACCTCGTTTGGTTTTAACATTTCACTCACAATAGTTTCAAAACATGAATTAGTGCATATGTAGGTCGATGCAGAACATGACCAAACCATTTCAAACAACCTTCTCTCGTTTTATCTTTAATATGTGCTACATGCACCTTCTGGTGAATATGGATACGAGCCATGTCTTAAACTCATAAATTCGAAAAGGGTCAAAAGCTAATTTACGAGATTTAATTTGTTTATTATTTAGTGAATAAAGTTAATTTTCTCTAAAGAATATATGAAACTCAAGAAAAGAAAAGAGTTGATAGGTTTTATATTGAAGAATTAACCCAAATAGCCGCTTACCCAATCGCTTAAACTAAAAATAACTAGTGGAAGTATAATGTATGCATAATTTATGTATTATATATGTATGATGAATGTATAATCTATGTATATGACTAAAAAAGTAAATAATAAATATAACCGGCTATTTGTGTAAAGATCCCTATATTGAAGAATTTCTCTCTATTTTCCTCCATCTATACGGCCCAGATCCAAATTGGGCTTACAATGTTCTTTCTAGGTTTCTATTGGCCCTCTTACGAAATGGGCTCCCAAGTCTTGCAAAAATGATACGGTGGACTAGGGTAAGTATCTTTCCTAATTTAATCAGTTTTGAAAAATCCGACGAATCTAATTTTATTATTTATAGTTAGTATTTGGTCATTATATAAGAAATTTTAATTTTAAAATTATTATCCATGTATTTCTCCAATGAAAGTGGAATATAATGAATCAACCATTTCTTTTTATCTTTTTTTTCCCCACCAACCATCTCTTCATGTGAAAATAGAGTATTCAAGTTCTTCTAAAATGCTTGTCAGTGGCCTTTAATGTGCAGACAATAAAATGTGTCTTAAAAACTTTCATCCTAAAGTTGTAGGCATTTAAAATGTAACTTCTCATCCTAGAGTTCACAGCATAATAACTTGTGTAGCTCCGAAATAACTCTATTCTTTTACTTTTTTTGTTTGTATGGAAATAATTTTTGCGTTGTTATCGTGGGACGGATGATCGTTTGTAGTGGTAGTTATGGTGATTTTATAGTGGTGGTTTAAATGTAGAAATGATCAATGTATGTTTGGTGTATTTCACTGTATATATGGTGTATGTTTGATATATACCTAATGTATGTTATGTATTACTGTACATATAGTGACACACACACGATATACAAGTGCATACAATGATATACCTAATGTGTATGTTACCATGTGATGTGTGTATATCAAGTATATGTCCATTTACATACACATAACATACAGTGATATACAAGTGTAAATGGAGAGAAGAAGTTGTGGAAGCTATTAGTATTAGTATTAGTTATGATGAATATGAATTTATTTTAGTATATCTCTATAAAAGTCTATTATTTTTATGGAAAAACGTTTGTGTAAAAGGCCCAATATTTGTCTTTAAACTTGGGATTTTTTCCATCTTATATAATATTTGAAACTTATTTACCAAAATTATCCTAATCTGATATATTACCCGCACTAAAAAAGGATTACTTACAAATTATATACAATCCATCATTAGTGCCTTAAATTAGGAGATTTAGTTAAATCTTTTTCATATTTTCTCTCCACTCCTCTTTCAATAAGACTCCTTCCAGTTGTGTATTACTTATTTTAAGCCATAATTAACTTTATTGGCCGAGTAAATATTTTTGGTATCTAACAGTTTTTTAGTGTTAGCGTAGTCTTAGGAGATAACTATCTCTTTTCCATATCAACAAGTTTTTAGCTTGTCACGACCGTAACTAGAGAGGTTTGGTATTAACCTCTTCTTTGTACTCCTTTTATGATATAATAAATATTCAAGATCTGTGGAAAAGAAGAAGCCATAATTAGCGAAATTCTTTTCTCTTTTTGCTGCTTCCCTCCTAAATAGAAACTAATATCAGTTTTTTATTTTCAAGTTATGCCAACGACAGGTCGTCACTTCCATCGTTTCCAACTTCAAGGACATCATCAAGACTCGAAATAGCAAGTTCGAAGTAGCATATTGTAGCACAACTCCAATAATTTTTAAATTTTTTTATGAATAGTTAATTTAGCATATGCAATCAAATCAGTTACTTATGGATTGTCATTATCAGTCACTATTGCTTATACAATATTCAAGTTTTGCAGTTTAAACAAACATGAATCAATATATGAGTCAATTTAGAATTCATTCTATACTTTTATTTCTTTAACAAATAGAGTAAGAAAAGAATAATGTATGGTACAACAACATACAAATTAAAAATAAATTTTGTACAAATTTAATACAAATTTGATATATCTACAACAACATACATACTAAAAATAATTTTATACAACTAATTATATAGTATACAACTTATTTAGAACTTATGTACAACTTTTATACATCATTTTTACCCAGATAAATACAACTACAACATCATACAACTTAAATACAATTTTCATATAAATTTTATACAATATATCTTTTGTCTGTATTTTGTATATGATTTGTATATATTTTGTAAGTGGTGTGTTCTTCTTCCTCTTTGAAATTTCAATCAAAACTTCCTTTCTTAAAATAATTTTGATACATATAAATAATATTTTATGTAAAATGATAGTATTTATAACTTAAATATAAATTTCATACAACGATTCATACATTATACAACTATTTTTTAATTTTCAGACAACATTCAATTAAAAATATATATAATTACAACAGAATACAATTTACATACAATTTCGTAAGTATATTGTATGTCATGTGTTCTTCTTCTTCTTCTTCTTCTTCTTCTTCTTCTTCTTCTTCCAATTTGAAATTCAACCAAAATCAAGTCTAATCTTCACAATAGTTTTTGAAAACTCAAATTCAAATTCAAAGTTTTGAAGCTTTTTAATGACTGTCAATGGTGGAAAATCAAACACCTTCAAAATTTATTGATTGACAATTTTAATTCGAACACCAATTGTGCAACATGCAAGGAAATTGCTAAGTTAAAACTCTATATTAAAATAATTAAAATTCATTGATAAAAAGATAGGATAAAAAGAAGAGAGAAACGAAGGAGGAAAAATTGGGGAAAGAACCGAGAAGGAGCGAAAGAGAGAGAGAGCAGGGATGGAGAATAACTAAATCCTTAATTAATTCATAGTATAAAGGGATACTCATTAATACTAATTTGTATGTACTTGGTAGATTGTATATGCCCATGTAATTAAATTAAAACTTGATTAGGGAAGATAGATAAGTTTCATACGAAGGTAAAAATTCCTTTAAACTTTTTGTTCTCTAAAACCAAGAGTAATAGTAATAAAAACTAGAAAACTTTTTGTCTTTTTTCTTATAAGATATAACATAACATCTCTTTCTCTGCATTACTCTGTCTCTTTCCTTTCTTCTTTCGTCTAAGAAAAAAATTTATTTTGTTTCTGAAGATCTCTACGTAAATAGCGATAAAGACTTGCAATTTGCAATAACTTTTCGATCACAATTTATTCTATAACTAGAAAAAATAATGCTACGAAATAATTACTACAAAGCATCTATTTTCCCTTCCCTATGATATAACATTGTCATTTCCTTAGGTCACATAATCTAATATGGATTTAGAGCCTTTATTTTGGTTTTTTTTAAAGTGGAACTGTAACCGTTAACCGAACCGAAAAAAGATTTATTGGCTTATTGATATCGGTTTATCAGGATAACAGTTGGTGAATGGATTGAAACTTTATTGATATCGGATTACTCAATTTCCTTATTGGATAAACCGTTAACCCATTAAGAATTTTTTATATTTATAATTCTACCCCTATGTATATAAAGTAATTTTTGAAACCCTAAGGCCTAAAATCTAAATCCCTAATTTATCAAATCTTAATAGCAGCCTATAAGCACCCCTAATTTATCAAATCTCTGTAGACAGGTTGAGTTCAAATGTTGGTACTGATGCAAACCAACTTTCTCACATATTAGACTTTAGTTACCAGCACTTATCATATTGGCTGAAATAATGCTTAGTTTCTTATTTAGCATTTCTGGAGGGCAAGGAAATTCCAGTTACTAAGCTACTTAGCTGACTAAGGTTGTTGAAGAATTTTTATCAAGTAATTGGAGGAAAGAGCTTGGATGATGTAGCAGTTGATTATTTGATGAATCTTATGGCTGAGCTAGTTGTAATTGTCAAAAAAAAATCAAAGAATGGGGTAAAAAGAAGCTGTCTTTATAATCTAGCATATGATTTTTGTGGAAAATGATTATTTTCTCTACTTTTCTTTATTGTCTATTTGGTTTAATCGATAAACCGCCATTAATCGTCCGCTAATTATTAATCTGATACCAATCTACCCGATGTCTTATTAGATGGCTAACGGATTATTATATTGTCATGACCCGAAATTCTAACCTTCGGACCATGATGGCGCCTAACATTTCACTTGCTAGGCAAGCCAACGTTAGAATAATATTAACCAATTTTTAAACAATCTTTATATTATTAATAATCAAGAAACCAAAAGCGGAAGCAAAATTTGAAATATAGTGAAATAATCCATAAAAAAATAACGGTGGGAGTTCGAGAGGTTGTGAGTTCGAGTCACCCCAAGAGCAAGGTGGGAGTTCTTGGAGGGAAGGATGCCGAGGGTCTATTGGAAACAGCCTCTCTACCCCAGGGTAGGGGTAAGGTCTACGTACACACTACCCTCCCCAGACCCCACTAGTGGGATTATACTGGGTTGTTGTTGTTGTAATCCATAAAAAAATAACGGTGTCTAAATACCATCTCAGAATTGGTGTCACAAGTGCATGAGCTTCTAGAATAATACAAATAAAGGTCTGAATAAAATAAAACTGTCTGGAAATAAACACACAACTAAAGTAAAATAGATGGGGACTTCAGAACTGCGGACGCCATGCAGTTATACCTCAAGTCTCCTCTGAATAGCTGAAATCCGAGCAAGTCTATGGCACGCCGCTGAGACCAACTCCGAAATCTGCACAAGAAGTGCAGAGTGTAGTATCAGTACAACCGGCCCCATGTACTGGTAAGTGCTGAACCTAACCTCGACGAAGTAGTGACGAGGCTAAGGCGGGTCACTTATATTACCTGTACGCAATATTAGTAACAAAAACAATAATAGAAATAAATCAAGTAACTCATTTATAATAATTGAAGCCAACTCAGCAGTCATAACCAATTATATTTCCATCAATTCTGTTGCAGCGTGCAACCCGCTCTCACAATATATTCATATTCAATTCTGTTACAGCGTGCAACCCGCTCTCACAATATATTCCTTTAATCAAATTTGTTGCGGCGTGCAACCCGATCCCCCAATATATATATATATATGTATGTCGACTTTTAACTAAGTCTGTTGCGGCGTGCAACCCGATCCTCCAATATGGACTTTTCATAAGTTTGTTGTGGCGTGCAACCCGATCCTCCAATATATTCATTATAATTAATTCTGTTGCGGCGTGCAACCCGCTCCTCCAACATATTCATTTACCAATTCTTATAGAAGAAATTTCCCCAATAAATGCAACAATTAATATAAAATTATAAGACAACAAGCATACAATAATTATAATTTAATTATGAAACAAACAATGACAAATATCAGATTATTATGAAAATCAGGGAGAAAATAGGCAGTTTAATATTTAATACGCTAAATATAAAATAACAATTAAAACACATAATTCAAATAGCATGTAATAATTAATGCATGAATTCAGGAATTAATATTTAACAAAGAATAGGAGAGAACTGCTCCCATGTAAGTGCAGGCGATCCAACTGGTCTGGTCAATGTAAAATCTCTCCACCATCTCTTGGCGGAACCCGTCATATGAAATACAGCAAAATCAACCCGATTGGTCTCAACTATACCCATGTTACACATCACCTCATGTCAGCGTTCAAGATAATCTTGTGGGTCCTCAGAAGTTGTACCACTTGGTAAACTTATCCAGTCTCAATAAGGCCTCAAAAGACATGGCGGGCCTATTACCGATCTGTGTCGCAACAACTGGCTGAACTACCCCAACTGGCGGGGCTGCTGGAGCCTGATTCTGGGGAGCCATCTGCTCCGGAGCAGGAGTAGTGGGAGTTTGTGCTCCTCCCCCAACCTGTGAGACAGCTGGTGCCACCGGAAATGTACCATTCTGGGCTACGTCCTCCATAAGACTTACCAAACGGACTAGAGCGTCTTGAAGTACTGGAGTGGCTATGAATCCTTCCGGGACGTTAACTGGTCCAACTGGTACATTCTCAACTAGAACCTCCTCTTGAAGTTCCACTTGAGGTTCTACAACAGGTGCAACTACTCGAGCTCTGGACTGAGCTCTACCTCGGCCTCTGCCTCGGCCTCTAACACGACCTCGACCTCCACCCCTGGCTGTAGTTGCCACCGGGGATTCTGGTCTCTGTCCATCGGTAGAGGTATTACGTGTTCTCACCATCTGCGAGAGAATAAGAGTAGCATGGTTCAATTATCGATGATAGAATAAAATCGCACGACAGAATAAGAAAGAAGTGATATTGTTCCTAAACTTCATAGCCTCTGAGAGATAAGTACAGACATCTCCGTACCGATCATTCAGACTCTACTAAGCTTGCTCGTGACTCGTGAGACCTATGTAACCTAGTGCTATGATACCAACTGTCACGATCCAAAATTTCCACCTTCGGACCGTGATGGCGCCTAATATTTCACTTGTTAGGCAAGCCAACGTTGGAATAATATTAACCAATTTTTAAACAATCTTTACATTATTAATAATCAAGGAACCAAAAGCGGAAGCAAAGTTTGAAATATAGTGAAATAATTCATAAATAAATAACGGTGTCTAAATACCATCCCAGAAATGGTGTCATAAGTGCACGAGCTTCTAGAATAATACAAATAATGGTCTGAATAAAATAAAGCTGTCTGGAAATAAACACACAACTAAAGTAAAATAGACGGGGACTTCAGAACTGCGGACGCCATGCAGTTATACCTCAAGTCTCCTCTGAATAGCTGAAATCCGAGCAAGTCTATGGCACGCCGCTGAGACCAACTCCGAAATCTGCACAAGAAGTACAGAGTGTAGTATCAGTACAACCGGCCCCATGTACTGGTAAGTGCTGAACCTAACCTCGACGAAGTAGTGACGAGGCTAAGGCGGGTCACTTATATTACCTGTACGCAATATTAGTAACAACAACAATAATAGAAATAAATCAAGTAACTCATTTATAATAATTGAAGCCAACTCAGCAGTCATAACCAATTATATTTCCATCAATTCTGTTGCAGCGTGCAACCCGCTCTCACAATATATTCATATTCAATTCTGTTACAGCGTGCAACCCGCTCTCACAATATATTCCTTTAATCAAATTTGTTGCGGCGTGCAACCCGATCCCCCAATATATATGTATATATGTATGTCGACTTTTAACTAAGTCTGTTGCGGCGTGCAACCCGATCCTCCAATATGGACTTTTCATAAGTTGGTTGCGGCGTGCAACCCGATCCTCCAATATATTCATTATAATTAATTCTGTTGCGGCGTGCAACCCGCTCCTCCAACATATTCATTTACCAATTCTTATAGAAGAAATTTCCCCAATAAATGCAACAATTAATATAAAATTATAAGACAACAAGCATACAATAATTATAATTTAATTATGAAACAAACAATGACAAATATCAGATTATTATGGAAATCAGGGAGAAAATAGGCAGTTTAATATTTAATACGCTAAATATAAAATAACAATTAAAACACATAATTCAAATAGCATGTAATAATTAATGCATGAATTCAGGAATTAATATTTAACAAAGAATAGGAGAGAACTGCTCCCATGTAAGTGCAGGCGATCCAACTGGTCTGGTCAATGTAAAATCTCTCCACCATCTCTTGGCGAAACCCGTCATATGAAATACAGCAAAATCAACCCGATTGGTCTCAACTATACCCATGTTACACATCACCTCATGTCAGCGTTCAAGATAATCTTGTGGGTCCTCAGAAGTTGTACCACTTGGTAAACTTATCCAGTCTCAATAAGGCCTCAAAAGACATGGCGGGCCTATCACCGATCTGTGTCGCAACAACTGGCTGAACTACCCCAACTGGCGGGGCTGCTGGAGCCTGATTCTGGGGAGCCATCTGCTCCGGAGCAGGAGTAGTGGGAGTTTGTGCTCCTCCCCCAACCTGTGAGACAGCTGGTGCCACCGGAAATGTACCATTCTGGGCTACGTCCTCCATAAGACTTACCAAACGGACTAGAGCGTCTTGAAGTACTGGAGTGGCTATGAATCCTTCCGGGACCTTAACTGGTCCAACTGGTACATTCTCAACTAGAACCTCCTCTTGAAGTTCCACTTGAGGTTCTACAACAGGTGCAACTACTCGAGCTCTGGACTGAGCTCTACCTCGGCCTCTGCCTCGGCCTCTAACACGACCTCGACCTCCACCCCTGGCTGTAGTTGCCACCGGGGATTCTGGTCTCTGTCCATCGGTAGAGGTATTATGTGTTCTCACCATCTGCGAGAGAATAAGAGTAGCATGGTTCAATTATCGATGATAGAATAAAATCGCACGACAGAATAAGAAAGAAGTGATATTGTTCCTAAACTTCATAGCCTCTGAGAGATAAGTACAGACATCTCCGTACCGATCATTCAGACTCTACTAAGCTTGCTCGTGACTCGTGAGACCTATGTAACCTAGTGCTATGATACCAACTGTCACGATCCAAAATTTCCACCTTTGGACCGTGATGGCGCCTAATATTTCACTTGCTAGGCAAGCCAACGTTGGAATAATATTAACCAATTTTTAAACAATCTTTACATTATTAATAATCAAGGAACCAAAAGCGGAAGCAAAGTTTGAAATATAGTGAAATAATTCATAAATAAATAACGGTGTCTAAATACCATCCCAGAAATGGTGTCATAAGTGCACGAGCTTCTAGAATAATACAAATAATGGTCTGAATAAAATAAAGCTGTCTGGAAATAAACACACAACTAAAGTAAAATAGACGGGGACTTCAGAACTGCGGACGCCATGCAGTTATACCTCAAGTCTTCTCTGAATAGCTGAAATCCGAGCAAGTCTATGGCACGTCGCTGGGACCAACTCCGAAATCTGCATAAGAAGTGCAGAGTGTAGTATCAGTACAACCGACCCCATGTACTGGTAAATGCTGAACCTAACCTCGACGAAGTAGTGACGAGGCTAAGGCGGGTCACTTACATTACCTGTACGCAATATTAGTAACAACAACAATAATAGAAATAAATCAGGTAACTCATTTATAATAATTGAAGCCAACTCAGCAATCATAACCAATTATTATTTTCATCAATTCTGTTGCAGCGTGCAACCCGCTCTCACAATATATTCACATTCAATTCTGTTGCAGCGTGCAACCTGCTCTCATAATATATTCCTTTAATCAAATCTGTTACGGCGTGCAACCCGATCCCCCAATATATATATATATATGTATGCCGACTTTTAAGTAAGTCTGTTGCGGCGTGAAACCCGATCCTCTAATATGGACTTTTAATAAGTCTGTTGCGGCGTGCAACCCGATCCTCCAATATAGACTTTTCATAAGTCTATTGCGGCGTGCAACCCGATCCTCCAATATGGACTTTTCATAAGTCTGTTGCGGCGTGCAACCTGATCCTCCAATATATTCATTTTAATTAATTCTGTTGCGGCATGCAACCCGTTCCTCCAACATATTCATTTATCAATTCTTATAGAAGAAATTTCCCCAATAAATGCAATAATTAATATAAAATTATAAGACAACAAGCATACAATAATTATAATTTAATTATAAAACAAACAATGACAAATAGCAGATTATTATGGAAATCAGGGAGAAAATAGGCAGTTTAATATTTAATATGCTAAATGTCAAATAACAATTAAAACACATAATTCAAATAGCATGTAATAATTAACGCAGGAATTCAGGAATTAATATTTGACAAAGAATAGGAGAGAAACATCTATTATAATAATTAATTTATGATTTAAAATAATTTATGATTTTTCAAGTAAGCAGGTAAACAATTAATTTGATGACGTATAGACACTCGTCACCTCGCCTATACGTCGTTCACATGCAATTCACATAACAAGTAAATTAAGAGTTATATTCCCTCAAGTCAAGGTTAACCACGATACTTACTTCGCTTTGCAAATTCAAATCAATTACTCGACCACAACTTTTCCTTTTAAATTTATCTCCAAAAGCTTCAAATCTATTCACAAACAATTCGATATACTCAATACGAATCATAGGAATTAATTCCATATGAATTTACAAATTTTCCGGATAAAAATTCGAAATTTATTAAAATATTCGGATGTGGGACCCACGTCTCAAATACCGAAAAAACTTACGAAATCCAACACCCATTCCGAGACGAGTCCAACCATACAAAAATTATCCAATTCCGATGTCAAATAGACCTTCAAATCTTAAATTTTTATTTTTGGAAGATTTTATAAAAATCTGATTTTCTTCCATAAATTCACGGATTCATGATATAAATATGAAATCATGAAATATAATCAATACAGGATAAGGACCACTTACTCCAATATTTTTCCGTAAAAATCGCCCAAAAATCGCCTTTTCCGAGCTCCAAAATGGAAAAGGGTTGAAAATGGGACAAATCCCATTTTTCAGAACTTAAGTTCTGTTTCTGGGGCTTTTACCCTTCGCGAACTCGGTCAGTGCCTCGCTTTCAGGAAGCACAAATTCCTACTGCCCAATTTTACTCTTCGCGAATACGAGGGCTACTTCGCGAACGCGAAGCTTGCCTGGCTTGGCCTTTCCGAACGCGAGATGCCCTTCGCGAATGCGAAGGCAAAAGTCCTGGCCAACCCCTTTCCCTTCGCGAACGCGAAGCTTCGATCGCGAACGCGAAGCTTCGCACCTCAAGCCTTCGCGAACACGTTCTCTCTGTCGCGAACGCGAAGCACAAAATGTGCCAACCCCAATTTGCTCTTCGCGAACGCGAAGAAGGAAACCAGAAGCAGGTTTCTGCAGTTTTCTCAAGTCCAAAAATGATCCTTTAACCACCCGAAACTAACCCGAGCCCTCGGGGCTCCAAACCAAACATGCACCCAAGTCCTAAAACATCATACGAACTTGCTCGCACGATCAAATCTCCAAAATAACACCAAGAACTATGAATCGGACACCAAATCAAAGGAAATTTCCAAGAAAACTTTAAAACTTGTATTTTTACAACCGGGCGTCCGAATCACATCAAATCAACTCCGATTCTCACAAAATTTGGCAAACAAGTCATAAATATTATAGTGGACCTACACCGGGCTCTGGAACCAAAATACAGACCCGAGGTCAATAAATCCAATATCAGTAATTTCTTAAAAATCATTAAGCTTTCAAGCATTTAATTTTTCTTCAAAATTCCATATCTCGAGCTAGGGACCTCGGAATTCGATTTCGGGCATACGCCCAAGTCCCAAATCACGATACGGACCTGCCGGAATTGTCAAAATACTGATCCGGGTCCGTTTGCTCAAAATGTTGACTAAAGTCAACTCAGTTGAGTTTTTAAAGCTCTGTTTCATATTTTAATTTATTTTTCACATAAAAACTTTCCGAAAAATTTTACGAACTGCGCACGCAAGTCGAGGAATAATAAATGATGTTTTTAGAGGTCTTAGAATACAGAATTACTTGTTAAATTTAAAGATAATATTTTGGGTCATCACATTCTCCACCTCTAAAACAAACATTCATCCTCGAACGGAGTTAGAAAAAGTACCTGAGCTGGTGAATAAGTGTGGATATTTATTCCGCATGTCCGATTCGGACTCCCAGGTAGATGCCTCTACCGGCTGACCTCTCCATTGCACCCGAACTGAAGGATACTCTTAAACCTCAACTGTCGGACTTGCCGGGCTAGAATAGCCACCGGCTCCTCCTCGTAAGTCAAATCTTTGTCCAATTGGACTGAGCTGAAATCTAACACATGGGACAGATCACCATGATATTTTCGGAGCATAGACACATAAAACACCGGATGAACCACTGATAAACTAGGTGATAATGCAAGCCTGTAGGCTACTTCACCTACCCTTTCAAGAATTTCAAAGGGTCCGATATACCTAGGGCTCAACTTGCCCTTCTTTCCGAACCTAATTACACCTTTCATAGGTGAAACCCGGAGTAATATTCTTTCTCCAACCATGAATGCAATATCACGAACTTTACGATTGTCATAACGCTTTTGCCTAGACTGAGCTGTGCGAAGTCGATCTTGAATAATCTTGACCTTATCCAAGGCATCCTGTACCAAATTGGTACCCAACAACCGAGCCTTTCCCGGTTCAAACCAACCAACTGGTGATCGGCATCGCCTTCCATATAATGCCTCATATGGAGCCATATATATGCTCGACTGGTAGCTATTATTATAAGCAAACTCCGTAAGTGGCAAGAAATGATCCCAAGAACCTCCAAAGTCTATAACACAAGCGCAGAGAATATCTTCCAATATTTGAATAGTGCGCTCTGACTGTCCGTCAGTCTGTGGATGAAATATTGTACTCAACTCCACCCGTATGCCTAACTCATGCTGTACAGCCCTCCAGAAATGTGACTTAAATGGGGTACCTCGATCTGAAATAATAGACACGGGCACACCGTGAAGGTGGACAATCTCACAAATGTAAATTTCAGCTAACCTCTCTGAAGAATAGGTAACTGCCACTGGAATGAAATGTGCTGACTTGGTCAACCTGTCCATAGTGACCCAAACTGCGTCAAATTTTCTCTGAGTCCGTGGGAGCCCAACAACAAAATCCATAGTGATACGCTCCCACTTCCAGTCAGGAATTTCTAACTTCTGAAACAAACCACTAGGTCTTTGATGCTCGTACTTAACGTGCTGACAATTCAGACACTGAGCTACATATGCAACTATATCCTTTTTCATTCTCCTCCACCAATAATGTTCCCGCAAATCTTGATACATTTTGGCGGTACCTGGATGAATAGAATACCTGGAACTGTGTGCTTCTTCAAGAATTAATTCACGAAGCCCATCCACATTAGGCACACAAATACGACCCCGCATTCACAAAACCCCATATTCTCCCACAACAACCTGTTTGGCATCACCGTGATGCACCGTGTCCTTAAGGACAAGTAAGTGAGGATCATCATACTGCCTCTCTCTAATGCGCTCATATAAAGAAGACCGAGTGACTGTGCAAGCTAGAACCCGATTGGGTTCTGAAATATCTAACCACACAAACTGATTAGCTAAAGTCTGAACATCTGCAGCTAATGGCCTCTCACCAACCAGAATATACGCAAGACTGCCCGTACTCACATCCTTTTTACTCAAAGCATCGGCCACCACATTGGCCTTTCCGGGGTGATACAAAATAGTGATATCATAGTCTTTCAACAACTCCAACTATCTTCTCTGCCTCAAATTAAGATCTTTTTATTTGAACAGATACTGAAGGCTGCGATGATCAGTAAATACCTCACACGAGACACCGTAAAGGTAATACCTCCAAATCTTCAGCGCTTGAACAATGGCGGCTAATTCTAAGTCATGAACATGATAATTCTTCTCGTGAACTTTCAACTGCCGCGACGCATATGCAATTACCTTACCATCTTGCATTAATACTGCACCAAGCCTAATGTGAGATGCGTCACAATATACCATATATGATCCTGAACCTGTGGGTAATACCAACACTGGTGCCGTAGTCAAAGCGGTCTTGAGCTTCTGAAAGCTCAACTCACACTCATCTGACCATCTGAATAGGACACCCTTCTGGGTTAGTCTGGTCAGTATGCTTGCTGTAGATGAAAACCCTTCCACGAACCGATGATAATAACCTGCTAAACTCAGAAAACTCCGGATCTCTGTAACTGAAGTAGGTCTAAGCTAATTCTGAACAACCTCAATCTTTTTAGGATCCACCTTTATGTCACGACCCAATTTCACTTATAGGACGTGATGGCGCCCAACACTACGGCTAGGCAAGCCAACTAATAAGTCAATCGTACATTGGTTAAACTTTTATTCTAAGAAAATAATAAAATACCAACTTCTACCAATATGTGTGCCAAGACCCGGTGTCACAAGTGCATGAGCATCTAGTAGATTATACAAAACTTCAAATACTGTCTGAAATGAAATAGACAGAACATAAATATAAGAAGAGACACTGGTAGCTGCAGAACGGCTCAGAAAGGCAGCTCACCACTATGCCTCGGGATGACGTGGGTATGTGATGATAGGTCCTCCACTAGTACCTGTCTCACATCCTGCACAAAAGTGCAGCAAGTGTAGTATGAGTACGTAAACAACGTGTACCCAGTAAGTATCAAGCCTAATCTCGAAGTGGTAGAGACGAGATGGCCGACTTTGACACTCATTATGGGTCAATAATAATTGAAATAAAACTAGGATATTTAAATCAGCATGATTTACAGAATTTACAATAATTTATTTAATCAGCGGAAATAATCAAATTCCTTCAAATGTAACAATTCTCAATATATTAATTAAATTCCTTCAATTCAAATAAATTCCAATTTATCAATTAAATCTCATTTACAAGAGTAACAATTAATTCCTAAACAAGCAAGAATAATAATTCATTAAATTCCAAGGATTTTATAATTTATTAATTAGCTTCACAAGCTGAAATAAATTATTAAAGTATCGTGTAATTATTATTATTAAGCACGATTTCTGCCAAGGACGTACGACCCGATCCAGTGTGTCGTGTACACTGCCGAGGGACGTGAGACGCGATCCATAGATGCATCTATCCTGCCGAGGCGTTCGGCCCGCTTCACAAGAAAGGAGGACATTTTCTTATGTGCCTCCGGAAGGAGAGTATATTTATTATAAGGTAAATTCGGGAGGAGAACAATTTCTTTTAACAATTAATTGATTTAAACAGACAATCAAGCCTATGAGATTTTCATCCTTTAATATCTTTATCTAACAATTCACAATACATTCATATAGATATCAATTAATATAAATAAATCAAAGAATACAATTTACACAAGTAAGGCATGCTTTGAGTCCTAAACTACCCGGACTTTAGCATTAATAGTAGCTACGCATGGACTCTTGTCACCTCGTGCGTACGTAGCCCCCGCAATTAGCAACAATTATTTAATTTTAATCACCTATGAGGTAATTTTCCCCTCACAAGATTAGACAAGAGACTTATCTCGTCTTGCTCCAATTTAATCCACTATAGGGCCTTTTTCACGATTATCCAACTCCGTCTGGCTTGAATCTAGCCAAAATAATTCAATAAAATCACTAAATATTGTAGAAATCAATTCTATAAGAAAATACTATATTTTTAAGAAAAGATCCCGAAATTAATTAAAAATTCGCCCGCGGGGTCCACATCTCGGAATCCGAAAAAGTTATGAAATCTGACAACCCATTCAATTACGAGTTCAACCATACCAGTTTCACTCAAATCCGGCTCTGAATCGATACCGAAATCTCAAAATTTCGTTTCTATGAGATTTCTAAACTTTTTCAAATTTCAATCTCAAAACACTAATTAAATTGTGAAAACAATGATATACTTGTATATGTAGACCAAATCCGAGTTAGAATCACTTACCCCAATATTTTTTCCTTGAAAATCTGCCAAAAGTCATCTCTGCTCAAGCTCAAGTTTGTCAAAAATGGCAAATGGGACGAATGCCCTCTTTTTATAAAACTGCCCAGTAGCCTTCGGAACTGGTCCTCGAACTGGGCCTCGATCGCGGCTTCGATCACAGGCTCGAGCCTGGACCTCGGTCATGGCCTCGATCAGGGCATCGAGGTTGGGCCTTCGATCATAGCCTCAATCATGGCATTGAGCTTGAGCCTTCGATTGTGACCCTCGATCTTGGGTCTCGATCCTGGCCCTCGAGCCTTGCCTTCGATCAAGGCTCTCAAGCTGGACCTTCGATCATGGCCCTCGAGTTGGACCTTCGATCATGGTTTCGATACACTAGCTCAAGCCTGTACCTTGTCAACCCTGGGCTCGATACCTGGGCTCGATATCTGGCTCGATATCTAGGCTCGATCACAGCCCAGAATGTCCAACAGAAGAGGAAAAATTGCAGCAGCTTTTTAACTCAAATTTTTGATCCGTTACCCATCCGAAACTCACCCGAGTCCCTCGGGACCTCAACAAAATATACCAACAAGTCCTAAAACATCATACGAACTTAGTCGAACCTCTAAATCACATCAAACAACGCTAAAATCATAAATCATACCCCAATTCAAGCTTAATGAAACTAAGAGTTTTCAACTTCTACATTCAATGTCGGAACCTATCAAATCAACTCCGATTGACCTCAAATTTTACACACAAGTCATAAATTACATAACGGAGCTATAAAAATTTTCGGAACTAGATTCCGACTCCGGTATCAAAAAGTCAACTCATCGGTCAAACTTCCAAACTTAAATTCTTGTTTTAGCCATTTCAAGCCTAATTTAACTACGGACTTCCAAATAAAATTCCGAACACGCTCCTAAGTCCAAAATCACCATACAGAGCTGTTGGAATCATCAAAATTCTATTCCGGGGTCGTTTTCTCAAAATGTTGACCGAAGTCAAACTTAGCACTTTAAGGCCAACTTAAGGAACCAAGTGTTCCGGTTTTACCCCAAACACTTCCAAATCCTGAACCAACCATCCCCGCAAGTCATAAATCATTACAAGCACCTACATGAAGTTTTATTTTAGGGAACGGGGTTCTAAAAGTTAAAATGACCGGTTGGGTCATTACACTTTATGCCTTCTACCGATGCCGCATGCCCCAAAAAGGCAACTGAGTCTAGTCAAAACTCACATTTTGAAAACTTGGCATATAACTGATTATTCTTCAAAGTGTGAAGCATACTTCGAAGATGTTGCTCATGCTCCTCTTGACCGTTGGAGTAAATTAAGATATCATCAATGAATACAACCACAAAAGAGTCCAAATTAGGATTGAACACCCGATTCATCAAATCCATAAATGCCGCTGGGGCATTTGTCAACCCAAATGACATCACTAGGAATTTGTAATGCCCATACCGAGTTCGAAAAACTATTTTAGGGACATCAGATGCCCTAATCTTCAACTGATGGTAACCAGACCTCAAATCGATCTTTGAAAATACCTTGGAACCCTGAAGCTCATCAAATAAATTATCAATTCTTGGCAGCGGATATTTGTTTTTGATAGTGGCTTTGTTCAACTGCCGATAATCTATACACATCCGCATAGAGCCATCTTTATTCTTTACAAATAATACTGGTGCACCCCAGGGTGAGACACTAGGTCTAATGAATCCCTGATCAAGCAAGTCTTGTAACTGCTCTTTCAATTCTTTCAACTCTGGCGGGGACATACGGTATTGTGGAATAGAAATGGACTGAGTGCCCGGAGCCAAATCAATACAGAAGTCAATATCTGTGTCGGGTGGCATCCCCGGCAAATCTGCAGGAAATACTTCTGAAAATTCACGAACAACTGGTACTGAGTCCATAGAAGGGACATCCGCACTGGGATCACGAATATAAGCCAAATAGGCTAAACACCCTTTCTCTACTATACGCCGAGCTTTCATATAAGAAATAACCCTGCTGGCAGAATGACCAAGAGTTCCTTTCCACTATAACCGAGGTAACCCCGGCATAGCTAGGGTCACTGTCTTGGCATGATAATCCAATATAGCATGATAAGAGGACAACCAATCCATATCCAAGATGACATCAAACTCTACCATATCAAGAAGTAGAAGATCCACACTAGTCTCAAGATTACCAATAGTAACCACACACGAATGATAGACATGATCTACTACAACAGAGTCTCCCACTGGTGTAGATACACACATAGAAGCACTCATAAAATCACAAGGCACAACTAAATATGAAGCAAACTAGGAGGACATATAGGAATAAGTAGATCCTGGATCAAATAGAACTGAAGCATCTCTATGGCAAACTGGAATAATACATGTGATCACAGCATCAGATGACTCGGCCTCAGGCCTAGCTGGAAAAGCATAAAATCGGGGCTAGGCCCCACCACTCTGAACTGCATCTCTGGGACGACCTCTAACTAGCTAGCTTCCATCTCTAACGGTCTGACCTCCACCTCTAATGGACTGACCTCCACCTCTAATAGCCTGACCTCCACCACTAGCTACCTGACCCCTACCTCTAGCTGGCTGAGCAGGCGGTGAAGCAACCAGTGCAGGTATGATGGCACGAGAATCTTGCCGAGATCTGTTACTCGCCAATCTAGGGCAATACCTCCTGATGTGACCAATGTTCCCACACTCATAACACCCATCCTGATGCCGTGGCTGCTGAAGCTGAAGCTGACCCAGATGGGCCGGATAACCACTATAGTAACTCTAGAGTAGTGGTGTACTGGTAGGAGCTGAATGCGCACTGAATACTGGCTGCCCAAAGTAGGGCATAATAGGACCGTGACTCCCTGAAGCACCGGGAGATGCATGGAGTGCTGAATGAAATGGTCTGAGAGGATGACCCCTACCAAAATTACCCCTGCCTCCAGACGAGGCACCACTGAAACCACCGAACTAACGAGGCCTCTTATCGGACCTCTGCCCTCTCTCCTGTGCAAGAACCATCTCGATCCTCCTTGCGACATTAATAGTCGCCTGAAAAGAAATCTCACTTCCGGTCTCCTTGGCCATCTGAAGTCTGATAGGGTGAGTGAGTCCCTCAATAAACCTCCTCACTCTCTCTCCCTCCGTAGGTAGTAAAAGGAGAGCATGACGGGCCAAATCCACAAAACGGAACTCATACTGAGTAACAGTCATACTGCCCTACTGTAGACGCTCAAATTGCTTGCGGAATTCCTCTCTCAGTGTGATAGGGAGGAACTTTTCCAGAAATATCTGAGAGAACTGCTCCCATGTAAGTACAGGCGATCCAACTGGTCTGGTCAATGTAAAATCTCTCCACCATCTCTTGGCGGAACCCGTCATATGAAATACAGCAAAATCAACCCGATTGGTCTCAACTATACCCATGTTACACATCACCTCTTGTCAGCGTTCAAGATAATCTTGTGGGTCCTCAGAAGTTGTACCACTTGGTAAACTTATCCAGTCTCAATAAGGCCTCAAAAGACATGGCGGGCCTATCACCGATCTGTGCCGCAACAACTGGCTGAACTACCCCAACTGGCGGGGCTGCTGGAGCCTGATTCTGGGGAGCCATCTGCTCCGGAGCAGGAGTAGTGGGAGTTTGTGCTCCTCCCCCAACCTGTGAGACAGCTGGTGCCACCGGAAATGTACCATTCTGGGCTACGTCCTCCATAAGACTTACCAAACGGACTAGAGCGTCTTGAAGTACTGGAGTTGCTATGAATCCTTCCGGGACCTTAACTGGTCCAACTGGTACATTCTCAACTAGAACCTCCTCTTGAAGTTCCACTTGAGGTTCTACAACAGGTGCAACTACTCGAGCTCTGGACTGAGCTCTACCTCGGCCTCTGCCTCGGCCTCTAACACGACCTCGACCTCCACCCCTGGCTGTAGTTGCCACCGGGGATTCTGGTCTCTGTCCATCGGTAGAGGTATTACGTGTTCTCACCATCTGCGAGAGAATAAGAGTAGCATGGTTCAATTATCGATGATAGAATAAAATCGCACGACAGAATAAGAAAGAAGTGATATTGTTCCTAAACTTCATAGCCTCTGAGAGATAAGTACAGACATCTCCGTACCGATCATTCAGACTCTACTAAGCTTGCTCGTGACTCGTGAGACCTATGTAACCTAGTGCTATGATACCAACTGTCACGATCCGAAATTTCCACCTTCGGACCGTGACGACGCCTAATATTTCACTTGCTAGGCAAGCCAACGTTGGAATAATATTAACCAATTTTTAAACAATCTTTACATTATTAATAATCAAGAAACCAAAAGCGGAAGCAAAGTTTGAAATATAGTGAAATAATTCATAAATAAATAACGGTGTCTAAATACCATCCCAGAAATGGTGTCACAAGTGCACGAGCTTCTAGAATAATACAAATAATGGTCTGAATAAAATAAAGCTGTCTGGAAATAAACACACAACTAAAGTAAAATAGACGGGGACTTCAGAACTGCGGACGCCATGCAGTTATACCTCAAGTCTCCTCTGAATAGCTGAAATCCGAGCAAGTCTATGGCACGTCGCTGGGACCAACTCCGAAATCTGTACAAGAAGTGCAGAGTGTAGTATCAGTACAACCGACCCCATGTACTGGTAAATGCTGAACCTAACCTCGACGAAGTAGTGACGAGGCTAAGGCGGGTCACTTACATTACCTGTACGCAATATTAGTAACAACAACAATAATAGAAATAAATCAGGTAACTCATTTATAATAATTGAAGCCAACTCAGCAATCATAACCAATTATTATTTTCATCAATTCTGTTGCAGCGTGCAACCCGCTCTCACAATATATTCACATTCAATTCTGTTGCAGCGTGCAACCTGCTCTCATAATATATTCCTTTAATCAAATCTGTTGCGGCGTGCAACCCGATCCCCCAATATATATATATATGTATGCCGACTTTTAAGTAAGTCTGTTGCGGCGTGAAACCCGATCCTCTAATATGGACTTTTAATAAGTCTGTTGCGGCGTACAACCCGATCCTCCAATATAGACTTTTCATAAGTCTATTGCGGCGTGCAACCCGATCCTCCAATATGGACTTTTCATAAGTCTGTTGCGGCGTGCAACCTGATCCTCCAATATATTCATTTTAATTAATTCTGTTGCGGCGTGCAACCCGTTCCTCCAACATATTCATTTATCAATTCTTATAGAAGAAATTTCCCCAATAAATGCAATAATTAATATAAAATTATAAGACCACAAGCATACAATAATTATAATTTAATTATAAAACAAACAATGACAAATAGCAGATTATTATGGAAATCAGGGAGAAAATAGGCAGTTTAATATTTAATATGCTAAATGTCAAATAACAATTAAAACACATAATTCAAATAGCATGTAATAATTAACGCAGGAATTCAGGAATTAATATTTGACAAAGAATAGGAGAGAAACATCTATTATAATAATTAATTTATGATTTAAAATAATTTATGATTTTTCAAGTAAGCAGGTAAACAATTAATTTGACGACGTATAGACACTCGTCACCTCACCTATACGTCGTTCACATGCAATTTACATAATAATTAAATTAAGGGTTCTATTCCCTCAAGTCAAGGTTAACCACAACACTTACCTCACTTTGCAAATTCTAATCAATTACTCGACCACAACTTTTTCTTTTAAATTTATCTTCAAAAGCTTCAAATCTATTCACAAACAATTCGATATACTCAATACGAATCATAAGAATTAATTCCATTAAATTTACAAATTTTTCGGATAAAAATCCGAAATTCATTAAAATCTCAAATCCCGGAAAAACTTATGAAATCCGAACACCCATTCCGAGACGAGTCCAGCCATATAAAAATTGTTAAATTCCGATGTCAAATGGACCTTCAAATCTTAAATTTTTATTTTTGGAAGATTTTATAAAAATCCGATTTTTCTTCCATAAATTCACGGATTCATGATATAAATGAGTATGAAATCATGAAATATAATCAATATAGGATAAGGAACACTTACCCCAATATTTTTAAAATCGCCCAAAAATTACCTTACCCGAGCTCAAAAATGGAAAAGGGTTGAAAATGGGACGAATCCCATTTTCTAGAACTTAAGTTCTGTTTCTGGGACTTTTACCCTTCGCGAACGCAGTCAGTGCCTCGCGTTCGCGAAGCACAAATTCCTACTTCCCAATTTTACTCTTCGCGAATGCGAGGGCTACTTCGCAAACGCGAAGCTTGCCTGGCTTGGCCTTCCCGAACGCGAGATGCCCTTCGCGAACTCGAAGGAAAAAGTCCTGGCTAGCCCCTTTCCCTTCGCGAACGCGAAGCTTCGCACCTCAAGCCTTCGCGAACATGTTCTCTCTGTCGCGAACGCGAAGCACAAAATGTGCCAGCCCCAATTTGCTCTTCGCGAACGAGAGACTCCCCTCGCGAACGCGAAGAAGGAAAACAGAAGCAAGTTTTTGCAGTTTCCTCAAGTCCAAAAATGATCTGTTAACCACCCGAAACCAACCCGAGCCCTCGGGGCTCCAAACCAAACATTCACCCAAGTCCTAAAATATCATACGAACTTGCTCGCGCGATCAAATCCCACAAATAACACTAAGAACTACGAATCACACACCAAATCAAAGAAAATTTTTAAGAAAATTTTAAAACTTATATTTTTACAACCGGACGTCCGGATCACGTCAAATCAACTCCGATTCTCACCAAATTCGGCAGACAAATCATAAATATTATAGTGGACCTACACCGGGATCCAGAAACAAAATACAGACCCGAGGTCAATAAATCCAATATCAGTAATTTCTTAAAAATCAGTAAGCTTTTAATTTTTCTTCAAAATTCCATATCTCGAGCTAGGGACCTCAGAATTTGATTCCGAGCATACGCCCAAATCCCAAATCACGATACGGACCTACCGGAATTGTCAAAATACTGATCCGGGTCCGTTTAATTAAAATGTTGACTAAAGTCAACTCAGTTGAGTTTTTAAAGCTCTATTTCATATTTTAATCTATTATTCACATAAAAATTTTCCGAAAAATTTTACGGACTGTGCACGCAAGTCGAGAAATAATAAATGGTACTTTTTGAGGTCTTAAAATACAGAATTATTTATTAAATTTAAAAATGACATTTTGGGTCATCACATATTTTTATAAATCGATAACCGTTAAGTTGAATCGTTAAATATAAATAACTACCCGATACGCCGAATAAGTACCCCTAATGTATTTAAAAGGGAGTTGAAGATATGCTTCCATCTTCAACCCTATAATTAACTTCTTGATACAAAAGGACTAAAGTTGAATCTCTCCTTTTGTGAAGGTTCTTTAATTGTTTGTGGACACTCGTTTTCTTGTATTGGTTGAATAATGAGTAAATTTGGTAAATAGTTACTTTTTTGGATAGGCTATTAGAGATTGGATGCCTTTTCAATTATATTAACAAAAACCCCACTTAAAAACTATTATATCTAAAAATAGGGAAGAACTTCGGCAATTAGTGTTGGATTTCAAATATTCTACAAGTCAAACTCCAGCATAATATACTGGAGTTTCAAAAATTCCTGATAGGTGTAATCCCACATACACGGTGCTAGACATCAGAGTAAGTGAAATTCTAACATACTGTACTGGAGTTCAAGCCTTCACAGGTTCAAACCCCAGCAACGATTACTGGGGTTCAAATCTTTACAGGTTCAAATCCGAGCAACAATTACTAGGGCTTGGATCCTTCTCACATTGTTTCACTCAAAGATACCTCTACTAAGTAAGTTAACTTAATTATAGGCACGGAAGTTTTTCTACGGAGGGGCTGACTTCAACAACCCTTTAAGGATGGCTTGTCAAGCTATTGAAACAATCATGAAGTTATAACTTCCACAAGCTGAAACTACATGATATATCCTTGAGTTCAAAAAAAGTATCATAGGTGAAATCATTCTTTTAGGTTCAAACCCATCAACAATTACTGGGTTTGAAACCTATATAGGTTCAAACCCCAACAACGATTGTTTGACTCCTTTTCACGTTATTTCACCCATGAAGGTTGGAACCTAATTATTTTGAACTCCAAGAATCAATCCTGGAATTTACAATAGTAAAGGCTCAAAAATTAGAAAGAGTTCCCGGGACTTTGAATTTCAATAATGATTGCCGGAGTTGTGTTCCGTGTTTTAGTTAAAGGTAAAAATATCAATTCAATCAGACAAATGGCTATATTGCCATTACAATTTAAATATAACTCTAATAGACGGCCCAAAAAAATGGCCAACCCAACTATTTTTTCCTCATTAATTGAGTAGTAATCGAATTGGTTACGCTATGTAGTTTTGAGTCCAGTATTACATGAGAGATTCTCTTAGCCATGATATGATTACCTAATGAAAACCATAATATATAAGAATGAGTAAGGTCAAAGTTTTTGTCGTATAAACATATCACTTGTATGAAATGTTACAAACTTGAAATTGGTGTAGTTTGATCAACTATTATTGGTAGATAGCCCATCATAAAAAATAATTTATTGTTATATATATAGAGAGAGTCGGATCCAGAATTTAAACTTTATGAGTTTAAATTTTAAGGTTTTTAGCTGAACCTATTATATTTTTAAAATTATGGGTTCATATTTACTATTTTTGCAATTTTAATAAATTTTTACATACAAATTTTTACTCCGCGTCGATTATATATATATATATATATATATATATATATATATATATATATATATATATATATATATATATATATATATATATATATATATATATATATATATATATATATATCGGTTGAATTTTTTATATTCATGATGAAAAGAAAAAGAAAAAGAATCTCATTCATCTCAGTCAATCTATTTAATTCAAAATTTATTCCAGTTTTGTAATTGTATTACTTTAACTTCATAACCCATGAATATTTAAGAGCTTTTATGTTTTTTTTTTTTTGTGGAAAGGCATATTCTTAAGGCAATACCCCATCACATTGGCGTTTATGGTCAGATTTTATTCTTAGAAGGCATAAATGCTTAAACAGGGTTAGTTAATAACAGAAGCAGTCCTTTTTTCTCGTGAGCAAAATGCACATTATTCGAATTTCTTTAATCAATAAAATGTACTTTATGAATTGTTTTCAACAAATTAGTAAAGAAAAGCTTTTTATTGCAAAAGTAGAATCTAAACTATCACTTGAATGATGCTTACTGTTCCTGAAGCAAAAAATATCAAAGAAATACGAAAAGCTACAAATAGTTACAAAAATTATGGCTCAATAGATATGCCTCCAACCTCAAGATTATCAAGTATTTTTTGTCTTTTACAAGTCTTTAACCAAAAAGAACTGCAAATAATACTCAGTGAAGAAGCAGCAATTGTTGTTCTTACTTATGGTGACAATCAAATTAATCCAATAATTGGGGAAAAAATCTGGTTGTCACTTGGATCCTGAAAGGCCATATACCAAAGCCAAAAAGTAGTTATATTTCAAAGTTTCGAATATATTAGTGTAGCTAAAGTTTAAGATATTAATTGTAGTCACATAATATGGTTGTAGCTTAATTTACTTTTTAAAGGATATAAAGTTAGTCAAATAAGGAAAGTATTTATATAAGATAATCTTAGTTGATTTAAAAGTCCTAAATATTTGAAGTTTCTGCATAATTCTATAAAACATTAAAAAGAATTAATATGAAAAATCTCAATTAATATTAAAGTCCTAAATATTAGAAAAATAAGTAAATGATAATTGTATTCAATGTGAAATATTTTTTAAAATTATATAAAGATCAATATTTCATATTCGGGTTGTCTGCTACCGCATATCAATGACTACAAAATGTTAAAAAAAAGTAAATATTATTAAATAATATATTAGAGTTATAAAATAAAAATTTAAAAAGTATAATTTATTAAAAATAATAAATGTCAACTCTCGACTCTCATGAGTGACTATTAAAAAATTTATAATTATCAGGCTCTTCACTTCTATGTCATTCAAGTAGGATTATATTTATGACGCAAAGAAGGCAATACTTGAGTTTAGTTTTTATAGATGTCAAGCCATCACAATATATATGTCAAAAAGAAGGTCCTTTTAAAATTTTCTCAATTTCTGCTACTTTTGGTCTGTTAGCAACAAAAAGATAAAAATAAAAATAGAATAAACTAAATGTTGCTGCAAACAAATTCATTGGTCCAATCACTATCACCTCATTTGAGTTTGAACTTACTATACAACAAATCAACAATATTTACCATTTAAAAATTAGACGGAACAATGCTATTTAAGAAAAGAGATTTAATTCACCTTCTGCACGGTGATGTATCTAGAGTTAAAATCAAAGAGTACAATAAAAATTATTTGAAAAAAATACACAAGAAATTTGCCCCAGAAAGCGATGAATGTAGACAATTCCTGGGTGATCAGATTGTATCCCATTGTGATATTTACACGTTGAATTTTATAACACTAGAAACAAAGTTCTTATTAGTTTAAGCAACCTTATAATTTAGCAATTGCCTGAAATAATTTTTTTTCATTAAATAGAATTCTGAAAAAACAGGATAGCAATATTTAGAAAAAATAAACATAAAAATAACTTAGTGGAGAATCATACCTGAAGAAACGTTACCGCAACAAAAGAATATAGAAGACTTGAAAATCAATCTAAAGAAATATTTTTAAGCAAGAGAAATTAACTACAATTGTACATATAAAATCCAGAGCTAAAATTAAAAAATATATAGATCAGAAACCTAAATAGATCCAAAATCATACCTGCAGATCACAATTCTGTTTTGGTACTAATAAACGAAACAAAACTGCAAAATAGATAGGAAATCAAGTAAATTTATTTGCAAGTATATCCTTACCTTGACCTTAGGTGCGTGAATCCTACTCATGTAGCATTCAAAGCAACTGAAAAACCTACCATTTGCAACTACAAGCAAGTAAAAGACGTAGATTAATCGAAAATAATTCTCGTAAGTTGGATAACAAAAATCGGCCAGCAACAAATTCAGTACCCAATCTGCTGAGCAAATGTAATTTCCAGTTTATAGATTATGAATACCACATAGATCATATCATATGAATAAAATTTTAGCTTTAGGTTCACTCGTTGAAATGTGCAAAAGAGCAGTGGCGGACCCAAGTGGTGGATAGCGGGTTCAACTGAACCCGCTTTACAAAAATTTAATACTGTGTATATGTATAAATTAGGATTAAAGCTGTATAAATTTTGCATAAATATTTTATTTGAACCCATTTGATAACTACTATTTTACTACTAAATTTATATACTTCTAAGATTGAACTCGCTTGTACAAAATTCTGGATCCGCCACTGCAAAAGATCATATGTTGCTATAAACCAATGCAAAATAGTGAGTCTCGCAGAAACATTTTTTCTTTATAACACTCGTTTCTACTTCGTCAGAAAATTATTAGGAGCAGATCGAAGATCTTGACTTGCGTAAAAATCAATTAACTTCCTTGCATAAAAGTTAGAGATATTAATTAATTAATGAATGAGTCCCACAGAAACATGTTTTCTTTATATAACTTGTTTGTACTTCGTTAGACAATTATTGGAGTAGGAGATTGACTTGCGTAAAAATTAATTAATTTTCTTGTATAAACGTAGAAGTATTAATTAATTAATAAATATATGAACATAATGATAAAACTTTGTATAAATTAAAGATACATTGTACTTGCAAATTAGGACTCGTATATAGTTAAAATAGGAAAATATTTAGTAGTTAATGTTTTAGTTGATTTCAAACTCTTAAATATTAAGAAAATAATTAAATTACTATTTTGCCTAACGTGAAACCTATTTTAAAGGGTGAAAAAATGAAAAATATTTCGCTAAGGGTTTTCGTGCTTTTAATATAGTATAGATGGATAGCTTATAGTTTACGCAGTTTGTAAGAAAATAAATTCCTTCCATGTGTACAAATTTGTCGTTGAATAACATATTACATATCCAGGGATGGCTCAAGCACACACGGAGCCTAAGGCCAAAGTTTAATATGAGGCCTAAGTTTTTAAAAGAAAGTTATAAGATATATTTTTATTTGAAACCTATTCTACTAACTTTTTGAGATATAAAGTTGTTAATAAATTTTTTTTATAATCGATTTTCTTTAATAATTCTTGCTTGATTGATAATATAGCCAACCTATCTAATCTTTCTTGAGATATTGTTGATCTTAGATAAGGTTTTACAAAGTAATAGAAGTATAGAACTATTGAAAGTTTAAAAGTATTGATGAACACTTGAACTAGTAAAATCTTGGAGAAAGAAAGTGAGTAATGAAATCTTGGAGAAATACGTAAGTAAGAATATAAAAGAGAAATACAAAAAATATGTAGGGTTTTCTAAAATATGAAGAGATTGGAAAAAAAAAAAATTGCATTCTAATTTTATCCTTAATGAACAACTTGTATGGATAGGCTAGACATAAAAGTTCATTCTTTTACTAGAAGAGAGAATATAAAAGGACATATCGAACTCTCGCCAAGTCGCCATCACTCTTTGATAGTATGGACAATTTTGGTACTTTATACACACACCCACACACATATATCATATTTGGTTGAAAAGGAAAAGTGAAGTTAGAATATGGTTACTGCTAATAAAAAGTTTGTTTTAAAAACCTTCCAAATTTAATTGAGTAAGTTGAATAACAAGAATCCGTGGCCAAAAGGAAAGAAAAGAGATTACATAATCTAAGTTTAAATATTGTCTGGGCAGATGGAGAACTCAGCTACCTAGTAAGGCTGTCAGAGCAAATAGGTAAGGATGGTGTATAATCTGCTCTAAATATATTTAGCGTAATTTGGCATTGAGGAAAGAGTCGGTCGAAGTCTTCCAAGATGCAGCAAAGTCATTGGCCGAGGAGCGCCGTAGTCGAGATGTCAACAATGGTCGAGGTCGAGGTCGAGGTTGACTATTGATGATAGGAGCTGTAACAGTTAATTTGTCAGGATAAAGTATTAAAAGGGAATATTCTAGTGGATATTCTCTACCTTTGTACTATTAGGGTTTTTTAGGAAAAGACCACATATATATAGAAAGAAGAGACAATGATAGGGGGATGTAATATTCATTTGATAAGAACACTTTAGAGAAGAAGATTCTCTTTCTCTCTTGTAACGATACAAAGATTACCTTTAGATAAAAATTCTTGCTCATATTATTCCCCTTCTTTCCACCAGATCCGAGGATTATTCACACTAATCTTGGACTTTTCTGTCACTCATCATTGCCAGGAGAAATATTCGTCCAATCCATCCATTATTGGGTGAATTATTCTCCTTATTTATTTAAATGCCATTTATTGCCATTTATTGTTAGTTATATCTCCATTAATGTTCATGCTTTAAGAGTATTTTGCACTTATTGTCATCAATCATTTACGGGATCTGCCCCCATCTCCTGCACGTTTTTGAGATTAGCATCTAAAGTTATTATCCTTAACTAGATTTAACCCATTAATACATAAATTTAATAGTTTAACCGGAAGTTACATTTTTTGGTCAAACAATTTGGCGACGTCTATGGGGATTTTCTAGTTAAGTCTTTTAGTTTCTTCTAGATCTACAATCAACACTAGTTACTAACAAAAAAAAAGAGAACCTTTTTTTCCCTGCACGCATAGATATGATATGGCAGGTAACAGAGAAGAAAGAACGAGAATAATGAGTGACCTCCCAACCAACCTCATGAGCATCATCCACGAAAGCTTTGAAGTAGTGGACGACGACACAACGCCCAATGCCTCTCCTAGGCGAGGTAGATCACCCCCTCCACACTGCAGCATCACAAAATCCCTTGACAAGGCAACCTCCACATCCGTGGGAGATGAGACACCACCTGCGATAAAGAAGCTCCTTGAGGCCTGACTAACTAATACACTGTCCAGCATCCTCCATAAGCCCGTTCAGAATGCGGCAGCAGTAAATGCGAGAACCTGTGCTGCACTACTAGTGGACGAGCAACATGAACAACCTCCTCCTCCACCCACGACGATAGGTATTACTCACAATGTTGTTAACAATGCAGGCGACGACACTCTCACAGCTATTCTGAAAAAGGATGGAGGAAATGAAAAACGAAAACAAGGCACTTCGGGATCAAATGAGAGAACACTACGAGAGGGTCGATAAAACACTTGGAGCTCCTAAGTTATTGCCAAAGAGAGATGCCGGTCGGTTCGTCGAGCAGCCGTACAGTGATAATGCTGCCCCACATACCATACCAAAGACTTTTAAAATGCTGCCTTATCTGAAAATATACGATGGCACAACCGACCCCGAGGATCATGTGACCCATTACGTCACTGCCATCAAAGGCAATGACCTCGCCAAGGAAGAAGTATCCTCCATTCTGCTAAAGAAATTTAGCAAAACCCTCACGGGAGGTGCATTAACCTGGTACTCGCAACTGCCGGCACGTTCCGTCAAAACCTTTGAGGAAATGGCCGATAAGTTCATGACTGCCCATGCCGGAGCCAAGAAGGCAGTGGCAAGAGTGAATGATATCTTTGCTATCAAACAGTCCACAAGAGAAGGACTGAGGGACTTTCTCGTACGTTTTAACCGAGTAAGAATGATGTTGCCTAATGTATAAGAAGGAACGACAACAGCTGGTTCAATGGCGACAAGAAATTAAGTCGGCTTATGAAATATCCCCCAACAACTTGGGACGAAATACATAATGTATACTAGGCCAAAGTCCGAGCAGACGAAGACGACCTCAATGTACCGACTCATTGACTGACCTTAGTACAAGCATAATCCAGAAATTCCCGTGGCCTCATGACCAAACCGGGAATGACATCTCCCATATGTCAGAACTACAGTTTCATCCTCATGTCACGACTCGAAATTCCCAACTTCAGGACCGTGATGGCGCCTAACATTTCACTTGCTAGGCAAGCCAACATTACAATAATATTATCCATTTTAAAATAATTTTTAAATTTATTAATAACAAAGGAACAAATGCGGAAGTAAGGTTTGAAATATAGTGAGTAATCCATAAAAATAACGATGTCTAAATACCATCCCAGAATTGGTGTCACAAGTGCACAAACTTCTAGAATAATACAAATAAAGGTCTGGATAAAATAAAGCTGTCTGAAAACAAATACACAACTAAAGTAGAGTAGACGGGGACTTCAGAACTACGAACGTCGTGCAGTTATACCTCAAGTCTCCTTTGGTAACTGAAATCCGAGCGAGTCTATGGTGCGCCGCTGGGACCAACTCCGAAATCTGCACAAGAAGTGCAGAGTGTAGTATCAGTACAACCGACCCTATATAGTGGTAAGTGCTGAGCCTAACCTCAATGAACTAGTGACGAAGCTAAGGCGGGTCACTTACATTAACTTGTACGCAATATTAGTAACAATAACAAATAATAGAAATAAATCAGGTAACTCATTTATATTAGTTAAAGCCAACTCAGCAGTGATAAATAATTATTATTTCAATCAATTTCCGTTGCAATGTGCAAAATGCTCCCACAATATATTCATTTTCAATCCTCCAATATATTAATTTTTAATCAAGTATATATATAGACTTTTAAATAAGTCTGTTGCGGTGTGCAATCCGATCCCCCAATATAGACTTTTTAATAAGTCTGTTGCGGCGTGCAACCCGATCCCCCAATATAGACTTTTAATAAGTCTATTGCGGCGTACAATCCGATCCCCCAATATAGACTTTTTAATAAGTCTGTTACGGTATGCAATCCGATCCCCCAATATAGACTTTTTAATAAGTCTGTTGCGGCGTGCAACCCGATCCCCCATTATGTTCATTTAAATCAATTCTGTTGCGGCGTGCAACCCGCTCCTCTAATATATCCATTATCAATTCTTATAGAAGAAATTGCCCCAATAAGTGCAACAATTAATATAAAATCTTTAAGACAACAAGCATACAATAATTATGATTTATTTATGAACAAACAATGGAAATTAGCAATTAATTGTGAAAATCATGGAGAAAATAGGCAGTTTAATATTTAGTATGCTAAATGTCAAATAACAATTAAGACACATAAATCAAATAGCATGTAACAATTATTGCAGGAATTCAAGAATTAATATTTGACAAAGAATAGGAGAGAAATAATTATTATAGCAATTAATTCGTGTATTAAAACAAATTTAGAATTTTTAAATAATTATGCAAACAATTAATTTGACGACGTATAGACACTCGTCACCTTTCCTATATGTCATTCACATGCATTTCACATAACAAATAATTTAAGGATTCTATTCACTCAAGTCAAGGTTAACCACGACACTTACCTCGCTTGGCAAATTCTAATAAATTATTCGACCACAACTTTTCCTTTTGAATTTGTCTCCAAAAGCATCAAATCTATTCACAAATAATTCGATATACTCAATACGAATCATAGGAATTAATTCCATATGAATTTACTAATTTTCCAGATAAAAATCTGAAATTTATTTTAATATTCGACAGTGGGACCCACATCTCAAATCCTTGAAAAACTCACAAAATCCGAACACCCGTTCCTCTACGAGTTCAACTATATAAAAATTATCCAATTCCGATGTCAATTGGACCTTCAAATCTTAAATTTACGTTTTTGGAAGATTTTATAAAAATCTATTTTTTCCTCAATAAATTCACGGATTCATGATGTAAATGAGTATGGAATCATGAAATATAATCAATATAGGATAAAAAATACTTACCTCAATGTTTTCCCATAAAAATCGCCGAAGAATCGGCTTACCCGAGCTCAAAAATTAGAAATGGTTAAAAATGGGTCGAAATTCCATTTCTAGAACTTAAGTTTTGTTTTTCAGATTTTTATTCATCGCGATCGCGAAAATTCGTTCGCGATCACGTAGCATAATTTCTGCCTAGGTGCAATTTACTCTTCGCGATCGCGGATAATTGTTTGCGATCTCGAAGCACATTTTGGCTGCCCATTTTATTAACTCTACGCGATCGCGTAAATGGTCATGCAATTGCGGAGTACCTTTTCTCAGCCTTACGCGATTGCGTACTTACTTGTACGATCGCGTAGCATAATTGACGTGCCTAGCTTCTGCCTTCCTTCCTTCTACGCGATCACAACTTATCCCTCGCGTTCGCAGTGCACTGGGGATTTACCTTCTGCGATCGCGTGCCTATCTTCGCGAACGCAAAGGGTAAAACTCACGACTTACAATTTTCTCTTCGCGATTGTAGGAATTGCTTTGCGATCGCGAAGCACAATGCGCCATATGACAGCAGAAGCTAAAAATCAGATTTTTCTAAGTTCAAAATTATCCCGTAGCTTATCCGAAACTCACCCGAGCTCTCGGGGCTCCAAACCAAACATGCACACCAGTCCTAAAACATCATACGAACTTGCTCGCGCAATCAAATTGCCAAAATAACACCTAAAACTACGAATTGAACACCAAATCAAAGGAAATTTTCAAAAAAACTTTAAAACTTATATTTTTACAATCGGATGTCCGAATCACGTCAAATCAACTCCGTTTCTCACCAAATTCGGCAGACAAGTCATAAATATTATAGTGAACCTATACCGGGTTTCGAAACCAAAATACGGACCCTGTGTCAATAAATCCAACATCATTAATTTCTTAAAAATTATTAAGCTTTCAAACTTTTAAATTTTCATCAAAATTCCATATCTCGGGCTAGGGACCTCGGAATTCAATTTCGGGCATATGCCCAAGTCCCAAATCACGATACGGATCTAGAGAAACTGTCAAAACACTGATCCGAGTCCATTTTCTCAAAATGTTGACCAAAGTCAACTCAGTTGAGTTTTAAAGCTCTATTTCACATTTTAATTCATTTTTCACATAAAAACTTTCCAGAAAATTATACGGTCTGCACACGCAAGTCGAGGAGTGATAAATAGTACTTTTTGAGGTCTTAGGGTACAAAATTAATTTTTAAATTTAAAGATGACATTTTGGGTCATCACATTCTCTACCTCTAAAACAAACGTTCGTCCTCGAACGGAGTTAGAAAAAGTATCTGAGCTGGTAAATAAGTGTGGATATTTTCTCCGCATGTCTGACTCAGACTCCTAGGTAGATGCCTCTATCGGCTGACCTCTCTATTGCACTCGAACTGAAGGATAACTCTTAGACCTCAACTACCAGACCTGCCAGGCTAGAATAGCCACCGGCTCCTCCTCGTAAGTCAAATCTTTGTCCAATTGGACTGAGCTGAAATATAACACATGGGACGGATCACCATGATATTTCCGGAGCATAGACACATGGGACACCGGATGAACCACTGATAAACTAGGTGGTAATGCAAGTCGGTAGGCTACTTCACCCGCCCTTTCAAGAATTTCAAAGGGTCCAATATACCTGGGGCTCAACTTGCCCTTCTTTCCGAACCTCATTACACCTTTCATAGGTGAAACCCGGAGTAATATTCTTTCTCCAACTATGAATGCAATATCACAAACTTTACGGTCGGCGTAACTCTTTTGCCTAGACTGAGCTGTACGAAGTCTATCCTGAATAACTTTGATCTTATCCAAAGCATCATGTACAAAATCGGTACCCAACAACCGAGCCTCTCCCGGTTCAAACCAACCCACTGGCGATCGACATCGCCTTCCGTATAATGCCTCATATGGAGGCATTTGAATGCTCGACTGGTAGCTATTATTATAAGCAAACTCAGCAAGTGGCAAGAATTGATCCCAAGAACCTCCAAAGTCTATAACACAAGCCGAAGCATATCTTCCAATTTCTGAATAGTGTGCTCTGACTGTCCGTCTGTCTGTGGATGAAATACTGTACTCAACTCAACCAGCGTGCCTAACTCATGCTGTATAGCCCTCCATAAGTGTGAGGTAACATACCTTGATCTGAAATAATAGACACGGGAACACCGTGAAGGCGGACAATATCACGAATGTAAATTTCACCTAACCTCTCTGAAGAATAGGTAACTGCCACTGGAATGAAATGTGCTGACTTGGTCAACCTGTCCACAATGACCCAAACTGTATCAAATTTTCTCTGAGTCCGTGGGAGCCCAACAACAAAATCCATAGTGATACGCTCCCACTTCCACTCAGGAATTTCTAACTTCTGAAGCAAACCACCAGGTCTCTGATGCTCGTACTTAACTTGCTGTCAATTCAAACACCGAGCTACATATGCAACTATATCCTTTTTCATTCTCCTCCACCAATAATGTTGCCGCAAATCTTGATATATTTTGGCGGTACCTGGATGAATAGAATACCTGGAACTGTGTGCCTCTTCAAGAATTAATTCACGAAGCCCATCAACATTAGGCACACAAATACGACCCTACATTCGTAGAACTCCATCTTCCCCCACAACAACCTGTTTGGCATCACCGTGCCGCATTGTGTCCTTAACGACAAGTAAATGAGGATCATCATACTGCCTCTCTCTGATGCGCTCATATAAAGAAGACCGAGCGACTGTGCAAGCTAGAACCCGACTGGGTTCTGAAACATCTCACCTCACGAACTGATTAGCCAAAGTCTGAGCATCTGCAGCTAACGGCCTCTCACCAACCGGAATATATGCAAGACTACCCATACTCACAACCTTTCTACTCAAAGCATCGGCCACCACATTGGCCTTTCCTGGGTGATACAAAATGGTGGTATCATAGTCTTTCAACAATTCCAACTATCTTCTCTGCCTCAAATTAAGATCTTTTTGTTTGAACAGATACTGAAGGCTACGATGATCAGTAAATACCTCACATGAGACACCGTAGAGGTAATTCCTACAAATCTTCAGCGCATGAACAATGGCTGCCAGTTCTAAGTCATGAACATAATAGTTCTTCTCGTGAACTTTCAATTGCCGCGACGCATATGCAATCACCTTGCCATCTTGCTTTAATACTACACCAAGCCCAATGTGAGATGCGTTACAATATACCATATACGATCATGAACCTGTGGGTAACACCAACACTGGCGCCGTAGTCAAAGCATTCTTGAGCTTCTGAAAGCTCAACTCACACTCGTCTAACCATCTGAATGGTATACCTTTCTGGGTCAGTCTGGTCAATGTGCTTGCTATAGATGAAAACCCTTCTACGAACCGATGATAATAACCTGCCAAACCCAGGAAACTCTGGATCTGTGTAACTGAAGTAGGTCTAGGCCAATTTTGAACAGCCTCAATCTTCTTAGGATTCACCTTTATGCCTTCTGCGGATACAAGATGCCCCAAAAAGGCAACTGCGTCTAACAAAAACTCACATTTTGAAAATTTGGCATATAACTGATTATTCCTCAAAGTCTGAAGCACACTTCGAAGATGCTATTCATGCTCCTCTCGACTGCTGTAGTAAATCAAGATATCGTAAATGAATACAACCACAAAAGAATCCAAATAGGGCTTGAACACCCGATTCATCAAATCCATAAATGCTGCTGGGGCATTTGTCAACCCAAATGACATCACTAGGAATTTGTAATGCCCATACCGAGTTCGAAAAATTGTCTTAGGGACATCAGATGCCCTAATATTCAACTGATGGTAACCAGACCTCAAATCAATCATCTAAAATACCTTGGCACCCTGAAGCTAATCAAATAGGTCATCAATTCTTGGCAGCGGATAAATGTTTTTGATAGTGACCTTATTCAATTGCCGATAATCTATACACATCCACATAGAACCATCTTTCTTCTTTAAAAATAATACTGATGCACCCCATGGCGAGACACTAGTTCTAATGAATCCCTGATCAAGCAAGTCTTGTAATTGCTCCTTCAATTCTTTCAACTCTGGCGGGGCCATACAGTATGGTGGAATAGAAATGGGCTGAGTGCCCGGAGCCAAATCAATACAGAAGTCAATATCCCTGTCGGGTGGCATCCCCAGCAAATCTGCAGGAAATACTTCTGGAAATTCACGAACAACTGGTACCGAGTCCATAGAAGGAACATCCACTTTGGGATCGGGAATATAAGCCAAATAGGCTAGACACACTTTCTCTACCATACACTGAGCTTTCATATAAGAAATAACCCTGCTGGCAGAAAGAACAAGAGTTCCTTTCCACTCTAACCGAGGTAACCCCGACATGTCTAGAGTCACTATCTTGGCATGACAATCCAATATAGCATGATAAGGTGACAACCAATCCATACCCAAGATGACATCAAAATCTACCATATCAAGAAGTAGAAGATCCACACTAGTCTCAAGACTACCAATAGTAACCACACACGAATGATAGACATGATCTACTACAACAGAGTTTTCCACCAGTGTAGATACACACACAGAAGCACTCAGAGAATCACAAGGCACAACCAAATATGAAGCAAAATAGAAGGACACATAGGAATAAGTAGATCGTGGATCAAATAGAACTGAAGCATCTCTATGGCAAACTGGAATAATTCCCATGATCATAGCATCAGATGACTCGGCCTCAGGCCTAGCTGGAAAAGCATAAAATCGGGGCTGAGCCCTACCACTCTGAACTGCGTCTCTAGGACGGCCTCTAACTGGCTGGCCTCCACCTCTAATGGTCTGACCTCCACCTCTAATGGCCTGACCTCTACCTTTAATGGCCTGACCTCTATCTATAATGGCCTGACCTCCATCTCTAGCTGCCTGACCACTGCCTCTAGCTGGCTGAGTAGGTAATAAAGAAACCGTTGCCGGTATAATGGCACGAGAATCCTGCCGAGATCTGTTACTCGCCAATCTAGGGCAATACCTCTTGATGTGACCAATGTTCCCACACTCATAGCACCCATCCTGATGCCGTGATTGCTGAAACTGAAGCTGACCTGAATGGGCCGGATAACCGATGTAGTAACTCTGGAGTGGTGATGCACTGATAGGAGCTGAATGTCACTAAATGCTGGCTGCCCAGAGTAAGGCATAATAGGACCGTGACTCACTGAAGCACCGTGATATGCCTGAAGTGCTGAATGAAACGGTCTGGGAGGATGGCCCCTACCAAAATTACCCCTACCTCCAGACGAGGCACCACTGAAACCACCGAACTGACGAGGCCTCATATCAGACCTCTGCCCTCTCTCCTGTGCAAGAAGCATCTCGATCCTCCTCGTGACATTAGCTGCCGCCTGCAATGAAGTCTCACTTACGATCTCCTTGGCCATCTGAAGCTTGATAGGATGAGTGATTCCCTCAATAAACCTCCCCACACTCTCTCCCTTAGTAGGTAGTAAAAGGAGAGCATGATGGGCCATATCCACAAAACGAGACTCATACTGAGTAATAGTCATACTGCCCTGCTGTAGACACTCAAATTGCTTGCGATAATCCTCTCTCAGTGTGATAGGAAGGAACTTCTCCAGAAATAGCTGAGAGAACTTCTCCCAGGTAAGTGCAGGAGATCCAACTGGTCTGGCCAATGTATAATCTATCCACTACCTCTTGGCAGAACCCGTCATCTGAAATACAGCAAAATCAACCCCATTGGTCTTAACTATACCCATGTTCTGCAGCACCTCATGGCAGCGGTCAAGATAATTCTGTGGGTCCTCAGGAGGTGTACCACTGAAGTGAACTGGAAAGAGCTTAGTAAACTTATCCAGTCTCAATAAGGCCTCAAAGGACATGGCGGGCCTATCACCGATCTGTGCCGCAATAACTGGCTGAACTACCCCAATTGGAGAGGTTGCTGGAGCCTGGTTTCGGGGAGCCATCTGCTTTGGAGCGGGAGTAGTGGGAGTTTGTGCTCCTCCCCCAGCCTGTGAGATGGCTGGTGCCACTGGAAATGTACCATTCTGAGCCACACCCTCCATAAGACTCACCAAACGGACTAGAGCGTCCTGAAGCACTAGAGTGGCTATGAATCCTTCCGGGACCTGAACTGGTCCAACCGGTACATTCTGAAGTAAAACCTCCTCCTGAAGATCCACCTGAGGTTCTACAATAGGTGAAGTTGCTCGAGCTCTAAACTGAGCTCTGCCTCTGCCTCGGCCTCTAGCACTACCTCGACCTCGACCTCTATCCTAGACCATAGTTGCCACCGGGGCTTTTGTCCCTATCCATCGGTAAATGTATCACGTGTTCTCACAATCTACGAGAGAATAAGAGTGGAATGGTTCAATCATCGATGATAGAATAAATTTGCTTGACAGAATAAGAAAGAAGTGATATTATTCCTAAACTTCATAGCCTCTGAGAGATAAGTACAGACGTATCCGTACCGATCCTTCAGACTCTACTAAGCTTGCTCGTGACTCGCGAGACCTATGTAACCTAGTGCTCTGATACCAACTGTCACGACCCGAAATTCCCACCTTCGGGACCGAGATGGCGCCTAACATTTCACTTGCTAGGCAAGCCAACGTTAGAATAATATTATCCATTTTAAAATAATTTTTAAATTTATTAATAACAAAGGAACAAATGCGGAAGTAAGGTCTGAAATATAGTGAATAATCCATAAAAACAACGGTGTCTAAATACCATCCCAGAATTGGTGTCACAAGTGCATAAACTTCTAGAATAATATAAATAAAGGTTTGAATAAAACAAAGCTGCCTGGAAACAAACACACTGCTAAAGTAGAGTAGACGGGGACTTCAGAACTGCGGACGCCGTGCAGTTATACCTCAAGTCTCCTCTGGTAGCTGAAATCCGAGCGAGTCTATGGTGCGCCGCTGGGACTAACTCCGAAATCTATACAAGAAGTGCAGAGTGTAGTATCAGTACAACCGACCCCATGTACTGTAAGTGCTGAGCCTATCTTCGACGAAGTAGTGACGAGGCTAAGGCAGGTCACTTACATTAACCTGTACGCAATATTAGTAACAACAACAAATAATAGAAATAAATCAGGTAACTCATTTATAATAGTTGAAGCCAACTCAGCAGTCATAACCAATTGTTATTTCAACCAATTTCCGTTGCAGCATGCAAAACGCTCCCACAATATATTCGTTTTCAATCCTCCACTACATTTATTTTTAATAAAGTATATATATAGACTTTTAAATAAGTCTGTTGCGGTGTGTAATCCGATCCTCCAATATAGACTTTTTAATAAGTCTGTTGCGGCGTTCAACCCGATTCCCCAATATAGACTTTTTAATAAGTCTGTTGCGCCGTGCAATCCGATTCCCGAATATAGACTTTTTAATAAGTCTGTTGCGGCATGCAATCCGATCCCCCAATATAGACTGTTTAATAAGTCTGTTGCGGCGTGCAATTCGATCCCCCAATATAGACTTTTTAATAAGTCTGTTGCGGCATGAAACCCGATCCCCCAATATAGACTTTTTAATAAGTATGTTGTGGCGTGCAATCCGATCCCCCAATATAGAATTTTTAATAAGTCTATTGCGATTTGCAATCCGATCCCCCAATGTATACTTTTTAACAAGTCTGTTGCGGCGTGCAACCCAATCCCCTAATATGTTCATTTCAATCAATTTTGTTGCGGCGTGCAACCCGCTCCTCCAATATATCCATTACCAATTCTTATAGAAGAAATTTTCCCAATAAATGCAACAATTAATATAAAATCTTTAAGACAACAAGCATACAATAATTATGATTTATTTATGAACAAACAATGACAATTAGCAATTAATTGTGAAAATCGTGGAGAAAATAGGCAGTTTAATATTTAGTATGCTAAATGTCAAATAATAATTAAGACACATAAATCAAATAGCATGTAACAATTATTGCAGGAATTCAAGAATTAATATTTGACCAAGAATAGGAGAGAAACAATTATTATAACAATTAAGTCGAGTATTAAAACAAATTTAGGATTTTCAAATAATTATGCAAACAATTAATTTGACGACGTATAGACACTCGTCACCTTGCCTATACGTCATTCACATGTATTTCACATAATAAATTATTCATGAATTCTATTCCCTCAAGTCAAGGTTAACCACGACACTTACCTCGCTTTGCAAATTCCAATAAATTATTCGACCACAACTTTTTCTTTTGAATTTGTCTCCAAAAGCGTCAAATCTATTCACAAAAAATTCTATATACTCAATAAGAATCATAGGAATTAATTCCATATGAATTTACTAATTTTTCGGATAAAAATCCGAGATTTATTTCAATATTTGACAGTGGGACCCACATATTAAATCCTTGAAAAACTCGCGAAATCCGAACACTCGTTCCGCTATGAGTTCAACCATACAAAAATTATCCAATTTCGATGTCAAATGGACCTTCAAATCTTAAATTTTCATATTTGGAAGATTTTTTAAAAATCTGATTTTTCCTCCATAAATTCACGGATTGATGATGTAAATGAGTATGGAATCATGAAATATAATCAATATAGGATAAGAAACACTTACCCCAATGTTTTCCCGTGAAAATCGCCTTACCCGAGCTAAAAAATTGGAAATAGTTGAAAATGGGTCAAAATCGCATTTCCAGAACTTAAGTTCTATTTTAAAGATTTTTATTCATCGTGATCGCGGAAATTCGTTCGCGATCGTGTAGCACAATTTCTGCCTAGGTGCAATTTACTCTTCGCGATCGCGAATAATTGTTTGCGATCGCGAAGCACATTTTGGCTGCCCATTTTATTAACTCTACGTGATCGCGTAAATGGTCATGCGATCGCAGAGTACCTTTTCTCAGCCTTACGCGATCACGTACTTACTTGTGCGATCGCGTAGCACAATTGACGTGCCTAGCTTCTGCCTTCCTCCCTTCTACGCGATCGCATCTTATCCCTCGCATTCGCAGTTCACTGGGAGTTTACCTTCCGCGATCGCATGCCTATCTTTGCGAACGCGAAGGGTAAAACTCACGACTTACAATTTCCTCTTCGCGATTGCAGGAATTGCTTCGCGATCGCGAAGCACAATGCGCCATATGACAGCAGAAGCTAAAAACCAGAATTTTTCTAAGTTCAAAATCATCCCATAGCCTATCCGAAACTCACCCGAGCCCTCGGGGCTCCAAACCAAATATGCACACCAGTCCTAAAACATCATACGAACTTGCTTGCGCGATCAAATCGCCAAAATAACACTTAGAACTATGAATTGAACACCAAATCAAAGGAAATTTTCAAGAAAACTTTAAAACTTATATTTTTTCAACCGGATGTCCGAATCACGTCAAATCAACTCCGTTTCTCACCAAATTCGGCAGACAAGTCATAAATATTATAATGGACCTATACCGTGCTCCGAAATCAAAATACGGACCCGGTGTCAATAAATCCAACATCAGTAACTTCTTAAAAATCATTAAGTTTTCAAACTTTTAATTTTTCCTCAAAATTCCATATCTCGGGCTAGGGACTTCAGAATTCGATTCTTGGCATACGCCCAAGTCCCAAATCACGATACAGACCTATCAGAATTGTTAAAACACTGATCTGAGTCTGTTTTCTCAAAATGTTGACCAATGTCAACTCAGTTGAGTTTTAAAGCTCTATTTCATATTTTAATTTATTTTTCACATAAAAACTTTCCGAAAAATTATACGGACTGCGCATGCAAGTCGAGCAAGTCGAGGAGTGATAAATAGTGCTTTTCGAGGTCTTAAAACAAAGAATTAATTATTAAATTTAAAGATGACATTTTGGGTCATCACACCTCATCTCGCCATGAAGAAGGCCCACCCCGATCAAGAACAGGGACTCACCGGAATGAGAGAGGTATGCCACCTTTACTATCCACTTACAATTTTTGTGTGTCACCGACAGAGATCATCTACGCCTTGGAGAAGCTCGAACCAAAGGTAAAATGGCCACAAAAGATGAGGTCGGATCCGAATACCAGAAAATCAGACGCCCCCTGCGAGTTCTATCAAGAGCGAGGACACAAAACCGAAGATTGCATCACCCTAAGATAGGAGGTCATAAACATACTACGACAGGGACACCTCAAAGAATTGCTGAGCGATCGGGGAAGGACCAACTTTACCAGGGGATGCAAACAACATCAAGGGCCTCCGAAGCCGCCCACACCATCCACATGATCATCGGTGGTGGGGACGACTCTTCCATCAACAACGTGAAGTTCATCATAACCCACAAGCTCAAACGGCCGATCACCCACGAATAGTATGATGAATTCGAAGAAAGTGTCATCTTCGATAAGTCAGATATCAACGGTTTGGCTTTTCCTCACTATGACACTCTCCTTATCACTTTACGAATTTTAGATACCGACGTAAGACAGATTACGATAGACGATGGGAGCGGCGCATGTATTATCCATCCTCGAGTACTCACACAAATGAAATTCGAGGAAAAGATAGTGCCACACTACATTGTTGCACCCCGTTTTCTCGCGAAAGCGGGCTTCGACATGGGACAACTCTTTTAAGGGAGGTATTAAAAGAGAAGAGTCACTACCTAACGGTTTTAAGGTGTGTTAGGGCACCTATTATGCAAATAACTCTGTTTGACTAGTCAACGCCACTAAAGATCGGGTAAGGGCTCAAATTACCTCAAAGAGAAGGTATTAGGAACTCTTCGAGGTCCACAACTATGGGTCTCGGCCGAACTTAAAACTATGTGGATTACGTAATTAGGCTAAGTGATCAGATAAACAAGGAATATAAAAGTCGAAGAATTTCATTATAACACAATGAGAATTGGTAGAAATCTTAAGGACTACAAGCATACGACTACAATGATCTATATTAAATGACTAAGTGTGAATATAAAGTATATAAAGGAGAGTGGTGGTCCTAAGTGTTTTAGCCTAAAGGATCACCCCGTGCAACATAAATAATACTTTGCAAACTCCTTTTGAATAGGGGTTGCTCATAATCATCTCCTGCTACCCGATTACTATGTTGAAGTTGTTTACCTAAAGCGTTCTAATTCAATTCTAGATCGCGGCCTATACGTACACTACCTGTCCCATGCCTATAGTCTAGGAGGCTTTGGACCTCTATTTGGGTGGTTCTAGACTTACTTAGGTTGCTCAAAATAATAAAAACTAATCGCGCATACAAAACAAATAGGACTGTACATAATAGCAAAAAGTAGCTCATATTAGCCTCCACACATAAACAAAGAAGCACACAGACCGATTTTCAGATTTAAGTAGTGGAACAATTCGAACTTAAGATTTAGAGTCCTTTGGTCCTATAGGCATGATCTCTATGTGATTCCAGTATCAAACAAGTAATGTTGCATTTTTAGGCTAATGTACGGATAAATTAAATCGTTATAAATCCTATAGGCATGATCTCTAAATGATTCTGATTTCCAGTAATACATAGGCAGCGTGGTAATTTATGGATTAACGCATAGGCAAATTGAATGTTGCAAGTCCTATAGACATGATATCTAATCGTTTTTGCGTAAAAGGTTAGTGAAAACAATCATAGCTCCGAATTACAAATGCTGGTATTATAAGCATGCATCTTAACATGCGACAGTGTAATAGAAAACAACGGGAATGGTCGATTAGAGTATCAGAACCCTATAGCCATGATATCTAGATGAGCAGTACACCAAAATAATTGAAGTAATTGATAGACAGATTATTTGAAGTCCTATAGGCATGATATTTAAGAGTGTTGAATAGTAGACATGGGAACAAGTGTAACAGATATCAGAACTAACATGTTTGACAAGTTAAGTGAAGTGTGTGCATGAATCCTATAGGCATGATGTTTATCAGTATATAGAAATAAAACATGCTAAACAACAAGTAGAGCACATAGACCCTATAGACATATTCTCTACCCTTTCATACAAGTATTAGAATACCTCATCTCCGTTTTTACTAATTTTCTCATCATTCAATTTTACAAGCTATTACAGATCACTATTAAATAATTGCATGCCCAAATAGCAGGCTCAACTATTGCACTGCAATCCATATCTTCTTCATCTAGAAACAACTTCCTCATGCCATCTAAGATTTCATCTTCCTCAGATCCCTATATCATGTCACCTTGATGGAACATATAGTGCAGAGGTGGTACCGGGTGTTCTAGAAGATAATAAGGAGCATGCCATGGTGGTGACCAATCCTGGTATTCCTACCACGTGTATTCATATCCGAGTCTAAAAGTCATGCCATGATGTTGTGGTTGTATGGGTTTGGTGATCCCTTGAAGGTTTTTACCGAGACCTTTGCCAGGTTCATACCCTGTCCATAGCAGTATGCTTTCTATATTGTTGCTCCACCATCAGTATTTTTCAATTGCGTTGACTCGCTCAATGCGATGGTATGTTTCTCCACCTAGCTTTTTCCTATTTTCGATGACTGGAACGGTCTGATTGGTGTAGATGGGGTTACTTCCATCTCCATGAATAATCACTTCCTGATGATTCCATTCAAACTTCACAACCTGATGCAGGGTTGAAGCCACTGCCCCGACAGCATGTATCCATGGTCGTCCCAACAATAGGTTGTAAGTAGAAGATATATCTAGCACTTGGAACTCGACATCAAACCAGGTCAGGCTTATCAGTAGGCTGAGGTTGATTTCTCTGATGGTGGCTCTTTGAGATCCATCAAACGCCTTCACATTCATGCTTCCCATCCGTATCTCGTGCAGGCCTTTACCTAAACCTCTTCAGAGTAGTCAGTGGGAATATGTTGAGACTTGAACCCCCATCTATCAGGACCCTGGTGATGAACTTATCCTCAAATTGCACCATGAGGTGTAGTGCCCTGTTATGACTTAGTCCTTCTAGTGGTAATTCATCCTCATGAAAGGTGATTTTATGGCTTTCCAATACCTGCCCGACCATGTTAGCCATCTCCTCACTAGTGAGGTTGGTGGGTACATAAGCTTCACTCAACATTTTCATCAAAGCATTCCTGTGTGTGTCGGAGTTTTACAGCAGTGAAAAGATGGATATCTGAGAAGGAGTTTAGTTCAAATTATCAACAACAGAGTAATCTATTGCTTGTAATTTTCTCCAAAGATCATCGGTGCAGTCTCGACAACAGGCGGCTTAGATGCAGATTCCTGGCTTATTCCTCCCAAGTTCTCAGGTGTATAAACTCTGCCGGTTCTAGTCATGCCTTATGCCGCACCTGTTTCCTCCATTTTTGCTTTTCCCTTTCTCCTTGCTTTCGCAACATAGTCCCACGGGATGGCATCAAACTTGTACGATGGTGTGGGAGCTACCATCACAGTGAAGAGTGTAGTTACCTCGACTTCAAATGGTTCTTGTGTTTGTACCACAACTGGTGTGAGGGTGACCGGAGATGTTTTAGGATCATCTCCCTCTCGAATGAGTCCGATTGATCCCTTCGGATCCCATTCCTCGTCAGTATCTATCACATTCACTCCCTTACCTATGTGATCTAGGAGAGGGTTATTACGAACATTTGGTGCATCTTCCTTTACCTGTATGGCCTTAGTGTCGATCGGTGTCTGAATCTTGTCTTTCAGGGTGAAACACTCATCAATAGTATGACCCTTCATGCCTGAATGATAGGCATATATTTTGTTGGGGTTAATCCACTGGGAAGAATTCTCCATGGCAACGACAGGAATGTGAGTGACATAACCAGCAGCCTTCAGTCTCTCGTATAGTTGGTCTATGGGTTCGGCAATTTGGGTGTATTGTCTAGGTGGTCTTCGGTTAAAATTTGGTCATGGTTTTTGGTAGTTTTGGAGGGCAGGTGGTGGAGAGTGGTAATATGTGGGTTGAGTATTATAGGCATGATAGGTGGTAGCAAGTTGTCGGTATCTGGGGGGTGAGGGTTGGTACATGGGTGGAGGTGTTTGGTATGTCAGAGAATACTTGGGACCTTAGGCTACCATTACGGCACCTACTTCTTTCTTTTTCGAAATACATCCCGATTGTAAAGCTTTGTATGTGGCCTACATCGCCTCGAAGTTGGTTACCATCCCACTCTTAATCCCTTCTTCTATTCTTTCTCCTAGCTTGATGATGTCGTAGAATTTGTGATTTTCAATAACCATCAACCTTTCATAATACTGCGGGTCTTGAGCTCTGACGAAGAACTTATTTATTTGTCCTTCTTCAAGTGCTGGCCTTACTTTCGCAGCTTCTGATCTCCAACGAGTAGCATACTCGCATAAAGTTTCTGTTGGCTTCTTCTTGAGGTTTTGAATGTAGAAAATGTCTGGCGCATTTTTCGTGTTGAATCTGAATCTATCCATGAAGTCTGATGCCATGCTTACCCAACTAACCCACTTCTTCGGGTCTTGACTGATGTACCAAGACAAAGCATATCCTGTGAGGCTTCGCATGAACAACTTCATACGGATTGGTTCATTCTTGCCTACTCCTACAAGTTTGTCACAGTATGTTCTCAGATGCACTTTCGGTTCACTAGTCCTGTTGAACATTTCAAACTTGGGAGGTTTATAACCCTCCGGCAGTTCCACATCCGGCTGAATACATAGGTCTTCATAGTTTAGACCTTCAATGCCTATACCGACTTCAGCATTCTGAACTCTACCAATGAGCTTCTTGAGTTCCTCCGCCATGTTCTTAATAAGCATGTCTTTTTCGGTCGATTCGGGTATGTATAGGCCTTGTTGCAGAGTATGGGGTAAAGTTTCCACATATATCGGATTACTTTGGTGAACTCCGGGAACTTGGGTATAAGGGTGGTCATTGGTTGAGTTTTGGGGATCATGAGTAGGTTGTGGTGCATTATGGGGAGGACCTTGGTGCATTATAGAAAGCAGTAAAGAATATCATTTCCTAGTCTACTTGGTCCCTGAAGGACCTTCCCCGTGCTTGGCTCTTTTGACTCCATCAATCAGGTTCCCCAGATCGCACATATCCAACAGTAGGTAAGCCTTTGCTAGATGCCCTCCTTCACTGCCATCTATGCTTTGACAATCTAAGAGTCTCTTCCTTATCTTTCCTTCAAGCTCCATCAATCCTTGTTCCAAGTATTCCAACCTCTCTGTTGACTTAGTGGAAATTTCTTTCCATTCTTTTATTGTTTCTATATTCACTTTGTGTTGTTCCAAATGTTTAGCCTCAGACTCGAAAACCCTTTTGCGCAGACTTCTATACTTAACATGTGCCTCAACAGCGTCATCTATGATCATGCCTTTCAGACTGACTCCTGGCTTGACGTCTCCCGCTATATCGTCCACCAACCACGATAGATAGAAGTACACATGACCGATATAATACCTGTCTGGCGCAATGGTTTATTTTTCCACAATGATCTTCTTGTTCCACATATGTTGCGCCTCAAACTTGAATGGAATGATGTCCCCTTTGAAATCTGCCTTGTATTGGACCATGTTGGAAACCCGAGGTATGACCTATTTTCTTCCCGCTTGTCTCATTACCCTTATAGGAGCATAAAGATAGATGCCTCACAACCTTATCAGTACCAGATGAGTAGTCTCTCTTGACCTGATGATGAACTTACTGCTAGGAAACCACTCGAACATCCAATGTACTTGTTCGTCTGTTAGATTGCTGAAAAAAGGCACCCAACTTAAAGTATTTACAGGTTGTGCAAAACTGTCTGGGATAAACATCATTTTCTTTGGGTGATGGTAAGCTATGTAGTCATTCAACGGCCGTCGTAGAAGCTTTTGACGATATTCTCCTCTCTGAAAGTGTTACAATAACCAAACTTGTAGTAACAGATTACAACCTTCGAAGTGTCCAAATCCCTGCTTGCATCGATCTAGAGCGCGGTACATTTCAGCTAAGATCATAGGGATGATGGTATAAGTTTGTCCTTCGATGCCTTCCATCAAAGTCCTGTCGACCATGGCTAAGCGAGTATGGATCCTTTCCTCTTTCATTGGAAATATCAACAACCCCAAGAAGCAGACGATGAAAACATAAACTCGGTAGTGCGACCAATACAAGGAAGTAATGGCAAGTTCATCATGATGAAGACGATATGACTTACTATGCCCATACCGTTCATAAAGAAATTTGAAAGGGATGTATGACTTCTTTAAACAGAGCAGCTCGTCATTTTTCTTGAAACCCAGCATTTTTAGAAAACCGCAGGGGGTGCGATTCTCTAGCACTAGTAATCCCGGACTATCCCATGGCAGCTTAGCGAAGCCTCCTATTTCCTCCAGGAGAGGAGTCATTTCTATGTCGCCAATTCGAAAGACGACCCTTTTCTCATCCCAAAACATGTTAGCGGCCTCAATCAATGACCTATTTGGCTGAATGTTTAGCAAGGATGGCAGGTTACCCAATACTCTTCTCACATGGTTCTTGTCGCAAGGTGCAAGGTCTTTCCACTAGTCAAGTAACAAAGGTGGGATGTTTTGGACCATACCGAACCTGGGGACTTCGTGCCTCATTTTTTGCAAGCAAACAAAAGTTAGCCCTTTTCCCCCTTCAGATTTAACTATTGACGCAATAATGATCAACATATTGGATCATTTTCTCCACGAAATGCACATAATATGATAGTGTCCATTGGGATTGGGGGAATCCCGTCGGACTTTGGAAAAGGTTTATCTTAGCGAGTTGTTACGTTAATAACGTTCCAATTCGTGCTAGGTTTAGCATGATGTATGTACATTTTGAGTTGGAGTAGGGTTTCTAGAATGGTCTAGACTGGTACTCCCAAGTGGACAACTTGAGAGGGAAAGGCACAGGACCGTCGATTGCACCGCTGATCGACTAGTCTACCGTAAATAAGCCTTTCCGATTTTAAAAGGGTAATTTTGGAAGAGCGCGAGCACTCATCAAGCGCCGCTATGTTGATAATTGGCACGAGTGGAGTATGATGTGGAGCATGTTTTATGCAGAGATGATAACACGTTGCCAAGTATTTGAATGATAAAATATCTAAAAGCAGTAAATAAGATAGCAAAAGTAATCATGGAAGGAATAGAAAAGAAAAACAAAAGGAAGAAGTCAGTTTAGTTCGTAGAATATATGCAAGAATGTAATAAAGTAAGTAAGGAAGTAGGCATGATATAGCAATTTTGACAAGATAAAAGACCGGTCATAGCAAGTAAAGGTGAATAGGGGGAAGGGATGTGCATGTCATAGCAGATTTAAAAAAATAAAGGTGAGTAGGGGAAGGGATGTGCATATAACAAATAAAGCAATCCACATAAGCCAAGTTCATTATGGTAAGAGCCTAAGTGTAAATCCCCAGCAGAGTCGCCATGCTGTCGCACCCCATTTTCTCGCGAAAGCGGGCTTCAACGTGGGACAACTCTTTTAAGGGAGGTATTAAAAGAGAAGAGTCGTCACCTAACAATTTTAAGGTCCGTTAGAGCACCTAATATGCAAATAACTCTGTTTGACTAGTCAACGCCACCAAAGATCGGGTAAGGGCTCAAATTACCTCAAACAGAAGGTGTTAGGCACTCTTCGAGGTCCACAACCATGGGTCCCGACCGAATTTAAAACTATGTGGATTACGTAATTAGGCTAAGTGATCAGATAAATAAGGAATATAAAAGTCGAAGAATTTCATTATAACATAACGAGAATTGGTACAAATCTTAAAGACTACAAGGATACGACTACAATGATCAACATTAAATGACTAAGTGTGAATAGCAAGTATATAAAGGAAGGGGGGGGGGGGTCCTAAGATTTTTAGCCTAAAGGATCAACCCGTGCAACATAAATAATACTTCGCAAACTCCTTTTGAATAGGGGTTGCTCATATTATCCAGCGGGCACAGACTATCATCTCCTGCTACCCGATTACTATGTTGAAGTTGTTTACCTAAAGCGTTCTAATTCAATTCTAAGTCGCGGCCTATACGTGCACTACCCTTCCCATGCCTATGGTCCAGGAGGCGTTGGACCTCTATTTGGGTGGTTCTAGACTTACTAGGTTGCTCAAAATGATAAAAACTAATCGCACATACAAAACAAATAGGACTGCACATAATAGCAAAAAGTGGCTCATATTAGCCTCCACACATAAACAAAGAAGCATGCAGACCTATTTTCAGATTTAAGCAATGGAACAATTCGAACTTAAGACTTAGAGTCCTTTGGTCCAATATGCATGATCTCTATGTGATTCCAGTATCAAACAAGTAATGCTGCCTTTTTTAGGCTAGTGTATAGACAAATTAAATCATTATAAATCCTATAGGCATGGTCTCTAAATGATTCTGATTTCTAGTAATACATAGGCAACGTGGTAATTTTTGGATTAACGCATAGGCAAATTGAATATTGCAAGTCCTATAGACATGATATCTTATCGTTTTTACGTAAAAAGTTAGTGAAAACAATCATAGTTCTGAATTACTAATGCTGGTTTTATAAGCATGCATCTTAACAGGCGACAATGTAATAGAAAACAACGGGAATGGTCACTTAGAACCCTATAGCCATGATATCTAGATAAGCAGTACACCAAAATAATTGAAGTAATTGATAAACGGATTATTTGAAGTCCTATAGGCATGGTATCTAAGAGTGTTGAATAGCAGACATGGGAACAGGTGTAGCAAATATTAGAACAAACATGTTTGACAAGTTAAGTGAAGTGTGTGCATGACTCATATAGGCATGATGTCTATCCGTGTATAGAAATAATACATGCTAAATAACAAGTAGAGCACATAGACCCTATAGACATATTCTCTACCTTTTCATACAAGTATTAGAATACCCCAGCTCCCTTTTTACTAATTTCCCCTTCATTCAATTTTACAAGCTATTACAGATCACTATTAAATAATTACAGGCCCAAATACAATAGTGGATAACCCAACAATACATCTGGGTCTTCGAATAGGCTCAAGACTTCATGTAGATAGCAGGCCCACGCTCCAAGCCCAGCCAGTATACTTCGAAAACCTCAAGAACAAAGGCATGCCCAACATACCAGGCCCAAACGATGCTAATGATTAAGCTAAGGGATGCTAAGTTTGGACACACAAGTAACAAGACTAGTCTTAAACTGTAATTAGAAAACTATTATAAGCAATATCATGCTCAAATTAGGAAAATATATAAGACACATATGAGCCAAGCTCATGTTTATCACACCAGAAATAGAGTTTAAGAGCAGTAGGATTATTTCAAACTAAGTTTCAGAAATCACCCTGGTCCAGAACTATCCCGAGGAGCCTTAAACAAGAGTTCAAACATGAGAACCTAAAAGTGTCATGGGAAAGAATATATAGACTTAACATAAAAACTTCAATGTAAGAGCCTAATCGTAACGACCCGACTAGTCATTTTGAGCATTTGCACTTCGTTCGGTAGTTGAAGCCTCGGAATAGGGTTCTGCCAGTTCTGTTAGTTCCGTTGGGTGAATTTGGACTTCGAAGCACGTTCGGGTTGTAATTTGGAGGCCCGTAGTCGAATTAGCCTTGAAATGGCAAAAGTTGAATTTTCGGAAAGTTTGACCGGGAGTGGAATTTTTGATATCGGGGTCGGATTTCGATTTTGGAAGTTGGTGTAGGTCTGTAATGCCAAGCGTGACTAATGTGAAAAATTCAAGGTCAATTGGACGTGTTTGATAGGTTTCAGCTTCGGTTGTAGAAGTTATAGTTTCAAAGTTCATTGATTTTGACTTGAGGTGTAATTCATCATTTTGAGGTTTCTATGCGTGATTTGAAGCTTCGAGTAGGTTCGTTTCGTCATATGGAACTTGTATGGAAAATTTGGGGCAATTTGGAGTTGATTTAATATAGTTCGGATGCTTGGTTGTGATTCTAGAAGTTCTTGAAGTTTCCTTTGATCTTCATGCGTTTTGGCATCCGATTTGTGATTCTAGAGGTTATTTTGATGTTTTGATCGCTCGAGAGAGTTCGTCTTATGTTTTTAGACTTGCGTGGGTGTTTGGTTTGGAGCCTCGTGGGCTCGGGTGAGTTTCGGCTTGGTTTCAAAATGATTTTCCATAATATCTGAGTGATGGTACTAGTGTTATCGCATTTGCGATATTTTTGTCACAAATGCGACAGTCGCAATTGCGAAGTAACCATCGCATTTGCGAAAATTGGGATGCTGGGGAAGATTCGTATTTGTGAAGAAACCCTCTGCGTTTGCGATGTGAGTTTATTCGGATTTGCGATGGACCCTGCCGCTTTTGAGAAATATTGGTCTTCGCATTTGCGAAGTATATGGTCGCAAATGCGACCTTGACAGGAAACTTTCTGGTTCGCATTTGCGATAAGTTGTTCGCATTTTCGGGCGACGCATTTACGAACCTCCTGTCGTGAATGCGACATCTGCAGCCTGCTAAATGCTGAGAATTCCGAGTCTTAGCTTCATTTTTGTTATATTTTGAATCCTAGCTTCGATGGGAGGCGATGTTGTGAAGGGATTTTCATACCAAATCATTGGGTAAGTACCTCTAATCAATTCTCAACTACATTTCATGATTTTACATAAGATTTAACATCAAATTCATGAGAATCTAGGAAAAAATTTATGGATTTTGTCAAAACTTTGAAAAATGAAAATTTGGGATTTGAGAGTGGAATATGACTCAAATTTGTAAACAAAACACGTATTTGGACTCGTGGGGCTATGGGTAGTCAAGACCTACCCTTGGACCCAGGGTTTGACTTTTGTTGACTTTTTAGAAATTGAATAAAAATCACACCTTTATTTATTGAAATTGTTTCCCCTTGCATTGTGTGATGTATTTAAGTCGTCTTTGGCTAGATTGAGCCGAGCAGAGGTGAGTTTGTAAAGGAAAAAGCTAAATTGAGTATTGAGTTAGCCGAATTGAGGTAAGTGTCTTGCCTAACTTTGTCGAGAGAAGTTTTCCTACTATTTGACATTGTTTGTTACATGCCGGGGTGATATATATATATATATATATATATATATATATATATATATATATATATATATATATATATATAAGGTGGCAAACATATATGCATGTGCCATGGTTAACCATGCTCGGGGGTAACTTATGTTATAAATTGTGTCTTGTAGAATCACGTGACCTTCTTGTTTCATGCCTTACTTGACTCCTAGATACTAAGATCATAGTATTAAATGTTAGGAACTAAGACTTAACTTGTTATAACTTGATCAAATTTGATGGAATTCTGAGAACACATTGATGTGTCTAATTCGGTCATCACTATGCATTATCATTAATACATTGCTACAACCGATATTCTTGAGATACTAGATTCTATACTTGTGTAGTGGATCATTTGTGAGATTTGTTGGAATACTTGAATAATAAGGTTCTTGCGGGTTTATTGAACTATTGTTGGCTTGGAAAGTTGTGATTGGGATTCATTTGGAATATTTGTTTAAACACTCTCCTTGACGTTATTTATGCTTTATGCCTTGTTTGTTATTGATATACATACGCCTGGTAAGGAAGAGTGTAAAGCACGAAGGGTGATACCGTGCCATTGTTTATACATTATCATGTGAGGGAGAGTGTAAAGCATGAAGGATGATTCCGTGCCATATTATGTGAGAGTAAAAGCACGAAGGGTGATGTCGTGCTATATTATTGATTGTAAAAGCACGAGGGGTAATTCCATGCCATATCATTTGTGAGTAAAAATACAAAGGGTGATGCCGTTCCATGTTATGTGAGTAAAAGCACAAAGGGTGATGACGTGCCATGTTATGTGAGTAAAAGGACGAAGGATGAAGTCGTGCCATTGCATTTATATTATCATGCTTTTGTGTTATTGCGAGTTCATAGCACGAAGGGTATTTCAGTGCAAGTGAGGACGAGGGAGATGCATTATGTTGTGATATCCTTTTCTTGCATATATCTTTATGTCTTTACCTTGAATTGTTACTGTTGTACTTACGGTTCTTATGTGACTTGTCGTCACTGTTCTATCTTTATTCTCTATCTCAATTGCTGTTGTGTTGCCCATGCCTTCTACTTGCTTAACTTGTAAATATCATGCCTATTTCCTACTGTTATAATCGCATCCATGTCATATCTGTTTTGTTGCACTTAGGTACAAATCTTCTTCCATGTTGGTCATTCATGTCTCTACTTGTTAACTTATAAAGATTATGTGTCCCCTTTCTTATTTGTTATATCTATCTTCATGCCTCCACCATGCTAGTTAGTTGAAGTTACATTCCTTTTCCTAATTGTTGTCATTACCTTTATGCTTTCTACCTAGTCTGTTACTTATGTCCTTATGTACATTCTCGTTCATTATTACTACTTGTGTATTTCCTACTTTGTCATTTCTATTATCGGTATTTCTGCCCTTCGGTTGGTACTGTTTTATGAATATTTGGTGAGGATGAGATAAATGCACGAAGGGTGTTGCCGTGCTATTGAATTTGATGTCTTGAGTGTTTCTCTCACACTATGAAAGTTTTGAGGTGATTATTGTGGTTCATTAGGTTTCGCTCTAAGGAAAGGATTGGTCGAGACATTGGAAACTGTTGGATTGTGATCTCTTCTAGTACTCTGTTATTGCTTTGTACATTCGTTCGTATGCTTTATTCTGTTATACTGTAGTATAGTTCTATTGTTAGTTTCATTACAAATTTTATCAGTGAGCATCTTTTAACTAAAAAGCCTCGTCACTACTTCGACGAGGTTAGACAAAATACTTACTGAGTACATGGGGTCGGTTGTACTCATACTGCACTTCTACACCTTGCGTGCAAACTTTTGGAGCGGAGCTGCTGGTGATGTCGGGAGCGGACATAATCTGTTTATGTAGCCTTCAAACAGATCGTATAATTTTTTTAATTTTTTTTTGTATCATCTTTTATACACTAAAATGATTGAAAATGATATTTTGAAAGTTTATATATATATATATACTATTTAAAAAGATATGAGGGCAAATTGGGTATCAACATGCATAATACTAACAGGCTTTAACAATGCAGTTGAGCGAACATCTGGCGAGATCACACTCCCCGTCCTGGCGGGTGGCGTCACTCTGGAGACCGCATTCCACATCATAGACCAGGACACGACATACAACGCCATAATAGGGCGACCATGGATACACACCACGAGAGCTATACCCTCCAGCTTGTACCAAGTCATCAAATTCCCAACTCCATGGGGCATATTCAGTATACGAGGGGAGCAACGCACATCCCAGGAATGTTACCGCATCGCCCTATACTGCACTGCCACCCAACAAACAAAGGATAAAGAAAAAGAGGCATAGCAATCAACGGGGTCGAGGTCGATATGCGATGACGGCGAGGACATCATCTGGGACCACGATATGGTCGAGGCCGCAGGATCGACCATAGAGGACCTCGACCCAGTTCAATTGGACAGCAACAACCACAACAAGAAAGTTTACATCAGCTGCAAACTTCAAGAACCAGGTAAGTTTTGTAAATTTTTAACTGACAACGCAGACTTGTTTGCTTTTATTCATGCAGATATGCCAGGTATCCCAAAGGAAATTGCCACGCACAAATTGAACATAGATCCACTCTACCCTCCGGTGAGGTAAGTTAGGCGTACGTTCAACTCCGCAATTAATGATGCAGTACGCGAAGAAGTGGAAAAATTATTGGAAAACGGCTCCGTCAGGGAGTCGAAGTATCCCCAATGGGTCGCCAACGTAGTCATGGTGAAAAAGAAGAACGACAAGTGGTGGATGTGCGTAGATTTCACTGACTTGAACAAAGCTTGCCCCAAGGATTCATTTCCATTACCTCATATCGACCAACTCATCGACGCAACAGCTGGGCACGAGCTACTAAGTTTCTTGGATGCTTACTCGGGCTATAATTAGATCCTCATGGAGGAAGAGGACCAGGAAGAGACTCATCGCCCACCAAGGGACGTACTACTACAAGGTCATGCCCTTCAGATTGAAAAATGCGGGGGCAACTTACCAAAGGCTGGTGACAAAAATGTTCCAAGAACAACTAGAAAAAATGATATAAGTCTACATCGACGACATGCTGGTCAAATCCAAAAGGACAGGAAATCACATCGACCACTTGAGAGAAGCCTTCGGTATACTCAGACAATACAATATGAAACCGAACCCCAGAAAATGTGCATTCGGCGTGACCTCAGGAAAATTCTTGGGTTTCCTAGTGTCGCAGCGATGTATCAAGGTCAATCCCGACCAAATCCAGGTCATCAAAGGGATACTAGAGCACTTGACCACCAAAAAGTAGGTCCAAAGGCCGACTGGTCATATCGCCGCCCTTTCAACGTTCATCTCACTATCCTCTGATATGTGGCACAAGTTCTTCGGCGTACAAAAAAAGGAGAACGGACTCCAATGGACTCCTGAATGCATCCAAGCCCTGAAGGAGTTAAAGATGTACTTGTCCTCGCCACTGTTGCTCTCAAAACCAGAACCAAGACAGCCTCTCATCGTCTATCTCACCGTGTCCGAAGTAGCTGTGAGAGCAGTCTTAGTCCAAGAAAATAAAGGTACGCAATCTCTCATCTATTACATTAGCAAGACATTAGTCGACACCGAGACCAGATACCCCCATCTTGAGAAACAAGATCTGGCCTTAGTCGTAGCTTCACGAAATCTTAGACCGTATTTCCAATGCCACCCCATCTCGGTCGTCACGACTTTCCCCTTAAGAAGCATTTTACATAAACCCAAACTATCAGGTAGATTGTCCAAATGGGCCATCGAATTAAGCGAGCATGATATTACATATCAGCCGCGAACGACGCTAAAGTCACAGGTCCTCGCCAACTTCAGTGCACAAATAATGCCCGATGTCGAAAAGGAAGTCGTCCACGCTTCTTCCCAAACACAAGACCTATGGGTCCTGTACAGCGATGACACGTCTAACGCGTCAGGGTCTGGGCTGGGACTCGTACTCAAAGTCCCAACAGGCGAAGTGATTCGCCAGTCCATAAGGTGCCTGGACATGACTAGCAACGAGGCCGAGTATGAGGCCGTAATTGCACGACTGAGATTAGCACTCAAATACGGGGCGAAATGGCTAAGGTTGGGCTGCAATTCTTGGCTCATGGTCAACCAAGTCACAAGGACTTTCCAAATCAAGGGGCAAAGGTTAAAAAAATACCAGACCGAAATCTGCAAACTACTACTCGAGTTCGACGAATGTCAGCTCGACCCTGGGCACAGAACATCAAGGTGGATGGCCTCGCCAAATTAGCAGCAACCACCAAAAACAGTACAATCGGAGACCGAAATGTGGTCTACCTCCTCAACTCGTTGATAGACCAAATCGAGGTAAGAACCATAAACCTGACTTGGGACTGGCGCAACCGTATTATTATATATTTGCAGGATGGCGTACTTCTCAACGATAAAAAAGAGGTCCAAGAAGCTGCAAATGCAAGCGGTCATATACAACATTGTTCACAACAACCTGTACAAAAGGACATATGGTGGCCCTCTGGTGAAATGCTTAGGCCCAAATCAGACGCGGCGCGTCCTTGAAGAATTACATCAAGGCCACTATGGAGTTCACTCCGGCAGTCGAGCTTTGGTCAGATACCTCATACGAGCGGGGTATTACTGACCCACCATGAAAAAGGAGGCCGCAGATTTTGTGAAAAAATGCAAACAATGCCAGAATTACGCCCCAATGATCCATTAAGAAGGCGAACACCTACACTCAGTAACTTTCCCTTGGCCATTCATCAAATGGGGAATGGACATCGTTGGCCCCCTCCCGGTAGGACGATGTAACGTACGATTTCTCTTGGTTTTAACTAACTATTTCTCTAAATTGGTGGAAGTATAAGAATTCGCCCAAATTTGCTAACATGAAGTGATCGCCTTCATATGGAAAAGTATCATATGTCGTTTCGGTCTCCCTAAAGAAATCAGCTGCGACAACGGACCTCAATTTGCAAGAAAGAAGGTCACCGACTTTTTTAAAAAATGGCACATCAAAAGAATATACTTAATACCTTACCACCCCACTGGCAACGGGCAAGCAGAGTCCTCCAACAAGTCAATATTGAACATCACGAAGAAGAAACTCGAAGACGCCAAGGGACTGTGGCCGGAAATATTACCAGAAGTACTCTAGGCCTACCGAACAACGCAAAAAACAAGCACTGGAGAAATACCATACTCGTTAATCTATGTGACTGATGCAGTAATACCAGTTGAGGTTGGGGAGCCCAGCCTAAGATACCTACGAGAAAGCGGACCCTAGAACGATGACAGTAGAAGGAAGGAACTCGATGAAGTTGGGGAACGAAGAGATATGGCCTACGTGAGAATGGTCGTCCAAAAGCAACAAGCAGAATGCTACTATAACAAAAGGGCAAAGATTAGGCCACTCAAAGTCGGGGACTACGTGTTTAAAGCTAAAACACAAGCAAGCAAAGACTCACGGGAAGGAAAACAAGGAACAAACTGGGACGGCCCCTACAAAATCATGGCAGCAGCAAACAAAGGGTCAATTACACTAGAGACAATGGAAGGGAAGGAACTACCAAACAACTGGAATATTACACACCTCAAGTACTTTAACTTTTAAAGTATGAGGTCCCCAAAGTCGCACTCTTTTTCCCTCACTCGAGTTTTGTCCCTATTGGGTTTTCTCGAGGAGGTTTTAAATGAGGCGATGACGGGGATACTTTAGCATTGAAGTGCGCATATACAAGAGCACTGGACGGCTAGTTCATTGCTCGATCTCTCACTATTTTTCCAGTTCAACCAATGAAGGGACTAGATAGACTGGGACTGAGACTGAACCACCAGCCAATGCCCAGTAAATATGTAAATCTCTCCAAGAATATGAACAAAGCACAAGTACATGAAATTTATTTTCGCTCTCCTCAAGTAAAGGTTACATTCGACCTCATTCTAATTAACACCTACTCGGCCCATGACCTTAACTAAATGAAGGTTACATTCAACCTCGTTCGAATTAATGCCTATTCAGACCACAACCCTAAATAAATAAAGGTTACATTTGACCTCGTTTGAATTAACACCTATTCGGCCCACGACCCAAAATAAATAAAAGGTTACATTCGACCTCGTTCGAATTAACACCTACTTGGCCCACGACCTTACCTAAATGAAGGTTACATTCAACCTCGTACAAATTAACACCTACTTAGCCCACGGCCTTAACTAACCGAAGGTTATATTCGATCATGTTAGGATAAACACCTAATCGGCCATCGGCCATAGATAAACATGCGACGTGTTCGACCTCGTTCGAACCAACACCTATTGGCACTCGACTGAGATCAAACCTTGACTTTGTTTCAACGTCGTTCAACCTACTTGCATAAATTTATTATGATAAAGGCAACCAATCAACAAAATAAAAAAAAAGCATACAAACTCAAACAAAGAAAAAGAATCAGGTACAAATAATAGAACTAACATTTTTGTAACGACTCGGTCGGTCGTTTCGAGAGTTGTAGCCCTGTTTCCCTTTTTTGCTCATTTTTGTGCTTCACTATTGTTTTATAACTTATCGGGCTGGTTGGTTCGGGCCCGTAGAGATTTCGGAGTGAATTGAGACACTTAATCTCATAATTAAAATCTTAAGCTGGAAAAGTCGACCGGATATTGACTTATGTATAAAAAACCTCGGATTAGAATTTTGATGGTTCCGCTAGCTCCTTTGGGTGATTCTGGACTTAGGAGCGTATCCGGATTGTGATTTGGAGGTCGGGAGTAGAATTAGGCTCGAAATGGCAAAAGTCGAATTTTTGGAAAATTTGATCGGGGGTTGACTTTTTGATATCGGGGTTGGATTCCGATTCCGGAAGTTGTAGTAGGTTTGTGGGGCCATTTGTGACTTGTGTGCAAAATTTGAGGTCAATCGGACGTGATTTGATAGGTTTCGGTATCATTTGTAGAATTTGGAAATTTTAAAGTTCATTAGACTTGAATCCGTGTGTAATTCGTGTTTTTGATGTTGTTTGAGGTGAATTGAGGATCGAATAAGTTCGTATAATGATTTAGGACTTGTTGGTATGTTTGGTTGAAGTCCCGCCTCGGGTTGATTTCGGGTGGTCAACTGACTTGGTTTTGAGTTGGTGAAGCGGCTGAAGTATTGCTGCTACTGGTGTTACCGCACCTGCGGAGTGGGCACTGCAGGTGCGAGCCCGCAGAAGCGGGAAGAGAGACGCAGAAGTGGGCTAGGTGGAGAAGGCAGTGGTCACAGGTGCGATGTTCCTTCCGCGCATGCGAGGACGCAGATGCGGCGAGAAGGGCGCATGTGCGAAGTTTGAAGGTTTGGCTATCTCCGCAGAAGCGGACAAAGGGCCGCAGAAGCGCCTCCCCAGGTGGGAAACCTGGAGGCAGGTGTGAGCCCAGTGACTTAAGTGGTTTCCGCAGAAGCGGAGTACTAACCGCATAAGCGGACTTGAGCGATTTTGGAGAGGATTTTCGAGGGGATTTTTGAGGTAAGCTTCTTGTACTCGTTTTTGATCAATAATCTTGTTCCCCATTGTTGGTCCCACATAGATTGTGTGGTGTTGAGGTAAAATTTGGGGGTTTGAGGCTAGGGATTTGGAGAGTTAATTTTGGGGAATTGAATGGCTCATTTGATGTCGGATTTTGATAAATTTGGTATGGTTAGACTCGTGAGTGAATGGGCTTTCGGATTTTGTGACTTTTATCGGATTTCGAGACATGGGCCCGGGCCCGACTTTTGACCACTTTCAGATTTTGGCTTATAATTTCGTATTTTTCTTGTGGAGTTGATTCCTTTAGTCCGTATTGATTATATTGTATTGATTGTGGCTAGATTCGAGAAGTTTGGAGGCCGATTCACGAGGCAAAGGCATATTGGAGTAGGGTTTTGCTCGGATTAAGGTAAGTAACAGTTTTAAATATAGTCCTGAGGGTATGAAACCCAGGATTTAGGTGTTATATGGTTGTTTTGGAGGTGACACACATGCTAGGAGACAGGCATGTGGGTGTGCACCTTGGGGAATTTTGACTTGGTCCATTCCGTGAAACTGTGAAGTTGAATAAACTTGTTGTTAACTATATGTTCTTCATGTGTTATAGAAATTTAACTGTAAATCATATTAGAGACCATAATTAGGCTATGTGTTGGTACTGTTGGGACCCACAAAAGTCGTGTTACATGTTGAATTACCTGCTAAATGCTATTTGTACCCAGTCTCAGTTTTATTCGCATATCATATCTCAGTCTCTATTATTTTTGTTGATACATCATATTATTGCTGTTTGGACTGAGTTTCCTGATTTTTTAGAGCCCGAGAGACTGGAGAGATTGCTGACTGAGTGAGGCCGAGGACTTGATTGTGAGGATATTTATGGGATCGGGTTGTACTTCGCAACATGTTTTCATTGATTTATGCCATGATTTGGCTTGATATAGCGCTTGGGCTGAAGGAGCCCCTCCGGAGTCTGTACACACCTCCAGTGAGCGCAGGTACCTACCGAGTACGAGTGCCGAGTGTCGAGTATCGAGTGCTGAGTGACTGTGAGAAATGAGAGATTGTGAGGTTAGAGTGAATGGGAGGACTGAGTGATTGTTGCCCTGAGAGGCTACATATGATTTCATTGTTGTTGCACATAGTTGCCATATATCACTGATTTTGGAAAACTTCTGAAGGATACTTTTATCTGGTTTTTACTTGAATTTGGCACGAATAAACTGATTTGACTTAATTTGTTGGATTTGAAAGCATGTCTACTTTTCTTGTTGAGACTACTGAAAATGAATTATAATTGTGTAGCTCGTCACTATCTTTCAGTTCCTTATTTATTATTGTTGCTTACTGAGTTGGTTGTACTCACGCTACACCCTGCACTTCGTGTGCAGATCCAGGAGTTTTTGGACGCGGTGATTGTTGATATTTCGCTTAGCTGACCGTTGGAGATATCGAGGTAGCTGCCTGGTGTTCGTAGTCCTTGTTTCTCCTTCCTTATCCTTTCTTTCGTTGTATTTGGATTTAAACTATTACAGTCATTTCATTTCTAGACTGATTATGTATGGATGCTCATGGCTTAGTGACACCCCGATATTGGGAGCTATTTCCGCACTTATGTTTTGGGTTTTACCCCCCTTGTTTATGAAAATTTTACCTATTTCAAATGTCTTGAATTATTTTTTTGTTACATATTAGGAGTATTCGGAAATGATGACTTGCCTAGTACCATCGATAGGCGCCATCACGACAGGTTAGGATTTGGATCGTGACAAGTTGGTAGCAGAGCCTAGGTTACATAGGTCTCACGAGTCATGAGCATGTTTAGTAAGGTCTTGCGGATCGGTAGGGAGACGTCTGTACTTCTCTTCGGGAGGCTGCCGAACCCTTAGGAAACTTCACATTCTTGAATTCTTGTCGTGCAAATCTTTTGATTCTCGTAACTAAATTTCTGTTGTTCTAATTCTCTTACAGATGGTGAGGACACTTACTACAGGGCAAGATAGGCAGCCACCAGTACCACCAGTCGGGGCCGCGAGAGTCCGAGGTCGCGGTAGGGGTAGAGGTGCAGCTCGCACAGCAGCTAGGGCAGCACCTGCAGATACACCAGTTGCCCTAGTTCAAGAGCAGGCTCCAGTTGTGCATGAGCCTGTGGGACCAGCTCAGGCACCACCCGTGCCCATTGTGATTCCAGGCCTTTAGGAGGCCTTAGCTCAGATTCTGACCGCGTGCACCAGTCTTGCTCAGGCAGTCTCTGTTCCGGCTGCAACAGCCACTTCTTAGGCAGGGGGAGGTGCTCAGACTCCTGTCACCCGCACACCAGAGCAGGTGGTATAGGGACTCCAGACACCGGGGTTACCACCGGCCCAGACTGTTGCAGCTACTTAAGAGTATGTGGTTCCTGTCATGCCTGATGATGAGCAGCGTAGATTGGAGAGGTTTGGGAGACTCCAGCCTCCATCTTTCAGTGGTACAAAGGGAGAGGATGCACATGGCTTCTTGGATAAGTGCCAGAGGATACTCCGTACAACAGGTATTCTAGAGACCAGTGGGGTCTCGTTCACTATTTTTCAGTTCTATGGGGCTGCCTTTAGTTTGTGGGAGGCTTACGAGAGGCGTAGGCCGGTCAGGCGCAGCACCCCTTATATGGCAGCAGTTCTCCGTTCTTTTCCTGGAGAAGTTTGTGCCTCAGTTCCGCAGAGAGGTGCTGCGCAAGTAGTTCGAGCAGCTTCGTCGGGGTGATATGTTCATGACGCGGTATGAGATGAGATTTTCTGAGTTGGCCCATCATGTTGTCTGGTTGGTTCCCACAGATAGGAGAGGATCAGGAGGTTCATATATGGCCTCACTTTTCAAACAACGATTGTTTATGACTAGAAAGAGAGTGTCTGGTGCTACTTTTGATGAGGTTGTCGACATTGCTCGTCAGATTGAGATGGTTTGCAGCCATGAACGGGGTGAGAGGGAGGCCAGGAGGCCTCGTGGGAAGGGTGGACTCGGTGATGTTCCTTTTGGGGATCAGTTCTACCACGGTAGGGGTCATCCTTACAGGCATGCTCAGACGGCTCGCCTAGTTCATCGTAGTGCATCATCTGGCCATGGTTCACACAGTTATCAGCAGGGTCACTCATCTCTCAGTGCCGTTCCAACTCAGAGTTCATCCCATGCTCCATCGGGTCAGGGCTCGTCTATGCCAGGTCCTTCTACCAGTTATCCTGGTACTCGGGGCTCCCTTTAGTCCCCATCACCCGCACCGAGGATTTGTTTTGAGTGCGAGGAGTTTGGGCTTGTGTGGAGGCAGTGTCCTCGTCGTCAGGGAGGTCCAGCACAACAGAGGAGTTAGGTTGCATCTTCTGCACCAGTTGCTAAACCACCCGCTCAACCAGCTCGGGGTGGGGCCAGTCAGCTAGAGGTTGCCCTAAAGAGGGAGGCCGATCAGGTGGCGGTCAGGCCCGATTTTATGCTCTTCCCGCCAGATCAGATGCCATTGCTTCTGATGCAGTGATCACAGGTATTGTCTCAGTCTTCCACAGGGATGCCTCTATATTATTTGACCCTGGTTCTACTTATTCATATGTGTCATCGTATTTTTCTCATTATCTGGATATGTCCCGTGAGTCTCTAGTTTTATATATTCATATATCTACGCCGGTGGAAGATACTATTATTATAGACCGGGTATACCGGTCGTGTGTAGTGATTATTGGGGGATTGGAGACCAGAGTTGACCTCTTGTCACTTAGTATGGCTGATTTCGATGTGATCTTGGGTATGGACTGGTTGTCTCTATGTCACGCTATTCTGGATTGTCACACTATTCTGGATTGTCACGCTAAGACCGTGATATTGCCGGGGTTGCCGAGGGTTGAGTGGAGCGGCTCTATAAACTATGTTCATAGTAGAGTAATTTCATACTTGAAGGCTCAACGGATGGTTGAGAAGGGTTGTTTATCTTATCTGGCCTTTGTGAGGGATGTTAGTGCAGAGACCCCTGGTATTAATTTTGTTCCGCTGGTGCGAGATTTTCTGGATGTGTTTCCTGCAGACCTGCCGGGCATGCCGCCTGATAGGGATATTGACATCGATATTAATTTGGTGCTGGGCACTCAGCCCATTTCTATTCCACCGTATTGTATGGCACCGGTGGAGTTGAAGAAATTGAAGGAGCAACTTTAGGATCTCCTTGATAAGGGGTTTATTTGGCCTAGATTGTCACCTTGGGGTGCACCAGTTCTATTTGTGAAGAAGAAGGATGGTACTATGAGAATGTGCATTGATTACATGCAGTTGAAAAAGGTCACAATCAAGAACAAGTATCCTTTGCCGCGTATTGATGATCTATTTGACTAGCTTCAGGGGGCGAGGGTGTTCTCCAAGATTGATTTGCGGTCAGGATATCACCAGTTGAAGATTCGAGACTCAGATATTCTTAAGACAGCTTTCAGGACCCGATATGGCCATTAGGAGTTCCTTGTGATGTCTTTTGGGCTGACCAACACCCTAGCAGCGTTCATGCATCTGATGAACAATGTGTTTCAGCCTTATCTTGACTCGTTCATTATTGTATTTATTGATGATATCCTGGTGTACTCTCATAGCCAGGAGGAGCATGCCCAGTATCTGAGGATCGTGTTGCATCGGTTGAGGGAGGAGAAGCTTTATGTAACATTCTTCAAATATGAGTTTTGGCTCAGTTCGATGGCATTCTTGGGGCACGTAGTGTCCAGTGAGGGTATTCAGGTAGATCCGAAGAAGATAGAGGCAGTTCGGAGTTGGCCCAGACCATCCTCAGCCACAGAGATTCGGAGTTTTCTTGGTTTGGCTGGTTATTACCGTCATTTTGTAGAGGGTTTCTCATCTATCGCATTGCCCTTGACCAAATTGACCCAAAAGGGTGCTCCTTTCAGGTGGTCGGATGAGTGCGAGGAGAGCTTTCAGAAGCTCAAGACTGCTTTGACCACGACTCTAGTTCTAGTTCTACCATCAGCTTCTGGTTCTTACACAGTGCATTGTGATGCTTCTCGGATCGGTATTGGGTGTGTTCTAATGCAGGAAGGTAGAGTGATTGCTTATGCTTCGTGCCAGTTGAAGCCCTATGAAAAGAACTATCCTGTCCATGACCTTGAGTTAGCAGCTATTGTTCATGCCTTGAAGATCTGGCGGCACTATTTGTACGATGTCCATTGTGAGATTTACACTGATCACCGGATTTCGCAGCATATGTTCAAACAAAAGGATCTTAACTTATGTCAGCGGATGTGGTTGGAGCTTCTTAAGGACTATGATATCACTATTTTGTACCATCCCGGGAAGGCTAATGTGGTGGCCGATGCTTTGAGTCGCTAGGCAAAGAGTTTGGGGAGCTTAGCATATCTTCCAGCAGTAGAGAGGCCATTGGCATTGGATTTTCAGGCTTTAGCTAGCCAATTTGTTAGATTGGATGTTTCTGAGCTGAGTCGGGTATTGGCTTATGTGGTCTCTCAGTCTTCTCTTTACGATCGTATTAGGGAGCGTCAATATGATGACCCCCATTTGCTTGTCCTTAAGGACACAGTCCAGCAAAGTGATGCTAAGGAGGTCACTATTGGGGATGATAGTGCATTGAGGATGCAGGGCAGGCTATGTGCACCCAATATAGATGGTTTGCGAGAGTTGATTCTTCAGAAGGCTCATAGCTCACGGTATTCCATTTATCCGGGTGCCGCGAAGATGTATCAGGACTTGATGCAACATTACTGGTGAAGGAGAATGAAGAAGGACATAGTGTAATATGTAGCTCGGTGTCTAAATTGCCAGCAGGTGAAGTATGAGCATCAGCGGCCAGGTGGGTTGCTTTAGAAATTAGAGATTCCGGAGTGGAAATGGGAGCAGATCATTATGGATTTCATTGTTGGGCTTCCACAGACTCAGCGGAAGTTTGATGCAGTTTGGGTTATTGTGGACAGGCTGACCAAGTCAGCTCATTTCATTCCTGTGATGACTACCTATTCTTCCGAGCAGCTGGCTCAAGTGTATATCCGCGAGATCGTCAGGCTTCATGGCGTGCCGGTATCTATCATCTCCGACCGGGATACACAGTTTATATCACGGTTCTGGAGGACCGTACAGCATGAGTTGGGTACTCGAGTGGAGCTGAGCACAACATTTTACCCTCAGATGGACGGATAGTCCGAGCGTACTATTCAGATATTAAAGGATATGCTCCATGCGTGTGTGATAAATTTTGGAGGTTCTTGGGATCAGTTCTTGCCACTAGCGGAGTTTGCCTACAACAACAGTTATCAGTCGAGCATCCCGATGGCACCGTATGAGGCTCTGTATGGTAGGCGGTGTAGGTCTCCAGCGGGTTGGTTTGAGCCGAGCGAGGCTGGATTATTGGGTACAGACTTGGTTCAGGATGCTCTGGAGAAGGTTAAGGTGATTCAGGATAGACTACACATAGCCTTGTCCAGACAGAAGAGTTATGCAGATCGAAAGGTTCACGATGTTGCATTCATGATTGGAGAGCGGTCCTGCTCCGGGTGTCACCTATGAAGGGTGTTATGAGGTTCGGAAAGAAGGGCAAGCTGAGCCTGAGGTTTATCGGCCTATTTGAGGTATTGCGACGTGTTGGGGAGGTTGCCTATGAGCTTTCCTTGCCTCCCAGTCTAGCAGGAGTTCATCCAGTATTCCATATTTCTATGCTCCGGAAGTATCACGGTGATCCGTCTCACGTGTTGGATTTCAGCTCAGTCCAGTTGGACAAGGATTTATCTTATGTTGAGGAGCCGGTGGCGATTTTGGATAGGTAGGATCGAAAGCTGAGGTCGAATAATATTGCTTCTGTGAAGGTTCAGTGGAGGGGTCAGCCGGTCGAGGAGGCGACTTGGGAGACCGAACAAGATATGCACAACAATTATCCTCATCTTTTCACCACTTCTGGTATGTCTCTATACTCGTTCGAGGACGGATGTTTGTTTAAGAGGGGGAGGATGTAACGACCCAGCAGGTCGTTTCGAGAGTTGTAGCCCTATTCCCTTTTTTTGCTCATTTTTGTGCTTCACTGTTATTTTATAACTTATCGGGTTGGTTGGTTCGGGCCCGTAGAGATTTCGAAGTGAATTGAGATACTTAGTCTCATAATTAAAATCTTAAGTTGCAAAAGTCGACCGGATGTCGACTTATGTATAAACAACCTCGGATTAGAATTTTGATGGTTTCGCTAGCTCCGTTGGGTGATTCTGGACTTAGGAGCGTATCCGGATTGTGATTTGGAGGTCGGGAGTAGAATTAGGCTCGAAATGGCGAAAGTCAAATTTTTGGAAAATTTGACCGGGGGTTGACTTTTTGATATCGGGGTCCGATTCTAATTTTGGAAGTTGCAGTAGGTTCGTGGGGTCATTTGTGACTTCTGTGCAATTTGAGGTCAATCGGACGTGATTTTGATAGGTTTCGGCGTCGTTTGTAGAATTTGGAAATTTCAAAGCTCATTAGGCTTGAATCCGTGTATAATTCGTGTTTTTGATGTTGTTTGAGGTGAATTGAGGATTCGACTAAGTTCATATCGTAATTTAGAATTTGTTGGTATGTTTGGTTGAGGTTCCGAGGGCCTCGGGTTGATTTCGGGTGGTCAACGGACTTGGTTTCGAGTTGGTAAAGCAGCTGAAGTATTGCTGCTACTGATGTAACCGCACCTGCGGAGTGGGCACCGTAGGTGCGAGCCTGCAGAAGCGAGAAGAGAGACACAAAAGCACGCTAGGTGGAGAAGGCAATGGTCGCGGGTGCGATGTTCATTCCGCACCTGCAAGGACGCAGATGCGGCGAGAAGGGTACAGGTGCGAAGTTTGAAGGTTTGGCTATTTCCGCAGAAGCGGACAAAGGGCCGCAGAAGCGCCTCTGCAGGTGGGAAACCTAGAGCGCAGGTGCGAGCCCAGTGACTTAAGTGGTTTCCGTCGAAGCGGAGTAATAACCGAATAAGCGGTCCTGCAGGTGCGGATAAGTGGCCGCAGGTGCGAAAAGCCTGGGCAGAATGTTTAAAAACAAGGGTTCGCGATTTTAGTCTCATTTCAACATTTTAAACTCGGACTTGAGCGATTTTGGAGAGGCGTTTCGAGGGGATTTTTGAGGTAAGCTTCTTGTACTCGTTTTTGATCAATAATCTTGTTCCCCATTGTTGTTCCCACATAGATTGTGTGGTGTTGAGGTGACATTTGGGGGTTTGAGGCTTGGGATTTGGAGAGTTAATTTTTGGGAATTGAATGGCCATTTGATGTCGGATTTTGATAAATTTGGTATGGTTAGACTCATGAGTGAATGGGCTTTCGGGTTTTGTGACTTTTGTCGGATTTTGAGACGTGGGCATGGGGCCGGCTTTTGACCAATTTCAGATTTTGGCTTATAATTTCGTATTTTTCTTGTGGAGTTGATTCCTTTAGTCCGTATTGATTGTATTGTACTGCTTGTGGCTAGATTCGAGACGTTTGGAGGCCGATTCGCGAGGCAAAGGCATATTGAAGTAGAGTTTTGCTCGGATTGAGTTAAGTAGAAGTTTTAAATCTGGTCCTGAGGGTATGAAATCCCGGATTTTGGTGTTATATGATTGTTTTGAAGGTGACACACATGCTAGGTGACGGGCGTGTGGGCGTGCACCGTGGGAATTGTGACTTGGTCCATTCCGTGAAACTGAGAAATTGAATAAACTTGTTGTTAACTAAATGCTCTTCATGTGTTATAGAAGTTTAACAATGAATCATGTTAGAGACCATAATTAAGCTATGTGTTGGTACTGTTGAGACCCACAGAGACCTTGTTACATGTTGAATTACCTGCTAAATACTATTTGTACTGAGTCTTAGTTTTATTCGCATATCATATCTCAGTCTCTATTATTCTTGTTGATACATCATATTATTGCTTTTTGGGCTGATTTTCCTGATTTCTGAGAGCCCGAGAGACTAGAGAGATTGCTGATTGAGTGAGGCCGAGGGCCTGATTGTGAGGATATTTATGGGATCGGGCTACACGCCGCAGCATGTTTTCATTGATTTATTGTCATGACCCGAAATTTCCCACCAACGGGACCGTGATGACGCCTAACATTTTACTTGCTAGGCAAGCCAACGTTAGAGAATCATTTACCAATTTCTTATTTCCATTCAGTAATTAACATTAATTAACTACAACGAAATATAACCAATGCGGAATATCATAAATCTGTATTAACTACAACCACCCGGATCTGGAGTCACAATTCATGAGCATTTTAGAATTTACAATAAGTAATAGTTTGAAAGAAATACAACTGTTTGAACGAAAGAAAATAGTAAGACATAAAGGATAGATGGGGACTTCAAGGTCTATGAACACCGACAGATCTACCTTGAGTCTCCGGACAGCGGACTAGTAGCAAATTTTGATCAACCTGACCCGGTATCAAAATCTACACAGAAAGTGCATGGTGCAGCATCAGTACAACCGACCCTATGTACTGGTAAGTGTCGGACCGAATCTCGATGAAGTAGTGACGAGGCTAAGACAAGACACCCACATATAACCTGAACAATATAATCATGCTAAAGGCAACAACAATAAGTAAAACAATAATGCAGAAATAATGGGAGGGGAACATACAGTGGGGGAATACAACATAAAGAGTGAGAATAATGAAAGGACATAATTAAATCGGAAATCCTTAAACGAATTAAGCAATCAAGACAGCAACGAAAACTATACGGCATCACCCTTCGTGCTTTTACTCTCTTCCTCACAATATAAAGAAATTGTGCACGACATCACCCTTCGTGCTTTACACTCTTCCTCAAAATATAATTAAATTATGCACGGCATCAACCTTCGTGATTTACACTCTTCCTCACAATATATATAAATTATGCACGGCATCACCCTTCGTACTTTTACTCTCTTCCTCACAATTCACAGAATCAATAACAACGAATAGAGAGTAGTTTCAGAAGAAATCAATATTTCATAAATGATTACTTTCATAATTTAACATCTCAACCTCGAATCAATATTCATAATTTTATCGACCTTGTGGAATCGGATACAATCCTTCCAACATTTCAACAACAACAATAAGCATGGATAGCTAGATTTAAGACTACAAATTTGCAAGAAATGAAATTTCACTCGCCTGCTATGACTCGACCACAACGTATAGATGCTCGTCACCTCAACTATACGTCGTATTCAACAACAAAACACGTAGCAAATACTCACACAATACCGATTCCCTTAAGCCAAAGTTAGACACAACACTTACCTCGCTCCGAAGGCCACTTAATTCTCAATCACAGCTTTTCCTTTGGAATTCTCCTCCAACCCACTCGTATCTATTCAAAAATGACTCAATAGTATCAAATATTGCTAAAGGAATCAATTACATTGCATAAATCTAGATTTCCTAAATTTTCCCCGGAAAGTCGAAAATTGACCCCGGGCCAGCTTAGTCAAAATCCGAGGTTCGGACTAAAATCCATTCATCCATTCACCCCCGAGCCCGAATATATAATTGGTTGTGGAATCCGACCTCAAATCGAGGTCCAAATTCCCAAATTTCCTAAATCCCTAGTTTCTACCCTAACCCCTAATTCCACCATGAACACTCTAGATTTTTGGTTAAAAATTCAAGAAATGTAATGGGTAATTGAAAGAATATGGTTTAGAATCACTTACCAATACTTTGGGGAAGAAAATAACTCTTGGAAATCACCTCTACCCGTTTGGTTCTTGAAAATATTGAAGAAATGGCTCAAACCCGTGTTTGGAGTATGTTTTAAGCCACTGGACAGGCCTTCATCGCATTCGCGAGAGGCCTGTCGCGATCGCGATGCACAGCGGCCTAAGGCCTTCGCGTTCGCGAGTCTTCCTACGCGTTCGCATAAGGCAACTCCCCCCTAGACTTCGCGTTCGCGACCAAGTGGACGCGTTCGCGTAGAAGAACATGACCAACCCTCCCCCAGGTCCACAAGTGCTTCGCGTTCGCGATGGTCAGGTCGCGTTCGTGAAGGGCAAATCCCCCATTACTTCGCGTTCGCGACCAGGCCTTCGCGTTCGCAAAGAAGAAGTCTCAGCCTCACCAGTTTACTCTCCGCGTTCGCGAGAGGACCTTCGCGAACGCGAAGAAGGATATGCCAGACACCAGAACCTGCAAAAACCAGATTTTTCCCAAGTCCAAAACATCACGTGGCCTATCCGAAACTCACTCGAGCCCTCGGGGCTCCAAACCAAACATGCACACAAGTCTAAAAACATCATACGAACTTGCTCGCGCGATCAAATCGCCAAAATAACACATAGAACTACGAATTTAGCACCAAATCAAATAAAATTCTCAAGAACACTTTAAAATCCATATCTTCTCAACTGGACGTCCGAATCACGTCAAATCAACTCCGTTTCTCACCAAATTTCACAGACAAGTCTTAAATATCATAATGAAACTGTACCCAGCTCCGGAACTAAAATACGAACCCGATACTGACAATGCCAAACATCAATCAATTCTTAAAAACAATTAATTTTCAGACTTTTAATTTTCATCAAAAATTCATAACTCAAGCTAGGGACCTCCAAATTCGATTCCGGGCATACGCCCAGGTACCATAACTCGATACGGACCTACCGGGACCATCAAAATACAGATCCAGGACCGTTTACCAAAAATGTTGACCAAAGTCAACTAAAATTAACTTTTAAGGCAAAAATTCTTATTTTTATTAGTTTTTAACATAAAAGCTTTTCGGAAACCTCCCCGGGCTGCGCACGCAAATCGAAGAGAGAAAAAATGAAAATTTTAAGGCTTAAGAGCGCAGATGTGAGTTCTAAAGCATAAGATGACCTTTTGGGTCATCACAATCTCCACCTCTAAAACAACCGTTCGTCCTCGAACGGACATAGAAAAGTACCTGGGCTGGTGAAAAGGTGGGGGTATCTACTCTGCATATCGGACTCGGACACCCAATTAGCTGCCTCAATAGGCTGACCTCTCCACTGCACTCGAACTGACGAACCTGCCGGTCTAGAATTGCCACCGACTCCTCTTCGTAAGTCAAATCCTTGTCCAACTGGACAAAGCTGAAATCTAACACGTGGGACGGGTCACCATGATATTTCTGGAGCATAGGCACATGGAATACCGGATGAACTAAGGATAACCCTGGAGGCAGCGCAAGTCTATAAGCTACCTCCCACACTCTCTCGAGGATCTCTAATGGCCCGATATACCTAGGGCTCAACTTGCCCTTCTTCCCAAATCTCATAACACCCTTCATGGGCGATACCCGAAGCAATATTCTTTCTTCAACCATGAATGCAATATCACAAACTTTACGGTCAGCATAACTCTTTTGCCTGAACTGAGCTATACGAAGTCGATCCTGTATAATCTTGACCTTGTCCAAGGCCTCCTAACTAAATCTGTACCCAATAACCGAGCCTCCCCCAGCTCGAACCACCCAACTGGCGACCTACACCATCTACCATATAATGCCTCATAGGAAGCCATCTGAATGCTCGATTGGTAGCTGTTATTGTAGGCAAACTCTGCTAACGGCAAAAATCGATCCCAAGAACCTCCAAAGTCAATAACACAGGCGCGAAGCATATCCTCCAAGATCTGAATAGTACGCTCGGACTGCCCGTTTGTCTGAGGATGAAATGTTGTGCTCAACTCAACCCGCGCACCTAACTCACGCTAAACTGCCCTCCAAAAGTGTGAGGTAAACTGCGTACCTCGATCAGAAATGATAGACACGGGCACACTGTGAAGACGGACGATCTCCCGAATATAAATCTCTGCGAACCGCTCCGAGGAATAGGTAACTGCCACATGAATGAAATGCACTGACTTAGTCAGCCTGTCCACAATGACCCAAACTGCATCGAACTTCCTCTGAGTCCGTGGGAGTCCAACAACAAAGTCCATAGTGATACGCTCCCACTTCCACTCAGGAATATCTAACCTTTGGAGTGAACCACCAGGTCTTTGATGCTCACACTTTACCTGCTGGTAATTTAGGCACCGAGCTACATAGGCAACTATATCCTTCTTCATTCGCCTCCACCAATAATGTTGTCTCAAGTCCTGATACATCTTGGCGGTGCCCGGATAAATAGAATACCGGGAACTTTGGGACTCCTCAAGGATCAACTCACGAAGTCCATCCACATTAGGCACACAAATACGACCCTGGATCCTCAAAACTCCGTCATCCCCAACAGTAACCTGCTTGGCACCACCGTGCCGCACTGTGTCTCTAAGGACACTAATGAGGATCGTCATCCTGCCGATCTCTGATGCGCTCAAATAAAGAAGACCGAGAAACTGTACAAGCTAGAACACGATTGGGCTCAGAAACATCTAACCTCACGAACTGGTTGGCCAAGGCCTGAACATCCAATGTAAGCGGTCTCTCACCAACTGGAATATATGCGAGACTACCCATACTGACTGACTTTCTACTCAAAGCATCGGCCACCACATTGGCCTTCTCGGGATGATACAATATAGTGATATCATAGTCTTTCAATAGCTCCAGCCACCTTCTCTGCCTCAAATTGAGTTCCTTCTGCTTGAACAAATACTGCAAGCTCCGATGATTAGTGAATACCTCACATGGCACGCCATAAAGATAGTGCCTCCAAATCTTCAGTGCGTGAACAATGGCTGCCAGCTCTAGATAATGAACATGGTAATTCTTCTCGTGAACCTTCAGCTGCCGTGAAGCATATGCAATAACCTTGCCACCCTGCATCAATACCGCACCCAGACCAATACGAGATGCGTCACAATATACTGTATAAGATCCTGAACCTGTGGGAAACACCAATACCGGTGCCGTAGTCAAAGCAGTCTTGAGCTTCTGGAAGCTCGCTTCACACTCATTTGACCACCTGAACGGGGCACCTTTCTGGGTCAATCTGGTCAACGGGGCTATGGATGAAAACCCCTCTACAAATCGATGGTAATAGCTCGCCAAACCCAGGAAACTACAAATCTTTGTAGCTGATGTGGGTCTAGGCTAGTCCTGAACTGCCTCAATCTTTTTAGGATCCACCTGAATACCCTCTGTTGATACAACGTGACCTAAGAAAGCAACTGAACTCAATCAAAACTCGTATTTTGAGAACTTAGCATATAACTGGCTGTCTTTCAGAGTCTGAAGAACGATCCGAAGGTGCTGCTCATGCTCCTCTTGACTGTGGGTGTAGATCAAGATATCATCAATAAACACAACCACAAAGGAATCCAGGTAGGGTTTCAACACCTGGTTCATCTAATCCATGAATGCTGTTGGGGTATTTGTCAGCCCAAATGACATCACTAGAAACTCATAATGCCCATACCGAGTCCGAAAAGCTTTCTTAGGAACATCGGATGCCTTAATCCTCAACTGATGGTAGCCAGATCTCAAATCAATCTTTGAAAACACCTTGTCACCCTGAAGCTGATCAAATAAATCATCAATCCTCGGCAATGGATATTTTTTCTTGATGGTGGCTTTGTGTAATTTCCGATAATCTATACACATCCTCATCGATCCATCTTTCTTCTTCACAAACAACACAGGTGTATCCCAGGGCGATACACTAGGTCTAATGAAGCCCTTATCAAGAAAATCTTGCAACTGCTCTTTCAATTCTTTCAACTCTGGCGGGGCCATGCGATATGGCGGAATGGAAATAGGCTGAGTGCCGGAGCTAAATCAATGCAGAAATCAATATCCCTGTCGGGTGGCATCCCCGGAGGGTCTGCAGGAAACAACTCTAGAAACTCACGAACAAACGGCATAGAATCTATGGAAGGAACCTACGCACTAGAATCGCGGACATAAGCCAAATAAGCTAGACACCCCTTCTCGACCATATGCCGAGCCTTCACATAAGAGATAACCCTGCTGGCACAATAGCCAAAATTTCCTCTCCACTCAAATCGAGGTAACCCCTGCAAGGCTAAGGTCCCTTTCTTGGCGTGACAACCTAATATAGCATGATAAGGTGACAGCCAATTCATACCCAGTATGACATCAAAATCAACCATGTCGAGAAGTAGAAGATCTACACGAGACTCAAGAATCCCAATAGTGACCACACACGAACGATAAAAATGATCTACAACAGTAACATCTCCCACTGGTGTGGACACATACACAGGAGCACTCAAAGAATCACGGGCACAACCAAATAGGAAGCAAAATAGGATGACACATAGGAGTAAGTAGATCCCGGATCAAATAGAATTGAAGCATCTCTATTGTAACCTGAAATAGTACTTGTGATAACATCGTTTGATGACTCAGCCTAGGCTTGGCTGGGAAACCATAACATCGGGGTTGGGGCCCACCACCCTGAACTATGTCCCCGGGATGGCCTCTAACTGGCTGGTCTCCAACTCTAACGGCCTGACCTCTACCTCTAACAGTCTGGCCTCTACCTCTGGCTGCCTAACCCCTGCCTCTGGCTGGCTGAGCAGGTGGTGCAGCAACTGGTGCCGGAACCATGGCACGAGAACTCTGATGATGTGAGCTACACGTTGCCCAAGGGAAAAATCTAGCAATATGCCTTGAATCACCACAAGTATAACACAACTTCGGCTGCTATGACTGCTGACCCTGAAACTGACCCTGTCGACCTGAATAACCACCCTGATGACTCTGGAGTGGAGGTGCACTAATGGAAGCTGGTGGTGCACTGTAGGCTAGCTGGTCGGAATAATGCATCTGAGGTCCACGACCACCTGAGGCACCGTGAGATGCCTGAAGCACTGAATGAAATGGCCTGGGAGGATGGCCTCTACCAAAAGTACTCCTGCTTCTAGGCGAGGCACCGCTGAACTCACCGGAATGACGAGGTCTCTTGTCAGACCCCTGACCTCCCTTAGTAAGAACCAGTTCAACTCGTCTGGTGATATTAGTAGCTGCCTGAAAAGAAATCTCACTCCACGTCTCCTTAGCCATCTGCAATCTGATAGGCTGAGCTAGTCCATCAATAAACCTCCTCACCCTCTCTCTCTCGGTGGGAAGCAGAAGAATAGCATGACGGGCCAAATCTACAAAACGGGTCTCATACTGAGTAACAGTCATACTGCCCTGCTGGAGACGCTCAAACTAACGGCGACACTCCTCTCTCAATGTGATAAGGCAAAAACTTCTCTATGAAGAGGTGAGAGAACTGGTCCCAAGTAAGAGCAGGCGACCCAGCTGATCTGGTCAACAAGTAATCTCTCCACCATTTCTTGGCGGAACCAGTCATCTGAAATGTAGCGAAATCGACCCTAGTGGTCTCCACTATACCCATGTTCCGTAAAACCTCGTGACAGCTGTCAAGATACTCCTGGGGATCCTCTGAAGGAGCACCGCTGAAGTGAACAGGAAAGAGATTGATAAACCTGTCTAATCTCTATAAGGCCTCAGAAGACATAGCTGGCCCATCTCTGACTTTTGCCACAATAACCGGTTGAACTAATCCGATTGGCTGAGCTGCTGGAGCCTGATACTGGGGAGCTATCTGCTCCGGAGCGGGAGTGGTAGGAGTCTGGGCTCCTCCTCCAGCCTGAGATACTGCTGGTGCCATGGGAAGTGCGCCAATCTGGGCCACACTCTCCATAAGGCCCACCAAACGGACCAAAGCGTCCTGAAGTACCAGGGTAACAATGAACCCCTCCGGAACCTGAGATTGTCCGGTAGGAACAGTCTGGGCTGGAACCTCCTCGTCAAGCTCTATCTGAGGCTCCACTGCTGAGGCTGCTGCTCGGGCCCTAGGCTGAGCCCTACCCCTGCCTCTGCCTCGACCTCTGTCACGTAAAGGAGCTGTCACTGGAGGCTCTGGCTGCTGCTCAGCTGAGGAAGCGGTACGTGTTCTCGCCATCTGCGAGAGAATAAAAGTAGAAGAGTTCAATCAGTATTGAGAAAGCAAAATCACACGACAGAGAAGAAAAGAAGTGAAACTTGTTCCTAAACTTCATAGCCTCTGGAAGATAAGCACAGACATCTCCGTACTGATCCTCCAGACTTTACTAAGCTTGCTCATGAATCGTGAGACCTAGGCAACCTAGTGCTCTGATACCAACTGTCACGACCCATAATTTCCCACCAACGGGACCGTGATGGCGCCTAACATTTCACTTGCTAGGCAAGCCAACGTTAGAGAATCATTTACCAATTTCTTATTTTCTATTTAGTAATTAACATTAATTAACTACAACAAAATATAACCAATGCGGAATATCATAAATCTGTATTAACTACCACCACCCGAATCTGGAGTCGCAATTCACGAGCATTCTAGAATTTACAACAAGTAATAGTCTGAAAGAAATACAACTGTCTGAACGAAAGAAAATAGTAAGACATAAAGGATAGATGGGGACTTCAAAGTCTGTGAACACCGACAGATCTACCTTGAGTCTCTGGACAGCGGACCAGTAGAAAATTTTGATCAACCTGAGCCGGTATCAAAATCTGCACAGAAAGTGCAGGGTGCACCATCAGTACAACCGACCCCATGTACTGGTAAGTGTCGGACCTAACCTCGGTGAAGTAGTGATGAGGCTAAGACAAGACACCCACATATAACCTGAACAGTATAATCATGGTAGAGGCAACAACAATAAGTAAAACAATAATGCAGAAATAATGGGAGGGGAGCATACAGTGGGGGAATACAACATAAAGAGTGAGAATAATGAAAGGACATAATTAAATCGGAAATCCTTAAACTAATTGAGCAATCAAGACAGCAAGGAAAACTGCACGACAGTTTTTACTCTCTTCCTCACAATATAAAGAAATTATGCACGGCATCAACCTTCGTGCTTTACACTCTTCCTCACAATATAATTAAATTATGAACGGCATCACCCTTCATGATTTACACTCTTCCTCACAATATAATTAAATTATACACGGCATCACCCTTCGTGCTTTTACTTTCTTCCTCACAATTCACAGAATCAATAACAACGGATAGAGAGTAGTTTCACAAGAAATCAATATTTCATAAATTATTACTTTCACAATTTAACATCTCAACCTCGAATCAATATTCATAATTTTATCGACCTTGTGGAACCGGATACAATCCTTCCAACATTTCAACAACAACAATAAGCATGGATAGCCAGATTTAAGACTACAAATTTGCAAGAAATGAAATTTCACTCGCATGTTATGACTCGACCACAATGTATAGATGCTCGTCACCTCAACTATACGTCGTATTCAACAACAAAACACGTACCAAATACTCACATAATACCTATTCCCTCAAGTCAAAGTTAGACACAACACTTACCTCGCTCCGAAGGCAACTTAATTCTCAATCATAGCTTTTTTTTTGGAATTCTCCTCCAACCCACTCGTATCTATTCAGAAATGACTCAATAGTATCAAATATTGCTAAAGGAATCAATTACATTGCATAAATCTAGATTTCCTAAATTTTCCCCCAAAAAGTCGAAAATCGACCCCGGGCCCGCTTAGTCAAAACCTGAAGTTCGGACCAAAATCCATTCACCCATTTACCCCCGAGCCCAAATATATAATTGGTTGTGGAATCCGACCTCAAATCGAGGGCTAAATTTCCAAATTCCTGAAATCCCTAGTTTCTACCCTAACCCCTAATTCTACCATGAAAACTCTAGATTTTTAGTTAATAATTCAAGAAATGTAATGGGTAATTGAAAGAAAATGGTTTAGAATCACTTACCAATACTTTGGGGAAGAAAATGACTCTTGGAAATCGCCTCTACCCGTTTGGTTCTTGAAAATGTTGAAGAAATGGCTCAAACCCGTGTTTGGAGTCTGTTTTAAGCCACTGGACAGGCCTTCATCGCGTTCGCGAGAGGCCTGTCGCGATCGCGATGCACAGCGGCCTAAGGCCTTCACCTTCGCGAGTCTTCCTACACGTTTGCATAAGGCAACACCCCCCTAGACTTCGCGTTCGCGACCTAGAGTATGCGTTCACATAGAAGAACATGACCAACCCTCCCCCAGGTCCCCAAGTGCTTCGCGTTCTCGATGGTCAAGTCGTGTTAGCGAAGGGTAAATCCCCCATAACTTTGCGTTCGTGACCAGGCCTTCGCGTTCGCGAAGAAGAAGTCTCGGCCTCACCAGTTTACTCTTCGCATTCGCGAGAGGACCTTCGCGAACGCGAAGAAGGATATGCCAGACACCAGAATCTGCAAAAACCAGATTTTTCCCAAGTCCAAAATATCCCGTGGCCTATCCGAAACTCACCCGAGCCCTCGGGGCTCCAAACCAAACATGCACACAAGTCTAAAAACATCATACAAACTTGCTCGCATGATCAAATCGCCAAAATAACACCTAGAATTACGAATTTAGCATCAAATCAAATGAAATTCTCAAGAACACTTTAAAATCCATATCTTCTCAACTGGACGTCCGAATCACGTCAAATCAACTTTGTTTCTCACTAAATTTCACAGACAAGTCTTACATATCATAATGAAACTGTACCGGGCTCCGGAATCAAAATACGGACCCGATACTGACAATGCCAAACATCGATCAATTCTTAAAAATAATTAATTTTCAGACTTTTAATTTTCATCAAAAATTCATAACTCAAGCTAGGGATCTCCAAATTCGATTCCGGGCATACGCCCAAGTCCCATAACTCGATACGAACCTACCGGGACCGTCAAAATACATATCCGAACCCGTTTACCAAAAATGTTGACCAAAGTCAACTAAAATTAACTTTTAAGGCAAATTTTTTTTATTTTCATTAGTTTTCAACATAAAAACATTTCAAAAACCTGCCCGGGCTGCGCACGTAAATCGAGGAGGGTAAAAATGAGATTTTTAAGGCTTAAGAGCGTAGATTCGAGTTCTAAAGCATAAGATGACCTTTTGGGTCATCACATTTATGCCATGATTTGGCTTGATATAGCGCTTAGGCTGAAGGAGCCCCTCCGGAGTCTGTACACACCCCCAGTAAGCGCAGGTACCTACTGAATACGAGTGTCGAGTGTCGAGTGCCGAATGCTGAGTGACTGTGAGGAATGAGTAATTGTGAGGTTGAAGTGAATGAGAGCACGGAGTGATTGTTGCCATGAGAGGTTGTATATGATTTCATTGTTATTGCACATAGTTGCCATATATCACTGATTTTGGAAAACTTCTGAAGGATACTTTTATATGGTTTTTACTTGAATTTGGCACGAATAAACTGATTTGACTTAATTTGCCGGATTTGAAAGCATGTCTACTTTTCTTGTTGAGACTACTGAAAATGAATTATAATTGTGTAGCTCGTCATTATCTTTCAATTCCTTATTTATTATTGTTACTTACTGAGTTGGTTGTACTCATGCTACACCCTGCACTTCGTGTGCAGATCCAGTAGTTTTTGGACGCGGTGAGTGTTGATATTTCGTGTATCTGACCGTTGGAGATATCGAGGTAGTTTCCTGGTGTTCGCAGTCCTTGTTTCTCCTTCCTTATCCTTTCTTTCATTGTATTTGGATCCAAACTATTACAGTCATTTCATTTCTAGACTGATTATGTATAGATGCTCATGGCTTAGTGACACCCCGATATTGGGAGCTATTTCTGCACTTGTGTTTTGGGTTTTACCCCGTTGTTTATGAATATTTTACCTATTTCAAATATCTTGAATTATTTTTCTATTAAATAGTTGGAGTATTTGGAAATGACGGCTTGCCTTGTACCATCGATAGGCGCCATCACGACAGGTTAGGTTTGGGTCGTGACAATTTTATACTTGAAATATTTTTTACAAATGCTCAAATGCACGCCTACAAAAAATACACACAATTCTGCGGCTAAGCAAAAAAGAAGGAAAAATAACTAATCACCGCCTGGCCCAGCAGCACCACCAGCTTGATCGCCCAGACCATCTCCACCTACCTCTTCACCATCGCCATCGCCAGCGGGATACTCATCCTCGTACCAGGAGTCTGGCTCAATCCGATCCACACCTGCATCCTCGAAGTCGACATGAATCCATTCCTCGTACAAGTCCCTCGGAACATCAGGAAAAGCAGAAGTACAGGAAGAGGACGGTTGTGCCAATATCTGCACCTTCTCGGCCTCAAGAGCAGCAACTCGATCACTAAGGCCCGAAGCCTCTTTTTCCATCTCCCATATCTGCTCATCAAGCCGCTCCTTTCTGAGCCTGGCCGTCTCTATAGCACCCTCCCGCTCAGAACAGAGAACACGGTTCACGATATATAAAGCCTCTGCTTTCCTCGCAGCCGACAACTGCTGCAACTCTGCCTTCTCTAAACCCGTTGCCTTCTCAACGACCTTGCCACTCAGAGCGTTCGCTTTGAGTTGATACTCCTTGTGCTCGGCACGCAATGAGACCACTTGGGCTTGAAGGTCGGCACATTGGGCCTCGACCCCCCCTGCTCACCTCAAGCTCCTCCTCTTTTTCCCTCAATGCCCCCTCGAGAACGCTGCATTTTCCGATGACTTATACCAACTGGTCATCCTTCTCCTTCAGTTCATTTCGGAGAGCCTGGAAGCTGTCGCTCTCGCCGAACCGTCTACAGATATCGCGATGCTTGGCACAGTATTCACGATATTTTTGCTCCATCTTCTAAAAAATAGCCTTACGCCTCTCCTCTCGTCGGGCGCTCTCAATCACCAAAATCACGGTCTGAAAGAAAAAGAAAAAATGAAGAGTAAGAACAAAACTTTGAACACTCCATACAAAAACGAAGAGGGATCGAAAAACTTACCCTAAGAGTGAGGCCGTCTATGCTCTTAGATATAGCGGAATCCTTCTACTTCTCTAGGGTTTTAACCTCCACATTAGAGCAAATGGGACCGATAGAAGAGACCACGTCCTCCGTGTCCACCAGTAAGTCCCGATCCAAAGGGATCTTAATAGTCTGTGTGGTCCCTCCAATCTCACCTCGAGTCGGGTGAATCCTTCCCCCATCATCCTTACCTCCTCGACATCCATGTTAGAGACCGTCTTGTAACCTTCCTCAGCTACGCATTTTCCTTTTAAGTCGCCCCTGAAGAAAGATTCTCGGTCGTTCGTGAAGCCGATGGATCGTCCTGCCGCAAATCGTCAGGGACTCTCGCTGATGGTCCTTCAAATCCCATCATGGTCTCAGGGAGAGATGTACCCTCTTCTGCTTCATACGAGGGCGAAATCACAGGCGGCAACTCGGCGTCACCCCCAAGCTCTATGGTCGCCGTCTCTTAGACGGCGAAATCATCCATCACTGATCTCCTCTTGCGGGGAATCAAGTTATCTCCACTCGGCGTTGAATCCGCTTCATAGTCCTCATCTACTAGATGATAAAGAGGGGAAGTCAGAAGTTCTACTGCAGGTGTGGTCGACAACCGGGCAGACCTAGCCACGGCAGAAGAAGGAATATAAGCGGAGAGTCGGGCGGGATTGGTCGCTGTCATATTGGGAACTAACCCCAAAGAAGTAGCCTTCCTCTTACGAAATGCACGAGGAGGGGCCTTTGATCTATACGATAGTCCTCGGGCTGAAAAAGATAGAATAAAATATTCACTTCCTCTACAAAACTACTATGGGAAAGTGACTGTGAGATCAAAACAATATAGATGAAAATATGTACAGGTGAACTCACCGGTCGCGGAAGGCGCAGGCCCGAACTTCTTGAGAAAGGTCGGCCATCCACGAACCCCACTGTGTGAGGCAGAATCCGGCTGACCCAGTCATGAATGTGCCCGACCAAAGGAGGGGGTATAGTCTCGGTTGCACGAAGAAGGGACAGATTGTCAGACCACGACTCAAACAAGTAAAAAACATGCTTGGGTAAAAAGGAGATACTTACGGGAGTAATTCCAAGTCTCAGGGAATCCGCTCGCGTTGGCCACCATGTCCTCGTTTTTTATGAAAAAGTAGTTGAGCAAAAATTGACAATTTTTCTTATAGTCCATCTTCACCACCAAGCACTTACTTCCTATATGGCGAAGGTGCGGCATCGTCCCCCTATAGAAACTAGGGGCGAAGAGATGCATCAGGTGGCGAACTGTGATCTCGACCCCAGCCAATTCCACGAATTTCATTAACATGCGGATAAACTTGTAGATGTATGGAGAGTTGGGCCGTTTAAACACCGTAATAACGGCAAAAGTTTTCCGCCAGTGGGAGAAAAGGAAAGGAATAGCCGATGTAGAAAGGATACGCATAGAACGCGCAATATCCAGGGCGGTGTATTTGTACCACATCGCGCCCCGCTGAGATCAGATAGATATAGGTAGGAATCTTGAACCTCGCCCAAACTCAACAAGATCGATCTCCTTCATCGTCGACTTCGGGACCTCAGGGTCGTCCTTAGGCATCTTCGAGAAATCGGACTTAGTTTTATCATTATGGGGAACTATTTCCTCCACCGTAGGGAAGTTCTCTTCATTAGCAGCGACAACAATCATATCGGCGTGAGGGGGTATTAGCATCGCCAAAGGGGTAGGATCAGCTGCCATACCAGGAACATGGGATGCCTTAGTCATGTTAATTAGGAGAAGATGCTCAAACAAGGAAATGTAGGAAGCAGCGAGAATCACTAAAACTAGTAAGAAGTTTCAAACAATGGAGGAGGAAGAAGATGCAGAGTTTGCTGCGTACAAGAAATTTCGTAAATGATAAGACGTTACCCACGTACCCCTATTTATAAGGATGTAGGCATCGAAACCAAGAAACTGACCATCATTGCATGATGCTGTAACCGAAGCGGTAGGCTCTCTCAGGAGGCACGCGCAAAATGAAGCAACATCTCGGGAAATTGCGCCATAATGACATCGACCGCCATGACATCACCTTTATTAGCGGGATATGCGACCCCAGAACTTACGGTTCACAATAGGACACGCTGCCTACTCGCCCCTAATCACTACGGCTCGCCCATCTCGTCTAAGCACTTCAATCACGTTACACAGAGTCCGCTCATCAAGGCCTTCTGATGTCGGCCTTAATAAGTGGAGGGACTAACTGTATAAGCCAAAATCTGCCCTAAGTATATTTAGCGTAATTTGGCATTGAGGAAAGAGTTAGTCGAGGTCGCCCAAGATGTAGTAAAGTCATTGGCCGAGGAGCCGACAAGAGTCGTAGTCGAGATGTCAACAATGGTCGAGGTCAAGGTTGACTGTTGACGATAGGAGCTGTAACGGTTAATTTATCAGGATAGGGTATTAAAAAGGAATATTCTAGTGGATATTCTCTGTTTGTACTATTAGGGTTTCTTAGGAAAAATGCTCATATATATAGAAAGAAGAGACAATAATAGGGGCATGTAATATTCATTTGATAAGAACATTTTTGAGAAGAAGATTCTCTCTCTCTTATAACGATACAAAGATTACCTTTTGATAAAGATTCTTGCTCATATTATTCCTCACCTTTCCACCAGATCCGAAGATTGTTCACACGAATCTTGGATTTTTCTGTCACTCATTATTGTCAAGAGAAATATTCGTACAATCCATCCATTATTGGGTGAATCATTCTCCTTATTTACTTAAATGCCATTTATTGTTAGTTATATCTCCATTAATATTTATGCTTTAAGAGTATTTAGCACTTATTGTCATCAATCATTTATGGGATCTGCCCCCATCTCCTGCACGTTTTCGAGATTAGCATCTAGAGTTATTATCCTTAACTAGATTTAACCCATTAATACATAAATTTAATAGTTTAATCAGAAGTTACACTTTTTGGTCAAACAGATGGGACTGGGGATAAGGGCATTGTTGTCCATATATCAACTATTATATGAAGGAAATAACAATGCAAGATTTTTATAGTATAGGATGCATGTTATGTGTTTGACATAGAAATACAAGGGGTGTGTATAAAAATACATGCACGCAACGACTAGTATCCACAAATCTAGCTAGTGTTTGGACATAGATTTGGTGAAAACCTGGAAAAAAAAAGAATTTTTAAAGTTGTATTGAAAAATAATATTTAAAAATTAAAATTGTATTTGGACATGCATTTTACTTGAAAAAAGATTTAAATTTTTTGTATTTAAAAAAAAAAAGTAAAAAAATTCCTGTCCAAACGGGAGCTTAATCAATTAAAAGCTTGCTTCCGGAAGGCAAACTTTGACTAGAATTTTCCTATTAAAAAAGTGGTAGAAGTTTTTTAATTAACTTTCCCATTAAGTTGATCAGCAGAGGCGTATCCAGTGTAGAAGCTATGTGTTCAATTGAACCCATAGCTTTCGCTCCTTCCCTATATTTTTGCTCAAACTATCATTAAATATATACAAATAATAAATTTTGAACTAATTATGTTAGATGAGATGTGATAAAATTACGAATCTGAACCCAAAAAGTTCAAATTCTGGATCCGGATCTATTGATGTGGTTGGACTTGCAAGAATCCTATAATTTAGTCCCGATATTTGTCATTCATTTTGAACACTTTGCTTCACTGAGAGAAAAAGAGGTGAGAAAAGTGAAGGAGATAGCAAAATGTGAATTGCTCTGGATTTGCGGTACCAAAGGTGGTTTCATTGGGTTTTTTTTTTTTCCTTAACGTTGATTTATTAAGTTAAAACTAAGCAATTGTTTGAACGATCTATTTCTAATCTTCGACACTTATCACGGGTTTAGATCCTAGGGGATAGTTTGATTGGGAAATAAGTTATCCCATGATTAATTATTTCGGGATTAGTTATCCTTAGATTAGTTGTTTCACCCTTTCATATGGATAAAAAAATACTACAATTTCGGAATAACTAATCTCGGGATTAGTTATACCACGATTTTATCCCAACCAAATATAAGATAAACGCATCTCAGATTTAATCTCGGGATTAATTATTCCTTATCTCTCGTACCAAACGAACCCTAAGTTTATAAAGTATTTGTACGATAATGTACCCTATTTATTTCAAATCTTCCTTTTTAACATGTTGAAATATTATTGTTTTGAATATGAAAATAGATCCAATAGGTCGCCTGTTAGAACAGCGACACGCTTTTTATTGTTGGTTTTAGGTCGTCTATTAGACCCGCTTTTTATTATATTGTTTTAATAAATTCTCAACTAGGTATGTTAGACCTGCTTTTTATTATATTTTGTTTTTGGGATAATTTCATAAACCCCCACATGTTTTGCTCCATCACACTTATATTGATTTTTTAAATATTACTTTTAATCTATTTAATTATTAATCAAAAAATTATAATATGGCTAATTTACCCTTTTTCATATAAACTTTTTGTTTAATTAATTTTATTAGGATTTATTTATTTGTTGTAGCATGTAACCTTTCTTATTCTGAGAAATTAAAAAAGATTTACCCAAACTAGAAGTCCCTCTTATTTTTTGAATATTTTTTAATTCAAAAACTAGTCTTCGTCATTTGTATTAGGCTTTCTCCTTATGTAGGTACTTAAATTGTACAGTTATATATAATTTTATTTGTGGTAACATTTCAAACTTCAAATGTTAGTTGTTGTAATAGTGAACCATCCAATAAAAAAATTGCTACCAAAATAACTACTGCTTCATTTTAGTGTGGCATATCGAACTTAACACCAGCAGCCTAAAGTTGAGCTGCATTAGTTCGAAGTAAACTGCCAAACTTTAGGCTACTGGTCTTAAGTAAGCTATAATTATGAACTCAAAAAAAAAAAAAAAAAGACAAGTCCAAACAATGAGAAAAGTCTACTCCACGTAGTTCAAAGCTGCAATCACCAAACCCTAAGCTTTAATTAACTTTGAAAAAATCAGCTAATTACACTAATACAAGATACCCATAATACATATTTTGGAATAAGAATATTAATTAACTGCGTTAGAAAATGTAATAGGTTAACAACCTAGCTACATCCAATTAATTACAACATAATACAATAATTACAACATGAAGCTAGTCGAGCTAGATCTATTTCCCTTTATCGCAGCCATGTCATTGATAGGGGTGATATATATTAATGCATATGAAGATGCAAAAGAGATTAATAACACAAAACACCGTGCTTAACACAAAATTAGGTTATTAATTTCTTCCAGATAGAGGGCTACAGGATTCTGAATAAGGGACGGATACACCTAGTCTCAAGCGGTATCAAGTGACACTACTTTGTCGACTTATTTTTATTAAATATGTATGTATATATGCATATATATAGAGAGAGAGAGTAAGCAAAATAAAAACCATGGGTGTAAATACAAAAATGATACAGCTTGACATTATAATAATTTGTTCATTTATTTATTTCTTCAAATAAAATATATAGAAAAATCTGCGTACGTCATTAAATCGTCGTTGAGGTCAGACTGTAACTTCAATTTCAAGTCCTCGATCAATTCGGCTGCACACTCAACAAACCATTTTCTCAAAGCTCTCGTTGAGAGAAAGGTTTGCTGTTGTGCAGCCAAATTGACCATGAGTACTCATCATAGCCACAACTTGAGTTCTTTGTAAATGCTTCAACCTGTGCAAAAATGATAAATTACATATAAGTGAGACGTTAATTAATAAAGGAACATAAAATGGTTCTTTAATTTTACTTAATCAGAAAGCTATATATAAAAGCTCAGATAAATAACACTGGAGAAGTGGAGTTTAAACAATTACTCAGATCTAAACTTCACATCTCTTACCTTTTTTTTTCACCCTCTATACGAAGCAAAAGTCTTTAAACCAAATATTTTTGACGAGTTTTGGGTATAGGGTTTTTTGTAGCCAAATATTTTGACGAGCTTCTAATAGCTTGAACCTTATGTAATCTCATTTCTTTCCTTTGACATGTATTCTTGTTATCTCTCTCTCCTTTTTCATGTATTCTTGTAATCCTACCCACTCAATCGAAATGGGAAATGTTAAATGTTTGATAGGTTCTATGCATCATTGTTATGTTTTGATGATCTAACAAACTTAATGCTAAGAACCAGATAAGGAACCTGTTACACATCCTCAAGTACTTAAGATCAACAAGTCTCAAAGTCGGGGATATAGTTCAACTCTTCAGAGTCAGAGAAACAGCAGAGGGAACAGATGAACATCAGTTCCCTTGGTGACCATACCAGTCAACTCCCCAACAGCTGTAAAGTTATTGTCTGCACACGCAACAGTGCAGCAGTCAACTTCATTGGGAATGCTCATGTACCAAACATGCTTGCATCATTCAAGTGATGTCACCAATGTTATATTAACATTAAGCCAAAGACAAAACATCACTTGAACATTTTTGAAGAATCAATCCAGCTTTCTCTCAAGTCTGTGCATCCATCCAGCAATCGATTCTCAAGTGCTTCAAGAACAAAAAACTACATAATAAGGACCAGTATCCTGCATCGAGTCATCACATGTCCTTAGTTGTGTTGTACCTTTGTTAAAGCTTATTACTTGTAATTCCTATTTAACTTGGTTAGAAGCAATTGTGTAGGAAACTTTTTTTTAATCATAAACTCTGTATTTGTGTCTTGGCTAGGTTTAGTCGAGTTGTAAGTCTTTGTAATAGAGTGTGATGACCCAAAATGTCATCTTTAAATTTAATAAGAAATTATGTGTTCTAAGACCTCAAAAAATACCATTTATCATTCCTCGACATGCGTGCATAGTCCGTGCAATTTTTTGAAAAGTTTTATGTGAAAAATGGATTAAAGTGTGAAATAGAGCTTTAAAACTCAACTAAGTTGACTTTGATCAACATTTTGAGCAACCGGACCCGGATCAGTGTTTTGACAATTCCGACACTTGGGCGTATGCCCGGAATCGAATTTCGAGGTCCCTAGCCCGAGATATGGAATTTTAATGAAACAATTAAAAGATGAAAGCTTAAAGATTTTTAAGAAGTTACTGATGTTGGATTTATTGACACCGGGTCTGTATTTTGGTTTCGGAGCCCGGTATAGGTCCACTATAATATTTATCACTTGTCTGCCAAATTTGGTGAGAATCAGAGTTGATTTGACGAGATTCGGACGTCCGGTTGTAAAAATATAAGTTTTAAAGTTTTCTTAAAAATTCCTTTGATTTGGCGTCCGATTTGTAGTTTTAGGTGTTATTTTGGCGATTTGATCGCGCAAGCAAGTTCGTATGATGTTTTAGGACTTGTGTGCATGTTTGGTTTGGAGCCCCGAGGGCTCAGGTGAGTTTCGGATAGGATACGGGATGATTTTAAACTTAGAAAAATCTGATTTTCTGCAACTTCAGGCTTTTGGTATTTCCTTCATCGCGTTCGCGAATGTACTCTCGCGAACGCGAAGAACAAACTGGGCTAACTGAATTTTCCTTCTTCGCGAACGCGACCAGCTCAACGCGAACGCGAAGCTTTAGAGGCCTGGGGGAGGGGTCAGTCGTCCTTCTACGCGAGCGCGAGCACTGGCACGCGAACGCAAAGGCTAGGAGGAAAAAGCCTTCGCTAACGCGAAGGAGAACTCGCGAACGCGAATGCCACAGGTTACTACTCATCGCGAACGCGACAGGCCCTTCGCGAACGCGAAGAAGGCCTAACGCCTATGACTTAAAACAGAACCAAAATGGGATTTTTTCCATTTTTCACAAACCCTCAATTAGAACTCGGTTTGGGGGCGATTTCAAAGGAGTTTTTCACGATTTCGAACTGGGTAAGTGTTCTTTATCATACAGTGATTGTATTTCATAAATCTAAGTCTATATTCATCATTTATTTCGGATTTAGATGGAAGAAATTGGAATTTTTTATAAAATCTTCCAAAAACGAAAGTTTAAGATTTGAAGGTCCATTTGATATCGGAATTTGATAAATATTTTATGGTTGGACTCGTATCAGAACGGGTATTCGGATTTCATAAGTTTTTTCGAGATTTGAGACGTGGGTCCCACTGTCGAATATTTTAATGAATTTCAGAATTTTAACCGGAAAATTAGTAAATTCATATGGAATTAATTCCTATGATTCGTATTGAGTATATTGAATTGTTTATGAATAGATTTGAAGCTTTTGGAGACAAATTTAAAAGAAAAAGTTGTGGTCGAGTAATTGATTGGAATTCGCAAAGCGAGGTAAGTGTCGTGGTTAACCTTGACTTGAGGGAATAGAACGCTTAAACTATTTGTTATGTGAAATGCATGTGAATGACGTATAGGCGAGGTGACGAGTGTCTATACATCATCAAATTATTTATTTGCATAATTAATTGAAAAATCATAAATCATTTTAAATCATGAATTAATTATTATAATAATTGTTTCTCTTCTATTCTTTGTCAAATATTAATTCTTGAATTCCTGCATTAATTGTTACATGTTATTTGAATTATGTGTCTTAATTGTTATTTGCCATTTAGCATATTAAATATTAAACTGCCTATTTTCTCCCTGATTTGCATAATAATTTGTTATTTGTCATTGTTTGTTTCATAATTAAATCATAATTATTGTATGCTTGTTGTCCTATAATTTTATATTAATTATTGCATTTATTGGGGAAATTTCTTCTATAAGAATTAGTAAATGGATATATTGGAGGATCGGGTTGCACGCCGTATCAAAATTGATTGAAATGGATATATTGGAGGATCGGGTTGCACGCCGCAACAGACTTATTAAAAGTTCATATTGGGGGATCAGGTTGCACACCGCAACAGACTTATTAAAAAGTCCATATTGAAGGATCGGGTTGCACGCCGCAACAGACTTATTAAAAGTCAATAATTGGGGGATCGGATTGCATGCCGCAATAGACTTATTTAAAAGTCAATATATATATTTGATTAAAAATAATTATGTGAGAGAATTGAAAATGAATATATTGTGAGAGCGGGTTGCACGCTACAACAGAATTGAATGTGAATATATTGTGAGAGCGGGTTGCACGCTACAATAGAATTGACGGAAATGATAAATTGGCTATAACTGTTGAATTGGCTTTAATTATTATAAATGAGTTACCTGATTTATTTCTATTAGTGTTGTTGTTACTAATATTGCGTACAAGTAATGTAAGTGACCCGCCTTAGCCTCGTCATTACTTCGTCGAGGTTAGGCTCAGCACTTACCAGTATATGGGGTCGGTTGTACTGATACTGCACTCTGCACTTTTTGTGCAGATTTTGGAATTGGTCCCAATGGCGTACCATAGACTTGTTCGGATTTCAGCTACTCAGAGGAAACTTGAGGTATAACTGCACGACGTTCGCAGTCTGAAGTCCCCGTCTACTTTACTTTAGCTGTGTGTTTGTTTCCAGACAGCTTTATTTTATTCAGACCCTTATTTGTATTATTCTAGAAGCTCGTGCACTTATGACACCAATTCTGGGATAGTATTTAGATACCGTTGTTCTTATGGATTATTCACTATATTTCAGACCTTACTTCCGCATTTGTTTCTTTGTTATTAATAAATTTAAAAATAGTTTTAAAATAGATAATATTATTCTAACGTTAGCTTACCTAGCAAGTGAAATGTTAGGCGCCATCTCGGTCCGAAGGTAGGAATTTCGGGTCGTGACAGTTGGTATCAGAGCACTAGGTTACATAGGTCTCACGAGTCGCGAGCAAGCTTAGTAGAGTCTGAAGGATCGGTACGGAGACGTTTGTACTTATCTCTCAGAGGCTATAAATTTTAGGAATAATATCACTTCTTTCTTATTCTGTCGTGCGAATTTATTCTATCATTGATGATTGAATCATTCTACTCTTACTCTCTCACAGATGGTGAAAACATGTAATACCTCTACCGATGGACAGGGACTAGAGCCCCCGGTGGCAACTATGGCCAGGGGTAGAGGTCGAGGCCGAGGTCGTGCTAGGGGCAGAGGCAGAGGTAGAGGTAGAGCTCAGTCCAGAGCTCGAGCAACTGCATATGTTATAAAACCTCAGGTGGATATTCAGGAGGAAGTTCCAGTTCAGAATGTACCACTTGGACCAGTTCAGGTCCCGGAAGGATTCATAGCCACTCCAGTACTTCAGGACGCTCTAGTCCGTTTCTTAAGTATTATGAGGGCGTGGCCCAGAATGGTACATTTCCAGTGGCACCAGCCATCTCACAGGCTGGGGGAGGAGCAAAAACTTCCACTACTCCCGCTCCGGAGCAGATGGCTCCCCATAATCAGGCTCCAGCAGCCCCGCCAGTTGGGGTAGTTCAGCCAGTTGTTACGGCACAGACCGATGATAGGACCGCCATTGCTTTTGAGTCCTTATTGAGACTGGATAAGTTTACTAAGCTCTTTCCAGTTCACTTAAGTGGTACACCTTCTGAGGACCCACAGGATTATCTTGAACGCTGCCATGAGGTGCTGCGGAACATGGGTATAGTTGAGACCAATGGGGTTGATTTTGCTGTATTTCAGATGACGGGTTCTGCCAAGAGGTGGTGGAGAGATTATACATTGACCCGACCTGTCGGATCACCTGCACTTACCTGGGAGCAGTTCTCTCATCTATTTTTGGAGAAGTTCCTCCCTATCACACTGAGAGAGGAATTCCGCAAGCAATTTGAGCGTCTACAACAGGGCAGTATGATTGTTACTCAGTATGAGTCCCGTTTTGTGGATTTGGCCCGCCATGCTCTCCTTTTACTACCTACGGAGGGAGAGAGAGTGAGGAGGTTTATTGAGGTACTCATTCACCCTATCATACTTCATATGGCCAAGGAGATCGGAAGTGAGATTTATTTTCAGGCGGCTGCTAATGTTGCAAGGAGGATCGAGATGGTTCTTACATAGTAGAGAGGGCAGAGGTCTGATAAGAGGCCTCGTCTGTTTTGTGGTTTCGGTGGTGCCGTGTCTGGAGGCATGGGTAAATTTGGTAGGGGTCATCCTCCCAGACTATTTCATTCAGCACTTCATGCATCTCCCGGTGCTTCAGGGAGTCACGGTCCTATTATGCCTTACTCTAGGCATCCAACATTCAGTACACATTCAGCTCCTATTAGTGCACCACCACTCCAGAGTTACTACAGCGGTTATTTGACCCATTTGGGTCAGCTTCAGCTTCAGCATCCACGGCATCAGGATGAGTGTTATGAGTGTGGAAATATTGGTCACATAAGGAGGTATTGTCCTAGATTGGCGAGTAACAGATCTCGGCAAGATTCTCGTGCCATCATACCGGCACCGATTGCTTCACCTCTTGCTCAACCAGCTAGAGGTAGGGGTCAGGTAGCTAGAGGTGGAGGTCAGGCCATTAGAGATGGAAATCAGACCGTTAGAGGTAGAGGCCAGCCAGTTAGAGGCCGTCTCAGGGACGCAGCTCAGAGTGGTAGGGCCCAACCCCGATTTTATGCTTTTCCAGCTAGGCCTGAGGTCGAGTCATCTGATGCTGTGATCACAGGAATTATTCTAGTTTTCCATAGAGATGCGTCAGTTCTATTTAATGCAGGATCTACTTATTCCTATGTGTCCTCCTATTTTGCTTCATATTTGGTTGTGCCTTGTGATTCTTTGAGTGCTTCTGTGTGTATAACTACACCGGTGGGAGACTCTGTTATAGTAGATCATGTCTATCGTTCGTGTATGGTTACTATTGGTAATCTTGAGACTAGTGTGGATCTTCTACTTCTTGATATGGTAGATTTTGATGTCATCTTGGGTATGGATTAGTTGTCCCCTTATCATGCTATATTGGATTGTCATGCCAAGACAGTGACCCTAGCTATGTCGGGGTTACCTCGATTAGAGTGGAAAGGAACTCCTTGTCATTCTGCCAGCAGGGTTATTTCTTATATGAAAGCTCGGCGTATGGTAGAGAAAGGGTGTCTAGCCTATTTGGCTTATATTTGCGATCACAGTGTGAATGTTCCTTATATGGACTCAGTACCAATTGTTAGTGAATTTCCAGAAATATTTCTTGCAAATTTATCGGGGATGCCACCCGACAGAGATATTGACTTCTGTATTGATTTGGCTCTGGGCACTCAGCCCATTTCCATTCCACCATACCGTATGGCCCCGCCAGAGTTGAAAGAATTGAAAGAGCAGTTACAAGACTTGCTTGATCAAGGATTCATTAGACCTAGTGTCTCGCCCTGGGGTGCACCAGTATTATTTGAAAAGAAGAAAGATGGCTCTATGCGGATGTGTATAGATTATCGGCAGTTGAACAAGGCCACTATAAAAAATAAATATACGCTGCCAAGAATTGATGACTTATTTGATCAGCTTCAGGGTGCCAAGGTATTTTTGAAGATCGATTTGAGGTCTGGTTACCATCAGTTGAAGATTAGGGCATCTGATGTCCCTAAAATAGATTTTCGGACTCGGTATGGGCATTACGAATTCCTAGTGATGTCATTTGGGTTGACAAATGCCCCAGCAACATTTATGGATTTGATGAATCGGGTGTTCAAGCCTTATTTGGATTCTTTTGTGGTTGTATTCATTGATGATATCTTGATTTACTCCAGCAGTCGAGAGGAGCATGAGCAGCATCTTCGAAGTGTGCTTCACACTTTGAAGAAAAATCAGTTATATGCCAAGTTTTCAAAATGTGAGTTTTGGTTAGACTCAGTTGCCTTTTTGGGGCATATTGTATCGGTATAAGGCATAAAGGTGGATCCTAATAAGATTGAGGCTGTTCAGAATTGGCCTAGACCTACTTCAGTTACAGAGATCCGGAGTTTCCTGGGTTTAGCAGGTTATTATCGTCAGTTCGTGGATGAGTTTTCATCTATAGCATTCCCATTGACCAGGCTGACCCAGAAAGGTGTCCCATTCAGATGGTCAGACGAGTATGAGTTGAGTTTTCAGAAACTCAAGACTGCTTTGACTACGGCGCCAGTATTGGTATTACCCACAGGTTCAGGGTCGTATACAGTATATTGTGATGCATCTCACATTGGGCTTGGTGTAGTATTAATACAAGATGTCAGGGTGATTGCATATGCATCGCGGCAGTTGAAGGTTCACGAGAAGAATTATCTTGTTCATGACTTAGAACTGGCAGTCATTGTTCATGCGCTGAAGATTTGGAGGCATTACCTTTACGGTGTCTCGTGTGAGGTATTTACTGATCATCGTAGCCTTCAGTACCTGGTCAAACAAAAAGATCTTAATTCGAGGCAGAGAAGATGGTTGGAGTAGTTGAAAGACTATGATATCACCATTTTGTATCACCCCGGAAAGGTCAATGTGGTGGCCGATACTTTGAGTAGAAAGGCTGTGAGTATGGGCAGTCTTGCGTATATTCCGATTGGTGAGAGGCCATTAGTTGCAGATGTTCAGACTTTGGTTAATCAGTTCGTGAGGTTAGATATTTCAGAACCCAGTAGGGTTCTAGCTTGCACAGTCGCTCGGTCTTCTTTATATGAGCGCATCATAGAGAGGAGTATGATGATCCTCATTTACTTGTCCTTAAGGACATGGTGCAACACGGTGATGGCAAACAGGTTGCTGTGGGGGAAGATGGAGTTCTGCGAATGCAGGGTCGTATTTGTGTGCCTAATGTGGATGGGCTTCATGAATTAATTCTTGAAGAGGCACACAGTTCCAGGTATTCTATTCATCCAGGTACTGCCAAAATGTATCAAGATTTGCGGCAACATTATTGGTGGAGGAGAATGAAAAAGGATATAGTTGCATATGTAGCTCGGTGTTTGAATTGTCAGCAAGTTAAGTACGAGCATCAGAGACCTGGTGGTTTGCTTCAGAAGTTAGAAATTCCTGAATGGAAATGGGAGCGTATCACTATGGTTTTTGTTGTTGGACTCCCATGGACTCAGATAAAATTTAACGCAGTTTGGGTCATCATGGACAGGTTAACCAAATCAGCACATTTCATTCCAGTGGCAGTTACCTATTATTCAGAAAGGTTAGCTGCAATTTACATTCGTGAGATTGTCCGCCTTCACGGTGTGCCTGTGTCTATTATTTCAGATCGAGGTACGCAGTTTATCTCATATTTCTGGAGGGCTCTATATCGTAAGTTAGGCACGCGGGTGGAGTTGAGTACAACATTTCATCCACAGACAGACGGACAGTTAGAGCGCACTATTCAAATATTGGAAGATATGCTTCGCGCTTGTGTTATAGACTTTGGAGATTCTTGGGATCATTTCTTGCCACTTGCGGAGTTTGCTTATAATAATAGCTACCAGTAGAGCATTCAGATGGCTCCATATGAGGCATTATATGGAAGGCGATGTCGTTCGCCATTTGGCTGGTTTGAACCGGGAGAGGCTCGATTATTGGGTACCGATTTGGTACAAGATGCCTTGGATAAGGTCAAGATTATTCAGGATCGACTTCGCACAGCTCAGTCTAGGCAAAAGAGTTATGCCGACCATAAAGTTTGTGATATTGCATTCATGGTTGGAGAAAGAATATTTCTCCGAGTTTCACCTATGAAAGGTGTAATGAGGTTCGGAAAGAAGAGCAAGTTGAGCCCTAGGTATATCGGACCCTTTGAAATTCTTGAAAGGGTGGGTGAAGTAGCCTACAGGCTTGCATTACCACCTAGTTTATCAGCGGTTCATCCGGTGTTCCATGTGTCTATGTTCCGGAAATATCATGGTGATCCGTCCCATGTGTTAGATTTCAGCTCAGTCCAATTGGACAAAGATTTGACTTACGAGGAGGAGCCGGTGGATATTCTATCCCGGCAGGTCCGACAGTTGAGGTCTAAGAGTTATCCTTCAGTTCGGGTGCAATGAAAAGGTCAGCCGGTAGAGGCATCTACCTGGGAGTCTGAGTCAGACATGCGGAGTAAATATCCACACTTATTCACCAGCTCGGGTATTTTTTTTTCTAACTCCGTTCGAGGATGAACGTTTGTTTTAGAGGTGGAGAATGTGATGACCCAAAATGTCATCTTTAAATTTAATAAGAAATTTTATATTCTAAGACCTCGAAAAGCATCAATTATCATTCCTCGACTTGTGTGCGCAGTCCGTATAATTTTCCGAAAAATTTTTATGTGAAAAATAGATTAAAATGTGAAATAGAGCATTAAAACTAAACTAAGTTGACTTTGGTCAAAATTTTAAGCAAACGGACCCGTATCAGTATTTTGACAATTTCGGTAGGTCCGTATCGTAATTTGGGACTTGGGCGTATGCCCGGAATCGAATTCTGAGGTCCCTATCCCGAGATATGGAATTTTGATGAAACAAATTAAAAGATGAAAGCTTAAAGATTTTTAAGAAGTTACTGATGTTGGATTTATTGACACCGGGTCCGTATTTTAGTTTCGGAGCCCGGTATAGGTTCACTATAATATTTATGACTTGTCTGCCGAATTTGGTGAGAATCGGAGTTGATTTGACGAGATTCGGATGTCTGGTTGTAAAAATATAAGTTTTAAAGTTTTCTTAAAAATTCCTTTTCTTTGGCGTCCGATTCGTAGTTCTAGGTGTTATTTTGGCGATTTGATCGCGCGAGCAAGTTCGTATGATATTTTAGGACTTGTGTGCATGTTTGGTTTGGAGCCCCGAGGGCTCGGGTGAGTTTCGGATAGGATACGGGATGATTTTGAACTTAGAAAAATCTGGTTTTCTGCAACTTCAGGCTTTCGGTATTTCCTTCATCGCGTTCGCGAATGTACTCTCGCGAACGCGAAGAGCAAACTGGGGTGGCTGAATTTTCTTTCTTCGTTAACACGAAGATTGGGTCGCGAACGCAAAGCTATGGGGACTTTACCCTTCGCAAACGCGACCAGCTCAATGCGAACGCAAAGATTTAGAGGCCTGGGGGAGGGGTCAGTCGTCCTTCTACGCGAGCGCGAGCACTGGCACGTGAACGCGAAGGCCAGGTGGAAAAAAGCCTTCGCGAATGTGAATGAGGACTCGTGAATGCGAAGGAGGACTCGCGAACGCGAAAGCCACGGGCTGCTACTCATCGCGAATGCGACAAGCCCTTCGCGAACACGAAGAAGGCCCGACGCCTGTGACTTAAAACAGAACTAAAATGGGATTTTTCCCATTTTTCAAAACCCTCAATTAGAACTCGGTTTAGGGGCGATTTCAAAGGAATTTTTCACGATTTCGAACTAGGTAAGTGTTCTTTATCATATAGTGATTGTATTTCATAAATCTTCATAAATCTAAGTCTGTATTCATCATTTATTTCGGATTTAGATGGAAGAAATTAAAATTTTTATAAAATCTTTCAAAAACAAAAATTTAAGATTTGTAGGTCCATTTAACATCAGAATTTGATAAATTTTATATGGTTGGAATCGTATCGGAACAGGTGTTCGGATTTCGTAATTTTTTCCGAGATTTGAGATGTGGGTCCTACTGTCGAATATTTTAATGAATTTCAAATTTTTAACTGGAAAATTAGTAAATTCATATGGAATTAATTCCTATGATTCGTATTGAGTATATTGAATTGTTTATGAATAGATTTGAAGCTTTTGGAGACAAATTTAAAAGGAAAAGCTGTGGTCGAGTGATTGATTGAAATTCGCAAAGCGAGGTAAGTGTCGTGGTTAACCTTGACTTGAGGGAATAGAACCCTTAAACTATTTGTTATGGAAATGCGTGTGAACGACGTATAGGCGAGGTGACGAGTGTCTATACGTCGTCAAATTAATTGTTTGCATAATTAATTGAAAAATCATAAATCATTTTAAATCATGAATTAATTATTATAATAATTGTTTCTCTCCTATTCTTTGTCAAATATTAATTCTTGAATTCCTGCATTAATTGTTACATGTTATTTGAATTATGTGTCTTAATTGTTATTTGACATTTAGCATATTAAATATTAAATTGCCTATTTTCTCCCTGATTTCCATAATAATTTGTTATTTATCATTGTTTATTTCATAATTATTGTATGCTTGTTGTCTTATAATTTTATATTAATTGTTGTATTTATTGGGGAAATTTCTTCTATAAGAATTGGTAAATAGATATATTGGAGGATCGGGTTGCACGCCGTAACAGAATTAATTGAAATGGATATATTGGAGGATCGGTTTGCACGCCGCAACAGACTTATTAAAAGTCCATATTGGTGGATCGGGTTGCACGCCGCAACAGACTTATTAAAAAGTCCATATTGGAGGATCGAGTTGCACGCCGCAACAGACTTATTAAAAGTTAATATTTGGGGGATCGGATTGCACGATGCAATAGACTTATTTAAAAGGCAATATATATATATACACACACATACACACTTGATTAAAAATAATTATATGAGAGGATTGAAAATGAATATATTGTGAGAGCGGGTTGCACGCTGCAACAGAATTAAATGTGAATATATTGTGAGAGCAGGTTGCACGCTGCAACAGAATTGATGGAAATGATAAATTAGTTATGACTGCTGAATTGGCTTCAATTTTTATAAATGAGTTACCTGATTTATTTCTATTATTGTTGTTGTTACTAATATTGCGTACAGGTAATGTAAGTGACCCGCCTTAGCCTCATCACTACTTCGTCAAGGTTAGGCTCAGCACTTACCAGTACATGAGGTCGGTTGTACTGATACTATACTCTGCATTTCTTGTGCAGATTTTGGAGTTGGTCCCAGCGGCGTACCATAGACTTGCTCGGATTTCAGCTACTCAGAGGAGACTTGAGGTATAACTGCACGATGTCCGTAGTTTTGAAGTCCCCGTCTACTTTACTTTAGCTGTATGTTTGTTTCCAGACATCTTTATTTTATTCAGACCCTTATTTGTATTATTCTAGAAGCTCGTGCACTTGTGACACCAATTCTGGGATGGTATTTAGACATCGTTGTTCTTATGGATTATTCACTATATTTCAGACCTTACTTCCGCATTTGTTCCTTTGTTATTAATAAATTTAAAAATTATTTTAAAATGGATAATATTATTCTAACGTTGGCTTGCCTAGCAAGTGAAATATTAGGCGCCATCACGGTCTAAAGGTGTGAATTTCGGGTCGTGACAGTTATTACAAAGTGGCTTGTAATAGAGTTGTTACAAGTTAGTAAGGGATTAAGGAGTTAATTCCTAGGTTACAAGAGGTTGTAATCTAAAGTTTGCTCAGTAGTGAAGTTAAAATCCTACAAGGGTAGGTCGTGATTTTTAATCCCGTGAGCTGAGAATTTTCCACGTAAAATTTTACTGTGTCGTTTACTTACTGCTGTGTGTGTGTTCTGTGGAAACAGATAGAGAACTAAGTTCTCTATATAGTTTGGTGTACTCTTAGTTTCTATCAATGTTATTTATACTATTGTTTGTTAAAAAATATGTATTAAAACCTCGCCTCTAAGTAGTTTTTAAAAACAAACAACTTTTTGGAACCATGATTTTCTATACGTGATTTTTATACTAGTCACTAGATATATGCGTTATTTGTGTATGCCATCAAATTTTTAGTGTTTATTTGGTATTCTTAGTTTAAATTCTCGCTTCAATTATATTGAAGGAAACACATAAAATATCTTGCAATTTCTATATGCTTATTTTCTACTAAATAAGGAACACTCTAATGGTCAATACCATGATATATACATGCTTTGTATGTTCCAAGTATATGTTCTTTGCAGGTCCTATTTGGTACAACATCTATGAAAGTAATAAGTGCTAAATTAAATCTGCACTAATTAAACCTAGTAGTTTCTACTTTTTCAACAGCCCGGTACTCTTTTGCCTTTCAATACATTCTCTTGTACACCAGGAATGTGGATTTTCAAGAAGTAATCCCCCCAATTTATTTGTCCCACATCAATCTCAAAACTCTTTTTCTCCTCTTCTGACATCTCTTCCATTAGTTTTTGCATGTTGCCATTGTGAAACCTTGCGAAAGAAAAGAAATGAGACAAAAGCACAATGTAGTCTAGTTATTTCATTTGTGCTGAAGTATAATCGCAGATCTAGGTCTCATGTTTCATTAAGTCACATAATACCTGTGGCTATATCAAATTGCCTGTTTGTTTTTGCTTGTCTTTAACCTATTGTGATAACAACGTATTTTAGGGTTATGCACCTGACAAAATTGGAAATAGCTAGTAGTCTTCACTTAATGCTATTGTGAAATACTAATTTTTATCTAATTTTGGTAAAGACATGGAATTTGAGGACTCACACATGCTGACGTATGATAGGTCGGCCCCTAGGGCACTATTCGCCTTGGGAGTAGTTCGGCCATCAAGCTATTTTGTGGGATAGATGATTAGACTAGTGATTGATATGATTGTTGTCTACAGGATATGTGACACCCTACAAGTTGACTAGTGTTGCGAGTAATTAATCCGATTTTAAAATTTTAACTTTCCAGTCATTCGCATACTTTTTGAACTACTCACACATAGTTTGATTACTCTAATGCGAAAAAAAATACGGCTTTACTCTAATAATGTGTAAAGTTGAATGACCATTAAATTGATGACTTAACAAGAACTCTTTGCATATTTAAGAGGAGAAATCTTCATACCACCCTTTGTAGAATAGATATGGCTCATAGAGCTTGCTGAACTGCTTCAGGGATTCCACCTTCCTTTTAAAAATCCTTTTAAATTTTATAATTTCTTCTTCAGTTAAATCTTGTAAACCATATTGCCTGAATAATTCCTCACAAATAAAATTTGAGAAGGCTGATATTTTGTCAAAGTATTTCATCCTCTTAACCTCCACTTTATTTCCTTTGGTGTTAATAAAAGGAAATGAATGGAAAAATTCATAGCTATAATCGAAAAGTTGAGAGTATGATAAAGGATTCATAGGCATTGATGCTAAGTGATAGACATTTAGTTCTGGATTTGGCAAATATCCATGCTTTGCAATTGCAGCCATTGTAGCATTTACAACCATATCAATAGGAACCTAAATCAATTAAGAAAAAATAGTCAGATAATACAAATCTAATATATATATATATATATATATATATATATATATATATATATATATATATAATTATTATAGTGAAAAGACTAATGTTCAATTATATTTTTGAAGAGATGATAAAAAGATTTTTTGATCATGGTAAGAAAAGGCCTTACCTAATTATTTACTAATCCCTCTATCCCAATTTATGTGACTAGCTACCTATAAAATTTAAGACTTTTTTTTTTCTTGGAACAATTGTGATTAAAACAAGGTATAGATATTTGTATGGTGATAAATCATCTCATTAGTGGTAAAATCGAAAGTTTAAAATTAAATTATTTTTAAATATAAAAATATGTTATTTATCTTGGGACAGATTAATAAAAAAAGAAAAAATATAACACAAAATGGGACAGAAAAAATATAAATTATCATATTTTGATCCTCTTTTTGCAAAAAATTAATTGCTGGACATCTGTAATGAGTGGCAATATTAAAATTAATACTTATTATATACACTTACCACATCAACTATACAATCAGGATCAGCAAGAACACATGGGAGGTGACCTTTCCCGTAGAAGAAAATTAAAGGCTCAAGTACCCTAATTTGTGCGAGGGAAAGAGAAATATCATGAAAAAATCAGAAATATTATTCCTAGCAAATTATAAATATGGATCTGGCTCCTCTCTATTTCATGTTTTCTCCATTTCTCCATTTAGATTTGTGACACATATTCTACCTTAATATCAATGATATTGATTTAATTAACGAAAATAAGGTTTGAACCGTGATTAAATGATGGATATTTCGATATACACTTCCCCCAACTTTGACATTTCTCACAACCTGGGCGCTAAAAAATTGCGAGAAGTGTACATGAAAATATTGGGGGGAAATCAGAAATAGCCAGATTTATAATTGGTAGTTGAAAATTAGTTTTTTTTTCATGTAAAGATAATATTTGAATAAAAACACTTTTAAAAATTCGAAAATATACCAGCATAATATGCCGGAGTTCGAATTTTTTTTACATATGAGATTCCAACATAATGTGCGGCATTTCCACCATAATATGCTGGAATCGAAATTCATACGCAGGAACTCCATAATTCAGCATATTATACTGGAACATTTCGTATGCTGGAGCTCCATGTGAATATATTTCTTGTCTCCTTTATACACTATTATCATTATCATGAGGTCCATATTACTTTGATTACTTTCTCTTTCTTTACAAATCCATTATCTCATAAAATATTCCGTCAAGTAAGATAGCAAAAGGCAATTGCAACCCTTTTTGTCAAACTTTCCTGACATTGCACCAAAAATATTGAAGTAACAAAAGTAATATCCAAGTTATCTATGACTGTTTGTTAAACCAGGTTCAATTGTTCCTTACTTTTCTTATTACTTTGCATCGTAGAATTTGTTATTTTTTATATTTGTTTGTAAGTATATGCATCATCTTTTTATTTATTTATTATGAATTTTAATATGTCAACAAGAAAATATGAATCCGTGTATTAAAAATGCCAATAAATGAAAGAATTGGAACTTTAATAATACAATCCCAAAAAGGAGCATTTGATAAATTTTACTAAATGCGTTTTTTAATACCGAAAAATTTAGGCCCCTCATTGAAGTTTGGCTTTAGGCTCTAAACATCGTTGAGCCGCCGTGAGAAGGTATATCTTGTTTATCTTTGGTGTTGTTCTTAGCATCTTTTCAATCAAAGCTGCAAAAAATATATTTTGTGTGACATTCGAGCAAGTTGAGGAAAGGGATAAAAGCAAGAATGAGAACTGAATAATTAAGATATTGTACTATTTTAATACAAGAAACGGAATAATTAAGATGGTTTGTGTTTAATTTATCGATATCTAAAGCCAATTAATACAGAACTTAAAATTAATATTTAAATAAATATAGTTTTGTGAAAATGGCCTATTTGATTGACGCTAAAAGCTGTTATTGGTGGTAATGAGGCGGTAATAGATAGTTCCTAGTGGTAAAAAGTCATATTCAAATAAATGTTAAAGTGAAAAATAGCTTAATGACACTTTTTTCCTTTTTAACCTGTTCCAAAAAAGTTACCTTTTCTTATTTAGACACAATATTAATCTTTAAAATTCATCTTTATTCTTAATGAATTGATTTAAAGTCATATAAATATCTATGATTTATTTTTTACCATAAGTTTTAAAAGTCTTTCTTTCTTTCTTAAACTTCACGCCAAGTCAAATACCACCATATAAATTTGGTAGAAGAAAATATGTGATTGTAAAACAGAAAATTACACTTACAGCTTGTTTGGATGGTTGTTACGTATCATTTCATAATGTATCGTATCGTACTGTATCGTTTGATAAATACAATATTTGGATAGATTGCGTCGTTTCTCATCGTTTCATGATATCACACACCAACAATATGAAGAATAAACTTGCAATATTATAAAGAAAAATTATGACACAGGGTAAAATTACTATATAAAAAAGTAGGGTAAATGATAAAATAAAATTATTTAATAATAATGAAGGGTGAGATTGAGATAAAAAGACAAGGTAACGACGCGACCATACCAAATCGGTCGTAACGAATTTAACGATACGATATAATAAAATTTAAGTAACAATCAAAACAAACATCATATTTAAAGTAACAATACGATACAATAGAATGGGTAACAACCATCCACATAAGCTGATAAGAAAACAACCTTTTGCAAGGAATCCAGTGGAACCGACCACTTTGGTCGGTTATTTTCGTGCGAAAATATAATTAAATAGTATAAATCAAATAAAAGACAGTATTAAAATAAAATGTACCAATGGTCTAGTGGTAGAATAGTATCCTGCCACAGTACAGACTCCGGTTCGATTCCCAGATGGTGAATCTTTTTGTTACATAATTAAAATACCGACCAACTTTGGTCAGTTTTTCTTGCAATATTTTTTTTTAATTCAATTGACCGACCAAAATTGGTCGGTAATTTCCGACCAACTTTGGTCGGTATGCCTTTCCGACCACAAAAATATCGTCCACACGTAAATGATCGCGGTTTGGTCGATTTTTTTGGTCGGTTTTACCGGATTTATAGTAGTGACGCAAGCTTCATCTTCTCAAAACAGCTTCTGCTTCAACTCGAAAATACTTTTTTTCCCTTCTAAAAGAGTTGTCAAACACTTTAATTTTGAGGGAAAAAAAATTGGCCAAAAAAATACTTTTAGCCGAAAAGATGCACAGTTAAATAAGCTAAAAATGTTGTATATTGTCGGTCATCTACCGCCGACAGCAATGTACTCTAAATCTTTAATTACCAGCTTAATTGAGGTTTGTTATGAACCCTTTTGCATGTAGCGGTATTCAAAATCGAAGCGAAATCGAAAACCGAATCGTAAAAGTGGCTTAATGGCTTATTGATATCGGGTTATCGGATTAACGGGTGGTGAATTGATTGAAATTTTATTATTAACGGCTTATCGGTTTGGGGGCAGATTATTCAATTTTCTTATCGGATAAACCGTTAATCCGTTAAGAATTTTTATATTTATATATTTTATAATTTTATCCATATGTATATTAAATATCTCTTCCACTTATCCACTATTAGAAACCCTAAAATCTAAATTCCTAATTTCTAATTCCTTCATATCTCAGAACCCAGCCTTCTCGCCTCTCCCTCTGACGTCGCCTCTCACTCTTAGACTCTCTACTCTTTGAAGGTTGAGGCAACAGTCAACACACCAACAACACCACAAAAATAACAACCCAGCGGCTCTCGCCTCCCATTCTCTTCTCTAATCCTTTCCTCGTTTCCTCCATATGTCACCTCTAATTTGAGAAGCCAGTCGTCAGTTACGACCATAGCCATGGCAGTAGACGGTAAGTTTCTTTCTTCTCCTTTACTTTATTGGTTGTGTCTTGTGATACTATTAATATGTTGAAAAAGTTTAATATATCATGTTGTGTCGTTATGGTATCACTGTATCACTGTAACCTTAAGTGTGCTTCATATTTCTCGTTGGGCGTAAATCTTTCTTGAAATTAGTATAAGCATATGTATTTTTACAAACTATTTAGCTATATGAACATGAGTTGAAGTTAGTATACATCAGCAACACCTAGCTGTTAGATCGAGTAGAATTTACGCAGAATGATGGTACCTTTTAAATATGCCTTAGATTGTTTGTATCAGTATGTTGCAAAAATAGGCCTCTGTAATACAGATTCAAATATGTCGATAAATCGCCCGAAAATAGCTAAACTGATACCAATCCGCCATCTCTTATCGGGTGACTAGTGAATTAATACATTTAAAAGCCGATAACCGATAAGCCGAACCGCTAAGAATAAATAACCGTCTGATCAACCCGATAAGCAGCCCTACTTGCATGTGGATGTATCTTGAGAAATCTTGTCATATTAATTTGGTAATTAATAATAGTAAGTTGTTCTCAAATCAGGAGATGGCTCAAATCAGAAGGTGGAAAAACATGATTACAATTGTCATTCGTTTTAGAGGTGCAACCAAAATTTAAACTTTATGGGTTCAGCCTTCAACATTCTTAATATAAAACTCGTTATATTTTTAAAGTTATGGGTTCATATCCATTCGTTGTTACAATTTTAGGAGATTTTTATACATAAATTATGTATCGCGTCAGAAGTTATGGATTCAATTGAACCCATCGAAATTACGCTACATCCGCCCCTCATTCTTTTCTTATAGATGAGTTTCTTACGACTTATTTGGAATACACTTGAAGGAAGAAAGAAAGAACTGTCTCATTTCCTCTTAATAATATCATTCTCTTAGTATTATAAGTAACTTTTGTTAATTACTTTATTCTTGTTATGTTACTTTAATTTTATAATACGTTATTAGCATGAGACTTTAAGCAACTGAGTTTAATTGTTTGCTTTAGCCGTGTCTAATTTTCTCTCCTGAAGAGATGGGGTTTTCTTTCTATTTCAGCAATCACATATTGAATGAGACATTACAGAAAGAAATACATACTCCATTTGTCCCAAAATAAATGAAACAATTCGGATTTTAAGAATTAAACGAATTGTTGTTTGACCATAATTTTTTCATGTCTTTTAAATATTTTAAATTATTAATTATTGTAGACTTATAGTACTTTTATGTATTTTTTAAAAAATATAAATTTTATTTAAAAAAACTTAAATATTCTATTCCGAATTCGCAGCCAAAACGAAGAAACTTGATTCTCAACGAGGGGCCTACTTTTCGGAACCCGACAAAAATTTACAGAATTCGAACACCCATTCCGATACTAGTTCAACCATACAAAAATTATCGAATTCCTACATCGGATCGCCTTTCAAATCTTCATTTTATATTTTTAGAAGATTTTACATTGTTTTCAATTAAATCCACAGATTCATGATGTAAATAAGTATGGAATCATGAAATATAAATGATTTAGGATAAAGAACACTTACCCAGTTCAAACTTGTGTAAATCCCCTCTGAAAATTGCCTAAACCGAGGTTTAAAACTATAAAAATAAACAAAAATGTCGGACTCCGGACTTATACATTCTATCCAGGCAAGTCGCATGTGTGAAATGCGACTTGTCTCATTATTTCCCGGCAAAAATTTGCAGTACCAACCTTCATTAAATCGATCATAAATCTATGTACAAATATTCAAACGATGAATGATTTACCTTTCTGAAAACTAAATCCAAAGGGATACAACTTTCATGTTTTGATCATCTTCAAATTCCTTATAGATTGCAAGATATAAGCTTCCAAAGTCAGCCCTATGCAGCAGAAATTTCTGTGATCCACACTGTTGTAGCCAAAAACCAGCAGTTAAAAATAGCCTAAAAATGGTCTGAAACTCACCCGAGCCACTCGGGACCCCGTTTAATTATATCAACTAGTCCCGTAACATAATACGGACCTACTCGAGATCTCAAATCATGTCAACCAACGTCAAAACTACAAATCACAACTCAATTCGGACTTGTGAATTTATGAGATTTTAAATTCTATAACTCGTGTCGAAACATGTCAAATAAATCCGGAATAACCTCAAATTTTAGAAGTAAGTCCCAAATGATATAACGGAGCTATTCCAATTCTCAGAATCTCAATCCGAGTCTGATATCGATAAAGTCAAATCTACGGTCAAACTTTGGAAATCTTTAACCTTTAAGTTTCTAGTTTTCGTCAAATGGCGGTAATTCCAGCTAGGGACTTCCGAATTTGATTCCGGACATATGCCCAAGTCCCAAATTACGATACGGATCCACCGGGGCTATCAAAATATTAATTCGGTCTGTTTACTAAAAATGTTGACCTAAGTCAACCTAATGAGTTTTAAAGTAGTATTACACATTTCTATCAACTTTTCACATAAAAGTGTTTCGAAAAATATACGGACCACGCACGCAAGTCAAGAAATGCTGAATGGTGCTATTCGAGGTCTCGAAGCACATAATTTAATGTTAAATTTAAAAGATGACCTAACGGGTCATCACATTCTCCACCTCTAAAACAAACGTTCGTTCTCGAACGGAATTAGAAAAGTACCTGGGCTGTGAAAATATATGGATCACTACTCCGCATGTCTGACTCGAACTCCCAGGTAGATGCTTCAACCGGCTGACCTCTCCATTGCACTCGAACTGATGGATAACTTTTGGACCTCAACTGTCGGATCTACCGGACTAGAATAGCTATCGGCTCTTCCTCATAAGTCTAATCTTTGTCCAGTTGGACTAAGCTGAAATCTAATACATGGGACGGATCACCATGATATTTCTGGAGCATAGACACATGGAACACTGGATGAACTGCTGATAAACTATGTGGCAGTGCAAACCTGTAGGCTATTTCACCCACCCTTTCAAGAATTTCAAAGGGTCCGATATACCTAGGGTTCAACTTGCCCTTCTTTTCGAACCTCATTACACCCTTCATAAGTGAAACTCAGAGCAATACTCTCTCTCCAACCATGAATGCAACAACATGAAATTTACGATCGACATAACTCTTTTTCCTAGACTGAGCTGTGCGAAGTCGATCCTGAATAATCTTGACCTTATCCAAGGCATACTGTACCAAATCGATACCCAATAACCGAGCCTCTCCTGGTTCAAACTAGCCAACTAGCGAACGATATCGCCTCCCGTATAATGCTTCATATGGAGCCATTGATAAGTGAGGATTTTGACTACTTATTAGCACTTTTTAGCTTTTGTTTTAGTCTAAAAGTATTTAACTGTGTTCCCTAAACTGATAAAATATGCAGAATTGCAGGAATATTAGAATATAGACTCCCAGAATAAAATCCGACTAAAAAGGAGTAATCAAAATATAAGGCAACAAAAGGCACAAGAACTTGCAAAGTGCAAATCGCAGAATTCCATCTGAGGCCGCAAACAATGAAGAAAAATCAATAGGCTTCCTAGCAAAAAGCAGTCTGCAAAGGAATTGTGCAACCGCAATTGAAGAATTGGAAATCAACTTCATAGGTTGTGCAATTTTCCAAAGTCCAAGTCCCTCAAGATTGCGGACTGCACAGGAATTATGCGGCTACAAAAGAAATGTCGTGCGGCCTCAAAGCGGACCACAGAAGACCAAGTTGCGGTCGGAGTTATAAATCTACGGACCACAGAAAGACTGCCTCGCAGCTACAGATCAGAATTGTGCGGCCGCAGATCTCCAGTTCTTGACAAGTTCCTCTTTAGGGGAATTTTTGTCCGAAATTGTCAGCTTTGTATAAATAGAAGAGTTTCACGAAATTAGGTCAACTTTTGACATCAGCAACTACAGTTTCCGTTTCTTTTAGTAGCTAGAGTTTTACTAGGGTTGTGACCCAACCCTAGTGTATAAACCTTATGGGTGTTTAATTTAATGCTTCTTTATGGTTGGGTGTTTATTATTTAGCCTTGTTCATGATTTAATTTGTGGAATTAATGGTTGCAAATATTAGTTCATGCCTTTTTTACTTAGTCTGTACTTGAGAAAGAGAGACTTAGTCTAGGAAAATTTGGCTAACAAGAAATTGGATCAATCGAGAGATTGATAATCCCAATTAAATGGTTCAACCTAGAGATAGTAATAACCCGACTTGAGCTTTTATCAAACGTTTTGTGCAATACCCATTTGGATTAGAAAAAGGCAAATTGGGCAAAATCACTCTCTGACCGAGAGGTATTGAGTGAGTAATTGAGAGTTGATAGCTATAATACACCACGATCAACAAAATAAGAATTAAGGTATATATCCCATTAGGCAAACATCTAGGTGATGCTCATAGCCCTAGGCATATTACAAAACTTGAAAAACAACAAAAACAATTTCTTAATTTCATTTCTTAACTTTGCATTCTTAGTTTAAAATAGACATAGAAACAACCCCAATTTGTGGAAGTGTAAATTGGGGTAGTTCAAACTCACATACTACAATATATACTCCTAACTCCCATATATAGCTCCCTGTAAAAATCGACCCCGACTGTTGTTGGGTACTACTATTGCAATCGACCATTTCATATCTTTGATTTGAGGTATGAATTGGACGAGATCAATTTATGGCGTCATTGCCGGGGAGTTAAAAACGGTGTTAACTATATATTTAGGTGTGTTTTTAGAATATCTTATTTTCCTTCCTTGTTACTAACGTGTTGAGAAATTGTAGGTGCAATCATGGCAAACAATGAGCTCGGAAATATAGCTTTGTGGGGTGTGGATATTGAGGATGATCAAATGGATGAGGTACCTCTTGAACCTCAAGCCAATAGACGAGGCCGAGTGCCTCATAACAATGTGCCCGCTCCACCCCCACCTCCACTATGAGCGGCTCCACACTAGGTGTTGTCGAATGAAGGGTATGCAAGTACTATAGTCCCTCCCCGTATTAGGGCGGGAAATTTTCAAATAACCAACGTAATGCTCAATTTTCTCGAGCAATGGGAGTTCTTCACTGGTGTACCGGGTCAAAATGCATACAAACACTTGAAGGGGTTCGTAGATACGTGTTGGGGGAGTAAACAAACATATATCTTCGAGGATACTTTGCGGCTAATGATTTTCCCCTTTCTCTCTACGGGGGAAAGCTTTAGATTGGTTGTAACATTTTCAAAATCATTTCATTCATACTTGGGATAAAGTGGCGGAGAAATTTATTTCTAAGTACTTATCTCCCGGGCACATGGCTATACTTTGGGATGAAATTTTAGAATTCAAGCAAAAGCCCAATGAACCACTACACGAGATATGGGAACGATATAGAACAATGGTGAAAGAGTGTCCCAACAACGATATGATGGAAAACATGATTCAACAAACTTTCTATCGGGGAATCAGTACAACCACCCAATGTGTAGTGAATCAACTTGCCGGTGGGAACTTCATGACTACGCCTTTTGCCGAGGTGTGTGATATTTTGGATGAGATGATAGATACTACATCGGCGTGGCAATCCCTGGCTAATGTTCGGTCACGACCCAAACCGATGGGCCGCGACGGGCACCCGGTATCTTACCCAACCGAGTACCAATATAACATATCTTTTCGTATCATACTAATATAGATAACTGATCCGGAGAGGCTGCCGTGAGATAAGTAGAATACAACATATAATACCAACTTATACATAATATATACGGGCCTATAAGACCAAAATAACCACTCGTACACTGAACATAGGACGACAAGGCCATACAATCTTTTACGTACATGACATCTGTCTACAAGCCTCTAAGAATACATAATTGTCATAAAGGTTGGGACAGAGCCCCGCCATACCAAACAATACACGTCTAAATTATACCGACCAAATAAGCAACTCCGGAGCAAATGGAGCGCACCGACACCTTCCGCTAAGCTGATAGCCTACTTGGAGGACTCTTAACCTGTCTAAAGAGACCAGCGGGCATGAAACGCAGCATCCCTAGGAAAAAGGAACGTCAGTACAAATAATGTACCGAGTATGTAAGGAATGAAAATCAGTAAATAATAGATATGAGAAAAACATGGAGTAAAAGACTCGACATGTATGTCTGAATAACTCTATGAATCGTTAATATTTACAATGCCATGCATATGCATATAAATGTCATACCATGCATAGGTATATGTGTTCATAACATCATCAAGCCTCTGAGGGCATCCCATCATATCATCTCGGCCGCTGTGGAAAAATTATCAACGTATACCAGCTGATCAGGTGGTGGTGCGTATATAACGCCATAACCTTTTCTCATATCCCATATACATATAATATACGTGTATATAACGCCTTCTTGTCATGGGTCAATGTATATGTATACATGAATGAAATGCCTAAGAAGTACGTTAATAAGATTTCTCAAAATGTTATAAGATCACTATACCTTTGATTAATATCATGAAATAAACTTTATCAAATTGAGTATTTTTCTGAGACCCGTGAACAGATGATAGAATAATAAGACACATAGGGAATCAAGAATATAGACATCCCTAGTATTTCTATGAATAGAGTCATTTATGAAAGTTGTGTATTTTCTCGTTTCGTTTGTGTCGTACGGATCATGCCAAAAGAGAGAAGGGATAGACTTAACATACCTGGAGTAGGCAAAAATCCGTATGATATTCTTGAGAAAGATTGTACCGTACTCCCTTAGAATCGCAAAAATCCCATTGCTATTATAATATGAAATCTCGTATGAATTTGTTGAAGAAAATTAGGTTACCAGAATGATACCTCTCTTTGTATGATACATCTCTTTACTAGAATGTTGAAATGTTGAAGCAAATCATTAAGTAGTCACGTTTATATGAATTGAAAATAAGTAGATACCTCTCTTTAATGAAGTAAATAGATCTTTAAATGTTATGAGCTCCATCCGTTTGCCTTCAATCCATACAAAATTGCAAATCTCTTCAAAGTGCAAATGTATCATATGTATTTTAATGAATTATGTTGAAGTCTTTATTAAAGAGAGTGGCACCCACTCTTTGTATGAATAAGCCACAAGTCATCTTAATTATGCCACCTTTCTTTGTGAGTTAAGACTCACTATCATAACCTCTTTGGGCTGCCACGTATTAGCTCATCCATTATTACCTTGTAGACAAAGTGGATTAGACAAGTATTAAATCCTTAGGTGTGGACCCCACTTTGATTTTGCTTGAAGCTTTTTCTTAAGAAATGAACAATTGATAACGTTGCTATTGCAAAGTTTATCCTTGCTGAAGATTTCCATTATTACCTTGTAGACAAAGTGAATTAGAGAAGTATTAAATCCTTAGGTGTGGACTCCACTTTGATAAGATGACTAAGCCAAGAGCTCCTCCAAAATGTGCCACCTTGTCTTGTGAGTTAAAGACTCATTATTATGGCCTCTTTGGACAGCCACGTAGGGGGGGGGGAGGGTTGTTTAAATTTATCGAGTTTATCCAAAATAATTCACCCTTTTTCTTAATTAATTTATTAATTCCCCACTAATTCAATAATTAACCACTTATCCATATAATTAAGAATTATCTCAAATTACTTAAAATATTGCACATTTTTAGTACACCTTATACACCTCTCTATCATGGTCATGTGGTACTTTGTATGATACTAGTCCATAATTACCGGGTATTATAGCTTAGACCGTATTTTGTCCCAAAATGTCAAATTTTGACGAAATTTATTTTCTTTGATTTTCTTTCCCTCTCACCTTCACGAATTTACTCATCGCTTGTTTGAAATAGCATAATACTTATAATCCCAAAATAATCTCATTCCCAAACTTACGTCGATTAACTTACAACGAAACTTTAACGTACGAAAATGCGGGATGTAATATCTCATTTTCGAGCTTCCATCAATTTATTTATGGCGTACTTTCACGTATGAAAATATGGGGTGTAACATGTTCGACAAGGTGATCCCAATGTTATTCATCTTCACAAAGAATTGCATGACCATGGGCAAGCCATAGCCGAATTGACCACCACCATGAACCAATTGGCAAATGCTCAACTTCAACAAGTGCAAAACCCGAGGAAAGTCAATGCAATGGAGGGAGTAAACATAATGGTGAACAATCGGAGAACAAAGGGTCCGTAAGTGCAGCAAAGAGTGGAAAATGTTGTGCAAGAAGATAGTGGGTTTGAGCAAGATGATTGCTACAATAACCAAGAAGAAGAGGTCCAATATGTGAACAACTTTCAAGGGCAAAGAAACAACTTCCAAGGCTCAAGCCAACAACAATGGAGACCTCAAAACAATCAAGGCTATTGGAATTCTAATAACCAAGATAATTGGAGTGGTGGAGACAATCAAGGGAATTGACATAACAACAACAATCAAGGAAATTGAAATGGCAATAATCAAGGTAATTGGGGAGGTAACAATCAAGGTGGATGGAACCCAAATCTCTCAAGCTTTAAATTCTTGTCCTAAGGGGGTACTACAAAGTGACACGGTGGTGAATCCAATGGGTGGGAACAACACGGGGCATGCCATGGCTATTACTACAAGAAGTGGAAGAGGTGGGAATGCACCCACCTCAAGTCAAAGGCAACTTGTGGATGGTGAGCAAGTGGTAGAAGAAGAAGAGATCCCGAACAATGTGGTGCAAGAAAATTATGAAGTACAGATTGATATTGATGACAATGTGGGAGAGACTCAAGAGGAAGTGAACCCGTCTAGGGATGATGTTATTGACATACCGGAACCGGTAGTACAAAAGGCTAAGGCACCATTACCTAAACCTCCTCCTCCATAACCTCAAAGGATCTCCAAGCAAAATTCAAAACTTTCATTGACATGATGAAGAGACTCTCAATAAATGTACCATTAGTTGAAGCCTTGGAGCAAATGCCCGATTATGTAAAGTTTATGAAGAATTTGTTGACAAAGAAGCGGTCGATGAATTTTGAAACTATCAAAGCTACGCATCAAGTTAGTGCAATTGTGCATTCGATGGATCCTAAATGAGAAGATCCCGGTGCTTTCACAATCCTTTGTACCATTGGAAGTGTCGAGTTTGCTAAAGCTCTTTGTGATTTTAGGGCGAGTATCAATTTGATGCACTATTCGATTTTCAAGACATTGGGAATTAGGCAACCAAGACCCGCATCTATGAGATTACAAATGGTTGATCGTACCATGAAGAGACCGATAGGAGTGATTGAAGATGTATTGGTTCGTATTGATAAGTTCATTCTTCCGACGGATTTTGTTATTCTTGATTGTGAAGTGGACTTTGAGGTGCCGATTATTCTTGAAAGACCCTCCTTGCTACGGTAAAGGCTCTTGTTGATGTGGAAGCCGGAGAACTAATTTTCTGGGTGGGTGATGAAAAGGTGGTGTTCCACGTGTGCAAATCTATGCGGCAACCAAATAGCAATAAAGTATGTTCTTTCGTAGATTTGGTGACTGACGTGATTATTGACGATACAAGTGCTACAATTAATGTAGGTGATATGTTGGAGGCCATCTTGCTCAACTTTGATGATAACGAGATGGATGGCTTCATGGAATGTGTGAATTCTTCGCAAGGAATAGAGTCGTACAACTATGCGCCCTGGAAACTTTCCTTGTATCTTGAAAATAGGAAAACTCCTCCTACAAAACCTTCAATTGAAGTGCCTCCTACCTTGGAGTTGAAGCCATTGCCTCCACATCTTCGGTATGAATTTCTTGGTCCTTGTTCGACTCTATCGGTTATTCTTTCCTCTTGTTTGACTGATGTGCAGGTTGACTCTACATTGGCGGTGCTCCACAAGAGGTAGAAGGCTATTGGGTGGACTTTGGCGGATATTCGGAGAATAAGTCCTGCATTTTTCATGCACAAGATTAACTTGGAGGATGATGTCAAACCATCTATTGAACATCAAAGGATACTCAATGAAGCTATGCAAGACGTGGTCAAAAAGGAGATTATCAAGTGGTTGGATGTCGGGGTTGTCTAACCTATTTTCGATAGTTCGCGGACTTCTTTGGTGCAATGTGTCCCAAAGAAGGGGGCATGATGGTGGTCACCAATGACAAGAATGAGTTGATTCACACAAGAACGGTGTTCGGGTGGAGAGTGTGTATGGACTATCGCAAGCTAAACAAAGTCACGAGGAAGGATCATTTTTCACTTCCCTTCCTTGACCAAATGCTTGATAGGTTAGACGTTCATGCTTTCTATTTATTTCTAGATGGATATTCGGGTTACAACCAAATCCTTATTGCTCCAGAAGATCAAGAGAAAACAACTTTCACATGTCCCTATGGTACTTTCGCTTTAAGAGGATGCCATTTGGATTATGTAATGCACCAATGACTTTTCAAAGGTGTATGATAGCGATCTTTACGGATATGATCGAGGACTACCTTTAAGTCTTCATGGATGACTTCTCAGTGGTCGGGGATTACTTTGATGATTTCTTACAAATTTGGATTAAGTATTGGCAAGGTGTGAGGAAACAAACTTGGTGCTAAATTGGGAGAAATGTCATTTCATGGTCGAGGAAGGCATTGTCCTTGGCCAAAAAATTTCAAAAAAGGCATAATAGTCAACAAAGCAAAGATTGAGGTGATTTCTAAACTTCCACCTCCAACTTTAGTTAAAGGAGTACGAAGTTTCTTAGGTCACGCGGGGTTTTACCAGCGTTTCATCAAGGATTTTTCTAAAGTGGTGAACCCGTTGTGCAAGCTCTTAGAGAAAGATGCTAAGTTTTACTTCAATGATGATTGCATGAGAGTATTTGAATTGCTAAATTTCAAGTTGACAACCACTCCCATTATCACCGCTCCTAATTGGAGTATCCCTTTTGAGCTCATGTGCGATGCTAGTGATGTAGCGATTGGAGCAGTTTTGGGGAAGCGCGTCAACAAGATTTTTCATCTGGTCTACTATGCTAGTAAGACTATGAATGATGCCCAAGTCAACTATACCATTACGGATAAAGATATCCTTTCCATTGTGTTTGTAATTGAGAAGTTACGCCCGTACTTGATGGGTGCAAAGGTTATTGTTCATACGGATCATGCGGCACTTAGCTATCTTATGAGCAAGAAATATTCCAAAGCTCGGTTTATGAGATGGGTGCTATTGTTTCAAGAGTTTGATATTGACATCCAAGATCGAAAAGGGAGTGAAAATCAAATAGCGGATCACTTGTCTCATTTGGAGGAGGATGGGAGGCCGCATGATGGCCTTGAAATCAATGGCTCCTTCCCCGATGAGAAACTCTTGGCTATTTCAATGAAGGAGGTGCCATGGTTTGCGGATCTAGCACATTTCCTTGTGTGTGGAATCATCCCGGATGAGTTCTCTTCAAGTCAAAGGAAGAATCTCAAATGGTATTGTCAAGATTACTATTGGGACGAGTCATACCTTTTCCGGATTTGCACTAACAGGGTAATTAGAAGATGTGTACCGGACGAAGAGCAAAGTGAAATTCTTGAGGCTTTCCATTCTTCACCTTATGGTGGTCACCATGGCAGAGCAAGAACGACGGTCAAAGTGCTAAGTTGCGATTTCTTTTGGCCCAGTATTTACAAAGATGCAAGTGATGTGGTGAAAAGATGTGATGAATGTCAACGGGCCGGTGGAATCTCGAAGAAGAATAAAATGCCTCTCATTACCATTTTGGAGATTTATATCTTTGATGTGTAGGGCACTGACATCGTGGATCCTTTTGTGAGTTCTTGTGGAAACACCTACATCTTAGTCACAGTTGATTATGTGTCTAAATGGGTTGAGGATATTTATCTACCCAACAATGAAGTGAGAAGTGTGGTGGCATTCTTGAAGAATAATATTTTCACAAGATTTGGTACTCCGTGGGCTATCATAAGCGATGGGGGGTCGCATTTTTGCAACAAGTTTTTTGACACTTTGCTTGGAAAGTATGGTGTCACTCATAAAGTCATGACTCCCTATCATCCACAAGTTTGGTCAAGTGGAAGTCTCCAACCGGGAAATAAAGAATATCTTGTCCAAAATAGTGAATGCTAACCGGACGGATTGGTCAAAGAAGCTTGATGATGCATTATGGGCTTACCGTACTGCTTTCAAAACTCCTATCGGAATGTCTCCATACCGGCTGGTGTTCGGCAAAGCTTGTCACCTTCCGGTGAAACTTGAGCACAAAGCCATGTGGGCTTTGAAGAAATTGAATCTTGATTGGGATGTAGCTGCTAACTTGTGGGTTGTACATTTGAATGAGTTGGATGAGTTCCGGTACCATGCATACACAAGTTCGTCCTTATACAAAGAGGAGATGAAATATATTCATGAAAAGTACATTTGGAAAAAATAATTCAAAGAGGGTGATCTTGTGTTGTTGTTCAACTCACGGTTGAGGATGTTTCCCGGGAAGTAAAAGTCTAAATGGAGTGGCCCGTTTGAAGTCGTGGGTGTGATACCCTTTTGTGCATTGGACTTGAAGAACAAAAATGATAAGGTATTTTGATTCAATGGTCATCGGGTGAAGCACTATATGGGAAGGTTGGTGACGTCCACGTTGTGGCGGTGATTCATTTCAAATGATGGTAATCTACATCGTGCCGCGACGTTAAATCAGGCAATGCTTGGGAGGCAACCCATGTTTTTTTTCTTTTTCTTTTCTTCTTTTATAGTTAGGTGTTATTTTTGTACAAATTGGATTTGAAGTTTGTTGCAGGGTTGAGTGTGCTTTACAGGAAATATGTCTAGAAATTTGGAGTGTGGAAAGAATTGCGGACCGCTTCCACTTATGGTTGCGGAAGCAAAAGGACCTCTGTGGTCGCAGAATTACATTGCTGACCGCACAAATTGAAGGAGGAAAATGACAACTCTATGAAGTTGGTTTGTCAGAGAAAAGGCCAAATTGCGGCCGCAAGACAATATCTGTGGCCGCAGAATTACATTGTGGACCGCACAAATTGAAGGGGGGAAATGACAACTCTATGAAGTTGGTTTGTCAGAGAAAAGGCCAAATTGCGGCCGCAAGACAATATCTATGGTCCGCAACAAATTCTGCGGCCGCACAGCAAATTTTGCGAACCGCAACACAAAGGGCTTCTGAGCCCCCAGGTAACAGAGTGCGGACCGCAATGGGAATTCTGCAGCCGCACTCAACTCTCTTTCCCTCAGTCAGAACCTTCTAGTATAAATAGAGGGCTTAGGGTTACTGTTACTTTTTTCCCTATCTGAGCATTCACAAGTCTAAAATATAGAAACCATCTGGTAAATCATCTGCCACACACACTTAACATATGTGATCACTTATTTGCACTACTTCATATCTGTTATGCCTCAATTACTTGTAGAATTTTTCAATTTTTAGTTTAATTTACAAATTATATAACCATGTGGGGTTAAAACTGTAGTGGGTAAACTAGTACTTGCTCTATAGGGAATGTGTAAATAGGTTTTCATGATTATACACTGCCACCATGTCAAATTTGTACAAAAATTGCAAACCTTAGAACTCTGGTCGTAATTAATTTGAAATCTACGGCCGCACAAGAAATTATGCGATAAGAAAATGTTGAAATTAGGGTACTTTAATCAAGCATGATTCTGCGTCCGCAATGAAAAATGTGCGGACCGCAGAAATCCCATTGTTGCTGGAGAACAACTATTTATATGTTATCATAGAGTTGTCAATTTGATGACTCACATGTGCGGCCGCAATAGAAAATGTACGGACCGTAGAAAACTGATTGCAGCCACAAAATAGCTCATTCTATGTTATCAGAGAGTTGGCACATTGGTGGTGTCTGAGTTGCGGTTGTAATGACAATTGTGCAGACCGCAATCCAGTTCTGCGGCTGCAATGATAAATTGTGCAGTTCGCAATGCCCATTCTGCGACCGCAAATAGAATTCTGCGGACCTCACGCCCCTACCCTGCAAGCATGTTTTACACTTGTTGTTCACTGTCTCTCTGGTGTGTTATTGTATGTTTTCACTTGAATTATAACTGACACATGTGCTTTCTTGGTACAGAAAATGGTTAGATCTCGAGGCAGAGGTGATACTTCAAAGGGGAGGGGTGAACCTTCCAGGGGTCGAGGCAGGAGTGCTTTACCCCTAGCCCTCCAAAAGATAATCACATAGAAGGCTACAGCTGGACGAGGGAGAAATGTAGAGCCCTCCGAATCCAATTCTTATGTCCCATCTAGGGAAGTATCGGAGGGCAACTCGGTTCAAGAGAAGTCGGATGTCCCATCAAAGACACCAGGAATGTATCAACTCTGGGATGAGCCTTCCATATCTCACAGTACTTCTGAGGATTCGGAAAGTGCTAGTCAGGCTTCCGAGCCCTCTTTTCCACCTGTCCCTTAGGAACCAGCGACTATAGTTGATGACATCCTTGATGATGGCAGAAGGGGGAGATGCTACGGTTCCCACCCTTAAGCGGTCGAAGAAGAAAGAGATCTGGGAGGATAGATTCATCAGTTTGGCTGCCTTCTTTAGTTTTCGTGAGTGGTGGCCAGTGATATCGCTCACTCTTGAGTGTCAGTTCCAATTGAAAGATCTCGAAAAGTATAATTTGGCAGTCTTGAGGTAGTTACAAAAGCGGAAGGGGTGGATATGGTTTACCCAGAGCGTAGTGGACACGAAGGAATACCTTGTCCGGGAGTTCTATGCCAATGTGGCGCATATCAAGAAAGGGACCAAGGTACCTAAAATGAGGAACCTAAAGGTGCATTTTGACCAGCACACATTGAACACCTACTTGGGGTTTGATGATGTTGAACCCACACAGTATTTGAAAAAGTTTACAATGGGGGATGTAGCTCGCCCGTGGCTAGTTGAGATCCTGGCAGCTCCTGGGCCACCACCACCATGGATTACAGCAGGGGTGTCTATTCACAGAAATACCCTGAGCTTCGAGGCAAATGGGTGGCAGACCTTTGTATGCAGCCGACTGGACCTGTGTCAGAATGAGACATACCTTCCTATCCCGTAGGCAATTCTAGTCGTCTCCATCATGGCCGGATATCCAATCAATGTGGGTGTCGTAATGTTGGCCAACATATTTATGGTTGCTAGGCAAGCTGATACCTCGTACCCGTATCCTAAGACCATTACTAAGTATCTTACAGATGTACAGGTGGAGCCACAAGATTTTGATACGAAGGTGCGGGAAAGGAAGCCCTTCTCATGGTATTCGTTGATGGATGTACACAACCCTAAGAAAAAGGGTCAGTCGACTACCACCATAAGCCAGTCTGATGAGCCATCGGTGGTAGCTGCAGAGACAATCGACATGCCATCTACTTCAGCAAAGCCTTCAGCCAGTGCAGTAGCTATGTCCCCACCTCCAGTCTCAGTACGTCTAGTAGCCCCCATTACAGGTTCCACCTCGTCTTTGAAGCCGGTGCTGATGCCCACAGCTCTACTATCTGCACTGCGAGTCTCTGAGACACTAGCGAGCCTCAACAACTGGATGCAGACAACTACTGCAAATTTGTCTGAAATAACCAATAATGTTGCAGCACAGTCCTCCATTTAGGCACCCCAGATTCCCCCCACAGTTGAAGAAACTCTGAAGAAGCTCTTGGAGAATCAGAACACAATCATGGCCACTTTGGTGTAGTATAGGTCAGTGATAAAAGATCTGGGCAAGAAAGTGAAAAATATACGGAAGTCCCAGGCCTCCAAGAAGTCAGTGAACAAGCTCCGGAGACAGGTTACCAAGCTTGCAGCAGCCGGAGATTCCATTTGACATGCTTATTGATCCGCACCACCCAGGCCCAGATCCTACAGCACCAGCTGGCCAGTTTGAGGAGCCAGACCTTGTTGCTGACACTGCCAAGGCAGTACGTCAGATGTTCACCAACCCAGTCACGCCCAGAGTTGATGATGATGAGATCCAGTTGGATGAGACTAAGGTCGGTGATGCTGCTGTGGACACAGAGATGGCCAAGGAGCCATAGGGAGTTTTCTTCACTCTTACCCTTCCTTTACTCTTATTTTGTTAAGCATTAGGGATAATGCATCTTTTTATTCGGGGGATGGGTGGGTGGTGTGGAGTTTATTTGATATATTTTGATGATTCTGAGACAATTGGTTTGTAATAATTAACAATATTTTTTTCTTTTTCCTTATTCTGTATATATTCTCTCTTTTCCTCTCTCATTATGTATATATCTTCTTTCATTATGTATATTCGTTATGCTTTCGATAGTTTTTGCTTTGTAGCTTCTTTACATGTGTTTTCTTATTAGTTAGTGTTTAACTAAGCAGTTTCTTTTTGTATTTTAGTAGATAATAAGCCTTTGGTTTTCATAATTCCACGATTCTTTCCAAAGGTAGTTTTTGTGTGAACCGGGTGACTCTTCCCAACGATGGATGGCGTGATAACCTTCTTAAAGAACTGAGTCTGTTTTGATGTTTAGGTAATAATAGTAGCAGTAATGAATAAAAAAACGTAATTAAGTCATGCTCGAAGAGTCAAACATACTTCACTTGGTACCAACACACTTAACTAGGTGCTTATGGTTAAAAATAAGTTTTTTTGGAAATAAATAGCTCTAGTTAGTGACTTTGTGAAGGAAAGGCAAGAAAAGGAAAGAACAAAAAAGAAAAAAGTAAAAGAAAGTGAATAAGTGGAAGAGTTGAAGGAATGCAAAATAAAATAATGATACAAACCATGGAGAAATAAGAGAGGGAGAAAATGAATATCATGATCAAGAAAGAGTGATACTAAGTCTCTCTAGTTCCCCAAGGAAAAGAAAATTCCTCAATGAATTGGCAAAGCATGAGCCGAGAACAAAAAAAGTAGAGTGCTTAAGGAAAGATGAACCCGCTCTACCATAATATATTCAACCTTAGTCCAAAAGCCTTCATTACACTCCGAAACATCCCTACGTGATTTCAAGCCGAGTGAGCTTACATTAGTGGCGATCTACATGAGAGACAATCCTATGGTACTTAAAGACGTACTTGCGACATTCTCTTGAGAGAGATTAGTGAACCTTTCGCAAATTTTTTGGATTGAGTGCTAAAATTCTTAAGTGAGATAGGCAAATAGAGAGTAGAAGAGTAGAAGTTTGGGATCCACAATGACCTACATGGAAGAGCGAGCTTCCTTGATGAATAAGGTCAACTCTTGATGCTCAAGTGTCATATTAGAACTATATGTGCATAAAAGTTTAACTTGTCGCCTTGTTGATAATACATAAGTAGTGTGGGTAATTGTTGGTCCCAATTGATGTGTGAATGACTCACCTTTGATTGGCTAGAATGTCCCATAACTTGTGGAAGTAGGAAATATTTTATTTGCTTGAGGACAAGCAAAAAAACTTATGTTTGGGGGAGTTGATAAGTGGGGATTTTGACTACTTATTAGCGCCTTTTAGCTTTTGTTTTAGTTTAAAAGCGTTTAATTGTGTTCTCAAAACTGATGAAATGTGCAAAATTACAGGAATGTTGGAAGTTGGACTCCCGGGATAAAATCTGACTAAAAAGGAGTAATTAAAACACAAGGCAACAAAAGGCACAAGAACTTGCAAAGTGCAGACCGCAGAATTCCATCTGCGGCCACAAACAATGAAGAAAAACCCAACAGGCTTCCTAGCAAAATGCGGTCCACAAAGGAATTAAGCAGCCACAATTGAAGAATTGGAAATCAACTTCACAGGGTGTGCAATTTTCCAAGGTCCAAGTCCCTCAAGATTGCGGACCGCACAGGAATTGTGCGGCCGCAAAAGTAAAGTTGCGGACCGTAGAAGCCAAGTTGCGGCCGCAGGTTTAAATCTGCGGACTGCGGAAAGACTGCCTCGCAGCCGCAGATCAGAATTGTGCGGCCGCAGACCTCCAGTTCCTGAAAAGTTGAAGAAACCTGCGGACCACACATGGAATTGTGCGGCTACAGAACTTCCCGAGGGGCATTTTTATCCGAAATTATCAGCTTTGTATAAATAGAAGAGTTTCACGAAATTAGGTCAACTTTTGACATCAGCAACTACAGTAGCCGTTTCTATTTCTTCAATTTCAAGCATGAGTAGCTAGAGTTTTACTAGGGTTGTGACCCAACCCTAGTGTGTAAACCTTATAGGTGTTTAATTTAATACTTGTTTATGGTTGAGTGTTTATTATTTAGCCTTGTTCATGCTTAAATTTGTAGAATTAATGGTTGAAAATATTAATTCATGCCTATTTGACTTAGTCTCTACTTGAGAAAGAGAGACTTAGTCTAGGAAAACTTGGCTAACAAGAAATTGGGTTAATCGAGAGATTGATAATCCCAATTAAAGGGTTCAACCTAAAGATAGTAATAACCCGACTTGAGCTTTTATCAACCGTTTTGTGCGATACCCATTTGGATTTGAAAAAGCCAAATTGGGCAAAATCACTCTTTGACCGAGAGGTATTGAGTGGGTAATTGAGAGTTGATAACTATAATACACCCCGATAAACAAAACAAGCATTAATGTCTATATCTCATTAGGCAAATACCTAGGTGGTGGTCATAACCCTAGGCTTTATACAAAACTTGGAAAATAACAAAAACAATTTCTTAGTTTCATTTCTTAATTTTGCAATCTTAGTTTAAAATAGACATAGAAACAACCCAATTTGTGGAAGTGTAAATTGAGGTAGTTCAAACTCATGTACTACAATATATATACTCCTAACTCCCATATATAACTCCCTGTGGAAATCAACCCTGACTCTTATTGGGTACTACTATTGCAATCGGTCGTTTCATATCTTTGATTTGAGGTATGAATTGGACGAGATCATCCATCTAAATGCTCGACTGATAGTTGTTATTATAGGTAAACTCTGCAAGCGGCAAGAATCGATCCCAAGAAACTCCGAAATCCATAACACAGGCACGAAGCATATCCTCCAATATTTGAATAGTGCGCTTGGATTGTCCGTCCATCTGAGGATGAAATGATATACTCAACTCAACCCACATGCCTAATTCACGTTGTACAGCCCTCCAGAAGTGCGAGGTGAACTGCGTACCTCGATCAAAAATGATAGACATGGGCACACCGTGAAGGCGGATAATCTCACAGATGTAATATCTGCTAACCGCTTTGAAGAAACGGTAACTGCTACTGGAATGAAATGTGCTGACTTGGTCAACCTGTCTACAATGACCCATACTGCGTCAAACGTTCTCTGAGTCCGTGAGAGCCCAACAACAAAATCTATAGTGATATGCTCCCACTTCCACTCAGGAATTTCTAACTTCTGAAGCAAACCACCAGGTCTTTGATGCTCGTACTTGACTTGCCGAAAATTTAGACACCGAGCTACATATGAAACTATATCCTTCTTCATTCTCCTCCACCAATAATGTTGCCACAAATTTTGATACATTTTGGTGGCACCCTGATGATTAGAATACCGGGAACTGTGGGCCTCCTCGAGAATTAATTAACAAATCCCATCCATATTAGGCACACAAATATTACCCTGCATCCGCAGAATTCCATCTTCCCGCACAATAACCTGCTTGGCACCACCATGCCACATTGTGTCCTTAAGGACAAGCAAATAAGGATCATCATATTGTCGCTCTCTGATGCGCTCATACAAGGAAGATCGAGCGACTGTGCAAGCTAGAACCTGGCTGGGCTCTGAAACATCTAACCTCACGAATAGATTGGCCAAAATCTGAACATCAGCAGCTAACGGCCTTTCACTAACCGGAATATACACAAGGCTGCCCATACTCACAACCTTTCTACTCAAAGCATCGGCCATCACATTGGCCTTTCCGAGGTGATACAAAAATGGTGATATCATAGTCTTTTAACTGCTCCACCATCTTCTCCGCCTCAAATTGAGATCTTTTTGTTTGAACAGATACTGTAAACTATGATGATCAGTGAATACCTCACACAAGCCACCGTAAAGGTAATGCCTCCAAATCTTCGACGCATGAACAATGGCTGCCAATTCTAAGTCATGAACAAGGTAATTCTTATCATGAACTTTCAACTATCGTGATGCATATGCAATCACCCTGCCATCTTGTATTAATACTGCACCAATCCCAATGCGAGATGCATCACAATACACCGTGTAAGATCCTTAACCTGTGGGCAATATCAACATTGGGGTCGTAGTCAAAGCAGTCTTGAGCTTCTAAAATCTCAACTCACACTCGTCTGACCATCTGAATGGGGTACCCTTTTGGGTCAATTTGGTCAATGGGGCTGCTATGGATAAAAATCCTTCCACGAACCGGCGATAATAACCTGCCAAACCTAAGAAAGTCCGGATCTTTGTAGCTAAAGTAGGTCTAGGCCAATTCTGAACTGCCTCAATCTTCTTAGGATCTACTTTTATGCCTTCTGTTGATACAACATGCCCCAAAAGGCAACTGAGTCTAACCAAAATTTGCATTTTGAAAATTTGGCATATAACTGATTATTCTTCAAAATCTGAAGCACAATCTGAAGATATTGCTCATGCTCCTCTCGACTGGTGAATTAAATCAAGATATCATCAATAAATAAAAATGCAAAAGAATCCAAATAGGGCTTGAACACCCGATTCATCAAATCCATAAATGTTTTTGGGGAATTTGTCAGCCCAACTGTCGATAGCAGCATTGTTCAACTATCTATAATCTATACACATCCGCATTGAACTATCTTTCTTCTTTACAAATAACATTGGTGCACCCCAGGGCGAGACCCTAGGTCTAATGAATCCCTGGTCAAGCAAGTCTTGTAACTGCTCATTCAATTCCTTTAGCTCCGGCGAGGCCATGCGGTATGGTGGAATAGAAATGAGTTTGGTGCCCGGAGCCAAATCAATACAGAAGTCAATATCTCTGTTGGGTGACATCCCCGGCAAATCTGCAGGAAATATATCGGGAAACTCACAAACAACTGGGACTGAATCCATAGAAGGAACATTGGCACTGGGATTGCGAATATAAGCCAAATTAGCTAGACAGCCCTTCTCGACCATATGCCGAGTTTTCACGTAAGAGATAACATTACTGATGGAATGGCTAGGAGTCCCTTTACACTCTATTCGAGGTAATCCTGGCATGGCTAAGATCACTATTTTGGCGTGACAATCCAATATAGCATGATAGGGTGACAACCAATCCATACCCAAGATGACATCAAAATCTACCATATCAAGAAGTAGAAGATCCATGCTAGTCTCAAGACTCCCAATAGTAACCACACACGAACGATAAACATGATCTACATTGATAGAATCCCCCATCGGTGTGGACACGTGCACATAAGCACTCAAAGAATCACGAGGCATAACCAAATATGAAGCAAAGTAGGTGGACACATAGGATTAAGTAGATCATGGATCAAATAGAACTGAAGCTTCTCTATGGCAATTTGGAACAATACCTGTGATCACAGCATCGGATGACTCGGCCTCAAGCCTAGCTGGAAAAGCATAAAATTGGGGATGGGCCCCACCATTCTGAAATACATCTCTGGGACAGGCCCTAGTTGGTTGACCTCCACCTGTAACAGTCTGACCTCCACCTCTAACATTCTGACCTCCACCTCTAGCTACTTGACCCTTGCCCCTAGCTGGTTGGGCGAGCAGTGGAACAACCGGTGCCGGTATGATGGCACGAGAATCCTGCTGAACTCTGTTGCTTGACAACCTAGGGCAATGCCTCCTGCTGTGACCAATGTTCCCACACTCATAGCACCTATCCTGCTACGGTGGCTGCTGAAGCTGAAGCTGACTCGAACGGGCCGGATAATCGTTGTAGTGACTCTAAAATGGTGGTGCACTGATAGGAACTGAATGTGCACTAAATGTTGGCTGCCCAGAGTAAGGAATACATGGACCATGACTCCCTGAAGCACTGTGAGATGCCTGAAGTGAGGAATAAAATGGCCAGGGAGGATGTCCCCTACCATAAGTACCACTGCCTCCAGATGATATGCCTCTGAAATTATCGGAATAACAGGGCCTTTTATCTGACACTGGCCCTCTCTCCTGAGCACGAACCAACTCAATTCGCCTAGCAGTATTCATCGCTGACTGGAAGGAAATATCACTCCCTGTCTCCTTGGCCATCTGAAGCCTGATAGTATAAGTGAATCCATCAATGAATCTCATCGCTCTCTCTTTTTTAGTAGGAAACAAGACGATGGAATGACGTGCTAAGTCCATAAATCGAGTCTCATACTGGGTAATAGTCATACTACCCTACTGGAGATGCTCAAACTGCCTGCAGTAATCCTCTCTTAGTGTGATAGGAACAAACTTCTCCAGAAATAAATGTGAGAACTACTCCCAGGTAAGTGCAGGCGAATCAACTGGTCTAGTAAATACATAATCTCTCTACCACCTCTTGGCCGAACCAATCATCTGAAACACAGCAAAATTGACTGTGTTGCTTTCAACTATTCCCATGTTCCGCAGCACCTCATGGCAGCGGTCAAGATAATCTTGTGGGTCCTCAGAAGGTGTAAAACTGAAGTGAACTGGAAAGAGCTTAGCAAACTTGTCCAATCTCAGTAAGGCCTCATAAGACATGGCAGGTCTATCACCGGTCTGTACCGCAACAACCGGCTTAACTACCCTAACTGGCGAAACTGCTGGTGTTTGATACTGGGGAGCTATCTACTCCGGAGCGGGAGTAGTGGGAGTTTGTGCTCCTCCCCCAGTCTATGAGACGGCTGGTGCCACTAGAAATGTACCATTCTGGGTCACATCCTCTATTACGCTCACCAAACGGACTAGAGCGTCCTAAACTAGTGGAGTAGCTATGAATCCTTCCGGGACCTGAACTAGTCCAACAGGTACAGTATGAGCTAGAACCACCTCTTCGAAATCCACCTGAGGCTCCACAACAAGTGTTGCTGCTTAAGCTCGAGGCTGGGCTCTGCCTGTGCCTCTGTCGCGACCTCTGGTGTGACCTCGGCCTTTGCCCCTAGTCGCAACTGTCACTGGGGGCTCCGGCTCATGTCCGACTGTAGGCGTAGTGCGTGTTCTCACCATCTGCGAGACAACAAGAATAAAAGAGTTCAATCATCAATGATAGAATAAAATCACACGACAGAGAAGAATAAAAGTGAAATTGTTCCTAAACTCAATAACCTCTAAGAGATAAGTACATATGTCTCCGTACCGATCCTTCAGACACTACTAATCTTGCTCGTGACTCGTGAGACCTAGGTAACCTAGTTCTCTGATACCAACTTGTCACGACCCGAAATTCTCACCTTCGAGACCGTGATGGAACCTAACATTTCACTTGCTAGGCAAGCCAACGTTAGAATAATTTTAACCATTTTATTCATCTTTATCAAATAGTAAAGAATCCAAAAAACAGGAATAATATCTGAATTAAAGTGATCAAACCAAAATAATAATGATGTCGAAATACCATCTCAGAACTGGAGTCATAAGTGCACGAGTTTCTAGAATAATATAATTAAGGGTCTGAATAAAATAAAGTTGTCTGACAAAAGCACACAACTAAGATAAAGTATAAGGGGACTTCAGAGTTGCGGACGCTGTGCAACTATACCTCAAGTCTCCTATGATAGCTGAATCCGGGCAAATCTACAGTACGCCACTGGGACCAGCTCCAGTATCTGCACAAGAAGTGCAGAGTGTAGTATGAGTACAACCGACCCCATGTACTATGTAAGTGCCGAGCATAACCTCGACGAAGTAGTGACGAGGCTAAGGCATGTCGCTTATATTAACCTGTACGCAATATATATATATAATAATAATAATAATAATAATAATAATAATAATAATAATAATAATAATAATAATAATAATAATAATAATAATAATAATAATAATAATAATAATAATAATAATAATAATAATAATAATAATAATAATAATAATAATAATAATAATAATAATAATAATAATAATAATAATAATAATAATAATAATAATAATAATAATAATAATAATAATAATAATAATAATAATAATAATAATAATAATAATAATAATAATAATAATAATAATAATAATAATAATAATAATAATAATAATAATAATAATAATAATAATAATAATAATAATAATAATAATAATAATAATAATAATAATAATAATAATAATAATAATAATAATAATAATAATAATAATAATAATAATAATAATAATAATAATAATAATAATAATAATAATAATAATAATAATAATAATAATAATAATAATAATAATAATAATAATAATAATAATAATAATAATAATAATAATAATAATAATAATAATAATAATAATAATAATAATAATAATAATAATAATAATAATAATAATAATAATAATAATAATAATAATAATAATAACAGGAATAGAGGTAAGACATGAAAGTCATATCAACAATCGAGGTCAATTCAGAAGTCACAACCAATTATTTCTTTTATCATTATGTTATGGCGTGCAACCCGTTCCCACAATATAATTCTTCAATTAAATTCGGTTGCGGCGTGCAACCCAATCCAATAATATAATCTTTTAAATAAATTCCTTTGCGGCGTGCAACCCGCTCCAACAATATAAACTTACAATACTTATACGTAAGACTACTTCAATAAATGCCACAATTAATATGAAACTATTAGGCAACAAGGTTTACAACAATTATAAATCATATAGGAAACAAATAGGGATAGGTAATAAATAAATGTAGAATGAGGGAGGTGATAGGCAATTTAATGTATAAAATGCTAAATGTTAAATAGCAATTATGACACAGAAGTTAGATAAACATGTAACAATTAAGGCATGAAATCAAGGCATAATAATAGGCAATGAAAATAAGAGAATCAATAAATATAACAATTATTCATGAAATAAGGCAATTGGCAAAATACGTAAAAACATGGAAACAAGCAATTTGACAACGTATAGACACTCGTCACCTCGTCTATACGTCGCTACACATGAAATTCACATAGCACATAGTTCAAGGGTTCTACTCCCTCAAGTCAAAATTAACCATGACACTTACCTTGCTTCGCAATTCAAGTGATCATTCGACCGTGGCTTTTCCTTTGGAACTAGTCTCCAAACCAATCAAACCTAGCAATTTATTTATCAACAATTCAATTGGAGCTTTATAAATTATTTACAATTCGAAAGAGACTTAATTTAAGTCATTTTCGCAAAAGTCAACCAAAAGTCAACATGAGGCTCACTTTTCGGAACACGATAAAAATTTACGAAATCCGAACACCCGTTCCGATACGAGTTCAACCATACAAAAATTATCAAATTCCAACATCGGATCGCCTTTCAAATCTTCATTTTACTTTTTTGGAAGATTTTACAAAAATCTAATTGTTTTCAATTAAATTCATAGATTCATGATGTAAATAAGTATGGAATCATGAAATATAAATGATTTAGGATAGAAATGGTCCGAAACCACTCTGAAACTCACCTGGGCCACTCGGGAACCCGTCCAATTATACTAACCAGTCCCGCAATATAACGCGGACCTACTCGAGGTCTCAAATCATATCAACCAACGTCAAAACTACAAATCACAACTCGATTCGCACTTATGAGTTTATGAAATTTTAAATTTTATAACTCGTGCCGAAACATGTCAAATCAATCCGGAATAACCTCAAATTTTGCAGGTAAGTCCCAAATGTCATAACAGAGCTATTCCAACTCTCGAAATCTCAATCCGAGTCCGATATAGACAAAGTCAAATATACGGTCAAACTTTGGAAATCTTTAACCTTTAAGTTTCTAGTTTTCGTCAAATGGCGATAATTCTAGTTAGGGACTTCCGAATTTAATTTCGGGCATACACTCAAGTTCCAAATCACGATACGGAGTCACCGAGACAGTCAAAACACTGATCTGGGTCCGTTTGCTCAAAACGTTGACCGAAGTCAACTTAAATAAGTTTTAAAGCACTATTTCACATTTTTATCAATTTTTCACATAAAAATTTTCCGAAAAAATATACGGACCGCGCACGCATGTCGATGAATGTTGAATGGTGCTATTCGAGGTCTCGTAGCACGGAACTGAATGTTAAATTTAAAGATAACCTAACGGGTCTTCACAGTAGGCTTTCTAAACTTGTATAATTTTCAGAATTATAATTGTAGCATATAAAATATTAGAGAGAAGATAATACAATAATAATCGTGGTCATTACTATGGTGGCGGATATAGACGTGGCAAGAGATGAAAAAAATACCAGTCTACCATCATTGTTATGGATATAACAAGGAACATTATGGATTTTCAAATAATCTTTCAAATGATAAGAGTAAATAAAAATCATCGATTTGGTATGAAAGGCCGTCATTGAGCACGTCCAGATGATGACTATGGACTGAATGCTACAATATGTGACAAATATGAGTATAAACTCATTCCTAAAATTCAATAATTTTCTAATAAAAGAGGGATAGAAGTGAAATTTGAAAAAAGTTTCCGCTAAATTGAGTGTGTTAGATTACAATCCATGCAACAAATTAATAAAAGTAGATTACAAAATATCTAAGTCAATTTAAAGGCAAGAGATTAGCTATTTATTAATAAGTAGTTATAATATTTGCCATTTATTTTGCTATAAATACCCCTATCCTAGAACACTCTTCTTCGTATAAATTGTTGAATATTTTACTTTAGGGAGAGGATGAGAAGTGTTATTCCATATCTGAGATAAGTTATTAATATGATATCATATCTTATTATTTATATGCTTTAATACCGTCGTTTCATTTTTTTTCCCTTAACCTTGATTTCTTGACTTAGATCTAAGTAATTAATTATCTGAAATCTTTATTTTGCAGACTTCAAACTATGGCAAGATAAAGAATCCCGACGAAACAAAGGAGGAGGATTCATCTAAACTGAATCAGTGAGTTACCCAATTTCTCGTGATCACGGAATCCACTTAGGATTGAATTTGAGGCAAAATAATTAATCTTAAGGCTTGTTAATTCCCTCAGATTCAATCCTAAACGGATTTTCGTGATGAATATAACTTGGTGATTCATTAATTCAATTTAAATTTTGGAAGAAGTGCGCTGATCTATAATTGAATCAATGAGTCACCAAGTTTCTCGTGATCATGGAAATCTACTTAGGATTGAATTTGAGGCAAAACAATTAATCTTAATCTTAAGGCTTATTAATTTCCTAAGATTCAATCCTAAGCAGATTTCCGTGACGAATTATAACTTGGTGATTTATTAATTCAATTTAAATTTTGGAAGAAATGTTGCTTTTTAATTGATAGTAAATTTCTATGAGCAACATCTGCCGTATTATCATTCCTCTCAATGACTTGGCTGTAATATTAATGAAGGGAAAATAGATCTACCACGATTAATTAATTAGCTTCACGTTTTGCCGTCGTTTCTATGTATAAAATGTTGTACTAATATTTTTTAGTAATTGAATGTAAGTTGTTAACCTATTATGGGAACCTTGTAATAGGTCAGCTAATTTTGTCAAATTAAAGACTGGGTTTTTATGTTTGATCTCAATGTATCATATGATATATGAGCTAATTAATTAAAGGAAACAGGTCTTTTAAGATTTCCTCATTTGTCCTTCTCGAAGAAATATCTTAATTAGAAGAAATGTGCACACTAAACATCTTTACTGTTTATAATATTTCATCAATTACTTTAAATTTGAATGCATAAAAAAGGAGTTCTTGATTTGAGATGTTTCTTTCTTTTTTTGGTTAGTTTTGGTTGGTCGCAGCTTTAGTCGATCCCAACTTATTTGAGACTGAAGCTTAGTTGTTGGTGGTGATTCTTCACAGCTTTATGATTTCAATTTTCATCTCTTTTAGCTATTGTAAAGATCATTGATTTAGTTTCAGCTGCTAATAATCAAACGTGGTATTATAATGGTCTCATACATTAATATGGTATCAAAGAAGGCCGAGCTCATAGTTCTAGTTTCATTGCCTAAGAATTTCCATGTACTTGAACGATGCGGGAAAAACAAATTGGCACGTGAAGGGTAACGTTGAAAATATATGTAAATATATAATTTTTCTTTTCTCTAACAACTTAAATATTTAAATCAGATGGTTATACACTTCAACATGAACGTGTTACCATGCAGCATAGCATTTCTCAAGCAAGTTTACTTTCTATCTTTAATTAAAGTCGGAAGTTGTTACTTAAAATATTGCTGGTAAAATTGCTATGTTTATTTTTCGTTCATAGCTTCTATATATTTTAATAACCGTGGTCGTTATTGTTGGATATTGGATCGTGGGCCGCCCATGTGGACGGACTCGACCCGTGTAAAAAATAAAGATGAGCAAGTTACCAGGGAAGTTATTTTTAACTCCCTAAAATTACCGTACATAAATTAGAGAAACGGGAGCATGGGAGTTTTTAAGAAAAAGAGGCAGTTCATATAACTTCTCTTTGGAGAATAACTTCTTCATTACTAAAAGTTATCTTCTTCTCCAATAGAGATATTGATCTCTAAAATCTTCCTATAAAGACACAAAGAAAATATTTAGTTAGTGAAATTTGACTCTGTCTCCTAGACTGAGTTTGACTCAGTTATTTTGATGGTGAGTTCAACGATTTTTGTTGCGCCATAAAAAGTACACAATTTGTTGTTTTCGCTCTGTGATTTCATCTTACAATTACCATGGTAGCAGTTATGGTCGTGGCAAAAGATGAAATAATTACCGTCTTATTATGCATATAAACAAAAAACATTAATCATTCTCAAAATAATCTTTCAAACGATAAAAATAAATAAAAAATCATTGATTTGATATGAAAGGTCGAGATTTGGCACGTGTAGATGATGACTATGGTCCATTCTTTGAATTGAAATATCCATTCCTAAAATTCAATGAATATTCAAAAGGAAAACATGTTATTTTGAAGGTGCCACAAATAATCATATCATACTATATTATAAGTAGGAAGCTGCTAAGCCTAAAGTTAAAAAATTAAAATGACCATTAAAAGCTTAATTTTACAACTATAATGTTTTTGTACAAAAAAAAACTTTTAATAAATTTTACTCTATTAGATCTAAATATTATTCACTAATAAGGTTCTTTTGAATAAAAGATTACATTATTTCTCTATTATTACAAAAATATAAATAAGAAAAATTCTCTCGGAATTTTAAAAGTTGCCTTGCAATATTTAAGACAACTTATTATTGTCCATGTACAAAAATAAAAATTGAAAAAATTATCTTGGAAATTTTAAAGTTGGACTGCTATATTTAAGACAACTTATTATTGCACATGTACAAAAAGATTATCTAAAAAACTGTCTTGGAATTTTAAAAGTTGCATTACAATATTTAAGACAACTTATTATTGCCGATATGCAAAACCGTAAATGAGTAAAACTGTCTTGAAATTTTAGAAGTTGCCTAGCAATATTTAAGACAACTTAATATTGTCCATATATATAATCTTCACATTTTTTGCAAGATTAACTATTTGCAGTTTCAAATTTTCAATACATTGTCACGTATTTCAGAGCAAGCTTTTAAATAATTCTCATACTTTTGTTTTTTTGGTTCTTGTTTCTAAAGACTATTCAAATTTTCAGATCATTTCTAAGTTTAAAATTTTACTTATAAATACTATTATCTCAAAGACCATTTTGAGAAGCATACTTTATTGGCTTCAAATCTGATTCTTGATAGACTAAGCACTTCATTTTTAATTGTTTTTTTTCATTTTATCATCTTTACGGCTTTGGATTTTATCTTTTAACACAAACAATTTTTAAGAATATTTTTGCGACTTTTTGAATTTTTTAGCTCATCGATATAAAGCAAACGCACAATGCGCGTGGATAGAGACTAGTTTACTGATAAAAGAGAGATAGAGGTGATATTTGAAAAAAAAAATCCCACTAAATTCAGTGTGCTGGATTACAAGAATCCATGCAACAAATTAATAGAAGTAGATTACAAAAAATCTAGTCAAGTTCAAGGCAAGAGATTAAATCAGAGCCAGGCTATTAATAACTAGTTATAATATTTGTCATTTATTTTGCTATAAAAACCTCTATCCTAGAACTAATCAACCACTAAATTATTGAATTTTTCACTTCATAGAGATGGATGAGATGTGTTAGTGCCTTTGATATGAAGATAGTAGCAAAGGTAACTCAATTTACCTTTATTCCATATCTGAAATAACTTATTAACATGATATCATATCTTGTTATTTCCATGCTTCAACACCATGGTTTCATTTTTTTTTTCCTTAACCTTGATCTCTTGACAGAAATCTGATTAATTAATTGTCTTAAATCTTTATTTTCCGACAAGATAAAGAATCACGACGAAACAATGAAGGAGGATTCATCTAAATTGAAACAGTGAGTTACCAAGTTTCTCGTGATCACGGAAATCCACTAGGATTGAATTTGACGCAAAATAATTAATCTTAAGGCTTGTTAATTCCCTCATATTCAATCCTAAGCGGATTCTCGTGACGAATTAGAACATGCATGCACATATAAACGTGCAACATAGCATTTCTCAAGCAGTTTATTTTCTAGCTATATGTAATTAAAGGCGGATGTTGTTACTTAAGATATAGCTGGTAAAATTGCTATATATGTATAATTTTCATTCATAACTTCTATACATTTTACCAATAAGAAACTGCCAACCTTAATGTCTTTGTCCATCTACCATTACCCCCTTTAGCAGTAAATAAACATGTAATACTAGGTACATGCAAGGGGAAACATATACAAGGAATGTGGTGTTAATTACTTAGGTAACTCTTGTGCGTCTCTAGCACTTCTACTGCTTGTAATGTTACTTAATATATGAATAAATTCGCCAGTTTACCAAAAAAAGAAACTGCGACAGAAATTATTACCTACCAAACATCTATCATCATTTTGATCATTAGAACGTTACCAAAATAGCAGAAATAAGCAGGTCAAAAGTGTAAGTTTAATTAGTTATCATTAAAGCAAGTATGTAAACTATGATATAAATTAAGTGTCAGCTGGTTATTTGAAAAAAAGGTTGGCACTAAGAGAAAGTTGTTCAGCTTGACAAAGTAGAAATAATGTGTAGGAATTAATTTAGAGAAGAAAAGTAAAACGATAAAACTCAAACTCACTCGAACTTATACAATCTTATTGTAAAACTCCCCCCATTTAAGTTTATATGAGCCTTTTTAGTTTTTCGATAGTTAATTTGACTAGTTTTTGAAGTTAAATTGTTCGAAAAAGGAAAAGATTCACATAAAGAGTAATAAATTGACACTGCAGTTTACGCAAAATCTTGCTCACATCACTTCGTCCAGGGAAGGTCCCAACTCCCAACTATAATTCAACTCCAATTATTCTCACATACTTTTGGACATCTGCATACGTCAATAGCTGCATATTTTGATATCTGCATCTTTGCTGACGATAATAACTTGTTTGTTTTGCTAAATATAAATCACAACAACATTTTATGGCGTGGAGATTGACGTAGTACTGTTTGCAATGCAGGAAACAAAGTTTTTATGCGAATTTTATACTACTATTATATTCTTTTTGGGGAGCTTAAATGGAAAAATATAATCAACGAGGACTCATATAGTCGATCCCAATTTGTTTGGAACTAATGTTTATTTATGTTGGTTTTCGCCAAAATACCTCGCACACCCAACAATCTCCCCCTTGTCACACCTCCTTTTTACCCCCAAAATGATGAAATGAGTATTATTGATTGTGGATGGTGGGTTAAAGAGTTTTTCCAATTAAAGTGACAAACTTGAATAGGGATTATTTTATTTACAGAGTCGCCACTTGAAATTGATTTTTTTGGGTGTTTCAAGTCACCTTTTGTTTGAATCCCTAGTCAAAGGAAAGATTTGACTCTTTTATTATTGGTCTGCAAAACAAAATCCGGGTAAGGAATTCCGTTGACCGGGGAGAAGGTGTAAGGCATTCCCCGAGTCCCGTGGTTTTAGCACGGTCGCTTCATTGACTACAACTTGGCTTAATTATTAGGCCCAAAACCACACGTAGCACGTCATATTGACCCATTTGACTTAGTGAAATTTCTTACAGCTTTCTTCTCCAAAGCTTTCACAAAAATAAACTAATGATAAAATAATATTTAACTCCATGACACATGCTCAAAACAGAATTACTGCAAATGCAAGTGACATGGACAGAAACTGCAAATAATGAAGTAAATATCTAGAATATGAATTAGCGAATTAAGACGACAAACAAAGGCATGCTAATACAAGATATCAATTAAGCGACAGAACTTTTACTTAAACCAACAGGAGCAAAAATAAAATAAAAAATTAATTAAAGGGGGGAGGAGACCTTATGTGAAGCTTTTCGAATATGTGTATTGATATAAAACTCCAAATGTATACAGCAAAGTGGGACTCCGATTGTCAAACTCGCCCACAGAAAACGGACAGCAACAAAACCTCGGACTGGAGCTTTCGAACCTCAAGTGACTCGAACAACGACTTCAAACAAGGAGCCCGAACTCGCCGGTAGCCTCTGTTTTTGACATAGGAATAGTGGCTGTTTCGGGGTGGTTTAGTGCTGGATTCTTTGGCTGGAAAAATAGCTTTTTTTTTCTTACTGATTTTCGTCACCCTTTTTTGGCTATTTTTGCAGCGAATATTTGCTGGAAAAGGGCTGTTTTTCAGGTATTTTCGGAGCTATTTTTTTGGAGTGATTTTTGGCTATTTTTTTTTTCTCTTTTGAACTGATTTTTGCTGGGGTTTTGATGTGGAAACAGAGCTGGTTTATGGACTATTTTCGGATCCGATTTTGAGTGAGAAAAGCAGTGTATTTTTCCCCTTTTTTGGGTGGATTTGGACTGATTTTATGCATGTGGGAGGGGGACAAGCATGGGGGGACAAAAAGTAATGGGGGGACAAAGCATGGGGATAAGAATAATGGGGGGTTTAGACGTGGGGGACAAGGCATGGGGGACAAACAATAATGGGGGGACAAGACATGGGGGACAAAAATAAGGGGGGACAAGACATGGGGGACCGGTATGGTGGGGACACGCGCGGAAATACGGGAGCAGAAAATATTCAAACACGGTAAAAAATTAAGTGCTCACAGCATGCCCCTCTTTGCTTGGAAACATTAAAGGTTTTCAGGCAAAGATAAAGTGAGCCGTGTGACTAGATTTTGGTTTGGACTGCCTACATATCCTGGGTTATAAGAGAATCAGGTCGCGTGTAGTTCAAGGATAATGATGGAATGATGAGTTGGAGAGTCGAGTGAGGTTCCGTCGAGGCTCTGGTCCGTGGTCTTGCTATTACATCAAAATTGAAAGAAACTAAACAAGCCTATCAACTATGAGTTACAAGATTCCTATCTATAAGTCTTTTGGAGCTTGATCTTGAGTCTTGACTGGTTGTTCAATACGGACTCTGATCCGAACCTTGATGCTTGCTAACTGTAGGTGCTAGTTCATTCTTCTACGGCTTCTTCTGAGCAAGACGGGAAATGTGAAGCTCGTAACTTTAGTCATGTCTTGAGTAGTCCATATCCTTTCTATCTTCTTCTGCATTTTGATTCACTTCTTTTCCTTTTCTTTTCTTTATTCTGGATTGAGACTTTTTCTTTTGTTCATCTCGAACACTGTGCCTCGCGGTAAAACCTGCTCAGACATCACAACAAACAAACAAACGAAATTTTTCTGCCCCAGTTTTCACTAGGAAAATTTCGTGAGTTATTGTAACAAAAATTCTAAACTACTTCTTTATTGAAAGAAATAAAAGAACAGGAATGGTGTACCCTGAAAAGGTCATGATAAATTTTTTTTTTTTATTGTCCCAAAAGAATGTCTCAACTAAGGATTTGTGTACCTTATGTTAGGAAACTGTGGTCAGAGAATGGGATACCCTATATTGGCAATGATACCAGGGAGTGGTGTATCCTGCTTTTAAAATCAAATCAACTAGGGAGTGGTATACCATATGTTGGAGAACACAACAAGGGATTGGTGTACCCTATACTGGTAAGGAAATGTAATCAGGGGATGGCGCCCTGTATTACTGAAAAGGAAATATAACCAGGGGTTGGTGCCCTGTAGTACTGAGAAGGAAATGTAACCAGGGGTTGGCGCCCTGTATTACTGAAAAGCAAATGTAACCAGGGGTTGGCGCCCTGTATTACTAAAAAGAAAATGTAATCAGGGGTTGGTGCCCTGTATTACTGAAAAGGAAATGTAACCAGGTGGTTGGTGCCATGTATTACTGAGAAAAAGAATGTTGAATCCCCTTGGTGAAAAAGTTCTACCTGGGTTAAACTATGAAAAACAAAACTGGACAAATAGTACTTCTACCTGGAAATATAAGCTGGATCCCCTTAGGCAAACTACCTAGGTTAAGCTACGAAAAGCAACCTGAGCGAATAGTACTTCTACTCGGAACTATGAGCTGGATCCCCCTAGGCGAAAAAGTTCTACCTGGGTTAAACTATGAAAAGCAAGCTTAGGCGAAGAGTACTTCTACCCGGAAATATGAGCTGGATCCCCCTAAGCGAAAATGTTCTACCTGGGTTAAGCTACAAAAAACAGCCTGAGCGAAGAGTACTTCTACCCGGAACTATGTGCTGGATCCCCCTAGGCAAAAAGGTTCTACCTGGGTTAAACTATGTAAAACATCCTGAGCGAAGAGTACTTCTACCCGGACCTATGAGTTGTATCCCCCTAGGTGACAAGTTTTTACCCGGGTTAAACTATGAAAAGCAAACCTGGGCGAAGAGTACTTCTACTCGAAACTATGAGATGGATCCCCCTAGGTGAAAAAGGTTCTACCTAGGTCAAGCTACGTAAAACAACTTGACCAAAAGTACTTCTACCTGAAACTATGAACTGGATCGCCCTAGCCAAATGGTTCTGCCTCGGTTATGCTACGTAAAACAACCTGAGCAAAGAGTACTTCTACCCGGAACTATGAGCTGGATCCCCCTAGGTGAAAATGCTCTACCTGGAACTAATAGCTGAATCCCCCTAGGCGAAATGGTTCTACCCGAGTTAAGCTACGGAAAAATAAATCCTGAGCGAAAATTATTTCTACTCGGAACTATGAGCTGTATCCCCCTAGGCGAAAAGGTTCTACCTGGGTTAAGCTACGAAAAACATCCTGAGCGAAGAGTACTTCTACCCGGAACTATGAGCTGGATCCCCCTAGGTGAAAATGCTCTACCTGGGTTAAGCTACGAAAAGCAACCTGAGCGAAGAGTACTTCTACCCGGAACTAATAGCTGAATCCCCCTAGGCGAAATGGTTCTACCCGAGTTAAGCTACGGAAAAATAAATCCTGAGCGAAAATTATTTCTACTCGGAACTATGAGCTGTATCCCCCTAGGCGAAAAGGTTCTACCTGGGTTAAGCTACGAAAAACATCCTGAGCGAAGAGTACTTCTACCCGGAACTATGAGCTGGATCCCCCTAGGTGAAAATGCTCTACCTGGGTTAAGCTACGAAAAGCAACCTGAGCGAAGAGTACTTCTACCCGGAACTAATAGCTGAATCCCCCTAGGCGAAATGGTTCTACCCGAGTTAAGCTACGGAAAAATAAATCCTGAGCGAAAATTATTTCTACTCGGAACTATGAGCTGTATCCCCCTAGGCGAAAAGGTTCTACCTGGGTTAAGCTACGAAAAACATCTTGAGCGAAGAGTACTTCTACCCGGAACTATGAGCTGGATCCCCCTAGGTGAAAATGCTCTACCTGGGTTAAGCTACGAAAAGCAACCTGAGCGAAGAGTACTTCTACCCGGAACTATGAGCTGGATCCCCCTAGGCGAAATGGTTCTACCTGGGTTAAGCTACAAAAATGGGAGGTATGAACAGTAGTGATGCATGCTGCAAATAAAGGAAAGTGGAGATTTTAACGAAACCTACCTTTGGTGACATTCGCCCGTTGAAAATCGCCATTTTGCACCGCTTTGATCCTGCTTCAAACAAAGAAAAATTTGTGAGTTTTTAGAGTGGTGGTCGGTTTGTGGCCTTGATGCCCTTAGTAGTTCGAATTCACCCCTCTGCTGTCGAAGAACTGATTTTGTCAGTGTGATACCGAGGTTCCCGAATACTCTGTATCGCTTTCTGGAGACATTGTCTTTCTGACGGTGCCCCTGGCTGTTTCCTTTAAAATCAAACTTAGTGGTCTTTCACCTAAAACCAATGTTTTTCTGTAGTGCTTATCAACTTTTCCATGAAGCAAGTCTTGCTCAAGAGACCTTTTCAGTTTCTTTGAGACACTTTGTCTGCCTTATCAAAAAGAGATCACATATGGATTCCTGCCTTCGTCAATGCCGTATATGCTCCAAATTTATGCTTGGTATTACGGGAAAGTTATAGCCAGTTTCGCAGCCATCTTTGCTTTGCTCTTGATGCAAGATTAGACCGAAAGAGAATCTAAGAAAAATTGTGGAAAAGAATAGAAAAGCAATTGGAAAATGAAAAAGGAATTGTGTCTAAATAAAAGGTGTCCCTTTCGGGGAGAGAAATAAGGAGACTTATCTGGAGATATGTGCCGACTTCAATGAATCATGACATGCATTTTGGATTGGACGCCTGATCTGTCTGAGCTGTCTAATTCTCAAAATACGTCGCAAATGTTCATCTTGAAACTGTCTTAGTTGTACTCATGTCTGCGCATGGAAGACCCTCATTCGGTTAGTAGCGCCCTTTGCGGGTTTTCACTAACTGACCTCTCTCATTTCTCTAATCACTGGCGCCTTATAGTGCCCATACGGGTTTTCACCGATAAGACTCTCTCATTTCTTCTTCTTTTTTCTTTTTTTTTTTTTTTTTTTTACTAAAATACGACCCACGGAAGGTTGGCTGATGCCCCTGGCATGGGGACTTCAAGTATTCTCAAAGATCGATCAGAAGTTCTTGACAGGAAAAGGCGAAAGGAACCTTGAACTGAATTACGACCTTTGGAACTGTTTCTACAGGAAAAACTGTAAGATAAAACAAACTTCTGCCCCAGTTTTGGAATATTAGGAATATGGATTTTTGTTGCAATGGGACCGAACCCGGGGTAAGGCTGCCTACGTATCCTTTCGGAATCAGGTCGGACGTAGTTCAATAACTCAGAAAATTTGCTCTTCTTTTTTTTTTTTTTAAGTACACATGTTCCAAAAAGTGGAAAACAAAGGAAGAAGAAAAATACAACTTGAAAGGGGTAACAAAAGGGTGACACTTTCTTGGAATAGCGAGCAATGGTAGCCTTCGTCATCTCGATCTAAGAAAATCATGCACGAAAGTTCCACAGTGGGTATATATCATACATAATATCTTTTGACTGCATCTGCATTAATAGTCATATCTGGTAGCCGTCCTTCTTCATCTACCAAGTGCAAGGCCCCTTTTGGTAACACTTTCTTGATGATGTACGGTCCTTTCCAGTTTGGGGCGAACTTTCCTTTAGCTTCTACTTGGTGTGGAAGAACGCGTTTCAGGACGAGTTGGCCTACCTCAAAGTACCTTGGACGCACTTTCTTGTTGTAAGCGCGTGCCATTCTTTGCTGGTATAACTGGCCAAAGCACACTGCTGCTAGCCGTTTCTCATCAATCAACATTAGTTGTTCTAAACGGGTCTTTACCCATTCTGCATCTTCAATCTCCGACTCCACAATGATCCGAAGAGAGGGAATTTCGACTTCAGCCGGTATTACAGCTTCTGTCCCATATACCAACAGATAAGGAGTTGCACCGACCGATGTGCGAGCAGTCGTGCGGTATCCCAGGAGAGCAAAAGGCAACTTTTCATGCCATTGTCTCGAGCCTTGGACCATTTTCCTAAGAATCTTCTTGATGTTCTTGTTCGCTGCTTCAACGGCTCCATTGGCTTTTGGCCGGTAAGGGGTAGAATGGCGATGCATAATTTTAAATTGCTCGCATACTTCCTTCATCAAATGACTATTGAGATTGGCTGCATTGTCAGTGATAATGGTATTTGGGATACCAAAGCGGCAGATGATGTTGGAATGAACAAAGTCTAACACTGTTTTCTTGGTGACTGCTTTGAAAGTGACGGCTTCCACCCACTTGGTGAAGTAATCAATTGCAACCAAAATGAATCTATGCCCATTTGAAGCCTTTGGCTCAATTGGCCCAATAACATCCATTCCCCAAGCAACGAAAGGCCAAGGAGAGGACATGGGATGCAACTCTGAAGGTGGCGAGTGGATCAGGTCACCATGAATCTGGCATTGGTGACACTTGCGAACAAAACTGAAGCAATCTCGCTCCATTGTAAGCCAATAATACCCTGCCCGCAGAATCTTCTTCGCCAAAACATATCCATTCATGTGAGGTCCGCATACCCCCGAATGTACTTCACTCATGATCCGCTTAGCTTCTGTTGTATCTACACATCTCAACAAGTTCAAATCTGGGGTCCTTTTGTACAAAATTTCCCCACTCAGGAAGAAACCGTTGGCGAGCCTCCTTATAGTTCTTTTTTGATCTCCCTTAGCGTGCTCTGGGTATTCTCTCATTTTCAGGAATCGTTTTATGTCATGATACCATGGTTCACCATCTGGTTCTGTCTCAATTGTATTGCAGTAACCGTGTTGATTCCGAATTTGGATTTCTAGTGGATCGATATGGGTGTTTCCCGGATAAGGGAGCATCGAGGCTAAAGTAGCCAAAGCATCTGCTAGCTCGTTGTGAAACCTGGGAATGTACCTGAACTCGATGGATTTGAATCTTTTGCTCAAATCTTGTACACATTGTCTGTATGGAATAAGCTTGATGTCTCGAGTCTCCCATTCACCTTGGGCTTGCCGGATAAGCAAGTCAGAATCTCCCATAACCAATAGTTCGTGCACATCCAGATCGAGGGCCATTTTCAAACCCATGATACATGCTTCGTATTCTGCCGTATTATTGGTACAGAAGAACCGAAGTCGGGCTGTTGCAGGGTAATACTGTCCAATAGGTGAGATGAGGATTGCCCCGATCCCAACTCCTTTGATATTGACAGCTCCATCAAAATACATTTTCCATAGAGGGTTGTCGTCTGGAACTACTTCCTCTATTGAGTTGACCTCTTCGTCTGGGAAGTATGTGGTAAGTGGCTTGTACTCATCATCAACTGGATTCTCTGCCAAATGATCGGCCAAAGCCTGTGCTTTCATTGCAGTGCGAGTGACATAGACGATGTCGAACTCTGTAAGTAGGATTTGCCATTTTGCGAGCCTGCCGGTGGGCATTGGCTTTTGGAAAATATACTTCAGAGGATCCATTCTGGATATGAGGTAAGTAGTATAGGCCAAGAGATAATGTCTCAACTTCTGAGCGACCCAAGTCAAAGCACAACATGTCCTTTCTAAAAGGGTATACTTAACCTCATAATTTGTGAACTTCTTGCTCAAATAATATATTGCTTGTTCCTTTTTGCATGTCGCATCATGTTGCCCCAGAACGCATCCAAAAGAATTATCCATCACCGATAGATATAAAAACAAAGGTCTACCAGGTTCAGGTGGGACCAGTACAGGGGGTTTTGATAGATAATCTTTGATCCTGTCAAAAGCATTTTGGCAATCGTCTGTCCACTTGATTGCAGCATTCTTTTTCAGCAACTTAAAGATGGGCTCGCACGTGGTTGTGAGCTGAGCGATGAACCTACTGATGTAGTTCAACCTTCCGAGCAAACTCATGACCTCCTTTTTGTTCTTCGGGGGTGGCAGATCTCGAATGGACTTTATCTTAGATGGATCCAATTCGATGCCTCTCCGACTGACTATAAAACCGAGGAGTTTCCCAGATGGAACCCCAAACGCACATTTGGCTGGATTGAGCTTAAGGTCATACCTTCGAAGCCGTTTGAAGAACTTTTCCAAATCATTCACGTGGTCAGCCTGTGTCTTTGATTTTATGATGACATCATCGACATATACTTCAATCTCTTTGTGCATCATGTCGTGAAAAATGGTGGTCATGGCCCTCATGTAAGTTGCCCCTGCATTCTTTAAACCGAATGGCATGACCCTGTAACAATAGGTACCCCATGGAGTGGTGAAAGCGGTCTTTTCTGCATCACCCTCATCCATTAGAATCTGGTGGTACCCAGCATAGCAATCCACGAACGACTGTATCTCATGCTTTGCGCAATTATCTACAAGAATATGGATGTTCGGCAAAGGAAAATTATCCTTCGGGCTTGCTTTGTTCAGGTCTCTGTAGTCAACACAGACTCTAGTTTTTCCATCTTTCTTTGGCACGGGCACAACATTTGCCACCCAGGTGGTGTATCGTACAGCTCTGACAACATTGGCGCTCAACTGCTTCATTATTTCCTCTTTGATTTTATCACTCATGTCCGTTTTAAATTTTCGCTGCTTCTGTTGGACTGGTGGAAAATCAGGATACGTGGGAAGTTTATGAACCACTAAATCGACGCTTAAACCAGGCATATCATCATAAGACCAGGCAAACACATCTCTATACTCAAATAAAAGCTGAATCAAGGCATCTTTGGTTTTTTGTTCAGTGTGAATGCTTATCTTTGTTTCTCTAACTTCTTCATGACCTCCGATATTGATTGGCTCAGTTTCATTGAGGTTGGGCCTAGGCTTGTTTTCAAATTGTTCCAACTCTCTTTTTATTTCATCAAAGACCTTATCTTCATCATATTCGACCTCTTGATGCATTATTTCGAATTTAGACAGCCTTTTGAGATCTGGGCGTGAATTCCGCATGCATGTCATGTTATTAAAGCCGGCATTAACAACACTGAAATGGAAATAAAAATGGCAGGAATTAGGAAAAGGAAAATATACAAAATTTAACACGAAACTGAACTGCATTTCATTGAATTCGAAAGGATAGGAGGGTTAACATCAAAATAAAACAATCATACTAAGATATTCGGATTACAACCCTGGAAGTAACCCAAAGTACAAAAGAAAGAAGCTGCAAAAGTCAACTACCAAAACTCCTTCCTTATGGGGAGAGGAGTTGCTTCCCAGTTATTGAGCATGGTTTCTGGGCCAATTAGTTGCATATCGGCACGACTAGTGCCTTCTCCCGCATGGATCATGTTCACTTCAAAAAACATCTGCCTGAGGTCTTGGCAAATTTCATCAATGTTTGCATGCGCCTCGGAATTTTCACCATATTTGAATCGTGGCTTGACAAAAGTGTGGAAAATGTGAGGGATAGGTTGCTGCAAGACCCACCCTTGCTTCTTGCAGTGCTTGGCTTTGTCTTTGTCTGCTTGTGTTGGCCTGAAGCCTAAACCAAAAGTACCCCTGTTACTGAAAGGAGAAATGGGTTCTGAAATTCCTTGCAATGATGCCCCCAAACCTTTTCCTGGCTCATAACCTTGTCTCATCATAAGTGCAGCCACCATTACAGATGTGGCAGAGAGACGCGGATGTAGAATGGGTTTTCCTTCCTCAACATGGTCCACAACAACCACTTCGAAAGCCTGATAGACAATGGACTCACATCCTTCCTTGGCCTCAATACATGGGATTAACGGGTCTTTATAAATGGATGACTCGTCTTCTCCGTGAACAATAATTTCTTGCATGTTGTGCTCGAATTTGAGCATCTGATGCAAAGTGGATGGCACAGCTCGGGCTGTATGGATCCATGGCCTTCCAAGAAGCAAGTTATAAGAAGTTTTCATGTCCAATACTTGGAAGACAATTTCAAAATCAACAGGCCCAATCGTCATGGTCAGGTCGATCTCCCCAATGGTATCCCTCGCTGAGCCATCAAAAGCCCGGATGAGAACATTGCTGGGTCGGATCCTGTCTGTATTGATCTTCATTCTTTTCAAGGTAGAAAGGGGGCATACATCTACACTCGAGCCTCCATCAACCATGACTCGCTTCACATAATGCCCCTCGCATTTGACAGTCAAGTGCAAAGCCCTATTGTGACCGGCTCCCTCCTCAGGAAGTTCATCATCAGTAAAGGAAATTCTGTTCACCTCAAAAAATCTATTGGCCATCTTCTCTAATTGATTCACAGTGGTATTTTCTGAGACATGTGCCTCGTTCAGGATTTTGATTAGTACACGGGCATGCTCTCCTGAGTGTATAAGCAGAGATAACAGAGAGATTTGGGCAGGAGTCTTTCTCAGCTGGTCAATGATTGAGTAATCGTGAACTTTCATCTTTTTCAAAAACTCCTCCGCCTCTTCTTCAGTGACCGGTTTCTTTATTGGCATTTGGCCTTCTCTGATTTGCTTAGCCTTCCTCAACTCTTCTGGAGAGTAACACCTTCCTGATCGAGTCAAACCTCCAATTTCCCCCACTTCTTCTATGATTTCCTTACCTTTGTAGGTTACTACAGTTTTGTTGTAGTTCCAAGGGATGGTTTTCGTATTTGTTATACGGGGTTGTGTGGCAGGCTTGATTATGATTGGCTCTATTATACTCGTCGTACCGCCCTGATTCTCCTTTGTGATGGGGTGACCTCCAAGGACGTATAACTTTGGGCTTTGAGCATTGGAGCGAACCTCCAACCTCGAGATTTTTGGAACATATAAAATTGCCCCTTCTGAGCCCTGAGCACCTTTCACAATCAACGGTGCATCTAGGCTTGGATTTACTTCCAGTTTGGTTCCCTCTTGAATTGTTACCACTGTCATTTCTGCTCGACCAACCGGCTTGTATTCATGATCTCGGCCAATCATTCCCACAAAATGAACATCATTGTGTACTGGTAACGGGTTATTGGTCACATTAGGAGGGTCCTCACCATTCGTGACTACAATCAATTTTTCAACAATGAGTCTTTCTACGGCTCTTTTCAAGGTCCAACAATCATCAGTGCTATGCCCCGGAGCACCTGAATGATATTCACATCTAGCGTTTGCTTGAAATCCATGTGAATCGGGATGCATATGGTGGGGAGCGATGGGTCCAATCACTCCTATCTGCTTCAACTTTTGGAACAGACTAGAGTATGATTCCGCCAATGGAGTAAATTTTTCCACTGGCCTCTGCTCTCGGCCATAATCCTGCCTAGGACGAGCGTTGTAGGGTGCCCGAAAATTTTGCTGCTGAGGTCGGGGTAATCTTGGAGCTGGTGCCCGTACCTGTTGATTAGGAGGACGAGCATATGATTGAGCATTAAACACTGTGTATTGTGGCGGTCCCAAAGAGTACTGAGGAATTGGCGGGGGATAGTAATGTTGAGGGTAGATGGAGTGCCCCTGCTGAGCTTGCACATAAGGGTGCGATGCCCCTCTTTGAACTTCCCTGGATCCCGAAGTCATCATGGACCCTTCATCTCTTTTCTTTCTATTTGCCAAACTTCCCGACCCATTTTGGATAGCCTGGGTGGTGGCTTTGAGAGCAGCTTGACTTACAATTCTGCCAGTCTTGAGGCCATTTTCGACCATTTCTCCTATTTTGATCGCTTCTGCAAAAGGTCTACCCATTGCGGACATCATGTTCTGAAAGTAATCAGGCTCTTGGGCCTCCAGAAAAACAGTAATCAACTCGTGGTTATCCATGGGTGGCTTGACTCTAGCTGCTTGCTCCCTCCACTTGATTGCGTACTCCCTAAAGCTTTCAGTCGGCTTTTTCTTCATATTGGACAGGGAATTGCGATCCGGTGCAATATCTATGTTGTATTGAAATTGTTTGACGAAGGCTTGGGCCATGTCATCCCAGACATGCCAGTGAGAGATATCTTGGTCAATGAACCATTCAGAGGCTACTCCCACAAGACTTTCTCCAAAATAAGCCATCAGCAATTCTTCTTTTCCACCTGCACCCCTCAGTTGGTTGCAGTACCTTTTCAAATGGGCAATAGGGTCGCCGTGCCCATCATATTTCTCGAATTTTGGGGTCTTGAACCCTGGTGGCAAATGGATGTGAGGGAACATGCATAAATCACTGAACGAAACACTTTTGTGACCCCCTAGTCCTTGCATGTTCTTTATGTTCTGTTCAAGACTTTTCATTTTCCTGGCCATCTCATCCGACTCAACCGTCTTGGCAGGCTTTTCATTTTCCACTGGTGACTCGTACTGAGGAGTCTGATTATATGGAGCCGAAACCCCGAAAGCCATGTTTGGAGAGTAGTATTGGCCATCATAAGCGTGAGATGGTGGCTCGTTGATTGGCCTCGTCACAGGATGTGGAGGCGGGATTGTGTATGCCGGTGCGCCAGACACGACTAGAGGAGTGTTCCTGACCGGTGCGACTGGAGGTCGCACATTAGAGGTACCGGGAGCAACGTGGAGGCTGTAGTTTGGCACATACCCTGGTGGTAGGATGTGGTCGCTCGTTGCATGAGGCGGTGGTTGAGTGACCAGGGGTACGGTGGAAGTTCCCTCTGAGGGACCACGGGGTGGAGGCTGACCAGACACCCAAGCTTGATACACATCAGACAATTGTTGTCTCAATTTTCTTATTTCCTCTGACTCTTGTTCAACTGATTGACCTTGTGGATCGTCACTGATCAACTCGATCTCATCATCGTTGGCCATTACTACCGCTCCCTTAGATCTAGTGAAGTAATGGTGTGTTGCCAGTTTCACCACAAACCAACCACCCTAAGCTTACTAGATAAGAGACCGCAAACGTGTTAGGGTTAAGCATTTTATAGATATGAATCACATAATGTGCCATGCTCCTATCATTGTCAATATTTCTAACATGCTTTTGGAGGCTTCATGTTTCATTCCGGCTTATGAGGTAGCTTCTTATTGACGCTTTTTTTTTATTTTATTTATTTATTTATTTTTTATTTTATTTTTTTTATTTATTTATTATTTTTTTTTATTTATTTATTTTTTTATTACTCACGCCTCATTTTGATCCATCATCTTAGAATCATTGAAAAAATATTTTGATCGAACCTTTTGTGGGTTGCCTACGTATCATGTCGCCGCATGAATCAGATCATTACGTAGTTCAGGACAGACAAAATAACAATTATATATATATATATATATATATATAAATTATATATATATATATAACAATTTTTTTTTTTTTCAAAATGACTCTAAAGACATAAATATGACTGAAAATGCGACAAATATAAAATTAAAAATACGACGAATGCAAAAAAAAAAAAAAAAAAAAATGAAACTAATAACTAAGTGACTGCACTAAAACTTTAATCTTCATTGGCATTCTTTCTTAAACTGATATCATCAATGATCTGCATCCCTTGGCCTCCACTCTCCCCCAACATCTCGTACAAATTCTGAAACACTCCCGGCAATTGTGGAACGAGGGCACGTGCCTGTTGACCAACTTGCTCATTGTTTAGATGACGATGATCATCGTGGATATATGCTGCTTTTTCTGCCAATTGAAGTACTTGCTCTCTCGCTTGCCCCATATTCATGTGACAATTCTGCAACCATATCTGGGTAGTGTTGAGGGCGTTACCCATATCAGTCTCGCGTCCCTCGTATTCTTCAATCCGGCGATTTAGCACAGCTCTCTCAATCATCCACTGACGCCGCTCAACCTCAAAATCTGTATGTTGACGACTTTTCGTTTCTTCCAATTGTGCAAAAAACTGACCCTTTGAACGTATCGAATGGGCCCTTTCCCTTGCAAACTGCTCTCTCTGTTTATCAAACTCTAATTGCTGTTGGTGCGCATCCTCTTCAATGATACTCAAGTCTTCTTGCAGCTTACGCATTTCAGCATTTTTATTTGCCTCAACTCTTCTAACTAAACCAATAGTGCTTGCCAATTCTTCTTCTAAGCGGGCCGCCTCATTTTTAGCATGCTTTAGATCTTTATCCATGCCCTGTAAGGCCGATTGATAATCTTTCTCAATATTTAAACGAATCTGAGCGACTCCGGCCTGCATTTGGGCTTGTTGTTTAGATATGGTCATCCGGGAATGCTCCAATTCCTCTTTTAACCTTTCTATAGCTCTTTGATCGTTTCTCCTCCTGTTGGATCCTTCAATCCTATCTCTAAGAAACGAAGGGTTATGAAACCAGGTAATATATTCAGGGATCACCTCTCCACGATCGCGGTCTTCTACCATATCATTCAACTCCGAGACTTTACTTGCATACCAAATTTTCATAATTTCTTCTTCGTCATGAGGTTGATCTTTACCAAAATCATAACAGAACTTGCTCATATCTCGTGTTGGTGGCACCTCCTGTAGTCGTGCAAATTGGCGCATTACCCGAAGTGGAGCATAAGACTGAACACCATCCAATCCTATGAGTACCAAATAAGAGTGGTATGCAGACTCACAAATGACCTCTTTGGAGGAGAACCAATCGTAGTTCCAAGTGATCCGTTTGGCAGACAGAGTAAGAAGTAGTTCTTTCCAGGCGCCAATCCCCTCTGGTAAGTCACATTTATCAATCCTTTTCTGGTGATCGTAAGTATGATTGGGCCATAACTCACTAAAATTAGTGATCGTAGGATGACGATAGAAATGCTCCAAAAACCATATCTGTAACAAAATGTTGCAACCATCGAAGTTTCGCGCGCCCATTTTACATCTAGTTAAAGCACGAAAAATGCAAGAAAGAATCATAGGAACCAAAGTATAATCACTCCCTTCTGAGGTCAGAGCCTCAACTATACCTGCCAAACGGATGTCAATGCGTCCCTCTCTTTCCGGGAAAACTACACGCCCCAAAAAAGTGACCATAAATGCAAACCTTCTATGTATCTTCCACGTTTCCTTATCTTCCTTTGATTTTAATTTTCCCACATTCCTTTCGAAATTGCATTCTAGGCCATACAACTGAAACAAAAGGCCCAACTTAACCCATTTGCCTCCTAGACCTTCATATTGTCCGTAATTTATGTTCAAAAGCTTCAGAAACCTACCCTCATTCATATTTTTTGGTACTATGGGCCTTTGGCGGCGAAGATTGCGGCCCCACCCCTGGAAATGGGAGATTTCCTCCAAGGTCGGAGTCATTTCGCAGTCGGTAAAACGGAACACATTATTTTTCGGATCCCAATGCGGAATTAAAGCTTCAATCACATCCCTCCTGGGCTTTATCGTAATCATGTGAACCAAATGTCCCAAGTATTTCTTTATCTGGTTCCGCTCATATTCCTTAAAATCTCTCCACCAATCCCACAACAACTGTGGTATCTGATCGACAATCAGAAAATCTGGTATCCCTTCTGATCTGGGCCTCTTTTCAGACCTACCTCTTTCCCCACTCATGGTATGCCTGTCTAACCAGACACAGGGTTAGGATTTGATCAAACATATTATTGACACACAAAAATTCCGATTTCTTGGGTTTTGACTCCATAAAAGAATATAAATCAATAAATAAAAACTCAACTATGGGACTATAAAAAATATTTTCGGATTTAGTAATTTTTTTTTTATTTTTTTATTTTATTTATTTATTTATTTATTTTTTTTTTGGATTTTCTAAGGAAAGAATTGTAAATATGGAATTAAGGAAAAGGAAAATATTTTTGATTTTTGATTTTTATTTTATTTATTTTTTTTTTTTGAAAATTGGGGCCGGAACCGATGAGGTTTGCCTACGTATCTCACATCCGGTGAGAATCAGACCCGCGTAGTTCGGTTAAATCGACTATATTTTTTTTCTTCTTTCTTTTTTTTTTAATGAAAATTAATCTTTAAAAACCATATGACTGAACCACATCATTTTTTCTTCGTTCAACCGATATATGCTAAAGTCGGTCGACATGCAAGCCTCCCAAATAATGCAACAAGTAGCACATAACATGACATAATGGTCTCAACAAGGAACTTGTCCTAAAAGACAACTCGGCTCATGAGTCGAGTGCTTCTAAGTCAAATGCACATGATGCAAATAAAGCGTAGCCTACTAGGGATATTCATTTCTTGTGGCTTGTTCTTCTAAGTTTGTAAATCCTAAAGGAGATGGTATCTAGACCTGGCTTACTCAGGCGGACAACCCGAGCCGGGGAGCGTCAAGCATTACCAGTAGTAGAACAGCACTGGCTAGCTAACGGCTCTCCCGCCTAAACATATGTGACTAAATCCTTCACCAGAAGCTGGTAGGCTAACTGGCTTTATCTCAAGACAGAAATTTTGTGATGCTGGTAGGCAAACACAACATAACTAATTATCAGAAGACTCAGAGGGATGCGAGAGAAAAATACAATTTATATGTACAGTTCAACAATATCAAAGCGGTAAAAACTCGACAAGTAACACATTAGACTCAAATAAATCACAATATATACAAAAATTAATAAAGCCAAATAAAGTCAATGTACAAGCTCGAATTCTTGAAAAGGGTCCCCAGCAGAGTCGCCAGAGCTGTCACACCTCCTTTTTACCCCCAAAATGATAAAATGAGTATTATTGATTGTGGATGGTGGGTTAAAGAGTTTTTCCAATTAAAGTGACAAACTTGAATAGGGATTATTTTATTTACAGAGTCGCCACTTGAAATTGATTTTTTTTGGGTGTTTCAAGTCACCTTTTGTTTGAATCCCTAGTCAAAGGAAAGATTTGACTCTTTTATTATTGGTCTGCAAAATAAAATCCGGGTAAGGAATTCCGTTGACCGGGGAGAAGGTGTAAGGCATTCTCCGAGTCCCGTGGTTTTAGCACGGTCGCTTCATTGACTACAACTTGGCTTAATTATTAGGCCCAAAACCACACGTAGCACGTCATATTGACCCATTTGACTTAGTGAAATTTCTTACAGCTTTCTTCTCCAAAGCTTTCACAAAAATAAACTAATGATAAAATAATATTTAACTCCATGACACATGCTCAAAACAGAATTACTGCAAATGCAAGTGACATGGACAGAAACTGCAAATAATGAAGTAAATATCTAGAATATGAATTAGCGAATTAAGACGACAAACAAAGGCATGCTAATACAAGATATCAATTAAGCGACAGAACTTTTACTTAAACCAACAGGAGCAAAAATAAAATAAAAAATTAATTAAAGGGGGGAGGAGACCTTATGTGAAGCTTTTCGAATATGTGTATTGATATAAAACTCCAAATGTATACAGCAAAGTGGGACTCCGATTGTCAAACTCGCCCACAGAAAACGGACAGCAACAAAACCTCGGACTGGAGCTTTCGAACCTCAAGTGACTCGAACAACGACTTCAAACAAGGAGCCCGAACTCGCCGGTAGCCTCTGTTTTTGACATAGGAATAGTGGCTGTTTCGGGGTGGTTTAGTGCTGGATTCTTTGGCTGGAAAAATAGCTTTTTTTTCTTACTGATTTTCGTCACCCTTTTTTGGCTATTTTTGCAGCGAATATTTGCTGGAAAAGGGCTGTTTTTCAGGTATTTTCGGAGCTATTTTTTTGGAGTGATTTTTGGCTATTTTTTTTTTCTCTTTTGAACTGATTTTTGCTGGGGTTTTGATGTGGAAACAGAGCTGGTTTATGGACTATTTTCGGATCCGATTTTGAGTGAGAAAAGCAGTGTATTTTCCCCCATTTTTTGGGTGGATTTGGACTGATTTTATGCATGTGGGAGGGGGACAAGCATGGGGGGACAAAAAGTAATGGGGGGACAAAGCATGGGGACAAGAATAATGGGGGGTTTAGACGTGGGGGACAAGGCATGGGGGACAAACAATAATGGGGGACAAGACATGGGGGACAAAAATAAGGGGGGACAAGACATGGGGGACCGGTATGGTGGGGACACGCGCGGAAAGACGGGAGCGAAAAATATTCAAACACGGTAAAAAATTAAGTGCTCACACCCCTCGAACTAAGTATTACATGACCTATCAACAAACCCCTCGAACTAATTAAGTTTCACGTGGCTCTCATTACAAAGATCCACAGGTTAATTCCCGAGATTTATTGTGTGCCACTCACATGACTGAGCATTATGCTCATCGAAGCCCAGAGCTAACTTATTCTTGTGTGTGTGCGTCTCTAAGCTACCTTTAGCATAGTAAATCGCCACTCCACCATCTCCATACTCTTCCCGCTAAGTCATAGGTTCTGATAGCAGTTGTTGGGCTAAATCACTCCAAAGATACTCTTAACTTGATGTACTATTATCCGCTTTAGGCCAAGCTTGCACGATTTTTACCAAAATGTCCCACCCCATTAAGGGGTCGTTTGGTATGAGGTATAAGAAGGTATAGTGCTGGTATAAAATTTTAATACCACCTTAATACTTTGTTTGGTTAGCAAACTTGGTATAAGTTATTCCGGGATTATAATTAGTACCGGGATAACTTATACCTTGTAGAGGGTGGGGTAATTAGTGTCAGGATAACTTATATCTTCTTTTTAGAAATTATGCAATTGTTATTTTTAATACAACATACCAAACAGTAGATAAAAAACAATACCAAGATAACTTATCCCAGCATAACTAATCCCGGCATAACTTATCTCAGCATAACTTATCCAGCATTAGCCGTATTCAAACCAAACGAACCCTAAGAGTATTCACGCACCTTATGTGTAACTTCCTATTCTTTTCCACTACTGATGTGAAACGTTTTTTGCACACCCAAAAAATTATTATATAGTTATTGTCGTTATTGTTGTTATTTTAGTTCGAAGGCAGCTTAATTCTAAGTTCTCAATTTTTTTTTAATTTTCTTTTTGAATGAATTTGAACAAAAAAGAGACGCATCTCACAAGCTAGAGAACTGAAGCTAATTCAAGTTTTATCAGGGAGGGGTAAATTCCTTGTGTTGAAGAAGCTAAATTGATGTAAAATACTATAGTGACTCATTGGTTCAAGAACTTAAAATCCCATGAATTCTTTAAGTATTCACGGTTAGAAATTATAAATTGTCTAAAATTTTGGTGAAAATTAAAGGATATAAATCATAAAATTTTACTAACCCGAAATACATGGAGAAAATCAAGGTACATTTTTTCCATTGATTTCTCATACTTCTTTGCCTTTCTCCTTTCATTAAGCACCATTTCTTTAAATCAAAAGGTATTTCAACTTTATTGGATCAAGTCTTAAAGGGTAGTTAAAGGATAATAGATAATAACAGAATAATTGTGTGCATTGTTATTACTGGATTTCAGATCTTATTTAAAGAGAAAGATCCTTACATTTACAATATTATTGAGTATAAATAGGTGCAACAATTTTATAATCCAAGTCAGGAAATTCAGGAAAAATGAAATTTGTTACCACTAAGGAGGTATGTTGGGATGGATGAAATATTTCAATCCTTAGTTACAGATTTCGAGTTCGAGCTGAAAATGGATAAACCTCCCAAGAAGCGTTTTTCGTCTAATGAGCTCTACCACTACTAAAAATTCGGACAAAATCGTCCAAAAAAAACGACCAAAATGGGTCGGTAATGGCCAATAATCATCCAAAATGTGACCATTTACGTGTGGACGGTATTTTGAAGATGAAAAAAATGGTCCGTCAATTAAATTCAAAAATTCCGACCAAAGTTGGTCGGTATTTTAATCATGTAATTAAAAAATGCATCATCTGGGAATTGAACCGGGGTCTGTACTGTGGCAGGATACTATTCTACCACTAGACCATTGGTACATTTTGTTTTAAGACTGACTTTTATTTCATTTATACTCTTTAATTGTATTTTCGCACGAAAATAACCGACCAAATTTGGTCGGTTTTATTAAAAATAAAATTACCAACCGAATTCGGTCGGTTTTTTAAAATGACCGGCCGAATTAACCCACCAATTTCGGTCGATTTTTTTAAAATTAATTTTAATTTATTTTAAATGAAAAACCAACCAAAGTTGGTCGGTTTCTTGAAAAATAAATTTTGCGGGACTCAAAAATAGTTTCCCGCATTTTTGCGCCAAAGAAAACCAACCAAAGTTGGTCGGTTTCGTAAAAATAAATTTAAAAAAAATATTTTGAAAAACCGACCAACTTTGATCAAGTTTTTGCCGAATTTCTAGTAGTGTACCTAGCACGAATACGAATTAAATGGGTCAAGAAATCCGGGATAGCAAGATGAATCAAAAAAGACTCTCTTTTAGGATCAGCTAATCGTTGAAGTCTGATTATAATAAACTTAATTTTAATTTCTTTTTAAAAGATGGAAACAAGTATATCTAGTATTGAAAGAAAGAAATGAAAAGTCACTTATTTTAAATTTTAAAAAATTACATAGAAAAAAAGGGAATTGAATAAACCAACAAGATGGTTTTAGAATCATATATCATAAAAATTAACAAATTAAAGCTTTTGAGCAAGTTGCACCTTTGCTAGTCATACAAATTAAAGGGGGGAATAGTTAACAACCATTTATGAGCTCGCCAACTTGAGCTTATTGACTTTAAAATTATATACGAAGAAAACTATTGATGGGAGGATATTCAATAGTAGGTAAGTCAAATAATCAAAACTTAAGAAGACGCCTCAGTTTGATTGGAACTTTTTTCATTTTTTCAGCACACAGCTAATAAGCTCATAATTTTAACATTTAAGACATTGATATTTCTTTAAAAAGTACTTTTAGTTCTGTAATCTTTAAAAGCGCAGCTCAATGCACGAAGCATCCCGTGTTCATGTAGGGTTCGAGAAAGGACCGGACCTTAAAGGGTATGATGTAGACAGCCTACTCTGATGCAAGCACTGATGGCTGATTACATGTCTCGAACTCGTGACCTATAGATCGAAGACAATTTTACCATTTTTCTAAGGCTCTTCTTCATTTCTCTATAATCTTTGACCTCAAAAAAAGAAACAATTTTCAGAAAAAGAAACTTTAACATTGTGTAAAGGAGATTTCAACGGCTAATAAAATTGTTTAAGAAGTCAGTCGCCACATAGAGTTTAGGTTAGAAGCTTTAATTTGTGCAATTTTAATCTTTTCTTTTTCTAGAGTAAATGTCTCTTTTCAGGTGAACCAAACCCAACAATATGTGTTAAGAAATTTATATAGGTAGAAATGAGCAAGAAAAATAAATTATCGTAGCTGACTTTTTTATGGCATAGTTAATTTATTAGAATTTGAAAGGAACTGTGATGTTCATAGAAAATTGAATAGTAGATCAGTTTTAGAAGTACTATATTAATACGGTACTCCCTCGTCTCAAATTATTTGTAACTTTTCGTTTTTTGAGATTCAAATTATAATATGACCAATATTATAAAATATATTTTTTCGTATTGACATGAAAAGATTTATAACTCAATACTTCTCATAAAGTTTTTGAATACCTGAACTTTAATTTTAAAAATTTGTTAATATAATATAATTTAACTTCAAAGATTAGTTAACTTGACTTTCGAAAAGTAAAAGCAACAGTTATTTTGGAACAAAGGGTGTATATATATTCATATATTTATTGTTCAACTCTTTACCAAATTAAAAAATAAATAAATAAAAAGCAAAAAAGAGGCGAATTTATGAAGGACATGATACATAAATGATGGAGAGAATAAAGAGTAACGTGATTGTTTGACTTTGTAGATTTTGACTTTTGAGTTCCATATCGTCATTGCTGTTGGTTAAGCAGATTAGTTGTCTTCAGATTTTATGGTCTTTATTATACGTAGAATTTAATGCCCGCCCAAAAAATATTATGGTCTAGCCAAAACCACAAATAATTCACGTTACTTATTATACGTAAATATCTTCTCTCCTAACTATGTATAATAAATGCCACAAAACTATGGCCTTTATTGTACGTAAATATCCTCCCTTCTAACTACGAAGACAAATGTTTCCTTCAATTTAAACTTTTTGCTTTTACTTTTTGCTGTTTGACCTTCTTAATATGTGAGTCATGACTTACCGCAACTAATTATGGAAAGTTGAACTTTAAGGAAGAAATGAAGTATTAAAACTTTATGACAAAATTACTTTCTTTTTTAAAAAAAAAATATGTGTTCTGACGGATTGGTCGCTTAAGATTGTTTGATCATGTCATGAGTCGATATCTAAATATATCGATTCTCAAGTGTGAAACTAATCATGACGAGCGAAGGTGGTAATAGGAAATGAAGTAAACCTAAATTCATAGTATATATGAAATAAAGTTATCTCGAAAGACTTATAATCTCTTGAAATTTATGTAGATTTAGTAAAAAATATGATACATCTTTCTATATTTTGAATTTTTTGTTAAATTTGTACGGCATATTTACCCTTAATAATATACGTTTATAGCAAATAAATTATCCTGGCGTGTTTAAGATCATAAAATCTAAAATCACTTAGCCCAAAGTCTTTCTTTTGCAAATACAACGTTAAATAAAAACTGTCCTATAAAATACGGTTGATGAAGTAATAAATATGAATATGGACAAGCCACTAGTAGTTCACATTCCATGCACTTTATGATCCACCGAAGTAAAAGTTGGATTATTGTGACATTGAAATACCACAAATCCCCTTCACCCTCAAAGTAGATGTCAGTCACTATTGTCAAAAACATTTATAACTTTCTAGTATATTTATATAAATGTATGAGCTAAAATTTGAAACTTATATCTTCAAAATTATAGTCCTTCTAAATTATCGAATTTTAAATTAATAATTTATACTATATAGTTCAATAAATTTCTTTTGACAAAAATAATATTTGGACTAAAATTATTACGTTGGGTCATACCCACATTCAAAAGGCTAGTTCCGCCCTGGATCTACATTTATTTTAATTCCTATGGTGTACCTATATTTAAACATTATATCTCTCCTATCAGTAAATATACTACAAAATTAGTTCTCTTTCAAACCATGCACTATATTTATATACAAATATTATATATTCATTTTCTTTTCTTCGAGATCTTCATGCGATCTTTCACAATAAAATATTAATCTTTTTCTTTTGGTCTATACTTACCCAATCATAATATATACCATAGGCTAGCTTTTGCTCTTATTTATACCCTGATCTTTATACCAAACAAAAACGCAAATTTTCTGAAATTTTGTTCATGCAAAAGATTTCATGGAACTAGCAGTTAACTCAGTGACTCATATTTTCTTGATTTCCATTTTTTTGACAAATTTTTGCTGGTTTAATATTGGAGCTGAAACATCCAAAGAGCTTTTCAAAGGATTTAAAGCAACCCCAGATCCTCATATTTCAACTTTTCAACCTCTTCTTACTGATTCTTCTGGTAATTACTCACTGAGTTTTCTCCGAGTTGAAAAAGATCAACTCACTCTTTCTATTATTCATGTTCCATCTTCTGAGTCAATATGGGTTGCTAACTTGACCCATTTTGCAAGATGGGCTGACCCGACTGAGCTCTTGTTTAATGGCAGTCTTGTGCTGTCGGATTCTCGTTCAGGGGTATTTTGGTCAACTCAGACTAATGGAGACCGTGTCTGGCTTTCAAATGCATCAAATTTGCAAGTCCAAAAGCTTGATAGTGGAATGAGGTTAAATTCTGTTTTGTGGCAAAGTTTTGATTTTCCCTCAGATACCCTTGTGGAAAATCAAAATTTCACAAGTGCCATGACATTGGTTTCGTCCAATGGGCTTTATTCCATGAGTTTGGGCTTTGATTTTTTCGGGTTGTATGCAAAGTCCAAGGACGAACCGGGTTCGGGTCGGATCTACTGGAAGCACAAGGCATTAGAAGCAAAGGCAGATGTTATTGAAGGTCAAGGACCAATTTATGCTGTACTAAAGTCAGATGGTTTTTTTGGTATGTACCAAAATGAGTCAGTTCCAGTTGATGTAGAATCTTTTAACAGTTTTCAACAACCCGTATCCGGTGTCCGTCGGATCCGGATCGAACCGGATGGGAATTTAAAAGGATATTTTTGGGCCGGGACAAGTTGGATATTGGACTACCAAGCAATAAAGGAGACATGTGAATTACCTAGTCCTTGTGGTATATATGGACTTTGTCAACCGGGTAAAGGTTGTTCTTGTCTAGACAATAGTACGGATTACAACTCCGGCCGGTGTGTCTCGCCGGAAAATCAAGACTCCGGCGACTTTTGTGGGGTGTATGATCATAAAAAGTACAAGGGGTTGTCAAGAAATGGTGTTGAATTGCCTAACAAGGAGTTAATGACTTACCAAAAGATGGTTTCTTTTCAAGAATGTCAAAGTGCATGTGAAGGGAATTGCACATGTTGGGGTGTGGTGTATACTAATACATCTGGATTTTGCTACATACTAGACTACCCCATACTAAGCTTAGTAGGAGTAGGGGATGAGTCCAAGATGGGGTTTTTCAAAGTGAGGGAAGGTGTAGGGAAAGATAAGGTGGAGGTGGGGTTAGGGGTAGGGATAGGGTTATTATGTGGGGCCATCTTGGTATTTGGTGGGGTCATAGGGTTAGGGTTGTATAGATATAGGAAAAGAAAAAGAGGTGTGAGTGGTTATGTAGAAGAAGATGGAATGGTAGTTGGACCATACAAAGAAATGGGAAATGCAAGTTTTAGGTCAATTGAACTAAGTGAAAGATGAGGTAAGGGATGACATCTTTTAAGATAGAGACCTCATAAGCATACTATATTTTTACTATATATGGTGGAAGTGGGGCCCTTTAGGAATTTTGGCAAGTGGGGCCTACTTCTTCTCATGTGTGAAAGTGCTTGTGAAATGAACATTATCTTATCACAAGGGTGGAAAATTGGTGGTCAAAGGACAAAAAGATTAAAGTGGATTTGCTCTTTGTTTTTTCCTACTTGTGACATGGTTTTAGTAGTTATTAGAAAATGACAGACATTGTAAATTGTATTTCTTAGTGACTCTTATCTACACGACCAAAGTCACCAAACTTCATTAATGCTTTGTGATTTTTGTAAAAAAATCAGAGTTATTTCATCAATACAAACTCCTCATATAAATTATGTTCCATAGTTTTATGTTCTTTCTCTCTTGGAATCATAGGTAAATCTAGAATTTAATTATAGGATTTAATTATGTGAGTTCAAGATTTTGATTTCAATCACAGAAATTCATCACCTTGTTTGAATTGTGGGTTAGTTACTCAATTTTTCAATAATTTTAGTAAATTTTTATTGAAAATCTATGTCTAGGATAAAAGAATCCATAGATGAGCTGTTGGATCTGCCCTTATATGGAATGTCACCTTTGTCGATGCTTCTTCGTCCCATGGGTTATTTTTGTTGTCTTTTATTCAAAACTATTCTTTAGATTAGCGTCAAAGTAATATACGTAGACTTTAGTACTCATATGTTTCATTTATGTAATATTTTTTTTCGTATATTTCAAAAAGAATAATACCTTTTATATTTTAAAGTTCTTTAATTTTAAATGTTACCTTTAAAATGGTATGGTGTTGAGAGAATTAATTTCAGAATTTACGTTTTGATTATTTGGAGGCAGGTCCACATTTTTTGGTAAGGGTGGGCATTTGGGCAAATCGGATTTGATATGGAGGTTTCGGTTTGGATTTTTGATTTTCGGATTGAAAAAATTATAATCCAAATTCAATCCAAATAAGAAAGGATTGGATTGGATTTTTTAAGTTCGGTTTCGGATTAATCGAATTGGATATTTCGGATTTCGGTTTTGAGCCGATAAGTTGAGATTCGTTTTTCATAAAAAGGAAAAATCCAATTAAATTATTTATGTCAAACTGTCCTAATAGTAAGGCCCTGGAATTAACAAATCAAACTGTCATGACCCGAAATGTCCACCTTCGGGACAGTGATGACGTCTAACATTTCACTTGCTAGGCAATCCAACGTTAGAATTTAATTAGCCATTTTAACAAATTTTTAAATTAATTAATAACAAGAAAACAATGCGAAAATACAGTCTGAAATAAAGTGAAAAATTCATAATAATCGCGATATCTAAATACCATCCCAGAACTGGAGTCACAAGTGTACGAGCTTCTAGAATAATACAAATAAAGGTCTGAATAAAATTCAAGTTGTTTGAAATATAATACACAATTGAGATAATATAGAAGGGGACTTCAGAACTGCGAACGTTGTGTAGTTATACCTCAAGTCTCCACTGGTAGATGTATCCGGGCAAATCTAAAGTATGCCGCTGGGACCAACTCCGAAATCTGCACAAGAAGTGCAGAGTGTAGTATCAGTACAACTGACCCCATGTACCGGTAAGTGCCGAGCCTAACCTCGACGAAATAGTGACGAGGCTAAGGCGGGTCACTTACATTAACCTATACGCAATAGTAGTAATAGCAACAATAATAATAACGGGAATATTAGTAAGACCAGTAAATAATATTAATGATTGAAATCAACTCAACAGTCACAATCCCTCAACTTGTTTCCATTGCAGCGTGCAACCCGTTTCCCCAATATAAACTTTAAATAAATCTGTTGCGGCATGCAACCCGATCCCCTAATATATTTACCTTCATTTCCGTTGTGGCATGCAACCCGATCCCCCAATATATTTTAACAACTCATAAATATAATAAAAATTACTCCAATAAATACCACGTTCAATGAGAAACTACTGAGCAATAAGGCACACAATAATTATAATTTATTTATAAAACAAACAACGACAATTAGCAATTTATTTATGAAAATCAGGGAGAAAATATGCAGTTTAATATTTAATATGCTAAATGGCAAATAGCAATTAAGACACATAGTCAAATAAGCATGTAACAATTATTGCAGGAATTCAAGAATTTATATTTGACAAGAATATGAGTGAAACAATTATTATAACGATTAATTCGTGTCTTAAAACAATTTAGGATATTTAAGTAATTAAGCTAACAATTAATTTGAAAAAGTATAGGTACCCGTCATCTTGCCTATATATCGTTACACATAAAATTCACATAGAAAATAATTCAAGGATTCTATTCCCTCAAGTCAAGGTTAACCACGACACTTACCTCGCTTTGCAACCAAATTTCAAGAATCCAATAAATCTTTGCCTCGCGCATTCGTGTCCGAAATCCTCAAATTTAGTCATAAATAATTTAATATACTCAATACAAATCGTAGGAATTAATTCCATATGAACTTATGAATTTTTTGGATAAAAATTCAAAATTCATTTTAAAAATAAACAGTGGGACCCACACGAGTTCAACCATACAAAAACTATCGAATTCCGACATCGGATTGGCTTTCAAATCTTCATTTTACATTTTTGGAAGATTTTATAAAAATTTAATTTTTCTTCCACAAATTCACGGATTCATGATGTAAATGAGTATGTAATCATGAAATATAATTTATATAGGATAAGGAACACTTACCCCAATATTTTCCCATGAAAATCGCCCAAACATCGTCTTACCCGAGCTAAAAATCGAAAATAGTGGAAAATGGGTCGAAATCCCATTTCCAGAACTTAAGTTCTGTTTGCCCAGATTTTCACTCATCGCGATCACAGAAATTCGTTCGCGATCGCGTAGAACAACTTTTGCCCAAGTCCATTTTACTCTTCGCGATCGCGGGAATGGCTTCGCGATCGCGAAGCACAATTTTCACAGGCTGCCAATTTGCACTACGCGAACGCGATATCCCATACGCGAACGCAAAGCATAACACCGTAGACCTACGCGATCACGGACCGTTTCATGCAAAAGCGAAGAACAAATTTTAGTTCCCCACCTTCTGCCGCATTTCCTTTTCGCGAACGCGGCTTGGCCCTCGCATTCGCAATGCACTGGAAGTTAACCTTACGCGATCGCATACCTATCTTCGCGAACGCGAAGGGTAAAACTCTCGGCTAACAATTTCCTCTTCGCGATCGCAGGAATAGCTTTGCGATCACGAAGCACAATGCACCAGATGACAGCAGAAGCTAAAAACCAGATTTTTCTCAAAGTTCAAATGGTCCGTAGGCTATTCGAAACTCACATGAGCCCTCGGGCTCCAAATTAAACATGCACGCAAGTCCAAAAACCTCATACGAACTCGCCCGCATGATCAAAACACCAATTTAATACCTAGAATTACGAATCGGATACCAAATCAAATGAAATTTTTAAGAAAACTTTAAAACTTCTATTTTCACAACTGAACATCCGAATCACGTCAAATCGACTCTATTTCTCACCAAATTCGACAGACAAGTCATAAATAATATAATGGACCTATAAAAAATTTTAGAACTCGAATCTGATCCCGATATCAATAAAAGTCAATTTGTGGTCAAACTTTGAAATCTTTAAGCCTTTAGGCTTCTAGTCTTTGCCAATTGGTGATATTTCAAGCTGGGGACCTCCAAATTAAATTTTGGGTATATGCCTAAGTCCTAAATCACGATACGGACCTGCCGGAACTGTCAAAACACTTATCCGAGTCCGTTTGCTCAAAATGTTAACCAAAATCAACTCAATTGAGTTTTAAGGCTATATTTCATATTTTAATTATTGCTTTTAAATAAAAACTATCAGAAAAATTATACGGACTGCGCACGCAAGTCGAGGAATAATAAATAGTACTTTTTAAAGTCTTAGAATACAGAAATAATTATTAAATTTAAATATGATATTTTGGGTCATCACATTCTCCACCTCTAAAACAAACGTTCGTCCTCGAACGGAATTAGAAAAAGTATCTAAGCTGGTGAAAAGGTGTGGATATTTACTCTGCATGTCCGACTCGGACTCCAAGGTAGATGCCTCTACCGGCTGACCTCTCCATTGTACCCAAACTGAAGGATAACTCTTAGACCTCAACTGTTGGACCTGCCGGGCTAGAATAGCTACAGGCTCCTCCTCATAAGTTAAATCCTTGTCCAATTGGACTGAGCTGAAATCTAACACATGGGACAGATCACCATGATACTTCCGGAGCATAGACATATGGAACACCGGATGAACCGCTGATAAACTAGGTGGTAATACAAGCATGTAGGCTACTTCACCCACCCTTTCAAGAATTTCAAAGGGTCCAATATACCTAGGGCTCAACTTGCCCTTCTTTCCGAACCTCATTACACCTTTCATAGGTGAAATCCGTTTCTCTAACCATGAATGCAATATCACGAACTTTACGGTCGATATAACCCTTTTGCCTAGACTGAGCTGTGCGAAGTCGATCTTGAATAACCTTGACCTTATCCAAGGCATCATGTACCAAATCAGTACCCAACAACCGAGCCTCTCCCGGTTTAAACCATTCAACTGGCGAACGACATCGCCTTCCATATAATGCCTTATATGGAGCCATCTGAATGCTCAATTAGTAGCTATTATTATAAGCAAACTTTGCAAGTGGCAAGAATTGATCCCAAGAATCTCCAAAGTATATAAAACAAGCGCGAAGCATATCTTCTAATATCTGAATGGTGCGCTCTGAATGTCCGTCTGTCTGTGGATGAAATATTGTACTCAACTCAACCTGCGTTCCTAACTCACGATGTACATCCCTCCAGAAATATGAGGTAAACTGCGTACCTCGATCTGAAATAATAAACATGGGCACACCGTGAAGGCGGACAATCTCACGAATGTAAATTTCAGCTAACCGCTCTGAAGAATAGATAACTGTCACCGGAATGAAATGTGATGACTTGGTCAACCTGTCCACAATGACCCAAACTGCGTCAAATTTTCTCTGAGTCTGTGGGAGCCCAACAACAAAATCTATAGTGATACGTTCCTTCTTTCACTCAGGAATTTCTAACTTCTGAAGGAAACCACCAGGTCTCTGATGCTCGTACTTGACTTGTTGACAATTTAGACACCGAGCTACATATGCAACTATATCATTCTCCATTCTCCTCCACTAATAATGTTGCCGTAAATCTTGATACATTTTGGCGGCACCTGGATGAATGGAATACCTGGAACTATGGCCCTCTTCCAGAATTAATTCACGAAGCCCATCCACATTAGGCACACAAATATGACCCTGCATTCGTAGTACCCCATCTTCCCCCACAGTAACCTGTTTGACATCCCCGTGTCATATCGTGTCCTTAAGGACAAGTAAATGAGGATCATCATATTGTCGCTCTATGATGCGCTCATATAAAGAAGACCGAGTGACTGTTCAAGCTAGAACCCGACTGGGTTCTGAAACATCTAACCTCAGGAACTGATTAGCCACAGTCTGAACATCTGTAGCTAACGGTCTCTCACCAACCAGAATATACGCAAGACTGCCCATACTCACAGCCTTTCTACTTAAAGCATCGGCCACTACATTAGCCTTTCCGGGGTGATACAAAATGATGATATCATAGTCTTTCAACAACTCCAACCATCTTCTCTGCCTCAAATTAAGATCTTTTTGTTTGAACAGATACTGAAGGCTACGATGATCAGTAAACACCTCACACGAGACACCGTAGAGGTAATGCCTCCAAATCTTCAGCGCATGAACAATGGCTGGTAATTCTAAGTCATGAACATGATAATTCTTCTCGTAAACTTTCAATTGTCGCGACGCGTATGCAATCACCCTGTCATCTTGCATTAATATTGCACCAAGCCCAATGTGAGAAACATCACAATATACCGTATAAGATCCTAAACCTATGGGTAATATCAATACTGGCGCCGTAGTCAAAGCAGTCTTTAGCTTATGAAAGCTCAACTCACACTCGACTGACCATCTGAATAGGGCACCTTTCTGGGTCAGTCTGGTCAATGGGCTTGCTATAGATGAGAACCCTTCCACGAACCGACGATAATAACCTGCCAAGCCCAAGAAACTCCGGATATCTGTAACTGAAGTAGGTCTAGGCCAATTCTGAACAACCTCAATCTTGTTAGGATCCACATTTATGCCTTCTGCCGATATAACATGCCCCAAAAAGGCAACTGAGTTTAAACAAAACTCGCATTTTGAAAATTTAGCATATAACTGATTATTCTTCAAAGTCTGAAGCACGCTCCGAAGATGCTGCTCATGCTCCTCTCGAGTGCTGGAGTAAATCAAGATATCATCAATGAATACAACCACAAAAGAATCCAAATAGGGATTGAACACCCGATTCATCAAATCTATAAATGTTGCTGGGGCATTTGTCAACCCAAATGACATCACTAGGAATTCGTAATGCCCATACCAAGTCCGAAAAGCTGTCTTAGGGACATCAGATGCCCTAATCTTCAACTGATGGTAACCAGACCTCAAGTCAATCTTTGAAAACACCTTGGCACCCTAAAGCTTGTCGAATAAGTCATCAATTCTTGGCAGTGGATATTTGTTCTTGACAGTAGCCTTGTTCAACTGCCGATAATCTATACACATTCGCATTGAACCATCTTTCTTATTTACAAATAATACTGGTGCACCCCAGGGCGAGACACTAGGTCTAATGAATCCCTGATCAAGCAAGTTTTGTAACTGCTCCTTCAATTCTTTCAACTCCGGCGGGGCCATACGGTATAGTGGGATAGAAATGGGCTGAGTGCCCGGAGCTAAATCAATACAGAAGTCAATATCTCTATCGGGTAGCATCCCCGGCAAATCTATAGGAAATACTTCTGGAAATTCACGAACAACTGGTACTGAGTCCATAGAAGGAACATCCGCACTAGGATCGCGAATATAAGCCAAATAGGCTAGATACCATTTCTCGACCATACGCCGAGCTTTCATATAAGAAATAACCCTGCTGGTAGAATGACCAGGAGTTCCTTTCCACTCTAACGAGGTAACCGACATGGCTAGGGTCACTGTCTTGGCATGACAATCCAATATAGCATGATAAGGTGACAGTTAATCCATACCCAAAATAATATCAAAATCTACCATATCAAGAAGTAGAAGATCCACACTAGTCTCAAGACTACCAATAGCAACTATACACGAACTATAGACATGATCTACTACAACAGAGTCTCCCACCGGTGTAGATACACATACAGAAGCACTCAGAGAATCACAAAACGGGATTTATACTGAGTAACAACTATACTACCCTACTGTAGATGCTCAAAATTGCCTGCGGTAATCCTCTCTCAATGTGATAGGGAGGAACTTCTCTAGAAATAGCCATGAAAACTGCTCTCAGGTCAATGCAGGAAATACAACTGGTCAGGTCAATGTATAATCTCTCCACCACCTCTTGGCGGAATCCGTCATCTAAAATACAGCAAAATCGACCCCATTGGTCTCAACTATACGCATGTTCCGCAGCACCTCATGGAAGCAGTTAAGATAATCCTGTGGGTCCTCAGAAGGTGTACCACTGAAGTGAACTGGAAAGAGCTTGGTAAACTTATCCAGTCTCAATAAGGCCTCAAAAGACATGGCGAGCCTATCACCGGCCTGTGCCGCAATAATTGGCTGAACTACCCCAACTGGCGGGGCTGCTGGAGCCTGATTCTGGGGAGCCATCTGCTCCGGAGCGGAAGTAGTGGAAGTTTGTGCTCCTCCCCCAGCATGTGAGATGGCTGGTGCCACTGGAAATGTACCATTCTGGGCCACGCCCTCCATAAGACTTACCAAACGGACTAGAGCATACTGAAGCATTGGAGTAGTTATGAATCCTTCCGAGACCTGAACTGGTCCAACTGGTACAGCCTGAACTAGAACCTCCTCCTGAAGATCCACCTGAGGTTCTACAACAGGTGCTGCTGTTTGAGCTCTAGTGTTCGCGATCGCATAGAACAACTTTTGCCCAGGTCTATTTTACTCTTCGCGATCGCGAGAATGGCTTCGCGATCGTGAAGCACAATTTGCACAGGCTGCTAATTTGGACTACACGAACGCGACATCCCATACGTGAATGCAAAGTATAACCCCGTAGACCTACGTGATCGCGGACCGTTTCATGCGAACGCGAAGAACAAATTTGAGTGCCCCAGCTTCTGCCTCATTTCCTCTTCGCGAACGCGGCTTGGCCCTCGCGTTCGCAGTGTACTGGAAGTTAACCTTACGCGAACGCATACCTATCTTCGCGAACGCGAAGGGTAAAACTCTCGGCTCACAATTTCCTCTTCGCGATCAGAGGAATGGCTTCGCAATCGCGAAGCACAATGCACCAGATGATAGCAGAAGCTAAAAACCAGATTTTTCTCAAAGTTCAAATGGTACGTAGGCTATCCGAAACTCACCCGAGCCCTCGGAGCTCCAAACCAAACATGCACACAAGTCCAAAAATCTCATATGAACTCGCTCGCACGATCAAAACACCAATTTAATACCTAGAATTACGAATCGGACACTAAATCAAATAAAATTTTTAAGAAAACTTTAATACTTCTATTTTCACAACCGAACGTCCGAATCACGTCAAATCAACTCTGTTTCTCACCAAATTTGACAGACAAGTCATAAATGACATAACGGACCTATGAAAATTTTTAGAACTCGAATCCCACCCTGATATCAATAAAATTTAATTTGTGGTAAAACTTTAAAATCTTTAAGCTTTTAGGCTTCTAGTCTTCGCCAACTGGCGATATTTCAAGGTAAGGGACCTCCAATTAAATTTCGGGCATACGCCCAAGTCCCAAATCACGATACGGACCTACCGGAGCTGTCAAAATACTGATCCGAGTCCGTTTGCTCAAAATGTTGACCCAAGTCAACTCAGTTGAGTTTTAATACTCTATTTCACATTATAATCAATTTTTTATATAAAAACTTTTCAAATAATTATACGGACTGCGCACGCAAGTCGAGGAATAATAAATAGTGCTTTTCGAAGTCTTAGAACACATAAATAATAATTAAATTTAAAAATGACTTTTTGGGTCATCACACAAATATTATAAGATCATACCAAATTAGATAGTAACGCAACTTCAAAATTTAGTGTTCACAAATGCAGAAAATAGAAACTGTCGTGGGTAAGAATGAAAGAACCCAATATTCGATTTAGTAGGGCTGATATTAAACTTTGTAACTAGTATTAAATATATGAGGTAACATTTAATGTGTGTGGTATTAAATTTATTAGTATTCAGCATATAGAAATTAAATGTCTAATGGATAGGGCTAAATATGAAGTATTAAAATTTTGGATTTTTAAAGTAATAAAATTTCGGATTTTTGAATATCCAAAAATCCGAAGTCCCAGGTACGAAATTCAATCCAAAGTTTTTAAATATTAAATCTGACATCTAATTCGTAATTCGACAAATCCCAAAACCAAAAATCCAAGAAATTAGGATTTCGGTTTGGATTTCGAATTTGCCCAAATTAGGCTCACCCCTAATATTTGGAGTGAAAGTAATTTTTTGTTGTATTTCATATTTTGTTTTTATATTAAAACTATATGATTAACCCCCCAAAAAACATAAAAAATGATAGCTCAATTTGAGTTGTGGGGAAACATAAAATATAGAGGAAAATACGGGAGAAATTTAAAAATAGCCAGATTTACAAGTGGTAATTGAAAAATAGCCACAGTTTCAAAAGTAATCGAAATTTAGCCACTTTTCATGTAAAAATAAATCTGAACGAAAATATTGTTCAAAATCCGAAAAATATTCCAGCATAATATACTGGAGTTCCAGTATAATATACTGGAATTATACTGGAACTCCAATATAATATACCGGTCAAGCATAATATGCTGGAAGTTCATACACAGGTGCTCCAATCTCCAATATATTATGCTGTAACTTTCCGTGTGTTGGAGTTCCAGCATAATATGCTGGAAGTTCATATACAGGTGCACCAATCTCCAGTATATTATGCTGGATCGGTCCGTATTATAGCAAAATAGTGGCTATTTTTTAATAACTTTGCAAACGCTGACTATTTTTCAATTACCAGACCGAAAACCGGCTAGCCGTACTAATTTTACGGAAAATACTCCACGTACATATATACATTGTCAGCCCACATTTGAGTTGGGTTCTCAGAAAATCTTGGGCTTGACATTAAGCAAACACAATATAAGCCCACTGTCCCAGGTCCAATAAAACTTAAGCACATTCAGTGCACACGTGTCCAACCAGCAGTCATCTTCCTCTGTTTATTGTGACTACTAGTAACAAGTCTATGATCACTTTAAAATATACAGTAAAAAGAGCTCACATATGGTATGAAAAACTACTAACTCAGTAACTGAGGTAAGTTTGATTTTTCTTCTTTTCTTATTCTAATATTTGTTTTACCCTAAAATGTTATACTTAAGTTGAAGTATTGCATGTTGATTCAGGATGTAATATTTTGGTGGAATTCAAATTGAAACTATGGTTTTCTTGACAATTCATGGAAATTGTCGTTTGGTTTGTAATGTTATCAATCTTTATAGTTCTATGGCTCTCTCGTTGCAGTATAGATTGCCAAATGTGGTAGTTTTATAGAATATAGATATATTCTTGTTGGATTCTCCTTTTCCTCTTGGAAGGGAGAAAAGGTGTTTAGAATTAAGTGATCGTCTCGTCTAAAAGTTTAAGTTGTTAGAGAGAACACACTTTTATTGACGTAATTACTTGTGAAATGTTTTTAATAATTGTTGACGGTGAGCAGTGGCGGAGCTAGAAATTTCGCAAAGGGTGTGCAAATTTTTGTCTCAATTGTGATAAGGGTGTGCAAAAACTAAATATATACTTATAATAGCTAACATTTAACCTATCTATACCGCATAATTTTCCGACGATGGGTGTGCACTTGACCACCCTTTGCCTAAGGTGGCTCCGCCCATGGCGGTGAGAATTGAACTCGGGACCTCTATCTGCGCTGATACTATGATAAGAAAATGGACGTTGGTCCTAAGTCAAACCTAAAAAGCTAGCGCATGAGGTAAGGATTGCCCAGAGCATATAAGGAGACAATTACTCATTCCCTCAACCAATGTGGGATAATCTCACACCCTCTCGCTAGAAGCAGTCGAATAATCATTTAACAAAAACTAAATGGATGAAAATTCCAAAATAACTTAGGTAACAGAGCTGGAATCATTTATCTGCTGCTGAATTTCAGCAATTTTAAGATTATATAAATGGTTAGATCAAGAGCTAATTTGGCATATGGATAATAAGGAAATTTCTTTGAAAGCAGCAGTACTTCCACTCACATTTTAAGTCACAATGCTATTAAGAAAATAACTGCAGTTTCTATTTTTTGTTTTTTCGGAAAATCTTATAATATCAGGTTATTTAATATATGAGCTATTCAAGTTTCAGCATATGTTTCCTTGTTTTCATGTAGAAGTTAATCATTCTAATAATTTAAAGAAGTCAATTTACCTTTTCACATCTGCAGGTTTACAATCTTTTCCGTTTTAACTTGTTCCAGCGATAAAGAACTTAGAAATGGCAAAAGATAAAGTTTCAAGCTTCGGCACTGAAGTTCTCCGGTCAAATAAAAAGTTGGCCGAGAAAAAGCAGGAGTCGAACAGCAAGCTAACTGTTGACGAGATATTTGTTCGTATTCCTGGATCGCCATCTAATTTTATATTAGGCCCATGTTTTAAGACTACACTTCCTCCGGAGCTCTCTCCTCTTTACCCCTTAGCTGAAGGAGAAAAGCTACTTCTACACTGTGTGCAACCTGATTCGTTCAAAGGTAAGACACTGAGATCGTGGCCTAATGTAAGTAGAACGTGGATCGATTGGGTAGATAGAGTTGAGAAGGCAAAATGGGAGGTGTGGAAATCAGCTGATATATATGATGCTATTCAGTTGTCGAAAATTGATATACCGATGGATAAAACTCTTCTTTACGCTGCCTTGTGCTATTGGTCAATCTCGACAAACTCGTTCCACTTCAGATTTGGTATGATGGGGCCAACAGTACTAGATATTGTTGCCTTGACAGGACTTAGGCCGCATGGCGAGGAAGTAAGTGTCCCTCTCGGAATTGCTGAATCAACTCTTGATTTTCCCGAGTATGGAAAAATTAAAGAATGCTTAACTTACTGCAAATTTCTTGATGTGTCAATGGGAGCAATGTCTGTGACAGAGGAAGAACATATATCGTTTCTGGTTATGTGGCTTTGTAGATATCTCTTTTGTAATTCTTCGATTACCATGGTCGAGCAATGTACGAAACTGGCTCTCGCTCTTGCTATGGGTAAAAAGCTTGCTTTGGCACCTATTGTGTTGTCTAATTTATATCATGGCTGCAATGACATCATTACGAGTAAGTTTGACAATGCAACGGGTCCGTTCTGGATCTTGCAGTTATGGCTACAGTCTTACTTTCCCGAACATCAACCTTCGACTTCAGATAACGGTAATGCTTCGACCTATGGGTTTCCCTTGGCTGAAGGTGTGTTGAGGCCTAAAACATTTAACCATTACTTTCTTTTCTTTCACACATGCTCGTCTAGAACAGCCAGCGTATTCACGCCATTTTCTTCTAGGAAGTTTGGACCTGAGTGGTTTAAACGGTCACTTGATCCTTACTTCCAAAAACTTAACAGGACAGAGTTAAAAGAGATTTGGGCTAGTTATCTTATTGCTCGAGACATCCCGTACAGTATCGTTCTAGACGAATCTTCGAAGTGGAAATGTGGGGTAGAACATTATTCTCCGAATCAGTTTGCTCGACAGTTTGGCATGAAACAGGCTGTTCCCCTCCACCGATCAGCCAATGATTTTTCAATCAGAGGAGAGGAAGATAACATGGAAGAAACTGAATCAAGGTTTTCGCAACTAAAAAGGAAATTCTCATTTGTTCCATTTAATATTAATCCAAGTTCTAGAACGTTCTTTGATTCCTGGTGGTCCACTTATATTAAGAATCGGGACAAGACTGCTATCGATGTCCTCAGGAAGATCTCACCATGTGATATGCCTCTCAGTCCATCTGACAGGCAAGAAGTTGCTGCTCCGAAGTCCATTGGTATTGAAGGCAATTCTCAGTCTGCAGGAAAATTTGGCCAGAATATGAAGAGAAACTATAAAGGTACGATACCCTTCTTGATGGAACAAATCATAATTTTCCTAGTTGGGTGGTATATCCCTAGGAATAGAGGAATCATCGGCGTTTGATTTGCCATTAAATGGAGAAGGAAAATGTTGGTCAAGGAGGCAAAAATACAAAAAAAGAGCAACCCGGTGCAGAAAGCATCTCGCGTTCACGCATAGCCCAGTGAAGGACCGCACCCCAAGGGGTCTAATGTAGGCAGACTACTATGATGCAAACATCAGTAGAATCGCTCGACCCGTGACCTATAGGTCACACAGAAACTACTTAACGTTAGTCCAAGGCTCCCCTTCAAGGAGGCAAAAATATATGTAACCATTATGATTTGGCTTGCAATACAATGGCTCATAGAATCCTTGATATGATAACCTTTGGTTGAGGACTACTTGTCTTTTATACCATTATATTAATTAGATTTTCGTATAGCTTTCAATGTTCTGCTACTTGTCTTTTTCTACCTTTGGTTTCCATTTTCTGCAATTTGATATCTAGTATTGCCTCCTTATTCATGCCTTTCAGGGGATAATATTCCATCACAATCCTTTGTACAACAAGACGATTTCAGACAAAAAAGGAACTCGTATGAGACGGCTGAAAAGATATCTACAAGAGGAATATCATGCAAGGTAAAAGTTACCGCGCATCCCCTAAACAGACCTCTGGGATTGTAAGGGGATTGCTTGGCCTGATTCCTTCACTTCGCTGTTGCTTTACCCATTTCAGAAGATGAAGACTTCCGCAATGAAAATGCCGCTACCAGGTACAACTTCTACAAGTTGTACTCCTGCTAATGAAGATAGGAATAAGACCGACATGCAAGTTTCTGGTGACGATACATCAATCTCCGCCTCATCCTCCACTTCGGAAAATGTACGTAAATTCTCCTTATTATTTGTGTCATTATGTATGATTTCTCTGTCTAAGTTTGAGAGCTTTTTCTTTTCAGGAAGGCGAAAATTGCACGGTTTCCCCATTGTTAGCTAAGACCAAAAACAAGACATATGATAATAGTGAACCACTCGACAATCCTGTGGAAATTGATAATCTAGAAGACTTCTTTACTCGAGTTAGTGGACAAATTAAACGAGCTCGATCTATCAGTTTTTCGACTGGCCAATCTTCTTCCATATATGACAAGATATCCGCCACACAAAAGTCTACACCGTCAGTGGAAATGCTCGCCACATCAAAAGATGACATTGACAGATTACTAAACATGCCTTCTCAAGACTTACTTGTACCTGAAAACTGTTCAACATTAAGTGCAGCACTGTCAATATATGCTTTGTCACCAGATTTATCGGCTGAGAGAGCGATTGCCTTGGAGAAACTCAAAGAGAACCTTCCGCATCTTTCCTCAACCTTGCGTAGAGCTAAGAAGGACAAAGAGGAGTATTATAAGAAGGCTGCCAAGAAAGTGGTCATCGTCGATGAGCTCACAAAAGGTCAGGAACTCTACACCAACCTCAAAGAGTACAACGACAAGCTTGAATGTACAATGGATTCCATCAGAAACCAAATGAGTAAGTTGAAGGGAAGATTGAAGGATGCAAAGACAAAAAGAAAAGCAATCCAGGAGCAAAAATTGAGTTTGGCTAAGAAGTGTTTTGAAAAGTCTACTAATCTTGATGAAATGGAAGCTGAGTTTCCTGTTCTAGAAGAGATGAAAGAGTTAGCTGATTCGGATATTGCCCAAGTGGAAGAAAGGTTGAAAGTCTTCAAAAGCAAGATAACCGGATCGCCTGTGTAAATCGCCCTTCATATGAATTTGCTGGCTAGTATTCTAGAGTATAAGAGCATGTAAATATCTTTTTTGCGACGTACTTTCTATCTTTTGGATGGCATCCCTAAGAATAGCCAAGTTGGTCAAACTCGTAAAGTGAAACGAGTAGTGTAGATCCATGGCGATGTACTGGAATTTTTGCAGAGTTGACAAAGCCATCAAGAAGATCCCGAGTATGATCTCAGCTACTATCTTTTTTGTATATGGAACGTAAGGAATCGCAAATATTTTGATGGAATCTCAACTCCAACATAAACTTTGAAGGTCTTTTGCTTAGTTAACCTTTACAGTTGTCCAGTTAGGGTTTGCGAGTTTAGTTGAACTCATTTCTTTCGGCTCAAAATATGCGTATATATATATATTAAAATATATGTGTATATGATCATGCTCATTAAACTCACTGAGTTTAGAACTCGCCTCTTGTTAAAAATAAATGTATATAATAGTTTTAGACAAATATATTACATAAGAGGAACTCACGATTATAAGCATGTAAAAATTAAGAGCTAGAGCGAATCAAAATCCTGATACCATCACAAAGTTTTATGACATACTATACGATGATATTACATTGTGATATTACATTATGTATTACTAAAAAAATGATAAAAAAATAAAATTAAATAATCTGCAAAACTAAGGTTGAATTTTTTTTTCCATTTATCACGTTGATTGATATGAGTTGAGGTGGTTGAATTTTTTTTCCATTTATCACGTTGATTGATATGAGTTGAGGTTAAATGAAGAAGCAGATTTTAATTTATTTGGGATTGAGGCATCATTATTATTGTTCTGGTTGATTATCACGATTGATGCCAAATTGAGGAACTTATTGGCTGAATATCACACATTTCTCTATGCAAGTACTTTATTGTTATGATCGCTGATAAATATGCTTCGTTTTTTCCTCATTCTTGATTCATGTTTTGGAATTACTTATAATTACATATAAATTTCTTTTTAAAAAAATTAACTTCTCATTTATATTCTATAATAGCGATTGACTTATTAAAAAAAATTCTCCTTTGATGGTAACCACTTATATAATCAATAAATGTCAATTTCCTTGACAGTGAACATAAATTACGTTTAAATGAGACTTATAAAGTGCATAATGAGACTTTAATCGCATTTATCAAATGCGACTTATAATTGTATTTATGTAATAAGCATTTAAGGAATACCAGTTATAATGCATTGAACAAATGCGACTTTTAAATCACATTTTTAATTGCGACTTATAAGTCGCATTCATAATTTACGACTTACAAATCACATATATCAATTGCTACTTACAAATAGCTTATACGACTTACAAATTTACAAATCAACTTATAAATCTCCTTTCACAATTTTTTTGCAATTTTTATTATATTGTATGGTGTGATCTATGAAAAAAGTGTATGTTTGTTTTGTTTTGTAGGTATTGAATCAAACACCATCTCCATCACTTGAAAAAGTAAGCTGGAATGAAGTTATATTTGGTTTTGCTCAATGGGGAGATTTTTACACGATTGCTCCCTATTTAAAGATTATTTTCATAAATAATAGCATTCTTTGTTTATTTCAAATATGATAGATTTTTTTTACCTTTTTAGCAGAATTGAAAGATTATGTGGTTATGTTATCTACTACCCCACAAAACAAGCAATTCATTTCTATCCTTACATTAATTATGTCAATGTAATTAATTTTGTACCTTCTCTGTCTTTCATAAAGTTATCTTAATTTCTCAAAAAAGTTCCAAATTTTACCATCTCTCAATTCTTTGAGGATTCATCTTTTTTATTATTCCATTTTTTAATATTTTAAAATCTCTGGATATTAAATATCTTAGTTGCTTATACACATTATATATTACTATATATTTTAAGTATAATATATAAAAAAAATATATGTGAAGCACTTAAAATACACATTATATACCGCATATATTATATATATATATATATGTGTGTGTGTGTGTGTGTGTGTGTGTGTATCACACACATTATATATATATATATATATATATATATATATATATATATATATATATATATATATATATATATATATATATATATATATATATATATACTACTAATATTTGTAGAGTTTTTGGGAGTCAATTTTTACTCTATTCATGATTCTTGAGAGAGATTCTTGGAACAATAATTGAACGTGATTTTCGGTCAAAGATCCAATTTTGGATAGTTAATTAATGAACGTAAATTTCTTTTGGCTAAATATGAAATATTTGGTTTACTGCTTCATATATATTACTATATTTTATTTAATATTGTCTAGTTACGAAACTTTCTCTAATTCAAATGGGTGAACATCTTTATAAACAAGCCACAATAGGTCAATTTCTTTTCCTCTTTTATATTTATATGCTTATATTTGGTTTTGCTGAATGGGTTTCATTCCATAATTATGTTCATATGCAATTTATGTATTTTTTTAAATACTGCAATTTATGGGTCAGTTTCTTTCTTTCTATTTTATATGGGGTTTGCTACTCAAAATTCCCCAATTTTTATACTTTATATATGCCATCTTTTGTACTTATATTTGGTGTTGATGAAATGAGGTTTCTTCTAAATTTATATTTATATGCAAGTTACGTTTTCTTTTAAATAAATAATGCAATTTATGCTTAAATATTATAAATGTAAGACTAAGGTTGCTATTGGATGTGTACTTTCCTCTTTGAGCATTTTTACTCTCTTGTAATGCTGTGATGAGCTTTCTTTCACCTAATAATACCTTTTTTTATGAGATAATATTGTTCTGCTTCTGATGTGTGGATTAGGCACATGTCACGAGTCGCAAATAAAGGTTTGTTATTTAAGTAGAGAAGAGTAAATGAGTGGACATATTATCCACCGATTTTTGAACGTACCGTATGCCAGTGACCCTCGAAAATTTCTGGGTTAGCAAAAAAAAGGTTAGTGTTGCACCAACATTATACTACCACCATAACTACTAATCATGCACTACTAGCACTAGAATTTACTTCACAGCCAATCCAACAAGAGCAGCTATGTCGTTTTCTAAAGCCTTTAGTAACTACCAGGAAGCAGTTGGTTTTGTGAACTTTATTTACCTGAAAAACGGATAGAATTAAATTTATACGTAATTTTAAGAATATATGGTGCAACTTAATATAAATCGTAGAGATAAATAGAAATACCCAATATGGATCGCAAAGAATGCTAAATAGATAAGGTTGCAAAGAAAATAAAATTTGGGATTAAACAAGTTGAATCAATTTAAGAAACTTGAAAGAACAACTCTTCACTATGGAGAATCTGGTATTTGGATTACAATGTAAGTGTGAAACTTGTCCCATATAGAAATGATAACCATCTCTTTTATAGTAGAGGGATCTTACTTTAGATATAATTAAAAATACATAGTGGGAGACCCATAATAGATCAACTTTTTCACAATTTCTGCCGAGATTCTCTCCTCTAGTGGGATTGCAATGACTCTTGTCTACGAACTCGATATTGACTCGAGTTTACGGTCTTGACTCGAGCTCTCGATCTTGGCTCGAGCTCGATTCTGACTTGGACCCTTGAAATGATTCGGGGTCAATGTTGGTCGATCTCTGGATCAAAAGCTCGATAACTTCACTTTGCATCATAGTTCGATTTGGATTCGGGATCGATAATGATATCGTCCCCTCAGACTTGAAGCTTGTTTGTATCATCTTCGTAACCCGTCTCGAAGTCTCGCTTCGATCGATTATGTCTCGAACTCGATCGATCGTACGAAGGCCGAAATCTATTTCGACCGTATACAGATAGTCCCCTCGTTTCTCAGGAAGAACGTGGTGAGAAACGATTTGACTTTTTAAAGGCTTGATCAGATTAAAAGATGACGTTTATATTGGGCTCGACCATGACGCATGTGATAGCTGTACCGTCGATTTAGTTTTTCAAGGTATTTAATGCATGTCAGACGGTGGTCGGCCACCGCTGATACTGAACTGTCATTTTCTTAAACCTATAAATAACCCTTCCTATTATCATTTATCACTTTTGCAATTTCAATCTTCCAAATTTCCTAATTTCTTTTTTGTATTCTCTGAGTCTATTCGCAAATCAGTGATTCCTTTTTGCAAAATTCTTCTTCCAAATTACCAAATCTTCGTCACCTTCTTTAAATCCAAGATGGTGAAGACGTCCAAAACCGTGCCCCAAAAATAAAAAGCTTCTTCTTCCCAATCTGCCGCAGATAAAACACCGATGGATCCTCGTCCTGAGGAGTGCATTCCAGCGGCGTGTGTTCTTACCTCAGATTTCAAACTTGATAAAGGTTCACCGGTTCCTGGCCGATGTGAGCCCGTATCGAGATATATTTGTTCGATAACCCGGGAGCTCATCGAGCGGATATAAAAGGATTGTAACTGGGAGAATAAAGAGGTGGTAGTGTCGTCTCCTGAAGAGGATATTACTACTCACGTGAGAGAGTTTTTAAGCGTGTATACTTACCCTTTCACGTTAGGTCCCCTCGACCCTATTATCATAGATTTTTGTCATAAATACCTAATAACCCTAGGCCAGATGCATCCTTCCTTTTGGCGGATCGTTATTTTGATCTGATATTTTGTAAGTAAAATCGAGGGGATGCCTTTCACTCTCGATTATCTTGTCCGATTATACCGTCCTCGTCTTTTTCGAAGAGGGTTAATAAAACTCCAACGTCGATCTACCAAGGCTCTGTTCTCGAGTATAGACGAGGATAAAGATCGAGGCTAGATGGGTCGGTTCGTTCGAGTGAGGACTTCAGACCTGATCCCAACCGAAAAGATGTCTTTCCCCGAGGAGTGGAACATGAAGCGTAAGTGTAATTCTGCTGTTATCTTCCATTATGTTGTTCTTTCATTTCTTTTCTTACCAATATCCTTTTTTATGACACAGCGGTTCCCTAGATGCCCAGTGTAGTGTCCGATCTCAAGAATTGGGTACGTGATCTGGTTTTGACCTCCTCATATGTCGAGCGCTCATGGCACTACTTGTCAAAGGGCCGATGGGAGGCCAAAAATCGCAGTGAGCATTTCTCTCATATTCCTTGGTAATTCGAATAAGATGCCTTTCACATTCTTCGATAAAAAAATTTCGTATGCAGGTGTGAGAAAGGATGCGGTTTTAAGGCCATCGTCTGTCGAGGAAGAGGCTTCGGCCTCTGTCCCAAAGCCGGTAAAAGATAATAAGAGGAAAAGAGCCCCCGCCCTCGAAGATCAAAAACCGAAGAAGAGGACGGCTCTTAAACCGAATAAGAATGTCATTCCTTTGACCGTAGAATCATTTCTGTGTCTGAGGGATAAAGAAGAAGAAGAGAACGATGGGTCTGCTCTAGCGGCCCGAACAAAGAAGACCACCGACGTTCCACAGGAAGCTGGATCGATGGTGGTTCATAAGGATTTGCCTCTAATTGAGGATATATCGGAGAGAGATTCGGGTAGAGTCCCCGAGTTGCTGGAAATTGAAGATGTTTCCCATCTAAGCTGACGGACGAGGGATATTTCTGAATGGGCTCTTACCGAATCTTTTCGAATCGAAGAGAATGCCCCATATGACTCATTTGGGGCAGTGGCAATCGAAGGCTCTCCCACCTTCCCTGTTTTTTCGCAGGGGCGATTCGGGAGGCCCAAGCTTTGGAGGCCCTTGAATTAGATATGCCTCATGATGGAGAGGATCCTTTTCGTGACCTGTTCATCGGCGTCGAAGACACTGCCGATACAAGTGACGCATCAGATCCTTTTCACGGAGTGCAGCAGACTTTGAATCAGGTAGGCCTTAAATCATATGGCGTTACATTTAAGTTTGCTTTTCAATTCTTCTTTTTTGCAGGCCGCGGAGGTTCATCGAGAATCATGTTCTCGATCTCGAACCGAGTTGCATCGATACGAGAACGAGCTTCAACGGGTTACAGAGGAGAGGAACTCCTTAAAGATCCTTTTGGGCCAAAGGGGAGAGGAAATAAAAAACCTCCGAGCTGAGTTGGCTAGGGCTCACCAAGATCAAATCGATTTCTACGAGCAGGTAATAATGCTTTTAAAAGTCTTTGGGCTTGATACCAGAATGATGGCTATTCTTTCGGTCTCACAACTGCAGCAGAAAATCGAGATGATCGGAAAACTCCGTGAAGAAGTCGATGTAATAAGAGCGGAGTCTTTGAAGTGGAAAGAAGGAATGGACCGCTTTGCTGCAGAGAAAGAAACTGCTCGAGTCCAATTGTCATCGGCCGAAAACCAACTTCAAAAAATGAAGGAGAAAAGCTCGGTCCAAGCAAGAAGGATAGAGGAGCTCGAGGCCCGGTTGGCCTCTATACTTTCCAAGGCCGAATCTGACGCCGAGAAGGCAAGGCCGATGCGGATGCACTTGTGGCCATCTATCGGGCCGATGCTGAAGCTGCCCAGATCCAAGCAAGAGAGGCAGTTTTTCCTGAGGGGGATAGGGATAAGGGAGTTTTTCCAATTAAAGTGACATTATTCGAAATAAAATTATTTATTTATTTCAGAGTCGCCACTTGGAATAATTATGGTGTCCCAAGTCACCGATTTATTTTAAATCCCAAATCGAGGAAATTGGCTCTTATTTATGGTTCGCAAATACAGAAGACCGGGTAAGGGATTATGTTAACCCGGGAGAAGGTGTGAGACACTTTCAAGTTCCGTGGTTTTAGCACGGTCTCTCAACTATTAATAATTAACCTAATTATCTGATTTAATACATATTTAAAACCTATTGTGCATTTTTAACTTTTTAACCGCTTTTAATGTTTATGAAATTTGTTTAAACAAGTCGCGATGTCGCGCACTTGTTTGTTTTTGTCATATTGCGAATCACGCCACGTGAAACGCACCCGCGATTTACAACATGTTAATTTTTATTATTAGTCAAAGTTGTGGTCGAGTCGCGTGAAGCGCGCACTCAAATTGGGATTTATGTATCGCAACTATGCCACGGGAATCGTACCCATAGCCACGATGATTTATTTATTGCGCGTCAAAAGCAGGCTACGATGTTTATAAGTTGTTTGTGTTTTCCACTACCATTTTGGATTTACTGTAAGATCCTAATGATGGGTAAATTGACTGGGAATGAATAATGTTTGTAAGGTTTAGGAAAAACTTTCTAACCAAGTATACATGAGACGAGAAGATTTTAAAACAATTAACTCTCAAAAGATGTATGCACAAGAGATGATTCATACGGGATTATGTTGTTGGAGAAAAATGCAAAGGATAGTTTTAACAATTAGTTGTTTCTTTCTTTTATGGATTGGAGCCAAGTTAAGGAATTGCATTAACATGGGGCATATGAAAATGCCATTTGGGCTTGAAGTGGGAGCCCAGGACGACAAGTTCTTTTTGAAAGGGCAGCCTGCCCACGTGTGATACTACAACTCTTGTTAGGTCAAGTGTTAGGCCCAATTCAACCATAGTAATGATTAAATTGAAACAAAAATTGATACAGATTACATCCACGATTTGCAGAAATGATGATTTAAGAATAACAACTGGAATTACACTATTCGATTGATAATTACAAAATTCCACCATTCAAGCGCCATTAATTTGGTTAATCCATAACCAAACACATCCACTCGAAGTTATTTGCCCCAGAGAAACTGTTTGAATTTTGAAAGCTGTAAATCAAAACAAGGACTACTTCCAGTATGTTTATTTCGATCAATACATATTCAGCAGTTATTTTATGCTTTAAGATTCATGATTTAGAGGATGAATTCTACATGTTTAAGGATACTGAATACAAAACAGCACAAAACACTTTCAATTCCACACATAACAGTAGACAACTACAATTATGTCATGTATTTCATTAATTCCAAAACAGTATCACACTATTGAGGGATCGAACAGTACCTCGGAGAGCCGAAATAGGAAGAATACAATGATAAAGAAGAAGGAAGCACAGTTGCAGTTCCAGCGAATAAACAACAACAAAACAATCCCTTAAGAGCTTGATTTGACTTTGAAAAAAAAAAACCAGGAATTGAATGGCCAAATCAGCAGAAATCTATAGCTCTTTGAAATCGGTGTCTCAAGCTATTTTCTTCTGGGTTTTTTTTTTCATTTTTCTTTTGGCTCTTGAAATTTGTTTTTAGATCCAGAATCCGATTTTGGGAATAGTTTTCAACTTGCTTTTGAAGGGGAGATATGTGTATATGTGCGCGATGAGAGAAAGAGTGATCGTTTGGGGTGAGAAAATGCGTGTATGAATGCTGATGAAAGAGTGAGGAGGGAGAAGGCGACGACTAGGTTTTATTTTTCTCTAAGGGGGAGGGGGTCTAATTCTGTTCTCTTTTAGTGTTGAGAATGGAAGGGGAGGGGTGAAATTAGGGTCATTAGAGTGGGAGAAGAGTATGGCTCAGACTATGACTATGGGGTGGATTGAGCTTCTAAATGTATTGGCTTGAAATAATTACAAAATTAGTCACTTTGGACTCAAATTTTAATTAAAATCAATTTGTGTGGCTTAACTATTATATATATTTTATTCACTAATTGACTAATGACCTAATTAATTAACTAACCTAAGAATGCATTTTTTTTGGTTTTTAGATATTTATATAATGCATTTAACAATGTAATTAAATTTTAATATGCAATTTAAAATCTAAAATGCTATGAAATTAAGATTTGGATATTTTTTAGGATTTTTATGATTTACGATATTCCTAACATGCATAAACAATGCGAATAAATGCAAAATAAATAAAGAAAAACTTCTAAAATTCATAAAAATAATTAAAATTATTTTTGGATTATATTTAGGAGTAATTTCCTATGTAGGGCAAAACGTAGGTGCTCACAGCCGAGACCGCCGATAATCGAGCACATTGGGTCGCTAAACTTGCTAAGTGTCGATCTCGGAGGGAGACCCTCGAGGAGATCCATGCTCGAGGTTTCGACCTCGCTGAAGAGATAAAAAGGGCCAAAGAACTCAAAGACGATGCTGAAGCCTTGGTTTTCGATGACGATGATGATGACGACGGGAGTAAGAGCAGTTCCGAGAACGGGGGGAGCTCGATAGAGAAGAGACCGCTCCTGGGGATGACCAGGAAGCTTAGTCCTTAATTTTTACGTTGTAATAAATCATGTAAATAATTTTGTATATAAAAATATCCCCTTTTTTGCCGACCTGCTCCTGTTTCGTTTCCTGTCTTGTGAATATTTTATTTACGCCTTATGAACATTTTCACAAGGATTTAGGCAACTTGATCAAATTTGGACTTCATAGACTTTGTAACCGAGTAAGCGCTTACTCAACTTGAAACTTGAAATAAGGTAGCCCGTATGCTTAGTGGTTGAGTTGAGTGATTTTCTGAACATAGGCTTACTCAAACTTGGAGTGATGTAGCCCTTACGCTTATTAGTTGAGTCAGTGATTCGAGCTCGAAGAAATATAGCCCTTGGGTATAATGGTTGAGTGAGTGTTTGCTCGAACTCGAAATAAAAGTAGCCCGAAGGCATAATGGTCGAGTGAGTGTTTGCTCGAACTCGAAAATAAAAGTAGCTCGTAGGCTTAGTAGTTGAGTGAATGATTCGAACTCGAAATAATGTAGCCCATACGCGTAATGGTAGAGTGAGTGTTTACTCGAACTCGAAATAAAAGTAGCATGTAGGCTTAGTAGTCGAGTGAATAATTCGAACTCGAAATAATGTAGCACGTAGGCATAATGGTCGAGTGAGTGCTTGCTTGAACTCAAAATAAAAGTAGCCCGTAGGCTTAGTAGTTGAGTGAATGATTCGAACTCGAAATAATGTAGCCCGTAGGTGTAATGGTCGAGTGAGTGCATGCTCGAACTCGAAATAAAAGTAGCATGTAGGCTTAGTAGTCGAGTAAACGATTCAAACTCGAAATAATATAGCCCGTAGGCGTAATGGTCGAGTGAGTGCTTGCTCAAACTCGAAATAAAAGTATCCTGTAGGCTTAGTAGTCGAGTGAATGATTCGAACTCGAAATAATATAGCCCGTAGGCGTAATGTTCGAGTGAGTGCTTGTTCGAACTCGAAATAAAAGTAGCCTATAGGCTTAGTAGTCGAGTGAATGATTCGAACTCAAAATAATGTAGCCCGTAGGCATAATGGTCGAGTGAGCGCTTGCTCGAACTCGAAATAAAAGTAGCTTGTAGGCTTAGTAGTCGAGTGAATGATTCGAACTCGAAATAATGTAGCCCGTAGGCGTAATGGTCAAGTGAGTGCTTTACTCGAATTCGGAGATTTATCTTAATTATGTTTGCGTAATAAACCTCAGAATAGAGGAAGTTTTCTTGGATATAAGATATTAGTAAAGAGGAGAACTTTATTTGCAAGTCATTATACATGTGTTCATGTTTTGCGTCAGGGCTCGGGCCAACTACATGAGCATGATTCGTTTTGACCATTTGGCTCTTACAGCTTTTCCTATTGGAACCCCGTTGTTGCGAAATAACTTTCTTGCATCAGAACTCGATATATTTGAGGGCCTAATGCCCCCCCCCCAGTATTCCGAGGTCGATTGTAAATATGCCTCGGATACTTTCGTATTGTTTCCAAGTATAGCACGATCATTGGTTGTCTCATTAAAAACCTTGCCGAAAAACCCATTTGGGATAAAACTGGTATAAGGGAAAGAGAGTGCAACGCGTTCTTTCGGAGCTAGGACTTCGTACAGAAGGATCCATCTTAGCTCCTAACCGGACTTCTGCAGGGGTTAGTTTTGAAATGTAAATGAATATGGGAGGGCCGTACCTTAACAGTAGTATCATTTTAGATTCGACACATTCCAATTGCTTGATAGTTGTTTGTCATTTATAATGTCGAGCTTATATGATCCCTTTTCGATGTTTTTGAGAACCTGATATGGTCCTTCCCAGTTCGGTCCTAGTTTTTCTTCGTTTGGATTTCGGGTATTGAGGGTGACTTTCCTTAGCACTAAGTCCCCGGAATTAAAATGGCGGAGCTTGGTTCTTCGATTATAGTATCTTTCAATTCGTTGCTTTTGGGTGGCCAATTGGACGAGAGCAGCTTCTCATTTTTTGTCCAATATTTTGAGGCTAGTGTTCATAGCCTCGTTATTTGATTTTTCTGTTGTATATCAAAATCTGGCGCTGGGTTTGCCGATTTTGACTGGTATCAAGGCTTCAGAGCCATATACTAAGGAGAACGGGGTTGCCCTCGTACTAGATTTTGATGTTGTTCGATATGCCCAAAGGACTTCGGGTAGGACTTCTCTCCATTTTCCTTTAGCGTTGTTCAGCCTCTTCTTTAGGTTTTGAATGATAGTTTTGTTCGTTGATTCAGCCTGTCCGTTCCCACTGGGGTGATATGGTGTTGATAATATCCTTCTTATATTGTGATCTTCGAAGAATTTCGTCACTTTGCTGCCGACAATCTATTTCCCATTGTCACACACTATTTCGGCGGGTATCCTGAATCGACACACGATATGATCCCAGATAAAGTCTATAACCTCTTTCTCTCTTACTTTCTCGAATGCATGTGCTTCAACCCATTTAGATAAATAGTCAGTCATAAACAAAATGAATTTAGCTTTACCTGGGGTCGATGGCAGAGGGCCGACGATATCTATCTCCCATTTCATGAATGGCCATGGGGACAGGACTGAGTGAAGTTGCTCTCCGGGTTGATGGATCATTGGTGCAAACCTTTGACATTTATCACATTTTCGAACAAATTCCTTTGCATATTTGCCCATATCGATTCAATAATACCCTGCCCTGATTATTTTTCGGACTAATGAATCGACACCGGAGTGATTCCCATAAGTGCCCTCGTTTACCTCATGCAGGATGTAATCAGTATCTCCTGGGCCTAAGCATACTGCCAATAGTCCATCGAATGTATTTCGGTATAGCGTTCCATCTGAAGCTAACGTGAATCGAGCAACTTTGGTTCTTAGGGCCCTTGAATCTCTAGGGTCCGATGGGAGTTTTCCGTTCTTTAAGTATTCAATATACTTATTTCTCCAATCCCAGGTTAAGCTCATAGAATTTATCTCAGCATGACCTTCTTCGATCACGGATCTCGAGAGTTGAACGACAGTCCCCGATCTCAACTCACCTTCCTCGACCGATGATCCCAAATTAGCAAGTGCATCAGCCTCACTGTTTTGTTCTCGTGGAACATGCTGTAAAGTCCATTGTTTGAAATGGTGCAAAGTGACATGTAGTTTGTCCAAATACCTTTGCATTCTATCTTCTCGAACTTTGAAGGTTCTGTTTGCTTTATTTACCACCAACAAATAGTCATACTTGGCTTCAATGACTTCTGCTCCCAAGCTTTTAGCTAGCTCGAGACCTGCAATCATTGCCTCATACTCGGCCTTGTTGTTAGTCAACCTGGTAGTTTTGATAGATTGCCTAACAGTGTTATCCATGGGTGGCTTTAAAACTATGCCTAGCCCAGACCTCTTCACGTTCGAAGCACCGTCCGTAAAAAGGGTCCATACCCCCAATGACGTACCCGATTTCAACAAGAGTTCTTTTTGGACTTCAGGTACGAGGGTTGGCGTGAAATCGGCCATGAAGTCTGCCAAAATTTGAGACTTGATGGATGTACGGAGTTGATATTAGATATCGTACCCACTGAGTTCGATCGCCCATTTGGCCAATCGGCCTGATAGTTCGGGTTTGTGCAAAATATTACGAAGCGATTAAGTGGTTAATACGCATATAGGGGTGACATTGAAAGTACGGTCTTAACTTTCTAGAGGCGCTTATCAGTGCAAGTGCTAACTTTTCTAGGTGTGGATATCTAGTTTCTGCTTCTCCTAAGGTCCGACTTATATAATAAACGAAAAATTGCGTACCTTGCTCTTCTCGAACTAGGACACCGCTTACTGCGATTTCGGATACTACCAAGTACAAGCAAATTTTTACGTCTACTTTTGGAGTATGAAGTAATGGCGGGCTCGATAGATATCGTTTGAATTCCTCTAATGCCTGCTGGAATTCCGGGGTCCAAGCGAAATCGTTCTTCTTTTTTAGTAGAGAGAAAAATTTGTGACTTCAATCTGACGATCTCGAAATGAATCGGCCTAAGGCTGCAATCCGTCCTGTTAGCCTCTGCATGGCTTTCACGCTGTCCACAATGGTGATGTATTCGATGGCCTTGATTTTATCGGGGTTAATCTCGATTCCCCGATTTGATACCATGAAGCTGAGGAACTTGCCCCAATCGACCCCGAAAGCACATTTTTCGGGATTGAGCTTCATGTTGTATTTCCTCAAAATCTTGAAAGTTTCCTGCAAATGTGTCAAATGGTCCTCTGCGCGCAGGGACTTAACTAGCATGTCATCAATATAAACTTCTATTGATTTACCTATTTGTTCTTCGAACATTTTATTTTCTAGGCGTTGGTAAGTAGCTCCTGCATTCTTTTGCCCGAAGGACATCACATTATAACAATATATTCCATATTTGGTGACAAATGAAGTCTTTTCCTGGTCTTCCGGGTTCATCTGGATTTGATTATACCCGGAATAGGCATCGAGAAAAGTAAGGATTTCGTGGCCGGCCGTGGCATCGATCATGCGATCAATGTTGGGCAGTGGAAAGGAATCTTTGGGGCATGTTTTGTTCAAATTATTATAATCCACACACATTCTAAGTTTGTTCCCTTTTTTAGGCACTACAACCACATTGGCTAACCACTCGGGATATTTCACCTCCCGAATGGATCCCATCTTGAGAAGTTTGGTTACCTCGTCCTTTATGAATGCGTTCTTTACATCGGACTGGGGTCTTCTCTTTTGCTTTACCGGTCTGAACCTGGGGTCCAAGCTTAGCCGATACGTCGTTATGTCCGATGGGATCCCTGTTATATCTAAATGGGACCACGCGAAGCAATCAAGGTCATCGATAAGAAATTGAATAAGTTTCTTCCTGAATTCGGGGGTCATCCTCGTCCCTAGATATACCTTCTGTTCGGGCCAGTGCTCGATTAGTGTGACTTGCTCCAATTCCTCTATCGTTGATTTGGTAGCGTCAGAATCATCGGGAATCATGAAGGATCGAGGGATCCTCTGATCATCATCTTCTTCGATCTTTTGGTTATCCGGTTGGGTCAAAGCCGATGTTTGTGATTGCTATTTGGTATCTCATTCCCCTTCTGAGCCCGATCCCTTTACTGGCGAAGGCGAGGATATTGGTTTCACTTCCTCGATGGCGAACATTTCTCTTGCGGTTGGTTGTTCTCCGTACACTGTTTTGACTCCTCTCGATGTTGGGAATCTAAGGACCTGGTGTAGGGTCAAAGGTATAGCTCTTATGTTATGGATCTATGGTCTTCCAAAAAGGGCGTTGTATCTCATGTCGCCTTCGATCACTTAGAACTTCGTTTCCTGGATGGTCCCTGCCACGTTTATCGGTAGAATTATCTCACCTTTGGTGGTTTCACATGCCATATTGAATCTGTTTAGAACCATGGTTGCAGGATAATCTGGCCATGCATGCCGAGTTGTTATACTACCTTCAATCTGATGATGTTGGCCGAGCTACCTGGATCAATCAACACACGCTTAACTTTAGTTTTATACATGAGTACGGATATTACCAGTGCATCGTTTTGAGGTTGTATGACTGCTTCTGCATCTTCATCATTGAAGGACAAAGTTCCTATGGGTGTTTAATCTTGAGTTCGAGATTGTTTTTCTCTCACAATCGATGTCTTAGTGCGTTTAAGCACTGGTCCCTGAGGAGTATCAGTGCCACCGATGATCATGTGAATGACGTGCTGTGGTTCTTCTTGTTCGTTTTACATGCCGAAATCCCTGTTTTTAAAATGGTTCTTCGCCCTATCGCTCAAAAATTCTTGAAGGTGCCCTTTGTTGAATAATCGGGCTACTTCCTCTCTTAGTTGCCTGCAATCTTCCGTTCTATGGCCATGGGTGCCATGATATTCGCACATTTGATTGGGATTCCTCTGGCAGGATCGATCTGCATGGGTCGATGTCATTTAGTTTCTTTAATGCATCTGATAGCCGAAACAATAGCGGATGCATCAATGCTGAATTTATATTCCGATAACCGAGGTGCTTCCTTAGATCTGGCAGGCCTATCAAACCTATTTCTGTTCATCAGCCCCTAGACCCTTGACCTCGATCACTTCTTTTGTTATTTTTCCCGAGGTTATGTTTCGAATCACTGACTTTGTGGCTTCCGTTGTACGGTTGGTATCGATCCCCGATCGGACCTCGTTCTCGATTAGTATCCCTTCTAACAATGGGTTCAAACCCCAATTGATTATCTTCGACCCTAATTTTTGATTGGTACCAATTGTGCACGTCGGCCCACGTGATGGCTGGGTGTTCGATCAGGTTATGCTTTAACCATCGTGAAGTCGTCGAACTTCATTCATTCAAACCTTGAGTGAAAGACTAAACAGCCCAATCGTCTATGACTGGTGGCAAGTCTATTCGTTCCATTTGAAAACGAAGTACGAACTCCCTCAGCATCTCGTTATCCTTTTGTCTTACCTTGAAGAGGTCAGATTTCCTTGTTGCGATTTTTATGGAACCAGCATGTGCTTTCACAAAAGAATCTGCTAACATGGAGAACGAGTCGATGGAATTTGGTGGTAGGTTGTGATACCAAATTATCGCCCCCTTCGAGAGGTTCTCTCCAAATTTTTTTAACAACACAGATTCAATTTCATCGTCTTCTAAATTAATGCCCTTGATGGCACATGTGTAAGAAGTGACGTGCTCGTTGGGATCGGTCGTTCCGTTATATTTGGGAATTTTGAGCAGACGAAATTTTTTGGGGATTGGTTTCGGGGCTGCGCTCGAGGGAAAAGGTTTTTGCACGAATGTTTTTGAATCCAACCCTTTTATCATCGGTGGAGCTCCCGGGATCTGATCGACCCTAGAGTTATAAGTTTTTACTTTTTTATCGTTGACTTCGACTCACTTTGTGAGTTCCTAGAGCAATTTAGAAATTTCGAGAGTAGTCCCCGATTCTTGCTCATTTGACTTCACTATGGCTGGCTCCGTTCTGTGGGTGATTTCTCGAGGTGGATTGGGCTCCGTCCTGCTTTGTAGTTGGGTTTAGCTCAGCAACTGGGCTATTGCTGCCTGTTGGGCTTACAACATTTCGAAAATCATACGTAAGCTAATGTCATTTTCCTCGACGTTATGGGTATCTCGAGTTGCAGACTGAGTTCCACCATGGATGTTATTCTCGGGTCCAGCATGTAGGTTCGCCTCATTGGCTACATGTGAATTGATATCTATTGGCGCTCCGATTCGAGCTCCAACGGCGTTGACAAGTGATCTTTCAGTACTGGGTGTCAAGTTGTTGTTTTCATCTTGAAGACCAGCTCCGTTGTCGATTGGTGAAGCCATTTGATTGGTGGTTACTCGTAGCTAATCCGAAATTCAAGATATTTTCAGAAACAAGCGCAAAACACAATGGCGTGTTTTTTCAGATTCGTATCAAATAACCAATGTTATCCTTAGCCCCACGGTGGGCGCCAAACTGTTTACCCGAAAAATAAATAGAATTAAATTTATATATAGTTTTTAAGATATATGGTGCAAGTTAATACAAATCGTGGAGATAAATAGAAATACCCAATATGGATCGCAAAGAATGCTAAATAGATAAGGTTGCAAAGAAAATAAAATTTGGGATTATACAAGTTGAATCAATTTAAGAAGCTTGAAAGAACAACTCTTCACTATGGAGAATCTGGTATTTGGATTACAATGTAAGCGTGAAACTTGTCCCATATAGAAATGATAACTATCTCTTTTATAGTAGAGGGATCTTACTTTAGATATAATTAAAAATATATAGTGGGAGACCCATAATAGATTAACTTTTTCACAATTCCTACCGAGATTTTCTCCTCTAGTGGGATTGCAATGGCTCTTGTCTACGAGCTCGATATTGACTCGAGTTTACGATCTTGACTCGAGCTCTCGATCTTGGCTCGAGCTCGATTCTGACTTGGACCCTTAAAATGATTCGGGGTCAATGTTGGTCGATCTCTGGATCAAAAGCTCGATAACTTCACTTTGCATCATAGTTTGATTTGGATTCGGGATCGATAATGATATCATCCCCTCGGAATCGAAGCTTGTTTGTATCATCTTTGTAACCCATCTCGAAGTCTCGCTTCGATCGATTATGTCTCGAACTCGATCGATCGTACGAAGGCCGAAATCTATTTCGACCGCATACAGATAGTCCCCTCGTTTCTCAGGAAGAATGTGGTGAGAAATGATTTGACTTTTTAACGGCTTGATCAGATTACAAGATGACGTTTATATTGGGCTCGACCATAACGCATGTGATAGTTGTCCCGTCGATTTAGTTTTTCAAGGTATTTAATGCATGTCAGACGGTGGTCGGCCACCGCTGATACTGAACTGTCGTTTTCTTAAACCTATAAATAACCCTTCCTATTATCATTTATCACTTTTGCAATTTCAATCTTCCAAATTTCCTAATTTCTATTTCGTATTCTCTGAGTCTATTCGCAAATCAGTGATTCCTTTTTGCAAAATTCTTCTTCCAAATTACCAAATCTTCGCTACCTTCTTTAAATCCAAGATAGTGAAGACGTCCAAACCGTCCCCCAAAAATAAAAAGCTTCTTCTTCCCAATCTGCCGCAGATAAAACACCGGTGGATCCTCGTCCTTAGGAGTGCATTTCGGCGGCGTGTGTTCTTACCTCAGATTTCAAACTTGATAAAGGTTCACCGGTTCCTGGCCGATGTGAGCCCGTATCGAGATATATTTGTTCGATAACCCGGGAGCATATCGAGCGGATAAAAAGGATTGTAACTGGGAGAACAAAGAGGTGGTAGTGTCGTCTCCTGAAGAGGATATTACTACTCACGTGAGAGAGTTTTTAAGCGTGTATACTTACCCTTTCATGTTAGGTCCCCTCGACCCTATTATCATAGATTTTTGTCATAAATACCTAATAACCCTAGGCCAGATGCATCCTTCCTTTTGGCGGATCGTTATTTTGATCTGATATTTTGTAAGTAAAATCGAGGGGATGCCTTTCACTCTCGATTATCTTATCCGATTATACCGTCCTCGTCTTTTTCGAAGAGGGTTAATAAAACTCCAACGTCGATCTACCAAGGCTCTGTTCTCGAGTATAGACGAGGATAGAGATCGAGGCTAGATGGGTCGGTTCGTTCGAGTGAGGACTTCAGACCTGATCCCAACCGAAAAGATGCCTTTCCCCGAGGAGTGGAACATGAAGCGTAAGTGTAATTCTGCTGTTATCTTCCATTATGTTGTTCTTTCATTTCTTTTCTTACCAATATCCCTTTTTATGACACAGCGGTTCCCTGGATGCCCGGTGCAGTGTCCGATCTCAAGAATTGGGTACGTGATCTGGTTTTGACCTCCTCATATGTCGAGCGCTCATGGCACTACTTGTCAAAGGGCTAATGGGAGGCCAAAAATCGCGGTGAGCATTTCTCTCATATTCCTTGGTAATTCGAATAAGATGCCTTTCACATTCTTCGATAAAAAACTTTCGTATGCAGGTGTGAGAAAGGATGCGGTTTTAAGGCCATCATCTGCCGAGGAAGAGGCTTCGGCCTCTGTCCCAAAGCCGATAAAAGATAATAAGAGGAAAAGAGCCCCCGCCCTCAAAGATCAAAAACCGAAGAAGAGGACGGCTCGTAAACCGAACAAGAATGTCATTCCTTTGACCGTAGAATCAGTTCTGCGTCTGAGGGATAAAGAAGAAGAAGAGAACGATGGGTCTGCTCTAGCGGCCCGAACAAAGAAGACCACCGACATTCCACAGGAAGCTGGATCGATGGTGGTTCATAAGGATTTGCCTCTAATTGAGGATATATCGGAGAGAGATTCGGGTAGAGTCCCCGAGTTGCTGGAAATTGAAGATGTTTCCCATCTAAGCTGACGGATGGGGGATATTTCTGAATGGGCTCTTCCCGAATCTTTTCGAATCGAAGAGAATGCCCCATATGACTCATTTGGGGCAGTGGCAATCGAAGGCTCTCCCACCTTCCCTGTTTTTTCGCAGGGGCGATTCGGGAGGCCCAAGCTTTGGAGGCCCTTGAATTAGATATGCCTCATAATGGAGAGGATCCTTTTCGTGACCTGTTCATCGGCGTCGAAGACACTGCCGGTACAAGTGACGCATCAGATCTTTTTCACGGAGTGCAGCAGACTTTGAATCAAGTAGGCCTTAAATCATATGGCGTTACCTTTAAGTTTGCTTTTCAATTCTTCTTTTTTGCAGGCCGCGGAGGTTCATCGAGAATCATGTTCTCGATCTCGAACCGAGTTGCGTCAATACGAGACCGAGCTTCAACGGGTTACAGGGGAGAGGAACTCCTTAAAGCTCCTTTTGGGCCAAAGGAGAGAGTAAATAAAAAACCTCCGAGCTGAGTTGACCAGGGCTCACCAAGATCAGATCGATTTCCACGAGCAGGTAATAATGCTTTTAAAAGTCTTTGGGCTTGATACCAGAACGATGGCTATTATTTCGGTCTCACAACTGCAGTGAAAAATTGAGATGATCGGAAAACTCCGTGAAGAAGTCCATGTAATAAAAAACTCCGTGAAGAGTCGATGAGATAATATTGTTCTGCTTTTGATGTGTGGATTAGGCACATGTCACGAGTCGCAAATAAAGGCTTGTTATTTAAGTAGAGAAGAATAGAAGAGTGGGCACATTATCGACCGATTTTCGAACGTACTGTGTGCCAGTGGCCCTCGGAGATTTCTGAGTTAGCAAAAAAAAAGGTTAGTGTTGCACCAACATTATACTCCCACCATAACTACTAATCATGCACTACTAGCACTAGAATTTACTTCGCAGCCAATCCAACAAGAGCAGTTGTGTCGCTTTCTAAAGCCTTTAGTAACTACCAGGAAGCAGTTGGTTTTGCGAGCTTTATTTACCCGAAAAACGGATAGAATTAAATTTATACGTAGTTCTAAGGATATGCGGTGTAACTTAATACAAATCATAGAGATAAATAGAAATACCTAATATGGATCGCAAAGAATGCTAAATAGATAAGGTTGCAAAGAAAATAAAATTTAGGACTAAACAAGTGGAATCAATTTAAGAAGCTTGAAAGAACAACTCTTCACTATGGAGAATCTGGTATTTGGATTACAATGTAAGCATGAATCTTGTCCCCTATAGAAATGATAACCATCCCTTTTATAGTAGAGGGATCTTACTTTAGATATAATTAAAAATACATAATGGGAGACCCATAATAGGTCAACTTTTTCACAATTCCTACCGAGATTCTCTCCTCTAGTGGGATTGCAACGGCTCTTGTCTACGAGCTCGATATTGACTCGAGTTTTCGATCTTGACTCGAGCTCTCGATCTTGGCTCGAGCTCAATTCTGACTCGGACCCTTAAAATAATTTAGGTTCAATGTTGATCGGTCGCTGGATCATAAGCTCGAAATGATTCGGGGTCAATTAAAGTGTAGAACTAGAAGAAAGAACAGCGAAACAAAAGAGAGGAAAATAGGATAAGACTTTGTTTTACATTAGAGAATCTATTTCAGTCATTGTAAATTTGATATTGACTACATATGTTCGACAGTAAAGCATTATACTATGTTGTAGTTAAGCTAATAGAGACCTTGGACTGGTTGGAGGGGTCAAATAGGTTTGGGCTCAAATTGATACCCCTATCGGAAACCATAACGAGAAGTACACTTCCTCCTTTCACTTTACATGTTTGGACTAACTTGGCTATACTTAGGGATGCCATTCAAAATAGAGAAAAGTTTGTACGTAGCAAAAAGATACGAAAAATGATCATTTGTGTCCCCGTACTATTAATAATTAGTTATTAGTAACCTCTGTTATACTTTCCTACATTATTAATCCCTAACGTTATCTATTTTAATATTCTTACCCCCATCACTAACAGACCCTTTTAGAGGGACACATGGCTTAGTCTTAAACAACCTAACCATCTGCCCAGTTGGATTCCTGACCCGTTCATCCCCGACCCGCTAACTCCCTTCATATTCCCTAGACCCGTATAAACGTTAAAAAACTCTAACCTCACTTACCTAAAAATCAGGCGTTTCTCACTCTTAACTCCGATTACAATCTACCAATTTTCATGGTCTAAAGGTAAATTAATTCTTCTACCATAGTAAAAGCTTAGCCTTAAGATTTTTTTCAGTTGATTAAAACTTAGTTTTTCAATGTTTGGTTTCAGTGATTAAAATATCTAGGGTTAGCAAATTTTGTCATTTAGTTGGGGTTTCGTGTATGAGTCCTATTTTTATATGATTTTCACTGCAAAGTATAACATTTTAAGCAGATTTGGGGTTTTAAACATGGATTTAACTTTATGGATTATTATATTTGCATATGCATGTGATGGTGGTCCCGGATGTATAGTATAATAGTTCATTTTGTCTTAAAGGCTTTAACTTTATTAGTTATTGTATTTCATGTGGTTGTATTATCATAAAGGCTGATTTGGTGGTCCAGATTGTCTTTATGTACTTTGTCATTTAGGGAATTAAACCATGCTCTGTCCCTTTGTCTAGAGATGTTATTTTACTTTTTTTATTAGTTTCTTTGAATGTTTCTTTACTATTTTTTTATTAGTTTCTTTCCAGCTGTATTTTATAATATCAATTAGTTAAGTTGTTGTTTAGTTTATTTTATGGTTTAGCTGCTAATTGTTAAATATGTCAATTGATTGCAGATTACTATGGTTGATTTGGACTTGATATTTAACTATGGTGGAGAATGGAGTAGAGAGTCACAAGTCAAATACACTAAGAAGTTGTTACACACCTGAAAAGGTTATGACTCTGACCATCTATCCTTTATATTATTAATGAGTTTTGCACTAAGTTATGCTTTGGTGGGGTTCAACAAGTTATTGTATCTACTCCTTCTGGTAGATACTATAAAATTGATAGGGATAGTAGTATTAGGAAACTGTTGGGAATGGTTTGTAGTGATTACAATGTTGTTGATATATTTACTGTAGAGGATTGTGAGTTGGCAGTGAATGTACCTGATATTTTACATTATGGTGAGGATGGAGGTGATGATGTTGCACTTGACCATGAGGCTGCAACTGATTGTAGCTCAACAGATGATGAGTTTGATAATGAATCTGACTCTGATTCTTCAGAGTATGATTCTGATGAATTAGATTTTATTTCAACTCAGAGGAGTATGAGTATAACTAAGCAGCTGCTGGATTGCAAAGAACTAGATAAAAATATGAGCTTTAAGGATATTTCTGAAGCTAGGAAGTGTCTGAAACTGTATGTTATGGCAAATAAGAAAGAGATAGTGCTTAAGAAGAGTGATACAAGAAGGCTTAGGTATGACTGTCAAGTAGGTTGTCCATTTGTTTGCCTAATTTTTAAGGATGGGGATTGTCCAGGGGTTAGAGTCAATACACTAAATCCAAATCATAATTGTTTCATTGCTTATGATAATAGTATTGTTGACTACTTCACTATTGCACATTATTTTAAGAGAAAGTTGCAAGACAATCCAAAATATAAAGTAAAAGAGATGAGGGCTGATTTGAGAGCTGCATTTGAGCTTAATGCAAGCCATGGAAAATGCAAGAGAGAATATACTTATTTTGAATAAGCTACAAGGAAGCTTTAAAGATGAGTACAACAAGCTAGAGGGCTATGTTAATGAATTGAAGATTAGTAACCCTGGAAGTGATATAATAATTAATTTGTCAAAAGATGCTCTTCTTGAAGGTAAGAGGAGGTTCTTAAGAATGTATATTTGCTTTCATGCTTTGAAAAGGGGTTTTAAGGAAGGTATGAGACATTTCATTGAATTGGATGGGATATTTCTGAAGGGAAAAGCTAAGGGTCAGCTTTTGGTTGTTGTTGGTCTTGACTCAATGAATCATTTCTATCTTATAGCTTGGGCTATATTGGACAAAAAAATAAAGAGAACTTGGGACTGATTTTTGGAAATGCTAAAGAGGTCACTGGAGCTCAAGATGGAAATTCTTTTATAGTTATATATGTTTCTTTAAACTTGTGATTGGTTCTTTAAACTAATATTGTGTTTCTTATGATTTGTAGGGGTTGGTTGAGGCAATGAAAACTGTTTTGCCTGATGCTAATCATAGTTATAGTGTCAGACACATTGAGGCTAATTAGTGTAAAAGATGGAGATCTTGGAAAATGAAAAAGCTGTTGTGGCGGAGTGCATGGTGCACATATGAGGAGGATTTTGATGATCAATTGAAGAAGATAGGGGAGATGGATGAAAATATAGTGAAAGATTTGTTGCATACCCTCCCCAGTCACAGTGTATAGCATTTTTGACATTGTATGCAAGAATATGTCTGTGGATAACAAACTTTACAGAATCATTCAATGCATGGATCCTGGATGCAAGGTACAAACCTATAATTAAGATGCTAGAGGACATTAGGGTGAAGGTGATGGAAATATTGAGAGAACATGAGGACAAAGTGAAGTCATGGACTACTAACTTTAGTCCTTATGTCATGAAACTTTATGAAGGTTATTTGAGGATTGAGCATAAATGCAAGGTTCACTTTAATGGTGACTAGGTCTATGAAATATCTGAAGGGCCTGATAAACATACAGTAAACATGGTCTTGAAGCAGTGCAGTTGTAGGGCTTGACAACTGTCTGGAATACCATGTCCTCATGCCATTAGGGAATTTGTGTACAGAGGCCTTGATCCTTTAAAGGAAATACATTGGTGGTATAGCAAAGAGGCAACATTAAAGACTTATTCGCACAAGATACTACCTGTTAGGGGAGAAAAATTTTGGAAGGCAATCCTTGTAGATGCAATGGAACCACCACAGATAGTGGAGTTAGCTGGTAGACCTAAGGTGAAGAGAACAAGGCAAAAGGATGAAGCAATTAAGAAACAAAATGAATGGTCTATGTCAAGGAAAGGAAGGGTTATGAACTGGAGAAACTGTGGAGAGCCAAACCACAACTCACGGGGGTGTAAGAAGGTAATTGTTACTATAATTAGTCTTTAACAAGTGATATCTACATTATTAGCAATGTCTCATTTATAAATGACAGCCATCTAATGGAACTCTACCACAGAAAAGGAAGACAACTGAAAACTATGAAGATATTGATGAAGACATACCTTTGTTAGGGCCTGAACAATCTCAAGCTAGTGTAGGCTCCAGCAATCCTTTTATGTTCATTCCTACACCAATTTTTTCTTACCTAAAAAGGCTCTAGAAATCTGTTAGTTCCACATGTTCTTTTCCAGTTATTCCATATGAGGAAGACCCTGCTTTAAGGCCAAAAGTTACATCAGATATGGGGACAAGGCTTCAAATGATACAGGAACCCAACATTACAGATGGAACAAGAGTCATCAGCTTAAGAGGTGATTCAACTGGTGTGAGTCAGCCCTCAATTCTGTCATACTCACTTAAAGGACTCGCATGGAAGGGGAAAGAATCTCTAACTACTAACAAACTGGAGATGCAAGCGCATGAGAAGATTAGGAAGCTTAAGGCAAAAAAGGGGAATTGAAACATTGCTGGACAATATGTTTTTGAAGTAATAGTATTTTGTCTAAACAAATTGGTTTGGGGCTGTAATTTATGACTTCTGACAGTACATTTAACTCTAGTTTTAAATGCTTTGTTGGTACTGACAGTTGGATGTCATAGTATGACCTAGGTGTTAACTTGTTTTGGGGTTAATATGGCATCCGTGTGTCAATTTAACTGTATATTGACAGTTAACTTTTGCTACAAATGTAATGGTAATTTAGACTATTTTAGTTTCTTTTCTTATTGCAACTTATATGATTGGTAGTGTAGTTTTATTTGAATAAGCACAAGTTCATTTATGTAGTTTGAGTAGCAGTTAACATGTGTGACTCATTTCTATATCGGAACAAGTTCATGAAGCTCAAATCATATTAACCAACAAAAATAGGTGAACACAAAGAGCAATTAACATATATAATCCGGAAAGTAGAAATCCAATTAGCCAACAAAAAAATACACACTACACTACTGCCACTTAAGTTAACCATACATGATAACTTAACAAAATAAAAACTAGATTTCACCAACTACTACTAATAACTATTCATCATACAAGCTGCAATTAAGCCAACAAATAGGACTCAAGATATCATAGTAAAGATCTTCAACTTCAAGACTTTGGCTTCCAACAGCGAATTGCAGCCTCCATTTCTTCAATTTTTTCCTTCAATATGTCTCTTTCCAGATAAATCGCATCCAATGAAGACTCCAAATTGCTTGTTTTGGTGCATTCAACCTCATTTATTGCTTCTAATGCTTCCAATTATTCCTTCAATTTCAGCCTTTCAATCTTGACAGCCTCCAGTTGCGCTTTCAACTTACAAATAATTATCATAGCTCTGTCCAGTAACACTTCATCAACCCATTCAAAATAACCACACGAATTTTTCTGAAAAACAAAATCATACACCATGTTATAAGTGAAATTTCAGAAAATGAAAACCATAAAATTATCATAAAACCATAGAATATAAGATATTAACCTCAAGTTTTGGACATTTGTAGAATCTTCTACCAGCATTCCAAGGAGTGTAAGCCATGAGGTAGAGTGCAGTTAATCCACATTTGCATGTCCTACTCGACACACATTCTTGAGACGATGAACTACCTTCTGACATTGTAACTCCCTATTCTTGAAAATTATACACAAAAATAATAAAGAAAATAAAGATGATGAGAGAAAACAGAGGAAAATCGCTTCAAATAGGGGATAACCCTAGCTTTAGAGAGGAAATAAACGATTACATCCTTTAAGGGGGGAGGGGGTTAGCGGGTCGGGGCTGAACGGGTCAGGGATCCAACTAGGTAGATGGTTAGGTTGTTTAAGATTAAGCCATGTGTCCCTCTAAAAGGGTCCGCTAGTGATGGGGGTAAGAATATTAAAATAGATAACGTTAGGGATTAATAATGTAGGAAAGTATAACGGAGGGTACTAATAACTAATTATTAATAGTACAGGGACACAAATGACCTTTTCCGAAAAAGATATTTATACACAAATGACCCTTTCCCGAAAAAGATATTTACATGCTCTTAAACTGTGGATCACTAGCCAGCAAATTCACATGACGGATGGTTTGTGCAAGCGATCACTCGATTATCTTACTCTTGAAGCCTCTCAAACTTTCTTCCACTCGGGCAACATCAGAATCAGCTAGCTTCTTCATCTCCTCCCGGAGAGGAAAGTCAGCTTCCATTTCATCAAGAGCAGTAGACTTTTCAAAACACTTCTTAGCCAAACTCAATAGTTGCACTTGGATTGCTTTTCTTTTTGTCTTTGTATCCTTCAAGTTTGCCTTCGACTTGCTGATTGTACATTCAAGCTTGTCATTGCAATCTTTGAGGTTGGTGTAGCATTCCTGACCTTTTGTGAGCTCATCGACGAGGAGCACTTTCTTGGCAGCCTCCTTATAATACTCCTCTTGGTCCTTCTTAGCTCTACGCAAGGTTAAGAAAAGTTGCGGAAGGTTCTCTTTGAATTTCCACAAGGCAAGCACTCTCTCAGCCGATAAATTCGGTGTTGCAGCATATGTCGATAGTGCTGCATTTAATGTTGAACAATTTTTGGGTAGAAGCAAGTCTTCAGAAGGCATGACTAGTAATCTCTCAATGTCATCTTTCGCAGTGGCAAGCATTTCTGCTGACGGTGTAGGCTTTTGCGTGGCGGATATCTTGTCATCTTTGGAAGAAGATTGATCAGCAGAAAAACTGCGAGATTGAGCTCGTTTAATTTGTCCACTAACTCGAGCAAAGAAGTCTTCTAGATTATGAAATTTTACAGGGCAGTCAGGTGGTTCAGTAATATCAGGTGTCTTGCTTCTGGTCTTGGCTAATAATGGGGAAACTGTGCCTTCCTCACCATCCTAAAAGAAAAAGCTCTCAAAGTTAGATGGAGTAATCAGACATAATGACACAAGTAATACGGAGAACTTACTTCGTCATCAGAAGTGGAACACGAGGTGGAGATTGGTGTATCATCAGCAGAAACTTGGACGGATGTCTTAATCCTGTCTTCATTAGCAGGAGTAGGAACGACTGATGTAGAAGGTATGGTAGGAGTTGTGCCTGGTAGTGGCATTTTCCTCGGGGAAGTCTTCATCTTCTGAAAAGGTGAATTTACGGTGAAGTGAAGGAATCAGGCCAATGGATCGCATTATAATCCCAGAGGGCAGCAGCTCGTTTGGGGGTGGGAATTTTTACCTTGCATAATGTTCCCGTAGGTATCTTTATACCCGCGTCATGTAAGTTCTTTTGTTGTAAGGGCTCATCTTTCTGTACCAAAGATTGTGGTGGAATACTATCCCCTGAAAGCAATTAAGGAATGAATAAGGAGGTAATACAAGACATCAAAACGCAGAAACAGAAACCAAACAGAGAACAGGACAAGAATTAGAGAGAACATTGTAAGCTATCTGAAAATCTAATAAATTCAAATATATATGCACAAAATCCTCAACCCTAAAGGTCAACTAATATTATGCTAGCCTTATTGAGACCCTTGGGTTATCATATGAAGGATACAATCAGAACAAAATAGTTACTTATCTATTTAGCCTCCTTGACCAACATTTTCCTTCTCTATTTACAACACAATTCAAATACCTCTGGTAATTCCTCTATCCCTAGGGATATACCAGCCAAATAGAAATCGTATTAGTTTATTCCATGAAAAAAGTTATCCTACCTTTATATTTTCTCTTCATACTCTGTCCCAATTTTACTGCAGACTGAGAATTGCCTTTAACACCAATGGACTTTGGAGCAGCAACTTCTTGCCTGTCAGATGGACTGAGAGGCGTAACACAGGGTGTCAGATGGACTGAGATCTTCCTGAGGACACCAATAACAGTCTTGTCCCGATTGTTGATATAAGTGGACCACCAGGAATCAAAGAACATCGTAGAGCTCGGATTAATATTAAATGGAACAAATGAGAATTTTATTTTTAATTGGGAAAACCTTGATTCAGTTTCTTCAATGTTATCTGCCTCTCTTCTGATTGAAAGATCACTGGCTGATTGGTGGACGGGAACAGCCTGAGTCATGCCAAACTGTCGAGCAAACTGATTCGGAGAATAATGTTCTACCCCACATTTGCACTTCGAGGATTCATCTAGAAGGATACTGTACGGGAGGTCTCGAGCAATAAGATAACTAGCCCAAATCTCTTTTAACTCTGTCCTATTAAGTTTTTGGAAGTAAGGATCAAGTGACCTTTTAAACCACTTAGGTCCAAACTTCCTAGAATAAAATGGCGTGAATTGGCTGGCTGTTCTCGATGAGCATTTACGAAAGAAATTAAAGTATTCCTTGAATGATTTATATCTCAATGCACCTTCAGCCAAGGGAAACCCACAGATTGGAGCATTACCGTAATCCAAGGTCGCAGGTCGAAATTCTGGAAAGTAAGACTGTAGCCAGAACTGCAAGATCCATAATGGACCTCTTTCATACTGAAACTTGCCATTAATGATGTCAGCGCATCCATGATATAAATTAGACAAGAGAAACGGTGCCAAAGAAAGCTTTCTACCCGTAGCAAGAGCAAATGCCAGTTTTGTGCATTGCTTGATCATGTTTACAGAAGAGTCACAAAACAGATGATCGTAGAGCCACGCAAACAGAAAAGATATATGTTCTTCCTCTGTCACAGCTATTTCTCCCTCTGACACGTCGAGATAATTGTGGTATAATAAGGCATTATCATAAATTTTTCCATACTTGGTAAAATCACAAGTTGATCCAGCCATCCCAAGAATGGCACTGACTTCCTCGCCATGTGGCCTAAGTCCGGTAAAGGCAACAATATCTAGTACTGTTGGCCCCATCATGCCAAATCTGAAGTGGAACGAGTTTGTGGAGATTGACCAATAGCACAAGGAAGCATAAACAAGGTTTTTGTCCACGGGGATAACATTTTTTGTCAACTGAATGGCATCATATATATCAGCTGATTTCCACACCTCCCGCTTGGCCTTCTCAACTCTATCTACCCAATCAATCCAATCTCTACTTGCAGAAGGCCGTGACTTCAAATACTTACCATTGAACCAATCAGGTTCCACGGAGTGTAGAAGTAGCTTCTCTCCTTCAGCTAAGGGGTAAAGAGGAGAGAGCTCCGGAGGAAGCGTAGCCTTAAAACATGGGCCTAATTTAAAATTAGAGGGTGATCCAGGAATACGAACAAATATCTCGTTAACGATCAGCTCTTTGTTTAACTCTTGCATTTTCTTGGCCAAAATTTTCTTTGCCTGGGAAACATCAGTAACGAAGCTTGCACTTTTCTCTTTTGCCATTTCTATATGCACTGAAGCAAGTTAAGAAGAAAATGATTGAAAACGCCTCAGGCAAAAACCTGCAGAAAAGCTGAGTTCAATCATCTGCTCACAAACTTGAATTCCTCATAAACTTTTCTTACATTGAACAACCTGCTATTACATGCTTGTCAAGAAAAAAAAAATAACACTAACTGCTATAGATATTTCCTTAGCACTGTGATTTAATAAGTAACATAGAAAATGTCAGTGGAAGTGCTAGTGCGGCAAAATGGATAAAAGAAATCAGTTATCCACCCACATTATCCATTAAAAAATGGGTTGGATAATGAACTTTTTAAAAACGAGTCAAATATGGATAAGAACCATATTATCCGCTTAAAAAATGGATAACTAATGGATAACTAATGAGTTTAACTTATACGTTTGTGAAGCTTCAAATTGGGGGTTCCTCAAGTTTGGGTGACTAGGCATTCTCCCAAAAGTGATAATATTCAAGAAGCCATGGATATATGGATAACCATATTATCTATAACCTATTTTTTATTCGCATTAAATATGGGTTGGATCGGATAATTCATCCATTTTTGCATTACCCGTTTTCGACCCGTCTCATATCCGACCCGACCCCCCGTTTGCCACCCCTAGCTAGCGCTATCAAAGAAATTTTCTTAATAATGGCTTTTGGTCTAAGCCATTTGTATAATCTTCAAAATTCTGAAACTCAACAGCAGATAAATGAATTAAGCCCGTTTACCTCATTTCTTTAGGAATCTTCATCCATTTAGCTTTTGTTAAATGGTTATTCCACTATCCCAAATGCATAGATGAAAATGGCCTATATTGCTACCCATGAAACTCATTATTGGACCAGTCTTGTGTTAATTTTCCACTAAAATCAAGCCATAATTTTCAGAGATTGTACAAAATAACGAATTTGACAACTTCTTATAACCATTATTAACTACACTAAGATGACATTTGATGAAAAAAAATGAAATCTTTCATAAAAATCAGAGATAAAACAGAATTCTCTTTCAAATCTTTCATTTGTAGCATGCATCTGATGGTCTACAGATGGAAGACTTAGCCCGTTTAGCCATGAAATTTTTCACTTTTTCCCGAAAATATTTCACCTTTTTTCGAAATCAATATTTGGCCATAAAATTTTCACTTGAAGATTTTTCGAAAATTTGAAAAACTCTAAAAAGCTATTTTTTACCCAAATCACTCACAAAAATTCAAAAATAACCCAAAATTATATTCATGTCCAAACACAACTCTAATTTTCAAATGTCATTTTCACTTGAAAAAAAATTCACTTTTTTTCTGAATTTTGCAATTCTTATGTCCAAACGCCCACTTAACCTTAACGAACGAATATCTTTTTGCCAATCTAAATACACACACAAAAAAAATATTGGTACTCCACCTGTTAACAAACTTTGCTTTGAGAAAAACTAACTCCCTTAAAAAAGTGACATACTGTATATCTAATATAGGTAAAGCAAAAACATTCCAAATGCAGCACACCAATTTATCAAAGTCAAAAAAGATGCAGCAGATTAAGAATAAGAAATTAGGAAACAGAGATTATGGAACAAAATTAAATTAATTGACAAATTCACACAGTAAAAGTAGGAGAGAAGCTAAAAAGTAAATTGATTGACGAACCTATAAGCTCGACAAGAGACGTTGAAGATAGTAGCAACCAAAAAATCAGCATTCTGCTATAACATTATTATCTGAATGTGAAGAAACACAGAGGGGAAATAAGTATTACTAATTTGGTAACGAATAGTGATTTGGTTGAGATTAAAAATATACTTCAAAGAATATTTGGGAGTTTGAATTGTACTAATTGAATGTAAATTTCATGAATGGATGGTATGAGAACTTAGTAATAATTACTCTCCCATTTCCAATTGGTTTGGTGCCCTTTTAGGAAGGGGTGGCATAGCACCCCTGAGATGATAAAAATTAGGTTAAATATTTCGCTAAATTAGACAAGTGTGCCATGTTAGTAAACCTTTTTGAAAGTTTTTCCTGCCGCGTAAAATTGAAGTTGTAATTTATCTTTGAACCTTGTCCGACTTCTCTTTTTGGTTGTGCTTTTTATCTCCTTTTGTCCCACTTATTTCCATTGTCAGTTGCCTCCCAATTTTTTATTGGTCGTTTATATTTTTTTCTCTATTCTATTATTTTATATATGGTTTCTAGCAAGAACACTCAAAAAAGAGACTTCAAGACTTCTAATATATGAAATAAACATTCCTTTTAATTTTAAATTTACGAGTTTTCTTTTTTCAAATCTAAAAAACTTGGGTCTTAATGGAAATTTTGGATCATTTTTTTCTATTTTTTTATTATATCATAAAAATTTGTGTTATTATGTGGTTCTTAAATATAATTTAAATCTCTTTACTACTATTAAACTACGATGAAAATTTCGTAAACATTGCTTAAAAATATGAGATTTTTGGTTTTGATTTTTGGGAATTTGTAGTTTATTTAATTTTATATTTATGGGACATAATTTACTTATTGAAAATATTTTTAAAAAAAAATTCTTATTCTGATCGATATAATTCTCTTATTGAAGATGTTATCTTACTTGTGTAAATTTATTTTTAGTATACAGAAAAAGATATAATTTTTTAGTGAAAATATTGATTTTAGTTGCGTTGTTATAATAAATGTGTTATTCCTTATTTAAAATACTAATTACGTTTGTTTTTTGATATCTGAGATGTAATTTTTATATTTGCAAATAAAAAATACCTATAGGTTGACCCGAATAAACTCAAAAAATCCAAATAAATGTTCCTAATAAATTCTGTATTAGTCATTACATGGTATACATTAAAGGAAATTACGATACCCGCCACCTTCAAATCCTAGATCCGCATCTGCATCCCGCATTCGGTTGCACCCCAATGGGTGTAATATATACAGTCTATCATGATGCAATTATTAGTGGCTGATTCCACCGCTCGTAACCGTGACCTATAGGTCATCCCCCATCCACGAAAGGTCTCACCCCAAGAGGTGTGTACGACTGATTCTACGGTTCGAACCCGTGCCCTATAGGTCATCCTACATTCACAAAGGGTCTCACCCCTAAGAGGTGTATATGACTAATTCCACGGCTCGAACTCGTTACCGATAGGTTGCATTCATGAAGGGTCTCATCCCAAGAGGTGTGATTGGATGATTCCACCGCTCGAACTCGTCCAATAGGTCATCCCACATTCACATAGGGTCGCATCCCAAGAGGTGTGATGTAGGCAGCCGACCCTGATACAAGCATCAATGGCTGATTTCACTATTCGAACTCGTATCCTATAAGTCATACGGAGAAAATTTTATCGTTACTCCAAGGCTCTTCCAAAAGAATCACATATTAAAATAAATAACATTCTTTTTATTTTAATGTTAATGAAATATTATGACATGCAAGTACTTTATTTTTCCAATTAAATCATTTTAATACTGATTTAATCACTTCTGATCTAGATGGGATATAATGATGTTGCATTTTTTTGTATGATTCCAATTAATGGATGAGGTTTTAAAAATCTAAATTGCAATAATAAAAAAAAAATGCATAGTGACTGGCAAGAAACACACGAAATCCTTGTTAGCTAACAATTTCGTATTTAAAAGATAATAGAGAGATATAAAAGCTTTTTTTCTAAGAATGAGAAGATAAAAAAAGGCTAATACTTGAAGGACATATTTGCCGAATGCGAAATCGCTGATAAATACGCTTCAGTTTTTTTTCTCATTCTTGATTCATATTCTGAATTTACTTGTAGTTACATATGAATTTCTTTTAAAAAATTTAACTTTTCATTTATAATTCTCCAATATCGAATGACTTATTAAGAAAATTCTCCTTTTGATGGTAACCCCTTATACAATTAATGATTGTCAATTTTTCGATAAAGGTAAAAATTCACTGATGTATATGTATACTCAAAATTGCTTTATCAGTTGAATTATTTTAGGTCTTTACTAAATATGTGCTATAATATATTGAAGAATAACACATTTCTCTGCATAAGAAAAAAACTCAAGAAGTCATTTTATCAAATAAATATAAATGAAGAGATAAAATTTTAATAAAATAATTTATATGTAACGAATCAGGATCTACCAAGAGGAAAAACTTGGCTTCCATTATGCGAACATTAATTGCGTTTTAAATCTTATAAATCGGAACATTCAAAATGCAATTTATAAATTGCATTAGCAGAACGCGACTAATAAATCGCATTCTGTGAATGCGATTTATTATAGCTAAATGCGATTTATAAGTCGCATTCTGAATAGTCACAAGGCCTGAGAGTTATAAGTTGCATTAGCTGACTGACATTAATAACACCCAACCCAGTTCTTCAGCCTCAACTCTATCCAAATGTAGATTTTATCTGCATTTGTTTTACTGAAACATTCTTTCTTACTATCATAATGTTAAAATCATGAGCAAAGCACCATCACTATATGAACTCTGGTTATAAAATATGTATGCAGATTATAAGCATGTAAAAAATAAGAGCTAGAACAAATCAAAATCCTAATATTGACACAAAGTTTATAACATACTATATATGATATTACATTTGTATTACTAACAAAGTGGTAAAATATAAAATCAAAGAGGGAAGAGAATTTTGCTAGCTTTTGCGAGAGCTTCTCATAGTACTTTTAATGGGAGTTGAAGCATTTGTATTAATCTTCTTTGTTCCCCTTAATATTTTGTTCAATTATATATGAAATATTTACTTCATAGGATCAAGGGTTCAATTGTATTACACGCTGCTTTAGAATAAAAAATATTTACACCATCAGGTTGCTTACAACATTAAGTTAAAACCTTTATATCGAGATGACATGGGCTACGTGTAATTTAAGCTATTGTAGCACGCCATATATTTTCTGGTATGTTATTTCCTTTATTTATGTGTCGCTACGTATAGTTAACTTTTACATGATATATATATACTCTCTTTGGCTGGCTAGATAAATAACAAAACTTAACATCTTAATTTTTTTCTTCTTATTTAATTAACTTTTTAAGAAATAATAACTGCATTCATTTGGGGAAGAGTAAAAGTTTGTTGCAGGAAAGTGCAAAAAATAGAAGAAGAAGATACATGTGAGTTGTTCATTAATCTTTTTCGGGGATGATGAAAACTTGGTAAGCAAAGATTTACAAATTTGTGTATATTTTCATCTGCCCAAGGTTTGGTAACCTTGGAAAATAAAGTTATATAATATTTGTGTTAGTAAGAAGTAAAATGTACCTGATAATGTAGTTGAGGTGCATGTAAACTGGGCTTAGACATCAGCGATACCAAAAGCAAAAAAGTAAGGATAAAAATTAATAGAGAATGCTTCAGCACAAAAACAACTGAATCCATGATCCATCAACCTGTGCCAACAAAAACCATAACTTGGCTATACTTAGGGATGCCATTCAAAAGAGAGAAAGTTTGTACATAGCAAAAAACTATTTACATGCTCTTAAACTGTGGATCACTAGCCAGCAAATTCACATGACAGACGGTATATGCAAGCGATCACTCGATTATCTTACTCTTGAAGTCTCTCAAGCTTTCTTCCACTCGGGCAACATCCGAATCAGCTAGCTTCTTCATCCCCTCCAGGACAGGAAAGTCAGTTTCCATTTGGTCAAGAGCAGTCGACTTTTCAAAACACTTGTTAGCCAAACTCAATTTTTGCTCCTGGATTGCTTTTCTTTTTGTCTTTGCATCCTTCAAACTTGCCTTCAACTTGCTGATTGTACATTCAAGCTTGTCGTTGGAGTCTTTGAGGTTAGTATAGAGTTCCTGATCTTTTGTGAGCTCATCGACGAGGAGTACTTTCTTGGCAGCCTCCTTTTAATACTCCTCTTGGTCCTTCTTAGCTCTACGCAAGGTCAAGGAAAGGTGCGGAGGTGCGGAAGGTTCTATTTGAGTTTCTTCAAGGCAAGCGCTCTCTCAGACGATAAATCAGGTGTTGCAGCATACGTTGATAGTGCTGCACTTAATGTCGAACAGTTTTTGGGTAGAAGCAAGTCCTGAGACGGCATGAGTAGTAATCTCTCAGTGTTATCTTTCGCTGTGGCAAGCATTTCTGCTGACGGTGTAAAATTTGGAGAACACTGATCAGCAGAAAAACCGAGAGATTGAGCTCGTTTAATTTGTCCACTAACTCGAGCAAAGAAGTCTTCTAGATTATCAAATTTTACAGGGCAATCAGGTGGTACAATAATGCCAGATGTCTTGCTTCTGGTATTAGCTAATGGTGAGGAAACTGTGTCGTCCTCACCATCCTGAAAAGAAAAAGCTCCCAAACTTAGATGGAGTCGCAAGACATAATGACACATGTAATAAGGAGAACTTACTTTGTCAGAAGTGGAGGACGAGGTGGAGATCGATCTAGCATCAGCAGAAACTTCGATGTCTGTCTTAGTCCAGTCTTCATTAGCAGGAGTACAACTTGTACGGAAGACTGATGAACAAGGTAGTAGCATTTTCCTCGGGGAAGTCTTCATCTTCTGAAAAGGTCAATCATCGGTGAAGTGAAGGAATCAGGTCAATGGATCGAATTATAATCCCAGAGGCTCGTTTGGGGGTGGGAATATTTACCTTGGATGATGTTGTTCCCATAGGTATCTTTTCACCTGCCTCATGCGAGTTCTTTTGTTGTATGGGCTCGTCTTGCTGTACCAGAGATTGTGATGGAATACTATCCCCTGAAAGCAATTAAGGCATGAATAAGAAGGTAATACAAGATATAATACAGAAACAGAAACCAAACAAAGAAAAAGACAAGCAGAGAGCACTGAAAGCTATCTGAAAATCTAATATAATGGTATAAGCACAAATCCTCAACCCTAAAGATCAACTAATAGTCTAATATTATGCAAACCTTATTGAGATCCTTGGGTTATCCTATTCTAAGTTGCTCCGACATGGCAGTTTAGGTGCCGCACCCGTGTCGACACGACACTAGTATGGGTGTGGGTATGGGATCCGTACCAGATCTGGTCAAATAATTTTGGGTACTTTGACCACGACGGATTGAAAAATTCGAGACGATATACAATTTGATTACCGAAATGAGAACTAAAACTAGGGTAAATTTGAAGAAAATAGCATATCTTATCTAGGAAATCAATCTTTTACTTATCTACAACTTGAGAATAAATAGAAAATCCCCACTTTACAAGCTATACGTAAGTATGCCACAAAATTTCTCATAAATTAGAGAGATTTTTATTTTTTAAAATTATTTTTAGCCGGATCCACGCACACGTATCCGTACTAGGATCCGTATCCCCGAATCTTAAAATTTACATCTTGAAAGATCCGACCTCTAGATCCACACCCGTGTCGGACACCCGCATCCGTGTCCGAGCAACTTAGATCCTATTAAGGATTCAACGAGCCATCACATTGGCAAGCGAGAATATAATGATTACTTATCTGCTTGGCTTCATTGACCAACATTTTCCTTTTACGGCAAATCAAATGCATCTGCTAATCAAGAAGGTTATCATACCTTCATATTTTCTCTTCATATTCTGGCCAAAATTTCCTACAGACTGAGAATTGCCTTTGATACCATTGGACTTGGGAGCAACAACTTCTTGTCTGTCAGATGGACCGAGAGGTCTAACACACGGTGAGATCTTCCTGAGGACATTGATAGCAGTCTTGTCGCGATTGTTGATATAAGTGGACCACCAGGAATCAAACAACTCAGTAGAGCTTGGATTAGTATCAAACGGAACAAATGAAAACTTCCTTTTTAATTGGCAAAACCGTGATTCAGTTTCTTTGATGTTATCTGCCTTTCTTCTGATTGAAAGATCGCTGGATGATTGATGGAGGGGAACAGCCTGATTCATGCCAAACTGTCGAGCAAACTGATTCGGATAATAAGGTTCTACCCAACATTTGCACTTCGAAGATTCATCGAGAAGGATACAGTAAGGGAGGTCTCGAGCAATGAGATAACTGGCCCAAATGTCTTGTAGCTCTGCCCTATTAAGTTTTTGAAAGTCAGGATCAAGTGACTTCTTAAACCACTCAGGTCCAAACTTCCGAGAAGAAAATGGGGTGAATTGGCTGGCTGTTCTAGATGAGCATTTACGGAAGAAGTTAAAGTATTCCTTGAATGATTTATATCTCAATGCACCTTCAGCCAAGGGAAACCCATAGGTTGGAGCATTACTGTAATCCAAGGTCACAGGTCGAAATTCTGGAAAGTAAGACTGTAGCCAGAACTGCAAGATCCAGAATGGACCTCTTTCATACTGAAAACTTTGCATTAATTATGTCAGCGCATCCATGATATAAATTAGACAAGAGAAAGGGTGCCAAAGCAGTCTTTCTACCCGCAGCAAGAGCAAATGCCAGTTTTGTGCATTGCTTGATCATGTTTACAGAAGAGTCACAAAACAGATGATTGCTGAGCCACGCAAACAGAAAAGATACATGCTCTTCCTCCGTCACAGCCATTTCTCCCTTTGACACATTGAGATATCTGGGGTAAAATAAGGAATTATTATAAATTTTTCCATACTTGGGAAAATCACAAGCCGATTCAGCCATCCCAAGAATGGCGCTGACTTCCTCGCCATGTGGCCTAAGTCCTGTCAAGGCAACAATATCGAGTACTGTTGGCCCCATCATACCAAATCTGAAGTGGAACGAGTTTGTGGAGATTGACCAATAGCACAAGGCAGCATAAAGAAGATCATTGTCCATGGGGATACCATTCTTGGACAACTGAATGGCATCATATATTCCAGCTGATTTCCAGACCTCTCCTTTGGCCTTCTCAACTCTATCTACCCAATCGATCCATTTTCTATTTGCAGAAGGCCATGACCGCAGAGTCTTACCTTTGAACCAATCAGGTTCCACGGAGTGTAGAAGTAGCTTCTCTCCTTTAGCTAAGGGGTAAAGAGGAGAGAGCTCCGGAGGAAACGTAGTCTTAAAGCATGGACCTAATATAAAATTAGAGGATAATCCAGGAATAGGAACAAATATTTTGTCAAGAATCAGCTCATTGTTCAACTCTTGCATTTTCTTTGTCAAATTTTTCTTTGGCTGGGAAACTTCATTACCTAAGCATGCACTTTTTTCTTTCGCCATTTCTATATGCAGCGAACCAAGTTAAGAAGAAAAAGATTCAAAACACCTCAGGCAAAAACCTGCAGATTTGAACAGGTAAATTGACTTATTTAAACTTTAAGGTGAAAACAAGGACACATGGGAGAGATATGCTGAGAGCCCAATTTCAATCAACTGCACACAAACTCATCCGAAACACATCCGAGGGTCCCGGGACCCTGTCCAAACACATAATCTGTTCTCACATTAAACAACCTGCTACAAATAACACAAACTGCAACATATATTTCCTTAAGTAGCGTTGTGACTTAATCTAACTTTAAATTAACATTGAAAATGTGTGGGGAAATGCTACTGCTTTCAAGAAGTTGGTCTAAACCATTTGTATAATCTTCAAAATTCTGAAACTCAGCAGCAAATAAATAAAAGCCCTGTTACTTCATTTCTTTAGGAAACTTCGTCCATTTAGTTTTTGTTAAATGGTTATTCCACTATCCCAAATGCATACATGAAAATGGCCTATAGTGCTACCCATGAAACTCATTATTGGAACAAAGGGAGTTTTGTGTTAATTATCCACTAAAATCAAGTCATAATTTTCAGAGGTTGTACAAACTTGTCCTACTTTACACGACATGGATATGTTGTCAACTTGTCATTACTTCTCATAATAATGTGCGAACTTGAATTTAAACTAACGGGGGTTGGAACCCAAGGATGTGGCTTAGTGGTCGATGAAGTGAGTGTTCGATATCAAGGTTCAGATTCCAGCAGGGACAAAAACATTGGTGATTTCTTCCCATTTATCTAAGCCTAGGCCATAGTAGATCGGTAGCAGGCACATTACCTGGTAGAATAGTCGATATGCTCCTAAGTCCGGACACCACCGTTCTTATAGAAAAACTAATAGGATAGGATATTAATGTAGAAAAATCATCATCTGCAAACCACCACTAAGCTAATTTTTACTAAAAGAAGATCCTTTGTATATAAATTAATTAAACCTAAAAAAAAAGGGAAGGAGATCCTAACTTGCCAAAATGCTTCACCATTACAAAATACAATAGATGTTTTAATCACAATATCTTCCCATCTCAAAATAGTGTAAGGAAGAAAGTGAACAAAGGGAAAATAATCCCTTCGTCTTGTTTATACCTCAAAAAAAAAAAAAAAATATATATATATATATATACAAGGAGATTTGCAGCGATGAGTGACTACACAAGATTACCATACTTCAACGATCATACTAGGGGATGTGTACATCACACCCCCTTGGGGTGTAGCCCTTCCCGGACCCTTTGTTCAGTCAAAGCAAATAAAGAACTTAATTTACCATTCAACTTTACCTTCCCTTTTTTTCTTTTCCTCCTCCTTTTTCTTTTTCCCGATAAAAGTGGTGTCTCAGCCAAGTTGGACGCACCTCGATTATGTCACCTATTACCTCCAATCGGCAAAAGTAACTTTGTCTGATGGGGTCGTTTGGTACAATGACAGGATATCTCATGGGATTAGTTATCCCACCTTCTAAGTGGGATAACTATTAACTAATCCCACCATTTTATTGTAAAAGTTATCCCGGGATTAGCTAATACCCAAAACCAAACATAGAATAAAGTTAATACCAAACTTAATCCCGAATTATTATTCTTATCCCACGTACCAAACGACTTTACAGGGTGAAACAGCAAGAAAACATCTATAAAACTAACGCATTTGGCTAAAATGAAAGAGCCGTTGAACTATAAAGGCTGATAACATTTCACACTAAAAAATAATTTCATTTCATGAAAGGTCAAGAAAACCGTAGCTTCACTGTGAAGTTCAGCAAAAAATTACAATCTTGAATCAACATACATAAGTACAACGTTTAGTGTAAAACTAATACGCACTTATTAAAATAAGAAAAGATAAAAAATAACTTACCCCAGTTAACTTTTTAGGGTTACCCCATAGCTGAAAATTGCTGGTCTTGACGGGGAGAGCTCTTTTCACTGTCTATATTCAAAAGTGATCAAAGACTTGTCGCTAGTCAGAAAAATAAATGTAGAGAAAGATGACCGCTGGTGTACACCTATGCTTGGAAAAAACAGAGGCGTTTTTCATTTTGTATACTCCATGTCAGTGAGCGCTTTCCTGAAATGCACCATTATTTAAAAAAATGTAAAACTTATGGTCTAAAATATTTCTGTCATTATAAATTTTTTATTAAATATAAAATCGTAAGTTTAAAATTAAATTATTGACAAAATACATAAAGAGACACTTAAAGTTGCTATCTGACGTTTATCTCATACTCCAACTTAGTCAATAATCAAGTAGGCATTTCAACTTGGCATTGGATGTGTCTCGTGGATATCCGTATGGTAAGCTTAGAGCGTGAGTTACAATTGCATATGACATGAAAAAGTGATAAATAAAAAATTGACACGTACAATTTTTGTAAAAAAAGAAAAGAAAAAGAAAAGGATATTTAATTTAAAAAGAAAAATAAAATCGTTAGAAAATCCTATTTACCATCTCCTTCACCGCCCACCCTCTTTCTTCTTCACCGTAAATTTCCACCAAATCCTCTAACCATAGTTAGAAAATTCATCATCTCTATTCAATTTCATTTCCATTATTTTTATAAAATTCATTATTTGCTTCAATAATTCATCGAAATGTTGCATCGTCATCTAATTACTCGTCGCCGTTTTCGTTTTCATTGCCACCACAAAAATTCAAAGGTTCCCTGTAAAATCTGAAGAATGCCAAGATTATTTCAGCATTTTGTAATTGTTACACGTTGATGCGGAATTAGAATTTGAAGTTTATGAGTTCGATATTCTACTTTGTTTAAGTTATTGTTTTCTAAATTAATAATTTGTACATATTCAATAATTTCTTAAGATAAACATAAAGTTTGATTAAAGCTATTGGGCTCGGTCGAACACATAACCGGTGTTCTAGCCCCCCTTGGTTACACAAATGGCGTGACATAGATTTTTGAAATGGTGAAGAGTTTGCTTAATTCATGGATAAGCATGTATACATACAGAATTGCCCTTTCAAACTCTTTAATACACCAAACCAAACAGTCGATAAAAAATAATCTCAGCATAACTAATCTCAGCATCATCAATACACCCTATTTAGTACTATTTTTATGCACCCTCCAAACAACCCCTAACATGTTAAACATTGTCAACATATATAATATAAGTTTAATTCCTTGGGGTGCGACTCTTCTTCGAACCTTGCATGAAAGCGGGATACCTTGTATACCGGATTGCCCCTTGCACTATTGATTATAAGGATTAATATACCACTTTTCTACTATTGTCGAAGGGTTAAATCCATATCAAATCCTACTTTTTGAATTATTAAAGGACTAGTTGTCTGACATAAAGAACGGAGATAGAACTGCCAGTTCATCCTAAAATATAATAAAATGAAAATCTTGAAGAAGCTCAACGGACAAAATGTTGAAGATCAGAACCCCATGTTGATTAAAAGAATAATGAAGAAGAAAGAGAGAATAAGAAGTGACAAGAAGATTTCGGAGTCTCCAAGGAAACGTTTGAGCTTATGCCTGAAGAAATTTTGCTGAGACACTAATCTTATTTTAAGGAGTGACACGTGTCAAAATCATAATCTTTGATGCTAAAATCCTAACTTCATATGGGACGTTGATTTGTTAAGAGAAGACTAAATCATAACCATTCATTTAATGGTTCTCATTTCAGATGAGGAATGAGACTAGAATTTTCCACACGTGAATAGCACATACACACACACACACACACATTGTAAAGAATATTTCTGTTAGTTAGTTAGACAATTAGCTAATAGGAAATAGTACAAGTGTATTGGAATATTTTATTTACATTCTTTTGTATCTATACATAGATTTGTATATAATCAAGATGCAGTGAATAAAGAATTACACAGAAGAAATTTCACAATCTCAGTCTTTTCTTTCATTGTATCAGAGCAGATTTAGCTCGATCCATTCACAAATTATCTCAAGTTTCTATCAAATTTCTTCTTCCTTATCCACATGTGGATTCAATCATGATTCGTACAGAAGCTGCAACTGTTATCTCTGTCTCTGGATCCACAAGCAGTAGAGTGGCCAATGACTCCAATCACCCCTATCACTTGCACTCTTCTGATACTCTAGGAATGGGTCTGGTAAGCTCACCATTCGATGGAAGAGGATTCCCAGGATGGAAGAGATCTGTCCTCATTGCAATCTCAGCCAAGAACAAACTTGTCTTTATCAATAGATCTTATGTTGAACCAACAATGGATGACAAAGATTATCCATTGTGGAGTAGGTGCAATGACATGATCACCTTTTGGTTGCTCAACTCTTTGACCAAAGAAATAGGTGACAGTGTCATTTACTCAAGAACTGCTAAGGATCTTTGGAGCAGCTTGGAACACAGGTTTGGGCAGTCAAGTGGAGCAAAGCTATACTATCTGCATAAGAAAATTTTAAAAATAATTCAGGGAAACAACAACATATCAGGTTATTTCACTACTCTTAAGAGGCTATTGGATGAGCTGGACTCATTTAACTCACACTTAGGGTGCACTTTTGCATGTAATTGTGATGGTAAGAAGAAGATGGCTAAGTTCATGAAAGACCAAAGGGTCATTCAATTCTTAATGGGACTGAATGATGCTTATGCACAAGCAAGGGGAAACATTCTCATGCTCAGTCCTATTCCTGGCATGGATCAAACTTACTCACTCTCACTACAAGATGAGAGCCAAAGGGAGATCTATATGAGCCCACAATATCCTACTAATGGGGCTTCCTTTTTGGTAGGATCACAGAATAAATTCTCACAGAAAAATAACCCAGTGCAAAAGGGGTGGAGTTCATAGCAAAAATCAGGAAACACACAATATAAGTCCAAGACAAAGAAGTCTAAGTTTAATCCCAATGTTACTTGCAGCCATTGCTCAAAGATAGGACATGTAAGGGCTGATTGCTACAGACTTATAGGATTTCCTGATGAATTTCAATTTACCAAGGGTGGAAATTTTCAAGGAGCAACAATAAAATCAAATGGTATAGTATCAGATCGGTAAGGTGATAGAAAGTCTGGTGAAAACAATGAAGGAAACCCAAATAATCAGCATAATTTTTCAGTAAAGAACAGGTCTCTGAACTGGTAAACATAATCAGGCAGGTGCAGGTTGGGAGTACAGGAAATGCAAGTTCAGAAATTAGTGCCAATGTTATTACTGGTACTATTCTCAAATATTCAGGAACATGTCTTGATATTTTTAATACTAAAACCTGGATAATTGATTCAGGTGCCTTAGAACATATGTGTTTTGATTCCAAATCTTTCCTAACTTTATCACCCTTACCTGTGCCTTTACATATAAGTTTGCCTAATTCTTTTCAGCTGTTTGTCACACACATAGGGCAGGTTTGCATTCAGCCTGATATGATTCTAGAAATAGTTCTTTATGTTCCATCTTTTAAGTATAACTTGTTATCTGTTCATAAATTATGCACTCAATTCAAATGCATCATCAACCTTACTTCTAGTGAATGTCTATTGCAGGTCCCTTTAATGAGGAGGGGACAAGTTTTTGGTAAAGTAAGAGATGGATTATATCTACTCCAACCGAGAACTTCAGAGTCTAGAACTCTATTTAGTCAAGATGTAATTTTCATTCCAAAAGAAAGTGATTCCAGTCTAGTACCTAGTAAAGTTTCCTTTCCAGTTATAGTTTTTGCTAATGCACTTTCAGTTGTAACTCGATGGCATGTAAGGTTGGGGCATTTGCCTTTTTCAGTAATGAAGAAATTTAGTTTTGTTCATTTTTCTTCAGATTTTAATAATGTGTGTGACATATGTGCTAAGGCAAGGCAAACTAGGCTCCCTTTTCCCATTAGCCAAGTCAGGACAACATCTCCATATAACCTCATTCACATAGATACTTGGGGTCCTCTTAGAACTACTACATACAATGGGTACAACTAATTTTTTGCCATAGTTGATGATTTTAGTAGGGCAACCTGGACTTTCTTATTAAGTACCAAAAGCAATGCTTTTCCAATTTTAAAGTCTTTTCTTTTTATGGTTGAAAGACAGTTTAACAAGAAAGTAAAGAGGGTGAGATCAGACAATGCTTGGGAATTGGAAAGGAAACACAAGAATACATATTTTTTCAAGAACAAGGGATCCTTCATGAAACCTCTTGTGTAGCTACACCTCAACAGAATGGTGCAGTTGAGAGAAAACATAGACATCTTCTGAAAATTGCTAGAGGATTACTATTCCAATCCAAGGCTCCTCTTCAATATTGGGGAGAATGTGTTTTAACTGCAACATTTTTGATAAATAGGTTCCCTTCAATAGTGTTGAAAGGGAAAACACCATCTACTGTTCTATTTAGGAAAGAACCTACATATGAGGTTCTAAGAAGTTTTGGATGTTTGTGCTATGTGTCAACTTTATCTCAGAGTAGAGGAAACTTTGAACGTAGAGCTAAGTCTTGTGTATTCTTAGGATATGCACAAGGTCAAAAGGAATACAAAGTACTAGACATAGATACAAAAAGGGTATTTGTATCCAGGGACATCAAATTTCATGAAGAATTCTTTCCTTTTCACTCAACATACTCATCCACCTATTTTCCATCTTGTTCTAATCCCACTAGTCATACTTTTGCACCAGATATGCCAACTACCAATACCTCCTCTCCAGTTCCTAGGGATGAATCTCCTCTACATCAGCTACAACTTGTTTCCTCACCAATTCACCTCTCTCAGACACTCATTCAATAACTCTTAAGACATCTGGTTCTAGTCCTGTTGCACTTAGAGTTACACATCTTTCACCCTATGTTGCAGCTGACCTTACACCAATCCCAGGTGAGTCTTACACTCCTTCCTACTCACCTCTTCACACAACATCCAGAAATGTGATTCCCACACCTCCTCCACCTATCAGAAAGTCTGACAAAGTTTCTCAAAGGCCTACAAATTTGAAGGACTATGTGTGCAATGCTATTATTCTCACTGATCTCACTGATTCTTGCTTCACTCTGCCTGCTACTCCTAATATTTTCTCTTTTGGAACTCTATCCCCTACCAATCAACATCTGATTCAATCCCTATCTATTATTTCTGAACCTAGCAGCTATGTCCAAGCTTCCAATCACCCAGGATGGAAAGCTGCCATAAAAGCAGAAATTACAGCTTTACAATTAAACCACACCTGGGATGTGGTAGATTTGCCTCCAGGAAAGAAAGATTTACCTTGTAAATAGGTATACAAGGTAAAGCATCATTTAGATGGAACTGTGGAAAGATTGAAAGCTAGACTAGTAGTGAGGGGGGACATTCAAAGAGAAGGGATTGACTATTTTGAAACTTTTTCACCAGTGGTCAAAATGACCACCATAAGGTGTCTTTTGACTGTGGCTGTGAAGAAAGGTTGGGGGGTGTCACAGCTTGATGTGAACAATAAGAAAATGTCTATATGAAATTCCCTGCAGGTGTTCTTCCACCCAAACCAAATCAAGTTTGTCTCTTGAAAAAGTCCCTTTATGGGTTAAAATAGGCATCCGGACAGTGGTATGCCAGACTTGCAGGAGCTTTGAGTTTTAAAGAATATTCTAGTTCACTCAATGAATATTCTCTTTTCTACAAACACAATGGTGCTCTTGTTTCTATCCTAGTCGTATATGTTGACGATATCCTACTCATAGGGGATGATGCAACAGAAATTGCACAAATTACTGGTTTTCTCAATTCAGAATTCAAAGTGAAATATTTAGGTGATATTCATTACTTTCTAGGCATGGAAATACTCAAAGAAAAGCAGGGATTCATTATCAGCCAATGAAATTTTACCTTAGAACTGCTATAAGAGTTCGATTGTCCAGGGGACCTCTTGACCCTTCCATCAAGCTTCAAGCAGATTTGGGGCAACCAATGGACGACCCAAGTTTTTATCGCCATCTAGTTGGTAAGCTTAACTATTTGACGAACACCATACCTGACCTCTCATTTGTTGTTCTATCACTGAGCAAATATATGCAAAGGCATTGTCTTTCCCATTATTCTGCTGCTCAACATGTGTTGAGATACTTCCGCATAGATCCTTCATAGGGAATTCTTTTATCTTCACACCTCTCTTTTGATTTGCTGGCCTTTTGCAATGCTGATTGGGCGACATATCGCGATTCTAGACGATCAATGAGTGGATTCTTTATTATCCTTGGAGGTGCACACATTTCTTGGAAATCCAAGAAGCATACTTCCATTTCTTTGTCATCTGCCGAAACTGAATATCGCTCCATGCGTCGAGTAATGACAGAGATCACTTGGCTTGTTCGTCTTTTGGGGGATCTCACAGTCCATCCTACCTTACCAGTCCCTATCCATTCCGATAGCCAGACGGCGATTCATAGAGCTCGCAACCCAGTTTTTCATGAACGCACCAAAAATGTGGAACTCGATTTCCATTTCGTTCGTCAACAATTCCTCTTTGGTTTAATATCTCTCTTTTTTGTCCCATCGAACTGTCAGCTCGCTGATTTGTTTACCAAACCCTTATCTGGGGGTTCTCATCACCATATTCTGAGCAAGTTGGGGGTCCATTCTTTCCCTTCCATCTTGAGGGGGATGTTGAAGATTAAAACCCCCATGTTGATTCAAAGAATAATGAATAAGCAAGAAAGAAGAAGAAGTTAGAAGAAGATTTCGGAGTCTCCAAGGAAATGTTTGAGCTTATGTCTGAAAACTTTTTGCTGAGACACTAATCTTATTTTAAGTAGTGACACGTGTCAAAATCATAAGCTTTGATGCTAAAATCCTAACTTCATCTGGGACGTTGATTTGTTAAGAGAAGACTAAATCATAGCCAATCATTTAATGGTTCTCATTTCAGATGAGGAATGGGACTAGAATTTTCCACACGTGAATAACACATGCACACACATACATTGTAAAGAATATTTCTGTTAGTTAGTTAGACAATTAGCCAATAGGAAATAATACAATTGTATAGGAGTATTTTATTTACATTCTTTTGTATCTATACATAGATTTGTATATAATCAAGATGCAGTGAATAAAGAATTACACAGAAGAAATTTCACAATCTCAGTCTTTTCTTTCACAAAATGAGCGAAAATCAAAGGAAAACTGAGAAATTTCCAATGTTAGTACCTAAGTTACTGAAACCTTCATATTTACATAAACATGGTGAAGTTTAATACCTTCACACTCAATAGCATTTGCTTAGACCATGTATTTATATTAAGAAATTAACTAAATATTTATAAATAATTTATTGTGAACCTCAATAATTATTGTAGCATTAACTTGAGGTCTGTAACACCCCAGAAAATTTCGAAGTGTTTTAAGATCATTAAGAAGATTGACGGGTGCCAATTATATTAATTCGGGTATGAACAAGACTGATAATTTGAATGATATCAATTGATGATGATAATATATGTATGAGGTGCATTGAGAATAGTTTATGGTCTAAGAAGAGCCTTAAGGCTAAGTCAAGCTGAAAAATATATGATGGGATAAAATTCCAAGTGAGTTCGCATAAAACCTAACTTCAAATGATCATAACTATCATGTTATGAAGCGTTATATGGTTTATAACCTATCAAATTAAAGCCTTTCAATCTAGTTTCCAACTCATCAAACTGTTTGGCATTTGAATATGTATACGGAAAGGTATGACCATTTTACTGTACATGTGTCATATGCGCACCCAGATATACGCGGCCGCGCATATTTGAGACTTTCTGCCTCAAGTGCTGTGATGACCCCAAAAGGTCATCTTATATTTTAGAACTCAATTCTGTACTCTCAAGCCTTACAAATCTCATTTTTACCCTTCTCGATTTGCGTGCACAGTCCGGGCATGTTGTCGGAAAGCTTTTATGTTAAACATTGATAAAAAATAAGAATTTATGCCTTAAAATTGATTTTGTTGACTTCGGTCAATATTTTTGGTAAAAGAGCCCAGATCTATATTTTGATGGTCCTTGTGGGTCCGTATCAAATTATGGGACTTGGGTGTATGCCCGAAATCTAATTCGGAGGTCCCTAGCTCGCGTTATGAATTTTTAATGAAAATTAAAAGTTTGAAAATTAATGGTTTTTAAGAATTGATCGATGTTTGGCATTGTTAGTACCGGGTCCGTATTTTGGTTCCGGAGTCTAGTATAGGTTCATTATGATATTTAAGACTTGTCTATGAAATGTGGTGAGAAACGGAGTTGATTTAACGTGATTTGGACGTCCAGTTAAGAAAATAGATATTTTAAAGTGTTCTCGAGAATTTTATTTGATTTGATGCTAAATTCATAGTTTTAGGTGTTATTTTGGCGATTTGATCACACGAGCAAGTTCGTATGATATTTTTAGACTTATATGCATGTTTGGTTTGGGGCCCCGAAGGCTCGGGTGAGTTTCGAATAGGCCATAGGATGTTTTAGACTTTGGAAAATATGGTTTTCTGTAGATTCTGGTGTCTGGTATGTCCTTCGCATTCACGAAGATACTCTCGCAAACGCTAAAAGTAAACTGTTAAGGCCGGAATTTTCTTATTCGCGAACGTGAAGGCTTGGTCGTGAACGCGAAGCGACGAGGGCATTACCCTTCGCAAACGCGACAAGTCATCGCGAACGCGTAGTGTTAGGCACCAGAGGGGTAGCTGTAACGACCCGACCGGTCATTTTAAGAGTAATAGCCCCGATCCCCTATTAACTGCTTTCCCAAATGTATTTATGCTATTGTGACTTACCGAAATGATTGGTTTTGAGTTTCGGAGTGTGTTGGGACACTTATTCCCTAAATGAGAGCTTAAGTCTTAGGATTTGGACCGTAGTCGGAACTGTGTGAAGACGGATTCGGAATAGAATTCTGTCAACTCCGTTACCTCCGTTAGTGATTTTGGGGTTAGGAGCGCGTCCGGAATGTGTTTTGGAGGTCTGTAGCAGATTTAGGCTTGAATTGGCGGAAGCTAGTTTTTCGGCGATTTCGGCCGATAGTGAAAATTTTGATATCGAGCTCGGAATGGAATTCCGAAAATGGATGTAGGTTCATAATGTTGATTATGACTTGTGCACAAAATTCGAGGTCAATCGGACGTGATTTGATAGGTTTCGACATCGGTTGTAGAATTTTGAAGTTTCAAGTTCTCTAAAATTGAATTGGAGGGTGATTCGTGATTTTTGCGTTGTTTGATGGGCTTTGAGAGCTCGACTAAATTTGTAAAGTATTTTAGGATTGGTTGGTATGTTTGGTTGAGGTCCCGGGGGCCTAGGGTGTGTTTCAGATGCTTAACGGGTAAAAACTTGGACTTAGAGGAATTTCTGAACTTTGCTGGTTCTAGTGTTTTCGCACCTGCGTAAAAGAGACCGCAGGTGCGCAAGCCGCACATGCAGAGATGGAAGTGCAGATGCGAGAAATCGAGAGTTGTCCTGGGGTCGCAGGTGTGAGGAAGTTTCCGCATCTGCGATGCCCGCAATTGCGCAAGGACGTTCGCAAATGCGCAGTACCAGAAGGGACTCCGCAGGCGCGAGTGCGCAGATGCGAAGGCAGAGAGGGTAAGTGAGTTGCGCAGATGTGCACGTTTTTTCGCATAAGTGCACCCGCAGGTGCGAGCCCAGGTTCCGTAGGTGCGGAAATACCTGGGCAGTGACTAAAACCGAAGGGCTTTGCGATTTTTATCATTTTTGGCTTTGCAAACTCGGGTTGGGCGATTATTGAGAGCATTTTTGAGGCATTTCTTGAGGTAATTTCCTTGTGCTTATTTTTGGTCAATAATCTTGCCTTGCCATGTATTTTTTCACCTAGTTAATGTGTATTTAAGGTAGAAATTAGAAGTTGGAGACTAGGGATTTGGGAGTTTGAATTGTGGATTGGAGGACCATTTGGTGTCGGATTTTAGTAAATTTAATATGGTTAGACTAGTGAGTGAATGAGCTTTCTAGTTTCGTAAATTTTGTCTGGTTTCGAGACGTGGGCCCCGGGGGCCGGTTTGAGCCAATTTAGGGTTTTAGCCTAATTTTGTAGTTTTTCTTATGGGATTCATTCCATTAGCGCGTATTGATGGTATTGTACTGTTTTGAATAGATTCGGGCCCTTTGGAGTCGGATACTCGTACCAAGAACGTGATATCAAGTTGATTTGAGCGGTTCGAGATAAGTGGCTTGTCTAACCTTTTGTTGGGGACTTTCCCCTTAGGATATCTTGATATTATTTGGTGTGTGGGCGCCTTGTACGTGAGGTGACGAGTACGTACATGGGCTATTATTGCAAAAATCATGTTTAACCTTTTTAAATCATTAATTGTTTCTCTTATTAATTGTACTAATATGTTTAATTATGTAGTTTAGACTAGAAAAGTATGCTTATGTGTTTTAACTGCCTAATTGACATTCTGTGCGTCATGTTTAGTTAAGTCCTTATTTTCCTTATATGTGTCCAGTATAAACTGTATAACTCGATGCCATACCTGCCATTTCATCTTGTATTGCATATTTAAATTGGGACTACAGACGTATTTCGGGAGATCCCCATGTATTGCATATTTAAATTGGGACTACAGACATATTCCAGGAGATCCCCCTGTATTACATATTTAAATTGGGACTACGGACGTATTTCGGGAGATCCCCATGTACTGCATATTTACTTTGGGACTACAGATGTATTCTGGGAGATCCCCCTGCACTGCATTTTCATTTGAAACTACGGGACGGTATCCCGAGAGATTTTCCACTGTGTTTACCTTGTTTTGAGCCGAGGGCTCCCTTAACTGTTAAAATTTCGAGAATTTCTTTAACCGTGTTACCGTAAATTCTACTTATATATTTTACTATTTAATTTATTATATTTACTCTGGTAGGGCCTTGACCTGACCTCGTCACTACTCGACCGAGGTTAGGCTTGGCACTTATTGGGTACCATTATGGTGTACTCATGCCCTTCCCTACACATGTTTTCGTGTGCAGATCCAAGTGCGAGCTATCAGCCTCGGGGTTAGTACGTGCCGCTGATTCTAGGAGACTTCAAGGTACCTCTGCTTGCGTCCGTAGATCTTCGGAGTCCCCTTCAACTCCCTCGTCTAGAGATTTTCCTTATTATCTTCAGACTTTTGTATAGAGCTACATAGATTATAGCAGCTTGTGACTTAGTGATATTCCGAGTCTTGGAAAATTATTTTGTTTATGCCGAGTGGTACTACTCTTGGCTATTTAAAATATACTATTTATCTTTAAAATATTGTGTTTTCTTTATATTTTTCGCAAATATTAGGCTTACCTAGTCGAAAAGACTAGGTGCCATCACGACACCTTACAGAGGGTTAATTTGGGCCGTGACAGTAGCCTACGCAAACGCGAACGCTGTCTCATGAACGTGAAGGCTTAGCAGCCAATGCTCTTCGCGAACGCGACAGTGGCCTCGCGAACGCGATGCACACTATCGCCCGGCACTTAACAGAATCCAAACACGGGATTTAGCCAAAAAAAATCATTTTCTCAAAAACCAAATGGTGAGAGGCAATTTTCAAGAGACATTTTCTTCCCCAAAGTGTTGGTAAGTGATTCTAAACCATTCTTTTTTCAATTACCCATTACATTTCATGAATTATCAACCTAAAATCTAGAGTTTTCATGGTAGAATTAGGGGTTTGGGTACAAACTAGGTATTTCGAAAATTTAGGGATTTAGACCTCAATTTGAGGTCGGATTCCAAAACCAATTATATATTCGGTCTTGGGGGTCAATGGGTAAATGGATTTTGGTCCGAACCTCGGGTTTTGACCAAGCGGGCCCGGGGTCGATTTTCGACTTTTTGGAGGAAAATTTGGAAAATTTAATTTATGCAATATAATTGATTCCTTTAGCAATATTTGATATTATTGAGTCATTTTTGAATATATATGAGTGGTTTGGAGGAGAATTCTAGAGGAAAAGTTGTGATTGAGAATTAAGTGGCCTTCGGAGCGAGGTAAGTGTTGTGTCTAACCCTGACTTGAGGAAATTAGGAACCTTAGACTATTTGCTATGTAAAATTCATGTGAGCGGTGTATATGTGAGGTGACAAGTATTTATGCGCCGCCAATTTACATGTTTTCCATGTTTCTTCCGTTTTTCTTAATATTGTCTCTTTCCTATGCCTAATTGCTACTTGTTTATACTAGTGTTGATAAATTGATCGTCCTTATCATGTTTACGAATTTTCTGGTGATAATTGAGTATTTGTTTCAAAGTTGAGATTGATATTGTGGAACCAAATGTTGAAGTAAGTTTGTACTTGTCATTCTATCTCGCTGTTGTTATTTATACATTGCATTATGGTAAGGGAGGGTTATAATGCACGAAGGGTGATACCGAGCCATATTGTGAGTGTTAATGCACTAAGGGTGATGCCGTACCATATTGTGAGTGTTAATGCACGAAGGGTGATGTCGTGCCATGATGTGAGAGTTAATGCACGAAGGGTGATGTCATGTCGTTTCTATTGATTTTATGGTGAGATTGAGAGTAGAAGCACGAAGGGTGATGCCGTGCATTTTTCCTTTACTGTATTCGTTATTTTTGTTGATTCATAGTACGTTGGTTGTTCCAGTTATTATTCTGTTGTATTTCTTATTCTTGTATCTCCCACATCATGTTTCCCCTTTCTGATATTTCCTGTCTAGTTCTTCATTACTGTTATTTGCATATACACTGTTAAATTGTACAGGTTGATTTGTAGGTGCCTTGCCTTAACCTCGTCACTACTTCGTCGAGGTTAGGCTCGACACTTACCAGTACATGGGGTCAGTTGTACTGATACTGCACTTTGCACTTTCTGTGCAGATTTTGGTACTGGCTCGGGCTGATCGAGGTTTTTTCTATTGGACCGCTATCCGGAGACTCAAGGTAGATCTGTCGGCGTTCACAGACCTTGAAGTCCCCGTCTATCTTTTTTGTTCTACTATTTCTTTCATTCAGACAGTTGTATTTCTTTCAGACTATTACTTGTAGTAAATTCTAGAATGCTTGTGAATTGTGACTCCAGATTCGGGTGGTAGTAATTAATACGTTTTTTATATTATTTTGCACTTATTATATTTCATCTTAGTTAATTATTTCTATTTACAGAATTGAAATAAGGATTCAGTTTAATGATTCTCTAACATTGGCTTGCCTAGCAAGTGAAATGTTAGGCGCCATCACGGTCCCGACGGTGGAAATTCCGGGTCGTGACAGGTGCGCGGCCGGATGCGCGACCACTTTCCCAGGTGCGCGGCCGCACACGTAGGAACCCATTAAATACCCCCCCAAGGACGGGTAGAGAGAGAAAGAGGTAAGTCATTTATTTGAGCTAGGGCTTGCATATCAAGGGGAATCCGTCCAACACCTCCCTCCCATGATCCAAGGTATTGGTTTTGGAATAATTGTGAATTGATTGCTACTCCTAAACACTTGTATTAACAAGGATTAATCTTGAAGATTCATAGATTTCCATTTAAATTCCCAAATTGGTCAAGAACACTACAAGTTGGGATTCTCAAGAGTTTCACTATAAGAGGTATGTCTACCATCTGTAACTAATCTATGGTGATTATTTATGTATGAAATATGTGTTAAAACTTATGGTATAGTGATTGGAAGCCATAAGTTCCCAATTTAAATACATAACCATTGTAGAGATTGAAAGGTGATATTTTGATGGAATTTTGTTGGTTGGGTGAGAATGGTTAGTCACACATGTGATGTTAGGATTATAAGTTGTTAAAGAATGATGGTGGGATGATGTCACGACCCGAAATTCCCATGTTCGGACCGTGATGGAGCCTAATATTTCACTTGCTAGGCAAGCCAACGTTAGAATAATATTAACCAATTTTTAAACAATCTTTAGATTTATTAATAACAAAGAAATAAACGCGGAAGTAAGGTCTAAAATATAGTGATTAATCCATAAAAACAACGGTGTCTAAATACCATCCTAGAATTGGTGTCACAAGTGCACGAGCTTCTAGAATAAATACAAATAAAGGTCTGAATAAAATAAAGTTGTTTGGAAACAAACACGCAGCTAAAGTAAAGTAGATGGGGACTTCAAAACTGCAAACGCCGTGCAGTTATACCTAAAGTCTCCTCTGAGTAGCTGAAATCCGAACAAGTCTATGGTACGCCGCTGGGACCAACTCCAAAATCTGCACAAGAAGTGCAGAGTGTAGTATCAGTACAACTGGCCCCATGTACTGGTAAGTGCTGAGCCTAACCTCGACGAAGTAGTGACGAGGCTAAGGAGGATCACTTACATTACCTGTATGCAATATTAGTAACAACAACAATAATAGAAATAAATTAGATAACTTGTTTATAATAATTGAAGCCAACTCAGCAGTCATAACCAATTATCATTTCCATCAATTCTGTTGCAGCGTGCAACCCGCTCTCATAATATATTCACATTCAATTCTGTTGCAGTGTGTAACCCGCTCTCACAATATATTCACATCCAGTTCTGTTAGGCGTGCAACCCGCTCCTCCAATATATTCATTTTAATCAAATCTGTTGCAGCATGCAACCCGATCCCCCAATATATATATATGTATGTTGACTTTTAAATAAATCTGTTGCGGCGTGCAACCCGATCCTCCAATATGGACTTTTAATAAGTCTGTTGCGGCGTGCAACTCGATCCTCCAATATGGACTTTTAATAAGTCTGTTACGGCGTGCAACCCGATCCTCCAATATGGACTTTTAATAAGTCTGTTGCGGCGTGCAACCCGATCCTCCAATATATTCATTATAATTAATTTTGTTGCGGCGTGCAATCCGATCCTCCAACATATTCATTTACCAATTCTTATAGAAGAAATTTTCCCAATAAATGCAACAATTAATATAAAATTATAAGACAACAAGCATACAATAATTATGATTTAATTATGAAACAAACAAGGCAAGTAGCAAATTATTATGGAAATCAGAGAGAAAATATGCAGTTTAATATTTAATATGCTAAATGTCAAATAAAATTAAGGCACATAATTCAAATAGCATGTAACAATTAATACAGGAATTCAAGAATTAATATTTGACAAAGAATAGGAGAGAAACAATTATTATAACAATTAATTCATGATTTAAAATAATTTATGATTTTTCAAGTAAATACGCAAACAATTAATTTGACGACGTATAGACACTCGTCACCTCGCCTATATGTCATTCACATGCATGTCACATAACAAATAATTTAAGGGTTCTATTCCCTCAAGTCAAGGTTAACCACGATACTTACCTCGCTTTGAAAATTTTAATCAATTACTCAACCACAGCATTTTCTTTTAAATTTGTCTCCGAAAGCTTCAAATCTATTCACAAACAATTCAATATACTCAATACCGTCTCAAAATCTCGAAAACATTTACAAAATCTGAACACGTATTCCGAGATGAGTCCGGATATACAATTGGTTTAGAATCCGACCTCAATTCGAGGTCTAAATCCCCAAATTTTGAAATTCCTAAGTTCTACCAAAAAACCCTAATTTCACCATAAAAATTCTAGATTCTAGGTTGAAATCTTGTTATAAGATGTAAAAGATTGAAAGAAAAGAGTTAGGAATCACTTACCTATGATTTTGGGAAGCTTTGGTCTTTGGAAAATCGCCTCTTAAGGTTTAGGGTTTTGAAAATATGAAAAATGGATGAAAAATCCCGTCTAAGTCTCTTTTGCTCAGCTGCAGGTGTCACAATTGCGACCTGAGCTTCACAAATGTGAAGCTCGCAAATGCAAAGGAACACTCGCAATTGTGATGCCCTTCACAGTCCCGCTGCCTTCGCAAATGCGAGGAAAGTGTCGCATTTGCGACCACTGAATCTTCGCAAATGCGACTAAATGATCACATTTGCGATCACTGCCCTTCCCCGACTCCCTTCGCAAATGCGAAAACTATTGACCCAACTTCTCTTCGCATTTGCGATGAGAAGCTCGCAAATGCGAAGCTCTCAGAGGACGCAATTGCGATGCCTGATCTCGCAAATGCGAGATCAGAGGCCTGCAATAATATCAGATGCCTAACAGTGTTTTCCAAGCCAAATCTCACTCTGTAGCCTATCTGAAACTCACCCGAGCCCTCGGGGATCCAAACCAAACATGCACACAAGTCTAAAAACATCATACGAGCTTGCTCGCGTGATCAAATCACCAAAATAACACCTAGAACTCCAAATTTAGCACCAAATCAAATGAAATTCTCAAGAACACTTTAAAATTTCTATTTTCTCAACTGGACGTCCGAATCACGTCAAATCAACTTCGTTTCTCACCAAATTTCACACACAAGTCTTAAATATCATAATGAACCTGTACCGGGATCCGAAACTAAAATACGGACCCGTCACTAACAATGCCAAACATCAATCAATTCTTAAAACCAATTAATTTTTCAAACTTTTAATTTTCATCAAAAGTTCATAACTTGAGCTAGGGACCTCCAAATTCAATTACGGGCATACACCCAGGTCCCATAATTCGATACGGACCCACTGGGACCGTCAAAATATGGAACCGTGCCCGTTTACCAAACATATTGATCGAAGTCAACTAAAATCAACTTTTAGGGCATAAATTCTTATTTTCATCAATTTTGAACATAAAAGCTTTGCGGAAACCTGCCCAGACTGCGCACGTAAATCGAGGAGGGTAAAAATGAGATTTTTAAGGCTTAAGAGCACAAATTCGAGTTCTAAAACATAAGATGACCTTTTGGTCATCACATTCTCCATCTCTAAAACAACCGTTCGTCCTCGAACGGACATAGAAAAGTACCTGGGCTGGTGAAAAGGTGGGGACATCTACTCCACATATCGGACTCGGACTCCCAAGTAGCTGCCTCAATAGGCTGACCTCTCTACTGCACTCGAACTGAAGGGTAACTCTTTGATCTCAAATGGCGAACTTGCCGGGCTAGAATTGCCACCGGCTCCTCCTCGTAAGTCAAATCCTTGTCCAACTGGACAGAGCTGAAATCTAACACATGGGATGGATCACCATGATATTTATGGAGCACAGACACACGGAACACCGGATGAACCGTTGATAAACTAGGTGGTAATTCATGCATGTATGCTACTCCACCCACCCTTTCAAGAATTTCAAAGGGTCCGATATACCTAGGGCTGGACTCGCCCTTCCTTTCTAGCCTCATTACACCTTTCCTAGGTGAAACCCGGAGCAATATTCTTTCTCCAACCATGAATGCAATATCACGAACTTTACGGTCGGCATAACTCTTTTGCCTAGACTGAGTTGTGCGAAGTCGATCCTGAATAATCTTGACCTTATCCAAGGCATGCTGTACCAAATCGGTACCCAACAACCAAGCCTCTCCCGGTTCAAACCAACCAACTGGAAATCGGCATCGCCTTCCGTATAATGCCTCATATGGAGCCATCCAAATGCTCGACTGGTAGCTATTATTATAAGCAAACTCCGCTAACGGCAAAAACGGATCCCAAGAACCTCCAAAGTCAATAACACAGGCGCAGAGCATATCCTTTAAGATCTGAATAGTACGCTCGGATTGTCCGTCTATCTGAGGATGGAATGTTGTGCTCAACTCAACCCGCGTACCTAACTCACGTTGTACTGCCCTCCAAAAGTGAGAGGTAAACTGCGTACCTCGATCAAAAATGATAGACACGGGCACACCGTGAGGACGGACGATCTCACGAATGTAAATCTCTGCCAACCGCTCTGAGGAATACGTAGCTGTCACAAGAATGAAATACACTGATTTGGTCAATCTGTCCACAATGACCCAAACTGCATCGAATTTTCTGTGTCCGTGGGAGTCCAACAACCAAAATCCATAGTGATATTCTCCCATTTCCATTCAGGAATTTCTAACTTCTGAAGCAAACCACAGGTCTCTGATGCTCGTACTTAACTTGCTGACAATTCAGACACTGAGCTACATGTGCAACTATATCCTTTTTCATTCTCCTCCACCGATAATGTTGCCGCAAATCTTGATACATTTTGGCGGTACCTAGATGAATAGAATACCTGAAACTGTGCGCTTCTTCAAGAATTAATTCACGAAGCCCATCCATATTAGGCACACAAATACGACCCTGCATTCGCAGAACCCCATCTTCCCCCACATCAACCTGTTTGGCATCACCGTGCCGCACCGTTTCCTAAAGGACAAGTAAATGAGGATCATCATACTGTCTCTCTCTGATGCGTTCATATAAACAAGACCGAACGACTGTGCAAGCTAGAACCCGACTGGGTTCTGAAACATCTAACCATACGAACTGATTAGCCAAAGTCTGAACATATGTAGCTAATGGCCTCTCACCAACTGGAATATACGCAAGACTGCCCATACTCACAACCTTTCTACTCAAAGCATCGGCCACAATATTGGCCTTTCTGGGATGATACAATATGGTGATATCATAGTCTTTCAACAACTCCAACCATCTTCTCTGCCTCAAATTAAGATCCTTTTGTTTGAACAGACACTAAAGGCTACGATGATCAGTAGATACCTCACACGAGACACCGTAGAGGTAATGCCTCCAAATCTTTAGCGCATGAACAATGGCTGCCAGTTCTAAGTCATGAACATGATAATTCTTCTCGTGATCTTTCAACTGCCACGACGCATATGCAATCACCCTGCCATCTTACATTAATACTGCACCAAGCCCAATGTGAGAGGTGTCATAATATACAGTATACCATCCTAAACCTGTGGGTAATACCAACACTAGTGTTGTAGTCACAGCGGTCGTGAGCTTCTGAAAGCTCAACTCACACTTGTCTGACCATCTAAATGGGACACCCTTCTAGGTCAATCTGATCTTAATAGTTGTTTATAATCAATTACAGAATCATAAATTAACTTCATGTTAACAAAAATATCGTTTCAAACCTTCACAAATACTAATAACGAGATGCGAGGCATGAAGACCTCATAATTATTTACCCGAATTAACGAGTCACATTTAACATCATCTGGGCGGGCACCTACCTCGTAGGTTACAACTCAATATTACAACACGAATTTGGCAAGTATGTACAGAGAATTTCATACAAAAAAAATTCAAATAAGCCTAGCAGGCATGACTCCCTATTAGTATTATAGTACAAATTTAATTTCACAAGGGAGAATTTAAACAAAAGAATTTTTATCACAAGGATCTCGTCCTTATATAACTTCCACCGCAGCTCATAGCCCAGCTTAACCATATCAATTTAGTTTAAAATGCGAGGACCTCGGCCTCAGTTCTGAATCACAAGTAATATGCACATCTTGCCAATCAAAACTTTCCATTTTCTCTTTTTAAATAACTTTCGTTAAACAAAATCACAACACATAATGAACCCCACACCGGTAGGGCATATAATTCATAATTTGTAATTAATTATCCAGAAATACATCAAAACATACCGAAATAAGTACCAGAAAGGCACCTTTAGCCTCACAAATCTTATTAGAGTCCATCATGGAATGATAGGTGTAGTTATCTCCATAAAACCTCCCAACAGAAGTAAACATATAAGTAGATTATAGAATTACGAAGCTCACTCATAAGTGGAGCACAATAGGAGGACTCGTCTTGATACTTAGAACCGAATCAAGTTAAGATAATTATTCCTTAATTTTAAATTGAGGTCATACCTATAACGACACCATCTGATGTAATGACCTCCACCATACCATAAAACAAATATAACAACGACTGGGTCTCCACATCTAGGACGCCTTCTACCCGTCTGTCCTCTACCCTTAACTGGTCGTGTGGGTGGTGTAGTAACTGCAATGGGGCACATAGCCTGAGTGCTTTGATGAAATATGCCTCTCCCAAGTTTGGGACAATTTTTCTCATGATGTGCCTAGTATCACCGCATTCATAACAACTCATTTGCGGGTTTGGCTGCTCATACCGAGTTTGTACCAGATAACTAGAATAACCATTGTAGGACACTTATGTTAGTGGTGAATTAAAAGAACTTACTGGGGCACCTCGATTAATCCGATATGCGAACAGGGCTAACCGACTACCTGAGCCCCCGCTATAATGATTTATACTCGTAGAGTAAAATACACTGAATCCCTTAGAACCTCGAGACGTCTTGGCTTTCTTAGTTTCCTTTTTCCTCACCCCGAACACGTTCTAATATCTTGGCAATTTCTATCACTAGTGGAAATGAAGTATCAGTCTGTAGCTCCTGAGTCACACAAAATTTTACGATCATAATTGAGTCCTTTAATGAGTCTGTGGACTCGCTCTCTGGCTATAGGAAGCAAAGTAGGAATATGACGAGCTAACTTATTGAACCCGATGGCATATTATGACATCGTCATGGTGACTTGACGCAACCATTCAAAACCTATGTGCCACGCATTACGGAGAGTCCGGGGAACAAACTCTTTCAAAAGCGTTCTAGGAACTGAGCCAAGTAGGCGGTGTTGTATTGGCTGGTCTGCCCTCTTCATAGGCTTTCCAAGGACACCTGTGGAGAATTCTCTCTCCCAAGGCCAATTTCTTCTTTTGTTATGCTGACTCAACACTGTTGAGATGACCCATTTCTTAACATACTCTTCGATTCTTCTTTGGGGTAACCCTTACCCTTATTTATATACAACGATCACAAAAGTAGAGCTCCATACAGGCAATTCATAGCATGAACCACATAGTCCAGAACCTCCTCAGCCACTGTACTTCCTCCAAAGCACCCCAAAATTCGCAACCATGACGTCCACGCTGAGTAGACATTCCGTAAATTTAATGTTATTTCTCTAACTCCTTTGGTACTGAAGTATATGATTATTAAGTAGGCAGACATACCGCAAGTCCCAACCTTATCCTCTACAAAATATCAGGCCTTAAACATGTGTAAATTTTTGGGGAACCTTTCAGTACCATATATATACATTTCAGGCCAAAACTGATATAACATATGGCCCCACAATCCATCTATTGATAGTGGACTCCCCCCCACTCGGCGCGAAGTCATAGTTCATCACGTCCGATGATCCACAATAATAACCTTCACAGCTCGTATAAATCAACCAGATGCCAAGGTCCGTTGCACCCCTCACATGATTCGCTGGTTGATCTCTCAATACGCCCGCATCCTCAGTCGGAACCACACATTGAGGCAATGTTGACCATTTATGGCTCTCTCATAATCCATCTGCGGCATCACAAACCGTCGACGCATAACCGATACGGAGTGGGCAATGTCATACACGAGTAGATACAAAGGAATACGAGATATAGTTTTCAAGCAAAATCAATGCCTCGATAAGGAATGAAAGAAGTGATATTGTTCCTAAACTTCATAGCCTCTGTGAGATAAGTACAAACGTCTCTGTACCGATCCTTCAGACTCTACTAAGCTTGCTCGTGACTCGTGAGACCTATGTAACCTAGTGTTATGATACTAACTGTCACGACCCGAAATTCCTACCTTCGGACCGTGATGACGCCTAACATTTCACTTGCTAGAAAAACCAACGTTAAAATGATATTAACCAAATTTTAAACAATCTTTAGATTTATTAATAACAAAGAAATAAACGCGGAAGTAAGGTCTGAAATATAGTGATTAATTCATAAAAATAACGGTGTCTAAATACCATCCCAGAATTGGTGTCACAAGTGCAGGAGCTTCTAGAATAAATACAAATAAAGGTCTGAATAAAATAAAGTTATCTGGAAATAAACACGCAGCTAAAGTAAAGTAGATGGGGACTTCAGAACTGCAAACGCCGTGCAGTTATACCTAAAGTCTCCTCTGAGTAGCTGAAATCCGAGCAAGTCTATGGTACACCGCTAGGACCAACTCCAAAAACTGCACAAGAAGTGCAGAGTGTAGTATCAGTACAATTGGCCCCATGTACTGGTAAGTGCTGAGCCTAACCTCGACGAAGTAGTGACGAGGCTAAGGAGGGTCACTTACATTATCTGTACGCAATATTAGTAACAACAACAATAATAGAAATAAATTAGATAACTTGTTTATAATAATTGAAGCCAACTCAGCAGTCATAACCAATTATTATTTCCATTAATTCTGTTGCAGCGTGCAACCCGCTCTCACAATATATTCACATTCAATTCTGTTGCAGCATGCAACCCGCTCTCACAATATATTCACATCCAGTTCTGTTAGGCGTGCAACCCGCTCCTCCAATATATTCATTTTAATCAAATCTGTTGCGGCATGCAACCCGATCCCCCCAATATATATATATATATATGTATGTCGACTTTTAAATAAATCTGTTGCGGCGAGCAACCCGATCCTCCAATATGGACTTTTAATAAGTCTGTTGCGGCATGCAACTCGATCCTCCAATATGGACTTTTAATAAGTCTGTTGCGGAGTGCAACCCGATCCTCCAATATGGATTTTTAATAAGTCTGTAGCAACGTGCAACCCGATCCTCCAACATATTCATTTACCAATTCTTATAGAAGAAATTTTCCCAATAAATATAACAATTAATATAAAATTATAAGACAATAAGCATACAATAATTATGATTTAATTATGAAACAAAGAAGGCGAATAGCAAATTATTATGGAAATGAGAGAGAAAATATGCAGTTTAATATTCAATATGCTAAATGTCAAATAACAATTAAGGCACATAATTCAAATAGAATGTAATAATGAATGCAGGAATTTAAGAATTAATATTTGACAAAGAATAGGAGAGAAACAATTATTATAACAATTAATTCATGATTTAAAACAATTTATGATTTTTCAAGTAAATACGCAAACAATTAATTTGACGACGTATAGACACTCGTCACCTCGCCTATACGTCGTTCACATGCATTTCACATAACAAATAATTTAAGGGTTCTATTCCCTCAAGTCAAGGTTAACCACGACACTTACCTCGCTTTGCAAATTCCAATCAATTACTCAACCACATCTTTTCCTTTTAAATTTATCTCCGAAAGCTTTAAATCTATTCACAAATAATTTAATATACTCAATACTAATCATAGGAATTAATTCTATATGAATTTACTAATTTTCCGGATAAAATCCGAAATTTATTAAAATATTCGCAGTGGGATCCACGTCTCGAATCTCGAAAAAACTTACGAAATCCGAACACCCATTTCGAGACGAGTCCGGATATATAATTGGTTTTGGAATCCGACCTCAATTCGAGGTCTAAATCCCCAAATTTCGAAATTCCTAAGCTCCACCCAAAAATCCTAATTTTACCATAAAAATTCTAGATTCTAGGTTGAAATCTTATTATAAGATGTAAAAGATTGAAAGAAAAGAGTTAGGAATCACTTACCTATGATTTGGGGAAGATTTGGTCTTTGGAAAATCGCCTCTTAAGGTTTAGGGTTTTGAAAATATGAAAAATGGATGAAAAATCTCGTCTAAGTCCCTTTTACTCAGCTGCATGTGTCGCAATTACGATTGCGATGCCCTTCACAGTCCCGCTGCCTTCGCAAATGCGAGGAAAGTGTCGCATTTGTGACCACTGAATCTTCGCAAATGCAACTAAATGATCGCATTTGCGATCACTGCCCTTCCCCGACTCCCTTCGCAAATGCGAAAGCAAACTCGCAAATGCGAAAACTATTGGCCCAGCTTCTCTTCACATTTGCGATGAGAAGCTCGCAAATGTGAACCTCTCATAGGTCGCAATTGCGATGCCTGATCTCGCAAATGCGAGATCAGAGGCCTGCAATAATATCATATGCCCATCAGTGTTTCTCAAGCCAAATCTCACTCCGTAGCCTATCCGAAACTCACCTGAACCCTCGGGGCTCCAAACCAAACATACACACAAGTCTAAAAAAATCATACGAACTTGCTCGCATGATCAAATCGCCAAAATAACACCTTGAACTCCGAATTTAGCACCAAATCAAATGAAATTCTCAAGAAGACTTTAAAATTTCTATTTTCTCAACTGGACGTCCGAATCACGTCAAATCAACTCTGTTTCTCACTAAATTTCACACACGAAGTCTTAAATATCATAATGAACCTGTACCGAGATCCGAAACCAAAATACGGACCCGACACTAACAATGCCAAACATCAATCAATTCTTAAAAATAATTAATTTTTCAGACTTTTAATTTTCATAAAAATTTCATAACTTGAGCTAGAGACCTCCGAATTCGATTCCGGGCATACACCCAGGTCCCATAATTTGATACGGACCCACCGGGACCGTTAAAACATGAATCCGGTCCCGTTTATTAAAAATGTTGACCAAAGTCAACTAAAATTAACTTTTAAGGCATAAATTCTTATTTTCATCAATTTTCAAACATAAAAAGCTTTCCGGAAACCTGCCCTGATTGTGCACGCAAATTGAGGAGGGTAAAAATGAGATTTTAAGGCTTAAGAGCACAGATCGAGTTCTAAAACATAAGATGCCCTTTTGGGTCATCACATATGAATTGTTGGTAAATGATGGTAGTTGGAAGAACTAATTCTATGGTTAAGAAATGTATAAATGTATGCCCACTAGGTGTTTGGTAAATTGTATAAATGACCTAAACTATGGAATTGGTTACTAATGTTGGTCCCATTGGATGTTGATATTGTAGATTGAAGTTGCTTAGTATAGTAGATCGGTGTAGTACCATTAAGGGGTGAATTTCAGTTTCGGATCATTGGCATTGAATTGAGGAGCCAAGAAGGCATTCGGAGGTGGATACGCATGGAATGCAATTTCCTGAGTATTGATTAGCTTGCTCGACGTTGGGTTAGTCTTGTTTGAGGTAAGTAACTCTTCTAATCTTGGAGATGAGGGTATGAAACCTCGGATTATGTGTTATGTGATTAGTTTTGAGGTGACGTACATGTTAGGTGACGGGCGTGCACCGTTGAAATTGTGACTTGGTTAAATTCCATGGAATTGTGCAGTCAAATAATCTTGGTATTTTCTATGTAGTTTTATGTGCTAAAGAAATTGAGTTGAGGATCATATTAAAAATCATGCTGAGGCTATGTGCCAGTATTATTGGGACCCACAGATGTCATATTACTGTGAATTATTTGTTTTTAATTGAAAATTCATACTCAGTCATATTCATGTCATTACATATCATATTTTAGTCTCTGTTGTTATTTATTGATACATCATATCATTATTTTTGGAATATTTTCATGATATTGTGAGCCCATGAAAGAGAGACTAGAGAGATTTATGACTGAGTGAGGCCGAGGACCTGATTGTGAGGAAAATTATGGGATCGGGCTGCACGCCGCAACATGCCATATTGGCTTTATATACTTTATTATTATGTGGATCTGGGCTACCCGTTTGCAGCAGGCCTTATATGCTTATTATAGCACGTGAGTTATCCGTGCAGCACGTGAGTTGTCTGTACAGATTATAGCGCTTGGGCTGAAGGAGCCCCTCCGGATCTGTACACACTCCAATGAGCGTAGGTACTTACTGAGTGCGAGTGCCGAACGCGAGTGCCGAGTGATTTGGGAGGATTGAGTAACTATGAAGCATGAGTGACTGTGAGGATTGAGTGATTGGGAGAACTAAGTGACTGAGAGGATTGAGTGACTGGGAGGACTGAGTGAATTGATACCCTGAGAATATGCATATGGTTTTATCACTATGTTGCATTGCATTGGCATGCACATTGACATGTAGGCATAGAGATTTACTTTCCTCATGCCATTTGAAAATAAAATTTCCTATTGTGGAAGAAAGTTTTTGGGGAAAATCATATTTTTCAGACTTACTCATATTTTGGTGATTTTCGTGAAAAGAATTGAGTTTTACTATTATACTTGAAAAGAAAATGTTTATTTTTCCAGAACTGTGAACGAGCTGAGCATCTTATTATTGAGTTATTCTTTGTGTTGCTTTAATTTTATTGTTATGAGATATTATTTGATATGGGTGTGGACTCTGACCTTGGTATAAGCTCGTCACTATTTTCAACCTAAGGTCAGGTTTGTTACTTATTGAGTACATATGATCGGTTGTACTCATACTACACTTATGCACCTTGCGTGCAGATTTTGGATGTTGATGTTGCTGTGCATGGCGGGAGTTAGCATTGATGATGTACCTGCGATCCAGTCACAACTGCCTCTTGTTCTTGGTAGCTTTAGAATTATTAATCTGTTCATGTATATTTCAAACAGATGATGTATTTTATTTCACACCAACTTTGTAAATTCAAATCTTAGAAGCTCATGATTTGTACTACCAGTCCTTGGGGAGTTTATTAGAGTCAGTTAAATATTAATTGAATCTTATTGTTGTTATTTGGATTACCTAGCGAGTGAGGTTAGGAGCCATCATAGCTAGTCGGATTTTGGGTCGTGACAAGTTGGTATTAGAGCGCTAGGCTCATAGGTTCTACAAGTCATGAGCAAGTGTCTAGTAGAGTCTTGCAGATCGGTATGATGACGTCCATACCTATCTTCGAGAGGCTACATGGAATTTAGGATATATACTTCTCATCTTTCTTTCCTTATCGTGCGGAATTGATTCAGCTTGAGACATAACTCTTTGAATCCCTTCCACGCATTTGTATGCGCACATGAGCACTCGGTATCAGTTGTGCATCGCTGGCTTGTAATTCCATGAATAAGGTTCGAAATGTGTATTCTGTGTTTTGGTGATGGGTTAGTCTAGAGGACTTGAGGCCAAGATTAGACCGTAGCTTAGGCTCGGTAGTTTCAGTTGTGTGAACTTGTACAATTAGACTCATATGTATGGTAGTGTCCCTATGAGTGGAATTTTTGGCTCGATGAATGGCTGGATGACCATATGATGATTATATTGTGATTACAGGAGGTGTTCAGATGGTTTGAAAGTGACGGAAAAAAAATGTTTGCTTGAGATATAAAAAGGACTATTGGGTATTTGACTTCTGTCTCGATTTGACGTAGAGTCTCGAGTTATGAATGTGTTGAATGATATTTCACGTGGTGTAATTGTGGATCAAATTAAATTTTCGTGTCTTGTTGATAAGTTCAAACTCATGAAGGTTAAGTGATTACGTAGGAGATGTGGCAGTAAAAAGGGTATAGAAAGATGCAGTTTGAGGCTAAACATGCGGATTATCACCTGCAGAATAAACTATAGAGGTGTGATCCTTATAATGTTGTGTCTTTTCTACCAGTAGGGCATATGTATTGGGATTTAAATTTGAATTGGTTAAGAAAATAGACCTGACCATCACGAGAATGAAGGCGGGCTTAGTAGACGATTTGAGGCACCATATAGGTTGTGATGCATGAGCTTGGAAAGAATTTAGTTAAATTTCACTACGATGTTATGGCAGTAATTGAATATGGGTATTATGAATTATTGAATATTTTGATCTATGGCTTTGAGCCAAGTGGGGGAGCCTACTATTGACAATTCGATTCCATGGTTATAGGTTAAATTAAGTTTTGTTTCGAGACATATTTGTGGAGCAGTTATGACTGTAGAGGCTGAGATCGAGGATGACTCGAGTAAGGAAATTTCCTGAATACGAGATATAATGCACTCATGAAAATATTAAAATCATGGAATGATTAAGTTGTTAATTGCAAAGAATGTAGTGCGCATGGAATATGAATTCGACTGGAGGTGATAAGGCATGGTTACTTCTTTGAGTGTTGTTGTGCTAATGGTGTATGTGTCTTTTGGCCTGTTTGAGCGGTGCAATTCAAGTTTGAGCAGAGTGGGTTACTCTTAAGAAGGTTCTAATAGGTCCGAGATTTATATATAGCAATTGAGAATTTTTTCAGACTTGTGTATAGATAGAATCTGAGACTTGTATTTGATGATGCCGGGACTTGCGGTAATTCGGTATGACTATGGATTCTACATTCCAGTATAAGACAGGTAAAAGAATAATTTTAAGTTCACATAAGGTCTCTTCAGAGTGGGTGTCTCGGTGGTGATACTTATAGGGTGCAGAAGGAACACAACGGCTTATGGGCCTTAGGGCGGTGTGGTTCTAAGTTAGGATGTCTTATAATGAGGCATTGCGAATGTTTCGTGGCAATACTCTTGGATTTGGTGACAAGCGTGGCTTGGTTGAGTTAGAAAGATTCAATTCTGATAGCTTGATTATGTATGCATGGATTTCAAAGTGTTCTTGATGGTTTGAACCAGATGTTTTCTACCTATGTGAGGAACATGTTGTGTATTATAATTTTCTCCGTGCAAATTATAGCGCTTGGGCTGAAGGAGTCCCTCTGGAGTCTGTACACACCCCCAATGAGCGCAGGTACCTACTGAGTGCGAGTGATTTGGGAGGATTGAGTGACTGTGAGGCATGAGTGACTGTGAGGATTGAGTGATTGGGAGAACTGAGTGACAGAGGATTGAGTGACTGGGAGGACTGAGTGAATTGATACCCTAAGAGTATGCAGATGGTTTTATCACTATGTTGCATTGCATTGGCATGCACATTGACATGTAGGCATAGAGATGTACTTTTCTCATGCCATTCGAAAATGAAATTTCCTATTGTGGAAGAAAATTTTTGGGGAAAATCACAGTTTTCAGACTTACTCATATTTTGGTGATTTCAGTGAAAAGAATTGAGTTTTACTATTATACTTGAAAAGAAAATATTTATTTTTTCAGAACTGTAAACGAGCTGAGCATCTTATTATTGAGTTATTCTTTGTGTGCCTTAACTTTATTGTTATGAGATGTTATTGGATATGGGTGTGGACTCTGACCTTGGTATAAGCTTGTTACTACTTTCAACATAAGGGTAGGCTTGTTACTTATTGAGTACATGAGGTCCGTTGTACTCAAACTACACTTCTGCACTTTGCGTGCAGATTTTGGATGCTTTGATATTGCTGTGCATGGCGGGAGCTAACATTGAAGATGTACCTGCGATCCAGTCACAACTGCTTCTTGTTCTTGGTAGCTTTAGAATTATTAATTTGTTCATGTATATTTCAATCAGATGATGTATTTTATTTCATACCAACTTTGTAAAATCAAATCTTAGATGCTCATGATTTGTACTACCAGTCCTTGGGGAGTGTATTAAAGTCAGTTAAATATTAATTGAATCTTATTGTTGTTATTTGGCATACCTAGCAGGTGAGGTCAGGTGTCATCACGGCTAGTCGGATTTTTGGTCGTGACAAGATCGTTGTAGGAACACATAAACTTTAAAGATCCGCATTTATTTGAGAGACTAATCAATCAGCCACACTAGGGGTGACCTCAACCATGGGTGGAGCTAGAGAGCTAAGTGCGGGTTCGGCCGAACCCAATAGCTTTGGTTCGAACCATGTATTTGTTTTAAAAAATAAATTGAATATGTATAAATTATTATTTTAGAACTCAATAACTTAAAACAATTAAAATCCTGAACCCATAAGCTTAAAATTCTGATCCCGCCTCTGAGCTCAACCATCTTACTTCCAACCACTATTAAACGGTTAAGATATGAAATGCAACATGTTGGGCAACTTACACTGATTACAACATTTGCCTGCCATTTCTGTTTCTATATTTAAGTCAAATTCTTACATGTCCTTGAAAATATATGTTCTCAGATCTATCCAAGCTACAGAACATTTGGTCGTTCCAATACAACTTGGACTGGCAACTTGAACAAATACAACTTGACTCATTTGGTCGTTCCAATATAGGAGTACCTATGTTAGCCTTGGCAATTTCAACTGCAAAAATCGCTTTCCAGATTTTATAAGATTCGAGCCCTTTCTTTTGAAATTTTCTATTACCACAATGGAGCTGCGAAAGAAAATAAATTAGGAATATGTATTGAGTAAAAGGTTAACCCTATTAATTATTGTAAAACTAACTTACATGACGGTTGGATTGCCATACGACATTGGTGCAATCGACAAGGTTAGTATCACAGTTCCAATTAAAGCCTTCGACCTTCAAAAGACTTGAGAATACAACCACATCCTTTTCAATTTTGGCGTAGATGCTTAAAAGTTTCTTTTTAGTAACGTCATGTGTATTACGAGCATTGTGTAGACGAGTAATATCATCCCAGTTCATGGATGTCAGGAGATTTCCTATACTTACGACTCTGTGGTATAACTTGTTCCTCAACCACTCAATCGTTTTTTTCTCTTGTTGTGCTGTGATGTTGCTCGTTCTTTTCCGCTTCTAATATAAACAACAACAATAAATTATGAACTTGAAACTATTGATGTTCATTAATGCAACTAACACAAATGCATAACATAAAATAATTATCTTGTTTCGAGGTACATGATTATTTGTTAATAACTTGTCCGAAATCTCGGGGACGGATGTTGACATGAGAATTAAAGAACGATGTAAGGTATATTTCCTGAGCAGATAAGAGCATGTTAGAGTTACAACATATGCTAAAACATAGTACTAACTTAACACTCTAAATTACTCACACTAGAACCATTGATCAATTTTAGAACATGACTCTGTAAAATAGAACAATATTAAACTATAAAAACAATATTACTACATAACAAAAAAGATTGACATATATTCCCTTTAAATAACTGCTAGAATGATACTTGGTAAGCAACATCCAGGCTTAACATTGCTAACTTGGCAACACTAAGTCACTAACAAACCATATAGTATTTCTTTTCATAACTCTCTCTTTAATCTTTATGCAAGTATTTTAGTATCAATAAATAACATAAAACTACAGCTGAGTGATTTTTAAAAGGTATTAAAAACATGAGAGAGCTATTTATAAACCAAAAAACAATGTTTGTGCAAGCTCAAGAAAACCACAGTTTACTTTTAATGTGAAGTTCAGCAAAAAATTACAATCTTGAATCAACATAAATAAGTACAACGTTAGTGTAAAACAAATACTTATTAGAATAAGAAAGGAGAAAAGCAACTTACCACAGTTAATGAGTTAGTAGCTTTGAAATTGCTTGTTCTTGACAATGAGAGCTCTTTGCACTGTATATATCTAAACTGATCAAAGACAGTAGAGGCGAAAAAAGGAAGTGGCTTCTCGGAGAAGCTTCATGTCTTTTCATTCATTTGATATTTTTAAATTGAAATAATCTAATTTAAGTTTTCTATTTTATTTTGAATGATATTTTTTTATAGTCACAGAAATCTTATAACATGTTTAAGATCAAGAGTTTTTTTAAGTCTTATAGCCACCCAAATTTAATGTTATAATAGATAAGTCATAAGTTCAAAAGTTTCCGTTTCTTTCTTAAATTGAAATACGTTCAAATAAATTTATATAAAATTGAAACCGATTGAGTACATGTGGTGATATGGTAAGTGTGCCATATTAGTGGAAGAAATAAAATATTGTCTCTTAATATGATTTTGTTCTTTCACCTAGTAAGTTAGTTTTTACGGTCGAGTTAGGTCCAAAATTTACTTTCTTAATAATGATCTTGGATAGGTCTATTGATGCAACTAGCAACTAGAAAATCCTCAACGACGTTTCGGATTTCATTATGCAAATGATGTAATCATTTTTACTATATTTGGCACTTTGCTGTAATGTAAAGGGAGATATGAGCAACTTATCTCATATTCCCTCTTTGATTTTATTTTTTATCACTTTGTTAGTAATACATAATGTAATATCATATATAGTATGTCATAAACTTTCTGATGATATTAGGGTTTTGATTCGTTCTATCTCTTATTTTTTACATGCTTATAATCTTCTTGTAACCAGAGTTCATATAGTGATGGTGATCTGCTCATGATTTTAACATTATGACAGTCAGAAAGAATGTTTCAGTACCCAAAAAAAAAGAAAATAAATCTACATTTGGAGAGAGCGAGGTGTAACTGACTATTTTATGCCAACATATTACATTTATAATATTTAAGCATAAATTACATTATTTATATAAAAGAAAACATAACTTGCATATAAACATAAATTTGAACGTAACCACATTTCATCTAAACGGAATATAAGCGCATATATAAAGTATAAGTTGGTGTTTGATTCAATACCTACAATATTGAGTACACATATACATCAGTGAATTTTTATATTTATCAAAGAAATTGACAATCACTAATTGTATATGAGGTTACCATCAAAAGGAGAATTTTCTTAATAAATCATTCGTTATTGGAGAATTATAAATGAAAAGTTAAATTTTTTTAAAAGTAATTCATATGTAACTACAAGTAAATTCAGAATATTAATCAAGAATGAGAAAACCCCGCATTTGGCAATATATGTCCTTCAAAGTATTAGCCTTTTTTTATCTTCTCATTTTTAAGAAAAGCTTTTATGTCTCTTTATTATCTTTTAAATAAGAAATTGGTAGCTAACAAAGATTGCATGTGTGGCTATAATTATCTCTTTAAAAGTTTGATCATCTTAATCAAGTTAATGAACCAATTTTAAGGAACAAAACTTTTATGAGTCCCAACTAACGTGTAGAAATTGTTTCTAGCCAGTTACTATGAGAAAAATTATCGCAATTTAGATTTTTGAAACCTCAACCATTAATTGGAATCTTACCAAAAAATGCAATACCATTATATCGCCCTATTTATATCAGACTAGTATATTTATTCGTGCTTCGCCCGATCATAAAAGATATCAATAAATCCATAAAAGCGATCACCATACCAATAATGTCACGTCCCGAAATTCCCAGTTTCGAGACCGTGATGACGCCTAATATTTTACTTGCTAGGCAAACCAACGTTAGAATAATATAATCTATTTTAAAATAATTTTTAAATTTATTGATAACAAAGGAACCAATGCGGAAGTAAAGTTTGAAATGCAGTGAATAATCCATAAAAATAACGGAGTCTAAATACCATCCCAGAATTGGTGTCACAAGTGCACGAGCTTCTAGAATAATACAAATAAAGGTCTGAATAAATTAAAGTTATCTAGAAATAAACACACAGCTAAAGTAAAGTAGACGGGGACTTCAAAACTGCGGACGCCGTGCAGTTATACCTCAAATCTCCTCTGGTAGCTGAAATCCGAGCAAGTCTATGGTACGCCGCTGGGACCAACTTCAAAATCTGCACAAGAAGTGCAGAGTGTAGTATCAGTACAACCGACCCCATATACTGGTAAGTGTTGAGCCTAACCTCGACGAACTAGTGACGAGGCTAAGACAAATCACTTACATTAACATGTACGCAATAATAATAATAATAATAACAACAATAATAATAGAAATAATTCAGGTGATTCATTTTAACAGTTGAAACTAACTCAGCAGTCATAACCAATTATTATTTTCACCAATTTCCGTTACAGTGTGCAAACCGTTCCCACAATATATTCATATTCCATGCGCCAATATATTTATTTTAGTCAAGTATATATAAAATTTTAAATAAGTCTATTGCGGCGTGCAACTCGATCCCCAATATGGACTTTTAAACAAGTCTGTTGCGGCGTGCAACCCGATCCCCCAATGTGAACTTTTAATAAGTCTGTTGCGGCGTGCAACCCGATCCCCCAATATATTCATTTCAATCGATTTTGTTGCGGCATGCAACCCTGCTCCTCCAATATAATCATTTCAATCAATTCTGTTGCGGCGTGCAACCTGCTCCTCCAATATATTCATTTACCAATATTTATAGAAGAAATTGCCCAATAAATGCAACAATTAATATAAAATTATAAGACAACAAGCATATAATAATTATAATTTAATTATGAAACAAACAATGACAATTAACAATTTATTATGAAAATCAGGGAGAAAATAGGTAGTTTAATATTTAATATGCTAAATGTCAAGTAGCAATTAATGCACATAAATCAAATAAGCATGTAGTAATTATGCAGAAATTCAAGAATTAATATTTGACAAAGAATGGGAGAGAAACAATTATTATAACAATTAATTCGTGTATTAAAATAAATTTAGGATTTTCAAATAATTATGCAAACAATTAATTTGATGACGTATAGACACTCGTCACCTAGCCTATACGGCGTTCACATGCATTTCACATAACAAATAATTTAAGGGTTCTATTCCCTCAAGCCAAGGTTAACTACAATACTTACCTCGCTTTCGCTTTGCAATTTCAATTAATTACTCGACCACAACTTTTTCTTTTAAATTTGTCTCTAAAAGCTTCAAAACTATTCACAAACAATTCGATATACTCAATACAAATCGTAGTAATTAATTTCATATGAATTTACTAATTTTCTGGATAAAATCTGAAATTCACTTTAAAAATTGACAGTGGAGCCCACGTCTCAAATCTAGAAAAAAACTTATGAAATCCGAACACTCATTCCAAGACGAGTCCAACCATACAAATATTACCAAATTCCGATGTAAAACGGACCTTTAAATCTAAATTTTTATTTTTGGAAGATCTTACAAAAAAAATCTGATTTTTCTTCCATAAATTCACATATTCATGATATAAATGAGTATGTGATCATGAAATATAATCAATATAGGATAAGGAATACTTACCCCTATGTTTTCCCGTGAAAATCTCTCAGAAATCGCCTAAATCCGTGACTTAAAACTCAAAAATGAGTAAAAATGGTGACTTCCGAATTTATGGGCTCTGCCCAGTCATTTTCGCATCTGCGGATAAAAGTTCCGCATTTGCGGACTCGCATTTGTGAGACAAGGCCCGAATTTGCGATGCCAGACTTCCATGTGAAGTTCCGCATCTGCGGACATTCCTGTCGCACCTGCGACATCCGCTTCTGTGCAAAATGGCTGCATCTGCGAAGACCACCAGGCCAGCCCAGTTTCACTTCTGTGGGATTTGGTTCGCATCTGCGGACACGCTTCTGTGAGGAGCTGTCCTCTTCTGTGATCGAAGCTCAGCCACGCCTGGGCGCATTTGCGATGGGAAGCTCTCTTCTGCGAGCTCGCGCCTGCGGTCAAAAATCCGCAGGTGCGATTACACTAGAAGGCCAAATTTTCAGATTTTTTCTTAAGTCCAATTCTTGTTCCGATTTCGATTCGAATCACACTCGGGGTATTCGGGACCCCGTACGAATATATCAATAAGTCCCATAACATAATACGGACTTATTCAGGGGTCTAAAATCACGTCAAACAATGCTGAAATTACAATTCACACCCCGATTCGAACTCATTGAGTTTAAACTTTTCAATTTACAAATCTTATGCCGAAACATGTTAAACGAATCCATAATGACTTCAAATTTGGCACACAAGTCATAAATGATATGACGGAGCTATTCAAATTTCCAGAATCGAATTCCGGTCCCAATATCAAAAAGTCAACTCTGTGGTCAAACTTTTGGAAATCTTTAGCCTTTAAATTATTAATTTCCGTTAAATGACCATAACTTGAGCTAGGGACCTCCAAATTAAATTTTGGGCATACGCCCAAGTCTCACATTGTAATACGGACCTACTAGAACTGACAAAATACTGATCCGAGTCTATTGCTCAAAATATTGACCAAAGTCAACTAAATTGAGTTTTAAAGCTCTATTTCACATTTTAATCTAGTTTTCACACAAAAACTTTCCGGCAAATTTTATGGATTGCGCACCCAAGTCGAGGAATGATAAATAGTACTTTTCGAGGTCTTAGAACACATAAGTAATTATTAAATTTAAAGATAACACTTTGGGTCATCACATTCTCCACCTCTTAAACAAACGTTCGTCCTCGATCGGAGTTAGAAAAATACATGAGCTGGTGAATAAGTGTGGATATTTACTCCGCATGTCTGACTCGGACTCCCAGGTAGTTGCCTCTACCGGCTGACCTCTCCATTGCACCCGAACTGAAGGATAACTATTAGATCTCAACTGTCGGACCTGCCGGGCTAGAATAGCCACCGACTCCTCCTCGTAAGTCAAATATTTGTCCAATTGGACTGAGCTGAAATCTAACACATGGGACGGATCACCATGATATTTCCGGAGCATAGACACATATAGGTTACTTCACCCACCCTTTCAATAATTTCAAAGGGTCCAATATACCTAGGGATCAACTTGCCCTTATTTCTGAACCTCATTACACCTTTCATAGGTGAAACCCGGAGCAACATTCTTTCTCCAACCATGAATGTAATATCACGAACCTTACGGTCAGCATAACTCTTTTGCCTAGACTGAGCTGTGCGAAGTTGATCGTGAATAACCTTGACCTTATCCAAAGCATCCTGTACCAAATTGGTACCCAACAACTGAGCCTCTCCCGGTTCAAACCAGCCAACTGGCGAACGACATTACCTTCCGAATAATGCCTCATATGGAGCCATCTGAATGCTCAATTGGTAGCTATTATTATAAGCAAACTCTGCAAGTGGCAAGAATTGATTCCAAGAACCTCCAAAGTCTATAACACAAGCGCAAAGTATATCTTCCAACATCTGTATGGTGCGCTCTGACTGTCCGTCTGTCTGTGGATGAAATGTTGTACTCAACTCAACCCACGTGCCTAACTCACGTTGTACATCCCTCCATAAGTATGAGGTAAACTGCGTACCTCGATCTGAAATAATAGACACGGGCACACCGCGAAGGCGGACAATCTCACGAATGTAAATTTCAGCTAACCTCTCTGAAGAATAGGTAACTGCCACTGGAATGAAATGTGCTGACTTGGTCAACCTGTCCACAATGACCCAAACTGCATCAAATTTTCTCTGAGTCCGTGGGAGTCCAACAACAAAATCCATAGTGATACGCTCCTATTTCCACTCAGGAATTTCTAACTTGTGAAGCAAACCACCAGGTCTCTGATGCTTGTACTTAACTTGCTGACAATTCAGATACCGAGCTACATATGCAACTATATCCTTTTTCAAACTCTCCTCCACCAATAATGTTGCCGCAAATCTTGATACATTTTGGTGGTACCTGGATGAATAGAATACCTGGAACTGTGTGCCTCTTCAAGAATTAATTCACAAAGCATGTCAACATTAGGCACACAAATACGACCCTGCATTTGCATAACTCCATCTTTCCCTACAGCAACTTGTTTGGCATCACCATGCCGCACCGTATCTATAAGGACAAGTAAATGAGGATCATCATACTGCCGCTCTCTGATGCACTCATATAAAGAAGACCGAGTGACTGTGCAAGCTAGAACCCGACTGGGTTCTGAAACATCTAACCTCACGAACTGATTAGCCAAATTCTGAATATCTGCAGCTAATGGCCTCTTACCAACCGGAATATATGCAAGACTGCCCATACTCACAACCTTTCTACTCAAAGCATCGGCCACCACATTGGCCTTTCCGAGGTGATACAAAATGGTGATATCATAGTCTTTCAACAATTCCAACCATCTTCTCTGCCTCAAATTAAGATCTTTTTGTTTGAATAGATACTGAAGGCTACGATGATCAGTAAATACCTCACATGAGACACCGTAGAGGTAATGCCTCCCAATCTTCAGCGCATGAACAATGCCTGCCAATTCTAAGTCATGAACAAGGTAATTCTTCTCGTGAACTTTCAACTCCCGTGACGCATATGCAATTACCTTTCCATCTTGCATTAATAATAAACCAAGCCCAATGTGAGAAGCGTCACAATATACCGTATACGATCCTGAAACTGTGGGTAATACTAATACTGGCGTTGTAGTCAAAGCGGTCTTGAGCTTCTGAAAGCTCAATTCACACACGTCTGACCATCTGAATGGGACACCCTTTTGGGTCAATCTAGCCAATGGGCTTGCTATAGATGAAAACCCTTCAACGAGCCGACGATAATAACCTGCCAAACTCAGGAAACTCTGAATCTACATAACTGAAGTAGGTCTAGGCCAATTCTAAACAGCCTCAATCTTCTTAGGATACACCTTTATGCCTTCTACCGATACAACATGCCCCAAAATGGCAACTGAGTCTAACCAAAATTCACATTTTGAAAATTTGGCATATAACTGATTATACTTCAAAGTCTGAAGCACCCTCCGAAGATGCTGCTCATGCTTCTCTCGACTTCTGGAGTAAATCAAGATATCATCAATGAATACAACCACAAAAGAATTCAAATAGGGCTTGAACACCCGATTCATCAAATCCATAAATGTTGTTGGGGCATTTGTCAGCCCAAATGACATTACTAGGAATTCGTAATGCCCATACCGAGTCTGAAAAGCTGTCTTAGGGACATCAGATGCCCTAATCTTCAACTGATGGTAACCAGACCTCAAATCAATCTTCGAAAATACCTTGGCACCCTGAAGCTGATCAAATAAGTCATCAATTCTTAGTAACGGATATTTGTTTTTGATAATGGCCTTGTTCAACTGCCGATAATTTATACACATCCACATAGAGCCATCTTTCTTCTTTACAAATAATACTGGTGCACCCAGGGCGAGACACTAGGTCTAATGAATCCCTGATCAAGCAAGTCTTGTAGCTGCTCTTTCAACTCCAGCGGGGCCATACGGTATGGTGGGATAGAAATGGGTTGAGTGCTGGAGCCAAATCAATGCAGAAGTCAATATCTCTGTCAGGTGGCATCCTGAACAAATATGCAGGAAATACTTCTGGAAATTCACGAACAACTGGTACTGAGTCCGTAGAAGAAACATCCGCACTGGGATCACGAATATAAGCCAAATAGGCTAGACACCCTTTCTCTACCATACGCCGAGCTTTCATATAAGAAATAACCCTGCTGGCAGAATGACCAGGAGTTTATTTCCACTCTAACCGAGGTAACCCCTGACATGGCTAGGGCCACTGTCTTGGCATGGCAATCCAATATAGCATGATAAGGTGGCAACCAATCCATACCCAAGATGACATCAAAATCTATCATATCAAGAAGTAGAAGATCCACACTAGTCTCAAGACTACTAATAGTAACCACACATAAGGCAAACATGATCTACTACAACAGAGTCTCCCACCAGTGTAGATACACACACATAAGCACTCAGAGAATCACAAGGCACAACCAAATATAAAGGAAAATAGGAGGACACATAGGAATAAGTAGATCCTAGATCAAATAGAACTGAAGCATCTCTATGGAAAATTGGAATAATACATGTGATCACAACATCAGATGACTCGGCCTCTGGCCTAGATGGAAAAGCATAAAATCGGGGTTGAGCCCCACTACTCTGAACTGCGTCCCTGGGACGGCCTCTAACTGGCTGGCCTCCACCTCTAGCGGTGTGACCTCTACCTCTAATGGCATGACCTCCACCTCTAATGGGCTGACCTCCACCTCTAGCTGTCTGACCCCTACCTCTAGCTGGCTGAGTAGGCAGTAAAGCAACCAGTGCCGGTATAATGACATGAGAATCATGCCGAGATCTGTTACTCACCAACCTAGGGCAATACCTCCTGATATGACCAATGTTCCATACTCATAACACCCATCCTGATGTCATGGCTGTTGAAACTGGAACTGACCTGAATGGACCGGATAACCACTGTAGTGACTCTGGAGTGGTGGTGCACTGATAGGAGCTGAATGTGCACTAACTGCTGGCTGCCCAGAGTAAGGCATAATAGGATCGTGACTCCCTAAAGCACTGGGAGATGCATGAAGTGCTGAATGAAATGGTCTGGGAGGATGACCCCTACCAAAATTACCCCTGCCTCCAGGCGAGACACCACTAAAACCACCGAACTAACGAAGCCTCTTATCAGACCTCTGTCCTCTCTCTTGTGCAAGAACCATCTCGACTCATTTGGCGACATTAGCAATTGCCTCGAAAGAAATCTCACGCCCAGTCTCCTTAGCCATCTGCAATCTAATAGGCTGAGCAAGTCCATCAATAAACATCCTCACTCTCTCACCCTCAGTAGGTAGTAAAAGGAGAGCATGATAGGCCAAATATACAAAATGGGATTCATACTGAGTAACAGTCATACTGCCCTGCTGTAGACGCTCAAATTTCTTACAGATTTCCTCTCTCAGTGTGATAGGAAGGAACTTCTCCAGAAATAGTTGAGAGAACTACTCCTATGTAAGTGCAGGCGATCCAACTGGTCTAGTCAATATATAATCTCTCCACCACCTCTTGGCGGAACCCGTCATATGAAATACAGCAAAATCAACCCCATTGGTCTCAACTATACCCATGTTCTGCAGCACCTCATGACAACGATCAATATAATCATGTGGGTCCTCAGAAGGTGTACCACTGCATTGAACTGGAAAAGGGCTTAGTAAACTTATCCAGTCTCAATAAGGCCTCAAAAGACATGGCGGGCCTATCATCGGTCTGTGTTGCAACAACTGGCTGAACTACCCCAACTGGCGGGGTTGCTAGAGCCTGATTCTGGGAAGACATCTATTCCGAAGCGGGAGCAGCGGGAGTCTGTGCTCCTCCCCCAGCCTGTGAGACGACTGGTGCCACTGGAAATATACCATTCTGAGCCACGCCCTCCATAAGACTCACCAGACGGACTAGAGCATCCTGTAGCACTAGAGTAGCTATAAATCATTCTGGGACCTGAACTGGTCTAACTGGTACATTCTGAACTGGAACCTCCTCCTGAATGTCCACCTGAGGTTCTACAATAGGATTTGCTTCTTAAGCTCTAGACTGAGCTCTACCTCTGCCTCTGCCTCTGCTTCGGACTCTAGCACGACCTCAGCCTTGACCTCTACCCCTGGCCATAGTTGTCACCGGGGGCTCTGGTCCCTGTCTATCGGTATATGTATTACGTGTTCTCACCATCTGCGAGAGAATAAGAGTAGAATGATTCAATCATCGATGATAGAATAAAATTGCATGACAGAATAAGAAAGAAGTGATATTGTTCCTAAACTTCATAGTCTCCAAGAGATAAGTACAGACGTCTCTGTACCGATCCTTTAAACTCTACTAAGCTTGCTCGTGACTCGTGAGACCTATGAAATCTAGTGCTCTGATACCAACTGTCACGTTTTGAAATTCCCACCTTCGAGACTGTGATGGCACCTAACATTTCACTTGCTAGGCAAGCCAACGTTAGAATAATATAATCTATTTTAAAATAATTTTTAAATTTATTGATAACAAAGGAACCAATGCGGAAGTAAAGTCTGAAATGTAGTGAATAATCCATAAAAATAACGGAGTCTAAATACCATCCCAGAATTGGTGTCACAAGTGCACGAGCTTCTAGAATAATACAAATAAAGGTCTGAATAAAATAAAGCTGTCTGGAAACAAACACACAGCTAAAGTAAAGTAGACGGGGACTTCAGAACTGCGGACGCCGTGCAGTTATACCTCAAGTCTCCTCTGGTAGCTGAAATCCGAGCAAGTCTATGGTACGCCGCTGGGACCAACTCCGAAATCTGCACAAGAAGTGCAGAGTGTAGTATCAGTACAACCGACCCCATGTACTGGTAATTGCTAAGCCTAACCTCGACGAACTAGTGACGAGGCTAAGACAGGTCACTTACATTAACCTTTACGCAATAATAATAATAATAACAACAATAATAGAAATAATTCAGGTGATTCATTTTAACAATTAAAACCAACTCAGCAGTCATAACCAATTATTATTTTTACCATTTTTCGTTACAGTGTGCAAACCGTTCCCACAATATATTCATATTTCATCCTCCAATATATTTATTTTAGTCAAGTATATATAGACTTTTAAATAAGTCTGTTGCGGCGTGCAACCCGATCTCCCAATATGGACTTTTAAACAAGTCTGTTGCGGCGTGCAACCCGATCCCCCAATGTGGACTTTTAATAAATTTGTTGCGGCGTGCAACCTGATCTCCCAATATATTCATCTCAATCGATTATGTTGCGGCGTGAAATCCTCCAATATATTCATTTAAATCAATTCTGTTACGGCGTGTAATCCGCTCCTCCAATATATTCATTTACCAATTCTTATAGAAGAAATTTCCCAATAAATACAATAATTAATATAAAATTATAAGACAACAAGCATATAGTACTTATGATTTAATTATGAAACAAACAATGGTAATTAACAATTTATTATGAAAATCAGGGAGAAAATAGGCAGTTTAATATTTAATATGCTAGATGTCAAGTTGCAATTAATGCACATAAATCAAGCAAGGATGTAGCAATTATGCAAGAATTCAAGAATTAATATTTGACAAAGAATGAGAGAGAGACGATTATTATAACAGTTAATTCGTGTATTAAAATAAATTTAGAATTTTTAAATAATTATGCAAACAATTAATTTGATGACGTATAGACACTCGTCACCTAGCCTATACGTCGTTCACATGCATTTCACATAACAAATAATTTAAGGGTTCTATTCCCTCAAGTCAAGGTTGACCACGATACTTACCTCGCTTTGCAATTTCAATCAATTACTCGACCACAATTTTTCCTTTTAAATTTGTCTCCAAAAGCTTCAAATCTATTCACAAACAATTTGATATACTCAATACAAATCGTAGGAATTAATTCCATATGAATTTACTAATTTTCTGGATAAAATTCAAAAATCACTTTAAAAATTGACAGTGGAGCCCATATCTCAAATCTTGAAAAAACTTACGAAATTTAAACACCCATTCCGAGACGAGTCCAACCATATAAAAATTACCAAATTCCGATGTCAAACGGTCCTTCAAATCTAAATTTTCGTTTTTGGAAGATATTACAAAAAATATGATTTTTCTTCCATAAATTCATAGATTCATGATATAAATAAGTATGGGATCATGAAATATAATCAATATAGGATAAGAAACACTCATCCCAATTTTTTCCTGTGAAAATCGCCCTACAATCGCCTAAATTCGAGACTTAAAACTCAAAAATGAGTACAAATGGCGACTTCCAAATTTATGGGCTCTACCTAGTCATTTTCGCATATGCGGATAAAAGTTCCGCATTTGCGAGATAAGACTCGCATTTACGATGCCAGGCTGCTAGGTGAAGTTGCGCATCTACGGACATTCCTGTCACACCTGCGACATCCGCTTCTACGCAAAATGGCCTCACCTGCGAAGACCCCCAGGCCAACCCAGTTTCGCTTCTGCGTGATTTGGTGCGCATCTGCGGACACGCTTCTGCGAGGAGCTGTCCGCTTCTGCGATCGAAGCCCAGCCACGTCTGGGCACATCTGCGATAGGAAGCTCGCTTCTGCGAGCTCGCACATGCGGTCAAAAATCCGCAGATGCGATTACACCAGAAGACCAAATTTCAGATTTTTCTTTAAGTCCAATTCTTGTTCCGATTTCGATTCGAATCACACTCGGGGTACTCGGGACCCTGTTCGAATATACCAACAAGTCCCGTAATATAATACGGACTTACTCGAGGTCTAAAATCACGTCAAACAACGCTGAAATTATAATTCACACTCCGATTCGAATTTTTGAGTTTAAACTTTTCAATTTACAAATCTTGTGCCGAAACATGTTAAATGAATTCGGAATGACTTCAAATTTGGCACACAAGTCATAAATGACATAACAGAGCTATTTAAATTTCCAGAATCGGATTCCGGTCCCGATATCAAAAAGTCAACTCCGTGGTCAAACTTTTGAAAATCTTTAGCCTTTAAATTACTAGTTTTTGTTAAATGACCATAAGTTGAGTTAAGGACCTCCAAATTAAATTCTAGGTATACTCCCAAGTCGCAAATCGCGATACGGACCTACTGAAACTGTCAAAATACTGATCCGAGTCCGTTTGCTCAAAATATTGACCAAAGTCAACTCAGTTGAGTTTTAAAGCTTTATTTTACACTTTAATTCATTTTTCACACAAAAAACTTTCCGTAAAATTATACGGACTGCGCACGCAAGTTGATGAATGATAAATAATATTTTTTGAGGTCTTAGAATACATAATTAATTATTAAATTTAAAGATGACACTTTGGGTCATCACAAATAATAAATATAAATTGTGTAGTTTAGACACAATTGCTATTTTTTATTAAAAAGAAAAATGCATTTATGTTAATTCGTATGCTAATTCTTACACTTGAATTATTTTTTATATTAGTGTTTTAAAAAAGATTGAATAAATGATAAAAATTTAGAAGGTAAAATTAGAATTGCATAAATTACATTTTATAACTTCTATTTACGGTGCAAATAAAGACATTTAAATTATTTTTAGTTATACATTGAGAAGATAACTATTTATATAAATGAAACATTAAGTTTTTGGCTAGCAATAATAAGTGTTTATAGGCAGCAAATCAGGTTGATATTTGAATAACACTGCAATGTTCCTTATTATCGCTCACAGCTAAGAGTAGATGCTTTGAACTAATTATGTTCTTCAAGCATTATTCTCAGTCAATTCCAACACTAATTATAATCGTTCACATTCATCATTAATTCACTAATTCGGTTACATAAATTATATTCACCTTTAACAAATCAAACTTTCACCTAATACAGTAAGAAAGCATGAATGGGACACAATTAAGTACCAAATATAACATAGAATTCATCTAAGGTGAATATCCATCTCTAAGAAATCCGAGCATCTCAACACATTCTAAACATGGTTTTAAAATATGAGTTCAACTCATAATAAAGATGAGTTTACCAAATTAAATCACAAACTAAGGGGTAGTTTGATTTCCCGTTAGAGTTATGCAAGTATCAATTATGCAGATATCAGTTATGCAAAAATAAGTAATACAAGGATTCGTTATGCAAGTATTAGTTATACATGAATTTGTTACGCATGGATTATTTTTTTGAATATTTGGTTTGCTGTATTAGAAATTGATATGCATTATATAAATTTTAAAGTTAAATACTTATTTACTGATTTTGTCTCTAATAGATTGAGAAGAGGAAGAGCCTAGCAGTGAGGCATCAGTGCTCTCCAAAGGTTTTGATACAAATAAATCTATCGAAGGAGGCCTTTATGTGTAAAGTGATAGGGATAAATTTGTCATTTTAATATTTTATAATGTATTAGTTATTCCATCTTCTACCTCGCATAAAGTAATACACGGCTCATAACTTATACATGTATTATTTATGTAGAATTATAAAATGACAACCAAACACGATATTAGTTATGTTGAATTTTGTACAAAATAACTAATGACTGTCAAACATTGTATAAGTTATGTTGCCCCAATAAATAACTTTTACCAACTAACAAACGACCTCTAACTGTTAACTTTCGTGGGTACAGGTAAGCACAGCGTTACTGATCATATCTAAGTGAAGTTATCAAATTAATTATAGATAAAGTGGTAATAACTTATTGATAAATTTAAAGCAATACTGGTTCTCATACCATCCATTAATGAAATTTACCTTCAAATAAACACATTCAAATATATAGTACAATTCAAACTCACAAATACTCTTTTATACTTTTAATCTCAATCGGAATTGTTCAAACAAATATCAAATTCACTATTCATTCACTCCATCAATACGTATTTAAGGTATTATCGCTTTTAATCCGCGTCAGAAACTATTTACATTCGCTAATCGAAAAATTATATAAAATTTATATGATTTTTGTATATAACGTACCTGATGTGAGTGTGTGTGTGTGTGTATATATATATATATATATATATATATATATATATATATATTTATTTATTTTTTTGGCTATTATTTTGAGAGCAGCTATACAATGTCATTTTCCCTACCTATTTTCCCTCTGCATGTTTTTTCACATCCAGATAATTAGGCCCCGTTTGTTCATAGAATTTTTTTTTTTTTCAAAAACATGTTTGTCCATGAGATTTATAAGTTTTTGGAGATTTTTCGAAAATTAGTTTTTCAAAAACCAAACCACTTTTCAAGCTTTTCTAAAAACACTGTTTTCCTATTCACAAAACTAAAATATATTTTCCTAGTAACCTGCATATTCAAATATAATTTTATATTTCAAAATGTAAGTGCGCAAAACATCATATTATCAACAATAAAAACATTTAAAAAAAATAATGTACTACATTTCCTCACTTGACATGCACATGCGAATGAATACATTAAAAAAAACACTTTTTATTTTGTGGCGGGTACGGTTATTATTTTTGAAAAGACATGAAGCTTCTCTCAGAAGCCTTTATTTCCTTCTACAAAAACCTTCTGCTTTTTTTTTTTTGCAAGTACTAATGTGAAGGCATTTCCCCTCTATCTTCAACGTCTCGCGTCGAGCTTGTAGGTTCGTCAATCAATTTACTTTTTAGCTTCTCTCCTACTTTTACTGTGTGAGTTTGTCAATTAATTTCTCTTTTGTGTGTGTGTTTAGATTTGCAAAAAGATATCCGTTCAGATGAAAGCTAGAAATCTAGATCGAGTGCCCGGAGTGGTTCGGTCGAACCCATTAACTTTTGGTTTGAACCCTGTATTTGTCTTAAGAATTCATTAAATATGTATAAATTATTATTCAGTAACTTAAAACGATTAGAATCCCGAACACATAAGTTTAAAATCCTAGCTCCGCCTTTTCTAGAAATGATGAGAATTTGTTAATGAATACAGCCACTCTTTATGTTGTTAGCTTTGAAAGAGAATTCTATTTTATCTCTGATTTTTATGAAATTAGATTTCATTGTTTTTAGCTTTGAAAAAGAATTCTGTTTTATCTCTGATTTTTATGAAAGATTTCATTTTTTCATCAAATGTCATCTTAGTAGTTAATAATGGTTATAAGAAGTTGACAAATTTGTTATTTTGGTTACTTATATCAAAATTTAACAGCAAAGCACCAGAAGATACATTTTTTTTGAAAGATTGTAATTTCTGTGCACCGACACTATATGGATTTATAAGGTTAATGTTAATTCAGATTGGAAGCCTGATATGGTAACTTGGGAAATAGAATAGTAATCTGCTATAACCTATTAAATTGAACTGATGGTGTAAATTCAGTTTATACAACTTAAGTTCTGTATTGAATTGGTGAAATAATCATATGAAAATTGAAATAGCCTCTTGCCGAAATGCAGGGTAAGGGTGCGTACAATAGACCCTTGTGGTCCGGCCCTTCTCCAGACCCCGAGCATAGCGCGAGCTTAGTGCACCGGGCTGCCCTTTTAATCATATGAAAATTGTTAACAACCATTCACAACACCTGCCTGTTTGGAAAGTTGTTATTTTAAGAAGAAACCTGGAGTGGTGGGGGAAGGAGTTGTTATTACTAATAATTTTATACCTTTTAGAATCAGTCAATGTAGTCTTTTTCATTTTACTGTTCCTTAGACTGATGATTGTATATCGTTTCTTATTTATTTTTACTTTTGCTTCTGGTTAATAAGGATTTAAATGTTTATCTTATTTATAGATACTGAAATACTTACATAAAGCAAGAGTTATGAAAAGAAATATTTAAGGTACCTTCCTTGTCAAGATATGAAAAGATAAGGTATTAGTTGAAAGAATTTAGCAACAAACTGATAAAATAAAGTAGCATTACTGTCTAGTGTGAATGATCGAAGTGAAACTTTGGAATTTAGTGATGGGAGGCAAGTAAATTGGGATGGAAGAAATACTTAACTTAGGGACGGGAGGAAACTAAACTGGGATGGAAGAAATACTTCATTGCTCGTAATACTTTGTATTTGTTCAGCCTATGAAGCTAATACAGTAGCTTCCTGTCGCGGAACCGTTTTTCTGAAGGTTCGGCGAGGGCAGCAAAGTAAGCCTGACTGCTACCTAGCTTCAGCCCTTAGACAATAATTAGCACAATCGTGCTAAAGCGATGGCAATCACACGAAACAAGCAAGAAAGCTTTGAAATAAAGAGACTCGAATTTGGGAGGCAAGTGCCAATTTTCTGTTGTGTTTATTCAATATCTGATGCCTTACAAAGAATGAAAACAAAGCCTATTTATAGAACTAAAATGGCTATACAAAGGGTTGGTTGGCTGTCTAAAACAGCTTGGTGCATTCCAGCCTGGAAAGGTGCCTGGATTCCTGGATGAAAAGCTGCCTGGATTCCTGCCTGGATTCCTTAATGGGAAGTTGCCTGGATTCCTGCATGAAAACCTGGAAAGGCAGACTTTGTGGGATATGATGTCAGCCATGACCTTCTGATGGCAGTCCGAGAGTTGAGCTCGGACAAGGCTCGCTATCGCTGGTTTTGCTGAAAATTAATAGGTGCGATGGCGGGGCGGTGCACGCTCCCCCACCTGAAATGGCGACGACCCCGGCGCCACACAACTGAAGATAATCGTGGACTTGTTCCTTGAACTGCCACAAGTCTTCAAACTTCTCCCATGATGCCTCCTCTAACGAAGTTCCTTTCCAATGAACAAGGAACTGCGCGCTTGAATTGCCCCATCCTTTTCCACGGACCAACTGATGGTCTATGATGGCCTCCAACTGCTTGTCTGTTGCTGGCGGAGTAGCAAAGATCTGGCTTCGACTGGTCTGCGCCCGATCCTTGTCTTCCATGTCTTCGAAATATGGTTTAAGTTGGCTAGCATGGAAGACTGGATAGATTTTCAGATGACGCGGCATGTCCAGTCGATATGATATTATCCCCACTTTGGCAACAATTTCGAACGGACCCTCATATCGGCGAATCAAACTATGATGTACGCCTCGCAGTGATTTGAACTGCCGTGGATTTAGTTTCACCATGACCGTGTCTCCAATCCGGTAATTGACTGGACGACGTTTCCGATCTGCAAATTTCTTCATTTTACGCGCAGCCTTGTCAAGATATGACCTGGCTAGATCGGCTTGTTCCTCCCAAAACTTGGCCATGTGAAAAGCCCCCGGATTCTTCAATCCGACGTTGGCGGGCAATGACTGAGGAGTGTTGGGCTGTTGCCCAGTTGCAAGCTCGAAGGGACTCTTCCCAGTCGCTTCGCTGCGTTGCAAGTTGTAAGAGAATTGAGCTATGTCCAGTAGCTTAGCCCAGTCTCTCTGATTGGCGCTGACATAATGCCTCAGATAGCATTCAAGCAAGGCATTAATCCTTTCCGTTTGCCCATCTGTCTGTGGATGGAAACTTGTTGAGAAGTGCAATTGAGTTCCCAACAAGCTGAACAATTCTCTCTAGAATGCGCCTGTGAAACGAGGGTCTCGATCGCTTACAATGTGCTTAGGCACACCCCAATATTTCACGATGTCCCTCAAAAATATACGTGCTGCCTCCTTAGCTTTGCAACCGGCAGTGGTGGCCGAGAATGTTGCATACTTGGTGAACCTGTCGACAACCACCATAATGGTGCCGAATCCCTCCGAATTTGGCAAACACGTGATGAAGTCCATGGTTATGCTGTCCCATGGCTTCGCCGCAACTGGCAGCGGCTCAAGTAATCCCCCTGGAAGCTTGGATTCCACCTTGTCTTGCTGGCAAACTAGACAAGTGCGTACATATACCTCGATGTCGTCCCGCATCCGAGGCCAATAATAAGAAGACTCGATCAGGGCCATTGTGCGTTTTTGCCCTGGATGACCTGCCCAGGCAGAGTCATGGCCTTCCTTCAGAAGAGTACGCCGGAGATTTGCCCATTTGGGCACGTAAATCCTCTTGCCAGAGGTATACAAGAGACCATCTTCCTCCCAAAAGCGCTGAGTTTTGCCCTGACTGGCCAAAGCAAAAAGTTGTTTAGCTACGGGATCAAGTTGCATACCTTCTTTGATGGTCTGGATGATGCCACTGCTTGCTGAGCTAACCATGTTTGCCAATATTGTCTTGCGACTTAAAGCATCGGCTACTACGTTAGCTTTTCCTGGCTTGTATTCCAGGGTGTAGTCGAATTCTGCCAAGAAATCTTGCCAACGAGCTTGCTTGGTAGATAGCTTCTTCTGCGTCTGGAAGTAGCTTGTTGCAACGTTGTCAGTCTTGACAACAAAATGTGCTCCCAGCAAATAATGATGCCAAGTCCTTAAGCAGTGAACTACAGCAGTCATTTCCTTCTCTTGGACAGTGTAACGCCTTTCAGCGTCATTCAGCTTTCGACTCTCAAAAGCTATAGGATGGTCATCTTGCATCAGCACGCCTCCTATAGCAAAGTCAGACGCATCAGTCTGGACTTCAAATACCTTCGAGAAATCAGGCAGGGCCAATACGGGTTCCTTGGTGATTGCTGCCTTGAGTTTCTCGAATGCCTTCTGGCATATGTCGCTCCATTCCCACTCTCTGTCCTTCTTCAGCAAGTCAGTGAGGGGAGATGCAATAGCCGAGTAACCAAAGATGAATCTCCGATAATAGTTGGCTAAGCCAAGAAAGGACCGAAGTTCCGGCACCTTTGTTGGAGCTTCCCAGTCGTGGATAGCTTCCACCTTGTCCCTATCCATCCGAATTTCCCCGTGGCTGATTGTATGCCCAAGGAATTGTACTACGGGCTGTGCAAAGCTGCATTTCTCCCGCTTGACGCACAGATCATTTTCCCTTAGTACCTGGAATACCTTGCGGAGATGTTCTGCATGGTCCTCCATGTCGTTGCTGTAAACCACGATATCATCTAGATAGATGACAACGAACTGATCCAAGAAGGGATGGAATAGTTTGTTCATCAAAGTGCAGAAGGTTGCTGGAGCGTTTGTTAAACCGAATGGCATTACCAACCATTCAAAAGCCCCATATCGTGTAACACAGGTTGTCTTGGGCTCGTCTCCATCAGCAATCCGCACTTGGTAATAACCTTTCCTCAGATCCATCTTGGTGAACACCTTTGCCTGCCCCAAACGATCAAATAAATCAGCAATAAGAGGGATAGGGTACTTATTCTTTACCGTGACCTTGTTAAGGGCCCTGTAATCAATACATAACCGCATGGTACCCTCCTTCTTCTTCTGAAATAAGACAGGAGCTCCGTAAGGTGCTTTGGATGGTCGTATGTGGCCAGCCTCTAGCAACTCCTTGAGTTGCTTCCTCAATTCCTCCAGTTCTGGGGGCGCCATGCGATAAGGCGACATGGCAGGTGGCTTTGCCCCTGGAACCAGCTCGATCTGATGATCAACTTCCCTCCGTGGTGGCAAATGTTTGGGAAGTTCCTCCGGCATCACGTCCTTATTATCTTCAAGGACTTGCTCAATACGGGGAGGCAATGCTACTGCCTCAAGGGAATGCTCAACGATTCCCGTCAAGGTTGCAAGAAATGTTGGTTCTCCTTTCTTGAAGCCTTTCACAAGTTGCATCGCTGACAGATGCACTCCGGTTTGTGGTACCCGAACAAGGGGCACAATACATGAACCTCCAGGATCGCTTATGTGAAGCTGGTTGATACGTGGTGCAATAAGTGCGTTGACCTCGTACCAAAAGTCCAATCCTAGAATGATGTCAAAGACATCCATGGGAGCAAAAGTGAAGTCTGTCAATCCCTGCCAGTCTCCTAAAGCAATCTGTACGTTAGGAGCAAAGCCATGAACGGTAGTGGGAAGGGCATTGACAGTCTTCATTATCGTGTCGCTGGATATGAAAGCAAGTCCAAGCTCCCTAGCTCGTTCTTTCGTCACAAAGTTATGAGTCGCACCTGTATCTACCATGATGCGTACGTCTTTGCCATTCAACTTGGCATCGACGAATAAAGATTCACGTGGCCTCACACGAGGTGGTTGGGCAGCAATAGCGGCAATGGTTATATGGTTTATCAAGGCCATATGATTGAACAAGCCTACGGCCTTGTTCTTCTCTTGTCCTGCACCATCAGCTGGTGCTCTTCGCTCCTCCGGTTGCCTAACAGTAGGCGCAGCAGTTTGTCCTTGCTGCTGGTGTGCTGCGACGATTGCTCCTAACTTGTTTAGAGTAGGACAATATCGAGCAGAATGAGAATGGTTACCGCAAAGATAACAAACATCTCGCTGAGCAGCCTTTGGTGCTCCTTTCCTCTTATCATCGTAGTCCTTGCGATAATTAAAAGAGTGATTGCGATTACCTCGATTATCATTGCTCCGATTGGGAATGAATCTGCCTTTGCCTCGATTGGTGTCCGCCTTTGGAGCAGCAGCAGCTTGGCTCCGATTGTTGTTTCCCTTAGACGTTCCGGTCCGGAAATCTGCTAATGACTCGGCTACTACAATAGCCTCATCGACGTCGTCGATCTGTCGCCTTTGTAATTCTTGTTTGGCCCAATTCTGCAAGCCATCCAAGAAATGGAACAATAGATCCTCACTTGTTAAGTTGGGGATCTGAAGGGTGAGCTTTGTAAACTCCTTTACGTACTCACGGATGGAGGATGTTTGCCTAAGCTCTCTCAACTGTCGGCGAGCTTCGTGCACAACATTTTGAGGATAAAACTGCCGTTTTAGCTCCTCTTTGAACTGCTTCCAGGTATCAATGAAGCACGTCCCTTTCTCCATATCTGCCTTCTTTCTGCGCCACCAAAGTATGGCGGTTTCAGATAAATACATGGCTGCCGTTCGGATTTTGGCAGCATCGCTGGTAATGCTTACATGTTCGAAATAAGCATCCAGCTGCCACAAGAAGTTTTCCACGTCTTGAGCGCTTCTTTCACCTCGAAATTCTTTGGGTTTGGGAGCCTCAATACGTGTTTCTCGGACAGTGATGGGACCTCGCCCAGTGGTTCCTTCTGTCTCCTCTAGGCGTTGTCTTAAAGCTTCAACTTCTGCCTGTAAGGAAGACAAAGCCTCAGTGAGCTTGAGTTCAAGGTTGTTTAGCCCGTCATCTTGCTCCTGAACGTTCCCTCTGACTTCTTGAAGTCCATCAAGGGCAACTGACTCAAGTGAACAAATATTGATTTCTGCAGCGGAAATACGACGATGTGTGGCCTCTAGACCCTTCTCTATCATACAAACTCTCTCGTCTAGAGATATAGCTTGAGAAGTTTCGGGTGCAGTATAGGGTAGCAACTCACTTTCAGGTGGAGATGCATCCCTGGCCCTACTTTTGTCGCGCTTTCGACCCATGCCTCTTTGTGGTTCTGGGTTCTCTTCAATGTGGGTTTCTTCAACGTTACGGTGTGAGTTCTTAGCCATGCAAGAACCTAGGCTCTGATACCACTTGTCGCGGAACCGTTTTTCTGAAGGTTCGGCGAGGGCAGCAAAGTAAGCCTGACTGCTACCTAGCTTCAGCCCTTAGACAATAATTAGCACAATCGTGCTAAAGCGATGGCAATCACACGAAACAAGCAAGAAAGCTTTGAAATAAAGAGACTCGAATTTGGGAGGCAAGTGCCAATTTTCTGTTGTGTTTATTCAATATCTGATGCCTTACAAAGAATGAAAACAAAGCCTATTTATAGAACTAAAATGGCTATACAAAGGGTTGGTTGGCTGTCTAAAACAGCTTGGTGCATTCCAGCCTGGAAAGGTGCCTGGATTCCTGGATGAAAAGCTGCCTGGATTCCTGCCTGGATTCCTTAATGGGAAGTTGCCTGGATTCCTGCATGAAAACCTGGAAAGGCAGACTTTGTGGGATATGATGTCAGCCATGACCTTCTGATGGCAGTCCGAGAGTTGAGCTCGGACAAGGCTCGCTATCGCTGGTTTTGCTGAAAATTAATAGGTGCGATGGCGGGGCGGTGCACGGACGGGAGGAAACTAAACTGGGATGGAAGAAATACTTCATTGCTCGTAATACTTTGTATTTGTTCAGCCTATGAAGCTAATACAGTAGCTTCCGCTACATCTAAACCTGTTCGTTCATTTCTTTTTGATCTTTTTAGCTTAAGCACTGTAATGAGTTTGGTTTGCATTTCTGGTGGAATACATTTAGCATTAGTGTCTGTTCCTTTTACCAGAGTTTTAGCAAATGCTAGCTTATTGCCAACACTTCATGTAATATGGCCATTAATTTGGCTTTTTCTCAAGTGGGGGGCAAATTTTCATGACATTTCCCATGACATAATATCCACCATAACAAATTTGTGGATCATGACATTTGCCATGACATAATATCCACTATTAGGCCAAGGATTTCTTGCTATAAATAAATGTGCTTCTCCTCATTTGTAAGCACACCAATTCAAGAGCTTTTCATTCTTGTCTTTCTTTCTCCTCTTTTATTTCATTATAGAGTATTTTGTAAGAGAGTGAGTGTTGGGAAACACTTGTGTGAACCCTTTATTTGGAGTGATCTTGTAAGGTTATTCTCTTGGGGCATTTGAGACTAATTAGAGTATTTACTCTAATTTTATACTCTCTTTTGTACTCTTGTTGGTATAGTGAAATTGCTCCTCTCTGCTTGTGGACGTAGGTCACCTTGACCGAACTATGTTAAATTTGTGTCTTCTTTATCTTCTTTAATTACCGTTATTATCAACTTGCACTGTCTTTGATATTGTCATTATAACATTGTTTGGCTAAATTCCGCACTACCCGATTTACTGATCCTAACAAATTGGTATCAAACCCAGATCTAACCGGGTTAGTTTAAATAGCCAAAATGACTCTAACAAAGTCTTATGTTGAGAAATTTGACTGAAGTGCAAACTTCGGAATGCGGCCATTAAAGATGGAAGCTATCCTAATTCAGGATGACTTAGATTTGGCACTGCAAGGAAATGACAAGAAGCCGGATAAAATGACGGACAAGGAATTTGCCGTCATAGACAAAAAGACAAAAGCATGTATTATTTTAAATCTCTCAAATGAGGTTTTGCGTGAAGTTGCAGCAGAAAGCTCAGCCAAAGGCATATGGGAAAAGCTTAAAACTCTATATATGAAAAGAACAGTAGAAAACAGGCTTTACCTAAAGCAAAGACTCTACACTTTTCGTTTGGCTGAAGGTACCTCTATACTTGCACATCTTGATACTTTTGATTCTCTCCTTATGGATTTAAGTAACATAGATGCTGAAATCAAAGAGGTTGTGAGTTCGAGTCACCCCAAGAGCAAGGTGGGAGTTCTTGGAGAGAAGGACGCCGAGAGTCTATTGGAAACAGCCTCTCTACCTCATGGTAGGGGTAATGTCTGCGTACACACTACCCTCCCCATACCCCACTAGTGGGATTATACTGGGTTGTTGTTATTGTTGTTGTTAGATGCTGAAATTAAAGATGAGGATCAAGTTGTGTTATTGCTTGTTTCCTTACGCCAGTCGTTTAAACATATAAGAGATACTATGCTTTATGAAAAAGATAATATCTCTTATAAAGATATCAACTCTATTATGAAATCAAAAGAACAAATAAATAGAGATATTACTGGGAAAACTAGTGGGAACCAAGGGGAATGCTTATTCATAAGAGGTAGATCCAATAAGAAAGATTCAAGTAGTGAGAAACCTAAATCAAGGTCAAAATCCAGATACAGAAATGTCATGTGCAAATATTGTCATAAGAAAGGTCACATTATTTCTGAATGCTTTAAATTAAAAACAAAGAAAAGCAAACATAAAAGAAAAATGAGCACAAAAATACTGACACTGCCGAAGCAAGTATAGCTGCTGATGAGACTGAGGAAACTATTTTTTTAGCAACTAATAATAGTTTCAAATCTAACAATGAGTGGATTTGAGATTCGGGTTGTTCTTATCATATGTGTCTCAATCGGGATTTATTTACCACATATGAATCTATTGGAGGTGAAGTTGTCTTGATGGGCAACAATGCTGCCTGCAAAGTTATTGGAAAAGGTATAGTCCGAATCAAAATGCACGATGGTGTGGTGAGAACTCTCACCGATGTTAGACATGTTCCTGACTTGAAGAAAAATCTTATCTCTTTGGGCACTCTAGAATCTCTTGGGTGCAAGTACACAGGTGAAGGTGGAGTTCTGAAAATTTCTCATGGTGCTCTTGTGGTCATGAGCACCATGATCTGGTACGTAGTATATTTTTTTGGGATCTACTGTTACAGGTGCTGCTGCAGTTTCAATATCAGATAAATCAGATTCTGACATTACCAAATTGTGGCATATGCGATTGGGGCATGTGAGTGAAAAAGGTCTTTCCATCCTCAGTAACAAAGGTCTCTTATGTGGCCAAAGTACCGAAAATATGGAGTTCTGTGAACATTGTGTGTTCGGAAAGCAGAAAAGAGTCAGCTTCGAATCTCCAGCGATTCATAGAACAAAAGGTACTTTGGATTACATTCATTCAGATCTTTGGGGTCCTTCACGTACCCCATCAAAAGGTGGTGCCAGGTATATGTTAACTTTCATTGATGTATATGTTAACTTTCATTGATGATTATTCAAGGAAAGTTTAGGTTTATTTCCTGAAAAATAAAAGTGATGTTTTCTTAAATTTCAAACAATGGAAAGTTTTGATTGAGAAGCAAACAGGAAAACAGGTTAAGCGGCTTAGAACAGATAATGGCTTGAAATTTTGTAATGATGAATTCAACGAATTTTGCAAGAATGAAGGAATTGCTCGACATCGTACTGTGAGAATGACACCTCAGCAAAATGGTGTGGCAGAAAGGATGAATAGAACTCTTTTGGAAAGGGCTCGTTGCATGATTTCAAATGCTGGGTTGACAAACGCCTTTTGGGCAGAAGCTATCTCTACAACTTGTTATATTATCAATCGAGCTCCTTCTGCACCTTTGAACTTTAAGACTCCAGAGGAAATATGGTCAGGTACTCCTGCTAATTATTCTGATTTAAAGATATTTGGTTGCCCTGCATACATGCATGTAAATGATGGAACCTGATCCCACGGCACCAAAATTTATAATTAGCAGAGATGTAACCTTTGATGAATCATCTATGTTATATTATAGAAAATAGTCTTCTAGTTCTTGTAATACAGATAAAGGAAATAGTACACGAACCAGGTGGAGATTGAGATTGGCATTCCTTCTGAGCCAAGCTCATCAACTTTGGAGCAAAATACAGTTGAAACTCCTGAAGTTGAGACAGAAGCTGAAATTCCTGAAGTTGAGACTCCTGAAGTTGAACCAGAAGAAGAGGAGTATTCTATAGCCAATCATAGACCAAGAAGAGAAGGTAAACAACCATTAAGGTTTGGAGATTATGTTGCATTTGCTTTTTCAGTTGCACAGGAAACTGAAGAAATTGGAGAACCATCAAAATATTTAGAAGCAGTTTCTGGTGCTGACTCAGCCAAGTGGCTGATTGCAATGAATGAAGAAATTGAGTCTCTCCACAAGAATGGTACTTGGTCTCTTGTGAAGCCGCCATCAGGAAAAAGAATTGTTGGTTGCAAATGGGTCTTCAAGAAAAAAGATGGCATTCCAGGGGTTGAAGATGCGAGGTATAAGGCACGATTAGTTGCAAAGGGCTATAGTCAGGTACAAAGAGTTGATTTTAATGATATTTTCTCACCTGTTGTTAAACATAGCTCTATTTGTGCCTTGCTTGCCTTCGTTGCCATGTATGATTTGGAATTAGAACAACTTGATGTTAAGACAACTTTCTTACATGGCGAACTTGAGGAACAAATATACATGCATCAACCCGACGGATTTGAAATTGAAGGAAAAGAAGTTCATGTTTGCTTGTTGAAGAAATCCTTGTACGGATTAAAGCAGTCTCCAAGACAATGGTATAAAAGTTTTGATTCCTTTATGTTGGGTCATGGTTATTCGAGGAGCATGTATGATAGTTGTGTTTACTTCCGGAAGTTAAATGATGGTTCATTTGTGTACCTATTATTATATGTTGATGACATGCTCATTGCTGCTAAGGATTTAATAGAAATTCACAATTTGAAAAGTCAGCTGAAAAGTGAATTTGCGATGAAAGATTTGGGAGCAGCTAAAAAAATCATTGGCATGGAGATCAAAAGAGATCGAAAAGCCAACAGGTTATTTCTGACCCAGAAGAAGTACTTGAAGAAAGTCTTGGAGAGGTTTAGCATGAAAGATGCTAAACCAGTTAGTACCCCTCTTGCTGCTCATTTTAAGTTATCAGCTGCTCAGTTCCCGCAGTCAGAGGAAGAAGAGAGGTACATGGCACATGTTCCTTATTCCAGTGCAGTTGGCAGTATTATGTATGCAATGGTTTGTACACGTCCAGACATTTCACAAGCAGTGTGTGTGGTAAGTCGGTATATGGCTTGCCCTGGTAAAGCACATTGGCATGCTGTGAAATGGATTCTCAGATACTTGCGACGTACTTCAAACACATGTTTGGAGTTTGGGAGAAATACTAACACTTTGGTTGGTTTTGTAGACTCAGATTATGCAGGTGATCTTGACAAAAGAAGATCACTGACAGGCTATGTATTTTGCATCGGTGGTTGCGCTATTAGTTGGAAAGCTACATTACAACATGTAGTAGCTTTATCTACTACCGAAGCAGAATATATGGCAGTAACCGAGGCGATCAAAGAAGCTTTATGGTTGAAGGGTCTATTTGCGGAACTCAGTTTACACCAAGGTGGTATTACCATTTTCTGTGATAGTCAAAGTGCCATTCACTTGACTAAAGATCAAATGTATCATGAGAGGACGAAGCACATTGATATAAAGTATCATTTCATCCGAGAAACCATTGCTGAAAGAAAAGTCTTTATTTAGAAGATCAACACTAGAGACAATCCTACTGACATGTTCACAAAACCTCTTCCAGTGTCCAAGTTCAAGCTTTGCCTGAACTTGATTGGCATTTATGAAGAATGATTTTGTCCATTGGGGTTTTTACGGAGAAGGTGGAGCAAATTTACTATATATAATCCGAAATTAGGCCAATGTGGAGATTTGTAATATGGCCAAATTTGACATTTGCCATGACATAATATCCATTAATAAATTTGTGAATCATGACATTTGCCATGACATAATATCTATTATTAGGCCATGGATTTCTTGCTATAAATAGAGGAGTTTCTCCTCATTTGAAAACACACTAATTCAAGAGCTTTTCACTCTTGTCTTTCTTTCTCCTCCTTTATTTCATTATAGAGTAGTTTGTAAGAGAGTGAGTGTTGAGAAACACTTGTGTGAACCCTTTTTTTGGAGTGATCTTGTGAGGTTATTCTCTTGGGGTATTTGGGATTAATTAGAGTATTTACTCTAATTTTGTACTCTCTTTTCTACTCTTGTTGGTATAGTAAAATTGCTCCTCTCCGCTTGTGGACGTAGGTCACCTTGACCGAACCACGTTAAATTTGTGTCTTCTTTATATTCTTTAATTGCCGTTATTATCAACTTCCATTGTCTTTGTTATTGTCATTATACCGTTGTTTGGCTAAATTCCGCACTACCCGGGTTCCCAAATCTAACACTAAGCAAGCAGACCCACCCCCTTCTTTTCTGACCTTAAAATCCATCTTTCCATGGTGGTGGACTTGGGTTCCAGAAGGTAAAATGCTGCGCTGTGAACTTAATTTGAAGCATAAGACTCGTCTTCTTCACTTTAGCATACCACAATATTTCCAGTTGTATCTGGGACTAGAAAAACAAAAAGCTCTGTAGAAGAAGATGGTGGAAACTAAAATAGGCAACTCCCAATTCATAATTGTTACAGTGTAGCTGTATCTACCTCCGCTATCGTATATTTATACACTCTCTCAAGTGAAAGGGGATGGATGGCTTCTGTTTAATGTTCGCCATTGACACTTACTAGGTATTGATTAAACCAGAAACGCAATGCACTACTCGTTAATCAATATATGACTGTGAAAGATTGACAAGTTCTGTAACTTGTATAGATCTGACAGCTTTCCTTCTCTAAAAGCAACTTGTTAGCATTTCTTTAATTGTCTATAAATTTTTCCTCTTTTGAAGAGTATATTTCACAGCAAAAGAAATTGGAAAGGCAGGAAAAAGATGAGACCCCTTCTAGGAAAGCAAAGAGGCAACTGTTCCTGGCTGTAAGTTATACCCAAAGAAGTTGGTTTTCTTTAACCCATTACAATTGCAACTTTTATGGGTCAATATCTTTTCTCCTTGTTTCAGGACTTCCCGGATTTCTTTGCACATAACACTCCGGAACCTTTTAATAATAGTTGGAAGTAAAATAGTGAGGCCATCCCCAGTGGCGGAGCCACATGCATCAAAGGGGAGTAACGCCGGAAAATTATACTGTATAGCTCGATAATTTTAAAAACAATATGTATATATACTATATAATGACACCCTGACTTCTTGGTGAGTTTGTTTCATTATATTTTGACTCTCCTTAATGAAAATTCTGGTTCCGCTATTGGTCATCCCTAGTGTGGCTGATTCATTAGTCTATCTTTGAAGTTTATGCGTTCCTATGGCTGCCTCAAGCTAATACTACAATAATTATTGGGGTTCACAATCAGATAATTATTAATATTTAGTGGATTTTTTAATATAAACACAGGGTTTGAGAAAATGCTATTGGATTCGCATCCCATGACCAACACAGTCAATCTGCCCTTGCACTGAAATTGAGGGATAATTTGAGTTACATGTCATAGTTATAGAAGGGGCAAAGGTCCAAATATGCCCTTGTACTATACGAAATTGAGCACATTTGTCCTTCGTTAATACTTTAGCTCAAATATGCCCTTACCGTCACGTAGTTGGTCCATATATGCCCTTAGAGTTACACAGTTGGCACATATACGCCCTTTTCGAAACGAAATCCACCCAAACTAATTAGATCTTTCGTTAATTGTATTAAAGTGTATTACAAACACTATTTCCTTTTTATTAGTACTTTTTTTTTTCTTTACCTTTCTCTTTTCTTTCTTCTTTTTTCTTTTCTTCTCCTTTTTTTTTTCCTTTTTCTTTCCCCCTTATCTGATTTCCTCCATTACTGATGTATTCTCCATTTTCGTTACCAATTTTACTTGACAAAACTCATGAATTCCAATTACTAAGAAAATTCTCCCATAAGGTAATCAAGTTCCAATTTCAATGGCCCTCTAAATAAACGAAATTAAATTATTCCAAAAATTATGGTTTAAACTTTAAAATAATAAAAATATCTCAACCTTTAGCAATACTCAAAAAAACCAAAAAATATTTAAATTGTTTTAAGAAAGATAATTTAATGATTAAAAACCTAGAGTTCAAGTTGTAGTGTTATAAATTTGAGTTGTTAGTCTTTTTTCATCTTTTTTCATCTGAACATTTTCTATTTTTTTTATTAACTATGTAAATTAGGGGTGTACATGGAACGAGTTGGTTCGATTTTTATCAAAACCAAACCAAACCAATTATATCGGTTTGTATTGTTCGGTTTTGTTAGATTTTTCGGGTTTTTTGTTACATAAATATTATTTCAAACTTACTTTGTTAAATTTTTTAGAACTAAATATATGTTCAGTAAAAATTAAAAAATTGACAAACATATGATCTATTAAAATATTCTTATGGGAGAATTTTCTTAGTAATTGGAGTCAAGTGAAATTGGTGACAAAAATGGAGAAGACATCAGTAATGGAGGAAATCGGATAAGGGAGAAAGAAAAAGGAAAAAAAAAGAGAAGAAAAAAAGAAAGAAAGAAAAGAGAAAGGTAAAGAAAAAAAAGTACTAATAAAAAGGAAATAGTGTTTGTAATACACTTTAATATAATTAACGAAAGATCTAATTAGTTTGGGTGTATTCCGTTTCGAAAAGGGCATATATGGGCCAATTGTGTAACTCTAAGGGCATATATGGACCAACTATGTGACGTTAAGGGTATATTTGAGCTAAAGTATTAACGAAGGGCAAATGTGCTTTCGTACAGTACAAGGGCATATTTGGACCTTTCCCTTATAGAAGTAGAAGAAATTGATACATTTATGGACCAAAACATCTACTAATAGAGTAAATTTGAATTGTTTGTTAAATTGACTTTCTTAAACGTGTAAATAGGTTTTCAAATGACTTTTTCTTGTAGAAGTATGTGAGAAAATTTGAGATATCTCAAATTCAGATTAATCATCTAGTATAAGAAGGCTTTGATATGTGAAGTCAAAATTAAATTTAACTTAAAACTGAGGCATATAGAAGAGAAGTGGAGAAATGCAGGATCTTGGCATGAGTAATAAAATTGGATCTATTTTTAGTTAAAACAGGAGAATAAAAGTTTGATAGTAAATGAGTAGTTGAAGATCCACATAGGGTAAAGTAGAAAAGATAATCTAAGAAGATAAATTTGGAGAAAAAAGGAGCAAAATGGTCTGAGTACATGCAAAGGAGGCTTAAAGATCCACCTAACAAAATGGTGGCTGAGAATATCGCCATTTATGAAAATAGCAAAACAAAGGGGACACTAGGATGCTCATAACATAACAAGTAACATCGAATGATTTACGTTTACACGACTAATTTTTGTTAAACCTCTTGTACATTACTTTTATTCTTATGTGGGTAACTGTAACTCTTTTATGATAGTGTTCAATGTGGAATTATATCCACGAATTCCTAGTAACTCAAGTACAGGAAGAACTTAGAGTAGTGCTGATGAGGGAAGTGAGTACACTTGCTTCAAGTAAAAGGACTTCGTTTAAAAAAGAATCTTTCTTTTTCGCTATGGCGATGCACCTTTATCATTTTTGCAGAAAAGTAGGAGCAAAGCATCTGTTGGACGAAACTTAATTGCTGATCATTCCAAAATAAGTGATGCTGAGGACTTCTTTGCTCGGGTCGCAGCACAGCTCCAAGATGCTAAATCCCCGGGAATTGATGTCAAGTCACCTGCACTAAGAATGTCTCGATGCTCAGCCCAAGTACTTAACAAAACCAAAGCTGAAGTTCGGAAGCTACTTATGATGCCTTTGCACGACATAGTTCTCCCTGAAAACTCTTCAGTTTTAGTGGCTGCCCTTCCTAAATATGCTGCATCACCCAATCTCTCGGTTGAGAAAGTATGTGCTTTGGAGGAACTCGAAAAGAATCTCCCATCCTTATTCTCTGATTTTCATCAGGCGAAGAGGCAGCAGAAAGTGTATAGCAGTAAGGTTGCCAAGAAGGTAATCCTGATCGATGAACTTCTACGTGTTCCTTACACTATAGTTGCGGAATAATAAATGTAGAAAGTAAAAGACACAAATATTTTTGTGAAAAACACCTGGCTCAAAAGGTGAAAAAATCACTACCTACTACCCAGTAGGATTTTTCCCAACAATTCACTAAATCACTGAGCCAAAAACATCATTTACAAAACTCTTTGTAAACCTAAGGATTACCTCTAACCCTTTGGGGCAACTGGCCTCTAGCTGTTGCGACAACTGCAAGTTAACTCTAACTTGAATACTACACTCAAAGTACCTAGTACAATTGCTTCTAGATAAAACTGAAAGATACAACTCAAAAGTCCTACTACAATGAAACTAGAATAAAATACAGATACTTGGAACTGGTTCTTCTATTTGGTTCATGTAGTTTCATGTTCGCACACTTGAATCACACATTAATTGCTTGCAAAATGCCTTGTTATTTTGCTCTCAACTCTCGTTTAACTTCAGCATTTGTGCGTGCCTGTAAAATGAGAATATCCTGAAATATATAGAATTAGTTCTAGTTATCTTCAACTTCTAACTCCTCCTTTATCTAGGATAGAGTTATCTTTGAGTAATGAGTCCTTCTCCTTATCACTTATGCAACATTTTCGTTCAGGAGATATCCGATATAACCACACTCAAGCTTATCTCCTTCACGAGCATGCCTTGTGCTCGAATCTGCCTGTGTATGTGTACACTGTGTATGGACCTGGTTCATGCTTGAGTTCCTTTGTCAATCATCAAAACAAATTTCACTTAGGCCAACAATCAAATTTGATATGGATTTAACCCTTCGACAAGAGTAGAAAAGTGGTACATTAATCCTTACAATACATAGTGCAAAGGGGCAGCCCAATGCACAAGATATTCCGCCTTTATGCAGGATCCGAGGAAACGTTGCACCCCAAAAAATTAAACTTATACTATATACGTCGACAATGTTTAACATGTTAGGGGTCGTTTGGAGGGTACATAAAAATAGTACCGAATATGGTGTATCAGTATGTTAGTTATGATGTGATTATTTCTTATCGACTATTTGGTTTGGTGTATTAAAAGGTTTTGAAAGGGCAATTCTATCTTTATACATGCTTATCCATGTATTAAAAATTATGGTATTGCTAATGTCATGGTTTGCTATGTATAAAAATAATATGATACTTAATTAAACTCTTCACCATTTCAAAAATCTTCGTCACACTATCTGTGTAACCATGGGGAGGGGGGAGGGGGGGCAGTTATGGGTTCGACCGAACCTAGTAGATTTAATCAAAACTCTATATTTGTCTTAAGAAATTCATTGAATATGTATAAATTATTAATTTAGAACCCAGTAACTTAATTAGAATAGAATCTCGAACCCATAAACTTCAAATTTTGGCTTCGCCTCAACGTGTAACAATTACAAAACGATGAAATAATCTTGGCATTTGTATACGGTCAAAACCGAGTTTGCCATTCGTATGACTAATCGAGATTGGAACGTGATAAACCATGGTTCAACTTTGTATAATATTGAGCCATGATGCGAAGTTAGGTTGCCGAGCTCGAGACCCAGGGACCGATCAAGATCGAGGTCAAGCAAAATAAAGACCAATCAAGGTTGTGATCGAGCAGAATAGAGACCAATCAAGATCTAGATCGAGCAAAATAGAGACCGATCGAGGTTGAGATCGGCCGAGATCGCTTATCGAGTCAAAAAATAGAAAGCCGGAATATTCGCAATTGGGCGGGAATCTCGGCGGATATCACGACGCATATCAAGGAAGGACCAATTAATTAATCTATCATGAGATTCCTTATGTATATTTAATTATATCCAAAATAGGACTTCCCAACTATATAAAGGGTTGTCTGATCATATGTAGAAAATAGATTCATTCAGATTCATATAATACAAAGCAATACACTGCTTTTTCTTCTGGTTTTGATATTCAGTTACCCTATTCTTGTATCAGTTACTCTCTATTCAGTTTGAGGGAGATTAAACTTGAGGGCCTAGGCTAATTAATTCATTCGGTTTGCATTCATTTCTTTAACAGTTAATTTCTGCAGGCGTATCGAGGTTGAGGAGGTCGTGGGAGCTATGCGTAAGATGAGTAGGGGCAGAGCGACCGGTCCAGATGAGATTCCGGTGAAATTTTGAAAGTGTGTGGGGAGAGCAGGTTTGGAGTGGTTGACTAGGTTGCTTAATATTATTTTTAAGGGGAAAAGGATGCCGGATGAGTGGAGGTGGAGTACGGTGGTTCCATTGTATAAGAACAAAGGTGATATCCAGAGTTGTAACAATTATAGGGGTATCAAATTACTGAGTCATACCATGAAAGTGTGGGAGAGGGTGGTTGAAGCGAGGGTGAGGATGACAGTGTCTGTATCCGACAACCAGTTTGGGTTCATGCCGGGTCGTTCGACTACTGAAGCTATACACCTTGTTAGAAGGTTGGTGGAACTATACAGAGAGAGGAAGAAGGATCTGCATATGGTGTTTATTGACCTAGAGAAAGCGTATGACAAAGTTCCTAGAGAAATTCTCTGGAGATGCCTGGAGGCAAAAGGTGTGTCGGTTCCCTACATTATGGCGATTAAGGACATGTATGATGGGGCTAAGACTCGGGTTAGGACAGTAGGAGGCGACTCTGAGCATTTTTCGGTTGTAATGGAGTTACACCAAGGTTCTGCGCTCAATCCGTTCTTATTCTCCCTGGTGATGGACGCGTTAACACACCATATTCAAGGGGATGTGCCATGGTGCATGCTATTCGCCGATGACATAGTTCTGATTGATGTGTCGCGAGCCGGTGTTAACGAGAGGCTGGAGGTTTGGAGACAGGCTCTTGAGTCTAAGGGTTTCAAGCTGAGCAGGACGAAGACAGAATACCTGGAGTGTAAGTTCAGCGCTGAGCCAGGAGAAGTGGGCGTGGATGTGAGGCTTGACACGCAGGTCATCCCGAGTAGAGGCAGCTTCAAGTACCTTGGTTCGGTTATCCAGGGGGGAGGGGAGATCGACGAGGATATCACACACCGTATTGGAGTAGGATGGATGAAATAGAGGTTAGCATCGGGAGTCCTGTGTGACAAGAGAGTGCCACCGATACTCAAAGATAAGTTTTATAAAGCGGTGGTTAGACCGGCCATGATGTATGGGGCTGAGTGTTGGCCCGTTAAGAACTCACATATCCAGAAGATGAAAGTAGCAGAAATGAAGATGTTGTGGTGGATGTGCGGGCACACTAGGATAGATAAGGAATGATGATATTCGGGAGAAGGTGCATGTAGCTCCCATCGATGACAAGATGCGGGAAGCGAGGCTTAGATGGTTCGGACATGTTCAGAGGAGAAGCCCAGATGCTCCGGTATGGAGGTGTGAGCAGTTGGTTACGGAGGGCACGAGAAGAGGTAGATGGCGGCCTAAGAAGTATTGGGGAGAGGTGATTAGGCAGGATATGGCGAGGCTCCAGATTTCCGAGGACATGACACTTGATAGGAAGATATGAAGGTCGAGTATTAGGGTTGTAGGTTAGGAGGTAGTTCAGTTGTGCCTTACTTCGTAATATGGTGGGACTAGCCATGTAGGATTTTTGTCTAAGATAACTAGTGGGAATGTTGTGGCGTGCTAGTTCGCTTTTCAGTGCAAGTCCTATTTACTAGCTATCGCTTTTGCTTTACATCTTTCTTCTCGATTTCATGGTGTTCCTATTTTTCTTATGACTGTTATGGTGATACTAATATTGTCTCCCGTTCTTTACATCTTTTTTTCTGGATTTCATGGTGTTCCTATTTATCTTATGATTGTTGTTGTGATACTAATATTGTCTCCCTTTTTGCCTTTTTTTTGAGCCGAGGGACTTTCGGAAACAGCCTCTCTACTCCTTCGGGGTAGGGGTAAGGTCTGCGTACACACTACCCTCCCAGACCCCATTAGTGGGATTTTACTGGGTTGTTGTTGTTGTTGTATTTATATATTTTCTCAATTTGTACCGAATTATACCACGTATCCTTATAATCACGTATAAATTCAAATGTTATCCGTTTTTCGGGTAAACAGTTTGGCGCCGACCGTGGAGCTAATGAAAATAGTGGTTATTTGATACAAATCACTGTAAAACGGATAATTTTACGCTTGCTCTTCGAAGTATCTTTGATTTCAGGTAAAAAATGACGAACTCTCAATTAGTGCCCTTACATATCTACAACGAATCTAGTCATCAAGATGAGAATAACAACGTGACGCCCGGGGATGAAAGGCCACCCGATGACCCGTTGGGACTCGGGCTGTGGATCCAATTGACATTAATTCGCATGTGGCCATCGAAGCGAACCAACATTCTGGTCCCGAAAATATCATTCATGGCGGAACCCGATCTGCAGTTCGAAATACCCAAAATATTGGAGAAGATGGGAACAACATGCGTATGATCTTCGAAATGCTGCAAGCTCAACAGGTGGCGATAGCTTAGTTGCAGAGCCAAACCCAGGCGCTGAGCAGGCCTGAGCCCAGTCCACTCCAAAAAGTCACCCACAGAACGGAGCCAACTGTAGTAAGGTCAAATGAGCAAGAATCAGGGACTAACCCCGAAATTATAAAGATGCTCGAGGAACTGACAAAGCGGATAGAGTTAGGGGAAAAAAGGATCGAAGTAAATAACAAGAAAGTGGAAACTTATAACTCCAGGGTTGATCAGATCCCGGGGACACCACCAATATTGAAGGGTTTGGATTCCAAAAAGTTTGTACAAAAGCCTTTCCCCCCGAGCGAAGCTCCCAAACCGATCCCTAAAATATTTCGCAAGCCCGAGATTCCTAAGTATAATGGAACGACCGACCCCAACGAGCATGTCACCTCTTACACGTGTGCCATTAAAGGGAATGATCTAGAGGACGATAAGATAGAATCCGTATTACTAAAGAAATTTGGGGAAACCCTGTCAAAATGAGCAATGATATGGTATCATAATTTACCACCTAACTCTATCGATTCTTTTGCCATGCTTCCAGATTCTTTTGTGAAAGCACATGCCGGAGTCATAAAGGTCGAGACCAGGAAGTCAGGCCTTTTTAAGGTAAAACAAAAAGAGAACGAGATGCTAAGAGAGTTGTATCTCGTTTCCAAATGGAACGAATGGATCTAGCACCAGTCACAGACTATTGGGCCGTTCAAGCTTTCACCCAAGGACTAAATGAATGAAGCTCAGTGGCTTTACAGTAGTTGAAGCAGAACTTGATTGAGTACCCGGTTGTTACCTGGGCCGATGTACATAATTGATATCAATCGAAGATTAGGGTTGAAGACGACCAGTTGGGGGCTCCTTCTGGATCCATTACCAAAAGGGACATCGATCGAGAACCGAGGTTGAACATGGATCAATATCAGCCGTATAACAGAGATCGTAGGGGCAACGGACCTGCGTACAACCCTGTACGAGGCGAAAGGAGAAGTGATCTAGGCCAAAGTTCTCGAGGGCTAATAAGCAAGAATGGTTTAGACAGGCATACCAGACCTAAGGAAGCACCACGACTATCGGAGTATAACTTCAATGTTGATGCATCCGCCATCGTATCGGCTATCGGACGCATCAAAGATACTAAATGGCCTCGACTTCTGCAGAACGATCCAGCCCAGAGAAATCACAATCAGGTATGCAAGTATCATGGCACCCATGGCCACATAACAGAAGATTGCATGCAGTTGAGAGAAGAAGTAGCTCGGTTATTCAATGAAGGACACCTTCGAGAATTTGTAAGTGATCGGGCCAAGAATCACTTCAAAAATAAAGAACTCAATAGACGAAACGAGCAAGAAGAACCGCAACACATTATTCACATGATTATCGGATGGAGCGATGTTCCCCAAGAGCCAGTGTTTAAACGCACTAAGGTGTCAATCGTAAGGGAGAAGGGATCTCGGGCTCAAAAATACATACCAAAAAGAACCTTGTCCTTCAACAATGAAGATGCAGAAGGAATCATGCGGTCCCATAACGATACACTTGTAATATCTATACTTATGAATAAAACTCAACTTAAGCGTGTGTTAATTGATCCAGGTAGTTCGGCCAACATCATTCGTTCGATGGTTGTAGAGCAACTCGGTCTACAGAACCAGGTTGTGCCCACGACCCTGGTACTAAACGGATTCAACATGGCATGTGAAATTACTAAGGGCGAGATAACTTTGCCAGTAAACGTGGCCGGGACCATCCAAGAAACGAAGTTCCACGTGATCGAGGGTGACATGAGGTATAACGCCCTATTCGGGAGACCATGGATCCACAACATAAGAGCAATACCCTCGACCCTTCACCAGGTTCTAAAATTCCAAACACTAGAGGATTAAAACAATCTACGGGGAACACCCCGCCGCAAAAGAAATGTTTATCGTCGACGAAGTGATTCCGCTATCGTCACTCTCATCTACAAAGGGGTCAAATTCGAAGGGAAAACACGAGACCAAATTGCAATCACAAACGCCGGCCTCGACCCAACTAGAGAAGCATCGGTCTGACGAAGATGATGATTATGGGGTACCTCGATCCTTCATAGTCCCCGATGATTCCAACGCTACCAAATTAACGGTCGAAGAGCTGGAGCAAATCACACTTATTGAACATCTTCCCGAACGAAAGGTATACCTGGGCACGGGGTTAAATCCCGAGCTCAGGAAAAAGCTTATTCAATTTCTTATATCTAACATGAATTGTTTCGCTTGGTCCCATCTTGACATAGACTAAGCTTAGATCCAAAGTTCCATCCGGTGAAGGAAAAAAGAAGACCCTACTCTGAGGTCAAACATGCTTTCGTCAAAGATGGGGTAACCAAACTTCTTAAAATAGGGTCCATCTATGAAGTAAAATACCCCGAATAGTTAGCAAACGTAGTAGTAGTCCCTAAAAAAAGAAACAAACTTAGAATGTGTGTAGATTATAAGGATCTAAATAAAGCATGCCCCAGGAATTCTTTTCCTTTGCTTAATATCGACTGCATGATCGATGCCACAGATGGCCATGAGATTCTCAGTTTTCTCGATGCTTATTCCGGGTACAATCAAATACAAATGAGCCTGGATGATCAAGAAAAGACCTCGTTCATCACTAAGTATGGTACCTACTCCTACAATGTAATGCCATTTGGATTAAAAAATGCTGGTGCCACTTACCAATACCTTGTAAATTGAATGTTCGAAGAACAAATAGGAAAATCTATGGAAGTTTACATTGATGACATACTAGTTAAGTCCCTGCGAGCAGAGGATCAATTAAAGCACTTACAGGAAACTCTCAGTATATTGAAGAAGTACAACATGAAGCTAAACCCGAAAAATGTGCATTCGGGGTCGAGTCAGGAAAATTTCTCGGTTTCATGGTATCTAGCCGAGGAATGAAGATAAATCCTAGCAAGATCAAAGCTATCGATGTCATCACAGTGGTGGACAGTGTAAAGGCCGTGCAGATGTTAACCAGGCGCATGGCCGCCCTGGGGCGATTCATCTCGAGGTCCTCAGATAAAGGCCACCGATTTTTTCTTATTGCTAAAGAAGAAAATTAATTTTACATGGACCTCGGAATGGCAGCAGGCCTTGGAAGAGCTTAAACGGTACATATCGAGCCCGCCGCTGCTTCATACACCAAGGGCAGACTTTACCCACATTTGGTAGTATCAGAGGTAGCGGTAAGTGGAGTCCTAGTCCGAGAAGAATGAGGTACGCAATTTCCCATTTATTATGTCAGTTGGACCTTAAGTGAGACCGAAACTAGATATCCCCACCTAGAAAAATTTGCGCTCGCTTTGATAAGCATCTCTAGGAAACTAAAACCATACTTTTAATGTCACCCCATATGTGTTGTAACAACTTATCCACTTCGAAATATTTTGCATAAACCCGAGCTTTTGGGGCGGTTGGCCAAATAGGCCATAGAAATCAGCGGGTATGATATCGAATATCGACCCCGAACAGCAATTAAGTCTCATATTTTGGCAGATTTCGTAATTGACTTCACACCGGCCCTTGTACCCGAGGTCGAAAGAGAACTGTTGGTAAATTCTGGTACGTCCTCATGAATCTGGACCCTCTTCACAGATGGTGCTTCAAACGCGAAAGGGTTCGGGCTCGGCATCATACTAAAACCACCAACAGGCAACGTGGTTTGACAATCTATTAGGAATGTGAAATTGACTAACAATGAGGCCGAATATGAGGCCATGATTGCAGGTCTCGAACTAGCCAAAGGCTTGGGAGCGGAGGTGATTGAGGCCAAATATGACTCATTCCTTATAGTGAATCAAGTTAACGGAACCTTCGAAGTTAGAGAAGACTGAATGAAAGGATACCTAGATAAGTTACAAGTAACTTTGCACCGATTTAAAGAGTGGACTTTGCTACATGTGCCTCGAGATCAGAATAGTGAGGTCGATGCCCTTGCAAACTTAGGGTCATCAATCAAGGACAACGACCTCGATTCAGGGGTCGTCGTACAACTCATGAGACCAACAGCCGAAGAAGGTCACGCCGAGATAAATTCCACAAGCTTGACCTGGGATTGGAGAAATAAGTACAGAGAGCATTTGAAGACCGGAAAGCTTCCCTCATATCCAAAAGAATCTAGGGTCCTGCGCACGAAGGCATCACGATTCATTTTGACTAAAGATGGAACCTTGTTTAGGAGAACGTTAAATGGTCCATTAGCGATATGTCTGGTACCGGGAGACACCGAGTACATTCTAAGGGAAGTTCACGAAGGCACTTGCGGAAATCACTCCGGTGCTGAATCATTAGTTCAAAAGATAATCAGAGCCGTCTATTACTAGATCGACATAGAAAAAGATATGAAAAGGATTGTTCGAAAATGTGACGAATATCAAAAACATGCGCTAATGATTCACCAATACGGGAAACTACTCCATTCGGTCTTGTCACCATGGCCATTTATGAAATAAGGAATGGAAATCGCCGGGCCCCTTCCATTGGCACCAGGTAAAGCTCAATTTATTTTGTTTATGGCTGACTATTTTTCTAAGTGGGTTGAAATACAGACTTTCGATACAGTTAGGGAGAAGGAAGTCATCGACTTCATTTGGGATCACATCATATGTCGATTTGGGGATGCCATCCGAAATTGCGTGTGATAACGGGAAACAATTCATCGGCAGCAAAGTAACCAAATTTCTCGAAGATTATAAGATCAAAAGAATCCTATCAACACCTTATCATCCTAGAGGGAACGGGCAAGCCGAATCAACCAACAAAACCATCATCTAAAATCTTAAGAAGAGGTTAACCGACGCCAAAGAAAAGTGGAAGGAAATTCTACCCGAAGTTCTTTGGGCATATCGCACAACCTCGAAATCCAGTACCGGGGCTACCCCATTCTCATTAGTTTATTGCGCTGAAGCTCTAATACCGGTCGAAGTCGGAGAGTCGAGTATCCGGTTCCGATATGCAACAACGGAATCAAATAACGAGACCATGAATACGAGCCTAGAACTATTGGACGAAAGGCGTGAAACAACCCTTATCCGATTAGCCACCCAAAATCAACGAATCGAGAGATACTACCCTCCGATATGCGTTATCTTCGAATATCAACTCTAGAAAGGAAACTACTTAATAAAGGGAGGATCTCAAAAAATAGGATTTATTGTAAGGGTCAAACGGTCAAATCGAACCGTGCCCATATAGATTGCTTGAACCCTGTTTCGATCAAGAAAAAAGAGAAATATGTTCCCTACAAACATCTTATGCTTTAAATAGCATAATTTCTGTTATCTTACTTCTTTGCAAAGAGCTTCATACTTTCAAATATAAACAACCCCAAGGGCAATACTTAACCAGAATACGAACAATCTCTCCCTCACTCGGGGACTTCCATTCCGACTCAAACAACCCAAGTCATCAGGCCTCGAGAGCAAAAGACCTAATAGGCAACTCCCCGATTTTTAAATGTCACTGCCACCCCACTCGGGAACTATTATCTCGGGCAAGCCCAGATAATACGGGAAAACTATTATCCCGAACTAAAAGGGTACGGCCAACTAAACACGGCTCTGAGACGTCCGAAATCATTAACAAAAATAGGCCTTCAAAACATATAATTTTTTTTTTCACAAACGATTTTAAAGGCTACCCTCAGCAAAATCTCAAACTTAAGATGTTTTCCGGGAAAATATTTGGTAACATCGAACTTCAATAATGCCTTAACCCAGAAAGTAAATAAAGGCTAGGTTTGTTCGAACCCCCCAACACAACCTTATTATTTCATTCTAAGGTATTTTCAACCTTTGTAAATACAAATAAAAACAAAGGAAAAATACGAGAGCCAAAAGGGAAAGAAAAGCCTTATATACAAAAATATTTCTTAAAGGCCAAATCGGCTTGAATACAAAAATTTACAATGGCCAAAAACGACCTCAAAAAAAATGCAAAGAAAAAATAAAAAAAACCTACAGTCCTAAGTGGCTTGGCCTTCTTCGGAGGTTGCATCTCCATCCCCGGGATCTTCTCCATCTTCGGATTCACTTGAGCTCTCGGAGTCTTCCTCAGGGAAGACCAGCCTTCGGGTCATGGCTTCCTCCGCCTTTGCATTTTCAAGTTCGACTATAACATCGAAGCCCTGGGCATTAACTCCCTCGAGAGCTTCCCTTCGAGCCTGCCATTTTGCATGCTCGACCATGCCCTTGGCCTTGACCTGGTTGACTTCGACCCTAAACTGGGCCACTTTAGCATCCACTCTTTTGTTGGCCTCGGCCACCTCATATCTGGCTACAACCACCTTGGATCTGGCCACTTCGAGTTCATCGATCAAGCTTGCCTTATCAGAAATGGCCAGCTCCAACCGATGCTGAAGCTCCTTGATCTTCTCGACCTGCATCGAGGCCTTATCTTTTGCATCCCAAAGCTGGGTCTCAGCCAAATCCAATTGCTCTTGAACGGTCTCTTTTTTCGAGGCAATGATGTCCATGTTCTTTTTGAATTCTTCTGCCTCGGTCTGTAACGCATCTATCTGTGAATTGAGACGTCCGATCTATTCGAACCTCTGCCGAACCTGCAGAATCATATCATTAGTGGTTATCTCCAATTCATATTCACTATCATGAAGAACTCAGAATACCTGCTCGGCCATCTCGGCATGCTCATCCTAAGCCGTTACTCTTCTCAGTGAGGTCCCGAACCTCAGCATCATGCTCCTTCCGGATTCGGAGGAAAGCCTCGTGATGCAACACCAAAGCCTGTAAACAAGGAAGAGGAAGAAGATGTCAGAATTATCTACAACTATAAGTATAAAAGAAACAATAGAGATGCCCTTGAAGTTACCCGGTTTAGAGCATGTTAAGCCTCGTTGAAAAGGCAAACATCTACTACCGCGTTCATCGTGGCTTTATCCTCCTCGGTCACCAAGGACCTAAGGTAACTAGAAATCCCTATGGGGGGAGAGAAACTCGGGAATCCTCCGAAACGGAAAGTACTATTTTCCGCCTGCGATCGGGATTAACACTCGGCGCCGGGAATCGGTCCTCCAGTTTTGGGCTCGATTAAGACCCGGTAGCACCCGATCATGATGCTTTCTTCGGTACCGGTAATCCACCAAACCCGATAATATCCTTCGAGGCAGCGGACTCGAGCCCATCCAAAAAGCCATGGATATTGGTCGACCCCTGAATACCCTCGTAAGATCGACTTTTCAACATGTTGGCCTTGGGGATCATAGCATCCAAAATCTGAGGGGATCCAGTAATATCGACTACCCCGAGCTCGTACCTCGAGATATATTCTGCTGCCCGAGAAGCCTTGCCCCTGGTCTCTCCCTCGACCATCTCAGCTCGGGACGGAATGGCCTCAACTTTTCCTTGTTCGGGAATTATGGCCTCAGCTCCTTTATCGACCTCCGCCGATTCGGAGGATTGTTGTATCACAACATTAGCCCACACATAGGCTACTTCCTCTTCTCCTTCTTCGGGCTCATCCCTTAATCGACGGATCAAGTCCGAAGGCATAATACCGGAGCCCCCATTGGGCTTACGAGATTTCTTTATCGGTTTTTTTCTTTTCTGAGACCGGGGAACTTGAAGCCTCTTTTCTTTTCTTCTCTTTGACCTACTTTGGAGCAGGAATTTCTTCGTCACCATATGGAGGCCTCATGGCAACGTCCTTCCCAAGGGATACAAAGGAAACAAGAGGGTTAAGCAAGAGAAGAAGATCAAATGACAACCGTTCTAAGAAAGAAACTTACCATGACTTCGGGCCTTTCATCGACCCTTTGATAGTTCCATCCAAGAACGCTCGGAGTACGGTCTCTGCAGCACTAGAACTTCAACCCATTGTTTAAGTTCCGGAATCGGTTCCGGCATCTGGGCCACAACTGTAACAAACAAAGAAAAAGTAGATAAAGAAAATGAAAAACATAGCCACAAAATTAAAAAGGGAGGAACACTACTCACGATTCATATTCCATTTCTCACGAAACAGCATGTCATCAGCGGGGATCAGGTCTGAAGTTCTGACTCGAACAAATTGGCCCATCCAACCTCGATCACGAGTCTTGTCTATGCTCGAGAACGACGCTTTGGTGGCTCAGCGAGCAAGCTTGATTAACCCTCCTTGATATAGTCGGGGACTGTAAAGGCGCATAAGGTGATCGAGGGTGAAAGGACACCCCTCGATTTTGGTCGAGAAGAATTGGAGGAGAATCACTATTCTCCAAAAAGAAGGATGGATCTGACCGAGGGTCACGTCGTATCTCTTGCAAAAGGCGACGATGACAGGGTCTAAGGGACCTAACATAAAAGGATAAGTATAAACACTTAAGAACCCCTCCACGTGCGTAGTAATCTATTCTTCAGGCAATGGAACTACCATGTGCTTTTCGCCCCAGTTGCATTCCAGTTTTTCTTTGTCGAGGATTTTCTTAGTGATTGTGCACTAGTACCTCGAGATCGGCTCACATCGGCCTGGTACCTAAGAGGGTTTTTTGACCTTAAAGTCGATGATGGTTGAGCACCCCACGGAAAGAATTCCTCGGGGTGAGGCTCTGTCGCATCCTCACCACTTACGGGTCGTGATGAAGAAGCGACCTCTTTGTGCGGCACTATTTTAGAGGTTTTCATCATTGATGAACAAAGGAAAGAGAATTAGGGTAATACGCGGTTTAATTGGAGTTCTAGAAATTTGGGTCTGAAAATTATGAAGCAAAAGGGATTTTTTCTGAAAAATATGCAAGAGTAGAGAAGAAGCTTTTGAGTGAAAAGTTTGGATGAGTATGAAAGTTTGAATACTTATAGCTTGGTAATGACGATTCAGAACTAGAAGTGGCCGACCAACGACTGACAGACATTTAATGCCTTGGTAACTAGGCTGACGAGACGTTTGTCACATACGTCATAATCGGACTCGTCGCTGACGTCATTACCCATCTAGTCAGAGTTCGGAAATTCATATCGTTTCTCGCTATCTTCTTTCCGAGAAACGAGGGGACTATTTGTATACGGTCAAAATCGAGTTTGCCATTCATATGACTAATCGAGATTGAAACATGATAAATCATGATTCAACTTTGTTTAATATCGAGCCATGATGTCAAGTTAGGTTGCCGATCTCGAGACCCAGGAACCGATCAGATCGTGATCGGAAATAGAGATCGATCAAGGTCGAGATCGGCCAAGATCGAGATCGAGCAAAATAGAGACCGATCGAGGTTGAGATCGGCCGAGATCCAGCCAAAAAAGAGAAAGTCAGAATATCTGCAATTGGGCGAAAATCTCGGCGGAAATCAAGGAATGATTAATTAATTAATCTATCATGGGATTTTTTCTGTATTTTTAATTATATCCAAAATAAGACTTCCCTACTATATAGAGGGTTGTCTGATCATTTGTAGAAAACAGATTCATTCAGATCCATAGAATACAAAGTAATGCACTGCCGTTTCTTCTGGTTTTGATATTCAGTTACCCTGTTCTTGTATCAGTTACTCTTTATTCAGTTTGAGGGAGATTAAACTTGAGGACCTAGGCTAATTAATTCATTCGGTTTGCATTCATTTTTTTAGCAGTTAATTTCGATATTCATTTATATATTTTCTCAATTTGTACTGAATTATACCACGTATCTTTAGAACCGTGTATAAATTTAATCGTTATCCGTTTTTCGGGTAAACATCATTCTTCAGATTTTGCATGGAACCTTTGAATAAGTTTTCTTGCAAGGCGACTATAAAACATCTCTTTAAGGATAAAACAATAAGTTTAAATTAGTTTTTTTTTTCAAATTTAAATATGCATCATTATTTTTATACTAATGGATTGTAAAAATAGATTTACATAAATTAAAATAGAAACACACAGGAGTCTATGAAAAAGAGAGAGAAAAATACCCTTCTGCTAGCTATGCAATTAAATGTGAAAAGACATGAAACTATTAGTGGCTATCTAATCAATTGTGAAAAGACATAGAAGCTAGCCTCTTTCTTATTAGCTACTCCTCAATTTCAATGTTACTTTTGAATATACAAGAGCTCTCATTGTCAAGAGCCAGCAATTTTCAGCTATGGGGTAACCGTAAAAAGCTACTACTATAACTCATCAACTTGGGGTAATTTGCTTTTTCTCTTTTCTTAATTTAATGTGTGTGTATTAGTTTTACACTAAACGTTCTACTTATGTATGTTGATTCAAGATTGTAATTTTTTGCTGAACTTCACAGTGAAGCTACGGTTTTCTTGACCGAAATTGGTTTTTAGTTTGTAATAGTTCAATGGCTCTCATTTTAGCATAGATTGCCAAATGCGTTAGTTTTATAGATGTATTCTTGCTGTTTCACCCTGTCTAGTCGTTTGGTACAAGGGATAAGAATAATAATCCCGGAATAAAGTTTGGGATTAACTTTATACTATTTTTGGTTTGGGGTGTTAGCTAATCCCGGGATAACTTTTATAATAAAATGGTGGGATTAGTTATCCCACTTAGAAGGTGGAGTGGGAGTGGGATAACTAATCCCATGGAATATACCACCCCATGGGATATCCGACCATTTTACCAAACGACCCCTAGTAGACAAAGTTACTTTTGCTGATTGGAGGTAGTAGGTGAAGTATTCGAGGTGCCTCCAACCTGAGACACCACTTTATCGGGAAAAAGAAAAAGAGGGAGGAAAGGGAAGGGAAAAAGGGAAAGAAAATCTGAATGGTAGATTAAGCTCTTTATTTGGTTTGATTGAACAAATGATCCAGGTAAGGGCCGCATCCCAAGAGGGGGTGATGTACGCATCCCCTGGTAAGATTGTTGAAGTATGGTAATCTTGTGTAGTCACTCATCCCTTTAAATCTCCTTGTAATATTTTTTTGACGTATAAACAAGACGAAGGGATTATTTTCCCTTTGTTCCCTTGCTTCCTTACACTATTTTAAGATGAGAAGATATTGTGATTAAAACATCTATTGTATTTTGTAATGGTGATGGGTTCTGGCAACTTAGGATCTCCTTCCTCTTTTTTTTTTTGGATTCAATTAATTTATGTATAAAGGATCTTCTTTTAGTAAAATTAGGTTAGTGGTGGTTTGCAGATGATGAGGTTTCAACATTAATATCCAATCCCATAGTTTTTCTTTAATAATGTTGGTGTCTAGACTTAGGCTCAAATCGACTATTCTACCAGGTAATATACCTGATACCAATCTACCTTGGCTTAGGCTTAGACAAATGGGAAGAATTCACCAATGTTTTTTGTCCCAACTGGAATCTGAACCTTGATATCGAAGGTTTTCACTCACTTCGCCGACTACTAAGCCACATCCTTAGGTTCCAACCCCCGTTAGTTTAAATTCAAGTTTGCACACTATTATGAGAAGTAATGACAACATATCCATGTCATGGAAAGTAGGACAAGTTTGTACAACCTCTGAAAATTATGGCTTGATTACGTTCACTTTCATGGGTAGCACTATAGGCCATTGAATTTGTGCATTCTTTCAAGTTTTTGTAAGAAATTCTAAAGGAAATGGAGACGATGCAAAAAGAATAGAGTCCATGAAGAATATTTAATTTGGAAAAATAAAAAAGAGAGAAAGAAATTCAACACAAACAGACCTTCACACTTACATATATTTACAACATCATGTACTAAAGTTCACAAAATTATGTTTAGCTAACCATAAAAACAAGTTGAGAAGATCGCAAAAGATATTTACATGCAGTAGTTAAAGCAGTTATATTCTATTTCACATTGTAGGTGTTTTGACAACTTCACATTCCCAAGCCAATTATCTTTTGTTTGTAGTCTGTCCAACTACCTCTGCTTGGATAACCAGAGAATCAGCCAGCTCTTTCTCTGAATCAAGAAAGGAGAGCTGGTGATAATACTCAGCCACCCTCTCATCTCTAATTACGATATCGTCAGTGAGGATAGCGTACCGTGTAAAAGGAACCCTTGGACACATATCAAAACCTTCTTATTAACAAGCTGAATACTAGATGACTACTTTTGATTTTGAGATATCTGAAAATACTTTACATAATTCCTTTTTTTGTAATAATGGTAGTGTTTCCGGCTAGCTTGTACTCACTTCGATTATTCTTCTAGGTACCTATTACCTCCAACAATCTGAGGTATTACATAACTTTGGTAACTCAGCAAGTGGCGGAGCTAGCCTTGTGGTTGCGGGTTCGGCTAAACCCATTAGCTTTGGTCCGACTATGTATTTATTTTAAGAAATCTGTTTAATTATCAATTTAGAACACAATGGTTTTAAAAGATTATAATATCGAACCCATAAGTTTCAAATACTGGCTCTGTTTCTGAACTCAGCCCGCCAAAGCTTAAATAGCTGTGAAGAATCAACTAGCATTTATTGGGTATTATTTTAACATATCTACATACAAAAATCATTATGAATCTATTCACAAGTTTAAGAAATTCAATTTAACAATAAAATCAATTTACTGTATTTGTAGTTGTTTTTGCCTATAAACAACTAAAATAATAACTACCTCAGTCACAACCAAAGTTAGGGTCGGCGATATGAATCCTCACTTCTTTCTTTAAGCTTAACCCGTATTATCATCGTGACAAAATAAAATAATAGTAGTAAAAATAAGTATATATGCGTGTGTGTATATATATATATATAAAATAAGAAAAATAGTAATATTTAAAGCCTATTCCTAGCTGTAAATATCACTTATATGGATCGTTTTCTTCCATTGTGTCATATCTTTAGCTAAGTCTTTATAAATTCCAAGGATTTGTAGGTCTTTCGAGACAACTTCTTTTCATATGATTTTCGGTAAACCTTGTCCATTTTTAACACCTTCATTCACCAAAGTTTCACTCCTACGGACCAGTGCATCTGTAGGGCGGTGCAAGACATGACCAAACCATTTCAAGCGACCTTCTCTCATTTTATCCTCAATGTGTGTTACTTGCATCTTCAGGCGAATGTGGGCATTTTTAATCTTATCTAATCTTATAGGACCGGACATCCATCTTAGCATTCGCATCTCTGCAACACTCAACTTGTGGATATGTTGAAACATTCACTACCATATAGCATTGTCAGTCTTATAGTTGATTTATAAAACTTACCTTTCACTTTGGTAGACATTCTTCTACCACATAACACTCCGACAATACTTTTCCATTTCAACCATCTAGTTTTAATCCTGTAGGTAACATCTTCTTTTGTCATTCGATTCTCTATCCTAGATATCTAATCCCATCTAGTTTCACCTCAATTTCATTCTTCTCACGCTGACTAAACTACTCATGAATCCTTATAATACAGATATGTTTTTGGCAATAAAGATGTAACTAAATCTTCTACTTCTATTACTATAATCTGCAACTCAAATTAACCCTCCGATTGAGACTAATCAATCAGTCACATTAATAATTTTTAATTTCGCTTAGAAATTTTTTTAAAGACATGTTTTAATATACACTATATAATACTCCCTTAATTTCAATTTATATGAACTTTTATATTTTTTAGTCAATTTCGAAAAGAATAAACCTATTCCTAATAAGAGAACTCTTAATTTTAAGGTTTCAATATTAGCCTTAATCAAAAGCTTTCACAGCCACTCAAATGGCATGACATATTTTATACCACAAGTTCTAAAAGATTTATAGTCACACAAATGTTATGTCATGTTTACAACCACAAGTTTTTTTCCCCTAAATTTCATGCCCAGTTAAATAAGTTCATATAAATTGAAAGGGAGAGAGTAATTTTTGATACAATATACCAAACATCCAATAATAAATAATTCATGCACTACAATCCATAGAAAGGGAGCCTTATAGCAACGATAAAGTTGTCTCCGTGTGACCTATAGGTCACGGGTTCGAGCCGTAAAATCAGTCGATGATACTTGCATCTTGGGTAGGCTGCCTACATCATACGTGAAATATAACATCTTGGGTAACTTACAGTGATCACAGCATTTGCCTTCCATTACTGTTACTACATTCAAGTCAAATTCATACATACCCTCGATGATATATATTCAGTTTCAGTTCCCAAACCTCCCTTTTATCTAAGCCTAGAAGCTAATTCTGGGAATTCTATCATCCACTTTTTTCATAAATATGTGTACACACATAAATATGTGATGCAATACAACTGTGCTTTTGTAGTGCATGAGATAAGACTAAGAGAGTGTACCTCATCAGACGACGAGGATGTATCATCTGACACAACAACATCCGCAATAGACTTCTGACGATTAATAGTTTCTGCAGAGGAGCGGATTGAGCCATGGACTGCAGAAGAGTGTTTGGTGATGTTAATAGCAGGTTTTGGCATGTTATTTGAAATGATCTCCGGGAAACCCTGAAACAAGAAAGAGAGATATTGACCCGCAACCATTATAACAAATTTGTGGTTCATGACATTTGCCATGACATAATATCCATTATAACAAATTTATGGATCATGACATTTGCCATGACATAATATCCATTATTAGGCCAAGGATTTTTTGCTATAAATAGATGAGTTTCTCCTCATTTGAAAATACACCAATTCAAGAGCTTTTCACTCTTGTCTTTCTTTCTCCTCCTTTATTTCATTATAGAGTATTTTGTAAGAGAGTGAGTGTTGGAAAATATTTGTGTGAACCCTTTCTTTGGAGTGATCTTGTGAGGTTATTCTCTTGGGGTATTTGGGATTAATTAGAGTATTTACTCTAATTTTGTACTCTCTTTTGTACTCTTGTTGGTATAGTGAAATTGCTCCTCTCCGCTTGTGAACGTAGGTCACCTTCACCGAACCACGTTAAATTTGTGTCTTCTTTATATTCTTTAATTGCCGTTATTATCAACTTTCATTGTCTTTGTTATTGTCATTATACCGTCGTTTGGCTAAATTTCGCACTACCCGGGTTTCCGATCCTAACAAATTGGTATCAGAGCCAGATCTAATCGGATTAGTTTAAATAGCCAAAATGACTCTAACAAAGTCTTATGTTGAGAAATTTGACCGAAGTGCAAACTTTGGAATGTGGCAATTAAATATGGAAGCTATCTTAATTCAGGATGGCTTATATTTGGCACTGCAAGCAAAGGAGAAGATGCTGGATAAAATGACGGACGAGGAGTTAGCCGTCATAGACAAAAAGCCAAAAGCAGGTATTATTTTAAATCTTTCAAATGAGGTTTTGCGTGAAGTTGCAGCAGAAAGCTCAGCCAAAGGCATATGGGAAAAGCTTAAAACCTTATATATGAAAAGAACAGTAGAAAACAAGCTTTACCTAAAGCAAAAACTCTACACTTTTCGTATGGCTGAAGGTACCTCTATACTTACTCATTTTGATACTTTTGATTCTCTTCTTATGAATTTAAGTAACATAGATGCTGAAATCAAAGATGAGGATCAAGCTGTGTTATTGCTTGTTTCCTTACCCCGTCGTTTAAACATATAAGAGATACTATACTTTATGAAAAAGATAATATCTCTTATAAAGATATCAACTCTATTATGAAATCAAAAGAACAAATAAATAGAGATATTACTGGGGAAACTAGTGGGAACCAAGGGGAATGCTTATTCATAAGAGGTAGATCCAATAAGAAAGATTCAAGTAGTGAGAAACCTAAATCAAGGTCAAAATCCAGATACAGAAATGTCATGTGCAAATATTGTCATAAGAAAGGTCACATTATTTCTGAATGCTTTAAATTAAAAACAAAGAAAAGCAAACAGAAAAGAAAAATGAGCACAAAAATACTGACACTGCCGAAGCAAGTGTAGCTGCTGATGAGACTGAGGGAACTATTTTTTTAGCAACTAATAATAGTTTCAAATCTAACAATGAGTGGATTTTATATTCGGGTTGTTCTTATCATATGTGTCTCAGTCGGAATTTATTTACCACATATGAATCTATTGGAGGTGGAGTTGTCTTGATGAGCAACAATGCTGCCTGCAAAGTTATTGAAAAAGGTACAGTCCGAATCAAAATGCACGATGGTGTGGTGAGAACTCTCACCGATGTTAGACATGTTCCCGACTTGAAGAAAAATCTCATCTCTTTGGGCACTCTAGAATCTCTTGGGTGCAAGTACACAGGTGAAGGTGGAGTTCTGAAAATTTATCATGGTGCTCTTGTGATCATGAAAGCACGCAGATCTGGTACATTGTATACTCTTTTGGGATCTACTGTTACAGGTGCTGCTGCAGTTTCAATATCAGATAAATCAGATTCTGACATCACCAAATTGTGGCATATGCGATTGGGGCATATGAGTGAAAAAGGTCTTTCTATCCTCAGCAAAAGAGGTCTCTTATGTGGCCAAAGTACCGAAAATATGGAGTTCTGTAAACATTGTGTGTTCGGGAAACAGAAAAGAGTCAGCTTCAAATCTCCAGCGATTCATAGAACAAAAGGTACTTTGGATTACATTCATTCAGATATTTGCTGTCCTTCACGTACCCCATCAAAAGGTGGTGCCAGGTATATGTTAACTTTCATTGATGATTATTCAAGAAAAGTTTGGGTTTATTTCCTGAAAAATAAAAGTGATGTTTTCTTAAATTTCAAACAATGGAAAGTTTTGATTGAGAAGAAAACAGGAAAACAGGTTAAGCGGTTTAGAACAGATAATGGCTTAGAATTTTGTAATGATGAATTCAACGAATTTTGCAAAAATGAAGGAATTGCTCGACATCGTACTGTGAGAATGACACCTCAGCAAAATGGTGTGGCAGAAAGGATGAATAGAACTCTTTTGGAAGGGCTCGTTGCATGATTTCAAATGCTGGGTTGACAAATGCCTTTTGGGCAGAAGCTATCTCTACAGCTTGTTATATTGTCAACCGAGCTCGTTCTGCACCTTTGAACTTTAAGACTCTAGAGGAAATGTGGTAAGGTACTACTGCTAATTATTCTGATTTAAAGATATTTGGTTGCCCTGCATACATGTATGTAAATGATGGAAAATTAGAGCCAAGGGCTAAAAAGTTCATTTTTCTTGGGTATACATCTGGGGTGAAAGGATACCAACTATGGAATCCTGATCCCACGTCACCAAAATTTATAATTAGCAGAGATGTAACCTTTGATGAATCCTCTATGTTACATTCTAGAAAAGAGTCTTCTAGTTCTTGTAATACAGATAAAGGAAAGAGTACACAAAACCAGGTGGAGATTGAGATTGGCATTCCTTCTGAGCCAAGCTCATTAACTTTGGAGCAAAATACAGTTAAAACTCCTGAAGTTGAGACAGAAGCTGAACTTCCTGAAGTTGAGACTTCTGAAGTTGAACTAGAAGAAGAGGATTATTCTATAGCTAAACATAGATCAAGAAGAGAAGGTAAACAACCATTAAGGTTTGGAGATTATGTTGTATTTACTTTTTCAGTTGCACAGGAAACTGAAGAAATTGGAGAACAATCAAAATATTCAGAAGCAGTTTCTGGTGCTGACTCAGCCAAGTGGCTGATTGCAATGAATGAAGAAATTGAGTCTCTCCACAAGAATGGTACTTGGTCTCTTGTGAAGCCGCCATCAGAAAAAAAAATTGTTGGTTGCAAATGGCTCTTCAAAAAAAAGGATGGCATTCCGGGGGTTGAAGATGCGAGGTATAAGGCACGATTAGTTGCAAAAGGCTATAGTCAAGTACAAGGAGTTGATTTTAATGATATATTCTCACCTGTTGTTAAACATAGCTCTATTCGTGTCTTGCTTGTCTTCGTTGCCATGTATGATTTGGAATTAGAACAACTTGATGTTAAGACAACTTTCTTACATGGCAAACTTGAGGAACAAATATACATGCATCAACCCGAAGGATTTGAAATTGAAGGAAAAGAAGATCATGTTTGCTTGTTGAAGAAATCCTTGTACGGATTAAAGCAGTCTCCAAGACAATGGTATAAAAGGTTTGATTCCTTTATGTTGGGTCATGGTTATTCGAGGAGCATATATAATAGTTGTGTTTACTTTCGGAAGTTAAATGATGGTTCATTTGTGTACCTATTATTATATGTTGATGACATTCTCATTACTGTTAAGGATTTAACAAAAATTCACAATTTGAAAAGTCAGCTGAAAAGTGAATTTGAGATGAAAGATTTGGGAGCAGCTAAGAAAATCATTGGCATGGAGATCAAAAGAGATCGAAAGGCCAATAGGTTATTTCTGACCCAGAAGAAGTACTTGGAGAAAGTTTTGGAGAGGTTTGGCATAAAAGATGCTAAACCAGTTAGTACCCCTCTTGCTGCTCATTTTAAGTTATTAGCTGCTCAGTTCCCACAGTCAGAGGAAGAAGAGAGGTACATGGCACATGTTCCTTATTCCAGTGCAGTCGGCAGTATTATGTATGCAATAGTTTGTACACGTCCAGATATTTTACAAGCAGTGAGCGTGGTAAGCCGGTATATGGCTTGCCCTGGTAAAGCAAATTGGCATGTTGTGAAATGGATTCTCAGATACTTGTGAGGTACTTCAAACACATGTTTGGAGTTTGGGAGAAATACTAAGACTTTGGTTGGTTTTGTAGACTCAGATTATGCAGGTGATCTTGACAAAAGAAGATCACTGACATGCTATGTATTTTGCATCGGTGGTTGCGCTATTAGTTGGAAAGCTACATTACAACATGTAGTAGCTTTATCTACTACCGAAGCAGAATATATGGCAGTGACCGAGGCGATCAAAGAAGCTTTATAGTTGAAGGGTCTTTTTGCGGAACTCAGTTTACACCAAGATGGTATTACCATTTTCTGTGATAGTCAAAGTGCCATTCACTTGACTAAAGATCAAATGTATCATGAGAGGACGAAGCACATTGATATAAAGTATTATTTCATCCGAGAAACTACTGCTAAAAGAAAAGTCTCTATTCAGAAGATCAATACTAGAGATAATCCTGCTGACATGTTCACAAAACCTCTTCCGGTGTCCAAGTTCAAGCTTTGCATGAACTTGATTGGCATTTATGAAGAATGATTTTGCCCATTGGGGGGTTTTTGCGGAGAAGGTGGAGCAAATTTACTATATATAAGCCGAAATTAGGCCAAGGTGGAGATTTGTAATATGGCCAAATTTTCATGACATTTGCCATGACATAATATCCATTATAACAAATTTGTGGTTCATGACATTTGCCATGACATAATATCCATTATAACAAATTTGTAGATCATGACATTTGCCATGACATAATATCCATTATTAGGCCAAGGATTTCTTGCTATAAATAGATGAGTTTCTCCTCATTTGAAAATACACCAATTCAAGAGCTTTTCACTCTTGTCTTTCTTTCTCCTCATTTATTTCATTATAGAGTATTTTGTAAGAGAGTGAGTGTTGGGAAACACTTGTGTGAACCCTTTTTTTGGAGTGATCTTGTGAGGTTATTCTCTTGGGGTATTTGGGATTAATTAGAGTATTTACTCTAATTTTATACTCTTGTTGGTATAGTGAAATTGCTCCTCTCCGCTTGTGGACGTAGGTCACCTTGACCGAACCACGTTAAATTTGTGTTTTCTTTATATTCTTTAATTGCCGTTATTATCAACTTCCATTGTCTTTGTTATTGTCATTATACCGTTGTTTGGCAAAATTCCGCACTACCCAGGTTTCCGATTCTAACAATTACTATTCTATTTTCCAAGTTACCATATCAGGCTTCCGATCTGAGTTAACTTATATAGTGTCAGTGCACAGAAGTTAAAATCTTTCAATAAAATGTATTTTCTGGTGCTTTGCTGGTAAATTTTGATATAAGTAACCAAAATAACTAATTCGTCAACTTCTTATTACCATTATTAACTACTAAGATGACACTTGATGAAAAAATGAAATCTTTCATAAAAATCAGAGATAAAACAGAATTTTCTTTCAAAGCTAACAACATAAAGAGTGGGTGTTTTCATTAACACATTCTCATCATTTCTAGAAGAGGTGGAGTGGACATCTTTTTGCAAATCTAAACACACACAACAAAAACAAAAAAGATTTTTGTTTCACTATTATGTAGTACTATAGCTGTTAACAAACTTGGCTTTGAGAAAACTCGACTCTCTTAAGAAAATGATGTGTATCTAATCTAGGTAAAGCGAAAACATTCCAAATGCACACCACCAATCTCCCAAAGTCAAAAAAGATGCAGCAGATTAAGAAGAAGAAAATGAAAGAGAAATTAATTGACAAACTCACACAGTAGAAGTACGAGCAAATTAACCTAAAAAGAAAATTGATTGAACCTAGAAGCTCAGAAGAAACGTTAAAGATAGAGGGGAATTGCCTTCACATTATTACTTGCAAAAAAAAAAAAAAAAAAAAAAAAAAAAACACAAGGTTTTTGTTGATAAAAATGTACAAGGAAATGAAGGCTTCTGAGAGAAGCTTCATGATAAAAATGTTCCTTTTTATGTATTCATTCGTACATGCATGTCAGTTGAGGAAATGTAGTACATTATTTATTAAAAATGTTTTTATTGTTGATATTATGATGTTTTGCGCACATACGGATTAATTACACAATTTTTTTGTATCGGATAACTATCTTCATTAATGCTAATTGGACAGATGAAAGAAACAATAACTATTTTTTGTTTCTCTTAGAATTTGAACATGACTACTCATAGTTCTAAAGCACGAATCTTGGACCTTTCTATCACTCATATTGTCATGAGAAGTATTTGCCCAATCCATCCATTATTGGGTGAATCATTCTCCTTATATGGTTAAATGTCATTTATTGTCATTTATTGTTAGTTATATCTCCATTAATGTTCATGCTTAAAGAGTATTTTGCACTTATTGTCATCCATCATTTATAGGATTTGCCCTCATCTCCTGCATGTTTTCGAGATTAACATCTAGAGTTATTATTCTTAACTAGATTTAACTCATTATTACATAAATTAAATAGTTTAACCGGAAGTTACATTTTTTGGTCAGACAAGTTCCAATGATACTTAGATGTCCCAAGTCCCTTTCTACATTTATTTCAACCTATTTGCGCCGGGGAAAAATAGATTGAACTATTTGTCTAAGCGAGCTTGTAGACTTTATCCCACAGATTTTTTCCTGAACTTTTTGTAAACTCACTTTTCACTACTAAAAAGCTGCCAAAAAGCGTCTACAAAAACTGCCCAAAATCGGTCGGAATCCATCAAAAATCGACCGATTTCCGACTGATTTCAATTAGTCGATAAAACATTGGTCGCAAACGGAGAGTGGCCGCAGACGATCGATATTTTCCGATCGAAGTCGGTCGGTAACTGTCAATGCACTTTGACCAAGTTGTATGACACAAAATAAAGTTACCAACCGAATTTGATCGGTATTGTTGAAAATAGTTTTTAATTATTTTAAAAATACCGACCGAATTCGGTCGGAATTTTAATTATTCATTATTTTTAAAAATTATTCAATTCCTACCGAAATCAGTCGTTATCTTTAAAATATATAATTATTCATTTTTATTTAAAATTGTTAATTCCGACTGAAATCGGTCAGTATTATTTAAATAATTAAAATTTAAAATCCAAAATTCCGACCAAAGTCGGTCTGTAAATTTGATTTTCTGGGAAATCAGATGAATATTTCCGATCGAAGGCGCTCGATTTTCTGGGTAATGTTTTGGCAGAATACAGCTGTTTTATAGTTGCACCACCTGCCAACAACTAATTACCTATAATGACAGCATTACATTGATGTCATTCAACCAATAACAACAACAATAACAACTATCAAAACTATATTAACAACACATTATCACCATCTCCATCTCCACTAAACTATATTAACAAAACATCATAACCAATAGCAAAACGTTTCACAAGTTAAAAGTTCAAACATTATTTAATGAGTGTTTTATACTACATCATCTTCATCTCCACTACTATAGCATTCATCATCGGCATGGTTCGAATGTTTAGCATCTGGGGAAGGCTCACGAGACCGGGGAATGGGGAAAGCACCACTAGCAAGAAGATTGGCTAGATGACCTTGAAGGATATTAAATTGTTGGTCCCTCTTTTCTAGCTAAACTTGAAGGGTATCAAATTATTTATCTCTCTTTTGTTCTCAAGCCTTTGTCTTTTCAAGCTCTGTTGTCAGCTTTGCAATCTTCTTCTCCATACACGAGAGAGTCGACCTATCAATTGCCTTGCCCTGGGCGGAAGTCCCTATACCTTGCAATCCAGCCCTGTAGCGCCGAAATGATCTCGCTAGAAGACCGTATGCTATCCCTTTTTAGGACCACCGACAACATCCAACCATATCTTCTGCGCTTCTTCGTCTGAAATGGGTGGTCGCTCGCCTTCCTCATTCAGTGGCAAGTTCTGAGTGTACTCCTCCACATTAGTCTTGTAGCGACTCTTTATTTAGATGATAGAAAATTATTAACTATATAATATTATAAACATTAATTTCAAGTTATAGTAGTTGTGAAAATTACATATGTAGTCTCCGCCCGGTCCTCGACCCATCTACTTGGATCTGTCGGTGCCTTCTTCTTCTGGATGTGAGTCTCCATGAAGAACTCATCATGAGTCATCTTCCTCCCATATTTCTTTTCCTACAAATATAATAAAACATATTAACTAAATTAAAATATATAAATATAGTTCGATAAAAATAGATGTAAATATTTTAAGGAATTACCAGTAGTCTTCTCGCAGTCCCCATGCTTCTTGCACCCACACAATGCAAGGAGCCACCCTTCTCAGATGCTCGAGCCTTCTTTCCCTGTTCACTTCTCTTCTTGAATTTCTCGGTGGTCCACTGCCTCAGCAGATCCCCCCATATATGCGGTAGAACCCATGAAGGCTTCTTGCTCTTCTTTCGAGAAGAGCTGAAGGAATCAGATTGTCTCGTACGGTATTTGAACACAAAATTTGCAAGAATTTCACTGTTATATCAGTCCTCCTAGGCACATTTAGTCTGCAAATGAAGTGTGCAACGTTAGATAAAAATATTATTAATATAATGCTTAAATAGATAAGAATTGTATTAAAAACTTAAATTGGTTGAAAATTTGCTTCACGAGCTCCGGTGGAAATTCACTCCAAGTCACATAGGGTGCATCATACAACCGGCCAAGAGCTTCAATGATTATCTTTGTAGTCCAATGATTAGGTATGAACATGCAACATGCAATTACATTAAATAAACAAGAGTAGCTATTATAATTCAGCAAAACTAAAGAAGTAATAAATAAATCTTACCCATTGCCCTCAGGCCTGATGATCATCCTATGATAACGATCATACCGCACTTCCTCTGGATCATTATCCTCCGATGAATCTGAAGCGTGCGTAGAAGGGGGGCATCTGGCTCAGCGCTACTATCCCGAAGGCGAAGTCTAGAAATGCTAGGAGACGAACTCCGTGGAGAGGGAGACAATGTCGCTGATGAAGATGGCTGCGATCCACACCTCTGCAATGATCTAGACCCCTGCTGCGATCCGGCTGGCTGGAATCTAGATGGATATGATCAAGCTGGTGATGAAGAAAATGGAGCAGATGACGAGCGTATCACCACATGGCCCTGTGACTGCTGACTCGATGGACCCATGTAACTATACGCAGGATCATGTGGGGGATGTTGAATGCTATTCTCCACCGACCTACTATTTTCACCAACAACTACATTATGAAATACACCATCAGTACCATCAACCTCTCCATGACTAGTCCACACAAAATAATTATCTATAAACCCCTTTCTATAAAGATGTGTCGTAACATCCTCCAAACCCCCAAAATTCAAACACTTGCACTTCGTACAAGGACACCCAATCATCCCTCCAATCCGAAACGGTTCAAGTGACATTGCATGCCTAATAAATTCCTTAACCCCTTCTATAAATTCCTCCCTAAAAAACCGACGATTAAGATAATTCCTATTATACATCCAACTACGATATTCCATCTACATAAAGAACAAATACATTACATGTTATATTAATCATAATTCAAATTAATTTATAGAATTAAGTTACATTATAAACTTTAGTTACAAAGTACAACATTTAAATAATTTGAGTGCATATTAATTTGAATACAATATTATTCTAACCCTACCATTAAACATAATTAGACTCGCTAGAATATTTAATTAGTTAAGCCATTCAATTAGACTAACTCACTTACTATTAATCATAATTAATAAACTCTAAATTATAATTTAATATGCCATAAATCATAGTTTGATAAGCCCTAAATCATGAGCAATAAAATTTAAAAAATATAAAAATTAGATAATTAAGCAAGTACCTTACATGATAACATAAACAAAATCAATTAGAGTAAACCTTAAATCTAAAGAATTATAATCAATTGAAATAATCTCAAAATTCCAAATTGTAAACCCTAATTTATACAATTGAAAGAATTTAAATAACTAAAATTAATAAGTATAGATAACTAACCTTCAAAGAGAGGAGAGGGGTATGATTTTGGAAGTGGCGCGATAGTGGTGGTGCGGCATTGGGCAGAGGAGCAGTGGTGGGGCGGCAAAGGTGGGACCAACGGAGAACAGGGAGAGACGAAGTTGGGGGGGGGGGGGGGGTTGATTTTGGGTGAGAAGGGAGCGATGAGTGGATTTGGGTTGAATTTGGGAAGGGTTGGCACATTTGAATCCATTCTTAACAAGCAAAGAAGTAGAAACTAAATTCTTCCTAATAGTAGGAACATGAAGAACGTTGTTGAGCGTTAACACCTTGCCGGAAGTCATCTTCAGGAATATCTTCCCATAACCTTCAATCTTGGCTGTTGCAGTATTTCCCATGGAAAGCTCTTCTTCGGGACCAGCAGTAGAGTAAGTCGCAAATGCTTCCTTGACAGCACAAACATGTCGAGTGGCTCCAGAGTCAATCCACCACTCCTTCGGATTTCCAACTAGGTTGCATTCCGAAAGCATTGCACACAGATCATCAATGTCATCATTCTTCTCCACTATGTTGGCCTGTCCCTTCTTCTTATACTTTTTCGGGAGACGACAATCAAGGGCTTTGTGACCGGTTTTTCCACAATTGTAGCAGCTGCCCTTGAATTTCTTTTTGTTCTGCTCCTTAGTCTGTCCAGAAGACCTCTTTCTCTTCTTACTTTTTGGAGCAGTCTCCTCAACGATATTAACTCCCATGATCGTTGAATTTCCACGAGACTTCTTCTCAGCTGTTTTGTTGTCTTCCTCAATCTTGAGACGAATCATAAGATCTTCCAACTTCATTTCCTTGCGCTTGTGCTTAAGATAGTTCTTGAAATCTCTCCACGAAGGAGACAATTTTTCAATCATTGCAGCCACTTGAAATGCTTCATTCACGACCATACCTTCAGCAATAAGGTCATGAAAAATAAGTTGAAGCTCCTGAACTTGGGTTCCAACAGTTTTTCTGTCTATCATTTTATAGTCTAGAAACTTGGCAACCACGAACTTCTTCAAGCATGCATCTTCAGTCTTGTACTTCTTCTAAAGTGCGTTCCATAATTCTTTCGAAGTATTCATCGCACTGTACACATTGTACAAGTCATCCTCTAAACCGCTTAAGATATAGCCTTTGCAAAGAAAATCTACCTGCTTCCACGCCTCAACAATCATGAATTTCTTGTTGTTTGGCATGTCCGCAACAGGCACTGGAGGTTCTTCACTAGTGAATTTCTACATACCAAGTGTGGCAAGCCAGAAGAACACCCTTTGATGCCATCATTTGAAGTTGGCTCCGAAAAATTTTTCCGGTTTCTCTGCCGGTGGAACAGTAGTCCGGCTTGACGAGGCTATCGTCATTGCCGCAACAGTCGCAGAAGAATTTTCGTTATCAATTGCTATTTCTCACTGTAAACAACAGAAGAGTTCAATTAATGGCAAAATCAGAACAGTAAACAATACTGTTATTAACAACAAACAGTATGTATAATAAATAAAACCGAAGCTTTTATATACTGTTTCACATAAAACGATGAAGTTTTTATGTTCTTCAAATTGTTTTCTGCATTTCAATACTCTGATGAAGTTTTTATATGTTCAAATCAGAATAGTAAAATTCAGAAGGAGTAGAAAATCACATAGGTTTTAATCTCCTCAAACAAAATACAGAATATAATAAAATAATTTCCTTAAGATTGTTATAAATCTGTATTGATGTAATAAACAATTAAACCATTAAACTTTCTGAAATATATAAACAAAACAGAAAGTTAGTAATACTTGTTTAACGAAATAAATTCTCGAAAAACAGTATAGGAATAAATCGAGCCCACTGAATACACAGTGTGGCCTTAAGGAAATTATTCCCCTCAAGTACCCGAGGTGATGGAATATATCCTCCCAGGATAGAACGATTTAACTCACCGGAGTGTTGGTACCAAAAACGCCGGTGAACAACGAGCCACTCAAAGTCTGTAAAACACACTGAAATTTTTGTGCAGAAGAAGAAAAAGATCAGAAAATTTCATAAGGAAAGATTCTGGGATTCAAAGTTTATTTATAGAGTTGCTGGCATTGTTTCTGAAAAGGTTTGCAACCTTTCAGAAATAGCCATGGCTGTTGGAACAAGTTGTTTGAAATATTGCGGGAAAACGGATTTAAAATAATCCGGGAAAGAAAACGGGCCTGACCGTACCGGGTCGCGGGTCATGGGTTATTCCGGATTGAATTTTTTGTTAATTATTTAATTAATTAATTAAATAATTGAAAGAAATTTTGTCCAAAAAGATTAATCAATCAATCGATCTTTGACCAAATCCAAATCCAAATCCGAAGCCGAAGCCGAGCGACGATGACGGCGCGAGGCTTGCCTTCTTCTTAACTCTTTAAGAGCTAGAAGAAGAGAAATTATATATATACCCATCAAAAGCCTTTTCTTCCTCCAATATGGGACAATGTCCCTTTGCCAAGGAGGGAAACTCAAATATTTTATTTTCCCTCCATTTCTCATTCACCCTCTTTAAGCTACACAAGCTTAAAATCTCAATAGTACTAGAGATTAATAATAATATTAAATGTTAGTTAAAATAAGTAATATGAAGTTAAGAGTTAAAATAGTTGTAAGAAAATGTGATTTCCAGCCATACGTACGAGGGAAATCATTCTCCTCCTTTTAATGGAAAATAACTTCTGTCACATCAAACACCACAAAATAACTTTCTCATAAAAAACATTTTTCTTCCTGTCAAACACACCCTAGGGCAAAACAATAGGGACAATACCAATGCATTCTTCATATATGCATTAGAACCTAAATTGAGAAATTATTATAACTAAATATAAAGTAGGTACTCATGAAAGAATAGGAGAAATTAGAACTAACTCTTGATCCATGTCATCCAAATAATCCATATTATATAAAAGTGGTGATGACGAAGAGGAGATATCATCTAACACAACAACGTCAGTGATTGACTTCTGACAATTAACAGTTCCCTCAAATGAGTGATTTGAGCCATGGATTGCAGGAGAGTGTTTGGTGATGTTAATAGCAGGTTTTGGCATGTCATCCACGAAGATATTCGGGGAGCCCTGAAACAAGAAAGAGAACAGATATTGACCCACAAAAGTCGCAATTGCAATGGTTTAAAAAAACCTACAACTTTAGCTTTCAGGGTTTAGCTTATAGTTAGGAAGACTTCCCTCTCTGCCTCTTTAGAAGGGCTCTCATCTTTTTCTTGCCCTTCAAACTTCTGTTGCTATGAAACAAACTCCTCTTGAAAAAAAGAGAAAAACTTAAAGAAAATTAAAGAAAGGCTAACTAGTTCCTTCTAAAGAAAAAAAAACAAGGCATCAAAATATGAGATATTTAAAGAGATAAACAATCTAGGTAGTAGTACCTGCATCAATCAGATTCACCAAGTAATCTTTACAATTATCCCAATGCTTCAAAAATTCAGCACTTGTCTCACACCAATTTTTCTTTTCACTTCTATAAATTTGACGGGTACAACTATGAAACACGAATGAGTTTCTCACGGTACAAGGAGATGCTCTTAGAAGGACGATATCCACATCAGCTCTGAGTGTAGGATCATGCAAAACCCATTTCTCCATACATAAAATGGAGGTCAGAGAACAACCCATATATAGGAACTTGCTCATTGTATGGTGCCACGATAGATAGCCTCTTATATGGATACTATATGATCTAAAGTGAAACAAGAAGAAATGGAAAATGTTACATTTCTAGAATACTATATTAATTAGGTCACATAGACAACAAGCAAATTTATGAACCTACAGGTTTGGGAGAAAGGCGCACTGAGCTGTTCCTAGGAAACTTACCCTTCCCAAGTCCCTTTTTACGTTGATTTTAACCTAACTGTGTTGGGGTGAAATAGATTTAGCTATTTGTCTAAGCGAGCTTATAGACATTATTCTATAGATTTGTCTTCAATTATCCATTCCTGAGCTGTTTGTAAACACCATGTTTCCTTTATCGGAGTGGAATAATAAGACCAATGCACACAGACTATTACTAAAGTATCATATCTAAGCCGATTCTATCCTAACTGCATCGGGCCAAGACAGTTTTGTCAATTGTGCATGTTTTTAGAATGTCTTATTGTTTTGACTTAAATGTGAAGTGAAAGTCTCTGCATTTCGAGCTATGTGGGATGGACTGACTAGATCGAGTTTTAACGAAGTGTGAATTACTCAATTGACTTAAGGACCACCTAATAAGACAAGTTAACTCAAGTTAGTTAAGTGTAGAAAGGAACCTAAATTAGTACCAAGTAGCAAAGGAAACGTTGCAGATGGCATCCCATTAGTGTCCATATTGAGCTTTCTAACAACCTTTGGAATGTGCTCCAATATAAATATCTAGGAGAATACATAAAAGAAAAGATTTAATTCAATATCATATAAGAAGAGAACAACACTAGTTAACTGTATTGTCATTACCATCAAAAAAGGCTGTGTCCAGGAAGAGTTATTCTTCAATCATTTTTGGCACTTTCTAGACCCCTATGGAGGTACGCTAATGTGATGACCCAAAAGGTCATCTTATGTTTTAGAACTCGAATTTGCGCTCTTAAGCCTTAAAAATCTCATTTTTATCCTCCTCGATTTGCGTGCGCATCCCCGGCAGGTTTCCGGAAAGCTTTTATATTGAAAATTGATAAAAATAAGAATTTTTGCCTTAAAAGTTGATTTTAGTTGACTTTGGTCAATATTTTTGGTAAATGGGCCCGGATCCGTATTTTGACGGTCTCGGTGGGTCCGTATCGAATTATGGGACCTGGGCGTATGTCCGGAGTCGAATTCGGGGATCCCTAGGTCAAGTTATGAATTTTTGATGAAAATTAAAAGTCTAAAAATTAATTATTTTTAAGAATTGACTGATGTTTGGCATTGTTAGTACCGGGTCCGTATTTTGGTTTTGGAGCCCGGTACAGGTTGATTTGGTAAGAAACGGAGTTGATTTGACGTGATTCGGACGTCCAGTTGAGAAAATAGTAATTTTAAAGTGTTCTTGAGAGTCTCATTTGATTTGGTGCTAAATTCGTAGTTCTAGGTGTTATTTTGGCGATTTGATCGCGCGAACAAATTCGTATGATGTTTTTAGAATTGTGTGCATATTTGGTTTGGAGCCCCGATGGCTCGGGTGAGTTTCGGATAGGCCACTAAATATTTTGGACTTTGAAAATCTGGTGTTTCTGCAGAATCTGTGTTCTGGCATGTCCTTCTTTGCGTTCGCGAAGGTACTCACGCGAACACGAAGAGTAAACTGGGCAACTGAAGTTTTCTTCTTCGCGAACGCGAAGGCTTGGTCGTGAACGTGACAAGCCCATCGCGAACGCATAGTGTTAGGCACTGGGGAGGGGGAGTCAGCCTTTTCTTCATCGCGAACGCGAGCAATGTCTCGCGAACGCGAAGACCAGGGATGGGTAGCCTACGCGAACGCGAGCATTGCCACGCGAACGCGAAGGCTTGGCAGCCTATACTCTTCGCGAACATGACAGTGCTCTCGCGAATGCGGCAGTGCTCTCGCGAACGCGATGAACACTGCCGCCCAGCCCTTAACAGAATCCAAAAATGGGATTTTAGCCAAAATTTATTTTTTTCAAAAGCAAAACGATGAAATGTGATTTTTCAAGAGCCATTTCTTCTCCAAATTGTTGGTAAGTGATTCTAAACTATTTTCTTTCAATTACCCATTATATTTTTCGACTTTTTTGGAGAAAAATTTGAGAAATTTAATTTATGCAATATAATTGATTCCTTTAGTAATATTAGATATTATTGAGTCATTTTTGAATAGATACGAGTGATTTGGAAGTGAATTCCAAAGGAAAAGCTGTGATTGAGAATTAAGTGGCCTTCATGGTGAGGTAAGTGTTATGTCTAACCCTGACTTGAGAGAATTAGGAACCTTAGATTACTCGCTAAGTGAAATTCATGTGAGCGGCGTATATGTGAGGTGACGAGTACTTATACGCCGCAAATTTACATATTTTCCATATTTTTCTATTTTTCTGTTTTTCTGTTTTTCTTATATTGTCTCATTCCTATGCCAAATTGCTATGTGTTATACTAGTGTTATTCAATTTATCGTTCTTATCATGTTTACGAATTTTTTGGTGATAATTGAGTTTTTATTTCAAAGTTAAGAATGATATTATGGAACAAAATGTTGAAGCAAGGTTTGTACTTGGTATTCTATCTCCCTGTTATTATTTACGCATTGCATTATGGTAAGGGAGAGTGCTAATGCACGAAGGGTGATGTCGTGCCATATTGTGAGTGTTAATGCACAAAGGGTGATGCCGTGCCATGATATGAGAGTTAATGCACGAAGGGTGATGTCGTGCCGTTTCTATTAATTTTATGGTGAGATTGAGAGTAAAAGCACGAAGGGTGATTCCGTGCATTTTTCCTTACTATATTCACTATTCATGTTGATTCATGGTATATTGACTGCTATGGTGATCATTCTATTGTAGTTCTTTATCTTGTATTCCCCTCAGTATGTTCCCTTCCCGACATTTTCTGTTTAGTTCTTCATTTCTGTTATTTGCATATACACTATTAAATTGTACAGGTTGATTTGTAGGTGCCTTGCCTTAGCCTCGTCACACTTCGTCGAGGTTAGGCTCGACACTTACCAGTACATGGGTGTCGGTTGCACTGATACTGCACTCTGCACTTTCTGTGAAGATTTTGATACCGGCTCGGGTTGATCGAGATTTTGCTATTGGTCCGCTGTACGGAGACTCAAGGTAGATCTGTCGGCGTTCACAAACATTGAAGTCACCGTCTATCTTTTCTGTTCTACTGTTTCTTTCATTCAGACAATTGTATTTTTTTCTAACTATCACTTGTAGCAAATTCTAGCATGCTCGTGAATTGTGACTCCAGATCCGGGTGGTAGTAATTAATACAGTTTTATGATATTCCACACTTATTATATTTCATTTGAGTTAATTATTGTTATTTACCGAATGGAAATAAGGAATTGGTTTAATGATTCTCTAACGTTGGCTTGCCTGGCAAGTGAAATGTTAGGCACATCACGGTCCCGTCGGTGGGAAATTTCGGGTCGTGATAGTTGGTATCAGAGCACTAGGTTGCCTAGGTTTCACGATTCACGAGTAAGCTTAGTAGAGTCTGGTGGATCGGTACAGAGACGTCTGTGCTTATCTTCTAGAGGCTATGAAGTTTAGGAACAAGTTTCACTTCTATTCTTCTATGTCGTGCGATTTTTCTTTCTCAATCCTGATTGAAATCTTCTACTCTTATTCTCTTACAGATGGGAAGAACACGTACCGCTTCCTTAGCTGAGCAACAGCCAGAGCCTCCAGTGACAGCTCCTACGCGGGGTAGAGATTGAGGCCGAGGCCGTGCTAGAGGCCGAGGCAGGGCTCAGCCTAGGGCCCGAGCAGCAGCCCCAGCAGTGGTACCTCAGATAGAGCTTGACGAGGAGGTTCCAGCCCAGACTGTTCCTACCGGACCAGCTCAGGTTCCGCGCTTGTGTTATAGACTTCAGAGGATCGTGGGATCAGTTCTTGCCCCTTGTAGAGTTCGCCTACAATAACAGCTACCAGTCGAGTATTCAGATGGCTCCCTATGAGGCATTATATGGTAGATGGTGTAGGTTGCTAGTTGGTGGTTTGAGCCAGGGGAGGCTCGGTTATTAGGTACAGATTTAGTTCAGGAGGCCTTGGACAAGGTCAAGATTATACAGGATCGACTTTGTACAGCTCAGTCCAGGCAAAAAAGTTATGCCGACCGTATAGTTTGTGATATTGCATTCATAGTTGGAGAAAGAATATTGCTTCGGGTATCGCCCATGAAGGGTGTTATGAGATTTGGGAAGAAGGGCAAGTTGAGCCCTAGGTATATCAAGCCATTTGAGATCCTCGAGAGAGTAGGGGAGGTAGCTTATATACTTGCGTTGCCTCCAGGGTTATCCTCATTTCATCCGGTATTCCATATGTCTATGCTCCGGAAATATCATGGTGACCCGTCCCACGTGTTAGATTTCAGCTCTGTCCAGTTGGACAAGGATTTGACTTACGAGGAGGAGCCGGTGGCCATTCTAGACCGGCAGGTTCGTCAGTTGAGGTCAAAAAGTTACCCTTCAATTCAAGTGGAGTGGAGAGGTCAGCCTATGGAGGCTGCTACTTGGGAGTCCGAGTCCGATATGCGGAGTAGATATCCCCACCTTTTCACCAGCCCAGGTACTTTTCTATGTCTGTTCGAGGACGAACGGTTATTTTAGAGGTGGAGAATATGATGACCCAAAAGGTCATCTTATGTTTTAGAACTCGAATCTGTGCTCTTAAACCTTAAAAATCTCATTTTTACCCTCCTCGATTTGCGTACGCAGTACGGGCAGGTTTGCGGAAAGCTTTTATGTTGAAAATTTGATGAAAATAAGAATATTTACCTTAAAAGTTAATTTTAGTTGACTTCGGTCAACATTATTGGTAACGGGCCCTGATCTGTGTTTTGACAATCCCGGTGGGTCTGTATCGAAATATGGGACCTGGGCGTATGCCCGGAATCGAATTCGGGGGTCCCTAGGTCAAGTTATGAATTTTTGATGAAAATTAAAAATTTAAAAATTAATTATTTTTAAGAATTGGTTGATGTTTAGCATTGTTAGTACCGGGTCCGTATTTTAGTTCCTGAGCCCGGTACGGGTTCATTATGATATTTAAGATATGTTTGTGAAATTTGGTGAGAAACGGAGTTGATTTGACGTGATTCAGACGTCCAGTTGAGAAAATAGTAGTTTTAAAGTGTTCTTGAGAGTCTCATTTGATTTGGTGCTAAATTCGTAGTTTTAGGTGTTATTTTGGTGATTTGATCGTGCGAACAAGTTCGTATGATGTTTTTAGACTTGTGTGCATGTTTGGTTTGGAGTCCCGAGGGCTCGGGTGAGTTTCAGATAGGCCACGGGATGTTTTGGACTTTGAAAATCTTGTTTTTCTGCAGAGTTTGTGTTCTAGCATGTCCTTCTTCACGTTCGTGAAGGTATTCACGCAAACGCGAATAGTAAACTGGGCAGCTGAAGTTTTCTTTTTCGCGAACACGAAGCGATGGGGGCGTTACCCTTCGCGAATGCATAGTGTTAGGCACTGGGGAGGGGGAGTCAGCCTTTTCTTCATTGCGAACGCGAGCAATGTCTCGTGAACGCGAAGACCAGGGAAGGGTAGCCTGCGCGAATGCGAGCACTGCCTCGTGAACGCGAAGGCTTGGCAGCCTATACTCTTCGCGAACGCGATAGTGCTCTCGCGAACGCGATGAACACTGTCGCCCAACCCTTAACAGAATTCAAAAACGGGATTTTTGCCAAAATTCATTTTTCTCAAAAATAAAACCGTGAGAGGCGATTTTTCAAGAGCCATTTCTTCTCCAAATTGTTGGTAAGTGATTTTAAATCATTTTCTTTCAATTACCCATTACATTTCTTGAATTTTCAACCTAAAATCTAGAGTTTTCATGGTAGAATTAGGGGTTAGGGTAGAAACTAGGGATTTCAGGAATTTGGGAATTTATACTTCAATTTGAGGTCGGATTCCAAAAGTAATTACATATTCGGTCTCGAGGGTGAATGGGTAAAAGGATTTTGGTCCGAACCTCGGGTTTTGACTAAGCGGGCCCGGGGTCAATTTTTTGACTTTTTTAGAGGAAAATATGGAAAATTTAATTATGCAATATAATTGATTCCTTTTGTAATATTTGATATTATTAAATCATTTTTAATAGATACGAGTGATTTGGAGGTGAATTCCAAAGGAATTAAGTGGCCTTCGCAGCGAGGTAAGTGTTGAGTCTAGCCCTGACTTGAGGGAGTTAAGAACCTTAGATTACTCGCTAAGTGAAATTCATGTGAGCGGCGTATATGTGAAGTGACGAGTACTTATGCGCCGCCAATTTAAATGTTTTCCATGTTTCTCTGTTTTACTTATATTGTCTCATTCCTATGCCAAATTGCTAGTGTTGTTCAATTTATCGTTCTTATCATGTTTACGGATTTTCTGGTGATAATTGAGTTTTTATTTCAAAGTTGAGAATGATATTATGGAACCAAATGTTAAAGCAAGGTTTGTACTTGCTATTCTATCTCCCTGTTGTTATTTACACATTGCATTATGGTAAGGGAGAGTGTTAATGCACGAAGGGTGATGTCGTGCCATATTGTGAGTGTTAATGCACGAAGGGTGATCCCGTACCATGATATGAGAGTTAATGCACGAAGGGTGATGTCGTGCCGTTTCTATTAATTTTATGGTGAGATTGAGAGTAAAAGCACGAAGGTTGATTCCGTGCATTTTTCCTTACTATATTCACTATTCCTGTTGATTCATGGTATATCGACTGCTCTGGTGATCATTCTATTGTAGTTCTTTATCTTGTATTCCCCTCGGTATGTTCCCCTCCCGACATTTCCTGTTTAGTTCTTCATTTTTGTTTTTTGCATATACACTGTTAAATTGTACAGGTTGATTTGTAGGTGCCTTGCCTTAGCCTCGTCACTACTTCGTCGAGGTTAGGCTCGACACTTACCAGTATCTGGGGTCGGTTGCACTGATACTACACTCTGCACTTTCTGTGCAGATTTTGATACCGACTCGGGTTGATCGAGATTTTGCAATTGGTCCGCTGTCCGGAGACTCAAGGTAGATCTGTCGGCGTTCACAGGCCTTGTGTCACGACCCGAAATTCCTACCTTCGGACCGTGATGGCGCCTAACATTTCACTTGCTAGGCAAGCCAACGTTAGAATAATATTATCCATTTTTAATACAATTTTAAATTTGCTAATAACAAAGAATAATTGCGGAAGTAAATTCTAAAATATAGTGAATAATCCATAAAAGACAACGGTGTCTAAATACCATCCTAGAATTGGTGACACAAGTGCACGAGCTTCTAGAATAAATACAAATAAAGGTCTGAATAAAATAAAGCTGTCTGAAAATAAACACACAGCTAAAGTAAAATAGACGGGGACTTTAGAACTGCGGACGCCATGCAGTTATACCTCAAGTCTCCTCTGGTAACTGAAATTCGAGCAAGTCTATGGTACGCCGCTGGGACGAACTCCAAAATCTGCACAAGAAGTGTAGAGTGTAGTATCAGTACAACCGACCCCCTGTACTGGTAAGTGCTGAGCCTAACCTCGACGAAGTAGTGGTGATTCTAAGGCGGGTCACTTACATTACCTGTACACAATATTAGTAACAACAACAATAATAGAAATAAATCAGGTAACTCATTTATAATAATTGAAGCTAACTCAGCAGTCATAACCAAATATCATTTCCATCAATTATGTTGCAGCGTGCAACCCGTTCTCACAATATGTTCACATTCAATTCTATTGCAGCGTGCAACCCTCTCTCTCAATATATTCTCATTCGGTTCTGTTGTGGCGTGCAACCCGCTCATCCAATGTGTTCATTTTAATCGAGTCGGTTGCAGCGTGTAACCCAATATGGAGTTTTAATAAGTCTGTTGCGGCGGGCAACCCGATCCTCCAATATGGAGTTTTAATAAGTCTGTTGCGGCGTGCAACCCGATCCTCCAATATGGACTTTTAATAAGTTTGTTGCGGCGTGCAACCCGATCCTCCAATATATTCATTATAATTAATTCTGTTGCGGCGTGCAACCCGATCCTCCAATATATTCATTATAATCAATCTTGTTGCGGCGTGCAACCCGCTCCTCAAACATATTCATTTACCAATTCTTATAGAAGAATTTTTTCCAATAAATGTAACAATTAATATAAAATTATAAGACAACAAGCATACAATAATTATGATTTAATTATGAAACAAACAAAGGAAAATAGCAAATTATTATGGAAATCAGAGAGAAAATATGCAGTTTAATATTTAATATGCTAAATGTCAAATAACAATTAAAGCACATACTTCAAATAACATGTAACAATTAATGCAGGAATTCAAGAATTAATATTTGACAAAGAATAGGAGAGAAACAATTATTATAATAATTAATTCATGATTTAGAACAATTTATGATTTTTCAAGTAAGGAGGCAAACAATTAATTTGACGACGTATAGACACTCGTCACCTCGCCTATACGTCGTTCACATGCAATTCACATAACAAATAATTTAAGGGTTCTATTTTCTCAAGTCAAGGTTAACCACGACACTTACCTCGCTTTGCAAATTTCAATCAATTACTCAATCACATCTTTTCCTTTTAAATTTGTCTCCAAAAGCTTCAAATCTATTCACAAACAATTTGATATATTCAATACTAATAATAGGAATTAATTCCATATGAATTTACTAATTTTCCGGATAAAAATCCAAAATTTATTAAAATATTTGACAGTGGGACCCACGTCTCAAATCTTGGAAACACTTGTGAAATCCGAACACCCTTTCCGATACAATTTCAACCATATAAAAATTTTCTAATTCCGATATCAAATGGACCTTCAAATCTTAATTTTTTATTTTTGGAAAATTTTATAAAAATCTGATTTTTCTTCCATAAATTCATAGATTCATGATATAAATGAGTATGAAATCATGAAATATAATCAATATAGGATAAGAAACACTTACCCCAATATTTTTCCGTGAAAATCGCCCAAATATCGCCTTACCCGAGTTCAAAAATGGAAAAGAGTTGAAAATGGGTCGAAATCCCATTTCGAGAACTTAAGTTCTGTTTTTGGGATTTTCACCCTTCGCGAACGCGGTCAGTGCCTCGTGTTCGTGAAGCACAGATTTGTGCTGTCCAATTTTACTCTTCGCGAACGCGATGCTTGCCTAGCTTGGCCTTCGCGAACGCGAAGGTTAATTTTTCTGGCCAGTCTCTTTCCCTTCGCGAACGCGAGGCTTCGATCGCGAACGCGAAGCTTTGAACCTCAAGCCTTCGCGAACGCGGTCACTGTGTCGCGAACACGAAGCACCAAATGTGCCAGTCCCAATTTGCTCTTCGGGTTAGCGAGAGTACCTTCGCGAACGCGAAGAAGAACACACCAGAAGCCTGAAGTCTGCAGAAAACCAGATTTCCTAAGTCCGAAATCGTCCCGTAGCCCATTCGAAACTCATCCGAGCCCTCGGGGCTCCAAACCAAATATGCACACAAGTCCAAAAACCTCATACGAACTTGCTCGCGCGATCAAATCGCCAAAATAACACCTAAAATTATGAATCGGATGCCAAATCAAAGGAAGTTTTCAAGAAAACTTTAAATCTTATATTTTAACAACCGGGCGTTCGAATCACGTCAAATCAACTCCGATTCTCACCAAATTCGGCAGACAAGTCATAAATATTATAGTGGACCTATACCGGGATCCGTAACTAAAATACGAACCGGAGGTCAATAAATCCAACATCAGTAATTTCTTAAAAATCATTAAGCTTTCAAGCTTTTAATTTTCATCAAAATTCCATATCTCGAGCTAGGGACTCGGAATTCGATTTCGGGCATACGCCCAAGTCCCAAATCACGATACGGACCTACCGCAATTGTCAAAACACTGACCCGAGTCCGTTTGCTTAAAATGTTGACTAAAGTCAACTCAGTTAAGTTTTTAAAGCTCTATTTCACATTTTAATCCATTTTTCACATAAAAACTTTTCGAAAAATTGTACGGACTGCGCACGCAAGTCGAGGAATAATAAATGGTACTTTCCGAGGTCTTAGAACACAGAATTACTTATTAAATTTAAAGATGACATTTTAGGTCATCACACCTTGAAGTCCCCGTCTATCTTTTCTGTTCTACTGTTTCTTTCATTCAGACAGTTGTATTTTTTTCTGACTATCACTTGTAGCAAATTATAGAATGCTCGTAAATTGTGACTCAAGATCCAGGTGGTAGTAATTAATACAGTTTTATGATATTCCGCACTTATTATATTTCATTTGAGTTAATTATTGTTATTTACCAAATGGAAATAAGGAATTGGTTTAATGATTCTCTAACGTTGGCTTGCCTCGCAAGTGAAATGTTAGGCGCCATCACGGTCCCGTCGGTGAAAAATTTCGGATCGTGACAGCTAACATGGCTGCTCCCCATGCATAGTCTTTAATTTTATCTACATCTTCTAAGAGAGCCAAAAAATATCCAGAAACGGCAAAGTTGGTTCTAGGAGCTATTACAGAACCTATTATGTACAATACATACGCTCTGATATATTGACTATTCAGACAATCAGAGTTCCCATATTTTCTCCTAAGGGACCTAAGACAAATCCCTCCAGTTTTAAAGTCTATACCATTGCCGCTTGTTACTCCAAAATATTCTTCTATTGTAACTCCTAAATATTTTTCAGCAAACTCTTCATCTCTTCCATCTTGTCCGATAACCGGTTTGCCATCTATAGGCCACCCAGATATCTTCAATATATCTTCTAAGCCGAAAAAGAAGTCCAAACCATAAAACACAAAACATATTTTATCAACGTCATAGAAATGAACCAACGCACTTATCCGTGTGGTAAGATGCTGATGTTTTATACGTAAATGCCACACAAGAGGGGTGATTTTTGTGGTGTCCAATTTTCACGTGCGCTGAGTATAGAAGGATCTAGTTCTTCTAAGTGTTCCTCATACTACTGTTGCAGAAATAGTAAATGTGGAAAGTAAAGAACATAAGTATTTTTATGTGAAAAATACCCGGCTCAAAAGGTGAAAAAATCACGATCTACTACTCAGTAGAATTTTTTCAAACACTTCACTAAATCAATGAGCCAAAACAATATTTATAAAAATATTTCTGACAACGGAAATAGTAGTCCCACAGCAAAAAAATAATTATTTATTAAACTATTTTCAAATTCCCAACCGAATTTGGTCGGAAATTTTGGAATTATTATTTCCTGCCCAAGGCAGTTGGTTTTTAATTTAACAAAAATTATATATATTTAATTAAACAATCGGAATAAGTTATAATTAAATATTTTCGATTGACTTCGGTCGGAAAAATAATTTTAAAATAATTAAAATATAAATTTAATAATATTACCGACCGAAGTCGGTCGGTTTTTGTCACCCTTTAAATAAATAGCTTTTAAATAAATAATATTTAATACTTATTTGATATATATATATATGTATATATATATATATATATATATATATATATATATATATATATATATACATATATATATATATATAAAAGCTATATTCGATACTATAGATAGTATAAAGAAAAGCCCTTAAAAACTTACTAGTTATAACAGTAATGCCGGGGGCATGGGAAGATGAAGTCTTATCTTGAGTAAGACGAAGGTTGGTAGAGTTATCATTTTCTGAGTGATACTCTTCTTTAGGAAGCTCGGGAGGTTCTGGTTCGTCATCCTCACACTTATGTTCGTAGGTTCTGGCATGTTTAAAGACCTCTTCTGTAAGCACATCAAGTTCGACTTTTCCAAGTCTAGATTTTATATCTCTGATTTCTCCTTTGAGTTCTGAGACTTCTTGTCTTAGATTAGAGATTGATGGTTCAGAAAGTTTAAGAAAACGAAACTTCTACTTCAGCAGAAAGAGTTACCAATAACGACAAAGGGAAAGTATTAGGAGTAGACTTCTCCCATACGATCCCTAAAGTTTATTACCAAGATCATCCCGCCACTCCAACCCCTAGTCAGATGAAACCACCTTCCCCAGATGTACCAGTCTTTCTCAAAATGATAAAATCAGGAAATACTTTCACTTCAGATCTCGAGACCCTTGAACGTCTCTGGACTCATCCTGATAATCAAATCAAGAGAAAATGGTATGTTGCCAAATATTCTCTTAAGCAAAGAGAAACATTCAGAGATTTTTGGATGTCAGACATGAGAATAATTAAATGTGAAATTGACTTCTTCAAATGGTTTGAAATATCTGGCAAGATCGACGACCAAAAAGACTCTTTACAAGTCTTAATCAACAAATGCTATACGACTACTAACACAGTCGTTGAATCTGTCACTCCTACTCTTGAAGGGATAAAAATCCCAGTTTCCAATACAGTTATCTCTACCTCTCCTTTCAAAACCAAAACCAAGAAGCCTACAAGCATGGTTGTTTGTACTGACGTTGATAGAATTATTGAAAAAAACAACTATACCAATCAACTTCTTCATGTACATATAGTAATAATCATTATGAAGCTTATATCTCGCGATCTATAAGAAATGAGGAAATAAGCAACAAATGAAAGTTATAGCCCTTTGAGTTTAGTTTCCAGAAAGTTAAACCATTTGTCATTTGGAGTTTTGTACAAAAGGTTATGACCATTATAGTAGAGGCTATCTGAGAAGAGTTTGAAAATGGTTGTTGGAGAATTCGTTCATCGCGAACGCGAGGAAAGGGTCGCGAACGCGAAGAACAAATCCCTAGGCAGCAGAATAAAGTCCAAATTCGTCTCATTCTTCCATTTTTGGACCAAGGAAGCTCGGGTGAGGCGATGTTTTGAGATTGTTTCAAGGAAAACATTGGGGTAAGAATTCCTAACTTGATTTTGGTTAAATTACATGAATCTAGTGTTGTTTTTATCACTAAATTAGTGAATTGGGTTGAAAATAGTAGAAATCCTCTAGACTTTAATTTAAGATTTGAAGGGAAATCCGTCATCAAAATTTGATAATTTTGGTATGGTTGAACTCGTATCGGAATAGGTGTTTGGATTTTGTAAACATTTTGTCGGGTTCCGAGGGGCGGGCCCCGCACTGACTTTTTAGAATAAAATTTTAAGTTGGTGTTTTATTATCCGGAAAAAACGATTTTTAATGAAGTGGTACAATTAATTTGGATCGATTTGAGCTGTCTGGAGGTCAATTCAAGCAAGAAGGAGATTTTGGAATATCGGTATAACTTCAATAAGGTAAGTATCTGGCCTAACCTCGAGTGGGGGAATTACCCCTTAGGCATTGAGTCTTATATGAAAATTGTGTGATTTGAAAGCCGTGTACGCAAGGTGACGAGTACGTACTAAGGCTTATATGTGCAAATTTTATTGGTTTGAAGTTTTAGGCATTCTTATGTATTAAATTAGATAATTGTTGGCATTAGTAAACCCTTGAATTATTACGCCTCATTCCTTATTTGTCAAGTTTGTATTTTATATAATAACTTGGTCTTATTGCCTTTTGGATTATATATGAATTAAGTGTGTTGGTTGATTTGATATTTTTCTTGGAATTAAATTCATGATGGAATCCTTATCTGCAAATATTTATTATATAAGTTTAAATTGAGGAGTTAATATAATTATCAAAAATTTGGATTGATGAAGGTGTTGCCCTATACTGAGTATTTTTCACCTCTATTGATTGTTTTGAGGTTTTATATACGTTTTGTGGAACCTTAGGCTATTTGTTAAAGAATTTATTGATTCTGCTACATATTTGAAATTTGGTTTTGGTCAGTGGCAATTTGTGATATGAATTATTGTATTGTGTTGTGGTTTAAATACTGTCCTTGATGTTATTTATGGTTCCTACCTTGCTTGTTAATGATATACATGTGCTTGGTAAGGAAGAGTGTAATGCAAGAAGGGTGATGCCGTGCCATTTGAACTGTATTATCATGCGAGGAAAAGTGTAAAGCACGAAGGGTGATGCCGTGCCATTTGAGAGTGTAAAGCACGAAAGGTGATGTCGTGCCATTTGAGAGTGTACAGTACGAAGGGTGATGCCGTGCCATTTGAGAGTGTAAAGCACAAAGGGTGATGCCGTGCTATTTGATTTATATTATCAGGTGAGTATGAGAGTAAAAGTACGAAGGGTGATACCGTACAATTATTTTTATATTATCTTATATTCATTGCACGAAGTGTGTTTCCGTGCAGGAGAGGACGAGAGACATATATTATATTGCTATATCGTTTTGTTGTGTATGCACTCATGCCTTTATCTTGAGATGTTATTGTGCACCTTTGTTTTCTATGTGACTTGTAGTCGTTGTTGCTTCCTGTGTGCCTCCACTTTATTTATTTTATTGTTATTGGCATTTCTCCTACCTAGTTGGTACTGTTATATGTATGCACGGTGAGAAAGAAATAAATGCACGAAGTGTGTTACCGTACCAATTGATTTGATCTACATATATGTATTGGGTGAGAATGAGACATGTGCACAAAGGTATTGTCGTGCCATTTGATGTGATACGTTGAATATATTTCTCACGGAAGGAAAGTTAAATAAGGTGTCACAAGGTAACTTTTATTTGAAAGAATTATATTTGAAGGATATTTACTTGAAATAATTATATTTGAAGGATATTTACTTGAAAGAATTATATTAGAAGGATATTTATTTGAAAGAATTATATTAGAAAGATATTTACTTGAAAGAAGTATATTTGAAAGATATTTACTTGAAAGAATTATATTCGAAAGATATTTATTTGAAAGAATTATAATGGAAGGATATTTATTTGAAGGAAGTATATTCGAAATATATTTATTGAAAATGATTATATTCTAGATGTATATTGAAAGGACTTGATTAATTAGTTGTACCTGTATTTATTATTCGTTTGAGTAATATTTTACGGTATTCCTGTTGCCTTGCTGTTTAAATCACTAATTGATTTGTGTTGCTATCACTGCTATTTGTTTTCTATTATTTTGTATATCATATTGCACAGGTTATTAGATTAGTGAGTGTCTTGACTGTACCTCGTCTCTACTCCACTGAGGTTAGTCTTGATACTTACTGGGTACCGACTGTAGTGTACTCATACTACACTTCTGCACATTTTTGTGCAGGGCCAGGTATTGGAGATATCGGACTCGGACAGAGTTAGAGTGGGATCGCAAGGATTCAAGGTAGAGCTGCTTGGTCGTCACAGTTCCTTGGAGTCTTTCCATTTTATTGTACTGTTATTTATTATTCAAACAGTATTGAGTATTCGATCCTTGCGATCATTGCATGTATTCAGTTAGAGTTCGTGACTCAGTACTACCAGTCTTGGGAGATTTTTAAAACTATTTCCACTTTTGGTTTCGACACGTGTATTAAATTATATCTTTAAAAAAAATGGCTTGAATTATGATTATAATCGGCTTACTTAGTCTTAGAGACTAAGTGCCATCACGACGCTTGTGGTGGGATTTTTGGGTCATGACAAGTTGGTATCAGAGCTCTAGGTTCATAGGTTCTACGAGTCACGAACGAGTTTAGTAGAGTCTTGCGGATCGGTACGGAGACGTCTGTAATTATATTCGAGAGGCTATAGATCTAGTAGGAAAAGTTTTCACTTCTTTTATTCTTTATCGCGAGACATTTATTCAGCTTGAAGCATATATCTTATGTTCTTTTGCATCCACTCGTGTATGAAATTGCGCACTCGGTATCAACTATGCGCCAATGGTTCGGGATACTACAGAGGGGTTATAAGGGAGCCAAGGTTGCTCAACCATTATTATGACGTGTCGTCCAGATCGAGGATGCGAAAGTATTGAGAGATCATTCAGTTGTGCACATTGGGGTGCAGCGGGTTCTGACATCTGGTTGATAAGTATGATATAAGGAAGGTTTTATTAATTGACTAATCATCACAATTGTGGTAGGGTCACGGGGTGGATGTAGATCTAAAATAGTTGGTGGTATTAGAGACTAAGTAGTTCGTATGGGATTTCTATTTAGCGAAGGGTACATACTGGTAGCCAAGGCACTGGAGAAAGCGATTTTAACTGTCACGAGGGTGACATGCGCCAAATAAATGGCTTGAGGTGTCTTATGACCAGTGAAGGTTAGTATTGTGGATCATCGGTATGTGTCCTATGGCTTCGTGCCAAGTGAGGGGAGTCCACTATCAACGATCAGATTGTGGGGTCATGTGTTATACCTGTTTTGGCCTGAGATATATTTACGTTGTAGTGAAAGGTTTTCCAAAACTTGTATATGATTAAAGGGTGAGATTTGTGTGGGATGATGTTGGGGATTGCGGTATTCCTGCGTCCTTAATAATTCTACATTTAGTACCAACGGGGTCACAACAACAATTTCAAAATATTCGGGGTGCTACAGTAAGTTCTTTTAATGCACCATCAGCACGGGGCTCTTACAGTGGTTATTCCAGTTAATACTCCACGTGCATGGTCAGTTAGAGGTGGAGGATAGGCGGGTAGAGGGCGCCTAAGAGGTAGCGGCCCGACCCATTGATAATTGCTATGATTTTGGCTGAGGCCGATACACCAGATGGTGTCGTTACAGGTACGATCCTGATTCTGTTATAAAAAGATATTTTTCCTTAATTTGATTCGGTTCTGAATATTGAGGTGAGTCATCCTATTATGATCCGCTTATGGGTGAGCTTCGTAATTGTGTGATCAACTTATATGTTTATCCATGTTGGGAGAATTGAAGATGTGAGCCTGTGTCGGTCATTTTTAGTTTTGTGCACCATTGAGGGCTATAAGTCCAAAAGTAATTTTTTATTATTCACTACAGTGGGTTTTATGTATTTCAGAATAATTGATTCCAATTTTTTTTATGAATTTTGTGCCCTACCGGTATGAGGGTTCATTATGTGTTTACGAAATTTATTTAAAAGAAGAAAGAAAGGAAATTGAAAATGTATATTGGCGCAATGTGCAAAATACTTGTGATTCGGAGTTGAGGACGAGATCCTTGCATTTTTTATATGATGTGAAATATTTAAACCGGGCTACAAGTCGCGGTGGAGGTTATATAAGGATGAGATCCTTGTGGTGAAATATTTATGAGTTTAAATTCTCCCTTTGTGAAGTTTAATTTATACTATAATACTAATAGGGAGTTATGCCTGATAGGCTTATGTGATAATTCTTTTATGTGTTTTTGTGCTATAATTGTGCTGTAATTATTGAGTTTTAGCCTACGAGGTGAGTGCCCAGATGGCGTTAAATGTGACTCGTTAAGTCGGGTAAATAGTTATGAGGTCTTCATGCCTCACATTTTACTGTCAGTGTTGTGAAAATTTAAAATGAGATTTTGGTTAATATGAGGTTAATTGGTGATGTTGTAATCGATTATGAACAACTATTAAGACCAGAGATGTGGTGATGAGCATACATATGATGTGCTTCATGTCCTGATATTATTATGATAATACGGTGCTTGTAATAATGAGATTAGTATTATTGATATATACATTGTGGTACTTTATTGGGTTGTGGATGTGTTATTAGGAGTTGTTTTGGTGTTACTATGGCAGGTGGATAGGCCCCATTTACAGGGGAGACTCTGCCGAAATTTCTGTAAAATTTGGTAGTTAGTAAAATTTGGGGGATTAAGACGTGCGAAAGAAGAGATAGGTTATATTATGTGTTTGAGAGAGGACTCTACTTCTAATTCAAGGGTAAATGATCCTAAGTGGGGGGAGAATGTAACATCCCGGAAAACTTTTGAAGTACTTAACACTATAAAGAAAATTGATGTGTGCGTAGGCACGAGTTGCTATAGCCAGTTGAGACTAATACTGTGCGTTGTTGTGAAAATCATGCTTTTTGGAAATGTTTGGAGTGTAAAATTTTGGTCTTAAAGTTTACAAATATGGATAAAAGAAATAATCTCAATTGAGATGGTATTGTCGGGCTTATCTCAAATGCGGTAATGTGGGATCGATCGGGAGTATATGTGTAAAAGTAAAATCATTAATTTGGTAACCTTAGAATAATTCATAGCACGTTCGAGGACGAACGTTTGTTTAAGATGTGGAGAATGTAATGACCTGACTTGTCATTTTAAGAATTAATACCTCGTTCAGTGACTTAAGGTCTCGAGCAGTTTTACAATATGTATTATGACCCGCGGGTGTGGTCGAGTTGAATTACTAAATATTCGAAATTAAATTAAAAGAATAATCCTTATTTAGAAGCTTAAATGTAAAGAATGGACCGGAGAGTTGACTTTTGAGAAAACTACTCCATAATGGAATTTTGATGATGTCAATAGCTCCGTATGCGATTATGAACTTAGGAGCATGTCCGAAAAATTATTTGGAGGTCTGTAGTGGAATTAGGCTTGAAATGGCGAAAGATGAATTTTTGGGAAGTTTGACCGGGGGGTTGACTTTTTGATATCGGGGTCAGAATCCGATTCTGGAAATTGGAATAGCTTCGTTGTGCCATTTCTGACTTGTGTGCAAAATTTGAGGTCATTCGGACATGGTTTGGGAGGTTTCGACATCATTTGTGGAATTCAGAAATTTCTAAGTTTATTAGGCTTGAATCCGTGTGTAATTCATATTTTTGGTGTTGTTGAAGGTGATTTGAAGGTTCGACTAAGTTCGTATGATGTTTTGGGATGCTTTGGTATGCTTGGTTGAGGTCTTGAGGACCTCGGGTGTGTTTCGGATAATTTTGGGCTACTTTGGATGCTGATTTGCTGATATCTGGTGTTGTTCTTCGCGTTCGCGAGGAGCCTCTCGTGTTCGTGAAGAAGGATTTGACTTCTGGGATTTTGTTCTTCGCGTTCGCGAAGAGACTCTCGCGTTCGCGAAGAGACTCTCGCGTTCGCGAAGAAGGAAATCTCTATTGCAATAGTCTGATTTTGGAGGCTCATATCTCGCAATCTATAAGAAATTTGGAGATGATCCAAAAATAAAAGTTGTAGCCCTTTGTGTCTAGTTTTTCGAAAAATTAACCGTTTATCATTTAGAGTTGTGTACCAAAAGTTATAGTTGATAGACTATAGGCTATCTGGGAAGCATTTGGAAATCCATGTTGCATAGGGCTGACTTTGGAAGCTTATATCTCGCGATCTATAAGGAATGAGGAAATAAGCAACAAATGAAAGTTATAGCCCTTTGAGTGTAGTTTCTAGAAAGTTAAACCATTTGTCATTTGGAGTTTTGTACAAAAGGTTATGGCCATTATAGTAGAGGCTATCTGAGAAGAGTTTGAAAATGGTTGTTGGAGAATTCGTTCATCGCGAACGCGAGGGAAGGGTCGCGAACGCGAAGAACAAATCCCTAGGCAGCAGAATAAAGTCCAAATTCGTCTCATTCTTCCATTTTTGGACCAAGGAAGCTCGGGTGAGGCGATGTTTTGAGATTGTTTCAAGGAAAACATTGGGGTAAGAATTCCTAACTTGATTTTGGTTAAATTACATGAATCTAGTGTTGTTTTTATCACTAAATTAGTGAATTGGGTTGAAAATAGTAGAAATCCTCTAGACTTTAATTTAAGATTTGAAGGGAAATCCGTCATCAAAATTTGATAATTTTGGTATGGTTGAACTCGTATCGGAATAGGTGTTTGGATTTTGTAAACATTTTGTCGGGTTCCGAGGGGCGGGCCCCACGTTGACTTTTTAGAATAAAATTTTAAGTTGGTGTTTTATTATTCGGAATTATTTCCGATGAATTTTAATGAAGTGGTACAATTAATTTGGATAGATTTGAGCTGTCCGGAGGTCAATTCAGGTAAGAAGGCGATTTTGGAATATCGGCATAACTTCAATAAGGTAAGTATCTGGCCTAACCTCGAGTGGGGGAATTACCCCTTAGGCATTGAGTCTTATGTGAAAATTGTGTGATTTGAAAGCCGTGTACGCGAGGTGACGAGTACGTACTAAGGCCTATATGTGCAAATTTTATTGGTTTAAAGTTTTAGGCATTCTTATATATTAAATTAGATAATTGTTGGCATTAGTAAATCCTTGAATTATCACGCCTCATTCCTTATTTGTCAAGTTTGTATTTTATATAATAACTTGGTGTTATTGTCTTTTGGATTTTATGTGAATTACGTGTGTTTGTTGATTTGATATTTTTCTTGGAATTAAATTCATGATGGAATCCTTATCTGCAAATATTTATTAAATAAGTTTAAATTGAGGAGTTAATATAATTATCAAGAATTTGGATTGATGAAGGTTTTGCCCTATACTGAGTATTTTTCACCTCTGATGATTGTTTTGAGGTTTTATATATGTTTTGTGGAGCCTTGGGCTATTTGTTGAAGAATTCATTGATTCTGCTACATACTTAAAATTTGGTTTTGGTCAGTGGCAATTTGTGATATGAATTATTGTATTGTGTTGTGGTTTAAATACTCTTCTTGATGTTATTTATGGTTCCTACCTTGCTTGTTAATGATATACATGTGCTTGGTAAGGAAGAGTATAATACACGAAGGGTGATGCCGTGCCATTTGAACGATATTATCATGCGAGGGAGAGTGTAAAGCACGAAGGGTGATGCCGTACCATTTGAGAGTGTAAAGCGCAAAGGGTGATGTCATGCCATTTGAGAGTGTAAAGTACGAAGGGTGATGCCGTTCCATTTGAGAGTGTAAAGCACGAAGGGTGATGCCGTGCTATTTCATCTATATTATCAGGTGAGGATGAGAGTAAAAGCACGAAGGGTGATGCCGTCCAATTATTTTTATATTATCAAATATTCATGGCACGAAGGGTGTTTCCGTGCAGGTGAGGACGAGAGACATACATTATATTGAGATATCGTTTTGTTGTGTATACATTCATGCCTTTATCTTGAGATGTTATTGTGCACCTTTGTTTTCTATGTGACTTGTAGTCGTTGTTGCTTCCTGTGTACCTCCACTTTATTTCTTTTATTGTTATTGGCATTTCTCCCACCTAGTTGGTACCATTATATATATGCACGGTGAGAAAGATATAAATGCACGAAGGGTATTTCCGTGCCCATTGATTTGATCTACATGTATGTATTGGGTGAGAATGAGACACGTGCACGAAGGTATTGCCGTGCCATTTGATGTCATACGTTGAATATATTTTTCATGCCAGGAAAGTTAAATAAGGTGTCACAAGGTGACTTTTATTATAAAGAATTATATTTGAAGGATATTTACTTGAAAGAATTATATTTGAAGGATATTTACTTGGAAGAATTATATTAGAAGGATATTTATTTGAAAGAATTATATTAGAATGATATTTACTTGAAAGAAGTATATTTGAAAGATATTTACTTGAAAGAATTATATTGGAAGGATATTTACTTGAAAGAATTATATTATAAAGATATTTATTTGAAATAATTATATTCGAAAGATATTTATTTGAAAGAATTATAATGGAAGAATATTTACTTGAAGGAAGTATATTCGAAATATATTTATTGAAAATGATTATATTCTAGAGACTTTTATTGAAAAATTTATAGATACAAGATGTATATTGAAAGGACTTTAAATACATGGTCATTCAAGCAAATAAGGATACTTTTTCTTCATTTTTTCCTTGGCCTCCCAAGTAGCCTCTTCAACATGTTGGTTTCTCCACAACACTTTTACAGAGGCAATTTTTTTATTTCTCAATTTTGGGACTTGCCGGTTAATAATACAAACCGGAATCTCTTCGTAAGTCAATTTCTCATTTACCTCAATAGTCTAAACCGGAACAATGAGTGTCGAATCTCCAATTACTTTCTTCAACATAGACACATCAAATACCGGGTGTACTAATGACATCTCAAGCGGTAGCTCAAGCTTGTACGCCACCTCACCGATTCTCTGAATGACTTTGTACGGTCCGACATACCTCGGACCCAATTTCCCTTTCTTTCCAAATCGCATTACACCCTTCATGGGGGAAACTTTCAAGAATACTCAATCATCTTCTTTGAACTCCAAATCCCTACGACGAACATCCGAATAGGATTTCTGATGAATCTGAGCAGTCTTCAACTGCTCCTTAATGATTTTAACTTTTTTCCATAGCCTGATGTATAAGGTCTGGCCCTATCAAATCTGCTTTCCCAATTTCGAACCACCCAATGGGAGATCTACATCTCCTACCATATAAAGCCTTGAACGGTGCCATTTGAATGCTAGCATGATAGCTATTATTATATGCAAATTCTATGAGTGATAAAGGATCATCCCAGCTACCTTTGAAGTCTAGAACGCAAGCACGCCACATATCCTCAAGCGTACAGAATCTCCATCATAATTTATTTACATTTTTCTATCTAACTTGTATTCCAGACAGCTGTTGTATTGTTATTGTACCTTCTAGTAGATGCTGATGCATTTATGACACCGGATTTTGGGGTGTTCTAGAATTTGTTTATGGATTGTTCTACAATGATACGCTTTTACTTATTATTTTAATTAAAATGTGCGTAACTATGAATTATTTGAAATCGATTAGAGGTAATATACCTATTACTTTCCTAATATCTAAGTAATAGATATATTAGAGGTATAAAGTGAGTACCCGGGTGTGATAGCTATATTACAATCCCAACTAATCAAACTTGCCCTAGATTTTGCTACCCGTTAGATATCCACCTAGGTAGAAGTCACTACCCTAGTCTCTTTAAACATTTGAAAAACAACAACAAAAATATTGTCCTTAGTTTCAATTATTGCAATCTTTCGAGTAAAGTTAGAAGTAGAAATCTAACCCAAACTTGTAGAAGTGTAATTAGATTCAAAACTCGCATCTGTCTTAGATATGAACCTGATTTCAAACATTAACTCCCTATGGATTCCATCCCGACCTAGTTGGGTTAAAACCGCATCGACCACCCTCGCTACTCAATAGTAGTGTAGGCTTGGACCCGATCAAGTATACTGCTCGTCAGGCCACGATTGGCATTGTTTTAACATTATGTTGCGTCATTGGTTCATATACATGTTGTTAGGGATGGTTTTGGGATTGTATGGAAGGTGGATAGGCCCAATTACATAGGAGACGGTGGCGAATATTTTGAAAATTTAGGGAGTTAGTCAAAAATTGGGACTACTGGTGTGTGTTGTAGCAACTGAGTCACATTGGGCACTAATGGTGAATTTTGACCCTCATTCGGGGACGAATGATCTTAAGTGGGGGAGGATGTAAGACCCTGTAAACTTTTACCTAAAACCAGGGGTTTCGTGGTGCCGAAATGGACTTATGTGTTGACGATTGTAGAAATTCTTCGCGGAGAGCTTGCTCGCCGCGGTTCAGACTTTTTGGATTGAACAGTGTGTTGGGAGTTAAAGAAAATTTTTAGAAGTGTAGGGCATTTCTGCCATCCATTCTGGTGTCGCAGAACTGGTTTACGGACCGCATATCGACCGCAGACTGAAGCATAAACTTAAGCAAAATTTCAGACCATTATGCAGTCAATTATGCAGCCGCATAATTATTTTGCGGGCCGCATAACCCATCGCAGACCCAGCATAATTATGTACATGCTTGATGATGGATAGTTATGCTAGTCTCCCATATAATCCTAAGTGTGATCATTCTTGATGGATCCACCATGATATCTATTTATTTGACATGTATATTTGACATGTAGGCATGGAGATGTACTTTCCTCATGCTAGCTGATAAATATAATATTTTATCTATGTTGGGCTATGACTGCTATAAATGGAAAGCATGTCTAATTCTGAAATGTGAACAAGTTGAACATAATATCATTGAGCTACTTGTTTCTACTGTTTCCTTCATATTTTGAACTGTTAATGGTTATTTATATTTGTATTTGACTATTGTTTCAAGCTCGTCACTACTTTCAACTCAAGGTTAGTTTTGTTACTTATTGAGTACATGTGGTTGGTTGTACTCATACTACACTCTACATTTCATGTACAGATCTAGGTACTTTCGGACGAGGTGATCTCTAGAGTTCTGTTGCTACCGATATTTGGGAGACTACGAGGTAGCTTCTATACCTACCGCAGAGCTTGAAGTTCTCTTTCAATTTTCTATTATTACTGTTTTACTATTTATATTATTGTATTTAGAATTTGGCCTTGTATTTTGATACTCTGTAGTGCTCATGTACCCGTTGACACCAAATCTTTGGGATGGTTGTAGTAGTATTCTAGTTATTTGTCACAACTCAACCCCAACGATGCCACAACAACGCCGAAAATATCATAATTATCTAATGAAACCAATAAAAATATTGCTACAACCATCCCAAAATCTGGTGTGAACGAGTACCTGATCACTATTGAGTAACAAAAAAACAAACCAAATCCTTAGTACAACTGTCTGGACACTAGAACAGTAATAAAGAAAATAAGGAAAGAGAGTCAAGGTCTGTGGACGACATAGCACCTAACTCAAAGTCTGCAAACAATGATACCGACGAGGATCTAGCAATCACCACGTACAGATGTACCTGGATCTGCACACGAAATGCAGAGTGTAGTATGAGTACAACCTCCCCTATGTACTAAATAAATAATAAAACTAACCTTGGGCTGAAATTAGTGACGAGCTCAGAAGAAGATAGTTAGAAGATAATATTAAGAACGACTCAAATATAATGAGGACAGTAAAAATAAGTAATTCAATGAAATTATCATTATCAGCTCGTTCACATTACAAGAATTTAGACATGCTTTTATGTTTAACAATTAAAGACCAACACTGATAAGAATATTTCAGTTAACAACTAGCATGAGGAATGATACATCTCTATGCCTACATGTCAATTGTGCATGTCAAATGAATGATTTTAGGGTGGTATCCCCAGGTACTCTCACTCTCAACATTCTGAAGCTATCTATCCCAAATGCACACAAAATTACTCAACACTGTACGGGTGCCTGTCATCAACGCCCTCACCAAAGCACGTATATGTATATCATTGTGTCTGCGCTTACTACTGGTATGTCAGACTCCAGAGGGGTGGATCCCACCCAAGATCTAATATAAATCCAATATGGTCTGCTGCAGTGTGCAACCCGATCCAAACAGTAAATATAATAAAGCTAATATAGCCTGTTGCGGCGTGCATCTCGATCCAAATAACACCCTCAACACGACTCTAAGGCCCATCCCAGTCATCAACCTCTCAAGTCTCAAGGGCTCATAATCTCATGTCACTCAGCCCAACAACATCACATATGGAAAAACAATGATAACATGCGACGTGACAATGAATGATGAACATAGACTGAGATATGATATGCAAATAAATAATCATCACTGAGTGAATAATTACAATTAAGTCAGATAACCCAACACAACAAAAATAGCTTTATCAAGTCTCAATCAAATAAACACATAGCCTAAATATGACTTCTAACATGGATTATAGCTCAGTAAATCTATCAAGTAGAGAAAACAAGGCATGATAGCAACATAATCTAAAAGTTAACTTGGATCATGATTACCCCGGTGTACGCCTACACGCCCGTCACCTAGCATGTGCCTCACCCCAACACATTATGAATAACATGATTCCCATGAATAATTATCCTCAATTCCAAGTTTAGAAATGTTACTTACCATAAAACGCGCAACTCAATACTTCAACAATCCCTTGCCTTGTAAATCGGTCGCCGAGCGACTCGAATCTAGTCAAAGCAACTTAATACCATTAATAATATCCATAGGAAACAATCCCAAATTACAAAACTAAATTCTAGAATCAAATATTCAAAGTCAACCAAAATAGTCAACCCCGTTCCCAATTTTCAAAGACCTCTCTCCCCAAGTATTCTCTTAATGTACTCTTGTTCTTATATTTTGTAATGTTCATCCAATAAACTAGTAAGTTTTTAAGGGCTTTTCTTTATACTATCTATACTGGTTTTATACTGCACTTCATTTCGTCTTCACTGGTATCAGAGCCATGTTGGCAGTATACGTTATTTAGTATGAGCAGCTAAGTACATATACTGTCTAGGGCATGGCAAAATTACCTTCAATTAACGTATTTTAAAATTTTATCTATGCTTATATCTATTTCTTATACTGTTCTTAAAACTCATGTTCTAAAATTGCTTCTAAGTTATGTATGAGATTATTATTTTCTCTATAAGTATGAGGTAATCGATTAATATTCAGTTCAGACGTTGGCTAGCCTTAAAGAGAAAGGTCGTTGTTGCCGAGGTAGGCGTTTAGACCTTGTTAGGTGATCTTGTCGCTAAGATAACTTTAGAGAAAACATATGTAAACCCAAGAAGACTCTACTAAGAAGCCATTAGATCTTTGATGTTAAGGTACAATATATGTAAGATATCTGCATATTTACTATTTTACTATTACATATATTGAATAGTTATTTTAGCCTAATAAGCCCCTAGACTGTATTTTCTCAAAAAGAATTCAAACCAGCATGTTTTGAATGATGTTAATTTATCTTCTCAAGCAACCTAGATTGCTAAACTTGAAACTGATTTATAAAATTGGAATATTTCCAATGAACCTTTTAAAAAGATTTATGAATTAGAAAGTTTCAGTTTCATAAAGAAGCATAACATTAACACTTGTGAGTCCACTATTGCTATTAATAATTCTTTAGAAATTATTAAATTACTTTCTGAACAAGACTTGAATAGATATAAACATCAATTCAATTACTTGCATATAGGTCTTGTCCAAATTGCTGTCAAACCTCTCTTTAGAAAAGGTTTAGACGTACCCATCTGCGTCCTTCTGAGAGATTCTCGTCTTATGAATTTCGACGACTCTCTCTTAGGAGTCCTTCAAAAGTAACCTCGCTAATGGCCCGGTATACTTTAATTGCTAGCATAATTTCTCGGTTGATATCAATGACCCTAATGTTATGGATACCCTGACACTTAATGTCAAAACCAAGAATATGAATAGAAAAGCTAATACACGAGAGATAGCTATCATCCATCGAGTCTATTACAGACTTATGGACACTACTCTTGCACCAAAAGCTCTAGTTGAAAGTGTCAAAGGAGTCATCATGCTCATGGAAGCTAATACTGAGCATAGTACAGTTTTTGTACCTAGACTTCTCAACTGGAATGATATACTCTCTAGTGATAAATGGCACTTTGATGTCATAACTCAACCTTCCACTTCAAATCTTGAATGATCCCAAATTGAACAAGTCATTTAATTTCCTGATGGATCTATAGATCTCAAATTTCTAGGATCAAGTTCTAATCTATCAAGCAGAACCAGTTCATCTAGAAGAAAGTCTACAGTTCCTTCCGTACCTTCTTCTTCATCACCCCCGGAAGAATAAAACGAAACTTCTGCTTCAGCAGAAAGAGTTACCAATAACGACAAAGGGAAAGTATCAGGAGTAGATTTCTCCCATACGATCCCTAAAGTTTATTACCAAGATCATCCCGCTAGTCCAACCCCTAGTGAGATGAAACCACCTTCCCCAGATGTACCAATCTTTCTCAAAATGATAAAATCAGAAAATACTTTCACTCCAGATCTCGAGACCCTCGAACGTCTCTGGACTCATCCTGATAATTAAATCAAGAGAAAATGGTATGTTACCAAATATTCTCTTAAGCAAAGAGAAATATTTAGAGATTGTTGGATGTCAGACATGAGAAGAATTAAATGTAAAATTGACTTCTTCAAATGGTTTGAAATATCTAGAAAGATCGACGACCAAAAAGACTCTTTACAAGTCTTAATCAACAAATGGTACACGACTACTAACAAAGTCGTTGAATCTGTTACTCCTCCTCTTGAAGGGATAAAATTCCCAGTTTCCAATACGGTTATCTCTGCCTCTCCTTTCAAAACCAAAAGCGAGAGGCCTACAAGCATGGTTGTTTGTTCTGACGTTGATAGAATTATCGAACAAAAAAACTATACCAATCAACTTCTTCATGTTGTCTCCAGACAAATAGAATACTCCAAAGAAATATCTTTATTCAGTGGGAAACCTACTCTACTCTTTCATATCCTAGCACCAGTCAGAATATTGAATCAAATCCAAGGTTTAAAATGACTGAATTTTCCAAAGATAAATACCCAAAACTCAAAGATACTTTTGAAGTCTCTGGTAACATCCTTGATAAATTCAATAAACAATTGGCTAACCTCAATATTTCCAAAGAAGGAAAAATTTCCACTATCCAAAATAATGGAGCCCTTCTTCACAAACTTTCCAATGATCGCTATCATAATCAAAAGAATTATCATAAGCGTCCTTCATTTCCTGATATCCAGTATGAGGAAAATCATTTCCTTGCCTCTACTTCTCATGAAGCAAGAAGCATAATAGAATGGAATATAGATGCTCTAGCAGAACATCAAATATTTCATAAACTCCATGAAATGGGTGTTTGTATCACTGCTTATAAAATACGAGGCTCCTCTGACAAAGAAGGTGCCTCTATGATTGTGGCTGGATTTACTGGCATGTTAAACTATTGGTGGGATAATAATTTCACTGAAAATGTTAGACAATCCATATACTCCTCTATAGCCATTCAAACAGTGGTAAAAACTGAGAGTAATGCCATGGAAACTACCTCTCAGGTAACTAGAGAAGACGCTTGTGCTACACTTCTCTACCATATAGCAAAACACTTCATTGGAGAACCCAAACTCTTCCAAGATAGAAATTTACAAATCTTGAACAATTTATATTGCCCAACCCTAGATGACTTTATCTGGTATAAAAACCAATTCATCAGCAAAATTATGATTAGACCTGACTGTCATCTAGATTTTTGGAAAGAACGTTTTATCAGCGGACTTCCCCCCTTATTGGCAAGCAAGGTTAGGTAAAAATCCAAGATCATTGTGAGGGTAAAATTCCTTATCATCAAATGACCTATGGAGACCTTGTTAGCATCATCAATGTTGTAGGTCATGAACTCTGCACAGACATCAAACTCAAAAATCAGCTCAACAAAGAGCAGCACTTCTCTAGAAGAGAATTAGGAGGTTTCTGTCAAGACTTCGGATACACCCTTATTGCTGCCCCTTCTACTCACTCTTCTAAAATAGACAAAGCTTATAAATCTTCAAGAAAGATTCATCGTAGCAAAACCCAAAGAAATTTTGAAGATTCTCCTAGAAAGAAATCCAAATTTCGAAGACCTTCAAAATCTTCTAAAAAAGCCAAAGATGTCTGTTGGAACTGTGGAAAAATCGGTCACAGAGCCAATGAATGCAAATCTGACAAAAAGAAGAAGAAAATCAATCTCTTAAAAATTAGTGAGGATACCAAAAAGGAACTATTCTCTATCTTAGAAGAAGCCAATTTAGATTCTTCTCCCAATTATTCATCAGATGAATATAGCGATGAAGAAGACATCAACATCGCTTATAATTCTGATTCAAGCCAATTCGGTAATGAATTCCACTATTTTGAAGCCTACTTTAGGTGTGGAAACACACAGTCTCGATTAAAGTTCTATCTGATAGCTCTAAAGAAGCTCTTTATGATGTAATCCAACATATCAATGATGAAGATTCTAGAAGACGCTATCTTCTAGAACTCAAAAATCTCATCCTTAATCATCAAGATGATAGGCCCAAGTCAAAGTCAATCATTGAGCCATTCAGCATGAACCAAATCATGTCCCGTTTTGATAAACCTTTTGAACCATCAATCTCTGATCTAAGACAAGAAGTCTCAGAACTCAAAGGAGAAATCAGAGATATAAAATCCAGACTTGGAAAAGTCGAACTTGATGTTCTTATAGAACATGTCCTTAAACATGCCAGAACATACGAACATAAGTCTGAGGATGACGAACCAGAACCTCCCGAGCTTCCTAAAGAAGAGTATCGCTCAAAAAATGATAACTCTACCAACCTTCGTCTTACTCAAGATAAGAATTCATCTTCCCATGCTCTCGGCATTACTGTTATAACTAGTATCAAACCTCAGAGTTATCATATTCCTATCAAAATTGTTGTTAGCAAACATTTTGTTATTAACAAAATTGCTTTGCTTGACAGTGGTGCAGATCATAACTGTATCATGAAGGTATTGTTCCTACTCAGTATTTAGAAAAAAGTACTTCCAAATTATACTCCGCTACAGGAGAACAACTTCGTATTAATTACAAGCTTTCTAAAGCACATATATGTAACAATGGTATTTGTTTAACAAATAATTTTATTATTACTGAAGATATAAATAAGGATATTATTTTAGGAATACCTTTTATTACTCAAATAAAACCTTTCATTACTGGTTTAGATGGTATCTCCACACATATTTTAGGAAAATATTTACACTTACCTTTTATTAAAACTCTTTCACCAGATGAAAGTAATTTTATAAGATAAAACACTATTTTTCATATTAATAAACTTTCTCAACACATCACCATTTTAAAGGATGAAATAAAAGTTAAGAAAATCAAGCAGATTTTAAAAACCCCGGAGATGGTTACTTAGAAGATATGCTCCGCGCTTGTGTTATAGACTTTGGAGGTTCTTGGGATCATTTCTTGCCACTTACAGAGTTTGCTTATAATAATAGCTACCAGTCGAGCATTCAGATAGCTCCATATGAGGCATTATACGAAAGGCGATGCCGATCGCCAATTGGTTTGTTTTAACCGGGAGAGGCTCGGCTGTTGGTTAGCGATTTGGTACAAGATGCCTTGGATAAGGTCAAGATTATTCAAGAACGACTTCGCACAACTCAGTCTAGGAAAAAGAGTTATGCCGACCGTAAAGTTCGTGATATTGCATTCATGGTTGGAGAAAGAATATTGCTCCGGGTTTCACCTTGGAAAGGTGTAATGAGGTTCAGAAAGAAGGGAAAGTTGAGCCCTAGGTATATCGGACCCTTTGAAATTCTTGAAAGGGTGGGTGAAGTAGCCTACAAGCTTGCATTACCACCTAGTTTATCAGCGGTTCATCCGGTGTTCCATGTGTCTATGCTCCGAAAATATCATGGTGATCCATCCCATGTGTTAGATTTAAGCTCTGTCCAGTTGGAAAAGAATTTGACTTACGAGGAGGAGCCGGTGGCAATTCTAGCTTGGCAAGTTTGCCAGTTGAGATCAAAGAGTTACCCTTCAATTCGAGTGCAGTGGAGAGATCAGCCTTTTGAGGCAGCTACTTGGGAGTCCGAGTCCGATATACGGAGTAGATGTCCCCACCTTTTCACTAGCCCAGGTACTTTTCTATGTCCGTTCGAGGACGAACGATTGTTTTAGAGGTGGAGAATGTGATGACCCAAAATGTCATCTTATGTTTTAGAACTCGAATTTGTGCTCTTAAGTCTTAAAAACCTTATTTTCACTCACATCGATTTGTGTGCGCAGTCCGGGAGTAAATCCGGAAATCCTTTTTGTGGAAATTTATGAAGTAATAATTTTTGGGATTTAAAATTAATTTTTAGTTGACTTTGGTCAAATTTTTGAGTAAACAGACCCGGACCCATGTTCCCACATTCTCGGAAGGTCCGTAGTAAAATATGGGACTTTGGCGTATGCCCGGAATTGAATTCCGAGGTCCTTAGCTCGAGAAATGAATTTTTGATGAAAATTGTAAGACTGAAATTCTATGGATTTAAAGAAGTAGATTAATGTTTGATCTCATTGGTATCGGGGCCGTATTTTGATTCCGGAGCCGGTACAGGTTTAATATAATATATAAGTCATGTTTGTGAAATTTGGTAGAAATCGGAGTTGATTTGACGTGATTCGGACGTTCAGTTGAGAAGATAGTAGTTTTGAAATGTTCTTGACTAATTAATGAGATTTGGTGCTAAATCCATAGTTTTAGGTGTTAGTTTTGTGATTTGATCGCACGAGCAAGTTCGTATGATATTTTTAGACTTGCGTGCATATTTGGTTTGGAGCCCCGAGGGCTCGGGTGAGTTTCGGATAGGCCACGGGATGTTTTGAACTTGGAAAATTTTGCTGGTATAACTAAACCTGTTGCAGGCCTCTGATCTCGCAATTGTGATGCAAAATAAACGGGCCTAGCAATTGCGAGGTATCTATCGCAATTGCGAAGAAGGCCTGGGCCAGCATGTTCTCGCAATTGCGAGATTTTCTTCGCAATTGCAAAGGGAGTCTGGGAAGGGCAGGTTCTCAAATGCGAACATTTACTCGCATTTGTGAGGTTCAGTGGTCGAAAATGCGACTCTTTCCTCGCATTTGCGAAGGCAGCGGGATTGTGAAGGTGCAATTGTGATGCGAAATAAACAGGCCTGGCAATTGCGAGGTATCTATCACAATTGCGAAGGGAGTCTGGGAAGGGCAGGTTTGCAAATGTGAACATTTACTCGCATTTGTGAGGTTCAGTGGTCGCAAATGCGACTCTTTCCTCGCATTTGCGAAGGTAGCGGGATTGTGAAGGGCATCGCAATTGCTATTGTTCCTTCGCAATTGTGACACCTGCAGCTGCGTAAAACGGGCTTAGGCGGGATTTTTCATTCATTCTTCATATATTCAAAACCCTAAACCTTAAGAGGCGATTTTCCAAGGACCAAATCTTCCCCAAATCATAGGTAAGTGATTCATAACTCTTTTCTTTCATTCCTTTACATCTTATAACAAGATTTCAACCTAGAATCTAGAAATTTTATGGTGAAATTAGGATTTTTGGGTAGAACTTAGGAATTTCGAAATTTGGTGATTTAGACCTTGAATTGAGGTCGGATTCCAAAACCAATTGTATATCCAGACTCATCTCAGAATGGGTGTTCGGATTTCATAAGATTTTTCGAGATTTGAGACGTGGGTCCCACTGTCGAATATTTTAATGAATTTTGGATTTTATCCGGAAAATTAGTAAATTCATATGGAATTAATTCCTATGATTCATATTGAGTATATTGAATTGTTTGTTAATAGATTTGAAGCTTTCGGAGATAAATTTAAAAGGAAAAGTTGTGGTTGACTAATTGATTGGAATTTACAAAGTGAGGTAAGTGTCGTGGTTAACCTTGACTTGAGGGAATAGAATCCTTAAATTATTTGTTATGTGAAATGCATGTGAACGACGTATAGGCGAGGTGACGAGTGTCTATACATAAATTGTTGAAATATCATAAATTGTTTTAAATCATGAATTAATTATTATTATAATTATTTCTCTCCTATTCTTTGCCAAAACTTAATTCTTGAATTCCTGCATTAATTGTTACATACTGCTTGAATTATGTGTCTTAATTGTTATTTGACATTTAGCATATTAAATATTAAACTGCCTATTTTCTCCCTGATTTCTATAATAATTTGCTATTTGACATTGTCTGTTTCATGATTAAATCATAATTATTGTATGCTTGTTGTCTTATAATTTTATATTAATTGTTGCATTTGTTGGAAAAATTCCTTCTATAAGAATTGGTAAATGAATATATTGGAGGATCGGGTTGCATGCCGCAACAGACTTATTAAAAGTCCATATTGGAGGATCGGGTTGCATGCCGCAACAGACTTATTAAAAGTCCATATTGGAGGATCGAGTTGTACACTGCAACAGACTTATTAAAAAGTCCATATTGGAGGATCGAGTTGCACACCACAACAAACTTATTAAAAGTTCATATTGGAGGATCGGGTTGCACGCCGCAATAAACTTATTAAAAGTCCAAATTGGAGGATCGGGTTGCACGCCGCAACTGTTATGACCCAAAATCTCACCAGTCGTGATGGCGCCTATCTCAATACTAGGCAAGCCAAAATTCACAATAAACCACCATTTATTTTAAATTTGTAAACGAAATAATTAATTCAGCGGAAGAAATCTCAAAATTTCAAATATATCACTCCCAAAATCTTGTGTCACTGAGTACATGAGCATCTAATATGAATACAATGTCTGACTGATAAAAAGCCACTGTCTGAAAGTATAGAACAATACAATAACTGAAGGAAAGAGAGACAAGGTCAGTGGACGCCAAACAACTACCTTGATAGTCTCCAACTAATAGTACTCTGAAATCTAACAATCTCCGTGTCCAAAAGCACCTGGATCTGCACATGAGGTGCAGAGTGTAGTATCAGTACAACTAACTCAATAAGTAATAAGACTAACCTCTGGGCTGAAAGAAATGATGAGCTCCATAGGTACAGTCCAGTAAAAACAATGGAATAGAAATATAGGCATGCTTTCAAGTTCAACAGTAAACTCAGTACAAGTGGAATAGATCAATACTGCATGATATGAGGCATATGACATCTCAGTAGAAAGACCTCAAGTAAATACTGGTCACAAATTATCCGGTCACTTGGTACTATTTATGCCAATCCAGCCTAGGGGTAATCAGTCACCCATGACAATCCAGCCCTGGGATAATTTATCCCTAAATATAAATGATACTGACAAGATCCATGTCCACATAACTCATTACAAAACAAATAAGTAAGGCAAGTCCATGCCCGAGGAAATATATATATATATATATATATATATATATATATATATATATATATATATATATATATATATAAAGTCCATGCCCTGGGAAGTCCATCCCGAATATCGATGATCATCTACGCTCACTGGGGGTGTGTACAAACTCCGGAGGGCTCCTTCAGCCCAAGCATAATACAAAGCCAATATGGCCTACTGCAGGCGGGCAGTCCCGATCCGTATAATAACAAAGCCTATAAGGCCTGCTGTAGGCGGGCAACTCCGATCCATAAAATAGTAAAGTCAATAAGGCCTGCTGCAGGCGGGCAACCCCGATCCATTTAATAATAACATATATAAAGCCAAATGGTCTGCTGCGTTGCGCAGCTCAATCCCATAAATATCCTCACAATGGACAATTATTACTGAGTGTGAAATATATATTTTTGAACAATAAATTCAACAACAACACGACCCCATGGGTCCCAAAATATTGGCACGTAGCCTAAACATGATCTTTAATAAGAGTCTCAACTCAATTTCTCTAACACGTGGAGAATGTTCAGATAATAACATGATTCATTAATCTTACAACTGCACAAAATTTATTCAAGACACAATTTATATGGTGCACGTCCACATGCTCGTCACCTATCATGTATGTCATCTCCAAACAATTTATATCATACCAAATTCGGGGATTCATACCCTCAGAACTAAGTTTAGAAGTGTTACTTACCTCAACCCGTATAATTCTTTATTCCGCTATGCCCTTGCCATGAGAATTGGTCTCCGAAAGCCTCGTATCTAGGCACAATTAATTCGATTCAATCAATACCAATTATTGTAATTAATCCCATATGGAAATACTAATTTTTCCAATAAAATCCAAAATTAACTCAAAAATTGCCCGTAGGGCCCACGTCTCGGAACCAGACAAAAGTTACAAAATATGAACGTCCATCCAACCACGAGTCTAACCATATAAATTTCACCAAATTCCGACATCAACTCGACGCTCAAATCTTAAGTTAAAGTCTTTGAAGATTTCTACCATTTTCAACCCAATCTATACCCATTTGAACTCAACAATCTTTCCATAAACCTTATTGATATATATAAATGATACTATTACACCCAAGAATCATACTCTTAATCACCCATCTTTACCCTAACTCGAATTTGAAGACTAGGGGTTAGAACCTTACCTTTTGGGTGAAGATCTTGTGATATTTCCTTTTTGGATTTCAAAGCTTGAACAAGATCTTGATGAACAAAGCACTTGAGCTTCTTCCTCTCTCTAGAACACTCTCTCTTCTCTCTAAAAATGTCAGATATTTGCTCCAAAATGAGTCCCAAAGCCTATTTATCAAAATGGGGTCGGGTTATGAAAATAGAAAAATTAACCCTTCGAAAGCAGGTCTGCGGTCGCATAATGGACCGCAGAATGGGTATGCGGGTCGCAAAATGTACCGCAAAATTGATGCCCAGAAATGGGCTTCACTGGACAGGTTTACGACCATTTTACGGTCGCATAACTACTTCTGCGATCGCATAATGGTTCTGCGATAGCAGAATTGGTCGCAAAATCGCATGTTTCTAGACTTTGGTAATTTAGTCATAACTTCTTGTAGGAATGTCCAATTGACGAACGGTTTGAAGCGTTAGAAACTAGACTCGATGATCTTTCTTTTGATAGGTATATCATTATGTAACACCATATATATATATATATATATATATATATATATATATATATATATATATATATATATATATATATATATATATATTCTTGTTCAAAGGTGGGTCTTATGCGAACTCACTTTAAACTTTAGTCTTATGATATTTCCAACTTCTACATTCGTTGTCGAAACCTATCGAATCAAGTCCGATTGACCTCACATTTTGCACACGAGTCATAAATGACATACTGAAGCTATTCCAATTTCCAGAATCATATTCCGACCTCGCTATCAAAAAGTCAACCCCCTGGTCAAACTTCCCAAAAATTCAACTTTCGGCATTTCAAGCCTAATTCCACTACGGACCTCCAAATAATTTTACGGACACGCTCCTAAGTCCAAAATCACCATACAGAGCTATTGAAATCATAAAAATTCAAATCCGAGATCGTTTACACATAAGTCAATATCCGGTCAACTATTTCAACTTAAGCTTCCAACATGAAAGTTCATTCTTCCAAGTTAACTCCGAAATACCTTAAAACCAAAATCGATAATTTACACAAGTCATAATACCTCATAGGAAATTATTCAATACTTTAAATAGTTTAAAGGATCTTAAATTCTCAAAACGACCGGTCGGGTCGTTACAATCTCCCCCACTTAAACATACGTTCGTCCTCGAACGTGCCAGAAGTTGTTTTCAAGCCACCACATCACTATTCCATCTTACCACGCACGTACCCGGGGGGTGATATCATGTCACCCTATTCTATATAGGCCTGACCACACAACATAACTGAAAATCATTAATTTAGCGTTAGCCCAAAAACCATGGAGCCACAGAATTCTTTTCAATACCCGAATCTCACATTTACACACTGTATAAGTATGAACAAGTTGTATCCAGCCATAACCATAGTCCCAGATATAATCACTTTCTATGCCGACCTTCAATATTATCCGACCAATATACCAGAATCCAACCTGATAGTACCCATTCTAGGTCCAATGACCTTATATTATTAAACACAACTATCCTATTGACATTCCACACTAATACAACTCAATCCACAACTGCGCAACTTTGTACCCAAAAATGGAAAATATCTCAAAGTAGAGAACAATATTGTAAGTTCAACAAGCACCACCACGACTGTAATGCTATAATCTCATTATATATTGTACAACCGATACACACAAGTTTAATAACAGTAACCAGCTCTTTTAGAGCTCACATTAACATCACTCGCACGGACAATTCACGTGCTATCGTATCAATATCTGAACCCGCACGGACAACTCATGTGCCAAAAACATCAGTATATGGATCCGCACGGACAACTCACGTGCCAATAACATAATCCGCCAGGCATGGTCACAGGCCTCCAGTCCAAGCATATCATAGAGGAGCAATCAAATAAGTACACATGTATGTGATAAATGATATAAGATTCACATGCTCCTGGACTGGTATAAATAACACGCCATAGCATAAGCATGTGCATAGTCTGGTGTCACACTTCAAATTGGCAAGTTAACGCAAAAATAGTAACTACCCCATTTATTCAGGGGAATTAACCTCTTTGAAACCTCAAATGTAGCCCAAATAATTCTCAACAAAGGTACGAACACGAGACACGTTATAACTTTATGCTTAACAGTCAACTCTACGCATATCATAGCCTAAGAATTCGTTCGAGTATGAGTACTTTCTCTGATGCCCGCACATTGGCTTAAACCTCACATATATGCACACTTATAGCGGGTAGCTATCACAAATAATTCACGCAACTAGTGCCTCCACTGAGTAAAAATAAAATACTCACCTCAAACAGGCCGCAACCTGAAATAATATACTTCTGAGAACTCCCAGTCTCCAAATTCATCAAACACATGAATCACCGTAACTTATCCCAACTACATCACTAGAATGACTAACATGTCCTTCTTTCACGATCTTCCCATGAGGAATACTTTCATAATTCTTTCGTGCCACATAGAAATAATTTGAGTATTAGCAGTCTATAACCCAGGTGGGTACTGCAATATCGATGAACATCCGTAAGTCAAAACACAAAGCGCCTTCTGAAATGCGCACCCTTCTCAGGGATCCTCGGGCAGTTATAACATTCCTCTAAATATCTGAAACTAACCATTCTGTCCAAAATTCATGATCTTTCTTTCAAGAATGAACTGCCACCTTATGCGTGTGAATATAAATCCCGCACAACATACCACATCTACCATGTGAAAGGCACAAGAATCTCATTATCAACTCTGAGTCACCGACAAATTACATGCCCGGTTAGTTAGAAACCTTTCTCTCGCTTTCTTCCAAGAGGAAATCACAATATACAATATGTTTCCCACACCACTAGGAAATATCCGGTTCAAACCGTCAATAACACTTTGAAATCCATATGTACATAAGTAAGCTATTAGAATTAAATTTCTCTAACTCGACCAAACCACGTTGGTCACCAAAACCCAAAATTATTGCCACCAAAACATGTGTAGAGTTTCTCCACATCATAATTATCCTTATAAATACCACAACCGAAACACCCACTCTGAAAATACCTTATTTGATTCTAAGGCCATTTCGTTCATCTTCCTGATACCGAAATATAAAATCCCTAATGATATAAAAAAATGGCACAAGTCTTCATACCATCCAACTTAAATCTCATATTTTAGTCATAAACAAATCCGCCAAAAAATTCTCAATTGTTACATATTAATCTTGAATCCATTGGAACTTCCTCAGGAGTAATCCACTCTACTCAAATATCAATTGCACCGCCCAAACGAGCAGAAAGACACATGCCCCATTAGCACAACAACACCCAAAGAAGTACCCCAACCTTAACACCACCAATCAAATTCATACTTCGTGCGCACTACATCCTTCACAAATAACAACTCACTCATTCCATAATTTTTATAGATTTATAAGTGCAATATAACCCGTATCCAGGAATTTCCTTATTCGAGTCACCCTCGATCTCAACCTCTGTAAGTCATAACTAACCCACAAGTATGTCTCAGACCAAAACTAAATTTTAAACATATAACCATGAATTGAATTGTCAATAGCAGACTCCCTCACTTGGCTCAAAGCCATAGAACAAAACACTCGATAATTCATAATACCCATACTTTATTACTGTCATAATACTGCAGTCAGTTCAACAAAAATTCTTCTCAAGCTTATACAACACCCACCATAAAATACCTCAATCATGCGCTAAGTTAGCATTTATTCTCACGACAATCAAGTCAACTTTCTCAACCCGATTCAAATTCAAATCTCAACACATATGCCCCATTGATAGAAAACAAACTCTCTATTCACATCATAAGGAACACACCTACATAGATTACTGCGCAGGAGATAACCCACCTACTTAGTCTCAAATTGGCATCTTGTTATCCTCTTTTGCAGCCACAATTATTATGAAATCACCTAATCTTTCTGAGTCCAAAATCATTAACCATATAGGAGAATTTAATTTTCCCCAAAATTTCACAACGTGAAAGATCTTTCAAAATATTCACACTAGAGATTGTACGTCATATCAAAACGAAAATAAAGCACCCAATGGCCTTCCTTTACATTTCAAGGAAACACCTCTCGTTACATTCAAATCATCTTAACACATCCCGTAGTTACATCATACTCATCACAAAGCCATTCCACCGCTCATCGAGCCACAAATTCCACTCATAGGGATATTACCGGACATATGATTCCAAATATACAGGTTATAACTGAAGCTACCGAGCCTAAGCTGCAGTCTAAACCTGGCCTCAAGTCCTCCAGACTGGCCCATCACTAAAACATAGAATACACATCTTGAACCTCGTTCATAGAATCACAAGTCAGCGATGCACAACTTATACCGAGTGCTCATATGCGCATACAGAATGCATGGAAGGAATTCAAAGAGTTATGTTTCAAGACGAATCAATTCCGCACCATAGAATACAAGAAAGTGAAATTTCCTAAGGTTTCGGCAGCCTCTCGAAGATAAGTACAGACGTCTCTATACCGATATGCAAGACTCTACTAAACCTGCTCATGACTCGTGAGACCTATGTTACCTAGAGATCTGATACCAACTTGTCACGATCCAAAATCTCACCTGTCGTGATGGCGCCTATCTCAATACTAGGCAAGCCAAAAATCCCAATAAACCACCATTTCTTTTAAATTTGTAAACTAAATAATTAATTCAACAGAAGAAATCTCAAAATTTTAAATATATCACTCCCAAAATCCGGTGTCACTTAGTACCTGAGCATCTAATATGAATACAATGTATGACTGATGAAAAGCCACTGTCTGAAAGTATAGAACAGTACAATAACTGAAGGAAAGAGAGACAAGGTCAGCGGACGCCAAACAGCTACCTTGATAGTCTCCAACTAATAGTACTCTGAAATCTAACAATCTCCGTGTCCAAAAGCAGCTGGATCTGCACACGAGATGCAAAGTTTAGTATGAGTACAACTAACTCAATAAGTAACAAGACTAACCTCTGGACTGAAAGAAATGATGAGCTCCGCAGGTACAGTCAAGTAAAAGTAATGGTACAGAAATATAGGCATGTTTTCAAGTTCAACAGTAAACTCAGTACAAGTGAAATAAATCAATATTGCATGATATGAGGCATATGACATCTCAGTAGAAAGACCTCAAGTAAATACTGGTCACAAATTATCTGGTCACTTGGTACTGTTTATGGCCAATCCAACCAAGGGGTGTTCCAACCCGTATATATATGCACATCGACTGACAATCAGTCACCCAGTACCGTATAAGGCCAATCCAGCCCTAGGATAATTTATCCCTAAATATAAATGATACTGACAAAATCCATGTCCACATAACTCATTACAATACAAATAAGTAAGGCAAGTCCATGTCCTGGGAAAATCCATCCCATATATATATATAAAAGCAGAAATTAAGGCAAGTCCATGCCCTGGGAAGTCCATCCCGAATATCGATGATCATCTATGCTCACTGGGGGGTGTACAGACTCCGAAGGGGCTCCTTCAGCCCAAGCATAATACAAAGACAATATAGCCTACTGCAGGCGGGCAGTCCCGATCCGTATAATAACACAGCCTATAAGGCCTGCTGCAGGCGGGCAGCCCCGATCTATAAAATAGTAAAGCCAATAAGGCCTGCTACAAGCGGGCAACCCCGATCCATTTAATAATAACATATATAAAGCCAAATGTCCTGCTGCGTTGCGCAGCTCAATCCCATAAATATCCTCACAATGGACAATTATTATTGAGTGTGAAATATATATATTTTTAACAATTAATTCAACAACAACACGACCCCATGGGTCCCAAAATATTGGCACGTAGCCTAAACATGATCTTTAATAGGAGACTCAACTCAATTTCTCTAACACGTGGAGAATGTTCAGATAATAACATGATTCATTAATCTTACAACTGCACAAAATTTATTCAAGACACAATTTATATGGTGCACGTCCACATGCTCGTCACCTATCGTGTATGTCGCCTCCAAACAATTTATATCATACTAAATTCAGGGATTCATACCCTCATAACCAAGTTTAGAAGTGTTACTTACCTCAACTCGTGTAATTCTTTATTCCGCTATGCCCTTGCCATGAGAATTGGTCTCCGAAAGCCTCGTATCTAGGCACAATTAATTCGATTCAATCAATACCAATTATTGTAATTAATCCCATAAGGAAATACTAATTTTTCCAATAAAATCCAAAATTAACTCAAAAATCTCCTGTGGGGCCCACGTCTCGGAACCATACAGAAGTTATAAAATATGAACGCACATCCAACCACGAGTCCAACCATAAAAATTTTACCAAATTTTGACATCAACTCGACCCTCAAATCTTAAGTTTAAGTCTCTGAAGATTTCTACCATTTTCAACCCAATCTATACCCATTTGAACTCAACAATCTTTCCATAAACCTTATTGATATGTATAAATGATACTTTTACACCCAAGAATCATACTCTTAATCACCCATCTTTATCCAAACTCGAAATTGAAGACTAGGGGTTAGAACCTTACCTCTTGGGTGAAGATCTTGTGATATTTCCTTGTTGGATTTCAAATCTTGAACATGATCTTGATGAACAAAGCACTTGAGCTTCTTTCTCTCTCTAGAACACTCTCCCTTCTCTCTAAAAATGTCAGATTTTTGCTCCAAAATGAGTCCCAAAGCCTATTTATCAAAATGGAGTCAGGTTATAAAAATAGAAAAATTAACACTTCGAAAGCAGGTCTGCAGTCGCATAATGGATCGCAGAATGGGTATGCGGGTCGTAAAATCTATGCCCAGAAATGGGCTTCAATGGACAGGTTTACGACCATTTTAAGGTCGCATAACTACTTCTGCGATCGCATAATAGTTCTGCGATCGCAGAATTGGTCGCAGAATCGCATTTTTCCAGACTTTGGTAATTTAGTCATAACTTCTTGTAGGAATGTCCAAATAACGAACTGCTTGAAGCGTTAGAAACTAGACTTGAGGATATTTCATTTTATAGGTAGATCATCATGTAAATACATACATACATATATATATATATATATATATATATATATATATATATATATATATATATATATATATATATATATATATATATATATATATATATATATATATATATATTCTTGTTCAAAGTTGGGTATTATGCGAACTCACTTGAAACTTTAGTCTTATGAAATTTCCAACTTCTACATTCGATGCCGAAACCTATCAAAGCAAGTCCGATTGATCGCAAATTTTACACACGAGTCATAAATGACATAATGAAGGTATTCCAATTTCCAAAATTGTATTCCAACCTCGATATCAAAAAGTCAACCCCCCGGTCAAACTTCCCAAAAATTCAACTTTCGACATTTCAAGCCTAATTTCTCTACGGACCTCCAAATAATTTTTCGGACACGCTCCTAAGTCCAAAATCACCATACGGATCTATTGAAATCATAAAAATTCAAATCTGAGGTCGTTTACACATAAGTCAACATCCGGTCAATTATTTCAACTTAAGCTTCCAACATGAAAGTTCATTCTTCCGAGCTAACTCCGAAATACCTTAAAACCAAAACCTATAATTTACACAAGTCATAATACCTCATAGGAAGTTATTCAATACTTCAAATAGTTGAAAGGAGCATTTATTCTCAAAATGACCGGTCGGTTCGTTACAGCAACAGACTTATTAAAAGTCCATATTGGAGGATCGGGTTGCATGTCGCAGCAGACTTATTCAAAAGTCGACATATATATATATATATATATATATATATATATATATATATATATATATATATATATATTGGTGGATCGGCTTGCACGCTGCAACAGACTTAAATTAAATGAATATATTGTGAGAGCGGGTTGCACGGTGTAATAGAACCGAATATGAATATATTGTGAGAGCGAATTGCACGCTGCAACAGAATTAAATATGAATATATTGTGAGAGCGGGATGCACACTGTAACAGAATTAATAGAAATGATAATTGGTTACAACTGCTGAGTTAGCTTCAACTATTATAAATGAGTTACCTGATTTATTTCTATTATTGTTATTGTTACTAATATTGTGTCACGACCCAAAATCTAATTATGGTCGTGATGGCGCCTATCGTGTTACAAGGCAAGCCTATTTCCCAAAATATTACTACTAAATCGATTATAAGAAATTAATAAAATATTTCCAACATTTGAATTTTTCATAAACTAAATAAACTCTAAATATAATTATAGAAAAATACGGATACGAGCCCCAAACATCGGGGTGTCACTAAGTCATGAGCGTCTAAGATATATAAAATGTCCAAAAGAAGAAATGACAAAAGGAGTAACAAGTATCTGCGGACGCTAGCAGCTACCTTGCAATCTCCACAGATAGCCGGCCTGAACTCAATGATCGCCGCACTCTAACTCACCTGGATCTGCACATAAAGTGCAGGGTGTAGTATGAGTACAACCGACTCAGTAGTAACGAAAACAACTAAGGAACTGAGCAGTATTTACGAGCTAAGCAGAATAATCCAATTATTATTTCCATAATTAAGTACAAACAGGAGTAGACAGGTAATTTCATAAATCAGTAAGACTACAAGGAAAATTAACAAGTAAATGCAGCAATAGCAAAAGTAAATGCAACCTTACAACAATGTCACTCCATCACTTAGCACTCGCACTCAACACTCAACGCTCAACACTTTGCACTCACTAGGGGTGTGTACAGACTTCGGAGGGGCTCCCAAAGCCCAAGCGCTAAGCACAGACAACTCACGTGCCATCATGTCAATACCTGGATCCGCACAGTCAACTCACATTCTACGCGGATAACTCACGCGCTATGGTGTCAATACCTGGACCCGCACGGTCAACTCATGTGCAACGCGGACAACTCACGCGCTATGGTATTAATATCCTCACAACCAGGCCCTCGGCCTCATTCAATCATGTACCTCACTAGCCTCACCATCATCAACAAATAAGGGAACACAGCCCACATCAAGTATCACAACATATTAGAAAATAATAGAGACTGAGGTAAACATGTATAATAATTTCTATGACTGAGTACAAACAATGTGAGCATGAATAAAGCCTAAGCATGATCTCTAACATGAAGGCAGACAAGTTCAACAACAAGTAACTACGTAAACACAGATGATGGCCATGAGGCCTCACGGAACGGACCAAGTCTCAATCCCTCGAGGTGTACACCCATACGCCCAATACCTAGCATGGGTATCACCTCCAAACAGTCTCACGATATCAAATTCTCCGGGTTTATACCCTCAAAGCCAGAGTTAAAATTGTTACTTACCTTAACAGTGTAAAATCCTACTCCGGGATGCCCTTGTCTCTGGACTCCGTCTCCAAAAACTCCAAATATAATCATAATCATATTAATACCATCAACATAGGCTAACGAATCGAATTCCACAATAACAACTACAAAATATGCCAAAAATCCGAAACCGGCCAAAACCCGGCCCACATCTCAGAACCAGTCAACAATGGCAGAATCAAAACCCTCGTCCTCTCCTGAGTCTAACCATATAAAATTTATCAAAATCAGGCTCTGTTTGGTCCCTCAAATCCCTACCTAAATCTCTCTAAAACTCAAGCCCTAACTCCCTCAATTTCACTTTGAAATCATCAATCAAATCCCAAAAATGAAGATGGATTCATGAAATATAACTAAAATCGAGTAGAGAACACTTACCCCAATCCTTATGGTGAAAATCTTCCCCTAAAATTGCCCAAATCCGAGCTCCCCAATTCAAAATATAACCGAATGAACAAACCCTCGTTTTATATATTTTTCTGCCAGTTATTCTGCCTCGTTTCTCATGCCAAACGATCCCTAAACTTTATTTTTATGCCTCCAATGGATTTCTCGTGAAATTATAGTCAAGTTAGGTTTTTGAATCACTCAATTTGACCTTATAATGAAGGAGATATGTTGGTTTCAATATTTGCAAATAGTGCAGATTTTTAAATACGCCGTCAGTGGTAATTTCGTAACTAATCTGAAACATCTCACAATCTAATTCTTAGTAAAATGACCATAAGATTATCATACGATGTCCAAATTTGACGACTATTTTTTATACGGGTCCGTAATTACGATACGGATCTAATGCTTCAATCAAAAAAGAAATCGGAGCTTATTTGTTCAATATGATATCATTTGTGCTTGAAGAAACGGCGTCGAAACATAAGAAAAACGAGCGCAACACAACCCAAACCTATCTGAAACTCACCTGAGGCCCTCGGCCTCAACCAATAATTACAACAAGTCATATATCACTACCTGAACTTAGTCGAACCTTCGGGACACCCAAAACAACACCAAATCAACCTCGGATTCAAGCCTAAGAACTTCTAAACTTCCAACTTTCGCCAATTCAAGCCTAATTCTACCACGGACCTCCAAACTACATTACGGACACACTTCTAAGCCTAAAATCACCCAACGAAGCTAATCGAATCATAAAAATCTAAATCCGAATTTGTTTACTCATAAGTCAACTTCCGGTTGACTTTTCTAACTTAACTTTCTAACTAAGAGAGTAAGTGTTCATTTCACTCCAAAACTACTTCGAATCCAAACCTACCAACTCGATACAACTCAACACATCTGAACAATACATAAATAAGTATAGATGGGGGAAATGGGGCTATAACTCTCAGAACGAACGACCGGGTCATTACATCCTCCCCTACTTAAACATACGTTCGTCCTGTGCCCAGAGTTGTTCCAAAAGCCATCAAATCGCTGTGTAACTTTCCCGTGCACATACCCGGGGGTGATCCCATGCCACCCCTATCCAATGTAGGTCCGATAACACAACAATAAGTGAAATTTCTTCTTTTTTTAAAAAATTCCTTATAAGATTTGAATCCTGCAACCTACACACTGTATAAGTCTGAACAAGCTGTCTCCAGTCATAGCCATAACCCAAGATGAAATCACATGCTCCTCACGCCAGTAGAAAATACACATCTCTAACCGTGGTAGAAGCCATCAAGAACTCTCTTCGAACCCCAATGGCTCAAAACCAATCTGTCAGGATTGAATCCTTCTAACTCAACCAAGCTACGCAGGCCACCAAAAACCTAAGGACATTGCCACAAAACACCTATAGAACTCATTACCTCATACACACCCAAAGAACTAATCATACACATTGCCATGCCGATCCAACCTACTACCAAGATGTCCTATATACCCGAGTCCCTTCTGAATTACCTTCAAATTGATACTTCACCCCGCCATAATGCCACAATCCTCAACTCAGACTCACCACACGAGACCCAAGCATAAAACCACACCGCCCTAAGGCTCATAAGCCGTTGAATACTCTCTTAAATATCCCCAAAAGTACCACAAGCACGCGCTCACACAATCAATACCTCAGTGCTCAAGCTACAGTCAAAAATCGGCCTCATGTCCTCCAGACTGGCCCGACATCAACACACACAAATCACATCTCGCACCTCATCCAGGGAATCACAAGTCGTCGATGCACAACTGATACCGAGCGCCCATGTTCGCATACGAATGCATGGAAGAAATTCAAAGAGTTACACTTCAAGCTAAATCAATACCGCACGAAAAGAATTCAAGAATGTGAAGTTTTCCTAAAGGTTCTGTAGCCTCTCGAATATAAGTACAGACGTCTCCGTACCGATCCGCAAGACTCTACTAAACCCGCTCATGACTCGTGAGACCTATGTAACTTAGGCTCTAATACCAACTTGTCATGACCCAAAATATAACCATGGTTGTGATGGCGCCTATCGTGTTACAAGGCAAACCTATTTCCTAAAATATTACTACTAAATCGATTATAAGAATTTAATAATACATTTCCAACATTTGAATTTTTCATAAACTAAATCAACTCTAAATATAATTATAGAAAAATACGGAAACGAGCCCCAAACATCGGGGTGTCACTAAGTCATGAGCGTCTAAAACTATAAACTAAGATATATAAACTGTCCAAAAGAAGAAATGACAAAAGGAGTAACAAGGTTTTGCGGACGCTAGCAGCTACCTTGCAATCTCCACAGATAGCCGGCCTGAACTCAACGATCGCCGTGCTCTAACTCACTTGGATCTGCACATAAAGTGTAGGGTGTAGCATAAGTACAACCGACTCAGTAGTAACAGAAATAACTAAGGAACTGAGCAGTAGTGACGAGCTAAGCAGAATAATCCAATTATTATTTCCATAATTAAGTACAAACAGGAGTAGACAGGTAATTTCATAAATCAGTAAGACTACAAGGAAAATTAACAAGTAAATGCAGCCTAAGCAAAAGTAAATGCAACCTCACAACAATGTCACTCCATCACTCAACACTCGCACTCAACACTCTGCGCTCATAGGGGGGTGTACAGACTCCGGAGGGGCTCCCAAAGCCCAAGCGCTAAGCACGGACAACGCACGTGCCATCATATCAATACCTAGATTCGCACGGTCAACTCACGTGCTACGCAGACAACTCACGCGCTATGGTATCAATACCTAGACCCGCACGTTCAACTCACGTGCTACATGGACAACTCACGCGCTATGGTATTAATATCCTCACAACCAGGCCCTCGGCCTCACTCAATCATGTATCTCACTAGCCTCACCATCATCAACAAATAAGGGAACACAGCCCACATCAAGTATCACAGCATATTAGCAAATAATAGAGACTAAGGTAAACATGTACAATAATTTCTATGACTAAGTACAAACAATGTGAGCATGAATAAATCCTAAGCATGATCTCTAACATGAAGGCAGACAAGTTCAATAACAAGTAACTACGTAAACACGGATGATGGCCATGAGGCCTTACGGGACGGACCAAGTCTCAATCCCGTGAGGTATACACCTATACGCCCGTCACCTAGCATGGGTATCACCTTCAAACAGTCACATGATATCAAATTCTCCGGGTTTATACCCTCAAAGCCAGAGTTAAAACTATTACTTACCTTAACAGCGTAAAATCCTACTCCGGGATGCCTTCGTCTATGGACCCGGTCTCCAAAAACTCCAAATATAACCATAATCAGATTAATACCATCAACATAGGCTAACGAATCGAATTCCCCAATAAAGACTACAAAATATGCCAAAAATCCGAAATCGGCCAAAACCCGGGGTCCGGGCCCATGTCTCAGAACCAGTCAACAATGGCATAATCAAAACTCTCGTCCTCTCTCGAGTCTAACCATATAAAATTTATCAAAAACGGGCTCAGTTTGGTCCCTCAAATCCCTACCTAAAACTCTCCAAAACTCAAGTCCCAACTCCCTCAATTTCACTTTGAAATCATCAATCAAATCCCAAAAACAAAGATGGGTTCATGAAATATAACCAAAACCGAGTAGAGAACACTTACCCCAATCCTTATGGTGAAAATCTCCCCCCAAAATTGCCCAAATCCGAGCTCCCCAACTCAAAATATGACCGAATGAACAAACTCTCATTTTATATATTTTTTGCCAGTTATTCTGCCTCGTTTCTCATGCCAAACGATCCCGAAACTCGCTTTTATGCCTCCAATGGATTCCTTGTGAAATGCTAGTCAAGTTAGGCTTTTGAATTACTCAATTTGACCTTATAATGAAGGAGATATGTTGGTTTCAATATTTGCAAATAGTGGAGATATTTAAATTCGCCATCCGTGGCAATTTCGTAATTAAGCTGAAAAATTGACAACCTAATTCTTAGTAAAATGACCATAAGATCCTCATACGATATCCAAATTCGACGATTCGTTTTGCTACGAATCCCTAAATACGATACGTATCTAATGCTTCAATCAAAAAAGAAATCGGAGCTCATTTATTCAATATGATATCATTTATACTTGAAAAAACGGCGTCGAAACATAAGAAAAACGAGCGCAACACAACCCAAACCTATCCGAAACTCACCCGAGACCCTCGGGACCTCAACCAATAATTTTAACAAGTCATATATCACTACCTGAACTTAGTTGAACCTTCGGAACACCCAAAACAACACTAAAATACCAATCAACCTCGGATTCAAGCCTAAGAACTTCTAAACTTCCAACTTTCGCCAATTCAAGCCTAATTCTACCACGGACCTCCAAATTACATTCCGAACACACTCCTAAGTCTAAAATCACCCAACGAAGCTAATCGAATCATAAAAATCCAAATCCAAATTTGTTTAATCAATAGTCAACTTCCGGTTGACTTTTCTAACTTAGCTTTCTAACTAAGAGACTAAGTGTTCATTTCACTTCAAAATTACTCCGAACCCAAACCTACCAACTCGATACAACTCAAAATAGCTGAACAATACATAAATAAGTATAGATTGGGAAATGGGGCTTTAACTCTCAGAACGAACGACCGGGTTGTTACATATTGCGTACATGTTAATGTAAGTGAACCGCCTTTAGCCTCGTCACTACTTCGTCGAGGTTAGGCTCAGCATTTACCAGTACATGGGGTCGGTTGTACTGATACTACACTCTGCACTTCTTGTGCAAATTTCAGAGTTGGTCACAACGGCGTGCCATAGACTTGCTCGGATTTCAGCTACTCGGAGGAGACTTTAGGTATAACTGCATGGCGTCCACAGTTCTGAAGTCACCGTCTATTTTACTTTAGCTGTGTGTTTATTTCCATACAGCTTCATTTTATTCAGACCTTTATTTGTATTATTCTAGAAACTCGTGCACTTGTGACACCAATTCTGGGGTGGTATTTAGACACCGTTATTTTTATGGATTATTCACTATATTTCAAACTTAGTTTCCGCATTTGTTTCTTTGATTATTAATAATTTAAAAATTGATTAATATTATTCTAACGTTGATTTGCCTAGCAAGTGAAATGTTAGGCGCCATCACGGTCCGTAGGTGGGAATTTCGGATCGTGACATCTTTCCATGTTTCTTTAAATTCAGATCCATCATTTGGACTTGGTAGTACACCCAAAAATGCTCCAAAAGCAAACTCATGATTTCCACAAAGGTAAACATAGGTTTGTTTTGGGTATTTTTAGGGCAAAGAAATTAAAAAGTTTAAAACTTTATGAGTATCTGGACCTCTGTCGCAGTAATCGCCCAAGAAAATTATAAGGGCAGTGGAAAAATCAGACGGGTCAATGCAAGATTCAAGATTTGACCATAAATTTTGAAGCTTTGTTATGTAGCCATGGATATCACCTATGCAACAGACCATCGTAAGTTTTGTGGGAGGACTTTTGTCCTCCATTTTTATTTTTATTTTGTTAGTTTGTATAAATGGGGATAATTTGTTGGCTATGGAGTAAAGAATGGGAGGTTGGAGATGATTTATTTTGCAGTAGTGTCCGAGTGAAATGAAAAAAGAAGAAAAATGTTTGTGTTCTTTTTCCAGGTAATTTGGAATAATAATAAAAAAAAAAATAAAAAAAAAATGAAAGCACGTTTCCAGGCTCCGGCCATTGTTTTTATGTATAATTAATATAGACTAGTTTTAGTATACGCGCTTTGCGCCTATTCCCCATCTTAATGAGTAATATTGATTAAAAAGTTATATAAATATTATTCAAAATTATATTTAAATTATAAAATAGAAATGTAAGCTCCTAAGATGGATGATTATTGATCCTATATAACTAACTTAATAAACGATTTTTTTTTTCTCAAATTCACTTCAAACCGTCATAATTTATTAGTTCAATTTCACATGTTGCCATATTTCCTTTTTTAGTTTGAGCTAGAACATATATCCCTTAAAGATTTAAGAGTTTTCCTAAAGATATTTTTGGAAAGTTATTCTCAAATTCATTCGAAGAGACACAAATAGAGCTAATTAGCTATAATTTTATTACGATTCTTCACAAAATTTCAAATAACACAATAGATTAATTGTACATGAATTAATTATTTTGTATAAGTACAGTAAGAATTTTAAAATGCATATTTAATTGCTTTGCTCTCAACAATTTTACGTGCTTCATGTACTTTCCATGAATGTATTTTTATGTTTTCTCTTTGGTGATGATGTAATAAAATATAATCATCATGTTAAGCGTCTAAATATTACTTATATGGATTTATTTTCAATTAGCACAATTTATATAAGGTAAAATGATAATGGATTTTAAAGTCCTAAATATTAAGACTTTTACCTAGTTTAATATAGAAAGATCTAATAAATAAAATTTGAGTTGATTCTAAATTCCTAAATATTAGGAAAGTAATAGCTATATTACAATGTTGTTTAGACTATATGCTTAAACATGTATATGATCAATGAATAACAGATCTTATGCTCCTAAACTAGTATAAATGGTATGCTAAGGCGTAGACATGTGCAAAGTGTTCTATCATAGCACAAATCGGTAATTTCATCACAGAAATAGAAAATACCAAGTTCATTCAGGGAATTAGCCTCTATGTTACCTCAAACATGGCTCCGATAATTCACAATAAGGTTACAATTATGAGAAACATTGTAGTTTAAAGCTTAACATTCAATTTTAGGCAGATCATAACCTAGGCATTACCCTGAACATGGATAAATACTTGGTGCTCGCACATGGATTCAAACCCCACATATGCGCACCCATAGCATGTAGCTATCACAAATAATTTAGGCAACTAGTAACACAACCAAGTATAGGTAAGATATTTACCTCAAGCAAGCCAAAACAAATACCGAGCAAGCCAAAGAATACTCTAGAATCACCATCCCGCGCTAATCATTCTCTGAACGGTCCTAAACTTGCCAAAAGCAATTCAAAATATCAAATAATGCCTTATGAAACATGTTTGTATGATAAAACTCGAATTACAAAGTCAACCAAAAAGTCAAACCCGGGCTGGCACCTCGGAATCCTACAAAACTCACAAATTCTAACAACCCAATCAATTATGAGTTCAACCATACTAAGTTTACTCAAATCTGACTCTGAATTGATGTTCAAATTCCCAAATATTCACTTTGGGAAAGTCTAGATGAACCCCCCAATTTCTCTTTTGAAATCATCAATAAAATGCCAAAATCAATGATGGAATCATGGAATATAATCAAAACCGATTAAAAAAATGCTTACCCCAATTCATGTGGTGAAAATCCACTCCAAAATTGCCCAAATCTGAGCTCCCCAACTCAAAATGTGATAAATAACACAAAGTCTAAAAATACAGTACTTATAAGCACTGCCCAGGTGAACCCTTCGCGAACGCGGAACAATCCTCGCGTTCGCGATGAAAAAATTACAATGTGCCTTCACGGTACAAGCCTTATGAACGCGATGCACACAATTGTCGGACCTACGCGAACACGGGAAAAACATTGCGAACACGAAGAGGAAACCATCGATCTGCCCCGTTCAGCTTAAAACTACGCAAACACGTAGAAGCATATGTGAATGTGAAGAAGACCAGGCCCTAACTCTATGTGCGCGAACGCAGTCATCATGCCGCGATCGCGATTGAGACCCAACTCCAAGAATCATTTCGCGATCGGAGCCTCACCTTCCTGATCGTGAAGAACATCTGAGTAGAAACAATCAACAATGCAACATGGGACGAAATGATCCAAAACACGTTCGAAACTCACTTGAGCCTCTCGGGTTCCCCTCCGAACATACCAACAAGTCCCAAAATATAAAGCGGACCTAATCGAGGCTTCAAATTACTCATAACAACATCAAAACTATGAATCACACTTTAAATCAAGCTTGATGAACTTTTGAACTTTCAACTTCCAAAACTCCTGTCGAACCACTTCAAATCAACTCGGAATGACCTCAAATTTTGCACGCAAGTTACAAATGACATAACGTACCTATTCCAATTCCTAGAACAACAATCCAAGCAAGATAATATCGAAGTCAACTACCCGTCAAACTTATGAATTTCCAACCTTCAAATTGTCAATTTTTGCTTTTTATGGCTAAAACCGTCCAAAACATCCAAATGCAAATCCGAGCATATGCCCATCCAAAATCACCATCCAGACCTAATAAAACCATCAAAACTTCAATCCGGGGTCAAATACACGATCTTAAGGCTATGTGTAACAACTTTCTTCAAACATTTTCGGAATTCGAGCACGTGGGCCGAGCGGTGAGTTTTAGGATTTTTTGCAAATAGGCTTGGGAAATCATTTCGATAGTTAGGGTATGAAGTTTTATGCATATATTAATTATTTAATATAATATTTGACTAGTTTCGAGTAGTCTGGCGCCAAATTGTGGGTGGGGGCACAAATCATGGATCGGAAAGTAAGCCTTGAGATGAGGTAAGCCTCTTTTCTAACCTTGTCAGAGGGAATTAACCCCATAGGTAAATTATAACTAATATGTGCTCCTACTTGTGGGTGCTACGTATGTACGAGATGACGAGAGTCCGTACGTTACTACAAATTATGCTATTGTCCAGGTAGTCTTGGACCATATTCGAAATGTTTGCACTCCTACTTGTTGAGTTAATTGTTTAAGTCATATTGGAAGTTGATAAAAGAATTGTAAAAGGTTAAATTAATTTACTTAAAGTTGCGAATGGAACATATGACTATAAATGAGAATTTGTGTGTTATTTGAAATATCTTCTGTTTGTGGAGCGAGCCGAATGCCTTGGTAGCAGATAGATGAATCAATGGTTTGTGACGTTCGACCCTCGACTTTGCACAATTTAAATATTAAGTTGGATCGGGTCGTACGACCTCGGCATAATATGCGCATGAAAATCTTTGGAACTATTAATGATTTATATTGCTTAAAATGCCTTGAAATACGAGCTGTTAAATAATGAAACTAAAGTTGGGATTTAATATTTGCGAAAGAAGAATTTACTATTTCCTGATATTTGAGCTTTCAGTATTGTTCATGAAATCCATGCATAATATAAAATTTGATATATCACTGTTGGCCCATAGTAAGTGTCAAAGTCGACCCCTCGTCACTACTTCTTCGAGGTTAGACTGGATACTTACTGGGTACATGATGTTTATGTACTCACGTTATACTTATGCACTTGACTGTGCAGGATCTAAGGCAGGTACATCTGGTTACCAGTTCGGTGTGCATATTTGATCCCCGCTACGAGACTATATAATGAGCTGCCCTTCCGAGCCGTTCTGCAGCAGCAGGAGTCTTTCTTTTGTTTATTTATTCTGTCTATTCCATTTCAGGCAGTAGATTAGAATTCTTTTGTATATTCTACTAGAAGCCCATACACTTGTGACACCAAGTCTTGGTACACACTAGTAGACTTATGATTTTTGGGTTGTATTTCTACGGTTATGATTTCGTTTAGCTGCTTTCGTTTTGCTTACTTTAAATTTCGTTATTTGTTAAATCTTTTTAAATTTAAGGAAAGTTAGCTATTTGAAAAACTTATTAAATAAGGAAATCACTAGATTGTACATTGTCAGCTTGCCTAGCAACGGTGATAGGCGCCATCACGGCCTAAACCAGAATTGGGTCGTGACAGTATGATCTTGCGACATTCAATACTGCTCCGATTTCAGATCTACCTACCTGCAATTGTTCACTTCATAATCTATAATGCCGTTAGCATAACCTCATGACTGTTTGTGTGCATCTGTGCCTATGTGTGGAGGTCTATTTGAGCCTTTAATTGTTAACTATGTGCAGTCCTAATTTCTTTGATTGTGCGCCTAATTTTATCATTTTTAGCATCTTATGTGATGTCTAGAACTACCAAAGTAGCAAGTCCAAAGCCTCTTGGACCATAGTTATGGGACGAGTAAAGCACGCATAGGACACGGTTTAGAATTGAACTAGAACGCTTTAGGTAAACAACTTTAAGATAGTAATTGGGTAGCAGTAGATGATAGTCTGGGCCCGCTGAATAATATGGGCAACCCTTACCTTTAAGGGAGTTGCAAAGTATTATTTATGTTGCACAGGATGATTCTCTAGGCTATAAAACTTAGGACCTCCCTTCATTTTTTTTGTACGCTTGCTTGAACCTTGACCATATCTTATAATCTTGAAGGATTGTATAACTGTTTCATTAATAATAATCTGCTTTTCTTATGTGCAATTTGTTTGTCTTGTAAACTTTGACTCCCTATCTTTATTTAACTTATATGATCATATATGATAATTATAATTCAATAACCCCACATAGCGTAAAATTTAGTTGGGACCCACAGTGTGGATCTTGGAGAGTGCCTAACACCTTCTCTTCGAGGTAATTTGAGCCTTTACCCGATCTTTGGTAATACATACTAGTTAAAACATAGTTATTAACAAATAGGTTCCCTACACACCTTAAAATTATTAGGTGGCGAATCTTCTCTTTTTAATACTCATTTAAAAGAGTTGTCACATGTCGAAACCCGTTTTTGCAAGAAAACAGGGCGCGACAATAGAATTAGTGTTATTATATAAAACACAAATATTCTTTATAGATTGACAATATGGCACTAATCTTTCTTAACGAGAAACTAAATCATTATTTTTTCTTTCACTTTTTTCTTCATTATTTTTATTGTCTCTCATTCTTAACCACAAGGTCATTTAATTGATTAGCTCCCAATTTGGGATGAATAATTTATTGCAATTCTTCTTCTTTTTCTTTTCGAAAATTATACTACTAGGCACGCCTAGTAGCTATTTTATTAATAATAAAAGAAAAAAGAAACCATAACGGAGAAGTACAAGTAAGGGGCTAGCTGCAATAGTGTTGCCTCTATGCCTTGGCTATATAATCACCCCTTTGCGCCTCCATTGCCTTAAGATGGCAGCCTCATGTAGAGGATCATGGTGTAGCCGCCGGCAGAAGTCTCACGAGGCCATATAAGCTCATAGCCGCTTGGATACTGATTTAGTTTTTTATTTTTTTTATTTTCAGTCTATTATTTCATTAGTAGTAAATATCACATATGTCTCAATGTATATGATATACTTTTCTTTTTAGTTTGTTCCAATTCACTATTAAAATTAGGATTGTTTGTGATAGAAAAAACTGACCAAATGCGATTAGACTGTCCGCCTGTCTTAGGATGAAATGCAGTACTCAGATCGACCCGTGTACCAACTCACGCTGTATGACTCTCCATAAGTATGAAGTGAACTGCGTGCCTCGATCACAAATTGTTGAAATGGGCGCGCCATACAGGCAGATAATCTCCCAGATGTAAATCTGAGCCAACACTCAGAAGAATAGGAGATCATCACCAAAATAGTGTGTGCGAACTTAATCAATCAATCCACAATAACCCAAACTGCATCATACTTTCTCAAGGTCCATGGTATGCAAACGATAAAATCCATAGTGATGCACTCACACTTCCATACCGGTATCTCCAATCTATGAGTCAACCCACCCGATTTCTTTTGCTCGTACTTCATCTGTTGAAATTCAAACACCGAGAGACATGACTGCCAATATCTTTGTTCATCTTCTGCCACCAATAGTGGTGTTTCAAGTCATGGTATATCTTCGTGACCCTTAGGTGAATAGAATAACGCGATCTAGGAGCCTCTTCAAGGATCAACTCTCTCAACCCATCAATATTTGGAACACAAATTCGGCCTTGAAGCCGTATAACCCAGCTATCTCATGAGCCTTTAATTGATGATATGTGTAGGCAATTACCCTATCATCCTACATAAACAACATACAAAACCCAATATGCGATGCCTCACAATACATTGTGTAAGATCCCGAACTTGTAAGTAACACCAATACTAGGGTTATAGTCAATGCAGTCTTGACCTTCTAAAAGCTCACCTCACACTTGTCGGACTATCTAAAAAGAGCACCACCCTTATCACGACCCAAAATTCCAACCATGGGGCTGTGATGGCGCCTAACATCTACTTGCTATGGACCAAAATTAGATAAAGAATTAATAATTTAAACAATATAAAGGAAGAATATTAATAATTAATGACTGAAATACTCAAAAAATACAGAAGTAACACTATCTAGACTAATCCCAAAAATGCGGAGTCATATGCACGATTAGAATACTACAAATATGGTTAGATATGAAATACAACTGTCTGAAATAAGAAAAAAAATAAAACAAAATAGAAGAGGACTTTAGGGACTGTGATTGCCATGCAGCTCAACCTCAGGTCTCATGAATAAGTGTGTCACGACCCAATTTCTCCTATAGGTCGTGATGGAGCTCAACGTCGCTGCTAGGCAAGCCGACGGTGAACTAGTCATGTACTTGTTCCTTTTTAATAATTTTAAAGTAGTTGATTTGTTTTTTGTTATGTAAATGAACTGTGAGAAATTATAGTAAGGTGAAGCACAAGCTAATGAGAGTGTAATACAGTGAAATAAATACTCAAAACTATAAAGTGTCTACTAACATATTCTCAAAATCCGGTGTCACAAGTGTATGAGCAACTATTAGAATATACAAAATACCCATGCCATTGTCTGAAATAATATAGACAGAAAGTAAATACAAAAGAGAGGATGCGGGTGCTACAGAACGAACTTAGAGAGAAGCTCACCACTATGCCTCGGGGTAATGGGGGTGCGCGCCTGAATACAGCCCATGACCTCCTGGAAACCTGGTGTGGACATAAAATCCGTTGGGACCGGCTCTGCTGCAGGTACCTCGCTCTGCTCCTCAATAACAGGATCCTCTACTGGATCCACTAGTGGCACAACTGGTCAAGTCTAGGATGCCCTTGGCCTCTAGCACGAGCCGGAGCCCTCCATCAGCCTCTACCTCAAGCTCTAGCAACAGCGGGAGAAGCTCTTCCACGGTCGGGTACATCTACCACGTGCGTTCTAACCATCTGTGAGAGAATAAGAGAAAGATACTTAGCATAACATCAACTGCACGATAGGAGTTGAAGAAGGAGAAGTTTCCCAATACCCTATAGCCTCTCGAAGATAAGTACGGACATCTCCGCAGGATTCTATTAGGCCTGCTCATTACTTGTGAGACCTACGTGAACCTAATACTCTGATACCAAGTTGTCATGACCCAATTTCTCTTATAGGCCATGATGGCGCCCAATGTCGCCGCTAGGCAAGCCAACAGTGAACTAGTCATGTACTTGTTCCTTTTTAATAATTTACAAGTAGTTGATTTTATTTATTTATTAAATAAATGAACAGAGAGAAATTATAGTAAGGTGAAGCATAAGCTAATGAGAGAGTATATACAGTGAAATAAATACTCAAAACCATAAAGTGTCTACTAGCATATTACCAAAATCCGGTGTCACAAGTATATAAGCAACTAGTAAAATATACAAAACACCTATGCTACTGTCTGAAATAAGATAGACATAAAGTAAATATAAAAGAGAGACTGCGGGTGCTGCAGAACAAACTCAGAGAGCAGCTCGCCACTATGCCTCAGGGTAATGGGGGTGCACGCCTAAATGACTGCCCGATGCACGTGCCTCAGATACTATACGATAAGTGCATAAGTTTAGCTTGAGTACATAAACAACATGTACCCAGTAAGCATATAGTCTAAACATATAGCAAAATCTGTGTTTTTTGTGTCTACTTTACTTTGGTAGGAGTATTAGGTTTGAAGGGCCTCATTTTTTTCCTGTAAAAATTCTCTTGTTAGAAAATCAGGTAAAGAGTTATTTTCTCCTTTAATAAAATCTATTTTGAAATCAAAGTTAGATAGTAGAGCTTGTCATCTAGCAAATATTTGTTTTGAAACAAGGTTTTTGACATCCTTTTGAAGAATCTCTTTGGCAGATTTGCAATCTACTCTTACTAAAAATTTCTTGTTAATAAGATCGTCTTGAAACTTAGTAATACAAAGTACTATAGACAAAACTTCTTTCTTGACAGTAGAATAGTTTTTCTAGGCGGAATTCCAGATTCCAGTTGTAAAACGAACAAGTTGTTCAGGGGATCCTAAGGTTATCCTTTGTTTAAGAATTCCTCCGTATCCTATATCGGAAGCATCAGTTTCAACAATCATATAAGCTTCTGGGTTTGGGATCCCTAGGCATGGAAGGTTTTGTACTAAACCTTTTATTTGGATGGCTGAATATGTCTGCTCAGAGCTCCAAGAAACAAGATTCTTGCTAAGTCTTTTATAAAGAGGTACACAGACCTGTCTAATGTTTGGGATAAAATCAGCTACGTAGTTGAGACTTCCTAGAAATCTTTGAAGCTGAGTTTTATCAGTAATCTCATTAGGGAATTTTGAAGAGAATTCTATGGCTCTACAATTGGTTTGTAAGATCCTTGGTAAAGGTCATGTCCTAAGAATCTAATGGCAGTCTAAGTTTAATCTTCTTGGCACTAACCACTAGACCATTTCTTTTAACTACTTTAAGGAAAGTGTTGAGATGCTTAAAATGAGAATTTATATTTTCAGAGAAGATAAGAACATCATCTATATAAACAATAGACATATAACTATAGTCATTAAAGATGGATTTCATAACATTCTGAAACTCTTAAGGGGCATTCTTAAGCCCAAATGGCATAACGTTCCATTCATACTGACCGAAGGGAACATTGAAAGCAGTTTTGTATCTGTCTTTCTCGGCTACTTGAATTTGCCAGAAACCAGATTTCATATCAAACTTGCTATAAATATTAGCTTTGTAAGTTCTCTTTAAGAGATCTCTTTTGTTAGGAATGGGATATCTAATCCACTTAAGGACAACATTTAAAGGCTTATAGTTTATAACTAACCGTGGTGCTCCTCTTTCTTTCTCTGCACTATTATAAACATAAAAGGAAGAACAACTCCAAGGGGATTCAGAGGGGCGAATGATGTTACTCTTAAGGAAATTTCAAATCTCAGTTTTACAAGTTTCCATCATTTTTTGATTCATTTGAATAGGCCTTGCCTTGGTTGAGATAACCTGTTCATTGAATCCTTCAATGTATGGAAGTTCAATCAAATGCTTTTTTCTTTCCCAAAAAGCGTTAGGAAAATCAGAGCATATTTCTTTTTCAAAGAGGTTTTGAAGATTGGCTATTTTAGTAACCAACTCCGTGGTTTTTAAAATCCGCTCAATTTTCTTAACTTTTATTTCATCCTTTAAAAAGGTGATGTGTTGAGAAAGTTTATTAATACGAAAAATAGTGTTTTTTCTTATAAATTTACTTTCATCTGGTGAAAGAGTTTTAATAAAAGGAAAGTGTAAATCTTTTCCTAAAATATGTGTGGAGATATCGTCTAAATCAGTAATGAAAGATTTTATTTGAGTAATAAAAAGTATTCCTAAAATAATATCCTCATTTATATCTACAATAATAATAAAATTATTTGTTAAACAAATACCATTGTTACAGATATGGGCTTTAGAAAGCTTGTAATTAATACGAGGTTATTCTCCTGTAGCGGAGTATAATTTGAAAATACTTTTTTCTAAATACTGAGTAGGAACAATACCTTTCCTGATATAGTTACGATCTGGCTAGCCTTAAAGAGATAGGTCGTTGTTGCCGAGGTAGGCGTTTAGACCTTGTTAGGTGATCCCATCGCTAAGATGACTTTAGAGAAAATATATGTAAACCCAAGAAGACTCTACTAAGAAGCCATTAGATCTTTGATGTTAAGGTACAGTATCTGTTAGATATCTGCATATTAACTATTTTACTATTACATATATTGAATAGTTATTTTAGCCTAATAAGCCCCTAGACTGTATTTTCTCAAAATGAATTCAAACCAGCATGTTTTAAATAATGTTAATTTATCTTCTCAAGCAACCAAGATTGCTAAACTTGAAACTGATTTACAAAATTGGAATATTCCCAATGAACCTTTTAAAAAGATTTATGAATTAGGAAGTTTCAGTTTCATAAAGAAGCATAACATTAAAACTTGTGATTCCACTATCGCTATTAATAATTCTTTAGAAATTATTAAATTACTTTCTGAACAAGACTTGAATAGATATAAACATCAATTCAATTACTTGCATATAGGTCTTGTCCAAATTGCTGTCAAACCTCTCTTTAGAAAAGGTTTAGACGTACCCATTTGCGTCCTTTTAAGAGATGCTCGTCTTTTGAATTTCAACGACTCTCTCTTAGGAGTCGTTCAAAGTAACCTCGCTAATGGCCTGGTATACTTTAATTGCTACCCTAATTTCTCGGTTGATATCAATGACCCTAATGTCATGGATACCCTGACACTTAATGTCAAAACCAAGAATATGAATAGCAAAGCTAATACACGAGAGATAGCTATCACCCATCGAGACTATTACAGACTTATGGACACTACTCTTGCACCAAAAGCTCAAGGTGAATGTGTCAAAGGAGTCACCAAGCTCATGGAAGCTAATACTAAGCATAGTACAGTTTTTGTACCTAGACTTCACAAATGGAATATATACTCTCTAGTGATGAATGGAACTTTGATACCATAACTCAACCTTCCATTTCAAATCTTGAAAGATCCCAAATTGAACAAGTCATTCAATTTCCTGATGGATCTATAGATCTCAAATTTCTAGGATTAGGTTCTAATCTATCAAGCAGAACCTGTTCACCAAGAAGAAAGTCTACAGTTCCTTCCGTACCTTCTTCTTCAAAAACCCCGGAAGAAGAAAACAAAACTTCAGCTTCAGCAGAAAGAGTTACCAATAATGACAAAGGGAAAGTATCAGGAGTATATTTCTCCCATATGATCCCTAAAGTTTATTACCAAGATCATCCCACTATTCCAACCCCTACTGAGATGAAACCACCTTCCCCAGATGTACCAGTCTTTCTCAAAATGATAAAATCAGGAAATACTTTCACTCCAGATCTCGAGACCCTCGAACGTCTCTGGACTCATCCTAATAATCAAATCAAGAGAAAATGGTATGTTGCTAAATATTCTCTTAAGCAAAGAGAAACATTCAGAGATTATTGGATGTCAGACATGAGAAGAATTAAATGTGAAATTAACTTCTTCAAATGGTTTGAAATATCTGGCAAGATCGACGACCAAAAAGACTCTTTACAAGTGTTAATCAACAAATGGTACACGACTACTAACAAAGTCGTTGAATATGTCACTCCTCCTCTTAAAGGGATAAAATTCCCAGTTTCCAATACGGTTATCTCTGCCTTTCCTTTCAAAACCAAAAGCGAGAAGCCTACAAGCATGGTTGTTTGTTCTGACGTTGATAGAATTATTGAACAAAAAAACTATACCAATCAACTTCTTCATGTTGTCTCCAGACAAATAGAAGAATCCAAAGAAAAATCTTTATTCAGTGGGAAACCTACTCTTTCACATCTTAGCACCAGTCAGAATATTGAATCAAATCCAGGGTTTAAAATGACTGAATTTTCCAAAGATAAATACCCAAAACTCAAAGATACTTTTGAAGTCTCTGGTAACATCCTTGATAAAATCAATAAACTATTGGCTAGATTCAATATTTCCAAAGAAGGAAAAAATTTTGAATGGATCCCTTCTTCACAAACTTTCCAATGATCGCTATCATAATCAAAAGAATTATCATAAGCGTCCTTCATTTCCTGATATCCAGTATGAGAAAAATTATTTCCTTGCCTCTACTTCTCATGAAGGTAGAAACATAATGGAATGGAATATAGATGCTCTAGCAGAACATCAAATATTTCATAAACTCCATGAAATGGGTGTTCGCATCACTTCTTATAAAATACGAGGCTCCTCTGACTAAGAAGTCGCTTCTATGATTGTGGCTGAATTTACTGGCATGTTAAAACATTGGTGGGATAATTATTTCACTGAAGATGTTAGACAAGCCATATACTCCTCTACAGCCATTGAAACAGTGGTAAAAACTGAGAGTAATGCCATGGAAATTACCTCTCAGGTAACTAGAGAAGACGTTTCTACTACACTTCTTTACCATATAGCAAAACACTTCATTGGAGAACCCAAACTCTTCCAAGATAGAAGTTTACAAATCTTGAATAATTTATCTTGCCCAACCCTAGATGACTTTATCTGGTATAAAAATTAATTCATCAGCAAGGTCATGATTAGACCTGATTGTCATCTAGATTTTTGAAAAGAGTGCTTTATCAGCGGACTTCCCTCCTTATTCGCAAGCAAGGTTAGGTCAAAAATCCAAGATCGTTGTGAGGGTAAAATTCTTTATCATCAAATGACCTATGGAGACCTTGTTAGCATCATCAATGTTGTAGGTCTTGAACTCTACACAGACATCAAACTCAAAAATCAGCTCAAAAAAAAAGCAGCACTTCTCTAGAAGAGAATTAGAAGGTTTCTGTCAAGACTTCGGATACACCCCTATTGCTGCCCCTTCTACTCACTTTTCTAAAAAAGACAAAGCTTATAAATCCTCAAGAAAGATTCGTCGTAGCAAAACCTGAAGAAATTTTAAAGATTCTCCTAGAAAGAAATCCAAATTTCGAAGACTTTCAAAATCTTCTAAAAAAGCCGAAGATGTCTGTTGGAACTGTGGAAAAACCGGTCACAGAGCAAATGAATGCAAATCTGACAAAAAAAAGAAGAAAATCAATCTCCTAGAAATTAGTGAGGATGCCAAAAAGGAACTCTTCTCTATCTTAGAAGAAGCCAATCCAGATTCTTCTCCCAATTATTCATCAGATGAATATAGCGATGAAGAAGACATCTACGTCACTTATAATTCTAATTCAAGCCAATCCGGTAATGAATGCCACTGTTCTGAAGCCTACTGTACGTGTGGAAACATCCTAGTCTCGATCAAAGTTCTATCTGATAGCTCTAAAGAAGCTGTTTATGATGTAATCCAACATATCAATGATGAAGATCCTAGCAGACGCTATCTTCTAGAACTCAAAAATCTCATCATTAATCATCAAGATGATAGGCCCAAGTCAAAGTCAGTCATTGAGCCATTCAGCATGAAGCAAATCATGTCCCGTTTTGATAAACCTTCTGAACCATCAATCTCTGATCTAAGACAAGAAGTCTCAGAACTCAAAGGAGAAATCACAGATATAAAATCCAGACTTGGAAAAGTCGAACTTGATGTTCTTACAAAACATGTCCTTAAACAGGTAAGAACATACAAACATAAGTCTGAGGATGACGAACCAGAACCTCCCGAGCTTCCTAAAGAAGAGTATCACTCAGAAAATGATAACTCTACCAACCTTCATCTTACTCAAGATAAGACTTCATCTTCCCATGCTCCCGGCATTACTGTTATAAGTAGTATCAAACCTCAGAGTTATCATATTCCTATCAAAATTGTTATTAGCAAACACTTTGTTATTAACAAAATTGCTTTGCTTGACAGTGGTGCAGATCGTAACTATATCATGAAAGGTATTGTTCCTACTCAGTATTTAGAAAAAAGTCCTTCCAAATTATACTACGCTACAGGAGAACAACTTCGTATTAATTACAAGGTTTCTAAAGCCCATATCTGTAACAATGGTATTTGTTTAACAAATAATTTTATTATTACTGAAGATATAAATGAGGATATTATTTTAGGAATATCTTTTATTACTCAAATAAAATCTTTCTTTATTCGGGTTGGGACCATAACTCCACATATATTTTAGGAAAAGATTTACACTTTCCTTTTATTAAAACTCTTTTACCAGATGAAAGCAATTTTATAAGAAAAAATATTATTTTTTGTATTAATAAACTTTCTCAATACATTACCTTTTTAAAGGATGAAATAAAAGTTAAGAAAATCGAGCAGATTTTAAAAACCCCGGAGATGGTTACTAAAATAGCCAATCTTCAAAACCTCTTTGTAAAAGAAATATGCTATGATTTTCCTAACGCTTTTTGGAAAAGAAAAAAGCATTTGATTGAACTTCCATACATTGAAGGATTCAATGAACAGGTCATCTCAACCAAGGCAAGGCCTATTCAAATGAATCAAGAAATGATGGAAACTTGTAAAACTGAGATTTGAAATCTCCTTAAGAGTAATTTCATTCGCCCCTCTAAATCCCCTTAGAGTTGTTCTTCCTTTTATGTTAATAATAGTGCAGAGAAAGAAAGAGGAACACCACGGTTAGTTATAAACTATAAGCCTTTAAATGTTGTCCTTAAATGGATTAGATATCTCATTCCTAACAAAAGAGATCTCTTAAAGAGAACTTACAAAGCTAATATTTATAGCAAGTTCGATATGAAATCTGGTTTCTGGAAAATTCAAGTAGCCGAGAAAGACAGATACAAAACTGCTTTCAATGTTTCCTTCGGTCAGTATGAATGGAACGTTATGCCATTTGGGCTTAAGAATGCCCCTTAAGAGTTTTAGAATGTTATGAACTCCATCTTTAATGACTATCGTTATATGTCTATTGTTTATATAGATGATGTTCTTATCTTCTCTGAAAATATAGATTCTCATTTTAAGTATCTCAACACTTTCCTTAAAGTAGTTAAGAGAAATGGTCTAGTGGTTAGTGCCAAGAAGATTAAACTCTTTCAGACTGCCATTAGATTCTTAGGCCATGACCTTTACCAAAGATCTTACAAACTAATTGTAGAGCCATAAAATTCTCTTCAAAATTCCCTAATGAGATTACTGATAAAATTCAGCTTCAAAGATTTCTAGGAAGTCTCAACTACGTAGCTGATTTTATCCCAAGCATTAGACATGTCTGTGAACCTCTTTATAAAAGACTTAGGAAGAATCTTGTTCCCTGGAACTCTGAGCAGACGCATTCAGTCATCCAAATAAAAGGTTTAGTACAAAACCTTCCATGCCTAGGGATCCCAAACCCAAAAGCTTTTATGATTGTTGAAACTGATATTTCCGATACAGGATAGGGGGAATTCTTAAACAAAGGATAACCTTAGGATCCCCTGAACAACTTGTTCGTTTTAAATCTGGAATCTGGAATTCCGCCCAGAAAAACTATTCTACTGTCAAGAAAGAAGTTTTGTCTATAGTACTATGTATTACTAAGTTTCAAAACGATCTTATTAACAAGGAATTTTTAGTAAGAGTAGATTGCAAATCTGCCAAAGAGATTCTTCAAAAGGATGTCAAAAACCTTGTTTCAAAATAAATATTTGCTAGATGGCAAGCTCTACTATCTAGCTTTGATTTCAAAATAGATTTATTAAAGGAGAAAATAACTCTTTACCTGATTTTATAACAAGTAAATTTTTACAGGGAAAAAATGAGGCCCTTCAAACCTAATACTCCTACCTATGGAAAGGAGACACAAAAAACACATATGGCTAGACCATTTATTCTTCCTCCTTTTACTCCTACTAAACCGACAGCCCCTCAAAGGCTCCAACTTCCTTTCCAAAATAGGTATGCAGCACTAGATGACTATCTCTCATTAACAGCACCAGTACCAACCTCGTCAGCAAGACTGACTAATCTGCAATCAGCAAAACCTTTTGAAAGAGGAAATGACTGACTAATCTGCAATCAGCAAAACCTTTTGAAAGAGGAACCTCTTCAAGTCCTTCGATTCAAACAAAAGAAAGTTACGCCATGAAAGTCCAAGAAACTTTTGCTGAAGTAGTTAATCCCGCAATCAAGAAGTCACAAGAGGACACACCCAAAGAGGAAAGGTTTGAATATGTTACCCTTCAGGTATTACCTTTACTAGCACTGGATAAAGAATATGAAGGTCTCAGGATAGAAGACCTTATTAAGCCATGTTTTACTGATTTTAATTATGTGGATACCGAAAATCCATACAAAACAAGAAGGTTCTATGAAGCCATCCTAATAGATATTGATTCTATAGAAGTGGAACACACTTTGAATGAGAAAAATCCAGAATATATCAACTACTCTAGAGTCACTATAAAAAGATTCTATCGCCATTTGAGTGGTTTGCAGATCACTTACATACACCCATAGCACTAGCAATGGTGCACAGACCCCAAACTTGCAACTGGCATGATTATAAAGCTACCTGGTTCAACTTCCTGTATCTCAGGCCGGGACACACCTGGTTCGTCAAGTATTGTCTAGAAGTCACTAAGGCAATAATTCCAAGATGGTTCTACGAATGGTGGAACATTTTTGGAGGTAACAGAGAAATATTATCTCAGCAATTCCTCAACAGGTTTGACGAATTTCAGACCAAAGAAGCAATATCATCTCTTCTAGAGCACATTAAAATGTGCAAATACTTTATTTAGAAAATAATTTCTTTTATTATTAGTTGGAATTTTTCTAAGGCAGAATTTGAAAGAATCAAATATTTGTCTAAAAAAATTAAGATCAAAGGCTGGACACCCAAACAGCAAACTTCCAAGATAGCGAAGAACGTTCAACAAACCTTTACCAAAGCTTCATCTTCCAAAGCAGAGCTCAAAGAAAAAATTAAGAAAGCACTACAAAACATAGACAGCTATGAAGAACATAAGATTATGCAATTAATCGAAGACACTGCTTCATCCGGAGAAAGCAGCAATGAAGACATGTGTAATCCAAAAGGATTAGCCCTGGCCTACATAGACCCCAACTGCGAATAAAGGAGCCATTATCGGGTCAAGATCAGAAAGGAATCTTATCCTTTACCTTTACTTTTTAAAAGTAATTACTTTATTTTTTCAAAAGTAACCGCCCCACTTTAGCTTTTGTCAACCACTTGACTTTGTCTGACAAAGCTAAATACTATACTTGTATGCCTAATATTAAAAGGCATCTCCTCTTAGTCTATTTAAGACTCCCCATTCCCATTGTAAGAGGCACACCGAATATTATCCCAATTTTCAAAAACCTCTCTCCCCTAGTATTCTCTCAATGTTCTCTTGTTAGTTTATTACCAAGATCATCCCGCTAGTCCAACCCCTAGTGAGATGAAACCACCTTCCCCAGATGTACCAGTCTTTCTCAAAATGATAAAATCAGGAAATATTTTCACTCCAGATCTCGAGACCCTCGAACGTCTCTGGACTCATCCTGCTAATCAAATCAAGAGAAAATGGTATGTTGCCAAATATTCTCTTAAGCAAAGAGAAACATTCAGAGATTATTGGATGTTAGACATGAGAAGAATTAAATGTGAAATTGACTTCTTCAAATGGTTTGAAATATCTGGCAAGATCGACAACCAAAAAGACTCTTTACAAGTCTTAATCAACAAATGGTACACGACTACTAACAAAGTCGTTGAATTTGTCACTCCTCCTCTTGAAGGGAAAAAATTCCCAGTTTCCAATACGGTTATCTCTGCCTCTCCTTTCAAAACCAAAAGGGAGAAGCCTACAAGCATGGTTGTTTATTCTGACGTTGATAGAATTATTGAACAAAACAACTATACCAATCAACTTCTTCATATTGTCTCCAGACAAATAGAAGACTCCAAAGAAAAATCTTTATTCAGTGGGAAACCTACTCTTTCACATCTTAGCACCAGTCAGAATATTGAATCAAATCCAAGGTAGCATCTGTATTTCATTCTATTATGCTTCTTCCTTCATGAGAAGTAGAGGGAAGGAAATGATTTTCCTCATACTGGATATCAGGAAATGATGGACGCTTATGATAATTCTTTTGATTATGATAGCGATCATTGAAAAGTTTGTGAAGAAGGGCTCCATTCTTTTGGATAATGGAAATTTTTCCTTCTTTGGAAGGTTGAAAATTCAAGAAACGTAATGGGTAATTGAAATAAAATGGTTTAGAATCACTTACCAACAATTTGGAGAAGAAATGGCTCTTGCAAAATCACCTCTCACCATTTTATTTTTGAGAAAAATGAATTTTGGCTAAAATCCCATTTTTGGATGCTGTTAAGGGCTGGGCGACAGTGTTCATCGCTTTCACGTGAGCACTATCGCGTTCGCGAAGAGTATAGGCTGCCAAGCATTCGTGTTCGCGAGGCAGTGCTCGCATTCGCATAGGCTACCCTTCCCTGGTCTTCGCATTCGCGAGATATTGCTCGTGTTCGCAATGAAGAAAAGACTAACTCCCCCTCCCCAATGCCTAACACTACGCGTTCGCGATGGGCTTGTCGCATTCGTGAAGGGTAACGCCCCCATCGCTTTGTGTTCACGACCAAGCCTTTGCGTTCGCGAAAAAGAAAATTTCAGCTGCCCAGTTTATTGTTCGCGTGAGTACCTTCGCGAACGCGAAGAAGGACATGCCAGAACACATACTCTGGAGAAAAACCAGATTTTCAAAGTCCAAAACATCTCGTGGCCTATCCGAAACTCACCCGAACCCTCGGGGCTCTAAACCAAACATGCACACAAGTCTAAAAATATCATACAAACTTGTTCGCGCGATCAAATTGCCAAAATAACACCTAGAACTATGAATTTAGCACCAAATCAAATGAGACTCTCAAGAACGCTTTAAAATTATTATTTTCTTAACTGGACGTTCGAATCACGTCAAATCAACTCCGTTTCTCACCAAATTTCACAGATAGTTCTTAAATATCATAATGAACATGTACCGGGCTCCGGAACCAAAATATAGACCCCGGTACTAACGATGCCAAACATCAATCAATTCTTAAAAATAATTAATTTTCAGACTTCTAATTTTCATCAAAAATTCATAACTTGAGCTAGGGACCCCCGAATTCGATTCCGGGCATACGCCCAGGTCCCATATTTTGATACGGACCCACCGGGACATTTAAAACACGGATCAGGGCCTGTTTATCAAAATTGTTGACCGAAGTCAACTAAAATCATCTTTTAAGGTAAATATTCTTATTTTCATCAATTTTCAACATAAAGGCTTTCCGGAAACCTGCCGGATTGCGCACGCAAATCGAGAAGGGTAAAAATAAGATTTTTAAGGCTTAAGAGCGCAGATTCAAGTTCTAAAACATAATATGATCTTTTGGGTCATCACATTCTCCTCCTCTAAAACAATCGTTCGTCCTCGAACAGAAATAAAAAAGTACTTGGGCTGGTGAAAAGGTGGGGATATCTACTCCGCATATCGGACTCCCAAGTAGCTGCCTCTATAGGCTGACCTCTCCACTGCACTTGAACTGAAGGGTAACTCTTTGACCTCAACTGAAGAACCTGTCGGACTAGAATGGCCGTCGGCTCCTCCTCGTAAGTAAAATCCATGTCCAACTGGACAGAGCTGAAATCTAACACGTGGGACGGGTCACTATGATATTTTCGGAGCATAGATACATGGAATACCGGATGAATTGAGGATAACCCTGGAGTCAACGCAAGTCTATAAGCTACCTCCCCCACTCTCTTGAGGATCTCAAATGGCCCGATATACTTAGGGCTAAACTTACCCTTCTTCCCAAATCTCATAACACCCTTCATGGGTGATACCCGAAGCAATATTCTTTCTCTAACCATGAATGCAATGTCACGAACTTTACGGTCGGCATAACTCTTTTGCTTGGACTGAGCTGTACCAAGTCGATCTTGTATAATCTTGATCTTGTCCAAGGCCTCCTGAACTAAATCTGTACCCAATAACCGAGCCTCCCCCGGCCCAAACCACCCAACTGGCGACCTACACCGTCTACCATATAATGCCTCATACGTGTTCCCTTCTCACTCTATGTAGTGTTCGTTCGATTTCTGGATCAAGAGGAATGAGGTTGTTTGCACTTCTACTCCTCTGCATTCGAGAGAAGACCCTGCGTTGACACAAACCAGGCAAACTGAAAATTAAAACTTGAAAACAAATATCTAATAAAAGCTTAACTTAGTCACGTAGCTAATTTCTAAGTCCCCGGCAACGGCGCCAAAAACTTGTTACGGCCAAACACACTCACGCAAGTATACGTGGTCGTCAAGTAATAAAGTAGTGAATAAAGTATCGTTCCCACGAAGACTTATGATTAACTTTGACTAATTCAAACTCGAATAGCTTATTGATTCAAGATATTTCTAACAAAATATATAATTTTCTAACTTACTACCTACGGACGATCAAATAATGAATCGCTAAGAATTCAACACAACACTTAAATAGTTTTGTTCAACAATCAATAGGATATAATATTCCAGGGTCACGGGTCATCTAACATTCATGTTGCATCCGTATTTTAAAATAGCTAATTGATTTATCTGAATTGTTGATTCACAGGGTTAATTTCACTCATAAGAATCTGTCGAGTTCTTACTCGCATGCTCAAGTTAACTTAATACCTATATGTCTATGGAATTAAGTTTAACAAGAACTCATTTACAATTCCTGTATTTTAACCGAGTAAGGCAATTAGGTATATGTCTATCCTAATCGCGAATCCTTTCCCCGATGCCCGGGTTTTGAAAACTTACTCTATTTACTTCTATATGCAATCTAGGGTTCCCACTTTTGAGTTCAACTCTAGATTCGTAGATAGTATTTCACTGTTAATTACTCAGCAAAATAATTAGAAACAGAATTAAATAAACAACCCAATATGATAAACCCAACGTCGTCAAATTAAACTTCAAACATCAACATTCATGTATACCCATGACCCTAGAATAATAGGGTTCTTAGCCACTCATATTCAGGCAATCATCCCAAATTTCATAAGATTGCATAAAAATCAATAAAAGAAAGAAAGGATAAAACTCCAGACGAATTCCGTGGTCTTTGAACTTGGTTATAGCCTTTTTTCTTCTCTTTCCCCGTCTCTCCTCTACAAGAGGCGTTTTAAAGCTTATATATTGCGTCCAAAAGTTGTAATCTAGAGTTCTCCTAACTCTAGTCCAAATCGGCTTCAGGGGTTGATGCTAAGGCGGATGCGACGCATCCACCTCGTCCTCCATTTCTTAACTTTGCATGTGAGGGTAGACGCGACGCATCCAGCCTTCTCTTCTACTTCCCAGTTTCGCACGCGATGGCGAACGCTATGGCCCAACTTCACTGCTAAGGTTGCACGCAGGATGATGTTTTCCTAGGTTGGATGCGACGCATCCAACCCTTCTTCCTCTGGCTAAACCACCTTTTCTTCATATTTTGCACTCCGAACACCTTAAATCGTCACACATAACTTAATTAGTCATCAAACCAATAATTACACCATGTTGGGAGTTTTAAAGATTAAATAACATCAAGAAGTGGTTAAAACATGGGTAAAGTAACATCAACACATATCGAAATATGCCAAACATCACTACCCCACACTTAAACCTTTGTTCGTCCTCGAACAAACCATCACTATAGTAAACAAAATAAAATTAAGCTCTTATCATTCAAAGCACACTACATCTATGACCATGGTTATTTGCTACAATTAGGCTCTAGACTATGCATCAACACACTTCCCTTTTCTTATGCCCTTCTTTAAACATATTCGAACAAAGACAACATGCTCACAACAATCCTAACCTCAAAAACCGACTCAATGTCACAATGCACTCATGGCTTGAACAACCAACATCATAGAGAAGTCTAATAACGTTACCTATCCCTCGTGAAACCATGTGCCCTCACAACAAAAGCAGAGAGAGTAAAATCAATCCACACATTCGAATCTCATGCTCACAAAGAAAATTGCTCACTCTCACAAAAGAAGTCACATGCATGTAATTGGTACCATAGGCTTGCCCTTAATGTAAATCTCTACTAATGTAAGCTCGCTCGATCTAAAATCAATTAGGACTTTTTCATGGTTGTAATGTGGGCTAAGGGACGGGTAGGATATATTTAAGGAATAGTGACTCACCCTCCTAAGCACTTTAACACATCATCAAATAACTTAAGCGCGAATTCTTCAACACCCTTTCAATTTCACCAATAATATCACTCCAAACAATATTTCCTCTTTCTTTAAGCACTACTTTAATTCATACCCACTAGCAAGAACAAGACAACAATTTATTCATTTATATTTTTCTTTCTTTTTTTTCCAGATTTTTCTCTTCTTTTTTTTTTTCTTTCACTTTCCGCTAGTGGTGTATTATTTTACAAAATAAGTGCACCCTTCTTTTTTTCATTGGTTCCACTCAAAAGTCACCCCACACTTAGTCCCTTCTTACTTCTTTTAGCGCTCATCTAACAATTAAAGTGCTTTAAGAGGTAAAAGGATCAAAACAATATCAATTAAGAATAAAAAGGGTATAGGCTTGTAATGTGGGTACCAAATAAAAGGTCTACAGGCTCAAAAGGGTTAACTAGGGATAGATTTTATTTGTGATAAGCAATAAGCTCAAAAAGATCAAAGAAAGCCTAAAATCATTTTTCAAACCGAGCATCACCTAAAATTTCGCTTCAACTCACATACCGGGCAAGTTCTAGACACAAGTACACTACATGGACTACACAAAAACCTTACCACACATGGCACATGACTCATTAAGGACGGTCACATTCCGACTCTCAAACAATGCAAGTATTCACGGAGCAACGAGATATTAAGCATTAAGCGCAAAGTGAACACAAGTCAAGAAAATGAGAAATAGGCGCCACAAAACATGCTATCCATTTTAACAAGGCATCATCAATAATTTCAGAGTGAGAAGGGAAAATATTACATATGTAAAAGCCTAAATATGCCATTATCAACCAAGTCAAGGTCACCTAGGTTCATCATTCTTCCTCCTTTTATTCCCTACATTCCTACTCTACTCTAAAAAGAAAACAAAATTATCCGGTTCAAACTACATCCCATGGAAAAGAACCGAGGCACAAAGAAAAACCACAGGGGATTATTACTATCTACAAAGATACTATATATATATATATATATATTTTATTTTTTATTTATTTTTATTTTTTTTTTTAATAATGATAAACTGATAGTTACTCCATATAGATGAATTTACTGCTATTTTATGCCATTAATCCAGTGAATATTTTAGTACATTCATTCATACATCAAAACATGAATCACCCCCCCACCCCACACTTAGGACTGTGCGTTGTCCCCAACACACACAAACAAGGTAAAGTAGGGTGAGAAGAACTCCCTCAAGTCAAGGTGGAGGGCTCATCCGTAGTCTGTGGAGGAGCATCTGCATCCATAGCATTCCTATCATCAACAACTGGTGCTGATTCTGTAGCAGGTGTTACAGCGACCTCAGTAGGCCTGTTGAGTGGAGCCTCAGTGACTATGGGAGGAACAGGAGTGGATGGTCCGGCAGTGGATGATGCAATCAGCTGGGAGATGTCTGTACCTGCACATTGAACCAGAGCTCTGAGGAGTAATGATATCTCCTTCATCATCGTGGCCTGCTCGGTCTGAACTCGGCTTAGATCCGCACGAGTCTGTCTCAACTCATCCCTGGTGGCACTCAACTCGACACGAGTCGCTATCAGCTCAGCCCTGTTCTCTTGCATATCTGCTTGCATTTGCTCAAATAATTGTTGAATGGTGAGCTTAGAAGACCTTCCCTTGTTCGGCTCTAGAACATGAGTGACATCATATGGTCCTGGAGCTTTAGCCTCAATGTCGTCATTCTCCTTGTCCCATAGTACTCCCATCTCTGTCAAAAAAGCCGTTAGGGTATTAGCAAAGAACAGCCTCCACTTGTAATTCATCCTGGTTTGCTGCATTTGATCATGCATGATGGCTCCTAAGTTGAGTGGTATCCCCTCTAATAAAGCATATAATACGAGTGCGCGGTAACGAGGGACATTAGTTTTATGTTGGCATGGCATCAGGCGGTTACATATGAAATTTAGAGCCACACGTGCTAACGCACTCATGAATTCCTTGGCTATAGAGTGGTACTCCATACTCCCATGCTTCCATTCTGCATCCTTCCTGGTAGGGCATAGGACAGACTTAATGTGTGCATAATCTGGTGTTTTGCATATGGAGTCAAACCTGTCTGTAAGTGTGTGTGGCACCCTTAAGAAGTTATTCAGAGCTTCAGCTGACACATTAATATCTACCCCTCTTACTCGCACAATGTTTCCCCTGGCGTGACGCCAATTGGCGTAGAGCTCTCTAACAATGGTGAGGTTGGCTTTGCCGTGACCTTTCAAGATGGGTCCCCATTTTTGCACCTCTCGAATTGACTTTAGAAACTCTGAGTACTTTGTCTTAAGTGGTCCGATGTTTATCGGCTTTTCCGGAATATACTTCTTTGAAACCAGTATCTTCTTATAGGCTCGGAATGCCTTCTCATTAACAAAGTATTTCTCCCAATCAACTCGGTCTATGGGTTCACCCTCGTCTTCATCACTCATGTTGACATGTAGGTGGTCATTGTCCGAATCGGAATCGGATTCAGATTCTGTAGTAATCTTCTCCTTCCCTTTATCAGTCGGATCACTCATTTTCGAAGCTTTTCTTTGGTATGTCACAGGCTCTCTTATCTCTATTCCTTTGCTTGGTGTAATACCCTTCTTCACTGTCCTCCTGACTAATGTTTCCTCCTCCTCTTGCTCTGAATCATCACTTAACTGCCTAGGCAGCAGTTCCATTTCCTTCTCCGTCCGCTTCCTTTTTTTCTGTGGATTTGGACCGCCCGCTGCCCTTCCGGTAGGCTTTTTGGGCGGTTGCTTGTCACCATCTTTGTCTTGTTGCTTGGATGGTTTACTCACTGCTGTCATTTTACGAATATAAGTACCTGCAATGCAAAGAATTCAACAATTAGCAGATGAAACAGCGAAGTTCAGCTTGAAAGCAATTGCAACAGCTTGCCCTTCCAATTATTCGTAAAGTCATGCCATTCACTACTTCATGGAATTGTAGCTCATGACTTTCAGCAAGTATGTGATAACTCTCTTCAAAAATTCAATTTCACATAGCCCCTCACTCGACCCCACACTTATTCTCAAGCATACACCAATGTTGCTCGGTTACTCAGACTTCACCGACGCCTAAATTTTCCTCAGGGACAATTCGTCGAACATGTGGTATGCAACAAGTGTGCCTAGTTCATTCTATCAGTTGAGCAATGCAACTACCCTCCCAAAGTTTGACGAGATGAAGGGAATTATAGTTTATCATCTCGCAACCATTACAACGACCAAGAACGACAGCCCTAAAAAATTTTGAAATTGCAAAACCTACTTGTTGCTACCAATGAGGGAGGGAAGAGAGAAGAATTAGGAGAGAAGCCAACGGAAGAACGAAGAGGATGAGGCGTACCTGTCGCATTTGTATGCATTGCAATTTCGATTAAAGAAATCCGTTCTGCGTTCGTAGGCGTCGCAAAAAGAGACGAGTGGATGCGTCGCAAGAAGAGTTTTTAACGAATTCGTTATCTTAAGATATGTTAAAATATATAGTACTTACCTGTGCGTGCGAGCTTTGACGCGACGCATCCCCTTGTCTTCCTTCAAAAATTTTTCGGACGCGACACGGACGCGATAGGCAGACTTCACTGCCTTGAGCAATTGGCCCGTCAAAAATTTTTTTGCTGAGGGGGATGCGACGCATCCGCCTCGTTTTCTCATATCTGGGGAACTTTTTTTTTTTTTTTTTTTTCGTCCTACAAAAAAAAAAATAAAAAAAAAAAATAAACTAACTAACTTGGGTGGCCTCCCAAGAAGCGCCTGATTTAACGTCGCGGCACGACGCAACATGTTCTTCATGCCTCCACTAAATCCATTGTGGTCTTGTGACGTGCAATGTCACCACCCCAATAGTGTTTTACTCTTTGGCCATTTACCAAGAATGTCGTATTGGACCCCTTATCACACAATTCTATCGCACCATGAGGTTTCACACTAACCACTTCAAACGGACCCGACCATCGAGATTTAAGCTTTCCTGGAAAAAGCTTTAGCCTTGAATTAAACAGTAGAATTTCTTGACCTGGTTCAAACTCACGATGTTGGATATGCTTATCATGCCATCTTTTGGTCTTCTCTTTATACAATTTGGCATTTTCATACGCATGCAATCGAAACTCATCAAGCTCGTTGAGTTGTAGCAATCTCTTCTCACCGGCCAAGTCCATCTCCATATTTAGCTTTTTAATCGCCCAATATGCTTTGTGTTCAAGCTCGACGGGCAGATGGCAGGCCTTCCCATAAACCAACCTGTACGGAGAAGTGCCTATTGGGGTCTTGTACGCAGTGCGATATGCCCATAATGCGTCATCCAGCTTCTCGGCCCAGTCCTTTCTATTCATACTTACTGTCTTTTCCAAAATCTGCTTGACCTCTCTGTTGGAAACTTCTACTTGACCACTCGTTTGGGGATGATAGGCAGTGGAAACTTTGTGCTTGACTCCGTATTTTGCAAGAATATTATTCAGCAGTTTGTTACAAAAGTGAGTTCCCCCGTCGCTTATCAACACTCTTGGAGTCCCAAAACGTGTGAAGATGTGCTTCTTTACAAAGCCTACCACAACCTTTGCGTCGTTAGTAGGAAGAGCAATGGCCTCTACCCACTTAGAAACATAGTCGACCGCCACCAAGATGTATCTGTGCCCGTTAGAATATGGGAATGGTCCCATAAAATCAATCCCCCAAACATCAAAAAGTTCTACCGCCAGAATATTTTGCAAGGGCATCTCGTGCTTCCTCGTGATAGTTCCAGTTCTTTGGCATCTATCACAATTTTTAACGAAGGCATGTGCATCCTTAAACAATTTTGGCCAATAAAAACCTGATTGTAGCACTTTTTGGGCGGTTCTATCCCCGCCGTGATGACCTCCATATGGTGACGCATGGCAGTCATGTAGTATAGCCTTCATCTCTTCCTCAGGAACACACCTTCTCACCAACTGATCTGCACACTGCCTATATAGGAATGGCTCATCCCACACGTAGAACCTTACATCATGTAGGAATCTTCTTCTATTGTCAGCTGTCCATTCTAGTGGCGTCACCCCACTTGCGATAAAATTCACATAATCTGCATACCATGGGGCTTCACCTGAGGTGACTGCTAATATTTGCTCATCCGGAAATGTTTCTTTAATTGACCCTCCTTCAGCTACATGGTCCCGACTTTCTAATCTGGACAAATGATCGGCCACTTGATTTTCTGTCCCTTTTCGATCTCGGATCTCTAAGTCAAATTCTTGCAAGAGGAGGACCCAACGAATCAGCCTCGGCTTGGCGTCTTTCTTTTCAAATAAGTATCTGATAGCTGAATGATCTGTGTAGACGATGACTTTGGTTCCCACTAGATAGGATCTGAACTTGTCAAACGCCCACACCACTGCAAGCAACTCCTTTTCAGTCACTGTATAATTCATCTGAGCTGGATTCATAGTTTTGCTTGCATAATAAATGGAGTGAAAGATTTTATCCCTCCTTTGCCCCAACACCGCTCCAATTGCTATGTCACTTGCATCGCACATCAACTCAAATGGTTGTGCCCAATCGGGGCCAATGATAATTGGTGCAGTCACCAATCTTCCCTTCAGCTCCTCAAATGCTTTCAGACATGCATTATCAAACTTGAAGGTAACATCTTTCTCTAGAAGCCTGCACAAAGGGGAAGAAATTTTCGAAAAATCTTTAATGAAACGACGATAAAAACCTGCATGACCCAAGAAACTGCGAATGCCTTTGATGGATGTCGGCGGGGGCAATTTTTCAATCGTCTCCACCTTTGCTTTATCCACCTGTAGACCATCTTTTGAAACCTTGTGCCCCAAAACTATACCTTCACGTACCATGAAATGGCACTTTTCCCAGTTTAGCACCAAGTTCGTCTCTTCACACCTAGCTAGCACTTTATCAAGGTTCATCAAACTATCAAAAGAACATCCAAACACAGAAAAATCGTCCATGAATACTTCTACAAATCTTTCAACCATGTCAGTGAAAATAGCCATCATACACCTTTGAAAAGTCGCAGGTGCATTACAAAGACCGAAGGACATTCTCTTGAACGCATACGTGCCATAAGGACATGTAAATGTAGTTTTCTCTTGGTCTTCTGGGGCTATAGCAATCTGATTATACCCCGAATAACCGTCCAGGAAACAGTAGTATTCCTGGCCAGCTAATCTATCAAGCATTTGGTCAATAAAAGGAAGGGGAAAGTGGTCTTTCCGGGTGGCATTGTTCAGTTTTCTGTAATCTATGCAAATTCTCCATCCAGTGACAGTTCTTGTAGGAATTAAGTCATTATTTTCATTAACTACTACGGTTATCCCCCCTTTCTTCGGCACACATTGAACGGGGCTTACCCATTTACTATCAGAGATTGGAAATACAATACCTGCATCAAGCCACTTAATCACTTCTTTTCTTACCACTTCTTTCATGATTGGATTTAGTCGGCGTTGGTGTTCTACACTTGGCTTGTGTCCGTCCTCCATGAGGATTTTGTGCATGCAGAAAGCTGGACTAATGCCTTTAATGTCAGACATTGTCCACCCAATTGCTCGCTTGTGCTCACGTAGCACCCTTAATAGCTTTTCTTCCTGTAATTTAGACAAGTGAGCAGAAATAATAACAGGTAAAGTGTCAGAACTTCCCAAATAAGCATATTGAAGGTGAGGGGGTAGGGGTTTAAGTTCCAAATTTGGAGCTTTTTCAATTGACGGCTTTGGTGGGGGGCCACTTGGCCTATTCAGGGGCTCAAACGGGATTATTCCTTGCATGTAACCACATGATGTATCTAGGATATGCATCATCTCCTCAACCTCATCATCCATCTCCAAGCTATCAAACATCATGATTGCTTTTTCTAAACAGTCGTCTAGATATACACTCGTGTCAAGAAGTTTCTCATCCACCTCCACCACAGATATCATAGAGAGCTCCTCATAGTGGCGGGGAAGTTGGATTGCTTTGTAGACATTGAAGACTGCTTCCTCGTTGTCCACTCTCATAATCATTTTCCCTTCTCTCACTTTAATTATTGCATCGCCAGTAGCCAAGAGAGGTCGTCCCAATATGATTGGAACTTGTTCATCAGCCTCGAAGTCTAGAATAATGAAGTCAGCTGGGAAGATGAATTTTCCAATTTGCAGCAACACATCTTCAATCACTCCTTCGGGGTAGGCTATGGACCTATCAGCTAATTGCAACATCACGGTGGTTGGTCTCGGAGCTCCCAGACCTAATTGCTTAAACAAGGATAAAGGCATCAGATTTATGCTTGCACCCAAATCACACAGAGCACGTCCCACGTCAATATTACCGATTTGTACTGGAATGGTGAAGCTGCCAGGATCCTTAAGCTTTTGGGGAAGCTTGTTTTGGACCCTTGATGTGCACTCCTCAGTAAGTGCAACCGTCTCGAACTCAGTCAATTTCCTCTTATGAGCCACTATGTCTTTTATGTACTTAGCGTACTTTGGAATTTCACGAAGTACATCCACTAATGGAATATTTAATTGAACCTGACTCAACATGGAGAGAAATTTGTTGAACATGTGATCGTCATTCCTTTTCTGCAATCTTTGGGGGAAAGGTGGTGGTGGCCTTGTAACCTCCATTCGCTCTGAACTTGCATCATCTTCCTTTGACTCTTGTGTTGCCTTAGGTGTCAACTCCCCCCAGGTATAGGTTTTTCTTTTATCTTCCTTGGCACTTCCTCTAGTTCCCTCCCGTTTCTAAGTGTAACTGCATTAACTTGAGGGTTCTTCTCTGTATCACTGGAAGTGAGCCTGTAGGTCTAGTATTTTGGTTTGCTGCTAACTGCCCCATTTGCCTCTCAAGATTTCTGAAATCGGTCCTGAGCTGTTGATTGTCTAGTAACAACTTTTTCAGCAAGTCATTCGTACTTTCTTCCATTTGTTGGGGTGGCTTCTGAGGTTGAGTAAAATTCCCTTGAGGCCTATACTGATTCTGTTGACTTCCGCCCCATGAGAAGTTAGGATGATTCCTCCAGTTTGGGTTGTAAGTGTTCCCATATTGCGCATGTTGATTCATAGGACCTCTGTTTTGTTGCCCCACATAGTATATAGATTCAGGATTCGTGGGGCACATGTCAATCATATGACTGTCTCCGCATAGTTCGCAACAAATAGACATCTGCTGTACATGTTGCATTTGTTGTGTTGTCATTCTATTCATCTGATTTGCCAATTTTGCTATATCGGCTCTCATGGCGGAAAAGTCATCAAGCTCAATCAAACCGGCGGCCTTCTGTTTAATTCCCCTTCGTGAATCCCCCTCTCCTTGCCAATTATGGTCATTAGCAGTGAAATTATTTAGCAAGAGTTGTATTTCACTATACGGTCTTGCCATGCAACTACCCCCACAAGCTGAGTCAAGATTCATCTTTGATGCTTCATCTAACCCATCAACAAAAGTGTGACCCAATACCTCATCAGTTTGACAATGATGCGGGCAGTCTCTGAGTAGCTTCTTGTATCTTTCCCAAGCTTGACGAAGTGTCTCGCCATCCCGTTGTTGGAACCCAAGAATTTGGCTCCTCAGCGACTTTGTCTTCTTAGTTGGGAAAAACTTGATCAGGAATTTCCTTGCTAGATCATCCCAAGTGTGGATAGAGTTCGCGGGCTCCTTTTGCAACCATTCTTTAGCTTCCCCCAACAGTGAAAAAGGGAATAGTGTCAGCCTGACATAGTCCTTGGAGACGTTCGGATAATTGTAAGTGTCCGTGATTTCCAAGAAGTTCTGAATATGCCTCTGCGGGTCCTCATGAGATAGACCCACATATTGTCCTGTGGACTGAATCAGCTGTACCATGTACTGTTTGAGTTCAAAATGCCCAGTGATATCAGGCTTCACAATAGCCTGAGTCATATTCGCAAGATTGGGCCTTGCGGCTTCAATTACCGGACGCTCTTCATTGCCTGCCATATCTATTGGCTGTGGTTGGACTGCGATGTCCAACTCTCTTTCTATTCTCGTTCTAGCTTCGTGTTCCCTTCTCACTCTATGTAGTGTTCGTTCGATTTCTGGATCAAGAGGAATGAGGTTGTTTGCACTTCTACTCCTCTGCATTCGAGAGAAGACCCTGCGTTGACACAAACCAGGCAAACTGAAAATTAAAACTTGAAAACAAATATCTAATAAAAGCTTAACTTAGTCACGTAGCTAATTTCTAAGTCCCCGGCAACGGCGCCAAAAACTTGTTACGGCCAAACACACTCACGCAAGTATATGTGGTCGTCAAGTAATAAAGTAGTGAATAAAGTATCGTTCCCACGAAGACTTATGATTAACTTTGACTAATTCAAACTCGAATAGCTTATTGATTCAAGATATTTCTAACAAAATATATAATTTTCTAACTTACTACCTACGGACGATCAAATAATGAATCGCTAAGAATTCAACACAACACTTAAATAGTTTTGTTCAACAATCAATAGGATATAATATTCCAGGGTCACGGGTCATCTAACATTCATGTTGCATTCGTATTTTAAAATAGCTAATTGATTTATCTGAATTGTTGATTCACAGGGTTAATTTCACTCGTAAGAATCTGTCGAGTTCTTACTCGCATGCTCAAGTTAACTTAATACCTATATGTCTATGGAATTAAGTTTAACAAGAACTCATTTACAATTCCTGTATTTTAACCGAGTAAGGCAATTAGGTATATGTCTATCCTAATCGCGAATCCTTTCCCCGATGCCCGGGTTTTGAAAACTTACTCTATTTACTTCTATATGCAATCTAGGGTTCCCACTTTCGAGTTCAACTCTAGATTCGTAGATAGTATTTCACTGTTAATTACTCAGCAAAATAATTAGAAACAGAATTAAATAAACAACCCAATATGATAAACCCAACGTCGTCAAATTAAACTTCAAACATCAACATTCATGTATACCCATGACCCTAGAATAATAGGGTTCTTAGCCACTCATATTCAGGCAATCATCCCAAATTTCATAAGATTGCATAAAAATCAATAAAAGAAAGAAAGGATAAAACTCCAGACGAATTCCGTGGTCTTTGAACTTGGTTATAGCCTTTTTTCTTCTCTTCCCCCCGTCTCTCCTCTACAAGAGGCGTTTTAAAGCTTATATATTGCGTCCAAAAGTTGTAATCTAGAGTTCTCCTAACTCTAGTCCAAATCGGCTTCAGGGGTTGATGCTAAGGCGGATGCGACGCATCCACCTCGTCCTCCATTTCTTAACTTTGCATGTGAGGGTAGACGCGACGCATCCAGCCTTCTCTTCTACTTTCCCAGTTTCGCACGCGATGGCGAACGCTATGGCCCAACTTCACTGCTAAGGTTGCACGCAGGATGATGTTTTCCTAGGTTGGATGCGACGCATCCAACCCTTCTTCCTCTGGCTAAACCACCTTTTCTTCATATTTTGCACTCCGAACACCTTAAATCGTCACACATAACTTAATTAGTCATCAAACCAATAATTACACCATGTTGGGAGTTTTAAAGATTAAATAACATCAAGAAGTGGTTAAAACATGGGTAAAGTAACATCAACACATATCGAAATATGCCAAACATCACTACCCCACACTTAAACCTTTGTTCGTCCTCGAACAAACCATCACTATAGTAAACAAAATAAAATTAAGCTCTTATCATTCAAAGCACACTACATCTATGACCATGGTTATTTGCTACAATTAGGCTCTAGACTATGCATCAACACACTTCCCTTTTCTTATGCCCTTCTTTAAACATATTCGAACAAAGACCTAGGCAACCTAGTGCTCTGATACCAACTGTCACGATCCGAAATTTCCCACCGACGGGACCGTAATGGCGCCTAACATTTCACTTGCCAGGCAAGCCAACGTTAGAGAATCATTAAACCAATTCCTTATTTCCATTCATTAAATAACAATAATTAACTCAAATGAAATATAATAAGTGCGGAATATCATAAAACTGTATTAATTACTACCACCCGAATCTGGAGTCACAATTCACGAGCATTCTAGAATTTGCTACAAGTGATAGTCAGAAAGAAATACAATTGTCTGAATGAAAGAAACAATAGAATAGAAAAGATAGAAGGGGACTTCAAGGTTTGTGAACGCCGACAGATCTACCTTGAGTCTCCGTACAGCGGACCAATAGCAAAATCTCGATCAACCTGAGCTTGTATCAAAATCTGTACAGAAAGTGCAGAGTGCAGTATCAGCGCAACCGACCCCATGTACTGGTAAGTGTCGAGCCTAACCTTGACGAAGTAGTGACGAGGCTAAGGCAAGGCACCTACAAATCAACCTGTAAAATTTAACAGTGTATATGCAAATAACAGAAATAAAGAACTAAACAGGAAATGTCGGGAGGGGAGCATAGTGAGAGGAATACAAGATAAAGAACTACAACAGAATTATCATCGGAGCAGTCAATATACCATGAATCAACAAGAATAGTGAATAGAGTAAGGAAAAATACACGGCATCACCCTTCGTGCTTTTACTCTCAATCTCACCATAAAATTAATAGAAACGGCACGGCATCACCCTTCGTGCATTAACTCTCATATCATTGCACGACATCACCCTTCGTGCATTAACACTCACAATATGGCACGACATCACCCTTCGTGCATTAACACTCACAATATGGCACGACATCACCCTTCGTGCATTAACACTCTCTCTTACCATAATGCAATGTGTAAATAACAATAGGGAGATAGAATAACAAGTACAAACCTTGCTTTAACATTTGGTTCCATAATATCATTCTCAACTTTGAAATAAAAACTCAATTATCACCAGAAAATTCGTAAACATGATAAGAACGATAAATTGAACAACACTAGTATAACACATAGCAATTTGGCATAGGAATGAGACAATATAAGAAAAACAGAGAAACATGGAAAACATGTAAATTGGCGGTGCATAAGTACTCGTCACCTCACATATACACCACTCATATGAATTTCACTTAGCAGGTAATCTAAGGTTCCTAATTCCCTCAAGTCAGGGTTAGACACAATACTTACCTCACTGTGAAGGCCACTTAATTCTCAATCACAGCTTTTCCTTTGGAATTCACTTCCAAATCACTCGTATCTATTCAAAAATGACTCAATAATATCTAATATTACTAAAGAAATCAATTATATTGCATAAATTAAATTTTCCAAATTTTCCTCCAAAAAAGTCAAAAAATTGACCCCGGGCCCGCTTGGTCAAAACCCGAGGTTCGGACCAAAATCCTTTTACCCATTCACCCCTGAGCCCGAATATGTAATTAGTTTTGGAATCCGACCTCAAATTGAGGTCTAAATCCCCAAATTCCCGAAATCCCTAGTTTCTACCCTAACCCTTAATTCTACCATGAAAACTCTAGACTTTAGGTTGAAAATTCAAGAAATGTAATGGGTAATTGAAAGAAAATGGTTTTGAATCACTTACCAACAATTTGGAGAAGAAATAACTCTTGAAAATCGCCTCTCACCGTTTTGTTTTTGAGAAAAAATGAATTTTGGCTAAAATCCCGTATTTAGATTCTGTTAAGGGCTAGGCGACAGTGTTCATCGCGTTCGCGAAGAGTATAGGCTGCCAAGCCTTCGCATTTGCGAGACAGTGCTCGCGTTCGCGTAGGCTACCCTTCCCTGGTCTTCGCGTTCGCGAGACATTGCTCGCGTTCGCGATAAAGAAAAGGCTGACTCCCCCTCCCCAGTGCCTAACACTACGCGTTCGCGAAGGGTAACTCCCCCATCGCTTCACGTTCGCGAAGAAGAAACTTCAACTGCCCAGTTTACCCTTCGCGTTCGCATGAGTACCTTCGCGAACACGAAGAAGGACATGCCAGAACACAGGATCTGTAGAAAAACTAGATTTCCAAAGTCCAAAACATCCCGTGGCCTATCTGAAACTCACCCGAGCCCTCGGGTGTCATGACCCAACTGGAGGGTCATGACTAGCACCCGGGCCATACTTGACGAGCACCAACATACATTTTATCTAACCTTCCTTATTATCTTTAAGGGCCGACAAGATCAATATAAATAGTAGACATGGATCATGAACATCCAACAATGAAAGATAATGTTATGAACATACATAACATGGGACGACAAGACTGTCAAGAAACTATATATAAGGTACGAGCTATCATGATGCCATGAAAGACTATACAACAAAAATCAGCCGAAAAGGCATTCTAAACCATACATAAGTCGACACCTGTCTATGAGCCTCTAAAGGAACATAAGTGCTACAACATTGCCGGAACAGGGCCCCGACATACCCATAATGTCTATAACAAAAATGCATACCAAGACCACGGCAAGTCCGGAGAAGGGATCTCGCCAATAACCGCTGAACTGGACAGCCTACTGTGGTGGGGGAGCTACGTCTACCTGTCTATCAGGACCTGCAGCACGACATGCAGCGTCCACAAATAAAAAGGACGTCAGTACGAATAAAGTACTGAGTATGTGAGGCAAGAAAGCATAAGTAAGAACAGTAATGTAAACAGGGATAGAGAATATACAACCTGTGACATCTGGGTACCTCTGAGGGCTACTGACATGAAATACATGATACATACATATATATACATAAACTTTTAAAACATACGCCTTTGTGGGCATCACCATCATCATATCGTACCCGGCCATAATAGGCTCGGTAAAACGTACCCGACCATCATAGGGCTCGGTAGAATCGTACCCGGCCACGTGGAGCTCGGTAAAACCCAACTGATCAGTGGTTGCACAATAGGTGCCGTACCCGGCCGACTGCAGCGTGGCTCGGTAGAGTAAAATAGATACATATATATGATGCATGTTGGACTCATTGGAATCACATTTTGAACCTTTCGGAGTGACATAAGGTTGGTATCCTTCGTACACGTTATTAGGATTAACTCTTCATCAAGAATCTTATAAGAATCAGGAACTACCAACAACATTGATAATATAAGAATAAGAGAAGTAACATCAATATCAATCGTTTCATAAGAAGGGCAGCAATGTAAGTACTGCTAGCTTCTAAGAGTAGAGTATCTTTGGGAGCTCGTTCATTACATTATGTACAATCGGAGTCGTGCAAAAGAATGAAGGGGATAGCCTCACATACCTTGTATATACTGCCCAACCTCAAGCTATGCAAATGTCACGACTCCTTAGTCTACAATAAGACAAATGACACTATCATTATCGTTTAAGCGTCGTAACTATTATGTATCGACCACAACCTATTTTACGATGAAACGGACAGCACCTCCCCTATTTATATGACTTCCCACAAGTCAATACAATCACCAAACAGCCCAAACAACATCATTAATAATCATATTGAGCCTCCAAAACAGTCCACCAACCAACAACATTACTACCAAGCCTTTCGATATATATTTCACAAGTTCTAGCTTCAACGACTTAGCTGCAACTTGGATAATCTTAAATATATATAGAGTAAGAGGTTCCTTACCTTTAAACAGAAAGAACAACTCCAATTTGACCTTAATTTTCCACGAAATATCCCTTCAATTCTGCCACAAGAACAAGGAAGCGAAACTAGCAATTAATTCGGGTTTTTCGGCACTAGAATTACTTTAGAAGACTTGAAATCACCTAGGGTTGATATTAAAAACTTGAAGGTGTATTTACAGGACATAAAACACTTAAAACAACCTCCCACACGAGCTGGAACAACACAAAAATCAGCAACAACAAGAAGAACAAGAAACTTACTAGCGCCACGGGATTCCCGACATTTGATTTGTGTTGTTTGCCCTTTGTTTGGTTCTTGGATCATGAGAGAACCTTGAGAGACTGTTTTTAGGGTTATAAGGTCTGAATATACTGAAAAATAATGACTTAAAACGGGGTTGAGGTATCTTATATATGTCCATATGTCTTAAACCGCCTTTGTGGGCCCCATAGAGAGCAGCTTGGCGCACTCTCGCGAAAACGCGAATATCTCTCTATTCCAAGATCGTATCGACGAACGGTTTAGTGCGTTGGAAATTAGACTCATAGATCTTCAATTTGATAGGTAGATCACCCCATAATTCCAAGCACATTGGGAGAAAAATGCAGTAACATTTGACCTAAAGTTTAAGTAAAATTATAAACCTAAGTTGCAACAACTTTTATCGACTTTTGTTTCATAACTCGCTTGACTTCAAGACTTATGATGCAGATATTATATGATTCAAATACATTAAAACAAGACCTCTTGGGACAATTAATCACCTCTAGTGTTACCCGAAAATACGGGTTACAATATCCTTGATTCGTTTAACTTCAAATACTTGTTAACCACTCTTATACACCCTTGTATCGTTTAAGACCAATAGGATTAACTTCTTATCATGTCAAAGATAATCTCTTATTGGATTTACATCGACTAACTTACGGCGTGATCTATGGTATGCGAATTTGGGTTGTAACACCCTCTCCCCCTTAGGAACATTCGTCCTCGAATGTAAGGGTTTATGGGGTGTCTAACTCATTGTGGATTCCGACGGAGCTTTCCGGCTGAGTTTCCCCTATAAAATGGACACTAGCCAAACTTGCAAGCAGTTAAACCTAACCTATGGCCTTACAAGACTATACAAAGTATTATGGATTTGTACATTATCTGCATATTACCATTTTGTATTAAAAAAAGAGTATTCACAAGCTATTGCTTACCTCATAGAGCCGTTTCACCTTATAATGCGTCCTTCTTTCCCCCGGCATCCTCGTTATCTTCACTCTGGAATAGGTAAGGGTATTTAGACTTCATCTCCTCTTCTGCTTCCCATGTCATTTCTTCTATATTCTTGTTCCTCCATAATACTTTCACGGAAGCTACATCCTTTGTTCTCAGCTTGCGGACTTGTCGATCTAATATAGCCACTGGCACTTCATCATATGATAGATCCTTTGTAACTTGTACATCTTTGATAGGGACGACCCGAGAAGGGTCTCCAATACATTTCCTCAACATAGATACATGGAATACCGGGTGGACAAATTCCAATTCAGATGGCAATTCTAACTCGTAAGCAACCTGTCCAATTCGTCGAAGAATTTTGTACGGCCCAATATACCGCGGACTCAACTTACCCTTCTTCCCAAAACGCATAACACCCTTCATCGGCGAGATCTTCAGGAAAACCCAATCACCAACCTCAAATTCCAGATCACGACGTCGGACGTCGGAATAAGACTTTTGCCTGCTTTGTGCCGTCCTCAGTCGCTCTTGTATCACTTTCACCTTCTCAATGGCTTGGTGAATCAAATCTGGCCCATATAATTCTGTCTCACCGACTTCGAACCATCCAACTGGTGATCTACATCTCCTCCCGTACAGTGCCTCATACGGGGCCATTTTAATACTGGAATGGTAGCTATTATTGTAGGCAAATTCTATAAGTGCCAGATGGTCATCCCAATTCCCCTTGAAATCTAGAACACATGCTCGTAGCATATCTTCAAGCGTCTGGATGGTACGTTCAGCCTGTCCGTCAGTCTGCGGATGGAATGCAGTGCTGAGATTTACTTGTGTGCCTAAACCCTTCTGAAAAGACCTCCAAAAGTTAGCCGTAAATTGAGCTCCTCGGTCTGATATAATAGATACCGGCACACCATGAAGCCTAACAATCTCCTTGATATACAACTTCGCATAATCTTCAGCCGTGTAAGTTGTCTTAACTGGCAGAAAATGGGCAGATTTTGTAAGTCGATCAACTATCACCCAGATGGAGTCAAACTTATGATAAGAGCGAGGTAATCCAATAATGAAGTCCATATTAATCACCTCCCATTTCCAGGTCGGAATCTCTATATTCTGAATCAATCCACTAGGTTTCTGATGCTCGATCTTTACTTGTTGACAATTAGGACACTGGGCTACAAATTCTGCAATAGACTTCTTCATGTTATCCCACCAATACTGCTCCTTAACGTCATGATATATCTTTGTCGAGCCAGGATGGATAGAATATCGGGACTGGTGAATCTCAATCATAATCTTCTCTCGCAACCCTGCCACACTAGGTACACATAATCGGCCCTGGTATCTCAGTGTCCCATCTCCTCCGATCTTGAAAGCTATAATCTTACACTGCTGAATTCCCTCTCTCAATCTTACTAAGGTAGGATCTTCATATTGCCGTGCTTTTACCTCGGCTAACCAAAGATGATTCTGCTGTATTCTGTACAGTAACACCTCCGTCATCAGAGTCCAACAATCTGATTCTCATATTGGCCAGCTGGTGAAGCTCTTTGGTCAACCCTTGTCTACCTGCCTCAATATGTATTAAGCTTCCCATTGACTTATGGCTGAGAGCGTCTGCCACAACATTAGCTTTACCGGGATGGTACAATATCTCGACATCGTAGTCTTTCAGTAATTCAAGCCACCTACGCTGCCTCAAATTCAACTCCTTCTGCTTGAAGATGTATTGTAAACTCTTGTGATCTGTATAAATGTCAACATGGACGCCATATAAGTAGTGTCGCCATATCTTCAAAGCATATATTACTGCAGCCAATTCCAAATCATGAGTCGGGTAATTCTTTTCATGCTTCTTCAGTTGTCTTGATGCATAAGCAATCACCTTCCCACGTTGCATCAATACACACCCCAAACCTATACCTGAGGCATCACAATATACCACATAACCTTCTGTTCCTTCTGGGAGAGTGAGCACTGGCGCAGATGTCAATCGATTCTTTAGCTCCTGAAAACTATGTTCACAAGCATCAGACCACTGGAACTTGGTAGCTTTCTGTGTTAACTTAGTCAATGGTGCTGATATAGTGGAAAACCCTTCTACAAACCGCCTATAATATCCTGCTAGCCCCAGGAAGCTGCGGACTTCTGACGGTGTTGTAGGTCTCGGCCAATTCTTCACTGCATCGATCTTCTGAGTGTCGACACTAATACCCTCATCAGATATCACATGGCCAAGGAATGCTACTGAGTTCAGCCAGAATTCACATTTAGAGAGCTTAGCATATAACTTATGATCCTGAAGGGTCTGTAATACTATCCGCAAGTGGCCCGCATGTTCCGCCTCCGAACGAGAATACACCAGAATGTCATCAATGAATACGATCACGAACACATCAAGATAGGGCCTGAATACACTATTCATGAGATCCATAAAAGCTGCTGGGGCATTTGTTAGCCCGAACGACATCACCAAGAACTCAAAATGCCCATATCTTGTCCGGAAGGCCGTCTTTGGAATATCCTTCTCCTTAACCCTCACCTGATGATACCCTGAACGCAAGTCAATCTTGGAGAAATACTTGGCACCCTGGAGTTGGTCAAACAGGTCATCAATTCTTGGAAGTGGATACTTGTTCTTTATTGTAAACTTATTCAACTGTCGATAATCGATACACATCCTTAACGACCCATCTTTCTTCCGCACGAACAAGACTGGCGCACCCCAAGGTGAAGTGCTAGGCCTAATGAAACCCTTATCCAGCAAGTCCTTCAACTGTGCCTTCAACTCTCGCAACTCTGCCGGGGCCATCCTGTATGGAGGGATAGAGATCGGTTGAGTGTCAGGCAATGCATCAATGCTAAACTCAATCTCCCTTTCAGGAGGAAGGCCTGGGAGTTCATCTGGGAAAACATCTGGAAATTCATTGACCACGGGGATTAATTGTAGAGTAGGCGGCTTCGCCTCCGCATCCCTAACGCGAACAAGATGATAAATGTAACCTTTTGAGATCATCTTCCTTGCCTTAAGATAGGAAATAAACCTACCTTTCGGCGTAGCAATGTTCCCCTTCCATTCAATGGCGGGTTCACAAGGAAACTGAAACCTAACCATCTTCGTACGACAGTCAACATTTGCATAGCATGAGGCCAACCAGTCCATTCCCATTATCACATCGAAATCAACCATTTCTAACTCAAATAAATTTGCCGAGGTTTGACGACTACAAATCATCACAGTGCAACCTTTATATACCCTTCTAGCAATCACAGAATCTCCTATCGGAGTGGATACCGCAAGTGGTTTACTTATCAATTCAGGTTCAATGCCAAACTTATTAGCCACAAAGGGTGTAACATATGATAAGGTAGATCCTGGATCAATTAGCGCATATACATCATAAGAAAACACAGACAATATACCTGTAACAACATCCGGAGATGACTCGAGATCTTGTCGACCTATTAGAGCATAGGTTCGATTTTGAGCACCACTCGAACTCGGCACTGAACCTCTACCTCTACCACGACTTGTCGACTGTTGAAAACCTTGTGCTGGAGGTCGAACTGATGAGGAAGAACCAGACACAGATCCAGTCGGTTGAGCCATACCACCACCTCCTCTGTTAGGACAATCCCGCATCATATGGCCACGCTGTCCGCAAGAATAGCACGCATCGGAACCTCGACGGCACAGTCCAAAGTGGGCCTTGCCGCACTGATCACAACGAGGTGTTGGGGGTCTCGTCTGACTAGTATCTCTATGAAATTGTGAGCCTGATGCCCTCAAACTCTGACTTGAACCAGAATAGGTAAATCGATCATACCGAGGCCTCTGAAACTTTGGAGGAGCACTAGCTACAGGTGGCGCCGAACTCCTCGAAGATTGGGGCCTGATACTGCCTCTGAACTCATCAGAATACCCTGCAAATCTCGCCCTCTTATGCTGGCCCCTATCCTGCTCCCCATCTGCCCTTTGCTGGCGCTTACGATCCTCTAGGGTCTGGGCATAAGCCTGAATACGGGAAATATCCATGCCCTCTACCAAGGAGGCTGTTGTGCACTCATTTATCAGATGTGGTCCCAACCCGTTCACGAACAGATGCACCCTATCACTCATCTCGGCCACCATATGGGGAGCATACCTTGCTAAAGAATCAAACTGTATACTATACTCTCGTACACTCATATTACCCTGTCGAAGGTTCAAGAACTTATCAGCTCTAGCTCGTCGTATCTCAACTGGCAAGTAGTGACGAAGAAAGGCCTCAGAAAATTCCTTCCACACGGCTGGAGGAGCGTTCGGACCCCTAGATCTCTCCCAACTATCATACCAGAAAACCGCTAAATCCCGTAACCGATAAGAAGCCAACTCTACTGCCTCCGTATCACTAGCATGCATAACCCGCAATGTATGATGAATCTGATCAATAAATGTTTGTGGGTCCTCCTTGGGGTCTGATCCGGTAAACCCTGGAGGGTCTAGATTAATAAAATCACGAACTCTCGCACTAACCGGTTTATCAGCAGCACCGGTATTCTGCCTCTGAGCCTGAGCAGCTACCAAGCTAGTCAACAATTGCACCGCACTGTGCATATCGTGGTCTGTAGTGCTAGACGGAGGAACTGGATGTACTGGGTGCCTCCTAATATCCTCTGGAGGAGACGGAGAGGTATGAGACGGCATCTCACTCTGAGCCTCACTTTGGCCTGCTCTGGCTGGAGGCACCTGAATGTTACCCTCTCCCACAGCTGTATCAAGCCGTTTACTAATTGCTTGCTTCCTAGTCGAAGGCATCGCTGAAAGAAAACAAGGTGAATATTAGATATGAACACTTACTACTCAACTCTACGCACGATCTAGATTCAGGAAGAAGGTAACAACCCTAGATGTCACGTAGCCTCCTGATTATAAATGTGGCGCGCTACACATCCATAATCAAAACTCTACTAGACACGGCTCATAGACATCCCCTAGGACAGACTTGCTCTGATACCAAGTTTGTCACGACCCAACTGGAGGGTCATGACTAGCACCCGGGCCATACTTGCCGAGCACCAACGTACATTTTATCTAACCTTCCTTATTATCTTTAAGGGCCGACAAGATCAATATAAATAGTAGACATGGATCATGAACATCCAATAATGAAAGATAATGTCATGAACATACATAACATGGGACGACAAGACTGTCAAGAAACTATATATAAGGTACGAGCTATCATGATGCCATGAAAGACTATACAACAAAAATCAGCCGAAAAGGCATTCAAAACCATACATAAGTCGACACCTGTCTATGAGCCTCTAAAGGAACATAAGTGCTACAACATTGCCGGAACAGGGCCCCGACATACCCATAATGTCTATAACAAAAATGCATACTAAGACCACGGCAAGTCCGGAGAAGGGATCTCGCCAATAACCGCTGAACTGGATAGCCTACTGTGGTGGGGGAGCTACGTCTACCTGTCTATCAGGACCTGCAGCACGACATGCAGCGTCCACAAATAAAAAGGACGTCAGTACGAATAAAGTACTGAGTATGTGAGGCAAGAAAGCATAAGTAAGAACAGTAATGTAAACAGGGATAGAGAATATACAACCTGTGACATCTGGGTACCTCTGAGGGCTACTGACATGAAATACATGATACATACATATATATACATAAACTTTTAAAACATACGCCTTTGTGGGCATCACCATCATCATATCGTACCCGGCCATAATAGGCTCGGTAAAACGTACCCGGCCATCATAGGGCTCGGTAGAATCGTACCCGGCCACGTGGAGCTCGGTAAAACCCAACTGATCAGTGGTTGCACAATAGGTGCCGTACCCGGCCGACTGTAGCACGGCTCGGTAGAGTAAAATAGATACATATATATGATGCATGTTGGACTCATTGGAATCACATTTTGAACCTTTCGGAGTGACATAAGGTTGGTATCCTTCGTACACGTTATTAGGATTAACTCTTCATCAAGAATCTTATAAGAATCAGGAACTACCAACAACATTGATAATATAAGAATAAGAGAAGTAACATCAATATCAATCGTTTCATAAGAAGGGCAGCAATGTAAGTACTGCTAGCTTCTAAGAGTAGAGTATCTTTGGGAGCTCGTTCATTACATTATGTACAATCGGAGTCGTGCAAAAGAATGAAGGGGATAGCCTCACATACCTTGTATATACTGCCCAACCTCAAGCTATGCAAATGTCACGACTCCTTAGTCTACAATAAGACAAATGACACTATCATTATCGTTTAAGCGTCGTAACTATTATGTATCGACCACAACCTATTTTACGATGAAACGGACAGCACCTCCCCTATTTATATGACTTCCCACAAGTCAATACAATCACCAAACAGCCCAAACAACATCATTAATAATCATATTGAGCCTCCAAAATAGTCCACCAACCAACAACATTACTACCAAGCCTTTCGATATATATTTCACAAGTTCTAGCTTCAACGACTTAGCTGCAACTTGGATAATCTTAAATATATATAGAGTAAGAGGTTCCTTACCTTTAAACAGAAAGAACAACTCCAATTTGACCTTAATTTTCCACGAAATATCCCTTCAATTCTGCCACAAGAACAAGGAAGCGAAACTAGCAATTAATTCGGGTTTTTCGGCACTAGAATTACTTTAGAAGACTTGAAATCACCTAGGGTTGATATTAAAAACTTGAAGGTGTATTTACAGGACATAAAACACTTAAAACAACCTCCCACACGAGCTGGAACAACACAAAAATCAGCAACAACAAGAAGAACAAGAAACTTACTAGCGCCACGGGATTCCCGACATTTGATTTGTGTTGTTTGCCCTTTGTTTGGGTCTTGGATCATGAGAGAACCTTGAGAGACTGTTTTTAGGGTTATAAGGTCTGAATATACTGAAAAATAATGACTTAAAACGGGGTTGAGGTATCTTATATATGTCCATATGTCTTAAACCGCCTTTGTGGGCCCCATAGAGAGCAGCTTGGCACACTCTCGCGAAAACGCGAATATCTCTCTATTCCGAGATCGTATCGACGAACGGTTTAGTGCGTTGGAAATTAGACTCATAGATCTTCAATTTTATAGGTAGATCACCCCATAATTCCAAGCACATTGGGAGAAAAATGCAGTAACATTTGACCTAAAGTTTAAGTAAAATTATAAACCTAAGTTGCGACAACTTTTATCGACTTTTGTTTCATAACTCGCTTGACTTCAAGACTTATGATGCGGATATTATATGATTCAAATACATTAAAACAAGACCTCTTGGGACAATTAATCACCTCTAGTGTTACCCGAAAATACGGGTTACAACATCCTTGATTCGTTTAACTTCAAATACTTGTTAACCACTCTTATACACCCTTGTATCGTTTAAGACCAATAGGATTAACTTCTTATCATCTCAAAGATAATCTCTTCTTGGATTTACGTCGACTAACTTACGGCGTGATCTATGGTATGCGAATTTGGGTTGTAACATCGGGGCTCCAAACCAAACATGCAAACAAGTCTAAAAACATCATACGAGCTTGTTTGCATGATCAAATTACCAAAATAACGTCTAGAACTATGAATTTAACACCAAATCAAAGAAGACTCTCAAGAACACTTTAAAATTACTATTTTCTCAATTGGACGTCCGAATCACGTCAAATCAATTCCGTTTCTTACCAAATTTCACCGACAGGTTGTAAATATCAAAATGAACCTATACCGGGCTCCGGAACCAAAATACGAACCTGGTACTAACAATTCCAAACATCAATCAATTCTTAAAAATAATTAGTTTTCAGACTTTTACTTTTCATCAAAAATTCATAAATTGACCTAGGGACCCTCGAATTCGATTTTGTGTATACGCACAGGTCCCATAATTCGATACGGTTCCACCGGGATCGTCAAAACACGGATCCGGGCCCGTTTACCAAAAATGTTGACCAAAGTCAACTAAAATCAACTTTTAAGGCAAAAATTCTTATTTTCATCAATTTTCAACATAAAAGCTTTCCTGAAACCTGCCCGTACTGCGCACACAAATCGAGGAGGGTAAAAATGAGATTTTTAAGGCTTAAAAGCGCATATTTGAGTTCTACAATAAAATATAATAAGTGCGGATTATCATAAAACTGTATTAATTACTACCACCCGGATCTGGAGTCACAATTCACGAGCATTCTATAATTTGCTAAAAGTGATAGTCAGAAAGAAATACAATTGTCTGAATAAAAGAAACTGTAGAACAGAAAAGATAGACGAGGACTTCAAGGTATGATGACCTAAAATGTCATCTTTAAATTTAATAAGCAATTCTGTGTTCTAAGACCTCAGAAAGAAGAATTTATCATTCCTCGACTTGCGTGCACAGTCCATATAATTTTTCGAAAAATCTTTATGTGAAAAATGGATTAAAATATGAAATAGAGCTTTAAAAACTCAATTTAGTTGACTTTAGTTAACATTTTGAGCAAACAGACCCGGATTAGTATTTTGACAATTTATGTAGGACCGTATCATGATTTGGGACTTGGGCGTATGCCCAGAATCGAATTCCGAGGTCCCTAGCTCGAGATATAGAATTTTGATGAAAATTAAAAGCTTGAAAGCTTAATGATTTTTAAGAAATTATTGATGTTGGAATTATTGACATCGGGTTCATATTTTTGTTCCAGAGCCCGGTATAGGTCCACTATAATATTTATGACTTGTCTGCCAAATTTAGTGAGAATCGGAATTGATTTGACGTAATTCGGACGTCCGGATGTAAAAATATAAGATTTAAATTTTTCTTGTAAACTTCCTTTGATTTGGTGTCTGATTCGTAGTTTTAGGTGTTATGTTGGCGATTTGATCACGCGAGCAAGTTCGTATGAGATTTTTGGACTTGTGTGCATATTTGGTTTGGAGCCCCGAGGGCTAGGGTGAGTTTCGGATGGGCTACGGGACGATTTCGGACTTAGAAAATCTGGTTTTCTACAGGCTTCTCGTGTGTTCTTCTTCGCGTTCGCGAAGGTAATCTCACGAACGCGAAGAGCAAATTGGGGATGGCACATTTTGTGCTTCGCGTTCGCGACATAGTGACCACGTTCGCGAAGGCTTGAGGTTCAAAGCTTTGCGTTCACGATCGAAGCCTCGCGTTCGCGAAAGGAAAGAGACTGGCCAGGAAAATTAGCCTTCGCGAACAAGCCAGGCAAGCATCGCGTTCGCGAAGAGTAAAATTGGATAGCACAAATATGTGCTTCGCGAACGCGAGGCACTGACCGCGTTCGCGAAGGGTAAAAATCCCAGAAACAGAACTTAAGTTCTCGAAATGGGATTTCGACCCATTTCAACTCTTTTCCATTTTTGAACTCGGGTAAGGCGAGTTTTGGGCGATTTTCACGGGAAAACATTGTGGTAAGTGTTCCTTATCCTATATTGATTATATTTCATGATTTCATACTCATTTATATCATGAATCCGTGAATTTATGGAAGAAAAATCAGATTTTTATAAAATTTTTCAAAAATGAAAATTTAAGATTTGAAGGTCCATTTGATATCTGAATTGGACAATTTTTGTATGGTTGAACTCGTATCGGAATGAGTGTTCGGATTTCGTAAGTTTTTTCGAGATTTGAGATGTGGGTCCCACTGTCGAATATTTTAATGAATTTCGAATTTTTATCCGAAAAATTAGTAAATTCATATGGAATTAATTCCTATTATTCGTATTGAATATATCGAATTGTTTGTGAATAGATTTAAAGCTTTTGGAGACAAATTTAAAAGGAAAAGTTGTGGTTGAGTAATTTCTTAAAATTTGCAAAGCGAGGTAAGTGTCGTGGTTAACCTTGACTTGAGGAAATAGAACCCTTAAATTATTTGTTATGTGAATTGCATGTGAACGACGTATAGGCGAGGTGACGAGTGTCTATACGTCGTCAAATTAATTGTTTGCCTGCTTACTTGAAAAATCATAAATTATTTTAAATCATGAATTAATTATTATAATAATTATTTCTCTCCTATTCTTTGTCAAATATTAATTCTTGAATTCCTGCATTAATTGTTACATGTTATTTTAATTGTGAGCCTTGATTGTTATTTAACATTTAGCATATTAAATATTAAACAGAATATTTTCTCTCTGATTTCCAAAATAATTTGCTATTTGCCTTTGTTTGTTTCAAAATTAAATCATAATTATTGTATGCTTGTTGTCTTATAATTTTATATTAATTGTTATATTTATTGGGGAAAATTCTTTTATAAGAATTGGTAAATAAATATGTTGGAGGAGCGGGTTGCACACCGCAACAGGATTGATTATAATGAATATATTTGAGGATCGGGTTGCACGCCGCAACAGGATTGATTATGATGAATATATTTGAGGATCGGGTTGCACGCCGCAACAGATTTAATTATAATGAATATATTGGAGGATCGGGTTGCATACCGCAACAGACTTATTAAAAGTCCATATTGGAGAATCGGGTTGCACGCCGCAACAGACTTATTAAAAGTCGACATACATATATATATTGGGGAATCGGGTTGCACGCCGCAATATACTTGATTAAAATATACACATTGGAGGAGCGGGTTGCACGCTAAAACAGAACCGAATGTGAATATATTGAGAGAGCGGGTTTCACGCTGCAACAAAATTAAATGTGAACATATTGTGAGAGCGGGTTGCACGCTACAACAAAATTGATGGAAATGATATTTGGTTATGACTGCTGAGTTAGCTTCAAATATTATAAATGAGTTACCTGATTTATTTCTATTATTGTTGTTGTTACTAATATTGCGTACAGGTAATGTAAGTGACCCGCCTTAGCCTCATCACTACTTTGTCGAGGTTAGGCTCAGTACTTACCAGTATATGTGGTCGGTTGTACTGATACTATACTCTGCACTTCTTATGCAGATTTTGGAGATGGTCCCAGCAGCGTACCATAGACTTGCTCGGATTTCACCTACTAGAGGAGACTTGAGGTATAACTGCATGGCATCCGCAGTTCTGAAGTCCCCATCTATTTTACTTTAGCTGTGTGATTATTTCCAGACAACTTTATTTTATTCAGACCTTTATTTGTATTTATTCTAGAAGCTCGTGCACTTGTGACACCAATTCTGGGATGGTATTTAGACACCGTTGTCTTTTATGGATTATTCACTATATTTCAGAATTTACTTCCGCAATTGTTCTTTGTTATTAATAAATTTAAAAATTGTATTAAAAATGGATAATATTATTCTAACGTTGGCTTGCCTAGCAAATGAAATGTTAGGTGCCATCACGGTCCGAAGGTGGGAATTTTGGGTCATGACACAAGGTCTGTGAATGCCGATAGATCTACCTTGAGTCTCCGGACTGCGGACCAATAACAAAATCTCGATCAACCCGAGCTGGTATCAAAATCAGCACAGAAAGTGCAGAGTGCAGTATCAGTGCAACCGACCCCATGTACTGATAAGTGTCGAGCCTAACCTCGACGAAGTAGTGACGAGGCTAAGGCAAGGCACCTACAAATCAACATGTACAATTTAACAGTGTATATGTAAATAACAGAAATGAAAAACTAAACAGGAAATGTCGGGAGGGGAACATACTGAGGGGAATACAAGATAAAGAACTACAATAGAATGATGACCATAGCACTCAATATACCATGAATCAATAGGAATAGTGAATATAGTAAGGAAAAATGCACGGCATCACCCTTCATGCTTTTACTCTTATTCTCACCATAAAATTAATAGAAACGGCACGACATCACCCTTCGTGCATTAACTCTCATATCATGGCACGACATCACCCTACGTGAATTAACACTCACAATATGGCACGGCATCACCCTTCGTGCATTAACACTCTCCCTTACCATAATGCAATGCGTAAATAACAACAGGGAGATAGAATAGCTAGTACAAAACTTGCTTCAACATTTGGTTCCATACTATCATTCTCAACTTTGAAATAAAAACTCAATTATCACCAGAAAATCCGTAAACATGATAAGAACGATAAATTGAACAACACTAGTATAACACATAGCAATTTGGCATAGGAATGAGACAATATAAGAAAAACAGAGAAACATGGAAAACATGTAAATTGGTGGCGCATAAGTACTCGTCACCTTACATATACGCCGCTCACATGAATTTCACTTAGCGAGTAATCTAAGGTTCCTAATTCCCTCAAGTCAGGGTTAGACACAACACTTACCTCGCTCCGAAGGCCACTTAATTCTCAATCACATCTTTTCCTTTGGAATTCACTTCCAAATCACTCGTATCTATTCAAAAATGACTCAATAATATCAAATATTACTAAAGGAATCAATTATATTGCATAAATTAAATTTCCCAAATTTTCCTCCAAAAAAGTCAAAAAATCGACCCCGTGCCCGCTTGGTCAAAACCCGAGGTTCGGACCAAAATCCTTTTACCCATTCACCCCCGAGCCCGAATATGTAATTAGTTTTTGAATCCGACCTCAAATTGAGGTCTAAATCCCCAAATTTCCGAAATCCCTAGTTTCTACCCTAACCCCTAATTCTACCATGAAAACTCTAGATTTTAGGTTAAAAATTCAAGAAATGTAATGGGTAATTGAAAGAAAATGGTTTAGAATCACTTACCAACAATTTGGAGAAGAAATGGCTCTTGAAAAATCACCTCTCACCGTTTTATTTTTGAGAAAAATAAATTTTGGCTAAAATCCCGTTTTTGGATTTTGTTAAGGGCTGGGCGACAGTGTTCATCGCGTTTGCCAATACAATTAACTCTTCCTGGACACAGCCTTTTTTTTATGGTAATGACAATACAATTAACTAGTGTTGTTCTCTTCTTATATGATATTGAATTAAATCTTTTCTTTTATGTATTCTCCTAGATATTTATATTGGAGCACATTCCAAAGGTTGTTAGAAAGCTCAATATAGACACTAATGGGATGCCATCTGCAACGTTTCCTTTGGTGCTAAGATGGTTAGATCAACTGAGAAAAATGAACGAGACTGACTCCTCCAGGCTGTCTGTGTCTCGGCTGCGTCAATTGTTTGATCAGTTAACGCACGATGAAGTAAGTTATCCATCTCACCCAGCTATTTGCCTTGGCTAAATAGGTAGGCATTTAAATCAGTACGTTAGTTATTATTTTTTATTCCATGGATCTGCGTGTATCTTACTATAGTCCTCTAATTATGATTTTGATAGGTCTATTCAGTAAAATATTAGATTTTGGTAGTTTTTGAATTCAGGTATTACTATATATATAAAGAACATTTGTAGTAGTTTTCATCTGCATTAAGATAATTGCTGGTAGAGGCTTGTACCTGCTACATCATTGTTTTTGCTCTGAATGCTACTATGTGTTTTTGCTCGGTATTTCAGATTTCTCGGAGGTCTTTATGATGTGTTGTATCCTGCTATGTTCAGATATACCATGTTAACATAGGGTGTATATAATATGAAGTCGTGATATTTGCATGTTTTTGTTACATGTAAGTAATTGAACATTTGGTAAAATTGGCTCAACAATGGGGTTCAGTTTATGTTAAAAATATTATTTTTTTGTCTGTATATATGAAGTTTGCTTCCCTTTTTGAGATATGATCTTCTGTCTTGGATGTTTGATTGTCATATGTCCCTTAGATTTATCTATGAAGTAATTCACACTTAGTTAAAACATATAGTCAGTCCATCCCCCATAGCTGAAATTGCAGAGACTTTCACTTCTCATTCTTTAGTACACTACGGGCAAGCCTATGGTGCATCTTTTGTAGCATATGAATGTTATTTCTGAGAGTGAGTGAATTATTTCTAACGTACGTTCCTAATTGTTCTTAAAATTATATTGTGTGTGGAACTACTCTCTTTTGTTGTATGAGGGCACTTGATTCATGAAGGAAAGGTAATATCATTGACCTCTATGTTAGAGTAAGTGAGTGAGTTGTGAAATAATGCATGGTACTTGTGAGTCAAATTTTGAGGTGAAGATGTTACACCTCCGTGCTTAGTCTATTTTAAAGATTCTTGGTATAATGAGTTAAGGGAATTGCTTAATAGGTTGTGTCTATAAGTGTAGTTTGATTGCTCGAGGACGAGCAATGTTTAAGTGTGGGGTATTGATGTGTGGCTATAACTCCATAGTTTCGTACATTACTTGCCTTGCATTTTACATGCTTTAATGATAAATTACACTTTATTTGCGCGTAATGGAGTCTATTTTATATGTAGGTGAATTGGAGATGAAAGTAGAGTAAAAGGGACACTTAAACATTGAAAGTATGCTCGAGAATAGAAAAAAGGAGAAACCTGGCAAGGCCAGCTTAACCAGGCGTTAGACCTGGCGAGGCTAGGCATAGGCCAGCTTAACCAGGCGTTAGACCTGGCAAGGCCAGGCAAAGGCCAGCTTAACCAGGCGTTAGACCTGGCAAGGCCAGACAAAGGCCAGCTTAACCGGGCGTTGGGCTGGCGACTCCAGGCCTAGGACGAGGTCCAGTCCGAGTTTTGAAGATTTATTTCGTCTCCTAGTTTGACTGGGACTTGACCTACAAGTTTAAGTCTTTTCCTACACATATAAATAGACCTAAAAACGCCACTTTTAGGGGGAGAAGAGACCAATTTTGACAGTCTTTAGATGAAGGGAGAGCACGGAGCCGCCGTGGAGGCCGGAATTCATCAGATTCCATCTTTTGGTCCATCAAACTTAGTAATCTTTACTTTTTCTTGATGATTTGTTGTTTGGCTACCATGTCTATATGGAGCTAAACTTCACGTTCTACGGTTGTGGTTGTCATGAATATTGAAGTTTATTAATTATATTACCGTTAATTCGAGTTATCATCTTTGGTTGTTTCTCTAATTCTGTGCATAATTGCTTAATTGTTTGGCCAGCAGTTGAGTTCTATTTACTATCTATGCTATGCTTAGGAAAGTCATGCTTATATTAGAGTAGAATTGGAGAGAGCTTGTTTCTGAACCCGTGGCTCGGGAAAAGATTTTGCGGTTAGGATAGGAATATACCTAACAATCTTGGTTAGTTAAATACCGTATTATATTCGTTCATGATAGATTCAAGACCATAGGAATATAGGGTTGATATATTATGGATAGACGGATAGTATTGTGGGAACATGCTCTTTATATAAATGATCTGGTCAACTAGAAATCATAGATAATTTGAATTAACAAGTGTAATTACTAACTCAATAGGATTGATAAACCGACCAGAACCCTGGAATCTATATCTCCCTTGGTTACGTATTTAAATTTCGCAATAGTAGTTGTAATAGAAAAGTTAAACTTTATATCATCTTGGACATTAAATTGATTTTAGTTTGTTAGTTAACGGTTAATCTAAATCTCTGTGGGTTCGACATCCGAATTTTGAGTCACTTTATTACTTGACAACCACGTATACTTGCGTATACTTGGGGAACCAACAAGTCTGCTACCAAACTCTAGGTTACTCTCTCGCTGCTTATCCTATATGTATAAATCTAAGTCCTTTAATGCTTTCTCATTGCTGTTCATCTTAATAATGATGGCCTAATCTCATCTCATACTTTGTAACTTTTATCGATCTATTGGTGATTCACCTCAATGTTGATCTATATTCTATCACTGAAAACTTGAAATCTCTAACGTAATACATTATCACTAGGGCTCATGTTGCATCGGGGAACATTTGAAGTGATTTACCTAATCCACCTAGGGAAAATACTATACTTCAATAACCGTATTTCATAGCATCCCAACGTGATTCATCTTATGGGGATATTCTAATCCCGTGCAATTCATGAAATCACTTTCCTTTAAATCATTACTCAATCAAAGGCCTAGATGTCATCTTCTTATCAATCACAAATACAACCTTATTTTATTACCAGGACAACATTTCATCTCTTCTAAATGCACCGAGTCTTAGACTCCTGCGAGTTAATTCAAGCTATACTGAGCTTTCTTTAACTTATGAAAACCATCAGCTCTCTAGCTTTTATAGGCTTAATCCCGAGGCCTTACCTATCTTTGTCACCTTCTCACTCATCTTTACTTATCCTTACTCCTATCTAGCTAAACCCTTGTCTCTCTACGATACTTTAGCTTGCGACCTACACATATCTATTCATACTACTCGAAATCTTCCTTTAAATTGCTAGCACCATAGATTTTCTTTCGTACCTTCTTAGTTGTCTTTAAACATAAGCAATTACTTTTCATGGTCGTTCTTCCACTTGTTGCATGAATACATGGCTAATCTCATTGTCCACAAATACTAGAATTTCCTATAATTCATATGATCTTAAATATCACCTTTTGAATTTTTTCTCTTCTTCCTGTTCATTAGCCACGACAGGTGCCACTTTCTTATGGAGTGCATACAATGTTGTTGTGAGACTGTTGTTACAAGGCAATTTTTTCTTTATGTCACTATGCTTAAGTTGAAACCTTTTTCCTTATTTCCTCAGCTAGTCTTTCTTTGTAGTACTTAAGGGAGACCCTTTAATTCCTGTAAAGCAGAGAGCTTATTACATCATATACTTGAAAGAATATTTGATGTTCTTACTCGCCTATACTTATCCTGAGTTACTTACCCCCACGCCCTTATGCTCGTAGGGTTGCTTCTGAACTGAAATTTTTGATTGTCTTCCCAGTGACACCGACTTTTATTTTCGTAAAACTTATACAGTATCTTTAACAACCCTAACTTCTATCTGAATATTTCTCAAGGATTACGACGTCATATCTGCGAGACTTAATTCACTATATTGGGTTTCACTACGCTTATGTTTCACAATTTGCTGATTGACTGTATCCTCTTGTCTAGCCATAAATAGGCTCTTCCTCAATCAACTACTAACTATTCATTTGTCCATTCTTTATCTATATTCCGCGTAATCTCTTTTGGGTTATGTCCTTTGTCTTAACTTACCCCTCGTATTGGCTCCTTATGTATCAAGTGTTCATTTGTAATTATTTATCAATAACATCTAGTGCTAGAATCTTTACTGCCTCTCCCCGGCATAGTGCTTGCATAATGTTATGGAGTCGTATCATATCCGTAGGAGCCGAATTAATGCAATGTCATTCCTTTCACCTTCCTACCACAATCTTCCTTTTCTATTCCATAGTTACCTGAACCACATAACTATGACATAATACCATATTACACAATATTCCCCCCTTTAAGGGAGTACTAACATTTAATTCTATTAAGATTTACCTATAAATGTTTTACCTTTTCATCTTTATCGTCTTTTCACATCATCATGGACTCTTACTCGGCTTGCAGTAATCCTTCTGTACAAGGGATAACCAAATGTTTTTTTACGCACGAGGGTGGCACCTAGTGTAACTGGCACACTTAGTCCCTTAAGCTTAACTCTGCTCACAGTGTTTGCTTTAGGGAAGCGTCTTCCTGAATGACCTTTAGAGGTTATTCTTCTGTTGTCCATTCTATTATCACCGGAACGCGATCTTTGAAATTCTCACGATGTCGACTATTACCAAATCCTTCGGTCCCTAATTCACATTCAATTTATCTTGTTCACTGGCCCACACTGATTTCTTTTACTCTAGGGATCTAACTTTTCCTTCTGGTAATCACGTTGGAGTCACCAACATATTTCTCGAAATGGGGACATGAATTTATGGCTTATACTCTTTTATTATCTCAAGGCCTATCACCTATTGCCTTTTCCTTCACTTTTCAATAGAATCTGTAGTCCTGTCATATTTTGATTTGCCGTTATCATCCATTTATCATATCTTACTCATAATGATTCATTTACTCTCTTCTTATTCACCAACTAATATTTCTGTCTATCACTTTATTCTAAAAACTTAAACAAAACATTCTTTCTCTTTTAGCCCCCCTTGATTCACCTCACTGGCTCTTCGGGTCGCCTAACACTCTCTCTTTACTATGGACGAGAGCCATACAAAGGTAAATATTTATCCCTTCTAGGAATCCAATGCCAATCTTCTGAAATTTTTGAACATTCTAGTATTCATATATGATTGTACTATTCTAGAGTGCACCATCTGGGTGTCTCACGAGGAGAACTATTACCACATTTGCACTATCCTTTGGAAATGTTAGCTATTGATAACAATCCATCTACCATTTTGGGTTACTCTAACCCCAGTTGGATTCTGATATCACATCCTTCTCTTAAGCTATATCTGTTAGCTCCCATATGACATAACTGAGATGGGTGTTGTCTAGTGTATATGTATCTGTTACTGTTGAAAGTAACTCAGAATGCTTATATTTCTCCGCCTGAATTGTAAATACAGATAATCTTCACTAACTGGGTACCTCGTATCCCTCTTTACCTTGCTTCTTTTACTTTTTGAAATTTTTATCTACCTTCTGATTCTCTTATTGCTTTATACCATAGGGGTGGATAAATATTCATGCCTTAGGACTCCTTATCAAGAACCTTACACGTCTCAGTACACACATGATCTGCTAGAGTAAGAAGAAAGAGTGACAACCCTAAATGCCCTGTAGCCTTCTGCTTATAAGTGTGGTGCACAACACACCCACAATCAAAACTCTACTAGACACGACTTATATAATCCCTAGGACAGAACTGCTCTGATACCACTTTTGTCATGACCCAAACCACAGGGCCGCGACGGGCACCCGGTGCCTTACACAACCGATACCAACGTAACATATCTTTCTTATTATACCGCCAAGGGTAAGTGGCCCAGAAGGGCCGTCATGAGATAACGGGAATAAAATATAAGGGAATACTATACATAGGATGACCCAATATGATATAGAAACTTATATATGTGACATACGAGCCTATAAGGCCAATATGATCATTTTTACACTAAAAACATAGGCCGGCAAGGCCATACAAGTATCCATATACATGACATCTGTCTACGAGCCTCTAAGAGTACATAAACGACATAAAGGTTGGGACTGGGCCCCGCTATACCAATCAATATATGTCCAAATCATACCGACCAAATAGGAAACTCCGAAGCAAGTAGAGTGCACCAACAACTTCCGCTGAGCTGATAGCCTACTAGGAGGACTGTCAACCTATCTATCGGGACCTGCGGGCATGAAACGCTGCATCCCCAGGAAAAAGGTACGTCAGTACAAATAAAGTATCAAGTATGTATGGCATGAAAAGCAGTATTTATGAGACATGAAAGAAACATGGAGTAAAGAACTCAACCTGTAAGTCTGAATAGCTCTATGAATCATGAAACATTTATAATGTCATGCATATGCGTATAAATGTCATATCTTGCATAGGTATATGCATACATAACATCATCAAGCCTCTGAGGGCATCCCATCATATCATCTCGGCCTCTGTGGGCGAAATCATGAACGTATACTAGCTGATCCAGTGATGGTGCGTATATAACGCCATAACATTTCCCCATACCCCATATACATATACTATATGCGTATATAATGCCATATGGTCATGTGTCAATATACATATATAAATGAGTGTAATGCATAATGAAGTAAGTCAATAAGATCTTTCAGAATGTCATGAGACCCGTGAACAGTCAATATGATAGTAGGACATATGGGGAATTAAGAACCTAGTCAACCATAGTACTTCTAAGAATATAATCTTTTGTCAAAGTTACGTGCTTGCTCGTTTCGTTGTATTATATGGATCATGCCAAAAGGAAAGAATGGATAATCTTAACATACCTCAAGTCATCAATACAACTCAACAACAAGCTTACGACAACTAGCGCGCCAACCCTATAACAAAGAAATACATGTACAACTTAGATGTCGCTAGTATATCACGTATCTCAAACGATAACGCGATTCTAAAATAAAACGGGCAGCATTTCCCCTGATTTTACTGCTCCATCAAGCCTATTATAGGTGAGATATAAACACAATACAATCAAAAACTCAAAAACAACTCAACTGCAGTTCATGATCTTCATTACCACAAAACCCCCAAATATACCATAACACACCCAAAAAACAAGTTATCAATTAGACTGAAATTGCAACGACGAGCGACCAACCTACTAACCTACCACATGTGGCATTTATCCATGCCTTTCATACTTCCAAACTCCATAAATTAGTAGCACAATAGGGCAACACGAGTGGGCAACAAAATAGTCCGCTAAAAGTGAAATAAATCGAACTCAAGGCTTCCAATCACCGTCTCGTGAGTTCTAACTATTAGGAAAGGAATTTATCAACCTCCATGTATATCTATAATCTTAAATACAGAAAGTGGACGTTTTATTAACTATAAATTACCTTCCTAAACCCAAACTACAAAGAAAATTAGAGGCGATATAGAGATACTTATGTCGTAGGGATCGTTCTAATGTTATCGCTTCTTGATTTCGTACCCGGGATGTTTATCTTCTTTGAAACCCTAGAAGAGAGCTTAAGGATATGTTTATGGGTGTTCTCTGGTCGTGTGCTATGGAAAAAGGAAGATAAAGATGCCCTAAGACCTTAATATATCAACTTTTAAAAAGTCAAAGAGGTGCTAGCTTGGCACCCTATCATTGGCCCATCTTCTGACGCTTATATCTTTTTATCCTGATATCTTATGAATGAACAATTATGATAATTGGAAACTAAATTACAAGACCTTAAATTTGGTATATAATATGTCCCATAAAAGACTTCGTATAACATACAAAATGTGCTGCTCAAAAAGCTTCAGTGACGCACCTACATGTCACCTATGCAGTCTGTGCAGTTTCGTGAAACTTCAAATATCTATCTATCTGATGTCGTATCAACAAACGGTTTAATAAGTTAGAAAATAGACTCATAGATATTCAATTTTATATGTGGATCATCCTAATTCCTAGTATATTAGGAGAAAAGCTCCGCTACAACTGACCTAATATTCAACACATTTATGAATGTAACTTGTGATGACCTTTGCCAACCTTTGTTCCAAAAAACGCTTGACTTAAAAACGTAACACACGACTATAATAAGCCTAAAATAAATCATAACATAACCTCCTTCTCATGTTAATCACCCTATTCTTACCCCAAAGTGCATGTCATAACATTCCAAACTTATCGACTTTCCACGAAACTTATTTTCTTCAATTCGTTTAGCATCTAAGATTTCCAACAATCTTGGTACTTGTTATCCATGATCTTAAAGATTTGTAACCTCCAAGGTATCATGATTAACTTACCATATGTACTTTAAAAAATTATCTCATTTCTGAGCTTCCATCAATTGTCTAACGTACTCTTACGTACGAAAACATGGGGTGTAACAACTGTCTCCCATACAAAGCCTCATACTGATCCATCTGAATTATCGATTGGTAGCTATTGTTGTAGGCAAATGCTGCGAGCGGTAGAAATGGATCCCAAGAACCCCAACAATCTGTGACACAAGTGCGTAGCATATCCTCTAATATCTGAATAATGCACTTGGATTACCCGTCCGTATGAGGGTGAAATACTGTACTCAACTCAACCTGTGTGCCCATCTCCCGCTGCACGCCTCTCCAAATATAAGATGTCAACTATGTTCCCAGATCTAAAATGATGGACACTGGCACACTCAGAAGGCGAACATTCTTGCGAATGTAAATCTCAGCCAATCGCTCCGAATAATAGGTATTCCTAACTGGAATGAAATGTGTGGACTTGGTCAGTCGATCCTCAATCACCCAAATAGCATCAAACTTCTTTGAAGTCCGCGGTAGTCCAACTACAAAATTCATAGTGATACACTCTCATTTCCACTCTAGAATCTCAAGCCTTTGAAGCAATCCACCCGGTCTCTGATGCTCATACTTCACCTGCTGACAATTTAAGCACCGAGCTATAAACCCCACTATATCCTTCTTCATTATCCTCCACCAATAATGCTGCCTCAAGTCCTGGTACATCTTTGCAGCACCCGGATGAATGGAATACCGCAAACTATAGGCCTCCTCAAGAATCAACTCGTGTAGCCCATCTACATTAGGCACACAAATACGACCCTGCATCCTTAACACCCCATCATCCCCAATAGTAACATCCTTGGTATCACCATGCTGAACTGTATGCTTAAGGACAAGCAAATGGGGATAATCATACTACCGCTCTCTAATGCATTCAAATAAGGAAGATCGAGAAGCAACGCACGCTAGAACCTGACTGGGCTCCAAAACATCTATTCTCACAAACTAGTTGGCTAAGGTCTGAACATCAACTGCAAGCGGTCTCTCACTAACAAGAATGAATGCAAGGCTACCCATGCTCACCGCCTTTCTACTCAAGGCATCGGCCACCACATTGGCCTTCTCAGGATGATATAGAATAGTAATATCATAGTTCTTTAGTAGCTCCAACCATCTCCGCTGCCTCAAATTTAGAACCTTCTGTTTGAACAAGTGTCGGAGACACTTATGATCTGTAAATACCTTACAAGACACACCATAGAGATAGTGCCTTCAAATCTTTAATGCATGAACAATGGCAGCCAACTCTAAATAATGAATAGGGCAGTTCTTCTCAAGGGTCTTCAACTGACGAGAAGCATAAGCAATTACTCTACTCCCTACATCAAGACACACCCAATTCCAATCCGAGAACTATCAAAATACACTATATAAGAGCATGACGTTGAAGGAAAAACAAGAACTAGAGTTATGGTCATGGCAGTATTGAGTCTTATGAAAAGTCTCCTCACACTTATCCGACCACTTTAAAGGAGCACCCTTATGGATCAATTTGGTTAAAGGTGATGCAATAGACGAGAAACCCTCCACGAAGCGACAATAATAACTTGCCAAGTCGAGAAAGCTCCGAATCTCTGTAGCTGAGGACAATATGGGACAACTCTGGACCACCTCTATCTTCTTTGGATCCACCTTAATCCTCTCACTGGACATTATATGCCCCAAAATTGCCACTGAACTAAGCCAAAACTCACACTTAGAGAACTTGGCATAAAGCTTCTCCTCCCTCAGCCATTATAGTACAATCCTCAAATGGTTGCTCCTCCTGGCTACGCGAGTACACCAGGATATCATCAATCAATACTATGACAAACGAGTTAAGATAAGGCTGAAATATACTGTTCATCAGATACATGAATGATGATGTGGCGTAGGTTATCCCTAAAGACATCACAAGGAACTCATAATGACCATAATGGGTCCTGAATGTTTTCTTTAGAATATCTAATTCCTGAATCTTCAACTGGTGATACCCATACCTCAAATCAATCTTAGATAACACCCGCACTCCCTGATGTTGGTCAAATAGATCATCTATACTTGGCAAAGGATACTTGTTCTTGATTGTAACTTTGTTCAAATGCCTATAGTTGATGCACATCTACATGGTACCATCATTCTTCTTTACAAAAAGAATTGTTGCACCCCAAGGCGACACACTAGGCCTAATAAATCCCTTATCAAGAAGTTTCTAAAGATGCTCTTTCAACTCAGTCGGTGCCATATGATATGGAGGAATAAAGATGGGCTGAGTTCCCAGCACCAAGTCAATACAAAAGTTAATATCCTTGTCGGACGGCATTCTCGGCAGGTCTACAGGAAACACATCCAGAAAGTCTCGCACAACCCGAACAGAATCAATAGTAGGAATGTCAGCACCCACATCCTTCACAAAGGACAAATAAGACAGACACCCCTTTTCAACCATCCGTTGGGCCTTCAAATATGAAATCACTTTGCTGCAAACATAATCTATACAACCTCTCTACTCAATCCTTGGCAACCCTGGCATCGCCAATGTCACAGTCTTAGCGTGATAATCCAGAATAGCATGACATGGAGATAACCAATCCATACCCAAGATCACGTCAAAATCAACTATACTAAGCAATAAGAGATCAACTCTAGTCTCCAATCCCCCAATAGTCACTATACATGACCGATATACATGGTCCAAAACAATAGTATCTCCCACTAGCATAGACACATGAATAAATGAAACTAAGTACTTATGGGTCATACCCAGATAATGAGCAAAATACGATGATACATACGAATGAGTGGAACTAGAGTCAAATAATACAGAAGCATCCCTGAGGCATACTAAGACAATACTTGTGATCATTACGTCTAAAGCAATGACATCTGGCCTGGCAGGAATAACATAGAATCGGGCCTGATCACCATCGGATCGGCCTCCCCCTCCAGGGCAACCTCTAGCTGCTTGAGCCCTACCCCGAGCTGGCTGGGCGGTTGGTGAAGTAACTGGTGCTGAAGTCATGGCCTGACTCCTCTGCTGAGCTGAACCTTCTGTAAGGCAGGGACAAAACTTCTTCACATGACCCAACTCTCCACACTCAAAACATCACCTCTTAGAAAATAGTGGCAAATACTAGGGCGGACCCCGAGAACCAGAATAACTACCAAAGGAACCTGGTGCAGATGAACCCAGAACTGAAGGTGCACGAGATGAACTTTGAGCCGGGAGGGCACTAAGATATAACTGACCCCGGTCTAGCACTTACGAACTATGGATGGATGATGCACCATGATGAACTGGACGAGACATCTGAGCGGGCCTAGAATGATGATCCCTGATGTGGTAAGACTGTCCCCCAAAAGGAACACCATTGAAACCACCCGAACCTAGAGGCCTCTTGTACTCCCTCTCCTTATGCCCCTGGCTATGAACCATCTCCAACCGCCGATCAATATCAACCACCTCATCGAATATAGCACCTGATACACTCTCCCGAGGTATGAAAAAACAGTACTGATAATAGAGGCCATAAATGAACCTCCTAATCATATCCCTCTCAGTGGGAACCAACCAAACTGCATGATGAGCTAAATCTGAAAACCTAATCTCATACTGGGTCACAGACATACCATTCTAACATAGTTGCTCGAACTGTTTGCACAGCTCTTCCCTGCGGGTCTGTTGTATGAACTTCTCTACGAAGATAAAGAAGAACTCATGCCATGTAAGTGGAGCTGCACCTACTGGCTTGTGCCTCTCATAGGCCTCCCATCATCTGAAGGCAGCCCCAATGAACTGAAAAGTAGTGAATGAGACCCCACTGGTCTCCAAAATACCTTTCATACGAAGAATCTGATGGCACCTATCCAAAAGGTCCTGGGCATCTACAGACTCAGCCCCGCTAAATGATGGAGGTTAGATCCTCCCAAAACTCTATCTCCTCTACTCATCATCAGTCATAACGGGACCCATCGGGACCTGAGGAACTACAACCGACTGGGCTGGTAGTACCCCCAGTGTTTGACGTCCCTATATCACCTACTCTGGAGTACGGGCGGCGGGAGTTTGAGTACCTTCCCGGCCTCAGATGTCGTTGGCGTGGTCTAACCAGAAACCGGCTGAGCAAGGCTAGTGCACACGATTAAAATCTGAGCCAAAGCCTCCTGAAGGCCTGGAATCACAATGGGCATAGCTGGTGCCTAAGATGGCCCTACTAGCTCAACCCTATCTCGTACATGCTCCTGAGCTGGAGCAACTGGTGGATCTGCAGGTGCTACTCTAACTTTTGTACTAGCTGCACCTCTACCCCTACCGTGACCCAGGCCTCTCGTGGCCCTAACCGTTGGTACTGGTGGTTGTCCGTCCTGTCTGGTAGCACGTGTCCTCACCATATGTGAGAGAATAGAATAATAAAGGTTTAGTTACTGGAATAAATAAATATGGATGACAAGAATACAAGAATGTGAAGTTTCCTAAGGGTTCGGCAACCTCTCGAAGATAAGTATAGATGTCTCTGAAATAGCAAGATTGATTAGAACCATAATACTATTCATGCATCAAAAACTGAAAAGGAAAGTTGAAGTTCAAGATGATCAATTTTGATAACACAAAAATGATCAGTCTATAAGGACATGTGTCAAGTCTTACACAATTAGACATCAACCCCAAGCGAAAAAATACCCCACAGAAAAGCTCTAGTACTTCCAATGTTGTTCACAGTACTACTGTTTTTAGGCAGTTCTTAAAGGGAAAAGGTGAGTGAGCGAGTGTGAGTGTATGTGTGTGTGTGTGCGTGAGAGAGAGAGAAGAATGAAATCAAAGCTAAACCAACCAATCAACCACACCTCAATCTGGAACAAGTTGGTGTCGTGTTCATTAATTTATTTAATCAACAAGATAGAAGGTTTGTAGGCAAGAAGTAAATAAAATGAAAAGGACCACAGAATGTTTACCTCTTACCTCTTGAGACCCAGAATATTTACAAGAGAATCAAAGCCAAAGAGTTCCAGTTTGGATTCTTTCTGAGGACCGTTGAGTTGCACCGGTAAGTCTGTCCACCAAAGTTTCGATAGATGAAAAGAAGTCACCTAGTGTTTGTGCCTTCGCTGGGATTTGAACCCAAGACGTTACGGTTCGATCTCCTCCCATTTCATTGAGGGTCACACCCGTCGGTCCGTCTTTCACCTCACATAAGCTAGAATAACAAGACTAAGTAAACATGCACAATAGATGTAATTGCCTTGCCCCGAGGTAGTTAGGTTAGCATTAGCTTAGATATGATACTTCGGTTATAGTCTAATTGCATTGATCTTGTTTGTTATGCTCCGATAAAGGAGAACGGTGGTTACAAATAGAAGGAATGGACAATTCAGGACAAATATGTAGGATAAAGTCTATAAGCTTGCAAATAGATAGACATATTTCACCCCAGAGCGGTTAAGTAAAATATAAACTTGCAAATAGTTAGACCTATTTCACCCTAATACAGTTAGGTCAAATCCAACGTACACTTAGGATGGGCAAGTATCACAGGAACAACTCATTAGTTAAAACAGTAGTGCGCTTTCTTCAAAACCTGCAGCTTCATCAATTTGCTTGTTGTCAAGATAAACTAATGAACCGTCATAGTTTTAATTATAACCTACAGCTTCATAAATTTTATTGTTGTCTAAGTTACCTAATATAGTATTCTAGAAATGTAACGTTTTCTTTATCTTGTTGTTTCATTATATAGATCATATGGTCTCCATATAACGGGCTATTTGTCCCGTCCCCATACAATGAGCAAGTTCCTATATGGGTTATTCCCTAACCTCCATTTTGTGTATGGAGAACTGGGCTTTGCATGATCCTACACTCAGAGCTGATTTGGATCATCCTTCTGAGAAGATCTCCTTGTACCGTGAGAAATTTCTTCGTGTTCATAGATGTACCAAATTACCTCGTAGATGTTGTACTGCTAACATTATCACAGTTTGTATTGCGCAATATATTTGTATATGTTTTATATATATATATATATATATATATATATATATATATATATATATATATATATATATATGTGTGTGTGTGTGTGTGTGTGTGTGTGTGTGTGAGTGACTGATTGATTGATTAGTTAAGTCAACATCCGAGCACATTTAAAGGATTAAAGATGCACCTAATTAAATGGTGGCTGAGAAAATTATCGTTTATGAAAAGAGCAGCAAAATTATGTTAAATCACCTTAACGTTATAGTGATTTCTTGAACTTGATTTCTTGAACTTGAACTTGATTGCTTGAAGCTTGAAACTTGTAAAGAAATTTGCGGCGTTTGATCCACGAGCTCCCTCTTGCTTCTTGTTATAACTTCTGGTGCTTTTTTCTGGGTTATGAAGACCCCTATTTATAGTTCTGGGAGGGAAAGTTATTATAAGAATAAACTTTTTTCGACCAATCAAATTGAAGTGTGACAAGACCGCATTTGATTGTCCAGAACACGTCATTTGCACACGTGGCACGATTTCATTAGCCTTTTAATGTGACTTGGCATGCCTTGTCATTTTGACACATGGCATGATCCCACTGGCTCTTCTGTTTGACTTGGCGTGCCACGTCACTTGACACGTGGCGCCAAACTGGGCCTCTAGGAAAATGACATCTTGGGCTTAATGAAGTGGGTTCATCACTTTAGGCCAATTAAATGGGCTAGCCCAATGGATTAAGACTTATTTATTTAATCCATATATATATATATATATATATGAGACTTATATAATTATATATTGGACCTATATAATTAATTTATTTATATACTAGCCCATAATATTTATTTGGACCAATATATCTTGAATTTAAAATATAATCCAAATTATTTTATGGATTTAATTTAATAAAATTTATATGCTTATAAACTAGTTTCGGATCGAACGAATAGCTTCACTAAAAATTTATTCCCTTTCTTTGCCTTTTCCTTATGCAGTTAAATGCCATTGGGCATCCGGTGGTATCCCCACATGATAAGCCGCAAGTGAGTAATGAATCTATTGGAGGGCCTACATCTAAAGTGAAGTCGTCTTCAAAGGCATCATCTCTTCCTCATAATGAAGCCCTAAAAAGACTAACTCTAAATGAGATAACTCGCGTTCCACCAATGACAAATACAACTGTATCTATTTTTGAAGGAAAGAGCATTGTCTTTAATCGCAAACATCTTGGGTATTTGGGAGGATATTTGCAACAGACTCTCCAAAACTAGTGCAGAACTGCTCTCATCTTATAGGGAGCAAGTTACTGAGATTTTCGAGGATATGAAAAAGATGAATATTTTAGATCTTTCTCCATTATAGTGTTTACTGGATTCTCTTTTCGAGCTTGCTGCTTAATATGACCAAGAGTGATCCAATTTGGCTGATAAGACGAGTCAAGATGAGAAGCAGGAGCTGATTTCCAAAGCTAAGGAGCGTCTTGAATCGTTCAAACTTGAAGCAAGTGAGAAAGTCAAGAAAGTTTCCTCTAGTAAAAAGAAACTGAAGAGAGTTGTGAATAAGTTGCAGACATTACAACAAAAGAGGGAGAACCTCGAAGGTATTATAGAAGCGACTCTAAAAGAGGTTGAAGAGATTCAGGCAAAAGTTTCAGCTGCCGAGACTGAGGTCTCTTCATATGACAACGTAAATTTGCTGACTGATGAAAGATTCGGCCAATTTGAAGGAGAAGAAGAAGAACCTGGAGACTAGCTGTCAAGAATTGATCAACTACAAGTTTTGTTTAGATTAGGCTATTAGAATTATCTCCCCTTTTATCTTCATGTTAGATTGACCTAGTGGATATTTATTTCATCTTAAATAAGATTGCTTCTCTTTTGCTTTACATTGCCCGACATTTATCTTAGTCGCATAATTTTCAGCTTTATGCGTTTGTAACGAAAGATTCATATCTTGTCGTGGGAGAGTCCAAATAACAAACCGTTTAATTTCTCAAAAGTTAGACTTCAATATCTAAAATATGTCCAAAACTTAGAATCAAACACCTTCAGAATCGACCCAGTTAATAATTTGAAACCAACTTTATATTCCACCACGTAGAAAATTTCAGATTTGCGCAGTCTCACAAAGAAATCATATCTTGGTGTAGGAAAGTCAGAATCACGAACCGTTTAATTTTTTGGAAACTTAACTTACAGATCTATAACATATCCAAAATACAAAACTTAATGCCTTAATTATAGTTTTAGATAATAGTTCGAAATCAATACTAAATGCTGACACGGCGACGATTTCAGATTTGCGCGACTTCACCAAATGTTTGTATCTTGATGTAGGAATGTCAAAATCACAAACCGCTTGATCTATTGGAAACTAAACTTCAAAATATAAAATATATCTAAAATATAAAATTTAATACCTTAAGTATAGTTTCAGATGATAGTTCGAAATAAATACTAAATTCTGACATGGCAACGATTTCAGATTTGCGCGACTTCATCAAAACTTTTGTATCTTGATGTAGGAATGTTGAAATCATGAACCGTTTAATCTATTGGAAACTAAACTTCAAAATATAAAACATATCCAATATATAAAATTTAATACCTTAAGGATAGTTTCAAATGATAGTTCGAAGTCGACTTTGGTTTCTACTATGCCAACAGTTCCAAATTAGTGCGACTTCACCAAATATTTTATATCTTGGTGTGGTAAGCCTCGAGATCGCAAGACCTTTTAAATTGCCAGAAGTTTAAATTCAAGAGCTTCATTCTTACCAAATGTCTTGGGTTCAAGTCTCACTGAATTTGAAACGTCGTGAAGGCTTGCCAAAACAAAACTTGAAGGTTTGGATAACATGAAGGCATAACGAATTCCCGTACTTCAATGCAAATGCTTGGCAGCCCCCTAGAAGATATTAATCATTTCATTGCAGACACCAATTTATCATAGCAGCTTGCCCCCTTTAAATCAAATGGGATCCAAAGTTTAACAGAAGAATGGTATATCAGCTCGATTTTCAAATGCTGATTGAATGAATTACATTCCATCGTACTTCATTCGGACAACGATTTGGGGGTTATGTATCTTTTGAACTTATGCGACTGAACTTTGAATGAAACTCTAAGATGTCTACATACCTCTATGAAGAGGATCATACCGTAGTTCAAATTGGGTAATTTATTTTTTTTAATGTCCTAAATTTTGCCTAGGCCGCCTCTTTCGAGATTTTTAACCTAGTGGACCTTTTTTTGTGGTGGGCCGTACACAGTTTAGACTCATGCAGGCCAGGAGTGTAGGAACATGCAGTTTAGGCTCATGTGTCAAGGAGCGTAGCAACTTCAAGGATAATATTTCTTCAAAAATTTGTCATTGATAGGGCCGATTCTCATGCCTCATCAACTAGCTTGTAAGCCCCACTTGGATAAGCTTCTTGTACGACATATGGCCCATCCCATTTTGACGTGAACTTCCCTATATGTTTATGGGAAATAATTATGGGTCTCCGTACGGCAAGGACTTGATCTCCTACTTGAAAGGATCTCGGGTAAACTCTTTTATTGAAGGCGCGAGACAATCAAGCTTGATAACATTCAAGACTCTGTTGAGGTTCCAACCTATTATCATCAAGAGCCTCCAACTCTGCTAATCGAAGTCGAGCATTTTCTTCGTCAGTGATCCCTTCTTGAATAGCCAGTCGTAATGAAGGTATTTGACGCTCGAGTGGCAAAATGGCTCCGACTCCATAAACGAGTGAATAAGGAGTTGCTTGTGTTGGCATGTGGTGAGTCATCCTATATTCCCATAGAGCTTCTTCCATACGGTCATTCCAATCTCTCTTGGATTTGGAGACGACTTTCTTTAACAAGTTGCATAGTGTTTTGTTGAATGCCTCAGCTAGACCATTGGCGGCAGCATTGTACATCAAAAAGTTATGTTGCTTGAAGCCAAAGAGATCACAAATCTTGTTCATCAACCTATTGTCGAACGGGTTGCCGTTATCCGTTATTATGTAACGAGGAATGCCAAAGCGATAGATAATGTTTACTCAGATGAAACTTGCAACATTTTCCTTCTATATTTCCTTAAGGGCAACAACTTCAGCCCATTTTGAGAAGTAGTCAGTTGCAGCCAAGATGTATAAGTACCCGCCAGAGGACTTTGGCAGTGGTCCAACAACATCAAATCCCCAAGCGCCAAACGGCGAGGATACAACAGTCGAGTGCAACACTTCAGGAGGTTGATGAATAAAATTCGCATGGAATTGACAAGCCTTGCATCTTCGAGCGTAGTCCAAGCAATCTTTTACCATCGTTGGCCAATAATATCCCATCCTTTTTATATGGAAGTGAATCTTTGGTCCAGACTGGTATGACCCACATACCCCAGAATGTGCCTCTTGCAAAGCTTGGAGTGCTTCTTCTTCCCCTAAGCATCGCAAGAGTATTCCCTCGAATGACCTTCTGTATAGAGTATCTTTGTAGTAAAGAAAGCGAGGTGCACGACGACGTGTTTTAGTCCTTCTCCTCGGATTTTCTGGAAGTATCCCATAGCATAAGTAGTCGATATTGGGTTGTTTCCATTTTTCTTTCTCAACTTCAGAAACAGCGACAAAATGCTTAAGTTCATTTTCTTCACCTTCGGCCTCATTTGGTGGCGGTACTACCCATTTTTGGCAAACAGTAACTTGCGCTTGATCAGGCAGGGCTAACGATGAAGCTAGGGCATCTAAAGCATCAGCCTTCTTATTTTCTTTCCTTGGCACATGCTGAATAGTCACATCACCGAGCCACCCCATTAAGTTTTTAGCGTAATCATAATATGGGCGTAGTTCAGGCTTCTTGACCTCGTAACTACCTAAAAGTTGATTGACCACTAACTGGGAGTCACCAAAGACTTGCAATTGTAATTTCTTCATATCAACGGCCATTTCAAGCCTAAGTATTAATGCTTGACACTCAGCAACATTGTTGGAACAGAGTTGTGTCAAGGTGAAGGAGTAGGGCAAGACTTCACCTTGGGAAGTGACAAATACTACGCTAGCACCAGCTCTTCCACGATGTACAGCACCATCAAATTACATCTTCCATAAAGGTTGAACTTCAATGACCATTGCGTCCTCATCAGGTAGTTCGTTAGTTAACTCCTAGTCATCAGGTATCGGATGATCTACCAATAAGTCTGCCAATGCTTGTCCTTTTACAGCCTTTTGAGGGATGTACAAAATCTCGAATTGTTGAAATTGGAGGTACCATCTCGCTAGTCGATCACTAAGAATAGGTTTTGACATCACGAACTTGATGGGATTTGCTTTAGAAACAAGATGGACAACATGAGCTTGAAAGTAGTGCTTCAACTTTTGAATTGAGAAGACTACCGCCAAACACATCTTTTCAATTGGCGAATAATTCAACTCGTTTGGTGTCATCATCATGCTCAAGTAGTAAAGAGAGTTTTCTTTCCCCTCACTATTTTCTTGGGCCAACAGTGCTCCAACAGACCTTTCTTGCGCCGCAATGTATAGTATCAATGGCTTTCCAGGTATAAGAGCTGCTAAAATCGGAGGTTTCATCAAGTAGGTTTTGATACTTTCAAAGGCATTGCTACAAGCTTGGTCCCACTTGAAAGGAACGCCTTTCTTCATGAGGCGACTAAATGGTTGGCACTTCCCAGCTAGGTTCGAGATGAATCTTCTAAGGTATGCTAGCTTTCCTTGTAGACTTTTCAATTCATGAATATCCCAGGGCTCAGGCATTTTCAAAATGGCATCCACTTTGGCTTGATCAATTTTGATCCCTCGATGTCGGACAATGAAACCAAGGAACTTTCCAGAAGTAACTCCAAAGGCACATTTCAATGCATTCATCCTAAGTTGGTACTTCCGGAGCAACTCAAATACCATTCTCAAGTCTTTCAAGTGGTCGCCCTTCTCTCTTTATTTTACCACTAAGTCATCAACATAGCATTCGATATACTTGTGGAGAAGATCGTCAAAAATATTCAGCATAGCCCTTTGGTATGTAGCACTAGCGTTCTTCAAGCCAAAAGGCATTACCTTGTAGCAATACATACCATTGGGGTGCGGAATATAGTAAGCTCTTCATCTTTTGGTGCCATGCGAATTTGGTTATAGCCCGACGAACCGTCCATGAAAGACATTGCCTCGTAACCAGTAGTAGCATCGATCATCAGCTCTGGAATAGGGAGCGGGAATTCATCTTTGGGACATGCATTGTTGAGATCCCTGAAGTTAACACATCCTCGAATCTGGCCATTCTTCTTCCTTACAGGGACAATACTTGAAACCCATGTTGGGTATTTAACTTCCCCAATAAATCCAGCTTCAATGAGTTTGTTAACTTCGGTTTCGATCAGGGGAACCAAGTTCGGCCTAAAGCGCCTTTGAGCTTGCTTAGCAAGACGAGCACCATTCTTGACCGCAAGGTGATGGACTGCTACTTTAAGGTCCAAGCCAAGAATTTCTTTGTAACTCTAAGCAAATACATCCCTAAACTCCTTGAGTAACTCAATATAAGTGCTTTCTTCATCAACTTCTAGTAAAGCACTTATGTAGGTGGGTCTTGGTTCTTCATCAGTGCCAAGGTTAACTTCTTTTAAGGCATCAATCGTTGCCTTCACCCCTTCTTTAAGTTCCGGCGAAGCATCTTTTGCATCTTCATCTTCTTGAGGGTCCCCATCATTGAAGGATATGTGATAACATGGTGAAACATCCTCCAATTCTGCATTATCCTCCATTGAAGATAGAACACCATTCTCGCCTTATAGAGTAACATAATACGAAGAACCTACACTTTTTTCATCTTTGTCACGCTCCTTAGTGTAGACGACAGTATATGGATTTACCTTCAATACTTCTTTACATGAAACCACAAGTTTTATTTGTCGCCTCATTCTAGAAGGAACCAAACTTTGAAAATCCTTAGAGATCTTCTAGATTTTGGGCGAAGCGGGCGTTCTTATGCTTTGAAAATTTCTCTGGAACTTGTTCCTCTTCTTTAATGGACCCAATCTCTCAAACACGGAAGTCCTCACAGTTGATTTTCCAAGTCGATCAAAGACAGAAGGCTTGTTAGAAGCGGCAGATTCATCTTCTACAGTGATATAATTATTGCTTGCCCTTCTTATAGAGATGCGCACTGGCGACGGTTACTTGTATCCCAAACCTTCGCGTGGTTGTCTCGTCGCAACTTCTGATGGTAGCTTCCTAACTTTGATGGCTCATTAGGATTGTATCCAGCTTTTGCAAATAGCCTATAAGCGTTAGGATCAAAACCTTCATCTATTCGCTTTGTATGGAGTTCCACATTCTACAAACGATTTCGGGCCACAAACCTTGCAAGCGGTATTGAGGACGACTTTACTACCTCAATTCATTTGACCGGAACAGTTAACCCTTTTAGCATGTTAGTTTGGAGATTAGATGATTCACCTTCATCTTTATTCCTTTTAGGGATGTATTGGAGCGGAAGAGTTACTTTCTTGCTGTGAGACACAATGTTCCCTTTATGAGACTTATTTGGGTTGGGGTGTACCTTCTCAGCAACAGCTTTGGTTTTGTCAGCAATCACCTCAGCTCTTTTAGCGGTGGACTCATCATCCTTGTCATTCATGACATCATCAGCTTTTAGCTCCTTCACAATGTAGTTCTTCAAGTAGAACTTTGCATCGACGAAGTGTGACTCAGCCTCGATGAATGGCTCGTCATCGGTAATTATCTTCTTCTCGACTTCACCTTCGTAGGATTTCAAACATTGATGATAGGTAGATGGAACCACTTTATTCTCATGTATCCAAGGCTTTACAAGCAAGAGGTTGTATGAAGTCTTTGCATCGATCACATGCAGCCATGCCCTTGGTTGCATATCTTCAATGATGATTTCCAGCATGATCGCACCTATGGCTCTTTTCCCCCTTGGTTGAATCCTTGGATCATCACACGACTTTCTGAAAGTTTGTTCATGGGAATACCAAGTTCTTTCACAGTGCGAATTGGCAAAATGTTCACTGAGGATCTTCCATCAACCAAAATTCAATTTACCCTTTCATCACGCATATCGCCAACCAGGTACAATGGGCGGTTATAAAGAGTATCACCTAGCAGAAGATCGTCATTTGTGAACGTGACTTTTTCCTCACAAGCATTAACTTCTTGAGGAGTGGACTCGGTGAGCTTTTCCGAAGATGGTTCCAACGGTAGGTCATCACACTTTTCTTTCCCTTCGTCAGCATGGCAACAAGAGGCATCGATACCCCCATGGGAAATCTTCATGCGGAACCAACTTGTTAAATACTCCTCCAAGGTCACTGGATTTCGTGACTTTTAAGAGTAGTGCACCTTCACTTTTGCTTTCTTTAAGTGCTTAACCGGATTCCATCTCCTTGGTCTTTTTACCATCATTTTCCTTGTTGGTTGTTCAACTGATTCTTTTCGTGGGCTCCTTCTGTGGTGCCTACGATGAGTCATCAACGTCCAACCTTCATCATCATCATCAGTTTGATTGACTTCAGCTTTGTCGTTCTCCAGCAATTATTTATCTTTACTTTCTTTAAAACCACATAATTCATCTGTACTGAATGAGCAAAAGGTGATAGAGACTTGGTTTGCACTTGCTTTCCTATTTTCAAGCACAATCTTATTTTCACGAGCCAAGTCCATAACTTTGTCCTTGAAGACAAAGCACTTCTCCAGAGGGTGGTTCACAAGTCGATGGTATTTGCAGTAATTTGGTCATTTGTTTTCCCAGCTTTATTTGGTCGCTTCATCTCCGGAAGCTCAATGAGATTTAACTCGAGGAGTTCTTCAAAAATAGATGGCACATCAAAATCTAGAAATGGGTACTCTTTCTCTTGCATTTCTTTTAGAGTCAACTTTCCACTTGGCTTATCTTGAAAAGAAGTGGATTTCATACTCTGCTTCTTGCTCATCTTCGCTGTGAACTTTACAGGTGATGTGTTGACATTCATAGCTTCTTTGCTTTCAGTCTTGGGTACAAACTTGCCCCACTTCCTGACTTCTTGCTTGTCGTTCCCTTTGCGAGGTTCACAAATGGGCAGCCCTTCATTTCCAGTAGAGGCCATTCTCAATTCCATATCATGGGAACGAGTTGCAAATTCTTCAAATGTGCTAGGCTTGATACCTTGAAAGATGTAGCGCAATCCCCAATGTATGCCTTGGATGCACATCTCTATGCCCGAAGCTTCACTAAGAATGTCTTTGCAGTTGAAGCTTGCATTCCTCCAACGATTGATAAAGTCGATAACTGGTTCACCCTTTCATTGACGAGTATTTGTAGGTTCTATCATACTCACAGTACGTCTCGTGCTATAAAAGAGATTGAGGAATTCTTTCTCTAGTTGATCCCAACTATCAATAGATCTAGCCTCGAGGTCCGTGTACCAATCAAAAGCATTTCCTTTTAATGAGCGGACAAATTGCTTGACAAGGTAATCTCCATAAGTCCCAGCATTTTTGAATGTCTCAACGAAGTATGCCACATGTATCTTTGGATTGCCTTTCCATCGAATTGTTAAAATTTTGAAGGTTGATAGCCAGCAGGCATGTTCAACATATCGATCCTTGTAGTGTATGGCTTTGCGTATGTAAGAGAGGACTTGGCAGCAACTTCATATTTATTTTTAATAGTTACTTCAATGAACTTCTTCAGTTGATCAATGGGAATCATCCCTTCATATGAGACAGGGATAGCCTTAGCGGATGCTACTCGTATCGGGGGAGAATCAATCTCTGGAACTTCCGGGAGCTTGCCAAGTGCAAGGGTGGATTCTTCTTCCATCAAGATTCCCACCCTGTCTGTTAGCTTGTCAATTCTAGCATATTGATTTTGCATGCACTTGGTCAACCCAGCGATTGCTTCCGTCAAGTTCACCAACTGCTCTTCCACAGATGAAGTGTTTGTCACCATGACTTGCATGATTGTTGAAGATGATGGGAAGTAGCATGGATTGTGTGATGACCCAAAATGTCATCTTTAAATTTAATAATTAATTTTGTGTTCTAAGACCTCAAAAAGCACAATTTATCATTCCTCGACTAGCGTTCGTAGTCCGTAAAATTTTCCGGAAAGTTTCCAGGTGAAAAAATGATTAAAATGTGAATTAGAGGTTTAAAACTCAACTGAGTAGACTTTGATTAACATTTTGAGCAAACGGACTCGGATCAGTATTTTGACAGTTCTGATAGGACCGTATCGTGATTTGGGACATGGCATATGCCCGAAATTAAATTCCGAGTTCCCTAGTCCGAGATACGTAATTTTGATAAAAAGAAATTAAAAGTAAGTTCAAATAGTGACCGGATGTCGAATTATGTGCAAACGACCCCGAAATAGAATTTTGATGAATCCAACAGCTCCGTATGGTGATTTTGGACTTAGGAACGTGATCGAAATTTTACTTGAAAGTCCGTAGTGAAATTAGGCTTGAAATGGCTAAAATAGGAATTTAAAGTTTAAAAATTTGACCGGGAGTTGACTTTTTGATATCGGGGTCGGAATCCAGTTCTGAAAATTTTCACAACTCCGTTATGTCATTTATGACTTGGGTGCAAAATTTGAGGTCAATCGGACTTGATTTGATAGGTTTCGATATCGAATGTAGAAGTTGAAAATTCTAAGTTTCATTAAGCTTGAATTGGAGCATGATTCATGATTTTAGCGTTGTTTGATGTGAATTGAGGTTTCAATACGTTCGTATGAAGTTTTAGGACTTGTTGGTGTATTGGGTTGAGGTCCTGAGGGCCTCGAGTGAGTTTCGGATGGTTAACGGATCAAAAGTGGGATTTAGCTGCTGCAATTTTTTTGCTGGAAATGTTGTCAAAAATTGGGCTGCCTGTCAAAAATCGTGTTGCCTGTCAAAATCGGGTTGCCTAACAAAATCGAACTCCCTCACAAAATTGAGGTCCCTGATAAATCGAGCTCCCTGACAAAATCGAGCTCCCTGACAAAATCGAGGTCCCTAACAAAATCGAGCTCCATCACAAAATCTGTAAGTTATAAAAACAGGGGAATTCGTCCCATTTGCCTTTTTGACGAATTGGAGCTTGAGAGGCGATTTTGATATATTTTCAAGGAAAAATATTTGGGTAAGTGATTCTAACTTGGATTTGGTCAACATACACGGACATATCATTGTTTTCACTATTTAATTAGTGTTTTGAGATTGAAATTTGGGAAATTTTAGAAATCTCATATAATCAAATTTTTGAGATTTCGGTGTCGATCCGGAGTCGGATTTGAGTGAAACTGGTATGGTTTGACTCGTAATTGAATGGGTTGTCGTATTTTGTAATTTCGTCGGATTCCGAGATGTGGGCCCCACAGGCAATTTTTGAGCTAATTTCGGATTTCATTGAAAAATGTAATATTTTCTTATGAAATTGATTTCTTTAATTTTTGTTGACTGTATCGAATTAATTATGACTAGATACGAGTCGACCGGAGTCGAAAAAATCGAGGAAAAAGCATAATACTTGGTTAAATTGGAGCAAGTCGAGGTAAATGACTTATCTAACCTTGTGGGGGGGAAAGTTCCCCGAGGATTGGTATTGATGTGATTATCAAAATGTGTTGAAAGTCGTGTGCACGAGGTGAGGAGTGTGTATACGGGCTAAATGTGAAAGATTATATTTTTAAATTGTGTAGATCACTATTGCGCATTTATTAAATTGTTTTATCTTGTTATATTCTTCATCATTAATCTAAGATATATACTTCAAACTTGTTTGATCTTTTCCTGCTAATTATTTTATTTGTTTAGTTGGAACTTGGTTTCTTTTATTCTGTGCATTATTTGAAGGTTGATTTTCTTTAAATTAAATATTATTAATATGAAGTATTTGACATTTTTAAACTTGATATTGAAGCAACGTATTAAAGATTTTAAAATATTATTTTCCTGAATTATTTACTCCTGAATATTTTTGTAAGATTTTTGTATTCATTGTGATGGAGCAGTGAGCTCTTTATTGTGGAAAAATATTATTGTTGAATTATTTTGACATGAGTTGAATTATTTTGACATGAGCCGTGAGCTCTTTATTGTGGAAAAATATTATTGTTGAGTTATTTTAACATGAGTCGTGAGCTCTTTATTGTGGAACAATATTGTTGATGAATTGTTTTGGCAAGTTAAATTATTTGAGCACCTGAGGTGCAAATTATGATATATTGTGATATTGATACACATGCGGTGGTATAAGGTCTGGGTATTGAAACGCATGCGGTGAGATGAGGGTGGCTTGATACGCATGGCTAGTAGGGGGAAACTACTAGAAGTCATGCGGTGTGATAAGGATGGCTAAAACGCGGGATGCTATTTCGGGAAAAATATTTTCTTTAAAATAAATTGTGAAGGCTCCCGCGGTGAGATAAGGAAATCAGATATGGTGAATTTGTTTATGATTTGGGACTACGAGGCGGTACCTCAGGAGTGCCCTTGTTGATATTGATTTATGGCCGAAGTTGCCTTTTATTATTGTTGTGATTTTCTTAAAGGTGAAAGATTTCTGTTTTGTTTCCACGAGGTATTTATTTGCCATTATTTGATGTAATTAAATGTGACATACTACTTGATCCATTTTCATCGTCATTTTATCCTATAATATTGTTTAAACATTTTGATCATGCCATTATTTATTCTCCAGTAGGGCCTAACCTGACCTCGTCACTACTCTACCGAGGTTAGGCTTGGCACTTACTGGGTACCGCTGTGGTGTACTCATATTACGTTTCTGCACATCTTTTTGTGCAGATCCAGGTAAATCTTATCAGACCACGCATCAGTAAACTAGCTGTACGAGGAGACTTCGAGGTATATCTGCCAGTGTCTGCAGACTCCGTAGTCCCCTTCTATCTTACTATGTTGTCTTCCTTATTTTCTTTAGAATCTGATGTATAGAGACATAAAGAATAAATTCTTAGAAGCTTGTGACTTATTTCTACCGGGTTTTAGGAGTTGAAATTGTTTGAATTGTAGTTTATTTATTTCATATTTATTATTATTCCTCATTAATATGCTTACCTAGTTTTAGAGACTAGGTGCCATCACGACATCCTACAGAGGGAATTTGGGGTCGTGACAAGTTGGTATCAGAGCTCTAGGTTCATAGGTGTTATGAGTCACAAGCAGGTTTAGTAGAGTCTTGTGGATCGATACAGCTACTTCTGTACTTATCTTCGAGAGGCTATGGAACTGTTAGGAAATATTCACTTCTTTGATTCCTTATCGTGCGGCATTGATTTAGCTTGAAATATATATATTATATTCCTTTGTATCCACTCGTGTATGACATTGTGCACTCGGTATCAGTTGTGCGTCGACGGTTCGTGATGCCGCAGATGGATTAATAGGGAGCCAAAAATGCTCAAATATTGCCTCAACGTGTGGTTCTGATTGAAGATGCTGGCGTATTGAGAGATCACCTAGTGAATCAAGTGGGGGGTGCAACAGACGTTGGCATCTGGTTGATTTATACGAGCTGTGAAGGTTATTATTGTGGATCATCGGACGTCGTGACCTATTACTTCGCGTTGAATGGGGGGTCCACTATCAATGGGTGGATTGCGGGGTTATGTGTTAGTTTTGGCCTGAAATGTATATATGTGGTACTGAAAGGTTCCCTAAAATTTACACATGTTTAAGGCCTGAGATTTTGTAGAGGATAATGTCGGGACTTGCGGTATGTACGCCTCCTTAATAATCATATACTTCAGTACCAAAGGAGTTATAGAAGCAACTCTAAATTTACAGAAGGTCTACTCAACGTGGACGGTTGCGGATTTTGGGATGCATCGGAGGAAGTGCAGTTGTTGACGAGATTCTGGACTATGTGGTTCGTGCCAAGATTTGTCTGTATGGAGCTCTACTTTAATGATCGTTATGTATAAATATGGGTAAGGGTTACCCCAAAAAAGAATCGAAGAGTATGTTAAGAAATGGGTCAGCTCAAAAGTGTTGAGTCAACATAACAAAAGAAGATATTTGCCTTGGGAGAGATAATTCTCCACCGGTGTTCGTAGCAAGCATATGAAGAGGGCAGACCATCCAATGCAACACCGCCCACTTGGCTCAGTTCTCATAAATGCTTTTGAAAGAGTTTATTTCCCAAACTCTCCATAATGCATGGAATATAGGGTTTGAACGGTTGCATCAGGTCAACATTGACGGTGTTAGAATATGCCTTCAAGTTCAATAAGTTAGCCCGTCATACTCCTACTTTGCTTCCTATAGCTAGAGGGCGAGTCCACAGACTCATTAAAGGACTCAATTATGATCGTAAAATTTTGTACGACTCGGGAGCTATAAGCTGATACTTTATTTCTGCTAGTTATACAAATTACCAAGATATTAGAACGTGTTCGAGGTGAGGAAAAAGGAAACTAAGGAGAACAAGACGTCTGGAGGTTCTGGGGGATTCAGTGGATTCTACTCTGCAAGTATAAATCATTATGTTAGGGGCTCAGGCAGTCAGCCAGCCCAATACGCACATCGGATTACTCGGGGTGCTCTAGTAAGTTCTTTTAATGCACCACCGACATCAGTTCTTACATTGGTTATTCCAGTTATCTGGCACAGACTCAATATGAGCAGCCTAGCCCGTAAAAGGGTTGTTATGAATACAGTGATACTAGGCACATCATGAGAAAATTGTCCCAAACTTGGGAGAGACTTATTTCATCAAATCACTCAGGCTACATTCCCCATTGCAGTTACTACACTACCCACATGACCAGTTGGGGGTGGAGGACAGAAGGGTAGAAGGCGTCCTAGAGGTGGAGACCCAGCCGTTGATATATTTGTTTTATGGTATGGCGGAGGTCGCTACATCAGTTGGTGTCGTTATAGGTACGACCTTGATATAATATAAAGGAATAATTTCCTTAACTTGATTCGGTTCTGAGTATCGAGACGAGTCCTCCTATTGTGCTCCACTTATGAGTGAGTTTCATAATTCTATAATCTACTTATGTGTTTACTCCTGTTGGGAGATTACATGGAGATAACTACACCTATCATTCCATGTTGATCACTAATAAGACCTATGAGGCTAAATGTGGTTTTCTGTTACTCATTTCGGTAAGTTTTGATGTAATTTACGGATAATTAATTACAAATTGTGAATTATATGCCCTACCGATGTGGGGTTCATTATGTGTTGTGATTTTCTTTTTTTTACGAAAATTATTTAGAAGGAGCAAATGAAAAGTTTCGATTGGCACGATGTGCATATTACTTGTGATTCAGAACTAAGGACGAGATCCTTGCATTTTAATATAAACTGATATGTTTAAACCAGGCTACGAGCTACGGTGGAAGTTATATAAGGACGAGATCCTTGTGAGGAAAATTCTTGTGTTTAAGTTCTCCCTTGTGAAATTAAATTTGTACTATATTACTAATAAGGAGTCATGCATGTTAGGCTTATTTGAAAATTCTATATGAAATTCTCTGTGCATACTTGCCAATTTTGTCTTGTAATTATTGAGTTTTAACCTACGAGGTAGGTTCCCGCCTAGGTGACGTTAAATGTGACTCATTAATTTCGGTAAATAATTATGAGGTCTTCATGCCTCGTATCTCGTTATCAATATTGTGAAGGTTTAAAATGAGATTTTTGTTAACATAAAGTTAATTGACGATTTTGTAATTGATTATGAACAACTATTAAGACCAGATTGACACAGAAGGGTGCTCCGTTCACATGGGCCAAAGAATGTGATGAGAGCTTCTAAAAGCTCAAGACAGCTTTGACTACAGCCCCAATGTTGGTTTTACCTATAGGTTCAGGGTCTTATATTGTGTATTATGATGCGTCACGTATTGACCTCGGCGCAGTGTTTATGCAAGATGGTAGGGTGATTGCCTACGCGTCCAGACAGTTAAAGGTGAATGAGAAGAATTATCTTGTACACAACCTTGAGTTAGAAGCTATTATTCATGCCTTAAAGATTTGGCAGCATTATTTGTACGGTGTCCATTGCGAGGTCTACACCGATCACCGGAGTCTACAACATCTGTTTAAGTAGAAGGATCTTAATTTGCGGCAGCGGAGATGGTTGGAGTTGCTTAAGGATTATGATATCACCATTCTCTATCATCTTGGGAAGGCCAATGTAGTGACTGATGCCTTGAGTCGTAAGGCGGAGAGTTTGGGCAGCTTAACATATTTACCGGTAGCAGAGAGGCCTTTAGCCTTGGATGTTCAGGCTTTGGCCAACCAGTTTGTTAGATTGGATTTTTCCGAGCCGAGTCGAGTTTTGGCTTACGTGGTTTCTCAGTCTTCTCTTTATGATTGTATCAGGGAACGTCAGTATGATGACCCTCATTTTCTTGTCCTTAAGGATACAGTTCAGCACAATGATGCCAAGGAAGTCACTATTGGAGATGACGGTGTACTACGGATGCAGGGCAGGCTATGTGTACCCAATGTAGATGGCTTACATGAGTTTATTCTTCAGGAGGCTCACAGTTCGCGGTACTCCATTCATCTGGGTGCTGCAAAGATGTATTGGGACTTGCGACAGCACTATTGGTGGAGGTGGATGAAGAAAGACATAATGGAGTATATATCTCGATGTCTAAATTGTCAACAGGTGAAATATGAGCATCAACGACCAGGTGGATTACTTTAGAAATTAGAGATTCCAGAATGGAAATGGGAGCGGATCACTATGGATTTCGTTGCTGGACTCCCACGGACTCAGCGAAAGTTTAATGCAGTTTGGGTGATTGTAGATAGGCTGACCAAATCAGCTCATTTCATTCCTGTGATTACTACTTACTCTTCAGAGCAGCTGGCTCAGGTATATATTCGAGAGATTGTCAGACTTCACGGTGTACCAGTATCTATCATCTCTGACCGGGGTACACAGTTTACCTCACGGTTTTGGAGAGCAGTACAACGTGAGTTTGGTACTCGGGTAGAGTTGAGTATAGCATTTCACCCTCAAACGGACGGGCAGTCCGAACGCACTATTCAGATATTGGAGGATATGTTTCGTACGTGTGTGATAGATTTTGGGGGTGCTTGGGATCAGTTCTTACCACTTGCGTAGTTTGCTTACAACAACAGTTACCAGTCAAGCATTCAGATGGCTCTGTATGAGGCCTTGTAAGGTAGGCGGTGCCGGTCTCCAGTGGGTTGGTTCGAACCAGGCGAGGCTAGACTTTTAGGTACAGACTTGGTTCAGGATGCCTTGGAAAAGGTTAAGTTGATTCAGGATCGACTTCATACAGCCCAATCTAGACAAAAGAGTTATGCGGATTGGAAGGTTCATAATGTTGCATTCATGGTTAGTGAGCGGGTATTGCTCCGGGTTTCTCCTATGAAGGGTGTGATGAGGTTCGGGAAGAAGGGCAAGCTGAGCCCTAGGTATATTGGGCCTTTTGAGATTCTTCAGAGAGTTAGAGAGGGGGATTACAAACTTGCACTACCACCTAGTCTCTCTGTGGTTCATTCAGTATTCCATGTTTCCATGCTTCGGAAATATCACGGCGATTCTTCTCATGTGTTAGACTTTAGTTCGGTTCAGTTGGACATGGATCTATCTTATGTTGAGGAACTAGTGGCTATTTTAGATAGGCAGGTTCGAAAGCTAAGGTCAAAGGACATTGCTTCTATGAAGGTTCAGTGGAGGGGTCATCCGATTGAGGAAGTGACTTGGGAGACCGAGCATGATATGCGCAGCTGTTATCCACACTTATTCACCAGCTTAGGTACATTTTCTAACACCGTTCGAGGACGAACGTTTATTTTAGAGGTGGAGAATGTGATGACCCAAAATATCATCTTTAAATTTAATAATTAATTTTGTGTTCTAAGATCTTGAAAAGCACAATTTATCTTCCTCGACTAGCGTGCGCAGTCCGTAAAGTTTTTTGAAAAGTTTTCAGGTGAAAAAAGAATTAAAATATGAATTAGAGGTTTAAAACTCAACTGAGTTGACATAATATTTTGAGCAAACGGACTCGGATCAGTATTTTGACAGTTCCGGTAGGGTCGTATCGTGATTTGGGACTTGGGCATATGCCCGAAATTAAATTCCGAGTTCCCTAGTCCGAGATATGGAATTTTGATAAAAAGAAATTAAAAGTAAGTTCAAATAGTGACCAGATGTCGAATTATGTACAAACGACCCCAAAATAGAATTTTGATGAATCCAACAGCTCTGTATGGTGATTTTGGACTTAGGAGTGTGATCGAAATTTTATTTGAAAGTTCGTAGTAAAATTAGGCTTGAAATGGCTAAAATAGGAATTTAAAGTTTGGAAGTTTGATCGAAGAGTTGACTTTTTGATATCAGGGTCAGAATCCAGTTCTGAAAATTTTCACAGCTCTGTCATGTCATTTATGACTTGGGTACAAAATTTGAGGTCAATCGGACTTGATTTGATAGGTTTCGACATCGAATGTAGAAGTTGGAAATTCTAAGTTTCATTAAGCTTGAATTGGAGCATGATTCGTGATTTTAGCATTGTTTGATGTGAATTGAGGTTTCAAATAAGTTTATATGATGTTTTAGGACTTGTTGGTGTATTGGGTTGAGGTCCCGAGGGCCTCGGGTGAGTTTCGGATGGTTAACGGATCAAAAGAGGGACTTAGTTGCTGCAAAAGCTGCTGGAAATATTGTCAAAAATCGGGCTGTCTGTCAAAAATCGGGCTACCTGTCAAAATCGGGCTGCCTGTCAAAATCGGGCTTCTTGACAAAATCGGACTCCCTCACAAAATCGAGCTCCCTGTCAAAATCGAGCTCCCTGTCAAAATCGAGGTCGCTGACATATTGAGGTCCCTGACAAAATCGAGCTCCCTGACAAAATCGAGTTCCCTGTCAAAATCAAGGTCACTGACAAAATTGAGGTCCCTGATAAAATCAAGGCCCCTGTCAAAATCAAGCTCCCTAACAAAATCAAGCTCCCTGACAAAATCGAGGTCCCTGACAAAATCTGTAAGTTATAAAAACATGGGAATTCATCCCATTTGCCTTTTTGACGAATTAGAGTTTGAGAAGAGGCGATTTTGATATATTTTCAAGGAAAAATATTTGGGTAAGTGATTCTAACTCAGATTTGGTCAACATACACGAACATATCATTATTTTCACCATTTAATTAGTGTTTTGAGATTGAAATTTAGGAAATTTTAGAAATCTCATATAAACGAATTTTTAAGATTTCGGTATCGATCCGAAGTCGGATTTGAGTAAAACTGGTATGGTTGGACTCGTAATTGAATGGGTTGTCGGATTTTATAAGTTTTGCCAAATTTCGAGATGTGGGTCCCACGGACAATTTTTGAGCTAATTTCGGATTTCATTGAAAAGTGTAATATTTTCTTATGAAATTGATTTATATAATTTTTGTTGACTGTATCAAATTAATTATGACTAGATACAAGTCGACCGGAGTCGAAAAAATCGAGAAAAAGCATAATACTTGGTTAAATTGAAGCAAGTCGAGGTAAGTGACTTATCTAACCTTGTATGGGGAAAAGTTCCCCTAGGATTGGTATTGATGTGATTATCAAAATGTGTTGAAAGTCGTGTGCATGAGGTGACGAGTGTGTACACGGGATAAATGTGAAAGATTATATTTGTAAATTGTGTAGATCATTGTTGCGCATTTATTAAATTATTTTATCTTGTTATATTCTTCATCATTGATCTGAGATATATACTTCAAATTTGTTTGATCTTTTCCTGCTAATTGTTTTACCTGTTTAGTTGGAACTTGGTTTATTTTATTCTGTGCATTATTTGAAGGTTGATTTTCTTTAAATTAAATATTATTAATATGAAATATTTGACATTTTTAAACTTGATATTGAAGCAACGTATTAAAGATTTTGAAATATTATTTTCCTGAATTATTACTCCTGAATATTTTTGTAAGCTTTTCGTACTCATTGTGATGGAGCAGTGAGCTCTTTATTGTGGAAAAATATTATTGTTGAATTATTCTGACATGAGCCGTGAGCTCTTTATTGTGAAAAAATATTATTGTTGAATTATTTTAACATGAGTCGTGAGCTCTTTATTGTGGAACAATATTGTTGATGAATTATTTTAGCAAGTTAAATTATTTGAGCACCTGAGGTGCAAATTGTGATATATTGTGATATTGATATGCATGCAGTGGTATAAGGTCTGGGTATTGAAACGCATGCGGTGAGATAAGGGTGGATTGATACGCATAACTAGTAGGGAGAAACTACTAGAAGTCATGCGGTGTGATAAGAATGGCTAAAATGCGGGATGCTATTTCGGAAAAAATATTTTCTTTAAAATAAATTGTGAAGGCTCCCTCGGTGAGATAAGGAAATGAGATATTGTGAATTTATTTATTATTTGGGACTACGAGGTGGTACCTCGGGAGTGTCCTTGTTGATATTGATTTATGGCCGCAGTTGCCTTTGATTATTGTTGTGATTTTCTTAAAGGTGAAAGATTTCTGTTTTGTTTCCACGAGGTATTTATTTGCCATTATTTGATGTAATTAAATGTGACCTACTACTTAATTCATTTCCATCGTCATTTTATCTTATAATATTATTTAAACATTTTACCATGCCATTATTTATTCTCCAGTAGGGCCTGACCTGACCTCGTCACTACTCTACCGAGGTTAGGCTTGGCACTTACTGGGTACCGCTATGGTATACTCATACTACGCTTCTGCACATCTTTTTGTGCAGATCCAGGTAAATCTTATCAGACCACGCATCAGTAAACTACTTGTGACTTATTTCTACCGGATTTTGGGAGTTAAAATTGTTCGAGTTATAGTTTATTTATTTTATATTTATTATTATTTCGCATTGATAGGCTTACTTACTTTTAGAGAATAGGTGTCATCACAACATCCTACAGAGGAAAATTGGGGTTGTGACAGATTGTCACACATATTGATTCTCGAATGGCTCACGCCACGCGGTGTAAGTGGGGAGGATCCATCACTTGAAGCATCATCATCTTCCTTCACAGCCAAGTTCTTGGATCCGGAGAGGTCAAGCAGAGCAAGATTTTTATTGATCTTTTTAGTAATATCGCTTCCTCCTTCGGGTACGTTTGTGGAAGATCTTGCTCCTTTTGAGGATGAAGATCCAAAAACAGGTGTTGATGCGGACGGCACTTAGGGTGCTTGTTGTCCTATCGATCTTGCTTTGCTCCTCGTAACTGGTCCAAAGCTTCCAAAGGTAACATCGAGGTTGCTTTCCACATCAGCATAGAACCTGGAATTAGCAGCCTTGGTGGAAGTTGAACTGGAGTTGATTTTCTTTGAAGCCATTTCAATGTTCTTGAACTTTGGTGATTGAAAAGTTGAGATGAGAGGTACAGATTATCCCACTGGGCGTACTAGAATTTGTGGACAATAAATTTGTGTCTGGAAAATAATCGAGACTGAAAAATATTGCAACAATCGTAGTATTTGATTTTAAGTAATTTGAGTGTACAATCTCTATGAATCCTCTGATTCTTCTTTTCAATAGTAAATAAATTCAAGGGCCTTTAAACTTGATCTTGAACCTATATTTGTTGTCACTAACAATGATATTGAATTCAACTAGCACGAACTTTGACTTGAACTCGTACTCCTTGAATCTTGACTTGTTCTTCGTTCTTGAGCTTGAACTTGATTTCTTGAACTTGAACTTGATTGCTCGAAGCTTGAAACTTGTAGAGAAATTTGCGGCGTTTGATCCACGAGCTCTCTCTTGCTTCTTCTTATAACTTCTGGTGCTTTTTTCTGGGTTGTGAAGACCCCTATTTATAGTTGTGGGAGGGAAGAGTTATTATAAGAACAAACTCTTTCCGACCAATCAAATTTAAGTGTGACAAGACCGCATTTGATTGGCCAGAACATATCACTTGCATACGTGGCACGATTTCATTAGCCTTTTAATGTGACTTGGCATGCCTTGTCATTTTGACACATGGCATGATCTCATTGGCTCTTCTGTTTGACTTGGTGTGCCACGTCACTTGACACGTGGCGTCAAACTGGGCCTCTAGGAAAATGACATCTTGGGCTTAATGAAGTGGGTTCATCACTTTAGCCTAATTAAATGGGCTAGCCAAATGAATTAAGACTTATTTATTTAATCCATATATATATTGGACCTATTTAATTAATTCATTTATATACTAGCCCATAATATTTATTTGGACCAATATATCTTGAATTTAAAATATAATCCAAATTATTTTATGAATTTAATTTAATAAAATTTATATGCTTACGGGTACCTGACAATGGCAATATTTTCCCTGCCCTTATTCATCTTAGATTTCTTTCTCTTTCTTTTTTGCTTCAAGTTGATTTTTCTTATGTCCTTAGAAATCTTGGATATGGTAAAAACCTAATGGAAATGAAACAAATAACGCTATGCAACTTGATACGATGTTGTCTATCAAATAAATTTTTAAAATATTATTTTAGTATTTTTTTTTTTCCATTGCAAAGTCAAAGTAAAATCCCAAAGTCAAAGTAAAATCATAGTCCAAGGCTATATACACAAAGTCCAAGACTATATACACAATAACATCTAATTCCGTCAACCAACTTGAGAGGCTTAACAACGTAACACGGGAATCTAATATTTAGTGAATCAAGAACAGAAATATGTCTGGCTTTGATACATAAGAAAAATCTTGAGAATTCTTGCTCAACGTAATTTTGTCGTGTATTATTTTCTTATTCCAAATTCTTTTGGCACTGTTACTATGTTGAAAGTCAAATTTTGTTTTCTTTGATTGCGATTCTATAAGTTTTTTACGACAGATAACAATAACATACCCAATATTATCTCATACTGTGGGATCTGGGGAGGGTAGTGTGTACGCAGACCTTACCCCTATCTTGTGAGGATAGAGAGGATGTTGATTTTATAAGTTTTAAATTAATTTAATTTACTTGTAGTAGTCTAATTTGTATGTTATTTCGAATATGTAAACCTTTTCATGCAAAAAAAGAAATATATGTGATATAAATTATCCTATGCATAACTAATGCATAAGAAACCATGGTATTAACAATGCAATAGGTTTTAATGCATGCATTAGCTTAGTTAAAGATAAAATTATCCTTTAAAATTTATGCTTGATTAAAATATACTATTATATTAATGCAAGTTTGAAATAATCCAAGAAAGTGGAAAATTAAGTTACATCCCTAGTAAATAAAAAATATTTAACATATTTCTTTTATATAAATAAATATTCAGTTCTATACTACAATATAGGTAGAAAAATTAATTTTTAAAAATCTTTTTCATATAAAAACATTCCTCAATATATATTTCTTTTAAAAAGATAAAGTGATGGACTAGTTATTAGGTTATTTTTGTAAATAAATAATTTTTTTAGAAATTGTGCAATACTTTAATATATCAAACCAAACAATGTATAAAAAATATGTTAGCATAACTAATATCAACATTACTAATACACTCTATTTAGCATTATTCTTTTACACTCTACCAAACGACCCCTTAATCTATATTATATTAAAAGCACGAAAGCCCTTAACAAAATATCGTTCACCTTTTTTACCCTTTAAAAATATATTTTGCATTGGATAAAATTATAATGTAAATTACTTTCCTAATATTTAGGAATTTAGAATCAACTCAAATTTTATTTATTAGATCTTTCCTTATTAAACTAGGTAAAAGTCATAATATTTAGGACTTTAAAATCTATTAGCATTTTACCTTATATAAATTGTGCTAATTGAAAACAAATCCATATCAGTAATATTTAGACGCTTAACGTGATGATTATATTTTATTACATCATCACCAAAGAGAAAACATAAAAATACATTCATGGAAAGTACATGAAGCACGTAAAATTGTTGAGAGCAAAGCAAATAAATATGCATTTTAAAATTCTTACTGTAGTTATACAAAATAATTAATTCATATACAATTAAGCCTAAAAATAATTAATTCATGTACAATTAATCTATTGTGTTATTTGAAATTTTGTGAAGAATCGTAATAAAATTATAGCTAATTAACTCTATTTGTGTCTCTTCGAATGAATTTGAGAATAACTTTTCAAGAATATCTTTAGGAAAACTCTTAAATCTTTAAAGCCTATATGTTCTTGCTAAAACTAAAAAAGGAAATATGGCAACACGTGAAATTGAACTAATAAATTATGACAGTTTGAAGTGAATTTGAGAGAAAAAAAAATTATTTATTAAGTTAGTTATATATGATCAATAATCATCAATCTTAGGATCTTACATTTATATTTTATAATTTAAAAATAATTTTAAATAATATTTTTGTAACTTTTTAATCAATATTACTCGTTAAGATGGGGAACTAAAACTAGTGTATATTAATTATACATAAAAACAATGGCTGGAGCCTGGAAACGTGCTTTCATTTTTTATTTATATTTTTTAATTCCAAATTACCTGGAAAAAGAACACAATATTATAAGAAAAATCAAATTATGGTGGTTGTCTACTCTTCCTCCATGATCTTCTCAAATATTTAATGACATATTCAATGACATATTTTTATGCTTAATGACATATTCAATGACATATTTTTCTTCACTTTTCATGCATATATAAAGGCCTTGTAATAGATAGAAAAATACACACAATTGAAGAAGAAATACTCTTCCTTCTCTCTATCTCTATTTTGTGTTCATGTTTTACTAAATTGCTTTTATTTCATAACTTGTTCTTGTTCATGTTTTACTAAATTGCTTTTATTTCATAACACGTTATCAGCACGACTGTGCTCCCATTTTCGTACACCTCCATATAGGCATAGACTATGCTTTGTGTTTGCTATCCTTATACCAACAATTATGTGGCTATCAAACAAAATAAAGATAGAAGCCAACGGGCTGGATACTAATACAAGATAAGTTTTCATCTTTCTAGCTTATTCATATTTTTATTTTTATCTTCCACTAATCTCAAAAATTTTCTATTTTGCCATGATAACTCACAATAAGCTTTCAGTATTTTATTTCCATTTTGTTATAGCTTGAAAGTGTGCGAGCCCTGCATTTGGCAACTATAGTTTTTGCTTATTCTTTCTTGACGTCTGATATGAATTTTTAGTTATCGTTTGGCTATCCTTCAAGGGATCTATTCATGAACCAAATCAAAATGCATGAATATATATTTTGTAATTAAGTTTTGAAACAGGTACTCTTTACTCAATTCTTTAACTTATATTTAACGTGCTGAATAATGCTTACATATATGTGCGCAGATATCAGACAACCAATATGCCCTTTACCCTTTTCACGCTAAGATAAATGTTACTATAGTAATATTTAATGAATAGAACTAAACTGGTACTATTCCTGCATAGTTGGTTAAATGCATGCATAAATAAACATAATATTGTGGCAGGATAGTTGTAAGCATAATAGATATTCTGATTTACAGTTAATCTTAGCCTTTGACTATCATCTATAATCCATATATTATGATGTGAATTGGATCGCATATGTAGATACTAGAAGTACTACACGAATTATATATATGCTTCCAAGTCCTAGTCTTTATTCTTACTTTATTGATTTGGTTTATCGTTTACAAAATTGGTAAGTGTTCTAACAGATTATCTAGTATTGTATTTGAATGCACTTTTATTTGAACTCACGTAAATCTAAAAGTGATAACACTTAGAAGGAATGAAACGTTTTCGTCCTACAACCTTAAAAAGTGGTTATATTTTTAAATCTTGTTATAACTAATTTTGTTTGTGTTTCTGATCACAAGATTGATAATTTAATTTTGTACTTTGGCCTATTATGCAATTAGTTAAGACATATTTAAGTTCTGGTACACTATAGTGATAAGAGTTGGGTTTGAGTCCCAACACATTTTGCCTAACATATCTTTATATGGGCAAGGCATTGGATTTGAGTCACAATGCACGGTATCGATGAAAGAATCATGAAGCCCGCCTACTTGATATGCTCTATTCAGTGAAGCGAATGTGGCAACAATATATGATAAGTTTGAAAGACAACAAAATAATTTTTCATGACTGTATGAATGTACGAAGACATGGCAAGGGACGAAATAATAATTTATCTTCATTATGGTAACTATAAAAGGAGAACAATAAGGGTTCTCGATATAATCCTTCAAAAAGGTGAAGGAAATATTTACCATCAAAATGGTATGAAAAATTTATAAAGCATGTCACAATAATTATACTCTATTTTTTTAAAGAGAATGTGACTTGTGATAAGCATTGAGAATGCAGACTCATTCCTGAAGGTGAATGTAGCAGTATGTAATAAAATTAATGAATAAAGACGTCCATGCAATACATGATTGGATACATACCACAACTCATCTCTAAGGGAGATTTGAGACAAAGAAAGATAATGAATATTACTGTGTAGTTACATGAATATATCATTGGTCGCATACAGGTGATACGCCAAAAATATTTTGTCATGCCTTATGAAAGTTATTAAAAGCAAAATTAAAGCAAGAAATTATTTTGCTTATGATGATTTTGAACATGACAATTATTATGATATGATTCTCTTTGTGAAGGAGACATTCATTATATGGATGGTGTGACAAAATATCTTGTAGTACAAAAGCAGTTAAGAGATTTGAAAAAACTAATTTGTTACTATCAGGATGAATCAAATTGTTCATAACATTAATATTGTAGTAAGTCTCAAAAGAAATATTTTGATTTACAAATATATTAGCCAAAGTGGTTGGCATATTGAGACTATAAATGAAAAGAAGATTGAATATCTTTATATTACTATAATCATACCGGGTAAATATGAAAGGTTACCTGACTTTTCTTCTATTTGTACTACACAGGTATAAGCATTATGATGCAATCAAAAGCTACAAGTAAACTAGAGGTTTACTGAAATAAATATTAGTTGGCATGACCGGTTGACCATCTCGGTTTAATTATGATGCGAAAAATTAATTGAAAATTACATTGGCATATATTGAAGAAATATAAGATTCTTCAACAATTGTGCTGCTTATTCTCATGATATACCAATTAAGGTTGGGATTGAATCCCTTGATTTCTGGAACGAATAAAAGGTGATAAATATATGGGCCCAGTCACCTTCCATGTGGATCGTTTACTATTATATGATTTTAATAGATGCATCTATTTCATGGTAGCATGTGCATTTGTTATCAACTTGCAGTTTGGCTTTTGCAAGATTGATTACTCAAATTATTAGAGCATAGTTCCAGAATATAAATTATGATGATTTATCTTGATAATACTGGTTTAAATCCAAGTTGGTTTAGCAGAAATTGTATGCCTCCAATTATATCTAAACCATTGGTTATGAGAACAAAACTGTCAAAATAAAATTTGGTATGTGATGTATTATTTAATATACAATAGCACTTGTACGCATCTAGCCAAGTTATGATAAGTTCTCCCTATCACAATCGATTCAGGGTCAGGAACCAAATAATTTTCATCTAGAAATATGAATGTGCTATATGATCTAATTGTTCCACCACAATGCACAAAGATGGATCCCCAAATAAGGCTAGGGATATGTGTTGGTGATCCCAAGAATATGGGAGAAAATGGGCAGCTGAAAAAGTAATACATGTAATGAATTATTATGAGTACATCTAGATCCTCGTACGAGAAAATGTGAACTTGAAGTTCAAGTGATAATTCATGTGCAAAATATTTTCAGGCGTATTTGCTGACCCAAAATTAAATGTCATATTCAGCTGCTAATGCTCCAAATAAAATAAAGTTCATAATGAATAGAGTCTATGGCATGCATAAAGCATAATAGACTAATCGGTTCCAAAGATAAAACTCCTTGAAGAAGGAGAGGAGCAAATGTTCAAGATGGTCATAATAAGGAGGCAAGTGCTCTAAAAGAGTACCACGACATAACACTTCATAAGACCTCATGGGAGAGGCTCATGTACCTGAAAATAATAAGATAAAAAAATCTCAATAAGTTATGTCTTTATTGGGTAATAGTAGAACCGATATAAAATGATCGTCGACGATATTGTTAATATAATGTAGCGCTCAATATTATTATATATATTGACAAGGATCTTGAGCTCAAATCTGTCATGAAATTTGGACAGTTTGGCCAAATAAAAAATACGCAATGAAAATTGATTTCACCTGAAAAATATGACGGATAGTCCCAACACCTGAAAGTATAAAGCCAGTAGAGGTATAAATGTGTTCTTGTGCGAAAAAAAGGGTCAAGTCGATAGATATAAAGACGACTTGTATCACAAGAAGATTTATAAATATCCTGGCGTTGATTATATAGAGACATGTTCTCCTGTGGTGGATGTCTCCATTTCAAGTTTTAATCTGGAAATACAAGAAAAACGTGATATGCGTATAATGGAAATCATTGAAGGATTTAAATTGTTCTGAAGCATATTAAGGTTTCCAAGAAATTTATTAAATAAAGCTTCAAAAATCCTTATACGGATTGAAACAATCAGGGCGCATGTGGTATAATCGCCTGAGTGAGTACCTGTTGAAAGAAGTGTACAAGAATGATTCAATTTGTCCTTATGTCTTTATAAAAAGATATGGATCTAAATTTATTATAATCACCATATATGTTGATGATTTAAATATCATTGGAACTCCTAGGAAGCTTCCTAAAGCAGTAGAGCTTCCTAAAGCAGTAGACTATTTAAAGAAAGAATTTGAAATGAAAGATCTTGGAAAGACAAAATTTTGTCTTGGTCTACAAATTGAGTATATGAAAGATGGAATTTTTGTTCATCAATCAGCATACACTAAAAAATTTTTAAAGCGATTCTATATGGATAAAAGCACATCCATTCCGACCTCATGAAAATAATGAAGAGTTTCTTGGTCCCGAAGTACTATATCTTAGTGCAATTGGTGCACTAATATATCCTTCTAATATTACAAGGTTTGACACAACTTTTTCAGTTAATGTCTTAACAAGATATAGCTCTGCTCCTACAAGGAGACATTGGAATACAATCAAACATATATTGCGGTATCTAAAAGGGACTACCGATATAGAATTATTTTATGACAATGATTGCAGTCCCGATCTTGTTGGTTATGCCGATACTGGGTATTTATCTGACCCACACAAGGCTCAATCTCAAACAGACTATGTGTTTACATATGGAGGCACTGTCATATCTTGGCGATCGATTAAGCAATCAATCGTGGCTACGTCATCTAATCATGTTGAGATAATTGCTATTCATGAAGCAAATCGAGAATGTGTATGGTTGAGGTCTATAATACACCTTATTCGAGACAAATGTAGTTTGAAGTGTGACAAACTACCCACAATTTTGTATGAAGACAATGCAGCATGCATAGCCCAATTGAAGGGAGGATTCATAAAAAGGGATAGGACAAAGCAAATTTCACCGGAGTTATTTTTCACGTATGATCTTCAAAAGAATGGTGATATCAATGTGCAACAGATCCGTTAAAGCGATAATATAGCTGATTTGTTCACCAAATCTTTACCGACGTCAACTTTCAAGAAACTAGTGTACAAGATTGGGATGCGAAGGCTCAAGGATGTGAATTGATGCTCTCATCAAGGGGAGTTAATACGTGTTGTACTCTTTTTCTTTTATAAGGTTTTGTCCCACTAGGTTTTTCTTGCAAGGTTTTTAACGAGGCAAACAAAAAGCGTATTTCTAAACATGTGTACTCTTTTTCCTTCACTAGAATTTTTTTCCCATAGGGTTTTTTCCTAATAAGGTTTTAACGAGGCACATTATCTATGGACATCCAAGGGGGAGTATTATAAGAAAAATCAAATTATGGTGGCTGTCTACTCTTCCTCCATGATCTTCTCAAATACTTAATGACATATTCAATGACACATTTTTATTCTTAATGACATATTCAATTCTTCACTTTTCATGCCTATATAAAGGCCTTGTAATAGATAGGAAAATACACACAATTGAAGAAGAAATACTCTTCCTTCTCTCTATCTCTATTTTTTTTTCATGTTTTACTAAATTACTTTTATTTCATAACTTGTTCTTGTTCATATTTTACTAAATTGCTTTTATTTCGTAACACACAAATATTTTTCTTCTTTTTTTCATTTCACTCGGACACTACTGCAAAATAAATCATCTCCAACCTCCCATTCTTTACTCCATAGCCAACAAATTATCCCCATTTATACAAACTAACAAAAAAAAAATGGAGGACAAAAATCCTCCCACAAAACCTAGGGTGGTCTGTTGCATAGGTGATATCCATGGCTACATAACAAAGCTTCAAAATTTATGGTAAAATCTTGAATCTTGCATTGACCCATCTGATTTTTCCACTGCCCTTATAATTTTCTTGGGTGATTACTGTGACAGAGGTCCAGATACTCCTAAAGTTTTAAACTTTTTAATTTCTTTGCCCTTAAAATACCCAAAACAAACCCATGTTTACCTTTGTGGAAATCATGAGTTTGCTTTTGGAGCATTCTTGGGTGTACTACCAAGTCCAAATGATGGATCTGAATTTAAAGAAACATGGAAAGAGTATGAAATGAATGAGGAAAGAGAAGGGTGGTATTAAGGTGAAGGCTTTGAGAATATGCATTTGCAAGGGAGAAGATGGGCTGGAAATCATACTAAGGGTATTGAGTGTAAAGGTTCTATTTATGATGCCGCTCCTACTTTTGAATCTTATGGTGTTCCTCATGGTTCTGCTGGTATAATTCCTTAATTTCCTCCCCCTTCCTTTTTTTTGTGTGTTTTGGCTTTATTTATTTATTTATTTTATATAATATTGACCTAAGATGAGTTTATATGGAGTAATGTTATCAATGAGGATTCATATAACCGACTAAAACTTATTTGGGATTAAGGCTTAATTGGGGCGGTTGTTGTAGTTGTGGCTTTTGTCTGTTGAATCGGTTGCTAGCAGCTATGTTGCGCTTACTCTCCAAAATGTTGCCGTACCTGTGCCGGATCCTCAAAGAAATGCACTACTTTTGGAGGATACTACACGTATCTGGTGATATTTTCCGAGAGTCTAGGCAACATAGGCTAGCAGTGATGGACAAAACATTGAAAATTAGGTATGATTTTTTATTTTTCCTTCCTAGCTGATGATGAATTTTGGACCTCTGTGTTTAGTTCTAAATTGGGTTATCCCTTTTTGTGTGTGTGTGGTCTTGTGTATAGGAAGTGTTTCACTATCTGAGTTCTCAATTTAAGACAATTCAAAAATCAAGCTCAATCTTCCGGGAGAATGGCATGATAGATGAAGATATAACACAAATTGAACTAAAGTAGGATAGTGAAATGGAATGGTTTTATGGAAGTGCTATGTGATTGGAAGATAATTAACAAAGTGTCTGTAGAACGCTTGTGAAGATAGTAAAACCCAACATATCTGCAAAATGAAATGTCGCAAAAATGCAAGTATTAAGAAGGATTTATTACCATATGAGATTGGGCAAGATCTCCAACAAGGGTAGGGTGCAAGTAGCACAAATAGATTTTCAATGGAAAAATATAACCTAAGATTGTTTGACAAAAATTCTTCATATAATTCCATATGCATCAGTTTGTAGGTACGACCTATAAGAGGGAATGAAGTAGACCTAAAATCACATATAGGGAAGTTGTCTCAAAAGACATACTTCGACATTGATATGGATTTAGCTAAGCATATAATACAGTGAAAGAAGATGATCCATATAGGCATTATCAATTAGCTAGATTAAGACTTAGTTGTTATTGCACTTACGTTAGGTTTGATATTTTTGGGGATCCTTCTTATTATAGTTAGGCTTATATTCCCATGTAGAAAGTAATTGTGAGACTTAGAAACCCTCTAAATTTAGAGAAGTGTGTAGTCAAAGGCGAAAAACTTTAAAATGCGCTTAAGGTTTATTGGGGCGTTAAGCGCAAAGCGCAACTAACGTGTGGGCTTTAGTAAAAAAAGGTACAATGAAGAAAATAATAAAAATACATTTGTAATGCAAGAAAAAAGTAACAAATTCATTCTTAATGTTTTTCTTAACATCGAATCTACCTCTTTGCTGATTATATTTATTGTTTAGTTTAGTACTACTCGATTCAAAGATAGAAAGCATGGACGATAAGGCGTGCACCTTAGTGCCTTTCCTGCTCTAAAGTGCAGCTTAAGCAAAGGCGAAACGCCCTCCCTGAGCTTTATTGAGCTTCAGGGCTTGATTACTGATAGTCCATTCTATTGTTCTATTAGCTGTTACCAAAATAAACTATGACTATTCTTATTTCTGCCTATTGCAATATTACATATTCACATAATAATTCTTGTGTTAACGGTAAGGTTTCACTCTTTACAGATCTTATGAAGGCAGTTCCTGATGAGCACAAGAAGTTTCTTGCCGATTTAGTCTGGATTCACGAAGAGGTAAGTTCTTTTGTCGTCACCATTCTTTCCTTTCCAACTTTTTCTTCCCTTCTATTTTTCCATGACCACCTTAAGCAATTCTTGATTGTCTTATCGAAAAAATATGTGCTTAAATTTTGTTTATGCTTTATAACTAAACTCAAGAGTGCTCATTGATCATGTCATTACTTAGCCAAGTTTCAACAGTATGTTTCGTTCTTTTGCTTTTTAGGACGATGTTTGCATAAAAACTGAAGAAGGAATTAAAAGCTGTAAACTAATTGCTGTTCATGCTGGTCTGGAGAAAAATAAAGTTGTTGAGGAGCAGATTAAAACCCTTAAAGCAAAGGACACAAGGATTTCTAAGGTGGAACCCCTTAGCGGAAGGAAGAACGTATGGGAAATCCCTCAGGTAACCGCTTCAGGGAAACTCGATCATAGCTACATTCAGTTTGTCATTATATCATGTATATGCTTTCAAAGAAGACACAAATCCATTCTCCAACTGAAATTGTTCGTTGTTGCATAATTATTCTTTTTAGGAACTGAGCAAAACTCCAACAATTGTCGTAAGTGGTCACCATGGGAAATTCCATATTGAAGGTTTAAGACTGGTAATAGATGAAGGTGGTGGACTAGAAGATAATCCAGTGGCCGCAGTAGTGCTTCCTTCAATGAAAGTTGTGAGGGATACTGATCGTTTGGTGAAATAGACTATGGTTTGTGTCAAATTTATTGACCCTTTCTGTTTAAAACAGAAATAACCAAACTAAATTGCAAAACCAAAAAAAACTAGACCCCAGTGGTTTTTGGATCAACAAATAACTCGTATTATGTTGAATCATATTATGTTGTAGATGTAGTCAATAGATTTACACAGTAAGCCTGTATTGAACAAACTTCAAGCCTGTCGAGAATCATATTATATTGTAGATTCTCTACTTTTTGATATACTGCTCGTATACGGGAGACTTTCCCTTTAGTAGTGAAATTATTTACCTTTTCCTGATAAATTTTCTGACTCTTGGCTCGCTGGTACTATCTTTCTGGTTATGTTACTATTTTATTGTCGCATATCATCTTCTTGTGCCGAGAGTCTATCGGAAACAGCCTCTCTACCCCCAGAGTAGGGGTAAAGTCTGCGTACACACTACCCTTCCCAGACCCCACTTGTGAGATTATACTGGGTTGTTGTTGGTATGGCTCTTCTAGCTTGATTGTGTCAAAAAATTGAGTTAATCCCCATTTACACATGCAATCTTGATTGCCCGTTAGCGTCGGGGACAACAAATTGCTTTTAGTTGATTTTTGCAAACTCAATTAAAGAGCGTTATGATAATCTCCCTACCTTCGCAAGATAGGGGTAAGTCAAGCAAGGTAGGGGCAACTTTTGTTGTTGTTCTTGTTGGTTGTAATTAAAGAGCATTACAATTTTTTTTTTAGTAACCATGATGTCCAGAAAAGCTTGTGTGCACCTCGACAAATTCCATGAGATACCGGTTACCTTACCAGTACAACTGTACAAGTATCGAATAACTCTATTCACCAAGACTTTGGACAAATAGAAAAAATCACCTTAAGTAGTTTTTGTCTTCGCTGGGTTTTGAAACCTGATACTTCATATTTCTCAATGACATGAATTTTAAAAAATAAGCGCAATGACAGCAAAAATCAAAACCAGTAATACTGTTTCGACTCAAGCTCTAGCGGGAAGAAATATATGATTTGCATCTTCGACCTTAGTCGTTTGGGATTAGAGTTGTGACCTTAGATGCAAAGGTCCTATCCAACGCACTCCTCTCTTCTATGCCCCCCCCCCCCCCCCCCAACATATCCTATCCCACCAAAAAAACAAAAAGAGTTGAAGTAAAAAACGATTTGCCTGAGATAGTCATATAATAGAAAAAAAAGCGATTGAGTTCTCTGTGCTTACCTGCCCCTTCCCCACCCCAGCTCCCCAAAAAATTGGGGCGAAAGGGTGTCTTAACGCAGGTTTCCTCTTCTCTTCTCCCCACAAAATTTGGAACATCATGTGAACCGGGGAAATAGGATAACAAACAACTAGCCCAGAAAGAGCTTAATCGGCCTCTGAACCAGATTCATCAGAGCTTGAACCACTGCCCTTATTGTGGCCCGAGCCATTGCCCACCATTCCTTTACTCTCTATTTCCTTTGTATCTTCTTCATCTTCGCTGTATTCACTTTCATAATCATCATAATCTTCTTCTTCTTCTTCCTCATCCTCCTCAATTCCATCCTCCATGGCAGGAGTCTCATCTGCTGTGAGACCGCCTCTGGTCCCAGCTCTGCTGCGTTTCATTACCTTTAACTTTATATTCGACTTTGCATCACAACCAATCCAAGAGTCACATAAGCAAAAAGAACTCAAGTTGTAGTTTCCCTCAGCTGGAGCTTGGAACTTCCCCATTACCAGCCTCGAACCATTTTTAACTTTCTCAGTTGCTTCTTTAACGGCAACATTTATTTCCCTTGCACTTGCACCAGACCCTTCCTTTGACTCCTGAATTGTTTTTGATACAGCAATGATTGCTGTAGATTCATCCATGAAACTAACCTTCTGGGAGAGCCACACATCATTTGAAAAGGAGTCCGCAAGCAGCAACCAGAAATTCTCTTCTTTGTCAGAAGGAAAATAAGGACAATGTGGAAGGGCACGAATCAGGCCGTTACCACGCTTGAGAGTGACCCAAGCATGCATGGTAACGATGTCACCCTCTTGAATTCCCTCCTCACCTTCTGTCTCACATGTGATATCAATTGTCACTGAAGGCATCATTTTAAGAACCATCTCCACATCGTGGGATTCCGAGTTTGAGAACCCAGCAACTTGAGTCAGCAGATCTTCGCGTTCATCTGGTGTCATATCACGGAAGTCTTGAAATGTACGAACTTTCTGTACATAGAGGAAAGGGTTAAGGATATACAAAACAAAAGGCTCACTTGTCAAAGCCCATCCTAATACTTCATTAACTAAACGTGCTACATAAAGCCAAAAAAAAAAGAAGGAAATAGGCTGCAACATCATTACATCACAGGTAGCAAAAGAAGATGCTTCAGTATGAACAGGAAAAACATGGAAAATTAAGACTCCAGGCTTAATTTAGCCTGAAAGTGGCACAATCAATGTACATATTGACTCCTTTGATTAGGACAGTCAACAATATCCTTATGAATACGCGAGAAACACACCATCAAAGGAAAATGGCCCAAGTAATATTCAAGAAGACCTTATAAAATTATGATTTTCATTTTCTCATAAATGTGAATCAAGTTCACACCAATTTTCAGATTTTGCACAAGGAAATAAAAAGAAGAAACTGAATAAAGATGTCACTAGACTTCCCTGTGATAGAATGCGCTGTACAGGTAGCCACTGTCACACACTCAAAGCAAGTGTCAAACATTAACTATTAAAAGGTGTAAATTTGTAACATGTTTAAAATTTAGACGTAAACTCAAAATTAATGAAACACCACTAGATCACAAAAACCAAGCAAAACGTCTTTCTTGACATCGAGTAATTCATGAAAGTAACCACCATATAACTAATTGCATAAATCAAATTAACATTTCAGTCATTGAGGAAGAGTTATTTTTTCTGATAAATATTATTGAGGAGAGTTATATTTATCCCAGATAAAAAAATTGTAAATAAACCAAAGTACTACCTTACCTTTTTTTTTAATCAAGAGTACTACCTTACTAACATTATATTGTATCACTATACATACCAGTAGAGAAGAGTTTAGATAAGCAGTTACCGCGGACAATCCTACATAGTGACAATCAAGTTATAACATCCCTGTACACTCATAGGCTAGCGTTTTTTCTTTTTAATGTTTACAGAACTTGGCTTGTCTCAACTCAACACCTCATTTTGAGCCGGGATTGCAAGGATAGCACGGCCCGCTGATACCAAGACCACAAAATGTGATAAAAAAGCTTTATAGAGACACTTTCTCTTGTCTTTTTTTTTTTTGGTGATCGAGTATAAATTCTAGAGGCAATTTCCTTACTCTAACTATTAAATAAAACTAAGATACAAAACCAGATAAGTAAGGCACAAACTTGCCATAACTTCACCGAGGAACCAATCAGAGACACAAAAGCACGTTGTGATAACTTATTATAAGCACCAACACAGATAATTAACAACAATCTCCTCCAACATTAGCAAGAAGCAGATGTGTTTAGCAAGTTTGAGAAGAGATGAAAAGCAGTAATTGGAACCTTTCTTGCAATCTTTTTGACAACAGCCTCACTAAAGTATGGCAGCTGCAAAAACGGTGCATACCCTTCACTGGATCCACCTGCTGCTTTCCTTGCGCTGAGAGGTACCGCCTGAATCATTAACAGCAAAATGCATCAGAAATGAGAGTAGGAAAGAAAACCAATTGTGCCTATGTGGGTAAATGAATTTGAGTAGAATAATGGACCTTCTAGGTCCTAAACCCTTCAAATATGGAAGTAAACGGATACCAACTCCTAAAAAATAACTGCTGAAAGTCCAAATTTATGCATAAAATTCATCAAAACTGAGGGGGGGAAATGAAGGTTGCCAAAACATTCATCTTAATACATGAATCGTAACAATATTTAGCAAACAAGAATAAGTAGTGATGCTCGTATCGATGATGTATCCATGACTATATCTTCAGATAATATGATGCAAAAACTTTAACTTTCAGATATAAATGTAGAACAGACGCAATGATGAAAGTCAAAATGCTAGAAGTTAAGGTACACAAGATGATATTCAATAATTATCACGAGAATAAGTTGCTTTTCTTACGTTGTGCTGGAAGAGGGGAAAACGGAGAAGAAAATGATAAGAGATACGTGATAAAGAGGGATAAGCACGGCTCCAAACAACGGATGTAAAAACTAGTGACGATCTTTCAGAAGAGTACTGGCTTTCTGGAAAACCTAACCTGAACAACACTCTGAGACAGTTCCACCACTCCTATTGCAGGTCTTAGCCATCCATGCCCCACAGGAGGGCGTGGAATAATAGCCATCTGCATGCAACAAGACAAACTCCTTGCGTTACCATAGCAACTCATATTATGTTAGGCAATGAAACAAACATATGGACTTGATAAGGTGAAAAGAACAGAGCACAAGAAGAATTAAAAGCTAAACATTCTTATCCCTTTGTAATATAACAACATTGCCCCTCCTCTCTCCCATGCACAGCTCAAGGACAAACAATCAATTTGGAGGTCTCTGAACACTTCCAACAGCAATCCGCCGGCCAGTGGCTTGGAAGCAAGCTACCCTAATGGCAGCTGTCGCCTACTTCACTGTTTAAATTATTTACGGGACATAACTTGGGTGTTACTTCATTTCAGCTTCATTTCCTAGACACTAATCGTTGCCATATCTTCACAATTTTTGGATGTCCTACTTTTTTGACATACTAGTACATTATTCTCCTTCCCGTCCTCCTTCGTTTTCTATCTCCCATTATGTGTTTTTTATTTTCTATTTAATTATGCGTCAGATATTTGTTGACTTTTTATGGTTACATCACATAGTGACTAGAGTAATTTGATATTTGTTGAAGTCTTTATGTCTATGACTATATATATGTCAGTCTCTTTGCTTACTAGCTACTACAAATAACCCTTTTTTGGGTGGGATCAGTCAGTGGTACCATGAACACTCAGACCAATAGCCATCCTGAAGATAATAACTGAATGGTTAAGACAGCTCATCCTCCTATATATACATCCGAACTTATTAGTTAAAAAAATTCATTTCCTAATGATAGTTACCACCTATACCATGCAAGTTACAATGAAACTCCCTCAGAAATGTTCCAACTTGTGACAAGAACTACAGTAAATTAAAAACAGCACCAGCACTATCATTATCAAAAAGAAAAGCAGCACTAAAGTAGTACTATTAGTAGAAATAGAAAGAATGGAGATACCTTCATCAATTCTTCCAGAAGCCGAGGTGCGAGTTCAAGCACACGTCTGAAATCACGCTGTAAAGTTGGAGACAAAGCTGCCGTCTCACGTGTCAATTGGGTTTGAAGCAACAGTTCAGTCTGCAAGCAGAGGAGTACATATATCTAGATTCTTTTTTTAAGGAAAAAAAGGACAGCTCTGACAAGGGTTTTTGAGCTTGGAAAACGAAGAAGAAAGCAAGCATTTAACCTTTACTAATGCAGGGTGCTGCTTCCAAAACTTAGCCTGTTCTTGCCGAATATTCTTAAGATCCAGATTTAGCTCACTTCTAACCAAGACAAATAGTCTCTGCAGAGGTTCTTCATCAGTCCGACGAACAGGAATATCCATGAATTCAGAAGCCTTAATGAAAACATCCATGACCTTGCTGCATCATTGAAGCAACATTACAAAAGACAGAATGGAGTCGATAAAAGCAACATCATCTGTGAAAGTGAAGAACGTTGCATAGTGAAAAGGGAGAGAACACTATTTGGTTCAAGAAGATAAACTAGTAACGAAAACATGGCAATGCAACTATATCAGATTCATCAGCATTTCTGCTACCACTTGTGATTTTTCAATACTATGAAGCAATGTACAAACTTAAATATAAGTGTATTCTTCATAAGAAAGCCAAATAGAGTACCTCTCTCACATACCTTGGAGCTAAAGAAGGCTTCATTAAGTGGTAATATGCAGCTAATGTAGAGTGCATGACATAGTTCCCAGTATACTTTGACGACCTAGACAAGTATATAACAGAAATTGTCAAGGGCAGAATTATACAGACTCCAACAATTCCAAGCAACAGTATTCCTTCAGATGCTCCATCAATGTTTAAAAGGAACTGAGGGAGGGCAATGCCCATTTGAAGCCCCTGCAGGAAACATACAAAAAAAAATATTCATTAAAATGAGTACACTCCTCCAAAACGAAATGATCATGATCATGTCTCGGACAAAATAAAAGGACGATTCGATGTTGACATTTACATGTCCTCCTATCCTCCGCATCCACAGGACCATGATAGAAGTGAATTACCTGTCGTCCATCCGGATGGCCATATTTTTCAAAATTTTCCCGAGATATTGGATCTGTCAGAGCCTGATAAGCCTTTGAGATGTACTCAACAAAGTATGAGTGTGCCTCTGCAATAGAAGAGGCAAATAGTCATGGCCAAGTGCTGCCAATATAGCCCTGTCACAGTAATAACTAAATCTGAACAGTCAGTACTAGCTCTGCATTCAACCTGGATCTGGATTTTTATCAGGATGATACTGGATGGAAAGTCTTCGATATGCCTTCTTTATTTCAGAGTCTGAAGCTCCATGTTCCAGTCCAAGAATACTGAACGGCTCGAATATTTGGACCTGCAGAATAAAATGTTTAAACTAAGCGCAAGCACCATCAATTGTTTTTTTTAAAAGCATAAGAAAACAAATCACGATAAAAGGGATATCGTAGAGGACGGTGCTAAGGTTAATAAAGATGGTATTAATAATAATGCTTCCTTGTGACCAGGAGAAGTTGAACTTACCCAAAAAAAAAAAAAAATTGGCTATGAGAACTCGACATCAGTATAAGAATACCCCATTGCTTGTGTAAATAAAACATATGCCATGTGAATTAGAAGACTTAACAAATGCGACCAATGGGGACAAAACACTAACATTTTAAGAGCACAAATTCCCTACTATTGAAGACAGCACTAGATTCAAGAACAATCAACACTATCTTATAAAACAAAAACCAAATTAAATCCTGTCTAGAGATAGCTTAAAAGCACAAGAACACCTAAACCAAGCTGATAAATTTCCACATATAGAACAAAAAACATATCACATCTTCTGCTACTATAACTACCAAATGCTACCATTTTTTCAAGTTAAGGAGTTCTTGGGAAAAGGTGACCACATGCTTGCATTAGCTACAGAGATATCCTATCAAGTTTAAGAATAGAATCAGATTAAACAGCATTTACCTCAGTGCTGATATGCTTGATGTAATAAACAAGGACAGCCATGACAACCCACAGCAGTACAAGGGTTAGATTACTGTATGTTGAGAAGTTTGAAATCTGAAAATCAGAAGAATGGATAAAATAAATCCCGATTACAGAATTTAACTTCAATACTAAATCCCAGAAACAAGACTATACAGAAACTTGCCCGCTTGAATATGGATTTATGATACTTTCCGGACCGAACGCAGACCGAACACTGGCAGTTGATTTTGGCAGCCTTTTTCTTGAAAGCACCAAATAAATTGACTATAGTGTAAGGAACTAATGGCAGAGCCATTAAAGTCAAGACAAAGATGGGGAAAAGTGCACTGTTCTCTTCGGAAGCCGCCATATTGAATTTCTCTTAGATTCTAGCAAAGATACTCCTGAAAATGGTCATTCCTATTAGAATACAATACATCCAAAAAATGGCTCACACCAGCTCAGAAAAAGTACTCCGAATACACTAATGAAATGGCGAACCCGATTCACCGAGAAATGCTCACACATAATCTCATTCAATGGAAAACACTATTGTGCAAAATTGCAGAAATTGAACAGCAATTGCTAAATTCATACATATTTCCGTTCGAGTTAAAATGAAAACGAGTTCAATATTGAAGATCAATTTATACACAAATATGAATTAAATATCTATCACCAAAAAACTTCAGCTATTTGTTTGCCCTAGCAAAACTGCAAATGGAAATCGCCGGTGTTATATCTGGACGGAAAATCACCGGAGGGAATCCAACGGTCGCCGGAGAAGCCCACTCCGGGCGGAGATAGGCGGCTTAAAATGGAGCTAATTTAGATCGGGGATATTTATTTCATTTGCTATTATAAACTCAGAATTTACCTTTATTATCAAATTTATCTCAAATGCTTCCTTTATTTTAAGTTCTGATCCCAATGCTTTGTTTCTTTAGTTCACTTTGGTAGTCCATAACTTTGATCTCCATTAACTCTTAAATTAATTCATTGACTTTATTCTTAATTAGAGATTTTAAATTTAAACTCTAAAATAAAAAAATGTTTAATTGAGAAATTTTAATTTTTCTCAATCAACTCACGGATGTGAATTCATATTAGTCTGCATATAATTTTTGAATATCAATGTTTAAGGAAATTAAAAGAAGATTAAATCAAACTCCAAAAAGTTGGGTATATATCATTTTCTCTGTCCTTGCTAATTAAGATTAATGTAATAATTTTTTTGGAGCATTACAGTTTGATAACTTTGACCAATTAAATTTTAGTTGTGTATCATGTTGGAGTAAAAGCCACATTTAATTGGTGTAATGATCTCAGCAGACTAATTATATCATGCCACATCATCTATTTGATGTGGCCAAAGCAAAGTAGTGCTAAACAGAGACGGATGTAGTGTATTAATTGCGGGTTCAACTGAACCAATAACTTTCGATGCAGAGTAAAAATTTATTAAAATTATAAAAATAGTAGATTTGAACTCATAACTTTAAAAATATAATGGGCTCAATACTAAAAATTTTAAAATTGAATCCATAAAATTTAAATCTTAAATCTGACTCTGATGCTAAGGCCTTTTAACTCATATTATTTGGGTTTTATTTTATTTTCAAAAGAACTACAAACTTAAAGTGCCTTATAAGCAAGGAAACTATAGCTTAATTTTTTTTCTAGACGAAATTTAAGATGAGTATATGATTTTGGTCTCTTATGTGCAAGACACTTACAATTGAAATTCCATTATCTAAGATAATATTGAGAGTTGAAGAGTGTGATAGCATCATTAAAATCTTTTCACTTTTATCTTGATCAGCTCGTGTTTTAACTTTGAAAATAAAAAATATTATGATATTCTCTTAGTGAATCTACTCGACAAGAATTAGATCACTTAGGCTAATAAGTTCCAAATCCAAAAAAAAAAAAGAGATTATATCAACGCACAAATGCAATTGTTTAATGTGTATATTTACTGTGGCATTGCCTAATTAAGGTTAAGATAATGTATTTTTATCAACATTTAAAGTTAAACAACTTGACCGATTAACTGATTTAATTGGTGTAATGACCTCATTAGACTAATTATATCATGCCATATAATACACTTTTGTCATCTATTTTACTATCCACCTAGTAAAATAGCCACGATTATTACTAAATCAACATTAATCTCATTACATTCTATTACCCTTATTATTTGTGTTAATAAATTTTGACCAGCCGAGACCTAAACTAATGCATCACATTGAGTTCGTGCATGCATCGGTAATATTGGACTCCGTGATAAATATTCTTGAGAAAAAGCCCGTCCAATCATGATATAACAAAAACACAGCCTTGTGCGTTGCTATTTAATTGATATTTTTTAGCAAGAAAACGAATACGCTAAGGCACGACATCTTTTATCTACGCCCTTGTTTATCTATAGCCTTATTTTTCTTAGTAACTTAGAACAACCTTTAGCGTTAGATGCTCAACTCTTTTGGTAGGATCGAAGTTGACAGGCAAGGTTTGCTTAACTAGATACAAGCTACTATTGATTCAAGAACAAATCACTATAAAAGATATGTAGTTGAGTCAAGAAGCAAGCAATCTTATATTGTATATAACAACAACCCAGTAAAAATCTTACAAGTGGACCTTCGGCGATCTTATACTGTGTATGCCGACCTTACCCCTATCCCAGGATAGAGAGGTTGTTTCCGAAAGACCCTCGTCTCGAGAAAAAGAAAATAAACAATAGACAATAGATAATTGACAGCAACAGAAGCCAAAAAAATAAAATATTATCAGCATTGTAAGAAACATAAAATAAATATAACAGCAATAACAATAACATTACTAATGCCATAGAAAAAAGTGTAGAACCTACATAAATCACTAACAACTCAAGGCGAAACATTATCAGCCTAGTCCTGCCTCCGGAAACAACGTAGAAAAACGCTCGACTCCCTCCCAACCTACAACTTTAATACTCGACTTCTACACCTTTCTATCTAGAGCCATGCCCTCACAGATCTGAAGTCGCGCCATATCTTGTCCGATCTTATACTATATATAAAAGTGAAATATTAATGCTCACAACACTTGTTGAAAGTAAGCTCATATAGGATGGTTAACAATCATGCCACATAACATTCTTATCCTACAAAGAAAGAAGAAAATAAAGAACTCACACAAATGACCTTTCGATGGCCGTTAGTCGTAAAAAAGAGCGCAACTCTCATGTATTGCAGATTTCTTCCTTCTTTCTTTTGGGTATACCCAATACCATCTCATCTTCGAATTTATCGACCCGACTTCCCTACCAACGTTTTTTCCTTTCTAAGACTCCGAAAGAGTGTGAAGGGATATATATATATATATATATATATATATATATATATATATATATATATATATATATATATATATATGGCGGATCCAGCTTTAAGGTTGTGGGTTCCCGTGAACCCAGCAGCTTTTGCTCAAACCCTGTATTTGTATTAAGAAATTCACTAAATATCTATAAAAATCTTATTGGGAACCCAGTTATTATTATATATATAACTCGAGATCGTTGTAGGAACCCATAAACTTCAAATCATGGATCTGCCTCTGTTAATATATATATATATATATATATATATATATATATATATATATATATATATATATATATATATATATATATGTGTGTGTGTGTGTATGTGTGCGCACATATGGTACAATGCTTATTTGATGCACTTCTACAACTAAAATTGGGGGTTCCCACGTTCGTCTTGTTATTTTTTCCTTTCTTTAATTTTCTTAAATTGAGATCCGACGTACTTTTTTCTTTCATTTTCTTTGTTTGGTTTTATTTTTTTTGAAAATGATCAAGTTTAACAAATTGAAATCCCTATTCTCTTTTGTTAGTATAAAAATATTTTATATTATTAAACTAAAGGAAAATATTAAAAACATAAAAGGTACAATTTTCATCTCTTGCGTTACTAACAAGCTGATATTGCAGTGAGAGAGAATAGGGGGTTTTTTGTCGAATCAATGGTTAGTAAGGTTGGAAATGGGATATTTTTTGTTTGTGGGTGTGATTGGTTGAAGGGGATTGGGTAGGGTAACAGGGTAGTTTAGAGAAGATATGAGTTTGTTCTGTTTGAAGTGGGTTATGCGTTCCATAAGCGACACGTAGCTCGCCATTTAAAATAAGGGTATTTATGTTGAGAACAGTAATGGTAGAGACATCAAAGGCGATAGTTTTACACACTATTTCGAAGTAAAAGGTTATATCTATACCTTTTCCATATTAAAAAACATAAGTCCAACACAAACACTCAATAATTTGCACCCACGTATTCATATTTTTCAGTTGGCACCTGAATAGCCAATAACGGTTTTGGTAAAAATATTTATACACTGTTATATATTATTTACATACTTATATAAATAACATATCTAACTTTATTAAAAGTAGATACTAGGATATAAAGTATCAGAGATGGCTCAAGGGGAGGCTAGTAAAGCCTTTGATTTAAGCCTCCTAATTTTTTGGGGCCCAAAATAATTTTGAGTTGTGAATTATCTATCTTGTTTTCGCTTAGACGATATTAAAGTTTACAGAAAAAATAAAAAAAAATACAAAATCCTTATAAAAGTAGAAAGAATGATTGTTTTTTTTTTTGCAATAAAATTATTTTAGAATTTTGATTAAATTACTCAAATCTTCATATTGGTAATAATGTTCTTTACAATAAGATCCAAGGTAATGTATTGTAAATACGTGGCTAACATCTTATTAATTTAAATTTTCTTATCAACATGGATATTAATATTATATTTTATAAGATAACTATACTATAGACAAAAAAAGATCAATATAAATATTTTGCTTGTCTAGGGTTTAGCAACTTGTAGCAGAGTTCTATCCCACCACTGGCCCCAAATAGATTATGCCATGCTACTTGAGTAACTAAGCAAGTAGAAGTTATTGGGATTACTAATGGTCACATGTATCAGTCAATACATACTTTTTCTGAAAATGTCGTAAAGTTCCAAATTAGGAAACTGAAATGGAAGTCAGCCATAGGACCTTATAACCAAATATGTCTCAGTCATGTTATGTTATAGAGGTAACATTCTGAAATGGGATAGTGTTGAATGAGAGGGTGTGTCTAACTGAATGTTTATATCAGTTTGCCCACCTTGCGCACCACCAAGAGGTTGGTGAATCATTATCCTCGAATATGGCAGGCAATATCACTTACCTTCATGGGAAAACAATGTCACGAGTTCAAAACACAGTGATACATGATTAGTGTAGGTTTGAGAACTCGCTCACTGATCGACATGATTGTTGAGAGATCACTAAACTTTGTTAGATATTTAGATTTGACTAAACTTATAGGAAATACCTAACTCTTTGGAGATTTGAACTAATTAGTTCGTAAAGTTCCAAATTAGGAAACTGAAATGGAAGTCAGACACATGACCTTATAACCAAATATGTCTCAGACATGTTGTATTCTAGAGGTAACATTATGAAATAGGACAGTGTTGAATGTGTGAGAGAGAGAGAGAGAGAGAGAGAGAAAGAGAGAGATCGTGTTGTACTTGAGCCCCAATGTTTCTGGATAATCTTTCCATGAAAATGTAAAGGGACATAGGGTCTCCTTGTATGATACCCCTACTAGGATGGAAAAATTCAATCCTACCCCCATTTACCAGGACAAAAAAAGAACTTGAATAGATGAAAGATATTATTAATTTGGTCATGTGTGGGGAAAACCAAAGGACACTAGGTGTCTCTGATAAAGGACTATTCTAATATGTCAAATGCCTTTTCTAGGTTAATTTTAAGGATCATGTTAGTATTTTCCCTCTCATCTTAGTGAAGTGGTTGATCTACTTCTAAACTATGATGGCATTATCACTGGCCCTCCTATTGGACAAGAAACTGCCTGACTTGGACCAATGATGGAAGGGAGAACATGCTTGATTCTATTAACAATTATTTTGGTAATCAGTTTGTGCATAGTGTTGCATAGCCCAATAGGTCTGAAATTATGAAGGGTTGTGATATTGGCACACTTAGGGATCAGGCAGAGGTAGATTGTATTAACTTGATGCTTTATTTCTATGGTATTAAAAGTTTGATTGCAGAACTCGGTTATTTTACTCTCCGGGATATTCCAGTATCTTTGGTAGAAAAGAGGGTGGAGACCATCAGGTCCAGGGGCCTTTGTAGGTTTGAAAGAGGGTCACCTTGATTTCACTACTCCTTGGGGGCATTCAACATGGTTTTCTCTCTAGTGTACGGGGTATAGGCATTATAGATTGTGCTTTTCCAGGGAGTGGGTGAGCCTAGGTGTTCAATAGTGAATAGATTTGAATAGTATTGGTAAATGGTGTTTTGGATTTCATGTTGCTTCTCAATCCAGTTCCCTACCTCATCTTGTAGGACCATGATTTTATTCCTTCTTCTCCTATTGAGGGTTGATGTATGAAAGAATCTAGTATTAGCATCACCCTCCATCGGCCAGTTGATCCTAGAATTAGTTTCCCAAAAGATCTCTTTACATTTGAGAATAAAGGAATATTCCTCTAGAAGTTGACCTTCTAGATTATGAAGAAAAGTGCTGAAAGAGTAGGCATTAGATTTTTGAATACCCCAAGTCTAGCAATAATGTATTTTTTTTATGAAATATATTGCTTAAAATATTTTTTTTCCAGTTCAACACTTTGGACTAGAACTGAGCAGTACCCATTTCTAGGCTACCACACCCTTCATAGGCTTGTTGGATAAATGTAGAGAAGGAAGAGTGACTACACCACATAGGTTCAAACCTAAAAGGCCTGGATGGGGAATTGAAGGCATTGGGCCACAAGCTGATCAACATAAGGCAATGGTCAGAATGTGTTCTAGGGAGGTGACACACATTACTAGAAGGGTAACCCTGGATCCATTTGTAACCCACACAGATTTTAAGAGTTATTTTTAGTATTCGTAGTATTTTTAGTATCTATTTGATTTTACAGAATGTTAGTATATTCTTATCTTTAATTTTAATTTTTAAACATAAAATCGAAAATACAAAAATATAGTTTCATATTATGATATAGTTTTACTTTAATTAATTACAATTAATTTTAATTTATTTAAAAGGAAGAAGTTTTAGTTGGTAAATTTATGGACTTTTAGAAATGAAGAGTCCAAAATATTGGCCCAGTTTCGGATTTGTCTTCTGAGTCCACTCCTCCCTTCATGCCATTTACCCATTACCTAACCCAACCTAATCTAAAAGACCTAAAATCAACCTAATCGGCAGACCCCAACCCCACACAAATGATCGGCTCCCTCTCACCATCTCATTCTCTCATACACAAAGAGAAGAAATGACACATCTAATCCCCAAAAGAAGAAGTCGGCGTTCTCCCCTCATTCACCAATTCCTCCAATATCGTTCTCCCCTCATTCACCAATTCCTCCAATACCCATCATTGATTCTCCTCCTTTCATAGAGAACGGACACTCATAATAGAAAAGAAAGGACAACCGCCTACCCTCCAATTTATTTTTTCATTTTTGAGCTCAAGAACGGCTAAAATACGGACAAAAAACGAGAAAACAAAAAGAAGAGAAAGTGATGCAGAATCGAAAAATGCAGAGAAAAAACTAAAGCTACTTCTAAGAGAAGAAGGAAAACTAAGGCAAAAGGTAAAGGATAATTTCATTAATAACTTTCCTCTGCTGATTTACAAGTTAAATAGCGTATAGGTAGTGGAGGGACTAAAACTAGTTAAAGGGAACTTACAAGCTAAAATATAAACAACATAACTAATTGGACTAAAGTGGAATAAAAATAACTACGGTGTAATTAATAATATCGGCAACCTCACAATATTAGCATCTTCCAATTTGCAGCAGTGATATATCGTATCAGAAAGCAGAGGAAGGGAAAAACAGGGGATCGCATATAGAGACAATGCAGCCGTAAATGTTTTATGACTCAGTTTTATGACTCTATTTTGATGCATATAAATATTTTGGGCTGAATGCCCTGTTTTACTGAAATTCCCGAGTAGCTTGAGAGGTTTATGACTGACTGAGGCCGAGGGCCTGATTTGTGAGGATGGGTGTGGATCGGGGTTGCTCGCCTGCAGCATACTTTATTATTATGGCACGTGAGTTGTCCTTGCAGCACGTGAGTTATCTGTACAGCACGTGAGTTGTCCGTGCAGATTATAGTGCTTGGGCTGAAGGAGCCCCTCCGAAGTCTGTACATACCCCCAGTGAGCGCAAGTACCTACTGAGTGCGAGTGCCGAGTGCTGAGTGACTGGGAGACATGAGTGATTGTGAGGTATGCCCGAGTGGAAAGAGTGATTCCTAGGTATGCCCGAGTGGCATGAGTGACCGTGAGGTTTGCCCGAGGGGCTGTTTATGAGTGATGTTTTTCCCAAGGGGTTGTTTATGATTTCATCATTTTTGCTCACCTTTGCATTTTTCCTCTGTCTGAAAACTGTTGAAAAATATCTTTAAATGATTTTTACTGGAACTGGGTTAAACGAGATGTTTTGATTCAAATCCTGATTTTTAAAAGCATGTGGTATTTTACTGAGATTTCTCGATATGAATGTTATATGTTTTATTGCTCGTCACTACTACTCAGTCTTTATTTATTGTTGTTACTTACTGAGTTGGCGTACTCACATTACTCCATGCACCTTGTATGCAGATTTAGGTGTAGCTGGTCACAGTAGCGGTTATTGAGTGTTCTAGTTGCTGATTTTCTTGGAGATAACAAGGTAGCTATTTGGCGATCGCAGCCCCTGCTCTTCTTCCTCTTATCTTCCTCTAGTTGTATTTAGCTATTTTTCAGGCTGAGTTAGCCTTGATATTGTTAGACAAATTGTAGTAGATGCTCATAACTAGTGACACCTCGATGTCGGGCTTTTCCTTCCGTACTTTTATTTTGATTGGAACTTCTTTACGAAGGTTTTTATGTTAAATAACCTTGAAATTATCTTTAAAATGAAAATATCGGTTTTTTTTGGAAATGAGTCGGCTTGCCTAGTTCCACGATAGGCGCCATCACGATTGGGGTTAGTTTTGGGTCGTGACAGATTGGTATCAGAGCCTAGGTTACATAGGTCTCACGAGTCATGAGCGGGTTTAGTAGAGTCTTGCGGATCGGTACGGAGACGTATGTACCTATCTTCAGGAGGCTACAGAATATTTAGGAAACTCCACATTCTTGAATTCTTGTCGTGTGAATCTGTTGATTCTAGTAACTAAACATATGTTGTTTCATTCTCTCATAGATGGTGAAAACTCGTACTACCGGTCAGGAGGGCCAGCCACCAGTACCACCAGCCAGGGTCGAGGCCGCGGTAGAGGCCGTGGTAGGGGCAGAGGTGCAGCCCGTACAGTAGCTGGGGCAGTACCTGCAGATACACCAGTTTTCCTAGATCAGGACCAGGTTCTAGTTGTTGATGCACCAGCTAAGGCACCACTTGTCCCTATTGTGATTCCAAGCCTTCAGGAGGCCTTAGCTCAGATTCTGACAGTGTGTACTGGCCTTGCTCAGGCGGTCTTTATTACGACAGCTGCAGCCACTTCTCAGGCCAGGGGAGGCACTCAGACTCCAGCCGCTCGCACACTCGAGCAGGTTATTCAGGGACTTCAGACACCGGAGGCACCATCAGCCCATTCGGTTGCTGTTGCTCAGAATTTATGTGGTTCCTGCTATGCATGAGGATGATCAACATAGGTTGGAGAGGTTTGGGAGTCTTCAGCCACCACCTTTCAGTGGCATAGAGAAAGAGGATGCTCATGACTTTTTGGACAGGTGTTAGAGGATACTCCGTAATGCTGGTATTATGGAGACTTGTGGGGTCTTATTCACTAGCTTTCAGTTTTCTGGGGCTGCACTCAGATGGTGGGAGACTTACGAGAGGCGTAGGCCTATTAGCGCAACACCCCTTACTTGGCAGCAATTCTCCGTGGTTTTTTTGGAGAAATTCGTGCCTTGATCCCGCAGAGAGGAGCTGCTCAGACAGTTTGAGCGACTTCGCCAAGGTGATATGTCTGTGACACAGTATGAGATGCAATTCTCTGAGTTGGCATGTCATGCTATCTGGTTGGTTCCCACGGACAGAGAGAGGATCATGAGGTTTATTGATGGCCTCACTTATCAACTACAGTTGCTCATGACCAAGGAGCGAGTTTCAGGTGCTACCTTTGATGAGGTTGTCAATATTGCTCGGCAGATTGAGATTGTTCGCGGTCAGGAGAGAGTTGAAAGGGAGGCCAAGAGGCCTCGTGGTCAGGGTGGATTCAGTGATGCTCCTTTTGGGGGTCAGTTCCAGCACAGTAGAGGTCTTCATTTCAGGCAGGCTCAGTCAGCTCGGCCATTTCATCGGGGTGCATCATCTGGCCATAGTTCTCACAATTCTCATCAGGTCCACTCATCACTTAGTGCCCTTCCAGTTCAGAGTTCATCCTGTGCTCCACCTGTTCAGGGCTCTTCCATGCCAAGTTCTTCTACCAGTCATCCCGGTGTTGGTTCTCTTCAGTTTCTGCCGCCAGCACCAGGGAATTGTTTTGAGTGTGGGGAGCTTGGGCATTTGTGGAGGCAGTGTCCTCATCGTCATGGAGGTCTATCTCAGCAGAGGAGTCATCCTCCGACTACAACACCAATTACCTCACCACCCGCCTAGTCAGCTCGGGGTAGAGGTCAGTCAGCTAGGGGCCGCCCTAGAGGGGGAGGCAGATCAGGGGCTGGCCAGGCCCATTTCTATGCTCTCCCTGCCAGACTAGACGATATTGCTTCAGATGCTGTGATTACATGTATTGTCTCTATTTGTCACCGAGATGCCTCAGTATTATTTGACCCTAGTTCCACGTATTCATATGTTTTCTCATATTTTGCCCATTTTCTGGATATGCTCCGTGAGTCCTTAGTTTCATATGTACATGCATATACTCATGTGGGCGATACTATTATTGTGGACCGCGTATATCGGTCATGTATGGTGACTATTGGGGTTTTGGAGACCCGAATGGATCTATTGTTGCTTAGTATGGTTGACTTTAATGTGATATAGGGTATGGATTGGTTATCTCCATGTAATGCTGTTCTAGATTGTCACGCTAAGATGGTGACATTGACTATGCCGGGAATTTCGAGGGTTGAGTGGAGCGGTTCTGTAGATTATGTACAAAGTAGGGTGATTTCATATTTGAAGGCTCATCGCATGGTTGAGAAGGGTTGCCTATCTTATTTGGCTTTTGTGAGGGATGTTAGTGCAGAGACCCATGTCATTGATTCTGTTCCTGTGGTACATGATTTTCCGGATGTGTTTCTTGCAGACCTGCCGGGCATGCCGCTTGACAGGGATATTGACTTTGGTATTGATTTGGTGCCGGGCACTCAACCCATTTCTATTCCATTGTATCATATGGCACCAGCGGAGTTGAAGAAATTAAAAGAACAACTTCAGGAACTCCTTGATAAGGGGTTTATTCGGCCTAGTATGTCACCTTGGAGTGCACCGGTTCTATTTGTGAAAAAGAAGGATGGTTCCATGAGAATGTGTATTGATTACAGGCAGTTGAACAAGGTCACAGTCAAGAACAAGTATCCTTTACCTCGTATTGATGATTTATTCGACCAGCTTCAAGGAGCGAGGGTGTTCTCTAAGATTGATTTGAGGTCCGGTTATCATCAGCTAAAGATTCGGGATTCAGATATTCTTAAGACAGCTTTAAGGACCCGATATGGCCATTATGAGTTTTTGGTGATGTCTTTTGGGCTGACCAATGCCCCAGCATTGTTCATGCATTTGATGAACAGTGTATTCCAACCCTATTTGGACTCATTCGTCGTTGTATTCATTGATGACATCCTGGTGTACTCTCATAGCCAGGAGGAGCACGCTCAGTATTTGAGGATTGTATTACAGCGATTGAGGGAGGAGAAACTTTATGCAAAGTTCTCCAAGTGTGAGTTTTGGCTCAGTTCAGTAGCATTCTTGGGATATGTGGTGTCTAGCGAGGGTATTCAGGTGGATCCGAAGAAGATAGAGGCGGTGCAGAGTTGGCCTAGACCGTCCTCATCCACGGAGAATAGGAGCTTTCTTGGTTTGGCGGGTTACTACCATCGCTTTGTGGATAGATTTTCATCTATTGCATCGCCCTTGACCAAATTGACCCAAAAGGGTGCTCCATTCAGGTGGTCAGATGAGTGTGAGGAGAGCTTTCAGAAGCTCAAGACTGCTTTGACCACAGCTCCAGTGTTAGTTCTACCATCAGCTTCAGGTTCATATGCAGTGTATTGTGATGCCTCGAGGATAGGCATTGGTTGTGTTTTGATGCAGGAGGGTAGGGTGATTGCCTATGCCTCGCGCCAATTGAAGACCCATGAGAAGAACTATCATGTCCATGATCTTGAGTTAGCAGCCATTGTTCACGCCTTGAAGATTTGGCATCATTATTTGTATGGGGTTCATTGTAAGATCTATACAGATCACCGGAGTCTGCAGTATCTGTTAAAGCAGAAAGATCTTAATTTACGTCAGCGAAGATGGTTGGAGCTTCTTAAGGACTATGATATCACTATTTTGTACCATTCGGGGAAGGCCAATGTGGTGGCCGATGCTTTATGTCGCCGGGCAGAGAGTTTGGGGAGTTTAGCATATCTTCCAGCAACAGAGAGACCTTTGGCATTAGATGTTCAGACCTTAGCATGCCAGCTTGTCAGATTAGATGTTTCGGATCCTAGTCAGGTATTGGCTTGTGTGGTCTCCGGGTCTTCTCTTTATGACTATATCAGGGAGCGTCAGTATGATGACCCCCACTTGCTCATTCTTCAGGACAGGGTTCGAAGAGGTGATGCTAGGGATGTGACTATTGGTGATGACGGTGTGCTGAGAATGCAGGGCCAGATATGTGTGCCTAATGTAGATGGGCTTCGAGAGTTGATTCTTGAGGAGGCCCACAGCTCGCGGTATTCCATCCATCCGGGTGCCGCGAAGATGTACCAGGATTTGAGGCAACACTATTGGTGGAGGCGGATGAAGAAGGATATAGTTGGGTTTGTGGCTTGGTGTCTCAACTGTCAGCAGGTTAAGTATGAGCAACAGAGACCGGGTGGCTTGCTTCAGAGGTTAGAGATCCCAGAGTGGAAGTGGGAGCGGATCACCATGGACTTTGTAGTTGGGCTCCCACAGACTTCGAGGAAGTTTGACGCTATTTGGGTTATTGTGGATCGGCTGATCAAGTCCGCGCACTTCATTCCAGTTGTTACTACTTACTCTTCAGAGTGGTTGGCTGAGATTTACATCCGAGAGATCATTCGCCTGCATGGTGTCCCATTTTCAATCATTTCAGATAGGGGTACTCAGTTCACATTGCAGTTTTGGAGGTCCATGCAGCGAGAGTTGGGTACTCAGGTTGAGTTGAGCACAACTTTTCACCCTCAGACGGACGGGAAGTCCGAGCGCACTATTTAGATATTAGAGGACATGTTGCGTGCTTGTGTCATTGACTTTGGGGGTTCATGGGACCAGTTTCTCCCACTCGTGGAGTTTGTATATAACAACAGTTATCAGTAGAGTATTTAGATGGCTTCATACGAGGCTTTATATGGGAGGAGGTGTAGATCTCCGGTTGGATGGTTTGAGCCGGGTGAGGCTAGGATCTTAGGTACAAACTTGGTCTAGGACACATTAGATAAGTTGAAATTGATTCAGGAGTGGCTTCGCACGGTGCAGTATAGGCAGAAGAGCTACGCGGATAGGAAGGTCTGTGATGTGTCTTTTATGGTTGGGGAGAAGGTTTTGCTAAAGGTATCACCCATGAAGGGTGTTATGAGGTTTGGGAAGAGGGGCAAGTTGAGCTCCCCGGTTCATTGGGCCTTTTGAGGTGCTTCAGAGAATAGGGGAGGTGGCTTATAAGCTTGCCTTGCCACCCAGCTTGTCGAGTGTGCATCCAATGTTTCATGTTTCCATGCTCCGAAAGTATATTGGAGATCCGTCCCATGTTTTGGATTTTAGCATGGTTTAGTTGGAAGGTGATATGACTTATGATGTGGAGCCGGTGGTTATTTTGGATCGGCAAGTTTGAAGGTTGAGGTCAAAGGATACAGCTTCAGTGAAGGTGCAATGGAGAGGTCAGCTTGTGGAGGAGGCCACCTGGGAGACCGAGCGGGATATGCGGAGCAGATATCAACGCCTATTCAAGACTCCAGGTATGTTTCTAGACACGTTCGAGGACGAACAGATGTTTAAGAGGGGGGATGTAACGACCCGACGGGTCGTTTCGAGAGTTATAGCCTTGTTTTCCCCATTTCTACTTCTTTTTGTGTTATTCAGCTATATTTTGTTATGTCGGGTTAGTTGGTTCGAGACCGGAGTGGTTTCAGAGTGAATTGAGACACTTAGTTTCTTAAGTAGAAACTTAAGTTGGAAAAGTCAACCGGATATTAATCTATGTGTAAGTGATCTCAGATTTGAATTCTGATGGTTCCGTTAGCTCAGTTAGGTGATTTTGGACTTAGGAGTGCGTCCGAAATGTGATTTGGAGGTCCGTGGTAGAATTAGGCTTGAATTGGCAAAATTGAAAATTTGGCGATTTCGGTCGGCGGTGGAAAATTTGATAGCGGGGTCGGAATGGAATTCCGGAAGTTAGAGTAGGTTTGTAGTGTCATTTGTGATGTGTGTGCAAAATTTGAGGTCATTCGGACGTGGTTTGGTTGGTTTCGGCATCAGTTGACGAATTTAGAAATTTAGAAGTTCTTAAGCTTGAATCCGAGGGTAATTTGATGATTGAATGTTGTTTTGAGTGATTCGAAAGTTCCACTAAGTTTGTATGTTGATATATGACTTGTTGGTATTTTTTGTTGAAGTCCCGAGGGCCTCAGGGTGATTCCGGGAGGTTAACGGATTTGTCGAAGTTGGAATTTGCAGCTGGAGTTGTTGCTACTGCTATTTTCGCACTTGCGGAAGAAAGCCTCACAGATGCAAGGCCGCTGGTGCGCGTGGGGAGTGCGCAGGTGCGGGAAACTCTGGGCCAAGGATGGGAACGCAGGTGCGAATAATTGGCTGCATCTGCGAGCCCGCAGGTGCGAGGCCTTGAGCGCAGATGCGGAGATGAGAATTTTGGGCTGGTTTCGCAGATGAACACCAGGGACCGCAGATGCGAGTCCGCAGGTGTGAGAAAGGTGTCCGCAGGTGCGGAAGCTAGGGGATTAAGTGAGTTGCACAGGTGCGGCTCCTTGGACCACAGGTGCGGTCGCGCGGGTGCGAGAAAATGGCCGCAGGTGCGAAAAACCTGGGCAGAAACCATAAATAGAACCCTTCGCGATTTTGGTGCATTCTTCACCAATTCTATTCGATTTTTGGAGCTTTTGGGACAGATTAAGGAGGGAATCAAGGGTGTTTCGTTGAGGTAAGTTACTTGAGCCCTAATACTTGTATATATGGTGATTTTCTATTATTTAATCATGGTAATTAGTGAAAATGAGGGGTTAGGGCTTGGAATTTTTGGAAAGTAATTTAAGGATTTGAAGGACCAAACGATGTCGGATTTTGATGAATTTGGTATGGTTAGACTCGTGAGTGAATGAACTTTCTAGTTTTGTAAATTTTGTCGGATTTCAAGATGTAGGCCTGGGGGCCGGGTTTGAGCGAATTTTGGGTTTTGGTCTAATTTTGAAGCTTTTCTCATGGAATTCATTCCATTAGCGTATATTGATGGTATTGTACTGATTGTGAATAGATTTAGAGCATTTGGAGGCTGAGTCTAGAGGCAAGGGCATTGCGGGGTAGAGATTTGACTGATTTGAGATAAGTAACGATTGTAAATCTAGTCCTGAGGGTATGAAACCCCGGATTTGTATCATTCTACTATTTTTAGTGACGCACATGCTAGGTGACGGGCGTGTGGGCTGCACTGTTGGGGATTTGTGACTTGGTCCATCCCGTAGCAATTGTAAAGTTGCATACTTTTTTGAAACCATATGATACTTATATGTTTTAGAAAGAATTTCTGTAAATTGAGTTGAATGCCATGTTTGGGCCTTGCACCAATGCTGTTTGGACCCTTATGGGCTGTTTCTTACTATCCTCTCATTGTTTTCGATTGAAAATCTATACTCAGTCATGTTTATACTTGTTTACCGTATAACTCAGTTTTATGACTCTATTTTGATACATATAAATGTTTTGGGCCGAATGCCCTATTTTACTGAAATGCCCGAGTGGCTTGAGAGGTTTATGACTAAGTGAGGCCGAGGGCCTGATTTGTGAGGATGAGTGTGGATCGGGGCTGCCAGCCTGCAACATACTTTATTATTATGGCACGTGAGTTGTCCGCACAGCACGTGAGTTGTCCGTGCAAATTATAGCGCTTGGGCTGAAGGAGCCTTTCCGGAGTCTGTACACACCTCCAGTGAGTGCAGGTACCTACCGAGTGCGAGTGCCGAGTGCTGAGTGACTGGGAGGCATGAGTGATTGTGAGGTATGACCAAGTGGCAAGAGTGATTGTGAGATATGCCCGAGTGGCATGAGTGACTGTGAGGTTTGCCCGAGGGGCTGTTTATGAGTGATGTTTTGCCCGAGGAGTTGTTTATGATTTCATAATTTTTGCTCACCTTTGCATTTTTCCTCTGTCTGAAAACTGTTGAAAAATATCTTTAAATAATTTTTACTGGAACTAGGTTAAACGAGATGTTTTGATTCAAATCCTGATTTTTAAAAGCATATGGTATTTTACTGAGATTTTCCGATATGAATGTTATATGCTTTATTGCTTGTCACTACTGCTCAGTCTTTATTTATTGTTGTTACTTACTGAGTTGGCATACTCACGTTACTCTCTGCACCTTGTGTGCAGATTCAGGTGTAGCTGGTCACGGTAGTGGTTATTGAGTGTTCTGGTTGCAGATTTTCTTGGAGATAGCAAGGTAGTTGTTTGGCGATCGCAGCCCCTGCTCTTCTCCCTCTTATCTTCCTCTAGTTGTATTTAGCTATTTTTCATGCTGAGTTAGACTTGATATTATTAGACAGATTGTAGTAGATGCTCATGACTAGTGATACCTTGATGTCGGGCTTTTCCTTTCGCACTTTTATTTTGATTGGAACTCATTTACGAAGGTTTTTATGTTAAATAAACTTGAAATTATCTTTAAAATAAAAATATCGGTTTGTTTTGGAAATGAGTCGGCTTGCCTAGTTCTACGATAGGCTCCATCACGACAGGGGTTAGTTTTGGGTCGTGACAGAAACGCACTTCCTAGTATAAGTTTGTTAGTTTTAATCACAAGAGACGTACATCCTAGTCGAGTCTTTAACTTTACTCTCATCATTGCATCCTTCATCAATAGCATAGGTGATTTATAGTTTTGCTAACAACTCACAAATCTTCCTAGTTTGAGTCATTCTTGTTATAACTTTTTTAGGAGACGCACTTCCTAGTCAAAGTTTGTTATTTTTACTCTAAGGAAACACATTTCCTAGTATAAGTTTGTCAGTTTTAATCACAGGAGGCGTACATCCTAGTCGAGTCTTTAGCTTTACTCTCATCATTGCATCATTCATCAATAGCATATGTGATTTATAATTTTGCTAACAACTCACAAATCTTCCTAGTGCAAACTGGGACAGAAAATTTTGTTCGTTTTATTGTTTTGATTGGAGGCACCCACCTGGAGAACGAGGGTCAATATTTCAGAAATCGATTTTAAGTTCAAATCAGAGAAGTACCAGGAGCCCACCTGAAGAACAGGGTCAACTTTCAGTTTCTTTAAAGATCAAGCAGGAGGATCCCGCCTGAAGAACATGGTCAACTTTCAATTTTCAAGTTCAAGTCAGAGGCAGCAGGATCCCTCTTGAAGAATAGGGTTAACTTCCAGTTTTTCAATTCAAATCAGAAGTAGTACGAGCCACCTGGAGAACAAGGTTTGCAAGCTCAAGTCTATTGCAAGTTCCAGTTTATTTCAAGTGCAAGCAACAGAGTGCCCGCCTGAAGAATAAGGTCAACTTCAGGTTTTCTTCAAACTCAAGTCAGCAGGATGCCCACCTGAAGAATATAGTGAATTTTCAGTTTCATGTTGAAGGATCAAGTGGAGATTCAAGGAAGATTCAAAACACGAAGTAGATAGGATCTTGTATTTTTCTTTTTCTTTTTTTGTTGTAACTTTTGCTTTCAATTTATGATGTAATGGCAAGGACCGCAGACCGGAGCCTCGACGGAACCTCACTCGACTCTCTCATCCTCTCCCCATACTCCATCACTTCATTCACTTCTGAACTACACGTGGCCTGATTCCTTTATAGACAAGGATATGTAGGAAGCTTAGATACCAGAGCTTAGTCACAATCTTTTTATCCATATTTACCTTCTTTTGAATAAGTGTCACGTCAGAGTCAATTACGTTGCTTACTTAATTCTTTGCTCAAAAATACTTTGTATTTTCAAACAAAGAGGGGCAACTGTAAGCACGTAATTTTTGACCCGCACTAGTTTTTAAAAGTTATTTTTAGTATTCGTAGTATCTATTTGATTTTACATAATTTTAGTATATTCTTATATTTAATTTTAATTTTTAAACATAAAATTGAAAATACAAAAAACATAGTTTCATATTATGATATAGTTCTACTTTAATTAATTAGAATTAATTTTAATTTATTTAAAGGGAAGAAGTTTTAGTTGGTAAATTTATGGACTTTTAGAATTGAAGAGTCCAAAATATTTGGCCCAATTTCGGATTTGTCTTCTGAGCCCACTCCTCCCTTCAACCCATTCCCTAACCCAACTTAATCTAAAAGACCTAAAATCAACTTAATCGGCAGACCCCAACCCCACAAAAATGATCGGCTCCCTCTCACCATCTCATTCTTTCATACACAAAGAGAAGAAATGACAAATCTAATCCCCAAAAGAAGAAGAAGTTGTTCTCCCCTCATTCACCAATTCCTCCAATACCCATCGCTGATTCTCCTCCCTTCACAGAGAACGGACACTCATAATAGAAAAGAAAGGACAAACCGCCTACCCTCCAATTGTTTTTTCATTTTTGAGCTCAAGAACGGCTAAAATACAGACAGAAAACGAGAAAAAAAAAATGGGAAAGCAGGGGAAAGGAAAAACAGGGGATCGCATATAGAGACAATGTAGATGTAAACTCTCTGAAACACCATGAAAACGCTGTCATGAAACCCAGCTCCAATACACCATGAAATCTCTCACCTTTAGCTGTCATTTAGGTTCATCCCGAACTCTATTTTTATCAGCAAAGAAGCTCTGAAACCCGCAGTCTTCAGTAAACAAAGGTTGTCGTTCGAGTCGTTTGAGGTTCGAGATTTCTGCCGTGGTCTCAGGCTGACGGTCTGTTCGTTTTCAACCTCACTGCTATTTTTTTCTCGTAAACAGTTGGAAGATCTCTAATGTTCTGAAAGTTATAAAAAGGTCCCTTCTTTATACTCCTTTTATTCCATATGATCTTTCTAATGTAGTGAAGGATTTTAGTGAGCTGTTGTTCTTCGATGTTAGCTTGTCTTTGTTCGTCGCCTTAATTAATAATCTGCTTCCTTGATGATATATGATTCCCTGTTTTTCTTTACTTCCTTTACGAGTTCATTGAAATATTTTGGATCAGTTCATCTTTTGATGCTTGGAATTAAATCATGTTTTTTATACAATTGTTACATTTGTGTAATAGTTTGATTACAATATGGACAGTAAGTTTGCTTAACTAGTTCAAATGAATTTAAGTGATGAGATTGAATGTAAGACCATGATGGGATGACTGATTTTAGGTTTACTAAATCATGTACTAATTCGTTTTGGGCTGCCTCATTAGCTAGAATATTAGTGGACTACGTGGTTCAAATGCCAGACAATAAGAAAAGATTGGTCATTTAAAGATGGTTTGGGCTTCGAGGATATATGTTTGAGTCTTGTTGATATAATTGTTAATGGTTTAAAACATTTCGGGGCTCCTAGACTAGAAAACTTAATAAAGGCTAGCGTATTTCCCCCATAATCCATAGATGTTCATGCATGCTTTAAAAATGTTGCCAAATTTAATATCTCCAAAATACTTTATTCATTCATAAAATCGGAGCCTCATAACAACTAATCGCTAGTGTGCTTTAGACACGTATTAACAAATTTACTATCGTGATTATGTATACGTTCGCGTAACATAGTTATGATTTCCAAAATAAATCAAGGTACGCGTTCATGCAACTTTGGCCAAACAATCGATAATTAATAAAGCGTGATAAATTGTGTACACATACGCATAACATAATTTTAAGCGCCCCAAATAAAGCGGATTTACACACATGTAATCCATTTCAAAGATTAAATCCATAAATGTCATAATTAAAAGCAGTAAAAAGGGTAAATACACATAGGTTCTAAAAATACGTAATTAAATAAATTAACTAAGCCAGGTATGATTTAAGTAACCGTGCTAAAACCACATAATCCGGGAATGCCTAATACATTCTCCCGGGTTAACAGAATTCCTTACCCGGTCTTCTGATTTTCGCATACTTTACACAAAATCAAATTTTTTTAATTTGTGATTTAAAATAAACTGTTGACTTGGGACACCATATAATTATCCCAAGTGGTGACTCTGAATTAAATAAATAATCTCATCTCGATTAATGTCACTTTAATTAGAAAAATTTCCTATTACTCCGGAAAAAGGAGGTGTGACACCACTCATCATTGGCAAAGCACCTATCTAGTCTTTCCAAGATTAGTTGACTCCTATTCATATACCTCATGTTAGTCCAAGTGTATTTACTCACCTTAAACCCCAGGTCAATAAGCTTACAATGGTTCAGGCTGTGCCAGAACAGGTTAGCTCTTGGGGCAGAGATAAAATTTTCCCCTGTTTATCTCTTGCCCTTAGGACTTCATTAGAGTCCCCCTACCAGCCAGCTCCCCTTATAACCATTAGAGATGGTTCTAAGTTAGTCCCACAGTGCCCTTCTGTTAGCATAAGTGTTGTTGGCATATATTGCAGTGAAAAGCCAAGGGTGGAAGAGGGAATTACCTTGACCATGACATTGTTGCGCTGCGGTGGTGGAGACTTCATCAATTTTCAGAATGTCATCTTTTCACATGATAACAACTCCTCCTGACATTCCTGCAACAAGTATCTGAATTTGCCTTGTGAAACCCAACTCCTGGATCAGATGCTTGTGCTCAACCATCCTGGTTTCCAAGAGGACCAGCATCGCAGGCTTGTGCAGCTTAACCAACTGAGTATAATGTCTCCTAAATTCTCCACTATTTCCCCCTAGCATTTCAGATGATGAAATTCATCAGTAACCTTGGGTTGGTTTGTGGCTTCCTTTTTTGGATTTCCCATTCACTGTTGGTCTCTCTAGGTTCTCCATCCCAGGAGGAGTCTGGATGGTTAACTGGGCCATTACTGGTTTTAGGTTCACAACTGAGTCTATTGAGTTTGGCTCTAAGGCTGATCTTAGGCTTACTCCATACATTACCATACTTCCTGGGCATAGTACGATAAATATTTATCCCCCAGATCATCTGAACTTAATGTTTCCTCCTGTTGTAAGAGCATAACTTTGGTCTTGGGTACTCTCTGCCTTGCTATCATTTTCTCTAGTTCTGTGTTGGTTGCCTCTAGGTGCTCATGGACATTTTCTGACCCTGTTATTAGTAATAGGGTCATTGTCCTCCCTGGTGTCCATGGAGAGAAAGAGGGGTTAGGGATCGCCTCTCTTGGGGAGACTAGTTAGAAGAAGGGGAGGGTGTGGCTTATCTGCTGCATAAGAAGGCTCAACTGGTCTGTTTTCATTGTTTGCTGGCTTAGTGCAAACTGAGCTTGCATGAGTGTTGACAACCACAACTGGTGGCCATAGTTCAGCAGGGCATGGTTCAGGCTGGATGTGACTAGCTGGCCAAGTAGTATGGGTTTTGAATGACCACTTAGATGGGCACAGTCCCTATTGAGAAGTTCAGGGGAAAAACAATACCCTGTAGTGCCATCTCCAACCATGATGTTGGGATGTGGTCCATGGGTAGGGGAGGAAGGGGGTTCACCCCAACCCCCTTCGTCGAAAAATTACACTGTATATATATAAGGCAAAATTTAATTTTTGCCTCTATATATTATGTTTTGAATCCCCTTGATATAGCCCAAAAGTATAGCTTAATGGTCAAGGGAGTTTAAAACCTTTGTGAGGTCATTGGTTCAATTCCCACTGGCTACAATCTCTTTTAATTTTTTAATTTTTTTCTTTTTTTGAACCCCGTTAGCAAAAATCCTGCATCTGCCACTATCCATGAGTGGGGTTGATGATACCCGCATTTGGTTTGGGTCCTCCCCTTGGCTCTGTATGTTATTGTTGTTCGTTGGGTTGTTTAATTTCCCCTCCGTTGTTAGTGTCTAGCCTGGTAATGGAGTTTATTCTAATTGGTATGCATTCTTTTTCTTTTAAGCAAAGATCTTCACCGTTGGAATTTCGTGCATGTAGATTTCTCATCATTAGAGATCTTTGAGAGGCGACAGAGTCAGTAAAATCAGTAGCGGGGAAGTGATGATGGGACACATGATGGGTTGTGATATGAGAGGGAAGGTGAGAATGCATAATTAAATCTTGTTCCCGTTGCCCAGTGTTAGTAATGTTAGTAGTGAGATTGGGCTTAGCCCCATTGGTGGACCCCAGAAGCTGACCTATGTTAGAGCAGGGAAGTATTAGATTTGGAAATTCATTTTAGGTATTTTTCTTACCCGATGTGGGTGTGTATTTTCTCCCTTGTGCCATGTGTGAGGCAGTAGGTACGTGTGTGGTAGAGTACGTGCCTTGCGTGTGTTCAATATTTGGCACAGGCTGTAAATTGTGCATTTGGTTTGGGCCGTGCGCTAAAGGCCAAGAGAGTTGTAACTTGGGCCCATATGGTCTAAGTTATTTGTCTCGTCGGGGGCTAGTTAGACGAGGCCCGTATGGTGACTGTTGGGCATGTCTTGTTTGGCCCATGTTTTCCACAACCTTAGCACTGCCTTACTCCTCTGCCCTGTTGTCGCCCTCACCCTCATCGATGTTACTAAGGATGGAAAACTTACATGAATCTAGTGGCCGCTTCCTGGTTTGTTCTCTGTTGCCTCTGGTCGTCCTTGGTTTTTGAATCCCTCCATTCTCCCTTGCCTTTTTGATTTTCGTGGGAATTACACCACTTTCCACTCGTCGTCTTGGGCACTATGTACTGCCGTCGATGCCCTTACTATGTCGTTTGCCTCTATCTGCCGTTAATTTGGGCATTCTTTTGAGCATGTGGCCTAGTCGCCCACACCCTTTGCACATGATGACCTCCCCTTCATACTCAATGGGCTGCTTATGCTCACCAATTAGCACCATCGTTTGGAGGGGTACCTCAATGGGTACTTGGATGTAAATCCGTACATACCTGCCTCTTAAGGTAGCAAAGATACACATATCGATTTTTAACAGCCTACCAGCCTCTCTCCCCGCCCTTTCCAGGATCTCTCTATCGTAGAACTCTATCGGTAATTGGGGGAGCCAGATCCAGATGGTGGTATCGTGTATTTTTTATTCCGCTGACACAAAATTTGATTCCCAATTCCTGACGGAGAGGAAGTGTCCCATGATGATCCATGGGCCTCTGTGCAATGCAATCATCATGTTCTCTTCTTTCTCAAATTTCACCATAAAGAAATTTTTGCCCAGATCTAGTAGTTTCAGATGTTCATTGGGATTTCATAGGTGTTGCAATTTTGATTTTAATAGGTGGTGGGGGACCTTTTTCCCAAAGATCTTGATAATTAATGAGAAACGCCATGGGTGGTAGAGTCTATTTTTTTTTTTTTGGCTGAGGATGATGGGCCCAACAGTGTAGTTAGTGGTTGATTTGGGTACTGCCCCCATTTGGAGTTGATTCAACTTCCATCGGTGTTGAACTTGTATCTGGTGGGTCGGGGAGTTTTAGTTCCGATGGTGATAATTGGTCCTGTGCGAGGGGTGGGGATGGGGCCATTCCCGGGGGGAGGGGGGATAATTGTAGAGAGAGTTTTTTTGCTCTAACTTTTTCAAAGAGAATCTAAATTTCTAGAGTTAATTTAGACTAAAACATGTTTTAATCAACTTGGGGTTGTTGAACAACATTTTCAAGATTGCAATAAAAAAAGCACTTTGAAATTTTTCCTTTCTTTCTTTAGGTTATATCCATCTCATTTTTGAATTTTATTGACCCGACTAATCCAACTTCGAATCGCATAAGGCTATTTTAAGGGAGAAACACTCCCTACTAGAATTTTTTCATTCACAAGGCTCGAAAGAGTGTGAAGGGATCCCATCCACAAAGGGTGTATCTAGGTGGAGGGATATTCCTATCCCTAGACCATATATACTAATGTTATATTTTCTTAAATTATTTAAATATATGTATGCGCGATCAAACTCAAAAGGTCATATGGTGCAATACTTATTCGGTGCATCTGTACAAAGATCTGACATACTTTCTTTTTTCTTTGTCACTGTAATTGAGATCCGACGTACTTATTTTTATTTGTTTGATGTATTCCTTCGACATTCCCAAATTTAATATATTGAAATCTCTATTTTCTGTTTGCCACTGTAAAAATATTTATATAATTAAATCAAAGAGGAATATTTAAAAACATACATCCCAACACAATACTCTGCACTTACGCATTCATATTTTTCAATTATGCCCAAATAGCCAATAATTTGTTTGCAGTAATATTTATATACTTCTATACATTATTATATAGTATTTATCTACTTCTATAAATAATGACCTATCTTATAAAAAAGGGCAGCCCGATACTCTAAGCTCCTGTTATGCGCGGGGTTCAGGGAAGGGTCGGACCACAAAGGTCTATTGTACACAACCTTACCTACATTTCTGCAAGAGGCTGTTTCCACGGCTCGAATGCATCTATATTATATAAAAGTGTATAATAATGTATAAAAGTATAATAATATATAAAAATGTATAACACGTCACTAGCTACAGAAACAAACTTTTTCTGCGATTTTTAGTTACAATTCTTGTTCCAAATCAGTATAATTAAATCTCCATCGAATAACTTTCAAATTTGTAGATGAACTCCTATAATTATTTCTATTAAATCTAAATAATGCCAACTCCAAAATTTTCACTAATATCATATTCGAAATTTAAATCCACTTCTTCAAACTTGTTCAACAATGATGAGTTACCTTTCAAATATAATTTTCATAACCCAAATCTTATAAAATTAGTTCTTTAACTATAATTTGAGATCCAAACACAGTAATAAAATCAAGCTTCTCAGCTGACAAACAAGAGGCAGTTGGGTTGAAGAAGATAAATAGGGGAAAGCGGCCTAGTATTCAAATCATACAGGCCATCGGGAAAAATATTTATTTTGTGCCTTACACAAATGACATTAATTGTATGAGACCTTTTTTTATCTCACAAATTTTTGGATTCATATCTTACACTTTTGGATCCATAAAATTTGATAAAGGCCGGAAAACTCGGCTCGTTTTGATTAAACTTTGGTCAAGTAGACTGTAAAAATATTTCTGATATTGTAAAGATATATACCCGAGAAACAAATAAATTTATAATATAACTTAATTATAAACCTATAATCTTAAAAATATAATAAATTCATGGTAAGAATCTAAAGATTGAACTTGTTAAATATAAATTTTAGATCGACCACTACGTAATAGCGTACTCATTCTCTTGAAATTCTGGATCCTTGCTTATTTGGAACATCAACAATGGCCACATACCCAATGTGATCTCACAAGAGTGGGTCTAGAAAGAATAGCGTATACACAACTGTACTCTACCTTATATGAGACAAAGAGGTTGTTTCTGATAAACCTTCGACTCCAGAAAAACGTTTTCAAAACATGTTTGAAAATGCAAGAGTAAAAAGTTATGATTAAAATACTGAAAAAATAAAGGTATTGACAATAAAAGTAATAAAGATATTTAAAGTAAAAGAAACAATAATAATAATAAAATTAAAGAATAAGATAATAATAGACTAGCAGTAATAATACTGATCATAAAGATCATTGCTTAATTGTGAAAAAAGCTATTGTCTAGTTGATTTACTCTATAAAAAATGATTAAATAGTCTGCACACATACTATCATTCCTATATCTTACTAGTGAAATTACACTGAGTCGTTGTTGTTCTAAAAGATACCCACTAAAATCCATGTGATTATCTCATCAACTCATTAAAGTGGCACTTAAAATCAATATTAATGGTATTTTTTCAATTAGCATATGATGTATAAAGCATAAAAATAAGCAAGAAGAATATCGCATCAAAATAATCTTTAACAAAATGTACACTCCCAACTTTTAGGAGACACGTGGAATAATGCCACTAAAAAGATCACAAGTGAAAACCCCACAAGATTGAAAAAGACTGCTAATCAGTTGCACATGGAATACATTACCAGCCTTTCATTCCTCATATTTTCGAAGATTCATATAGTACTCCATTTTGCTAACACCCCACGTGGGCCCTTTGGCTCAAGAGTACACACTTCTTTTTTGGAAAAATATCAAAACATTGAAAAAATAAAATAATTGAAAAAAAAGATTCTTTTTCTTTTTTCATCATGTGTAATATCTCTGTTCACTTTTATTTGGCAGGTATAATAAAAATAGATTTTTATTTTTACTTGATACTTTATGCATATCAAGAGAAGACAATTTTTTTTTCCTGTTATACCCACAATATTTATTACTGATTTCAAATCATTTTCTCAAATCCAATAAAATATACATCAATTAATATGGGTATCATGATAAATTATGCACTTCATTTATTATTTTTTAAGGGACGTGAAAAGTCAAAACGTGCCAAGTAAAAGTGAACGGAGGGAGTATGTATTTGTATTGGGAAAAAGAGTCTTGGAGCACGATAAAGTTATTATAGGTTCGAATTGTGGATACAACCATTAATACTTGTATTAGGGTAGACTGTCTACATTACACCCTTGAAGTGCGATCCTTTCTCTGCGTGAATACAGAATGCTTTGTGCACCGAGATGTTTTGTGCATTAAGTTGTCCTGCCTGTTTGAATTTGTATTGGAGTTCGACATTGAGTTGCTCGTCAAAATCTAAATTCGCCCAAAAAGATCCATATTATAAAATAAAGTACTTCATAATAAAAGTTATTTCATATGTAACACTTAGACTCAAAAACTCTAGTTAAGGATAAACGGGTGCACAACAACCTTAGAGTTCAAGTTGGCGTTGAATTGACGATGGAGTCTTGTGTGGAACCCTTCAACCAATTCCCACGCACTATTATTAGTAGGATAAGATCTGGGATTTGGTAAGAGTTACAAATATATTTTGGATTAAATTTATACCATCAATCAAATACGGTATAAATTTAATTTCGAACTCAATACATAATATTATATCTTATCCTACTTCATATATAATATAAATTAATCTTAAAATTATAATTCTGGGAATATAATCCCTCAAATAATTTAGTGCGCACCAAACGACCCCAAAGTATAAAATCTGTTTTCACTAAATATAAAACCTCTGCCACTCAAGTCAGTTGCTCTTTCTCTCTCTCTGTAATCACGCTTCTCTTGGCGCCTTGAACTCAACACACTTTTGACAGTTAGTTATCAGATCTGTAGTTTTAGTGTAGGACTTGAACCTCATGAACTAAGATTCGTAAAAATCCTAAGAAAAACAATGGTGTACACACTCTCTGGTGTTCGTTTTCCTACTGTTCCATCGCTTCACAAATCCCCTGCTTTCACTTCCAATGCTAATCGGAGGAATCCTAGCGTTTCCGTCTTCTTGAAAAAGCACTCTGTTTCACGTACTACCCTGTCCCCTCCTCTCTCTCTGTGTGTGTGTGTGTTTTCTTTGGTTTGTTGTAATTGGGTATTTTCTAAAGTTAGTAGTATTTATTATAGCCTTTTAAGTATATTTTCTCAGAAAGTAAAATTATGAATTTTCATGGTTGACATTACTGAAACAGTGGTAACTTTTTGAAGAATTGGTTAGTTATAATTGACTTAGTCTTGGGTGTAAAAGGGCCTTATCAGTTTCTGTTTTTTCCCTTACGTGATTTGTTGATTGAATGGTGATTGCTGAAAGTTAAGGTTTTTATCTGGAGAAATGGTTTTTTTTTTTGTATTAACAAGTGATGTCAGTCTATTGTACCTTTCTAGACAATATTGTTGGTGAAAAAGTTTGGTAGTCTAATTGGGTGTTTCTGAAGTCTGTTAAGTATTTTCTCTAAGAAAACAAATCAATGAATATGTGTACGGTCAAAACCGATTCTCGGTCATAAAGATTGGTCGAGACGATGACGTCTCGATCGAAGGGTATCCACATGACAAGCTCGGACGAATTCCGGAGTAGAGGCGTCGAGTTTCGAGCTATAAGACCGATCGACGGTAAAACTCGGTATCATTATCGAGCCCGTATCCGAATCGAACTACGAGGCAACACCGACCGACACAGGCCCCGAATATCGATGCCCCAAGGCACAATCAAGCTCGAACCAAGACCGGGGGTTCGATCTAACACCGAGCTCGAGCCAGTGCCAAGCTCGCAGACAAAAGCTATTACAACCGCACCAAGGGAGAGAATCTTGGCAGGAATCCAGGAAGAGACAAACCATCATGGATCCTCCACTATATGTATTATTTTATTATATTGTTATAGATAAAGTAGTGACTCTCTATTATAAAAAGGGACATAGACTGCAATAGACCCATCTCCCCCAACATACATTAATTTTTCATGGTGCTCATTCAGTCTTCCTGCTCATTATTCCTGCTTTATAGCAAAAATACTTGTATTGTCATTTTTGTATCATAGGAATTTGCGTATCTTTAGAACCATACCTAAATTTAACGTTATCCGATTTTAAGGGTAAACAGTTTGGCGCCCACTGTGGGGCTAAGGGTAACAGTGATTGTTTGATAGAAATCCACAGTACACTCCAGCTTACAACTTCAAATCAGCAATGGCTCTACCTATCGACCTCGAAGCCGGCCTTCAAGATGAAACCAACAACTTGAAACCCGGGGCCGGAAGGCTACCTGACGACGGCAACGAGGCTCGAATCGAAGAACCCGAAATTCGAGCCGAAGTACCATTGGATATCAATTCACAAATAGCTCTAGAAGCGAATCAGCGTTCTGAATCGGAAAGAAGCATTCAGGGCGGTGCTCGACCTATAGTCCGAGACACCCACAACACGGGGGAAATCGAGGTCAGTTTGCGTATGATTTTCGAAATGCTACAAGCCCAACAAGCAGCGATAGCTCAGTTGCAGAGCCAAACTCATATGCAAAGCAGGCCGAACTTCAATCCATTTCTTCGAGAAGTCACCCCCAGAACGGAGCCCGCCGTAGTGAAATCAAACGAGCAAGAATCAGGGACCGCTCCTGAAATTGCCAAATTACTCGAGGAACTCACAAAACGAGTCGAAGCCAACGACAAAAAAATGGAAACATATAATGCTAGGGTCGATCAAATCCCGGGGGCTCCGCCGATGATAAAAGGGCTTGATTCGAAAAAATTCATACAAAAGACTTTTCCCTCGAGCGCGGCCCCAAAACCAATCCCCAAAAAATTCTGTATGCCCGAAATTCCCAAATATAACGGTACAACCGATCCTAACGAGCATGTCACCTCATACACATGTGCCATCAAAGGCAACGATTTGGAGGACGATGAGATCGAATCCGTGTTGTTGAAAAAGTTCGGAGAGACCCTCGTAAAGGGAGCAATGATCTGCTACCACAATTTGCCACCAAATTCCATTGATTCTTTTGCCATGTTAGCAGATTCGTTCGTAAAAGCACATGCTGGTGCCATAAAGCTCGTACCAAGGAAATCAGACCTCTTCAAAGCAACACAAAAGGGGTAACGAAATGCTGAGGGAATTCGTATCCCGATTCCAAATGGAATGTATGGATTTGCCACCGGTCAGAGACGATTGGGCCGTACAAACTTTCACCCAAGGGTTGAACAGATTAAGTTCGACAGCATCACGTCAGCTAAAACAAAAATTGATCGAGTACCCGGCAATAACCTGAGCAGATGTACACAACCGATACCAATCAAAAATCAGGGTCGAAGATGATCAATTTGGAGCTCCGTATGGACCCGCGCATCAGAACCACACAACCACTAAAAATCAGAGGGAAATCAATAGAGAACAAAGATCGAACAGAGACCGATACCAACCATACGTCACAGATTGGATGAACAACGGTTCGGAACAACCGAAGGACTGATCGGGGGAAAAATTCTCGGGGACTTATGAGCAAGAGCGGCTTTGATAAATATGTCGATCCTATAGAAGTTCCTCGATTATCGGAATATAACTTCAGCATTGATACATCCGCCATCGTATCGGCCATCGGACGCATCAAAGACACCAGGTGGCCTCGACCCATGCAGACCGATCCTTCCCAAAGGAATCTCAATGAAATGTGCGAATATCATGGCACCCATGGCCACAAAACGGAAGATTACAGGAAATTAAGAGAGGAAGTAGCCCGCTTATTTAGCAAAGGACACCTTCGGGAATTTCTGAGTGATAGGGGGAAGAACCATTTTAAGAACAAAGGACTTCGGCAAGCAAAACGAGCTAGAAGAACCGTAACACATCATTCACATGATCATCGGCGGCGCTGATGCCCCTCAGGGACCGATGCTTAAATGCACTAAAACATCGATTGTGAGGGAAAAGTGATCTCGAACTCAAGATTACACACCCATAGGGACTTTGTCCTTCAATGATGAAGATACAGAGGGAATCATCCAACCCCATAACGATGCACTGGTAATATCCGTACTCATGAATAAAACTAAGATTAAGCGTGTGTTAATTGATCCAGGTAGCTCGGCCAATATCATCAGATCGAGGGTCGTAGAATAGTTCAGCCTGCAATATCAGGTCGTACCCGCAACTCTGGTTCTAAACGGATTCAATATGGCATGTGAAACTAACAAAGGCAAGATTACCTTACCGATAAACGTGGCCGGAACCATCCAGGAAACAAAATTTCACGTGATTGAAGGCGATATGAGATAAAATGCCCTTTTCGAAAGGCCGTGGATCCACAACATGAGAGCCGTACCCTCGACCCTACACCAGGTCCTCAAATTCCCAACATCAAGAGGTGTCAAAATAGTGTACGGAGAACAACCGGCCGCAAAGGAAATGTTCTCCGTCGAAGAAGCAAAATCAATATCCTCGTCTTCGCTGATAAAAGGATCAGGTTCAGAAGGAGACACAATCGAAGAACAGAGCGCCAAATAGCAATCACAGACATCGGCTTTGACCCAGTCAGGTAAGCGAAACATTGGAGAAGATGATGATCGATGGATCCCTCGATCCTTCGTAACCCCCGATGATTCCGATGCCATCAAATCAACAATTGAGGAACTGGAGCAAATCATACTGATCGAACACTGGCCCGAACAAAAGGTATACCTGGAAACGGGTTTGAGCCCCGAACTCAGGAAGAAACTCATTCGATTTCTTATCGATAACATCGACTATTTTGCCTGGTCCCATCTAGATATAACAGGGATCCCACCGGACATAACGACGCACCAGCTAAGCTTGGACCCTAGGTTCAGACCGATGAAGCAAAAAAGAAGACCCCAGTCCGAGGGAAAGCACACATTCATAAAGGACGAGGTAACCAAACTTCTCAAGATAGGGTCCATTCGGGAGGTAAAAATACCCCGAATGGTTAGCCAATGTGGTTGTAGTGCCTAAAAAGAATAACAAACTTAGAATGTGTGTGGACTATAAAGATTTGAACAAAGCATGCCCTAAAGATTCCTTTCCACTGCCCAACATCGATCGCATGATCGATGCCACGGCCGGCCACGAGATCCTCACCTTTCTCAACGCCTATTTCGGGTATAATCAAATTCAGATGAACCCGGACGACCGGGAAACGACTTCATTTGTGACCTAGTATGGAACATATTGTTATAACGTAATGCCCTTCGGGATAAAAAATGCAGGAGCTACTTATCAACGCCTAGTAAATAAAATATTCGAAGAACTAATAGGTAAATCAATGGAAGTCTATATTGATGACATGCTAGTTAAGTCCCTGAGCGCAGAGGACCATTTGGCCCATTTGTAGGAAACGTTCAAGATTCTGAGGAAATACAACATGAAGCTCAACCCCGAAAAATGTGCTTTCGGGGTCGGGCAAGTTCCTCGGCTTCATGGTGTCAAATCGGGGAATCGAGATTAACCCCGACAAAATCAAGGCCATCGAATACATTACCATCGTTCACAACGTGAAAGTTGTGCAATGGTTAACGGGAAGAATTGCAGCCTTAGGCCGGTTCATTTCAAGATCATCAGATCGAAGTCACAAATTTTTCTCCCTACTCAAAAAAAGAACGACTTTGCTTGGACACCAGAATGCCAACAAGCATTACAGGAATTGAAACGATATCTATCGAGCCCACCACTGCTTCACACTCCAAAATCCGGCGAAAAACTGTACTTATACTTGGCGGTATCGGAAGTCGCCATAAGCAGTGTCCTAGATCAAGAGGAGCAAGGTACGCAATTTTCCCGTTTATTACGTAAGTCGGACCTTAGGAGAAGAGGAAACTAGGTATCCGCACTTAGAAAAATTGGCACTTGCGCTAGTAAGCGCCTCCAGAAAGTTAAGGTCGTATTTTCAATGTCACCCCATAAGCATATTAACCACCTGCCCACTCCGTCATATTTTACATAGGCCCAAACTATCAGGCCGATTGGCCAAATGGGCCATCGAACTCAGTGGGTACGATATCGAATATCAACCCCGTATGGCCATCAAGTCTCAAATTTTAGCAGACTTCGTGGCCGACTTCACGCCAACCCTCGTGCCCGAAATCAAAAAAGAACTCCTTTTGAAATCAGGTATATCGTCAGGGGTATGGACCCTTTTTACGGACGGGGCTTCGAATGTAAAGGGGTCCGGGCTAGGCATAGTTTTGAAACCCCCAACGGGTAACATTATTAGGCAAGCTATTAAAACTATCAGGTTAACTAACAACGAGGCCGAGTATGAAGCCATGATTGCAGGTCTCGAACTAGCTAGAAACTTGGGAGCAGAAGTCATTTAGGCGCATTGTGACTCTTTGCTGGTGGTGAGTCAAGTAAACAAAACCTTCGAAGTCCGAGAAGGTAGGATGCAAAGGTATTTGGACAGACTGCTTATCACTTTGCACCATTTCAAACAATGGACTCTACGGCATGTTCCACGAGAACAGAATAATAAGGCCAATGCTCTTGCTAATTTGGGATCGTCGGTCGAGGTAGATGATATGAGCTCGGGGACTATCGTTCAACTTTCAAGATCGGTAATCAAAGATGGGAACGCCGAGATAAATTCTACCAGCTTAACCTGGGATTGGATAAACAAGTATATTGAATACGTAGAAAACAGAAAGCTCCCATCAGACCATAAATATTCCAGGACCCTACGGACTAAAGCTGCTCGATTTACGTTGGCCACTGACGGAACACTATATAGAAGGACCTACAATGGACCGATGGTAGTATGCTTAGGTCTGAGAGATACCAATTACATCCTCCGGTAAGTACACGAGGGAACTTGTGGGAATCACTCCGGTGCCGACACATTAGTTGGAAAAGTGATCAGAGCGGGGTACTATTGGATCGATATGAGCAAAGATGCGAAAGAATTTATTTGTAAATGTGATAAATGTCAAAGGTTTGCGCCAATGATCCATCAGCCCGGAGAGCAACTTCACTCGGTCCTATCCCCATGGCCGTTCATGAAATGGGGAATGGACATCATCGGCCCTCTGCCATCGACCCTAGGTAAAGCCAAATTCATTTTATTTATGACTGACTATTTTTCTAAATGGGTTGAAGCGCAGGCGTTCGAGAAAATAAGAGAGAAGGAAGTTATAGACTTTATTTGGGATCATATCATATGCCGATTCGGGATACCCGCCGAAATAGTATGTGACAATGGGAAGCAATTCGTTGGCAGCAAAGTCACAAAATTCTTCGAAGATCACAAAATAAGAAGGATACTATCAACGCCATACCACCCCAGTGGGAACGGACATGCCGAATCAACAAACAAGACTATTCTTCAAAACCTGAAGAAGAGGTTGAACGACGCCAAGGGAAAATGGAGAGAAATCCTGCCCGAAGTCCTTTGGGCATACCGGACAACGTCAAAATCTAGTACGGGGGCGACCCCATTCTCCTTAGTATATAGTTCTGAAGCATTGATACCGGTCGAAGTCGGTGAACCTAGTCCCATATTTCGATTCATGATGGAAAAATCAAATAACGAGGCTATGAACACCAGCCTTGAATTATCGGACGAAGGACGAGAAACTGCCCTTATCCGATTGGCTGCCCAAAAGCAACGAATCGAAAGGTATTATAATCGAAGAACTAAGTTTCGCCATTTCAAACCCGGGGACTTAGTGTCAATACCCGGAATCCAAACGAAGGAAAATTAGGACCAAATTGGGAGGGACCATATCAGGTGCTCGAGGCCGTAGGAAATGGATCATACATGCTCGGCATCATAAACGACAAACAGCTATCAAGCAGTTGGAACGTATCACATCTAAAACGGTACTACTGCTAAGGTACGACCTTTCCATATTCATTTAACTGACCCCTGTAGAAAGTACGGACAAGAGCTGAGGTGGATCTTTCGCTTAAAAGCACGTGTTGCACTCTTTTTCCCTTAGACCGTTTTTATCCCAAATGGGTTTTTCGGCAAGGTTTTTAATGAGGCAACCATCGATCGTGCTGCACTTTTAACAGTATCCGAGGCCTCTTTCCAATCGACCTCGAATACCGGGAGGGGGGGCATCTGGGCCTCAAATACATCAAGTTCAGATAGAGGAAAGTCATTTCACAACAATAGGGTTCCAAGAGGAAATATTGTAAGAGCCAAATGGTCAAAACGAACCATGCTCATGTAGATTGGCCCGAACATAGGCATAAAACATGAACACATGTACAATGACTTGAGATTTATTGTGCAGCCAGAATTAAGATTCACTCAACTACTAAGCCTACGGGCTACGTTTATTCCGAGTTCGAGCAAGCATTCACTTGACCATTACGCCTACGGGCTACAATATCTCAAGTTCGAAATATCCACTCGACTATTAAGCCTACGGGCTACCTTTATCTCGAGTTCGAAACACTCACTCGACTATTGCACCTACGGGCTACCTTTATCTCGAGTTTGAAACATTCACTCGACTATTAATCCTACGGGACACATTATCTCGAGTTCGAAACATTCACTCGACTATTAAGCCTACGGGCTACCTTTATCTCGAGTTCGAAATAATCACTCGAATATTAAGCCTACAGGCTACTGTTATTCCGAATTCGAGCAAGCACCCACTCGACCATTATGCCTACGGGCCACATTATCTCGATTTCGAAACATTCACTCGACTATTAAGCCTACGGGCTACCTTTATCTCGAGTTCGAAATAATCACTCGAATATTAAGCCTACGGGCTACTGTTATTCCGAATTTGAGGAAGCACTCACTCGACCATTATGCCTACGAGCTACAATATTTCAAGTTTGAAACATTCACTCGACTATAAAGCCTACAAGCTATGTTTATTTCGAGTTCGAGAAAACACTCACTCGACCACTACGCCTACAGGCTACATTATCTCGGGTTCAAAACATTCACTCGACGGCTAATAAGCTACTTTTATTCTGAGTTTACATCAACTCAACCATTACATTACACCTACGGATTATGTTCCTTCAGAGTTTGAATCATCGACTCAACAAGCAAACCTAGGGGCTACAAATCTGATCGACCAGAGAGACTACGAGGTTAAAATTGCCTTGTTATATATATATATATATATATATATATATATATATATATATATACAAAATTGCCTACGCGATTAATTTACAAACACAAAGAATTAGAAACTAAGCTTCCTGGTCGAGCTCTTCCCCGTCCTAGGATCCACTTTTGCTACCATCATCATCATCAGAAGCCAAGGCTTCAGCTTCCGCTTCGAGCTCTTTTGCCTTTTTTACCTTATCGGTAAGGTCGAAACCTCGAGCATGTATCTCCTCGAGGGTCTCCCTACGAGACATACACTTAGCAAGTTCGGCAACCCAATGAGCTCGAGTATCGGCAGTTTTCGCCGCTTCCCGGGCCTCCATCTGAGCAGCCTCAGCATCAGCCCAATATACAGCAATAGACTTATCCACCAAGACTTTCGACGTCTCAACCTCCGCCTTAGCCTCATCAAATCGTGTTTCAAGCTCATCGATCTTCTTAGGTTAAACCGACCCCTTTTGCTTGACACTTCAAAGTTGAACGTCGGCCGATAATAATTTTGTTGAGATGGTTTCTTTTTCCGCTGCCAGGCGGTCGATGCTCTCCTTCCACCGATTGCATTCAGCACGGATTTGATCGACTTCTTCTCAAAGTAACCCGGTCTTTTCGATCTTTTGCTGCAACTGAGACAACGAAGGGTTAACTTCCACAGTTGAGTCAGACCCATACTTTAACAGAACGAGGCTCACCTGCTTATCGAGCTCGACCCCTTCTTCACAAATCGTAGCCAAATCCGCTTGGAGATCCTTTATAGCCTTGTCCTTTTGGCTGCAAAGAAGCCGCAGGGCATCTCTCTCACCTGCGACCTTCCGGAGCTCGGCCTTACACTGGCTAAGATCGACTCGAAACCTACTAATGGCCTGCATAGTAAGAAACATGAGTCAAGTATGGAAAAGAACAAATAAACCAAGTGTGGAAGAATCATTACCCGAGTAATGAAACGCTGAGCCTCCTCTAATAAAAGAGAAGCGTCACCGATATCGGAACCATCGTCGACTCCAGTAAAACAATCCCTAAAAGGATCCCCTGCACCAGAGGCTGCGCCGATATCGGGAGTCTTCAACTCTCGAGCTTCCTTCAACGCCTCCTCAGAAAAAGATGGAAGACAAGGCGAATGACCCATTATCATAGCCCCGAGCAAATCACTCGGAGTACTCCGGTCGAGACTCAGGTCTTCGAAACCAACCCCGACAGGCACAGCCGCCATCGGCTCGGGAGCTCTAGCAACCTCGATGGCCTCCGCAGATCGAATTACCAAAGCTGAGAAGCTATCTTCTTCTTCTTCTTCTTCTTCTTCTTCTTCTCTCAGTCGTTGGACCGAGTCAATCGAAAGGGCAATTGCTTTTCTCCTCACCCTTCGAGTTTTGGGCTTGGGGTCCTCTGACCGAGAGGAAGAAGCTCTTCGCTTCTTATCTTTCCCCTGTTTGGGGACCAGGGACTTGTTTCCTTCTTCACTGATCGAAGGCCTCAAAGCGGCATCCCTGGTTACGCCTGCACAAAAGGAAATCGGTAACAAATAAAACGCAAAGAATACTTCGAAGGAAACAAGAAGCAAACCTCACCATGGTTCTTGGCCTCTCATCTGCCTTTTGCCAAATCACGCCAAGCGCGCTCGGCATAAGAAGAGGTCGAGGCTAACTTCTGAACCTAGTCCTCGAGTCCAGGCACTGCTTGTGGCATCCAAGGGGTAGCTGAACATCAGGGAAGGACATCAGGAAAAATCGTAAAAGGATATGAAAAGTAAACAAGAATCACTTACGGTCAAAATTCCATTCTTCAGGGAACGACATCTTCTCCTCCGGAATAAGATCACGGGTCCTCGCTCGAATATAACGACCCATCCAACCCCGATCCTTGTCTTCATCGATGCTCGACATCAAAGCCTTCGATGCTCGACGATGAAGTCTAATTAGTCCTCGAAAAATCTGAGGCCGGTACACTCGTATGAGGTGGTTCTGAGAAAAATCCAACCCCCCGACTTTGATAGAAAAGAAGCGCAACAAGATCACTATACGCCATAAAGAAGGATGAATTTGGCCAAGAGTGACCTGATATCTTTTGCAGAAATCAATAATCACCGGGTCGACGGGTCCCAATGTGAAGGGATAAGTATAAACACTTAAAAACCCCTCCACATAAGTGGTGACGCTCTCATCGAAGGATGAAATTTGCAACATAACCTCGGAACCCCAATTGCAGTCTTTTCTGACGGCCTCGAGGTGATCCTCCGTTATAGAGCACGTATACATCGATACGTGCTCACATCGACCCGGAACGGATGAAGGATTCTCCACCTTAAAATCGGTCTTTAAAATGCACGGGCCAAGAACATAGTCATGAACGGACGGCTCCACCGTTGCCTTATCATCAAACGGCCGTGAGGAAGAAGCTTTCTCCGTCTGAGGTACGATTTTGGAAGTTTTCGCCATTGATATGAGAGGAAAGAGTGAAAAGGAAGGTAAAAGAATGGACATCACCAAAAACTCTGGTATGGGCGGCCCTGAAGCAGCGAAATAGAGAGGATAAATAAGAGAATTTGGAAGAAGAGAAGGCGCAAAAGTGGTAAATGTTGTATGGAAAGACTATTTATAGGCTAAGGCATGACGATTCAGTATTAGCGGTGGCCGACCACCGTCTGACATGCATTAAAAGCCTCGGTAAAACCGAGCCGATGGGACAGTTATCACATACGTCATGATCGGGGTCGATAGAAACGTCGGCATAAATTTGATCGAGCCGTAGAGAAATCATATCGTTTCTCGCCACATCCTTTCCGAGAAACGAGGGGACTATCTGTGTATGGCCAAAATCGATTCTCGATCATAAAAACTGGTCGAGACGATGACGTCTCGATCGAAGGGTATCCACATGACAAGCTCGGACGAATTCCGGAGTAGGGGCGTCGAGTTTCGAGCTATAAGACCGATCGACGGCAAAACTCGGTATCATTATCGAGCTCGTATCCGAATCGAACTACGAGACAACACCGACCGAAACAGGCCCCGAATATCGATGCCCCAAGGCAGAATCAAGCTCGAACCGAGACTGGGGGATTCGATCTAACACCGAGCTCGAGCCAGTGCCAAGCTCGCAGACAAATGCCGTTACAATCGCACCAAGGGAGAGAATCTTGGCAGGAATCGAGAAAGAGACAAATCATCATGGATCCTCCACTATATGCATTATTTTATTATGTTATTATATATAAAGTAATAACCCTATATTATAAAAAGGGACATAGACTGCAATAGACCCATCTCCCCCAACATATATTGATTTTTCATAGTGCTTATTTAGTATTCCTGCTCATTATTCCCACTTTATAGCAAAAATACTTGTATTGTCATTTTGTATCATAGGAATTTGCGTATCCTTAGAACCATAACTAAATTTAACGTTATCCGATTTTAAGGGTAAACAGAATATTAATGCAAAAATTTTGATTTTACATTTCTAAAGGTAATACTAACTCTTTTGAAGTGTGGGTTCTGGGTTTAAAAGGACCTTCTGTATGGTGCTTTTCTGGAGGGTTCTTTATTCCTCCAAAAAGCAAGTTGTATGAATGATCAGTGGTTATACTTTTTTTCCCTCTTTTGTGTGAGTAGATATTTTTGAATTTTGTTTTTCTAGTTGATTTGTTGATTGAATAGTGAAAGTTGAGGTTTTGTCTGGAAGGTGGGGCTTCTAAGCTACTAAGTGATGTCATTGTTGTTCTACTATTTGTATAGAAGTTTCTTGGTTTACCATGAAAATACTGTCATACAGAAGAATGAGATCCTATTAACATTACTTTAAGTTAGATGGGACTGTTGATTCTGAGACTATACATGTAGTTGAAATAGTTTGGTAAAATTGTGCTTGGGGAAAGGAACTTTTTGATTGCTTCTGCAACATCACTTCTAATCACACAAATATTTGCTCTCTTCAACCATGATTAATTGACACTATAGTAGTCTAGTGGAGATATAACACTAATCTGATATATGTATGTAGGGAAGATTTTTGCTGAAAAATCTTCTTACGAGCCCAAATCCCGATCTTCTACAGTTGCAGCATCAGAGAAAGTCCTTGTTCCTGGCGGCCAGAGTGACAGCTCCTTATCCTCAACTGAACAATTGGAGGTTGCTGATACAGTTCCAGAAAATGCCCTGGTATGTTTCATTAATCTCCAACCGCATGAAAAGAGAGTTCCTTTTTTTTTGGGTGGGGGTGGGGGTGGAGGTGGAGGTGGCAAATTTTCTTGCAGAAAATACTTCTAAATAGATATCTTTCTGAATCTGCTTGAATGAAAGTGTTATTGTATTTTGTTCCCATGAGAACAGTGTCGTTAAAAAGTAGTCTTCTCAATATTTCCGTATTCTAGATGCCAGATGCGTGGCTTCTAGCTACAGTTGATGCATCATTGCTAACTCGTGAAAACAAATTTGTATGCACTCTTAGTTCAGAGGGAGGCATGAGTATGCTTTGGTGCCCTTAGGTTCTCCCAATAAATAATAGTAGAAAGTTATCTACTCCTATTACCTGCAAATTTGAGGTGTTAGGCATCGTATAAACAAATAGTGCCTATAAATCCATGATTAATAATATTACTTTTGAGGATTAAAAAAATGATGCATAGCAGCTCAACCTACCACACTTAAAGTCCATTGTCTGGGATTTTGGTAGAGAGATCCTTTCAATAATATTGGAATGACTAAGGCTTCTTGAGCAGTCTTGTTTAAATAATTGCAACAGACGCATGCTTATGTTATGAAAAAATATTTTTTGAGTCCAAAAATCTCTTTCCCAGTAGGTGACTTATTTTGTCTACGCAAGTATCAATTGAGGGAGCAAACTTTGAACAAGATAAAGACACAAAAAGAGAGACTGTTTCCTTCGTCAATCCAACTGAAGGTATAAAAGTCAATATCACAACAGTATGTGAGGAATGTGGTTACTTTGACAGTATTATGTTGAGAGTGTCTCTAAAGAGGATATTTCTTTTAAGTGTATGCTATTCTCTATGATACTAGAGTAGTAAGTGTATGTTATTCTCTATGATACTGATATTATTTTTTCTCTTTAGTCATGATTTTTTCCTTATCTGAGAATTGGAAGTTTCAATGTCTATCATCATTTCCCTTTATTTACTGTGGGTGTCTTTGGTCTCAACAAATGGTATCAAAACGCTCGGTTGAATTATCACTATCGGTATATTGCATGTCCCTACAAGTGGTACTAGGACTAGGGAATAGTTTGGTTCCGTGTAAGCATGGGCACCATTCACAGGAATAATACAAATTATCCGCATAATACTATTCATACATACGAGTTTTATATGTAGAGGCATTGTTCACATTCCATACATGAACGCTATCCACAGTAAATGTCCTAAAATTGATAGAAGGTAATTAGACATGTTATACTTGTTCCACCAGTATAGATGTCTTTTGGACAAGTGAGCACTATTCGATAAATACTAGTGCAGAGTGTGCGTAGCTGCGCTGCATCATCAGAGGAGGATGTGAAACTAGTTTTGTCGAGGGAATTACCATTTGGTAACAGGTGAAAGGCATTTTACTATAAAGTGGGGACTAAGGCATCGTGTAGCAGATACCAGAGTATATTGAATATAGAGCACCATTCATGTGAAGCTCAAGTAAAATGGAGAGTACGGTTTTAAAGTGCCAAGACACAACTTCTGAGGAGGTTTGTTTGTGGAGGAGCGACTTCCAGAAGACAATAGGGAATGCCACCAGAGCTTGCCTGCAAACACAGCTCTGGAGAAGTTTGGGCGGGAATGTTCGACTTGTTTAACGCAATTGGAGAGAATTTTATCGATGGAAAAAAATCTTGCTTACATCCTCTCTGTAACTACATAGGATGAGATCTCATTGCTTTTTTAATCATTAAAGCTCTTGGGCGGGAATGTTCGACTTGTAATCTCATTGCTAGTTGCTAGATAACCATAGAAAATGTGGCGGTCTGGCCTAAAGATTTTTTTTCCTATGCTGTCCACTTTTAGGTTTTCAGAGTACAAGAAAATGAGGGAGGCAATTGACAAGTATGAGGGTGGTTTGGAAGCTTTTTCTCGTGGTTACGAAAAAAAGGGTTTCACTCGTAGGTAATAACTGCTTTCTATCTTATTTAATTTTCTTTCTGAAGGTATTCGAGACCGGCCTCGTGCAAAACCTTGTCAATTTCATGCCATAATGTTATTCGTTGACGCCAACTTGGTACTTCTTTGGCCCACACTAAAACCTATAGAGGAGTGAAAAGGTGATATAGGTTGTAATATCTGCAGATAAAAGAAAGAGAAACATATTACATTTTGTATTTGGAGACATGTATATAGCAGCGGTTAATTCTTGACATGCTCAGCCCTTTACTAAAAATAGCTATCATCTAGTTTCTAGCAATCTAGGCATGGTATATATTGGAATTTGAAGTATTTATCTCAGACAGCAGGAGTGATTCCCGGAAAGTGACCTTACAAAGCTAATGTTTTCGAAAAGGAACCGTCTGGAGCTCGTGTTACACCTAATTGTTTTGAAGAGAATCTATGTACTTCATCCCTTTATTGTAGATCATTTTACTTTCTGTTTTTCTTTTCCTTGGAGTATATGTATGTTATATCAGATCTGTAAGCCTGACCTTACTGTAGGTGCTCCTTCTTTCCCTTTTGTAAGTTTGCTCTACTGAGAGGAGCTGAAGTATCAGTCACTGATTGCCTGTGAACTTTGTTGCTAGTGCTACAGGTATCACTTATCGGGAGTGGGCTCCTGGTGCCAAGGTCAGTGTTTCCTTTCTTGTTTTGTTTTAGATTCTCTATGATAAAAAGGACCACAAAATTGATAACCACTTCTTTTTAAAGTAAAAGGTGAGAGAAACTAAGAGAAAGTAGAAAGGAGGAGATTTATGTTTTAATTCTCAAGAAAGCTGTTTAAGGACTTCTGACCTAAATATGTTTCTTTTCTGATAGTTTAGAATATTGTAATTGCTCCACAGTTTCTGTCATTTGCACAGATTATGGTCTTCACCCTGGATAGACTTCTGACCTAAAAATGAGGATAAGATTCCTTTGGCTTAACTTATTAAAGTTAGGCTTTGCTGCTCGATAGCATTACTCACTAGCTCTGCAAGCTTGATCTAGGCATCGACTTGGTGAGCCATTGACTTAGTTTGTAAGACTTATTCTGGTCCAATATGATGGTCACTTTGAGGATGGAGTGAGAATGGACATATATTAAGTCATCTTTTCAGAATAAAGGTCAAGGACTGAGAAACTATTTTAAAATACTCCAGGTTGCAAACTTCTGTATCCCAAAATAATTAGTGAATCATCTTTCTTCTTCCACTAGCAAGTAAAAGATCTATTTTGGCATGTAAGAATTAGCTCCCAGGATTCCAAGAACTACACTGTATCAAGATCAGCCAAATAAGTACAACTTTGTCTTGAGGAACACAATCATAATATTTTGACCTGGTTTGTGTTATGCCAGTACAGGTACCTATATCAGCAAATCAAGTATTTCTCTTTTGGTTAGGGGGTGCTTTTATCAGAATAAAATGTTGTTTCTTGAGTTTAACCAAGTCCGATGAGTTCAGTACGCTGATTTTAGATTGAGGAGCCTTCTAAAAGAAAGGAGAATCCCTTTGGCAACACATAATTGCTGGATGTATGGCAGAACATTTTTCTGCCAAAGCTGCAAATTCTGACGTTTTGTGTAAACTGATTACTAAAAAGATAAGGTTCAAGTGGTATATACGGTGAAATGAGAGATCAATAATGTGAAATAACGTGGAAAGTCATTAGTGATCTCCTTATATGCCCATCAGTTGTTATACCAACTTCTGCATTTTGTTTATGATATGATAATATCGGTTTTGTGAAAGTCTAAATTGCATGTATATCCTATGCTTTCCCTTGCAGTGGGCTGCCCTCATTGGAGATTTCAACAATTGGAACCCAAATGCTGACGTCATGACTCGGGTATATCCCTTACAGTACATATCCAAGTGGTTCTGTTGCCATTTTTGTTTGAGAGCCTTGTGTTCTTTACATTCGATTGTCTTTGCTACTCATTTCAAAGTTTCTAGCAAATGTCTCGTATTCTTATTTCTGTTTACCTTTTCTATTACCCCTTTGTTGATCGAGTTATTTTGGCACGTGATCCCCTTTTCAAATTTGCATGTTACAAGGGAGTTTTTGCAAGAAAATATGGATTTCTTAAGATTTCAAAGTGACAGTTTCTTGACTTGTTTCTAGTAAGGCTCATATTTCGTTAGTTCCTTGATAGTAGGGCTGAAAATGACGACACACTTTAAATTGGTATTCGGTGAGAATAGTGCTTTCTATGTCTAACTGGTCTGGTTACTTATCAAAAAAAGAAAAGAAGTCTAATTATTCTGTCAGATGTTCCATTGATCTGATAAAATGAAATGTTCAAGATCTGGTATAGTTCTTTAGAAATTTCCTGAGTCTTTCAGAACTCTGCTTTACTTCTACGAGCATGCAACAAAATTCCTTCCTTTTCAGTTCATTGTACAAAAGGGATCAATCAACCGGATATTAGACAAGTGTACAGGTCAAAGAGGAGCTATACAAAAATTATTGCTCTCTGCAGAAGACATCCTATCACCTATACAAGTTGCATCTTTTGAGTACTCCTGAAGTACTCTAAGCGAACATCATATGTTCTGTTTGGAACAAAAGAAAGTCCCACTTGTACTTGTCAAAAAAAGGAAAAAATTTCACTTGCTCAAGAGATCTTCTATTCTCTTCTTTTCGAATTGACAGAACCATCGCTTGAGGAATTTCTGTCCAAGCATTGTCTTTATTCCTTCTTTTATTTATTTTCCAGTTTCCCTAAAGATTTTTCAGGCATTGTCCAACTACTTCCTGAAATTTTATGGATCATATTCCACAATTGTTATACAATCTTGCACTGTTATAGTAGATGAGTCTCATCTTCACTAGCTCGCATTGTCTTTCTCTTCTCTTCTCTTCTCTCCTTTTTGCCCCTTGGGGCAGGGGTGGGATGGTGGTGGTGGGAGCAGGTGGGTGTTACAGAGAGTTTTAGTGTTACGGTTATCTTCTGTAATTAATATGTTAACAATGAGGATATATAGAAGGATCATCTATTTGCTTTGCATGTTACAATGTTAAGCTCTATGCAGTGGTGAAATGTTGCATAAAACTAATTCTTGATCCATAAGCAGAACGAATTTGGTGTCTGGGAGATTTTTTTGCCAAATAATGCGGACGGCTCTCCTGCAATTCCTCATGGGCCTAGAGTGAAGGTATGTTCATTTTCTACAGTGCTCTGATTGATATTTGGGTATTTTATCCATTGGCTGTCGATACTACTATTTTCTACCTTTCAGTTAAAATACTTGTGTCAAAGAATGCTCAAGAATTCTTTTTAGTTATATAGGTCTATTCACTTCTAAGCCTGTTAAATGCTGGCTGCAAAATCTTTCAAGGAGACACCCCTTCCAAAGTTTATAGTGTCTCTGTCTCCCTTCTCGCTCTCTCTTTCAGCTAAGGGTGACAAGTGGACCGGCCCGGGACCGCGGGCCAAATGGGCTTCTGGGCAGGTTCTCTACTGTGGGACCGCTAGGACCGGGAACGTTTGGGACTGGACCGGTCCCTGGCCGACCAAATGGTCCCGACAGTCAAAAATTTAAAACAAAACAATTCTGCCCATTTGGGCATGTAAAATATGGTCGTTGGGTCTGCCAAAATAGACGTTGGCTATTTACAAAATAGCCATTTAATCCCCCAACTTTGTTTTAACCCTAAACTTTTTATAATTATACTTTTTTCCTATTTTTAACTATAAATACCCCCTCATTCTTTCATTTTTCGTACAAAATCATCAATCTCTCTCTAATTTTCTTCTATAATTGCTACTATTGCTTACTTTATTGTTACAATTTGTGAAAAAATTATGAAAAAATTGTAAAGTTGGTGAATCAGTCTTCAAGTCTTCAACGATAATCAATTTTCAACAAGTTGTTCGTCAATTTGGTAAACTCGTTCCAACTCTTAAGTTTTAATATTATAGTTTTGTTTGTTTTATTTATTTTCTATTATTTGATAAAAATAAGGAAAAATCCAAGAGTGACGAATCTAGTGGTCAATCTGTTCCTCCTCCACTGCCCCCGGCTCCCCGAATCAAATCCCATATCCGTCCTACACATGCTATTTTTGATAGCAATAATAGCTTATTACAATTTACTAAGAGTCAATTTTGCCATAATATTGGAGCTGGTGAACAATTAGACCATGAATTAATGAATGCTCTTTATTCTAATCCAACTATTGATGAAAATGATAAGGAGAAAATAAATTTTGATGAAACTCAACCGGATGACGATACACCCATTAGTGATAACCCTGCTAATCCAAATAATGCCCCATCTGATACTCTTGTTACTGCCCCTACTTTTTCTAGATAACCTACCAAACAGATGGAAACATCTCATGTTTGGCCATTTTTTACTCAACTAATTCCAGAAAATAAGACTAAGTATAAAATTTGTGGCACGCAGTTAAAATTTAAATATTTTCAGTCGCGCGGGGGTGGGGGGGAGGGTGGGAAATTTGGCTAGACACATATTTGTGAGAAGGTACGGAAGAAAATATGTTATTGATATTAGATGATAAATACAATACAAGAGGTCCCTATTTATAGTTATACACTACAAGGAGATATTACTCATCTTCCAATGTGGGACAAGACTACACTATACATACTAACACTCCCCCTCAAGCCGGTGCATACACATCATATGTACTAAGCTTGCTACACATATAGCTAATACGAGAACCAGTAAGAGACTTAGTGAAAATATCTAGTAGTTGATCATTCGACTTTACAAACTTTATAACAATATCTCCTGAAAGTATTTTTTTTCTCTGATAAAGTGACAGTCGATCTCAATGTGTTTAGTCCTCTCATGGAACACCGGATTTGACGCAATATGAAGAGCAACTTGGTTATCACACACTAGTTCCATCTTGCTGATTTCTCCGAACTTTAACTCATTGAGCAACTGCTTGACCCAAACTAACTCATATGTCGCCATAGCCATGGCTCGATATTCAGCTTCGGCGCTAGATCGAGCAACTACATTCTGTTTCTTGCTCTTCCACGAGACCAAGTTACCTCCTACTAGAACACAATATCCAGATGTAGAACGTCTATCAAAAGGTGATCCTGCCCAATCAACATTTGTGTACCCAACAATCTGCTCGTGGACTCGATCCTCGAATAGTAATCCTTTGCCTGGAACTGACTTTTTATACCGAAGAAAGTGAACAACTGCATCCCAGTGACTATCACAGGGAGAATCCATAAACTGACTTACAACACTCACCGGAAAAGAAATGTCAGGTCTAGTCACTGTGAGGTAATTCAATTTGCCAACCAACCTCTTATATCTCGTAGGGTCTCTAAGAGGCTCCCCTGTCCAGGCAGAAGCTTAGCATTCGGATCCATAGGAGAGTCAATAAGTCTGCAACCCATCATTCCAGTCTCCTCAAGAATGTCTAAGGCATACTTCCGCTGTGAAATAACAATACCTGAGCTAGACTGAGCGACCTCAATACCTAGAAAATACTTCAATCTTCCTAGATCCTTAGTCTGAAAGTGCTGAAAGAGATGTTGCTTCAGATTAGTAATACCATCCTGATCATTGCCAGTAATAACAATATCATCAATATAAACCACTAGATAAATACACAGATTAGGAGCAGAATGCCGATAAAACACAGAGTGATCAACCTCACTATGAGTCATGCCGAACTCCTAAATAATTATGCTTAACTTACCAAACCAAGCTCGAGGGGATTGTTTCAAACCATATAGTGACCTGGGCAATCTGCACACACAACCATTAAACTCCCCCTGAGCAACAAAATCAGGTGGTTGCTCCATATAAACTTCTTCCTCAAGATCACCGTGGAGAAAAGCATTCTTAATGTCTAACTGATAAAGAGGCCAATGACATATAACAACCATGGACAAAAAGAGACGAATAGATGCTACTTTAGCCACGAGAGAGAAAGTATCACTATAATCAAGCCCAGAAATCTGAGTATATCCTTTTGTAACAAGACGAGCCTTAAGTCGATCAACCTGGCCATCTGGGCCGACTTTGACTGCATAAACCCAACGACAACCAACAGTAGACTTACCTGCAGGAAGAGGAACAAGCTTCCAAGTGCCACTCGCATGTAAAGCAGACATCTCGTCAATCATAGCATGTTGCCATCTTGGATGAGATAGTGCCTCACCTGTAGACTTAGGGATAGAAACAGTGGACAAAGAAGATATAAAAGCATAATGAGGTGACGACAAATGATGATAACTTAAACGACATAGTTGGGATTAGGATTAAGTGTGGACCGTACAACTTTGCAGACTGCAATTGGTTGACTAAGAGGAGACAAGTCCGCAGTAGGTGCAGAATCTGATGTGGGGCGTGAATCATCTGGGCCTGATGCTGGATGTGGATGACGATGATAAGTCAAGAGTGGTGGAGCTGCAGAAGGTTGAACTGGATTATGTGGAGGAACTGGAGCTATATGTGGTGGAGTTACAACTAGAGCTGTAGGTGGTGGAACTGGAGATATAGGTGGTGGAGCTACAACTGGAGCTGTAGGTGGTGGAACTGGAGCTATAGGTGGTGGAGCTACAACTGGAGTTGTAGGTGGTGGAGCTAGAGTGGCTGAATCTCCAAAAGATGAAACTGGTAGTACCACAAAAATATCTAAGTGATGACCTGAACATGTGAAGTATGATTGGGTTTCAAAGAAGGTAGCATCAGCGGACATAAGGTACCGCTGGAGGTCAGGAGAGTAGTATCGATACCCCTTTTGTGTTCTCGAGAAACCCAGAAATACGCACTTAAGAGCACGAGGAGCTAACTTATCTGTTTTTGGAGTAAGGTTATGGACAAAACAAGTGCTTCCAAAGATACGGGGTGGACGAGAGAACAAAGGTAAGTGGGGTAACATAACAGAGAATGGAACTTGGCTCTGGATAGCTGAAGATAGAATACGATTAATAAGATAGCAAGATGTAAGAACTGCATCCCTCCCCCCCCAAAAAAAATGCAACGGAGCATGAGATTGTATGAGTAGGGTACGAGCAGTTTCAATAAGCTGTCTATTCTTTCTTTCAGCTACCCCATTTTGTTGAGATGTGTACAGACAAGATGTTTGATGAATAATACCATGAGATTTCATAAACTGCTGAAATGAGGAAGACAAATATTCTCGGGCATTATTACTACAAAATGTGCGAATAGAAACCCCAAATTGATTTTGAATTTCAGCGTGGAAGGTCTGGAAAATAGATAACAGCTCAGATCGATTTTTTATCAAAAATATCCAAGTGCACCTGGAATAATCATCAATGAAACTGACAAAGTAGCAGAATCCCAAGGTGGAACTGACCCAACTAGGACCCCAAACATCTGAATGGACTAAATTAAAAGGTGACTGCTCGATTATCAAGACGCCGAGGGAAATGAGAGCGAGGATGCTTACCGAGCTGACATGACTCACACTCTAGAGCTGACAAGTGAGATAAACCAGATACCATTTTCTGAAGTTTTGACAAACTGGGATGTCCTAACTGTTTATGTAATAAATCTGGTGAATCAGTAATAGGACAAGTTGTAGAAGGAACACAAGATGTGAGTCCATGTGATTTAGTAAGGATAAGGTAATAAAGTCTGTTTGATTCACGCCCGGTACCAATGATCCGCCCCGTACTGCGTTCATGTATAAAAATATGGTCATCAAGAAATAAAATAACGCATTAAAATGATTTGGCTAAGCGACTAACAGCTATGAGATTAAAAGAACTATTGGGAACATAAAAGGTTGAATTTAAAGGTAAGGAAGGAGGTGAGCTTGCTTGACCTATTGCAGTTGCCATGGTTTGAGACTCATTGGCCATTGTGACTTTTGGAAAAGATTGAGAATACGAAATAGTAGTGAAAAGAGATTTGTTACCAGAAATATGATCTGATGCATCTGAATCAATGACCCAAGACTCAGAGGATGAAGATTGAGAGATACAAGTCACTCTATTACCTGTTTGAACAATAGAAGCTATCTCAGAAGATGTCTGCTTACATGTTTTGTACTGAAGGAACTCAATATAATCTGCTAAAGAAACCATCAGACTATTCAAAGCATCGGTTCCCATGTCGCTACAATTTGTAGTAATAGGGTTAACTTGAAATAGTGGAAATAAGTAACTCCGCCGAGAAAACTGAAGAAATAGCTTGAAAAACACTGTTTATAGCAGGAGACCAGAACACTGTTCTGCGCCGGAAACATTGTTCATGCTGGAAATACTGTAGCTCGCCGGAATCTACTGTAGCTGACGGAAAAAACTCAAAGTGGTCAGAATGAAACAAAACCAGTGAGGGTAGGATCGGAATTACCAGGCGATCCTACTGTTCAACTGGAACTTTTTCAAAATCTGGCTGGAACAGTACTCACGCGCAGGCTCGTGGGTCAGATTTCGCCAGAATTTTTTTTCTTTACCAGGTGCGTGAGGGCGCGTGGACGTGTGTTTTCCGGTGGGGTTGACTGGGGTTTGGTCGCCGGAGCCTGAGGAGTCTTGTGGTGGTATTGGTTTTTGCACAACACTAACAAAAAGTGATTTGCTTATGGACAACCTTCTAAGTCGTCGGAAAATTGCATGGCGAAGAGGACATTCTTCCCGGAAGTCGCTGGAATGATGCACAGCGACGAGTTTCTCACTAATATTGTGATACCATGTGAGAAGATACGGGAGAAAATATGTTATTGATGTGAGATGATAAATACAATACAAGAGGTCCCTATTTATAGCTATACACTACAATGAGATATTACTCCTCTTCCAATGTGGTACAAAACTACACTATACTTACTAACAATATTGAAACACCCTCAAGATAGAGTCAGATATCTTTGTTTGAAAGCTTTGACCGAGGGGAAAAGTGTACCTCCTAGTCAGGCTGACCCTAGTACCGGTTCAAATCAATTTCAACCGGGAATCAACACTGTTACCGGTGGTATTTTATATTATGATCCAATAAAGATCGGGAAGAATTGGCAAAAATGGTTACTATTATGTCCATACCCTATAGTTTTCCTTGTGACCCTAACTTTGTGCATTATATTAGAAATATTTTTAATCCTACTCGCACAACCGTAAAGAGCGATATTTATAAATATAAACATGAATATGAACAATATCTGCGTTATTTATTTACTCATATAAATTGTTGTGTTGCTATTACAACTGATATTGGTAAAAGTGGTAACAATTGTGATTACCTTACTGTTACCAGTCATTGGATTTATGAGGATTGGATAATGCAAAAGCGCATTATTGCTTATAGAATAATTAATTCACGTCACAGAGAGCAGTTTATTGCTAGCACAGTTACGAATATTTATAGATATTTTTGCATTAATGATAAAATTAATGTCAGTTTTAATGGATAATGCTACTAGTAACACAAATGCTATAGCATTGCTATCACTACACTAAGTCCTGCATTTAGTAACATTTTTCTTGTTAGATGTATTTGTCATATTTACCATTTTATTGTGGGTGATGGTATGAGAATTTTAAATATTGAAATTAAAAAGGTTAAAATGGCTCTTAACTGGCTTTTTTATTCAAACCATAGAAGTAGACTTGGAGAATATTTTAAAAGATGTGATGAATTTGGACTAAGAGAAAAAAAGGTTCATAAACCTTGTCCAAGTAGATGGAATTACATGTATGAAGGTTTAGTTGTTGCATATGAATATAGAAACCCCATAAACTCAACGTTTAATGCTCATGTAAGTGATGATGATGAGCACCTTACAAATGCGGATTGAGCTAATGTTAAAATGCTTGTAGATTTTTTAGAAAAATTTCATATTGCTACAAATGAATTTTCTGGCAATATCACCCTACTATTTCTAACTTTTTAGTTTATATTGCAGAACTTTCAATTCCTAGCTAATTTAGAATGCCCAACCCTCAGGGTAATATCTTTAATTCTCAATCTGTCATGACCCAAAATCCCACCACAGGCGTTGTGATGGCACCTAGTCTCTAAGACTAGGTAATCCGATTTTCATTACATTTCGAAGCCATTTTTTTTATATTTATAGAATATGAATTAAATAGATAATCAAAACCAACAGCGGAACAAATATGAATATAACAACCTCCCAAGACTGGTAGTGCTGAGTCACGAACTCTAACTGAATACATGAAATGATCTCAAGGATCGAATACTCAATACTGTTTGATTAATAATTAACATTACAATAAAATGAAAAGACTCCAAGGGACTGCGACGACCAAGCATCTCTACCTTGAATCCTTGCGATCACACTCTAACTTTGTCCGAGTCCGATACCTCCAATACCCGGATCTGCACAAAAATGTGCAGAAGTGTAGTATGAGTACACCACGGTCGGTACCCAGTAAGTATCAAGACTAATCTCAGTGGAGTAGAGACGAGGTACAGTCAAGACACTCACTAGTCAAATAACCTGTGCAATATAGCAGTTTACAATAGTACAGGAAAACAACTAGCAATGATAACAACAAACTCAACCAGTGATATAACAACAAGGCAACAAGAATGTCATAATTATTGCTCACGCGAATAAGGAACACAAGTACAATCAATAAGTCAAGTCCTTCAAATATAAATCCTTCACATATTATTCTTTAAGATAAATATCTTTCGAATATACTTCTTTTGAATAATTATCTTTCGAATATACTTCTTTCAAATAAATATATTTTCAAGTAAAAGTTACCACATGACACCTTATTTCACAATCATAAAAATTACGGGTCTCAGCCCACTTTCATATTTTTCGCGGCACCTCGTACCCATATTTCTATCACCATCACACGGACAACTCACGTGTCGATAATAAAATCATCATATTTTTTCCCGGCACCTCATGCCCATATTATTTTCATAACTGCACGGATAACTCACGCACCAAAATATCAATGTATATAAGATCCGCACGATCAATTTATTTTCAATAAAGTAAGGTTAAAATCTTTATTTTAGAAATCGTTTCAGTGAGGAAAAATAACATTTCCATTAAAATAAAGAATCAGATAAACTATTGATTTGGATATAAAATTTATTAAATTAAACATACTAGAATTTTTTTTTATTTAAAACAACTCAATCATAAAAAACAAGTACAACCCAAAAATACAAATCCTCAAAGTCTCGTACGAAAAAGTTAGGTCAACATAATACATCAAAAAAAATACAAAACACTTAATATTAAGTCAAATAATATATCACGGAAAACACAAGAATTTATAAATTATGGAAAAATAAAATAACCAAAGGCAAGTGCAACCATAGAGAAATATCAACAAAAGGGCACTCCCGAGGTACCGCCTCGTAGTCCCAAATCATAAATAAATTCAAAATCTTTCCTTATATCACTACGGGAGCCTTCACATATTATTCTTTAAAAATTATTTTTTTCGAAATAGCATCCCGCGTTTTAGCCACCCTTATCACACCGCATGACTTCTAGTAGTTCCCCTACTAGCCATGCGTTTCAAGCCACCCTTATATCACCGCATGTGTTTCAACACCCTGACCTTATATCACCGCATGACTTCTAATAGTTCCCCTACTAGCCACGCATTTCAAGCCACCCTTATCTCACCGCATGCATATCAATATCACAATATTTCACAAATCGCACATCAAGTGCTCAAATCTTACAACATATCACAAATTGCACATCAAGTGCTCAAATCTTACAACATATCACAAATTGCACATCAAGTGCTCAAATGTTACAACTTGCCATAGAAATCAACAACACATTATTTTTCCACAATAAGGAGCCACGACTCGATCATAATGTGCACAACATATTAACAAAATATTCGGGAGTGAACAACTCAACCGAATAATATTTCACAATTTGGCACTTTGCCTCAATATAATTCACGGCCTTTATAATTCAATACCAAAATTTTCAACAACGTGAACTGAAAAGTAATTCGTCAAGGAACAACACCTATTTTAAATCACAACTTCAGGAAATAAATAGATTTATTCATCTTATTAACTAAATTATCCATTTAAATTATCTGTATGTAAAAATCAATAATGAAAGTAATTTTCATAAAAATGGCAACTCAAACAAACACAGAGTTCATATAAAAGTCAAGTGGCAATTACACCAAATTATCATATAAAAACAACCTCGGCAAACAAGGAACGAGGCATGATATTAAGTGATTTAATAAGTTACAACAATTTTCCAACTTAATACTTAAGGGCGTCTACGAATTTTAACCGATATAATTTGCACATATAAACCAAGTACGTACTCGTCACCTCGCGTACATGGTTTTCAATTACACAATTTCTACGTAAGACTCAATGCCTAAGGGGTAATTCCCTCACTCGAGGTTAGGCAAGATACTTACCTTTTTGAAGTTAGCCGATATTCCAAAATAGCTTTCTCACGTGAATTGACCTCCGGACGGATCCAATCTTTCTTGCGCCTTCCTTACATTACTACGAGGTTCCGGAAATCCTAGCAACTTCAATCTATTTAGAAATATAACAAAAGTGAACCATAATTAGGAACAATTTTCATGGTTTCAGCTCATTTGAGCATTTTATCAAACACTAGGTGTGCAAATTTGGTTACAAGGTTCTTCTATAAGATTTCCTTCATTTCGCAACCCAATCTTTACTTATTTGATCTCAACAATCTTCCCACAAAATTTATTGGTACAAGCATATATACATAATACTCTTACACCCAAAAATCATACTCTCAATCACCAATCATTTATCCCAAACTCGAAATTTGAAGACTAGGGGTTGAATCTTACCTCTTAGATGAAGATCTTGTGATTAGCTTCCTTTATTCTTGAAAATTGGATGATTAGAATGTTAGGTTCGCTCATTCTCTCTCTAAAATGCTCTTACCTCTCTCTAAAACCGTCAGAAAAATACCCCAAAATAATCCCCAAAGCCTATTTATCAAAATTGGGTCGGGTTATGAAAATAAAACAATTAACCCTCCGAAAGCAGGTCTGTGACCGCATAATGGGTATGCGGGTCGCAAAATGCACCGCAAAATCGATGCCCAGAAATGGGCTTCACTGGACAGGTCTGCGACCATTTTGCGGTCGCATAACTACTTCTGCGATCGCATAACTACTTCTGCGATCGCATAATGGTTCTGCGATCGCATAATTGGTCGCAGAATCATATTTTTCCAGCCTTTGGTAATTTGGTCAAAGCTTCTTGTAGGAATGTCCAAATGACGAACGGTGTGAAGAGTTGGAAACTAGATACATAGACCTTTCTTTTGATAGGTAACACACTATATAACTCTTCATATCAAGAGAGGTATGCTCGTTTGAAGTTAGGTCTTGTGCGAACTCACTTGAAACTTTAATCTTTTATGAAATTTCCAACTTCAACATTCGATGCCGAAACCTATCGAATCAAGTCCGATTGACCTCAAATTTTGCACACAAGTCATAAGTAACATAACAGACCTATTCCAATTTCCAGAATCTTATTCCGACCTCGTTATTAAAATTCAACCTTCGATCAAACTTTTCGAAAATCGTCTATTTTCCAACTTTCGCCAAAATGCGTCGAATTGTCCTACGGACTTCCAAATCCAAATCCGAACACGCGCCCAAGTCCAAAATCACCATACGAAGCTATTGACATCATCAAAATTCTATTCTGAGGCTGTTTGCTCAAAAGTCAACTCTTTGGTTAACTCTTTCCATTTAAGCTTCAAAATGAGAATTTCTCTTTCAATTAAATTCTAAATCTTCCGAAAATCAAACTCGATCACACCTGCGGGTCATAATACATATTATGAAGTTGACCGGGACCTTAAGTCGTTGAACGGGACGTTAATTCTTAAAATGACAAGTCAGGTCGTTACACAATCTTTCATGGTTGTGTCTACTCATGCTACGGTTAATTTTTGAACTAGACCAAAATCTTCTAAATAACAGGCAATCGTATCTTTTTTTCATTGTACTATTCAATTTTATTTACCCTGTATATAAGTTGAAACTTAATAGCATTATTGTCCATAATGTTAACTTTGTTTTTGGAATTTAGATTTCTAATGCCCAATGGAATCCCATAAACACATAAATTGAGATTAAAGTAATTCACCGGATAACAAAAAAAGAATCAAAGTAAGGGAAAATTGACCTTTTTACGTCGAAGTATACTTTCACTGAACATTGCTATATAGGTTCAATTCTCCTTGCTTTTGATTGTAAATCTTACTTCCAAAAGATTATACTTTCCTCACTCTTGCTTGTCAATTTATTGCCGTCCAATTTTGTTCCAGTAACTACTCCCTTTTGCTTCTATAAGTTTGAAGTTGTTTCTCCCAATCCCTAACTCCCCGTAATGCCTTAATATGGTGGGCCTCAGCCCATGTAATTCTTTTTTTTTGGTCTTCTTTTTTATTTATTTATTTATTATGCTAAAGACTTAAATATCCTAACTTACGTATGGAGTATTACATTCTCCCCACCTTATAAAATTCGATTCCCTAATTTAACTCAAGTACGTACCTGTAGACTAAAACAAATGGGGGTACTTGACTCGCATATCATCTTCTATTTCCCAAGTAGCTTCTTCAACTGTATGATTTCGCCATAAGACTTTTACGAACTCAATTTCTTTTGACCGTATCTTTCTTACTTGCCTATCAACAATAGCCATCGGTTCCTCCTCGTAAGATAACTTCTCATCAAGCGGTATAGCAGGTGCTTCAAGCACCTGAGATGAGTCTGATATACATTTCATTAGCATTGAGACATGAAACACTGGATGAATAAAGGACAACTCAGGAGGAAGTGCCAAATGATAAGCCACATCTCCCACTCAGTCTAGTATCTCATACGGTCCTATAAACCTGGGGCTCAACTTGCCTCTTTTCCCAAACCGCATCACACCTTTCATAGGGGAGACTCGTAGGAACACTTTGTCCCCAATTGTGAATACTAAATCTCTTCTTCTCTTATTAGCATAAGACTTTTGTCTACTTTGAGCTGTAAGCAATCTCTGTCCGATCAACTGGACCTTGTCCATAGCTTCTTGTACTAGGTCGGGTCCCAATAATTTAGTCTCACCAGCTTCAAACCATCCGATAGGAGAATGACATCTTCTACCATACAATGCTTCGTACGTGCCATTTGAATACTGGGCTAGAAGCTATTGTTGTAAGCAAATTCAGCTAAAGGTAAATAAGCGTCCCAACTACCTCCAAACTCAAGAATGCAAGCTCTCAATATATCCTCCAAGATATGTATAGTACGTTCAGACTGCCCATCTGTCTGTGGATGAAATGCAGTACTAAGATCTACTCGTGTACCCAATACTTCTTGAAAAGATTACCAAAAGTGTGAGGTAAATTGTGATCCTCTATCAGAGATGATGGATATTGGAACTCCGTGAAGTCGGACAATTTCGTTCATAAATATCTGTGCATACCTCACTCTACCAAATGTAGTCTTCATTGGCAAAAAGTGTGATGATATCATCAGTTGATCTACAATCACCCATACAGAGTCATAACCTCTAAGGGTTCGTGGTAGCCCGGTGACAAAATCCATAGTAATTCTTTCCCATTTCCACTCTAGAATCTCAATTTATTGTAACAGTCCCGTGGGTTGCTGATGCTCAGCCTTGACCTGCTGACAAGTCAAACAACTAGAAACAAAGTTAGCAACATCTTTCTTTATACCGTCCCACCAATAAAATTGCTTCAGGTCATGGTACATTTTTTTGGATCCAGGATGTATAGTGTATTTAGAGTTGTGGGCTTCTTCAAGAATAACATGTCTCAATCCATCTACATCTGCTACACATAGCCTGTCACCCATTCAAAGCACACCATCACTTTTAACAATCATATCCTTCCTTTTACCATCTAAGGCCTCATCTCTGTATTTGTATAATCGCTCATCCTCATATTGGGTGGCCTTAATGCGCTCAACTAATGAAGACGTAGCTTGAGCACAAGCCAACAATGCCTCTGAATTTCCGACACTAAATCTGATACCTGTATCTTTTAGTCTCTGAATATCTTTGGCCAAAAGTCTCTTTGCAGGAGCTATATGTGCCAAACTCCCCATAGATTTTCTGCTCAATGCATCAGCCAGCACATTGACTTTTCCAGGATGATACAAAATAGAACAATCATAGTCTTTGAGTAGTTCCATCCACTGACGCTGCCGAAGATTCAGATCTCTCTGCTGAAAGATATACTTCAGACTTTTATGGTCAGTATAAATCTCACAAGTTTCGCCGTATAGATAATGCCTCCAAAATTTTTAGAGCAAATACCATTGCATCCATCTCCAAATTATGTGTAGGATAGTTGTGCTCGTGCTTTTTCAATTGTCTCGAAGCATAAGCTATAACACGACCATTTTGCATGAGAACACATCCTAATCCCACCATCGAGGCGTCACAGAATACTGTAAATTCTCCAGAACCTGATGGTGTGGCTAATATTGGTGCAGTTGTCAAACATGTTTTGAGTTTTTGAAAGCTCTGCTCACATTCATCCTCCCACTAAAACTTTGTATTTTTCTGTGTTAGCTTAGTTAGTGGCGTTGCTATTAGGGAGAAATCCTGCACAAAATGCATGTAATAGCCTGCTAAGCCTAAAACATTGCGAATCTCTGTAAGAGAAATAGGTCTGGGCCAATTTTGCACAACTTCGGTCTTCTTAGGATCTACCATAATTCCATCTTTGGATACAACATGTCCTAGAAATGATACTGAGTCTAGCCAAAATTCACACTTCGAGAACTTAGCATAAAGCCGATGTTCTCGCAATGTCTGCAACACAGTCCTGAGATGATTCTCGTGTTCTTATTGGCTACGAGAATATATCAGGATAGCATCGATAAATACTATTACAAATCTATCCAGAAACGGCTTGAACACCCTATTCATTAAATCCATGAATGCAGCTGGAGCATTAGTCAGTCCGAAATGCATCACAAAAAACTCATAGTGCCCCTATCGAGTTCTGAAAGCAGCCTTAGAAATATCTTCATCTTTGATTCTAAGTTGATGATAACCCGAACGGAGGTCAATATTTGAAAAGTGGGCAGCTCCTTGTAACTGATCAAACATGTCATCTATACGAGGCAAAAGATATTTATTGAGTATTGTTATCTTGTTCAAGTGCTTATAGTCAAAGCACATTCTCAGGGATCCGTCTTTCTTCTTTACGAACAGTACTGGTGCACCCCATGGTGATACATTAGGTCTAATAAAACCATTATCTAACAAATCCTATAACTGTTTCTTTATCTCCCTCAACTCTGCTGGTGCCATTCGATATTGGGGTATCGATATGGGTTGCGTGTCAGTTAGCAAATCAATACCAAAGTCTATTTCTCGTACTTGAGGCAATCCTGGTAAATCCTCAGGAAATACATCAAAAACTTCTCTCACTACTGGTACATTTTCTATACTAATTGTTTCCTTTCTTGTGTCATTTACAATAGCTAAGAGACCCCAACAACCTTTCTTCGGAAGTCACTGAGCTTTCATAAAAGATACAACTTTGCAAGTCTTTGGAACCTGACCCCTTTTTAGAACAAAACTGGGTTCGTTTGGTACCTCAAACTTAACTATCTTTGCATGACAATCGACGATAGCATATCAAGAAGATAACCAATCCATTCCCATCAGCATGTCAAAGTCAATCATATCAAGTACAATAAGGGCAGCTAGAGTATTTCTACCCTCAACCCAAATCTGACAAGCACGATACACGTATTTAGCTAATAGAGACTCTTCAACAGGAGTAGCAACTAGAAAAGGGTCATTCAATAACTCAGTTTGTCTACTAAACCTCAAAGCAAAGTACGAGGCCACAAAGGAGTGAGTAGATCCCGGATCAAACAACACAAGTGTAATGAATGCAATGCATGATAAATACATCAATAAAATCTTTCGGAGTGTCATAAGACCATTATGCCTTTGATTAATCATGAAATAAACTTTATCAACTTACGTATTTTCTGAGACCCATGAACAGATGATAGAATAATATGACACATGGGGAATCAAGAACATAAGCATTTCTAGTATTTCTATGAATAGAGTCATGTATGGAAATTGTGCATTTTCTCGTTTCGTTTGTGTCGTATAGATCATGCCAAAAAAAGAAGAAGGGATAGCCTTAACATACCTGAACCGATTCTCTTGACAATCCCTCCAACATACATTGATTGCGACAAAACATGTAACGACGGATCGAAGTAGGGGAAAGTCCGTATGATATTCTTGAGAAAGATTGTACCATGATCTCTTAGAATAGCAAAATCCCATTGCGATTACACAGTATAAATTTGTTGCAAATTTCTTAAAATTGCAGATACGTATTGAAACTCCATCTGTTTGCCTTCAATCCATATAGAATTGCAAATCTCTTCAAATTGCAAATGTAAACAGACATAAAGAATACATGTAACCACATCATTCGAGGCCTGAGCATCCTGTCTAGTAAATGCAAAAACTCTTGCCTGACCTCTACCAGCATTCCCTTGTCCTTGAGTCATAGTAGCATGGTCCCCAACACCTCGACCTTTATTTTATGTACTTGTAGCACCTGAATTATTACGAGTAGTTTGAGTAGGTGCAACTGACTGAATAGAAGCCTGGTTGAAATTCCTCGAAGGCTGAGGGCAATCCCTCAAGTGATGTCCCAACTAGCCACACCGAAAACACCCTCCAGTTAGAACACGAAACTGGTCCAAATGTGATCTACCACAGGTCTGGCAGACTGGAGTAGTGGCATATATCTGCCTAGAATTATGATGTCCAGATGCTTACGGTCCCCTAGTACCTTGTCTGTAATGTGGTCTGTATATGGACTGTGAAGACAAGTGTGCCCCTGTCTGAGAACCCTGTTGTTGTTGTCCTTGATTTCCTGCTCTTCGATTTTTATCGAAACCGCCACTGAAAGACCATCCTGTCTTGGCCTTCTTACGTAAATCACTAGTTGCACACTTATCCCGTCCCTTGTTTTCAATCTTTCTAGCAAGGTCGACTACAACAGATTAGGATAAGGTCTTCATCTATGGGGATACTGCAGTGTATGGACCACCAACCAATCCATCAACAAACTTATGAACTCGAGCTTCTTCGGTAGGCACTAAGTAAGGAGCATATCTAGCCAACTTTCAAAACTTGGTGTTATATGTTGACACATCTATATCTGGAGTCTGAACCAATCTCTCAAAGTCTCTAGCATATTTTTGCATCAGGTTGTCTGGAAGAAAATGATCCATGAACAGCTTACTGAACTCGTCCTATGTCAGTGGTGCTGCTCCTGCTGGCCTTTCTAGCAATACAGTTTCACACCATGTATTGGCCATATCCTCTAGTTTGTATGCTACGAGCTCCACGAATCTCTAACTAGAACATCCTAGAGCATGTAATGCCTTAAGTGTCCCATCCAAGAAACTTTGAGGATCTGCTGAATTATCAGAACCTGTGAATTTTGGTGATTTCAATTTTAGAAACTTTTGTAGGGATACTTCCTTATTCCTGAAAGTATGAGTCTATGCAGGTGCTTGTGTCTGTAAAGTAGCCTGATGAGCTGAACTTCCACCCTGAGTAGGCACCAATGCCTCTAACACATTCAATAACCTTGCCACTCCGTCTGTAGGTAAGGCAACATTAGGTACAACAGTTGGCACTGGTGGTGGAGCGTCCTGAACTCCCTGCCATTGATCTGGCATAGCAGCTTGGGGTTGACCCATGTTCCCAACTTCAGGTTGAGGAGTAGTCTGTCTTCTAGTTTGATGAACCCCAATTTGACCGCCACCCCGAGTAGTACCACGTCCAGCACCACGTCCAGCAGATGAAGGTGTGTGTGTCCTAGCCATCTGCAAAAGACATACTCCAAAGTCAATCTCAAGTTATCTCAAAGCACGATCAAAGAATGACAGAAGGGAAAACATTCCTAGATGTTCAGTAGCCTCAAGATCATAAGTATGGGCGCCTACATACCCATGAGCAAGACTCTACTAAACATTACTCCATGACTCGGGAGTTAAAGCCTAAGCTCTAATACTAACTTTGTCACGACCCAATTTAGGATCATGACCGGCACTTAGGAGCAAGTGCCCCCAAGTAAGCCTCATCGGTATTTTACAGAAAAACAGACAGAGTTTCCCCTGTTTTTGGGCTATCCAAAAAGTTTCTTGTCTCATAAACAAGTAACAACCAACCAATATTCACCTTAATCAGTCACAATCTTCATTAACTAACCACAAACGGGTTTCCACCAATATTACCAACCTCCTCAACATAATAAAACCAAAACCAACTCTAAAAATACGGAAAAAAGTATAATACTAGTAACTAGTCCGTATCAACAAATGAATACTCACGACACTAAAAGAATAACTATGGAGTGACTCTAAGAATTCAAAGAAAAAACCATAACAATAATTAAAATCTCCGCCCACGCGAACAAGTGCGAGGCTTACTATGAATTATCATCCTGTGCGCTCTAATTAACGAAATTCTCGCCCGCGTCAACTGCTGTCTCTGTAAAAAAAACTTAGCTGGTAATGAGTCGCTAGCTCAGTGAACAATAACACTTAACCATAACCGTTTTTATTGGGGACAAGTCAGAAATCATGCTAGTATATTAAATGAAAAATATCATAAAAATGCCCTTTCAGAAACAATAAACAATAATCAGTCTCATCATGTTTTTCATGCAATATAAATCAACTGACAATTCGGTAATAAGCTTGGTAAATATTGTGTAATATTAATATTCATGTTTGGGAGGTTTCAATGAACGGATCATATAATCGGTATAAATGTGGACTTCTTCGCAAGAAGTCAAATATAATGGTAGTCCCTACTCGACGAAAATCAGTAACGGTATGCTAGTTCTACCTTCCCACTAGCGAGAGTTGTAACGTTAATTGGTAATTACAATGTGCACCAGGTCTAACGAACCCGTCCGTTATCTACGGGATCCTTCAATGTCTACTCCTATTTATACTTGTCTTTGTAATCCATATATACTCATAGAAAATATTTTAAAATAATATAGGGAATTTCAGTTCTTATCAAATCATATAATTTTATTTCGAGTACAGTAAATTCAAGTAACGATAAAAGAGATCTAGTGACAACGGAAATATTTTAAACAACGGTAATCATCTCAAATAACTATTTAGGTATCATATCGAGTAAAAGATTTGTCCCGCATGCAACTCAAAATAATCGGTAACATATTCATATTAAAAATCATGTGTAAATCATGCAAGTTATAAAAACTCAAATTGCGGTAAGATTACTACTCACATTACTCGTGCCGAAATACCAAATGCTTCACCTTGAGCAATTCGTACAACTTCCTCCAATCAATCTATAATTACATAATATCGATCTCATGTTAATTTTCATGTTTAGGCTAATTCCTAGTTAATTTAGAATGTCCAACCCTCAAGGTCATATCTTTAATTCTCAATCTTTCAAGATTGTGTCTAGTGTCTACCCATGCTACGGTTAATTTTGAACTAGTCCAAAATCTTCTAAATAACAAGCAATCATATCTTTTTTTCATTATACTATTCAATCTTCTTTACCCTGTATATAAGTTGAACCTTAATAGCATTATTGTCCATAATTTGTTTTTTTTGGAATTTAGATTTCTAATGCCCAATGGAATACCATAAACACATAAATTGAGATTAAAGAAATTCACCGGAAAATAAAAAAAGAATCAAAGAAAGGGAAAATTGACCTCTTTACGTCGAAGGATACTTTCACTGAAAGCTGCTATATAGGTTCAATTCTCCTTCCTTTTAAATGTAAATCTTACTTCCAAAAGCTTATATTTTCCTCACTTTTGTTTGTCAATTTATTGCCGTCCAATTTTGTTTCAGTAACTACTCCCTTTTGTTTCTTTAAGTTTGAAGTTATTTCTCCCAATCCCTAACTTCCCGTAATGCCTTAATATGGTGGGCCTCAGCCCATGTAATTCTTTTTATTTTTTTGTCTCCTTTTTTATTTATTTATTTATTATGCTAAAGACTTACATATCCTAACTTACGTATGGAGTATTACATTATTTTAAACACCTCACTATGATATTACTATCACTCACTATTTATCTCAACTGTTTTCTGCTTTTCTCGTTTTGGTGTACTTAAAATGAAGAAACGAGGCTGCTATTAAGTTTTCATCGACTTGGTTTTGGCAAAATCAAATTTGCCTATTTGCAACTTGCACAACTTGTAAGCCGTCCATTCAACTTGTTTTCTTTATTTTTTTATTTTTTTTACTTAAATAGGTCCCACAAATTTTCCCATTAATTTTGATTATTCTTCTTAATTCCAAATCTTGATCTCAATCTCTGAAAATCTTCAAACTTGAGAGGCTTTGTGAAGATATACAACTTGATCATGAGACTTCATATATTTGAACTCGACTACTCCTTCTTGATAATGCATTCTCTGATGAAATGGTACCTTGTATCTATATGCTTGTTTCGATCATGATACACCAGATTTTTCGCGAGTGCATGTGCGGATTTTTTGTCAATACAAATCTCTGTAGCTTCAATTTATGGTAAATTGAGTTCCTTTAACAATATCCTCGACCAAATAGCATGATACGTACATGATGTTGTTGTAACATATTCAACTTCATGAGTCGAGAGAGTAACTATGGACTATTTCTTTGAACTCCAAGAAATAACAGAATCACCCAAGAAAAATACAAAATAGGTTGTGTTTTTTCTATCATCAATATCTCCCGCATAATCACTATCACAATATCCAATAAGGATGAAAATGTTAGAAGAAGAATAAAATAGTCCAAAGTCAAACGTACCTTTTAGGTAACAAAGAATTCTTCTAGCGACTTTCAAATGAGTGGAGGTAGGAGCTTCTATGAAGCGATTTACTACTCCAACCGCAAAGAGTATATCTGGCCCGGTACAAGTCAAGTACCTCAAACTTCCTACGAGACCCTTGAAAAATATGGGATCCACTTTTTCTCCTTCATCAAACTTGGACAATTTTATCCCACTCTCCATCGTTGTGTTCATGGGGTTGCAATCGATCATGTTGAGCTTCTTTAATATCTCTTTTTGTATAGTTTTCTTGAGAGATAAAAATTTCATCCTCCATATGCTTTACTTTTAAGCCCAAGTAGTATGACATGAGTCCTACATCTGTCATCTCGAACTTACTTTTCTGCTTCCTGGCCCACCTCGGCTAATGACGACTTGAGAATTCTTCCTTCTAGGTAATTTTATTGTTGAAACCTAATTTTGTTGTTGTGGTATATGCTGTTTGGATTGAGAAAAATAAAAAGATTTTTCAAAGAGTGGAGAAGACTGAAGAGGCACTGGTTTATCGGATAAAACTCAACTTGTGTCTTCGAATCGGGACTAGTAGTAGACTGTTAGAATATATTGTTGGAATTCCAGCCGGAAGTTCATACACATGTGCTCGAATCTCTAGTATATTATGTTGGAACTTTAAGTGTGCTGGAGTTCTAACATAATATCTTGGAATTCATAGACATGTGCTCCGATCTCCAGTATATTATGGTGAAATTTTTCGTGTTGCAGTAAAATAATTGCTATTTTAAAATGACTTTGCAAACACTGACTATTTTTCAATTATCAGTCCGAAAACTGGCGACACCGTGCTATTTTAACATTTATAATATCTCAAAAATGCAAATGTTAGACCTTGATAACATTGACGCCTTACACAGATAACCATTATTTATATAGTATTATGTTCTTGTTGCAGATACTATGAATAGTAACGAGACAACTAGGAAATGGGACTAGCAGTTTCAGCCATTAGGCAGAGGCATATCTAGGATTTGATTAATGCAACCTACAAGATTGTATATTTAGTCGGTTCAATTCATTTGACTTAATTTGTTTCGGTTCGATGATTTGTAGTTAATTCAGTTCGATTTACAACTTTTTGATACATAAATATATACATTATCACCAAATCGAATAAGTTTTGTCCAATTCGGTTTAATTCTCTCGATTCAAATTCTTTTGAATAATGTGACTTAAAAATATAAAATTAATTTTTTTTACCAAATACACCCCATTCAATCTACTTATATCATATCATCATTCTAAAATATATTGAATTCAAGGAAAAAATAATAGTAGATGTATATAAAAAAAATTTGATTACAATCACAGTCAAATAAATTTGAAAATCTAGAAAAAGAAAAAGAATAAGGAAGAAAATATATAATTTGATAAATAATAAAAATGAGTTGTATAAAGAGAGGATATAAATGAGAGTAAACGGAGAAACATAGGAAATTAAGAAGAGGTACACAAAAGAAAGAAAGGGGAATAAAGTTAAATAAATTGACTTAGAAATCAGTGGCGGACCCAGAGTTTTGTGTAAGAGAGTTCAGATATATATATATATATATATATATATATATATATATATATTGTAGTCTCAGTAATAGAAGCGTCTCTGAGTTAACAAACAAACAAGGTTTATCTTGGACTCTTTATTTTGGTTCTAACAAAATTTTAATTTTTTTTGCCCGCTACTCTTTATTTTGTTTCGAAGCCGCACAACTTTTTAGAAAAATTAGATTTTCATATATTTTAACAACAAATCAATCTACCTTTACAAATTTAACAATTTATTAAACTTAAAAAAATCTTACAAAATATTTCTGTAACAAATATCAATTTGATCTATACTAAATTACTAATCTCTATTTATTTAATTATTTTTAATTTAACTTGTGCTAATTGTTAACAAAAAATAACATAAGAGATCTACACACTAAACTAAATTGATAATTCATATTAAAATTTCTAAAACTATGAAAAGATGCTGAATTAGAATAAAGAATAACAGAAGAAGAATAAGTGCAGGCCGATAACGAGGAGGAAGTGGAGACATCAGACAAGTAAATCAGTTTAAAATACATGAAACGTTTCAAAGAAAAAACTGCAAAATTGACATAGAATAATATTTGAAGGAAAGTCAAAAACCAAAATTATTATGTTACACATTTAGATAATTGTACTCCTATAATTTTTGTATATTGGGGTCCTTTAAAATAGGCAGAATACAAAGTTATCTTCATTTTTTACTTAGATACTCCATCTTAAGTTGTTCCATTTAAACACTCCAATTACAATTTAAATGTGTCATTTAAACACAATATACTGACATGGCAAAGTAAGTGTTTCTCGTATTTTTCAAGTGCGTGAAATCATCAAAAAAAAAAAAAAAACCAATCTCCACATAATTCTTATCCGAAAATGTATAGCTTACGCCGGAAAATTTTTCGGTCATCTTCTCAACCCAAATTATTTTTAGATTTGTTCATACCATTACTATTGTATCCTCCTTTAGATCTGCGCACAACCCCACTACCACCTTTAAATCTGGCCACCATCATAAACTTTTCATTTTCCTTCTCATTTTTAAGATCTGATTGACGCTGCAATTCTTGCCGGAAAAGTAGCATCGCCGCTAGCTGCCTACCTCATCTTTCCTATTTATCTTCCACCATGTGAGAAACTATAGGATGGCACGATCAAGAACAGTGACAAGAGCCCTCTCATTTGCATTCGTCCGGCGAAACTTCATGTTTCCCGATGAAGTTTCGCTTTTTGCTCAACAATTAAATTTTGTGACTTGAATCTTAATCTTAATCGGATGCGGCTAGATTCGAGCAGATATGATCGAAAATAACAAGTTTTGGCGACCCTTATGCGTCGATGTCGTCTTCTCCTCATTTTGTCTTTTCATTTTTGTTTACAGATTATAGATCTAAAAACATATGGTGAAACTCCACCATTATTTAATCCGGTCAAAATTTTGTTTTCCGACAACTTTGTGATTTAGTCGAATTTTGGTGTTTCCGCAACCTTCATGCTTCTGTTCATTGGTTGTTATGATTAAGCCCCATTTTTTGTTCATTTATGTTGGATCTAAATTGGTTGTTCATTGGTGTTTCCCTTCGTTTGCTGCTCTAGTTTATTTGCTAATGATTTTATTGGTAATGTATTGTAACGACCCAACTTTGTCATTTTAAGAATTAACGCCCCGTTCAACGATTTCAGGTCCCCGGCAACTTCATAATATGTATTATGACTTGGGGGTGTGGTCAAATTTGATTTTCGGAAGATTTAGAATTTAATTGAAAGAGAAATTCTCATTTTGAAGTTTAAATGGAAAGAGTTGATCAAATAGTTGACTTTTGAGCAAACGACCTCGGAATAGAACTTTGATGATGTCAATAGTTTCGTATGGTGATTTTGGACTTAGGTGCGTGTTCAGATTTGGATTTGGAAATCCGTAGGACAATTCGATGCATTTTGGCGAAGTTGAAAAATATACGATTTTCGGAAAGTTCGATCGATGGTTGAATTTTTGATAACGAGGTCGGAATCCAGTTCTGGAAATTGGAATAGGTCTGTTATGTCACTTATGACTTGTATGCAAAATTTGAGGTCAATCGGACTTGATTCGATAGGTTTCGGCATCGAATGTTGAAGTTGGAAATTTCATAATAGACTCAAGTTTCAAGTGAGTTCGCACAAGACCTAAGTTCAAACGAGCATACCTCTCTTGATATGAAGAATGTTATGGTGTGTTACCTATCAAAAGAAAGGTTTATGTATATAGTTTCCAACGCTTTAAACAGTTCGTTATTCGGACACTCTTACAAGAAGTTATGACCAAATTACCAAAGGCTGGAAAAATGCGATTCTGCGACCAATTCTGCGATCGCAAAATCGTTATGCGATCGCAAAACTGCTTCTGCGACCGCAAAGCTGGTCGCGGAATGGACCAGAACATCCGAGTTCTGGGCACCGATTTTGCGATCAATTATGCGGCCCGCATACCCATTCTGCGGTCCATTATGCGATCGCAGACCTACTTTCGGAGGTTTAATTTTCTATTTTCATAACCCGACTCCATTTTGATAAATAGGCTTTGGGGCTTATTTTGGGGTATTTTTCTGAGGGTTTTAGAGAGAGGTAAGAAGCATTTTAGAGAGAAAAGGAGGGAACCTAACATTCTAATCATCCAATCTTCAAGAATCAAGGAAGCTAATCACAAGATCTTCATCTAAGAGGTAAGATTCAACCCCTAGTCTTCAATTTCGAGTTTGGGGTAAAAGATTGGTGATTGGGAGTATGATTCTTGGGTGTAAGAATATTATGTATATATGCTTGTACCAATAAGGTTTGTAGGAAGATTGTTGAGATCAAATAAGTAAAGATTGGGTTGTGAAATGAAGGAAATCTTGTAGAAAAACTTTGTAACCAAATTTGCACACTTAGTGTTTGATAAAATACTCAAATGAGCTGAAACCATGAAAATCTTCCTAATTATGGTTCACTTTTGTTATGCTTCTAAGTAGATTGAAGTTTCTAGAATTTTCAGAACCTCGTAGTAATGTAAGGAATGCTCAAGAAAGATTGGAGCCGTCCGGAGGTCAATTCAAGCAAGAAGGCAATTTTGAAATATCAGGTGGAGGAATTTCCCCTTAGTCACTGAGTCTTATGTGCAAATTGTGTAATTGAAAATCATGTACGCGAGGTGACGAGTACGTACTTGGTTTATATGTGCGAATTTCATTGATTAAAAATCCTTAGATGCCCTTATGTATTAAATTAGAATTTTTGACACTTATTAAATCCTCTATTTGTCATGCCTAGATCCTTGTTTGTTGAAATTGTTTTTATATGATTATTTGGTGGGATTGCCACCTTGAATTTATGTGAAATATATTTTGTTAAGATTTTGTGCGCATTATGGTCGAGCCATGGGCTCCTTATTGTGAAAAATGATGTATTGTTGATTTCTGTGGCAAGTTAAAATATTTGAGCACTTGATGTGTGGCTATAATTCCATAGTTTCGTACATTATGTGCCTTGCATTTTACATGCTTTAATGATAAATTACACTTTATTTGCGCATAATGGAGTCTATTTTATGTGTAGGTGAATTGGAGATGAAAGTAGAGCAAAACGGATACTTAAACGTCAAAGGTGTGCTCGAGAACAGTGAAAAGGAGAGACCTGGTGAGGCCAGCCAAAGGCCAGGCTGGACCAGGCTTTAGCCTGGCGAGGCCAGCCTAAGGCCAGGTTGAACCAGGCTTTAGCCTGGCGAGGCCAGCCAAATTCCAGGCGTTAGGCTGGCGACGCCAGGTCCAATCCGAGTTTTGAAGACTTAATTCATTCCGGGTTTGACTAGGACTCGGCCCACACGTTTAGGGTTTCTTCTACACATATAAATAGACCTAAAACACCACTTGGAAGGACGTTTTTTGGCAGCTAGAGGCAAGAAGAGCTTGTGGAATCACTCCTTGGAGTTAGAATCATCATTTTTACATCTTTTCATCTATACTCTCTATTTTAATTATGCAAAATATTTGGGATATTGTTATTATGTGTATGAGTAGCTAAATTCCTAATCTAGGGTTTTGATGGAACCTATTGAAGGATGATTTTCTTGTTATGTTAATATAGATTTGCCGTAGTATTTTCTCTATTTGTTCAACTATATTATTCTTGTGGTTGATTGAAGGGCCTTCAATTAGCTGTGCCTATTTAGTATGTATTACTGGGGAGAGAGTGCATATTTAGGTAGTTGTTGAACTCTCCTAAACGTATATGAGGGATCAATACGGAGGTTTAAAGGTAGGTTTAGGGATAACGAAACCTTAGTGCGATTTGAGTGAGCTGTGCTTAATGTTAGCTAGCGTAATTCGGGAGAATATGTCTAGTAATTGTGTTAATTACTCTGGAGAGAGTTACGACAGTTAGAGTGCTCATGATCGGTAGAGAAGACTTAGGCAAACTTGTAGAAAATGTAGCGGAAAAGATTCCGACCATAGGGGAAATCATAACCTTAGGTCATTCCAACAACCAGTTCGTAGTTAGTTGTTAATTATTACATTTTAATTACGTAATATTTAGTTAGTAAAAAACAATTTGTTACTTAAATCCTTCTGAAGATTGATTGTGTGAATTTGTGCGAGTCTAGTAGCTGTATTTGATAGGTTAATTCCTTGTGGGATTCGACTCCGGACTTATTAGCCGGAATATATTTGCAATGACCGCTTAGTCCTTTTTATAAGGCATAGTTGGGCGTGATCAAATTTTAGCGCCGTTGCTGGGGAGTTAACGGTATTAATTACAGTTAAAAGAAGTGCTAGAATTCTTAGTGTAGTCAATTTTCCCCATTCTAAACCAAATACATTAAAATTTTAACGTTTGTAGTCTTGGGTGTTACAGGTGCATGCCTAGAAATTCCTCAAGAACTGGTGAATTGCTTGAAGCGATATCAGATCCTGAGAAAGTTTTCAAGGCACTAAATCGTGCAAACAAGATAAGCAAACAACAACGAAACTCGAGAGAACAAATCGAACCAAACATGGCTGACGGAATAGAAAATCCAATAAACAACAGAAACAATGAGAATGAACCAAACATTCGTGGTGTGGTGCCTCTTGTACCAGAAACATCATTATATGATTGGGCACAACCCACCGCCGACAATCTGGCAACCGCAATTGCAGTCCCTCAGATACAAGCAGAATCATTCCAAATCACAAATAACATGCTACATTTGTTGCAGAACAAGGGACTGTTCTCTGAGTCACACATTGAAGATCCTCAGCAGCACCTGAAGAATTTCATGTCAATATGTTTAACGCAAAGGAAACCCAACGTAACACCGGACGCAATAAAGCTTGTTCCCATTCTCGCTGACAGGAGAAGCTCAGACTTGGCTTAATTCTCTCCCCATAAATTCCCTCACTACTTGGGAGGAATTAGTCAAGCAATTTTTGAACAAATTCTACCCACCAAATAAAACTGCCCAACAGATTGATGATATATTGAGCTACAGGCAGAGACCAACAGAATCACTACAAGAAACATGGGAGAGATTCAAGGGCATGTTGGTTAAATGTCCACATCATGGTATCCTAGATCAGATGTTGGGGCAGAGATTCTACATGGGACTGGCTGACAACTTAAAGGCCAATGTTGATGCTTCAGCGGGTGGAGCATTTCTGAGTAAAACATTCCCAGAATGCAAGATCTTACTTGATAAGATGGCACAAAACTCAGGATGGATGACTAGAGCTTCCACGATCACTCCGGTAGTTCACTCAGTGGCGTTGGATCCAAACAATTCCATAGCTGAGAATGTGGCCACCCAAATGACACAAATGAGTATCCTCACCAAAAAGATTGATGAATCAGGCCAGAAGCAGCAGGTTCACATAGTTGACACAACTAATGAGGGATTATGTACATCATGCATTAACCAACCATATGTTTGCTCGTGGAGTGCGGAAGGTGACAACCAGCAATATCATGAAGATATGAATTATGTAGCCAACTATGGGGGACAAAGGCAAGGTGGTTTGAATTGGGGTCAACATAATCAACAATATAGACCAGCGCAGCAGCACTACAATAACAACAACAATGCTGGAGCTATGCGACTAATGGGTCAAGTTGCGCCTTACCAAAGGCAACAAGGCTACATCCAGCAAAATCGGCAGCTGACTTATCAACAACCTCAACAGCAACAGATTATGAGACCAGAGGATGGGTTTACTAAACTTGAGGGAATGCTGCAACAATTGATTGGGTCCACGGGAAAAATGCATCAGAGGGTAGACTCGCATAAATCAGCAATAAAGGGTATTGAGATCCAATTAGAACAGATTTCTATGGCCCTAAACAATCGTCCCCAAGGGGCGTTACCTGCAGATACACAAGTCAATCCAAAAGAACAGGGCCCAAAACAGCTTATGGCAGTGAGTCTATGAAATGGTAGAGACCTAGATCTGGTGCATGAGATGGCTCGCGAAAGCCGGCCTACTGAAACACTTGTGCTTATACCCATAGAGATAGATGACTCAACAGGGTTAACAGAGGTGATGGTACAACATGCGCCAGCAGAAACAAGCAAGGAAAAAGAAGTCACGAAGGAAACTGAGTCAGAGCAAGAGAAGGCAGCAGAAATAGTGCCAGAGCAGCTTCAAAATCAAAGCACATTAAAGAAGCGGCCTCCAGCACCCTTCCCCCAAAGATTGGCCAAATATCAAAAAGATGAGCAATATAAGAAATTCTTGGAGATGTTGAAGCAAATTCAGGTAAACATTCCATTGATTGATGCCTTAAAGGAAATGCCTGGTTATGCAAAAATGATGAAGGACTTGATGTCTCGTAAGTTCAACTTTCAAGACTTGGCCACGGTTACACTGACTCAGACATGTAGTGCTATTGTGACAAGACCCATAGCTGAGAAGTTATCTGATCCAGGGAGTTTCACAATCCCATGCACAATAGGCAACTATGCGTTTGCTAAGGCACTTTGTGATTTGGGGGCAAGCATAAACTTGATGCCCTTGACTATCTACAAAAGGTTAGGCATTGGAAGAGCTAGACCCACGTCTATGTTGTTACAGCTGGCCGACTGGACAGTGAAGAGGCCCTCTGGTATCATTGATGATGTATTAGTACAGGTGGGGAAGTTTGTTTTCCCAACAGATTTTGTCATTTTAGACTGCCGGGTTGACGAGGAGATTCCCATAATTTTAGGAAGGCCATTCTTGACCACTGGAAGAGACCTAATTGATTGTGAAACTGGAGAGCTAAAGATGAGATTGAACGATGAAGAGATAACATTTAATGTGCAAAAATCTATGCAGCGACCTAGTGAGTTTGCTAACTGCTCTCTGATAGAAGCTGTGGATGTGATATTGGAGGAGGAAGATGAGACTCTGAATGCAAAAGACCCTCTAGCAGCATGTCTTATGAACTTAGAAGAAATGAATGATGAAAACTTGACAGAGTGGGTTTTGGCCTTTTGAAGGGCGAGGGTACTGGAAAAGAGAGCTTGAATTCGAGCCCTTACACTTGGAAGAAAGAAAAACACCTCCAGCTAAGCCGTCAATTGAAGAGCCACCACAGTTGGAACTAAAACCGTTACCTTTTCACCACAGGTACGCTTTCTTAGGACCTAAATCAACTTTACCTGTTATTATCTCATCCAGTTTGTTAGATGTGCAAGAAGAACAACTTTTGCAGGTGTTAATGGAATGCAAGACTGCAATTGGCTGGACCATTGTAGATATTAAAGGGGATCAACCCGACATTTTGTATGCATAAGATTCTATTGGAAGATGGGCACAAACCTTCCAGAGAACATCAAAGAAGGCTGAACCCCAACATGAAAGAAGTGGTGAAGAAAGAAGTGATCAAGTGGTTAGATGCGGGAATCATCTTCCCAATCTCTGACAGTAATTGGGTTGGCCCAGTTTAGTGTGTGCCAAAGAAGGGTGGAATGACTGTAGTGCCCAATGAGAATAATGAGTTGATCTCAACTCGTACAGTTACGGGTTGGCGAATTTGTATGGATTATAGAAAACTGAACACAGCCACCCGGAAAGACCATTTTCCTTTACCATTCATTGACCAAATGTTGGATAGACTGGCAGGGAGGTCTCACTTCTGTTGTTTGGATGGGTATTCGGGGTATAATCAGATTTCCATAGCCCCTGTGGATAGAGAGAAGACATCATTCACTTGCCCGTATGGCATCTTTGCTTTCCGGAGAATGCCGTTTGGCCTATGCAATGCACCAGTCACCTTTCAGAGGTATATGTTAGCCATTTTTACTGACATGGTTGAAGATATTATGGAAGTCTTTATGGATGATTTCTCTATGGTAGGGGATTCATTTGAAGACTGTTTGCACAATTTAAGAAGAATGTTAAAAAGGTGTGTGGAGACAAATTTAGTGTTGAACTGGGAGAAGTGCCATTTTATGGTACAAGAAGGTATAGTGCTGGGGCATCAAGTGTCCAGTAAGGGTATTGAAGTTGACCATGCTAAGGTTGAGGTGATTAAGAAGTTGCCACCGCCCACTTCAGTTAAGGCAGTAAGAAGTTTCCTTGGGAACGCCGGGTTCTACAGGCGATTTATAAAGGATATCTCAAAAATTGCTAACCTCTTATGTAAACTCCTTTAAAAAGATCATTCTTTTGTGTTTTCTGATGACTTCAAGTTAGCCTTTGAGGAGCTGAAAAGGAGACTGGTGACTGCACCAATCATTGTTGCACCCAACTGGGAGCAACTATTTGAGCTCATGTGTGATACAAGTGACTATGCAATAGGAGCAGTCATGGGGCAGCGGAAGGACAAACTGGTGCACCCAATTTACTATGCAAGCAGAACGCTGAGCGGTGCACAACTCAATTATACCGTGACTGAGAAAGAGATGTTGGATGTGGTGTTTGTATTCGACAAATTCAGGTCTTATTTGATTGGTTCAAAAGTGATTGTTTATACTGACCATGCAGCACTTAGGTACCTGATAGCAAAGAAGGAGTCAAAGCCACGCTTGATCCGTTGGGTTCTTTTTCTACAAGAATTTGATTTGGAGATCCGCAATAGAAAAGGGGCAGAGAACCAAGTAGCAGACCACCTTTCAAGGTTGGAGGGAGCTGAAAAGAAAGTCGAGGTAGAAGATATAACTGAGACATTCCCAGATGAATAATTGCTAGCAGTGATATTGGAGGAAGCGCCATGGTATGCAGACATTGCAAACTACTTGGAAAGCAGTATTATCCCCTATGATCTTTCCTCTGTTCAAAACAAAAAGTTCTTTCGTGACTGTCACATGTATTATTGGGATGATCCTTACCTGTTCAGAATTTGTGTTGATAACATGATCCGGAGATGTATCCCCGAGATAGATCAATCTTCTGTTTTGCAGGCTTTCCATGCATCATCATATGGTGGCCACTTCGGAGGAGTAAGGACCGCCGCAAAAGTGCTGGAATCAGGCTTCTACTGGCCGACAATGTTCAAGGATGCACACTTATGGGTGAAAGATTGTGACGAATGCCAACGAACTGGGAATTTTTCCCGTCAACATGAGATGCCTATGAACCCAATTCAAGAGGTAGAAGTGTTTGACGTGTGGGGAATCAATTTCATGGGGCCTTTCGTCAGCTCATATAGCAATAAATACATACTCGTAGCTGTGGACTACGTGTCGAAATGGGTGGAGGCTGCAGGGCTCCTGACAAATGATGCTAAGGGAGTAATTGGCTTTTTGAGAAAGAATATATTCACCCGATTTGGCACTCCAAGGGCGATAATCAGTGACGGAGGCACTCACTTCTGTAATCGAGCCTTCGCAAAGCTGTCAGAAAAGTATGGTGTACATCACAAAGTTGCCAGCCCATATCATCCTCAAACGAGTGGGCAAGTAGAAGTGTCGAACAGAGAGATAAAGAGTGTTTTGACAAAGACTGTGAATGCTACAAGAACGGATTGGGCAAGAAAGTTAGATGATGCACTCTGGGCATATCGTACAGCTTTCAAAACTTCGATTGGTATGACGCCATATAAATTGGTATTTGGGAAGGCATGTCACCTACCAGTGGAGTTGGAGCATAGAGCTTTATGGGCACTGCGACAGTTGAATCTTGATATAGAAGCTGCGGGCACAAGTAGAGTCACAGAGCTGCACGAGCTTGATGAATTCCGTTACCATGCTTTTGAGAGCAAAAGATTATACAAGGAGAGAATGAAAATAATGCATGATAAAAATATTCTTGAGCAGAGTTTTAAACCCGGAGATAAGGTATTGTTATACAACTCGAGGTTGAGGTTATCCCGGGTAAGTTAAAGTCACGATGGTCGGGACCATTTAGTGTGGTGGAGATTCACCCCACCGGAGCCATAGAGATTGCTGCATCAAATGACTCTCGCACATTTAGAGTCAATGGGCACAGGTTAAAACATTATTTGGGCATGGAAGATGTGAAGGTAGTGTTGGTGACTCATTTGCTCGAGCCACCAAGGTTAAGCGAGCCTTAAGTGCAGTTATCTGCGTCGTGCCACGACGTTAAATCAGGCGCTCGTTGGGAGGCAACCCAATTCGTAGTTGATTTTTAGTGTAGTTAGAATTTTTCCTTGTTTTGGTTTTGTTTTTAGGTATTAACAAGTTTGCAGGCGAGTTGGGCAAGTCGAACAGGGTTTCAGCATGTTTTCTTGTACATGGTTAATTTTAGTCATTTAGTTATTTAATGTTAATTGTGTTAGTATGTGTTTTTAGTAGTTTAGTAATTGATTTGGCTAAAGAAAAAGAAAAAGAAAAAAAATCTTTAAATTGAGATGGACTCATCCGGACGATGGATCTCCCAAACGGTTTTCTTGAGGGAAGTAAGTCAAAAGAAAATACCAAAAAGATTTTTTTTTTTGTTGTGTGCAGGTAGTGTAGTAATTCCCCCTTGGTTTTTCTTTGGGTCGGTGTTCTTTTCCAGGGGCTTTTAGTTGAACCGAGCGTAGTTAGTTTTAATTTTTAGGAGTAGGAACCACGAAGCTATGCATTTAATTGTAGCAATATCTCTTAGCTTTGTTATGCCTTGAGAATAGTTAGTACTAAGGTTGTGACGCTTAGGCTCGGTTTTTGACTCTCGCATAAGTACCTTAAATCGTAGATTCCTAATTTTGCTTAGCTTCTTTGACTGGAGTGTCGCGATGAAACCAATCCTGAGTTAGTTATGTGCTATGCGTGTGTGAGTTTTGTATGTATTCTGTGCATTGCATTTAATGTCTAGAACTTGCCCTGTGTGTGTGCAAAGCGAAATAGTAGTTTTGTTCAGTCTGAGAAGTGATATAGGCATTTCTTTGTTAAGCCTGATATATATAGTTTACCCACCTAAAAGTTATGTAATGTAGTTAACCCCTTTGAGCCTGTAATCCTGTTTCTTTGGCAACCACCACACTACAAGCCTTACCCAATTGTTTGAATTAACCGTCTATTTGAACCTTTTCCCCTCGAATGAGAACTTGAATTATTATGAACTTTGTAAAAGTTAAAGTGTGGGGTGATTGGTTTGGTTTTTGAGTGGAACCAATGAAATAAGGAAAAAGGTGAATTATTTTGAAAAAGTAAGAGCTGCTTGAATCGAAAAAGAAAAAAAAAGAAAAGAGAATATTCGTTGAAAAGTGGCGACTCTTAATGTAATTATGCTTAAAGAAATATGGGGTAATATAAATTGAAGTGAAGGTAGAATGTTTGGTTTGGCACAAGTATGGGATGTGTGTTAAAGTATATGTATTAAAGTGCTAAGGGAGGTGTAGTCACTCATATCCAAATGTATCATACTCGACCCGCAACCTACATTACAACCAATGAAAGTCCTACTTGATCTTAGATTGAATGAACTCGATTCGTAGAGTATTACACTACGGGCAAGCCTATGGTGCATCATTTGTAGCATATGAATGTTATTTCTGAGAGCCAGTGAATTTTGTCTATCTTGAGTTCCTATGTTCTTAAAAATTAATTGTGTGTGGAACTAAGCTCTTTGATTGGGTGAGGGCACATGACTCATAAAGGAAAGGTAATGTTCTTGATATCCATGTCAGAGTAAGTAAGTGAATTGTGAATAAGGCATGGTATTTGTGAGTCGAATCTTGAGGCGAAGATGTCACACTTGTGTGATTAAACTGTTTTAAAAATTCTTGGTATAATGAGTTAGGAGAATTGCTTTAAAAGGTCGTATCTATAAGTGTAGTTTGATTGCTCGAGGACGAGCAATGTTTAAGTGTGGGGTATTGATGTGTGGCTATAATTCCATAGTTTCGTACATTATGTGCCTTGCATTTTATATGCTTTAATGATAAATTACACTTTATTTGTGCATAATGGAGTCTATTTTATGTGTAGGTGAATTGGAGATGAAAGTAGAGCAAAACGGATACTTAAACGTCAAAGGTGTGCTCGAGAACAGTGAAAAGGAGAGACCTGGTGAGGCCAGCCAAAGGCCAGGCTGGACCAGGCCTTAGCCTGGCGAGGCCAGCCTAAGGCCAGGCTGAACCAGGCTTTAGCCTGGCGAGGCCAGCCAAATTCCAGGCGTTAGGCTAGCGACACCAGGCCTGAGGCCAGGTCCAATCCGAGTTTTGAAGACTTAATTCATTCCGGGTTTGACTAGGACTCGGCCCACACATTTAGGATTTCTTCTACACATATAAATAGACCTAAAACACCACTTGGAAGGACGTTTTTTGGCAGCTAGAGGCAAGAAGAGCTTGTGGAATCACTCCTTGGAGTTAGAATCATTATTTTTACATCTTTTCATCTTTACTCTCTATTTTAATTATGCAAAATATTTGGGATATTGTTATTATGTGTATGAGTAGCTAAATTCCTAATCTAGGGTTTTGATGGAACTTATTGAAGGATGATTTTCTTGTTATGTTAATATAGATTTGCCATAGTATTTTCTCTATTTGTTCAACTATATTATTCTTGTGGTTGATTGAAGGGCCTTCAATTAGCTGTGCCTATTTAGTATGTATTACTCGGGAGAGAGTGCATATTTAGGTAGTTGTTGAACAACATCACTCCTAAATGTATATGAGGGATCAATACGGAGGTTTAAAGGTGGGTTTAGGGATAACGAAACCTTGGTGCGATCTAAGTGAGCTGTGCTTAATGCTAGCTAGCGTAATTCGGGAGAATATGTCTAGTAATTGTGGTAATTACTCGGCAGAGAATTACGACAGTTAGAGTGCTCATGATCTGTAGAGAAGACATAGGCAAACTTGTAGAAAATGTAGCGGAAAAGATTTCGACAATAGGGGAAATTACAACCTTAGGTCATTCCAATTCTTGTTTACAACCCGTTCGTAGTTAGTTGTTAATTATCATATTTTAATTACGTAATATTTAGTTAGTAAAAACCAATCTGTTACTTAAATCCTTCTGAAGATTGATTATGTGAATTTGTGCGAGTCTAGTAGCTGTATTTGATAGGTTAATTCTATGTGGGATTCAATTCCGGACTTATTAGCCGGAATATATTTGCAACGACCGCTTAGTCCTTTTTATAAGGCATAGTTGGGCGTGATCAACACTCGATGTGCAATTTGTTATATGTTGTAATATTTGAGCACTTGATGAGCCATTTGTGATATGTGAGCACTTGATGTGCAGTTGTTGAAATCATATTTACTTTGGGACTACAGAACGGTATTCAGAGAGATCCCCCTGCCCTGCATATTTACTTTGGGACTATGGATGGTATTCCGGGAGATCCCCCTGCCCTGCATATTTACTTTGGGACTACGGAACGGTATTCCGGGAGATCCCCATGTCTTGCATATTTACTTTTGGGTCTACGAGGCGGTACCTCGGGAGATTCCCACTGTCTTGCATATTTACCTTTGGGACTACGAGGCGGTAGCTCGGGAGATTTTCCCTATTTTGCATATTTACTTTTGGGACTACGAGGCAGTACTTCAGGAGTGCCCTTTTGTTGATATTTTTCCGTAATTTATAAATTCTTGTGTTTTCCGTGATGTATTATTTAACTTAATATTAAGTGTTTTGTATTTCTTGATGTATTGTGTTGACCTTGACTTTTTCGTACGAGACTTTGAGGTTTTGTATTTTTGGGTTGTACTTGTTTTTTATGATTGAGTTTTTTTAAATAAAAGAAATATTTCTAGTATGTTTAATTTAATAAATTCTATATCCAAATCAGTAGTTTAGCTGATGCTTTATTTTAATGGAAATGTCATTTTTCCTCATTCAAACGATTTTTAAAATAAACTTATCTTTTTGTTGATTTCTTACTTGATTTAAAGATTTTTAACCTTACTTTATTGAAAATAAATTGATCATACGGATCTTATATACATTGATATTTTGGTACGTGAGTTGTCCATGCAGTTATGAAAATAATATGGAAAAATATGATAATTTTATTATTGACACGTGAGTTGTCGGTGTGAGGGTGATAGAAATATGGGCACGAGCTGCCGTGGAAAAATATGAAAGTGGGCTGAGACCCCTAATTTTTATGATTGTGAAATGAGGTATCACATTGTGACTTTTACTTGAAAATATATTTATTGAAAAGAATTATATTTGAAAGATAATTATTCAAAAGAAGTATATTTGAAAGATATTTATCTTAAAGAATAATATGTGAAGGATTTATATTTGAAGGACTTAACTTGTTGATTGTACTTGTGTTCCTTATTCTCCTAAGTAATAATTATGATGTTTTTATTGCCTTGTTATTATATCACTGGTTGAGTTTGTTGTTATCATTGCTTGTTGTTTTCCAGTACTATTGTATACTGCTATATTGTACAGGTTATTTGACTAGTGAGTGTCTTGACTGTATCTCGTCTCTACTCCACTGAGGTTAATCTTGATACTTACTGGGTACTGACCGTGGTGTACTCATACTACACTTCTGCATATTTTTGTGCAGAGCCAAGTATTGGAGGTATCGGACCTGGACAGAGTTAGAGTGTGATCGCAAGGATTCAAGGTAGATCTGCTTGGTCGTCGCAGTCCCTTGGAGTATGTTCATGTCATTGTACTGTTAATTTTTAATCAAACAGTATTGAGTATTCGATCATTGAGATCATTTCATGTATTATGTTAGAGTTCGTGACTCAGTACTACCAGTCTTGGGAGGTTGTTATAATTATTTTCGTTGTTGGTTTCTTTTATTAAAAAAAATGGCTTCGAAATGTAATGGAAATCGGCTTACCTAGTCTTAGAGACTAGGTGTCATCACGACGCTTGTGGTGGGATTTTGGGTGGTGACATGCATTTCTTCTGTTCTGTTCGTTTCTACTGTGTTTTGGAAAAGAAATGGCTGAAAATTAATTTTTCCAGTGAGGGGTCGTTGGGAAGATGACGACGAGTGATGTTAAGTTAAATCCACGTGTCCCCTTCATATTTGTCACTTTGGTATGTGAATTATATGCATCTTTTGTGTTTGGGTGTCTATGAATTTTGTGTCCAAATGACACATTTAAGCTGTAATTGGAGTGTTCAAATGGAACAGACTTAAGATGGAGTGTCTAAGTAAAAAGCGAAGACAACTTTAAGAGGTTGTCGATGTATTCTGTCTTTAAAATATTCACCTCAATATTCCGTCCTTGAAACAACAAAAAAAAATCAGAAAATGAAGAACATGGGAGGACCAATTAAAGTAAAAGTGTTATGAAATAAAGTGAATATATATATGGATGTTCATTTAATCCATCCATACATATTATTAAATGTACTACTTCGAAAGATATACCTATTAATTCTTAAGATGTATCTGGTGAAATTTAGGTGTTATCTTGTATACTATAAATAGGACCTTCTTTGTCCATGGAAGTAGACACAAGAAATACACTATAAGATAATTTTTACATTCTTCTCCTATATATCTTATCTCCATTACTATATTGTTCTATTTTGCTCTCATTTCTTAACACGTTATCAACACGAGGTTCTAACCAACTGAGGTTATCTGCTTCATCCAAATTTTATCTTCTTCCTAAAAGAGGTAGTCAGTTTCTTTTCCGATTCAGGTATACATTTCTATGTTTATAACGTTTCTATTAGGATCTTCTTTAACCTGTAATTTAATTACCAAATGCATAACTTGTTTTGAATATGATTATAATAATTGCATTGGTATGAAAACAATAAGTTTCGGTTAAATTGTTATTTCATTATATAAACTACGAAGAAGTTTAATCCTACACATAAATAAATAAGTATTAACATTGAATTACAATAATTAGATTAATTAAGCCCACATCCAAATATTCTAACAGAATATGCATTTAGAAGGAATTCTTGCAAAATTTTCAAAAGGTTTAAATGTGTCTTCAATAAATTTATCACCTAAGTGTACAAACTAATTTATCATCGCGCTGCACATAATTGTTTGTTTGATAATTTTACATATAGAATATTAATACACGATTATGTACTGCACTGAATTGATAATGATTCTTGTCATTCTAATTCACTTATTTCTATGTCGAATTTGTCAAAGCTTGAATTTATGGCACTTGACATCTCTGGGAATAACTATTTGCCATGGGTGCTTGGTGCTGAAATACACCTTGACGCTAAAGGTCTTAGTGACACTATTAAAGAAGAAATATGTCTTCTGGATAGTGCTACGACGCATGCCATATTAAAAGATAAGAGATATTTCTCTTATTTAATTATGAAAGAAGCCAATATCATAACAATATCTGGTAGTACAAAATTAATTGAGGGCTCTGGAAGAGCGACTGTATTACTACCAGGAGGAACTATATTGGTTGTTAATGATGCATTATATTGTAGTAGGTCTCAAAGAAACTTGTTGAGTTTCAAAGATATTCGCCAAAATGGCTATCATATTGAGACCACCAATGAAGGAAAGGTTGAATACCTTTATATTAGTACAATAAAAGCGGAAAAGAAATATGTGCTTGAAAACTTCCTGCATTTTCCTCCGGATTATACTACACTAATATTAGTATAGTTGAATCACATGCCATAGTAAACAAGGAGTTTACTAATAATTTTATTATTTGGCATGACCAGTTGGGCCATCCCGGTTATAATATGCTGTGCAAAATAATTGAGAATTCACATGGTCATTCATTGAAGAACCAGAAGATTCTTCAAACTAAAGAATTCTCTTGTGCTGCATGTTCTCAAGGAAAACTGATTATTAGACCATCAATAATCAAAGTTGGAGTTGAATCTCCTGTATTTTTGGAACGTTTACAGGGTGATATATGTTGGCCCATACACCCTCCATGTGGACCATTCAGATATTATATGGTTTTGATAGATGCATCTACAAGATGGTCACATGTGTGCTTGTTATCAACCCGCAATTTGGCCTTTGCGAGGTTACTAGCTCAATTAATAAGATTAAGAGCACCATTTCTAGATTATACAATTAAGACACTTCGTCTTGATAATACTGGTGAATTTACGTCCCAGGCCTTTAATGATTATTGCATATCAACTGGGATAATAATTGAGCATCCAGTTGCTCATGTTCATACTCAAAATGGTTTAGCGGAATCATTGATCAAACGCCTCCAATTAATTGCTAGACCAATGCTTATGAAGACAATGTTGCTTGCATAGTTCAACTTAAAGGAGGATATATCAAAGGATACAGAACAAAGCACATTTCACCAAAGTTCTTTTTCACACACGATCTTCAGCAAATGGTGAGATAGATGTTCAACAAATCCGTTCAAGTGACAATCTAGCAGATTTATTCACTTAGGCATTGCCAACATCAACATTTGAGAAGCTGAGACATAAGATTGGAATGTGTCGTCTCCGAGATATCAAATAAAGCTTTCATCAGGGGGAGTATAATACGCGTTCTACTCTTTTACCCTTAACCAAGGTTTTGTCCCAATTAGGTTTTCCTAGTAAGGTTTTTTATGAGGCAGCACTCAATGCGTATTACAAGATATGTGTACTCTTTTTCCTTCACTAGGCTTTTTCAAATGAACATCCAAGGGGGAGTGTTATGAAATAAAGTGAATGTATATGGATGTTCATTTAATCCATACATACATATTATTCAATATACTACTTAGAAAGATGTACCTATTAATTCTTAAGATGTATCTGGTGAACTTTAGGTGTTATCTTGTATACTATAAATAGGACATTCTTTGTCCATGGAAGTAGACACAAAAAACACACTATAAGATAATTTCTATATTCTCCTCCTATATATCTTGTCTCTATTACTATATTGTTCTATTTTTCTCTCATTTCTTAACAAAAAGTATTTTAGAAAAGTGAAAAAGAAATTGACGATGCTAAGTAAGGAATCAATCACAAGACCCACTGCCAACATATAGGTTTGTTAAACAGATTCAACCACTTTTTTAATAACACACTACTAGAAATTCGCTAAAAACCGACTAAAAAAACCGACCAAAGTTGGTCGGTTATGGCTAATTACCAACCAAAACGCGACCATTAGGGTGTGGACGGTGTTTTGATGGTCGGTAGCTTAAAACGATCATCTGACAAGTTTAAGTACTTACCGACCAACTTTGGTCGGAAACATATTTTATTAATTTAATTTTACCGACCAAAGTTGGTCGGTTTAACTAAATTATATTTTTTTATTAATTATTAAAATTTAAAATAACCGACCAACTTTGGTCGGTAATTGAAAATATATATTTTTTAAAAATAATTAAAATTAAACATTACCGACCAACTATGGTCGGTAATCTCAACAGTGCAGGTAAAATACCGACCAAAGTTGGTCGGTAATGTTGAATTTTGGGAATTCAATGTTCATTAACTGACCAACTTTGGTCGGTATTTTGGAATAATTTATTTTTTTTATTAAAAACCGACCAACTTTGGTCTGTTTTTCTGGGTTTAATTTTGGCATAAAATACCTGTTTTGGCAGCTACACCACCTGCCAGCATACCAATACACCTAATAACAACAACAACAACACAACAACAACAACAATAACAACAACACAACAACAACCAAAACATTTAATAAATACTTTAAAACTAACAAATTAAAGTTCAATTGAATATAAAAATCCAAAACCAAGTTAAAACTAATTACAACTAGTTCAAAATTGGTTCTATTTGTCTAGTTCAAAGTATATAAAAGTCAAGAGGTGTTTTCTACAACATCATCATCACAGTCTGATGAACTTTCATTTACAAGATGATATAGAGAACGGTCTTGTAGAGGACGGGAAGCACGGTCACGGGGAGGACGGGAGGAACGATCACGTGGAGGTCGACCCTCTGGAGATGCCTCACAAAATCGGGGCAAAGGAAAAGCTCCACTAGATAGGAGAGTTCTGATCTGAGCTTGCATGCCAAGGAATTGAGCATCTCTAAGCCTTTCTCTTTCCTTGGCCGCTTCTAGCTCGGATGCGAGCTTTGTCACTGTCTCCCGCATAGCGGAGATGCTCTCCCTATTAAGTTGCTCACCTTGCGAGGAAATCCTTATTCCTCGTATTCCATACTTATAGCGATGGATGTTTTTAGTAGGAAGCCCATATACCTTCCCCCATTTTGGACCGCCAACAGACTCCAACCATATTCTTTCAGCATCCTCGTTCGAAGGTTGGGTTGGCTCACCCGATTCACCAGCTGGATGACTACGGATGAATTCCTCAACGTTACTTTGGTAGCGACCCTATATTATTTTAAATTAAATCAGTATTTCAAAATTTTTATAAAAGTAAATTATAATATTTAAAGAAAATTGAAAGCTTACATATGCAGTCGAGGCCCGGTCCTCGACCCACCTATATTGATCCCCCTCTTTCTTCTTCTTCACAATATGCGTCTCCTTGAATAGCTCATCATGACTCATTGGACGCCCATACTTCTTTTCCTGAAAATAAATTAATTTAGTTAATAAACAGAATAGATATACTTAGAAAAGTAAAATAATTTAAGCAATTACGTACCAATCTTCTTTTTATTGTCCCTAGGTTGATCGCACCTCCAGTGTGCAAGGAGCCTCCCTTCTCGGATGCGCTAGCTTTCTTTCCTTTTTCGCTCCTCTCTAAGAACTCTGCGGTAAGCCATTGCCTTTGCAAATCATTACATAAATTCTCAAGTAACTAGCCATGCCTCTTGTTCTTCTTTCTAGCATCCGAGAAAACATCCGCCAATCTCTTGCGAGCTTTATGATAAAAATTTGCAGCCACTTCCGCGCTATAGCGGTATTCTCATACACACTTGCTCTGTATTTCAAAAGTTAAATATTAGATGGAAGCATCATAAATATAAATTATTAAACTGTTTAAAAGAACATTTATACCTTAAATTGATTGAAAATTTGCTCCTTCAGTGAGAATGGGCAATCAGTCCAAGTCGTACAAGGACCATCATAAAGCTTTCTGATGGCATTGGTAATTATCTTTCGTAGTCTTATTACCCGGTCTGAACCTGCAATTTAACAATAAAAACACATTAATATCTTAGTAAAAATATTACAAAACAATAGACGCAAAAATAATGAATAACACTTACTCATCACCCTCAGGGACTATGATCCTGCCATATCGATCATAATGCACTACCTCGTCATCACCATCCGAAGCATGTGTATCAGAGGCATGTGAAGACGGTGTAGGCGAGTCAGAGCTACTGCCTCATAGGCGAAGGCCTGCAATAGATGGAGTCGATGATGAAGATGGTTGCGATCCCTGTGACTGCGACATAGCTGGATGCGACCCAAGTGGATGTGATACCGATGGCTGTGACCCGGATGGATGCGATCCATGTGGATGTGATATGTAGGGATGTGATCCATGTGGATATGATGTAGATAGCTGCGATGCAGATGGCTGTGAGGCAGCTGGACTGTATGTCGGACGTATAGTCCTATGGCCCTGTGATGGAAGGCTTGGTGTCTGAATGAAGGTGTACGGCTCGTGATGCTGTGGCAGCTCAGTATAGCCGTGTGGTGGAGGATAAGACATAGGTATCTCTGAAAAGGGTGGACAAGAGAGAGTATTATTTTTTACCCTCCTCTTTCCCTTCCTACCCTTTTCTCGACCCCGAGAACTAGTAGGGTCATTGTTACCTTGACCCTTGCCTGCCATCTGCATAATATAATACACATTTAGATTGAAACATATAAGAAACTAGCTATAAAATGAGAGTGCTTTAAAAAACCAACTTTTTAATCCTCATCGACGTATTGTTCCTCGTCCGAGAATTCTTCGTCCTCACTTATTTGAGCTTCATCAGTTGATTCTTCGTCCTCATTTTCTATAACTGTTACTTCATTTATATAAACTTCTTCCAATATGCGTTCAGGATGTTCCAAATCATTTTCTAACTGATCGTCCACTATTTGGTGAACATTGGAGATATCGTTTTGATATGCAACATCTAACACATTCTCGACTTCCACCCTACCTACAAGCTTAGTTTTTATTACAACCCACCAATCGAACTTATTCCGCCGTAATGGATAAGAAGCATAATGCACTTGCCTAACGTTATGTGCAATTATGAAAGGATCATAGCGATCATACTCCCTCGTATGATTAACCTCAATTATGTTGTATTGGTTGTGTACTCTTGTACCTCTTGTTGGATTTGGGTCAAACCACTTGCATCTAAAGAGTATCAATTTCTTATATGGCCAACCTGTATATTCTAGTTGTAATATTTCTTTGACCACACCATAATAATCAATATCTCCAACTTGGTTGCCATCACCACCTTGAACCCACACCCCGCTGTTGTTGCTATTTTTATTTTTAGAGCAATCCTCTGTATGAAACTTATAACCATTCACTACGTACTTAGACATTGTTGTGACCTGAAGCCCAGGTCCCCAAGATATATCTTTCAAAAATTGATTTACACCATTATTTGGATTATTTACCTACATAGAGTTAAAAAAAGTCATAAGTTAGCACAACTTATGAATCAATTTTTATACATTCACTATATATATATATATATATATATATATATATATATATATATATATATATATATATATATATAAAACTGTTTGAACCACGTATCAAATCTCGTATATACAACATCATCGCCAAATTGACCCACGAAGCGACTGTGACATATCAAATATTTTTAGTAGTTGCATCAATATGTAGTCACAGTAAATTTTACATTTTGATAACTAATAAATCAATACTTACTTGAGAAATGGTATAACTTCGGGACAATTTAGCAACACATGAAGTGTAGCTGACTTGTACTCCATATCACTCAAACTTCTCTTTCTAACATCCTTAGAACATCGGCCTGGTTGATTGAATATGGACATTGCTGGATATAATGGATCATTCACACATTCGACCGTGTGCCTATTGGGCCTATTCCTAGAACATGGCACGTTACTCTCAAAATAATAAGAACAAAAATGTGCAGTTTCCTTTGCAAGATAGGCTTCGCATATAGATCCTTCAATCTTATTCCTCTGCTTAACAAATTATTTGCATTTGCCAATTGTCCTACATAATGTCATGTTAGCCAAGAACATTCAAATAAAATAGAATATTACATCAAACTTATAATATTACCTCTCAAAGGGATACATCCATCTGCATTGAACAGGCCCTCCAAGTCGTGCCTCGTGTACAAGGTGTATTGGAAGGTGTTCCATCACATCAAAGAAACCACATGGGAATATTTTTTCCATCTTACTAGAAATTACACGGATGTTCTGGTCCATCCGAAGTAGGTTTTCTTCCCTTAATGTGGTAGAACACAAGTCTTTGAAAAACAAACTAATCTCAGTGATGGGTTTCCAGATTCTTTCAGGCAAACCATAAAATGCAATAGGCACTAAGGTCTCCATGAAAACATGGCAGTCATGACTTTTCAAATGGCTCAACTTCCCTACCTCCATATATACTTTTTTTTTTCAAGATTCGACGCATAACCCTCAGGCATCTTCAATTTCGTAACCCAATCAAAAATTAGTCGTCTTTCCTCCAAAGTGAATGTGTAACTTGCTTTGGGCTTGAACACCTTACTATTGTTTGTTGTCTGCAAGTATAATTCAGGCTGCCTGCAATATTCTTGTAAGTCTTTTCTAGCCTTCGGGTTATCTTTTGTCTAACCTTTAACATCCATCACTCTGTTGAACAAATTATCAAAATAATTCTTCTCAATATGCATGACATCAAGGTTGTGTCGGAGAAGATTATCCTTCCAATAAAGCAACTTCCAAAATATACTCTGTTTCGTCCAATTATGATTAACACCATATCCGGGAAATCTATAAGGTGGAGCCTCAGTAACTTTACTGAAGTTCTGGATCCTCTCCCAAATTTCCTCACCTGAAAGTATCGGAGGTGGAGAATCATATTCCACTTTATTCTTTTTGAATGCATTTTTCATCCTTCTAAACTCATGATCATCAGGCAAGAATTGACGGTGACAATCAAACCATGATTGCTTTCGGTCATATTTCAAAGTGAGCGCTTTACTATTTTCCATGCAGTAAGGACAAGCTAGCTTCCCAGCAGTCATCCACCCAGACAACATTCCATACACAGGAAAATCATTAATAGTCCACATTAAATTAGCACGCAAATTGAAATTCTACTTGGTTGATATGTCATATGTTTCAACACCATCATACCACAATTGTTTTAGCTCATCAATCAAAGGTTGCAAATATACATCAATCAAACTTTTCGGATTACGTGGATCGGGGATAATATAATTTAAGAATATATATGGACTAGTCATACACAACTCAGGTGGTAGATTATAAGGTGTAAGAAAGACAGGCCAACATGAATATGGTGTCGCAGATATAGAAAAAGGCATGAAGCCATCCGCACACAGACCTAACCGAATGTTCCTTGGTTCACTAGCAAAATCTGGATATGTCCTATCAAAGTGCTTCCAAGCTTCTCCATCTGAAGGATGACACATAACACCAGGTGGTCTTCTATTTTCAAAGTGCCATCTCATATGAGGAGCAGAACTCATCGACGCATATAACCTCTTTAACCTAGGTATAAGAGGTAAATAATGCATCGCCTTGACATCGACCATATTGCCGCTGGAAAGCCTCTTGAAACGAGGCTTTTCGCAAAATTTACAACTGTTTAAAGTTGCATCATCTTTATAATATAACATGCAACCATCTTCACAACAATCAATTCTCATTGACGAAAGTCCTAACTTAGAAACCAATCACTTTGCCTTATAGAAATCACCAGGTAAGTTGATATTAGGGTCAACTAGTTCACTCATAAGGTCAATGAAAGAGTCCATGGCTGCTTGAGAAATATTCCAATCAGATTTGATACTTAGTAATTTAACTGCAACAGACAGCTCAGAGTGCGGACTTCCTTCACGTAGTGGACGACTAGCTTCCTCTAACTGTTCATAAAAATGTTTTGCGTCATCAGTAGGAGTTTGTTCAATATTTTCATTAGGCTCACCCCCGAAGTGCATCCCAAAAGCATCTGCAACCATATCCTGAATTCTAGAATCAAGATTTGTATTCTCCACCGACCTACTACTTTCACCAACAACCATGTTATGAAATATCCCACGGATACCATCGATCTCTCCATGATTAGTCCACACAAAGTAATTCTCTATAAACCCCTTCCTATAAAGATGAAGCTTAACTTCCTCCAATTTTTTAAACTTCATACAATCGCACCTGACACAAGGGCACCTAACTACTCCTTCACTTTGGTATGGTGGAAGTGACATTGCATGTCTAATAAAGTCATCAATCCCTTCTACAAAATCCTCCCGCAATCCCCGCCGATTAGGATAATTCCTATTGTACATCCAAGTACGATGTTCCATCTATACAAATAAAACAAGAACAAAATAATTTATTCTATAATTATATTCATATTTTTTTTAGTTAATTCAAGATAATAATTAGCTCCTAATTACACCAATTTATATCCTAAAAGTTTAATTCATATCCAAAAGGTCCAATTCATATCTTAAAAGTTCAATTCATATCCTAAAAGTTCAATTCATAAGAACAAATCCTAAAAACTAAAATTTCAATTCATTTCCTACGAGTTTAAACATAAACTAACTAAACTAAAGAAATTTAACCCATACCCTAAAAGTTCGATTCACAAGAACAAATTAATTTATTCTACAATTATAAATTAATTATATCTTTTTTATTTAATTCAAGATAATTATTTTTTCCTAATTACACAAATTTATATCCTAAAAGTTCAATTCATATCCAAAAGGTCCAATTCATATCTTAAAAGTTTAATTCATATCCTAAAAGTTCAATTCACAAGAACAAATCCTAAAAACTAAAATTTCAATTCATATCCTACGAGTTTAAACATAAACTAACTAAACTAAAGAAATTCAACCCATACCCTAAAAATTCGATTCACAAGAACAAATCGTAAACCCTAGATTCTAACTAAACTATTCAAGACAATACAAAGTTAATAATTCAATTCTAACTAAACTATTCAAGACAATAGAAACTCAAAATTGAAACACTCATCAATTAAAACTAATTCATAACTAATTAAATAATTAACAAAACTAATTAAAACAAGACCTAAACCCTAATCCTCAATAAAATGCAATGTTCAAATAATAGAAACACTAATCAATTGAAACTAATTCATAACTAATTAACAAAACCTAGAAATAATAAATAAATGGGTTGTAATTCAAACCTAGAATTTTTAGGAGATGGAGAAGGAGAGGGGCGGCAGTGGCGACGACGACGGCGAGGGCTGGGCGGTGACGACGCGGGGTGGGGAATGGAATTTATGTGAGGGAAATAGAGAAGGAGAGGGGAAGGTTTTGAGTGAGGAAAATAGAGAAGGAGAGGGGAAAATAAGAGAGAAATGGGGGTTTTCCCGTTTTTCAATTCTGATTTCAGAATTACCGACCAAAGTTGGTCGGTAATTTTGGTCGGTACATTAAGTGTTGACCGTTTGACCAAAAACCAACCAACTTTGGTCGGTTTTTAAAAAAAAAAATCTTTTTTTGTGTTTTTTTTCTTAAAATATTATAAACTATAAAAAAAATATTATAAACTACAAGCATTTATTTTATTTAACTATGCAATTATTATAAATAATTATAAACTATAAGCATAATCTTTATAAATAATTATATTAACTATTTAATTTTAATAAATTATAATAGCATCTATCTAAGTAAATTTTCTAAGTTATAATTAAGTATGTGAGTAATTTCTCACACACACACATACACTATATTGTAATTGATGCTAATAACTTCTTTTTTCATTCGTTCATCACTAATAATACATGACATAGATTAATCGATATATAGGTCGAGACGTTTTGATGAATCATCGATTAATATTCATCGATACATCTAAGTAAGTTATAAGTCGATGAATCAATTTACAAATAGATATATTTGATGATAAAGTATGTATACTAATTAGTATCTTCCCAAGTCTATCCCTAAAAGAACCCGACCCTGTGGTCCTAGCGCTTCGTGTTCTTATATATATACGGCTATACCTATATATATATATATATATATATATACACACACACACATATACACACAAACACAAACACACTTCACTGTAATACTTTAACTAAATATATAGCTTGTTATAGTATATATTAGTGTGTATATCTATAGCTTGTTAAAGTTTGACCATGTTTGACCTATTAATTTAACTCGTTTACTTAATACTAATAGCTTCTTTCATTTATTTAATTTGTGATCCATATATATATATGTCAAAGATGTTTTGTATTAATTCTTTTATTTTTTATTCATTCATCACTATTAATGTATGGCATAGCTAGATTAATCGATATAGGTCGAGATGTTTTGTTTTTACTATTAGTCGATATAGGTCAAATATTTTATTTTTAATATTCATCGATGCATCTAAGTAAGTTATAAGTCGATGAATCAATTTACAAATAGCATGTTATATATAGTATATGTTAGTGTATTCATTATTTGTATTACAAAAGTGTTAACGAATTACATTTATATTATTTAGATAGTAAATATAAAAGTAATTCGAAAGTTTGACCAATGTTGACGTAATAACCAACCAACTTTGGTCGGTTATTTTGCAGAAAATAACAATTACCGACCAAAGTTGGTCGGTAAATGCTTCTCCTACATTAACCGACCAACGTTGGTCGGTAATTTTAAATATAAATTCTTAAATATTATAAAATATATTAAATAATAAAATAATTATTAAAATTTAAAAAATTGAATCCAGATTACCGACCAACGTTGGTCGGTAATCCAAAATTTTCTTGTCTGACCAGCTGGGTCAATTCGTTGACCAATTTACCGACCAACGTTGGTCGGTATTTAGTTTTTAAAAAAATATAATTTTTGCTTTCTAGTTTCCGTCCAAGCTAGACGGTTTTTGGTCGGTTTTTAGCAGATTTTTAGTAGTGACAATTTTGTTTCGCAGAAAAATAATTTCTTCAAAAAGTTTTAATAATTTCTTCAAAAACTTTTAGTAGTAACGAAGCGGGTTTAACTGAACCCGCTTGAACCAACGTGGATTCGCCCCTGTTAGAGGTCTTGGAGGATCGTAACCCACATATGCAGCAATACAGTGGTGGAGCCACATGCACCCTAGGGGTGTCAACCGACACCTCTTCGTCAAAAAATTACAGTGTTTAGCTCGGTAATATTTTTTAAAATATGTATATATACTACATAATGACACTCCTTCACTTCTTGGTAAGTTTATTTGTTCATGTTTTGACTTCCCTTAATGAAAATTCTGACTCCGCCACTGCAGCAATATACGTGCAAACATCTACCTCCTTTTCAATAGAAAAAAATAATCAAACCAACTCGAGTGATTAATTTCAGAAATTTTATTGGTTGGCAAATAAGAGATGGACAACCACCGTCCAAAATTTTCTTTATAAATATCTCCTATTAAGTGAATTTAAACTGGGAATGAATATATGTTTTTCGGTCGGTTAAATGACTTCAATTGCTATATATATTCTCGTGACCGAATTAACCATGACATGGTCATTATCTAGATGAGAGGCGGATTTAAAATTTCTAGTACATGCATGGGTGCATTATTTTTAAAAAAAATGGGGAAAAATGTATTTAGTAGGAATTGCACATTTTACCTCTTAGTAAATAACTCAACCTTAAACCAAGTGAACAATTCAACCTTTTTAAAACATGAATGCCAACAGTTAATATTACACTAATTTAAAAAAATATGTATATAAAATATTTTATTTTATGAAGAGACTATGGGTTCATGTGCCCCGTAATTACACCTATAAATCCGTCCATGGTTTTGATTATATTCAAGTGATATACGTCCATAAGTTTGGCCAAGTTTCTACTATCATATAAGTATTTTTTTGTTTTGATTTTTTACCCTGTGTTCAGTACTCGGGGTTACTTATCAAAATATATAATACCAAATAATGCGAAAGATGCGCAAAATAAATGAAGTGAAAACGCAAAGCAAGTAGTTTATCTCTTTATCTCGTAGTACCAATACCACATTGCTAACTAATGAAAAATACCAAAACAAAGGGAAAATCATTCTTTACTTCAATCATATGAGGGATCAATCCAGATGCAGGGTGTTGGTTGGTCCAGTTTGTAACAATTTGAACTTGAGAAAGCTGCATTGAAAGAGTAATATTTGCGAGTGGCCAAACAATAAAAAACGGCCTTGTTGTTGTCATGAAACATTGAAAAAAATATTTTATTTCCTAACCCTGGCGCAATACAAGGTTTCAAGAATGAAGCTTCTTTTTTCACAAATAGTGTTCTATTATCCAAACTAGTTATTTGTTCCCTCTCCAAGTTTTCATCGATCACGTTGTATCTCCAAACCTCTACTTTTCCTTCTTCATGAGTTAGAAATACAACCAATATTCCTCCATTATCAACATCTTCAGCCGTGAAAACATGTTCAATTGAGCTTCTTAATCGACGTGGCAAGGAATCCCAATAAAATTCCCAGGTAGGTGTCTCTTCAGCTGAGTTTTCCTCTATACTTAGTATTCCTAGATTCCCTTTATTGCCTAATAGGTAAACACTATTGTTTTTGAAAAATACCGGGTTATTGCACATAAATAATCCTTCGTCTTCATCATAAAAAATATGATACGTCCATATATTGTCTCCAACTTTGATAATGCATACCAGTGGGGGAGAACCACCAATGAAAAAACCGACGACAAAACAATCAGATGATGAAGAATCTGGGGGACACGAAAACGTCCATGAGGGGAATTGGTTTTCCAACTCCTCTTCTATATCAGGGAGTTGAATTATGACTTTGGTAATGGGATTGAAAAAGAACATGCGACGTCTGCCTTGACTCATGAGCAACCAATCTTTTATTGCACAACGAATTCGGGAACCCTTTAACTCATGTGGGATATTCATCTTGTGAGTTACTGCATTGTAGAGTGGATTAAAGAATTCTATTTCGCCTCTTTCTTCATATATAGTCATCAAACAAGGTGTATTGATACAAGAATCATATTCATGCAGAGTCAGAGGAGGAGGCCGAGGGGTTAGTGTAGGCAAGCGCCAACTCTTACAAACAACACAAAACATAATATAATCTCTACCAACAAGACGTGATGAGATTAATTCGAGTATATCAATTGGAGTATTAGACCAAAGTCTATCATCATCCGCACGCTCCATGTTCTTGATTTGTAAAAAAAAGAATAGAGGTTAAAGATTTGCTTAAATATTGTGAATGTTAGTTGTACCCAATCCAACTAGAATACGAATTTCCTTATATTAACTTAATTAAAAGTTACTCCTTTTCTTTACTGTTTTTGAACTTCATTACTTATTCTATTTGAACTTGGAAAAAAATTCCTTTCCTTTGACTCCTTTCCTTATTGTATTTGAACTAGGAAACCACTCATTCTATTTAAGCTGATTTGTTCATTATTCTTACAAGTTTTCACCAAAAGCATACGAGGTTAATCGAGAAGGTAAGTTTTTTTAATTTGTGTCTGCTCCTCTCGTTGGTTTTCTTGTTCTTTCAGTTATTATTTCAGTACTGGTATTTTGTGTTAATTTCCAAATGTATATTAGTTTTCTTAATTTTAGGTCATTATATATAAGTTTCAAGATTTGCAATTAATATCTCGATATATAACTTGTTGTGCTGTGTACGTGATCTAAGTTAGCAACTAGTAGATCGAAATTTTTGTCCATATTTTGGATGAAATAAAAATAAAACCTTGATTTAATGCCAATATGGATATACAAAATTAAAAACTTACGAATTGAACACAGTTCATTAATCTTCAAATTGTTAAGTAATTTGGGTCCTCTTAATTCTTTCAAAAATTTTGTTCAACAAAAATATACTCTTTCTTGAATCGAATGATATTAATCGACTAGCTTAAAACACTTAATTAACTCTACCTAATTCTTTGTAATTAATAGGTTATTAGCAATACATTAATAATATTATTCTCTTTTTCTTTTGCAGAAAGAAAAAAAGTCATGAACAAATATGGTGAACCTCCTTCCTCTCCACAACAACACCCTTGGCTTGTTATTTTTCATGGAGCTGACAAGCAAAAGCAAACATTTTTCAGCATCTCAGAAGATCGGTATTACATGCGAACTATACCAGAGCTTCGAAACAAAAAGATATGTGAATGTGCTCATGGGTGGCTGGTATTACTTGACTCTAATTCTGGAGATTGCTACATTTGGAATCCTATTTCAAATGACAAAATTCAACTCCCACCACTCCCAGATACTAGATACAACGAACTACAATGCCTCTTGTCCGCTCCACCCCATGAGCCTGAATGTTGCATTCTCTTCTTTGACCCCCCGTCTTCACTTTATTTTTGTAAGCCAGGGACGTATAATCAAGAATTTCACAAATATGATTTACAACCAATTAGCAAAAATAGCATAATGTGGTTCTGGACTATTTTCAGAGGAAAGCTTTATGGATTATCTTTTCAAAGAGAAATTCTAGTACTTTTCGATCTAGATCATGACTCAGGAATAGTAACAGCTACACCAATGGTTAACCAACCCCCGGATGATTTTGGAGAATTCTTAGACATGCCATACTATGCGTGTAACCTCATTCAATACGATAATGACACGTTGTTATATGTTCACATGTTGTATCATGGATGGCAAATGCAGGAGATATACGGCTTTCTGGTGTTTCGATTTGATTTTACAGAAAAAGCGTGGGTAAAGGTAAAAAGCATTGGCGAAACTGCAATTTTTCTAGAGGATTATAGGGGAACAATTTGCTCCACAAAAGGTACTAATCTCAAGAGAGAATCCATCTACTTCACTAAGCACGAAGACCGTCGTCTTTATGTATTCAATTTGGAAACACAGAGCCTATCAGTATCCCTCCCATGCCCACATGTTAGCAAGAAAAAGTCTCAATTTTACTGGTTAACACTTCCTCCCAAATGCAATTGATCAATTTGTTTGTCTTTTATTGTTTGAAGATTGTATTCTTATATAGTCTTGACCAAATATCCATCGGATGATATCTATATGGAAGAGCATGGTGCATGTGAACTAGTCTTCGCGTTGCGCGTGTAGGTGATTTATGTATTTTTGTGAGTTTGCATTTTAACTATTTTGACTCTTAATATCATAGTATAATCAACTTTTTATATAATTTCTTTCACGGCTAGCGTTATTCATTTGGGGACATATTTATACTTTCTACGTATAGAGAATGGCCCTGGGCCCGGACCCAAATTTATATTATTTTATAAAAACAATGAATAAATTTCTATGAGATGTATTATTATTTGAGATATAGTCTGCAAAACTCAATCGGGAGGGATGAAAAGAGATTAAGATAACTATATTAAACTCATCGTAAAATAGCTCTTTGAATACTCCTTTGGATCCCATGTCTGTAATGGACAAGCAATAACTTTTTCTATTTATTTATCATTCTATTTTTACCCATCCAAAAAAAGTTAGTTTTATTTCTATTTAGTCTGGCTAGTCAAATAGGTAATAACTTCAGTAGATAAGTACTATTGGATAAGGACTCCGGAAGCTCATATTTTCGGGTTGAGTTTTCAGTAATCACTATTTGCATTAGTTACAGGACCAATATGTTTTACGGGCTAACAAAAATGTAAATATACATGGCAATAAGTTACTAAAGCAAAGCGCATTTTCCATGTTTTCTGCAATGTTGGAAATAAGAGGTCGTTAGTAATGGCGTTATGGCAGCCTAAAAAAGTTGCAGGTTCTCATTTGTGTTACCAGTCAAACACAAGTTGGCAGCCTACAAAATACGTATATACAGGCAGATTACATAGTTACAACACCATGTTAGCTATGCCGACAAAAGATCTATGATGATTAACTTTTTTCATCAACAAAAATATGTTCATCAATCAACTACACCGATGTATTGGAATCTCAGGTTAGTGGCATTTCTTTATTGAACTATACCGGTAGTTCATATTGAAAAATATGTTACATAATTCTTGTTAATTACTTTACAACAATACAAAGGTAATAACAAATTAAGGCAGAAAGTTCAAAATCAAATTCAAGCATATAAATGTTTTGGAATACTCGTACAGATGAATAGTACTGCATTATAAACAAGTCTTTCTCAGGCAGCACTAAACTGGACAAAATAAGGTAGCCAATGCATCAGTTATGCAACATAGTATGAGGGCTTAGAGCTGACTAAGAAAATAACTATGGTCAGAAGGGAGGAGTGAGTGAGCAGAGGCGTTTGCAGATTGAGTTTTTCAGGAAGTGTTAAGTCTGGTAAGTCAGGTATACACGTTGACCATGAGCTACCTGGTTATCCCCATTTACGATGAGACCGGGTAAAGCCCGAACCCAATAGCTATAGTCAAAGCTGTAAAACTTTCCTTCCTTCCTGCTCTATGATTATTTGGGCTACTTAATTTAAAAGAAGTTGCACGGAGCAGTTTAGAGTTTGTGTCAATTTTCTGACCAATATATGTACATATATATAACAATGTATAATATATATATATATTGACTATAAAAAATAAATATTAAATCTAACAGGTTATTTATGTAACAATCCCAATCTAAAAATGCATTTTATATCAGACGTGCAATTGAAAAGACCTGCAAACAGTAAGTATAGGTAAACCAGATTTTTCGTTAAAAATCCAAAGTCGAATATTTATAAAAGCCAAATTGGGAAAACCTCGGAACAGTGTATGCACTCGTCAAAGCGAAATAAGTAAACCAGGTTTTTTGGTTGAATATTTATAGATGGAGATACCCATTAACATTTAGAGTCATTTTTTTTTATCATCTATGTTTGAGCGAAAATAGTTTATCTTTAAAGAAAGAGCATTTTTTATTATTTCGACCCCACTGCTTATTCTTACTCCACATTTGTGGTTGAATCAGTTGTGTTGATTATATAATAGTATCACTATTACCGTACGAATATCAGTTAACTTCTTTCCCCAATATAAAAAGCTGGAGACTGATTGTCAGCAACTGGATCTCTTGAAACTGTTATTCCCGTCAATATTGTTGTATTTGTAAATAATAATTTTGAAAAATATAAGTTATCGTAATGAAACAGTAATAAATTCGAGCCCACTGAATTCACAGTGTTTCCTTAAGGAATTTAATCCCCTCCTAGTACCCAAGGTTATGGATTATTTCCTCCCAGGATAGAACGAATAACACACTGGTGTAGCGGTACTTCAAACCCCACTGTTTCAGCGAACACAAAGTTCGGTAGCAAATCACACTTACAGTTGCTTTGTTTGAAGTTAAAACAATGCAGAACGAAAGAGTAGAAACTCAGAAAATCGTATGGAAATGCTGAGAGGAAGGAGTGCAATGTATAGCCAAAGTTGAGCGTTTTTCAGTTTTGTTGGTGTTTCCGTTTTTCGTTCGTATCTTTCTTCAACAGCTGCTGCACATATATATAGCAGCCAGCTTTAAAGATGAACGACCCTCCACCCTCCATGGTGGAGCATGCACTAGCTTGTTTGTGGAGCAAGCACTTGGCCATGGTGGGAAGAGCATTAGGCGGCTGCTATTGCAGCTGGTGGTCAATACACGGATTAGAACATATCCGTTATAAATGCGGATAATCTTACGTTAATATTTACTATTAACAAATAAATTTGGTCCAAAAAATTAATCAATCAATCATTTGACCGAATCCGAATCTGAATCCGAATCTGAAGCCGTAGCCGAATTTGAAGCCGTAGCCGAAGCCGAGCCGAGCGAGCGACGACGACGACAGCGCGAGGCTTGCTTTCTTCTTAACTCTTTAAGAGCTACAAGAAGAGCAATTATATATATACCCACCAAAAATCTTTTCCTCTTCCAATATGGGACAATGTCTCATTGTCTAGAGGGGGAAACTTAAAATTTTACTCAAAAATTTTATTTTTTCTCCATTTCCCATTCACCCTCATTTTAAGACTATTTTATCTTAAATAACAAAAACCTCAACAATCTCCCACATGAATGGGGAATGGCTATATCACGGAAGTATGCATGGAAAAACTGTGTGATTTGCAAGCAAGGATTAATCGCATCTGGATAAGTAGGCTTCCCTTTGAACTTTCCGTAGTGAACTTATGTCGGATATACTCGGTCAATCAGTAGATTTGATATCTTTGAACCGACGATCTTTGGTATATACCTAGACAACCATAAGTCACACAATTAACCCTTAACCGTCTTTGGTTCTCATTGTTGTGTTCGTTTCAACCATGAACACCGCCTGGTTTCATAAGTGCATAGAGAACTGGCCTTACAAAGTTCTCCTTGAAGCGGCTAACACTTCACACTTACATAGGTGATTCCTAAACGTGTCATCCTGTAGATACACTATTTGATATACCCCGTATCAAATTTAGAAATCATTAAAAAGCCTTAATGCTTTATCCTTGGTACTGAACATTGTCTCATCACGAGAACGGACTAAAATTTTATTTGACAATATTGAACCGTCATTAATGACTTTGTTTGATCTCCTTGAACCTAGATCTTGGGATCTCCAGTCTTCTAGGTAGAGTTACCGCCACAATAATTTGTTCTCGGCCATAGCCCCATTCCCCTTGATGATTTCTCAACTACCTCTCTAGTTAGGCCTTTTGTAAGTGGATCCGACACATTATCACTTGACTTTACATAGTCAATCGTGATAATTCCTCTAGAGAGTAATTGTCTAACGGTTTTATGTCTTCGTCGTATATGACGAGATTTACCGTTATACATAACGCTCCCAACCCTTCCAATTGCCCCTTGACTATCACAATGTATGCATATTGGTGCCAACGGTTGGGCCCAAAATGGAATGTCTTCCAAGAAATTCCGGAGCCATTCAGCTTCTTCACCGGCTTTATCTAAGGCTATGAATTCAGCCTCCATTGTAGAGCGGGCAATACATATTTGTTTGGACGACTTCCAAGATACCGCTCCTCCACCAATAGTGAATACATATCCACTCGTGGACTTAGAATCAGTTGAACTGGTGATCCAATTTGCATCACAGTATCCCTCAATCACCGCAGAAAATTTACTGTAGTGCAAGTCAAAGTTCTGGGTATGTTCTAAATATCCCAAAACTCGTTTCATTGCCATCCAATGAGATTGGCCTGGATTGCTCGTATATCGACTCAGTTTACTTATAGCACAAGCTATATCTGGTCGTGTACAATTCATGATATACATTAAGCATCCCAACACACGAGCATAATCCAATTGTGATATGCTTTGGCCTTTATTCTTTGCTAATGCAAGATTCACGTCAATTGGAGTCTTTGCAACTTTAAAGCTCAAGTGCTTGAATTTTTCAAGTACTGTCTTAATATAATGAGATTGTGACAATGCCAGACCTTGAGGAGTCTTATGGATCTTAATTCCCAGAATTAAATCAGCAACTCCCAAGTCTTTCATATCAAACTTGCTATTGAGCATACGCTTAGTAGCATTTATGTTGGCAATGTCATTACTCATTATCAGCATATCATCCACATATAGGCAAACAATGACTATGTGATTTGGAATATTTTTAATGTACACACATTTATCACATTCATTTATCTTAAAACCATTTGACAACATTGTTTGGTCAAATTTCGCATGCTATTGTTTGGGTGTTTGTTTTAGTCCGTAAAGAGACTTAACAAGTCTACAAACCTTCTTTTCTTTACCTGGAACCACAAACCCTTCAGGTTGTTCCATGTAAATTTCTTCCTCTAACTCTCCATTTAAGAAGGCCGTCTTAACATCCATTTGATGAATTTCAAGACCATACACTGCAGCTAATGCTACTAACATCTGTATGGACGTAATTCTTGTAACTGGAGAGTATGTATCAAAGTAGTCTAGACCTTCTCGTTGTCTATACCCTTTGACTACGAGTCTTGCCTTGAATTTATCAATAGTGCCATCATCTTTGATTTTTCTCTTAAAAATCCATTTAGAACCCAAAGGTTTATTTCCAAGAGGAAGATCAACCAATTCCCATGTATGGTTGTTCAATATGGATTCTATTTCACTAGTGACCGCCTCTTTCCAAAACAATGATTCTGAAGAAGTCATAGCTTCTTTAAATGTTTGAGGCTCATTTTCCAATAAGAAAGTCACAAAATCTGGTCCAAATGAAGTAGACGTTCTTTGACGTTTACTACGTCTTGGATCCTCCTGATTACATATACTTTCTTTTGTTTCTTCCCGAGGTCATTTAGATCCTTCACCAAACGACTCATATTCCTTTTTATACGGATATATATTTTCAAAGAACTCAGCATTATCTGATTCTATAACCGTATTATTATGAATGTCGGGATTTTCTGATTTGTAAACCAGAAATCGATATGCTTTACTATTTGTCGCATATCCTATGAAAACACAATCAACGGTTTTCGGTCCTATCTTTACCCTTTTGGGTTTAGGAACTTTCACTTTTGCCAAACACCCCCACACTTTAAAATAATTCAAGTTGGGCTTCCTTCCTTTTCATTTTTCATATGGAATGGATTGTGTTTTGCTATAGGGCACTCGATTTAATATTCGATTAGCCGTAAGAATGGCTTCCCCCCACAAGTTCTGTGGCAAACCAGAACTTATCAACAACACGTTCATCATCTCTTTTAATGTGCGATTCTTTCTTTCCGCAATCCCATTAGATTGGGGCGTGTAAGGGGCTATTGTTTGATGAATAATTCCATATTCTAAACATATTTCTTCAAAAGGAGATTCATATTCACCACCCCTATCACTTCTTATCATTTTTACTTTCTTGTTAAGTTGCGTTTCAACTTCATTTTTGTATTGCCTGAATGCGTCTATTGCTTCATCTTTACTATTCAGTAAGTAAACATAGCAATATCGAGTACCATCGTCAATAAAAGTTATGAAATACTTCTTTCCACCGCGAGATGGTATTGACTTCATGTCACAAATATCTGTGTGAATTAAGTCTAAAGGATTTGAATTCCTTTCAACTGACTTATAAGGATGTTTAACATACTTAGATTCCACACATGTTTGACATTTTGATTTTTCGCATTCAAACTTGGGCAGTACTTCCAAGTTAATCATTTTCCGCAAGGTTTTATAATTGACATGACCCAAACGTACATGCCATAAATCATTTGACTCAAGTAAGTAAGAAGAAGCTGAAATATTATTATTATTTTCAACAACCATTACATTTAGGTTGAAAAGGCCCTCGGTGAGGTAACCTTTTCCCACAAATATTTCATTCTTACTAATTACAACCTTGTTGGACACAAAAACGCACTTAAAACCGTGCTTAACAAGAAGTCTAGTAGAGACTAAATTCTTTCTCATTTCGGGAACATGAAGGACATTGTTCAAAGTCATGACCTTCCCAGAAGTCATTTTCAGAAATATCTTCCCATATCCTTCAACTTTTGCTGTTGAAGCATTTCCCATATAAACTGTCTCTCCGGGTCCAGCGGGAGCATAAGTAGCAAAAGCTTCTCTAACTGCACAAATATGGCGAGTGGCTCCTGAATCAAACCACCACAGTTTAGGATTTCCCACCAAGTTATATTCAGAAAGCAGGGCACACAAGTTATCAACATCATCATGGTTTACTACCATGTTTGCTTGACCCCTTTTCTTGTCTTTCTTCCGAGCACGACACTCCGTAGATTTGTGTCCGATTTTCCCACAGTTGTAGCAGTTTCCACTGAACCGCTTCTTGCTTGGGTTGTATTTCGGACCAGAAGCCTTCTTCCTCTTTTTGTTATCTTCAACAATATTTGCTCCCATTATTGTTGAATTTCCACGGCCTCTCCTTTCAGCAGCTTTATTGTCCTCTTCGATTCTCAACCGAACAATGAGATCTTCAAGGGACATTTCCTTTCGTTTGTGTTTCAAATAATTTTTGAAGTCCTTCCACAACGGAGGCAACTTCTCAATCATTGCTGCTACTTGGAATGCTTCGTTGATTACAAGACCTTCAGCAAGTAGATCATGAATAATCACTTGCAATTCCTGGACTTGAGTAATAACAGACTTGCTATCTATCATTTTGTAGTCCAGAAATTTTGCGGCAACGAATTTCTTCATCCCGGCATCTTCAGTCTTATATTTCTTTTCAAGCGCATTCCACAATTCTTTGGATGTCTCCATGCTACTGTATACATTATACAGATTATCATCCAGTCCGCTAAGAATATAATTCTTGCATAAAAAATCAGAATGCTTCCACGCTTCAATCACGAGAAAGCGTTCATTATCTGGAGTTTTATCCGGCAGATCAGGAACATCTTCCTTGATGAACTTCTGTAGACATAACGTAGTTAAGTAGAAGAACATCTTCTGCTGCCAGCGTTTGAAATCAATCCCGGAAAATTTTCCGGGTTTTTCTGCCGGTGCCAACGCCGGTGTTCGGCTTGTCGTTGCGTTGGCAGTCGCCATCGGAACAGCTTGGTTTTCGCTTTCAGTCATCATTTTTCCTGTAAAAGAATGACACAAACAAACGTTTAATAATCGTTTTCAAACTGGAGTAAAAATTACGTAGATTTTAATCTCCAACAAAACGCCACGAAAGCTTTACTCTCCAAAACGGGAGTACACAAAACCTCAAAGGTTTTAGTTTATATAATAATAAGAATAATACAAATACAGAAATATATATTAAATTCCTTAAGATTGTTATTCCCGCCAATATTGATGTATTTGTAAATAATAATTCTGGGAAATCCGAAGCCGAAGCCGAAGCCCAGCCGAGCGACGACGACGACGGCGCGAGGCTTGCTTTCTTCTTAACTCTTTAAGAGCTACAAGAAAAGCAATTATATATATACCCACCAAAAATCTTTTCTTCTTCCAATATGGGACAATATCTCATTGTCAAGAGGGAGAAACTTAAAATTTTACTCAAAAATTTCATTTTCCCTCCATTTCCCGTTCATCCTTATTTTAAGACTATTTCATCTTAAATAACAAAAACATCAACAGAAACATGATATCCATTTGCAAGATATATAGTTTATAACAATTAAAAACTACTCTTATATCATATAAATAAAAATGCACTAAAAATGTTGAGCAACTATTCATTTCATGAAATTATTACCTTTGCTGAGCGAATATTAGACATTTGTAATCCTCAAGAAAAGCATTAAAGCCTAAAGAATAACAAAATACTGCACAGTTATAACTAAAATGACCAAAATATCTGCAGAGGATAAGCAGGCATGCTGACGGGCAACTTCATAAAAAACGACGAAGTGGAAGGTGCTTACCACTAGAGCAACCCACTCATGTCAAATTACATTACTAAATTCAATTTGAAATATATTTCTACCCTTTAAAATTATCATATGACTGATGAAAATCATCAAAGAGAAGTTTAAGTATGTAATCTCATGAATAAGTGCCCCTCGAAGTTTAAAATGAAGCGATCACTATTTCAAATGTAAACTAAGGAAGCAAATTTAGGCAAAACAGATGTACTCTTTGAAGTCCAAAGCAAGTAGTGGACCGTCTGCTATCGGGACAGCTAGCCCAGTCGGCTCGGCCGGCCCCAATCGCAAGGCCAGATATCCCCCATAGCATGTTCAGCATGAGGAATGGCTGGGGGAGCATCACGATTTCCTTGATCCATTCTCAAGATCTCAGCCCCCCCTCCCCCCAACCAAAACAACAAATTCTTTGCGAAGGTAAAAAAATTTCCATCCCGCCAGAGTACATGTAAATAACCAACAGCAATAGCAGAAAAGGGCTACATCAGTAATTCCAATCTATTACAAGTTAAGAAGCTCAATGAATGAATCAAAATAATAAAAGTGATACACATTTTTGTAGCAGTCATCATTAGTTGAAAATTTAATGTCAGCAAAACTTAGAATTTAGTCATAGGATCTTTTATGAAAACTTCAGATCTTCCCATATGGTGAACAAGAAAGGTTTCTTCCTGCAAAGTTATGCATGTCAGCTGAGCATCTTCTTATTTGATCAGAGAAAATGACTTACTTGTCATCCATAAATATGGCCTGTTGAAATTTCTTAGTTTGATTGGTGGTGTATTTAACTATCCCACAGTTTGTGGCCACTGGCAGCATATCTGTTGTTATAAATAACAGAAGAAATCTTGTTAAAACCAGTGGTTAGTTTGGCAACCAAGCTTTATTTAATCTGTGAGTCCTCTCTCACTTTTTCTCAGTCCCTTTGAGCTCTCAAATCTTAATTCATATTCCTAAAGCCAGCAATAACAACAACAACTATCCTCGCTCCCAAGCTAGTCGAATCAGCGATATGAATCTTCATTCCGTTTGAACACCTCTTATCCCTTAATCAACAACAATAACAATAAATATCCTTATTCGAAGCTAGTCGGGTCGACTGTATGAATCTTCACTCCGTTTGAACGCCTCTTATTCCTTAAGACAAGAAAAATTGCTGAACCTAAAATTCACCATTAGTAAATGTTTCTACTTCTGGTACAGAAACTAAAAATTACTCTGTGATAATCAAGAATAGTTCTGTTCACGATAAGATAAAGTAACTTAAAATTAAAAATTAATTCCCTCCGTCCTAAAAGAACAACGGAATTTGGAGTATAAATAACAACGCATCTAAGTATCTGTTCCAACTAAAGGTAGTTGTAATTTCCTAGCTTTTCACCGTTAAAGATTATATCGTAAGCAAACAGGGGAAGAAAAAATTTGCAACAAACTCCTGGATAGCAATTAAAAGCTGTCGAAGCCACTGCAGTCCATTAACCCCGGCACAGAAATCTAAAGGAGGAGATAAAAGAGGAAGCAAGAAGTACTCACTTATAGATAGCAGAAAAGCGAAGCCGGAAAGACTAAGAGGAAACCCAAGCGGCAATGTTGATATTATTGGCGGTCACACCTAGAAAAACAACTCACAACAGCAAAAGCAGCAGCCGGTTTGTCTTCCACTTCGGCGGAAGAGGTGCTTCGAATAGAGAGCAAAGGGCAAAAAACGTGTATATATATATATATATATATATATATATATATATATATATATATATATATATATATATATATATATATAAAATGTCGATTTACAAAAGTAACATTATAATATTAAGCATAATAACTCATATTAAAAGGACATAATCGGAATTCTAGATATTAGTCTTATAATCCTATTAGTTTTAGAATATAATACTACACGTTAGGAATCCTACATGATTACCTTTAGGAATACTATTAGTATAATTACTTTCGGGATATCTAATTCATATAAAATTAAAAAAGTAAATATTTTTAGTCATGCAATCCTATTACTTTAGAATATACTTCTTAAAAATTCCTATTACTAATTTAATTTGAAAACATATTATAATGTCCTATTACTAATTTAATTTGAGAATGTATTATATTGTCCAAATTCATTTAAAAAAATGAGAGCCTATATTATTATAAAAGCATAAATATAATATTAATATACCAAAATAGCCCTAAAAATATTAAGCGGAAGAACTCATAGGGAAAGGACATAACTGTAATAATATATTTTTTGGACTATAATACCTTATATGCTAATTTTTAATATTTAAAATTAATAAAATTTGTCTATTAAGTTCTTATTAAAAAAATTTCCCTAGCATTTCAGATGATGAAATTCATCAGTAACCTTGGGTTGGTTTGTTGCTTCCTTTTTTGGATTTCCCATTCACTGTTGGGCTCTCTTGGTTCTCCATCCCATGAGGAGTCTGGATGGTTAACTGGGCCATTACTGGATTTAGGTTCACAACTGAGTCTATTGAGTTTGGCTCTAAGGCTGATCTTAGGCTTACTCCATACATTACCATACTTCCTGGGCATAGTACGATAAATATTTATCCCCCAGGCCATCTGAACTTAATGTTTCCTCCTGTTGTAAGAGCATAACTTTGGTCTTGGGTACTCTCAGCCTTGCTATCATTTTCTCTAGTTCTGTGTTGGTTGCCTCTAGGTGCTCATGGACATTTTCTAACCCTGTTATTAGTAATAGGGTCATTGTCATCCCTGGTGTCCATGGAGAGAAAGAGGGGTTGGGGATCGCCTCTCTTGGGGAGACTAGTTGGAAGAAGGGGAGGGTGTGGCTTATCTGCTACATAAGAAGGCTCAACTGGTCTGTTTTCATTGTTTGCTGGCTTAGTGCAAACTGAGCTTGCATGAATGTTGACAACCACAACTGGTGGCCATAGTTCAGCAGGGCATGGTTCAGGCTGAATGTGACTAGCTGGACAAGTAGTATGAGTTTCGAATGACCACTGAGATGGGCACAGTCCCTATTGAGAAGTTCAGGGGAAAAACAATACCATGTAGTGCCATCTCCAACCATGATATTGGGATGTGGTCCATGGGTAGGGGCGGAAGGAGGTTCGCCGAAAAATTACACTGTATATATAAGGCAAAATTTAATTTTTGCCTCTATATATTATATTTTGAATCCCCTTGATATAGCCCAAAAGCATAGCTTAATGATCAAGGGGATTCAAAACCTTTGTGAGGTCATTGGTTCAATTCTCACTGGCTACAATCTCTTTTAATTTTTTAATTTTTTTCTTTTTTTGAACCCCGTAAGTAAAAATCCTGCATCTGCCACTATCCATAAGGAGTGGGGTTGATGATACCCGCATTTGGTTTGGGTCCTCCCCTTGGCTCTGTATGTTATTGTTGTTCGTTGGGTTGTTTAATTTCCCCTCCATTGTTAGTGTCTAGCCTAGTAATGGAGTTTATTCCAATTGGTATGCATTCTTTTTCTTTTAAGCAAAGATCTTCACCGTTGGAATTTCGTGCATGTAGATTTCTCATCATTAGAGATCTTTGAGAGGCGACAGAATCAGTAAAATAAGTAGCGGGGAAGTGATGATGGGACACATGATGGGTTGTGATATGAGAGGGAAGGTGAGAATGCATAATTAAATCTTGTTCCCGTTGCCCAGTGTTAGTAATGTTAGTAGTGAGATTGGGCTTAGCCCCATTGGTGGACCCCAGAAGCTGACCTATGTTAGAGCAGGGAGGTATTAGATTTGGAAATTCATTTTGGGTATTTTTCTTACCCGATGTGGGTGCGTATTTTCTCCCTTGTGCCGTGTGCGAGGCAGTAGGTACGTGTGTGGTAGAGTACATGCCTTGCGTGTGTTCAATATTTGGCACAGGCTGTAAATTGTGCATTTGGTTTGGGCCGTGCGCTAAAGGCCAAGACAGTTGTAACTTGGGCCCATATGGTCTAAGTTATTTGTCTCGTCGGGGGCTAGTTAGACGAGGCCCATATGGTGACTGTTGGGCATGTCTTGTTTGGCCCATGTTTTCCACAACCTTAGCACTGCCCTACTCCTCTGCCCTGTTGTCGCCCTCACCCTCATCGATGTTACTAAGGATGGAAAACTTACATGAATCTAGTGGCCGCTTCCTGGTTTGTTCTCTGTTGCCTCTGGTCGTCCTTGGTTTTTGAATCCCTCCATTCTCCCTTGCCTTTTTGATTTCCGTGGGAATTACATCACTTTCCACTCGTCATCTTGGGCACTATGTACTGCCATCGATGCCCTTACTGTGTCGTTTGCCTCTATCTGTCGTTAATTTGGGCATTCTTTTGAGCATGTGGCCTAGTTGCCCACACCCTTTGCACATGATGACCTCCCATTCATACTCAATGGGCTGCTTAAGCTCACCAATTAGCACCATCGTTTGGCGGGGTACCTCGATGGGTACTTGGATGTAAATTCGTGCATACCTGCCTCTTAAGGTAGCAGAGATACACATATCGATTTTTAACAGCCTATCAGCCTCTCTCCCCGCCCTTTCCAGGATCTCTCTATCGTAGAACTCTGTGGGTAATTGGGGGAGCCAGATCCAGATGGTGGTATCGTGTATTTTTAATTTCGCTAACACAAAATTTGGTTTCCAATTTCTGATGGAGAGGAAGTGTCCCATGATGAACCATGGGCCTCTGTGCAATGCAATCATCATGTTCTCTTCTTTCTCAAATTTCACCATAAAGAAATTTCTGCCCAGATCTATTAGTTTAAGATGTTCATTGGGATTCCATAGGGGTTGCAATTTTGATTTTAATAGGTGGTGGGGGACCTTTTTCCCAAAGATCTTGATAATTAATGAGAAACGCCATGGGTGGTAGAGTCTATTTTTTTTGTTCTTGGTTGAGGATGATGGGCCCAACAGTGTAGTTAGTAGTTGATTTGGGTACTGCCCCCATTTGGAGTTGATTCAACTTCCATCGGTGTTGAACTTGTGTCTGGTGGGTCGGGAAGTTTTAGTTCCGATGGTGATAATTGGTCCTGTGCGAGGGGTGGGGATGGGGCCATCCCCCGGGGGGGGGAATGAGAATAATTTTAGAGAGAGTTTTTTTGCTCTAACTTTTTCAAAGAGAATCTAAATTTCTAGAGTTAATTTAGACTAAAACATGTTTTAATCAACTTGGGCTTGTTGAACAACATTTTCAAGATTGAAATAAAAAAAGCACTTTGAAATTTTTTCTTTCTTTCTTTAGGTTATATCCATCTTATTTTTGAATTTTATTGACCCGACTAATCCAACTTCGAATCGCATAAGGCTATTTTAAGGGAGAAACACTCCCTACTAGAATTTTTTTATTCACAAGGCTCGAAAGAGTGTTAAGGGATCCCATCCACAAAGGGTGTATCTAGGTGGAGGGATACTCCTGTCCCTAGACCATATATACTAATGTTATATTTTCTCAAATTATTTAAATATATGTATGCGCGATCAAACTCAAAAGGTCATATGGTGCAATACTTATTCGGTGCATCTGTACAAAGATCTGACATACTTTCTTTTTTCTTTGTCATTGTAATTGAGATCCGACATACTTATTTTTATTTGTTTGATGTATTCCTTCGACATTCCCAAATTTAATATATTGAAATCTCTATTTTCTGTTTGCCACTGTAAAAATATTTATATAATTAAATCAAAGAGGAATATTTAAAAACATACATCCCAACACAATACTCTGCACCTATGCATTCATATTTTTCAGTTTATGCCCAAATAGCCAATAATTTGTTTGCAGTAATATTTATATACTTCTATACATTATTATATAGTATTTATCTACTTCTATAAATAATGACCTATCTTATAAAAAAAGGGCAGCCCGATACTCTAAGCTCCTGTTATGCGCGGGGTTCAGGGAAGGGTCGGACCACAAGGGTCTATTGTACACAACCTTACCTACATTTCTGCAAGAGGCTGTTTCCACGGCTCGAATGTATCTATATTATATAAAAGTGTATAATAATGTATAAAAGTATAATAATATATAAAAATGTATAATACGTCACTAGCTACAGAAACAAACTTTTTCTGCGATTTTTAGTTACAATTCCTGTTCCAAATCAGTATAATTAAATCTCCATCGAATAACTTTCAAATTTGTAGATGAACTCCTATAATTATTTCTATTAAATCTAAATAATGCCAACTCCAAAATTTTCACTAATATCATATTCGAAATTTAAATCCACTTCTTCAAACTTGTTCAACAATGGTGAGTTACCTTTCAAATATAATTTTCATAACCCAAATCTTATAAAATTAGTTCTTTAACTACAATTTGAGATCCAAACACAGAAACAAAATCAAGCTTCTCAGCTGACAAACAAGAGGCAGTTGGGTTGAAGAAGATAAATAGGGGAAAGCGGCCTAGTATTCAAATCATACAGGCCAACGGAAAAAATATTTATTTTGTGCCTCACACAAATGACATTAATTGTATGGAACCTTTTTTTATCTCACAAATTTTTGGATCCATATCTTACACTTTTGGATCCATAAAATTTGATAAAGGCCGAAAAACTCGGCTCGTTTTGATTAAACTTTGGCCAAGTAGACTGTAAAAATATTTCTGATATTGTAAAGATATATACCCGAGAAACAAATAAAATTACAAAATAACTTAATTTTAAACCTATAATCTAAAAAATATAATAAATTCATGGTAAGAATCTAAAGATTGAACTTGTTAAATATAAATTTTAGATCGACCACTACGTAATAGCGTACTCATTCTCTTGAAATTCTGGATCCTTGCTTATTTGGAACATCAACAATGGCCACATACCCAATGTGATCTCACAAGAGTGGGTCTAGAAAGGATAGCGTATACACAACTGTACTCTACCTTATATGAGACAAAGATGTTGTTTCTGATAAACCTTCGACTCCAGAAAAACGTTTTCAAAACACGTTTGAAAATGCAAGAGTAAAAAAGTTATGATTAAAATACTGAAAAAATAAAGGTATTAACAATAAAAGTAATAAAGATATTCAAAGTAAAAGAAACAACAATAATAATAAAATTAAAGAATAAGATAATAATAGACTAGCAGTAATAATACTGATCATAAAGATCATTGCTTAATTGTGAAAAAAGCTATTGTCTAGTTGATTTACTCTATAAAAAATAATTAAATAGTTTGCACACATACTACCATCCATATACCTCACTAGCAGAATTACACTGAGTCGTTGTTGTTCTAAAAGATACCCACTAAAATCCATGTGATTATCTCATCAACTCATTAAAGTGGAACTTAAAATCAATATTAATGGTATTTTTTCAATTAGCATATGATGTATAAAGCATAAAAATAAGCAAGAAGAATATCGCATCAAAATAATCTTTAACAAAATGTACACTCCTAACTTTTAGGAGACACGTGGAATAATGCCACTAAAAAGATCACAAGTGAAAACCCCACAAGATTGAAAAAGACGGCTAATCAGTTGCACATGGAATACATTACCAGCCTTTCATTCCTCATATTTTCGAAGATTCATATAGTACTCCATTTTTCTAACACCCCACGTGGGCCCTTTGGCTCAAGAGTACACACTTCTTTTTTGGAAAAATATCAAAACATTGAAAAAATAAAATATTTGAAAAAAAAGATTCTTTTTCTTTTTTCATCATGTGTACTACCTGTGTTCACTTTTACTTGACATGTATACTAAAAATAGATTTTTATTTTTAATTGATACTTTATGCATATCAAGAGAAGATAATTTTTTTTCATGTTATACCCACAATATTTATTACTGATTTCGAATCATTTTCTTAAATCCAATAAAATATGCATCAATTAATATGAGTATCACGGTAAATTATGCACTTTATTTATTATTTTTTAAGGGACGTGAAAAGTCAAAACGTGCCAAGTAAAAGTGAACGGAGGGAGTATATATTTGTATTGGGAAAAAGAGTCTTGGAGCACAATAAAGTTATTATAGGTTCAAATTGTGGATACAACCATTAATACTTGTATTAGGGTAGACTGTCTATATTACACCCTTGAAGTGCGATCCTTTCTCTACGTGAATACAGAATACTTTGTGCACCGAGATGCTTTGTGCATTGAGTTGTCCTGCCTGTTTGTATTTATATTAGAGTTCGACATTGAGTTGCTCGTCAAAATCTAAATTCGCCCAAAAAGATCCATATTATAAAATAAAGTACTTCATAATAAAAGTTATTTCATATGTAACACTTAGACTCAAAAACTCTAGTTAAGGATAAACGGGTGCACAACAACCTTAGAGTTCAAGTTGGCGTTGAATTGACGATGGAGAGTCTTGTGTGGAGTCTTTCAACCAATCCCCACGCACTATTATTAGTAAGATAAGATGTGGGATTTGATAAGAGGTACAAATATATCTTGGAATAAATTTATACCGTAAATTTAATTTCAAACTTAATCCATAATATTATATCTTATCCTATTTCATATATATAGTATAAATTAATCTTGAAATTATAATTTTGGGAATATAATCCCGCAAATAATTTAGTCCGCACCAAACAACCCCAAAGTATAAAATCTGTTTTCGCTATAGGATTAATTTGTCACACTATAAAATTGTGCTTGGGAATTTGGGGTTGGGAAAAAAACTTTTTGATTGTGTCTGCAGTATCACTTCTAATTAATTATACAAATATTTGCTCTCTTCAACCATAATTAATTGACACTTAAGTAGCCTAGTGGAGATATTAAACTAATCTGATATATGTATGTAGGGAAGATTTTTGCTTACGAGCCCGAATCCCGATCTTCTACAGTTGCAGCATCAGAGAAAGTCCTTGTTCCTGGCGGCCAGGGTGACAGCTCCTTATCCTCAACTGAACAATTGGAGGTTGCTGATACAGTTCCAGAAAATGCCCTGGTATGTTTCATTAATCTCCAACCGCATGAAAAGAGAGTTCTTTTTTTTTGGAGGAGGGGGATGGGGTGGAGGTGGAGGTGGCAAATTTTTTTGCAGAAACACTTCTAAATAGATATCTTTCTGAGTCTGCTTGAATGAAAGTGTTATTGCATTTTGTTCCCATGAGAACAGTGTCGTTAAAAAGTAGTCTTCTCAATATTTCCGTATTCTAGATGCCAGATGCGTGGCTTCTAGCTATAGTTGATGCATCATTGCTAACTCGTGAAAACAAATTTGTGTGCACTCTTAGTTCAGAGGGAGGCATGAGTATGCTTTGGTGCCCTTAGGTTCTCCTAATAAATAATAGTAGAAAGTTATCTGCCCCTATTACCTACAAATTTGAGGTATTTGGCGTAACTGGTAACGTTTGTGCTAAGTGACCAGGAGGTCACGGGTTCGAGCCGTGGAAACAGGCTCTTACAGAAATACAGGGTAAGGTTGCGTACAATAGACCCTTGTGGTCTGCTCTCTTCAGTGCCTATAAAACCATGATTAATAAATATTACTTTTGCGGAGTTAAGAAAATGATACATAGCAGCTCAGCCTGCCACACTTAAAGCCATTTGTACAATCAGTTTGGGATTTTGTTAGAGAGATCCTTTCCATGATATTGGAATGACTAAGGCTTCTTGAACAGTCTTGTTTAGATAATTGCTTATCTCAGGTTATGAAAAAATATTTTTTGGGTCCAAAATCTCTTTTCCAATAGGCGACCTATTTTGTCTCACGCATGTATCAATTGAGGGAGTATCGGAAGTTTCAATGTCTACCATTATTTCCCTTTATTTTACTGTGGGGGTCTTTAGTCTCAACAAATGGCATCAAAATGCTCGGTTGTATTATCCCTATCGGTATATTATATGTCCCTACAAGTGGTACTAGGACTAGGAAATAGTTTGATTCCGTGTAAGCATGGGCACCATTCACAGGAATAATACAAATTATCCTCATAATACTATTCATACATACGAGTTTTATATGTAGAGGAACTGTTCACATTCCATACATGAACGCTATCCACATTAAATGTCCTAAAATTCATAGAAGGTAATTAGACCCGTTATACTTGTATGACCAGTATAGATGTCTTTTGGACAAATGAGAACTATTCGATGAATACTAGTGCAGGGCGTGCGTAGCTGTGCTGCATCATCAGAGGAGGATGTGAAACTAGTTTTGTCGGGGGAATTACCATTTGGTAACTGGAGAAAGGCATTTTACTATAAAGTGGGGACTAAGGCATCGTGTAGCATATACCAGAGGATACTGAATATAGAGCACCATTCATGGGGAGCTCAAGTAAAATAGAGAGGCATGGTTTTAAAGTGCCAAGACACAACTTCTGAGGAGGTTTGTTTGTGGAGGAACGACTTCCAGAAGACCATAGGGAATGCCACCGGAGCTTGCCTAGAAACACAGCTCTGGAGAAGCTTGGGCGGGAATGTTCGACTTGTTTAATGCAATTGCAGAGAAATTTATCGATGGAAAAAAAAATGCTTACATCCTCTCTGTAACTACATAGGATGAGATCTCATTGCTTTTTTGATCATTAAATCTCTTGGGCGGGAATGTTCGACTTGTAATCTCATTGCTAATTGCTAGATAAACATAGAAAATGTGGCGGTCTGGCCTTTTTGTCACAGACGTCTACTCTTTACAAGTGATTTCTCAACTTAACCGTCATGTATAGGAGTGGCAAACAGACAGACGGGTCAGGTCGGATATGGTTCGGGTGAAAAGCGGATAATAAAGAACGGATAAATCATCCGACCCGATCCATATTTAATACGGATAAAAAACGGGTTAACCGGCGGATAATATGGGTAACCATAATATCCATGACTTCTTGAATATGATCACTTTTGGGAGAATTCCTAATCTCCCAAACTTGAGGAACCCCCAATTTGAGGCTTTACAAATATAAAAGTTAAACCTATTAGTTATATATTGGTTATCCATTTTCTAAATGGATAATATGGTTCTTATCCATATTTGACTCGTTTTTAAAAAGTTCATTATCCAACCCATTTTTTAGTGGATAATATGGGTGTTTAACTTTTTTTTAACCATTTTGCCACCACTAGTCATGTAAGACCAGCAACAGCACTTAACCTTCATGTAAGACCTTTATAGAACTCATCCCAAATCTTTCGATAATTCTGCGTTTTATAGAAATTAAAGCAATAGTCTAACAGGATAAAAAGAAAAATATTTTGGGGCTATGAATTAACTCACTCTCCGAATAGCCTAACATGCATCCAAATATTTCCGAATGTTTCCACACCTTTCAATGTCATCTCTCATCTGTATCTAGTCCATCAACAATATAATCTTGATGTTTACTTATCAATACAAAATCATGTTATTAACAACCCCCCCAACGACCGGAAAAAAAAACAATATCATCAACAAATAAAAGAAAATTATCATCATTTTAATTCTGAAGAGAGTCATTTTCGAACACTGTTTTTGATCTATTTATAGTTTTGATGGTGGGCCTTTATCTCTATATAATTCTCATACGTAAAGAAATTTGGAATCTCCTTTTCAAATCAATTTGGAGGCAACCTCTTGTTCAATTTATTAGGAGATAGATAAAGCTATTCATCGGATGCTTGATTGATAATATTTCCAGCTTGTGTACCTCTGGAATTGATCTTTGACTGATTTGATATCTCTAGTTTCGTACTCCACTATGATTGAAAGAAGACGCTTGGGTTTCGGTGGCTAGACGTGTGAGTTTTTGAATCTTGGTGGCATCTTTTGCACATGAGTTAAAAAAGCTTCACTAGTAAGATGATGAAAACCCTAAAACATTGTAAGCAGTGAGACTTCTCTAGTTTCAACAGTAATCTTGCTCTAACCACCGATTAGATCTGTAGATCCTTAGAGCATGTCTCTTTACTATATAATTTTAATCTTGTTAAATTGAATGTACAAATCTTTTTGGAATATAATAGAACCACTGACAATGCATATTGTCACTTTGCTTCATAATTGTTCTATTACTTTTTCTATTTTAGGCATCAACTGATGTAGATAGTTCAGAAATGGAACATGCTAGCCAGATTAAAGCTGAGAACGGTGACGTCGAGCCAGCAAGTGGTCTTAAAGGAAATGTTGAAGAGCTGGATTTTGCTTCATCACTACAACTAGAAGAAGGTGGTAAACTGAAGGAGTCCAAAACATTATATACTTCTGAAAAGTCAATCATCGATGAATCTGATAGAGTTAGAAAGAGGGGCATTCCTCCACCTGGACTTGGTCAGAAGATTTACGAAATAGACCCCCTTTTGACAAACCATCGTCAACACCTTGATTACAGGTAAAAATGTTTTCATTCGTTGAGTAATTTGCCTATTTTAGAGGCAGAATTCAATGATTGGGAGATTGAGAGATGATATTATATCGTCTATAGGCTGTTATACTTTTTCCTGTGATGATCTGGTTGATGATGTTTAGGTTTTATTATAGACTTCAATATGCTGCTGCTTACTAGTCCTATTGTGTACATATATATGAAATCTTTTTGAACATTCTTCAGCAACTTAGTTGCAAATTATCTGCCATGACGTAGGATCTGTGGATTCATCTTTGAGGGTAATATGGCCCTGTTATGCATCTTGTCAAAACTTTAATTTCTTCCATTGCCTAGATTGGCATCTATACAAGTGAACAAATCAGCCCAATGATTCCTTGTGTTTTCCCATAGGCAGACCCCATAAGACGAGCACTCACTGGTTGAAACACCATAGAGTTGACCAATCATACTTTTGCTAATCACTACTCCCACATTCCTTCTTGTTGAGACTTGAGAAGTTTACCTCCATAGCCATTTGTATAAGAGCTTCAGTCATACTTTTTCAGGTTTCTTACTCCTAGACCACCGGCCTCCTTTCACTTCTGCATTTAGCCCACCTAAGCAGGTGGTACATTTTGGTTTCTGTATTTCTTTCCCATAGGAATGCCTTCTGAGCTTTGTCACACGTTTAGGACTAAGGAAGGTAGTGGTGTACTGGTGTTGTTGGAAGAAGACTATCTAGGACTCAATTAATAAATACTAGTTTGCCACGCATTGAAAGATAGTGCCTCTTCCAGTTTGACAGTCTCTTCTCCACCTTCTCTAACTCCATTCCCCTGCTGTGTCTTTATATTTGGCCCTGAGAGAACTCCCTGGTAAATGGCGGGTAGTTCCCCAATTCTGCATTTGATCAGGTCAGCCAGTGAGTGTATGATGTGAACTTTATTAACTGGGAAGAGGAAATTTTAGTTCATTGTTGATCCTTAGGCCAGGAACTGCCTCAAAGGCATCACGAATGACTCTTAGGTGCATTGGTTGCCTCTCCTCAGCATCACAGAGCATGACGGTATTATCAGCATAAACATGGGGGTAATGGAGACAATTTGAAGGTTTACTGGCTCCCCATTAAATCCCTCAATCCATCCCGTCTACAGCCACTTTCAGCATATTTCTAAGTGCCTTAATCTTTTGGCCATGGACAAAATGGGAGATAGGTGACCACCACTTGCGTGAACAAAGAGGGAGATGATCACCTTGTCCCAAGTCTCTTTGGGAGGGGAATAAGCCTTCCGGGGAACCATTGACCAGTTAAGATGCACAATTTGGTCCATCTGACCCCTTTTTTATGCTTGGTTTAGGCATTACCAGCCACTGTTTTTGTTTATACCCATTTAAGATGCTTTATAATATTTTAGTCATTGTTTGAAACAGATGTTTTTTTTTCCAATCTGAATGCTCTTAATATTTTCTGTTTTGTTATTGTCATCGATGTTTGTTTTCAATTGCCGTGGTCCTATGTTGGGTTTTGTTTGTTCTTCTGCCTATGTTTGATTATTTGCTTTGTACATTCTTCGTTTTTGTCTCCCAAGTTTAATTCTTGAAGGACGCAATAGGTCCATAGCACAGCAACATACTAGTTTAATTTCTAGTAGCAGTCTATCATGCTCTGTATTGGTTGGATTGTTCGTCAGCAGTTCTGTTTTATTCTTCAACTTTCCAATTTTACTAACTCTGAGAGCTGATTGCTCACATGTACTTCCAGAATTTTTGTTCTTTCTCTATGAATTGTTCGCTTTGTTGGATGTTCTTGCTCTCGAGACATTATTTGCATTTGGTTATGCAATTATGATTTTGCTCTTGGTGTATCTATATGCCTCAGCATTTATCTGCTTCATTCTGCCCCAAGTGGCAGTGCTATCTTTCTCTGCAGTTCCTGCGCTTGGACATGTCCAGCTAAAATCTAAAGAATGTTTTTCTATGCTATCCACTTTTAGGTTTTCAGAGTACAAGAAAATGAGGGAGGCAATTGAAAAATATGAGGGTGGTTTGGAAGCTTTTTCTCGTGGTTACGAAAAAATGGGTTTCACTCGTAGGTAATAACTGCTTTCTATGTTATTTAATTTTCTTTCTGAAGGTATTCGAGACCGGCCTTGTGCAAAACCTTGTCAATTTCATGCCATAATGTTTTTCGTTGACGCCCACTTGGTACTTCTTTGACCCACACTCAAACCTATAGAGGAGTGAAAAGGTGATATAGGTTGTAATATCTGCAGAAAAAAGAAAGAGAAACAGATTACATTTTGTATTTCGAGACATGTATATAGCAGCGGTTAATTCTTGACATGCTCAGCCCTTTACTAAAAATAGCTATCATCTAGTTTCTAGCAATCTAGGCATGGTATATATTGGAATTTGAAGTATTTGTCTCAGACAGCAGAAGTGATTCCCGGAAAGTGACCTTCCGAAGCTAACGTTTACGAAAAGGAACCATCTGGAGCTAGTGTTACACCTAATTGTTGGAAGAGAATCTATGTACTTCATCCCTTTATTGTAGATCTTTTTACTTTTTATTTTTCTTTTCCTTGGAGTAAGTTATATCAGATCTCTAAGCCTGACCTTACTGTAGATGCTCCTTCTTTCCCTTTCTAAGTTTGCTCTACTGAGAGGGGATTTTCTTTTCCTTGGAGTAAGTTATATTAGATCTGTAAGCCTGACCTTACTGTAGATGCTCCTTCTTTCCCTTTCTAAGTTTGCTCTACTTAGAGGGGCTGAAGTACCAGTCACTGATTGCCTGTGAACTTTGTTTCCAGTGCTAGAGGTATTACTTATCGGGAGTGGGCTCCTGGTACCAAGGTCAGTGTTTCCTTTCTTGTTTTGTTTTAGATTCTCTATGATAAAAAGGACCACAAAATTGATAACCACTTCTTTTTAAAGTAAAAGGTGAGAGAAACTAAGAGAAAGTAGAAAGGAGAACATTTATGTTTTTATTCTCAAGAAAGATGTTTAAGGACTTCTGACCTAAAGATGTTTCTTTTCTGATAGTTTAGAATATTGTAATTGCTCTACAGTTTCTGTCATTTGCACAGATTATGATCTTCACCTTGGATGGACTTCTGACCTAAAAACAAGGATAAAATTCCTTTGGCTTAACTTATTAAAGTTAGGCTTTGTTACTTGATAGCATTGCTCACTAGCTCTGCAAGCTTGATCTAGGCTTCGACTTGGTGAGTCATTGACCTGGTCTGTAAGACTTATTCTGGTCCAATGTGATGGTCACTTTGAGGATGGAGTGAGAATGGACATGTATTGAGTCATCTATTCATTATAAAGGTCAAGAACTGAGAAACTATTTTAAAATACTCCAGGTTGCAAACTTCTGTATCCCAAAATAATTTATTGAATCATCTTTCTTCTGCCACTAGCAAGTAAAAGATCTATTTTGGCATGTAAGAATTAGCTCCTACGATTCCTAGAACTACACTGACTCAAGATCAGCCAACTAAGTACAAATTTGTCTTGAGGAACACAACCATAATATTTTGACCTGGCTTGTCTTATGCCAGTATAGGTACCTATAACAGCAAACCAAGTGTTTCTCTTTTGGTTAGGGGTGCTTTTATCATAATAAAATATTGTTTCTTGATTTTTACTTAGTCCGATGAGTTCAGTACGCTGATTTTACATTAAGGAGCCTTCTAAAAGAAAGGAGAATCCCTTCGGCAACACATAATTGCTGGATGTATGGCAGAACATTTTTCTGCCAAAGCTGCAAATTCTGAAAAGAGAGTTCTTTTTTTTGGGGGGGGGGGGGGGGGGTGGAGGTGGCAAATTTTCTTGCAGAAACACTTCTAAATAGATATCTTTCTGAGTCTGCTTGAATGAAAGTGTTATTGCATTTTGTTCCCATGAGAACAGTGTCGTTAAAAAGTAGTCTTCTCAATATTTTCGTATTCTAGATGCCAGATGCGTGGCTTCTAGCTACAGTTGATGCATCATTGCTAACTCGTGAAAACAAATTTGTGTGCACTCTTAGTTCAGAGGGAGGCATGAGTATGCTTTGGTACCCTTAGGTTCTCCCAATAAGTTATCTACTCCTATTACCTGCAAATTTGAGGTGTTAGGCATCGTATAAGCAAATAGTGCCTATAAATCCATGATTAATAATATTACTTTTGAGGATTAAAAAAATGATGCATAGCAGCTCAACCTACCACACTTAAAGTCCATTGTCTGGGATTTTGGTAGAGAGATCCTTTCCATAATATTGGAATGACTAAGGCTTCTTGAGCAGTCTTGTTTAAATAATTGCAACAGACGCATGCTTATCTCAGGTTATGGAAAAATATTTTTTGAGTCCAAAATCTCTCTCCCAATAGGTGATCTATTTTGTCTACGCAAGTATCAATTGAGGGAGCAAACTTTGAACAAGATAAAGACACAAAAAGAGAGACTGTTTCCTTCGTCAATCCAACTGAAGGTATAAAAGTCAATATCACAACAGTATGTGAGGAATATAGTTACTTTGACAGTATTATGTTGAGAGTGTCTCTAAAGAGGGTATTTCTTTTAAGTGTATGTTATTCTCTAAGATACTAGAGTAGTAAGTGTATGTTATTCTCTATGATACAAATATTATTTTCTCTTTAGTCATGATTTTTTCCTTATCTGAGAATTGGAAGTTTCAATGTCTATCATCATTTCCCTTTATTTACTGTGGTTGTCTTTGGTCTCAACAAATGGTATCAAAATGCTCGGTTGAATTATCACTGTCGGTATATTGCATGTCCCTACAAGTAGTACTAGGACTAGGGAATAGCTTGGTTCCGTGTAAGCATGGGCACCATTCACAGGAATAATACAAATTAACCGCATAATACTATTCATACATACGAGTTTTATATGTAGAGGCATTGTTCACATTCCATACATGAACGCTATCCACAGTAAATGCCCTAAAATTGATAGAAGGTAATTAGACATGTTATACTTGTTCCACCAGTATAGATGTCTTTTGGACAAGTGAGCACTATTTGATAAATACTAGTGCAGGGCATGCGTAGCTGCGCTACATCATCAGAGAAGGATGTGAAACTAGTTTTGTCGCGGGAATTACCATTTGGTAATAGGAGAAAGGCATTTTACAATAAAGTGGGGACTAAGGCATCGTGTAGCAGATACTAGAGTATATTGAATATAGAGCACCATTCATGGGAAGCTCAAGTAAAATGGAGAGTACGGTTTTAAAGTGCCAAGACACAACTTCGGAGGAGGTTTGTCTGTGGAGGAGCTACTTCCAGAAGACAATAGGGAATGCCACCGGAGCTTGCCTACAAACATAGCTCTGGAGAAGCTTGGGCGGGAATGTTCGACTTGTTTAACGCAATTGGAGAGAATTTTATCGATGGAAAAAAATCTTGCTTACATCCTCTCTGTAACTACATAGGATGAGATCTCATTGCTTTTTTGATCATTAAAGCTCTTGAGCGGGAATGTTCGACTTGTAATCTCATTGCTAGATAACCATAGAAAATGTGGCGGTCTGGCCTAAATATTTTTTTTTCTATGCTGTCCACTTTTAGGTTTTCAGAGTACAAGAAAATGAGGGAGGCAATTGACAAGTATGAGGGTGGTTTGGAAGCTTTTTCTCGTGGTTACGAAAAAAAGGGTTTCACTCGTAGGTAATAACTGCTTTTTATCTTATTTAATTTTCTTTCTGAAGGTATTCGAGACCGGCCTTGAGCAAAGCCTTGTCAATTTCATGCCATAATGTTATTCATTGACGCCAACTTGGTACTTCTTTGGCCCACACTCAAACCTATAGAGGAATGAAAAGGTGATATAGGTTGTAATATCTGCAGATGAAAGAAAGAGAAACAGATTACATTTTGTATTTGGAGACATGTATATAGCAGCGGTTAATTCTTGACATGCTCAGCCCTTTACTAAAAATAGCTATCATCTAGTTTCTAGCAATCTAGTCATGGTATATATTGGAATTTGAAGTATTTATCTCAGACAGCAGGAGTGATTCCCGAAAAGTGACCTTCCAAAGCTAATGTTTACGAAAAGGAACCGTCTGGAGCTCGTGTTACACCTAATTATTTTGAAGAGAATCTATGTACTTCATCCCTTTATTGTAGATCATTTTACTTTCTATTTTTCTTTTCCTTGGAGTATGTGTATGTTATATCAGATCTGTAAGCCTGACCTTACTGTAGGTGCTCCTTCTTTCCCTTTTGCAAGTTTGCTCTACTGAGAGGGGCTGAAGTATCAGTCACTGATTGCCTGTGAACTTTGTTGCTAGTGCTACAGGTATCACTTATCGGGAGTGGGCTCCTGGTGCCAAGGTCAGTGTTTTCTTTCTTGTTTTGTTTTAGATTCTCTATGATAAAAAGGACCACAAAATTGATAATCACTTCTTTTTTAAAGTAAAAGGTGAGAGAAACTAAGAGAAAGTAGAAAGGAGAAGATTTATGTTTTAATTCTCAAGAAGCCTGTTTAAGGACTTCTGACCTAAATATGTTTCTTTTCTGATAATTTAGAATATTGTAATTGCTCCACAGTTTCTGTCATTTGCACAGATTATGGTCTTCACCCTGGATGGACTTCTGACCTAAAAACGAGGATAAGATTCATTTGGCTTAACTCATTAAAGTTTGGCTTTGCTACTCGATAGCATTACTCACTAGCTCTGCAAGCTTGATCTAGGCATCGACTTGGTGAGCCATTGACTTAGTTTGTAAGACTTATTCTAGTCCAATATGATGGTCACTTTGAGGATGGAGTGAGAATAGAGATATATTAAGTTATCTTTTCAGAATAAAGGTCAAGGACTGAGAAACTATTTTAAAATACTCCAGGTTGCAAACTTCTGTATCCCAAAATAATTAGTGAATCATCTTTCTTCTGCCACTAGCAAGTAAAAGATCTATTTTGGCATATAAGAATTAGCTCCCAGGATTCCAAGAACTACACTGACTCAAGATCAGCCAAATAAGTACAAATTTGTCTTGAGGAACACAATCATGATATTTTGGCCTGGTTTGTGTTATGCCAGTACAGGTACTTATATCAGCAAATCAAGTATTTCTCTTTTGGTTAGGGGTACTTTTATCAGAATAAAATATTGTTTCTTGAGTTTAACTAAGTCCGATGAGTTCAGTACGCTGATTTTAGATTGAGGAGCCTTCTAAAAGAAAGGAGAATCCCTTTGGCAACACATAATTGCTGGATGTATGGCAGAATATTTTTCTGCCAAAGCTGCAAATTCTGACGTTTTGTGTAAACTGATTACTAAAAAGATAAGGTTCAAGTGCAGTATATGGTGAAATGAGAGATCAATAATGTGAAATAACGTGGAAAGTCATTGATGATCTCCTTATATGTCCATCAGTTGTTATACCAACTTCTGCATTTTGTTTATGATATGATAATATCGGTTTTGTGAAAGTCTAAATTGCATGTATATCCTATGCTTTCCCTTGCAGTGGGCTGCCCTCATTGGAGATTTCAACAATTGGAACCCAAATGCTGACATCATGACTCGGGTATATCCCTTACAGTACATATCCAAGTGGTTCTGTTGCCATTTTTGTTTGAGAGCCTTGTGTTCTTTACATTCGATTGTCTTTGCTACTCATTTCAAAGTTTCTAGCAAATGTCTCGTATTCTTATTTCTGTTTACCTTTTTTATTACCCCTTTGTTGATCGAGTTATTTTGGCACGTGATCCCCTTTTCAAATTTGCATGTTACAAGGGAGTCTTTGCAAGAAAATATGGATTTCTTAAGATTTCAAAGTGACAGTTTCTTGACTTGTTTCTAGTAAGGCTCATATTTCGTTAGTTCCTTGATAGTAGGGCTGAAAATAACGACACACTTTAAATTGGTATTCGGTGAGAATAGTGCTTTCTATGTCTAACTGATCTGGTTACTTATCAAAAAAAGAAAAGAAGTCTAATTATTTTGTCAGATGTTCCATTGATCTGATAAAATGAAATATTCAAGATCTGGTGTTGTTCTTTAGAACTTTTCTGAGTCTTTCAGAATTCTGCTTTACTTCTACGAGCATGCAACAAAATTCCTTCCTTTTCAGTTCATTACACAAAAGGGATCAACCGGATATTAGACAAGTGTACAGGTCAAAGAGGAGCTATACAAAAATTATTGCTCTCTGCAGAAGACATCCTATCACCTATACAAGTTGCATCTTTTGAGTACTCCTGAAGTACTCTAAGCGAACATCATACGTTCTGTTTGGAACAAAAGAAAGTCCCATTTGTACTTGTCAAAAAAAGGAAAAAATTTCACTTGCTCAAGAGATCTTCTATTCTCTTCTTTTTGAATTGACAGAACCATCGCTTGAGGAATTTCTGTCCAAGCATTGTCTTTATTCCTTCTTTCATTTATTTTCCAGTTTTCCTAAAGATTTTTCAGGCATTGTCCAACTACTTCCTGAAATTTTATGGATCATATTCCATAATTGTTATACAATCTTGCACTGCTATAGTAGATAAGTCGCATCTTCACTAGCTCGCATTGTCTTTCTCTTCTCTTCTCTTCTCTCCTTTTCGCCCCTTGGGGCAGGGGTGGGGTGGTGGTGGTGGGAGCAGGTGGGTGTTACAGAGAGTTTCAGTGTTACGGTTATCTTCTGTAATTAATATGTTAACAATGAAGGATATGTAGAAGGATCATCTATTTGCTTTGCATGTTACAATGTTAAGCTCTATGCAGTGGTGGAATGTTGCATAAAACTAATTCATGATCCATAAGCAGAACGAATTTGGTGTCTGGGAGATTTTTTTGCCAAATAATGCGGACGGCTCTCCTGCAATTCCTCATGGGCCTAGAGTGAAAGTATGTTCATTTTCTACAGTGCTCTAATTGATATTTGGGTATTTTATCCATTGGCTGTCGATACTACTGTTTTCTACCTTTCAGTTAAAATACTTGTGTCAAAGAATGCTCAAGAATTCTTTTTAGTTATATAGGTCTATTTACTTCTAAGCCTGCTAAGTGCTGGCTGCAAACTCTTTCAAGGAGACACCCCTTCCAAAGTTTATAGCATCTTTGTCTCCCTTCTCGCTCTCTCTTTCAGCTAAGGGTCACAAGTGGACCGGCCCGGGACCGCGGGCCAAACGGGCCAAGTGGGCCAAACGGGCTTCTGGGCAGGCTCTCTACTTTGGGACCGCTAGGACCGGGACCGTTTGGGACCAAACCGGTCCCTGGCCGACCAAACAGTCAAAAATTTAAAAAAAAAACAATTCTGCCCGTTTGGGCATGTAAAATATGGTCGTTGGGTCTGTCAAAATAGATGTTGGCTATTTACAAAATAGCCATTTAATCCCCCAAACTTTATTTTAACCCCAAACATTTTATAATTATACTTTTTCCCTATTTTCAACTATAAATACCTCCTCATTCTTTTATTTTTCGTACAAAATCATCAATCTCTCTCTAATTTTCTTCTATAATTGCTATTATTGCTTACTTTATTGTTACAATTTGTGAAAAAATTGTGAAGTTGGTGAATCAGTCTTCAAGTCTTCAACGATAATCAATTTTCAACAAGTTGTTCGTCAATTTGGTAAACTCGTTCCAACTCTTAAGTTTTAATATTATAGTTTTGTTTGTTTTATTTATTTTCTATTATTTGATAAAAATAAGGAAAAATCCAAGAGTGACGAATCTAGTGATCAATCTGTTCCTCCTCCACTGCCCCCGGCTCCCCGAACCAAATCTCATATCCGTCCTATACATGCTATTCTTGATAGCGATAATAGTTTATTACAATTTACTAAGAGTCAATTTTGCCATAATGTTAGAGCTGGTGAACAATTAGACCATGAATTAATGAATGCTCTTTATTCTAATCCAACTATTGATGAAAATGATAAGGAGGAAATAGATTTTGATGAAACTCAACCGGATGACGATACACCCACTAGTGATAACCCTGCTAATCCAAATAATGCCCCATCTGATACTCTTGTTACTGCCCCTACTTTTTCTAGATAACCTACCAAACAGACGGAAACATCTCATGTTTAGTCATTTTTTACTCAACTAATTCCAGAAAATAAGGCTAAGTGTAAAACTTGTGGCACGCAGTTAAAATTTAAATATTTTCAGTCACGCGGAGGGGGGGGGGGAACTTTGTCTAGACACATATTTGTGAGAAGGCACGGGAGAAAATATGTTATTGATATTAGATGATAAATACAATATAAGAGGTCCCTATTTATAACTATACACTACAAGGAGATATTACTTATCTTTCAATGTGGGACAAGACTACACTATACATACTAACACTCCCCCTCAAGCCGGTACATACACATCATATGTACTGAGCTTGCTACACATGTAGCTAATACGAGAATCAGTAAGAGACTTAGTGAAAATATCTGGTAGTTGATCATTCGACTTTACAAACTTTGTAATAATATCTCCTGAAAGTATTTTTTCTATGATAAAGTGACAGTCGATCTCAATGTGTTTAGTCCTCTCATGGAACACCGGATTTGACGCAATATGAAGAGCAGCTTGGTTATCACACACTAGTTCTATCTTGTTGATTTCTCCGAACTTTAGCTCCTTGAGCAACTGCTTGACCCAAACTAACTCACATGTCGCCATAGCCATGGCTCGATATTCGGCTTCGGTGCTAGATAGAGCAACTACATTCTGTTTCTTGCTCTTCCACGAGACCAAGTTACCTCATACTAGAACACAATATCCAGACGTATAACGTCTATCAAAAAGTGATCCTGCCCAATCAGCATTTGTGTACCCAATAATCTGCTCGTGGCCTCGATCCTCGAATAGTAATCATTTGCCTGGAGCTGACTTTTTATACCGAAGAATGTGAACAACTGCATCCTAGTGACTATCATAGGGAGAATCCATAAACTGACTTATAATACTCACCGGAAAAAAAAATATCAGGTCTAGTCACTGTGAGGTAATTCAATTTGCCAACCAACCTCCTATATCTCGTAGGGTCTCTAAGAGGCTCCCCTGTCTAGGCAGAAGCTTAACATTCGAATCCATAGGAGAATCAATAGGTCTGCAACCCATCATTCCAGTCTCCTCATGAATGTCTAAGGCATATTTCCGCTGTGAAATAACAATACCTGAGCTAGACTGAGCGACCTCAATACCTAGAAAATACTTCAATCTGCCTAGATCCTTAGTCCGGAAGTGCTGAAAGAGATATTGCTTCAGATTAGTAATACCATCCTGATCATTGTCAGTAATAACAATATCATCAACATAAACCACTAGATAAATACACAGATTAGGAGCAGAATGCCGATAAAACACAGAGTGATCAACCTCACTATGAATCATACCGAACTCCTAAATAATTATGCTTAACTTACCAAACCAAGCTCGAGGGGACTGTTTCAAATCATATAGTGACCTGCGCAATCTGCACACACAACCATTAAACTCCCTCTGAGCAACAAAACCAGGTGGTTGCTCCATATAAACTTCTTCCTCAAGATCACCGTGGAGAAAAGCATTCTTAATGTCTAACTGATAAAGAGGCCAATGACGTACAACAACCATGGACAAAAAGAGACGAATAGATACTACTTTAGCCACGAGAGAGAAAGTATCACTATAATCAAGCCCAAAAATCTCAGTATATCCCTTTGCAACAAGACGAGCCTTAAGTCGATCAACCTGGCCATCTGGGCTGACTTTGACTTCATAAACCTAACAACAACCAACAGTAGACTTACCTGCAGGAAGAGGAACAAGCTTCCAAGTGCCACTCGCATGTAAAGCAGACATCTCGTCAATCATAGCATGTCGCCATCCTGGATGAGATAGTGCCTCACCTGTAGACTTAGGGATAGAAACAACGGACAAAGAAGATATAAAAGCATAATGAGGTGACGACAGACGATGATAACTTAAACGACATAGTGGGGATTAGGATTAAGTGTGGATCGTACACTTTTGCGGAGTGCAATTGGTTGACTAAGAGGAGACAAGTCTGCAGTAGGTGCAGAATCTGATGTGGGGCGTGAATCACCTGGGCCTGATGCTGGATGTGGACGACGATGATAAGTCAAGAGTGGTGGAGCTGCAAAAGGTTGAACTGGATTATGTGGAGGAACTGAAGCTATAGGTGGTGGAGCTACAACTGGAGCTGTAGGTGGTGGAGCTACAACTGGAGTTGTAGGTGGTGGAGTTGGAGTGACTGAATCTCCAAAAGATGAAACTGGTAGTACCACAGAAATATCTAAGTGATCACTTGAACATGTGAAGTATGATTGGGTTTCAAAGAAGGTAACATCAGCGGACAGAAGGTACCGCTGGAGGTCAGGAGAGTAGTATCGATACCCCTTTTGTGTTCTCGAGAAATCCAGAAATACGCACTTAAGAGTACGCGGAGCTAACTTATCTGTTCCTGGAGTAAGGTTATGGACAAAACAAGTATTTCCAAAGATACGGGGTGGACGAGAGAACAAAGGTAAGTGGGGAAACATGACAGAGAATGGAACTTGGCTCTGGATAGCTGAAGATGGCATACGATTAATAAGATAGCAAGATGTAAAAACTGCATCCCCGCCCCCAAAAACGCAACAGAGCATGAGATTGTATGAGTAGGGTACGAGCAGTTTCAATAAGTTGTCTATTCTTTCTTTCAGCTACCCCATTTTGTTGAGATGTGTACAGACAAGATGTTTGATGAATAATCCCATGAGATTTCATAAACTGCTGAAATGGGGAAGACAAATACTCTCGGGCATTATCACTACGAAATGTGCGAATAGAAACCCCAAATTGATTTTGAATTTCAACGTGGAAGGTCTGAAAAATAGAAAATAGCTCATATCGATTTTTTATCAAAAATATCCAAGTGCACCTTGAATAATCATCAATGAAACTGACAAAGTAGCAGAATCCCAAGGTGGAACTGACCCAACTAGGACCCCAAACATCTGAATGGACTAAAGTAAAAGGTGACTGCTCGATTATCAAGATGCCGAGGGAAATGGGAGCGAGTATGCTTACCGAGCTGACATGACTCACACTCTAGAGCTGACAAGTGAGATAAACCAGATACCATTTTCTGAAGTTTTGACAAACTGGGATATCCCAACCGTTTATGTAATAAATCTGGTGAATCAGTAACATGACAAGTTGTAGAAGGAACACAAGATGTGAGTCCGTGTGATTTAGCAAGGATAGGGTAATAAAGTTTGTTTGATTCACGCCCGGTATCAATGATCCGCCCCGTACTGCGTTCCTGTATAAAAATATGGTCATCAAGAAATAAAATAATGCATTTAAGTGATTTGGCTAAGCGACTAACAGCTATAAGATTAAAAGAACTATTGGGAACATAAAGGATTGAATCTAAAGGTAAGGAAGGAAGTGGGCTTGCTTGACCTATTGCAGTTGCCATGGTTTGAGACCCATTGGCCATTGTGACTTTTGGAAGAGATTGAGAATACGAAATAGTAGTGAAAAGAGATTTGTTACTAGAAATATGATCTGATGCATCTGAATCAATGACCCAAGACTCAGAGGATGAAGATTGGGAGAAACAAGTCACTCTATTACCTGTTTGAACAACAGAAGCTATCTCAAAAGATGTCTGCTTACATGTTTTGTACTGAAGGAACTCAATATAATCTGCTAAAGAAACCATCCGACTATTCAAAGCATCGTTTCCCATGTCGCTACAATTTGTAGTAGTAGGGTTAACTTGAAATAGTGGAAATAAGTAACTCCGGTGAGAAAACTGAAGAAATAGCTTGAAAAACACTGTTTACAGCAGGAAACCAGAACATTGTTCTGCGCCGGAAACATTATTCACGCTGGAAATATTGTAGCTCGCCGGAATCTACTGTAGCTGACGGAAAAAACTCAAAGTGGTCAGAATAAAACAAAACCAGTGAGGGTAGGATCAGAATTACCAGGCGATCCTACTGTTCAACTGGAACTTTTTCAAAATCTGGCCGGAACAGTGCTCACGAGCAGGCGCGTGGGTCAGATGTCGTCAGAAAAAATTTTCTTTTCCAGGGGCGTGAGGGCGCGTGGACATGTGTTTTCCGGTGGGGTTGACTGGGGTTTGGTCGCCGGAGCCTAAGGAGTCTTGTGGTGGCATTGGTTTTTGCACAATACCAACAAAAAGTGATTTGCTGGAACTTTTTCAAAAAGCCTTCTAAGTCGTCGGAATATTGCACGGCGAAGAGGTCTTTCTTCCCGGAAGTCGCTGGAATGATGCACATCGACGGGTTTCTCACTAATCCTGTGATACCATGTGAGAAGGTACGGGAGAAAATATGTTATTGATATTAGATGATAAATACAATACAAGAGGTCTCTATTTATAGTTATACACTATAAGGAGATATTACTCTTCTTCCAATGTGGGACAAGAGTACACTATACATACTAACAATATTGAAACACCCTCGAGATAGAGTCAGATATCTTTGTTTGAAAGTTTTGGCGGAGGAAAAAAGTGTACCTCCTAGTCAGGCTGCCCCTAGTATTTTACCGGGAATCAATACTGTTAGCGGTGGTATTTTATATTATGATCCAAAAAAGGATCGGGAAGAATTGACAAAAATTGTTACTGTTATGTCGATACCCTATAGTTTTTCTTGTGACCCTAACTTTGTGCATTATATTAGAAATATTTTTAATCCTACTTATAAAGGTTTTCCTCGCACAACCGTAAAGAGCGATATTTATAAATATAAACATGAATATGAACAATATTTGCGCTATTTATTTACTCATATAAATTATTGTGTTGCTATTACAACTGATATTGGTAAAGGTGGTAACGATTGTGATTACTTTACTATTGCCAGTCATTGGATTTATGAGGATTGGATAATGCAAAAGCGCATTATTGCTTATAGAATAATTAATTCACGTCACAGAGAGCAGTTTATTGCTAGCACAATTACGAATATTTGTAGATATTTTTGCATTAGTGATAAAATTAATGTCAATTTCAATGGATAATGCTACTAGTAACACAAATGCTATAGCCTTGCTTATCACTACACTAAGTCCTGCATTTAGTAACATTTTTCTTGTTAGATGTATTTGTCATATTTACCATTTCATTGTGGGTGATGGTATGAGAATTTTAAATATTGAAATTGAAAAGGCTAAAATAGCTCTTAACTGATTTTTTTATTCAAACCATAGAAGTAGACTTGGAGAATATTTTAAAAGATGCGATGAATTTGGCCTAAAAGAAAGAAAGGTTCCTAAACCTTGTCCAAGTAGATGGAATTACATGTATGAAAGTTTAGTTGTTGCATATGAATATAGAAGCCCCATAAACTCAACGTTTAATGCTCATGTAAGTGATGATGATGATAAACTTACAAATACAGATTGGACTAATGTTAAAATGCTCGTAGATTTTTTAGAAAAATTTCATATTGCTATAAATGAATTTTCTGGCAGTATCATCCTATTATTTCTAACTTTTTAGTTTATATTGCAGAACTTGTAAATTTGTTTGCTCATTTTTCAGAGGGGGGAGGTGGGGGGAGGGATTTATAAACTTGCTATTGATTCTATGAGAAAAAAGTTTAAAAAATATTTTTTCCCTATTCCCCCTAGAAACTTACAAGTTTTCTATTTTATTTTTAAAAAAAATATCCGTTGGGGCCACTTAGCCCGTGGGCCGGGACCATTTAGCCCAGGACCATGGGTTCGTGGGCCCGGTCCCGGGTCGGTTCCTATAAAAAGACCATTTGAACCGGGACCGTTTGGACTGGCCACTTGGTCCGTTTAGGGCCAAACTGGCCTACTTGTGGCCCTTACTTATAGCACACAGACACCCGAACCCACCCCTTCCAAAAAGAAACAATATAAATATTCATCTAAGAACGAGCTTTCAAAAGTTGTTTCTCTAATGCAATTTCTTAATTATTCAATTCAAGGTTAGTAAATATTCATCTATGTCTGATCCTGGTGGTTCTTATGCCACTATTTTCTAATATTACGCTAATATACTGAAAGTGTAGATACATATGGACACTCCATCAGGTGTAAAGGATTCCATTCCTGCTTGGATTAAGTTCTCTGTTCAGCCTCCTGGTGAAATTCCATACAACGGAATATACTATGATCCACCCGAAGAGGTTACACACTCTTTTCTCTGTTGTTCCTAATTGCCTAGTATATGGACTTGTATTTGGTTTTGTCATACAAAGGATTGTGGTACAGACATGATTAAATAAATTAAGGTGTATATCTCGAACAACTTTAGCTTTTAGATGAGATTGTCACACTTCCACATGGTAGCGGAGTAGGTAGAGTTCCTGGGTTCGAGTCTCACCGCCAATCATTATCAGGGAAAATTTCCTCGTACTTGGCACATGAAAAAGAATTAGACTCACACATGTATTGAAGACATAATTAAATAAATTAATGATGCCCTCTGTAATAGCTTATGCTTTAATTGCGATGGTCACACTCAATGGAATGAAAAATCTTTATTAGTTTGAACTCATATGTGAAAATCCATACTAGAAAAACTCATCTTTATTAGTTACAATTGTGCAAATCCTCTATTGTGTCTAGCATTGCATCTAATCATGTGCAATTTAGGTGCTTTAATTTATTCCCCTGCATCCTCACAAACTCTATTTTATTTCTGTCATTTGTTTTCGTGTTATGATTCGTTTTCAATTCCTTGTAGGAGAAGTATGTACGGCCAAAGAAACCAAAGTCACTGAGAATATATGAATCTCATATCGGAATGAGCAGTCCGGTGTGCATCCATCCTCTTGCTGTTCTAGAAATGGCATAAAAGCACGACGGGATAGGCAGACTAGAAAATACTTAAAAATTGTCAAGGGCAAACACTTGTGTATCGTCTTAAATTTAATCTAGAACAAAAATTAAGCTATCTTAGACGGCTTTAGCACTGACTTGCTTTGGCCACGTCAAATTCCAAAAATATTTATTACATTAACCTTAACTATTATTCATACCCATTTTTTTGGAGTTTGATATAATCATTTTAATTTCTTTAAATATTGATATTCAAAAATTGTATGCAGACTAATATGAATTCGAATTGGGTGAATTCATTAAGAAAAGTAAAATACTTCCAATTAAAATATTTTTAATTTAAAGTTCAAATTCAAAACCTCTAACTAAAAATAAAATAAATAAATTTGTTTAATATGGATTTCAATACAAGTGAAGAAAACATATTTCCTCTGTCTCAAATCATTTCTCGTGTTATACTTTTATACATCTCTTAAAAAAATATTACTCCAACCGGTCTACAATAAGTTTTTTTGCCTTTTTTTTGTTGTCCAAAATATCTAATTTTGCCATATTTACCTTAGAGTAAATAGTGTTGGAATATGTGTTTGGAGTTTTTATGTGAAGAGATGGTAAAGGTTAATATGGTCAATTTCATTGCTAATTAATGTTAAAAGGTGAATTTCTTAATCTATGCGAAAATAATCAAAAAATCAATTATTGTGAGCTGAAAGGAGTAATTATAAGGAATTTGGATTATTTTACCCTTATTTTATGTCTTAACATATAATCTCTCTTCATTAAATATTTACATTAATATCTCCACTTTCAAGTTCAATTATTATTAAGAGTAAAATAGGAAAAAATAATTAATTTTGTTTTAAATTTTTAAAATAATAAATAATTTGAGAATGATTATTTTTAGAAATCATGACAGATAATTTGAGAGTCAAAATTTATGAAGGGTCAAAGTGAACTACAGTATTAAAGCCTTAGATCGGAACTTAAAATAAATGAAGCATTTAAGAAAAATTTGATAAAAAAATGGTAAATTCTGAGGTTATAAATAGCAAATGAAATAAAGATGGGTTTACTTGAGTAGAAAGAAAACTGTAGCCCCGATCTAAAATAGATCCATTTTAATCCGCCTACCTCTTTCCGGAACTTTAGGCTGCGCGTCCGTCCGGCGAATTTCCGTCCAGATATAACACCGGCGATCTGAATTCACTGTGAGTCAATTCCTTCACCTGCATTTGCAGTTTTGCTATGGCAAACAAATAGCTGAAGTTCTTTGGTGATAGATATATAAAATTCATAAATTTTGATTTTATATTTGTGTGAACTGATAAATTGATCTTCAAAATTGAGCTCGTTTACATTTTTAACGCGAACGGATACATGTATGAATTTAGCAATTGCTGTTCAATTTCTGCAATTTTGCACAATAGCGTTTTCCGTTGAATGGGATGATGTGTGAATGAATCGGAGTCGTTTTAATTACTATATTCGGAGTACATTTTCTGAGCTCAATTTTTTGAGGACAAATATACTATTGATAATGTTCGAATAGACAATTTAGCAGTGGTTTTGAAAGTGAAAAGCGCAAAAAAGGACAGCGAGAATTGATGCGCACATTTAGGGAATCAATGCATTGCTTCAAGCACAAGGCGGGCAAAAGATGATTTCATATTTTGCAATTTGTTATCATCGTGCTAACTTGTTTTCTGATGAATCAGAAAAATTATTTTGGCATTGCACTCAGCGTAGTTTTGCTTAGTTTAACTTCTCATAACGAAAGTACTTGAAGTTGAACAAATATGTCTTGTTTTGCAGTTTTCAACCACTGTTTTGTCCTTGAATTGGTTGCTAACATGATATTATATTTGATGAGTTGCACTCTAAATGGATACGACCGTTTCAGTTTCAGTTTCTGTTATATGTTAAGTAATTTATTAAAAAAGTACCAAGGTGGTACACCAAAATAAAACCACCTGTCCTTCCATCCCCAAGAACTCACACAACTCTATGAACCAAATAGAGTTGTGTGAAACAATCTACATTAGACTATTACTCTCACATACTTTGGAGCTAAAGAAGGCTTCATTAAGTGGTAATATGCGGCTAAAGTCGAGTGCATGACATAATTCCCAGTATACTTTGACTACCTATACAAGTATATAACAGAAATTGTCAAGGGCAGAATTATACAGACTCCAAAAAGAAAGCCAAATAGACTATTACTCTCACATACCTTGGAGCTAAAGAAGGCTTCATTAAGTGGTAATATGGGGCTAAAGTTGAGTGCAGGACATAATTCCCAGTATACTTTGACGACCTAGACAAGTATATACCAGAAATTGTCAAGTGCAGAATTATACACACTCCAACAATTCCAAGCAACAATATTCACTTGGATGCTCCATCAATGTTTAAAAGGAACTGTGGGAGGGGAATGCCCATATGAAGCCACTGCAGGAAACACAAAAAAAGAAAAAAGATTCATTAAAGATGAGTACGTTCCTCCCAAATGAAATGATCATGATCATGTCTAGGACCAAAAAACAGGGGCAATTCGACGTTAAAATTTACATGTTCTCCTATCCCCCGCGTCCACAGGGCCATTATAGAAGAGAATTACCTGTCGTCCATCTGGATGGCAATATTTTTCAAAATTTTCCCGAAGTATTGGACCTGTAAGATCCTGATAAGCCTTCAGCGGGGTTTTTAACTTTTTCTTTCACAGATAACAATCATGTTGTTGATGTGCAACACTTGCGGCTTCAAAGTAAAGAATGACGAACATGGTTCAGGTGCAATATATGCGCAGCACATCGGGGAGTGCCGAGTCGGCACTCAGGTAAGGAAAATTGCCTTTCATGTTGGAACAATGCTTAATGACATGTCAACTTATTGAGTCTGTTTTGACACCTTATCAGGCCAGCTGGATTAACCAGAAAGCAGAAAACAAGAAGAAGTCAAGAAAAGAGGAGAAAAAGGAGCTGAAGAAAGGAAAACCAAAGAAGAAAGCAAGAGAGAGCAACAAGGAAAAGGAGTATGAACTTGTCTGAGTTTGCAAGTATAGGATATGGTTTTGATCTGTTAGGATAGTTTGATTACTTAGAAGTACTCTGAGATATATAGAAATAAAGCAAATATATGAAACCATTTCTGCTAGAAGAGAATTTTGTTGTTAATTGGTACGGTAGTAGTGCATATGGAAGACTGTAGTTACTGGTAATGTCTTGTTATACTATTTTCTTAAGTGTTACTGTTAATTGCAGAGGAAGTGGTGGTTAATCTCTGTTGGAAACCAAGAAAAATCCAACATCACTTGTTGAAGCAAGGGATTAGAGGTCCTAAATACCATTTCCTCTTGGGTAATCTCAAAGAAATTGCTAGTCAGTTAGTGAATCCAAACGAGCTCTAAATCAACAAGTCAGAAAAAATGTAAGAAAACATAAAAAGAATTCAACAAAACAAAGAAGGAAAATCAACTAGCAAGCAAAATAACATTCAATTAAAAGCAAGGAGGAAACAACCAAACCAGAGATTTGCAGCAAGGAGAATTGGAAAAACAACCTGAGATCTGCATCAAAAAATAAAAATAAAAAAAATCAAGAACAGACAATTAAGAAAAATTCAATCTTGAAAAATCGAATCTTGAATACAACACAATCATAAAGGATAAAAAAAAGAGTTCTACCAATATAGCAGATCTAAAAGAAAAGAAAAATAACCAACCTGGATGTAAATCAAAAACTTGTATGATGTGATAATAGATCTAAGACAAGAGGATGATAAAAAGTCATTGTAGATCTTGGTTTGAAGAGAAGAAGAGAAAATATGTGTTTCTGATGTGTTAGATTTTAGATCAGAAGAAAGTACAACAAAGGAGGAGAACTGATAGGGTTGAGGGGGAGGGTGTCGGCCATGGGTAGGTAGGGATGTACTTATGTGGTTCTGGAACCACTCCTATTATTTATAAATTTATAATTTATAAATAATATTGTAAAAATGGTTTTCCTCCTTGGCCCTTGTAATAAAGGAAATTTGCAAATAACTCCTCCCATTAATTATCAATACACCGACTGAAACCTTTCCTCTACTTTCTCCTTGAATTTGGTTGAGGCGGGCCCACATTTTGACCCAAACCTTTCGATATTTTGTTTTCCAAAAACAATTTGAAACGTTTATTGGAAATACAGATTTCAATATTAATTCAAACGTTTCAATTCCTTAAAATCCATCCAGAAAATTAGGACATCAATAACTTAACTCCTCCTATAATCAAGCTACTCACACTTCCTCAAAATCATCTTCTAATTACATTCATTCATTAAATCACGTTTAATTTGCCCCACATAGTAAATTTTACAGCATGTATTAAGTGTGTGAGTATATATTACGTATTTTGAAGACAAAGTATATACTACTATTATTATACCTAAAAATATATGGAATTATCTAATCGTATTGACTAGGTACAAAAATCTTCAAAATACATGATATATTCTATTTATCTACTTGCTTTTTTGTTATAAAAATAGTATGTACTTTATTTAGATATTATCCAATATTTTGAGGATTATTAAGAAACTAAGCTCAAAGTAATATTATAAAACAAGAAAATAGATATGAAATGTGGAGAGGAAGAAAGAACTATCTTATTTCAGCAAGTGTGTACAATGTGATGTCTAAACCCTCTATTTATAGGATGTCATTGATGTAATACAAAGGGATATCATGAACATGATATTAACTATTGAGATCACGGGGAAGATCATGGAGTGAGTTATGGAGGTGTGGGAGTTACAACAACAATTGTAAGAAGTATCGGGAGGTTAATGGAGAAGAGTTGTGCGAGTAACTTCTTTATGAGTTATAGACATCCACTACATAATATAATATTTCATGGATTTGATTATGATATAATTGAGGAATTAGGTGAAAATTTCTCTATATACATATTAGTATTTGTTTAAAGAAGAGAGAGAAAAGTGAATAAGCAAATCCCTTTTTTTTTTACCCCTTAAGTGAATAAAAGAAGAGTTGTGTGATCCCTTGATTTGGGAATTATTTTATTTTTAAAGTTGCTAAGTCGAGAGAGTAGGTAAAAGATAAATAAGGATAAAAAACAAATACCTTGATTTACGGAATCAATTGTGCGTATAATTTTTTATAATATTTTAGATTTTTTTTTTAGTTCGTGTAAAAAAGAATGATTAATTTTTCATATTTGGAAGCAATTTACCTTTATGCATAATTTATCGTCATCCAAAATATATGTGTCTCATTTTACACTATAAATTTAAAAGTGTTTTCTTTTTTCTTAAATTTCACCTCTAGTCAAATAAGTTTACATAAATTGAAACAGATGGAATATTATTTAAAAAAAATCTGTTATTTATTGATTAAAAATAAAGAGTGATAACATTCTCTTAAATAACTTTTTAAAAATGCTCACCGGTGTAGTTTTCTCTTATTATAATTCAAAGTGGTAGATTTAAAATTTAAACTTGAAACCTTCGAGCTTATCCCACACTGAATTATGAATAGAATTTTTTTAAATTTAAATTCGGGATCCGCCTCTGCTTAGGTCTCTGCTAAGATTGTAAAGGCTCTGATAACATATGAAAAATAAGAAAAAATATATATTAGTGACTGATTAATATAAAACGCAGAAACACCTGCTTATATTATACTATACCAGTGACATTGACATACACAAGAATTTTTATAAGCGACATCAACATTTGAAGAATTGAACAAATAAATAATCCGCTGTAACGATAAACGGTATTATTTTTTATATTTATACCCAATATTTTCATTGTTATTGTTATTATTTATACATACATATTTTTTTATATTTATACCCAATATTTATTACTATTGTTTCCAGCACTCAATTGCAAATACTTCCTAGATGCATCTTTTATGGGACTGACGCAATGGTGAAATTAGAAAATTTAATAAGGATATCCAAAGTCTATGCAAGGATATTCAAAATCTATTTTTTAATCAATAACAATACTAATATTTTATCCTATACATAATATAGTTTTCAGTTGACCACCTTGCCATACATAGTTTTACCCGTCGTCACTGACGGACCTTATATCCCCTACCTGATTGAAGTTTTTAATGCAGGTGAATTTAATCAGGTAATTCCCTGAATGCATAGCTTAGCAAAATTTTATATTTCACTTTTAGCAGCATTTTGCACAATTTTCTTACCCTTTTTGTTCACACGTTGTTGGAAAAAATATATCCCACCCAGCAATAATATTCACGGTAAATAACAATAACACAAAAAAATAACAACGACACTAAATCTTTTAACGGGATAAAATACAATACTCGAGCAGAGCAATATAATATCACTATAATATTATAATTTGGTAGTGTCAATAGACTACTACAAATTCAAAAGAAATAACACTCTTTATTTGTCATGACCCAATTTAGGATCATGACCAGCACTTAGGAGCAAGTGCCCCCAAGTAAACTCCATCGGTATTTTACAGAAAAACGGACAGAGTTTTTCCTGTTTTGGGGCTATCCAAAAAGTTTTCTGTCTCGTAAACAAGTAACAACCAACCAATATTCACCTTAATCATTCACAATCTTCATCAACAAACCACAAACGGGTTTCCACCAATATTACCAACCTTCTCAACATAATAAAACTATAACCAACTCTAAAAATACAGAAAGAAAGTATAATACTAGTAACTAGTCCGTACCAACAAATGAATACTCACGACACTAAAAGAATGACTATGGAATGACTCTAAGAGTTCAAAGAAAAAATCATAACAGTAATTAAAATCTCTGCCCACGCGAATAAGTGCGAGGCTTACCAAGAACTATCAACCTGTGTGCTCTAATTAACGAAATCCTCGCCCGCGTCAACTACTGTCTCTGTAAAAATAATTAGCGGGGAATAAGTCGCTAGCTCAGTGAGCAATAACACTTAACCACAACCGTTTTTATTGGGGACAAGTCAGAAATCATGCTAGTATATTAAACAAAAAATATCATAAAAATACCCTTTCAGAAATAATAAACAATAATCAATCTCATCATGTTTTTCATGTAATATAAATCAACTGACAATTCGGTAATAAACTTGGTAAATACTGTGTAATATTAATATTCATGTTTGGGAGGTTTTAATGAACGGATTATGTAATCGGTATAACCGTGGACTTCTTCGCAAGAAGTCAAATATAACAGTAGTCCCTACTCGAGGGAAATCAGTAATAGTATGTTAGTTCTTCCTTCCAACTAGCGAGGGCTGTAACGGTAATCGGTAATTACAAGGTGCACCAGGTCTAACGAACCCGCCATTAGCTACAGGATCCTTCAATGTCTATTCCCATTTATATTTGTCTCTGTAATCCGTATATACCCATAGAAAATATTTTAAGACAATATAGGGCATTTCGGTTCTTATCAAATTATATAATTTCATTTCGAGTACAATAAATTCAAGTAACGGTAAAACAGATCTAGTGACAATGAAAATATTTAAAACAACGGTAATCATCTCAAATAACTATTTCGGTATCATATCGAGTAAAAGACTTGTCCTACATGAAACTCAAAATAATCGGTAATATATTCATATTAAAAATCATGTGTAAATCATGCAAGTTATGAAAACACAAACTGCGGTAAGATTACTACTCACAGTAATCGTGCCGAAATACCAAATGCTTCACCTCGAGCAATTCGTACAACTTCCTCCAATCAATCTATAATTACATAATATCGATCTCATATTAATTTCCATATTTAGGCTAATTCCTAGCTAATTTAGAATGCCCAACCCCCAGGGTAATATCTTTAATTCCCAATCTTTCAATGTTGTGTTTACTCATGCTACGGTTAATTTTTGAACTAGTCCAAAATCTTCTAAATAACAGGCAATCGTATTTTTTTTTCATTGTACTATTCAATTTTCTTTACCATGTATATAAGTTGAAACTTAATAGCATTACTGTCCATAATATTTTTTTTTTTTTGGAATTTAAATTTCTAATGCCCAATGGCATCCCATAAACACAATAAATTGAGATTAAAGAAATTCACCAGAAAATAAAAAAAGAATCAAAGAAAGGGAAAATTGACCTCTTTACGTCGAAGGATACTTTCACTGAAAGCTGCTATATAGGTTCAATTCTCCTTCCTTTTGATTATAAATCTTACTGCCAAAAGCTTATATTTTCCTCACTTTTGCTTGTCAATTTATTGCCGTCCAATTTTGTTCGAGTAACTACTCCATTTTGTTTCTTTAAGTTTGAAGTTGTTTCTCCCAATCCCTAATTTCCTGTAATGCCTTAATATGGTGGGCCTCAGCCCATGTAATTCTTTTGTTTTTTTGTCTCCTTATTTATTTATTTATTTATTATGCTAAAGACTTAAATATCCTAACTTACGTATGGAGTATTACATTCTCCCCACCTTATAAAATTTGATCCCCGAATTTAACTCAAGTACGTATCTGTAGACTGAAACAAATGGGGGTACTTGACTCGCATAGCATCTTCTATTTCCCAAGTAGCTTCTTCAACTGTATGATTTCACCATAAGACTTTTACGAACTCAATTTCTTTTGACCGTAGCTTTCTTACTTGCCTATCAACAATAGCCATCGGTTCCTCCTCGTAAGATAACTTCTCATCAAGCGGTATAGCAGGTGCTTCAAGCACCTGAGATGAGTCTGATATACATTTTCTTAGCATTGAGACATGAAACACTCGATGGATAAAGGACAACTCAGGAGGAAGTGCCAAATGATAAGCCACAACTCCCACTCGGTCTAGTATCTCATACGGTCCTATAAACCTGGGGCTCAACTTGTCTCTTTTCCCAAACCGCATCACACCTTTCATAGGGGAGACTCGTAGAAACACTTTGTCCCCAATTGTGAACGCTAAATCTCTTCTTCTCTTATCAGCATAAGACTTTTGTCTACTTTGAGCTGTAAGCAATCTCTGTCCGATCAACTGGACCTTGTCCATAGCTTCTTGTACTAGGTCGGGTCCCAATAATTTAGTCTCACCAGTTTCAAACCATCCGATAGGAGAACGACATCTTCTACCATACAATGCTTCATACGTGCCACTTGAATACTAGACTAGAAGCTATTGTTGTAAGCAAATTCAGCTAAAGGTAGATAGGCATCCCAACTACCTCCAAACTCAAGAATGCAAACTCTCAACATATCCTCAAAGATCTGTATAGTACGTTCAGACTGCCCGTCTGTCTGTGTATGAAATGCAGTACTAAGATCTACTCGTGTACCCAATGCTTCTTGAAAAGATTTTCAAAAGTGTGAGGTAAATTGTGATCCTCTATCAGAGATGATGGATATTGAAACTCCGTGAAGTCGGACAATTTCGTTCATAAATATCTGTGCATACCTCACTCCACCATATGTAGTCTTCACTGGCAAAAAGTGTGATGATTTCATCAGTCGATCTACAATTACCCATACAGAGTCATAACCTCTAAGGGTTCGTGGTAGCCCGGTGATAAAATCTATAGTAATTCTTTCCCATTTCCACTCTGGAATCTCAATTTGTTGTAACAGTCCTGCGGGTCGCTGATGCTCAGCCTTGCCTGCTGACAAGTTAAACAACTAGAAATAAAGTTAGCAACATCTTTCTTCATACCTTCCCACCAATAAAATTGCTTCAGGTCATGGTACATTTTTGTGGATCCAGGATGTATAGTGTATTTAGAGTTGTGGGCTTCTTCAAGAATAACATGTCTCAATCCATCTACGTCTGCTACACATAGCCTATCACCCATTCAAAGCACACTATCACTTTCAACAATCATATCCTTGCTTTTACCATCTAAGGCCCCATCTCTGTATTTGCATAATCGCTCATCCTCATATTGGGTGGCCTTAATGCAATGAAGACTTAGCTTGAGCACAAGCCAACAATGCCTCTGAATTTCCGACACTAAATCTGATACCTGTATCTTCTAGTCTCTAAATATGTTTGGCCAAAAGTCTCTTTGTAGGAGCTATATATGCCAAACTCCCCATAGATTTTCTGCTCAATACATCAGCCACCACATTGGTTTTTTCAGGATGATACAAAATAGAACAATCATAGTCTTTGAGTAGTTCCATCCACCGATGCTTCCGAAGATTCAGATCTCTCTGCTGAAATATATACTTCAGACTTTTATGGTCAGTATAAATCTCACAAGTTTTGCCGTATAGATAATGCCTCCAAATTTTTAGAGCAAATACCACTGCAACCATCTCCAAATCATGTGTAAGATAGTTTTGCTCGTGCTTTTTCAATTGTCTCGAAGAATAAGCTATAATACGACCATTTTGCATGAGAACACATCCTAATCCCACCCTCGAGGCATCACAGAATATTGTAAATCCTCCAGAACCTGATGGTAGGGCTAATATTAGTGCAGTTGGCAAAGGTGTTTTGAGTTTTTGAAAGCTCTGCTTGCATTCCTCCGTCCACTGAAACTTTGTATTTTTCTGTGTTAGCTTAGTCAGTGGCGCTGCTATTCTGGAGAAATCCTGCACAAAATGCTTGTAATAGCCTACTAAGCCTAAAAAGCTGCGAATCTTTGTAGGAAAAGTAGGTCTGGGCCATTTTTGCACAACTTCGGTCTTCTTAGGATCTACCATAATTCCATCTTTGGATACAACATGCCCCAAAAATGATACTGAGTCTAGCCAAAATTCACACTTCGAGAACTTAGCATAAAGACGATATTCTTGCAATGTCTGCAACACAGTCCTGAGATGATTCTCGTGTTCTTCTTGGCTACGAGAATATATCAGGATATCATCGATAAATACTATTACAAATCTATCCAGCAACGGCTTGAACACCCTATTTATTAAATCAATGAATTCAGCTGGAACATTAGTCAGTCCTAAAGGCATCACAAGAAACTCATAGTGCACCTATCGAGTTCTGAAAGCAATCTTAAAAATATCTTCATCTTTGATTCTAAGTTGATGATAACCCGAACGGAGGTCAATATTTGAAAAGTGGGAAGCTCCTTGTAACTGATAAAACATGTCATCTATACGAGGCAAAGGATATTTATTACGTATTGTTATCTTGTTTAACTGCTTGTAGTCAATGCACATTCTCAGGGATCCGTCTTTCTTCTTTACGAACAGTACTGGTGCACCCCATGGTAATACACTAGGTATAATAAAACCCTTATCTAATAAATCCTGTAACTATTGCTTTAGCTCCCTCAACTATGCTGGTTCCATTCGATATGGGGGTATCGATATAGGCTGTGTGTCAGTTAGCAAATCAATACCAAAGTCTATTTCTCGTACTGGAAGCAATCCTGGTAAATCCTCAGGAAATACATCAAAACATTCTCTCACTACTGGTACATTTTCTATACTAATTGTTTCCTTTCTCGTGTCATTTACAATAGCTAAGAGACCCAAGCAACCTTTCTTCAGAAGTCACTGAGCTTTCATAAAAGATACAACTTTGCAAGTCTCTCGAACCTGACCCCCTTTTGGAACAAAACTGGGTTCGTTTGGTATCTCAAACTTAACTATCTTTGCATGAAAATCGACGATAGCATATCAAGAAGATAACCAATCCATTCCCATCAACATGTCAAAGTCAATCATTTCGAGTACAATAAGGTCATCTAGAGTATCTCTATCCTCAACCCGAATCTGACAAGCACGATACACGTATTCAGCTAATAGAGACTCTCCAACAGGAGTAGCAACTAGAAAAAGGTCATTCAATAGCTCAGACTGTCTACTAAACCTCAAAGCAAAGTACGAGGACACATATGAGTGAGTAGATCCCGGATCAATCAACGCAAGTGTAATGAATGAAATGCATGAGAAATACGTCAATAAAATCTTTCGGAGTGTCATAAGACCATTATGCCTTTGATTAATATCATGAAATAAACTTTATCAACTTACGTATTTTCTGAGACCCATGAACAGATGATAGAATAATATGACACATGGGGAATGAAGAACATAAGCATCTCTAGTGTTTCTATGAATAGAGTCGTGTATGGAAATTATGCATTTGCTCGTTTTGTTTGTGTCGTATAGATCATGCCAAAAACAAAGAAGGGATAGCCTTAACATACCTGAACTGATTCTCTTGACAATCCCTCCAACATACGTTGGTTGCGACAAAATATGTAACGGCGGATCGAAGTAGGAAAAAATCCGTATGATATTCTTGAGAAAGATTGTACCGTTCTCTCTTAGAATAGCAAAATCCCGTTGCGATTACACAGTATAACTTTGTTGCAAATTTCATAGAATTGCAGATACGTATTGAAACTCCATCTGTTTGCCTTCAATCCATATAGAATTGCAAATCTCTTCAAATTGCAAATGTAAACAGACAGAAATAATACATGTAACCACAACATTCGAGGCCTGAGCATCATGTCTAGTAAATGCAAAAACTCTTGCCTGACCTCTACCAGCATTCCCTTGTCCTTGAGTCACAGTAGCATGGTCCCCAGCACCTCGACCTTTATTTTTTTGTACCTGTAGCACCTGAAGTATTACGAGTAGTCTGAGTAGGTGCAGCTGACTGAATAGAAGCCTGGTTGAAATTCCTCGGAGGCTGAGGGCAATCCCTCAAGTGATGTCCCAACTGGCCACACCGAAAGCACCCTCCAATTAGAACACGACACTGGCCCAAATGTGATCTACCACAGGTCTGGCAGACTGGAGTAGTGGCATATATCTGCCCAGAATTATGATGTCCGGATGCTGACGGTCCACTAGTACCTTGTTTGTAATGTGGTCTGTATGTGGACTGTGAAGACAAGTGTGCCCCTGTCTGAGAACCCTGTTGTTGTTGTTGTCCTGATTTCCTGCTCTTCGATTTTCACCAAAACCACCAGTGAAAGACCCCCTGTCTTGGCCTTCTTACGTAAATCACTAGTTGTACGCTCATCACGTCCCTTGTTTTCAATCTTTCTAGCAAGTTCGACTGCAGCAGAGTAGGATAAGGTCTTCATCTGTGGGGCTACTGTAGTGTATAGACGACTAACCAATCCATCAACAAACTTCTGAACTCGATCTTCTTCGGTAGGCACTAAGTAAGGAGCATATTTAGCCAGCTTACAAAACTTGGTGTTATATGTTGACACATCCATATATGGAGTCTGAAACCAATCTCTCAAAGTCTCTAGCATATTTTTACATTAGGATGTCTGGAAGAAAATGATCCATAAACAACTTACTAAACTTGTCCCATGTCAGTGGTGCTGCTTCTGCTGGCCTTCCTAGCAATATAGTTCCATACCATGTGTTGGCCATATCCTCTAGTTTGTATGTTGCGAGCTCCACGGCTCTCTCACTAGAACATCCTAGAGCACGTAATGTCTTGAGTGTCCCATCCAAAAAACATTGAGGATCTGCTGAATTATCAGAACCTGTGAATTTTGGTGATTTCAATTTTAGGAACTCTTGTAGGGATACTTCCTTATTCCCGAAAGTCTGAGTCTGTGCAGGTGCTTGTGTCTGTAAAGTAGCCTGAGGAGCTGAACTTCCACCCTGAGTAGGCACCAATACCTCTAACAAATTCAATAACCTCGCCACTGCATCTGCAGGTAAGGCAACAATAGGTACAACAGTTGGCACTGGTGGTGGAGCGTCCTGAACTCCCTGCCCTTGCACTTGATCTAGCATAGCAGCTTACGGTTGACCCATGTTCCCAACTTCAGGTTAAGGAGCAGTCTGTCTTCTAGTTTGATGAACCCAACTTGACCGCTACCCCGGGTAGTACCACGTCCAGCAGATGAGGGTGTGCGTGTCCTAGCCAACTGCGAAAGACATACTCCAAAGTCAATCTCAAGTTATCTCAACACACGATCAAAGAATGAAAGAAGGGAAAACATTCCTAGATGTTCAGTAGCCTCAAGATCATAAGTATGGGCGCCTACGTACCCATGAACAAGACTCTACTAAACATTACTCCATGACTCAGGACTTAAAGCCTAAGCTCTGATACCAACTTTGTCACGACCCAATTTAGGATCATGACCGGCACTTAGGAGCAAATTCCCACAAGTAAGCCTCATCGGTATTTTACAAAAAAACGGATAGAGTTTCCCCTATTTTTAGGCTATCCAAAAAGTTTCCTGTCTCATAAATCAGTAACAACCAACCAATATTCACCTTAATCAGTCACAACCTTCATCAACTAACCACAAACGGGTTTCTACCAATATTACCAACCTCCTCAACATAATAAAACCAAAACCAACTCTAAAAATACTGAAAGAAAGTATAATACTAGTAACTAGTCCGTATCAACAAATGAATACTCACGACACTAAAAGAATGACTATGGAGAGACTCTAAGAGTTTAAAGAAAAACCATAACAATAATTAAAATCTCCGCCCACGCGAACAAGTGCGAGGCCTACCAAGAACTATCAACATGTGCGCTCTAATTAACGAAATTCTCGTCCGCGTCAACTGTTGTCTCTGTAAAAAGAATTAGCGGGGAATGAGTCTCTAGCTCAGTGAGCAATAACACTTAATCACAACCGTTTTTATCGGGGACAAGTCAGAAATCATGCTAGTATATTAAACAAAAAATATCATAAAAATACCCTTTCAGAAATAATAAACAATAATCAGTCTCATCATGTTTTTCATGTAATATAAACCAACTGACAATTCGGTAATAAGCTTGGTAAATACTTTGTAATATCAATATTCATGTTTGGGAGGTTTCAATGAACGGATCATGTAATCAGTATAACTGTGGACTTCTTCGCAAGAAGTCAAATATAACGGTAGTCCCTACTCGAGGGAAATCAGTAACGGTATGCTAGTTCTACTTTTCCACTAGCGAGGGCTGTAACGGTAATCGGTAATTACAAGGTGCACCTGGTCTAACAAACCCGTCGTTAGCTAGAGGATCCTTCAATGTCTACTCCCATTTATACGTGTCTCTGTAATCCGTATATACCCATAGAAAATATTTTAAAATAATATAGGGCATTTCGATTCTTATCAAATCATATAATTTCATTTCGAGTACAGTAAATTCAAGTAACGGTAAAAGAGATCTAGTGACAATGGAAATATTTTAAACAACGGTAATCATCTCAAATAACTATTTCGGTATCATATCGATTAAAAGATTTATCCCACATGCAACTCAAAATAATCGGTAACATATTCATATTAAAAATCATGTGTAAATCATGCAAGTTAAAAAAATACAAATTGCGGTAAGATTACTACTCACAGTACTCGTGCCGAAATACCAAATGCTTCACCTCGAGCAATTCGTACAACTTTTTTCAATCAATCTATAATTACATGATATCGATCTCATGTTAATTTTCATGTTTAGGGTAATTCCTAGTTAATTTAGAATGCCCAACCCTGAGGGTCATATCTTTAATTCTCAATCTTTCAAGGCTGTGTCTACCCATGCTACGGTTAATTTTTGAACTAGTCCAAAATCTTCTAAATAACAGGCAATTATATCTTTTTTTCATTATACTATTCAATTTTCTTTACCCTGTATATAAGTTGAAACTTAATACCATTAATGTCCATAATATGTTTTTTTGGAATTTAGATTTCTAATGCCCAATGGAATCCCATAAACACATAAATTGAGATTAAAGAAATTTACCGGAAAACAAAAAAAGAATCAAAGAAAGGGAAAATTGACCTCTTTACGTCGAATGATACTTTCACTGAAAGCTACTATATAGGTTCAATTCTCCTTCCTTTTGAATGTAAATCTTACTTTCAAAAGCTTATATTTTCCTCACTTTTGTTTGTCAATTTATTGCCGTGCAATTTTGTTCCAGTAACTACTCACTTTTGTTTCTTTAAGTTTGAAGTTGTTTCTCCCAATCCCTAACTCCCCGTAATGCCTTAATATGGTGGGCCTCAGCCCATGTAATTCTTTTTATTTTTTTGTCTCCTTTTTTATTTATTTATTTATTATGCTAAGTCTTAAATATCCTAACTTACGTATGGAGTATTATATTATTTTAAACACCTCACTATGACATTACTATCACTCACTATTTATCTCAACTGCTTTCTGCTTTTCTCGTTTTGGTGTACTTAAAATGAAGAAACGAGGCTGCTATTAAGTTTGCATCGATTTGGTTTTGAAAATCAAATTTGCCTATTTGCAATTTGCATTTGCAACTTGCACAACTTGTCAACCGTCCATTCAACTTGTTTTCTTCATTTTTTTTTCATTTTTTTTATTTAAATAGGTCCCACAAATTTCCCCACTAATTTTGATTATTCTTCTTCATTCCAAATCTTGATCTCAATCTTTGAAAATCTTCAAACTTGAGAGGCTTTGTGAAGATATCTACAACTTGATCATGAGACTTCATATATTTGAGCTCAACTACTCCTTCTTGACAATGCATTCTCTGATGAAATGGTACCTTGTGTCTATATGCTTGTTTCGATCATGATACACCAGATTTTTCGCGAGTGCATGTGCGGATGTTTTGTCAATACAAATCTCTGTAGCTTCAATTTGTGGTAAATTGAGTTCCTTTAACAATATTCTCGACCAAATAGCATGATACGTACATGATGTTGTTGTAACATATTCAACTTCATGAGTCGAGAGAGTAACTATGGACTATTTCTTTGAACTCCAAGAAATAACAGAATCACCCAAGAAAAATACAAAATCGGTTGTATTTTTTCTATCATCAATATCTCCCGCATAATCACTATCACAATATCCCATAAGGATGAAAACGTTAGAAGAAGAATAAAATAGCCCAAAGTCAAACGTACCTTTTAGGTAACGAAGAATTCTTCTAGCGACTTTCAAATGAGTGGAGGTAGGAGCTTCTATGAAGCGTTATACTACTCCAACCGCAAAGAGTATATCTGGCCCGGTACAAGTCAAGTACCTCAAACTTCCCACGAGACCTTTGAAAAATATGGGATCCACTTTTTCTCCTTCATCAAACTTAGACAATTTTATCCCACTCTCCATCGTTGTGTTCATGGGGTTGCAATCGATCATGTTGAGCTTCTTTAATATCTCTTTTTGTACAGTTTTCTTGAGAGATAAAAATTTCATCCTCCATATGCTTCACTTTTAAGCCCAAGTAGTATGACATGAGTCCTACATCTGTCATCTCGAACTTACTTTTCTGCTTCCTGGCCCACCTCGGTTAATGACGACTTGAGAATTCTTCCTTCTAGGTAATTTTATTGTTGAAACCTAATTTTGTTGTTGTGGTATATGCTGTTTGGATTGAGAAAAATAAAAGGAGTGGAGAAGACTGAAGAGGCACTGGTTTATCGGATAAAACTCAACTTGTGTCTTCGAATCGGGACTAGTAGTAGACTGTTAGAATATATTGTTGGAATTCCAGCCGGAAGTTTATACACAGGTGCTCGAATCTCTAGTATATTAAGTTGGAACTTTAAGTGTGCTGGAGTTCTAACATAATATCTTGGAAGTTCATAGACATGTGCTCCGATCTCCAGTATATTATGGTAAAACTTTTCGTGTTGCAGCAAAATAATTGCTATTTTAAAATGACTTTGCAAACACTGACTATTTTTTAATTATCAGTCCGAAAACTGGCGACACCGTGCTATTTTAACATTTATAATATCTCAAAAATGTAAATGTTAGACCTTGATAACATTCACGCCTTACACAAATAACCATTATTTATATAGTATTATGTTCTTGTTGCAGATACTATGAATAGTAACGAGACAACTAGGAAATGGGACGAGCAGTTTCAGCCATTAGGCAGAGGCAGATTTAGGATTTGATTAATGCAACCTACAAGATTGTATATTTAGTCGGTTCAATTCATTTGACTTAATTTGTTTCGGTTCGATGATTTGTAGTTAATTCAGTTCGATTTACAACTTTTTGATACATAAATAAATACATTATCACCAAATCGAATAAGTTTTGTCCAATTCGGTTTAATTCTCTCAATTCAAATTCTTTTGAATAATGTGACTTAAAAATATAAAATTAATTTTTTTTACCAAATACACCCCATTCAATCTACTTATATCATATCATCATTCTAAAATATATTGAATTCAAGAAAAAAATAATAGTAGATATATATATAAAAAATTGATTACAATCACAGTCAAATAAATTTGAAAATCTAGAAAAAGAATAAGGAAGAAAATATATAATTTGATAAATAATAAAAATGAGTTGTATAAAGAGAGAGGATATAAATGAGAGTAAACGGAGAAACATAGGAAATTAAGAAGAGGTACACAAAAGAAAGAAAGGGGAATAAAGTTAAATAAATTGACTTAGAAATTAGTGGCGGATCCAGAGTTTTGTGTAAGAGAGTTCAGATATATATATTGTAGTCTTAGTAATAGAAGCGTCTCTAAGTTAACAAACAAACAAGGTTTATCTTGGACTCTTTATTTTGGTTCTAACAAAATTTTAATTTTTTTTGCCCGCTACTCTTTATTTTGTTTCGAAGCTGCACAATTTTTTAGAAAAATTAGATTTACATAAATTTTAACAACAAATCAATCTACCTTTACAAATTTAACAATTTATTAAACTTAAAAAAATCTTACAAAATTTTTCTATAACAAATATCAATTTGATCTATACTAAAATACTAATCTCTATTTATTTAATTATTTTTAATTTAACTTGTGCTAATTGTTAACAAAAAATAACATAAGAGACCTACACACTAAATTAAATTGATAATTCATATTAAAATTTCTAAAACTATGAAAAGATGCTGAATTAGAATGAAGAATAACAGAATAAGAATAAGTGCAGGCCGATAACGAGAAGGAGGAAGTGGAGGAGACAAGTAAATCAGTTTAAAATATATGAAACGTTTCAAAGAAAAAACTGCAAAATTGACATAGAATAATATTTGAAGGAAAGTCAAAAACCAAAATTATTATGTTACACATTTAGATAATTGTACTCCTATAATTTTTGTATATTGGGGTCCTTTAAAATAGGCAGAATACATTGTATAGCTTACGCCGGAAAATTTTCCGGTCATCTTCTTAACCCAAATTATTTTTAGATTTGTTCATACCATTACTATTGTATCCTCCTTTAGATCTGGGCACAACCCCACTACCACCTTTAAATCTGGCCACCATCATAAAACTTTCATTCTTTCTCATTTTTAAGATCTGATTGACGCTGCAATTCTTGCCGGAAAAGTAGCATCGCCGCTAGCTGCCTACCTCGTCTTTCCTATTTATCTTCCACCATGTGAGCAACTATAGGATGGCACGAACAAGAACAGTGGCAAGAGCCCTCTCATTTGCATTCGTCCGGCGAAACTTCATGTTTCCCGACGAAGTTTCGCTTTTTCCTCAACAATTAAATTTTGTGACTTGAATCTTAATCTTAACCAGATGCGGCTAGATTCGAACAGATATGATCGGAAATAACAAGTTTTGGCGACCCTTATGCGTCGATGTCGTCTTCTCCTCATTTTGTCTTTTCATTTTTGTTTACAGATTATAGATCTAAAAACATATGGTGAAACTCCACCATTATTTAATCCGGTCAAAATTTTGTTTTCCGACAACTTTGTGGTTTAGTCGAATTTTGGTATTTCCGGCAACCTTCATGCTTCTGTTCATTGGTTGTTATGATTAAGCCCCATTTTTTGTTCACTTACGTTGGATCTAAATTGGTTGTTCATTGGTGTTTCCCTTCGTTTGCTGCTCTAGTTTATTTGCTAATGATTTTATTGGTAATGTATTGTAACGACCCGACTTTGTCGTTTTAAGAATTAACGCCCCGTTTAACGATTTTAGGTCTCGGATAACTTCATAATATGTATTATGACTTGCGGGTGTGATCAAGTTTGATTTTCGGAAGATTTAGAATTTAATTGAAAGAGAAATTCTCATTTTGAAGTTTAAATGGAAAGAGTTGATCAAAGAGTTGACTTTTGAGCAAACGACCTCGGAATAGAATTGTGCGGCACGCATACCCATTGTGCGGTCCATTATGCGACTGCAGACTTACTTTCGGAGGCTTAATTTTTCTATTTTCATAACCCGACACTATTTTGATAAATAGGCTTTGGGGCTTATTTTGGGGTATTTTTCTGAGGGTTTTAAAGAGAGGTAAGAAGCATTTTAGAGAGAGAAGAAGGGAACCTAACATTCTAATCATCCAATCTTCAAGAATCAAAGAAGCTAATCACAAGATCTTCATCTAAGAGGTAAGATTCAACCCCTAGTCTTCAATTTCGAGTTTGGGGTAAAAGATTGGTGATTGGGAGTATGATTCTTAGGTGTAAGAATATTATGTATATATGCTTGTACCAATAAGGTTTGTAGGAAGATTGTTGAGATCAAGTAAGTAAAGATTGGATTGTGGAATGAAAGAAATCTTGTAGAAGAACCTTGTAACCAAATTTGCACACCTAGTGTTTGATAAAATGCTCAAATGAGCTGAAACCATGAAAATCTTCCTAATTATGGATCACTTTTGTTATGCTTCTAAATAGATTGAAGTTTCTAGAATTTTCGGAACCTCGTAGTAATGTAAGGAATGCTCAAGAAAGATTGGAGCCGTCCAGAGGTCAATTCAAGCAAGAAAGCAATTTTGGAATATCGGGTGGAGGAATTTCCCCTTAGTCACTGAGTCTTATGTGCAAATTGTGTAATTGAAAATCATGTACGCGAGGTGACGAGTACATACTTGGTTTATATGTGTGAATTTCATTGATTAAAAATCCTTAGATGCCCTTATGTATTAAATTGGAATTTTTGACACTTATTAAATCCTCTATTTGTCATGCCTAGATCCTTGTTTGTTGAAATTATTTTTATATGATGATTTGGTGTGATTGCCACCTTGAATTTATGTGAAATATAATTTGTTAAGATTTTATGCGCATTATGGTCGAGCCATGAGCTCCTTATTGTGAAAAATGATGTATTGTTGATTTTTGTAGCAAGTTAAAATATTTAGCACTTGATGTGTGGCTATAATTCCATAGTTTCGTACATTATGTGCCTTGCATTTTACATTCTTTAATGATAAATTATACTTTATTTGCGCATAATAGAGTCTATTTTATGTGTAGGTGAATTGGAGATGAAAGTAGAGCAAAACGGATATTTAAACGTCAAAGGTGTGCTTGAGAACAGTGAAAAGGAGAGACCTGGTGAGGCCAGCCAAAGGCCACGCTGGACCAGGCTTTAGACTGGCGAGGCCAGCCTAAGGCCAGGCTGGACCAGGCTTTAGCCTGGCGAGGCCAGCTTAAGGCCAGGCTGAACCAGGCTTTAGCCTGGCGAGGCCAGCCAAATTCCAGGCGTTAGGCTGGCGACGCCAGGTCCAATCCAAGTTTTGAAGACTTAATTCATTCCGGGTTTGACTAGGACTCGGTCCACACGTTTAGGGTTTCTTATACACATATAAATAGACCTAAAACACCACTTGGAAGGACGTTTCTTGGCAGCTAGAGGCAAAAAGAGCTTGTGGAATCACTCCTTGGAGTTAGAATCGTCATTTTTACATCTTTTCATCTTTACTCTCTATTTTAATTATGCAAAATATTTGGGATATTGTTATTATGAGTATGAGTAGTAAATTCCTAATCTAGGGTTTAGATGGAACCTATTGAAGGATGATTTTCTTGTTATGTTAATATAGATTTGCCGTAGTATTTTCTCTATTTGTTCAACTATATTATTCTTGTGGTTGATTGAAGGGCCTTCAATTAGCTGTGCCTATTTAGTATGTATTACTCGGGAGAGAGTGAATATTTAGGTAGTTTTGAACAACATCACTCCTAAACGTATATGAGGGATCAATACGGAGGTTTAAAGGTGGATTTAGGGATAACGAAACCTTGGTGCGATCTGAGTGAGCTGTGCTTAATGCTAGCTAGCGTAATTCGGGAGAATATGTCTAGTAATTGTGGTAATTACTCGGGAGAGAATTACGATAGTTAGAATGCTCATGATCGGTAGAGAAGACTTAGGCAAACTTGTAGAAAACGTAGCGGAAAAGATTCCGACAATAGGAGAAATCACAACCTTAGGTCATTCCAATTCTTGTTTATAACCCGTTCGTAGTTAGTTGTTAATTATTACATTTTAATTATGTAATATTTAGTTAGTAAAAACCAATCTGTTACTTAAATCCTTCTGAAGATTGATTGTGTGAATTTGTGCGAGTCTAGTAGCTGTATTTGATAGGTTAATTCCTTGTGGGATTCGACTCCGGACTTATTAGCCGGAATATATTTGCAACGACCGCTTAGTCCTTTTTATAAGGCATATTTGGGCGTGATCAAATTTTGGCGCCGTTGCCAGGGAGTTAACAGTATTAATTACAGCTAAAAGAAGTGCTAGAATTCTTAGTGTAGTCAATTTTCCCCATTCTAAACCAAATACATTGAAATTTTAACGTTTGTAGTCTTGGGTGTTACAGGTGCATGCCTAGGAATTCCTCAAGAACTGGTGAATTGCTTGAAGCGATATCAGATCCTGAGAAAGTTTTCAAGGCACTAAATCGTGCAAACAAGAGAAGCAAACAACAACGAAACTCGAGAGAACAAATCGAACCAAACATGGCTGACGGAATAGAAAATCCAATAAACAACAGAAACAATGAGAATGAACCAAACATTCGGGGTGTGGTGCATCTTGTACCAGAAACAACATTATATGATTGGGCACAACCCACCGCCGACAATCTGGCAACTGCAATTGCAGTCCCTCAGATACAAGCAGAATCATTCCAAATCATAAATAACATGCTATATTTGTTACAGAAACAAGGGACTGTTCTCTGGGTCACACATTGAAGTTCCTCAGCAACACCTGAAGAATTTCATGTCGATATGTTTAACGCAAAGGCAACCCAACGTAACATCGGACGCAATAAAGCTTTTGTTGTTCCCATTCTCGCTGACAGGAGAAGCTGAGACTTGGCTTAATTCGCTCCCCATAAATTCCATCACTACTTGGGAGGAATTAGTTAAGCAATTTTTGAACAAATTCTACCCACCAAATAAAACTGCCCAACAGATTGATGATATATTGAGCTACAAGCAGAGACCAACAGAATCACTACAAGAAACATGGGAGAGATTCAAGGGCATGTTGGTTAAGTGTCCACATCATGGTATCCCAGATCAGATGTTGGGGCAGAGATTCTACATGGGACTGGCTGACAGCTTAAAGGCCAATGTTGATGCTTCAGCGGGTGGAGCATTTTTGAGTAAAACATTCCCAGAATGCAAGATCCTACTTGATAAGATGGCACAAAACTCAGGATGGATGACTAGAGCTTCCACGATCACTCCGGTAGTTCACTCAGTGGCGTTGGATCCAAACAACTCCATAGCTGAGAATGTGGCCACCCTAATGACACAAATGAGTATCTTCACCAAAAAGATTGATGAATCAGGCCAGAAGAAGCAGGTTCACATAGTTGACACAACTAATGGGGGCTTATGTACACCATGCATTAACCAACCATATGTTTGCTCGTGGAGTGCGGAAGGTTACAACCAGCAATATCATGAAAATATGAATTATGTAGCCAACTATGGGGGATAGAGGCAAGGTGGTTTGAATTGGGGTCAACATAATCAACAATATAGACCAGCGCAGCAGCAGTACAATAACAATAACAATGCTGGAGCTATGCGACCAATGGGTCAAGTTGCGCCTTACCAAAGGCAACAAGGCTACATCCAGCAAAATCAGCAGCTGACTTATCAACAACCTCAACAACAATAGATTATGAGACCAGAGGATGGGTTTACTAAACTTGAGGGAATGCTGCAACAATTGATTGGGTCCACGGGAAAAATGCAACAGAGGGTAGACTCGCATGAATCAGCAATAAAGGGTATTGAGATTCAATTAGGACAGATTTCTATGGCCCTAAACAATCGTCCCCAAGGGGCGTTACCTGCAGATACACAAGTCAATCCAAAAGAACAGGGCCCAAAATAGCTTATGGCAGTGAGTCTACGAAATGGTAGAGACCTAGATCTGGAGCAAGAGATGGCTCGCGAAAGCCGGCCTACTGAAACACTTGTGCTTGTACCCATCAAGATAGATGACTCAACAGGGTTAACAGAGGTAATGGTACAACATGCGCCAGCCGAAACAAGCAAGGAAAAAGAAGTCGCGAAGAAAACTGAGTCAGAGCAAGAGAAGGCAGCAGAAACAGTGCCAGAGCAGCTTCAAAATCAAAGCACATTAAAGAAGCGGCCTCCAGCACCCTTCCCCCAAAGATTGGCCAAATATCAAAAAGATGAGCAATATAAGAAATTCTTGGAGATGTTTAAGAAATTCAGGTAAACATTCCATTGATTGATGCCTTAAAGGAAATGCCTGGTTATGCAAAAATGATGAAGGACTTGATGTCTCGTAAGTTCGACTTTTAAGACTTGGCCACGGTTACACTGACTCAGACATGTAGTGCTGTTGTGACAAGACCCATAGCTGAGAAGTTATCTGATCCAGGGAGTTTCACAATCCCATGCACAATAGGCAACTATGCATTTGCTAAGGCACTTTGTGATTTAGGGGCAAGAATAAACTTGATGCCCTTGACTATCTACAAAAGGTTAGGCATTGGAAGAGCTAGACCCACGTCTATGTTGTTACAGCTGGCCGACCGGACAGTGAAGAGGCCCTCTGGTATCATTGATGATGTATTAGTACAGGTGGGGAAGTTTGTTTTCCCAGCAGATTTTGTCATTTTAGACTGCCGGGTTGACGATAAGATTCCCATAATTTTGGGAAGGCGATTCTTGGCCACTGGGAGAGCCCTAATTGATTGTGAAACTAGAGAGCTAAAGATGATATTGAACGATAAAGAGATAACGTTTAATGTGCAAAAATCTATGCGGCGACCTAGTGAGTTTTCTAACTGCTCTTTGATAGAAGCTGTGGATGTGATCTTGGAGGAGGAAGATGAGACTCTAAATGCAAAAGACCCTCTAGCAGCATGTCTTATGACAGAGTGGGTTTTGGCCCTTGAAGGCCGAGGGTACTGGAAAAGAGAGCTCGAATTCGAGCCCTTACACTTGGAAGAAAGAAAAACACCTCCAGCCAAGCCGTCAATTGAAGAGCCACCACAGTTGGAACTAAAACCGTTACCTTTTCACCTTAGGTACGCTTTCTTGGGACCTAAATCCACTTTACCTGTTATTATCTCATCCAGTTTGTTAGATGTGCAAGAAGAACAACTTTTGCAGGTGTTAATGGAATGCAAGACTGCAATTGGCTGGACCATTGCATATATTAAGGGGATCAGCCCGATATTTTGTATGCATAAGATTCTATTGGAAGATGGGCACAAACCTTCCAGAGAACATCAAAGAAGGCTGAACCCCAACATGAAAGAAGTGATGAAGAAAGAAGTGATCAAGTGGTTAGATGCGGGAATCATCTTCCCAATCTCTGACAGTAATTGGGTTACCCCAGTTCAGTGTGTGCCAAAGAAGGGTGGAATGACTGTAGTGCCCAATGAGAATAATGAGTTGATCTCAACTCGTACAGTTATGGGTTGGCGAATTTGTATGGATTATAGAAAACTGAACACAGCTACCCAGAAAGACCATTTTCCTTTACCATTCATTGACCAAATGTTGGATAGACTGGAGGGAGGTCTCACTTCTATTTTTTGGATGGGTATTCGGGGTACAATCAGATTTCCATAGCCCCTGAGGATAGAGAGAAGACATCATTCACTTGCCCGTATGGCATATTTGCCTTTCGGAGAATGTCGTTTGGCCTATGCAATGCACCGGCCACCTTTCAGAGGTGTATGTTAGCCATTTTTACTGACATGGTTGAAGATATTATGGAAGTCTTTATGGATGATTTCTCTGTGGTAGGGGATTCGTTTGAAGACTGTCTGCACAATTTAAGAAGAATGTTAAAAAGGTGTGTGGAGACGAGGTATAGTGCTGAGGCATCGAGTATCCAGTAAGGGTATTAAAGTTAACCATGCTAAGGTTGAGGTGATTGAAAAGTTGCCACCGCCCACTTCAGTTAAGGCAGTAAAAAGTTTCCTTGGGCACGCCGGGTTCTACAGGCGATTTATAAAGGATTTCTCAAAAATTGTTAACCCCTTATGTAAACTCCTTGAAAAGGATCATTCTTTTTTGTTTTCTGATGACTGTAGGTTAGCCTTTGAGGAGCTGAAAAGGAGACTGGTGACTGCACCAATCATTGTTGCACCCAACTGGGAGCAACCATTTGAGCTCATGTGTGATGCAAGTGACTATGCAATAGGAGCAGTCATGGGCCAGCGGAAGGACAAACTGGTGCACCCAATTTACTATGCAAGCAGAACGCTGAGCGGTGCACAACTCAATTATACCGTGACTGAGAAAGAGATGTTGGTTGTGGTGTTTGCATTCGACAAATTCAGGTCTTATTTGATTGGTTCAAAAGTGATTGTTTATACTGACCATGCAGCACTTAGGTACCTGATAGCAAAGAAGGAGTCAAATCCACACTTGATCCGTTGGGTTCTTTTTCTACAAGAATTTGATTTGGAGATTCACGATAGAAAAGGGGCAGAGAACCAAGTGGCAGACTACCTTTCAAGGTTGGAGGGAGCTGAAAAGAAAGTCGAGGTAGAAGATATAACTGAGACATTCCCAGATGAACAATTGCTAGCAGTGATATTGGAGGAAGCACCATGGTATGCAGACATTGCAAACTACCTGGCAAGCGGTATTATCCCCTATGATCTTTCCTCTGTTCAAAAGAAAAAGTTCTTCCGTGACTGTCACATGTATTATTGGGATGAGCCTTACCTGTTTAGAATTTGTGTTGATAACATGATCCGGAGATGTATCCCCGAGATAGATCAATCTTCTATTTTGCAGGCTTGTCATGCATCACCATATGGTGGCCACTTCGGAGGAGTAATGACCGCCGCGAAAGTGCTGGAATCAGGCTTCTACTGGCCGACAATGTTCAAGGATGCACACTTATGGGTGAAAGGTTGTGACGAATGCCAACGAACTGGGAATATTTCCCGTTGACATGAGATGCCTATGAACCCATTTGTTGTTGGACTCCCACGGACTCAGAGGAAGTTCGATGCAGTTTGGGTTATTGTGGACAGGCTGACTAATTTAGTGCATTTCATTCCTGTGGTAGTTACCTATTCCTCGGAGCGGTTGGCAGAGATTTACATTCGTGAGATCGTCCGTCTTCATGGGGTGCCCGTGTCTATCATTTCTGATCGAGGTACGCAGTTTACCTCGCACTTTTGGAGGGCAGTTCAGCGTGAGTTGGGTACGCGGGTTGGGTTGAGCACAATATTTCATCCTCAGACGGACGGGCAGTCCGAGCATACTATTCAGATCTTGGAGGATATGCTCCGTGCCTGTGTTATTGACTTTGGAGGTTCTTGGGATCAGAGGTAGAAGTGTTTGACGTGTGGGGAATCAATTTCATGGGGCCTTTTGTCAGCTCATATAGCAACAAATACATACTCGTAGCCGTGGACTACGTGTCGAAATGGGTGGAGGCTGCAGGGCTCCCGAAAAATGATGCTAAGGGAGTAATTAGCTTTTTGAGAAAGAATATATTCACCCGATTTGGCACTCCAAGGGCGATAATCAGTGACGGAGGCACTCACTTCTGTAATCGAGCCTTCGCAAAGCTGTTAGAAAAGTATGGTGTACGTCACAAAGTTTCCACCCCATATCATCCTCAAACGAGTGGGCAAGTAGAAGTGTCGAACAGAGAGATAAATAGTATTTTGACAAAGATTGTGAATGCTACAAGAACGGATTGGGCAAGAAAGTTAGATGATGCACTCTGGGCCTATCGTACAGCTTTCAAAACTCCGATTGGTATGACACCACATAAATTGGTATTTGGGAAGGCATGTCACCTACTAGTGGAGTTGGAGCATAGAGCTTTATGGGCACTGCGAAAGTTGAATCTTGATATAGAAGCTGCGGGCACAAGTAGAGTCACAGAGCTGCACGAGCTTGATGAATTTCGTTACCACGCTTTTGAGAGCACAAGATTATATAGGAGAGAATGAAAATAATGCATGATAAAAATATTCTTGAGCGGAGTTTTAAACCCGGAGATAAGGTATTGCTATACAACTCGAGGTTGAGGTTATTCCCGGGTAAGTTAAAGTCACGATGGTCGGGACCATTTAGTGTGGTGGAGATTCACCCCACCGGAGCCATAGAGATTGCTGCATCAAATGACTCTCGCACGTTTAGAGACAATGGGCACAGGTTAAAACATTATTTGGGCATGGAAGATGAGAAGGTAGTATTGGTGACTCATCTGCTCGAGCCACCAAGGTTAAGCGAGCCTTAAGTGCAATTATCTGCGTCGTGCCACGATGTTAAATCAGGCGATCGTTGGGAGGCAACCCAATTCGTAGTTGATTTTTAGTGTAGTTAGAATTTTTCCTTGTTTTGGTTTTGTTTTTAGGTACTAACAAGTTTGCAGGCAAGTTGGGCAAGTCGAACAGGGTTTCAGCATGTGTTTCTTGTACATGGTTAATTTTAGTCATTTAGTTATTTAATGTTAATTGTGTTAGTATGTGTTTTTAGTAGTTTAGTAATTGATTTGGCTAAAGAAAAAGAAAAAGAAAAAGAAAAAGAAAAAGAAAAAAAAATCTTTAAATTGAGTTGGACTCATCCGGACGATGGATCTCCCAAACGGTTTTCTTGAGGGAAGTAAGTCAAAAGAAAATACCAAAAAGATTTTTTTTTTGTTGTGTGCAGGTAGTGTAGTAATTCCCCCTTGGTTTTTCTTTGGGCCGCGGTTTTTTTCCAGGGGCTTTTAGTTGAACCGGGCGTAGTTAGTTTTAATTTTTAGGAGTAGGAACCACGAAGCTATGCATTTAATTGTAGCAATATCTCTTAGCTTTGTTATGCCTTGAGAATAGTTAGTACTAAGGTTGTGATGCTTAGGCTCGGTTTTTGACTCTCGCATAAGTACCTTAAATCGTAGATTCCTAATTTTGCTTAGCTGCTTTGACTGGAGTGTCGCGATGAAACCAATCCTGAGTTAGTTATGTGCCATGCGTGTGTGAGTTTTGTATGTATTCTGTGCATTGCATTTGATGTCTAGAACTTGCCATGTGTGTGTGCAAAGCGAAATAGTAGTCTTGTTCAGTCTAAGAAGTGATATAGGCATTTTTTTGTTAAGCCAGATATATATAGTTTACCCACCTAAAAGTTATGTAACGTAGTTAACCCCTTTGAGCCTGTAATCCTGTTTCTTTGGCAACCACCACACTACAAGCCTTACCCAATTGTTTGAATTAACCGTCTCTTTGAACCTTTTCACCTCGAATGAGCACTTGAATTGTTATGAACTTTGTAAAAGTTAAAGTGTGGGGTGATTGGTTTGGTTTTTGAGTGGAACCAATGAAATAAGGAGAAAGGTGAACTGTTTTGAAAAAGTAAGAGCTGCTTGAATCGAAAAAGAAAACAAAAAGAAGAAGAGAATATTCGTTGAAAAGTGGAGACTCTTAATGTAATTATGCTTAAAGAAATATGGGGTAATATAAATTGAAGTGAAGGTGGAATGTTTGGTTTGGCACAAGTATGGGATGTGTGTTAAAGTATATGTATTAAAGTGCTAAGGGAGGTGTAGTCACTCATATCCAAATGTATCATACCCAACCCGCAACCTACATTACAACCAATGAAAGTCCTACTTGATCTTAGACTGAATGAACTCGATTCGTCGAGTATTACACTACGGGCAAGCCTATGGTGCATCATTTGTAGCATATGAATGTTATTTCTAAGAGCGAGTGAATTTTGTCTATCTTGAGTTCCTATGTTCTTAAAAATTCATTGTGTGTGGAACTAAGCTCTTTGATTGGGTGAGGGCACATGACTCATAAAGGAAAGGTAATGTTGTTGATATCCATATCAGAGTAAGTAAGTGAATTGTGAATAAGGCATGGTATTTGTGAGTCGAATCTTGAGGCGAAGATGTCACACTTGTGTGATTAAACTGTTTTAAAAATTCTTGGTATAATGAATTAGGAGAATTGATTTAAAAGGTCGTATCTATAAGTGTAGTTTGATTGCTCGAGGACGAGCAATGTTTAAGTATGGGGTATTGATGTGTGGCTATAATTCTATAGTTTCGTACATTATGTGCCTTGCATTTTACATACTTTAATCATAAATTACACTTTATTTGCGCATAATGGAGTCTATTTTATGTGTAGGTGAATTGGACAAGAAAGTAGAGCAAAACGGATACTTAAACGTCAAAGGTGTGCTCGAGAATAGTGAAAAGGAGAGACCTGGTGAGGCCAGCCAAAGGCCAGGCTGGACCAGGCTTTAGCCTGGCGAGACCAGCCTAAGGCCAGGCTGGACCAGACTTTAGACTGGCGAGGCCAGCCTAAGGCCAGGCTGAACCAGGCTTTAGCCTGGAGAGGCCAGCCAAATTCCAGGCGTTAGGCTAGCGACGCCAGGCCTGAGGCCAGGTCCAATCCGAGTTTTGAAGACTTAATTCATTCTGGGTTTGACTAGGACTCGGCCCACACATTTAGGATTTTTTCTACACATATAAATAGACCTAAAACACCACTTGGAAGGATGTTTCTTGGCAGCTAGAGGCAAGAAGAGCTTGTGGAATCACTCCTTGGAGTTAGAATCATCATTTTTACATCTTTTCATCTTTACTCTCTATTTTAAGTATGCAAAATATTTGGGATATTGTTATTATGAGTATGAGTAGCTAAATTCCTAATCTAGGGTTTAGATGGAACCTATTGAAGGATGATTTTCTTGTTATGTTAATATAGATTTGCTGTAGTATTTTCTCTATTTGTTCAACTATATTATTCTTGTGGTTGATTGAAGGGCCTTCAATTAGCTGTGCCTATTTAGTATGTATTACTCGGGAGAGAGTGAATATTTAGGTAGTTGTTGAACAACATCACTCCTAAACGTATATGAGGGATCAATACGGAGGTTTAAAGGTGGGTTTAGGGATAACGAAACCTTGGTACGATCTGAGTGAGCTGTGCTTAATGCTAGCTAGCGTAATTCGGGAGAATATGTCTAGTAATTGTGGTAATTACTCAGGGGAGAATTACGATAGTTAGAATGCTCATGATCGGTAGAGAAGACTTAGGCAAACTTGTAGAAAACGTAGCGAAAAAGATTCCGACAATAGGAGAAATCACAACCTTAGGTCATTCCAATTCTTGTTTATAACCCGTTCGTAGTTAGTTGTTAATTATTACATTTTAATTACGTAATATTTAGTTAGTAAAAACCAATCTGTTACTTAAATCCTTCTGAAGATTGATTGTGTGAATTTGTGCGAGTCTAGTAGCTGTATTTGATAGGTTAATTCCTTGTGGGATTCGACTCTGGACTTATTAGCCGGAATATATTTGCAACGACTGCTTAGTCCCTTTTATAAGGCATAGTTGGGCGTGATCAGCACTCGATGTGCAATTTGTTATATGTTGTAATATTTGAGCACTTGATGAGCCATTTGTGATATGTGAGCAATTGATGAGCTATTTGTGATATGTGAGCACTTGATGTGCAGGTGTTGAAATCATATTTACTTTGGGACTACAGAACGGTATTCAGGGAGATCCCCCTGCCCTGCATATTTACTTTGGGACTATGGATGGTATTCCGGGAGATCCCCCTGCCCTGCATATTTACTTTGGGACTACAGAACGGTATTCCGGGAGATCCCCATGTCTTGCATATTTACTTTTGGGACTACGAGGCGGTACCTCGGGAGATTCTCACTGTCTTGCATATTTACTTTTGGGACTACGAGGCGGTAGCTCGGGAGATTTTCCCTATTTTGCATATTTACTTTTGGGACTACGAGGCGGTACTTCAGGAGTGCCCTTTTGTTGATATTTTTCTATGGATGCACTTGCCTTTTGGTTATTTTGTTTTTCCGTAATTTATAAATTCTTGTATTTTTCGTGATGTATTATTTGATTTAATATTAAGTGTTTTGTATTTCTTGATGTATTGTGTTGACCTTGACTTTTTCGTACGAGACTTTGAGGTTTTGTATTTTTGGGTTGTACTTGTTTTTTATGATTGAGTTGTTTTAAATTAAAAAAAATATTTCTAGTATGTTTAATTTAATAAATTCTATATCCAAATCAGTAGTTTAGCTGATGCTTTATTTTAATGGAAATATCATTTTTCCTCACTCAAACGATTTCTAAAATAAACTTATCTTTTTGTTGATTTCTTACTTGATTTAAAGATTTTTAACCTTACTTTATTGAAAATAAATTGATCATGCGGATCTTATATACATTGATATTTTGGTACGTGAGTTGTCCGTGCAGTTATGAAAATAATATGGGCATGAGGTGCAAGGAAAAAATATGATGATTTTATTATTGACACGTGAGTTGTCGGTGTGATGGTGATAGAAATATGGGCACGAGGTGCCGTGAAAAAATATGAAAGTGGGCTGAGACCCCTAATTTTTATGATTGTGAAATGAGGTATCACATGGTGACTTTTACTTGAAAATATATTTATTGGAAAGAATTATATTTGAAAGATAATTATTCAAAAAAAGTATATTCGAAAGATATTTATCTTAAAGAATAATATGTGAAGGATTTATATTTGAAGGACTTAACTTATTGATTGTACTTGTGTTCCTTATTTGCCTGAGTAATAATTATGATATTCTTATTGCCTTGTTATTATATCACTGGTTGAGTTTGTTGTTATCATTGCTAGTTGTTTTTCAGTACTATTGTATACTGCTATATTGTACAGGTTATTTGACTAGTGAGTGTCTTGACTGTACCTCATCTCTACTCCACTGAGGTTAGTCTTGATACTTACTGAGTACTGACCGTGGTGTACTCATACTACACTTCTGCATATTTTTGTGCAGAGCCAAGTATTGGAGGTATCGGACCTGGACAGAGTTAGAGTGTGATCGCAAGGATTCAAGTTAGATCTGCTTGGTCGTCGCAGTCCCTTGGAGTATGTTCATGTCATTGTACTGTTAATTTTTAATCAAACAGTATTGAGTATTCGATCATTGAGATCATTTCATGTATTATATTAGAGTTTGTGACTCAGTACTACCAGTCTTGGGAGGTTGTTATAATTATTTCCGTTGTTGGTTTCATTTATTAAAAAAAATGACTTCAAAATGTAATGGAAATCGGCTTCCCTAGTCTTAGAGACTATGTGTCATCACGACGCTTGTGGTGGAATTTTGGGTGGTGACATGCATTTCTTCTGTTCTGTTCGTTTCTACTGTGTTTTGGAAAAGAAATGGCTGAAAATTAATTTTTCCAGTGAGGGGTCGTTGGGAAGATGACGACGAGTGGTATTAAGTTAAATCCACGTGTCCCCTTCATATTTGTCACTTTGGTGTGTGAATTACATGCATCTTTTGTGTTTGGGTATCTATGAATTTTGTGTCCAAATGACACATTTAAGCTGTAATTGGAGTGTTCAAATGGAACAGACTTAAGATAGAGTGTCTAAGTAAAAAGTGAAGACAACTTTAAGAGGTTGTCAATATATTCTGTCTTTAAAATATTCACCTTAATATTCCGTCCTTGAAACAACAAAAAACAAATCAGAAAATGAAGAACATGGGAGGATCAATTAAAGTAAAAGTGTTATGAAATAAAGTGAATATATATGGATGTTCATTTAATCCATCCATACATATTATTAAATGTACTACTTAGAAAGATGTACCTATTAATTCTTAAGATGTATCTGGTGAACTTTAGGTGTTATCTTGTATACTATAAATAGGACATTCTTTGTCCATGGAAGTAGACACAAGAAATACACTATAAGATAATTTCTACATTCTCCTCCTATATATCTTGTCTCCATTACTATATTGTTATATTTTGCTCTCGTTTCTTAACACGTTATCAACATGAGGTTCTAACCAACTGAGGTTATCTGCTTCATTCGAATTTTATCTTCTTCCTAAAAGAGGTAGTCAGTTTCTTTTCCGATTCAGGTATACATTCCTATGTTTATAACGTTTCTATTAGGATCTTCTTTAACCTGTAATTTAATTACCAAATGCATAACTTGTTTTGAATATGATTATAATAATTGCATTGGTATGAAAATAATAAATTTCGGTTAAATTGTTATTTCATTATATAAACTACGAAGTTTAATCCTACACATAAATAAATAAGTATTAATATTGAATTACAATAATTAGATTAATTAAGCCCACATCCAAATATTCTAACAGAATATGCATTTAGAAGGAATTCTTGCAAAATTTTCAAAAGGTTTAAATGTGTATTCAATAAATTTATCACCTAAGTGTACAATCTAATTTATCATCGCGCTGCACATAATTATTTGTTTGATAATTTTACATATAGAATATTAATACACGATTATGTACTGCACTGAATTGATAATAATTCTTGTCATTCTAATTCACTTATTTCTATGATAGTTTTCACTATGTCGAATTTGTCAAAGCTTGAATTTATGGCACTTGACATCTCTTGGAATAACTATTTGCCATGGGTACTTAGTGCTGAAATTCACCTTGACGCTAAAAGTTTTGGTGACACTATTAAAGAAGAAATATGTCTTCTGGATAGTGCTACGACGCACACCATATTAAAAGATAAGAGATATTTCTCTTATTTAATTATAAAAGAAGCCAATATCATAACAATATCTGGTAGTACAAAATTAATTGAGGGCTCTGGAAGAGTGACTGTATTACTACCAGGAGGAATTATATTGGTTGTTAATGATGCATTATATCGTAGTAGGTCTCAAAGAAACTTGTTGAGCTTCAAAGATATTCGCCAAAATGGCTATCATATTGAGACCACCAATGAAGGAAAGGTTGAATACCTTTATATTACTACAATAAAAGCGGAAAAGAAATATGTGCTTGAAAAACTCCCTGCATTTTCCTCCGGATTATACTACACTAATATTAGTATAGTTGAATCACATGCCATAGTAAACAAGGAGTTTACTAATAATTTTATTATTTGGCATGACCGGTTGGGCCATCCCGGTTATAATATGATGCGCAAAATAATTGAGAATTCACATGGTCATTCATTGAAGAACCAGAAGATTCTTCAAACTAAAGAATTCTCTTATGCTGCATGTTCTCAAGGAAAACTGATTATTAGACCATCAATAATTAAAGTTGGAGTTGAATCTCCTATATTTTTGGAACGTATACAGGGTGATATATGTTGGCCCATACACCCTCCATGTGGACCATTCAGATATTATATGGTTTTGATAGTTGCATCTACAAGATGGTCACATGTGTGCTTGTTATCAACCCGCAATTTGGCCTTTGCGAGATTACTAGCTCAATTAATAAGATTAAGAGCACAGTTTCCAGATTATACAATTAAGACACTTCGTCTTGATAATGCTGGTGAATTTACGTCCCAGGCCTTTAATGATTATTGTATATCAACTGGGATAATAATTGAGCATCCAGTTGCTCATGTTCATACTCAAAATGGTTTAGCGGAATCATTGATCAAACGCCTCCAATTAATTGCTAGACCAATGCTTATGAAGACAATGTTGCTTGCATAGTTCAACTTAAAGGAGGATATATCAAAGGATACAGAACAAAGCACATTTCACCAAAGTTCTTTTTCACACACGATCTTTTAAACAAAATGGTGAGATAGATGTTCAACAAATCCATTCAAGTGATAATCTAGCAGATTTATTCACTTAGGCATTGCCAACATCAACATTTGAGAAGCTGAGACATAAGATTGGAATGTGTCGTCTCCGAGATATCAAATAAAGCTTTCATCAGGGGGAGTATAATACGCGTTCTACTCTTTTACCTTTAACCAAGGTTTTGTCCCAATTGGGTTTTCCTAGTAAGGTTTTTTATGAGGCAGCACTCAATGCGTATTACAAGATATGTATACTCTTTTTCCTTCACTAGGCTTTTTCAAATGAACATCCAAGGAGGAGTGTTATGAAATAAAGTGAATGTATATGGATGTTCATTTAATCCATCCATACATATTATTCAATATACTACTTAGAAAGATGTACCTATTAATTCTTAAGATGTATCTGGTGAACTTTAGGTGTTATCTTGTATACTATAAATAGGACATTCTTTGTCCATGGAAGTAGACACAAAAAATACACTATAAGATAATTTCTACATTCTCTATTACTATATTGTTCTATTTTGCTCTCATTTATTAACAAAAAGCATTTTAGAAAAGTGAAAAAGAAATTGACGATGCTAAGTAAGGAATCAATCACAAGACCCACTGCCAACATATAGGTTTGTTAAGCAGATTCAACCACTTTTTTAATAACACACTACTAGAAATTCGCTAAAAACCGACTAAAAAGAACGACCAAAGTTGGCCGGTTATGGCCAATTACCGACCAAAACGCGACCATTAGGGTGTGGACGGTGTTTTGATGGTCGAAATGGTTTACCGACCAAAGTTGATCGGAAATTACCGACCAACTTTGGTCGGTAGCTTAAAACGACCATCTGACAAGTTTAAGTACTTACCGACCAACTTTGGTCGGAAACATATTTTATTAATTTAATTTTACCGACCAAAGTTGGTCGGTTTAACTAAATTATATTTTTTTATTAATTATTAAAATTTAAAATAACTGACCAACTTTGGTCGGTAATTGAAAATATATATTTTTAAAAAATAATTAAAATTAAACATTACCGACCAACTATGGTGGGTAATCTCAACAGTGCAGGCAAAATACCGACCAAAGTTGGTCGGTAATGTTGAATTCTGGGAATTCAATGTTCATTAACCGACCAACTTTGGTCGGTATTTTGGAATAATTTATTTTTTTTATTAAAAACCGACCAACTTTGGTCGGTTTTTCTGGGTTTAATTTTGGCATAAAATGCCTGTTTTGACAGCTACACCACCTGCCAGCATACCAATACACCTAATAACAACAACAACACAACAACAACAACAACAACACAACAATAACCAAAACATTCAATTTGTCTAGTTCAAAGTATATAAAAGTCAAGGGGTATTTTCTACAACATCATCATCACCGTCTGATGAAATTTCATTTACAAGACGATATAGAGAACGGTCTTGTGGAGGACGGGAAGCACGATCACGGGGAGGACGGGAGGAACGATCAAGAGCAGGACGGGAGGAACGATCACGTGGAGGTCGACCCTCTGGAGATGACTCACAATATCGGGGCAACGGAAAAGCTCCACTAGATAAGAGAGTTCTGATCTGAGCTTGCATGCCAAGGAATTGAGCATCTCTAAGCCTTTCTCTTTCCTTGGCTGCTTCTAGCTCAGATGTGAGCTTTGTCACTGTCTCCCGCATAGCGGAGAGGCTCTCCCTATTAAGTTGCTTGCCTTGCGAGGAAGTCCCTATTCCTCGCATTCCACACTTATAGCGATGGATGTTTTTAGTAGGAAGCTCGTATACCTTCCCCCATTTTATACCGCCAACAGACTCCAAACATATTCTTTCAGCATCCTCGTCCGAAGGTTAGGTTGGCTCACCCGATTCACCAGTTGGATGACTACGAATGAATTCCTCAACGTTACTTTAGTAGCGACCCTATATTATTTTAAATTAAATCAGTATTTCAAAATTTTTATAAAAGTAAATTATAATAATTAAAGAAAATTGAAAGCTTACATATGCAGTCGAGGCCCGGTCCTCGACCCACCTATCTGGATCCCCCTCTTTCTTCTTCTTCACAATATGTGTCTCCTTGAATAGCTCATTATGACTCATTGGATGCCCATACTTCTTTTCCTGAAAATAAATTAATTTAGTTAATAAACAGAATAGATATACTTAGAAACGTAAAATAATTTAAGCAATTACGTACCAATCTTTTTTTTATTGTCCCTAGGTTGATCGCACCTCCAGTGTGCAAGGAGCCTCCCTTCTCGGATGCACGAGCTTTCTTTCCTTTTTCACTCCTCTCTAAGAACTCTGCGGTAAGCCATTGCCTTTGCAAATCATTCCACAAATTCTCAAGTAACCAGCCAGGCCTCTTGTTCTTCTTTGTAGCATCCGAGAAAGCATCCGCCAATCTCTTGCGAGCTTTATAATGAAAATTTGCAGCCACTTCCGCGCTATAGCAGTATTCCCATACACACTTGCTCTGTATTTCAAAAGTTAAATATTAGATGGAAACATCATAAATATAAATTATTAAACTGTTTAAAAGAACATTTATACCTTAAATTGATTAAAAATTTGCTCCTTCAGTAAGAATGGGCAATCAGTCCAAGTCATACAAGGACCATCATAAAGCTTTCTGATGGCATTGGTGATTATCTTCATAGTCTTATTACCCGGCCTGAACCTACAATTTAACAATAAAAACACATTAATATCTTAGTAAAAATGTTACAAAACAATAGACGCAAAAATAATGAATAACACTTACCCATCACCCTCAGGGACTATGATGATCCTGCCATATCGATCATAATGCACTACCTCGTCATCACCATCCGAAGCATGTGTATCAGAGGCATGTGAAGACGGTGTAGGCGGGTCAGAGCTAATGCCTCCCAGGCGAAGGCCTGCAATAGATGGAGTCGATGATGAAGATGGTTGCGATCCCTGTGACTGCGACATAGCTGGATGCGACCCAAGTGGATGTGATGCCGATGGCTGGGACCTGAGTGGCTGGGACATGGATGGATGCGATCCATGTGGCTGTGATATGTAGGGATGTTATCCATGTGGATGTGGTGTAGATGGTTGCTATGCAGATGGCTGTGATGCAGCTGGACTGTATGTCGGACGTATAGTCCTATGGCCCTGTGATGGAAGACTTGGTGTCTGAATGAAGGTGTACGGCTCGTGATGCTGTGGCAGCTCAGTATAGCCGTGTGATAGAGGATAAGACATAGGTATCTCTGAAAAGGGTGGACAAGAGGGAGTATTATTTTCTACCCTCCTCTTTTCCTTCCTACCCTTTTCTCAACCCCGAGAAGTAGTAGGGTCATTGTTACCTTGACCCTTGCCTGTCATCTGCATAATATAATACACATTTAGATTGAAACATATAAGAAACTAGCTATAAAATGAGAGTGCTTTAAAAAACCAACTTTTTAATCCTCATCGACGTATTGTTCCTCGTCCGAGAATTCTTCATCCTTACTTGTTTGAGCTTCATCAGTTGATTCTTCGTCCTCATTTTCTATAATTGTTACTTCATTTATATCAACTTCTTCCAATATGCATTCAGGATGTTCCAAATTATTTTCTAACTGATCGTCCACTATTTGGTGAACATTGGAGATATCATTTTGATATGCAACATCTAACACATTCTCGAATTTCACCCTACCTACAGGCTTAGTTTTTATTACAACCTACCAATCGGACTTATTCCGCCGCAATGGATAAGAAGCATAATACACTTGCCTAACGTTATGTGCAATTATGAAAGGATCATAGCGATCATACTCCCTCGTATGATTAACCTCAATTATGTTGTATTGGTTGTGTACCTCTTGTTGGATTTGGGTCAAACCACTTGCATCTAAAGAGTATCAATTTCTTATATGGCCAACCTGTATATTCTAGTTGTAATATTTCTTTGACCACACCATAATAATCAATATCTCCAACTTGGTTGCCATCACCACCTTGAACCCACACCCCGCTGTTGTTGCTATTTTTATTTTTAGAGCAATCCTCTGTATGAAACTTATAACCATTCACTACGTACTTAGACATTGTTGTGACCTAAAGCCCAGGTCCCCAAGATATATCTTTCAAAAATTGATTTACACCATTATTTGGATTATTTACCTACATAATGTTAAAAAAATTCATAAGTTAGCACAACTTATGAATCAATTTTTATACATTCACTACATATATATATATACACACACACACACATACACACACACACACACACACACTTACAAACTGTTTGAACTACGTATCAAATCTCATATATACAGCATCATAGCCAAATTGACCCACGAAGTGACTGTGACATATCAAATATTTTTAGTAGTTGCATCAATATGTAGTCACAGTAAATTTTACATTTTGATAACTAATAAATCAATACTTACTTGAGAAATGGTACAACTTCGGGACAATTTAGCAACACATGAAGTGTAGCTGACTTGTACTCCATATCACTCAAACTTCTCTTTCTAACATCCTTAGAACATCGGCCTGGTTGATTGAATATGGACATTGGTGGATATAATGGATCATTCACACATTCGACCGTGTGCCTATTGGGCCTATTCCTAGAACATGGCACGTTACTCTCAAAATAATAAGAACAAAAATGTGCAGTTTCCTTTGCAAGATAGGCTTCGCATATAGATCCTTCAATCTTATTCCTCTGCTTAACAAATTGTTTGCATTTGCCAATTGTCCTACATAATCTCATGTTAGCCAAGAACATTCAAATAAAATAGAATATTACATCAAACTTATAATATTACCTCTCAAAGGGATACATCCATCTGCATTGAACAGGCCCTCCAAGTCGTGCCTCGTGTACAAGGTGTATTGGAAGGTGTTCCATCACATCAAAGAAATCACATGGAAATATTTTTTCCATCTTACTAGAAATTACACGGATGTTCTGGTCCATCCGAAGTAGGTTTTCTTCCCTTAATGTGGTAGAACACAAGTCTTTAAAAAACAAACTAATCTCTGTGATGGGTTTCCAGATTCTTTCAGGCAAACCACAAAATGCAATAGGCACTAAGGTCTCCATGAAAACATGGCAGTCATGACTTTTCAAATGGCTCAACTTCCCTACCTCCATATCTACTTTTTTTCCAAGATTCGATGCATAACCCTCAGGCATCTTCAATTTCGTAACCCAATCACAAATTTGTCGTCTTTCCTCCAAAGTGAATGTGTAACTTGCTTTGGGCTTGAACACCTTACCATTGTAACTTTATGTACAAATGTCCAAATGATAAATGGTTTAACTTTCTGAAAACTAGAATCCACCGACTACAACTTTCATGTTTTGCAATTATTCTGATTCCTTATGCATTGCGAGATATAAGCTCCCAAAGTTGGCTGCATGCATCAGAATTTCTGGCGAAACTGCTCTACTAGCCTTCATTCAATCCATCATAACTTTCTGTACAAATATCCAAATAATGAATGGTTTAACTTTCTGAAAACTATAATCAAACGACTACAACTTTCATGTTTTGAAACTGTTCTGATTCCTTATGAATTGCGAGATATAAGTTTCCAAAGTTGGCTCCACGCACGAAATTTTTGCAACAGAAATTTCCAGCACTCTTTGTCCGAAATCCATTCCGTTTACCTTCCGAAATCCACCCGAGACCCTCGGGACCTTAACCAATTATTCCAACATGTCCTAAAATACCATACGAAATTAGTCGAGGCTTCAAACTACATCAAACAACATCAAAACGACGAATCGCACCTCAAATCAAAATCTATGAACTTTGAACTTTCAAATTCTAATATTTTCCATTGGTTGTTAAACAATAAGATCCATTTTGGTACCATCCTACCATACTAGCCTTAAGTGAATGTAATTTCCTGCAATACCAGCTACTATCTTGTGATGGTTCATGAGTTCAGAAATTCTGGTTGTCTTTTATATAAATACCATGAACCCATTTAACCCACAAAATGTCTTCCTTCCTTGCCAATTGCCAAACAAACTTACCTATAGAAGCCACATTCCACTTTGTGCAGCTTTTAATGTTTAATCCTCCATACTTCTTTGGGAAACATATTTTTTCCCATGATACTGGTGCTATCTTCCTCTTAACATCAGTGTTTACCCACAAATAATCTCTACACCTTCTATTTACTTATTTCAAAATACTTTGAGGTTGTATAAACACTGCACCCCAAAAATTGTATATTGAAAATAAGACATCATTAATTATTTGCAGCCTCCCAGCGTAAGACAATGTTTTAGCATAACCACTAGAAATTCTGCTTGTTATTTTCTCAACAAATTAATGACACTCCATCTTACACCATTTCTTGGATGCTAGGGGCAATCCTAATTTCTTATTGGTAAGGTACCCAATGAGAAACTTGTGATTTCCACTAATTGCTTCTTCATCTCTTCATCTATGCCAGCTATAAATAGGTTTGATTTATCAAGGTTTGTCACCAAGCCAGAAACTTCACTAAAGTGATTCAATGCTTCCATTACTCTATTCACTGAACTAATGTTTCCTTTGCAAAAAATCATTAAGTCGTTAGCAACTATCAAGTGAGTCAGTTTGTAGCCTTGCACATAAGGTGGAATCTGAAATCGGGAAGACTACTCGTCATTTTTTAAATTCTCGAGGGGTATTCCATTACTAGTACAAACAGTAGTGGGGATATAGGATTTCCCTGCCTTAAGCCTTTCCTACCTTTAAAAAAACCACGCCCTTCACTATTCACCTTTACTAAGAACCTTGTGGTAGTCACACATGTCATCATAAGTTGGGTAAATGATTTTGGAAATCCATAACCTCTCAGAGCCTATTCAATAAATTCCCAGATTACCATGTCATAGGACTTCCTTAAATCTATCTTCATTAGACATCTAGGCGTTGTTTGCCTATTGTAATGTCTCAGCAAATCATGACATATCAAAACATTATATACTAGTAATCTTCCTTCTACAAATGTTGCCTGATTCTCAGCCACTAATGGAACAATAGCTACCCTCAGTCTTTTACAAATTATTTTTGAGATGCATTTATATAATACATTACAACAGGATATAGGTCTAAACTGACTTGCATACTGAGGAACTTCAACCTTAGGTATTAGTGCAATCATTGTGGAATTTATCTGCTTCAGAAGTTGGCCATTATTGAAGAATTTCAGCATTGCCTTTGTGATCTCTGCCCCTATGATTCCCCATGATGCTTTAAAAAACTCACTTCCATACCCATCTGGACCTGGACTTTTGTTCTTATCTATAGAAAACAAAGCATCTTTTACATCCTTAGCTTCATAAGGTTGGACTAACTGCAGTTGTTGCTCTACTGATAGTGTTGGACCATTGATCAAGAAACTTCTGAATGCCCTTAATCTGCCTTGAGTTTTTTTCCCCAGTAGTTCTTGATAGTATTCCACCAATATTCTTGCTATATTTGCAGCTTCAGTGTGAACCACTTCCTGATTATCCTTCAACTGAATAATGGCCTGTTGTATTCTTCTATGCTTTATTACTGAGTAAAAGTATTTTGTGTTACCATCCCCTAGTTTTAACTAAGTGGTTTTACTTCTTTGTTGCATGAACACTTCAACTTTATAAGAGGTTTCTCTGAATTTCAAATAGATCACTCTCTCTTGTTGCAGTATATTTGAGTCATTAGGATATTGATGTACTGCCTTTTGAGCCTGTTCTAATTCCTATTTGAGCTCTTCCACTTCATATACAATATTTTTTAGAGTACCTCGATTCAACTCTTTCATACTTTTCTTTAGGATCTTCAGCTTCTTGACAATCTGAAGCATCTCATATCCATCCATTTGTTGATTTCACGATGTCTGTACTTTAGTTAAGAACTGTGGATGTTGTGCCCAGTTATTACATAACTTGAAGGGTCTTCTCCTTAGCATAGGAGCATTTGTTAACTTGACACTTATAGGACAATGATCACTCATTCCTTCCGGCAGAATAATGGTATTATAAGCAAGCATCTGATCCATCCAGTCCCTATTTACAAACACCCAGTCTATCTTGAAAAATATTCTTTGATCACCATGTCTATCATTCCATGTGTATCGGCTACCTTGTTTTGGTAATTCAATCCATTCACATGTGTTCACACAGTCCTGAAAATCCACCACCTCTCCCATAGTAATAGGATTCACACCAATTCTATCATCCATTTTTAACACTAAATTAAAATCACCAAATATCAACCAAGGCAGTTGACATCCTTGGTGTATATTGCTCATATAACTCCATTACTCCTTCCTCTTTGTTATTTTATGCATACACCACTGTAAGTAGGAATGCTTTATGCCCTGTAGTGTGCATCATTTTACAAGTGATATCCTGATGTCACGGGCCCAAATCTTCACGTTGTGTAGCGGCACCTGCTCGCCCGTGCGGCGCCCGCGGCTGTCCTCGTCGCGGGCCAGCCTTCTTCCCATCCCAGGATTTCCCAAGCACGATCCTGTGCCTGTTGGTGGGGCTCGCCCGTAAGCCCCAACTTGTACCGCCCGTAAGATGCCTAGGCCCTTGGCCCTAGACATGTCGTGGCGCTTCATCTTAGGATCACAATCCATGCACACCCTGGGGGATTGGCTTAGGACATGCCTTGTCCTTAGCCCAAGACTGAGCATCGCTCCAGCGTGCACAGCCCAATCCTCAAGCTTGACACTCGCCTAGTGCATCCGCGACTAGCTCGTGCCTCGCCCGAGTAAGGCAACCTTTAGCCCTTGGCCATTGTCATACGCGTCTTTCGTGCCATGCCCATACATAGCCTTATTGCAGCATGCTTCCATTCCGAAGTAGTGCAGTGTCACCCACACCTACACCTTTAGGCCAACGGACCCTTGCTTGCATGGTTGAACCAAAGCCATGCTCACAAGTCGATACATGATGCCCCTATGGCAGGTGCATCAAGTATCCAATCGGCACGGAGGTATCGTTCCAACATTCGGCAGCCCGCGGGGCTGGCCGTTTCACACATCGAGCCTCCAATACCACTTTGATGCCCAACGCAGGCCCAAAGGTATTGCGCCGCCCATAGAGTTTCCCTAACTTGTATGGGTGCCTTCGACACTCCTTTTGAGTCATCTAGGCAGGCCCTTGAGGTTGCCCCCAAGGTAGCTCGTTCTATACGGCTCGGTGGCAGCACGCATAGGGGAGGTAGGTCAGAGCTTTCATCACCTATACCCCCCTTATATATGCTTAAAATTAAAAAGCCCAAGTTGCCCGAGTAGACTGCTCTACGTCAGACCATTAGAAGGACCTTTTCTCACCAGTTCTTGGCCGAAATCACAACTCCAAAATGCGAGTTGTGACATCCTCCCACACTCATAATGTCATCGTCCCCGATGACACATCATGGCTTAAGACATCCCGGAGTCTGCCTCCTCAGGTATGCCCATTCAAGCTCCCTTTGTCTTGTGGGTTGGACTTCATCGAAGTCCTTTCTCAAAAGGAGTCGTGCCCCATGCACTTCTCCCGTAAGTATCTTCCAAGCGTGCCTCTGCACTTCACCTCCATTCGGTGTTCACTTGGAAAGTGCATCCGCACTTGCACCCTCTGGTGTCTAACTTTGTGATTGACCCACACTAGTCAATCACACCATGACCCTCACGGCCTTCATGTCCGTCTGAAGCTTTACTTCACAGGTTAGCACATCAATGTGCTCTTTTGACGCCGCTCCCGTAGCCTTTCGCTCCCGTAGCCTTAAGATGCCCTCTTTGACATGGCTCCCGTAGCCTTTCGCTCCCGTAGCATTAAGACGCCTTCTTGGCATAGCTCACGTAGCATTCCACTCCCGTAGCTTTCCTTGCCTTCACTACCTTGAAGATGTGTTCGCTTCCAGACCCACGACTTCGCCCATATGCCTCTTGCATAAGCGGGATCCTCCCACACTCAATGTGGAGGATACATCTTAGCTCTGTCGTCCCACTTGGCATTCGGCCAGCACTTGGGATGACCTTTGGTGAGCACTACATTCCCAAAGTCATAGCATCGCCGCATTTTCGAACAAAGCTCTTTGTTTTCCAGTTGTCACTTCCTCAGCAAGTAGCCAATGTGTCACGCCCCAAACTAGGGGAGGCACGACTGGCACTCGAGACTATATTCGATCGAGATAGCCACTAAACATACTAGCTAACAAGACTGGGGGCCCAACAGATCGGGCAGCACAACATCTGAAATACTAAGCCTGGACCGTAAGGTTATGACATGAATAACAATAAGCCATATAAACATAGGTAGACAAGCCAAAATAATAAAATACTAGCTGGCTGACGAGGCCGCGACTGAAGACATACATGCCTACACACTTATATATACATGCCAAGCCTATGGGCTGGAGACTGAAAGCAGCAAAAAGAAACCCAGAATATTGTGTCCACAATAGCCTCTAAGAGTGTCATAAGCACTGTCGGGATAAGGCCCCAACTATACCCAAACTGTACAACAAAAGTAACCATCCTATGAAAGCTCCAGGAAGAGGTGGAGCTTACCAACTCACAGCTGAACCCCGAAATCCTAGCGGAGGGGTCGATCAGAGTCCCTACCCGGACCTGCACGAAACAAAAATGCAGTGTCCCCAGGCAATGGGACATCAGTACGAATAAAAATGTACTGGTATCTAAGGCAGAAAGTAGAATCATACATAGCTGATGTAAAAAGGTAATAAAGATACCACCTGACACTGAAACTCTGATAGCCTCCATGGCCGACATCCGACCTCATAGTAATAAAATATGCATGGTATGCTCGTGTAATCGTATGTCATGAATACATATATATATTGATGTAAATGCATGACATACCCAACCAAATGCTAGCAATGGCGGTCTCTCCCGGTAGCTAACCGATATCATATTGCCAACCTGTGGCCATCTGTACAATATATATAGTCTTTCGGGCAAATAGGCCCCTTACCTCCGATTATAGCTCGAAGTCCATGCATAATATGTCATGTATGATATGAACTTTGAATGCACATAATAGGCCATAACAAGAACTTAGCCAACCTTGGCTCATTGGTACTCTTATTCTCATAATCTCATAATCACCTTCGTATCGCATACAAATGTCTCGTGGAACCTCATATCTTTTTTAATAAGTTTGAAAACTTAACTCGACTTTTAGAAAGATAACTTAACTCTGAATATGTTCATAAAAAGCTTAAGGTGCTTCACTTAGTCCTTATACCTGATTTCTTGATAATTAGTAAAAGAAAGTATTTCAAAAAAATCAAATGTTTTAGTAGTTTAAACATAAAAATTATATTTGAGAATTTTGAAATCGACGTGTCACTTTAGAGATTTTAAAATACACTTTAACAAGGAAGAAGGACTGATCGCAAATACTAAATGCCTTTATTTTTAAGTCACACAACCCAAAGACGAATAAGAATTCATATATATGGACATATATTTAAGAAAGCCGACAAAATGACATATATAGATGTCGAATACCCTTTTTAATCGAACGAGTGGAATATCAACCTAATAGCATCATGAAAATACTTCAGCTACGATACCAATGCCTTTCACAGAAGGTCTTTCTAGCAACAGAATAGTAAAATATCACATTTGGCATCTTAGAAATTTCTCAAAATTCGTGCTAAAAGGAAGGACGAAGCTTAGCCTTAACATACCTCTCCAACGAATGTCCGAATGCCTGTAGTTCCTTCACAAAATTTGTTCCTTATGTCCTAAGATTCGAAACCACTATATATATGCAGCTTATACGCACCTATAAACAGTTTATAAATGAGTTTAAATCGGCAGATTTGCCATATGACCCGAACTTGACGAAACGCCCGTAGAACTTTATAAAAATGATCATAAAAGAGTCCCAAGATGATTACCTTGGCAAACCAAGTATAAATCCTGAAGAACCAGCAAGAACAAAATTTTTCTATCTTCCAAAAATAGCTCCAAACACAGCTAATAGAAGGGGAAAACGATTGCAAAGCGTAGAGATTGCGCTTCTAGGCACGGGGGCAAACTTTAACGATAGAAATCGTTAAAAACGCACCTTAATCACTCAAGAACACCATGAAACCCTCTCTTAAGCTTTCTCACTGTTTTGGAACGAAGATGAAATGTTTTGGGGTCTTAAAAGTCGGATTTTCCGACTTATACCACTTGTTTGACCCGACCTGGTTCGCGACCCGATTTCAGCCCGGACAGTCCGCGGTAAAACAGTCATAAAGTTTTACTCCAATGTCGGTTTGATGTGAGATTTCTTTGGTTGCAAACTAGACTCGTAGGTCTTCGATTTGGTAGGTTGTGGGTCCCATAACTCTTTATATATTGGGAGAAATGATCTGATACATTTGACCCAAAGTTTAGAAAATTTATTAGAGAAATTTACGATAACTTTTGGCGACCTTTATTTCGCAACTTACTTGACTCCAAAACTTAACATGTGACCAGTGTGATATTATAATATCTCATAACACATTATTCTTAGCATAATATACACTCTTAGTCTTATCCCACAGGTACAAGTTAATTTAAACCTTCCGAACGTGCGGGGTGCTACCCGAGCCATTTCTTTAACCATGAACCTTTGTTTAAGGGATTCCTTTGACTTAAAGCTTTAGTTTAGTTCCTTGATATTACCACACATTTTCAGTCTTATTCTCCCAATGTGCTATACCCAATCATATATACCTAATATAACCACGCCACGTTACGTATATTACGTAAGAGAAGAGAGAAACACCTGGGGTCTCACACAATGCTCCCGGTAGTACTTCAATGCTCGCCCTATAGATAGGAACCCTCTTGGTCCTGCTAGCACGGCTTCCCAGTTCGGTGTGCCTCGCACCTGGACACTCACGGTCCCCGATCATTCGACATACCTCTTTCTAGAATGATGACACTTTCTAACTTGGAAACTCGCCCCATTTTGAAGCTTCGCTATACCCTCGAATTTGTTTCCTCGCCTTGGCAATGCCCTCAGGAAACCCAAAGTCTTCTCCCGAAGGAAAGACACTCAGCTTGATGCGTTGCACGCATCCTTGGCAAGATCTCCGCTATGATCATGTCCCAAATTTATAGTCCAAGGCTCCACTCTTTCGCAATATGGTTGCACAACCTGGCAAACATGGCATTCTCTTGGCCATCCGACTCATCGGCATATCACCTCATTCAGTAGTGACCTAGACTTCGAAAGACAATGGAATCACCCATTTCTTTCGTCGACCATCAGTATCGGGTTTTCGATCTTTGGTGGCATCTTAACATCAATCTCTGCTTTGACGTGATCTCGGCACTGACATCCAAAATGCACTCGCCATATCCACCCTTTGCCTTGACGTTGTGCCATGGCATAGTATGGCCTTAATCAGCTCTGATACCAAGTGTCACGGGCCCAAATCCTCACGTTGGGTAGCGGCACCTGCTCGCCCGTGCGGCGCATGCGGCTCCCCTCGCCGCGGGCCAGCCTTCTTCCCGTCCTAGGATTTTCCAAGCACCATCCTGTGCCTGTTGGTGGGGCTCGCCCGTAGGCTCGCCCCAACTTGTGCCGCCCGTAAGATGCCTAGGCCCTTGGCCCTAGACATGTTGTGGCGCTTCATCTTAGGATCACAATCCATGCACGCCCTGGGGGATTGGCTTAGGACATGCCTTGTCCTTAGCCCAAGACTGAGCATCACTCCCGCGTGCACAGTCCAATCCTCAAGCTTGACACTCGCCTAGTGCATCCGCGACTAGCTCGTGCCTCGCCCGAGTAAGGCAACCTTTAGCCCTTGGCCATTGTCATGCGCGTCTTTCGTGCTATGCCCATACATAGCCTTCTTGCAGCACGCTTTCATTCCGAAGTAGTGCAGTGTCGCCCACACCTGCACCTTTAGGCCAACGGACCCTTGCTTGCATAGTTGAACCAAAGCCATGCTCACAAGTCGACACATGATGCCCCTATGGCAGGTGCATCAAGTATCCAATCGGCACGGAGGTCTCGTTCCAACATTCGGCAACCCGCGGGGCTGGCCGTTCCACACATCGAGCCTCCAGCACCACTTTGATGCCCAACGCAGGCCCGAAGGTGTTGCGCCGCCCATAGAGTTTTCCTAACTCGTATGGGTGCCTTTGACACTCCTTTTGAGTCATCTAGGCAGGCCCTTGAGGTTGCCCCCAAGGTAGCTCGTTCTATACGGCTCGGTGGCAGCACGCATGGGGGAGGCAGGTCGGAGCTTTCATCACCTATACCTCCTTATATATGCTTAAAATTAAAAAGCCAAAGTTGCCCGAGTAGACTGCTCTACGTCAGACCATCAGAAGGACCTTTTCTCACCAGTTCTTGGCCGAAATCACAACTCCAAAATGTGAGTTGTGACACTGAGCTATCATACTTTGAACAGATACTTAAAACAATTATGGTTTCCAAGTGAGCCAAATTCTTCCATTATAATGTTTCTCCAAATTAGTTATATAACCCCAACCACTAAACATATTTTTTTCCACTTGTTCTATTTTATTTGCTTTAATCTTTGTTTCCAACAGCCCTACCAATCCAGTTTCATGTCTATTGCAAAGGCATCTCGTCTCCCTTTGCTTATTGGGACCATTAAGGCCCCTAACATTCCAACATAGTAAGCTATCCATTCCCAAGACTGGGAATGCTTGTACTTCCTTCCTTCCTCACTCCACCTTGCATCATTGACTTGTCTACTTCCAGTTGCTCTAATGCCTTGAATGTATTTGAGCTGCTCACCTGTTGTTCATTCCTTGTTTGTTGTCTACTAGGTAAAGTTGTGAGCCATCCTTCTTTGGACTTCTCTTGCTTCATTTCATCTGTTTGTTTTATGCCAATATCATTTTTCTCTGTTTGCTGCTGCTTCCCTCTTTCCTGGCCAGCTAGACTTCCCCCATCCTGTACTTGTTGTTTCTGCAAGTCTATTTATGTGGTTTTAATTACTTCATCCACTGGATTTTCTCTCCTTGATTTCACTGGTGAATTGGATTTCTTCTTTCGATATTCATCCTCGACATACCCATACTTGTTGCAAAATGCACATAGTGTAGGCTTCCAGTCATATATATTTTCTGCTCTACCAACGCTCCTTTTTCATTACGAAACCACACCTTATCTGGTAATGTGGTATCCATTTCAACCTTAATAAGTAGCCTAGCAAAATGTAAACTAGTCTTCCGTTCAGTATTTTCGTCCACCATTAAAGGTTTCCCAATCAAACTCCTTATCTTACTCAAACCCTTAGGACTCCAATACTTGAAGTCTAGTCCTGGCATTCTCACCCATATAGGAACTGTATATAGTTCATCCTTTGTAAATTCCATGTCTGCGTTCCATGCCTTAACTATAAATAGTTTGTTATCGAAATGATAGATCCCTCCTTGGATGACTTCATTTTTTCCTTCTTCCGAATCAAAATCGCACTAGTACTATTCCATTTTTCTTCAAATCGCACTAGGAATTCACGATAATTCCCTGATTTTCGTGTCATATTGTCCATGCCATATGCATGAATTCAGGCGACCGGCTCCGAGTCTCCTAATATTTTGCGGGCCCATCAAAAATGACCTAATGAACAATAGTCATCGATTCTCCATGACCATTCCTATTTTTTGGCATTTTAGGGTCATAAAATAGGAATTCAGAACGATTTCCTGATTTTCGTGTGCTATAGTCCACGCCACCTGCATGAAATAGAAAATTAATAATTATGTTCACTTTTTCGTATTTTAATATACATGATGATTTTCTTAACTTTGGTGGAAAAACTCTAATTGACCTAAATATTTGTAGATCAATCAGATACACTCTTATGAGCAATACGCAATATGACTATATATATATTTCTTGAATTTTATTGATGGACTTTTATTGGCCTAAATATTGGTGGAACTATCGGATACTGCCTCATGAGAAATACTCACCATGACTAGTGTTATATATTTTGGAGTTTTAGGGTCATAATAATACCATGCACAGCCACATGGAACCTACCCTTGCTATGTACGGTCACTTGGGTTTTACCAGTGCTCTAAATGTTGACGAACACTGATTGACCTGAAATTTTGTGGGTCCATCAGAAATGGCCTAGTGACTAATACTCATTGGTTCGCCATGACTAACATCGGTTTTTGGCATTTTGAAATTATGAAACAAGAAATTAATGATTTTGTCCATTTTTTCGTGTGTTCGTATAACAACAACAACCCAGTATAATCCCACTAGTGGGGTCTGGGGAGGGTAGTGTGTACGCAGACCTTACCCCTACTATGAGGTAGAGAGGTTGTTTCCAATAGAAACTCGGCATCCTTCCCTCCAAGAACTCTCCACCTTGCTCTTGGGGTGACTCGAACTCACAGCATCTTGGTTGGAAGTGGAGGTTGCTTACAACCTCTTGTTCATATACTTGATGATTTTCTTTAATTTGGTTGATGGACTCTGATTGACCTAAAAATTGGTAGATCCATCGGATACGGTCTTGTGAGCAATATTCACCATGACTGGTGTCGGTTTTTGGTGTTTCGAACTCATATAATAGGAATTAATGATTATGTCTCTTTTTTGGTGTTTGTATATACATGATGATTTTTCTTAATTTGGTTTATGGACTCTGGTTTGCCTAAAAATTGGTGGAACCATCGGATACTGCCTTGTGAGCAATAATCACCATGACTAACGTCATTTCTTGGTGTTTCGAGATCATAATAATACCATGCGCGGCCACATGGAGCCTACACATGCTATGCACGGCCACTTGAATTCTACTGGTGCTCAAAAAGTTGACAGATTGACGTAAAATTTGGTGGGTCCATCAGAAACGTCCTAGTGATTAATGTTCATTACTTCGCCACAATTAACATAATATTTTGGTATTTTGGGGTATTTTTACAATATTTCTTGGAGGAAATAATCTATTAGTATTTTCATCATAGCTTTTTTTATTTTTGAATTTGTCAAACTTGATTAGAAATTTTTTTCTTGAGTTGATGGTCTATTAGAAACAATTTCTCCACCTCGCACAAGATAGGAATAAGGTCTGCGTATACGCTATCCTCCCCAAATTTTACCTGTGAGATTACACCGAGTATTTGTTGTTGTTGTAAATGATCCATCAAAAAATCAATCAAGTTATTCGCTTTAATGGTGGAATTATTCACATCTTCAAAAGAAAATTCACAACTTTGGATCCATAAGCACTCTCTAGAAAAGGTAATTGAGGCAGAAAATTCTGAATATTTAAACTATAGCATCACGAGATCACACTTTTGTTACGTGTTTAGGGCTGAAAATGGTTGAATTTTATAACTAAATTTGATCAACATAGAGCTATAGTGGAAGCAGGTTACCAAAATGAGTGAGGATAGTATTACAAAGAAGATAACTGGATGGGACCAAGTATGATCTAGCTTTATAACTAATCCAGGAAAATATATCCGAAGAACTTGTAATGGGTAATCTTAAACTTTTGACTCCCGTTTGCCCATAAGCAAACATTTAAGATCAAAAGTCAAACTTGTTAAACTTAGAAGTTTCCCTTTCTGTAAATCACCCTAACTAATTAATATTATAATTAGGCTTGTTATTACAAGCAATATGGGGCATAATGCTCATAATAGCCGGTAATATGTAGTATAATTTTGTATATTAATGTATAATATACAAAAATATACATAATTTTATACATGATTAATGAATTTTTTTTATATATTGGTTAGCGAATGTAATTTATTTTTTATCGACCGACCAAATATTTAAGAGAAAACTACCCTCTATAGCCCTTCAAAATTTTAATAGCCCATGTTTTCTCTCATTGACCCGAAATGTCCCTCCGGCCCAAACATATTATATCTAATAGCCCAAAATGTCTATTTTGTATATGTTTTATATAGTGACAATCTATTTTGTATATATTTTATATAGTGACAGTCTATTTAGTATATGTTTTGTATATTGACAGTCTATTTTGTATATATTTTATATAATGACAGTCTATTTAGTATATTTTTTGTATAGTGACAGTCTATTATATATAAATTGTACAGTAACAGTCTATTTTGTATAATTTTTGTTTAGTAATAGTCTATTTTATATATATATATATATATATATATATATATATATATATATATATATATATATATTGTATAGTGAAGACCATGCATGAGATAAATAATTAAAGTTTTAAAAAATAAAATAATACTAAAATTGAAACCTTCCCTCAAAATACACGTAACTTCTATTTTTGGAGTATTTTCCTTTTTAAAATTTTAATTACGTATCTCACTTACAGTATGGGCACATATTGAACTCATATAGGAAAAGGCAAAAAGTAACATTTATGATAAAAGTTTTATTTTTATAATTTTCACATGTATATATAAAATATTAATATATAAATAGCATAAAAGCCAAAAAAAATGAATAGAATAAATTAAAAGTCAAGAAGGCATCTCCCATTGTGTTTCCGTGGTAGTTAGGTTCGTCAATTTCGGTGGCTAGCCTCTAGAATTAGTTTTAAATTATAAAATATATATTATAATTTGTGGCTATCGATTGTCATTAGTTTTTGTCGCATGGCTAGAAATGATAATAGTTCAATATTTAACTTGCCCTACATAAAGACTGTACTATAACAGCCCAATATAAAATACATACAGTAGATTCAAGATGCAGGACAAATTTATAGCCCGAATAGATGTGGACTAGCATCCAAAATATAAAATGGGCTCAATGGACTTTTATTGGACCGATTTGGGCTTTTACATTATTGGACCAATGGACGCACAGAAGATTTTGGCTTCGTCTTATCCTCATTCACAGCTAGGTATTTCAATAATTAACACAAATAGCCACCCACTCAATTACTTAAACTAAAAAAAATCAATATTAGTATAATCTATGTATATGCTTAAAAAAAAATAAACAATGCATGTGGCTGCCTATTTGGGTAAAGATCCCGTAGTTTGTTCTTTGTGGGGAGAATTTGCAAAATACCAATTGTTACTGAAGTACTTAACCTGAAAATACTAACTTAGGAGATTTACGGGTTTTTCCTTAGCAGAAACGAATTAACAGCATACAACTTGTGTTACCGATCATCGAAAATCCTCACAGGAATGATGAACTTTCTTATTTTCACAGCCTAAATATCCCTTCGACGCAAAAATTAATCTTTTGGTATGTAAAACACTAGCCGTCTCTAGTCCAACGAAAAGATTTTTTTTTTCAAACACTTATAGTGATGCTTATATAGGTTAGTACTAGAATTTTAGGAAGAGAACTAGTTAATGAGTTAACGTGCTAATTAGTACCCCTTACGTGTGGACGTGGCCCAATAGCAATATTCCAACATGTATTATTGTCCAAGAGAGGCGAATCTATCATTTAATATTTTTTAAAATTTTAATCATCACAAAATGACTAATTTACATTGACATCCAACAAACTGCAACATTCCTCTCTTAAATGTCTGAACAAATTCAGGGAGAATCTTAGTACATCAATAAATAGCTGTATAAACATGTTTGGTATGAACAAGTAGTTGGGCACTAATTATTATATTACTCTATTCTTATTTTTATGCAATACCCTCAAAGGTCAACGTTGTGAGTAGATATGTTATCCCTAACAGGTATTAATTTGGTTAGATTCATAGAATACTTGATGTTTCACAATATAAAATTGACCAAGTTTATATTGGCACGTCACAAGTAACAAAGTAAGATAAGATTTTTAAAATGTTGGTTAAGGTTCACATCGTTTGAATCTGAAAAAATAAAAAGTGTCACATAAATTAGGACGGATGAAGTATAATAATCAATACCCAAAGGAAGTTGAGTGAAGTACCTAAAACTTAACCCCCGTTTGACATTTATTAATGTTAATAGTTTAACTTTTATGCGTTATATACCCAAAGGAAGTTGAGTAAAGGACCTAAATTGAACTAAAACTTAACCCGCATTTGACATTTATTAATTTTAAGAGTTTAACTTTTCTGCATTGATATTATTAATAACGTTCCCTATCAAATTACTTAGAAGTTAATCAGAGCTATAGCAAAAGTGAGTTGATTAACTTCAAAACATAATAAATGACCTATTATAATAATTAAATTTACACTCATAGTATATATATAATTTAAATTTCTAGTTTAAATTCTAAATCCTGATATTGCCTTTCTATTAAATTTAATAAAAAGTTCAAGAAAGAAAAGTTAATAATCCTAGTCAAGATCTAATTTCGACCCAAAATTAAAAAAGAAACCCAATTTGAGTTGTTTGCTTGTTGGCTACAACACTTATGCCAAGCGCACTTAAACTATCCATAGTCATCTATTTACGGGCTTGCACTCAACAGTCAATCAATTTATTTTTTCGCTTTTTATCACACGCTTCAATTATTTATTTATATAGTGTGTGAAGTCTAACTAATAAAAAGTGTCTATGAATTGGTTTCAAGAAAGCGGTCACTCACGGCAGGAATAAAGGCTGTTAAGGATGTACTTGCTTCTTCTTTTTTTTTTTCGTCGAGATTGAGTTGATGTTCAATATACCGCTTGTTTAGCCTATGCTTTACAAGGTACATAGAGAACAAGATCGAAAAGAATACATTGAATAGGTATCGGAACACTAAGAAGGAGAGACGCTTTCAGAGGCGAAAGGTCACGGGGGAGATACAGTATGTGATCCATCTTAGATTGTCTTTTTAGCATAGTTTCTTTCACCAACCAATTTCTGGAAAGGGAAAAAACAATCTGATTTGAGCTCACTTTGAGTTGAAGCAATATTCCAGTCAAAAAACAATCATTGGAAATCGTTAATTTCGTTCAGAATAAAGACAATATTCCAGTCAAAATAATTCATTAGCACAAACTGATTTTGCTTTGTGTCCGAAACCAACCAAATATTTGACAGATATACTTGAGTAGGACCACATGAAAGTATTAAACCTTACATCATAATTATTTAAATCTGAAGAATTATTCACTTCTTTGATCGACCATTTCAGCAATTTATCTATAAACGTGATATTTTGTACTTCAATACTACACACAAGAGGAGTGATTTATGTGGTGTCCAATTTTTCACATATACAGATTATAGAAAAACCTAATTCTTCTATGTATTCCTTATACTACTGTTGTGGAATAATAAATACGGAAAGTAAAGAACACAAGTATTTTTACGTGGAAAACACATGGCTCAAAGGGTGAAAAAATCATGACCTACTACCCAGTAGGATTTTTCCCAACACTTCACTAAATCACTGAGCCAAAAACAATATTTACAAAACTCTTTATAAACCTAAGGACTACCTCTAGCCAAGGGCGGATCTATGTAGGGGCTCGAGGGTGGTACGCTACCCGGTCGCTCGAGTAAAATCATATATATGAACTAGTATTTTCCTCAAATTATTGAACATATATAAAGAGTGGCACCCCAAGTAACAAAATGATTGTAGGTGCCATGGTTAAAGCACTTATACTGCACATGAAATACCCAAGATCGAGACTCTATTGAAGTCTTAGTTGTTTTGATGTTATCTTCTTTCTTTATACTCCTTTTAAATTCTTTTAATTTCTTCACCTCTGTTATTTACTCTATTTTGTACAATCTCCTTTTATTATTTATTTAAATTGTAAATTTGCTTCCTTTTTCTTTTTCTAGATCTTCATTTTATTTGAATGTGATTTTAATCATTTTCTCTTTTTATTCATCTAATGTTATTTTATTAATTTTAGAAACTAGAGTGATGCATCAAAGACATAATATTAATCGAGCTATACGTAGATTGAAGTGATGTATTTCCTAATTTAAAATTTATTTTTCTTTATATTTTTTAATCATATTAATCGAATTTGAACCTAGAGAATTAGACCGAATTGGATAGAACTTATTCAATTTTGTGATCACATATTCATTTATGCATAAAACAATCTTTTAAATTGAATTGAATTAATTCAAAATAGACAAAACCGAACCGAATTAATCAAAAATGGATCGAACCGACTAAATGTACACCCAAGTTCAATCTCTTCACTATGACCGGTTTGCATTAAAAGCAGTTGCACCAGGGACATTCACTGATTTTTTTATAAGCGGTGTCAAAATTTATAAAAGAACGAGAATAATAACTTTAATTATCATACTTCTAGACAAGAAATAACTTTAGTCTATTGGTTTTGTTGAGTCTTAAGTCAGAAAAGTCCTGAATTAAATTCTACTTCATCACAATTTTTAACCGCATAGATTCTCTCAAATATTTGCAAAAAGAAAAAAAGAAGTGCTAGTTGAGGTTTGAACCTCTAACCCCTTAGAGCAAAAATCAAGCAAATAACCAATATAACAAGAGATATATTATGTCAAGTGATGTCATTTTTTCCTACTTATCCGCTTCCTCACAGTATTAATACATATATTTAGCAAAAGCATTCACGAAGCGGTGTCGCCTGACACTGCTTCGATAAATGTGCATTCGCCCCTGAGTGGCACCCGTAACCATCAAATCCTGGATCCGCCTCTGCCTCTAACCCTTTGTGACAACCAGCCTCTAGCTGTTGCGACAACTTCAAGTTAACTCTAACTTGAATACAACACTCAGAGTATCTAGTATAATTACTTCTAGGTAAAGCTGAAAGGTACAGCTCAAAAGCCCTACTACAATGAAACTAGAATAAAAAACACACACTTGGAACTGGTTCTTCTATCTGGTTCATGTAGCTTCAAGTTCGCATACTTGAATCACACAAGAATTACTCGCAAAATACCTTGCTATTTTGCTCTCAACTCACGTTTAACTTCAGCGTTTGTGCGTACTTGTAAAATGAGAACATCATGCAATATATAGAGTTAGCAGAATAGGAAATAACTAGAGTTCTAATGCTTTACTCTTCCTTGGTGGAAGAGTTCTAGTTATCTTCAACTTCTAACTCCTCCTTTATCTAGGATAGAGTTATCTTCGAGTAAGGAGTCCTTCTACTTATCACTTATGCAACCTTTTTGTTCAGAAGATATCAAATATAACCACTTAAGTTTATCTCTTTCACGTGCATGTCTTGTGCTCGAATCTGTCCGTGTCTGTGTACACTCTGTATAGACCTGGTTTATGCTTGAGTTTCTTTGTCAATCATCAAAACAAACTTTAATTAGGCCAACCAATTTCCCATTTTTGATGATGGCAAACTCTGTGCTTTTCATAAGCATAGGACCTGTTTCAACTCAGCTCAATATCAACACAATGTTAGAATATTTTTTATTTTAAAGTCATAAATCACCAAGGACCAGGTTCATTAGGTTATAAACATCACAGTCCAAAGTAAAAAGCACAACGTATCTTCCCCCTTTTGGCATCATCGAAAAGTTGCATAATTATATTAGATAACCAGATTTTAATTAAAATTACTCATGGCCACTAGGGCTACTTCAAATGCAATCATGGAGTCAAGTATCATATATCAATCTAATGCTAACAGCCATCTAAGAAGCATCAACAAATAGTTAGAGCACAAAACCAGTTGATTAACATTGATACTAGTCATCCACAAAGTATAAGAAAAAATAAAGATACTGGATCATGAGAAAAAAGAAACAAAAAGAAATCCCATCCGGGTCACTGGTTTGTCTAACTAGGCTAGAAAGGTTACAAGACTGGGAAGGACCAGGTTCTTGATTCTGAAGTAGCCTTAACATATAATGAAGAATGCCTTCATTCTTCTCCTTCTCCTTTGCAAGCTTAGCCCTGAGAGCATACCTCTTAGTTTCTACTTCAGCCAGCCTCTTCTTCAGCCTCTCAATCCTTAGCCCTGTTCTCTTGTACCAAAACTCGCACTCTGCTGTTCACAGGTACCTTCTTGGATGAACCAGATTCTTTGGGAGTAGTGTGGACTTCATAGTCACATGTAGTCAAAGTGTTTGCCCCAAAGTGATCCTTGCTATTACCAACTTCCCATTTCTTAAGGGGTACCTTGAAGTGAGCAAGTACAACCGTGAGAATGAAACCATAGGGTATGGCATGAGTTTTGGTGCCAGTTAGAACCCTATCAAGAAGTTGGATGATAAACCCAGGCTAATTTATTTGCCTCCTACTGTCCAGACATTCCATAAGGACCAGGTCTATGAATGTGACAATGTGCCTTCTTTCCTGCCTGGGTAGCACAACCTTGTTAACAAATTCAAACAGCACTTTATGGGGTGGCTTCATCTCAATTTTGTATACAGCCTTGGCCTCTAGCTCTAACTCATTGTCAGCAAACTTCCTTGTAATGGCAAGGGATGTATCGAGGTTCTCTAGTTTTGGCCATTTGAGCTTTTTGTAATCATTGTACCCTTCAGTAGGTATACCAAAAAACTCTCCCAATTCTTTGTCGTCGAAGCTCACGGTCACTCCCATTACCACACTGGTGACTCTTCCATTTTTGATCTCATAATTTTCCATGAACTCTATAATCTCAGCCCTGGCAAGCCTTCCATTCATCTGAAGGACCATGTCCTTCCAACCCTGCAGTTAGAGTTTTTGCAGCAGCATGACCATGTCTTCCTCCTCCAAGTCCTTGAGGAGTCTACCCGTCAAGATGGTTCCTTACAAACTTCTCCTTCTTGTCTTGTTCTCATAGGTTTCTTCTTTTTCTTATTCTTCACTCTATTCTTACTCCACTACTTTCACTTTTCTAGATTTTATGGCAGACCTGGTTCTTTTCGCCAAGGTAGAAGGTTCTGCAGGCTTTGTCTTTGAAGGGGACTTCTTTTTGAAATTCTTTCTTTTCTTTGTCTTTGGAGTCGCAGCCTCTTCCTCCTCTGCCTTGTCTTCATTACGAAGAACCAGGTCCATCTCCTTAATTTCAACTGCCTTAACTTGCTCAACCACTTTCTTCTTTCCCTTTGCAGCAACTTTTCTTTTACTCTCTTCTAGGGCTTTTTCCAGTTCTGCCTCACTCTGCTTCTTCCGAATCCTTGTAGCTCTTCCTCTTGTAGGAGAAGTCTCTACAGGGATAGAAGAGGCAACCTTTCTCTTCTTGTTTTCCCTAGCAGTTCTAGGGATTTAAACTCCTAAACTCTTCTTCCGTTTAGGATTGTAACTGCCAGACACTCTTTTCAATAGGTCTTCGAGGGGTTCCTTCACAGATGGAACAGGTTCTTTAACATTCTTCCCTAACCTAACCAACCCCTCAGCAACTTCTTCAGACCCACTACCCTTTTTCTTTTTCTCAAACTTTCTTCCTCTCCAGCAGATTCCTCACTCCACACTACCATAGCCCTTGTTTCTTCATTCAAACCAACATGAGTGGGTGTAGATTCAGTCACTCCTTTTTCCATTCCCCTAACATCACCTTGAGAACCTTCACTCTCTTTTTCTTTTTTCTGTTTATTTTTACCACCTAGTATTCCAAATTCAGTTGTTTCAACCCCAACCATAGTTCTTACCAAAATAAACATATTTTCCAGATTTTCAGCAACCTCAGAGATTGTCTCAGATATAATTTTTGGACCTGATGTTACCTGCTCTATTTCAAATGAAACAGTTTCTTCCCCCTCAGTTGCAGACTTAAATGATTCTTCAGATTTCTATCTTCTTCTCGACTTGCTTTTAACTGCTCATTGATTTGTTCTCCTCTAGCGACTACCTTGTAAGCAATCATCTTGAACCTTCCTTTCTTAGATGTGGGTGTGTGTGAAGGTGTGATAGATGGCGTGGGTGTAGTTTCCTTGGGTGGTGATGAGGGATTGTCGGAAGGGTTTGCCAATGATGTGTTTGTATGAGTGTTTTAGAAAAGATGAGAGAAGATTGTGACAGTTGTTTGATAGTAGAGTAGTTTAGAAGTGGAGAAATAGGTAAGTCCAAATAAAATTTATAGAGGGAGAGTTTAATTGGGTAATGACACATTTTCCAAAAGCTCAGAAGTCTAATCAAACTGGGAGTCAGTTTGATAAGACGTGGAAGACTCTCCCTAGAATCTAGGCACTTATTGTATTTTGGGACTCTCTTTGGGTGAAACTGGTTCATTTTGTAACGGATAAGCTCAAGGGAGGTTAGGATTAAATGAGACTCTTTTTTATCATAATCCAAATATAATTATTTCAAAATATGCAGAGTGACGCATACGTACCAAGTAATCTTGATGAACTAGGTTCTTCATTGAGAAGTCTCTTGTGTAAGTCTGAATTTCCCAAGAGAATAAAGATAATTGCATTAGATATTAATGAGATATTTTAGCACATGGCACAAGAGTATACTATTAAAAGTATGAGACTGAGCAAAATCTAATCTAATTATGTATAAAATTCACAAATTATCTAACTATTTTTTTGAGTTAGAATTGGTTCCTTTTAGGTAATATTAATCATCCCTAATTCTAACATGTTCCTTTCAAAGTGATATCTACTTAGAGCTTTTGTGAATATGTCATTTATTTGCTTGTCAGTAGCACAAAATTCCAAAGTGATCAAACCCTTTCCATAGTTGTCCCTTAAGAAATGATGCCTAACATCTATGTGCTTAGTTCTTTTGTGATGAACCGGTTATTGGTCATACTAATTGCACTAGTGTTATCACAAAAGATGGGGATACAACCTACATCAATTCCAATATCCATTAATTGTTGTTTGATCCACAACAATTGAGCACAACAAGAGGCAGCAGCAACATACTCAGCTTTAGCAGTAAATAAGGCCACAGAATTTTGCTTTTTGGTGGCCCAAGACACAAGACATGAGCCAAGAAAATATGTCATACCTGAGGTGCTTTTTCTATCAATAAGAAAACCTGCATAATCAGCATCAACATATCCCACTAAGTTGAAATAACTACCTTTTGTATACCATAGACAAAGGTCAGTGGTGTCTTTTAGGTATCTCAAGATCATTTTGACAGCAGTCAAGTGAGACTCCTTTGGATTTGCCTGAAATCTAGCACAAAGTCCTACACTGAAAACAATGTCAGGTCTACTAGCAGTGAGATATAACAAAGAGCCAATCATTCCCCTATATAACTTCTGATCAACAGAAGAACCAGGTTCATCTACATCCAATATTTTGACTGTTGCTATAGCAATGTCAATTTATTTGGAATCTTTCATTTTAAACCTTTTAAGCAACCTTTTTACATACTCCTACTAATGGATCATAGTTCCATTTGAATTTTATTTAATTTGTAAGCCTAAAAAAAATTAAGCTCACCCATCATACTCATTTCAAATTCACTCTCCATTAGTTTAGCAAATTCTTTACTTAACTTATCAGTAGTTGCTCCATAGATTATATCATCAACATATATCTGAACTACCAAGAGATCTTTACTTTTTTCTTTCAAGAATAAAGTATTATAAATTTTACCTCTCTTGTAGCCATGCTCAAGCAAGAATTTTGATAAAATATTTCATACCATGCTCTTGGAGCCTGCTTGAGCCCATAAAGTGTCTTGTCAAGCTTGTACACATGATCAGGACATTCCTTTCTTTCAAAGTTCGGAGGTTGTTTGACAAACACTTCCTCCTTTAGATAGCCATTGAGGAAGGCACTCTTGATATCCATCTGATAGAGAGTAAATTACATGTAAGAAGCAAAGGCTATAAGGAGTCTAATTGCTTCCAATCTTGCAACTGGAGCAAAAGTCTCATCATAGTCTATGCCTTCCTCTTGACTATATCCTTGAACCATCAATCTTTCCTTGTTCCTTGTAACTGTTCCATCTTCGTCAAGTTTATTTCTGAAGACCCATTTTATGCAATTACTGATATGTCCTTGGGTCTTGGTACTAGATGTCAAACTTGACTTCTTTCAAATTGGTTGAGTTCATCTTGCCTTGCATCCTACAAAGCCTCAACTATATTTTTAGGTTCAATAAGAGATAAAAAAGCATCAAAAGCACAAAGATTCTTTAGAGAAGATCTGGTTTTGATTCCAGAGGTTGGATCAGTAATTATGTTCTCAATGGGATAAGAACTTTGATACTTGTAAGGTTTCACAACCAGCTGGTTCCCATAGATGTTCCTTCAATGTTTTGTTGCTGAGGAACATGTTCATGGACAGGTTCCCTCGAGGTTTGAAGATCAGTTCCTCTTTGTTCAGTTCCCCCTGTCAGGTTGCCCTGGGTGAAAGGACCTGTTCCATCACATGCTCCACCCTTTGGTGTAGCTTCAGTTTGGGCTATGGTTTCATTTAAGTTACCAGCCCAATTGCTTCCTCATCATGTTCCTGCCTCTTAGAAAGAATGTTAGTTTCATCAAAAATCACATGTATACTTTCTTCTACACACATAGTTCTTTTGTTATAAATTTTATATTTCTTCTACTATGTGAAGAATATCCCAATAATACTCCCTCATCACTTCTGGGATCAAACTTACCTAGGGAATATTTGCTAAAAATGTGCACAAAGCACTTGCATCCAAATGCCCTACGATGGGATATATTTTGCTTTCTCCCTTTAAGTAACTCATAGAGAGTCTTCTCAACAAGAGGTCTATTCATGCTCTTATTTATGATATAGCATGCAGTGTTCACAACTTCTGCCTAGAAACTATGAGGCAGTTTACTAGAAAGAAGCATAGTCTTAGCCATTTCTTCCAATGTCTTATTCTTTCTTTCAACTACTCCATTTTATTGTGGAGTCCTAGGAGCAGAAAAATTATGATTTATGCCACGCTTATCACAAAATTCAGCAAATTTAGCATTCTCAAATTTATTACCATGATCAGACCTAATTGATGCAAGTTGATTACCTAGTTGTTTCTGAGTTTTTCTAACAAAAGAACTGAACATGTCAAATCCTTCATCTTTAGATGTTAAAAATAATGTCCAAGTAAACCTAGAGTAATCATCAACAAGCACCATTACATATTTCTTACCTCCTCTGCTCAATGTTCCCATTGATCCACAAAGATCCATATGGACTAGCTCCATTGTCCTGGTGGTGCTTACCATTTTCTTGTTTTTGAAAGAGGATCTTACTTGCTTCCCCCTTGTACAAGCCTCACAAACTTTATCTTCCTTGAATTTAATGTTAGGCAGCCCTATCACCAAGTCCTTGGAGACTAGTTTGTTGAGTTAACTTAGACTAGCATGTCCAAGTCTCTTGTGCCAAAGGAGGGGATCATTATCCAAAACACTTAAGCAGGTGAGTTCATTATCTGAAAGTGTGGACAGATCCATAACATATATGTTGTTCACTCTTTTTCCATGCAAAACTATCTTGCGAGTGGTAAGATTAATCACAAAGCATTTTGTAGAGGTGAATGCTACCATGTTACCTCTATCACACAGTTATGATACACTTATTAGACTGTACTTCAGTGCATCTATCAAGTAGACATTCTCAATAGAGTGAGAATCAGTCTTACCTACCTTTCCAGCCGCAATGATCTCACATTTCTTCCCATTTCCAAAAGAGATATTACCTCATTTAAGGTCCTCAAGTGAAAGGAATTGGTTCTTGCTTCCTGTCATATGCTTTGAGCAACCACTATCAATGTACCATATTTGGCTGTCTCCCTTCACTTGGACCTGCAAAAGGAAATCATGGGTTAGACTTAGGAACCCAAACTAGTTTGGGTCCCTTTCTACAGGCAAAAGGGTGAATCAAATTCTTTTTAGCCCAACTTGACAGACTATTTTTCCCTTGAACAAAATCTTTGTTCTTTTGACTTGCCTTCTCTTTTGCAGTGCATTCACTTTTATAGTGACCGGTGTTACCACAGTGTGTGCAAATATTGTTCTCAGAAAGTGTAAGATACTTGCTTTTGGGATCCCACTTAGGTGCAGGGTTCCCAAAGCCAAGTCCTCTTCTGTTGCTACTATGGTGTTCTTGTAGCCATGAAAGTGCATCATAGGACCTTTTTGTCATGACCCAAAACCTAACCCGTCGTGATGGTACCTATCGTGGTACTAGGCAAACCGACCATTCCAAAACACTTTCAAAATTTAACAGAAATGAATTAAGACATTTAAAATAACCGAAGTTTTTTTATAAAACGGGAGTAAAACCCAATTAAAACATAAGTGCGGAAACATAGTCTGACATCAAGGTGTCACTAAGTCACAAGCATCTAACAACCAATATAGAAACATAGTCTACTAGAGTCTGTGCCAAATGCCAATACAAGAGAGAAAAGATAATAAGAAATGAGAAACAAGGACTGCGAATGATGACAACTACCTTGTAAGTCTCCGATAATCAGCTCGCGCACGAACTCAGCGACCGCCAGAACTGTACACACCTGGATCTGTACATATAGTGCAGGGTGTAGCATGAGTACAACCAACTCAGCAAGTAACATAATTAAATAAGGAACTGAGAAGCAGTGACGAGCAATAAAAATACAGTTCATTTCAAAAGTTTTCAGTAAAGAGTGAACATGCTTTCAATTCCGGTGGTGTAAGTCAAATCAATTCGAGCTCAAGTAAAATAGATATGAATCTTCTAGAAATTTCACCACAACAACAGATAACAACTAATTGCAACAATAAATAAAATCAAGTACAACCTCTCAAGGCAGCAGTCACTCAACTCATCTCAACAGCTCATACTCTCGGCTCTCAGCCCTCAATACACACTCTCAATAGGTACTTGCGCTCACTGGGGGTGTGCAAACTCTGTAGGGGCTCCTTTCAACCCAAGCACTATATCGTTGCGGCGTATAGCCCGACCCAATCATATAAGTAGCCATAAGGCATGTTGCGGCGTGCAACCCGGTCCATAATCTATAAATAGCCATAAGGCTCGTTGCGGCATGCAACCCGATCCATATAACCTCACATAGCTCACAGCTCGGCACTCAAGCCCTATCTCTGTGACTAACCTCTCCAGCCCCTTGGGCTCACATAATATCATAATAATCAGCCCAAACAGAGAATACAACAAGTATCAACAAGAACTGAGAGGGAATAGAGATGTAACACATAAGTAAGACTGTGACTGAGTACAAGACATCAATTAGCAGTCAATTCAACAAGTATACGATCGTTGCGGGTCCCAACAGTAATATTATATGGCCTAAGTATGGTTTCTAACATGAAAGGCAGTCAATTACTCAAAGACAATGAAAAATAAGTAATAACAATGGCTATTCGACTTTACAGTCTCACGGGTCGGACCAAGTCACAATCCCTCGCGGTGCACGCTCACACGCCCGTCACCTAGCATGTGTGTCACCTCCAAACGCTCACATCATACCAATTTTCAGGGTTTCATACCCTCAAAACCAGATTTAAGACTGTTACTTACCTCAAACCGAGCAAATATCTACTCCGAAATGCTTTTGCCTCTCAAATCGGTCTTCAAACGTCCCAAATCTAGCCACAAGTAGAATAATACATTAAATATAGGCTAAAGGGATCAATTCCACAAGAAAAGTACTAAATTATAGCCAAAATCCGAAATTGGCCCGAACCCGACTCTTGGGCCCACGTCTCGAAATCCGACAAAAGTCCCAAAACTTGAAATCCCATTCACTCATGAGTCTAACCATACCAAATTTACTCAAATCCGATAACAAAATCCCATTCAAAACCTCAAAATCCCGACTCAAGAGTTCTTCCTCTTTTTCCCCAATTTCTCACCCCAAATCACAAATTAGATGATACAATTAAAGATGAAATCATGGGATTTAACCAAAACTAAGTAAGAATCACTTACCCCAATCAACTTCACGAAAATCTCTTCAAGAATCTCCCAATTTCGTGTTCTCTAGCTCAAAATATGCAAAATGGGTTCAAACACTCGTTTTTGAAATTAATACTGCCTGTCCAGATATCGTTAATCGTGATCGCGGAACATTCCTCGCGATCGCAAAGCACAACTATGTTGCCCCACATTTTTACCCTACGCGATCGCGGAATCACCCAAGCGATCACGGATCACTGCCTCTCATACCTAAGCGATCGCATAGAGCATTGGCCACACCTCCCCTCCTGCTCAAATCCTTCTACGCGAACGCGACCTTAGTCATGCGTTCGCGAAGCACATCTTTGCACACATACGCGATCGCGTTCCTAACTCTGCGATCGCATAGAACAAACTCACTTCTGCCCCAAATAAGCTTATGCGATCACGAATAAATCCCTGCGATCACATACAAGGAAACCAAAACCTGCTGAAACCAGAACTTCAGTTATCAAGCCGCGTCCAAAAATGATTCGTTAAGCATCTGAAACTCACCCGAGGTCCCCGGGATCTCAACCGAACATACCAACCAATTCTAAAATACCATACGAACTTAGTCGAGCCTTCGAATCATTCAAAACAACATCAAAACAACATCAAAACACCAATTACATCTAGATTCAAGCCTAAAGAACTTCTAAACTTTCAAATTCTACAAACGACGTTGAAACCTACCAAACCACGTCTGATTGACCTCAAATTTTGCACACAAGTCATATTCAACATTACAGACCTATTCTAACTTCCAGAATCAGAATTTGACCCGGATATCGAAAAGTCAACCCCCGGTCAAACTTCCCAAAATTCGACTTTCGCCATTTCAAGCCTAAATTAGTTACAAACCTTAAATTCACAGTCCGGATATGCTCCTAAGTCCATATCATCCAACGGAGCTAACGGAACCGACGAAACTCCATTCCGGAGTCGTCTTCACACACTTTCGACTACGGACAAAATCCTAAGACTTAAGCTTCTGTTTTAGGGACTAAGTATCCTAAAACACTCCCAAATAAAAAATAAAACTTCCCGCCAAGTCATATAAATAGAAACATATACGGAAAAAACAGTAAATAGGAGATCGGGGTAAATAGATCCTCATTTAGAATTCTTACCTGTTCATCTTTCTTGTACAACTCATCTTTTATTTTTCCTATATTTTCTTCTAAAGTGTTGTGTGTGATCATCTGTCTTTTTGCATGTTCCTAGTTTCAATTTTAGATTCTTAGATCTAACCTCTAGGACAGTTGAGTCAAGTGCATGAACCTGGTTGTTCAACAAAGTATTTTCACTTACAGTTTTACTAATCTTAAGTTCCAAGTTTTTGCACTAAGCCTTCAAAATCACACATTCTTTAGACAGCTATTCTTTTTCGTTATTTACAATCTCAGATTCATCAATTAGCTCTAGTAGTAACTCAGATAGCCTTTCTTTAGACAAAAAATTAATCTTGTCTTTGAGATGAAAAACACTTACCTCAGTTTCTTCATCAGATTCTCCAATGGTCATAAGTGCTCGTTCATCTTCATCTTCATCTTCATCTTCATCATATGATACTTTAGCATAAAGGCCTAAAGTGAAAACATCATATTGAAAGGGTCGCCCGCCGCACAAAGCATCTCGTGTTTACACAGAGTCTGAAGGAGGGTCGCACCCCAAATGGGTATAATGTAGACAGCCTACCCCAATACAAGCATCAGTAGCTAATTTCACGACTCGAACATGTGACCTATTAGTTACACAGAGACAATTTTATCGTTGCTTCAACGCTCCCGACTAACCCTAGGATACATTAATTCGGCAATATAATCACATGATTGCAGAGACAGAGCTAGAATTTGGGTTGCATGGCAAAATTGGTTGATTTTCTCCTCCTACGACGCGAAATATACACAATGCATAATATTAATCCATGCAGTTTATTCTTTTTACATCCACTTATTACTTTTTAATCTATTTTTACCTTATATTTGAAATGGTTTTGCTACATATTAAAGAATCACACTGTAGCCAGTACATATTTTAAGAAGCTTTACGTGAGAATTATTCTGATCATTACAAGCTTTAAACCCTAGCTATTGAAACCTACAGCAATATATATTCCGGTACTTTGATGAACTACAATAAACAGATTTTCTAATTCCCTTTCGCTTGGTTGATCAATTAATTATTGGAAGAGCTTTTTGAATCATGCGGGATACACCTAATTGGTGAAATGTCCTTAAGGATAATGTGTTCATGTGTCTCAAGCTTCGTTCTATTTATTGGATTATTTTCTAACAAGATTTAAGGTGATACTGATATTGTATCTTTTCGTCTTCTTGGGCCGAGGGTCTTTCGGAAACAGTCTCTCTATTCCCTCGAGGTAGGGGTAATGTCTGCATACACACTACCCTCTCCATACCCCACTAGTGGGGTTTCACTGGGTCGTCGTTGTTGTTATTGTTGTTGTTGTTTTTAACAAGATTTAAATGTTGAATTATCTTTGAACAAGCAATTGCGGATATTGGCGTTTTATTAGCTTAGGTACACTACAAAAAACCAAAAGTTCAATACGACCTGGACAGATCTAGTGGGATGATTACTGATTTAGGTGAATCCAGTAACTTTGCTCGGACTTTGTATTTGTATTTAAAAAATTACTAAATTTACAAGAATATTTAGCTCAAAACTTAGTGTGTTATCTCAGGACTAATTATTCAGGGATTGTTATCTAACCTTCTCATATGATAAAAATAATATTACAATCCCGGAATAACTAATCTCGGAATTAGTTATACTGCGATTTTATTCCAGCCAAACATAAGATAAATTCATCTCAATTTAATCCTTAGATTAATTATCTCTTATCACTCGTACCAAACGAGCCCTAAGTGGTAATATATTACTCTCTCTTGTTTTGGTGACTGGACACTTATATTACCGTTGGAGCATACGAGAAAAGAAAGATTTTTGGCTTCGTCTTTCACGGGTCGGTACTTTCATGCTTTGTGGGGAAATTCGAATTGCCAAACACTATTTGGCATCACGTTGTATTTGGTATCAGTTTGTCTACTCCAACGGTTATGTTCTCTGCCTATTTTAATTATTTTTCTCTCTTTTTTTTTTCTTTTTCTTCTTCTTATTCTCATGAATAAATGAGGCAGTCCAGTTCATTATGCTTCCGCCGCGTACACGCTCGGAGTTAGTCGAATGGGCGGATGATATTAGATTCATTTTACACAATCTTATGTTACATTTATGTTAGAGGTTGTTTTCACAATTTGAACCGATAATAAAATCATGTTTGGTACGAGGAATAGTTGAACACTATTCTTTTTTGCTTTTTGTTATAAACATAACTCCTCAGATTTCAACGTTGTAAGCTCTAGGTTTCCCTTACAAGTATTAAATTAATTTTCACTCATATAATACACGATTTTTGCTATATAAGGTCTGCGTACACACTATCCTCTGCAGATCTCACTCGTGGGATTATACTAGATTTTTTTTTGTTGTTGTTGTTATTGCTATACACGATTTTTGCTATATAAAAATGCCTAAGCTTATTTAGACATGCTACAAAGAATAAAGTAAGTCAAATTTTTGGAAGATATGATTAAGCCCTAATGAGGATTAATTAGAAGAATTGAATGGCTTGAACAATTTCTTGGGGGTAATCAATTTAGCTTTACCTTTTTAAGGAAAAGTGGTTAGCTTTTTTAGCTTAAAGTTAGGCTTTGTTGTCATAGCTTTAATTCCCAATGGAATCTATTAAGCTTTGCTCTTTCCTAGAGACTTCGCCTATACTTCTACTAACTCTCAAGCTTTTCATAATTCTGACGTCAATAATTTTGCACATACTTGAAAGCCAAGTCTACATTAGAGAATATACACTAGGAGGACATAGTGAAGAACCAAATATTTATTGGTAATATATATATATATATATTGGTACCTTTACATAATAGTAGGACATGGCAAATCTAATATTAACCGGAAAATAAGGAACACACCTTCAACTTACCAAGGACATGACTCAAGATTGAAGGATATGGAAGTCGGGGATTAGGTAGAAGATTAGTAGGTAGTCTGAAATACCGTATTTGTTCCTTATTTTCCATATCAGTATTATTATTATTATTATTATCATTCTTGTATTTTCTTCAATTTCTATTACTACATGTTGTTTCCTTTGATTTGGTTACCTTATTGCTTTGTTAGTTTGTTGTTATTACTATTCTTGTCTTTTTTATTTTCAACCTGATTTCTTCACTTACTATTGTTTTTCTTTTTCAAACTTACTTTGAAATATTTTTTCTTGAGCCGACAGTCTTATCGAAAACAACATTTCTACCTCCACAAGGCAGAGTAAGGTATAGGTACACACTACCCTATCCAGACCCCACATATGAAAATACACTAAGTATATTGTTATTATTGTATTTGTATAATAGCCTTCTAAGAACCCTACGTGTATGAAACTATGTATTTATTGTATGTTAATACATTTGATTAGATACGGAATTTGAGAAATAAAAAAAATTGGAACGCACAAATTAAAATTTTGGATTCAGTCTTTAATCTCCACCTCTAACATATACTACCTATGTTCCAATTTATGTGAACCTATTTGACTGGACACGGAGTTTAAGAAAAAACGAAGACATTTGGAATTTGTGGTCCTAAACAAGTCAAAAAGAGCCCTGGAGTATTTGTGTAATTATAAAAGCTTCTCATTAAGGGTAAAATTGTATATTTAAGCAAAATTATTTCCAAATTAAGAAATTGGTCATTTTTTTTGGAACAGACCAAAAAGAAAATATGTTCACGTAAACCGGAACGGAGCGAGTATAAAACTAAAAAGAGAGTAAAGAAATTTGCATAATCCTAGTCGAGATAAATAACTTGCAGAAGTTGTAAACTACGGAAGTGGACCGTTACCTAATCCAAGTGACATCACAAGCATTCAAATGAACGTACTAAATTCATTTCTAGTTGAAAGTTGATAGTTTCCGTTGGCTACTTCTGTCTTAGATATCTTCTTTTTTTACTGTCAACCACTCAATTTAAAAGTCCAATCTTTGTTGAACTTTCTATATAAATAGATCATTTGAAAATCCACAACTACGTAACAATACTTCAGTCAAAACTATATAACATAATCTTAAGAGTCAAATAAATTTTGCTCTTCATGTCCACAAATACAATAACAAACAAACTCAGTGCAATCCCACGAATAAGACCTGAAAAGGGAAGTTACCTTACCCAAAAAAAAAAAGATGAAAAGAAAATAGTAACAACAAATATAACAACAAGATAGTAAAAAAACCAAAGCAAAAGAAACAAGATAGTAATAGCCAATACAAACACTTGATAAAAACACTTAAGCCAACAAGGAAGAATCAGAGCTTGATTCCAGACATACTCTAGCCAACCAACTAAACACCACAAACTTCAAAAGTCATCGTTTCTTTCTTTAACAATGTTTCGAGTCAAACTACTTGATATAAATTGAAAATGGAACGAAGGTCTGAATAAAACAGTAATAACAAACCCAATATGATCTCACAAGTGAGATATAAAAAGGATGAGATATACGCAGACTTTATATGTACCTTGTATAATTTCCTCAAGAGAAAGCGTATTCAAAACAGATTTGACAAATACAAGGGATTTGGTAAGGAAGTTAACTGTTCTTCACAGTATACAATTTCACCAACTACAAGAGACATATCAAAAGACAGAATAGAAAAGAATCCACAGCTTAAGACCTGTTTTAGTTACAAACTTGTTTACAAAACCTAAAATTAGAAACTGATGATCAATCTTCCTTCAAAGGCTAAAAATGAACAGAAAAACAACAAAAACAGGAAAAATTGAATAAATCCAACCAACACTGAAAAACAGCCAATATATAAATAGAAATATCGATTATCTTAAATTATATCACACAAACCTAATTAGCCACTGAGCTTTTTTTAAGGTAATTTTTCATTGAATCGTTTCTATACTCTTGCTCAGCTCTTCCAACTTCTTCATCCTCATTTTCTCGCTTTCGCCCACCAGCTATAAAAACATACATACACAGATTAGACACATCGAAAAGAGTTTTAAATACACAGAGAAAATTATTTGGAACAGGGAAATCAATAAATGCAGTAAATATATATTTACCTCCATCAATCTTGATATAAGCTGTACTTTTTCCTTATGTTTTTCATTGAAGGCCTCAAGAGCTTCTTTGTATTCTCTTTCCTGTAGTCACATATTGAAATGGCCATTGTCAAATAATTCATCAAAATATTATTAGTAGTAAGTATTAAATCCCATCTCAGCAGTTAACTAAATTGAGATGAAGTATTATCAGTAAGGGTGTTCATAGTTAGGTTCATATTGGTTTACCCCTAAAAATAAACCAAATCAATTAAGTCAATTTTTCAAATATCAAAACCAAACCAGACCAATTAAGTCGGTTTTTTATCGATTCGATTTTTGTCATTTTTTTCTTGAATATGAGACATACACTACCAAAGACATTTTCCGAATACCATATTCCAACATATCAAACCAATTACTCTTTGAGTAAATATGTCATATACCAAGATATTTTGATAGTAATTGAATTAAATAGTAAATAAAATTTAATGACTCAATTTAAGACAAGTTATTTTTAACATGAAATATTGATTCTTGGAACTATCGATCAAACTAGAATGTAAAGGCAAAGAACTAGATTACTATAACGAGAAGCAACTAGACTACAAACCAAGAGTCAAACGATTAATATGTACAACAACCCAGTTATTCCCACAAGTGGAGTCCGGGGACAAACGATTAATATGTATCATATAAAAAAAATTAACTTATATAATAATATACATATTTTAACAATATACATATTTTGTCAATTGGTATTTTTATAGTTGGTTTGGTTCGAATTTTCAGCTATTTTTTGCTTAAAACCAAAATAAAACCAATTTTGGTCAGTTTCTAAAATTCAAAACCAAAAAGTTATTGGGTTTTTTGTCAGTTTGATTCGGTTTTCAGTTTGCTTCAATTTTTCGGTTTTCCATAAACACCCCTAATTATCAGTATTGATTCCTTATAACAATATATATTATTTACAAAAATAATCACCCAGCCAACCTGACCTGCCCCAAAAAAATGAACAAATAAACAGTTTAACGAAATATTGAGACAAAAAATTCATGGCATAGATATAGTACACAAAATTAGTGAGTGTAAATTGAAGAAAGCAGTGGGAAATATATTTGATACCTTCTTCTGGCAAGTTTGTCCCAGAGGTTTTAACTCTTTGTTGACTGCATCAATCCTCTTTCTGACCGTTGAAACTTCTTTCTTCATTGGATCTGCTAATGCTTCTAATTCCTGATAATTTATTTGTAATTTAATGTTATATATATACATGTATTGTATAAATTTTGAACAAAACTAAAAAAAAATCCTTTTTTCCTATTAATTACTCATCAGAGCTACCATTTCCAACAGTTGAAATTGCCAAAAATTTATACACATTTTGTACCAATTTTAACCTCCCAGATTTATCAAATTGTGTAGTATAGTACAGGTTTCAAACACAATAATATGCTGAAAAAACTAACTTAAAGAGGGAAATAATACAGATCAGAGTTCTTTTGGCTCAAAAAAAAGTAGGAAAATCCCAGAAAGTAAAAGGGGAAAAGAGGACAGAAATGCAAATCTAGATTTTGTTGAAATAAAGAAACAAATATGTGTTCCAAATAATTAATCCTTCTGTTTTTGTTCAAAATTTATGGTAAGTTAAATTTCTCATTTTTTCGCACAAACTAACACAATAATTTTCAATTAAACTAGCAATACCTTTGCCCTAATTTTCTAATTTTCACCGGAATATGTCAAAAATTCCTAAAACCCAAAACAAATAAAGTTATTTCAAGTTCTTAGGCTAAAAATCAAAACCTTATACTACAAAAAGAAAAAATTTATATTCAGAAAATTAAATGCTTAAGCCAAAAAAAAAGAAGGGAAAACAAACCTCGCGAATAATGGCCAAACGGCGAGTTTCTTCTTCAATACGACCCAACTGAGCTTGAACTTTCTCTTTAACTTCAAGTTTCTTTTTCTCAATTTCTTCTTCTTTAGCTTTGAAAGTTGAAAGTGCAGATTTAGACATTTCTTCATCTTCTTTTGTTAATGTACCATTAAAACTCAAACTCCCTGAAATTTGACTCGTTGATTGCATCAGTGTTTGTAGCTGTTGTTGTTGCTGATTCTGCATTTTTTTTTTCTTTACCAAAATTTTACTCTTCTGGTTTCTTCAGTTCTTTCTCTTTTCTCTGTTTTGTGTCTACACTATCTTTTTCTTTTTGCTTTGGTTATGATTGGAATGGACCCTTTTTTTCTGCTCTACTGTTGCAGGGTTGTGCTTATGTACAAATACAAAGGGCACATTTCAATATCTTTTTAAATTTTTTCTTGTGTGACCCACAAAAGAGGGTGAAAAGTATAAATAGTTAAAATACTAGTGGTGATTTTATAAGTAAAGAAATGTGATTTTACACCATCAAAAGAATTGTGGTAGTATACATAACTCGTTTCACTCTTAATCATAGGTTTTCTGTTCGACCCTTAAAAATACAAAAAATAATGATAGAGAGTGTTTTTTTCATTTAGTAGGTTATACAACAACAACAACCCAGTATAATTCCACTAGTGAGGTCTGGGGAGGGTAGTGTGTACGCAGACTTTAATTCTACCCTGGATCAGAGAGACTGTTTCCGATATACCATCGGTTCCCTCCATTCAAGAACTCTCACCTTACTCTTAGGATGACTCGAACTCACAACCTCTTAGTTGGAAGTGGAAGCTACTCAACACTACAACAACCCACTTTTGTCTATGCGACCTCTTTTGTAGGTCATACACTATACGAATTCAAAACAATTGGAGCCAAAGCAAATATCAAATTTCAAATGAAAACGAAAAAACAAAAAAGAAATCTTTACGTAAATAGTTAGTTGGATTCATTGTTATTTTTCATAATATGAATTATAATTATACATTTGCATATTATTTATAGTTTAAACGATTGAATGAATACGTATTGGGGTTATTTCTTTCAACCACCAACAAGGCAACTATTCATTCATAAAAGAAGCATGGACAAGAATTTCATCACTTTGCTGATTTTATTGTCAATCTCAAAGCTTGTGTCTACTCATTTTCTTTAGTAATTAGCTAATATCTTTTTCATTTGATGTTCGATATCTGTTTTAAGGTCTAACTAATTCGAATTCGCATTGTGAAGTCTCATATATGATAGTATTAATTATATTACTCAGACGAGTTTACCTCCCTTGTATTAAGTTAACCTTTTTAGTAATCTAGTTAAGTTGTAACTAGAATTAGTTAGTTTGTTATTAATGTGTACTTCTATATTACTTAGAGGTTAGAAAGTTAGCATTAAGCTGTATGAAATCCTCTTTTCGATTGCTCTCAATTTGCTCTCCTCTCAACTTACAATCGCAATACTCATTTGATATTAAATTCAACTTGGAGATTTAACATAATTCCCTTTTAACTACCTTTACCAGAACACAGTTTTATAGTTTAATTAACATTATGGAAACTACAACAATATTTTTATTGCTAGTTCTCTTTTCCCTCTTTTGCTTAGGCAAATTGTAACGTAAGTAATGTTGTTGCATGCCAAAAAGATGAACAGCCTGACATTTGCACTTGATTACTCTATCTTTGCAAGACTTTTGCAAATAAGGTCCCATTTGACGAATTTTTTTTAAAGTTACTTCATGCATATAATTCCAACTGTCTTCATTTTCTTTCTTTTTAATAAAGTATTTAGTACTATTATAACTCGTTGATCGGACTAATTTGGCCGGACCAAGATCCAGCCGAGAGAGGGCAGTCTTTAGAAACAACAAGTTGGGAAAGTAAGAGAACGTTTCGCGTTTTCTTATCTTATTCCGGCTTGGACTAATTTTGATTCATATAGTATAACCTCTCTAAAAAGTGAAGCAATAACCTTCTAAGAGGTTCTTTATTCCAGAGTTTGAACCAAAATCTTTTGATGGAGGACTAAAGTATCGCAATTATCCTATTGATATATAAATATGCAATTGGCTTTCTGAGCAAAATAAGCGTTAAAACACAATCTCTTACCTTATTATTTTTCAAAAGCTAATTTTTCGAAATTTATTCTTCCACTTTTCGGTGTTCAAGTATTTATATATATATATATATATATATTTCAAAAAAATCAACAACACATTCTTATTCTGATCAATGAATCAGAGTTCCGAAACAAAAGGAGAAATAATTAAATGTTGAAATAGTTTCTACTCGAAATGATCTAGATTTTTAAATTAAGAGTTCTATAAATTGACTCTTGACAAGAAAAAAAAAACAAATGCATATCTTGATGATTTCGCGACTAGTCGTTATAAAATGTTGTTAAAATGTAAATTGTTGATGTCTTCACTGTTGCATGTATGGATGGATTTGCTCTTACCGCGTCACTCAGACCGCAAACAATAAATAATTTAATTAATTAAAGGGTCAAGAAATCATTCTTCTTTACCATAGATAGTCAAAATCCACGAGTTGAAGTCTAAGTGCAGAAAAACTCGAGAACAATAAGAAGTCATTATTATTTGTTAGTTCGACCCGTTCAATCAGCTACTGATACTTGTATCATGGTAGGCTGTCTACATCACACTCCCTTAGGGTGCGACCTTTCCCCAGACCCTGCCTGAACAATTTCACAGCTCAAAAAATTTTATTTCCCATTTTGTTTCTCTCTCACACACACACACATATATAAACTCTTGTACACACAATATATATATATATATATATATATATATATATATATATATATATATATATATATATATATATATATATATAAACTCTATATCGTACCACAATATTTTTTTTTCTTCAAGATTTAGAATAACTCATGAAGCATAAAAGCTTAAGAATGCTAAATTCTGTTTAATTACTAAAAGTTATTTAGTATAGAATCAATAACATCTTAATTAAGAAAAAAGTTTGGTGTAGAGTTGCAGAAGGGTGGCATGACTCGCCAACACTAATAGGAAAAAACAAAAAATAAAAGATAAATATAAATGAATTAAAAAAGAAGCCTTAAGAAAGAAGAGTCTAACAAGGGAAAGATTTAAAGTCTTAGCTTACTTTTTTAACAAATATGACCAACTTTCCAGTTTTGATTTTTAAAGAAGAATCTCTCTTTGTCATTAAATATACACATATTATTTCCAAAATATTTTTTAATACTCCCATTTTTTTCTTTATCATTTTAAAATATAAAAATTACTAACACTTTATTTTACTTGTTAGTTGGGTATGATTAGGTCAAGCTGTACTTTACATATTTTAAAATGATATAAATATAAAGTTGATAGTGCTTAATCTTTTTTCTTTATAATTGGGACCATTTCCTCCACTTGACCTTTTCAAGATTCAAGGATGATCAATGCACGTAATAGCAATCAATTTCGCGTCCTAATCAATTGCCTGCTCGTGTAATATATATACTTTGAAATCGTAATGTCATTGTTTGTGCAAAAACTAATCATTTTTTTTTTCCTTTTGAAAATTACTTCATAGGGAAGGGGAATTCATAAAAGTGTTATTAAGAAAATTCTAAAATTGCTAAATATGAAAATAAAGAAATATAATTCATAAATTGGATGTAAATGAAAAAGGATGGAATGCTAATTCCCTCCCTCAAGCACAGAGGCGGACGCACTCTACAGGGAGAGGGGTCAGGCGTACATGAAAACTTCGTTAAGAACTCTATGCATACTTGAAAATGTCTTCAAGAAATAGTTACATTTTAGTATAGGTCTCCGTACTAATCTTTCTAAACAGTGATAAATTTATATTGAATGTCATAGTGACCTCGCGACTGTCAAATTATGAGTTCGCCTCTGCTCAAGCAGAAACGGAATGACTTCTTGTTGGCAAAACGAAAAACTAAATAACGACGGTAATTCTCTGAGCCAATCTGAATTTAAAATGTTAGACTCTATATGAAAGAAATGAGGATATATGAGTACTTCACGACTAATTCGTTTGTCATAAATTTAAATATTATTTATCCTTCATTTAAATATGTTCACAAAATACTATGACTTGTTTTATTTGTAATATTTCTTCTAAGATTTGGATTTCATTTCAAGACTTTTATCTTCAATCATTTGATCTGTCATGCCCGGCCAACATGTATAGTATATGATTAGTATTTTAAGTGCTAAATTGTGTTTCTCAAATAAAAAAGTAATCCAAGCTTGAAGGTAGTTAACCAACTGTTTTTCTTGGATTCGCGGCCTAACTCCAATTATTAGCTAAAAAGAAAAGAAAATAAAAGGAACATTAATTATTGGGATTCAATAATTTCTTTAACAGAACATTTTTGTTGGTTTTTTTATTTTGATAAGCAGATAGCACTATTTTTCTTATTTCTCCTTCTTTTATTGGTGTCTTTTCCAATCAATAAAAGACCTCAATTTAAGTAGAAAATAGCCCCTTCGGGATTTGAATTGCGAGTTTGACATGATTTCACATAATCTAAAGATGCGGCGTTTTAATTTCAACAGGTTTTTGAGAAACAGTTTTGAAGAGAAATTATGCATTTAGATTATTTACCTAATATTGCTTTTGGATAATAATGTACTCTCCTTATGTTCTAGTTTTTACGGATAGAACTCTATATAACAGCATCCATATACAGTCAAACTTTTCTATAACAGGCTCGTTTATTCCGAATATTTTTGGATGTTATAGCGAAGTATTGTTATAGAGAACATATATTATAACATAACATGAAAATTAGTTCTGGAAAAAGCATGGTGAAGTGTTGTTATATAGGGACGCTGTTATAGAGAGGTCTGACTGTATAACAACACTTCACTATAAAAGGTATGTTTTTTCCGGAACCAATTTTCATGTTATGTTATAATATATGTTCTCTATAACAGCACTTCATTATAACATCCAAAAATATTCGGAACAAACGAGGTTGCTATAGAGATGTTTGACTGTATGACAATATTTTTTTTAGTTCTTTTCAAAAAAAAAATGTTGGCTTTCGAAATTTGAAAACAGTTAAACTTAAAATTTTCATTTTATCTTTAGTAACATGCTCTTATTTCCATTATTTAAGATTATAATTTCAGAAGTCTTATAACCACATAAATATTGTTGAATATTTATGACTACAAATTTAAAAATATATATATTTTTAAACTCCCAATAAAACTTATAGCCACACAAATATTGTTACACCTTAGCTAATGATGTCGAGTTCTTGTTTAGCCGATGTTGCTTGATACTTAGATTTTGTTTTGTGGTTTATTATAGATATTATTTTAGTCATATGATTTTTTAATAAAAGTAATTTAAATAACCTATAACAGAATATCAGAATTTTTTGTTGGTCATTTTCTTCTATTCAAGTTCTAAGTGATAGGAGATGAAAACCTTATATGATACATTGACCATACAATTTCACACAATCCTTTTCAAAATAAAATATTTTATTAGGCGTGATTTTATGGTGTGACTCACACAATTGATATTAATTGTGTGAGGCTTTTTTTATCTCACACAATTGTAGACTCATATCTTACACATATGAGCTCACAAAATTCTGGGACCACAAAATTGTAAGACAAAAAAGATACCTCATACAACTAGTGTCAGTTGTGTGAGGCACAAAATAAAAATTTTAGCGTAAAATGAAATTCCGTTATGATTATTCATGACTTCAATACATTTAATAACAAGTCATAGTCTCAACTCAGCAGACAGCAACTCTGAATTCTGGAAATGACGTGTAGTTAAAATGACAAGTATTAATCTGTTTTTTTTTTTTGGGCAAACTTATCCAGATTGAGACTTTATTGTTTCTTTCTTGAAATCAATTAATATCTTTTTGTTCATTTATTAATAGAATAATCCAACTACCAGATTCAACTGGATAATCCGACAATTTTGATACTTTAGTTCACCTATTTGTGCTCATTTGTTTTTTCAAACAGAAACTCCATTGTTTTTTTCTCTTTTTGTTCGTATAAAGAAAAAAAATCTTAATTGGACCCCATTAACTAGTAGTTAGCTAAGGTAGATAGGTACTTAGACGTTATATGACGTCTGAAATATTTCAAATTTATTAAAGTTGTTCTAAAGAAGAGGAGGTCACGGGTTCGAGTCGAAAAAACAGCAACTTGCAGAAATGAAGGGTAAGACTAAGTACGATAGACCCTTGTGGCCCGACCATTTTCCGGACCTCGCACATAGCGAGAGTTTAGTGCACCGGACTACATTTATTTTTTTAAAGAAAATCATCAATCGTTCCTAAAGCACAAAAGGTGAATTCTTTACTTTTAAGGCGAAGCATAAATGTACAGTGAAAACTTACTAAAAAATTCATAAATATTAAATTTTGAATCTGTAATTTCAAAATTACAAAGAGCTGACTGATAAAACATTGAAGGTTGAACTGATTTGAATTAATTTGTCCAAAATTTATTTTCCTAATCTGATATTGGGAGAGTTAATATTATAATGGTAAACAATATTGATGAAACCACTGTCTTATCTCAACGGATCTTTCATATAGAAGAGTAATTTTAGCAATTGAATGACTTTGAAGTGAATCAATAAAGTTTGTGACTTTTGCAAATAAAGTACAGTTTTAATATCGTTTTAACCAGGAGACAATTAATTTTATTCCTTCAGCTGTAATTTAACTCAGTGTTAGTTTTTCTTTTTTTCCAAAATTAACTTAAGGTGAATAAGCAAAAAGATATTTTCAACATGTTCAATGGGCCCATTCTATATGGGCCAGAAGGAAGCAAAAAATATGGCATTCCTAGTAAACAAAAGATATGATGGGCCTTATGATGATCCATAGTAAAAAGCCCATAATTAGAAGATAGTCCTCATATTTTAGCTGAGCTCAAGTTATGCAAAAATAAATGGGCTAAAGTCCATGTCGATTTATTCAGTTTGTAATATGTTATTTTTACGTATTTAGTGAATTTACTATATTCGCTTCTAATTATGATGACAAAACTAGAGTTTATATTCCTCAGGAGAAGCATTTTCATTCGAGGAATAGTAACTCATCAATAATATAATGTTGCTATTTCGTATTTTCCTCCTTTTTTAAAATCCTCTTTTCCCTCCATTTTAATTCTTTTTCTCCAATGACTTTAGTTTTTGAGCAAATTCACCCCATTTGATCTAAGACCGAGGGCTTGGATCGAGGTTTTGAAAAGTGTGAAATACAATAAGAACATTGATGAAGTATAAGCTTTAATTTAGTGAAAGACAAGGCAGTAAGCAAAGCAAACTACATCGGTAATCGGGAGTAAAAGTCGAAGATAAGTTACTATAATACAAGTATTCATCGCTACTTTCATGAAGATAACTTTAACGTTAGTCTAAGATTTCCCTCGGCAACTTTATCTCCATCTCGACTTTATCGCTAACTTATGTTTGAGTTTAGAAATACAAGAACATGGAGTATAAGTTTAAATTATAGTTTTAACTTGTTCGGGGATTGAGGTATTAGTACAACAATAAAAGCTAAACGTACGAGTGTCTTAGAAGCAATTAAGCAATTTGAACATCAAAGTTTAGAGTTTAGACTTTACATACCAAACACAATTAACAAGTATGAAAAAAAGGTAAGACCTCGGAAAAATAAGTCACGTGTGGGCACGTGATTAATCTAAGATACTAGTCGCGTGCCTGTCTTCCTCTTCCTCCACTATAAATTAAACCGAATAAAGAAAATATTGTTTTTTTTAAAAAAAAAAAAAAGAGAGAAAAGAACAAAAGGTCAAGGGGAAAATGAATGGGCCCCACATGAAAAGCTGGCAAATATCTGACACAAATCTCTGAAATTTTATCTGACATATTTAGAGTAGTCTCCTTCCCTCACTGACATGTGACCCACCCCCTACCTTTTTCTTTAATTATTTAACATATTTTAAAGATAAAGAAAAATATTTATAACAACAAAAATATCTTTTGAGGGTAAAGACGAAACAAGTGAGGTGGATTGGTTTTTATCATACTTCATATTTGTGATCGTGCACATTTGGTCCAAGCCAAGGATCTATGTTCCAAATTTCCAATTACTAGACCACCCAAAATATAAGTTTAACTTTCTCTGGTCTTGTGAAACTTATTATTCTACTAGTTTGAACATGAACAAGATAACCTCCCGTTTGACCATAAAATTAGAGAGATTTTTGTTAACTTTATTTTTAAATATTTGTTAATTTATAAATTATTATCATTTTTTGGCAAATTTTGAAAATAAAATCTTCAAATCCCAAAAATAACTTCAAAGTAGTTTTTGAAGTTTTCTACTCACAAAACTCTAAATTCTTTTCAAGTACAATGCATGTCCAAATACAATTTTAACTTTAAAAAATAATTTTCATCTTATCTTCAAAAACTCATATTTTCAAATTTCAACCAAATCTATGTCTAAACGCTAGCTAAGAGCTCATTGTACATGGCTCAACTTCTTACTGTGTTACAAGGTTTAAGTCTAGTCCTTGAACAAAATTTGGTTCCATCAGAGGCGGAATCAGAATTTCAACGCGAGACACCATATTCTGCTTAACCGGTTTCAGAATATCAAGTTATTTATATACTCGTATTCAAGAAATATACACATACATATACAAAAAATTTACAGAAGTTTACGGGTCCGATGCCCCCAAATGTTTTCTAAATGAGTTTTAATTCATTGCAAACCTCTTAGAGTGAAGGCAGTATACTTCTTGAAGAGGAATAAGTGGAAACAAATGTTAGTGTGAAATGGTACAAACAACTCGGAACACATCAAACCAAATATTAAAAAACCGAAAGCAATTCAAGAGCCTATTTTGGTTTAGCGGATTGAAAGTAACTAACAAATACAAAGTATATTTGAGTTGATTCTATAAACAAATATTTGTATTTGGATAAAAATACTAAAACTGATATAAACAATTGTTGTGTTTGGTTGAAAAGTGCTATTAATAAATAATATCGAAAACATGATTTTCACGAAGGTGATTCAAAAAATAAAAAGAAAGCAAACAGAAGTTAAGGGGATTTAGCATATTATATATACAAAAAAAATACTTAATATACACAAATAATATTTTGGAAAATGGCCAAAAATGCCCGTTTATTATCAGAAAATGATTATTGATAGGTTCTATGCATCCCTGCTATGTTTTGATGATCTAACAAACTTAATGCTAGGAACTAGATAAGGAACCTGTTACACATCCTCAAGTACTTAAGATCAACAAGTCTCAAAGTCGGGGATATAGTTCAACTCTTCAGAGTCATAGAAACAACAGAGGGAACAAATGAACATCAGTTCCCTTGGAGACCGTACCAGTCAACTCCCCAACAGTTATAAAATTGCTGCCTGCAAACGCAGCAGTGAAAATCAGTACAGCAGTCAACTTCATTGGGAATGCTCCTGTACCAAACATGCTTGCATCATTCAAGTGATGTCGCCAATATTATATTAATATTAAGCCAAAGACAAAACATCACTTGAACATTTTCAAAGAATCAATCTAGCCTTCTCTCAAGTCTGTGCATCTATCCAGCAATCGATTCTCAAGTGCTTCAAGAACAAAGAACTAGATAACAAGGACCAGTTCCCTGCATCGAGTTATCACATGTCCTTAGTTGTGTTGTACCTTTGTTAAAGCTTCTTACTTGGAATTCCTATTTAGCTTGGTTAGAAGCAAGTGTGTAGGAAACTTTTGTTTAATCACAAACTCTGTGTTTGTGTCTTGGCTAGGTTTAGTCGAGTTGTAAGTCTTTGTAGTAGAGTTATTATAAAGTGGCTTGTAATAGAGTTGTGACAAGTTAGTAAGGGATTAAGGAGTTAATTCCTAGGTTACAAGAGGTTGTAATCTAAAGTTTGCTCAGTAGTGAAGTTGAAATCCTACAAGGGTAGATCGTGATTTTTAATCCGTGAGTTGGAAATTTTCCACGTAAAATTCTACTGTGTCGTTTACTTACTGCTGTGTGTGTGTGTGTGTGTGTGTGTGTGTGTGTGTGTGTATTCTGTGGGAACAGATAGAGAACCAGGTTCTCTATACAGTCTGGTGTACTCTTAGTTTCTATCAATTGGTATCAGAGCAGGTTCTTTCTATCAGGCTAACACCTAGAAAGGATCCCCATGGCTGCTCCACCAAACTTTGAAGAAGGTCAATCTACCTACAGACCACCAAGGTTCAACGGCCAATACTATGGATGGTGGAAGACAAGGGTGCATAATTTCATCATGGCTGAAGATTCAGAACTCTGGGACGTTATATGCGATGGATCCTTCGTTCCTACAAAGACCATTGGTGACCCAGTAGTAACATTTCCCAAAACAAGAAACGAATTAAATGATGTTGATCGCAAGGCCATAGAGAAGAACTTCCGAGAAAAGAAAATTCTCGTCTGTGGTATTGGACCAGATGAATACAACAGGATCTCAGCATGTCAATTTGCTAAGGAGATCTGGGAAGCTCTCCAAATAGTTTGGCGCCTACCGTAGGGTTAAGGATAATAGTGATTTTCTGGTGCTAATTTTCATAACACACACTGCTTTACACTTGTTATTGTAAGAGTTTTTGATTCCAAGATCAGCATGTCAAACTCTCGAGCAGTACTTACACACATTGACAATGACCTTGGTTTTCCTGGCGAAAACTACAAAGTAGCTGCCCCAGGAAAGGAAGTGCCTCCAGTTGACCTCAGGGGAGTACCAGTTGCAGACCCCATCGACGTTATGTCACGACCCAAAACTAACCTCTGTCGTGATGGCGCCTATCGTGGAACTAGGCAAGCCGAATCATTTCCAAAACAAACTGATATTTTCATTTCAAAGAAAATTTTAAGGTTATTTAACATAAAACCTCCATTTAAAGAGTTCAAATCAAAGAAAAACAGAAGTGTGAAAATGAAAAGCCCGACATCGGGGTGTCACTAGTCATGAGTATTTACTACAATCTGTCTAACAATATCAAGGCTAACTCAGCCTGGAAAATAGCTAAATACAACTAGAGGAAGATAAGAGAGAGAAGAGCATGGGCTGTGATCGCCAAACAGCTACCTTACTATCTCCAAGAAATATCTGCAACCAGAACACTCAATAACTGCTACCGTGTCCAGCTACACTTGAATATGCACACAAGGTGCATGGAGTAACGTGAGTACGCCAATTCAGTAAGTAACAACAATAAATAAAGAGTGAGTAGTAGTGACGAGCAATAAAGCATATAACGTTCATATCATGAAATCTCAGTAAAGTATAACATGCTTTAAAAATCAGTGTTTGAATCGAATCATCTCGTTTAAACCCGGTTCCAGTAAAAAAAAATCATTTAAAGATATTTTTCTAACAAGTTTTCAAACCAAGGCTCAATGCAAAGGTGAGCAAAAGAAATGATGAAATCATAAATAACCCCTCGGGCAAAACATCACTCATAAACAGTCCCTCGGGCAAACCTCACAGTCACTCGTGCCACTCGAGCATACCTCACAATCACTCTTGCCACTCGGGCATATCTCACAATCACTCATGCCTCCCAGTCACTCAGTACTCGGTACTCGCACTTAGTAAGTACCTGCGCTCACTGGGGGTGTGTACAGACTCCGGAGGGGCTCCTTCATCCCAAGCGCAATAATCTTCACGGACAACTCACGTGCTATAATAATAAAGTATGATGTAGGCGGGTAGCCCCGATCCACACTCATCCTCAAAAATCAGGCTCTCGGACTCACTCAGTCATAAATATGCTGCAGGCGAGCAGCCCCGATCCTCACTCATCCTCACAAATCAGGCCCTCGGCCTCACTCAGTCATAAACCTCTCAAGCCACTCGGGCATTTTAGTAAAACAGGGCATTCGGCCCAAAACAACATTTATATGCATCAAAATAGAGTCATAAAACTGAGTTATGCGGTAAACAAGTATAAACATGACTGAGTATAGATTTTCAATCGAAAACAGTGAGAGGATGGTAAGAAACAACCCCTAAGGGTCCAAATAGCATTGGCACAAGGCCCAAACATGGCATTCAGCCCAATTTACAGAAATTCTTTCTAAAACTTATAAGTATCAAATGGTTTCAACAAAGTATGCAACTTTACAGTTGCTACGGGGCGGACCAAGTCATAATTCTCCAACAGTGCACGCCCACACGCCCGTCACCTAGCATGTGTGTCACTTCAAAATAGTAGAATGATACGAAATCCGGGGTTTTATACCCTCAGGACCAGATTTACAATCGTTACTTACCTCAAACCGCGAAATTCTTATTCTGCAATGTCCTTTCCTCATGAATTGGTCTCCAAACGCCTCGAATCTGGTCATAAATAATTCGTTTCAGTCAATAAAATTCATTGGAATTAATTCCATAAGATAAAAATGATTTTCCATAAAAATCCAAAAATTAGCTCAAATATCGCTCGGTGGGCCCACATCTCAGAACTCGACAAAAGTTATAAAATCCGGAAACCTATTCAACCACGAGTCTAACCATACTAATTTAACAAAAATCCGACCCCAACTCGACCCTCAAATCTTCGATTTAAACCAAGAGGGTTTTCAAATTTTCCCAACTCAATTCACCAATTAAATGATAAAAATAACCATGGATTCGGGTAATTTAACCAATATTGAGTTAAGAATACTTACCCCGTTGTTTCCTCTGAAAATCACCCAAAATCGCCTCACTTCCGAGCTCCAAATCGCCAAAAACTGAAAATGGGATGATGTCCCATTTTCAGAACTTAAACTCTCTGCCTAGACTTTTCTTCTTCGCGAACGCGGTCAGTGCCTCGCATTCGCGAAGCACAAAATAGCTCCCGTCCAAATTCCTCCTTCGCGAACACGACATCTCCCTCGCGTTCGTGAAGCACAAAAAAATGCCTCTGCCTTAATGCCTTCTACGCGAACACGTTCAACCCATCGCAAACGCGATGCTTCATTCCCTCTCACTACGCGAACGTGACACCCCCCTACGCGAACGCGTAGACCAATTGCCTGGGGTCTTCGGCTGCTTCCTCTCTTCTTCGCGAATACGTAACACCTCTCGCGTTCGCGATGCACACCCAGTCCACCCTTCGCGAATGCGTGCTTCTCTTCGTGAATGCGAAGAGCAAATATGCAAGCCTCTCAGTTCCTCTTCGCGAACGCGATGAAGTAAACCAGATTGTGCATCTGAAAAATTCCAGCAGAGTTCCAAGTCCAAAATCCAACTCGTTAACCATCCGAAACTCACCCGAGCCCTTCGAGACCTCAACCAAATATACCAAAAAGTCCTAAAACATCATATGGACTTAGTCAAACCCTCAAATCACCTCAAACAACACTAAAACCATGAATTACACCCCAATTCAAGCCTAATGAACTTTGAAATTTCTAATTTCTACAAACAACTCCGGAACCTATCAAATCACGTCCAATTTACCTCAAATTTTATACACAAGTCATAAATGACATAGCAAAGGTATTCCAATTTTCAGAATCGGATTCCGACCCCGATATCAAAAAGTCAACCCCCTCGTCAAACTTCTCAAAAATTAAACTTTCGGCATTTCAAGCCTAATTCCTCTACGGACCTTCAAATAATATTCTGGACATGCTCCTAAGCCCACAATCACCATACGGAGCTATTGGAATTATCAGAATTTAAATACGAGATCGTTTACTCATAGGTCCATATCCGGTCCACTTTTCTAACTCAATTTTTCAATTATGAGACTAAGTATCTCATTTCACTCCGAGTTCCTCCCGGACCCAAACCAACTAACCCGATATAACATAATATAGCTGAATAACACCAAAAAAAAAGTAGAGATGGGAAAAACGGGGCTATAACTCCCGAAACGACCGGCCGGGTCGTTACACGCTAGTTCCCATGTTGCCCTGAATGCAAATCTGGGCGTCGACCCCGAAAATAGCGTCCATAGAGACGTTCGATCAGCTGGTCAGAATGCACAGGGCGATGAAGAAGGCGGAATCAGCCTTCGAATAATATTCGAAATGTTGCAGGCTCAACAAGCTGCAATAACACAACTTCAAAATCAGAACCATGCACCGAGTAGGGTCGAACCCAAGCCATCACAAGAAGTTGTTCACAGGGCCGAACTATTGCCGAGGAGGTCAAATATGAATGAGTCAGGGACCGACCCCGCTATCTTGAAAATGTTCGAGGAGCTGACAAAGCGAATTGAATCGGGGGAGAAGAAGATTGAAGCGAATGACAAGAAAATAGAAACATATAACTCCCGGGTTGATCAAATTCCGGGGGCGCCACCGATTTTGAAGGGTCTGGATTCAAAGAAGTTTGTACAAAAGCCCTTTCCCCCGAGCGCGACTCTTAAGCCCATTCCAAAGAAATTTCACATGCCAGAAATTTCCAAGTATAATGAAACTACCGACCCCAACGAGCATGTCACTTCTTACACATGCGCAATAAAGGGGAACGATCTAGAGGACGATGAGATTGAGTCCGTACTGCTGAAGAAATTTAGAGAAACTTTATCAAAAGGGGCAATGATATGGTACCATAATTTGCCACTTAACTCCATTGATTTTTTTGCCATGCTCGCAGATTCTTTCGTTAAAGCACATGCCAGAGCGATAAAGGTTGAGACTAGAAAATCGGACCTCTTCAAAGTAAAACAGAAAGACAACGAGATGCTCAGAGAGTTCGTATCTCGGTTCCAAATAGAGCGTATGGATCTGCCCCCGGTCGCCGATGATTGGGCCGTTCAGGCTTTCACTCAAGGCCTAAACATACGAAGTTCGGTAGACTCACAACAACTAAAGCAAAACTTGATAGAATATCCAACTGTAACCTGGGGCGATTTGCATAATCGATACCAGTCAAAGATTAGGGTCGAGGATGACCAGTTGGGGGCTCCTTTCAGGTCCGTTTATCCAAACAGGACCATCGACAGAGTTAAAAGGGATATTGACCGGGAACCACGATCAAATAGAGATCGATATCAGTCATACGGTAGAGATCAGAGAAACAACGGGCCTGGATGCAACCCCGTTCGAATTGATAGAAGAAATGATCTAGGACGGAGCTCTCGAGGGCACATGAGTAAGAGCGGTTTCGACAGAAATGTCGAACCCAAAGAAGCGCCACGACTATCGGAATACAACTTCAACATTAATGCATCAGTTATTGTATCGGCCATTGGGCGCATCAAAGACTCCAGGTTGCCCCAACCTCTGCAGACCGATCCAACCCAGAGAAATCCTAATCAAATGTGCAAATATAATGGCACCCATGGTCATAGAACAGAAGATTGCAGACAGCTGAGGAATGAGATAGCATGTTTGTTCAACGAAGGGCATCTTCGAGAATTCTTAAGCGATCGGGCTAAAAACCACTTCAAGAACAGAGATTCAAACAGACAGAATGAGCAAGAAGAGCCGGGCCCGTATTCAAACGCACCAAGGTGTCGATCACGAAGGAACATCGTACTCGATACTACGTACCGGAAGGGACCTAGTCTTTCAATGACGAGGATGCAGAGGGGATCTTACAACCCCACAACGACGTACTGGTAATATCTCTCCTTATGAATAAAATTCAAGTTAAACGTGTTTTGACTGATCCAGGTAGCTCGGCTAACATTATTCAATCGAGGGTCGTAGAACAGCTCGGCCTACAAGATCAAATTGTGCCCGCAACCAGAGTACTTAACAACCTCAACATGGCAAGTGAAACCACCAAAGGTGAAATTACTTTGCCAGTGAACGTGGCCGGGACCATCCAAGAAACAAAGTTCCATGTGATCGAGGGTGACATGAGGCACAACGCCCTGCTCAGAAGGCCGTGGATCCATAACATGAGGGCAGTACCTTCGACCATTCACCAAGTTCTGAAGTTCCCGACATCGGAGAGAGTCAAAATCGTGTACGGGGAGCAACTCGCCGCCAAGGAGATATTTGCAGTCGATGAAGTGATACCGGTATCGACACTCTCATCAACGAAGGGATCAGATTTGAAGGGAAAACAGAAGGCCAAATAGCAACCACAGACACCGGCCTCAACCCAATTGCAGGAGCAAGGGATCGATGAGGATGACGACTACTGGATCCCTCGATCCTTCATAATTTCTGATGACTCCGACGCCACCAAGTCAACGGTTGAAGAGTTGGAACAAGTCACACTGGCCAAGCATCAGCCCGAACGAAAGGTATACCTGGGCACAGGGCTAACCCCCGAGCTCAGCAAAAAACTTATCCATTTCCTTAAAGTTAACACGGATTGCTTTGCTTGGTCCTACCTCAATATGACATGGATCCCACCAGAAATTACCACTCACAAACCTGGACCCTAAATTCCGCCCGGTGAAGCAAAAAAGAAGGCCCCAGTTCGAGGTCAAACATGCCTTCATCAAGGACGAGGTAACCAAACTTCTCAAAATAGGATTCATTCGGGAAGTAAAGTACCCCGAATGGTTAGCAAACGTAGTGATAGTCCCTAAGAAGTGAAACAAACTTAGAATGTGTGTATATTATAAAGACCTGAATAAAGCATGCCCCAAGGATTCTTTTCATTTGCCTAATATCGATCGTATGATCGACGCCACGGCCGGCCACGAGACTCTCAGTTTTCTCGATGCCTATTCCGGGTACAACCAGATACAGATGAACCCGGAGGATCAGGAAAAGATCTTGTTTATCACTAAAGTACGGTACCTACTATTATAATATAATGACATTCGGTCTAAAAAGTGCTGGTGCAACTTATCAACGCCTAGTAAACCGAATGTTCGAAGAACAAATAGGAAAATCAATGGAAGTTTATATTGATGACATGTTAGTTAAGTCCATGCAGAGGACCATTTAAAGCATTTGCAGGAGACTTTCGATATACTGAGGAAGTATAATATGAAGCTTAACCCCAAAAAATGTGCATTCGGGATTGGCTCAGGCAAGTTTCTTGGTTTCATGGTGTCCAATCGAGGAATCGAGATCAACCCCGATAAAATCAAATCTATCGAGGATATCACGGTAGTGGATAATGTAAAGGCCGTGCAGAGGCTGACGGGGCGGATAGCCGCCCTAGGACAATTCATTTCGAGATCCTCACATAGGAGCCACTGATTCTTCTCGCTGCTTAAGAAGAAGAGCAATTTTGCATGGACTCCGAAATACCAGTAGGCCTTGGAGGAACTAAAGCGGTATTTATCGAGCCCGTCGCTGTTTCACACCCCGAAAGTGGACGAACAGCTTTACCTATACTTGGCAGTCTCGGAGATAGCGGTAGGTAGAGTCTTGGTCCGAGAAGAACAAGGTACGCAATTCCCTATCTATTATGTTAGTCGGACCTTAGGTGAGTCCGAAACTAGATATCCATACTTAGAAAAAATAGCGCTTGCTTTAATAAGTGCCTCTAGGAAACTAAAACCATATTTCCAATGTCATCCAATATGTGCTGTAACAACTTATCCTCTTCGAAATATTTTGCACAAACCCGAGCTTTCCGGTCGATTGGCCAAATGGGCCGTAGAAATCAGTGGGTACGATATTGAGTATCGACCCCGAACCGCCATCAAGTCTCAAATCTTGGCGGACTTCGTGGCTGACTTTACGCCGTCCCTCGTACCCGAGTTTGAAAAAGAACTATTGATAAAATTGGGTACATCTTCGGGAGTCTGGACCCTCTTTACGGACGGTGCTTCGAATACGAAGGGGTCCAGACTAGGTATCGTACAAAAATTACCCACATGTAATGTAGTTAGGCGATCTATCAGAACTATAAAATTGACTAACAATGAGGTCGAGTATGAGGCCATGATTGCAGGTCTCGAACTAGCTAGAAGCTTGGGAGCGGAGGTCATAGAGGCTAAGTGTGATTCTCTCCTCGTGGTAAACCAAGTTAACGGGACTTTTAAAGTCCGAGAAGACCGAATGTAGAGGTACTTGGATAAACTATAGATGACTCTACATCGATTTAAGGAATGGACCTTGCAACATGTACCTCGAGAACAGAACAATGAGGCTGACGCTCTTGCAGACTTAGGTTCATCGGTCGAAGACGACGAACTCAACTCGGGAACTGTCGTTCAACTTATGAGATCGGTAATCGAAGAAGGTCACGCCGAGATAAACTCCACAAGTTTAACCTTGGATTGGAGAACCAAATGCATAGAGTACTTAAAAAAAGGGAAGCTTCCATCAGATCCAAAGGAGTCGAGAGCTCTGCGCACAAAGGCAACACGGTTCACTTTGTCCGAAGACGAAATGCTGTTTAGAAGGACGTTCGATGGACCGTTGGCAATATGTTTGGGATCGGGAGATACCGACTACATCCTACGGGAAATTCACGAGGGCACTTGTGGAAATCATTCCGGTGCCGATTCACTGGTCCACAAAGTAATCAGAGCAGGGTACTATTGGACCGATATGGGGAAGGATGTAAGGGAGTTCGTTCGAAAATGCGACAAATGCCAAAGGCATGCGCCTATGATTCATCAACCCGGGGAACTACTCCACTCGGTCCTGTCCCCATGGCCCTTCATGAAATGGGGAATGGACATCGTTGGCCCTCTCCCGTCGGCCCCAGGTAAGGTTCAGTTTATTTTGTTTATGACTGATTATTTCTCTAAATGGGTTGAAGCACAGGATTTCGAGAAAGTCAGAGAAAAGGAAGTCATAGACTTCATTTGGGACTACACCATATATTGATTCGGGATACCATCCGAGATTGTATGTGATAATGAAAACAATTCATCGACAGCAAAGTAACTAAATTTTTTGAGGATCACAAGATCAAAAGGATCATATCAACACCTTATCATCCCAGCGGGAACAGACAAGCCGAATCGACCAACAAAACCATCATCCAAAATCTTAAAAAGAGATTGACCGACGCCAAAGGAAAATAGAGAGAAATACTACCCGAGGTTCTATGGGAATACCGCATAACATCGAAATCCAATACCGGAGCAACACCGTTCTCGTTAGTTTATGGCGCCGAAGCTCTGATCCCGGTCAAGGCCGAAGAACCTAGCATCAGGTTTCGATATGCAACAGAGGAGTCGAATAACGAGACCATAAATACAAGCCTAGAATAGTTGGACGAAAGACGCGAAGCCGCTCTCGTCCGATTGGCCGCCCAAAAATAGCGGATCCAAAAGATACTACAATCGAAGAGCCAATCTTCGACATTTTAACGTCGAGGACTTGGTGCTAAGAAAAGTCACTCTCAACACCCGAAATTGGAATGAAGGGAAATTGGGTCTGAACTGGGAAGGACCGTACCAGGTTCTCGAAATCATCAGAAAAGGATCCTACAAGCTCGGCATGATGAACGGCGAACAACTGCCGAGCAATTGGAACGTATCGCACATACAACGATACTACTGCTAAGGTACGACCCCTCCCATTTTTATTTATATTTTAAACTAACCCTTGCAGGTGTTCGACCAGAAACAACGATGGATTCTTCGACACGAAGCCTTTAGGTCTGAAAGCACGCGTTGCACTCTTTTTCCCTTAGACCGATTTTGTCCCAAATGGGGTTTTCGGCGAGGTTTTTAATGAGGCAACCATTGATCGTGCTAACTTAGAACAATTCAACAGTATCCGAGGCTTCTTTACAATCAACCTAGAAACTGGGGGGCATTGCCCTCGAATGCCAATTTTGATGCAAGGAATTACTTCATGGCAGCATGGTCTCGATAGAAAAAATTTGTAAGGGCCAAATAGTCAAACGAACCGTGCCCGCATAGTTTGCTCGAGCCATGGCACAGAACATGTACGCATGTATAATCATTTATAAAGAGAAGTATTTTTCTTTACCGATATCTCATGCCTTAGAAATTTTTTTCTACTTTACAATTTCATACTCTCGATCATTTATGTAAACAGGCTTAAGGGTCGACCATAACCAGAGTTCGGATAATTACCCCCACGTTCGGGGATTGCCGTCCGAAAAATAAACGAGATCGATTTATTAAAACTTCGAGATCATAAAACCTTTTAGAAAATCCTCGATTTTTATAGGCCACGGCCACCCCACTCGGGGACTGACACTTCGGGCAAGCTCGAAGTAAAACGGGAAAATAAGCCCAAGGGGCAAATTCCAAACTAAAGAGGCTACGACCGAATTAACACGGGTCGGAGACGTCCGAATTTCATAACAAAACAGGTCTTCGAATTCTTTCATAAACCGGTTAAAAAGGCTACCTCCCGGGCAAAATCATAAAAGGCTTCGATAATATCAAGCCTCGAAAATTCTAATGAGTACAAAATTGTTCGAACTTTAGAACAATTCCTTATTTCATGCTAAGGCATTACAAGTTTTGCAAATACAAATGATAAAAAACTTTTTCAAGCCGAAAAGATGAGAAAGCCATAAACAATCTTTTTACAAAAGCCTAAGGACTGTTTTTTGCTTTGAGTTCAAGAGACCATCCTCGCTCAAATAAAAAACCTAAGGGTTACTTTACTTTGAGTTCGAGCAAACACTCACTCGATCGTAAAGCCTAAGGGCTATACTAGTTCGATTTCAATCAAATTGTCTAAACTTCGGACCTTAGAATACAACTTCATAATTTTATAAGGCAGAAAGGAAGAAAGTTTATATATATATATATATATATATATATATATATATATATATATATATATATATATATATATATATATATATATATATATATATATATATATATATATATATATATATATATATGTCAAAAATTATTTACAAGGGCAGCATGGCCCGATCAAATTTCTCTACAAAAAACCGAGGAACAGTTTTAGATGTTTTGGCCATTTAGTTTTTGTGGGCAAAGAAGAATGGAGATTAAAGTATTTGGTGCTTTAGGAAGAACAAACAAAGGAACTCAAAAATCTGAAGATAGGAAGCTTTGGAGAAGGCAAAGAACTATAGAGATTGGAATGAAAAAGATTTGAAAGTAAAGTTTGAAATAATGAAGAATGAGGCTATTTATCGATTTCACAACGACGGTTCAAAACTGGTAATGGCCGACCGTCGACTGACGCGCATTAAATACCCGGAAGACTATACCGACGAGACGTTTCAGTCACTCATGTTGCTTATGTCACGACAATTACGTCATGATGTACCGAGGTGAAGATCGAAGGCTCAAATCGTTTCTTGTCATTACTCTCCAAAAAACGAGGGGACTATCTGTATACGGTCATTTTGTATGGTTAATCGAGACCGAGAAGGATAGAGATCTAGTGAGATCGAAGGAAGCCTGCAAAGTCGAATAACAGAAAGCCGAGGAATTCGTGACCGGGCGAAGATTGTGGCAGAGATCTCGGCATGTATCAAGTCAAGACCAGTTGATTAGCCAATTAGGAGATTTTCTTCTGTATTTAGAATTATACCATATGTAGAACTCCTCTACTATATAAAGGGGGTTCCAATCATTTTGTAAGGGGAACATTCTCGCATAACAAAATAATATATTATGTTTTCTCTCTTAAGCTCTCTTATTCAATTGAAATTCGAGGGCGACCTAGTTCGAGGGTCAAAGTTGCGCGTTACATTGATTTGCTTCATTTTACAGTTAATTTTTAATTTCAATTCTCATATTTCTCAATTTGTGCCAAGTGAAATCACATATCCTTAAAATCACTTATAAATTTAATTGTTATTCGATTTTAAGAGTAAACAATTCCTCATTTTCATAATAATGTTATACTGCATATATTTGCATGAACAAAACCGGCAAAAAGTTAAAATATTCAGACAGTTCTTTTTACCATATGGTTAATTACTTCTTGTTAAACAAGACCGCAAAACTAATGTATGATTTGATATTTGATCAGATTTATGGGTCCACATCCAAACAAGAAAATTTTAGACTGTTTATGCCATATTTTAATTAAGTAATTTGTTAAGCAAGAGGCAAAACTAACGTGTGAAAATCTAGAGTCGATAAATTCAAAATGAATCTGATTTTAGTGTGTATACATATTTTAATAAAAGCATAAAAAATAATTTATTCAAAATTTTCATTGCTCTAAATTTCATAGATTACTATTACCACATATTGCTTGATTGTTATTTTTCGCTTCGATTTTCTTAATATTTTATTGTTGCTATTGTTTATTGTCGCCATTGATTTTTTTCATCTTTCTTTAACTGATAATCTATTGGAAACAATCTCTTTTCCTTCTCGGGATACGAATAAAATTTACACACATATTTCCTTCTCCAAACCACTGAATTTGTTAGTTGTTGTTGCTTCATTGCTCTAAATCCAGACTCTGAACATGATTTGATTTGATCAGATTGAGGGGTCAACAAAACAAGAAACTAAGTACAGGATTTGAATTTTGTTTCATGTGTGATGATTATTTATTATGATGATTATTATCACAAGATATATCAGAAAGGAAAAGGAAGACATTTGACCACAAAAGTTTAAGTTTGATTATTGTTACACTTGCCATTATCATGCCATGCATGTGGAGAGAAATAATTGTTTTATCTGCCCTAGGTCTTATCATCTTATCTCTGGTAAATAACACCTAGAGAAACATTTAACAGGGAATATCTTGGTGTTTGTAATATAATAATTAAACAAAACAATATACTAATCTTGTTTCATTTCTAAAGAAAAAACATATTTGGAAAGTGCATGGAAAAAGGAGCTCATGTGTTAGCATAAGGACTTTCACATTGGGCCAAAAAATACCCCAACATAAATAAAACTTTTTAACTTCTACTTGTAATATAAGCTTGCCATAGCTTGTAAAGAAAGTCGAGACTAGCTAAGTAGAAATTACTACATAATAATTTCTTTTCTTTTTTTTCCTTTGAAAGTTCTTTGACCATGATTACAGGTGGAGCTAGAGTATAATTCGGTCGAATTCAGTAATTTTAGTTCAAAATATATATTTATCTTAAGAAAATTATTGAATATATATCCCTATATCTTAATTTATATAATATATTTCGTTTTGCGAGATTCAAATTTCTTAATTCTGACAAGATATTTGAACATAAAATCTTTAAATTTTTTGAAATAGAATTTATACATTTGGAAATTACGTAAAAAAATAGTATAAGTCACAATAATTAATAATCGAAATATTTAAAAGGCATATGAAAACATTACGGTCAAAGAACAATTCGTTTGATTCTTGAAAGTCGAATACCTTCAAATAAGTTGGGAGAGAGAGAGTATAATTTAATATTAATTTAATATCCAATAACTTAAAAGTACTAAAATTTGGAATACATAAAATTAAAATTCTGATTCTGTCTCTGATCATTGTTCTTTGATGCGTCTTAGTGAAAGAAAAATAATTTTGGTATCTTTTGGTTTGGTTTTTAAACAATAACCATTTTAAAGAATGCCTCTACTGCATAATATTATGAGGTTGAAGAGAAGTTTTAATGTGACTATCTTGTTATTCAAGTGTAATAAAAAGGTGTCATATCTTAAATATAAAAGTTTTCTGGAAATCACCAATGGAATCATCACAAGTTAGAGTCAAAATCAACAGATTCAATTACATTTACAGAATTGACCATATAAATCTGCCTTTGACCTAAACTTTGTAGTAACAACATAGCACAACTAATGAAAATTAGACAAACTCTGATTTTTGCTGAAATAGAACTTGCAATTGTCAGCTCCTTGTTTACTACATTTTTTCCTCCTTTTATCACATTCTCAGGGATGTTCAGTTTCTTGACTTGTAGCAGGAAAAATAATGAAGAAAAAGTTAAGTTTTTTGAGCCCCAAAATAGAATTGCATTTAAGCCTCATTAACTGCAGCTTTATCTCTTTCTTTCCTTTTGGTTCCCTTCCCACGGCTTACAGCTACAGATAGACACAATCTGCACAAACTTACACCCTATTTTTTTAATACTAGCATTTACTAATTGAAAATTTATTTTTTTCGAAACCGACTAAAAATAAAATAAAAAAATATAAACCATGAACAGAAGGAGAAACGTATTATAAAAGGTAAACATGTTGTACTTTGCAAATTACTTATAAAATTTTTAAAAAGTAGGGATTGCGCGAACATAGGCTCTAGTTGCTACAAATTATGACAAAGGGCCGATCTTAGGCGAGCACCCGCTCAAAATGCAATGAAGGTCACCAACCTAAGCCACGAGCCTTACTAATCTCCTATTGACCCCAATCCAGGAACATGATAATACTAGTAGTATATAAACTTCATTACACAATTAAGTTGTGAAGGTCGAGAACTAGCGTAGAAAGTTGGTAGACAGTCGATCGAATTTCTTTTTCATACATGTAGTACCAATATTATTTTTGTACTTTCTTATACTCGGATTTCTATTACTACCGGTTATTTCTTTTGCTTAAGTTATCTTATGATCTTGAAGTTGTTATCGCTTCTTGTTACTACTTCTTTTTCATGACTTCTCTATTGCTATATTTCTTTTCAACAATGATGTGACTATATTTTTCCTTAGCCAACATCCTATCGAAGTCTTTCTATCTTCACAAAGTAGGTGTACGATTTCCGTATACACTACCCTTTCCAGATCTCACTTGTGAGATTACATTAAATTTGTTGTTGGTGGTGGTGTTAGTGTTAGTGTACAAAAAGGACAACTCGTTGCTCTAAGTTCCCGTTATGCGCGGGGTCCGGAAAAGGATCGGACCACAAGGATCTATCGTATGCAACTTTACCCTATATTTCTGTAAAAGGTTATTTTCACGGCTCGAACTTGTAACCTCCGTCACATTGCGTCAACTTTACATGTTAGTGTATATAAGTTGAAAATCTTTATAGTAATATTATACTTTGCTTTTTCTCTCAACTGTCTTGTCTGACTGTCTTTTTTCTCAAGTGCTCTAAACAGAGCTTAGCTAAAGGACTTTTCTTTTCTTTTTCATCACTTTGGCTTTGTGAAGTGGCCTCAAACAAGACACTTTTCAGGCTTTTTTCAACTATATCACTGATCTCTTCCTACAAAAGATATATATAAACTGTCCACAGAACTCTCTGCAAAAAAAAAATTCCTTTTCTACTGCCAAAAACCAAACTTAATATCAAAGCCAATAACAACAACAAACAAGAGAGAAAACTGTCCCAAATAATGGACTTTAATCTGAAGCAATGGAAAAACCAACAACAGCAAAATGAGTCAGAAGAAGAAATACCAATACCTTGTGCAAAATTACCAAGACTTGTTCTTGACCTTGACTCTTCTTTTTCACATTCTGCTTCTGATTCTGCTCTTCCATTATTTGTATCTGAACCTACCAAATTGTCAGCATATCCTCTTTCTTCAGATTCAACTTCCACTCCCACTAAATTTACAAGTGAGTAAAATACTAAGGATCCTTTTAATTTGTCCATAATTCTTTTTTTCTTTTTTCCAAAACTCATTTTCAAGAACATTTTTTATATCCAAACACCTATTAATACTCCTTTATTTCTGTTTTTTTTTTTTGTGCAATTTAAAAGTTATGAATTTTTTTTACTGTTAAGGTAACATATCTATAATATTTTTTTTTTTTTTTGGAGTAGGAATGGGAAGTAGTTATTTCAGTTTGGCACAGTGGCAAGAACTTGAACTGCAGGCTTTGATTTATAGACATATGTTAGCTGGTGCACCTGTTCCTCTTGAACTTCTTCATCTTGTTAAGAAAAGTCTCATTACTTCTTCTCCTTATAATTACTTGCCTCAATCCTTTCAACAATATCACCACTATCAACAAGCCTGTAAGTTAATTATCTCCTTTTTCTTTTCAATTTATTGTGAAAATAGAATATATTGCTGTATAATTATTCATACTTAGTTTGTATAGAGAAAGGATCTGTATTTTGATGTTTTCTCTATTATTATTATTATTATTATTATTATTATACTTTGATAAATGAGGGGAGCCTGGGCGTTACTGGTAAAATTGCTGTCATGGAGGTCACTGGTTTGAGATGTGGAAACAGCCTTTTGCATAAATGGAAAGTAAGATTGTGTATAATAGATCCTTGTGGTCCGATCCTTCCCCGATCTATGCGCACCGCTGGAGTTTAATGCACCAATGCACCGGACTGCCTTTTTTTAAAATTTGAGAAATGAGTAATGCATGATGAATTTTTTTTGTTGTTGGTCAATAATTCTCAGCCAACTAAATTAAGAAAAACTACCCTTTTATCCCCTCCATGTTTCAAAGCCTATATTTGTTTTTCTCCTTCTATGCTATTTTGATGTGATTTCTTATTTTCTTGATTTTTAAGCTTGGAAAAATGGAAAAACACATATTAAAGAAAATATGTTCTGCTCTATAGCTTTTGTCAACAAATTTAAGCTAAAGATCCATCCTTTATATCAGTTTAAACTAGTACTCCCCTAAGTCAATCAGCTCAACTGATCTCATTTTTTTGTTGTTGGCATTTTCAAGAATATTGCTTTTCTTTTATTATATACTTACTATATATATACATCAGGAATTTCTTTTAGTATATGTATATCACTTGAATAATTTTGTACTTTTCTTTAAGTTCTGTGTATGGACAGTGTATAATATTGTAACACCATCGACTTAAGTACAGATAGTTGTTTATAACAAATACAGTCAAACCTCTCTATAATAACATACTTATATAACAGTTATTCGCTATAAAAACCAATATTTTTTCGAACCGATTTTTATGTTATGTTATAATATATGTACTGACAATTTTTTTTTTTTTGTGTGTAAAATATAAATGAAGTGGTACAATCGGGATATTGGGGAAGAACAGGCATGGATCCCGAGCCAGGGAGGTGTAGGAGAACTGATGGGAAGAAATGGCGGTGTTCGAGGGATGTTGTTAGTGGCCATAAATACTGTGAACGCCACGTCCACCGCGGCCGTAACCGTTCAAGAAAGCCTGTGGAAATCACCACAATGGCCGCCCCCGTCCCTGCTGGCGGTGTTAACACCGCCAACAGTGGCGGCAGTGAAGTCCTTAATGCTAGTGCACCTCATTTTACTCTATCCGGAACTTCACCTTCTATTGATCTTCTTCATCTCAATCAAAGGTATGCATTTTTGACAATTGAGTTTAAGTTATATATGCACAATGCATAATATATTTACACATTAGGTTAAGTTGTAATAACATGTAATTAATGCTTATAATAAACATTATTGGAAAAAAGAGTAAACAATCTGCTATAACACGTTAATTACACGAATGGTGTTGGAAAATTCGGATTGTCCGTATATATAACTTAAACCTTTGAAGTTTTTGAATATGTTGTGATTATACCCTTGTGTTATTTCTTTGGGATTTTGTGCTTTTCTTTTTCCAATTTTATAAAGTAAAACGTCAGTCTTGGTTCTTGTACATGGGGAAGGATTTGTCCTATTTTCTGTATTGCCTCATTATTTATAACTCCACTAGATTGATCATTTTTCCCCCTAGTGAGTTAATTAAAATTAAACAACATTTTGGACCAATATTCCTTTATACATACTTATTCTTCTCATACAAATTTTGCACTTAATGAAAGTTAATCATTTTCCCAAGAGCAAGTTTTACTTTCTACAAGGAAATGACTGTTTTTTAGCAGAAGTGACAAGAGCATTGAACTCAACTTTTAAATAAAGGGACTAAATATTTGTATTATCAGAAACAACCTTTCTACCTTCAAAGGTAGGATAAGATCTGCGTACACGTTATCCTTCCCAAATCCCACTTGTGAGATTACATTAAATTTATTATTATTATTATTATTGGACTAAATATATGTATTATTCTCTTCTCCCCCATCCTCTCCTTTTTCCCTACCACCTCTAAAGAAACATTGGTTGATTTGATACTTGTCTCCTAAAAGGAAGAATATATAAATTAATACCCTGATCAAATGACTTTATCTACTTCAAATTCCATTATCACATTTTCCTATTGTTTCTTTCTAACTCAGGTAGGGGTCCACTTACTGATTTTTTCTTGGATTTTTAGAATCTCATTTAAGATAGTTTGGTCCACTTTCAATTTCATAGTTGGACCCCAAACCCCACCTTCTTGATTTTTTCTGAAGTTTGCTTTGGCACAGAGCTACTTTTTTGGTTGTGCATATTGAGTAGGACTCACCCCATCCACTTGTTCTGTGTCTCTGCACATATATAGGCCCCCCTTATGTACTGATGTTTTTTGGGCTATTAACATATTTAGTTGGTCAGACTAAAAAATAATTACAGCTGCTAGTCAAATATATATCTTGATTATGTATATTATATGCTTATTATACATTAATATATAAAAAATATAATTTTTTTTGCTATTATTTTGGAGGCGACGATATTGTGTAGATTTTCCATGTTTTATGTTTTTATAGGCCTAGTATAATTTAACCCTGAGTCGAAGGTTTATAGGAAATAACTTCTCTATCTCCACAAGGTAGGGGTATGGTCTACGTACATATTACCCTTCCCAGACCCCACAGTGTGAGATAATACTGGGTATCTTGTTGTTGTAGTATAATTTAACGGATTATAATAAGTTACTTTATCATATTTATCACGTTATCATGTCAAATTTATTATGAAAAAATATCTACTGTTATAAGTCAACTTAACTTAATGGTGTATTTATTTATTTTGCCTTTTGCTTGATTTGGGCTGGGCTAACATGATTTTTTGTAGGCCCTCAGAATCCACTATTGAGAAAAAAGGCCCATTGGAAGTCCAAAATGATGTTACTGGGGATGGTAAATCCAGTAGCCAAATCCTTCGTTGTTTCTTTGATGATTGGCCTAGACAACTTGAGGAAGGCAATAATGCCAGAAGCAATGGTAGCTCTGTGGCTTCTGCCACCAGCCTCTCCATTTCGATGCCCGGAAACCCCTCGTCCGACTTCTCGTTAAAGCTCTCAACCGGAGATAGACAGAAGTCTGGTGCTCGAGTCACCACGTGGGGAACGAACCAAGTGACATCGATGGGCGGACCACTAGCCGAGGCTCTAAGGTCATCGACATCTAACTCGTCTCCAACGAGCGTTTTGCATCAGTTGCCGCGGGGTAGCACATCAGAGGCTAGTTATGTTAGCACTTGACTATAAGTGCACTGTTGATTTTTCATGACAATGGTGTTTTTGGACCCTACTATAACTTCTTTTGCTTTGTTCAACTTTTTTCATCTTTCACCTTACAAAGCTGGTGCTTGCAATATGGAGTTTGTATTATTTTGGTTTGTGTAGGTGAAATCATGAATGCTTTGCTTATTTCTTTCTTGAGCTCGTCTCTCTTTATCATACTCTTCTCATCTTTTCCAACATTAAGATTGATATTACGTTGTTTTGTCCAAAGACGAAAGATCCAATCTTTTTCTATGGTGATGTTAAAATTTATGCCTATTTTATATCTATTTAATGATCAATCCACTAAAGAACATGCCAGTTTATCACTGGGCGACCAATGGAAAAAGAGCGAGGGAGTTAACTAACTATCATAATCAAGAAGGTAAATTGATGTGCAGAAACAACAAATTTAGCCCCAAACCAACCACAACAACAAGCCTCCTTCATTTGACACAAATTATGATGAATTTTCGTGTACATACTTGTTGGAGCTTTGGTGGGGCATTTAAAACGTCGGTTTTGTCCTCAACAACAATCTGCCAGAATTTTAAAGTCTCCCAACAATAACATAGGAGCCAGCAAATTGGTAGCAAAACTTGGAAGGGAAAAAAGGGATCTTATACAAATAGCCGGCCGGATCAACTATTTATATTTTCCATCCGGTATACATAGGTTGTGCACATATTATAAGCAGTTGGGTGGACGGCTTTAGGCTAAATGTTTTTTTTTTTTTTTTAAATAACACTTTTAGCCACCAATTTTGAGCCCAATAAAACATCATTAGATCAGCTCTATTTCCATTTTATAGTTATTGTATACTAGGTCATATAGTTGATATCGAGTTGGCTGTACATGTAAAGAGATGTTACTGCTACCACCCACTGGCTCAGCTAGATGATAATTTACAGAATGCAATATGAACTCCTAAGCAAAACCTGCTGAAGTTAGTGTAGCAGTTTGACATAAGTTCATCGATTTTACATGCTTCTTCAGCACTTCATCTCTGCGTATATTGCTCTGCTAGTAGGGGAAAGAACTGCAAACCTTTGTCACATGAAACTCCGCCAAGACTAATGCAATATTGCCAGACTTGTCAAGAAGCTTATCTGGATAACCGGGTGGTGTTCGCATCTTTCAATAAGTCCATTCATTCTTCAATAGCTACTTCTTCTTCTACTTTGTCTACTAGTGCATAGACCACTGCCGTTCTGCTAGGTGCATACACCATAAAGGAACTAGGACGGTCATCATACCACCCTTCCTGCATAGACAAAATTGAATTTTTTATAGAAATTTCTTTCTGAAAGAAAATTAAATAACACAAATAATGGAGGGAGATTTTACTTACGAAGGTGAAAAATTCAGCATTGTGATCAATTCTTCCAAAGCCACCAAAAAGTGGATCATCCGAGTCCAAGACAACCTGGAAGTGCAACATTTGAGTTAAATCATGTCAAAAGAAAATCAATTGAATGCATAGACCGCATCAAGAAGGCGATAGTTTAAGACAGCATTCCGAAATCTTTAAGTTCTTAGAAATCACCTATTTTAAGCATTTCCAAAAGATACCTCAATTGTGTGATACCAGGATGTCCTACTCTTTATCAAATACAGGAAATGGACCAACTCCAAATTAGAGCATGAGTTCGCCACTACAGAGTTTCTTCAAGAAATTCTTAGTTTCCAATAAAGTACTGATTTTGAATTGAATCTAACACATCCTCACATTTGCATTGATAAAATCAACTATCTAACAAAACCTTAATATCGTTCTACCACTTGATATGAAAGTGAATACCTTGAGGTGTCAATTCTTGAATAATCACTTGATCATCTTACAAATTGGCTAATGCAAGCAAAGGTATGGGAAGAGCTAAACTAATGGTCAAAGAATACCAGCATTCAGATTTTGCATTTCATATTTATCTATAGTACTGAAAAGAACTGAAGTCTATGGATTTATTTTAGGTTCCAAGATGATGGCATAAAAGAGCTTTCACTTGGATCACCCACATCAGTTTTCTGTCAAATATGTTTACCAGAGAAATATGAACCATTGGGATCACGATGGGGAACAGTTGACGATTCATTAATCAAAAGAACATTTTTTGATTATGCATTACAATTGTCAAATAAATCGGTTGCACTACTTATACAAAACTGATGGTCTCCATTTCAAAGGAAAGAATGAGTAAATGTACTATCGAAGTAGACATGTTTCAACTTAGCATACCTTGTATTTTCCAGGCTTCAGGCAGCCTATGCGATAGTCTGAATAACTATTTGTCCAGTGAAAATTAAAGACGAAAACTAGGTCACCTCTTTCAAATACAATCATCCTATCTCCTTCATCCTTTCGTGATATGTACTGGTGTTCTGAAGTCATAAACTGCCAGAAAGAGTAGATAAAGTTTCGTCCATTACACAGAAGTATAAAAAATGAACACAGTATGAACAATAAAGTAAATATACATGACCACTAAAGAGAATAAAGCTAACGACAGACTATTATCATGCTTGTTGTGTATAGAAGACTGCCAAGAGATTAGCATAAAAATAACTTGATTGTTCCATATTTTCTCTTTTTCCATGATTTTCCATTAGAAGTTGCAACACATGTCATTATCAAGTTTTAAAGTTGGCTGAAAGATGCTTTTGACAACCTAGGGACAACAGATGAGCAGGAAAAATTTAAAAGAAAAAGATGATTGAGCCTCAGGGGACTTGGATGTCTGAAAATGACACTGGAAGCCTGGAACCGTCAGGAAAAGAAGAAAGATTGGACACTTCAACATGCTCTAAGGGCGCAGTAAGATCTAATAGACATTACCAAGGTTGAGAGAGTTAACGATAAGTTTCAAAACTCTAGAGATGATTTTTAAGATAATCATCATTCTATTTGTTCTTTAGTAAGATCCATGAGCAACCTGCACTTGATATTTGGTGAAAGAAATACATAAATGCACTGTGAGCTGGATTTCCATACAAACAAAGTGTTAACTATACTGGTACAGCCAAGGTATCTCTAAATCTTTGTTTTGAAACTAGGTGATGGGCCTATGGATATATTGCTCATATTCTGATTGTTTTAATGATGGTTTTCACTATGTTTGCTGAATTGCAGAAATTGGAGATAAAATGTGTCATTGCATGTCCCATATGATAATATGGAGTTAAGCATTTAATTGACACTTTAATTGTGGTTTCTTGGTGATTTCATTGCATTGTGACTGTTAGTTTATAGATATGTATAGTGTAGTCTTGTCCCACATTGGAAGAGGAGTAATATCTCCTTGTAGTGTATAGCTATAAATAGGGACCTCTTGTATTGTATTTATCATCCAATATCAATAACATATTTTCTCCCGTGCCTTCTCATATGGTATCAGAGCATTAGAGAGAAAAGATCGCTGTACGTCATTCCAGCGTTAACCGGGAAGAAAGAACTTAGTCATCGTGTAATTTTTCCGGTGACCTAAGGCTTGTCTAAGTGAAAGTCACTTTCTGTCGGTGTTGTGCTAAAACCAACACCACCACGAGGTAGATCACCCTCCGACTACCAACCCCTGAAATTTTATCCGGCAGAAAAGCCGCCACGCTCCTCCACGCGCCGGCAACAACTTTTCCGGCGAGGGTTCCGGCCACTTTCCGGCCATTTTTTCGCGAAGCTTCTTCAGGACAGTGTGTTCTCCTTAAAATTCCGAGCCTACCCATCTAATTCAAATCAAATTTCGGCCACTTTTATATTTTTCCGGCGTGAACAGTGACCTTTCTGGCCATTTTTTGAAAATATTTCTTCAGGACAGCTTGCTCACAAAGGAATTCCGAGTCTATCCATCCTGGTTACAACAAATTCCGACAACTTTGGAATTTTCCGGCGAGCTACAGTATTTCCGCGCGTGAACAGTGTTTCCGGCACAGAAATAGTGTTCTGTTTTCCTGCTGTAAACAGTGTTTTTCAAGCTATTTCTTCAGTTTTCTCACCGGAGTTACTTATTTCCACTATTTCAAGTTAACTCTACTACTACATCTCGTAGCGACATGTGAACCGATGCTTTGAATAGTCGGATGGTTTCTTTAGCAGATTATATTGAGTTCCTTCGGTACAAAGCATGTAAGCAGACATCTTCTGAGATAGCTTCTATTGTTCAAACAGGTAATAGCGTGACTTGTTTCTCCCAATCTTCATCCTCTGAGTCTTGGGTCATTGATTCAGGTGCATGAGATCATATTTATGGTAACAAATCTTTTTTCACTACTATTTCATATTCTCAATCTCTTCCAAAAGTCACAATGGCCAATGGGTCTCAAACCATGGCAACTGCAATAGGTCAAGCAAGCCCACTTCCTTCCTTACATTTAGATTCAGTCCTTTATGTTCCCAATAGTCTTTTTAATCTCATAGCTGTTAGTCGCTTAGCCAAATCACTTAAATGCGCTGTTTTATTTCTTGATGACCATGTTTTTATACAGAAACGCAGTACGGGGCGGATCATTGGTACCGGGCGTGAATCAAACGGACTTTATCCTTGCTAAATCACATGGACTCACATCTTGTCTTCCTTCTACAACTTGTCCTGTTACTGATTCACCAGATTTATTACATAAACGGTTGGGACATCCCAGTTTGTCAAAACTTCAGAAAATGGTATCTGATTTATCTCACTTGTCAGCTCTAGAGTGTGAGTCATGTCAGCTCGGTAAGCATACCCGCCCCCATTTCCCTCGACGTCTTGATAATCGAGCAGAGTCACCTTTTACTTTAGTCCATTCAGATATTTGGGGTCCTAGTCGGGTCAGTTCCACCTTAGGATTCCGCTACTTTGTTAGTTTCATTGATGATTTTTCCAGGTGCACTTGGATATTTTTGATAAAAAATCGATCTGAGCTGTTTTCTATTTTCCAGACCTTCCACGCTGAAATTCAAAATCAATTTGGGGTTTCTATTCGCACATTTCGTAGTGATAATGCTCGAGAGTATTTGTCTTCCCCATTTCAGCAGTTTATGAAATCTCATGGGATTATTCATCAAACATCTTGTCCGTACACATCTCAACAAAATGGGGTAGCTGAAAGAAAGAATAGACATCTTATTGAAACTGCTCGTACCCTACTCATACAATCTCATGCTCCGTTGCGTTTTTGGGGGATGCCGTTCTTACATCTTGCTATCTTATTAATCGTATGCCATCTTCAGCTATCCAGAACCAAATTCCATTCTCTGTCTTGTTTTCCTACTTACCTTTGTTCTCTCTTCCACCCCGTATCTTTGGAAGCACTTGTTTTGTCTATAACCTTACTCCAGGAACAGATAAGTTAGCTCATCGTGCTCTTAAGTGCGTATTTCTGGGTTTCTCGAGAACACAAAAGGGGTATCGATGCTACTCTCCTGACCTCCAGCGGTACCTTATGTCCGCTGATGTTACCTTCTTTGAAACCCAATCATACTTCATAGGTTCAGGTCATCACTTAGATAATTCTGAGGTACTACCAGTTTCATCTTTTGGAGATTCAGTCACTCCAGCTCCACCACCTACAGCTCCAGTTGTAGCTCCACCACCTATAGCTCCAGTTGTAGCTCTACCACCTATAGCTCCAGTTCCACCACCTACAGCTCCGGTTGTAGCTCCACCACCTATAGCTCCAGTTCCTCCACATAATCCAGTTCAACCTTCTGCAGCTCCACTATTCTTGACTTATCATCGTCGTCCACATCCAGCATCGGGCCCAGGTGATTCACGCCCCGCATCAGATTCTGCACCTACTGCGGACTTGTCTCCTCTTAGTCAACCAATTGCACTCCGCAAAGGTGTACGATCCACACTTAATCCTAATCCCCACTATGTCGGTTTAAGTTATCATTCGTCTGTCGTCACCACATTATGCTTTTATATCTTCTTTGTCCACTGTTTCTATCCCTAAGTCTACAGGTGAGGCACTATCTCATCCAGGATGGCGACATGCTATGATTGACGAGATGTCTGCTTTACATGCGAGTGACACTTGGGAGCTTGTTCCTCTTCCTGCAGGTAAGTCTACTGTTGGTTGTCGTTGGGTTTATGCAGTCAAAGTCGGCCCGGATGGCCAGATTGATCGGCTTAAGGCTCGTCTTGTTGCAAAAGGATATACTCAGATTTTTGGGCTTGATTATAGTGATACTTTCTCTCCCGTGGCTAAAGTAGCATCTATTCGTCTCTTTTTGTCCATGGCTGCTGTACGTCATTGGCCTCTTTATCAGTTAGATATTAAGAATGCTTTTCTCCACGGTGATCTTGAGGAAGAAGTTTATATGGAGCAACCACCTGGTTTTGTTGCTCAGGGGGAGTTTAATGGTTGTCTATATGGTTTGAAACAGTCCCCTCGAGCTTGGTTTGGTAAGTTCAGCACAATTATTCAGGAGTTCGGCATGACTCGTAGTGAGGCTGATCACTCTGTGTTTTATCGGCATTCTGCTCCTAATCTGTGTATTTATCTAGTGGTTTATGTTGATGATATTGTTATTACTGGTAATGATCAGGATGGTATTACTAATCTGAAGGAACATCTCTTTCAGCACTTCCAGACTAAGGATCTGGGCAGATTGAAGTATTTTCTAGGTATTGAGGTCGCTCAGTCTAGCTCAGGTATTGTTATTTCACAGCGGAAGTATGCCTTAGACATTCTTGAGGAGACTGGAATGATGGGTTGCAGACCTATTGACTCTCCTATGGATCCGAATGCTAAGCTTCTGCCTGGACATGGGGAGCCTCTTAGAGACCCTACGAGATATAGGAGGTTGGTTGGCAAATTGAATTACCTCACAGTGACTAGACCTGACATTTCTTTTCCGGTGAGTGTTGTAAGTCAGTTTATGGATTCTCCATGTGATAGTCACTAGGATGCAGTTGTTCGCATTCTTCGGTATATAAAGTCAGCTCCAGGCAAAGGATTACTATTCGAGGATCGAGACCACGAGCAGATTGTTGGGTACACAGATGCTGATTAGGCAGGATCACCTTTTGATAGACGTTCTACGTCTGGATATTGTGTTCTAGTAGGAGGTAATTTGGTCTCGTGGAAGAGCAAGAAACAGAATGTAGTTGCTCGATCTAGCGCCGAAGCCGAATATCGGGCCATGGCTATGGCGACGTGTGAAGTTAGTTTGGGTCAAGCAGTTGCTCAAGGAGTTAAAGTTCGGAGAAATCAGCAAGATGGAACTAGTGTGTGATAACCAAGCTGCTCTTCATATTGCGTCAAATCCGGTGTTCCATGAGAGGACTAAACACATTGAGATCGACTGTCACTTTGTCAGAGAAAAAATACTTTCAGGAGATATTGTTACAAAGTTTGTAAAGTCGAATGATCAACTAGCAGATATTTTCACTAAGTCTCTTACTGGTTCTCGTATTAGTTACATGTGTAACAAGCTCGGTACATATGATGTGTATGCACCGGCTTGAGAGGGAGTGTTAGTTTATAGATATGTATAGTGTAGTCTTGTCCCACAATGGAAGAGGAGTAATATCTCCTTGTAGTGTATAGCTATAAATAGGGACCTCTTGTATTGTATTTATCATCCAATATCAATAACATATTTTCTCCCGTGCCTTCTCACAGTGACAATGTCCTTCAAGGTTTCTAAGGATGTTCGAGCAGGGGGGGGGGGGGTGGGGGTTTGGGGGGGGGGGGTGAGCCGGAAGGCAAGAGAGTCACAAATTGAGCAAGATAGGAAGATGATGGAAGGCTAGAGCACCGCTGAGCAAACATTGAAGGTGTTAACTTGAAATATGCAAAAGGATGTGAGAGGGTAGTGCCTAGTTTCTCCCAACAGACAGCAAACATAGAATTGTCTACTTCATCTTCGCACACCAATTTCCACCACCAAACACCAAAAAGAACTATTAGCTCAATAATCCAAGCTACAATTAAGCATTAGGAATTTTATAATCTTCGAATTGGGACTCTGTTAAACCTAATACTCCCTCTGTTTCAATTTAGATGACACACTTTCCTTATTAGTCTGTTCCGAAAAGAATGACACATTTCTATAATTGGAAATAATTCAACTTTAAACTCTTCATTTTACCCATTTTACCCTTAATGAGAAGTTTTTATAACCACACAAATGTCATGGCCCCACAAAGCTTTTACCCTTAGGCTTTTAAGACCACAAGTTTTTCAAGTCTTTTTTTCCCCATAAACTCCGTGCCGAGTCAAACTAACTCATCTAAATTGAGACGGAGGGAGTAACTATTTAGTGCTGGTTAAGTCTTCGGTAAATAGGGTGGGTAACTCTTTCAAAAAGTTGCTGGTTATATCTCTTTCAAAAATTTGCTACAAGTTCGAAACTTTAACTGCATTTTTCCATGAATCAGAATATCTGTAAGACTACCATAACCAGAAACTAATTCTCATGAATCAGTAAAGTAAATGACTGGATCCCAGCTTCGTCTGGTTGTTCAAAGAATGATAAATGATTACTGGTTATGGACAAGAATTTTCAGCAAACTGTATTTAGCCAGATAGTAAAAGACACTACATGATTATGCTATCACATAGATCTGAGACTATGTTTTACAAGAGCTTAATGAAGTTCCTCAAACAAATGAAAAACTACTGGTATGGGAAATCAAGAAGCACAAAACTGAGAAAGCGGCACAATATAAACACATACCTCATATCTCTCTTCAAGATGCTGCATAGCCTGGTCAAATTCTTGCAACCCATGGTATCTTAAATAATCTGCATCTCCCTGAATATCCAGCAAGGATAAGCACTCACAAATTAAGACTGAAAAAAGCTAAAAAGGAACTTGGAATAACGCCAAGAAAAAGTTAGAAGTATATTGGTCCTTATACTTCTCTTTAACCAAAATAGAAAAAGCTGATGGGAATCGTGTGTGTGATCCCACTTTTTTTTATCGTTTCTTTCACTTCTTAACTAGACAATGGAATGAACCTTATCCTCTCTCTTTTACCGAAATTTTGTTATGTCCGTGCAAAAAGACAAGAGTATGAAGTATTTGGGGGAAAAATTACTCTACATGAAACATAAATGTCAATGCATATTTACACTAATGACAGAACTCATAAAAGCTACAGTTTGCGTGTCAGAAAAGGATGATTCTGTAAACTGTAGACAAGACCTGACTTACCCTTAAGGAGATAAAAGAGGTCATCATAGTTCACAAAGCAACCAAGCTAGACTTTCAACTTTCAATTGATAAATGTAACATGTCAATTCACTATAAGCATAGACAACATTATTTATGTTGAGTTATTATCTATCTAAGCGAATTATCTTTTTGTTATACTCTCTTTATCCCACAAAGTTTTTTGCTAGCAGCTCTATTAAGTAATCTGATCACTCACCCTTGCTCAGCGTAAAGACAGCCTCAAAACATTAATCTCTCCGTTCCATTTAGTATGACATTGTTACTGTATAGGGAACCAAGGAATGTTTTCTTTGACAATGCATTTGTAAGAAAATATGATTTACAGTATGTTTATATAATTAGTAAATATGTCGATATTCAAAATAATTAAGAAATCAACGTCCAAATTCACGCCGAAAATTAAATATTTTGACCCTTGTACTCTAAACCCCATCATTCCCTTTGGGAACAGAGGGAGTATTTGCATCAGCGCCACATCAATGCACCAAGAAGCTAGAACGGTAAAGCATACAACCTGGATAAGAAATAATGCAAGGGCTAACCAGATCAAATCTCCGTCTGCATTTATCATAACTGAAATTGTTTCCGGGAATCACTTGTCCATCAGGGAGGTGTTGTTCAGCCCTAGGGAAATCAATCCACTCTGGAAAATATAAGTGAATGTATTAATGTACAATAAAGAATACCAGGAAAGAAAATTGTACACGATCAAAAGCAGCCTAGCAAAGAATTAAGGCCAAGGAACAAAAATGTTAGCAATCTATACCAGGGTGGCCAAATTCATTTCCCATGAAATTTAGGTATCCTTCTCCTCCTAATCCCATAGTTACAAGCCTGATCATCTTGTGCAACGCAATCCCACGATCTATTAATGGTGTTGACGGTCTATCCAGAGCCATAAAATCATACATATCCTGAAAAGAATAGTTGCGTTTGGGGGGGGGGGGGGGGGATTAAAGAATTACATGAGAACTTGATAAACTAAATCAAGAAAACACACAGCTCTAGCCCTTGAAGACGTAATTTTGGAGCATTATTTAGACTCATAGTTGACATAATTGCGTGTTAACAACTCCATTCTGTTGTAAAGCTAATAGGACAGGACATGGGATATTCATGCTCACGCATTACTATTAGAGAAATAAAAAGGGTAATCATCAAAATACACAAAAAATATCCAGCTTATAAAAGAACATGACGGTGCTTTTTTAAAAGGGAGAAAGTAGTAGATTCATGTATGAATACATCCTTCAGAGAAAATTTACTTCGGAAATGAAGCTGATAGTTTCGTGAAATTATAGAATATCTAATAGAACTGGTGGAAACAGCCTCTCTACCTTCCCAAGGTCGGGGTAAGGTTTGCGTATACTCTACCCTCCCAAGACCCCACTTGTGGGATTACACTGGGTTTGTTGTTGTTGTTCTAATAGAAATGGTAGGTGAAAGAATGCAGACTTCTCCCTCGAATAAATGGATGAGTTAATAATGCAAAACTAAAGTTCTCCTTCAAGTGGCATGCCCAATCTTAAGTTTCAATTTGATTGCTGAGAAAAGACAGAAAAAGTATATATAACCTTGTCCATCAACCAGAATGCTATAGTTTTATCACCAACTAGAGCTTGATCATGACTTTCCGCATATGAAACACACTTTTCCGACCATCTTCTATTTGTCAGTGTATGAATAATATCACCCACTCTCCAATCCTCATCCCTTTTCCTGTAACAAACAGAGTTAGAAAAATGAGTTTTCTAGATAAGCGACTTGCACATAGAGAAAAATATGAACTGCTGGAAATTAACTGAAGTCAAAACACAAAATATTAAGGAGCATATCCTGAGAGCAAGCGAGTGTTCTGTATTCTGGATAGAGAGAGCATATGGTCAAACAAGTAGTAGACACGCATTGCCACCCAGCATAATAGCATCAACACTGAAATCATTTGATGATAGTTGGACAACTGCAGAATAATCTTTCAAAGTTGTCTCACAACAAGAGCACGTGCATCTTCGCCTCACTTAAGAAGATAGTTCGAAACCAATACTAGTTCACATAACCAAACATTACACCACTCAGACATTGAGAAATTACCAAAACAGTGAAACACTTCCTACAAGATGGCACCATTATTTTTCTTAGGCAAACATAACTTGTTTTCCCATTTCTTTCCCCTATACAAGACTAACATTGCCTTCCTCCATATACAAGGTAAACAAGCTACCTCCACTACTCTCCCTTTGTTGAACTTATGCCTCACCCTGGAAAATGGTTCGGATGCTTCTAGATTAGAATAAATTTGAAATATCAAACACGGGTTTAGGCTAGCGATTAAAAGGAGATAGGCTGGCTTGATTGCACGAGTCCATGTATCCTGATTAGTGTACCATCACCATCAGAACTGCTGCCCATTGAAAACAAATAAAAAGGCAAAAGAAGCTAGTGCAGATGGTTTTCGCCTGGAAAAAATCCTGTTGACTCTTGAGTGATTCAGATTGCTGCTTACTAAGAATCTTATCTTGCAGCATTCATGACAAAACTTCACGAGTTAACAGAGGGCTCCAGTAAAACCTAAAGAGAATATGTAACTACTTTTCTCTAGACCAGTTACTATCCCTCAAAATAGGCTCTCAGAAAAGGAAAGAAAAATGTACAAGGAACAGCAAAAAAGATATGCAATTATGCAGTGTAGACCACATTAAAATGTTTCAGTGGTTGTGCTTGAGTTGCCTCGTCTATTGTAAACTTCGAATTGACATCATCTACACACTAATTTTATGTTCTCTATTTTTGGTATACTTCTTGTATACAGTGTCTTTCCCATATATTTATCAAATTAATTTACTTCATCAAAAAATATACTTTATATAATTTCAGGGATAAGCATTTGAAGCTTTAGAAACAGCATACTTGAGCAACTCAATCCATTTATCAGCAATTGCCATATGCAGCCGATAGTCAAAGCCAACACCCCCATCTTGAACGGGAATACAAAATGTCGGCATTCCACTAACCTGAAATTAGTAGCAAAAAGAGTAGAGCATTAAGAGTGTGATCAGAAGAGTAGCAGCCCATATAGAGTAAAATGTCCTTTCTCTTCACATTGCATAATTTGCAATTAGCATAAATATCTGTTTCATAAAAGAAGAACCTTTGAAAAGCATACAGTAGTACCAAGGACAAGCATACAGAGTCCTCCATATAAAGAAGAAAACCAAGCAGATCAGGAAAAGTCACCCAACTCCTTATAAGGACACTACTTATACTATAAACTCTTTTGAGAAGAAAACTTGTCCTTAAAAATCCTTGCATCACCAGATGCCCCGAACACACTAAACAGTTATCATAGCAAAACATTTGCCGATATCTTCCCTTCTTTGCGAATATAAAATTTACGTCTGATAAACAATAATCCATTCAGAGTTAGTAACCAGACATATTGTTCAGATTAATCAAATACTTCCAACCATAACTATTTTATATTTGATAAGTTACTTCGTTATAAATAAAGTACAATATCATCACAAACAAGTACTCCCATGCAACACGCACTATTAACGGAAATCACCTTATTGGGCTCTTGAAAGTCTAATAGGCCATTGTTATTTATTTTTGTTTTTATTTTTTTGATGAAGTAATAGGCCATTGTTATTGTTAAAGACAAATAAAGCATTTAGATGAGGTAGCACACGCAATTCAGCCAGTAGTATACCATTCATGCACCAAGACCAGGCAAAGGTTTTGTACCCTTCCAAAAAAAGGGCTAGGGAGAACCTAACGGAGTTATACACTCAGAAGAAGGAGAAAATAAAGACATATAACAGAGCAAGCCCATAATTAAGTTCCATATACGATAATCAGAAATTAAGAATGTGAAATAGAATTAACAATGAAGTGAGTGTTATCAAGAGAACAAAAATTTCAAATAAACCTAGAAAGAGGCTTGGCTGTAATATTGAACCAAAGAAAGACAACAACAACGAGGATAAGAAGTTTAAAACTAAGTGCTTCCTATTGGTCTTCCGAAAGACCAAATGAACATCCACATCCACTCTATAGGAAACAACGAGGAAAAAAGAATGTATATAATGAATTTTTTAAGGCTGTAGTAAGAGTTGCTACTACCACATTGTGCATCCCCTCCATTTTCATGAAGATCATGCTCGCTTTTAGTCAACTTAGCATAAGGGTCTTGACCTTAAAAGGAATAGTCAGACCACTAACTTATAAAGGAACTACTTTTAGAGAATATGCTACCTAGACCATTGAAACTTTATCCTCGGCCTGCTAACCTGATCTTAACACTAATTGCCCAAGGTATCAATCCCACATAAGTCGCATACATTATGTTGAATTTTTACAACAGGCTGTACAAATACATCCATCATACCCAGTAAGCCATTTAAAGGAAAGAATAGATCCTCAGATAAGAAATACGAGCATATGGAAAGCAGAGACTTCACGTTGTCTTTTGCAGAGCTATCTTGAAACTTAAAAATTGAAACAGAAAATGTTTTTAAGAGCAATAAATCTTCAGATAATTTTTTATCTTTAGTTATACGTTAAAGTCGACATGGGCAAAATCAGGCTTGACCAACATTAGCAGTGAATAAAGGGCATCAAAACATATGTAACAAAACTATGACCCCATTGTCTGAAGAATGAACTGATCCATCTCAAAATAAAAATAACCAGGGAAGGTAAGATAGTTAGCATCATTCCAACAGTATTTAATTTGAGATATTGCCACAGGTGATGCTTGATTGAACACTCTGATGGGGAAAGTTAAGATGGCCACAGAGGAGATAAGGAGAGGATGATCTGACATGAGGGGATAATAATAAGGTAGAAATCCATTGGAGAAAAATTAGGAGCAAAGACCTTTCTCTTTTAAATTTATTCTGGAGATCAGAAAAAACTCCAGTCAGCATAATCAGCAGAATGGACTTGTTGTCACTGGAGAATGAACAAGAAGTTCCTACTTTCTATACTGGATTTCCACTTGCGTTAATTAAGGGAATTCTATAACTATATTAGAGATGGGGAACAATGAAACTTCATATTTCACTTTGAACAGGGTTCAGGAAGATGAGAATTTGGAGAAGCAGTTCGGAGACATTAAAACATAAACTTTTCTAAGCAGTAGTTTTCTGAAAAGTGAACCAGACTCCTCTTAGAACAAAATCTTATATCCCCTGACGTCATAACCAAATTGATTCTCTAAGCTGCTTTTTTAAAATTATTGAAATTTTTCATAAATACTTTATTGGTGGTGTTAGCAGATGGTATCCTCCAGCTTGAAGATCCTACCATCAGAAATTCAGCATACTGAGGTCTCATTGGATTTTACACAATCTCAGAGCATTCCAGTCACCATAAGGTCAATGTGACAAGTACTTACATCTTCACCAATGGTAATCGCATCTGGGAAAAGCCCGTGAATAAGATCATTGACAAGCATCAAATACACCACAGCATCCACATCAGTCGCGAATCCGAAATATTCATTGTAGTTCCCGGTGAATGCCACCTATAGAAATTAAAAATGCATCAGGTAAGTAGTTTAGCAGAATACTGGAGAGACCACCTTGGTAAAACACATGAAGCAGGAAGAAGGAAACTGATATTTCCAAATAGTATGACATTAGCTGTGCGTATAACTACTATAGAGTTCCTGAAGCTAAAAAGAGGATTCTCATAAACCTTAATTTTTCATTATATTCTGTAGATATTGGGAAAGTATTTACCAACCCCACCTATGTGTGCCTTGCGAAGTATAGCCAGTCTCAAGCTTGGATGAGGGGGATCACATTAGGTTGAGGTTAGCATAAAAGTAGTTCAACTCTGATTAATCCTTTAAATATTAACTTAAATAGGGTGGAACAACATACAGCAGATTCATATAGTCGACTTCAACTAATATTGGATTAAAGCATGTTGAATTGATCGATTGGAAATTGTTGACTAACATGTTCTTCCATACTTATACAAATTTGGAAATCATGTAACTATTTAGTCTGTCTGTTTTATAGTAATCTCATTCGCATAGACACCTTTAATCTATATATATGTACTAATTCATCTCTTTCAACAACTTTTTACAAGTAAAAGCAACTCAAAGTTTGCTCAACCCAAAGAGAGGGCAAAAATAATGGAAATTAACTACTCAATGTAAACTACAAAAATTGTACTTCAGCTCCTTAAGAGGCCACTTTCCCTCTTAAATGAAAACCACCAACAGATTTTCGCTAAACTTTGTTTGTTTTTTTTTGTGTCCGGGCCAGCTTGCACGTGACTCGGCTAATTCCACCCATAACTGCAACCTACCACCAACACAAGTACCGGATAACTTAGCTCACCAAGGCTTGGGCAGATGAGAAGAAATCACCTGGTGTTTTTTGTCTCCGCTAGGATTTGAACTTCAGACCTCATCGTTCTCCTCCACTTCATTGACCACTAGGCCACACCCTTGGGTACAAGACATCCGCTAAACTATTTTTCCATTTGATTGGACAGATTTATCTTAGACATTCAGGCAGAGAATTAACATTGCAGGCATTTAGCTTATTCAATGAAAGAAGAGGAAAAAATAATGAAGCCGATTTTATACAATGGTAATACCAGGGTAATACTAAATAAAATGAAGAGAAGGTACGAATTCTTCTAGATAATATTAAAATCATAATGTCTTGGCTAATAAATGGCCATGGTACTAAAAAGGAATTGTTGCAGTTAGATGCCTAATTACTTTGTGAGTTGCTTACTAGAATGCTAAATAACTGCTGCGTACTCCATAGAATGATACAAAGGTCAACTAGGTTTTTTTCCCATAACTTGGTAGTTACCAGGCACCTTGTTGTCTAAAAGCTGTCACTTGTGATCACAAAATTGAGTATAAAAATTATGTTGGATCAACTTTACCGATAATCCGTGGTGAGTATACATCATTGATGTCACACCATCAAATCTAAATCCATCAAATTTGAACTCATCCAACCACCATCTCGCATTTGAGAGAAGATACCTAAGTACCTATAACAAGAAACATAGTTTCTGTCACACCCATGGACACGAGGCACAAGGTTCTGGTTGACTCATATTTGAAAGGAAGAAAGTACCTCCCAGTGTCCATAGTTAAAGAGGCGGGAATCCCACATCCAATGATAACCACGAGATCCAGAGTGAAAATAACAACTATCAGTTCCATCAAACATGTTCAGCCCATCTAAAGTATTATTTGATGCATGGCTGCAAAAAAGTTGCACGATTCCAGCAAGTCAAGGACAAAGTAAAGCTTGTCAATAGAAAATATGTGCCAATAAAAAAAGATTAACACTTATTACGACCAGATGTTAGAATTAAGCACCATTTCTTTCACTTATGGATCCATGGGAATAAAAAATAAAGCCTAATCTGAAAGCTATGCACTTGCACCTTAACCACAAGAACAGAAAACAGAACTCAAAATGGAGCGAGTATAGTAGTACACAAGCTCAGTACAAAATCCAGAAGTCAACAAAATATCGTACAAAAGGTACAATGTTTTTCACTTTTTAACCTCCTTTTTTTGGTTTAAAAGTTCATACTGCTCTTAAGGTTTTTTTAATCGTTTTCACTTTGGGATTTGGGCAGAAACGGATGAACTGGATAAACTGTATATCTACTGTCTAAATTTCAGTGTTGATGAATGGAAGTCCTGAAGGCTTTCTCCCATCTCAAGGGGATTGAGGCAAGGAGGTCCTTTTTATCACCTTTTCTATTCTTGCTTGTGATGGAAGGTATGGGTTGGAAGCTGGAATATGCTAAAGAAAGAGAATGGATTAGGGGTTCAGTATGGATTTTCACGGTGATCAGGATATCACGGTAACATACTTACTATATGCTGAGGACATATTATTTTTCAGTGAGGCACAGGAGCTACAACTCAGATATTTGAGACTAATACTTCTAGTTTTGAAGTATTATCTGGATTGAACATCAATCTGGCAAAAAAGAGCATCTTTCCCATCAATGAGGTGCACGAAATTAGTTGCCTGGCATAGACTTGATTGCAAAGTAGAATAACTTCTACACTAATCAGAAAAAGTGGAATCACTTCTACCACATACTTGGAATGCAATTGGGAGCCAAACATAAGAGCAACGCCATTTAGCAAGGAGTGATAGAGAAGCTCAAAAGGAGATTATCAAACTGGAAGAAGCACTACATGTCTGGCAGAAGAATTAAACTGATATATACTACACAGCTTCCCCATGTATGTCAACAACAACAAACCCAGTAGCTTCCCCATGTATGTGATGTCACTTTTTCCTCTCCCCGCTAAAATGGAAAAAGAATAGACCAATTGAGGAGAGACCTTTATGGAGTGGTAACAAGGAGAAGAACACTCTTTACTAGTAAAATGGAGTGTGGTCACTTAAAACAGGAAACAAGGAGATCTAGGCATTAAGAAGTTCACTATAAAGCAAACAGCCTCTAACTCAAATAATTATGGAGGTGCAACTCAGTAAATAGTCCCTTGTGGAAGCAGGTTATAATTGCCGAACATGGGCAAAACAGTTAGTCCAGTAAACCTGTCACAGGCCCTCAATGAGTGGGCTTGTGGAAGCATCAGAAACCTCTAGAATGATTATGTCAAATACATACACTTCTCAATGGGTAATGGCATCAGGATAAAATTTTGGTAGGATGCTCGGATTGGTCATATTCCACTAAAGATGAATTTCCAGACCTGCATTATAAGGGAATAAATACTGAAGCAGCAGAAGCACAACACTGGTCACGGAGAGGATCGGGATTATCTTTCAGGAGAAACTGTGAAGACTGGGAAATTGGGAGTCTCACTAACCTTTCTCAAAAAAAAAAAGTAAAAGTGGTGGGGTGGGGGGAATCGGGAGTCTCACTGATCTGATAGGGAAGTTAGAAGGGGCCAGAATATGTCAGAGGAAGTCGACAGCGAAATGGAGACATCAAAAGGATGGGAAATACACTGCTAAGTCTGGATATAGAACTTTTTGCAACAGATGGAGTACTATTACCCATAATCTGTAAGGGCAAAGCACCACTTAAGGTGGCTAGCTTTTGTTGGATAACTGCACATGAAGCATGTTCGGCACAATCAAAATTACAAAGGAGGGGAATAATGTTGTGCAGCAAATGCTACATTTGTGAGGAAAATGAGGAAGAGGTGAATCACCTCTTCATACACTGCAAGGCAGTCTGAAAATTGTGATGCATGTTTTTCAGCTTATACAATCTAAAATGGGCATTACTAAAGACAGTTAAGGAACTAGCTCATTGCTGGAATGGAAGAGAGCTGGTTAGGGAGAATAGTAAGACATGGATGACCATCCCTGCATATCTTTTTTGGATATTTGGCTGGAAATGAACAGAAAATGCTTTGACGGCGTAGCCAACCCTGTACACAAACTTAGATATTCATGCTTATATTTTTATGCTTTCTGGAGTAAGATGATAGATGTATATTATGATGTCAACTCTTTACTTGAATTCCTGAGTTCCCTAGATGTTAGAAACAGGGAAGGCTGAGTGTTTGCTTTGTATATAGCTGCACCTACTTGGTGCTGTTTCTGTGGAATTAAATTACGTTTACTTGTAACAAAGAGAATCAATTAAGAGATCAATTAAGAATCTTGGGAATCGTCTAGGAGACTCAATCACTGTAAATATGTATCATTTCCTATGTTAGAACATGTTTACGAACTGTCTAAACCCCAATAGCTTGTTGGAATATCAAGCTGAACATGCTTTCTAGCTGTCGGCAGTGTACAATATTTTTTAGGCATCGAGTACAATAATGCATCTGGCAGAAAAGATTATGTGCGATTAATGTTTCTTAATGAATATTTCCCCACCTACAGAAAAATAAGGAGAATATCTCCACACCTCTCCTTGGTTATTTATTCTTATGTGTGCATCAACGTTCATCATATGTAGACAGGAAAGCTAATCCACATAATTGAAAGCTACAGCATTTAATAATTCATCAATTGCAAAAGGCAAATTTTTAGGCATTTTTACGGTAAGTGTCCAACATCCCCACCATCAGACTGACTAGTTCTTCACAAGGAAAACTATATGTCACCAATCAAAAACATGAAATGACAAAAAGACTTGATCCTTAAATTCACTAAACACGGTTGCAATAGTAAAAGATTAATTAATACCTGTGAACAATGTCCATGAGAACAACAATTCCTAGCTCATGAGCTTTATCAATCAAAGACTTAAGGTCATCAGGCGTCCCAAAACGGCTGCTTGGTGCAAAAAAATTTGTGACATGATAACTGAGACAAAGAAGGATAACAAGTTCCATTAGAAATACTAAAGTAGTCAGTTAAAACAGTTACTGGCACCAGTTGACGAGATCAGAAACTGAGACGACTTGCTGAAGATATAGAGTAACCAGGGAAACAAATGCAAACAGTAAAAACGAGAATTACCCAAAACTAGCATAATAAGAATGCTCTTGAATAGCCATAATTTGCACAGCGTTGTATCCAAGTTTTTTTATGCGAGGAAGAACTTCATCTCTAAAATTCACGTATGAGTTAATTTTAGGCTCCTGCATCACAAATATACAACCATTTCTAGGGTCAGAGGATAACAACATAAACTCAATAGTTCAGACAAATAGCAAAACTTAAGGAGACTGAGATAAGAAATAACTAAAAGCTTCTTGAAAATGCGTATGGCATTTAACTCCGGTCCCAGGATCTTGGGAGAAAATGGAATAGAAAAAGGGGTAAAATATTTTATTTTATTTCTTTTTTGATAAAGACAAAGGGGCCAAATATTCACATCTCTGATGCATCACATTTTGCAGCTACGATATATATGCACGAGGAATCAGCTCTTGCTATCATAACATCCATATACAAAAGTATCACAAAAATGAAGAAGTCCATATAAACAGCTGGAAACATTCAAAAGCTCTTGGCACAGTAAAAAGGTATCTGGTAGTACTTTTTTTCTTATATAGTTCTCGAAAACTAGGTCAAATAAACAGAGAATAGTAATAGTAAAATAAAAGAGTCAAAAATACATAAGTGTTTGCACTTGACAAATTTTCAGTGTTTTCTAGTCTGCCTATCCCGTCGTGCTTTTATTGTGGAAGATGATTACTTGGTAAAGAATAATATCGACATGTGAAAAGGGGCCTTCAGATGCCATTTCTAGAACAGCAAGAAAAGAATTAACATCTGGTTCATAAAGTTAACATTCAGAAAACCACACGGCAAAACCTTAATCAACCACAATCACTTCAGTTCGGCTTTCAACAGCCACTTTAGAGAAATAGCTGCTCTGATGACTAAATGTTCACATATACGGCAGTCATGACAGGTCCAACATGAAATGAGATATCAAAATTCAGATTCAAAAATTATAAAATTACATGAAAGAGTAGGGATGCACACCGGACTACTCATTCCGATATGAGATTCATATATTCTCAGTGACTTTGGTTTCTTTGGCCGTGGATGTTGGAATACATACTTCTCCTACAAGGAATTGAAAACGAATCATAACACGAAAACAAATGACAGAAATAAAAGTTTGTGAGGATACAGAAATTAGCAAGGGAACACAAGCACCTACGTAGGAAAGAAAAGGAAAAACTTCTAGCTCACAGACTGCTGTGCAAGACACTACTAAATAAGCTAATCAACAAAACCAACTGGACAAATATACAGGAGAACATCAGAAAGAAGAGTTGGTAGAAGACTATTAATGTATGCTTGCCAGGGACTAGCTCAAATCCATACGTTAACATGTCAACATATTTTGTAGCTTTTTCATTGAAACTCTATGCCACACAAATCCTTGCTTATCAACATATTCTTTTTTCTTTTTTATGACGACTATTCCACCGGGTATATCTCCCACCAGTACTAAGTGACTATTCCGCCAGCTTATCACTTAGTTTCTTGCTAAATAAATATGAGACAAGCTAATCTTAAGAAAGAGATCACTCTAATCGCTTAATGATTTCTCGGAAAGAATATCTTTATGTGAAAGGATTCTGAGTTCTGACAGCAAAGTTGGTCTAGTATTTCTCTAGGTCCAAATATTGCACCTTGAAGCTATAGCTTGCAATGTGTATTGTAAGGAAGCTGAAGAAATGGTTAAGCATATAATTGTTCAGCATGAACACGTGAACGAGTGTTGGACCCTCATTTTTGGGCTTGAGGCATGAGTATGTCGTGCGGCTCGTGTCATATTCTATCTAGGATTCCCTTTCATTTAGGCTCGCTATTTTGGGGGTGGAAGGGGAAAGCATATGGCTACAGTATAAAATGCTTATTAAGGTGCAAGGATTTGTGTGGCATAGAGTTTCAATGAAAAATTCCTTGAACATATACCTACATATATGATGTCCCTATTCCCTATGCCAGTGAACAGAATAGATGCCTTGAGAAGAAATTTCTTATGGGAAGGCAACAGTGATAAAAAGAAAATCCATTTGGTCAGATGGAACTCCCTTACAGTTAACAAGAAGACAGGGGGGTTAGGAATCAAGAACTTAAGAGTACGGAACCAAGGTTTGATGATGAAATGGTTATGGAGATTTGCCTCAGAAGAACAATCCTTATGGAAGGAGGTAGTTAGAGAAAAATATGGTATGGAAGGAAAATGGACAACAAAGCCTGGGAGAAATCCCTATGGGGTCAGCCTCTGGAAGTCTATCAGGAACTTTTGGCCTAAACTAATAAACAAGTCAAATTTCAGAGTGGGAAATGGTATGAAAATATCTTTCTGGGAAGACAATTGGTTAGGTCAAGGATCATTGAAACATCTTTTCTCAGACATTTACACACTGAACCAGCAGAAAGAAGCTACAGTAGGTGAGGTTTGGACAGACCAAGGTTGGAACTTGACCTTTAGAAGACTAATAAATGATTGGGAGATTGACAGATTCATAGAGTTTTACAAAACACTGGAGCAATTCAAAGGAACATCTACCTCTGAAGACTGTATGAAATGGCAACGGAATGGGAGACAAAAGTTCTCAGTTAAAGCAGCCTACAAGGAATTCAACACTTCAAATAATCAGATAGGATGCTGGCCATGGAAGCTGATTTAGAAAGTTAAAATCCCCTATAAAGTTGCTTGTTTTTCATGGCTATTGGCTAAAGAGGCAGTTCTAACTCAGGACAATTTGATCAAGAGAGGTTACCAGCTATGTTCTAGATGTTACTTATGTGGGGAGGAGGCAGAGACAATCAATCATCTCTTTTTGCACTGCAGAGTCACTTTACAACTATGGAGAATATTCATCAGCTTAAGGGGAATCTTGTGGGTAATGCCGAGAAGAATATCTGAAGTTCTAGCTTGCTGGAACAGAGAAGGAAACCACTCCAGTCATAAAGAGAGATGGAGAATTGTCCCAGCTTGCATTTGGTGGACAATATGGGAAGAAAGAAATCAAAGATGCTTTGAAGATAAGTCGAGGAGTATTCAGAAGATCAAAATGAAGTGTTTAATTCTTTTCTATTTTTGGTGTAAAGGAGAGTACCTAGAAGACCATGAATCAATTTTTGATGTTTTAGGATTCTTGTGAGATGACAAAGGATTGGAGAGTTTTCTCTTGTATCCCACCTTGTAATTATGGGGGACTACACATTTTTTGTGTAGTCTACTTTATATATATAGAAATATGTTACCTTATCAAAAAAAAAAAAAAGCTTTCCGCGGACAAAATTTGCTATTAACAGGTTGTGAATCCTAGTGTATCTCAATGATGTAGTCTGGCAGCTTGGAAAAACTAGCAAAAAGCCATGAAGACTTCCGGAGCTTCTTTTTTTCCCCTATGCACCTGTTATCCATGGTTTAGAGCCTTCTTCTCTTAAAACTCGTATAATTGATGCTCAATAAAGTTCCATATTCAAATAATTAATATTTTTATCTAGTACAGCCCGATTGTAAAACCTTATCTACTGTAGTATTTTGGTGCAAACTGGTCGTTGCACATGATTAGATGCAATGCTAGACACAATAGAGGATTTGCACGATTGCAACTACACTTGTTGCACTGGCTTAATGCAAGTATTTATAAATTATCATATTACTTATAATTAAAAAAAAAGAACATTATACAAGTGGATAGCATACTCCTTAAGTAATCCGATCGTTTCATATATCTACAATTTTTTTTAGTCGCAATCTTTATTTATTTCCAGTAAAACCCATTTTGCCATTTCAATTACTATCCAAACAAAAGAATAATGGCAAGCTTAAATGCAGCCACGTGTGAATTTTCTAGTATGGGTTTTCACATATGAGTTCAAACTAATAAAGATTTTCCATTCCATTGAGTGTGACCATCGCATTTAAAAGCTTAAGCTGTTATAGAGGGCATCTTTAATTTATTTAATTATGTCTAATTCTTTTTCATGTGCGGGTCTAATTCTTTTTCATGTGCGAAGCACGAGGAAATTTTTCCTGATAATGAGTGGCGGTGAGACTCGACCCAGGATCTCTGCCTACTCTGTGGGAGTGTGTGACAATCTCATCTAAAAGCTAAAGTTGTTCGAGATTGATACCTTAATTTATTTAATCATGTCTTTACCACATTCCTTTGTATGACGAACCAAATACAAGTCCATATACTAGGCAATTAGCAACAACAGAGAAAAGAGTGTAACCTCTTCGGGTGGATCATAGTATATTCCATTGTATGGAATTTCACCAGGAGGCTGTACAGAGAACTTGATCCAAGCAGGAATGGAATCCTTAACACCTGATGGAGTGTCCATACGTATCTACATTTTCAGTATATTAGAGTAATATTAGTAAATAGTGGCATAGAACCACCAGGATCAGAAATAGACGATAAACTATGATTATATTATGAAACAAGCACAGTGAAAATATATGTTATATACATTATGGAAATGATGATTTACAATTAAATGCTCTGACCTAGAACATTAGATCAAACCTAGAAAATCAAATAGTGATATTCATTGTTACTGATCTTGAATTGAATAATAAAGAAATTGCATCAGGGAAACAACTTTTGAAAGCTCATTCATAGATGAATATTTATATTGTTTCCTTTTGGAAGGGGTGGGTTGGGGTGTCTGTGTGCTGAAAGAGAGAGCGAGAGGGGAGACAGAGACACTATAAACTTTGTTAAAACACATCTCCTTGAAAGAGTAACAAGCCAGCACTTATCAGGCTTAGAAGTGAATAGACCTATATAACTAAAAAGAATTCTTGAACATTCTTTGACACAAGTATTTTAACTGAAAGGTAGAAAACAGTAGTATCGACAGCCAATGGATAAAATACCCAAAAGTCAATCAGAGCACTGTGGAAAATGAACATACCTTCACTCTGGACCCATGAGGAATTGCAGGAGAGCCGTCCGCATTATTTGGCAAAAAAATCCCCCAGACACCAAATTCGTTCTGCTTATAGATCATGAATTAGTTTTATGCAACATTCCGTCACTGCATAGAGCTTAACATTATAACATGCACAGCATAACGTGTCTTTATAAGATGGTAAAAGAATACTAAGAGCTTCAATCAACATGTTAACCACCATCATCCTAGATCAAAACAGCAGTACTATGCAGATTACTCTTGTGCCATTGTCTCTATACTTCTTCAGTACTCGTACAAATTAGATATTATATAAAAGTGAATGCAAATAAATGATCCTTCTACATATCCTTCATAGTTAACATATTAATTACAGAAGATGACCGTAACACTGAAACTCTCTATAACAACCCCCCCCCCCCCCCCCCAAAAAAAAAAACCCCCACCCCGAGGAACACAAAGGAGAGAAGAGAAGAGAAAGACAATGGAAGCTAGTGAAGATGCGACTCATCTACTATAGCAGTGCAAAGATTGTATAACATCTGTGGAATATGATCCATAAAAATTCAGGAAGTAGTTGGATAATGCCTGAAGAATCTTTTGGGAAACTGGAAAATAAATGAAAGAAGGAATAAAGACAATGCTTGAACAGAAATTCCTCAAGCGATGGTTCTGTCAATTCGGAAAGAAGAGAATAGAAGATCTCTTGAGCAAGTGGAACTTTTTCCTTTTTTTTTTCAAGTACAAGTGGGACTTTCTTTTGTTCCAAACAGAACGTATGATGTTCTCTTAGAGTACTTCAGGAGTACTCAAAAGATGGAACTTGTATAGGTGTTAGGATGTCTTCTGCAGAGAGCAATAATATTTGTATAGCTCCTCTTTGACCTGTACACTTGTCTAATATCCGGTTGATCCCTTTTGTGCAATGAACTGAAAAAGAAGGAATTTTGTTGCATGCTCCTAGAAGTAAAGCAGAGTACTGAAAGACTCGGAAAAATCTAAAGAACACCAGATCTTGAATATTTCATTTTATCATATCAATGGAACATCTACAAGAATAATTAGACTTCTTTTCTTTTTTTGATAAGTAACCAGACCAGTTAGACATAGAAAGCACTATTCTCACCAAATACCAATTTAAAGTGTGTCGGCGTTTTCAGACCTACTATCAAGGAACTAACGAAATATGAGCCTTGCTAGAAACATGTCAAGAAATGATTACTTTGAAATCTTAAGAAATCTGTTAGTTTACAGATATGTATAGTGTAGTCTTGTCCCACATTGGAAGAGGAGTAATATCTCTTTGTAGTGTATAGCTATAAATAGGGACCTCTTGTATTATATTTATCATATAATATCAATAACATATTTTTTCCCGTATCTTCTCACATGGTATCAGAGCATTAGTGAGAAACCCGTCGTTGTGCATCATTCCAGCGACTTCCGGGAAGAAAGACCTCTTTGCCGTGCAATTTTCCGGCGATTTAGAAGGTTGTCCCGTAAGCAAATAACTTTCTGTTGGTGTTGTGCAAAAACCAACACCACCACAAGACTCCTCAGGCTTCGGCGACCAAACCCCAGTTAACCCCACCGGAAAACACACGTCCACGCGCCCTCACGCGCTTGGAAAAGAAAAGAAAAAATCCGGCAAGATAGGACCCACGCGCCGGCGCGTGAGCACTGTTCCGGCCAGATTTTGAAAAAGTTTCAGTTGAACAGTAGGATCGCCTGGTAATTCTGATCCTACCCTAACTGGTTTTGTTTCATTCCGACCACTTTGAGTTTTTCCGTCAGCTACAGTAGATTCCGGCGTGAACAATGTTTCCGGCACAGAAATAGTGTTCTGTTTTCCTGCTGTAAACAGTGTTTTTCAAGCTATTTCTTCAGTTTTCTCACCGGAGTTACTTATTTCCACTATTTCAAGTTAACTCTACTACTACATCTCGTAGCGACATGTGAACCGATGCTTTGAATAGTCGGATGGTTTCTTTAGCAGATTATATTGAGTTCCTTCGGTACAAAGCATGTAAGCAGACATCTTCTGAGATAGCTTCTATTGTTCAAACAGGTAATAGCGTGACTTGTTTCTCCCAATCTTCATCCTCTGAGTCTTGGGTCATTGATTCAGGTGCATTAGATCATATTTATGGTAACAAATCTTTTTTCACTACTATTTCATATTCTCAATCTCTTCCAAAAGTCACAATGGCCAATGGGTCTCAAACCATGGCAATTGCAATAGGTCAAGCAAGCCCACTTACTTCCTTACCTTTAGATTCAGTCCTTTATGTTCTCAATAGTCCTTTTAATCTTATAGTTGTTAGTCGCTTAGCCAAATCACTTAAATGCGCTGTTTTATTTCTTGATGACCATGTTTTTATACAGGAACGCAGTACGGGGCGGATCATTGGTACCGGGCGTGAATCAAACGGACTTTATTACCTAAATCACATGGACTCACATCTTGTCTTCCTTCTACAACTTATCCTATTACAGATTCACTAGATTTATTACATAAACGGTTGGGACATCCCAGTTTGTCAAAACTTCAGAAAATGGTATCTGGTTTATCTCACTTGTCAGCTCTAGAGTGTGAGTCATGTTAGCTCGGTAAGCATACTCGCTCCCATTTCCCCCGGCGTCTTGATAATCCAGCAGAGTCACCTTTTACTTTAGTCCATTCAGATCTTTGGGGTCCTAGTCGGGTCAGTTCCACCTTGGGATTCCGCTACTTTGTTAGTTTCATTGAATGATTATTCTAGGTGCACTTGGATATTTTTGATAAAAAATCGATCTGAGCTATTTTCTATTTTCCAGACCTTCCACGCTGAAATTCAAAATAAATTTGGGGTTTCTATTCGCACATTTCGTAGTGATAATGCCCGAGAGTATTTGTCTTTCCCATTTCAGCAGTTTATGAAATCTCATGGGATTATTCATCAAACATCTTGTCCGTACACATCTCAACAAAATGGGGTAGCTGAAAGAAAGAATAGACATCTTATTGAAACTGCTCGTACCCTACTCATACAATCTCATGCTCCGTTGCGTTTTTGGAGGGATGTAGTTCTTACATCTTGCTATCTTATTAATCGTATGCCATCTTCACCTATCCAGAACCAAGTTCCATTCTCTGTCATGTTTCCCTACTTACCTTTGTTCTCTCTTCCACCCTGTATCTTTGGAAGCACTTGTTTTGTCTATAACCTTACTCCAGGAACAGATAAGTTAGCTCCTCGTGCTCTTAAGTGCATATTTCTGGGTTTCTCGAGAACACAAAAGGGGTATCGATGCTACTCTCATGACCTCCAGCGGTACCTTATGTCCGTTGATGTTACCTTCTTTGAAACTCAATCATACTTCACAGGTTCAGGTCATCACTTAAATATTTCTGAGGTACTACCAGTTTCATCTTTTGGAGATTCAGTCACTCCAGCTCCACCACCTATAGCTCCAGTTGTAGCTCCACCACCTACAGCTCCAGTTGTAGCTCCACCACCTATAGCTCCAGTTCCTCCACATAATCCAGTTCAACCTTCTGCAGCTCCACCACTCTTGACTTATCATCGTCGTCCACATCCAGCATCAGGCCCAGGTGATTCACGCCCCGCATCAGATTCTGCACCTACTGCGGACTTGTCTCCTCTTAGTCAACCAATTGCACTCCGCAAAGGTGTACGATCCACACTTAATCCTAATCCCCACTATGTCGGTTTAAGTTATCATCGTCTGTCGTCACCACATTATGCTTTTATATCTTCTTTGTCCACTGTTTCTATCCCTAAGTCTACAGGTGAGGCACTATCTCATCCAGGATGGTGACATGCTATGATTGACGAGATGTCTGCTTTACATGCGAGTGGCACTTGGGAACTTGTTCCTCTTCCTGCAGGTAAGTCTATTGTTGGTTGTCGTTGGGTTTATGCAGTCAAAGTCGGCCCGGATGGCCAGGTTGATCGGCTTAAGGCTCGTCTATACTCAGATTTTTGGGTTTGATTATAGTGATACTTTCTCTCCCGTGGCTAAAGTAGCATATGTTCGTCTTTTTTTGTCCATGGTTGTTGTACGTCATTGGCCTCTTTATCAGTTAGACATTAAGAATGTTTTTCTCCACGATAATCTTGAGGAATAAGTTTATATGGAGCAACCACTTGGTTTTGTTGCTCAGGGGGAGCTTAATGGTTGTGTGTGCAGATTGCGCAGGTCACTATATGGTTTGAAACAGTCCCCTCGAGCTTGGTTTGGTAAGTTCAGCACAATTATTCAAGAGTTCGGCATGACTCGTAGTGAGGCTGATCACTCTGTGTTTTATCGGCATTCTGCTCCTAATATGTGTATTTATCTAGTGGTTTATGTTGATGATATTGTTATTACTGACAATGATCAGGATGGTATTACTAATCTGAAGCAACATCTCTTTCAGCACTTCCAGACTAAGGATCTAGGCAGATTGAAGTATTTTCTAGGTATTGAGGCCGCTCAGTCTAGCTCAAGTATTGTTATTTCACCGCGGAAGTATGCCTTAGACATTCTTGAGGAGACTGGAATGATGGGTTGCAGACCTATTGACTCTCCTATGGATCCGAATGCTAAGCTTCTGCCTGGACAGGGGAGCCTCTTAGAGACCCTACGAGATATAGGAGGTTGGTTGGCAAATTGAATTACCTCACAGTGACTAGACCTGACATTTCTTTTCCGGTGAGTGTTGTAAGTCAATTTATGGATTCTCCCTGTGATAGTCACTGGGATGCAGTTGTTCGCATTCTTCAGTATATAAAGTCAGCTCCAGGCAAATGATTACTATTTGAGGATCGAAACCACGAGCAAATTGTTGGGTACATAGATGCTAATTGGGCAGGATCACCTTTTGATAGACGTTCTACGTCTGGATATTGTGTTCTAGTGGGAGATAACTTGGTCTCGTGGAAGAGCAAGAAACAGAATGTAATTGCTCGATCTAGCGTCGAAGCCGAATATCGGGCCATGGCTATGGCGATGTGTGCGTTAGTTTGGGTCAAGGAGTTAAAGTTCGGAGAAATCAGCAAGATGGAACTAGTGTGTGATAACCAAGTTGCCCTTCATATTGCGTCAAATCCGGTGTTCCATGAGAGGACTAAACACATTGAGATCGACTGTCACTTTGTCAGAGAAAAAATACTTTCAGGAGATATTGTTACAAAGTTTGTAAAGTCGAATGATCAACTAGCAGATATTTTCACTAAGTCTCTTACTGGTTCTCGTATTAGTTACATGTGTAACAAGCTCGGTACATATGATGTGTATGCACCGGCTTGAGGGGGAGTGTTAGTTTACAGATATGTATAGTGTAGTCTTGTTCCACATTGGAAGATGAGTAATATATCCTTGTAGTGTATAGCTATAAATAGGAACCTCTTGTATTATATTTATCATATAATATCAATAACATATTTTCTCTCGTGCCTTCTCACAAAATCCATATTTTCTTGCAAAGATCCTTGTAACATGCAAATTTGAAAACGGATCACGTGCCAATATAACTCGATCAACAAAGGGGTAATAGAAAAGGTAAACAGAAATAAGAATACGAGAAATTTGCTAGAAACTGTGAAATGAGTAGCAAAGACAATCGATTGTAAAGAACACAAGGCTCTCAGGCAAAAATGGCAACAGAACCACTTGGATATGTACTGTGAGGGATATACCCGAGTCATGATGTCAGCATTTGGGTTCCAATTGTTGAAATCTCCAATGAGGGCAGCCCACTGCAAGGGAAAGGATAGGATATACATGCAATTTAGACTTTCACAAAACCGATATTATCATATCATAAACAAAATGCAGAAGTTGGTATAACAACAGATGGGCATATAAGGAGATCACCAATGACTTTCCACGTTATTTCACATTATTGATCTCTCATTTCACCGTATACTGCATTTGAACCTTATTTTTTTAGTAATCAGTTTACACAAAACGTCAGAATTTGCAGCTTTGGCAGAAAAATGTTCTGCCATACATCCAGCAATTATGTGTTGCCGAAGGGATTCTCCTTTCTTTTAGAAGGCTCCTTCATGTAAAATCAGCGTACTGAACTCATCGGACTAAGTAAAAATCAAGAAACAACATTTTATTATGATAAAAGCACCCCTAACCAAAAGAGAAACACTTGGTTTGCTGTTATAGGTACCTATACTGGCATAAGACAAGCCAGGTCAAAATATCATGGTTGTGTTCCTCAAGACAAATTTGTACTTAGTTGGCTGATCTTGAGTTAGTGTAGTTCTAGGAATCCTGGGAGCTAATTCTTACATGCCAAAATAGATCTTTTACTTGCTAGTGGCAGAAGAAAGATGATTCAATAAATTATTTTGGGATACAGAAGTTTGCAACCTGGAGTATTTTACAATAGTTTCTCAGTTCTTGACCTTTATACTGAATAGATGACTCAATACATGTCCATTCTCACTCCATCCTCAAAGTGACCATCAAATTGGACCAGAATAAGTCTTACAGACTAGATCAATGACTCACCAAGTCGAAGCCTAGATCAAGCTTGCAGAGCTAGTGAGCAATGCTATCAAGTAACAAAGCCTAACTTTAATAAGTTAAGCCAAAGGAATTTTATCCTCGTTTTTAGGTCAGAAGTCCATCCAGGGTGAAGACCATAATCTGTGCAAATGACAGAAACTGTAGAGCAATTACAATATTCTAAACTATCAGAAAAGAAACATCTTTAGGTCAGAAGTCCTTAAACATCTTTCTTGAGAATTAAAACATAAATGTTCTCCTTTCTACTTTCTCTTAGTTTCTCTCACCTTTTACTTTAAAAAGAAGTGGTTATCAATTTTGTGGTCCTTTTTATCATAGAGAATCTAAAACAAAACAAGAAAGGAAACACTGACCTTGGCACCAGGAGCCCACTCCCGATAAGTGATACCTGTAGCACTGGCAACAAAGTTCACAGGCAATCAGTGACTGGTACTTCAGCCCCTCTCAGTAGAGCAAACTTAGAAAGGGAAAGAAGGAGCATCTACAGTAAGGTCAGGCTTACAGATCTGATATAACTTACTCCAAGGAAAAGAAAAACAGAAAGTAAAAAGATCTACAATAAAGGGATAAGTACATAGATTCTCTTCCAACAATTAGGTGTAACACTAGCTCCAGATGGTTCCTTTTCGTAAACATTAGCTTCGGAAGGTCACTTTCAGGGAATCACTTCTGCTGTCTGAGACAAATACTTCAAATTCCAATATATACCATGCCTAGATTGCTAGAAACTAGATGATAGCTATTTTTAGTAAAGGGCTGAGCATGTCAAGAATTAACCGCTGCTATATACATGTCTCGAAATACAAAATGTAATCTGTTTCTCTTTCTTTTTTCTGCCGATATTACAACCTATATCACCATTTCACTCCTCTATAGGTTTGAGTGTGGGTCAAAGAAGTACCAAGTGGGCGTCAACGAATAACATTATGGCATGAAATTGACAAGGTTTTGCACAAGGCCGGTCTCGAATACCTTCAGAAAGAAAATTAAATAAGATAGAAAGCAGTTATTACCTACGAGTGAAACCCATTTTTTCGTAACCACGAGAAAAAGCTTCCAAACCACCCTCATATTTGTCAATTGCCTCCCTCATTTTCTTGTACTCTGAAAACCTAAAAATGGATAGCATAGAAAAACACTCTTTAGATTTTAGCTGGACATGTCCAGGCGCAGGAACTGCAGAGAAAGATAGCACTGCCACTTGGGGCAGAATGAAGCAGATAAATGCTGAGGCATATAGATACACCAAGAGCAAAACCATAATTACATAACCAAAGGCAAGTAATGTCTCGAGAGCAAGAACATCCAACAAAGAGAACAATTCATAGAGAAAGAACAAAAATTCTGGAAGTACATGTGAGCAATCAGCTTTCAGAGTTAGTAAAATTGGAAAGTTGAAGAATAAAACAGAACTGCTGACGATCAATCCAACCAATACAGAGCATGGTAGACTGCTACTAGAAATTAAACTAGCATGTTGCTGTGCTATGGACCTATTGCGTCCTTTAAGAATTAAACTTGGGAGACAAAAACGAAGAATGTACAAAGCAAATAATCAAACATAGGCAGAAGAAAAAACAAAACCCAACATAGGACCACGGCAATTGAAAACAAACATCGATGACAATAACAAAACAGAAAATACTAAGAGCATTCAGATTGGAAAAAAAAAACTTCTGTTTCAAACAATGACTAAAATATTATAAAGCATCTTAAATGGGTATAAAAAAAAACAGTGGCCGGTAATGCCTAAACCAAGCATAAAAAATGGGTTAGATGGACCAAATTGTGCATCTTAACTGGTCAATGGTTCCCTGGAAGGCTTCTTCCCCTCCCAAGGAGACTTGGACAAGGCGATCATCTCCCTCTTTGTTCATGCAAGTGGTGGTCACCTATCTCCCGTTTTGTCCATGGCCAAAAGATTAAGGCACTTAGAAATATGCTGAAAGTGGCTGTAGACGGGATGGATTAAGGGATTTAATGGGGAGCCAGTAAACCTTCAAATTGTCTCCATTACCCCCATATTTATGCTGATAATACTGTCATGCTCTGTGATGCTGAGGAGAGGCAACCAATGCACCTAAGAGTCATTCGTGATGCCTTTGAGGCAGTTCCTGGCCTAAGGATCAACAATGAACTAAAATTTCCTCTTCCCAGTCAATAAAGTTCACAGCATACACTCACCGGCTGACCTGATCAAATGCAGAATTGGGGAACTACCCGCCATTTACCAGGGAGTTCTCTCAAGGCCAAATATAAAGACACGGCAGGGGAATGGAGTTAGAGAAGGTGGAGAGGAGACTGTCAAACTGGAAGAGGCACTATCTTTCAATGCGTGGCAGACTAGTATTTATTAATTGAGTCCTAGATAGTCTTCTTCCAACAACACCAGTACACCACTACCTTCCTGAGTCCTAAACGTGTGACAAAGCTCAGAAGGCATTCCTATGGGAAAGAAATGCAGAAACCAAAATGTACCACCTGCTTAGGTGGGCTAAGTGCAGAAGTGAAAGGAGGCCGGTGGTCTAGGAGTAAGAAACCTGAAAAAGTATGACTGAAGCTCTTATACAAATGGTATACAAATGGCTATGGAGGTAAACTTCTCAAGTCTCAACAAGAAGGAATGTGGGAGTAGTGATTAGCAAAAGTATGGTTGGTCAACTCTGTGGTGTTTCAACCAGTGAGTGCTCATCTTATGGGGTCTGCCTATGGGAAAATACAAGGAATCATTGGGCTGATTTGTTCACTTGTATAGATGCCAATCTAGGCAATGGAAGAAATTAAAGTTTTGACAAGATGCATAACAGGGCCATATTACCCTCAAAGATGAATCCACAGATCCTACGTCATGGCAGATAATTTGCAAATAAGTTGCTGAAGAATGTTCAGAAAGATTTCATATATATGTACACAATAGGGACTGGTAAGCAGCAGCATATTGAAGTCTATAATAAAACCTAAACATCATCAACCAGATCATCACAGGAAAAAGTATAACAGCCTATAGACGATATAATATCATCTCCCAATCATCGAATTCTGCCTCTAAAATAGGCAAATTACTCACCGAATGAAAACATTTTTACCTGTAATCAAGGTGTTGACGATGGTTTGTCAAAAGGGGGTCTATTTCGTAAATCTTCTGACCGAGTCCAGGTGGAGGAATGCCCCTCTTTCTAACTCTATCAGATTCATCGATGATTGACTCTTCAGAAGTATCTAATGTTTTGGACTCCTTCAGTTTACCACCTTCTTCTAGTTGTAGTGATGAAGCAAAATCCAGCTCTTCAACATTTCCTTTAAGACCACTTGCTGGCTCGACGTCACCGTTCTCAGCTTTAATCTGGCTAGCATGTTCCATTTCTGAACTATCTACATCAGTTGATGCCTAAAATAGAAAAAGTAATAGAACAATTATGAAGCAAAGTGACAATATGCATTGTCAGTGGTTCTATTATATTCCAAAAAGATTTGTACATTCAATTTAACAAGATTAAAATTATATAGTAAAGAGACATGCTCTAAGGATCTACAGATCTAATCGGTGGTTGGAGCAAGATTACTGTTGAAGCTAGAGAAGTCTCACTGCTTACAATGTTTTAGGGTTTTCATCATCTTACTAGTGAAGCTTTTTTAACTCATGTGCAAAAGATGCCACCAAGATTCAAAAACTCACACGTCTAGCCACCGAAACCCAAGCGTCTTCTTTCCATCATAGTGGAGTACGAAACTAGAGATATCAAATCAGTCAAAGATCAATTCCAGAGGTACACAAGCTAGAAATATTATCAATCAAGCATCCAATGAATAGCTTTATCTATCTCCTAATAAATTGAACAAGAGGTTGCCTCCAAATTGATTTGAAAAGGAGATTCCAAATTGCTTTACGTATGAGAATTATATAGAGATAAAGGCCCACCATCAAAACTATTAATAGATCAAAACAGTGTTCGAAAATGACTCTCTTCGGAATTAAAATGATGATAATTTTCTTTTATTTGTTGATGATATTGTTTTTTTTTCTGGTCGTTGGAGGGGTTGTTAATAACATAATTTTGTTTTGATAAGTAAACAACATGATGATATTGTTGATGGACTAGACACAGATGAGAGATGACATTGAAAGGTGTGGAAACATTCGGAAATATTTGGATGCATGTTAGGCTATTCGGAGAGTGAGTTAATTCATAGCCCCAAAATATTTTTCTTTTTATCCTGTTAGACTATTGCTTTAATTTCTATAAAACGCAGAATTATCGAAAGATTTGGGACGAGTTCTATAAAGGTCTTACATGAAGGTTAAGTGTTGTTGTTGGTCTTACATGAAGTGGTGGCAAAATGGTTAAAAGAAAACAGTTAACCACCCATATTATCCACTAAAAAATGGGTTGGATAATAAACTTTTTTAAAACGGATCAAATATGGATAAGAACCATATTATCCATTTAGAAAATGGATAACCAATGGGTAACCAATGGATAACCAATAGGTTTAACTTTTACATTTGCAAAGCCTCAAATTGGGGGTTCCTCAAGTTTGGGAGATTAGGAATTCTCCCAAAAGTGATCATATTCAAGAAATCATGGATAATATAGTTACCCATATTATCCGCCGGTTAACCCGTTTTTTATCCGTATTAAATATGGGTCGGGTCGGATAATTTATCCGTTCTTCATTACCCATTTTTCACCCGAACCATATCCGACCCGACCCGCCCGTTTGTCACTCCTATTAACATGACGGTTAAGTTGAGAAATCACTTGTAAAGAGTAGACGTCTGTGACAGAATGGCCAGACCGCCACATTTTCTATGTTTATCTAGCAACTAGCAATGAGATTACAAGTCGAACATTCCCGCCCAGGAGATTTAATGATCAAAAAAGCAATGAGATCTCATCCTATGTAGTTACAGAGAGGATGTAAGCATGTTTTTTTTTTCCATCGATAAATTTCTCTGCAATTGCGTTAAACAAGTCGAACATTCCCGCCCAAGCTTCTCCAGAGCGGTGTTTCTAGGCAAGCTCCGGTGGCATTCCCTACTGTCTTCTGGAAGTCGTTCCTCCACAAACAAACCTCCTCATAAGTTGTGTCTTGGCACTTTAAAACCATGCCTCTCTATTTTACTTGAGCTCCCCATGAATGGTGCTCTATATTCAGTATCCTCTGGTATCTGCTACACGATGCCTTAGTCCCCACTTTATAGTAAAATGCCTTTCTCCAGTTACCAAATGGTAATTCCCCCGACAAAACTAGTTTCACATCCTCCTCTGATGATGCAGCACAGCTACGCACGCCCTGCACTAGTATTCATCGAATAGTTCTCATTTGTCCAAAAGACATCTATACTGGTCATACAAGTATAACGGGTCTAATTACCTTCTATGAGTTTTAGGACATTTAATGTTGATAGCGTTCATGTATGGAATGTGAACAGTTCCTCTACATATAAAACTCGTATGTATGAATAGTATTATGAGGATAATTTGTATTATTCCTGTGAATGGTGCCCATGCTTACACGGAACCAAACTATTCCCTAGTCCTGGTACCACTTGTAGGGACGTGCAATATATCGATAGGGATAATACAACCGAGCGTTTTGATGCCATTTGTTGAGACCAAAGACCCCCACAGTAAAATAAAGGGAAATAATGGTAGACATTGAAACTTCCGATACTCTCTCAATTGATACATGCATGAGACAAAATAGGTCGCCTATAGGAAAAGAGATTTTGGACCCAAAAAATATTTTTCCATAACCTGAGATAAGCAATTATCTAAACAAGACTGTTCAAGAAGCCTTAGTCATTCCAATATTATGGAAAGGATCTCTCTACCAAAATCCCAAGCTGATTGTACAAAGGGCTTTAAGTGTGGTAGGCTGAGCTGCTATGTATCATTTTCTTAACTCCCCAAAAGTAATATTTATTAATCATGGTTCTATAGGCACTGAAGGGAGCGGACCACAAGGGTCTATTGTACGCAACCTTACCCTGCATTTCTGCAAAAGCCTGTTTCCACGGCTCGAACCCGTGACCTCCTGGTCACTTGGCACAAACGTTACCAGTTTCGCCAAACACCTGCAGATAACTTTCTACTATTATTTATTGGGAGAACCTAAGGGAACCAAAGCATACTCATGCCTCCCTCTGAACTAAGAGTGCACACAAATTTGTTCTCACGAGTTAGCAATGATGCATCAACTGTAGCTAGAAGCCATGCATATGGCATCTAGAATACGGAAATATAGAGAAGACCGGTAACACTTTTTTACGCCACTGTTCTCATGGGAACAAAATGCAATAACAATTTCATTTAAGCAGACTCAGGACAATATCTATTTAGAAGTGTTTTCCGCAAGAAAATCTGCCACCTCCACCTCCCCCCCCTCCCCCCCCCCCAAAAAAAAAAAGAACTCCCTTTTCATGCCGTTGGAGATTAATGTAACATACCAGGGAATTTTCTGGAACTGTATCAGCGACCTCCAATTGTTCAGTTGAGGTTGAGGAGCTATCACTCTGGCTGCCAGGAACAAGGACTTTCCCTGATGCTGCAACTGTAGAAGATCGGGATTTGGGCTCGTAAGAAGACTTTTCAGCAAAGATCTTCCCTACATACATACATACATACATCAGATTAGTGTTGTATCTCCACTAGGCTACATAAGTGTCAACTAATCATGGTTGAAGAGAGCAAATATTTGTGTAATTAATTAGAAGTGATACTGCAGACACAATCAAAAAGTTTTTTTCCCAAGCACAATATTACCAAACTATTTCAACTATACGTTTATTCTCGGAATCAAAGAGTCCCGTGTAGCTTAAATTAATGTTAAAATGATACCATTCTTCAGTTTGACAATATTTTCATGATAAATCAAGAAACTTGTACAGTAGAGTCTATAAAAGTAGAACAGTAATGACATCATTTTCCAGCTTAGAAGTCCCATCTTCCAGACAAAACCACAACTTTCACTATTCAAATCAACTAAAAAGCAAAATTAGAAAAGAAAAAAAAATCTGATCGGGGGGGGGGGGGGGGGGGGGGGGTTGTTCGACCACGGATCATTCTTACAACTTACTTTTAGGAGGAATAAAGATCCTTCCAGAAAAGCAACATTCAGAAGGTCCTTTTGAACCCAAAACCGACATTTCAAAAGAGTTATATTACCTTTAAAAATGTCATATCAAAATTTTTGATGAATATTCATTCATTTGTTTTCTTAGAGAAAAATACTTCAGCAACACCCAATTAGAGAAACCAAAGAAAGAATCAATATTAACCAAACTTTTTCACCAACAATATTGTCTAGGAAGGTGCAACAGATTGACATCACTTATTAACACTTTAAAAAAAATCCCCATTTCTTCAGACAAAAACCTCAACTTTCACCACTTAATCAAATGATCAGTCAATTGAAGAAGAAAAGGAAAATCTAAGCATTGATTCTTACAACTTATATTTAGGAGCAAAAATGATCTCCTAGATAGAAATAGAAGGTCCCTTTAAACCCAAGCCAAAGTCAATTACAACTGACCCAAATTTCAAAAAGTTATGAAAATTCATAATTTTTGCTTTTTGAGAGTATCTACTTTAAAACATTAGAAAATACCCAATTACAACAAACCAAAGAAAACACACACACACAGAGGAACCAAAGAAAACACACACACACAGAGGAGGGGACAGGGTAGTACGTGAAACAGAGTGCTTTTTCAAGAAGACGGAAACGCTAGGATTCCTCCGATCAGCATTGGAAGTGAAAGCAGGGGATTTGTGAAGCGATGGAACAGTAGGAAAACGAACACCAGAGAGTGTGTACACCATTGTTTTCCTTAGGGTTTTTACGAATCTTAGTTCATGAGGTTCAAGTCCTACACTAAAACACCAGATCTGATAACTAACTGTCAAAAGTGTGCTGAGTTCAAGGCGCCAAGAGAAGCGTGATTACAGAGAGAGAAAGAGCAACTGACTTTGAGTGGCGGAGGTTTTATATTTATATATTTAGTGAAACCACCTTAGTGTGTGATTTTTATAATTAACTTTAACTCTATTTATTATAATTGGTCCCTTAATTTTTATTTTATGAACAATAATGGTTTATATTTTTTAAAATAATAATTCAATTTTAAATTTCCCATTTTATCATTAATCATATACTTTATAGCTGCATAAATTTCACGACATCTTAAAAATCACAAGTTTCAGATTTTTTTTAAAATTCTTTGCTCAATTAAACTACAACGACAAAAAGTCTTTCCATGTTCCCACAAAATATATATTCAAGTAAGTTCATTAACAGTGAAATTATTTACATTCATTTACTACATTTACATAATAACCTTTTGACCATCAAGAAAGTCTAGTTTAATTTGACCATCAAGAAAGTATAGTTCAAATTGATTGACCAAAGTTTTTGATTTTGAATTCTAAATATGAAATATCTTTTGCTTTACTCCGCAATATGAAGTTTTTTTGGCCATTAATTTAGATTTTATCGGGTCCCACTACAAATATAGACGAGGCATGCACAAAATATTTTATATTTACACAGGGGACGAAAAAGGATCGCACTTGAGGAGTGTGATGCAGACAATCCTAGTAGTGTCTGTTTCCACACTTCGAACTCGTGACTTATAGGTCATATGGATATAATTTTACCGTTATTCTAATTCTCTCCTTCCCAATATAAATATAGACTCGAATAAAAAATCAAAAAAGGAAATTATTTTAATTATTTTAATATTTCAATGTTTTGATATTTTTCCAAGTATATGAATCTTCGAAAAGATGAGGAACGAAAGGCTACCAGTGTATTTCAGGTGCAAGTGATTAGCTGTCTTTTTCAATCTTGTGGGGTTTTCACTTGTGATCTTTTTAGTGGCATTATTCCATGTGTCTTCTAAAAGTGAGGAGTACATTTTGTTAAAAGAGTGTTTGGTTAAAAGAGTATTTTTATGGGATATTCTTTTTGCTTATTTTTATGCTTTATAAATCATATGCTAATTGAAAAGATACCAGTAATATTGATTGTAAGTGCCATTTTAATGAGTTGATGAGATAATCACATGGATTATAGTGGGGATCTTTTAGAACATCGATGATAAATCACTATTTAATCATTTTTTATAGAATAAATCAACTAGACAGTATCTTTTTTTCACAATTAAGCAATGATCTTTATGATCGGTATTACTACTGCTAGTCTATTATTATCTTATTCTTTAATTTTATTATTATTGTTATTTCTTTTATTTTGAATATCTTTATTATTTTTGTTGTCAATACTTTGATCTCTTGCATTTTCAAACATGTTTTGAAAACGTTTTTCTTGAATCGAAAGTCTATCAGAAACAACATATTTGCCTCATACAAGGGTACAGTTGTGTATACGTTATCCTTTGCTTTCTAGACCCCACTTGTGTCACGACCCCAAATTCTCTCCGTAGGATATCGTGATGACACCTAGTCTCTAAGACTAGGTAAGCATATCAATGCGGAATAATAATCGAAATATGAAATAAATAAATCTGCAAGTCACTTAATTACAACTCCCAAAATCCGGTAGAAATAAGTCACAAACTTCTAAGAATTTATTCTCTATGTCTCTATACATCAGAGTCTAAAGCAAATAAGGAAGACAACATAGTAAGATAGAAGGGGACTCCGGAATCTGTGAACGCTGGCAGATATACCTCGAAGTCTCCTCGTACCGCTAGTTTACTGATGTCTGGTTTGATAAGATGTATCTAGATCTGCACAAAAAGATGTGCAGAAGCGTAGTATGAGTACACCACAGGGGTACCCAGTAAATGCCAAGCCTAACCTCGGTAGAGTAGTTACGAGGTCAGGTCAGACCCTACTGAAAAATAAATAATGACATGGTAAAATGTTTAACAATATAATAAGATAAAATGATAATGGAAATTAATCAAGTAGTATGTCACCATTTAATTACACCAAATAATGGCAATTAATACCTCGTGGAAGCAAAACAGAATTCTTTTTAACTTTAAGAAAATCACAACGATAATCAAAGGCAACTGCGGCCATAAATCAATATCAACAAGGGCACTCCCGAGGTACTGCCTCGTAGTCCCAAATCATAAATAAATTCACAATATCTCATTTTCTTATGTCACCACGGGATTCTTCACAATTTATTTAAAGAAAATATTTTTTTTTCGAAATAGCACCCCACGTTTTAGCCACCCTTATCACACCGCATGACTTCTAGTAGTCTCCCCTACTAGCCGCGCATATCAAGCCGCCCTTATCTCACCGCATGCGTTTCAATACCCAGACCTTATACTACCGCATGCGTATCAATATCACAATATATCATAATTTACACCTCAAGTGCTCAATATTTCAATTTGCCAAAATAAATCAACAACAATATTTTTCCATAATAAAGAGCTCACGGCTCATGCCAAAATAATCCAACAATAATATTTTTCCACAATAAAGAGCCCACGGCTCCATCAAAATGAGCACGAAAATCTCACAAAATATTCGGGAATAAATAACTCGACAAAATAATATTTCAAAATTTTAATATGTTGCTTCAATACCAATTTTAAAATGTCAAATAATTCATATTAATAATATTTAATTTAAAGAAAATCACCCTTCAAATAATGCACAGAATAAAAGAAAACGAGTTTCAACTAAACAGGTAAAATAATTAGTAGGAAAAGGTCAAGCAAATTTAAAGTATAAACATTTAAATCAATGATGAAGAATATAACAAGGTAAAATTATTTAATTAATATGCAACAGCGATCTACACAATTTAAAGGCATAATCTTTCACATTTAGCTCGTGTACAAACTCGTCACCTCGTGTACACAACTTTCAATACATTTTAATTTATCACATCAATACCAATCCTAGGGAAAATTTTCCTCACACAAGGCTAGACAAGTCACTTACCTCGATTTGCTCCAATTTAACCAAGTAGTATGTCTTTTCCTCGATTTTCTGACTCCGATCGACTCGAATCTAGTCATAATTAATTTGACACAGTCAACAAAAATTATAGAATCAATTCCATAACAAAATACTACATTTTCCAATAAAAATCCGAAATTAACTCAAAAATTGCCCGTGGGGGCCACGTCTCGGAATCCGACGAAAGTCACTAAATATGAACGCCCATTCAACCACGAGTCTAACCATACCAAAATGACGAAATTTCGATAACAATTCGACCCTCAAATCTATCCAAGAGGATTTTTAATTTTTCCCAACTTAAATCATTAATTAATTGTTAAAAACAATGATGGATTCGGGTAATCTAACCAAGATTGAGTTAAAAATACTTACCCCGATGTTTTCTCCGAAAATCTCCCAAACATTGTCTCAATCCGAGTTCCAAATCGTTAAAAATGGAAAATGGGACGAACAGAACTTAAACTTTCTGCCCAAGCTTTTTCTTCTATGCCATCGCGGCCAAAGGCACGCGATCGTGAAGAACAAAATAAGTGTCATGCCCCAAACCTGAAGAGGCGTGGCCGGCACCCGATACCATACTCAGCCCGAGCGTACCACTCTGTAACTTAATCATCTGAAAATATCGTCTCTCTCATCTGAGGGGTAAACATACCCAAAAACTCTATATATATATATATATATATATATATATATATATATATATATATATATATATATATATATATATATGAGTTTTTGGGTATGTTTACCCCTTAGATGAGACAGACGATATTTTTAGATGATTCAGAATATATATATATATATATGTGCATGCTGACGAGGCCGCCATTAACATCTACTGATATACAAACTATACAGGACTAGTCTACAAGCCTTTAGAGATAGTTGAACCGTATCATGGTCGGGACATGGCCTCGACCTACCCATCAAATCTGTATATATAAAACGGACTCCAAGGTCTAGACCTGGTAACTCCGGGGAAGTGGAGCTTACCAACAAAGTTGATATTTGGCTCTGTCAACTGGGAAGGTCTATCCAGCTGTCTATCAGGACCTGCAGGCATGAAATGCAATGTCCCCAACAAAGGGATATCAGTACAAAATAATGTACTGAGTATGTAAGGCAATAGAATAACTGAAAGCTGAAACTGAACTGATGATATAATAACTGAATGTAACTGGGAATCAAAAATAATCTGAAGATATGCTTACTTGTTGATACTCACTCAACTCTCTCCATATAGTATGTAAAATAGTCGTCCGACCCTATAAGGCTCGGTATGTGTAACTGCCCTGCCGTAATAAGCTCGCTCATAGGCGCTCGGCCACAGTAGGCTCGGTATATAACTTACCATCTAATCAGAGATTGCCCAATAGGGGCCTGCCCACCGATTATAGCTCGATGGTGGTAAAAATAATGTAATACTGTATAAATATATATGTACACTCTCTGCTCTCTTGGATGAAATAAGACAATACTAAACTGAATATGAAGTCCCGATAAGGGAGAATACTATAACTTATGAGACTATGATAATGTACATAAGTTCAGGAGTACGAACTTCTCTTTATGCCTCGTTATCAAACTCATGTAGTTACTGAATCATGCCAAAATGAAGAAAGGTTTAGCCTTAACATACTTATCACAATCTTTCCAATCACCAAATTGAACTCGCCTCTTCGTACCTTAATCTACAACAACGATAATAATACTATCATTAAGTTACGAAAGTACAACTATCGCACAACGAACGACAAGCTTATTTTGTATTAAAAAAGGCAACATCTCCCTTATAATCCTTACGTCCTCCAAATTCAAGATAACACCAACAACACAAGAATACAACAATATAAACATGTATACATTATTTCTCAACCTTATTGTAACGACCTGACCGGTCATTTCAAGAATTATAACCCTGTTTTCCCCATTTCCTACTTCTTTTTGTGTTATTCAGTTATATTATGTTATATCGGGTTAGTTGGTTCGAGTCCGGAAGGAACTCGGAGTGAAATGAGACACTTAGTCTCATAATTGAAAAAATTAAGTTAGAAAAGTGGATCGGATATGGACCTATATATAAACGACCTCGGATTTGAATTTTGATGATTCCAATAGCTCCGTATGGTGATTTTGGACTTAGGAGCATGTCCGGAATATTATTTGGAAGCCCGTAGAGGAATTAGGCTTGAAATGTTGAAAGTTTTATTTTTGAGAAGTTTGACCGGGGGGTTGACTTTTTGATATCGGGGTCGGAATCCGATTATAAAAATTGGAATACCTCTGTTATGTCATTTAGGACTTGTGTGCAAAATTTGAGGTCAATCGGACGTGATTTGATAGGTTCCGGAGTTGTTTGTAGAAATTAGAAATTTCAAAGTTCATTAGGCTTGAATTGGGGCGTAATTCATGGTTTTAGCATTGTTTGAGGTGATTTGAGAATTCGACTAAGTTCGTATGATGTTTTAGGACATGTTGGTATATTTGGTTGAGGTCCCGAGGGTCTCGGGTGAGTTTCGGATGGTTAACAGATCAAAAATTGAACTACAACAGTTGCTGTAATTTCCTTATGTTGGAAATTGCTTCTACCAGAATCGAGCCCAGAAATCTCTTAGAAATCGAGCCCAGGGTCGAGGGCCACGATCGAAGCCCAGATCGAGCCCAGAGTCGAGGGCCATAATCGAGGGCTAGGATCGAGAACTAGGATCGAGGGCCAGGATCGAGAACCAGGATCGAGGGCCTCGATCGAAGGCCAAGATCGAGGCAGAACCGAGGATGTCTGGGCAGAATTATAAAAACAGGGACTTCATCCCATTTGCCATTTTTGACAAATTGGAGCTTGAGGAGAGGCGATTTTTGATATATTTTCAAGGAAAACTTGAGGTAAGTCCCTTGTGATTATTTTTACTCCATAATATTGAATTATCATCGAATAATCCGATTAGATTACATGATTTTGAGGTGTAAGTCGTAGATTGGAACTTAGAAATTTGGAAATAAGATTTGTAGATTTGAGGGTCGAGTTGAGGTCAGATTTTAGTAAAATTGGTATTGGTAGACTCGTGGTTGAATGGGCTTTCGGATTTTGTAACTTTTGTTGAGTTCCGAGACGTGGGCCCCATAGGCGATTTTTGAGCTAATTTTCAGATTTTTATGGAAAAATTATTATTATCTTGTGAAATTAATTACAATAAATTTAATTGACTGAAACGAATTATTTATGACCAGATTCGAGGTGTTTGGAGACCAATTCACGAGGAAAGGGCATTGCAGAATAAGAATTTCGCGGTTTGAGGTAAGTAACGATTGTAAATCTAGTCCTGAGGGTATGAAACCCCGATTTCGTATCATTCTATTATTTTGAAGTGACGCATATGCTAGGTGACGGGCATGTGGGCGTGCACTATTGGGGATTTGTGACTTGATCCGTCCCGTAGCAACTGTAAAGTTGCATACTTTGTTGAAACCATTTGATACTTATATGTTTTAGAAAGAATTTCTGTAAACTGGGCTGAATGTCATGTTTGGGCCTTGCGCCAATGCTGTTTGGACCTTTAGGGACTGTTTCTTACCATCCTCTCATTATTTTCGATTTGAAAATCTATACTCAGTCATGTTTATACTTGTTTACCGCATAACTCAGTTTTTATGACTCTATTTTGATGCATATAAATGTTTTGGGCCGAATGCCCTATTTTACTGAAATACCCGAGTGGCTTGAGATATTTATGACTGAGTGAGGCCGAGGGCCTGATTGGTGAGGATGAGTGTGGATTGGGGCTGCCCGCCTACAGCATATTTATGACTGAGTGAGGCCGAGGGCCTGATTGGTGAGGATGAGTGTGGATCGGGGCTGCCCGCCTGCAGCATACTTTATTATTATCGCACGTGAGTTGTCCGTGCAGATTATAGCGCTTGGGCTGAAGGAGCCCCTCCGGAGTCTGTACACACCCCCAGTGAGCGCAGGTACCTACTGAGTGCGAGTGACGAGTGACTGGGAGGCAAGAGTGATTGTGAGGTATGCCCGAGTGGCAAGAGTGATTGTGAGGTATGCCCGAGTGGCAAGAGTGATTATGAGGTATGCCCGAGTGGCACGAGTGACTGTGAGGTTTGCCCGACGGACTGTATATGAGTGATGTTTTTGCCCGAGGGGCTGTTTATGATTTCATCATTTTTGCTCACCTTTGCATTGAGCCTTTGTTTGAAAAAATGTCTTAAATGATTTTTACTGGAACTGGGTTTAAACGAGATGTTTGATTCAAATCCTGATTTTTAAGAGCATGTGGTATTTTACTGAGATTTCCTGATATGAACGTTATATGCTTTATTGCTCGTTACTACTGCTCAGTCTTTATTTATTATTGTTACTTACTGAGTTGGCGTACTCACGTTACTCTCTGCACCTTGTGCGCAGATCCAGGTGTAGCTGGACACGGTAGCGGTTATTGAGTGTTCTGGTTGCAGATTTTCTTGGAGATAGCAAGGTAGCTGTTTGGCGATCGCAGCCCCTGCTCTTCTCCCTCTTATCTTCCTCTAGTTGTATTTAGATATTTTCTGGGTTAATCTTGATATTGTTAGACAGATTGTAGTATATGCTCATGACTAGTGACACCCCGATGTCGGGCTTTTCTTTCCGCACGTCTGTTTTTCTTTGATTTGAACTCTTTAAATGAAGGTTTATGTTAAATAACCTTGAAATTTTCTTTAAAATAAAAATATCGGTTTTGGATCGTGACACTTATATACACCACAAAATACTACAAAACAGCCCAACACACGCCAATCTCTTTATACACAAAATGATCCCCGTAGTAGTGTCAAACAACCCGAAAATGTTACGACTGACAACCAGCCCACCACCCTGCATTTATGTGGTGTTTCTCCACACCTTCCTCATCCAAAATTCCACAAAATAATAGTAAATCACGCAACCCAACAACAATACCAAACAGTCCACAAAACAGTCCGCTACAAGTCAATAACTCGAACTCATGACTTTCGATCACCGTCCCGTAAGTTCTTACAAATATAGAACAACTTACTATGCATCTACAGCAGAAAAGAATGGATGAAAGAGAGCAGTAAACTTACCTTATTTGTTGGATAACTCAGCTCCTATCTTGGTTCATCAAACTTTAGGTTTTACCTCCAATTAGAACTTGAAAGGGAGAGAAAATCAATTGGGGTTTATGGGAAATGTTTGGGAGGATTTTTGCAGAGATAAGTCTGGTTATTTTGCCATGTTATCAGCCTAATATATGAAGGGGATACGCCTTTAAAAATTCCTCTTTGAATGACCCGAACTGGCCCATTTTTGGACTAACCGAACTGGCCCAGTTTTGGATTCTCGTTTAAGCAAGTAGGTGACAGTCTGCGCAGTCTCGCAAAAATGCCCATATCTCTCTACTCCGATATCATAATTGCAAACGGTTTAATGAGTTGGAAAATAGACTCATAGATCTTTAATTTGATGGGTGGGAACACCCCATAACTCTAAGTATATTGAGAGAAAATCGTAGTTATATTTGACCCAAAGTTTCAGTAAAACTTATGAACGTAACTTGTGATGATTTTTATCGACTTTTGTTTCGCCACTCGCTTGACTTCAAAATATAACATACGACTATCATAAGAATAATATAACTCATAACATAAACTCCTTATCATGTTAAACACCGTGGTCTCACCCCAAAAGTATATGCTATAACATTCCCAACTTGTCGACTTTCGACGAAATATTATTTTCTTCAATTCCTTTAGTTTCTGAACCTTCCAACCCTCTTTGTACTTGTTGTTCATGATCTTCAATATTTGTAACTTCCGAGGTAACATGATTAACTTAATTTGTAAACTTTTCAAATATGATTTTATTTCCGAGCTTACGTAAATTGACTTACGACGTACTCGTACGTACGAAAACATGGGTTGTAACATCATTCCTCCCTTTGGAACATTCGTCCTCGAATGTTGACTGGTGCACTTATCAGTCTTATAACCTATAGCTCTTATAAATACTTTATTGCTGGCCTTTCCATCTAGGCAACTATTCTATAAATAAATCCATAGGCTAGGGCATTCCCCCGTTTAGGTCTCTTTCTCACACCATGACTTATGGTCGGAATCCTTCCAACCTCGTTATTATTGGGACCTTCTGTCATGTAGCATGTACGACTTTGTCATTGTATGTACGCCTATGCGACTCTTCAGTTCCTTTTCCTCCAGCTTTTAGCTAATCTCTAGGCCTCACTTTGGGAATATATATATTAACTATGACAAGTTGTTCCTCCCGGTGTATATATGTGTAGTGAAGTTCTTCGCTCGGTACTTTGTCAAATTGACATACTACACCATCACACTTACTTCGGTTTACTATTGCCGAGGTTTGCTACCCAACTCCAGGTTACCCTCTCGCTTCTTATCCTATATGTATAATATCTAAGTCCTTTAGTTCTTCCTCATTACTGTTCATCTTAAGAATGACGACCTAATATCATCTCATACTTTGGAACTTTTATCTGCCTATTGTTGATTCACCTTAATGTTGATCTATAATTTACCACTGATAACTTGAAACCTGTTATGTAATACAATGTCCTTAGGGATCACGTCTCATCAAGAAACATCTTAAGTTATTTGCTTGATCCATCTAGGGACGATACTATACTTAAATAACCGTATTTTATCGCATCCCAACGTGATTCATCTTATGAGGGTTATTCTAATCTTATGCAATTCATGAAATCCCTTCTCTTTGAATCATTAACCAATCAATGGCCTTAACGTCATCCTCTTATCTATCACAAGTACACCCATATTCTACTACCAGGGCAACATTTAATCTCTTTAAATTGTTCATAGTCTTAGACTCCTCCGAGTTCATTCAGGCTATACTGAGTTTTTTTTATAACTTACGGAAACCATCAGCTCTCTTATTTTGATGGACTTAATTCTGAGGCCTTACATATTCTTGTCACCTTCTCAATCAGTTCTGTTTATCCTTACTCCTGTCCACCTAAAACCTTGTTGTTCTACCATACTTTAGCTTGCGACCTACACATATCTATTTATAGTACTCACAACATTCCTTTAACTTTCTAGCACCATACATTTCCTTATGTTATTCTGGAACTTCAAGCGAGACATCAAATCGTCTCTAACTCTTCTTTACTCTCTTAACTAGATCTCTCGGTACTTGGAAACTATAGGCTAGAAGATATGTCACTGACAACACCACTATCATTTGTGGATACTGAATCACGACGCTTCTTGCCCTCTATCTGATGTATGGATTATTCATAACCTTCTACACTTGATCATCTCGTACCTTATTAACCTTTACCTTACTTAGATTTTAATCTCACATTGTATCTTCTGTCTCTTTCATAACCTTCCTTCCACATAAGTAGAATTCACATCCACAACTTGAAGCTCTACTATAAACTTACACCTCTAGTGCGTACACAATCCGGTGGAAGCTTCATACTTACTCCTTATGAGGCTGGTACTTTCTTTTTGTCTTTATTGTAGAGCCGTTATAGAATATGGTCGTTGTACTATCTTTCTTGTATCTCTAATGTTAAGAGTGATTTTGCAATGTTCAGAATCATGATTTCTATAATTATATTGGTCTAATAATCAGACTCCTGATTCACTTACCTGATGTAACTCGTTAGTTTTCTCTTCTCTCCCAGCCTTTAAGTAGGCTTAAGCTATCTTCCGATCTGCTACTCAGGGTATTATTATTTTCGCCTTTGGTGGATGCCACGGAACATCCATAATATAATCTTCTAACAATTCAAGCCTTTGTCTGTGAGGTGGACTCAATTCTTTCTTTTAACTTTATACCAGAGTCACCTATAGCTGTAGGAATGTCAACATATATGCTGCATGGATAATACTCTGAAATGTTAAGCGCGGTCATAACGTAACTAACTCTGGGTCATTGATTGAATAGTTCCTTTCGTACTTTCTCAATTTTCTTTAAAAGTGCGCAATTACTTCTCCTGGTTGTTCTGCCACTTGTTGCATGAATACTTGGCTTATCTTAGTGCCCACGTCTATTGGAATTTCGTGCATATCATATGATCTCAAATATTACTTTTGATTTTTACTTCCCGTTCATTAGCCACGATAGGTGCCACTTTCTTATGGAGTGTATACAATATTGTAGTGAGACTGTTGTTACAAGATCATTTTTTTTCTTTAGATCACTATGCTTATGTTGAAGCCTTCTTCCTTATTTCCTCAACTAGTCTTTCATTGTAGCACTTAGGGAAGACCCTCTGACTCTTGTAAAGCTGGGAGCTTTTTACATCGTATACTCGACGAAAATTTTGATGTACTGACTAGCCAATAATTAACCTTAGTTACTTATCTCGGTGCCCTTATGCTCGTAGGGTTACTTCTGCACTCAAATTTTTATTATCTCTTTAGTAGCACTTCTCTTTTATTTCTATAACACTTATACAATACCTTTTACTACCCCAACTCCTATCAGAATATTTCTCAAGGATTATGATGTCGTATCTACGAGACCGAATTTCCTATGCTGGGTTTCACTTCGTTTATCTTGCATGATCTACTGATTTATCTGAGACCTCTTGTCTAGCCATGACTAGGCTCTTCCTGAATTCCTGAATGAACTACTAACTACTCGTCAGTCCATGCTCATATTTACATTCTGGGTAGCCTCTCTTGGGTTATGTCTTCTGTCTTAACTTAACTTTTACACTAGCTCCTAATGTATCACGTGTTCATTCGCACTTATTTATCAATAACATCTGGTGTGGGAACCCTTACTGCCTCTCCTCGGCGTCGTGCTTGCATAATGTTCTGGAGTCGTATCATGTCTGTAGGATCTGAATAAATGCAATATCATTCCTTTCGCCATTTACTGCATTCTTCCTTTACTATTCCATAGTTACCTGAACCACTTAACTCTGACTTAATACCATATTACACCATCTTCCCTCCTGTAGGGGAGTATTAACATTTAATGCTATGAAGACTTACTTATAAATATTTTACCTCTTCATCTTCAACATCTTTTCACATCTTTATTGACTCTTACTCGCCTTGCAGTAACCTTTATGTACCAAGGATAATTGAATATCTTACACACGACGGTATCAGATACCTAGTGTAACTGGAACACTTAGTCCCTTAAGCTTAACTTTACTCAAAGTGCTTGCTTTAGGGAAGCGTCTTCCTGAGTGACCTTTAAAGGTTATTCTTCTGTTGTCGATTGTATTATTGCTGGAATGCGATCTTTGAAATTCTCTTGATGTCGACTATCATCACCTCATTCGATCCTTAATTGATGTTCAGTTTATCTTGTTCACTAGCCCATGCTGATTTTTATTACTTTGGGGGTCTAAATATTTTGTTTTGGTAATCACGTTAGACGCACCAACTCATTTTTCGAAATGAGGATATGACTTTTGGACTATACTCTTTTATTGTCTCAAGGCCTGTCACCTCTTGTCTTTTCCTTCACTTGACTATAGACTCTATCATCATATCATATTTTGATTTACCGTTATTACCCATTTATCACATCTTACTCATAATATTTCATCTACTCTCTTCTTATTCTCCTGCTAATACTTATGTCTATCGCATTATTCTGAAAACTTCAACAAAATATTATTTCACTTTTAGCTCCCCTGGCTCAATCCACCATTTCGGGTTACTCTAACCCAAGCTGGATCTTGATATCTCATCCTTCTCTTAAAACTATATATGTTAGCTCCCATAGAGCATAACTGAGATGGGTGTGGCCAATTGTACATACCTCTATTTCTGTTGAAGGTAACTTAGAATCCTTTTATTTCTCTGCCTGGGGTGGAAATTCGGATAATCTTCATTAACTAGGTACCTCGTACCCTTCTTCACATTGCTTCTGTTACATGTTGAAACTTATACTTTTACCTTATGATACTCCCATGGCCTTTTATTCACGGATTATGTTAGATATTCCCGTCTTAGGGTAAATAGAAAATTCGCACATATGGTAAGCACGATATAATAGGGTCTCAAACAGGGCCACGTAGTCAAGAATTCTCTCTCTACTAATGTCCTTACCTGCTGTTGTATTAGCCCTCTATCTAGCTATAATTTTTCTAATTGAAAGTATCTCTATATCATTAGCAAACATAAGCTTTGGTTCGAACTCTTATGACTCAGCTCTATAGCACGATTTGGATTTGAATGAAGGATAACAGACTCCTAAATGCCTTGTAGCCTCCTGCTTATAAGTGTGGTGCACAACACAACCATAAACAAGACTATACTAGACACGGCTTGTAGACTCCCTAGGATAGAACTGCTCTGATACCAAGTTTGTCATGACTCAAACCTGAAGAGGCGTGGCCGGTACCCGATACCTTACTCAGCCCAAGCGTACCACTCTGTAACTGAATCATTTGAAAATATCGTCTCTCTTATCTGAGGGGTAAACATACCCAAAAACTTATATATATATATATATATATATATATATATATATATATATATATATATATATATATATATATATATGTGTGTGTGTGTGTGCATGCTGACGAGGCCGCCATGAACATCTACTGATATACAAACTATATAGAACTGGTCTACAAGCCTCTAGAGATAGTTGAACCGTATCATGGTCGGGACATGGCCTCGACCTACCCATCAAATCTGTATATATAAAACAGACTCCAAGGTCTAGTCCTGGTAACTCCGGGGAAGTGGAGCTTACCAACCAAGCTGATATTTGGCTCTGTCTACTGGGAAGGTTTATTCAGCTGTCTATCAGGATCTGCAGGCATGAAATGTAGCGTCCCTAGCAAAGGAACGTCAGTACAAAATAATGTACTGAGTATGTAAGGCAACAAAATAACTGAAAGCTGAAACTGAATTGATGATATAATAACTGAATGTAACTAGGAGTCAAAAATAATCTGAAGATATGCTTACTTACTGATACTCACTTAACTCTCTCCATATAGTATGTAAAATAGTTACCCGGCTTACTGATACTCACTCAACTCTCTCCATATAGTATGTAAAATAGTTACCCGACCCTATAAGGCTCGGTATGTGTAACTGCCCTGCCGTAGTAGGATCTCTCATAGGCGCTCGGCCATACTAGACTCTGTATCTCGGCCATTCTGGGCTCGCTCATAGGCGCTCGGCCACAGTAGGCTTGGTATATAACTTACCATCTGATCAGAAATTTCCCAATAGAGGCCTGCCCACCGATTATAGCTCGATGGTGGTGAAAATACTGTAATACTGTATATATATATATATATACTCTCTGCTCTCTTGCATGAAAGAAGACAATACTAAACTGAATATGAAGTCCCGATAAGGGAGAATACTGTAACTTATGAGACTAGGATAATGTACATAAGTTCAGGAGTACGAACTTCTCTTTATGCCTCGTTATCAAATTCATGTAGTTACTGGATCATGCCAAAATGAAGAAAGGTTTAGCCTTAACATACCTTATCACAATCTTTCTAATCACCAAGTTGAACTCGCCTCTTCGTACCTTAATCTACAACAATGATAATAATATTATCATTAAGTTACGAAAGGTACAACTATCGCACAACGAACGACAAGCTTATTTTGTATTAAAACGGGCAACATCTCCCTTATAATCCTTACGTCCTCCAAATTCAAGATAACACCAAAAACACAAGAATAAAATAATATAAATATGTAAACATTATTTTTCAACCTTATATACACCACAAAATACTAAAAAATAGCCCAACACACCCCAATCTCTTTATACACAAAACGATTCCCGTAGTAGTGTCAAACAACCCGAAAATGTTACGACGGATGACCAGCCTACCACCCTGCATTTATGTGGTGATTCTCCACACCCTTCCTCCTCCAAAACTCCACAAAACAATAGTAAATCATGCAGCCCAACAACAATACCAAACATTCCACAAAACAATCCACAAAATAGTCCTCTACAAGTGAATAACTCGAACTCACGGCTTCCGATCACCGTCCCGTGAGTTTTTACAAATATAGAACAACTTACTATGCATCTACAGCAGAAAAGAATGGATGAAAGAGAGCAGTAAACTTACCTTATTTGTTGGATAACTCAGATCCTATCTTGGTTCATCAAACTCTAGGCTTTACCTCCAATTAGAACTTGAAAGTGAGAGAAAATCAATTGGGGTTTGTTGGAAATGTTTGGGAGGATTTTTGCAGAGATAAGTCTGGTTATTTTGCCCTATTATCAGCCTAATATATGAAGGGGATAGGCCTTTAAAAAGTCCTCTTTGAACGACCCGAACTGGCCCATTTTTGGACGACCCGAACTGGCCCAGTTTTGAATTCTCGTTTAAGCAAGTAGGTGAGAGTCTGCGCAGTCTCTCGAAAATGCCCATATCTCTCTACTCCAATATCGTATTGGCAAACGGTTTAATGCATTGGAAAGTAGACTCATAGATCTTTAATTTGATGGGTGGAACTCCTTGTTAATCTAAGTATATTGGGAGAAAATGGCAGTTATATTTGACCCAATGTTTCAGTAAAAACTTATGAACGTAACTTGTGATGACTTTCATTGACTTTTGTTCCGCCACTCGCTTGACTTCAAAACATAACACACGACTATCATACGAATAACATAACTCATAACATAACCTCCTTATCATGTTAAACACCCTAGTCTCACCCCAAAAGTACATGCTATAACATTCCCAACTTGTCGACTTTCGACGAAACATTATTTTCTTCAATTCCTTTAGCTTATGAACCTTCCAACCCTCTTTGTACTTGTTGTTCATGATCTTCAATATTTGTAACTTCCGAGGTAATATGATTAACTTAAGTTGTAAACTTTTCAAATATGATTTCATTTCCGAGCTTACGTCAATTCACTTACGACGTACTCGTACGTACGAAAACATGAGTTGTAACAATAAGGTTACCCAGAATTAAGCTTATGCGATCGCGGATAACTCCACGCGATCGCAAAACACAACATTCCTAGACCTACGCGATCGCAGACTCATCCACGCGATCGCGAAGGGTTAAGCGCGTGGACCAGGTTCTGCCTTGTTTCCTCTTCGCGAACGCAGTCTTAGCCACGCGTTAGCATAACACAGCTTGCCAAACCTACGCGATCGCGGACTCGCCCACGCGATCGTATAGCACAAAATTTCAGCTACCCAATTAACCCTACACGATCGCATACCTTCTCACGCGATCACGTAGAAGGTAACCAGAACCTGCATAAACCAGAACTTCAGCTATCAAGCCAAGTCCAAAAATGATCCGTTAGGTATTCGAAACTCACCCGAGCCCCTCGGGACCTCAACCAAATATACCAACAAGTCCTAATACATTATACGAACTTAGTCGAGTCTTCAAATCACATCTAACAACAATAAAAACATGAATCACACATAGATTCAAGCCTAATGAACTTTGAAACTTTCAATTTCTACAAACGACCCCGGAACATATCAAATCAAGTCCGATTGACCTCAAATTTTGTATGCAAGTCATAAATGACATAACAGAGCTATAACAATTTTCGGAACTGGATTCCGACCCCGATATCAAAAAGTCAACTCCCCAGTCAAACTTTCAAACTTAAATTTCTATTTTAGCCATTTCAAGCGTAATTTAACTACGGACTTCCAAATAAAATTTCGAGCACTCTCCTAAGTCCAAAAGCATCATACAGAGCTGTTGGAATCATCAAATTTCTATTCCGGGGTCGTTTTCTTAAAATGTTGACCAAAGTCAAACTTAGCATTTTAAGGCCAACTTAAGGAACCAAGTGTTCCGATTTCAACCCGAACACTTCCAAATCTCAACCAACCATCCCCGCAAGTCATAATTTATAAAAGCACATACATGGAGCTTTATTTAGGGGAAAATAGTTCTAAAAATCAAAATGACTGATTGGGTCATTACAACTTATGAGATCAGATTTGGGTATGTTGTCATTGTTGTTGTTCCAATTAAGCAAGGATCCAGAATTTCAAGAGAATGAGTGCGCTATTACATAGCGGTCGATCTAAAATTTATATTTGACTAGTTCAACCTTTAGATTCTTACCATGAATTCATTATATTTTTGAAATTATAGGTTTAAAATTAAGTTATTTTATAATTTTATTTATTTCTCGGGTATATATCTTTACAATGTCAAAAATATGTTTACAGTCCACTTGACCCACGTTTAATCATAATGAGCCGTGTTTTTCAGCCTTTATTGAATTTGTGGACCCAAAAGTGTAAGATATGGATCCACAAATTTGTGAGATAAACAATGTCTCATACAACTAATGCCATTTGTTTGACGCACAAAATTAAAATTTCCCTTATTGGCCTATATGATTTGAAAACTAGGCAGCTTTCCCATATTTATCTTCTTCAACCCAACTGCCTCTTGTTTGTAAACTGAGAAGCTCGATTTTGTTACTATGTTTGGAGCTCAAATCATGGTTAATGAACTAATTTTGTAAGATTTGGGTTGTGAAAAATATATTTGAAAGGTAACTCACCATTGTTGAATAAGTTTGAAGAAGTGGATTGAAATTCTAAATATGATATTAGTGCAAATTTTGGAATTGGCATTATTTAGACTTAATAGAAATAATCTAAGGAGTTACAAAATTTGAAAGTTATTTGATGTAGATCTAATTATACTTATTTGTAACAAGAATTGTAACTATAAATCCCAGAAAAAGTTCGTTTCCATAGCTAGTGACGCGTTATACATTTTTATATATTATTATATACTTTTGTATAAGATAGATACATTCGAGCCCCGCAAACAACCTCTTGCAGAAATGCAGGGTAACTTTGTGTACAATAGACCCTTGTGGTCCGATCCTTCCCCGAACCCCGCGCATAGCAGGAGTTTAGTGCATCGAGCTGCCCTATTTTATATGATAGGTCATTGTTTATAGAAGTACTATTGAGGGTCGCCCGGGCCCAATGCTATTTGGTGGTGTTGTTAGTAGTATTTTTAAATGTGGCTCACTTTTGCAACAAGTTGGCCATCATTTTCAGTAAATTGGGGGGGGGGGAGGTACACAGTTAGTTAGTAATAAGACATATATTTACTTTTAAGCCATTATTTAAAATGCCTTTAGTCTTTAGCCACTGCTTTAATAAACTTTAACCCACCCGGACGAAAATACCCTTCTGCTCATAAAGTTCAGGACCCTTGTTACTGTAAGTTCAGGACTAGCTGTCCTTAATTTATGAGCTTGTAAGTCTAAGTTCAGGACTACATGTCCTTAACTTTTGAACTTGTAACTCTAAGTTCAGGACTGCATGTGCTTAACTTTTGAACTTGGAACTCGAAGTTCAGGACTACGTGTCCTTAATTTCTGTATTTGTAACTCTAAGTTAAGGACTACCTGTTCTTAATTTCTGTGCGTGCAACTCTAAGTTAAGGACCAAATGTCCTTAAATTATGAGCTTGTTACTGTAAATTCAGGACTAGCTGTCCTTAATTTATGAGCTTGTAAGTCTAAGTTAATGACTATTTGTCCTTAGTTTTTGAGCTTGTAACTCTAAGTTTAGGACTACATGTTTGTAACTTTTGAACTTGTAACTCTAAGTTCATGACTACATGTCCTTATTTTTTGAACTTGAAACTCTAAGTTAAACTCTACACATTCAAACAAAGAGAAAAAGAAAAAGTATAGCAACATAATTAAAATACGCATTTTTACCCAAAATCACAAGAAGGGAATAAAACAAAAATTAGGGCTTTTAGCATAGAGCAGAAATTTTGGAGTGTAAGGGTAGAAATCAAAAAAGGAACAAAGTGAGAGAGGAAGAAGGTTACCTAGGAATAGATTTCGCCGGAGAAAAGGGAGACAAAGAGACTGGCAAGGAAGAGAACATGGATAGAAAAGAGATAGAAGAAATGGTAACACCGTCTTTTCATATTAATTTTAATAGACTAGTGGCTACTTTTGCTCAGAATTAAAAATTCTGGATAAAAAGTAAATACCACTTTAAAAAGTGACTGCCTCACGCATATTTTACTAAATTGGTGAGCGGTCTACAATTCTGTCTATAGGCGTTTGGACATAAGAATTATAAAATTCCAAAACAATATGAAAAAAATATTCAAGTGAAAATGGTATTTGAAAATTAGAGTTGTGTTTGGATATGAATATTATTTTGGATTGTTTTTGAAGTTTTGTTAGTGATTTGAGTGAAAATTATGAAAAATAACTTTTTAGAATTTTTAAAATTTTCGAAAAATTTCAAAATTTATCTTCAAGTGAAAATCAGAATTTTATGGCCAAACACTGATTTCGAAAAAAAGTAAAAAAAATTCAAAAAAAAAGTGAATTTTTTATGTCCAAACGGGCTCGTATTAACTCCAAATGTGAAAACAGAGTATGATTATATCTCCTTTTTTACCTATGTATGCTATCTTAGTATTTCTGATATCGTACAATATTTGTTAAGGATCGACTCATTTTTAAAGCTGATTTATTATATATTCAGTTATTAAATTAAATTAAAATAAAATAGTAGAATAAATTTGATGAAATTTTGAAGTGATTTAAATCTACTTACCATTTTTGGGGCTTTGATTGGCAAAAGCGATTTTGGTCCTTTAGCCCACTAGTTGGTGGATTAGCCTCCAATAAGCTAACAAACTTTCTCGTAGCTCCAACTTATATAAATATATCATTAAATCGCCGCATATTAAGCATTAATTTTATCTGACTAAGCAACAAAAATCGGATTGTTTTTCAGTTGGTGGGAATAGTGAAAGAAAGAGAAAGGAAGCACCAGAAGATAAGGGAAATCAGCGGGGCAGAGGTTAAATTTAGAATACTATTTTGTTTGTCCTTTAGCCGGTAAACACAACAACAACAACAACAAAAAAAAGAAGTGTAATTCCCTATCTTGAGAAGTTAGAGAGGTTATGTTTTCGATAGACTTTCGGCTCAATGAAAGACAAAAAAAGAAGATTTTTGTACAATAAAAATACATCTGGTTCGTTTTTTCTGAAATAATTTTTTAGCAGAAGTCTTGATTTATTCGGGCTAGTAATGTAATCCAATTTATGCAAACTCTTGATTTGATGAATAAATAAACATGCTACTCATTCAACCTGCTCCATTTTTAGAATGATTTACAAAGGTTATACATTTATAAATGACAAACAAATTAAAAATTTATAGTATGTTTAGTTTGAATATGGTATTCCAAATTAGTATATTATGTATCATGACTATGTAATTATATATTTCTCTATCTATGTTTTATATAATTCCGTTTATATGAAAGTATAGAGCCGTCTCTTCCTAATAGCAGCATATTTAATTTTATTGTTAAAAAATTTGGAAATTATAATCTCTAAATTCTATTTATAACCTCGAATACTTATATATAAACCAATTAACATTTGAAGGAATTCAGATGAAAGATTGAATAAATAGTTTGGAGTGATGAATTGAGAAATGAAAATATTTATCAAGAAACAAGGATATCAAAACGGAAAAATAATCAGTACAAAATAGTTGCCTTTCTAAACTTAAAGAGAAAGTAGCATCTGATATGTTTATCTCAAACTTGTTGACACATTTATTTCTCTGAGAATGAAAAGAGTACATTTTGACATCCTCGTATGATTTTAACATCTTTATTTATCATTTAAAAATTAGAAAATTTAAAATCAATTCATTTTGATCCTCAAGTAAAAGTGTAGCTTTTAATTTTATAGTACTTTTTAAAAAAATCTTTATAGCCTTTCAATTACAACTAAATCATCATTTTCCTATTAATTCTACTGGAAAAAGTAAGAATTTTATACGACAAATTAAAATGAAATAAAAAGAAGTGCAATCCAAACCCACAAAAAGGAGAGCTAGACCTCTAGGTGTGACATTGAAAGACCCAAAGTGGGGTCCACGTGATAAGGAAGTGGCAGCTTCGAAAACGTGTGGCTTGTAAAATGAGTTTGCCCCTACTGAAGTATACATGTTGACCCCAAACTTCTTAAACTGTGGCTTATATATAAGTCGAATATAAATACTGTATTATAATGTGTAAGTGTATATAAATATTACTACAAAAAAATTATTGGCTATTTGGGCATAAACTGAAAAATATGAATGCGTAGGTGCATTATATTTTATTGGGATGTATATTTTTGAATATTTCCCTTTGATTTAGCTATATAAATATTTTTACCGTGACAAACAGACAAATTTTAATATATTAAACTTGGGAATTGTTAATCAGCAGCAGTTAATCATAGTCTAATTATGATGTAATCTTAAACTATAGTTAGAGAGTTAGTTAGTTGTTAGTTAAGAAGGCCAATTAGTTTGTTATAAATAATGGACCTATGTACAATTTATCTTCTTCTTCTTCTTCTTCAGAAATGCAACGGGCCTTTCTCTGATTCCTTCTCTTTTTCAAGATTCTTCTTCCTCTTCTTAGCTTAGATCTCATTTACATGGCAGCTAACATGGTATCAGAGCCACTAGTTGAAATCTAAGCAAATTGCGAGCAAATCTAGCCTTCTCGATTACTTCATTTCTGCAATTGAGTGCTGAATTGAGCTAGAGTAACCTTTGGTTGAAGCTAGGGTTTGTAAGCCTCTTACTTTGAAGCTATTTCTCGGTCAACAATGGGGATTGAAGATGAACACATTAGCGCGACCTCAACTATTGGCAATTTCACTGCTGGAACTGCTACTTTTCCCACCATCGATCACAACCACCCTTTGTACCTGCAACCAACAAACACACCAGGTAGTTCTCTGATTTCTCTTCAACTTACTGGATCATACAATTATGCCTTGTGGAGTCGTGCAATGAGAATTGGCTTGCTAGGTAAAAGTAAACTAGGTCTTGTCGATGGGAGATTTCCTAAATCTAAATTTGAGCCTGAACTTCATGATCTGTGGGAGAAAGTTAATGCTATAGTTCTCTCATGGATAATGAATGTTGTGAGACCAGAATTGTTGAGTAGTGTATTGTATGCGTCTAGTGCTCATAGAGTTTGGGAGGATTTGAAAGAGAAGTTTGATAAAGTAAATGGCTCGAGAATACTCTATTTGCATAGAGAATTTCATACACTGACCCAAAGGACTATGACTGTAACTGACTACTTCTCATGGCTTAGAGAGCTGTGGGATGAGTTTGATGCTCTCATACCTTGTCCTAGCTGTCCCTACCCTGAATCTAAATAGTATGCTCAACATTTTGAGTATCAAAGACTTCTTCAATTTCTCACTGGGTTGAATGAGTCCTATTCTCAATCAAGGAGTCAAATCATGATGATATCACCTCTGCCAAGTATAAACAAAGCCTACTCTTTGTTAGTAGATCAGAAAAGTCAAAGAAACCTCACAAGCACAACACAAGTTGCTCAGGTCACTGAAGATTTAGAAAGTACTGCCCTATATAGCAGTACGAATATGAATAATGCTGGAAATTATAAATCCAAAAAGAGTCAAGTTCAGTATGAATACTGTCACTATAAGAGACATACGAAAGAGAATTGTTACAAATTGATTGGATATCGTGCTGATTTCAAAGCCAAAAGGAAAAGGAATTAGTACAGAACATTATGCCAATTATGCAGGCAATGCAGAAATTTCAGGTGCAAAGAGATGCAATATGACTACTAACATGGCTCTTACTGTCAATGGATCATCTAGCTCAGGTACAACACAACAAATGAGTCAACCTGCTCTCTTCCAACATATGTCACATCCAGCTCCTGTCTTTACTCCTGAGCAGTACCAACAAATTGTTCAGCTACTTTCAAGAGGAAGTTCGGAAGAATCAGACACATCCAACAAAGTTGCTGCAGCAGGTATTCTAAACCATGTGAATGCTTTTATGTCTCAATGTGTCAATAGTAAGTGGATAGTTGACACTGGGGCTTCAAATCACATGACTTCAAGTTTAGAGATATTACATACTCACAGAACACTTCCAAATACAGAAGCAAACAAAGTACATTTGCCTACTGGAAATGTTGTGTCAATGTCCCACACAGGTTGCACTTTTGTATTAAGTAACCAAGAGATCTCTAATGTTCTGTACATTCCTGACTTTAAGTTCAACTTACTGTCAGTCTCAGAACTCACTAAGGAGCTAAAGTGTATGGTTGGATTCTTTCTTGATTTCTATATTTTTCAGGACCTCTTCAGTGGTCAGGTGAAGAGGATTGGTAGAGAAGAACATGGACTGTACATTCTGCAAGGAGGTGCCCCAAAACAAGATCTATATCAGGCAACAAATAAGTGTACTAACCCAATAAACACTATGTCAGTCTCTTCATGTACTTCTGGTTCTAACACTTTGTGGCACAGAAGGTTAGGACATGCTCCTTTAGATATAATAAAGAGAGTAGAAGTACTAAACAAACTCACAACAGCTGATTCTAGTCATTGCACTGTTTGTTCTATAGCCAAACAAACCAAGTTGCCCTTTCAGCTAAGCAGTACTACTACAAAATCAGTGTTTGAACTAATTCACTGTGATATATGGGGACCCTATAAAGTGCCCACATATGATGGTAAGAGATATTTTGTTACCATAGTTGATGATTACACAAGGTATACTTGGATTGTTTTGTTACAGTATAAGTCAGATGCTATTGTAGTTCTAACAGACTTTCTTAATCAAGTAAAGAATGTTTTCTCTACTACTGTAAAGTTTCTAAGAACTGATGAAGTGAATTATTTAGTACTGAATTTAAGAGTCTGATGTCTAATCTTGGTATTTTTCATCAAAGCACATGTGTCTATACACCCAAACAGAATGGGTGGCAGAAAGGAAAGACATGACCATCTTGGAAATAGCTAGATCACTCAGATTTCAAGCTGCTATACCTTTAAGATTTTGGGGAGAATGTGTTGCTACTGCAGTATATTTACTTAATCGACTGTCTTCTAAAGTTGTTGGATACAAATCACCATTTGAGATGCTGTATTTGCATCCTCATTCATTGTCTCATCTCAGAGTTTTTGGTTGCTTATGCTATGCCACCAGTCCTCAAGTGCTGGATAAGTTCTCACCCAGAGTAGTACCTGGTGTGTTTCTGGGATACTCGGTCTACTCATAAGGGGTATTTGTTGTACACTCTGCATTCAAAAATATTCATAGTCAACAGGAATGTTGTGTTTCAAGAGAATATTTTTCCCTTCAAGCATGCTACATCTATTGGAAGTCCTGTATTTCCTATCCTAGACTTGCTATCTTCTACTCTGAGCAACATTACTCCCTCTTCTTATACACCACTAGCAACAGAGGTGTCCATTGACACCAGTTCAAATCAGTTGCATGCAGACTCCTCTCAAAGAGCTCCTCATTCTGCAACAAGCTCAGAAGAAGCTGTCTCTATGATCCCTTTTGCTGTTGATCAATTGCTTGATACTAGTCAAAATGCACATGTGTCTTCTCAACAAGCTGATGAGCCTCTTGCTGAACACAGAAGGTCATTTAGACCAAGTAAGCCACCTCTGTGGTTGCAAGACTATGTCACCACCTCCAAAGGCTCTAAGTGTAATTATCCTATATCTTTCTATGTGGACTATTCTTCTATTGTTCCATCATATAAGCAAGTCCTTGCAGCCTATTCAGCTCTCTCAGAACCAGCTTCCTTCAAAGAAGCAACAGTTGATCCTAAGTGGATAACATCAATGAAGTTGGAGATTGCAACTCTTGAGGATAATCATACTTGGAGTATCGTAGATTTTTCACCTGGGAAGACTCCTATTGGTTGCAGGTGGGTTTACAGAATTAAGTACAAAGCCTCTGGTGAAGTAAAAAGGTTCAAAGCTAGGCTAGTGGCTAAAGGCTACAGCTAGAAGGAAGACTTGGATTATGGAGAAACTTTCTCCCATGTGGCCAAGATTGTGAGTGTTAGATCTGTTATTGCCCTAGCTGCTTCGAGACAGTGGTTAATTTATCAAATGGATGTCCACAATGCCTTTCTTAATGGAGATCTTAGTGAGGAAGTCTATATGCAATTGCCTGAGGGGTTTGCTAGACCGGGGGAAACTAATAGGAAGGTATGCAAACTACATAAGTCCCTTTATGGACTTAAGAAAGCACCTAGACAGTGGAATATGAAGCTGACAGAAGCCCTGCTCAACATGGGCATTCAACAAAGTCACTATGATTACTCTTTGTTCACAAAGAAAGCTGGGGATGATATAGTTGTCATATTGCTATATGTTGATGATCTTCTGATTACTGGGAACAACCAACAACTATTATGCAGTACTAGATCAAACCTCAAGAAGAAGTTCAAAATGAAAGATCTAGGAGAACTTAAGTTCTTCTTATGGATTGAGTTTGCAAGGTCCAAAAGAGGAATTCTTCTGTGCCAAAGAAAATATGCCTTAGAGTTGATTTCTGAGTTAGGTTTGAGTGGTGCAAAGCCAGCTGGAACACCACTAGAGCTGAATCAGAAGTTAACTTCAGTAGAGTATGATAATTACTTCAAAAATGACAACACCCATACAGATGAAGGTCTTGATAATACTGGTGCTTACCAAAAACTCATTGGAAGATTGTTGTATCTCACTATGACAAGACCTGATATTGCATTTGTAGTTCAGGTTCTTAGTCAGTATATGTATTGTTCTAAAAGGTCTCACATGGAAGCAGCATTGAGAGTTGTAATATACATAAAAGAGGCTCCTAGCTTGGGCTGTTCTTGCTTGCAAAGTCTTCAAATCAACTAAGTGCCTATTGTGACTCAGACTGGGGGGGAGGGGGCATGTATACAAACTAGAAGATCAGTCACAGGGTATTTGGTAGAGTTTGGAAGTGCATTGATATCCTGGAAGTCTAAGAAGCATAATACTGTGTCTAGAAGCTCTGCTGAAGCCGAGTTTAGAAGCATGGTATCGTGTGCAGCAGAAGTTACCTAGCTAGTAGGACTGTTCAATGAACTTGGTGTTAAAGTTGAGCTTCCTATAACTCTGGTGTGTGACATTAGAGCAACAATTCAAATTATAGCAAATCCAATCTTCCACGAAAGGATAAAACACATCGATATAGATTGCCACTTTATGAGAGAGAAGTTGAGTCAAGGTCTTCTAAAGACTGAATATGTTAACATTGAAGATCAACTAGCAGATATACTTACTAAAGGTTTGGGAAGATCTCAACATGAGCATCTGCTGAACAAGTTGGGGTTGAAGAATATGTATCAACCATCAACTTGAGGATGAGTGTTAATCAATAGTAGTTAATCATAGTCTAATTATGATGTAATGTTAAACTATAGTTAGAGAGTTAGTTAGTAGTTAGTTAAAAAGGCATGTTAGCTTGTTATAAATAGTGGACCTATGTACAATTGTCTTCTTCTTCTTCTTCTTCTTCTTCTTCACATGAGCCTTTCTCTGATTCCTTCTCTTTTTCCTCTTCTTAGCTTAGATCTCATTTCCATGGCAGCTAACAGGAATGTTGAAAGAATACATCAAACAAAGAAAAAGAAGTACGTCGGATCTCAATTACAGTGACAAAGAAAAATGAAAGTACGTCAGATCTTTGTATAGATGCATCGAATAAGGATGGCACCATATGACCTTTCGAGTTTGATCACGCATACATATATTTAGGTAATCTTAAAGAAATATAATATTATTATATATGGTCTAGGGAGAGGAGTATCCCTCCACCTAGATACACCCATGTGAATGGGATCCCTTCACACTCTTTCGAGCCTTGTGAACGAAAACATTCTGGTAGGGAGTGTTTCTCCCTTAAAACAGCCTTATGCGATACGAAGTTGGATTAGTCAAGTCAATAAAATTCAAAAATGAGATGGATATACCTTAAAGAAAGAAAGGAATAATCCCAAAGTATTTTTTTTTGTTTGTTGCAATCTTGAAAATGTTGTTTAACAACCTCAAGTCGACTAAAACCTGTTTCAGTCTAAGTTAACTCTAGAAAGTTAATTAGACAAAATGAGAAAAAGAAGAAAGATCATGTCTTACATCTTTTCTTTTGTTTTTTTCTTTTCTGAACATAACTTTTGATTTTTCATGTTGTACTTTCTCTCCTATTAATAATTTCATTGCCGATTCATGTTGACAGGAAAGCACGTGTCGACATATTTAAACTCTTTTTCTTTTTAAATTTTATTAGTTAATCATACAACATTATTATTCTATTTGGCGAAGCTTCTTTTTAGTCAAAAGTAATTTTTTTAAAATTTGGCCAAGCTTTTAAAAGGAAAAAATGCTTTTGAGTAGAAGTAGAAGTAATTTTTGAGACGCAGAAAAGTATGTTGAGAAAAATACACTTAAATCACTTTTTAAAGCTTGAACAAACATTAATTACTGATCAAAAATATTTTTTATATTAATAAATAAAAAATAATATTATTTCTCACCAAAAGTATTCTATTGAAAAGTATTTTAGAGGAAAAACTCTTTTCAAAATTAAGTTGATTGTAGAAGTTTGGCCAATAAAAGTATTTGAATTATGCTTCAAACATGAATTTCACATTTCTTTTAATAAGTAAACCTTAGGAGACCATGGATACACGAGATGAAGGTTGTGCCTTAAACATATCATCAACTACTGAAATTCCCAACTCCCAAGGGAATTAAACAAATAAGAGGAGACCAACAAGCAGTAAGGAAAATGAACGCGATCTCAGTTTCCAGGAGCAAAGGGAAGGAGCATGCATCATAGCAATTACAGGAACCAATGCCTGCTCCCAAGCCAAACGAAGTCAACCAGGAGGAGGAGGAGGAGGAGGAGGAATCCTATCGGTACCAAGATGTTTCCAAGTACCAGAAGAAACAGACGCAACAAAGTCCACTGCGGAAGAACTCGAACAAGTTGCGTTGTTCGAAAAGTTTTTGGAGAGAAAGTTCCATTTGGGAATAGGACTAAACCCTGAGCTCAGGTCAGGGTTCATAGAATTTCTTAAATTTAACGTTGACTGTTTTGTGTGGTCACATGCAGATATGATAGGTATCCCACCAGAAGTGGCCGTGCATAATTTAAGTCTGGACCCTAATATCCCTCAGGTGAGGCAGAAAAAACGCCCTATTATCGAGGTCAGAAACAAATTCGTCAAAGAAGAGGTAACTCGTTTGCTTAATATCGGTTTGATCCGAGAGCTAAGGTATCCTGAGTGGCTAGCTAACGTGGTAGTAATTCCCAAGAAGAATAAATTTTTTTTGCATGTGCGTGGACTATAAGGATCTAAATTTGGCGTGCCTTAAAGACTCGTTCCCATTACCAAACATTGATCAAATAATTGATGCGACGGTGCGTGCACGAGTTAATGAATTTCCTTGATTCTTATTCTGGGTACAACCAAATCAAGATGAACTCGGAAGATCTAAAAAAATCTTCGTTCATAACGAACTTCGGCACATATTGCTATAATGTGATGCCTTTCTGTAATGACCTGACTAGTCATTTTACTTTCTAGAACCCCGTTCCCCTAAATAAGACTCCCCATATGTGCTTTTACTGTTTTATGATTTGCGAGGATGGTTAGTTCGAGATTTAGAAGGGTTCAGGTTGAATTTGGAACACTTGGTTCCTTAAAGTTGGCTTAAAAGACCAAGTTTGACTTTGGTAAATATTTTGATTAAACGACCTCAGAATCAAGATTTGACGGTTCCAATAGGTTCTTATGATAATTTTGGACTTTGGGCGTATGTTCGGACCAGGTTTTGGATGACCCGGGAACGTTTCGGCGCCTAATATCAAAAGCTGGTTCTTGAAGTTCTTTAAATTTGGTTTGAAGCGGGTTTTGGTGTTGTCGAGGTCCAAATAGAATTTCGAGATCAAAAATAGTTCCATAATGTCATTTTAGACTTGCACGCAAAATTTGGTGTCATTCCGAGTTGATTTGATAGGAATCGGACGAGCGAAAGTCTTTTTAGAAATTTTTGAGTTCATGAATCAATTCATGCGTTTTGCATCCGAATCGTAGTATTTGATGTTATTTCCATGTTTTGATCGCTCAAACGAGTTTGTACGAGGTTATTAGACTTGTATGGGTAGTTGGTATGGGGCCCCGGGGGCTCGGGTGAGTTTCAGACGTGTGGAAGGAGTTGAAAACACTCCAGTTTTTTGGTGTTCTTGGAAGCTGATGATGCAGGTCTCGCAAATGCGAGAATATGTTCGCATTTGCGAGTCTCGCATTTGCGAGAAAGGCTTCGCATTTGCGATGAAGCCTGGTCTGGACCTAGTTCCCAATTACGAGAGAAACAATCGCATTTGCGACCCTAGCGCTGATCGCATTTTCGATTCATTTGTCGCATTTGCGACCTGGACGGGGGAAAAACCCAGTTCGCATTTGCGATGATTTTGTCGTATTTGCAAACCAGAAGTCGCAAATGCGACATCTGAGACCTGTGCACAACTCATTTAATGCGGGACTTAGGCCATTTATTTCATTTCACTTCATCTCTTGGGCAATGTTTGGAGCTTTTGAAAGGGGGTTTTCACCTAGCACTTTGAGGTAAGTAATGTCTACACAACATGAGTTAAATACATAGATTATGGGTAGATTAACATGTGAAAATTGGTGAAATCAAAGGGTTTAGAAAAAAACCTAGGTTTTGGATAAAATTGAGATTTGACCACAAAAATGGTTATGGTATTTGATAAAAATCATATATTTATGTTCTTAAGGTTATGGGTAACAACTTTCTTCGAAAAGTTTCGGAATCCGGGCACGTGGGCCCGGGAGTGAATTTTTAGGAATCTAGCATTTTGGGTTGGGTAATCACTTTAATAGTGGGGATATGAACTTTTGAGCATAGATTAATTAATTTAGATAATGTTTGACTAGTTCCGAGTCGTTTGGCACCGAATTCGGAGGTTTGAGCACATTCTTGAATCGGGAAGTGAGCCTTGAGACGAGGTAAGTCTCTTTTCTAACCTTGTAAGAGGAAAATTTCCCCATAGGCAAATTAAATAATGTATGTGACTATTTGTGGGGGAGCTACGTACGTACGAAGTGACGAGAGTCCACGCATAGCTACTATTTATGCTAAGTCCGAGTAGTGTAGGACCCCTATCATGCTATATTTGAAATATTTGTGCCTTTACTTGTCAATTGGAGTACTTAAATCGTAGTTCCATAAATTGTACAAAGATTCCAAAGGGATAAGTTTCCACTCATTTGAGGTTATAACTAGAACACTTAACTGTTATTGAAAAACTTGTGTTCCTTTGAGTGTTTTTCTGTTGTGGAGCGGGCCGAGCGCCTCAGCATATTAAATAGATGCATCTATGGTTCGCGTCGTTCGACCCTCGGCAGTACACATTTAAATATTGTTGTGTTGGTTCGGGCCGTACGACCTCGGCATTACTTGCGCATGTTGATTCTTGGAAATAATAATTACGAAAAAGATATTCATCATTTCTTGTTGTTGAGTTTAGTACATTTATTGTAATCCGTGCTTATTTATGATTTTGATTTATTATCATTAGCCATAGTAAGTGTCAAGTCAACCCATCGTCACTATTTTTTCGAGGTTAGACTGGATACTTACTGGGTATATATTATTTATGTACTCACTCTACACTTCTACATTTAACTGTACAGGATCTGAGGCAGGTGCATCTGGGTACTCATCTGGCGCGCATCCTTGATTTGGTTCGAGATTCTATGGTGAGCTGCCCTTCTGAGCCGTTCAGCAGCATGCCAGAATCTATCTTATATTTTGGTTCATGTCTACTTCTTTTTGGACAGTAGGATAGACATTCCTTTGTATAATCTACTAAGTTTCCCATATACTTGTGACACTAGATCTTGGCATGTATTAGTAGTAGACTTATGGCTTTTGGGTTCTATTCTTTTGGTTATAAACATTTCTATTGGTTTCACATATTAATTTAAATCGGTTTCTTGTCAAATCTTTTAAGTTAAGGAAAAATCACCACATGTGAAATTAGTAAAAATGGAAATGTTGTTAAGTTATTCGTTGTCGGCTTGTCTAGCAACGATGCTGGACGCCATCACGGCCTGATTTGGAATTGGGTCGTTACACTTTCGGGCTAAAGAACGCCGGAACCACTTATCAGAGGCCTGCAAACAAAATGTTTGAGAAAAAAATAGGGAAAATCATGAAAGTTTACATAGATGATATGTTGGTTAAGTCTTTGAACGTAGGTGATAATCTTAAACATATACAAGAAACCTTTGACATTCTAAGGAAGCACAACATGAAGTTTAACCCCGAAAAATGTACATTCAGAGTCAGCTCCGGTAAGTTCTTAGGGTTCATGGTGTCGCAAAGGGTGATCGAAGTCAATCCCGATAAAATTAAAGCTATCGAAGACATCCCTTACTAGCTACCAAACGTGAAGGAGGTTCAAAGGTTGACAGGAAGACTGGCCGCTTTAAGCAAATTTATTTTCGGTCTTCGAAAAAATGTCATCACTTCTTTTCACTTGTCAAGAAGAAGAAGAACTTCGAATGGACTCCAAAATTCAAGCAGGCTCTGAAGGGTTTAAAAATGTATTTGTCGAGCCCCCATATTATTATCGAAACCGGAAGAAGGAGAACCATTGCTGATGTACTTAGCGGTCTCGGAGGTAGCGGTAAGTGCAATTTTAATCCGTGAAGACGAAGATATGTAATCACTTATTTATTATGTTAGTAAAATTTTAACGGGAGCGGAAACTCGCTATCCACATCTGGAAAAATTAGCCTTAGCTCTCGTTGTCGCTGCTCGGAAGCTTAGGCCTTACTTCCAATATCATCTGATAGTCGTGGTGATAACCTTTACCTTGCAGAATATCCTTCACAAACCTGAACTTTCAAGTCGACTAGCCAAGTGGGCGGTCTAAGTGAATTTGACATAGAGTACAAACCTAGAACTGCCATTAAGTCATAGGTTTTGGCCGACTTTGTGGCCGATTTTAGTCCGGGACTGCTACCTTTGGTTACCAAAGAAGCAGTGATAGTGTTGAAATCGACGTCAGGAGTTTGGACCTTGTTCATGGACGGAGCTTCCAATGTGAAAGGGTCCAGGCTCGGCGTAGTGCTATTCACGCCTTCAGGAGAAACCTTAAGGTAGGCCATAAGAACTGTTCCTCTGACTAACAATGAAGCTGAGTATGAAGATTTGATTGCAGGACTCGAGCTGGCCCAGGGACTAGACTCTAAGGTCATAGAAATCAAATGTGATTCCCAATTGGTAATAAATCAGGTATATGGGATCTTCGAAGCCAAAGAGGAACACATGCAACAATATGTAGTGAAAGTCCAGGCTCTGCTCGCATGGTTTAGAGAATGTTCAATTACCCACATCCCGAGGGAAGAAAATGCGAAAGAAGACGCACTAGCCAATCTGGGATCATCCACAGAAATGAAGGGATCAGACTCTGGTACGGTCGTGCAGCTTATGCATTCAGTATTGGACATAGACGACTATTATGAAGTAAACGCGACTAATTTGTATGGGACTTGAGAAATGAGATCATTGACTATCTCGAGCACGAAAAGCATACTACGAAGGAAATATCTTCAGCAGAAATAAGACCTTTAAACAACAAGGCATGGAAGCGGAGAACTGCTACGGGACAGTTAGATAATCTTTTGCTTGGTAACAAAGTTCCAACCGGGAAGTAAAGTTTGCTATCAATTCAAAGGTTACCCGACCGTTTAGGAGTGCAAGCCACTGGGGGTGGTTAGATAGTCTTTGGCTCTATAGCAAAGTTCCTAATGATAGGTAAATCTGGCTATCGAACCAAAGATTATCCAACCATTCACTAGTGGAATATTCAAAAGAGCAAGACTTCTAGTGTTCAAACTCGCATTCTTCGCATTCGAACACTAGGGGAGAATGATATGAGAATAGTCCAACACAACTGCTACATGAATTGGGATTACGAAATTTGGGAATAAAGTTGTATTATCGGTACCGGGGACTGCACGACCAGTCCTGTAGAAATAACAACAACAACAACAACAACACAATAACAACGACCCAGTAAAATTTCACTAGTGGGGTCTAGAGAAGGTAGTGTGTACGCAGACCTTACCCCTACCCAAAGGGAGTGGAGAGGTTATTTCCGAAAGACCCTTGGCTTAAGAAAACGAGAAGAGACAATATATCAGTACCATAAATAGAAAGTAAAGGAATAATAACAATAACATAAAAACTAGAAAATAGATGAAAATAATAGCAATAACCGGTAAATAGACCCGACACTATAAAACGAAAGAGTAGTGAGAACACAACATTAACCACTAGCAGTCTAAGATAAAAATCCCATCAGACTAGCCTCATATAGTTACAACCCTATCCTACAACCCTAATACTCGACCTCCACAGCTTTCTATCAAGGGCCATGTCCTCAGAAATCTGAAGTCGCGCCATGTCCTGCCTTATCACCTCTCCCCAGTACTACTTAGGCCGCCCCTACCTGTAACGACCCGGCCGGTCGTTTTGAGAATTAGAGCCCTGATCTCTTAATAACTATTTTCCCCACGTTTGTTTTCGCTATTGGGACTTACCAGAGTGATTAGATATGGAATTCAGAGAGTTTTGGGACACTTAGTCCCTAGTTGTGAGTTTAAGCCTTAGAGTTTGGACCGTAGTTGAAACTATGTGAAGGCGGATCCGAAATGGAATTTCGTCGACTCCGTTAGCTCCGTTGAGTGATTTTGGGGTTAGGAACGCGTCCGGAATGTGTTTTGGGGGTCTGTAGTAGATTTAGGCTTGAATTGGCGAAATTCGGCTATTTCGGCCGATAGTGGAAATTTTGATATGGAACTCAGAATAGAATTCCGAAAGTGACTGTAGGTTTGTAATGTCATTTGTGACCTGTGTGAAAAATTTGAGGTCATTCAGACGTGGTTTGATAGGTTTCGGCATTAGTTGTAGGAATTTGAAGTTTCAAGTTTTTAAAGTTTGAATTGGAAGGTGATTCATGATATAGCATTAGTTGATGTGATTTGAGGGCTCAACTAAGTTCGTATGGTATTTTAGGATTAGTTGGTATGTTTGGTTGAGGTCTCGGGGGCCTCGGGTGTGTTTCGGATGCTTAACAGGTGAAAGCTTGGACTTAGAGGAATTTCTGATCTTTGCTGGTTCTGGTGTTTCGCACCTGCGGAAAAGAGACTGCAGGTGCGCGAGCTGCACATGCGGAGATGGAAGCGCAGATGCGAAAAGTCGAGAGTTGGCCTGGGGTCGCAAGTGCGAGGAAGTTTCGCATCTGCGATGCCCGCAAATGCGCAAGGCTGTTCGCAAATGCGCAAGATGCGCAGAAGCGGAAAAGATGTCCGCAGGCGCGAGCGCGCAGGTGAGGCCCTTTCGTCACAGGTGCGAAGGTAGAGGGGGCAAGTGAGTTGCGCAAATGAGCAAGTTTTCCGCACAAGCACACCCGCAGGTGCAAGCCCAGGTTCCGCAGGTGCGGAAATACCTGGGCAGTGATTAAAACCGAAGGGCTTCGCGATTTTTATCATTTTTGGCTTTGCAAACTCGGGTTAGGGCAATTTTTGAGATAATTTTCGAGGCATTTCTTGAGGTAAGTTCCTTGTGCTTACTTTTGGTCACTAATCTTGCCTTGCCATGTATTTTCCCACCTAGTTAATATGTATTTAAGGTGGAAATTGGAAGTTGGAGGCTGGGGATTTGGAAGTTTGAATTGTGGATTGGAGGACCATTTGGTGTCGAATTTTAGTAAATTTGATAAGGTTAGACTCGTGAGTGAATGAGCTTTCTAGTTTTGTAAATTTTGCTGGTTTTCGAGACGTGGGCCCGGGGGCCGAGTTTGAGCCAATTTCAGGTTTTGGCCTAATTTTTGTAGTTTTTCTTGTGGGATTCATTCCATTAGCGCGTATTGATGGTATTGTACTGTTTTGAATAGATTCGGGCCATTTGGAGTCGGATACTCGTGGCAAGAACGTGATATCAGGTTGATTTGAGCGGTTCGATGTAAGTGGCTTGCCTAACCTTGTGTTGGGGACTTTTTCCTTAAGGTGTTTGATATTAATTGATGTGTGGGCGCCGTGTACGTGAGGTGACGAGTACGTACACGGGCTATTATTGCAAAAATCCCATTTTTTCTTTCTAAAGCACAAATTGTTTTTCCTTATTAAATTGCACTAATACGTTTAATTGTGAAATTTAGACTAGAGAAGCATGCTTACGTGTTTTAACTGCCTAATTGACATTCTGTGCGTCATGTTTAGTTAAGTCCTTATTTGCCTTATCTGTGTTTAGTATAAACTGTATAACTCGATGTCATACATGTCATTTCATCTTGCGTTGCATATTTAAATTGGGACTACAGACGTATTCCGGGAGATCCCTCTGTATTGCATATTTAAATTGGGACTACGAATGTATTCCGGGAGATCCCCCTGTACTGCATATTTACCTTGGGACTACGGACGTATTCCGAGAGAACCCCCTATACTGCATATTTAAATTGGGACTACAGACGTATTACGGGAGATCCCCCTGTACTGCATATTTACTTTGGGACTACAGACGTATTCCGAGAGATCCCCCTGTATTGCATATTCATTTGAAACTACGGGACGGTATCCCGAGAGATTCCCCACTGTGTTTACCTTGTTCTGAGCCGAGGGCTCCCTTAACTGTTAAATTTTAGAGAATTTCTTTAACTGTGTTACCGTAAAGTTTACTTATATCTTCTACTGTTTAATTTATTATATTTACTCCGGTAGGGCCTTGACTTGACCTCATCACTACTCGACCGAGGTTAGGCTTGGAACTTATTGGGTACCATTGTGGTGTACTCATGCCCTTTCCTGCACATAGTTTTCGTGTGCAGATCCAGGTATGAGCTATCAACCTTGGGGTTAGCGCGTGCTGCTGATTCTAGGAGACTTCAAAGTACTTCTCCTTGCGTCCCCAGATCTTCAGAGTCCCCCTCTACTCCCTCGCCTAGAGACTTTCTTTATTATCTTCATACTTTTGTATAGAGCTACATAGATTATAGCAGCTTGTGACTTAGTGATATTCCGGATCTTGGGAAATTATTTTGTATATGCCGAGTGGTACTACTCTTGGCTATTTAAAATATGCCGTTTATCTTTAAAATGTTGTGTTTTATTTATATTTTCTGCAATATTAGGCTTACCTAGTCGTAAAGACTAGGTTCCATCACGATACCTTACGGAGGGTTAATTTGGGTCGTGACAAGTTGTTATCAGAGCACTAGGTTCGTAGGAGTCGCGAGTCATAAGTCGATTTATTAGAGTCTCGCGGATCGGTGCGGAGACGTCCGTACTTATCTTCAGGAGGCTATGTAACTGTTTAGAACAATCACATTTCTTTGATTTCCTTGTCATGCGAATTATTGACACCAAAAATTCTAAGATTCTATTATATTCTTTCTCACAGATGGTGAGAACCCGCAATGGGAGGACCGACGATCAAGCACCCGAGCCCCCTGCTAGAGCCGCTAGAGGCCGGGGTCAGGGTAGAGGACGACCACGCGGTGCAGTCCGAGCTCCTGTGAGAGCTGCATCAGAGGAGCCCCAAGCAGCTTCAGCTGGAGGGCCATCACCGGAGATCCCTATTGCTACTCCAGCCCTCCAGGAGACTTTGGCTCAGTTCTTGAGCATGTTTGACACTCTGGCTCAGGCTGGACTATTCCCGATAGCTCCCGTTACATCTCAGGCCGGGGGAGGGGCATAGACTCCCATAGCCCACACTCCTGAGCAGAGGGTCCAGGTTGATCAGGACCTAGAGTATATTCTTATGCCCCCAGTGGCTCCGGTTCCGCATGAGATCAGGGTAGCTGCTTCTGAGGCAGAGCAGCTCAGACTTGAGAGGTACAAGAAGTAGCACCCACCTACTTTCAGCGGACTAGCTTCAGATGATGTTCTGGGTTTTCTTGAGGAGTGTCATCATATTCTTCGCACTATGGGCATTGTGGAGACGAGTGGGGTTTCTTTCACCGCTTTCTAGCTGAGGGGAGCAGCATATCAGTGGTGGCGTGCCTATGAACTGAGTAGTCCGGACGAGGCAGCCTCACTCACTTGGACTCAGTTCTCAGAGATATTCTTGCGTGAGTATGTTCCTCAGAGCCTCAGGGATGCTTGCCGTACAGAGTTTGAGCAGTTGCATCAGGGTTCTATGACTGTGTCGGAATATGCAGTCCATTTCAATGGGTTAGCTCGCCATGCACCGGCTCTGGTTGCTACAGTCAGAGAGAGGGTTCGTCGCTTCATTGAGGGACTCCACCCCAGTATTCGGACCAGCATGGCCAGGGAGTTGGAGATGGACATCACTTATCTGCAAGCAGTGAGCATTGCCAGGAGAGTGGAGGGCATGTTTGCCCGGGACAGAGAGGAGAGAGAGGCCAAGAGGTCTCAAGAGACTGGTCATTATTCAGGAGCTCGTGCACCAGCTGCATGCTATGGTAGGGGTTTTGTGAGTCACCCTATTCATTCAGCTCTTCCAGTAGCCAGCGGTGTTCCAGCTCCTCCTAGACCTCAGGAGCCCTATTATTCACCGCCAGAATCCAGTATGCCTCCTACTCTAGGTGCTATTACCAGCCAGTCCAGCAGGCCAGGCCCGAGTCAGTCCCAGCCGCCGCGTCTTCCGAGAGGTTATTTTGAGTGTGGTGACACTCGTCACCTAGTTAGAGATTGCCCCAGAGCCAGGACGGGTGCACCTCCAAAGACTTATCAGTGCTCCAACGGGTCCTCCGATTATTCTTCCAGCACCAGCTGCTACCCCACCTCCTCAGCCAGCTTGAGGTGAATGTCGGGGAGGTCGAGGTCTCCCTAGAGGGGAAGGCTAGGCCAGGTACTATGCCCTTCCAGCCCGTTCAGAGGCCGTTGCTTCAGATTCAGTCATCACAGGTATCATCCCTATCTGTCATAGGGATGCATCAATATTATTTGACCCAGGCTCTATGTATTCATATGTGTCTTCTTATTTTGCTCCACATTTGGGGATATCTCGGGATTCTTTGAGTTCCCCTGTTTATGTATCTACTCCCGTGAGAGATTCTCTCATTGTGGTCCGCGTATATCGATCATGTTAGATTTCTCTTAGTAGTTTTGAGACCAGCGCCGATTTGTTATTACTCATTATGGTAGATTTTGATGTTATCTTGGGCATGGACTGGTTGTCGCCTCATTATGCTATTTTTGATTGTCACTCTAAGACCGTGACGCTGGCTATGCCAAGCTTGCCAAGATTAGAGTGGAGAGGTACCTTAGAGTATACTCCCCGCAGGGTCATTTCATTTCTTAAGGCTCAGAGAATGGTTGAGAAGGGGTGTGATGCGTATTTGGCCTATGTGAGAGATGTCAGTATTGATACCCCTACAGTCGAGTCAGTTCCAGTAGTGAGGGACTTTCCAGATGTGTTTCCAGCTGATCTTGCGGGCATGCTGCCCGATAGATATATTGATTTTGGCATTGATTTGTTGCCGGACACTCAGCCCATTTCTATTCCTCCCTACCGTATGGCTCCTCTTGAGTTGAAGGAGTTAAAGGAGCAGTTGCAGGGGTTGCTTGATAAGGGTTTCATCAGGCCCAGTGTATCACGTTGGGGTGCTCCAGTCTTATTTGTAAAGAAGAAGGATGGTTCTATGCGTATGTGTATTGATTATCGGCAGTTGAACAAGGTTACAGTGAAGAACAAGTATCCATTGCCTCGTATTGATGATTTGTTTGATCAGTTACAGGGTGCCAAGGTGTTTTCCAAGATTGACTTGTGTTCTGGCTATCATCAGTTGAAGATTCGGGAGCCGGATATCCCGAAGACTGCTTTGAGGACCAGATATGGTCACTATGAATTTCTTGTCATGTCATTTGGTCCCCAACAACTTTTATGCATTTGATGCACAGTGTGTTCTGACCTTATCTTGATTCTTTCGTCATTGTGTTTATTGATGACATCCTGGTATATTCCCGGTCTCGGGAAGATTATGAGCAACACCTGAGGACTGCACTTCAGACCTTGAGAGAAAAGAAGTTGTATGCAAAATTTTCAAAGTATGAGTTTTGGTTAGACTCAGTGGCATTCTTGGGTCATATAGTATCGAGTGAGGGGATCCAAGTGGATCCGAAGAAGATTGAAGCAATGTAGAGTTGGCCCAGGCCGTCATCAGCTACGGAGATCCGCAGTTTTCTTGGTTTGGCGGGGTATTACCGTCGCTTTGTAGAGGGATTTTCATCCATTGCAGCACCTATGACCAGGCTGACCTAGAAGGGTTCTCCGTTCAGGTGGACCGATGAGTGTGAGGAGAGCTTTCAGAAGCTCAAGATAGCTTTGACTACAACCCCAGTATTAGTATTGCCTATAGGTTCGGGGTCCTACACTGTCTATTGTGATGCCTCGAGGATTGGCCTTGGAGCGATATTGATGCAGGACGGTAGGGTGATTGCCTACGCGTCTAGACAGTTGAAGGTACATGAGAAGAATTATCTGGTTCATGATCTCGAGTTAGCAGCTATTGTTCACGCCCTGAAGATTTGGCGTCATTATAAGTACGGGGTTCCCTGTGAGATTTACACTGATCACCGGAGTTTGCAGTAGTTGTCCAGGCAGAAGGACCTTAATTTGCGTCAGTGGAGGTGGTTGGAGCTACTTAAAGACTATGATATTACTATATTGTACCACCCGGGGAAGGCCAATGTAGTGGCCGATGCCTTGAATCGCCGGACAGAGAGTTTAAGGAGTTTGGCATATCTTCCGGCAGCTGAGAGGCCCTTTGCCTTGGATGTTCAGGCCTTAGCCAGCCAGTTGGTGAGATTGGATATTTCAGAGCCTAATCGGGTATTAGCTTGTGTGGTTGCTCGGTCTTCTCTTTATGACCGTATCAGAGAGAGCCAGTATGATGATCCTCATTTTCTAGTTCTTCAGGACAGGGTTCAGCGAGGTGATGCCAGAGATGTGACTATTGGTGATGACGGTGTGATGAGAATGCAGGGCCGGATCTGTGTGCCCAATGTAGATGGGCTTCAGGAGTTGATTCTTGAGGAGGCCCATAACTCGCGGTACTCCATTCATCTGGGTGCCGCGAAGATGTACCAGGACTTGAGGCAACACTATTGGCGGAGGATGATGAAAAAGGATATAGTTGGGTTTGTGGCTAAGTTTCTCAACTGTCAACAGGTTAAATATGAGCACCAGAGGCCGGGTGGGTTACTTCAGAGGTTAGAGATCCCAGAGTGGAAGTGGGAGCGGATCACCATGGACTTTGTGGTTGGACTTCCTCGGACTTTGAGAAAGTTCGATGCTATTTGGGTGATCGTGGATCGGCTGACCAAGTCAGCCCATTTTATTCCAGTGTTGACTACATATTCTTCCGAGAGGTTGGCTGAGATTTATATCAGAGAGATTGTCTACCTTCATGGTATTCCAGTATTCATCATTTCAGACAGAGGTACACAGTTCACATCACAGTTTTTGAGAGCCGTACAACAGGAGTTGGGTACTAGGGTGGAGTTGAGCATAGCCTTTCACCCTCAGACGAACGGGCAGTCCGAGCGCACGATTCAGATTCTTGAGGATATGTTACGTGCCTGTGTGATGGAGATCGGAGGGTCATGGGACAAATACTTTCCACTTGCAGAGTTCGCTTACAACAACAGTTATCAGTCCAGCATTCAGATGGCACCGTATGAGGCTTTGTATGGTAGATGTTGCCGGTCCCCAGTGGGATGGTTTGAGCCAGGCGAGGCCCGACTGTTGGGTACAGACTTGGTCCAGGATGCCCTGGATAAGGTGAAGGTGATTCAGGAGAGACTTCGCACAGCCCAGTCCAGGCAGAAGAGTTATGCGGATCGGAAGGTTTGTGACTTGGCATTTATGGTTGGTGAGCGGGTCTTGCTTCGGGTATCACCTATGAAGGGTGTTAGGAGGTTCGGGAAGAAGGGAAAGCTGAGCCCGAGGTTCATTGTTCCTTTTGAGATATTGCGGTGAGTTGGGGAGGTTGCTTATAAGCTTGCCTTGCCTCCCAGCCTAGCATGAGTTCACCCGGTATTCCATGTGTCTATGCTCCGGAAGTATCACGGTGATCTGACTCATGTATTGGATTTCAGCTCAGTCTAGTTGAACAAAGATCTATCTTATGTTGAGGAGCCAGTAGCTATTTTGGACAGGCAGGTCAGAAAGCTCAGGTCAAAGAATATTGCTTCAGTAAAGGTCCAGTGGAGGGGTCAGCCGGTCAAGGAGCCGACTTGGGAGACCGAGCAGGATATGCGCAGCCAGTACCCTCATCTTTTCACAGTTTCAGGTATGTCTTTATACTCGTTCGAGGACGAACGATTGTTTTAAGAGAGGGAGGATGTAACGACCTGGCCGGTCATTTTGAGAATTAGAGCCCCGATCCCCTAATAACTGTTTTCCCCACGTTTGTTTCCGCTATTGGGACTTGCCGGAGTGATTGGTTATGGAATTCAGAGAGTTTTGGGACACTTAGTCCCTAGTTGTGAGTTTAAGCCTTAGAGTTTGGATCATAGTCGGAACTATGTGAAGACGGATCCGGAATGGAATTCCGTCAACTCCGTTAGCTCCGTTGAGTGATTTTGGGATTAGGAGCGCGTCCGGAATGTGTTTTGGGGGGTCTGTAGTAGATTTAGGCTTGAATTGGCGAAAGTTAGTTTTTTGGCGATTTCGGCCGATAGTGGAAATTTTGATATCGAGCTCGGAATGGAATTCCGAAAGTGGCTGTAGGTTCGTAATGTCATTTGTGACATTTGTGCAAAATTTGAGGTCATTCAGACGTGGTTTGATAGGTTTCAGCATCAGTTGTAGGAATTTGAAGTTTCAAGTTCTTAAAGTTTGAATTGGAAGGTGATTTGTGATTTTAGCGTTAGTTGATGTGATTTGAGGGCTTGACTAAGTTCGTATGGTGTTTTAGGATTGGTTGGTATGTTTGGTTGAGGTCCCGGGGGCCTCGGGTGTGTTTCGGATGCTTAACGGGCGAAAGCTTGGACTTAGAGGAATTTTCGATCTTTGCTGGTTCTGGTGTTTCGCACCTGCGGAAAAGAGACCGCAGGTGTGCGAGCCGCACATGCAGAGATGCAAGCGCAGATGCGAAAAGTCGAGAGTTGTCCTGGGGTCACAGATGCGAGGAAGTTCCGCATCTGCGATGCCCGCAAATGCGCAAGGCTGTTCGCAAATGGGCAAGATACGCAGAAGCGGAAGGGATGTTCGTAGGCGCGAGCGCGAGCGCACAAGTGCGGCCCTTTCGTCGCATGTGCGAAGGCAGAGGGGGCAAGTGAGTTTCATAGATGCGCAATTTTTCTGCACAAGCACACCTGCAGGTGCGGGCCCAGGTTCCGCATGTGCGAAAATACCTGGGCAGTGATTAAAACCGAAGGGCTTCGCGATTTTTATCATTTTTGGCTTTGCAAACTCGGGTTAGGGTGATTTTTGAGAGCATTTTCGAGGAATTTCTTGAGGTAAGTTCCTTGTGTTTATTTTTGGTCAATAATCTTGCCTTGCCATGTATTTTCCCACCTAGTTAATATGTATTTAAGGTGGAAATTGGAAGTTGGAGGCTAAGGATTTGGAAGTTTGAATTGTGGATTGGAGGACCATTTGGTGTCAGATTATAGTAAATTTAATATGGTTAGACTCGTGAGTGAATGAGCTTTCTAGTTTTGTGAATTTTGTCGGGTTTCAAGACGTGGGCCCGGGGCCCGGGTTTGAGCCAATTTCGGATTTTGGCCTAATTTTTGTAGTTTTTCTTGTGGGATTCATTCCATTAGCGCGTATTGATGGTATTGTACTATTTTGAATAGATTCAGGCCATTTGGAGTCGGATACTCATGGCAAGAACGTGATATCAGGTTGATTTGAGCGGTTCGAGGTAAGTGGCTTGCCTAACCTTGTATTGGGGACTTTTCCCTTAAGGTGTTTGATATTAATTGATGTGTGGGCGTCGTGTACGTGAGGTGACGAGTACGTACACGGGATATTATTGCAAAAATCCCATTTTTCCTTTCTAAATCACAAATTGTTTTTCCTTATTAAATTGCACTTATACGTTTAATTGTGAAACTTAGACTAGAGAAGCATGCTTACGTGTTTTAACTGCCTAATTGACATTCTGTGCATCATGTTTGGTTAAGTCCTTATTTGCCTTATCTGTATCTAGTATAAACTGTATAACTCGATGCCATACCTGTCATTTCATCTTGCGTTGCATATTTAAATTGGGACTACGGACGTATTTCGGGAGATCCCCCTATACTGCATATTTAAATTTGGATTACGGACATATTCCGGGAGATCTCCCTGTACTGCATATTTACTTTGGGACTACGGACGTATTCCGGGAGATCCCCATGTTCTGCATATTTAAATTGGGACTACGGAAGTATTCCGGGAGATTCACCTGTACTGCATATTTACTTTAGGACTACAGACGTATTCCGGTAGATCCCCCTGTACTGCATATTCATTTAAAACTACGGGACAGTATCCCGAGAGATTCCCCACTGTGTTTACCTTGTTCTGAGCCGAGGGCTCCCTTAACTGTTAAATTTTAGAGAATTTCTTTAATTGTGTTACCGTAAAGTTTACTTATATCTTTTACTGTTTAATTTATTATATTTACTCCGGTAGGGCCTTGACCTGACCTCGTCACTACTCGACCGAGGTTAGGCTTGGCACTTACTGGGTACCATTGTGGTGTACTCATGCCCTTTCCTGCACATGTTTTTCGTGTGCAGATCCAGGTACGAGCTATCAGTCTTGGGGTTAGCGTGTGTTGCTGATTCTAGGAGACTTCAAGGTACTTCTGCTTGCGTCCACAGATCTTTGGAGTTTCCTTCTACTCCCTCGCCTAGAGACTTTCCTTATTATCTTCAGACTTTTGTATAGATCTACATAGATTATAGTAGCTTGTGACTTAGTGATATTCCGGGTCTTGGGAAATTATTTTGTATATGTCGAGTGGTACTACTCTTGTCTATTTAAAATATGTTGTTTATCTTTAAACTGTTGTGTTTTTTTAATATATTTTCCGCAATATTAGGCTTACCTAGTCGTAAAGACTAGGTGCCATCACGACACCTTACAGAGGGTTAATTTGGGTCGTGACACTACCTCTTCTCGTGCCTTCTAAAGCCAGCCTCTCACACCTCCTCACCGGTGCATCTGGGCTTCTCCTCTATACATGCCCGAACCATCTGAGCCTAACTTCCTACATCTCCCGAATATCATCATTCCTAATCTTATCCATCCTCGTGTGCCCACACATCTACCTCAACATCCCCATTTCTGCTACTTTTATTTTCTGGATATGTGAGATATTAACTAGCCAATACTCAACCCAATACACCATGGCTGGTCTAACCACCGCTCTATTAAACTTACCTTTGAGTAATAGTGGCACTTTCTTGTCACACAGGACTCCAGATGCTAACCTCCACTTCATCTACCCAACCCCAATACAGTGTGTGACATCCTCGTGGATCTGCCCATCCCCCTGGATAACTGACCCAAGGTACTTGAAACTGCCTCTACTAGGGATGACCTGATATTTAAGCCTCACGTCAATTCCCTCTTCCCTCGGATCGGTGCTGAACTTGCACTCCGGGTATTCCGTCTTGGTCCTGCTCAGCTTGAAGCCCTTAGACTCAAGGGCCTGACTCCAAACCTCCAACCTCTCGTTAATACCGCCTCGCGTCTCATCAATCAGAATTATGTCATCAGTGAATAACATGCACTATGGCATATCCCCTTGAAAATGGTGTGTTAGTACGTCCATCACCAGGGAAAATAAGAATGGATTGAGCGCAGATCCTTGGTATAATCCCATAACAACCGGAAAATGCTCTGAGTCACCTCCTATAGTCCTAACCCGAGTCTTAGCCCTATCATACATGTCCTTAATAGCTCTAATGTAGCAACCGACATACCTTTTTCCTCCAAGCATCTCCAGATAACCTCTCTAGGAACCTTGTCATATGCTTTCTCCAGGTCAATAAACACCATGTGCAAATCCTTTTTCCTATCCCTATACTGCTCCACCAACCTCCTTATAAGGTGGATAACTTCCATATTAGAATGACCCGACATGAACCCAAACTGGTTGTGGATATAGACACTGTCCTCCTTACCCTCACTTCTATAGTACCCAAAGTTATAGTGACTCTCGGAATGCTCCAAATCACCTAGCTCAATATCCTGTTCCCCTTCTTCATTCAGAAGTTTATGAAAGTAAGTTTGCTATCTCTTTTTAATCTGAGCCTCACCCATCAATACTATGTCGTCCTCGTCCTTGATTCACCTCACTTGGTCCAAATCCCGAGCCTTCCTCTCTCTCGCCTTGGCTAGCCGGAATAACTTTTTCTCCCCACCTTTGTCCCCCAGTTCCTCGTACAGACAACGAAAAGCCACAGTCTTAGCCTCTGTGACCGCCAGCTTAGCCTTTTTCCTAGCTACCTTATATCTCTCCTTGCTCGCTTTCCTCTCCTCCTCACTTGTACTCCCTACTAACTCCATGTATGCCGCCTTCTTTGCTTCTACTTTACCTTGGACCGCTTCATTCCACCACCAGTCACCTTTGTGCCCGCCAGAGTTGCCCGCCGAGACCCCTAGCACCTCTCTCGCAGCCTCCCATATACAGTCTGCCATTATCGCCCACATAACACTCGCGTCCTCGCTACTACTCTAGGATCCTATAGCCTCTAACCTCCCCTCCAGCTCCTGAGCTTTATCCTTAGTCAAGTCTCCCCACCTGATCCTCGATCGTCCTCATACAGACCTCTTCTTTCTCTTTAACATACTACTAACGTCCATCACCAAGAGCCTATGCTACATCACGAGGATCTCACCCGGGATAACCTTGAAATCCTTGCACAACCCTGTCACATCTCCTAAGGAGAAGATAGTCAATCTGAGTCTTCACCACCGTACTTTGGAAAGTAACCAAGTGCTCTTCCCTCTTCATAAAACTAGATTTCGCAATCACCAACTCAAAATCCTTAGTGAAATTCAACAGTGAAGTACCTCCTCCGATCATATCCCCAAAGCCGAAGTCGTCGTGCACCTTGCCATAGACACCTGCAGCTGACCCAATATGTCCATTGAAATCCCCTCCGATAAATAACCTCTCAGCAGGCAGAACATTACGCACAATCTCAACCAACCCCTCCCAAAAGCACCTTTTAACCTCCTCATCCATGCCCGCATGCAGCGCATAAAAGCTAACAACGTTTAGGGTGCACTCTTCAACTACCATCTTAATAGTTATTAATCTATCATTCACCCGCCTAACCTTAACCACAGACTATCTAAGTTCCCTATCCACCAGAATACCTACTGCATTCTTACCCTTTCGGACTCCAGAGTACCAAAGCTTATACCCGTCCGTATCCCTCGCCTTCAATCCTACCCACCTTGTCTCCTGGACACACGCTATATTGATCTTACACTTCTAGAGGATCTTCGCTAACTCTATAGACTTACCCATCAATGTTTCTATGTTCCATGAACCAATTCTCAACGTATAGACTCCCTTGTTCCCCTTGCCTCCTCTCCCACCCCCTGACCCCTGACCCCCTCCCCGAGGACATGACCTTACTCTACCATCCCAGAATACAACCACTATACCTATGACAAACTAAGAAAATCACTAACACACAAGAGACAATAGACCAAACTAAAAGAGAATAAGTTGTAACTACAAGCACACTAATATGGAGATTAAACCATTGCGAACTAAAATGGCAATAATATAGCTAACACAAAGAAGGGAAACAGGAATACGAGAGGTACCAACTCCTGCGAATAGAACCTGGAGATTGTCTTGATGCACACGACGATGTTGCGGCACTTGGCGCGTTCCCGTCCAATTTCCCGTTACCCCTTGCTAACACTCGCCCGAGCTATTCTCCAATGTTTGCATGTACACGTCCCACTCATCGCCAATAGCCCTGACTCTTACCTGCAATATACACAAAATACCACGGCACCAAGAAAAGGGGGGCTATCACCGCTACCACTCGTGAAGCCCTAGCAATAGCAAAGAAGGAAAAAGGGAGAGGAAAAGAATAGGGGGGGGGGGAGAGTACACGTATGTAATAATAAGAAGGAAAGACAGGGAACAAGGGGCAAAGCTGTTGCAGTCACCGAAAAAAAGGTTGTCAGTGGGCAGCAATGCAACACCAATAGTAGCGAAGAAGGGAAATGGGAGAGGAAAAGAAAAAAAGGGGGGAGAAGAAAAATAGTGTATGTGTGTGTGTGTGTTGGGGGGGGGGGGAGGGTTACACGCAAGTAAGAAGAAGAAGAAGAATAGAAAGGGGAAAATAGGCTGTTGAAGTCACAAGAAAATGAGTCGCCAGCCGGCAGCGGTCGCCAAAGATGTCGTCGATGTTAGAGTTGGGACTGAGGGGAAGGGCCAACAAAAAGGAAGAAAAAAGAGAGATGGGGGGAGGCGAGAGAGATGGGGGGACTTACCTGCTGGGTGTGGGTGGTCACCGGCGTCTCTGGTGGTCGCCGACCGCCAGTCATACAAGTGGCCGTTAGAGCTAGCTGGGAGAAGGAGCGTGAGGAGAGAAAGAGGGAGCGTGGAGAGAGAAGAGAGGAGAGAGGAGAGAGAGTATTAGTCAATAAAGTTGAAAAGAAAGTAATCCACCATATTGAAAAAAAATCGAAATCGTCCCGTAGAAACGAGTTGCACAAATTAGCCACAAGTAATGGCAATTTCTTTTCTTTTTAGCACAACAAATGCTTATGTACTTTCGAAAATGGAAGGAATGAAGTAAAGTCCTTTTATTTTTATCTTGTTTCTTTTCCGAACGATAAATTAATTTTATCATTTAAAAGTTAAACAAGTACTTCAAATGCTAGTGCCGAAATGAACAAGAGACGTCCTCTTCAAGAGCACTGTAAACATAAGAGGGCCCTCTCTTATGAAACGCTCATAGTAAATAGTTGATTTCGAAAGAACTTATGCCGGGAACCCAAATGCTATCAGAGAAAAATGCACCCGAAGCCTTATATAATTCGATGCAAAGAGAAAAACTTGCGCAATACTTAAACAAAAAAGTACTACTATATAATAACGTGCCAAGCAGCACAAATATGAAGTAAAAAACAAAAAGGAGAGAAAGCAAAAAGCTAAACTACTGCATCCCTAGAATCCAGGGGAAGAGAAGCATTTGCGCCCCCAGGAGAAGTAGGTGGATCTATTGCCGGCTCGAGGTCTTGACCTTCATCATCATCCCCTTCAAGTTCTTCTTTAATTCCCAAGAACTCATAACCAGAGCAAGAGGAATTTGTCACATCGGGTTGGACCGGAAGGCCCCTTCGGGCAGTTGACTCCAGCTCACGGGCCTTGGAGATCTCGGCATCAAAGTTAATAACACCCACTTTGGCCTCTTCCAAGGTTTTTCTTCTCATGCTATACATAGAATATGTTTTTTCAACAATGAGGGAAGCCTCTCGGCACTTAAGCTCTTCCTTAAGCTGGTCAACCTCGATCGAAAGGCTATTCCTCTAAGACCTAATGGCTTGAAGGCTAACGTCGAGGTCATGGATAGTGGAGTTGTAAACTTTATTATGATCCATGACCTTCTTATACTTTTCCTACATTCAGACATGCTTCTCCTCAACAACAATAACTTTTTCAATTGCATAGTTCAAGGCTGCCTCCAAATTATTCAGGCTTTCAGTAGAGGCAGCCTCACGATCGGCAGCAGCAAGAATGACATTTTAGACCTCAACCCACTTTGTCTTGGCTTCTTCAATATGTACCCTTAAAATTACGGCCTCTTGGATGAGGGTTGCTACATCTTGCTCGATTTGCTGCAACCGAGCTTCCAACTCAATGGCCTCAGCAGCTTGTGCTTCTAGTTACGGGAGGCGAGCAGCAATTGATCCCGCTCGGCCAACAATTGATCTCGCTCGGAGGTGAGTTTCTCTTTGTTAAGGATTAACCTCTAAAGGCCCTCAAAAGCAAGGAAGTTAGCCTGCAAAACAAAAGTACAAATTAAAAATCATGTCATAACAAAGATATAAGGAACAACAGAGGCAACAAAGATCGTACTGCCGCTACGTTGTGCAAGGCATTGTTCACCATACACTCTCCCGAGAGAAACTGTATTTTATTCCTATCCTTTTTTGAAGCCAGAGGCTTCAGATAACTGGCAAGTTCCACCGGTCGGGATAGCAGATGGCATTCAGTAGAAATCGAGAGGGAGACGCTCCTCCTCCTCTAAGGATCTGCGGAGGGGAACAAATAGTTATGCCCCAAATTCCTATGAACTAGGGACTGGGGAGGAGGGACATCCTTCTCTCAGACTACTGCGGCCGGTGAAAATAATGTAGCAGTTGCTGGTGGTGAAGGAAAAGTTGGTGAAGACGGAGATGAAGCTGGTGGCATTATAGGTAGGGAAGCAGCTGAAGCAAAAGTAGTGCTAATTATTGGTTTCTCAACAACTGAAGACGTAAGAATCTCGGTACTCAGCCTCGTAGTACTGGGAACATTGACTGGGGCTCGGACACGAAAGTTGGCATCCTCCACCATATCAAACTCCCCTAGAGCGCTTGAGCGTTGTCATCGGTTGGTATTATTAGTTCAGCATATTGTGCATTCTTTTGAGCTGATGAAGGTTGTCATATTCTATGTAGAGAATCTTCTTCATTACTGGCTTGCCCATCATTATTGATCACCACAGTGGCTGCAGCAGGCTCGGCCACGGCTCTCTTCGCCTTTTTATTTTTATCCTCGGCCGCAGAGGAACGTCGCCTTTTTTGTTTATTGTTCTCCGGTCAGGGACTCCAAGACGAAGCACCTGTAATAGAAGCAGGTCTGACGACACCCGTTCGAGTGAAGGCCTCCTGCAACAACCTCGCCGCATTTGCGGGATCAGCTAAAACGTCCTTCTCGGGGACGGTAACAGAGCCTTGTAGAAGACCTAAATTCAACAAAGGGAAAAATTAACCGGTTTTCTTATATGTGGGATGAAGTCAAGATAAGTTCGAGAGTCAACTTACCATGATTTTTGGCCTTCCACCCATATTTAAGGGACAACTCTTTCCATCGGCGGGTATCGGGCGTGGTGACATCTAAAATCTTCTGGACCCACTGGTCCAAGCCTTCGACCCTTGGTGGTATCCACCGAGTTTCTAAAATAATGAAAAAAAAGGATCAATGATAACATGGAACAACCTTTAACTAGAAGAAAGCACATGGTTGCACTTACGTGTACGATTCCATTATTCAGGAAAAGATGAAATTATTGTCGGGATGATGTCCCTGGTGGCAATTGCAATGAACCACTCCATCCATCCACGATCTTTGTCATCATCCATGCTGGTGAGTAAAGCATGGCGACCACGTTTGCTGAAATTTATCATTCCCTCACGAAAAATCTTGGGGGAATAAATGTTCATCAGTCGGACCAGGGAGAGCTCTTCCCCTGTCTCCTAGCATAGACCCCGAATACATGCGACCGTCCACCACACAGAAGGGCTCACATGTGCCAAGCAGACCTGGTAACGAAAGCAAAACTCCAAGATAACGGAGTCAAGCCCTCCACTTAATGAGAGTGGGGCGAAAGTGAAAGGGTACGTGTAAACATTCGTAAAACCGTTCTTGGAAAAGGTTACCCGCTCCTCTAGGTCAGGAGTGATAATGTTCAAATCTTGGAAACCACAGTCTTCCTTCATAGTAGGGATGCTAGAAGGACGGATAGAAGAAGGGTATACACCAACAACCCATGTGCGGGAGCTTGCAGAATGGAACTTCTCTTTGAAATCCTTAGTTGTAGTAAGATTTCTGGGGATAATGGTGCTCACTGTAGGAAGAGCATCATCATTAGTTCTTTCTTTGTTCTTTGAAGAACTAGAGTTTTTGGAAGAAGAAGCCATAATTAACAAAGGGAAATAAGCCATAAGTTTTTGGAAGAAGAAGCCATAAGCCATAGCATTGTTTATAAGGGGGGTATACTAGTTCCCCTCGCTATGACGTGGTTAGGGATAGTGTTTAGTGAGGCTTTTGCTAGGGTGGTTTTCCTAGTCATATTTAGCATGTTTGTTTTTCACCCAACCAATTTGGTGTGAAGGTTATCTATGATGAATTAGAAATCATTGTGGGTGGGCCTCTTCTGGAAAATGGGGAACCCTAGGTATTTGCCAAAGGTGGTTGTTGCCTTAATGGCAAGGCTGTTAGAGATGGACTCCATTTGGTGGGATAGGCAGTTAGCACTGAAAAAGATTCTGGATTTGCTAAGGTTGATCTTTTGACCTGAAGTCTGATTAAAGGAATTGAGGGTATTGAGGATTGTGGTGCATCTTCTCTTATTATGTGATAATTCAAAAGGTCATCTTATGTTTTAGAACTCGAATCTGCGCTTTTAAGCCTTAAAAATCTCATTTTTAGCCTCATCGATTAGTGTGCGCAGACCGGACGTGTTTCGGGAAAGCTTTTATGTTGAAAATTGATAAAAATATGAATTTTTGCCTTAAAAGTTAATTTTAGATGACTTCGGCCAATATTTTTGGTAAACGGGCCCGGATCCATATTTTGACGATCCCGGTGGATCCGTATCAAATCATGGGACCTGGGCGTATGCCAGGAATCGAATTTGGAGGTCCCTAGCTCGAGTTATGAATTTTGGATGAAAATTAAAAGTCTGAAAATTAATTATTTTTAAGAATTGATTGATGTTTGGCATTATTAGTACCGGGTTCGTATTTTTGTTTCGGAGCTCGGTACAGGTTCATTATAATATTTAATACTTGTTTGTGAAATTTGGTGAGAAACGGAGTTGATTTGACGTGATTCAGACGTCCGGTTGAGAAGATAGAAATTTTAAAGTGTTCTTAAAAATTTCATTTGATTTGGTGCTAAATTCGTAGTTCTAGATGTTATTTTGACAATTTGATCGCGTGAGCACGTTCGTATGATATTTTTAAACTTGTGTGCATGTTTGGTTTGGAGCCCCGAGGGCTGGGTGAGTTTCGGATAGGCCACAGGATGTTTGGACTTTGGAAAATCTGGGTTTCTGCAGAATCTAGTGCCTTCTGGTTTCCTTCTTCGCGTTCGCGAAGGCACTCTCGCGAAGTAGAAACTGGGATGGCTGATTTTTACTTTTCGCGAACGCAAAGGCCTGGTCGCGAACGCGAAGTGATGGGGGATTTACCTCTCGCGAACGCGACCGGCTCATCGCGAACGCGACCGGCTCATCGCGAACGCGAAACATTTGGGACCTGGGGGAGGGTCGGTCGTTCCTTCATCGCGAACGCGAGTAATGTCTCGCGAACGCGAAGGCCAGGGGGAGTAGCCTTCAGAAAGCGAAGGAGGTCTCGCGAACGCAAAGGCTTGGAAGCTCTGCTCTTCGCTAACGCAACAGTGGCCTCGCGAACACGATGCACACTGTCGCCTAGTGCATAAAAAAGAATAAAAACGGGACTTAAGCTATTTCTTCAACATTTTCAAGAACCAAACGGTTAGAGGCGATTTTCAAGACTCATTTTCTTCTCCAAAGTGTTTGTAAGTGATTCTAAACTATTTTCTTTCAATTACCCATTACATTTCATGAATTATCAACCTAAATTCTAGAGTTTTCATGGTAGAATTAGGGGTGTTGGGTAGAAACAAGGGATTTCGGAAATTTAGAGATTTAGACCTCAATTTGAGGTCGGATTCCAAAACTAATTATATATCCGGGCTCAGGGTGAATGGGTAAATGGATTTTGGTCTAAACCTCGAGTTTTGACCAAGCGGGCCCGGGGTAAATTTTTGACTTTTTGGAGGAAAATTTAGGAAATCTAAATTTATGCAATACAATTGATTCCTTTTGCAATATTTGATATTATTGAGTCATTTTTGAATAGATATGAGTGATTTGGAGGTGGATTCTAAAGAAAAAGCTGTGATTGAGTATTAAGTGGCTTTCGGAGCGAGGTAAGTGTCGTGGTTAACCCTGACTTGAGGGAATTAGGAACCTCAAACTATTTGTTATGTGAAATTCATGTGAGCGGCGTATATGTGAGGTGACGAGTACTTATGCACCGCCAATTTATTTGTTTTACCAGTTTCTTCCATTTTTCTTATATTGTCTCTTTCCTATGCCTAATTGCTACGTGTTTAAACTAGTGTTGTTAAATTGATTGTTCATATCATGTTCATGGACCTTCTGGTGATAATTGAGTATTTATTTCGAAGATTGAGATTTATATTGTGGAACTAAATATTGAGGTAAGGCTTGCACTTGTTATTTTATCTCCCTGTTGTTAATTGTTCATTGCATTATGGTAAGGGAGAGTGTTAATTCACGAAGGGTGATGCCGTGCCATATTGCGAGTGTTAATTCACGAAGGGTGATGTCGTGCCATATTGCGAGTGTTAATGCACGAAGGGTGATGCCGTGCCATATTGTGAGTGTTAATGCACGAAGGGTGATGCCGTGCCATATTGTGAGTGTTAATGCACGAAGGGTGATACCGTGACATATTGTGAGTGTTAATGCATGAAGGGTGATGTCGTGTCATGATATGAGAGTTAATGCACGAAGGGTGATGCCGTGCCGTTTCTATTGATTTATGGTAAGATTGAGAGTAAAAGCACGAAGGGTGATGCCGTGCATTTTTCCTTTACTGTATTCGTTGTTTCTGTTGATTCATAGTATATTGGTTATTCTAGTTATCATTCTGATGTAGTTCCTTATCACGTATTCCCCCCCCCCCAAGCATATTTTCCCCTCCTGATATTTCCTGTATAGCTCTTCATTACTGTTATTTATATATACACTGTTAAATTATACAGGTTGATTTGTAGGTGCCTTGCCTTAGCCTCGTCACTACTTTGTCGAGGTTAGGCTCGACACTTACCAGTACATGGGGTCGGTTGTTCTGATACTGTACTCTGCACTTTCTGTGCAGATTTTGGTACCGGCTCGGGTTGATTGAGATTTTGCTATTGGACCGCTATCCGGAGACTCAAGGTAGATCTGTCGGCGTTCATAGACCTTGAAGTCCTCGTCTATATTTTTCTATTCTACTGTTTCTTTCATTCAGACAGTTGTATTTCTTTCAGACTATTACTTATAGTGAATTCTAGAATGCTCATGAATTGTGACTCCAGATCCGGGTGATAGTAATTAATACAGTTTTTATATTATTCCGCACTCATTATATTTCACTTTAGCTAATTTGCTGTTATTTACTGAATATGATAAGAATTGGTTTAATGATTCTCTAATGTTGGTTTGCCTAGCAAGTGAAATGTTAGGCGCCATCACGGTCCCGACGGTGGGAATTCCAGGTCGTGATAAGTTGGTATCAGAACACTAGGCTACCTAGGTCTCACGATTCACGAGCAAGCTTAGTAGAGTCTGGAGGATCGGTATGGAGACGTCTGTGCTTATCTTCCAGAAGCTATGAAGTTTAGGAACAAATTTCACTTCTATTCTCCTCTGTCGTGGGATGTTGTTTTCTCAATACTGATTGAACTCTTCTACTCTTATTCTCTCGCAGATGGAGAGAACACGTACTACTTCCTTAGCTGAGCAGCAGCCAGAGCCTCCAGTGGCAACTCCTATGAGGGGTAGAGGCCGAGGCCGTGCCAGAGGTCGAGGTAGGGGCAGGGCTCAGCCCAGAGCCCAAGCAGCAGCCCCAAGAGTAGAGCCTCAGATAGAGCTTGACGAGGAGGTTCCAGTCCAGACTGTTCCAGCCGGACCAACTCAGGTTCCGGAGGGGTTCATTGCCACCCCAGTACTTCAGGACACTATGGTCCGATTAGTGGGACTTATGGAGAGTGTGGCCCAGATTAGCACATTTCCCATGGCACCAACCGTCTCTCAGGCTGGGGGAGGAGCCCAGACTCCCACTACTCCCGCTCCGGAGCAGATAGTTCCCAATATCAGGCTCCACCAGCTCAGCCGGTCGGAGTAGTTCAGCCGGTTGTTGCGGCACAGACCGATGATGGGTTAGCTATGTCTTCTGAGGTTTTGTGGAGATTTGACAGGTTTAACAAGCTCTTCCCAGCTCATTTTAGTGGTGCTACTTCAGAGGATCCCCAGGAATATCTTGACAGTTGTCACGAGGTTCTACGGAACATAGGTATAGTGGAGACCAACGGGGTCGATTTTGCTGCATTCCAGATAACTGGTTCCGCCAATAAATAGTAGAGAGATTATTTGTTGACCAGACCAGCCGGGTCGCCTGCTCTTACTTGGGACCAGTTCTCTCAGCTCTTCCTAGAGAAGTTTCTGCCTATCACATTGAGAGAGGAGCGTCGCCATCAGTTTGAGCGCCTCCAACAGGGCAGTATGACTATTACTCAGTATGAGACATGTTTCGTGGATTTGGCCCGTTATGCTATTCTTCTGCTTCCCACCGAGAGAGAGAGGGTGATGAGGTTTATTGACGGACTTGCTTAGCCTATCAGATTGCAGATGGCTAAGGAGACTGGGAGTGAGATTTTTTCAGGCGACTGCTAATGTCGCCAAACGAGTCGAGATGGTTCTTGCTCAGGGAGGTCAGGGGTCTGACAAGAGACCTCGTTATTCTGGTGAGTTCAGCGGTGCCTCATCTAGAGGCAGGGGTACTATTGGTAGAGGCCATCCTTCCAGAACGTTTCATTTAGCACTCCAGGCATCCCACAGTGTCTCAGGTGGTCGTGGCCCTCAGAGGCATTATTCCGACCAGCTAGCCTACAGTACACCACCAGCTCCTATTAGTGCATCTCCACTCCAGAGTTATCAGGGTGGTTACTCAGGTCGACGGGGTCAGTTTCAGGGTCAGCAGTCACAGCAGCCGAGGTTATGTTATACTTGTGGTGATCCGAGGCACATTGCTAGATTTTGCCCTCGGGCAACGGGTAGCTCATAGTATCAGAGTTCTCGTGCCATAGTTCCGGCACCAGTTGCTGCACCACCTGCTCAGTCAGCTAGAGGCAGGGGTCAGGCAGCTAGAGGTAGAGGACAGACTGTTAGAGGTAGAGGTCAGGCCGTTAGAGGTGGAGACTATCCAGTTAGAGGTCGTCCCAGGGACGTAGTTCAGAGTGGTGGGGCCCAGCCCCGGTGTTATGCTTTCCTAGCCAGGCCTGAGGCTTAGTCATTTGATGCTATTATTACAAGTATTGTTTCAGTTTGCAGTAGAGATGCTTCAGTTCTATTTGATCCGGGGTCTACTTACTCCTATGTGTCATCCTATTTTGCTTCATATTTGGTTGTGCCCCGTGATTCTTTGAGTGCTCCTGTGTATGTGTCAAATCTAGTGGGGGATGCTATGGTTGTAGATAGTGTTTATCGTTCATGTGTGGTCACCGTTGGGAGTCTTGAGACTCGTATAGATCTTCTACTTCTCGATATGGTTGATTTTGATGTCATACTGGGTATGGATTGGCTGTCACCTTATCATGCGATATTAGATTGCCACGCCAAGACGATGACCTTAGCCTTGCCGGGGTTGCCTCGATTAGAGTGGAGAGGGACTCTTGGCCATTCTACCAGCAGGGTTATCTCTTATGTGAAGGCTCGGCATATGGTCGAGAAGGGGTGCCTAGCTTATTTGGTTTATGTCAGCGATTCTAGTGCGGAGGTTCCTTCCATGTATTCAGTGCCAGTTGTTCGTGAGTTTCCAGAGGTGTTTCCTGCAGACCTGCCGGGGGTGCCACCCTACAAGGATATTGATTTCTGTATTGATTTGGCCCGCGCTCAGCCCATTTCCATTCCGCCACACCGCATGGACCCGCCAGAGTTGAAGGAATTGAAGGAACAGTTGCAAGATTTGATTGATAAGACCTAGTGTCTCACCCTGGGGTGCACCTGTGTTGTTTGTGAAGAAGAAAGATGGATCGATGAGGATGTGTATAGATTATCGATAGTTGAACAAAGTCACCATCAAGAGCAAGTATCCATTACTGAGGATTAATGATTTATTTGATCAGTTTCAAGGTGCCCAGGTGTTTTCGAAGATTGATTTGAGACATGGCTACCATCAGTTGAGGATTAGGGCATCCGATGTCCCTAAGATAGCTTTTCGGACTCGGTATGGGCATTATAAGTTTCTAGTGATGTCATTTGGGCTGACAAATACCCCAACAGCTGTCACGACCCGAAATTCCCACATTCGGACCGTGATGGCACCTAACATTTCACTTGCTAGGCAAGCCAACGTTAGAATATTATTATCCAATTTTTAAACAATCTTTACATTATTAATAATCAAGGAAACAAAAGCGGAAGCAAAATTTAAAATATAGTGAAATAATCTATATATGCAACGGTGTCTAAATACCATCCCAGAATTGGTGTCACAAGTGCACGAGCTCCTAGAATAAATACAAATAAAGGTCTGAATAAAATAAAGCTGTCTGGAAATAAACACACATCTAAAGTAAAAATAGACGGGGACTTCAGAACTGCGGACGCCATGCAGTTATACCTCAAGTCTCCTCTGGTAGCTGAAATCCGAGCAAGTCTACAGTACGTCGCTGGGACCAACTCCAAAATTTGCACAAGAAGTGCAGAATGTAGTATCAGTACAACCGACCCCATGTACTGGTAAGTATTGAGCCTAACATCGACGAAGTAGTGACGAGGCTAAGGCGGGTCACTTACATTAACCTGTACGCAATATTAGTAACAACAACTATAATAAAAATAATTCAGGTAACTCATTTATAATAATTGAAGCCAATTCAGCAGCCATAACCAATTATCATTTCCATCAATTCTGTTGCAGCGTACAACCCGCTCTCACAATATATTCACATTCAAATTCTGTTGCAGCGTGCAACCCGCTCCTCCAATATATTCATTTTTATCAAGTATGTTGCGGCGTGCAACCCGATCCACTAATATATATATATATATATATATATATATGTCGACTTTTAAATAAGTCTATTGTGTCGTGCAACCCGATCCTCCAATATAGACTTTTAATAAGTCCATTGCGGCGTGCAACCCGATCCTCCAATATGGACTTTTTAATAAGTCTGTTGCGGCGTGCAACCCGATCCTCCAATATGGACTTTTAATAAGTCTATTGTGGCGTGCAACCCGATCTCCCAATATGGACTTTTAATAAGTCTGTTGTGGCGTGCAACCCGATCCTCCAATATATTCATTATAATTAATTCTGTTGCGGCGTGCAACCCGCTCCTCCAACATATTCATTTACCAATTCTTATAGAAGAAATTTCCCAAATAATTGCAACAATTGATATAAAATTATAAGACAACAAGCATACAATAATTATGATTTAATTATGAAACAAACAATGTCAAATAGCTAATTATTATAGAAATCAGGGAGAAAATAGGCAGTTTAATATTTAATATGCTAAATGTCAAATAACAATTAAGACACATAATTCAAGTCGCATGTAACAATTAATGCAGGAATTCAAGAATTAATATTTTACAAAGAATAGGAGAGAAACAATTATTATAAAAATTAATTCATGATTTAAAACAATTTATGATTTTTCAAGTAAGCAGGCAAACAATTAATTTGACGATGTATAGACACTCGTCACCTCGCCTATATGTCGTTCACATGCAATTTACATAACAAACTATTTAAGGGTTCTATTCCCTCGATTCAAGGTTAACCACGACACTTACCTCGCTTTGCAAATTCCAATCAATTACTCGACCACAACTTTTTCTTTTAAATTTGTCTCCAAAAGCTTCAAATCTATTCACAAACAATTCGATATACTCAATATGAATCATAGGAATTAATTCCATATGAATTTACAAATTTTTCTTGATAAAATTCCGAAATTCATTAAAATATTCGGCAGTGGGACCCACGTCTCAAATCTCGGAAAAACTTACGAAATCCGAACACCCATTCCAAGACGAGTCCAAACATACAAAATTTATCCAATTCCGATGTCAAATGGACCTTCAAATCTTAAATTTTTATTTTTGGAGGATTTTAGAAAAATCTGATTTTTCTTCCATAAATTCACGGATTCATGATATAAATGAGTATGGAATCATGAAATATAATCAATATAGGATAAGGAACAGTTATCCCAATGTTTTTCCGAAAAAATCGCCCAAAAATCGCCTTACCCGAACTCAAAAATGGAAAAGGGTTGAAAATGGGACGAATCCCATTTTCCAGAACTTAAGTTCTGTTTCTGGAACTTTTACCCTTCGTGAACGCGGTCAGTGCCTCGCGTTCGGGAAGCACAAATTCCCGCTGACCAATTTTACTCTTCGCGAACGCGAGGGCTACTTCGCGAACGTGAGGCTTCGATCGCGAACGTGAAGCTTCCCACCTCAAGCCTTCGCGAACGCGTTCTCTCTGTCGCGAACGCGAAGCACAAAATGTGCCTGCCCCAATTTTCTCAAGTCCAAAAATGATCCGTTAACCACCTGAAACCAACCCGAGCCCTCGAGGCTCCAAACCAAACATGCACCCAAGTCCTAAAATATCATACGAACTTGCTCGCGCGATCAAATCGCCAAAATAACATCTAGAACTACGAATCGGACACCAAATCAAAGGAAGTTTTCAAGAAAACTTTAAAACTTATATTTTTATAACCGGACGTACGAATCACGTCAAATCAACTCCGATTCTAACCAAATTCGGCATGCAAGTCATAACTATTATAGTGGACCTACACCGGGATCCGGAACCAAAATACGAACCCGAGGTCAATAAATCCAACATCAGTAATTTCTTAAAAATCATTAAACTTTCAAGCTTTTAATTTTTCATCAAAATTCCATATCACGTTATGGGCATACGCCCAAGTCCCAAATCACGTTACGGACCTACCGGAATTGTCAAAACACTGATCGGGGTCTGTTTGCTAAAAATGTTGACTAAAGTCAACTCAGTTGAGGTTTAAAGCTCTATTTCACATTTTAATCCATTTTTCACATGAAAACTTTCCGAAATATTTTTCGGACTGCGCACACAAGTCGAGGAATGATAAACTGGTGTCTTTTGAGGTCTTAGAACATAAAATTACTTATTAAATTTAAAGATGACATTTTGAGTCATCACAATAGCATTTCTAAAATAAACGTTCGTCCTCGAACGGAGTTAGAAAAAAAAAGTACCTGAGGTGGAGAAAAGGTGTGGATATTTACTCCGCATGTCCGACTCGGACTCCCAGGTAGATGCCTCTACCGGCTGACCTTTCCATTGCACCCGAACTGAAGGATAACTCTTAGACCTCAATTGTCAGACCTGCCGGGCTAGACTAGCCACCGGATCCTCCTCGTAAGTCAAATCTTTCTCCAATTGGACTGAGCTGAAATCTAACACATGGGACGGATCTCCATGATATTTCCGGAGCATAGACACATGGAACACCGGATGAACCGCTGATAAACTAGGTGGTAATGCAAGCCTGTAGGCTACTTCACCTACCCTTTCAAGAATTTCAAAGGGTCCGATATACCTAGGGCTCAACTTGCCCTTCTTTCCGAACCTCATTACACCTTTCATAGGTGAAACCCGAAGCAATATTCTTTCTCCAACCATGAATGTAATATCACAAACTTTACGGTCATCATAAATCTTTTGCCTAGACTGAGCTGTGTGAAGTCGATCCTGAATAATCTTGACCTTATCCAAGGCATCCTGTACCAAATCGGTACCCAACAACCGAGCCTCTCCCGGTTCAAACCAACCAACTGGCGATCGGCATCGCCTTCTGTATAATGCCTTATATGGAGCCATCTGAATGCTCGACTGGTAGCTATTATTATAAGCAAACTTCGTAAGTGGCAAGAAATGATCCCAAGAACCTCCAAAGTCTATAACACAAGCACAGAGCATATCTTCCAATATCTGAATAGTGCGCTCTGACTGTCCGTTTGTTTGTGGATGAAATGTTGCACTCAACTCCACCCGCGTGCCTAACTCACGTTGTACAACCCTCCAGAAATGTGAGAAAAACTGCGTACCTCGATCTGAAATAATAGACACGGGCACACCGTGAAGGCGGACAATCTCACGAATGTAAATTTCAGCTAACCTCTCTGAAGAATAGGTAACTGCCACTGGAATGAAATGTGCTGACTTGGTCAACCTGTCCATAATGACCCAAGCTGCGTCAAATTTTCTCTGAGTCCGTGAGAGCCCAACAACAAAATCCATAGTGATACGTTCCCACTTTCACTCAGGAATTTCTAACTTCTGAAGCAAACCACCAGGTCTCTGATGCTCGTACTTAACTTGCTGACAATTCAAACACCGAGCTACATATGAAACTATATCCTTTTTAATTCTCCTCCACCAATAATGTTGCCGCAAATCTTGATACATTTTGGCGGTACCTGGATGAATAGAATACCTGGAACTATGTGCTTCTTCAAGAATTAATTCATGAAGCCCATACACATTAGGCACACAAATACGACCCTACATTCGCAAAACCCCATCTTCCCCCACAACAACTTGTTTGGCATCACCGTACCGCATCGTGTCCTTAAGGACAAGTAAATGAGGATCATCATAGTGCCTATCTCTGATGCGCTCATATAAAGAAGACCGAGCGACTGTGCAAGCTAGAATCCGACTGGGTTATGAAATATCTAACCTCACGAACTGATTAGCCAAAGCCTGAACATCTACAGCTAATGGCCTCTCAATAACCGGAATATACACAAGACTGCCCATACTCACAGCCTTTATACTCAAAGCATCGGCCACCACATTGGCCTTTCTGGGGTGATACAAAATGGTGATATCATAGTCTTTCAACAACTCCAACCATATTCTCTGCCTCAAATTAAGATCCTTTTGTTTGAATAGATACTGAAGGCTATGATGATCATTAAATACCTCACACGAGACACCGTAGAGGTAATGCCTCCAAATCTTCAGTTCATGAACAATGGCTGCCATGTCTAAGTCATGAACATGATGCCGCGACGCAAATGCAATTACCTTGCCATCTTGCATTAATACTGCACCAAGCCCAATGTGAGATGCATCACAATATACCGTATACGATCCTGAACCTGTGGGTAATACCAACACTGGCGCCGTAGTCAAAGTGGTCTTGAGCTTATGAAAGCTCAACTCACACTCGTCTGACCATCTAAATGGGACACTTTTCTGGGTCAATCTGGTCAATGGACTTGCTATAGATGAAAACCCTTCCACGAACCGACGATAATAACCTGCTAAACCCAGGAAACTCCGGATCTCTGTAACTGAAGTAGGTCTAGGCCAATTCTGAATAGCCTCAATCTTCTTAGGATCCACCTTTATGCTTTCTACCGATACAACATGCCCCAAAAAGGCAAATGAGTCTAACCAAAACTCACATTTTGAAAACTTGGCATATAACTGATTATTCTTCAAAGTGTGAAGCACACTTCGAAGATGCTACTCATGTTCCTCTCGACTGCTGGAATAAATCAAGATATCATCAATGAATACAACCACAAAATAATCCAAATAAGGCTTGAACACCCGATTCATCAAATCCATAAATGCTGCTAGGGCATTTGTCAACCCAAATGACATCACTAAGAATTCGTAATGCCCACACCGAGTTCGAAAAGTTGTTTTAGGGACATCAGATGCCCTAATCTTCAACTGATGGTAGCCAGACCTTAAATCGATCTTCGAAAATATCTTGGCACCCTGAAGCTGATCAAATAAGTCATCAATTCTTGGCAGCGGATATTTGTTTTTGATAGTGGCCTTGTTCAACTGCCGATAATCTATACACATCCGCATAGAGCCATCTTTCTTCTTCACAAATAATATTGGTGCACCCTAGGGCAAGACACTGGGTATAATGAATCCTTGATCAAGCAAGTCTTGTAACTGCTCTTTCAATTCTTTCAACTCCGGCAGGGCCATACGATATGGTGGAATAGAAATGGGATGAGTGCCCAGGGCCAAATCAATACAGAAGTCAATATCTCTGTCGGGTGGCATCCCCAAAAAATCTGCAGGAAATACTTCTGAAAATTCACGAACAACTGGTACTGAGTCCATAGAAGGGACATACGCACTGGTATCGCGAATATAAGCCAAATAGGCTAGACACCCTTTCTCTACCATACACCGAGCTTTCATATAAGAAATAACCCTGCTGGTAGAATGACCAGGAGTTCCTTTCCACTCTAACCGAGGTAACCCCGGCATGGCTAGGGTTACTGTCTTGGCATGACAATCCAATATAGCATGATAAGGTGACAACCAATCCATACCCAAGATGACATCAAGATCTACCATATCAAGAAGTAGAAGATCCACACTAGTCTCAAGATTACCAATAGTAACCACACACGAATGATAGACATGATCTACTACAACAGAGTCTCCCACTGGTGCGGATACACACAGAAGCACTCAGAGAATCACAAGGCACAACCAAATATGAAGCAAAATAGGAGGACACATAGGAATAAGTAGATCCTGGATCAAATAGAACTGAAGCATCTCTATGGCAAATTGGAATAATACCTGTGATCACAACATCAAATGACTCGGCCTCAGTCCTAGCTAGAAAAGCATAAAATCGAGGCTGGGCCCCACCACTCTGAACTATGTCCCTAGGACGACCTCAAACTGGCTGGCCTCCACCTCTAATGGTCTGACCTCCACCTCTAATAGCTTGACCTCCACCTCTAATATCCTGTCCTCCATCTCTAGCTGCCTGACCCCTACCTCTAGCTGGCTGAGCAGGCGGTGAAGCAACCGGTGTCGGTATGATGGCACAAGAATCTTGCCGAGATCTGTTACTCGCCAATCTTGGGCAATACCTCCTGATGTGACCAATGTTTCCACACTCATAACACCCATCCTGATGTCGTGGCTGCTGAAGCTGAAGCTGACCCAAATGGGCCGGATAACCACTGTTGTAACTCTGGAGTGGTGGTACACTGATAGGAGCTGAATGTGAACTAAATGTTGGTTGACCAGAGTAAGGCATAATAGGACCGTGACTCCCTGAACCACCGGGAAATGCATGAAGTGATGAATGAAATGGTCTGGGAGGATGACCCCTACCAAAATTACCTCTGCCTCCAAACGAGGCACCACTGAAACCACCGAACTGACGAGGCCTCTTATCAGACCTCTGTCCTCTCTATTGTGCAAGAACCATCTCGATTCTCCTCGCGACATTAGCAACCGCCTGAAAAGAAATTTCACTTCCGGTCTCCTTGGCCATCTGAAGCCTGATAGGGTGAGTGAGTCACTTAATAAACCTCATCACTCTCTCTCCCTCAGTAGGTAGTAAAATGAGAGCATGACGAGCCAAATCCACAAAACGGGACTCATACTGAGTAACAGTCATACTGCCCTGCTGTAGACACTCAAATTGCTTGCGGAATTCCTCTCTCAGTGTGATAGGGAGGAACTTCTCTAGAAATAGCTGAGAGAACTGCTCCCAGGTAAGTGCAGGCGATTCGACTGGTCGGGTCAATGTATAATCTCTCCACCACCTTTTGGTGGAACCCGTCATCTGAAATACAACAAAATTAACCCCATTGGTCTTAACTATACCCATGTTCCGCAGCACCTCATGGCAACGTTCAAGATAATCCTGTGGGTCCTCAGAAGGTGTACTACTGAAGTGAACTGGAAAGAGCTTGGTAAACTTATCCACCCTCAATAAGGCCTCAAAAGACATGGCGAGCCTATCACCGATCTGTGCCGCAACAACTGGCTGAACTACCCCAACTGGCGGGGCTGCTGGAGCCTGATTCTGGGGAGCCATCTACTCCAGAGCGGGAGTAGTGGGAGTTTGTGCTCCTCCCCCAGCCTGTGAGACGCCTGGTGCCACTGGAAATGTAACATTCTGGGTAACGCCCTAAATAAGACTTACCAAACGGACTAGAGCGTCCTGAAGTACTGGAGTGGATATGAATCCTTCCGGGACCTGAACTGGTCCAACCGGTATATTCTAAACTAGGACCTCCTCCTGAAGGTCCACCTGAGGTTCTATAACAGGTGCAACTGCTCGAGCTCCGGACTGAGATCTACCTCGGCCTCTACCTCGGCCTCAAGCACGACCTCGACCTCGACCTTTACCCCTGGCCATAGTTGCCACCGGGAGTTCTGGTCCATGTCCATCGGTAGAGGTATTACGTGTTCTCACCATCTGCGAGAGAATAAGAGTAGAATGGTTCAATCATCGATGATAGAATAAAATCGCACGACATAATAAGAAAGAAGTGATATTGTTCCTAAACTTCATAGCCTCTGAGAGATAAGTACAGACGTCTCCATACCTATCCTTCGTACTCTACTAAGCTTGCTCATGACTCTTGAGACCTATGTAACCTAGTGCTCTGATACCAACTGTCATGACCCAAAATTCCCACCTTCGGACTGTGATGGCGCCTAACATTTCACTTGCTAGGCAAGCTAACGTTAGAATATTATTAACCAATTTTTAAACAATCTTTACATTATTAATAATCAAGGAAACAAAAGCGGAAGCAAAATTTGAAATATAGTGAAATAATCCATAAATGCAACGGTCTCTAAATACCATTCCAGAATTGGTGTCACAAGTGCACGAGCTCCTAGAATAAATACAAATAAAAGTCTGAATAAAATAAAGCTGTCTGAAAATAAACACACATCTAAAGTAAAAATAGACAGGGACTTCAGAACTGCGGACGCCATGCAGTTATACCTCAAGTTTCCTCTGGTAGCTGAAATCCGAGCAAGTCTACGGTTCGCCGCTGGGATCAACTCCAAAATCTGCACAAGAAGTGCAGAGTGTAGTATCAGTACAACCGACCCCATGTACTGGTAAGTGTTGAGCCTAACATCGACAAAGTAGTGACGAGGCTAAGGCGGGTCACTTACATTAACCTGTACACAATATTAGTAACAACAACAATAATAAAAATAATTCAGGTAACTTATTTATAATAATTGAAGCCAACTCAGTAGCCATAACCAATTATCATTTCCATCAATTCTGTTACAGCGTGCAACCCGCTCTCACAATATATTCACATTCAAATTCTGTTGCGGCGTGCAACCCGTTCCTCCAATATATTCATTTTTATCAAGTCTATTGCGGCGTGCAACCCGATCCACCAATATATATATGTATGTCGACTTTTAAATAAGTCTGTTGCGGCGTGCTATCCGATCCTCCAATATGGACTTTTAATAAGTCAGTTGCGGCGTGCAACCCTATCCTCCAATATGGAATTTTGAATAAGTCTGTCGCGGCGTGCAACTCGATCCTCCAATATGGACTTTTAATAAGTCTGTTGCGGCGTGCAACCCGATCCTCCAATATATTCATTATAATCAATTCTGTTACGGCGTGCAACCCGCTCCTCCAACATATTCATTTACCAATTCTTATAGAAGAAATTTCTCAAATAATTGCAACAATTGATATAAAATTATAAGACAACAAGCATACAATAATTATGATTTAATTATGAAACAAACAATGTCAAATAGCTAATTATTATAGAAATCAGGGAGAAAATAGGCAGTTTAATATTTAATATGCTAAATATCAAATAACAATTAAGACACATAATTCAAGAAGCATGTAACAATTAATGCAGGAATTCAAGAATTAATATTTTACAAATAATAGGAGAGAAACAATTATTATAAAAATTAATTCATGATTTAAAACAATTTATGATTTTTCAAGTAAGCAAGCAAACAATTAATTTGACGACGTATAGACACTCGTCACCTCGCCTATACGTCGTTCACATGCAATTCACATAACAAACAATTTAAGGGTTCTATTCCCTCGAGTCAAGGTTAACCACGACACTTACCTCGCTTTGCAAATTCCAATCAATTACTCGACCACAGCTTTTCCTTTTAAATTTGTCTCCAAAAGCTTCAAATCTATTCACAAACAATTCGATATACTCAATACGAATCATATGAATTAATTCCATATGAATTTATAAATTTTTTCGGATAAAAATCCGAAATTCATTAAAATATTCGACAGTGGGACCCACGTCTCAAATCATGGAAAAACTTATGAAATCCGAACACCCATTCCGAGACGAGTCCAACCATATAGAAATTATTCAATTCCGATGTCAAATGGACCTTCAAATCTTAAATTTTCGTTTTTGGAAGATTTTAGAAAAATCTGATTTTTCTTTCATAAATTCACGGATTCATGATATAAACGAGTATGGAATCATGAAATATAATCAATATAGGATAAGGAATACTTAACCCAATGTTTTCCCGGGAAAATCGCCCAAAAATCGCCTTACCCGAGCTCAAAAATGGAAAAGGGTTGAAAATGGGACGAATCCCATTTTCCAGAACTTAAGTTCTGTTTCTGGAACTTTTACCCTTCGCGAACGCGGTCAGTGCCTCGCATTCATGAAGCACAAATTCCCACTGACCAATTTTACTCTTCGCGAATGCGAGGGCTACTTCGCGAATGCGAAGCTTGCCTGGCTTGGCCTTTGCGAACGAGAGATGCCCTTCGCGAACGCAAAGGCCATTTTCCTGGCCAGCCCCTTTCCCTTCGCGAACGCGAGGCTTCGATCGCGAACGCGAAGCTTCGCACCTAAGCCTTCGTGAACATATTCTCTCTGTCACGAACACGAAGCACAAAATGTGCCAGCCCCAATTTGCTCTTCGCGAATGCGAGACTCCCCTCGCGAACGCGAAGAAGGAAACCAGAAGTAGGTTTCTGCAGTTTTTTCAAGTCCAAAAATGATCCGTTAACCATCTGAAACCAACCCGAGCCCTCGGGTGCCTTCTGGTTTCCTTCTTCGCGTTCGCGAAGGCACTCTCGCGAACGCGAAGTAGAAACTGGGATGGCAGATTTTTACTCTTCGCGAACGCGAAGGCCTGGTCGCGAATGCGAAGTGATGGGGGTGTTACCCTTCGCGAACGCGACCGGCTTATCGTGAACGCGAAGCATTTAGGACCTGGGGGAGGGTCGGTCGTTCCTTCATCGCGAACGCGAGTAATGTTTCGCGGACGCGAAGGCCAAGGGGGAGTAGCCTTCGCGAACGCGAAGGCTTGGCAGCTCTGCTCTTCACGAACGCGATAGTGGCCTCGCGAACGCGATGCACACTGTCGTCCAGTGCATAAAACAAAATCAAAACGGGACTTAAGCTATTTCTTCAACATTTTCAAGAACCAAATGGTTAGAGGCAATTTTTAAGAGTCATTGTTTTCCCCAAAGTGTTGGAAAGTGATTCTAAATTATTTTCTTTCAATTACACATTACATTTAATGAATTATCAACCTAAATTCTAGAGTTTTCATGGTACAATTAGGGGTGTTGGATAGAAACAAAGGATTTCAAATATTTGGGGATTTAGACCTCAATTTGAGGTCGGATTCCAAAATTAATTATATATCCGGTCTCGGGGTGAATGGGTAAATGAATTTTGGTCTGAACCTCGGGTTTTGACCAAGCGAGCCCGGGGTCGATTTTTGACTTTTTGGAGGAAAATTTAGGAAATCTAAATTTATGCAATATAATTGATTCCTTTAGCAATATTTGATATTATTGAGTCATTTTGAATAGATACGAGTGGTTTGGAGGTGGATTCTAAAGAAAAAGCTGTGATTAAGTATTAAGTGGCCTTTAGAGCAAGGTAAATATTGTGGTTAACCCTGACTTGAGGAAATTAGGAACCTCAGACTATTTGTTATGTGAAATTCGTGTGAGCGGCGAATATCTGAGGTAACAAGTACTTATGCGCTGCCAATTTACCTGTTTTCCTAGTTTCTTTCATTTTTCCTATATTGTCTCTTTCTTATGCCTAATTGCTACGTGTTTAGACTAGTGTTGTTAAATAGATTGTTCTTATCATGTTTATGGAAATTGAGTATTTATTTCAAAGATTGAGATTTATATTGTGGAACTAAATGTTGAGGTAAGGCTTGTACTTGTTATTTTATCTCCCTGTTATTAATTGTTCATTGCATTATGGTAAGGGAAAGTGATGCCGTGCCATATTGTGAGTGTTAATGCACGAAGGGTGATGTCGTGCCATATTGTGAGTGTTAATGCACGAAGGGCGATGTCGTATCATATTATGAGTGTTAATGCACGAAAGGTGATGTCGTGCCATGATATGAGAGTTAATGCACGAACGGTGATGTCATGCCGTTTCTATTGATTTATGGTGAGATTGAGAGTAAAAGCACGAAGGGTGATGCCGTGCATTTTTCCTTTACTGTATTCATTATTTCTATTGATTCATAGTATATTGGTTATTCCAGTTATCATTCTGCTATAGATCCTTATCTCGTATTTCCCCCAACATGTTTCCCCCTCCCGATATTTCCTGTCTAGCTCTTCCTTACTGTTATTTGTATATATATATTGTTAAATTGTACAGGTTGATTTGTAGGTGCCTTGCCTTAGCCTTGTCACTACTTCGTCGAGGTTAGGCTCGACACTTACTAGTACATGGGGTCGATTGTACTGATACTGCACTCTGCACTTTCTATGCAGATTTTGGTACCGGCTCGGGTTGATCGAGATTTTACTGTTGGACCGCTATCCGAAGACTCAAGGTAGATCTGTCGGCGTTCATAGACCTTGAAGTCCCTGTCTATCTTTTTCTGTTCTACTGTTTCTTTCATTCAGACAGTTGTATTTATTTCACACTATTACTTGTAGTGAATTCTAGAATGCTCATGAATTGTGACTCCAGATCTGGGTGGTAGTAATTAATGCAGTTTTTATATTATTCCGCACTTATTATATTTCACCTTAGCTAATTTGCTGTTATTTACCGAATGGGATAAGAATTGGTTTAATGATTCTCTAACATTAGCTTGCCTAGCAAGTGAAATGTTAGGTGCCATCACAGTCCCGACGGTGGGAATTCTGAGTCGTGACAGATTAGTTGTAGCAAAAAGAGTTAGATCGTCAGCAAAGAACAAGTGGGATATCTTAGGGCCAGATCTGCTAATGCTAATGGGCAATCACTCCTTTTGTTGGACATTCCTCTCAATAGCCTTGGAGAGCCTTTCCATACACAGTATGAAGAGGAATGGTGATAAAGGGTCACCCTGCCTGATGCCTCTGGTGGGCTTAAAGGGTTCAGTCTGCTCCCCATTTACTAGAACAGAGATAGAGGATGAACTAAAACAAGACATGATGAGATTGATGGTGGAAGTGGGAAAATTGAATACATAGAGGGTCTCCTTAATGAAGGACCATTCTAATATGTCGAAAGCCTTTTCTAGGTTGATCTTTAGGATCATGTGAGGTGATTTGCCCCTCATCTTCCCAAAGAGGGTGATTTATTCTTGGACTATGATATCACTATCAGATGCTCTCATGTTGGAGAGGAAGCTTTCATGGCTAGGACCTATGATATGGGACAGGTAAGATTTAATTCTATTTACTAGGATTTTGGTCATAATTTTGTAAACAGTATTGCATAAACCTATGGGCCTGAAGTTTTTAATCATGGATGCCTGGGGCATTTTGGGATTAAACACAAAAGGGTCTCATTCATCAATGGGTGCATTGTTGCTGCTGAGAAGCAATTTTTGTAGAATTGGATGACATCCTTCCCCACTATATCCCAGTATTTTTGGTAGAAGAAGAGGTGCAGGCCATCAGGGCTTGGAGCTTTGAAGGGTTTGAAGGAGAAGATAGCACTTCTGATTTCACTATCTCTGAGAGGCTTGGCAATGGTGATTTTCTGTATATTGGACAGTGAAGGACTTTGAGGACTACGTGTGGTAGTGTGAATGGGTGACTGAGAGTGGGATGTAGAGTAGAGCTCTTGGAAAAACTTGGCTATTGATTCTTTGATTCCCAGGGGCTCATACTGCCAGTTTCCTGGTTCATCTTTGAGGGAGAGAATTTTGTTTCTCCTTCTTCTATTAAGAGTTGAGGTGTGGAAGAATCTGGTGTTGGCATCACCATCAGAGAGCCAGTTGATTATGGCTTTCATCTTCCAAAAGTCTTCCTCATTTTTTAGGACTGAGTCAAGCTCCTCAATGAGAGTGTTTTCTAGGTTTTGGAGGAAATGGCTAGAATGATAGCTAGGGGATTTTTGGATCCCAGCTATCGTGGCAACTAATCTCCTTTTTTTGTGAAATATGTTGCCAAAGGTGAGTTTGTTCCAATTGGTTACGTTTTCTTTGAACCTAGTGGTGGAAGGAATTAAGGTCGAGTGGTTTGGGAATGAGTCTCTGATGAGTGCATGGAATGTTGGGTGGCTGCATCACATGGATTCGAATCTAAAGGGCTTGACTGAGGCCACTTGTGTGCTATTTTTGAGCTTGACAAGCAAGGGACAATGATCAGAGTGGGTCCTAGCAAGGTGGGTAACATTTGCCTCTGAGTATTCATTTACCTAAAGATTATTAGCAAAGCACCTATCAATTCTCTTTAGGATAAGGCAGGACCTTCTTGTAATGCTTGTTGGACCAAGTGTACTTACTGCCTTTAAAGCCTAGGTCTACTAGCTTGCAATTATTTATACAATTCCAAAACAAGTTGCTCCTATTTGTGTTAATGTGGTTGCCCCCGAATTTGTCTCTAGCTTTCAAGGCTTCATTGAAGTCTCCACCTACAAACCAACTACCTTTAAAGTGGTTAGAAATATCAATCAAATTATCCCAGAGGGTCTTTTTAACCTCTATATAGTTACTAGCATAGATTGCAGAAAGTAACCAAGGGGGATTTGATGGGAGTACCTTGGTCATTGCGTGGATACCCTGGGGTGCTACTGCTACTTCATCTACCTAAAGGGAGGACTCTTTCCACATGATGACTATACTTCCTAAATGGCCTACTGCTGGGAACTGGATATGCAGATCATATTGCAGTTCCTTTGTGAGCTTTTTGTGGTCTGCCATGGATCTTCAGAATCTCTATGGCTTTGGATATCTCTTTTGAGATATTCTCCAGTGGTGGTGAGTATTACTTCTCTTGCATAGAAGATGAAGGGTCCTGTTGTGGCCAATGTTGTAGGACTTTGAACTGCGGGGTTGTAAATAGGTCTGTTACTGCAGGATCTGGGAAGAATGGAATGGTGTTGAAGATTTATTGCATCATGGTGTGAACTGAAGGTGGGTCGTTGGTTGGCTGCAGAGGGTTGAGGTTGCTCTGTAGAACCATCGACTGCCATAGTTGAGCGCGAAACATGGCCAAACCCTTGTTTAGCGCTTCTGCAGTGACTCTTGCTAGATGGGCCAGATTTTGGATGATGAGGGAGATTGACTAGTTTTCCAGCTGAAAATTGTAGCACAATGCCTGACCATGGAGAGCAATCTCCAGCCAGGATGCCGGTGTGTGATCGTGCGGTAGTGGGGTGGAGGTTAAGATGATTGGAGGTTTTGGGGGGGGGATTCCATTTTTGGGTTTTTTCTGCTTAACCTTTTTTGGACTACTATTAAATGGGGGGTTATTAGGGTAATCAAAGGTCTTGGCTGGTGATGGGAGTGGATCGACACCCATGGTAGTTACTTCGTAACCTGTGTCTAATACACTAGTTATTGGATTACGGAAAAATCTGGTTGAGTTGATGGCTATTATCAAATCATTTATGATTTTTGGATTTCTTAGGTTTAGCTTTTGAGTTTCCATGGAAGGATTTTGCACAATGTGTGTTTGTAGGGGAGATGTAGAACAGCAGGGATCACCATTTGGGTCTACTAGAGTGTCATTGGGTTTGGGGATGGTGTGGGGCTCTCCTGAATTATTGTCAGACCCCCCTATGGGCCCTTTGGGCTAGTTGACTTTGAGCTTCTAGGGGGGGTTAATTTTGCGTTTGGGGTGTAGGCCCCTTGTCATTATTGGGTGCTGGGTCTCTCCCCTCTGGGCCCACTTTTCTTTTTGTACTTGTGTTGGGTCAGTCCCTTATGGGTTGTCTCTGTGTGGGCTGATTCTTCGTGGGAGGTGAGATGTCTTTTGTGCACTGGGCTGGATTTGCGTCCTGCACTGAGTTAGCCTTAGAAGTATAACGGAAGGTTTGGGTTTCAAGGAACTTACCGGAGATGGCGTCGAACATTCGAACTTGGATGCCATCCTATTGGGCAAAGGTTTTGCCTTTCCTATTCAGGTTTGTAGATTGGCATTGTTGTGTGGTTTGTCTTGCTTGCGTCTCCTAGGGAAGGATACCATTTTTCATTCCTCTTCTTCGTCACTATTTGCTTTAGTATTAGAGCAGCCTGGGCTGTCTTGTGGTGGTGGTGAGTTGGGTTTTTGCCTGTGTGAACACCCTCTTAGGATGTGACCTAGTCTTCCACATCCTGTACATAGGACGTTCTCACCTTCATAGAAAATCAGTTGCTTGTGGTCACCAATAGTGACAGATGTTGCGACTGGTGATTCCAGTGGAACTTGTATGCAGATTCTGGCATATACCCCCCTTAGCGTTGCTGAGGTGCACGTATCGATTTTGAGAAGTTTCCCAAGCTTCCTGCCAACTTTTCTAGAACTTCTTTGTCATAGAATTCGGTGGGCAACTGTGGAAGTCGTACCCATATCGCAGTAAAAGATAGGGTGGCTTCTTGTGGGATAAATTTTGGTTCCCACCGTCTGACAAAGAGGAAACTCCCGGATACGAACCATAGGCCTTGGTGTATAGCCTTGATCAAATTTTCTTCCTTACCAAATTTGACTATGAAGAAGTCTCATCCTATGTCAATCAAGATTAACTGTTCGGATGGGTTCCATAGCTCAATTAATTTGGATCGGAGAAGATAATGTGGCATACGCCGGTTAAAGAGTTTAATGATGACCGAGTAACGCTATGGTTCATATAATCTACTTTTTTCCTCTTGGGAGAGAAGAATTGGGCCTAGATTTTCCTTGCCCTTTAGCTCAAATTCAGGTTTTTCTAGATCAGATACAAAATAGTCTGTTTGTAAGGTGTTCTATTTGTCAAGAAGCATTTCTTTGTAGGAGTGTGTTTGGGAGATATCTTCCTCCATATGGTTAGAGTTTGGTGGTTCCGGTGGTATGTTAGGTATTTTGGGTGTGTTGTCAATTGGGTTGGGTGTAGTGAGAGATGGGAGTTTCTCTCTCTAAAAACATAAGAGATCTTATTCTACTTATTTAGAAGCGACCGTTAAGACATCTTCGTCGTCCTGCTTCCATAATTATAATTAATTCCCTCTTTGGTTTAAAAAATGGGGTAGTTGGTCTTTCTATTCTTGTGTACCCTGCTGACTTTACTTTCTACAGCCGCGTTTTTGCCCTTTGCTCTCTATTCGAAGCGCCTCTTCCGCCGACGTGGAAGACAAACCGATTGTTGCTTTTGCTGTTGTGAGTTGTTTTTCTAGGTGTGACCGCCAATAATATCAACACTGCCGCTTGGGTTTCCTCTTAGTCTTTCCGGCTTCACTTTTCTGCTATCTACAAGTGAGCAGGGGCGGACCCACGTGGAGAGGTGAGGGGTCACTGGCACCCTATAGGCTCGGAAAAAATCATGTATATATTACTTTATATACGTCGAGGACCCATATAATAATTTAATTATGCCCCCAAAAAAACAAAATGCCCCTTGGCTGCACTGGTTCTGCGGGCTGGTTTGTTCCATTCCCTCACTGCCAGACCCAGGATTGAGACCCAACACTAGCATTACTTCACCATTTCTTTCTTTTTTCCTTTTTTAATTGAACGACAATTAGTACTCCATATTTAGTAATCAACTTGGTTTATTTATTTTTTAATTCAAACATTAATTTAGTACTAGTACATAGAAGTCACTTAGTTTAATTTTTTTCTTTTTAAATCTTTCCATCTAAGTTCAAAACTCAACTTCTCTTCACGATTAGTTCTTTGTATCTCCTACACAAAATACTCAAAAACTCTATTGGAGATACATCTTTCTAGACTTTGAAAAGTTAATAAAGAGACATAAAAATAATGATTAAAGAAAGTAGGAAAAGGGGATAAAATATTTCATTAACTAGTTTCATTAGTCAATAATCTTTATCTCTAACTAATTTTTATTATTATTTCATTTAAAAAAATAAAGACAACTAAAACCCTTCTCCCTTCAATGTTTACTTTGGCAAAGTAGCATGTATTCGTTGACTTTGGGACTTCGATTGAAACTTTTTGGACTGCTTACTTACTTTTATTAGTCATGATTTTGTTTAAGTTTTTTATGTTTTTGAATATTCTTTCGGCCACGAACTCGTAATCACTAAGTTTTCAAAGAATTGCAAGCCAAACTTTATTGCAACTAATATTATTTTCATATTTACGTTAAAGATAATGGTCTAAATTCTGGGTCCGCCTTTGCAAGTGAGTACTTCTTGCTTTCTCTTTTATCTCCTCCTTTAGATTTCTGTGCCGACGTTAATGGACTGCAGTGGCTTCGGCAGCTTTTAATTGCTATCCAGGAGTTTGTATGTGAAGTAATTTGAACTAATTTATTTTTACGGCTCTATTTGAAGCTGTACCAAATATTTTCTTGCCATGTCCGGTTACGGTATAATCCGTAAGTAGAGCAAATTGATGGATCACGAGTTCTCCAACTGTAAGAAGGAAGCTCTGTATTTGAGAATGAATATAACATCGACGGAAGATAATGAATTTAGGAAAAATTCTTTATTTTGTTAGACAAATTAGCCAATTTTCTAATTTAAAATGTTCGATTGTTCATGATAAAACATAAGAATGTATCCCCTCTCTAATTTAAAATGATCGATTTTTCTATGAATGATTTTTAGTTTCTGTACCAGAAGTAGAAACATTTACTAATGGTGAATTTTAGGTTCAGCAATTTTTCTTGTCTTAAAGGAATAAGAGGCGTTCAAACGGAGTGAAGATTCATACAGTCGACCCGACTAGCTTCGGAATAAGGATATTTATTGTTATTGTTGTTGATTAAGGGATAAGAGGTGTTCAAACGGAATGAAGATTCATATCGCTGATTCGAAGGAATACATCAAACAAATAAAAATAAGTACGTCGGATCTCAATTACAGTGACAAAGAAAAAAGAAAGTATGTCAGATCTTTGTACAGATGCACCGAATAAGTATTGCACCATATGACCTTTTGAGTTTGATCGCGCATACATATATTTAAATAATTTAAGAAAATATAACATTAGTATATATGGTCTAGGGACAGGAGTATCCCTCCACCTAGATACACCCTTTGTGGATGGGATCCCTTAACACTCTTTCGAGCCTTGTAAATGAAAAAATTCTAGTAGGGAGTGTTTCTCCCTTAAAATAGCCTTATGCGATTCGAAGTTGGATTAGTCGGGTCAATAAAATTCAAAAATGAGATAGATATAACCTAAAGAAAGAAAGGAAAAATTTCAAAGTGCTTTTTTTATTGCAATCTTGAAAATGTTGTTCAACAAGCCCAAGTTAATTAAAACATGTTTTAGTCTAAATTAACTCTAGAAATTTAGATTCTCTTTGAAAAAGTTAGAGCAAAAAAACTCTCTCTAAAATTATTCCCTCCCCGGGGGATGGCCCCATCCCCACCCCTCGCACAGGACCAATTATCACCATCGGAACTAAAACTCCCCGACCCACCAGACACAAGTTCAACACCGATGGAAGTTGAATCAACTCCAAATGGGGGCAGTACCCAAATCAACCACTAACTACACTGTTGGGCCCATCATCCTCAGCCAAGAACAAAAAAAAATAGACTCTACCACCCATGGCGTTTCTCATTAATTATCAAGATCTTTGGGAAAAAGGTCCCCCACCACCTATTAAAATCAAAATTGCAACACCTATGGAATCCCAATGAACATCTGAAACTAATAGATCTGGGCAGAAATTTCTTTATGGTGAAATTTGAGAAAGAAGAGAACATGATGATTGCATTGCACAGAGGCCCATGGTTCATCATGGGACACTTCCTCTCCGTCAGAAATTGGGAACCAAATTTTGTATTAGCGGAATAAAAAATATACGATACCACCATCTGGATCTGGCTCCCCCAATTACCCACAGAGTTCTACGATAAAGAGATCCTGGAAAGGGTGGGGGAGAGAGGCCGATAGGCTGTTAAAAATCGATATGTGTATCTCTGCTACCTTAAGAGGCAGGTATGCACGAATTTACATCCAAGTACCCATCGAGGTACCCCTCCAAACGATGGTGCTAATTGGTGAGCATAAACAGCCCATTGAGTATGAAGGGGAGGTCATCATGTGCAAAGGGTGTGGGCGACTAGGCCACATGCTCAAAAGAATGCCCAAATTAACGACAGATAGAGGCAAACGACACAGTTAGGGCGTCGACGGCAGTACATAGTGCCCAAGACGACGAGTGAAAAGTGGTGTAATTCCCACGAAAATCAAAAAGGCAAGGCAGAATGGAGGGATTCAAAAACCAAGGACGACCAGAGGCAACTGAGAACAAACCAGGAAGCGGCCACTAGATTCATGTAAGTTTTCCATCCTTAGTAACATCGATGAGGGTGAGGGCAACAACAGGGCAGAGGAGTAGGGCAGTGCTAAGGTTGTGGAAAACATGGGCCAAACAAGACATGTCCAACAGTCACCATACGAGCCTCGTCTAACTAGCCCCCGACGAGACAAATAACTTAGACCATATGGGCCCAAGTTACAACTGTCTTGGCCTTTAGCGCACGGCCCAAACCAAATGCACAATTTACAGCCTTTGCCAAATATTGAACACACGCAAGGCATGTACTCTACCACACACGTACCTACTGCCTCGCACACGGCACAAGGGAGAAAATACGCACCCACATCGGGTAAGAAAAATACCCAAAATGAATTTCCAAATCTAATACCTCCCTGCTCTAACATAGGTCAGCTTCTGGGGTCCACCAATGGGGCTAAGCCCAATCTCACTACTAACATTACTAACACTGGGCAACGGAAAAAAGATTTAATTATGCATTCTCACCTTCCCTCTCATATCACAACCCATCATGTGTCCCATCATCACTTCCCCGCTACTTATTTTACTGACTCTGTCGCCTCTCAAAGATCTTTAATGATGAGAAATCTACATGCACGAAATTCCAACGGTGAAGATCTTTGCTTAAAAGAAAAAGAATGCATACCAATTGGAATAAACTCCATTACTAGGCTAGACACTAACAACGGAGGGAAAATTAAACAACCCAACGAACAACAATAACATACAGAGCCAAGGGGAGGACCCAAACCAAATGCGGGTATCATCAACCCCACTCCTCATGGATAGTGGCAGATGCAGGATTTTTGCTAACGGGGTTCAAAAAAAGAAAAAAATTAAAAAATTAAAAGAGATTGTAGCCAGTGGGAATTGAACCAATGACCTCACAAAGGTTTTGAACCCCCTTGACCATTAAGCTATGCTTTTGGGCTATATCAAGGGGATTCAAAACATAATATATAGAGGCAAAAATTAAATTTTGCCTTATATATACAGTGTAATTTTTCGGCGAACCCCCTTCCGCCCCTACCCATGGACCACATCCCAACATCATGGTTGGAGATGGCACTACAGGGTATTGTTTTTCCCCTGAACTTCTTAATAGGGACTGTGCCCATCTCAGTGGTCATTCAAAACCCATACTACTTGGCCAGCTAGTCAGATCCAGCCTGAACCATGCCCTGCTGAACTATGGCCACCAGTTGTGGTTGTCAACATTCATGCAAGCTCAGTTTGCACTAAGCCAGCAAATAATGAAAACAGACCAGTTGAGCCTTCTTATGCAGCAGATAAGCCACACCCTCCCCTTCTTCCAACTAGTCTCCCCAAGAGAGGCGATCCCCACCCCTCTTTCTCTCCATGGACACCAGGGAGGACAATGACCCTATTACTAATAACAGGGTCAGAAAATGTCCATGAGCACCTAGAGGCAACCAACACAGAACTAGAGAAAATGATAGCAAGGCTGAGAGTACCCAAGACCAAAGTTATGCTCTTACAACAGGAGGAAACATTAAGTTCAGATGGCCTGGGGGATAAATATTTATCGTACTATGCCCAGGAAGTATGGTAATGTATGGAATAAGCCTAAGATCAGCCTTAGAGCCAAACTCAATAGACTCAGTTGTGAACCTAAATCCAGTAATGGCCCAGTTAACCATCCAGACTCCTCATAGGATGGAGAACCAAGAGAGCCCAACAGTGAATGGAAAATCCAAAAAAGGAAGCAACAAACCAACCCAAGGTTACTGATGAATTTCATCATCTGAAATGCTAGGGGGAAATTTTTAATAAGAACTTAATAGACAAATTTTATTAATTTTAAATATTAAAAATTAGCATATAAGGTATTATAGTCCAAAAAATAGATTATTACAGTTATGTCCTTTCCCTATGAGTTCTTCCGCTTAATATTTTAGGGCTATTTTGGTATATTAATATTATATTTATACTTTTATAATAATATAGGCTCTCATTTTTCTAAATAATTTTGGACAATATAATACATTCTCAAATTAAATTAGTAATAGGACATTATAATATGTTTTCAAATTAAATTAGTAATAGAAATTTTTAAGAAGTATATTGTAAAGTAATAGGATTGCATGACTAAAAATATTTACTTTTTTAATTTTATATGAATTAGATATCCGAAAGTAATTATACTAATAGTATTCCTAAAGGTAATCATGTAGGATTCCTAACGTGTAGTATTATATCCTAAAACTAATAGGATTATAACACTAATATCTAGAATTCCGATTATGTCCTTTTAATATGAGTTATTATGCTTAATATTATAATGTTACTTTTGTAAATCGACATTATATATATATATATATATATATATATATATATATATATATATATATATATACGTTTTTTGCCCTTTGCTCTCTATTCGAAGCGCCTCTTCCGCCGAAGTGGAAGACAAACCGGCTGCTGCTTTTGCTGTTGTGAGTTGTTTTTCTAGGTGTGACCGCCAATAATATCAACATTGCCGCTTGGGTTTCCTCTTAGTCTTTCCGGCTTCGCTTTTCTGCTATCTATAAGTGAGTGCTTCTTGCTTCCTCTTTTATCTCCTCCTTTAGATTTCTGTGCCGGGGTTAATGGACTGCAGTGGCTTCGGCAGCTTTTAATTGCTATCCAGGAGTTTGTTGCAAATTTTTTCTTCCCCTGTTTGTTTACGATATAATCTTTAACGGTGAAAATCTAGGAAATTACAACTACCTTTAGTTGGAACAGATACTTAGATGCGTTGTTATTTATACTCCAAATTCCGTTGTTCTTTTAGGACGGAGGGAATTAATTTTTAATTTTAAGTTACTTTATCTTATCGTGAACAGAACTATTCTTGATTATCACAGAGTAATTTTTAGTTTCTGTACCAGAAGTAGAAACATTTACTAATGGTGAATTTTAGGTTCAGCAATTTTTCTTGTCTTAAGGAAAAGAGGCGTTCAAACGGAGTGAAGATTCATATAGTCGACCCGACTAGCTTCGGAATAAGGATATTTATTGTTATTATTGTTGATCAAGGGATAAGAGGTGTTCAAACGGAATGAAGATTCATATCGCTGATTCGACTAGCTTGGGAGCGAGGATAGTTATTGTTGTTATTGCTGGCTTTAGGAATATGAATTAAGATTTGAGAGCTCAAAGGGACTGAGAAAAAGTGAGAGAGGACTCACAGATTAAATAAAGCTTGGTTGCCAAACTAACCACTGGTTTTAACAACATTTCTTCTGTTATTTATAACAACAGATATGCTGCCAGTGGCCACAAACTGTGGGATAGTTAAATACACCACCAATCAAACCAAGAAATTTCAACAGGCCATATTTATGGATGACAAGTAAGTCATTTTCTCTGATCAAATAAGAAAATGCTCAGCTGACATGCATAACTTTGCAGGAAGAAACCTTTCTTGTTCACCATATGGGAAGATCTGAAGTTTTCATAAAAGATCCTATGACTAAATTCTAAGTTTTGCTGACTTTAAATTTTCAACTAATGATGACTGCTACAAAAATGTGTATCACTTTTATTATTTTGATTCATTTATTGAGCTTCTTAACTTGTAATAGATTGGAATTACTGATGTAGCCCTTTTCTGCTATTGCTGCTGGTTTTTTACATGTACTCTGGCGGGATGGAAATTTTTTTTACCTTCGCAAAGAATTTGTTGTTTTAGTGGGGGAGGGGGGGCTGTGATCTTGAGAATGGATCAAGGAAATCGTGATGCTCCCCCAGCCATTCCTCATGCTGAACAGGCTATGGGGGATCTGAATCTGGCCTTGCGATTGGGGCCGGCTGAGCCGACAGGGCTGGCTGTCCCGATAGCAGACGGTCCACTACTTGCTTTGGACTTCAAAGAGTACATCTGTTCTGCCTAAATTTGCTTCCTCAGTTTACATTTGAAATAGTGATCGCTTCATTTTAAACTTCGAGGGGCACTTATTCATGAGATTACATACTTAAACTTCTCTTTGATGATTTCCATCAGTCATATGATAATTTTAAAGGGTAGAAATATATTCCAAATTGAATTTAGTAATGTAATTTGACATGAATGGGTTGCTCTAGTGGTAAGCACCTTCCATTTCATTGTTTTTTATGAAGTTGCCCGTCAGCATGCCTGCTTATCCTCTGCAGATATTTTGGTCATTTTAGTTATAACTGTGCAGTATTTTGTTATTCTTTAGGCTTTAATGCTTTTCTTGAGGATTACAAATGTCTAATATTCGCTCAGCAAAGGTAATAATTTCATGAAATGAATAGTTGCTCAACATTTTTAGTGCATTTTTATTTATATGATATAAGAGTAGTTTTTAATTTTTATAAACTATATATCTTGCAAATGGATATCATGTTTCTGTTGAGGTTTTTGTTATTTAAGATGAAATAGTCTTAAAATGAGGGTGAATGAAAAATGGAGGGAAAATGGAATTTTTGAGTAAAATTTTAAGTTTCTCCCTCTTGACAATGAGACATTGTCCCATATTGGAAGAGGAAAAGATTTTTGATGGGTATATATATAATTGCTCTTCTTGTAGCTCTTAAAGAGTTAAGAAGAAAGCAAGCCTCGCGCCGTCGTTGTCATCGCTCGGCTCGGCTTTGGCTTCGAATTTCCCAGAATTATTATTTACAAATACAACAATATTGGCGGGAATAACAATCTTAAGAAATTTAATATTTATTTCTGTATTTGTGTTATTCTTATTATTCTGCAAAATAAAACCTTTGAGGTTTTGTGTACTCCCGTTTTGGAGAGTAAAGCTTTCGTGGCGTTTTGTTGGAGATTAAAATCTACGTGATTTTTACTCCAGTTTGAAAATGATTATTAAAAGTTTGTTTGTGTCATTCTTTTACAGGAAAAATGACGGCTGAAAGCGAAAACCAAGCTGTTCCGACGGTGACTGCCAACGCATCGACAAGCTGAACACCGGCGTTGGCACCGGCAGAAAAACCCGAAAAATTTTTCGGGATTGATTTCAAGCGCTGGCAGCAGAAGATGTTCTTCTACTTAACTACGTTATGTCTACAGAAGTTCATCAAGGAAGATGTTCCTGATCTGCCAGATAAAACTCCAGAGAATGAATGCTTTATCGTGATTGAAGCGTGGAAGCATTCCGATTTTTTATGCAAGAATTATATTCTTAGCGGACTGGATGATAATCTGTATAATGTATACAGTGGCGTAGAGACATCAAAAGAATTGTGGAATGCGCTTGAAAAGAAATATAAAACTGAAGATGCCGGGATGAAGAAATTCGTTGCCGCAAAATTTTTGGACTACAAAATGGTAGATAGCAAGTCTGTTATTACCCAAGTCTAGGAATTGCAAGTAATTATTCATGATCTACTTGCTGACGGTCTTATCATCAATGAAGCATTCCAAGTAGCAGCAATGATTGAGAAGTTGCCTCCGTTGTGGAAGGACTTCAAAAATTATTTGAAACACAGACGAAAGGAAATGTTCCTTGAAGATCTCATTGTTCGGTTGAGAATCGAAGAGGACAATAAAGCTGCTGAAAGGAGAGGCCGTGGAAATTCAATAATAATGGGAGCAAATATTGTTGAAGATAACAAAAAGAGAAAGAAGGCTTCTGGTCTGAAATACAACCCAAGCAAGAAGCGGTTCAGTGGAAACTGCTACAACTGTGAAAAAATCGGACACAAATCTACGGAGTGTCGTGCTCCGAAGAAAGACAAGAAAAGGGGTCAAGCAAACATGGTAGTAAACCATGATGATGTTAATAACTTGTGTACCATGCTTTTTGAATGTAACTTGGTGGGAAATCCTAAACGGTGGTAGTTTGATTCAGGAGCCACTCGCCATGTTTGTGCAGTTAGAGAAGCTTTTGCTACTTATGCTCCTGCTGGACCCGGAGAGACAGTTTATATGGGAAATGCTTCAACAGCAAAAGTTGAAGGATATGGGAAGATATTTCTGAAAATGACTTCTGGCAAGGTCATGACTTTGAACAATGTCCTTCATGTTCCTGAAATGAGAAAGAATTTAGTCTCTACTGGACTTCTTGTTAAGCACGGTTTTAAGTGCGTTTTTGTGTCCAACAAGGTTGTCATAAGTAAGAATAAAATATTTGTAGGAAAAGGTTACCTCACCGAGGGCCTTTTCAATCTGAATGTAATGGTTGTGGAAAACAATAATAATATTTCAGCTTCTTCTTACTTACTTGAGTCAAATAATTTATGGCATGTACGTTTGGGTCATGTCAATTATAAAACCTTGCGAAAAATGATTAACTTGGAAGTACTGCGTAAATTTGAATGCGAAAATCAAAATGTCAAACATGTGTGGAATCTAAGTATGTTAAACATCCTTATAAGTCAGTTGAAAGGAATTCAAATCCTTTAGACTTAATTCACACAGATATTTGTGACATGAAGTCAATACCATCTCGCGGTGGAAAGAAGTATTTCATAACTTTTATTGACGATGGTACTCGATATTGCTATGTTTACTTACTGAATAGTAAAAATGAAGCAATAGACGCATTCAGGCAATACAAAAATGAAGTTAAAACGCAACTTAACAAGAAAGTAAAAATGATAAGAAGTGATAGGGGTGGTGAATATGAATCTCCTTTTGAAGAAATATGTTTAGAATATGGAATTATTCATCAAACAACAGCCCCTTACACGCCCCAATCTAATGGGATTGCGAAAAGAAAGAATCGCACATTAAAGGAGATGATGAACGCGTTGTTGATAAGTTCTGGTTTGCCACAGAACTTGTGGGGGAAGCCATTCTTACGGCTAATCGAATATTAAATCGAGTGCCCCATAGCAAAACACAATCCATTCCATATGAAAAATGGAAAGGAAGGAAGCCCAACTTGAATTATTTTAAAGTGTGGGGGTGTTTGGCAAAAGTGAAAGTTCCTAAACCCAAAAGGGTAAAGATAGGACCGAAAACCGTTGATTGTGTTTTCATAGGATATGCGACAAATAGTAAAGCATATCGATTTCTGGTTTACAAATCAGAAAATCCCGACATTCATAATAATACGGTTATAGAATCAGATAATGCTGAGTTCTTTGAAAATATATATCCGTATAAAAAGGAATGTGAGTCGTTTGGTGAAGGATCTAAACGACCTCGGGAAGAAACAAAAGAAAGTATATGTAATCAGGAGGATCCAAGACGTAGTAAACGTCAAAGAACGTCTACTTCATTTGGACCAGATTTTGTGACTTTCTTATTGAAAAATAAGCCTCAAACATTTAAAGAAGCTATGACTTCTTCAGAATCATTATTTTGGAAAGAGGCAGTCACTAGTGAAATAGAATCTATATTGAACAACCATACATGGGAATTGGTTGATCTTCCTCCTGGAAATAAACCTTTGGGTTCTAAATGGATTTTTAAGAGAAAAATCAAAGATGATGGCACTATTGATAAATTCAAGGCAAGACTCGTAGTCAAAGGGTATAGACAATGAGAAGGTCTAGACTACTTTGATACATACTCTCCAGTTACAAGAATTACGTCCATACAGATGTTAGTAGCATATAGCTCCAGTGTATGGTCTTGAAATTCATCAAATGGATGTTAAGACGGCCTTCTTAAATGGAGAGTTAGAGGAAGAAATTTACATGGAACAACCTGAAGGGTTTGTGGTTCCAAGTAAAGAAAAGAAGGTTTGTAGACTTTTTAAGTCTTTTTACGGACTAAAACAAGCACCCAAACAAGACCAAACAATGTTGTCAAATGGTTTTAAGATAAATGAATGTGATAAATGTGTGTACATTAAAAATGTTCCAAATTACATAGTCATTGTTTGCCTATATGTGGATGATATGCTGATAATGAGTAATGACATTGCCAACATAAATTCTACTAAGCGTATGCTCAATAGCAAGTTTGATATGAAAGACTTGGGAGTTGCTGATTTAATTCTGGGAATTAAGATCCATAAGACTCCTCAAGGTCTGGCATTGTCACAATCTCATTATATTAAGACAGTACTTGAAAAATTCAAGCACTTGAGCTTTAAAGTTGCAAAGACTCCAATTGACGTGAATCTTGCATTAACAAAGAATAAAGGTCAAAGCATATCACAATTGGATTATGCTCGTGTGTTGGGATGCTTAATGTATATCATGAATTGTACACGACCAGATATAGCTTGTGCTATAAGTAAACTGAGTCGATATACGAGCAATCCAGGCCAATCTCATTGGATGGCAATGAAGCGAGTTTTGGGATATTTAGAACATACCCAGAACTTTGACTTGCACTACAGTAAATTCCCTGCGGTGATTGAGGGATACTGTGATGCAAATTGGATCACCGGTTCAACTGATTCTAAGTCCACGAGTGGATATGTATTCACTATTGGTGGAGGAGCGGTATCTTGGAAGTCGTCCAAACAAACATGTATTGCCCGCTCTACAATGGAGGCTGAATTCATAGCCTTAGATAAAGCTGGTGAAGAAGCTGAATGGCTCCGGAATTTCTTAGAAGACATTCCATTTTGGCCCCAACCGTTGGCACCAATATGCATACATTGTGATAGTCAAGGGACAATTGGAAGGGTTGGGAGTGTTATGTATAACGGTAAATCTCGTCATATACGACGAAGACATAAAATCATTAGGCAATTACTCTCTAGAGGAATTATCACGATTGACTATGTAAAGTCAAGTGATAATGTGTCGGATCCACTTACAAAAGGCCTAACTAGAGAGGTAGTTGAGAAATCATCAAGGGGAATGGGGCTATGGCCGAGAACAAGTCATTGTGGCGGTAACTCTACCTAGAAGACTGGAGATCCCAAGATCTAGGTTCAAGGAGATCAAACAAAGTCATTAATGACGGTTCAACATTGTCAAATAAAATTTTAGTCCGTTCTCGTGATGAGACAATGTTCAGTACCAAGGATAAAGTATTAAGGCTTTTTAATGATTTCTAAATTTGATACGGGGTATATCAAATAGTGTATCTACAAGATGACACGTTTAGGAATCACCTATGTAAGTGTGAAGTGTTAGCCGCTTCAAGGAGAACTTTGTAAGGCCAGTTCTCTATGCACTTATGAAACCAGGCGGTGTTCATGGCTGAAACGAACACAACAATGAGAACCAAAGACGGTTAAGGGTTGATTGTGTGACTTATGGTTGTCTAGGTATACACCAAAGATCGTCAGTTCAAAGATATCAAATCTACCGATTGACAGAGTATATCCGACATAAGTTCACTACGGAAAGTTCAAAGAGAAACCTACTTATCCAGATGCGATTAATCCTTGCTTGCAAATCACACAGTTTTTCCATGCATACTTCCGTGATATAGCCATTCCCCATTCATGTGGGAGATTGTTGAGGTTTTTGTTATTTAAGATGAAATAGTCTTAAAATGAGGGTGAATGGGAAATGGAGGAAAAATGAAATTTTTGAGTAAAATTTTAAGTTTCCCTCTAGACAATGAGACATTGTCCCATATTGGAAGAGGAAAAGATTTTTGGTGGGTATATATATAATTGCTCTTCTTGTAGCTCTTAAAGAGTTAAGAAGAAAGCAAGTCTCGCGCCGTCGTCGTCGTCGCTCGCTCGGCTCGGCTTCGGCTATGGCTACGGCTTCAGATTCGGCTACGGCTTCAGATTCGGATTCGGATTCGGATTCGGATTTGGATTTGGTCAAATGATTGATTGATTAATTTTTTGGACCAAGTTTATTTGTTAATAGTAAATATTAACGTAAGATTATCCGCATTTGTAACGGATATGTTCCAATCCGCGTATTGACCACCAGCTGCAATAGCAGCCGCCTAATGCTCTTCCCACCATGGCCAAGTGCTTGCTCCACAAACAAGCTAGTGCATGCTCCACCATGGAGGGTGGAGGGTCGTTCATCTTTAAAGCTGGCTGCTATATATATGTGCAGCAGCTGTTGAAGAAAGATACGAACGAAAAACGGAAACACCAACAAAACTGAAAAACGCTCAACTTTGGCTATACATTGCACTCCTTCCTCTCAGCATTTCCATACGATTTTTTGAGTTTCTACTCTTTCGTTCTGCATTGTTTTAACTTCAAACAAAACAACTGTAAGTGTGATTTGTTACCGAACTTTGTGTTCGCTGAAACAGTGGGGTTTGAAGTACTGCTACACCAGTGTGTTATTCGTTCTATCCTGGGAGGAAATAATCCATAACCTTGGGTACTAGAAGGGGATTAAATTCCTTAAGGAAACACTGTGAATTCAGTGGGCTCGAATTTATTACTGTTTCATTACTATAACTTATATTTTCCAGAATTATTATTTACAAATACAACAATATTTGCGGAAATAACAGTTCCAAGAGATCCAGTTGCTGACAATCAGTCTCCAGCTTTTTATATTGGGGAAAGAAGTTAACTGATATTCGTACGGTAATCGTGATACTATTATATAATCAACACAACTGATTCAACCACAAATGTTAATGGGTATCTCCATCTATAAATATTCAACCAAAAAACCTGGTTTACTTATTTCGCTTTGACGAGTGCATACACTGTTCCGAGATTTTCCCAATTCCAGTTCTACGAGGTAAGCTAATTGAACATTTGCCTCCCCATTATTTAATTTGGCTTTTATAAATATTCGACTTTGGATTTTTAACGAAAAATCTGGTTTACCTATACTCACTGTTTGCAGGTCTTTCCAATTACACATCTGATATAAAATGCATTTTTAGATTGGGATTGTTACATAAATAACCTGTTAGATTTAATATTTATTTTTTATAACTGATGTACATATATTGGTCAGAAAATTGACACTTAAACTCTAAACTGCTCCGTGCAACTTCTTTTAAATTAAGTAGCCCAAATAATCATAGAGCAGGAAGGAAGGAAAGTTTTACAGCTTTGACTATAGCTATTGGGTTCGGGCTTTACCCGGTCTCATCGTAAATGGGGATAACCAGGTAGCTCATGGTCAACGTTTATGCCTGGCCACCTGGAGGATAAAATTATAATTTGTTATTACAGTTATTATCCGTTTGATTTCTCTTACCAGACCAAACACCTCTTATCTTCACACCTCTGCACACTCACTCCTCCCTTCTGACCATAGTTATTTTCTTAGTCAGCTCTAAGCCCTCACGCTATGTTGCATAACTGATGTATTGGCTACCTTATTTTGTCCAGTTTAGTGCTGCCTGAGAAAGGCTTATTTATAATGCAGTACTACTTCATCTATACGAGTATTCCAAAAACATTTGTATGCTTCGAATTTGATTTTGAACTTTCTGCCTTAATTTGTTATTACCTTTGTATTGTTGTAAAGTAATTGACAAGAATTATGTAACATATTTTTCAATATGAACTACCGGTATATTCCAATAAAGAAATGCCACTAACCTGAGATTCCAATACATCGGTGTAGTTGATTGATGAACATATTTTTGTTGATGAAAAAAGTTAATCATCATAGATCTTTTGTCTGCATAGCTAACATGGTGTTGTAACTATGTAATCTGCCTGTATATACGTATTTTGTAGGCTGCCAACTTGTGTTTGACTGGCAAATGAGAACCTGCAACTTTTTTAGGCTGCCAAATAACGCCATTACTAATGTCCTCTTATTTCCAACATTGCAGAAAACATGGAAAATGCGCTTTACTTTAATAACTTATTGGCATGTATATTTACATTTTTGTTAGCCGATAAAATATATTGGTCCTGTAACTGATGCAAATAGTGGTTACTGAAAACTCAACCCGAAAAGATGGTCTCTTCCACTAACCTCTTCCCATGAGCTTCCGGAGTCCTTATCCAATAGTCCTTATCTATTGAAGTTATTACCTATTTGACTAGCCAGACTAAATAGAAATAAAACTAACTTTTTTTGGATGGGTAAAAATAGAATGATAAATAAATAGAAAAAGTTATTGCTTGTCCATTACAGACATGGGATCCAAAGGAGTATTCAAAGAGCTATTTTACGATGAGTTTAATATAGTTATGCTAATCTCTTTTCATCCCTCCCGATTGAGTTTTGCAGACTATATCTCAAATAATAATACATCTCATAGAAATTTATCCATTGTTTTTATAAAATAATATAAATTTGGGTCCGGGCCCAGCACGGGCCATTCTCTATAAGTAGAAAGTATAAATATGTCCCCAAATGAGTAGCGCTAGCCGTGAAAGAAATTATAAAAAAAGTTGATTATACTATGATATTAAGAGTCAAAATATTTAAAATGCAAACTCACAAAAATACATAAATCCCCTACACGGCGAAGACTAGTATATTATATAAGGAGAGGAGCCAGGGGTTCACATGCACCATGCTCTTCCATATAGATATCATCCGATGGATATTTGGTCAAGACTATATAAGAATACAATCTTCAAACAATAAAAGACAAACAAATTGATCAATTGCATTTGGGAGGAAGTGTTAACCAGTAAAATTAGGCTCTGTGTTTCCAAATTGAATACATAAAGACGACGGTCTTCGTGCTTAGTGAAGTAGATGGATTCTCTCTTGAGATTAGTACCTTTTGTGGAGCAAATTGTTCCCCGATAATCCTCAAGAAAAATTGCAGTTTCGCCAATACTTTTCACCTTTACCCACGTTTTTTCTATAAAATCAAATCGAAACACCAGAAAAATTACAGTTTCGCATGTAATACCGATCTTCTGAGATGCTGAAAAATGTTTGCTTTTGCTTGTCAGCTCCATGAAAAATAACAAGCCAAGGGTGGTGTTGTGGAGAGAAAGGAGGTTCACCATATTTGTTCATGACTTTTTTTCTTTCTGCAAAAGAAAAAGAGAATAATATTATTAATGTATTGCTAATAACCCCTATTAATTACAAAGAATTAGGTAGAGTTAATTAAGTGTTTTAAGCTAATCGATTAATATCATTCGATTCAAGAAAGAGTATATTTTTGTTGAACAAAATTCTTGAAAGAATTAAGAGGACCCAAATTACTTAACAATTTGAAGATTAATGAACTGTGTTCAATTCGTAAGTTTTTAATTTTGTATATCCATATTGGCATTAAATCAAGGTTTTATCTTTATTTCATCCAAAATATGGACAAAAATTTCAATCTACTAGTTGCTAACTTAGATCACGTACACAGCACAACAAGTTATATATCGAGATATTAATTGCAAATCTTGAAACTTATATATAATGACCTAAAATTAAGAAAACTAATATACATTTGGAAATTAACGCAAAATACCAGTACTGAAATAATAACTGAAAGAACAAGAAAACCAACGAGAGGAGCAGACACAAATTAAAAAAACTTACCTTCTCGATTAACCTCGTATGCTTTTGGTGAAAACTTGTAAGAATAATGAACAAATCAGCTTAAATAGAATGAGTGGTTTCCTAGTTCAAATACAATAAGGAAAGGAGTCAGCTTTAAATAAGGAAAGGAATTCTTTTCCAAGTTCAAATAGAATAAGTAATGAAGTTCAAAAACAGTAGAGGTTTGGAGATACAACGTGATAGATGAAAACTTGGAGAGGGAACAAATAACTAGTTTGGATAATAGAACACTATTTGTGAAAAAAGAAGCTTCATTCTTGAAACCTTGTATTGCGCCAGGGTTAGGAAATAAAATGTTTTTTTCAATGTTTCATGACAACAACAAGGTCGTTTTTTATTGTTTGGCCCCTCGCAAATATTACTCTTTCAATGCAGCTTTCTCAAGTCCAAATTGTTACAAACTGGACCAACCAACACCCTGCATCTGGATTGATCCCTCATATGATTGAAGTAAAGAATGATTTTCCCTTTGTTTTGGTATTTTTCATTAGTTAACAATGTGGTATTGGAACTACAAGATAAAGAGACGAACTACTTGCTTTGCGTTTTCACTTCATTTATTTTGCGCAACTTTCGCATTATTTGGTATTATATATTTTGATAAGTAACCCCGAGTACTGAACACAGGGTAAAAAATCAAAACAAAAAAATACTTATATGATAGTAGAAACTTGGCCAAATTTATGGACGTATATCACTTGAATATAATCAAAACCATGGACGGATTTATAGGTGTAATTACGGGGCACATGAACCCATAGTCTCTTCGTAAAATTAGATATTTTATATATATATTTTTTTAAATTAGTGTAATATTAACTGTTGGCATTCATGTTTTAAAAAGGTTGAATTGTTCACTTGGTTTAAGGTTGAGTTATTTACTAAGAAGCATAATGAGCAATTCCTACTAAATACATTTTTTCTCCATTTTTTAATAAATAATGCACTCATGCATGTACTAGAAATTCTAAATCCGCCTCTCATCGAGATAATGACCATGTCATGGTTAATTCGGTCACGAGAACATATATAGCAATTGAAGTCATTTAACCGACCGAAAAACATATATTCATTCCCAGTTTAAATTCACTTAATAGGAGATATTTATAAAGGAAATTTTGGACGGTGGTTGCCCATCTCTTATTTGCCAACCAATAAGATTTCTGAAATTAATCACTCGAGTTGGTTTGATTATTTTTTTCTATTGAAAAGGAGGTAGATGTTTGCACGTATATTGCTGCAGTGGCGGAGTCAGAATTTTCATTAAGGGGAGTCAAAACATGAAAATAAACTTACCAAGAAGTGAAAGGGGTGTCATTATGTAGTATATGTACATATTTTAAAAAAGATTACCGAGCTAAACACTGTAACAACCGACACCCATAGGGTGCATGTGGCTCTGCCACTGTATTGCTTCATATGTGGGTTTCGATCCTCCAAGACCTCTAACAGGGGCGGGTCCACGTTGGTTCAAGCGGGTTCAGACTTTAATTGGTCCTCCCATGTTCTTCATTTTCTGATTTTTTTTTTTTGGCTATTTCAAGGACGGAATATTGAGGTGAATATTTTAAAGACAGAATACATCGACAAACTCTTAAAGTTGTCTTTCACTTTTCCCTTAGATATTCCATCTAAGTCCGTTCCATTTGAACACTCCAATTACAGCTTAAATGTGTCATTTGAACACAAAATTCATAGACACCCAATTAATTCACACACCAAAGTGACGAATACGATGAGGACACGTGGATTTAACTTAATACCTCTCGTCGTCATCTTCCCAACGACCCCTCACCGGAAAAATTAATTTTCGGCCATTTCTTTTCCAAAACGCAGTAGCAAATGAACAGAACAGAAGGAATCCATTACCAATAAAATCATTAGCAAATAAACTAGAGCAGCAAACGAAGGGTAACACCAATGAACAACCAATTTAGATCCAACGTAAATGAACAAAAAATGGGGCTTAATCATAACAACCAATGAACAGAAGCATGAAGGTTGCCGGAAACACCAAAATTCGACTAAACCACAAAGTCGTCGGAAAATAAAATTTCGACCAGATTAAATAATGGTGGAGTTTCACCATATGTTTTTAGATCTATAATCTGTAAACAAAAATGAAAAGACAAAACGAGGAGAAGACGACATCGACGCATAAGGGTCGCCAAAACTTGTTATTTCCGATCATATCTGCTCGAATCTAGCCGCATCTGGTTAAGATTAAGATTCAAGTCACAAAATTTAATTGTTGAGGAAAAAGCAAAACTTCGTCGGGAAATATGAAGTTTCGCCGGACGAGTGTAAATGAGAGGGCTCTTGCCACTGTTCTTGTTCGTGCCATCCTATAGTTGCTCACATGGTGGAAGATAAATAGGAAAGATGAGGTAGGCAGCTAGCGGCGATGCTACTTTTCCGGCAAGAATTGCAGCGTCAATCAGATCTTAAAAATGAGAAGGAAAATGAAAAATTTATGATGGTGGCTAGATTTAAAGGTGGTAGTGGGGTTGTGCGCAGATCTAAAGGAGGATACAATAGTAATGGTATGAACAAATCTAAAAATAATTTGGGTTAAGATGGGTTTTTTTTTTTTTTTTTTGGATGATTTCAGGCGCTTAAAAAATGTGATAAACACTTACTTTGACATGTCAGTATATTGTGTTTAAATGACATATTTAAGTTATTGGAGTGTTCAAATGGAACAACTTAAGATTGATATTTATTTGTAAGATTTTTTTAAGTTTAATAAATTATTAAATTTGTAAAGGTAGATTGATTTGTTGTTAAAATTTATGTAAATCTAATTTTTCTAAAAAATTGTGCAGCTTCGAAACAAAATAAATAGTAGCGGGCAAAAAAAATTAAAATTTTGTTAGAACAAAAATAAAGAGTACAAGATAAACCTTGTTTGTTTGTTAACTCAGAGACGCTTCTATTACTGAGACTACTGTGATGACTCGCCATGTCATCATGCCACATAAGCGCCATTTGGCATATATTAATGCCATGTGGAAGCTTACATAGGAGAAATGCTTGCATTTGTGAGAAGATTCTAGAGAAGTATGGACATTTCCTTTGGAAGATCCTAGATGTTTATGAATTTGCTAGGAAAGTCCTTGGAATCTTCTAGGCTTGTAGAGAATTCTAGAGAAAGCCCTTATCTTATAAATATTAAGGACTTGTGTAACAATTAATAGTTGCACACTAGTCCCTAGGAGACTAGTATATAAAGGAGGCCATTCATTTGTAATACATCAAGCAAACAATTCAAGTTCTCTCTAATATAAAGCTTCCATTAACAATTCTCTTGTGTTCTTTCTACCATTCTCTTAGCGATCTTGAGTGTAGTAAGGCTAACTTGGCATAACAAGAACGCGAGCAAATTGTCAAGTGTCGCACGTGTACTTAGTTAATTACTAAGGACGTGACAACGTGGTATCAGAGCAAAGGTTGAGACTAAGGGAATGGCGAACGACAAAAAAATTAACGCTGCCAACACTCAAGCCAACGTCATCCAGGATGCTACTGGCAAGAGCGGCCGTAACAAAAAGAGAAATGCCACCAACAAGGGCCAGGAGGTGCCACCTGAGGTTGTGTCAAACGAAGGGCTTACATCCCAAGAACCATCTGCCACTGAGGCGAGCGAGGATGAAGTGGAGGTCCTGCCTGAGGACGTCTCGCTCGGTAAAGAGTGGGTGATGAAGATGAACGCGGGGATGGACGTCGTGGAGATCTTTGGCCAACGCTTGTGGAAGGTGGAAGGCACCCTTAGTGTTCTTGAGGGGCACACTCTTGAAGAGATTGAGAGCATCCGAAATGACTTGGAGGGACGTACACAGACCGAGATGGAACTAAGGCAAACTATCACTGCCTTAGAGTGCAGACTCATGGAGGCTTTGAGTACTATCGATGCTATGAAGGCAAAGATAGAGTCACTCGAGGAGCATGTTAGTGCTGGCGTGACCGAGGCAGCTAGCAATGTTGTGGTGACGAGGGAGGCCAAGATCGAGGCTCCCAAACCCCCAGTGTTCAAAGGTGTTCGTGATGCGCAAGAAGTGGAAAACTTCCTTTGACACTTGGAGAACTACTTCAAGCGCGGCAAAGTGAAGGACGACGAGGCCATGATCAACACTGTGGTGTTGTACCTCTCAGAGACTGTCATGCTATGGTGGAGAAGGAAGATGGCCGACGTGGATAAAGGTATATGTACTATTAGCACGTGGGATCAGTTCAAAGCTGAGTTCAATCGACAGTTCTTTCCAAACAATGTCTTGTATGAGGCAAGGCACAAACTTAGGGAGTTGAAGCAAACAAGGAGCATATGTGTCTATGTCAAGGAATTCACTACCCTTATGCTTCAAATCCCCAACCTGACCAATGATGACTTGTTATTCCACATCATGGACGGGTTGCAAAATTGGGCTAAGCAGGAGTTACAACGCCGGCAAGTCACAAATATAGACCAAGCCATAGTGGAGGCCGAATCATTGATGGATTTCAGGCATGACAAACACAACAAAGGGAAATTCAAAGAATCAAAGTTTAACAATGTCAAAGGTGGGGGAGACCGTGGCAAAGGCAAGGAGATACAACAACAACACTACAAGACTTAAGATTCCAAAAAGCTGAGTGGCCGTCAGGGGTACGCTGAGAAGAAAGCGCAGGCCGAGAAGAAGGGATGTTACATATGCGGAGGGCCTCACAGCTTCAGGAATTGTCCCGACCTAAAGAGCCTTAGCGCTATGGTCCGTGAACGGAAGGAGCAGCCGCAAGGAGAGAGTTCGGGAACCGTACAGTTAGGTATGATCGGATTATGCAGTGCTGTCACAAAGCAATCTATCCAACCTACCGAGAATGGAAACTAGTACGTGGATATCACCATCAACAACAAGCCTGCTCGTGCAATGGTGGATACTGGAGCAACTCATAATTTTGTGACTGAGGCTACCGCAAAAAAACTAGAATTGAAGCTTGCTCCAACCAACTCCCGCGTCAAGATTGTGAATGCCGAGGTACAAAATGCTCGTGGGGTAGCTAATGGAGTTGGTGTCAAATTGGAAACTTGGAAAGGTATGACAAACTTTACCGTAACCGCTATGGATATCTTTGACATCATATTGGGACAAGAGTTCTTTAGACATTGTCATATTTTGATCGATCCCTACCCCCAACATCTCTTGGTTATGGAGCGAGAAGGAGCTTGCATGGTACCTACAGTGTCTATGCCACACGGACAGAGCCAAGCACAACTCTCAGCTATGCAGGTTATAAAGGGGATCAAGAAGGGGGAGCCGACGTTCGTGGCAACCATCGCAAGTCTGGAGGAAGACAAGAGTTTTCAAGAGACACTACCACCTTGCATAGAGAAGTTGCTTGAGGAAAAACAAAGATGTCATGCCCGAGGAGTTGCCTAAGCACTTGCCGCCTAGGCGAGAGGTGGATCACAAGATTGAGTTGGAGCTAGGGGCTAAGCCACCCGTATTTGCCCCATATCGTATGGCACCGCCCGAGCTAGAGGAGCTTAGGAAACAATTGAAAGAGTTGCTAGATGCTGGTCACATTCGCCCATCAAAGGCACCTTTCGGTGCACCAGTATTGTTCCAGAAGAAGAAGGATGGATCACTACGCTTGTGCATAGACTACCGATCACTTAATAAGGTCACGGTGAAGAATAAGTACCCAATCCCGCTCATTGCTGACTTATTCGATAGACTTGGGCAAGCCAAGTATTTTACCAAGGTGGATCTTCACAAGGGCTACTACCAGGTTCGCATTGCAGAGGGGGATGAGCCAAAGACAACATGTGTGACGAGATATGGAGCCTTTGAGTGGTTGGTGATGCCTTTCGGCTTAACCAATGCACCTGCCACATTTTGCACCCTTATGAATAAAATTTTCCATCCCTACCTTGATCAGTTCATGGTAGTCTACCTAGACGACATAGTCATCTACAGCAACACCTTGGAAGAGCACATGAAGCACTTAAGGAAGGTTTTCTAAGTCTTGCTGGAGAACGGGCTATACATCAAGAGGGAGAAATGCGAGTTTTCACAATCAAAGGTGCACTTCTTAGGCCATGTTATTAGCAATGGCGAGCTACACATGGATGAGGCTAAGGTACGTGCTATCCAGGAGTGGGAGGCACCTATAAAGGTAACTGAGTTGAGATCCTTCCTTGGCCTTGTTAACTACTATCGTCGGTTCATCTGTGGCTACTCAGCAAAGGCCGCACCATTGACTGAGTTGCTAAAGAAGAACAAGCCATGGGTTTGGACGGAGCATTGTCAAAGAGCGTTTGAAGACCTCAAGGCAGCTGTAACAGAGGAGCCAGTCTTGGCATTACCTGACTTTGCCAAGACATTTGAGGTGCATACAGATGCCTCAGATTTTGCCATTGAGGGTGTCTTGATGCAGGATAAGCATCCCATAGCATTTGAGAGTCACAAGTTAAATGAGACGGAGCGGCGTTACACAGTGCAAGAGAAGGAGATGACTGTTATTGTGCATTGCCTTCGTACATGGCGACATTATTTGCTTGGGTCGAGGTTCGTGGTCAAGATCGACAATGTAGCTACTAGCTACTTTCAGACGCAGAAGAAGCTCACCCCAAAACAGGCTCGGTGGTAGGATTTCTTGGCCGAATTTGATTATGTACTAGAGTATAAGCCGGGCAAAGGTAACGTTGTAGCCGATGCCTTGAGCCGGAAAGCCGAGCTTGCTGCAATCACTTCAACAAGATGGGACATTCGTGAGGCTATAAAAGAAGGCATGCAACACGATCCAGCAACCAAACAACTTATCGAGTTTGCCAACCAGGGCAATACGAGACGTTTTTGGGTCGAAGACAGCCTACTACTTACCACAGGTCGGCGGGTCTACGTGCCTAAGTTTGGAGACATTAGACGGTGGATTATAAGGGAGAGTCATGACACAATGTGGGCTGGTCATCCGGGCCAACGTCGCACTAGGGCCTTAGTTGAGTCAGTCTACTATTGGCCACGCATGCGAGATGACATAGAGTGTTATGTGCAGACTTGTCTTGTCTGTCAACAGGACAAGGTTGAGCAACAAAAACTCGGAGGACTTTTGGAGCCACTACCAGTTGCAGAGCATCCATGGGAGAGCGTGACTATGGACTTTATCACTTGCCTACCGAAGTCTGATGGTTATGGTACTATTATGGTGGTCGTGGATAGATTTTCCAAATATGCCACCTTCATGCCCGCCACACCAGGTTGCACCGCCAAGGAAGCCGCCAAGCTATTCTTTAAGAATGTGGTGAAGTATTGGGGCTTACCAAGGCATATTATTCCGTTTTACTGGGAACTTTTGGAGAGAATTATTCGATATACTTGGCACGGAACTGCACTTTTCCACTAGTTTCCACCCACAGACAGATGGACAAACGGAACGGGTCAATGCCTTACTAGAATGCTACTTGAGGCATTATGTAAGCGCGCATCAAAAAGATTGGTCAAGGCTCCTAGACATCGCCCAATTCTCTTATAACTTGCAGCGGAGTGAGTCCACGGGACGGACACCATTTGAGCTAGCCACAGGCCAACAACCACAAACTCCACATTCATTACCAACCGCGTTCGAGGGAAAGAGTTTGGGGGCTTATCATATGGCTAAAGGATGGGAGGAGCAGCTTGACACTGCTAAGTCCTACTTGGAAAAGGCAGCTAAGAAGATGAAGAAGTTTGCAGATCGTAAGCGGCGTCCCACAGACTATAGAGTTGGGGACATGGTCATGGTGAAGTTTAATCCAAGACAGTTTAAGGCACTACGAGGCATGTATCAGAATCTGATTCGCAAGTATGAGGGGCCATTTAAGATAGTCGCCAAGGTAGGCAAGATCTCATACAAGCTTGACATGCCATCATATCTTAAGATCTACCCTGTCTTCCATGCCAGCATATTTAAGCCCTATCATGAAGACAATGATGATCCAAGTAGGGGCCAATCAAGTCGAGCGCCTATTACTATCACCGTCTCGCATGACCGGGAGATTGAGGCTATTATTGATTACCAGGCCAGGCGAAAACAAGGGCAAAAAGCCACCGCAATGTTCCTCGTCCATTGGAAGGGGCAATCACCGGAGGACGCCACATGGGAACGTTATGAAGATTTATGGCAATTCAAAGATAAGATCCGAGAGTTTATGCAGCAACATTGCGCCGCGGTCGTCGCAACATTAGGTGGGGGAGAGTGTGATGACTCGCCATGTCATCATGCCACATAAGCGCCATTTGGCATATATTAATGCCATGTGGAAGCTTACATAGGAGGAATGCTTGCATTTGTGAGAAGATTCTAGAGAAGTATGGACATTTCCTTTGGAAGATTCCTAGATGTTTATGGATTTGCTAGGAAAGTCCTTGGAATCTTCTAGGCTTGTAGAGAATTCTAGAGAAAGCCCTTATCTTGTAAATATTAAGGACTTGTGTAACAATTAATATTTGCACACTAGCCCCTAGGAGACTAGTATATAAAGGAGGCCATTCATTTGTAATTCATCAAGCAAACAATTCAAGTTCTCTCTAATATAAAGCTTCCATTAACAATTCTTTTGTGTTCTTTCTACCATTCTCTTAGCGATCTTGAGTGTAGTAAGTCTAACTTGGCATAACAAGAACGTGAGCAAATTGTCAAGTGCCGCACGTGTACTTAGTTAATTACTAAGGACGTGACACTACAATATATATCTAAGTCAATTTATTTAACTTTATTCCCCTTTCTTTCTTTTGTGTACCTCATCTTAATTTCCTATGTTTCTATGTCTACTATCTTTTATATCCTCTCTTTATACAACTCATTTTTATTATTTATCAAATTATATATTTTCTTCCTTATTCTTTTTCTTTTTCTAGATTTTCAAAATTATTTGATTGTGACTTTAATCAATTTTTATTTTTAATCCATCTACTATTATTTTTTCCTTTAATTCAATATATTTTAGAATGATGGTATGATATAAGTAGATTGAATGGGGTGTATTTGGTAAAAAAAAATTAATTTTATATTTTTAAGTCACATTATTCAAAAGAATTTGAATCGAGAGAATTAAACCGAATTGGACAAAACTTATTCGATTTGATGATAATGTATTTATTTATGTATCAAAAAGTTATAAATCGAACTGAATTAACTACAAAGCATCGAACCGAACCAAATTAAGTCAAATGAATTGAACCGACTAAATTTTCAATCTTGTAGGTTGCATTAATCAAATCCTAGATCTGCCTCTGGCCTAATGGCTCAAACTGCTCGTCTCATTTCCTAGTTGTCTCGTTACTATTCATAGTATCTGCAACAAGAATATAATACTATATAAATAATGGTTATCTGGGTAAGGCGTGAATGTTATCAAGGTCTAACATTTACATTTTTGACATATTATAAATGTTAAAATAGCACGGGGTTGCCAGTTTTCGGACTGATAATTAAAAAATAGCCAGCGTTTGCAAAGTCATTTTAAAATAGCCATTATTTTGCTACAACACGAAAAGTTCCAGCATAATATACTGGAGATCGGAGCACCTGTCTATGAACTTCCAAGATATTATGTTAGAACTTCAGCACACTGAAAGTTCCAACATAATATACTAGAGATTGGAGCACTTGTGTATGAACTTCCTGCTGGAATTCCAACAATATATTCCAATAGTCTACTACTAGTCCCGACTCGAAGATACAAGTTGAGTTTTATCCGATAAACCAGTGCCTCTTCAATCTTCTCCAATCTTTGAAAAATCTTTTTATTTTTCTCAATCCAAACAGCATATACCACAACAAAAAAATTAGGTTTCAACAATAAGATTACCTAGAAGGAAGAATTCTCAAGTCGTCATTAGCCGAGGTGGGCCAAGAAGCAGAAAAGTGAGTTCGATATGACAGATGTAGGGCTTATGTCATGCTACTTGGGCCTAAAAGTGAAGCATATAGAGGATGAAATTTTTATCTCTCAAGAAAACTATACAAAAAGAGATATTAAAGAAGCTTAACATGATCGATTGCAACCTCATGAACACAACGATGGAGAGTAGGACAAAATTGTCCAAGTTTGATGAAGGAGAAAAAGTTAATCTTACATTTTTCAAAGGTCTCGTGGGAAGTTTGAGGTACTTGACTTGTACCGGGCCAGATATACTCTTTGCGGTTGGAGTAGTAAATCACTTCATAGAAGCTCCTACCTCCACTCATTTAAAAGTCGCTAGAAGAATTCTTCGTTACATAAAAGATACATTTGATTTTGGGCTATTTTATTCTTCTTCTAACGTTTTCAACCTTATGGGATATTGTGATAGTGATTATGCAGGAGATATTGATGATAGAAAAAACACAATCGATTTTGTATTTTTCTTGGGTGATTCTGTTATTTCTTGGAGTTCAAATAAACAGTCCATAGTTACTCTCTCGACTCATGATGTTGAATATGTTGCAGCAACATCATGTACGTGTCATGCTATTTGGTCGACAATATTGTTGAAGGAACTCAATTTACCACAAATTGAAGCTACAGAGATTTGTATTGACAAAAAATCTGCACAGGCACTCGCGAAAAATCCTGTGTATCATGATCGAAACAAGCATATAGACACAAGGTACCATTTCATCAGAGAATGCATTATCAAGAAGGAATAGTTGAGCTCAAATATATGAAGTCTCATGATCAAGTTGTAGATATCTTCACAAAGCCTCTGAAGTTTGAAGATTTTCAGAGATTGAGATCAAGATTTGGAATTAAGAAGAATAATCAAAATTAGTGGGGAAATTTGTGGGACCTATTTAAGTAAAAAAATAAAGAAAACAAGTTGAATGGAAGGCTTACAAGTTGTGCAAGTTGCAAATTTGATAAATAAATAAGGAGACAAAAAAATAAAAAGAATTACATGGGATGAGGCCCACCATATTAAGGCATTATGGGAAGTTAGGGATCGGGAGAAACAACTTCAAACTTAAAGAAACAAAAGGGAGTAGTTACTGAAACAAAATTGGACGGCAATAAATTGACAAACAAAAGTGAGGAAAATATAAGCTTTTGGAAGTAAGATTTACATTTAAAAGGAAGGAGAATTGAACCTATATAGCAGCTTTCAGTGAAAGTATCCTTCGACGTAAAGAGGTCAATTTTCCCTTTCTTTGATTCTTTTTTATTTTCTGGTGAATTTCTTTAATCTCAATTTTTGTGTTTATGGTATTTCATTGGGCATTAGAAATCTAAATTCCAAAAAAAACAAATTATGGACAATAATGCTATTAAGTTTCAACTTATATACAGGGTAAAGAAGATTGAATAGTATAATGAAAAAAAGATATGATTGCTTGTTATTTAGATGATTTTGGACTAGTTCAAAAATTAACCGTAGCATGGGTAGACACTAGACACAATCTTGAAAGATTGAGAATTAAAGATATGACCTTGAGGGTTGGGCATTCTAAATTAACTAGGAATTAGCCTAAACAAGAAAATTAACATGAGATCGATATTATGTAATTATAGATTGATTGGAGGAAGTTGTATGAATTGCTCGAGGTGAAGCATTTAGTATTTCGGCACAAGTACTGTGAGTAGTAATCTTACCGCAATTTGTGTTTTTATAACTTGCATGATTTACACTTGATTTTTAAAATGAATATGTTACCGATTATTTTGCGTTGCATGCTGGACAAGTTTTTTACTCGATATGATACCGAAATAGTTATTTGAGATGATTACCATTGTTTAAAATATTTTTGTTGTCACTAGATCTCTTTTACCGTTACTTGAATTTACTGTACTCGAAATGAAATTATATGATTTGATAATAACCGAAATACCCTATATTATTTTAAAATATTTTCTACGAGCATATACGGATTACAGAGAGAAGTATAAATGGGAGTATACATTGAAGGATCCTGTAGCTAACGAACGGATTCGTTAGACCTGGTGCACCTTGTAATTACCGATTACCGTTACAACCCTCACTAGTGGGAAGGTAGAACTAGCATACCGTTACTAATTTCCCTCGAGTAGGGTCTACCGTTATATTTGACTTCTTGCGAAGAAGTCCACATTTATACCGATTACATGATTCGTTCATTGAAACCTCCCAAACATGAATATTGATATTACATAATATTTACCAAGCTTATTACCGAATTGTCAGTTGATTTATATTATATGAAAAATATGATGAGACTGATTATTGTTTATTATTTTTGAAAGGGCATTTTTATGATTTTTTTTGTTTAATATACTAGCATGATTTCTGACTTGTCCCCAATAAAAACGGTTGTTGTTAAGTGTTATTGCTCACTGAGCTAGCGACTCATTCCCCGCTAATTTATTTTTTACAGAGATAGCAGTTGACGCGGGCGGGGATTTCGTTAATTAGAGCACACAGGTTGATAGTTCTTGGTAAGCCTCGCACTTGTTCGCGTGGGCGGAGATTTTAATTATTGTTATGATTTTTTCTTTGAACTCTTAAAGTCATTCCATAGTCATTCTTTTAGTGTCGTGAGTATTTATTTGTTGATACGGACTACTTACTAGTATTATACTTTTTCCGTATTTTTAGAGTTGGTTTTGGTTTTATTATGTTGAGGAGGTGGGTAATATTGGTGGAAACCCATTTGTGGTTAGTTGATGAAGATTGTGACTGATTAAGGTGAATATTGGTTGGTTGTTACTTGTTTATGAGACAGGAAACTTTTTGGATAGCCCCAAAATAGGGAAAACTCTGTCCGTTTTTTTGTAAAATACCGGTGAGGCTCACTTGGGGGCACTTGCTCCTAAGTGCCGGTCATGATCCTAAATTGGGACGTGACAAAGTTAGTATCAGAGCTTAGCCTTTAAGTCCTGAGTCATGGAGCAATGTTTAGTAGAGTCTTGCTTATGGGTATGTAGGCGCCCATACTTATGATCTTGAGGCTAATGAACATCTAGGAATGTTTTCCCTTCTTTCATTCTTTGATCGTGTGTTAAGATAACTTGAGATTGACTTTGGAGTATGTCTTTCGCAGATGGCTAGGACACGCACACCCTCATCTGCTGGACGTGGTACTACCCGGGGTGGCGGTCAAGTTGGGCTTCATCAAACTAGAAGACAGACTACTCCTCAACCTGAAGTTGGGAAAATGGGTCAACCCCAAGCTGCTATGCCAGATCAAGTGCAAGGGTAGGGAGTTCAGGACACTCCACCACCAGTGCCAACTGTTGTAGATACGGTTGCCTTACCTGCAGACGTAGTGGCAAGGTTATTGAATGTGTTAGAGGCATTGGTGCCTACTCAGGGTGGAAGTTCAGCTCATCAACCTACTTTACAGTCACAAGCACCTACACAGACTCAGACTTTCGGGAATAAGGAAGTATCCCTACAAGAGTTCCTAAAATTGAAATCACCAAAATTCACAGATTCTGATAATTCAGCAGATCCTCAAAGTTTCTTGGATGGGACACTCAAGGCATTACGTGCTCTAGGATGTTCTAGTGAGAGAACCATGGAGCTCGCAGCATACAAACTAGAGGATATGGCCAACACATGGTATGAAACTATATTGCTAAGAAGGCCAACAGGAGCAGCACCACTGACATGGGATGAGTTTAGTAAGTTGTTCATGGATCATTTTCTTCCAGACAACCTGATGCAAAAATATGCTAGAGACTTTGAGAGATTGGTTCAGACTCCAGATATAGATGTGTCAACATATAACACCAAGTTTTGTAAGCTGGCTAGATATGCTTTTTACTTAGTGCCTACCGAAGAAGCTCGAGTTCAGAAGTTTGTTGATGGATTGGTTGGTCGTCCATACACTACAGTATCCCCATAGATGAAGACCTTATCCTACTCTGTTGTAGTCGACCTTGCTAGAAAGATTGAAAACAAGGGACGTGATAAGCGTGTAACTAGTGATTTACGTAAGAAGGCCAAGACAGGATGGTCTTTCAGTGGCAGTTTCAGTGAAAATCGAAGAGCGGGAAATCAGGGACAACAACAACAGGGTTCTCAGACAGGGACACATTTGTCTTCACAGTCCACATACATACCACATTACAGACAAGGCACTAGGGGACCGTCAGCATCTGGACATCATAATTCTAGGCAGATATACGCCACTACTCCAGTCTGCCAGACCTGTGGTAGATCACATTTGGGCCAGTGTCGTGTTATAACTGGAGGGTGCTTTCGGTGTGGCTAGTTGGGACATCACTTGAGGGATTGCCCCCAACCTCCGAGGAATTTCAATCAGGCTTCTATTCAGTCAGATACACCTACTCAGACTACTCGTAATACTCCAGGTGCTACAGGTACAGAAAATAAAGGCCGAGGTGTTGGGGACCGTGCTACTATGACTCAAGGACAAGGGAATGCTGGTAGAGGTCAGGTGAGAGTTTTTGCATTTACTAGACAGGATACTCGGGCCTCGAATGATGTGGTTACATGTATTCTTTCTGTCTGTTTACATTTGCAATTTGAAGAGATTTGCATTTCTATATGGACTGAAGGCAAATAAATGGAGTTTCAATACGTATCTGTAATTCTAAGAAATTTGCAACAAAGTTATACTGTATAATCGCAATGGGATTTTGCTATTCTAAGAGATCACGGTACAATCTTTCTCAAGAATATCATACGGATTTTTCCCTACTTCGATCCACCGTTATATATTTTGTTGCAATCAATGTATGTTGGAGGGATTGTCAAGAGAATCGATTCAGGTATGTTAATGCTATCCCTTCTTTTTTTGGCATGATCTATACGACACAAACAAAACAAGCAAATGCACAATTTCTATACATGACTCTATTCATAGAAATACTAGAAATGCTTATGTTCTTGATTCCCCATGTGTCATATTATTCTATCATCTGTTCATGGGTCTCAGAAAATACGTAAGTTGATAAAGTTTATTTCATGATATTAATCAAAGGCATAATGGTCTTATGACAGTCCGAAAGATTTTATTGACGTATTTATCATATATTGCATTCATTACACTTGCGTTGATTGATCCGGGATCTACTCACTCCTATGTGGCCTCGTACTTTGCTTTGAGGTTTAGTAGACAACCTGAGTTATAGAATGACCCTTTTCTAGTTGCTACTCCTGTTGGAGAGTCTCTATTAGCTGAATACGTGTATCGTGCTTGTCAGATTCGGGTTGAGGGTAGAGATACTCTAGTTGATCTTATTGCACTTGATATGATTGACTTTGACATGCTGATGGGAATGGATTATTTATCTTCTTGATATGCTATCGTCGATTGTCATGCAAAGATAGTTAAGTTTGAGATACCAAACGAACCCAGTTTTATTCTAAAAGGGGGTCAGGTTCCAGAGACTTGCAAAGTTGTATCTTTTATGAAAGCTCAGTGACTTCTGAAGAAAGGTTGCTTGGGTCTCTTAGCTATTGTAAATGACACAAGAAAGGAAACAATTAGTATAGAAAATGTACCAGTAGTAAGAGAATATTTTGATGTATTTCCTGAGGATTTACTAGGATTGCCTCTAGTACGAGAAATAGACTTTGGTATTGATTTTCTAACTGACACACAACCCATATCGATACCCCCATATCGAATGGCACCAGCAGAGTTGAGGGAGCTAAAGAAACAGTTACATGATTTGTTAGATAAGGATTTTATTAGACCTAGTGTATCACCACGGGGTGCACCAGTACTGTTCGTAAAGAAGAAAGACGGATCCCTGAGAATGTGCTTTGACTACAAGCAGTTGAATAAGATAACAATACTCAATAAATATCCTTTGCCTCGTATAGATGACATGTTTGATCAGTTACAAGGAGCTGCCCACTTTTCAAATATTGACCTCCGTTCGGGTTATCATCAACTTAGAATCAAAGATAAAGATATTTCTAAGGCTGCTTTCAGAACTCGATAGGAGCACTATGAGTTTCTTGTGATGCCTTTCGGACTGACTAATGCTCCAGCTGCATTCATAGATTTAATGAATAGGGTGTTCAAGCCATTTCTGGATAGATTTGTAATAGTATTTATCGATGATATCCTGATATATTCTCGTAGCCAAGAATAACACGAGAATCATCTCAGGACTGTGTTGCAGACATTGCGAGAACATCGGCTTTATGCTAAGTTCTAGAAGTGTGAATTTTGGCTAGACTCAGTATCATTTTTGGGGCATGTTGTATCCAAAGATGAAATTATGGTAGATCCTAAGAAGACCGAAGATGTGCAGAAATGGCCCAGACCTACTTCTCCTACAGAGATTCGCAACTTTTTAGGCTTAGTAGGCTATTACAGGCATTTTGTGCAGGATTTCTCTAGAATAACAGCGCCACTGACTAAGCTAACACAAAAAAATACAAAGTTTTAGTGGACGGAGGAATGCGAGCAGAGCTTTCAAAAACGCAAAACATATTTGACAATTGCACCAATATTAGCCATACCATCATGTTCTGGAGGATTTACAGTATTATGTGATGCCTCGATGGTGGGATTAGGATGTGTTCTCATGCAAAATGGTCGTGTTATAGCTTATGCTTCGAGACAATTGAAAAAGCACGAGCAAAACTATCCTACACATGATTTGGAGATAGATGCAGTGGTATTTGCTCTAAAAATTTGGAGGCATTATCTATACGGCGAAACTTGTGAGATTTATACTGACCATAAAAGTCTGAAGTATATCTTTCAGCAGAGAGATCTGAATCTTCGGCAGCATCGGTGGATGGAACTACTCAAAGACTATGATTGTTCTATTTTGTATCATACTGGAAAAGACAATATGGTGGCTGATGCATTGAGCAAAAAATCTATGGGGAGTTTGGCACATATAGCTCCTGCAAAGAGACTTTTGGCCAAAGATATTCAGAAACTGGAAGATACAACTATCAGATTTAGTGTCGAAAATTCAGAGGCATTGTTGGTTTGTGCTCAAGCTAAGTCTTCATTAGTTGAGCACATTAAGGCCACCCAATATGAGGATGGGCAATTATGCAAATACAGAGATGGGGCCTTAGATGGTAAAAGCAAGGATATGATTGTTGAAAGTGATGGTGTGCTTTGAATGGGTGACAGGCTATGTATAGCAGGCGCAGATGGATTGAGACATGCTATTCTTAAAGAAGCCCACAACTCTAAATACACTATACATCATGGATCCACAAAAATGTACCATGACCTGAAGCAATTTTGTTGGTGGGAAGGTATGAAGAAAGATGTTGCTAACTTTGTTTCTAGTTGTTTGACTTGTCAGCAGGTCAAGGCTGAGCATCAGTGACCCGCAGGACTGTTACAACAAATTGAGATTCCAGAGTGGAAATGGGAAAGAATTATTATGGATTTTGTCACCGGGCTACCACGAACCCTTAGAGGTTATGACTCTGTATGGGTGATTGTAGATCGACTGACGAAATCATCATACTTTTTGCTAGTGAAGACTACATATGGTGGAGTGAGGTATGCACAAATATTTATGAACGAAATTGTTCGACTTCACGGAGTTCCAATATCCATCATCTCTGATAGAGGATCACAATTTACCTCACACTTTTGGAAATTTTTTCAAGAAGTATTGGGTACACGAGTAGATCTTAGTACTGCATTTCATCCACAGACAGATGGGCAGTCTGAACGTACTATACAGATCTTGGAGGATATGTTGAGAGCTTGCATTCTTGAGTTTGGAGGTAGTTGGTACGCTTATCTACCTTTAGCTGAATTTGCTTACAACAATAGCTTCTAGCCCAGTATTCAAATGGCACGTACAAAGCATTGTATGGTAGAAGATGCCGTTCTCCTATCGCATGGTTTGAAGCTGGTGAGACTAAATTATTGGGACCCGACCTAGTACAAGAAGCTATGGACAAGGTCCAGTTGATCGGACAGAGATTGCTTACAGCTCAAAGTAGACAAAAGTATTATGCTAATAAGAGAAGAAGAGATTTAGTATTCACAATCGGGGACAAAGTGTTCCTACAAGTCTCCCCTATGAAAAATGTGATGCGGTTTGGGAAAAGAGGCAAGTTGAGCCCCAGGTTTATAGGACCGTATGAGATACTAGACTGAGTGAGAGCCGTGGCTTATCATTTGGCACTTCCGCCTGAGTTGTCCTTTATTCATCCATTGTTTCATGTCTCAATGCTAAGAAAATATATATCAGACTCATCTCAGGTGCTTGAAGCACATGCTATACCGCTTGATGAGAAGTTATCTTACGAAGAGGAACCGATGGCTATTGTTGATAGGCAAGTAAGTGAGATACGGTCAAAAGAAATTGAGTTCGTAAAAGTCTTATGGCAAAATCATACAGTTGAAGAAGCTACTTGGGAAATAGAAGATGTTATGCGAGTCAAGTACCCCCATTTGTTTCAGTCTACAGGTACGTACTTGAGTTAAATTCGGGGATCGAATTTTATAAGGTGGGGAGAATGTAATACTCCATACGTAAGTTAGAATATTTAAGTCTTTAGCATAATAAATAAATAAATAAAAAGACAAAAAAAAAAGAATTACATGGGCTGAGGCCCACCATATTAAGGCATTACAGGGAGTTAGGGATTGGGAGAAACAACTTCAAACTTAAAGAAGCAAAAGGGAGTAGTTACTAAAACAAAATTGGACGGCAATAAATTGACAAGCAAAAGTGAGGAAAATATAAGCTTTTCGCAGTAAGATTTATAATCAAAAGGAAGGAGAATTGAACCTATATAGCAGCTTTCAGTGAAAGTATCCTTCGACGTAAAGAGGTCAATTTTCCCTTACTTTGATTCTTTTTTTGTTTTCCGGTGAATTTCTTTAATCTCAATTTTTGTATTTATGGGATCCCATTGGGCATTAGAAATCTAAATTCCAAAAAAAAATTTATGGACAGTAATGCTATTAAGTTTCAACTTATATGCAGGGTAAAGAAAATTGAATAGTACAATGAAAAAAAGATATGATTGCCTGTTATTTAGAAGATTTTGGACTAGTTCAAAAATTAACCGTAGCATGAGTAGACACAACCTAGAAAGATTGAGAATTTAAAGATATTACACTTAAGGATTGGGCATTCTAAATTAGCTAGGAATTAGCCTAAACATGAAAATTAATATGAGATATATATTATGTAATTATAGATTGATTGGAGGAAGTTGTACGAATTACTCGGGGTGAAGCATTTGGTATTTCGGCACGAGTACAGTGAGTAATAAAATTATTGCAATTTGTGTTTTCATAACTTGCATGATTTACACATGATTTTTAATATGTATATGTTACCAATTATTTTGAGTTGCATGTGGGACATGACTTTTACTCGATATGATACCGAAATAGTTACTTGAGATGATTACAGTTGTTTTAAATATTTTCGTTGTCACTAGATTTGTTTTACCTTTGCTTGAATTTACTATACTCGAAATGAAATTATATGATTTGATAAGAACTGAAATGCCATATATTGTTTTAAAATATTTTCTATGAGTATATACGGATTACAGAGACAAGTATAAATGGGAATAGACATTGAAGGCTCACGTAGCTAACGGACGAGTTCGTTAGACCTGATGCACCTTGTAATTACCGATTACCGTTACAGCCCATGCTAGTGGGAAGGTAAAACTAGCATACCGTTACTGATTTTCTTCGAGTAGGGACTACCGTTATATTTGACTTCTTGTGAAGAAGTCCACATTTATACCGATTACATGATCTGTTCATTAAAACCTCCCAAACATGAATATTGATATTACACAATATTTACCAAGCTTATTACCGAATTGTCAGTTGATTTATATTACATAAAAAAAATGATGAGACTGATTATTGTTTATTGTTTCTGAAAGGGCATTTTTATGATATTTTTTGTTTAATATACTAGCATGATTTCTGACTTGTCCCCAATAAAAACGGTTGTGATTAAGTGTTATTGCTCACTGAGCTAGCGACTCATTCCCCGCTAAATTATTTTTTACCGAGATAGCAGTTAACGCGGGCGAGGATTTTGTTAATTAGAGCGCACATGTTGATAGTTCTTGGTAAGTCTCGTACTTGTTCGCGTGGGCGGAGATTTTAATTATTGTTATGATTTTTTCTTTGAACTCTTAAAGTCACTCCATAGTCATTCTTTTAGTGTCGTGAGTATTTATTTGTTGATACGGACTAGTTACTAGTATTATACTTTTTTCCGTATTTTTAGAGTTGGTTTTGGTTTTATTATGTTGAGGAGGTTGGTAATATTGGTGGAAACCCATTTGTGGTTAGTTGACGAAGATTGTGACCGATTAAGGTGAATATTTGTTGGTTGTTACTTGTTTATGAGACAGAAAACTTTTTGGATAGCCCAAAAAAGGGAAAACGCTGTCCATTTTTCTGTAAAATACAGATGAGGCTTATTTGGGGGCACTTGCTCCTAAGTGTCGGTCATGATCCTAAATTGGGTCATGACAAATAAAGAGTGTTATTTCTTTTGAAGTTGTAGTAGTCTCTTGACACTACCAAATTGTAATATTATAGTGATATTATATTGGTCTACTCGAGTATTGTATTTTATCCCGTTAAAAGATTTGGTATCGTTATTACTCTCTTGTGTTATTGTTATTTACCGTGAATATTATTCCTCGGTGGGATATATTTTTTCCAACAACGTGTGAACAAAAAGGGTAAGAAAATTGTGCAAAATGCTGCTAAAAGTGAAATATAAAATTTTGCTAAGCTATGCATTCAGGGAATTACCTGATTAAATTCACCTGCATTAAAAACTTCAATCAGGTAGGGGATATAAGGTCCGTCAGTAACGACGGGTGAAACTATGTATGGCAAGGTGGTCAACTGAAAACTATATTATGTATAGGATAAAATACTATTATTGTTATTGATTAAAAAATAGATTTTGAATATTCATGCATAGACTTTGGATATCCTTATTAAATTTTCTGATTTCACCATTGCGTGAGTCCCATAAAAGATGCATCTAGGAAGTATTTGCAATTGAGTGCTGGAAACAATAATAATAAATATTGGGTATAAATATAAAAAAATATGTATGTATAAATAATAACAATAACAATGAAAATATTGGGTATAAATATAAAAAATAATACCGTTTATCGTTACAACGGATTATTTATTTGTTCAATTCTTCAAATGTTGATGTCGCTTATAAAAATTCTTGTGTACGTCAATGTCACTGGTATAGTATAATATAAGTAGGTGTTCTTGCGTTTTATATTAATCAGTCACTAATACATTTCTTTTCTTATTTTTCATATGTTATCAAAGCCTTTACAATCTTAGCAGAGACCTAAGCAGAGGCGGATCCCGGATTTAAATTTGAAAAAATTATATTCATAATTCAGTGTGGGATAAGCTCGAAGGTTTCAAGTTTAAATTTTAAATCTACCACTTTGAATTATAATAAGAGAAAACTACACCGGTGAGCATTTTTAAAAAGTTATTTAAGAGAATGCTATCACTCTTTATTTTTATTCAATAAATAACAGATTTTTTTCAAATAATATTCCATCCGTTTCAATTTATGTAAACTTATTTGACTAGGGGTGAAATTTAAGAAAAAAGAAAACACTTTTAAATTTATAGTGTAAAATGAGATACATATATTTTTGGTGACGATAAATTATGCATAAAGGTAAATTGCTTTCAAATATAAAAAATTAGTCATTTTTTTTACACGGACTAAAAAGAAAATAAATTCTAAAATATTATAAAAAATTATACGCACAATTGATTCCGTAAATCAAGGTATTTGTTTTTTATCCTTATTTATCTTTTACCTTCTCTCTCGACTTAGCAACTTTAAAAATAAAATAATCCCCAATTCAAGGGATCACACAACTCTTCTTTTATTCACTTAAGGGGTAAAAAAAAAAAGGGATTTGCTTATTCACTTTTCTCTCTCTTCTTTAAACAAATACTAATATGTATATAGAGAAATTTTCACCTAATTCCTCAATTATATCATAATCAAATCCTTGTTATGAAATATTATATTATGTAGTGGATGTCTATAACTCATAAAGAAGTTACTCGCACAACTCTTCTCCATTAACCTCCCGATACTTCTTACAATTGTTGTTGTAACTCCCACACCTCCATAACTCACTCCATGATCTTCCCCGTGATCTCAATAGTTAATATCATGTTCATGATATCCCTTTGTATTATATCAATGACATCCTATAAATAAAGGGTTTAGACATCACATTGTACACACTTGCTGAAATAAGATAGTTCTTTCTTCCTCTCCACATTTCATATCTATTTTCTTGTTTTATAATATTACTTTGAGCTTAGTTTCTTAATAATCCTCAAAATGTTGGATAATATCTAAATAAAGTACATACTATTTTTATAACAAAAAAGCAAGTAGATAAATAGAATATATCATGTATTTTGAAGATTTTTGTACCTAGTTAATACGATTAGATAATTCCATATATTTTAAGGTATAATAATAGTAGTATATACTTTGTCTTCAAAATACATAATATATACTCACATACTTAATACATGCTGTAAAATTTACTATGTGGGGCAAATTAAACGTGATTTAATGAATGAATGTAATTAGAAGATGATTTTGAGGAAGTGTGAGTAGCTTGATTATAGGAGGAGTTAAGTTATTGATGTCCTAATTTTCTGGATGGATTTTAAGGAATTGAAACGTTTGAATTAATATTGAAATCTGTATTTCCAATAAACGTTTCAAATTGTTTTTGGAAAACAAAATATCGAAAGGTTTAGGTCAAAATGTGGGCCCGCCTCAACCAAATTCAAGGAGAAAGTAGAGGAAACGTTTCAGTCGGTGTATTGATAATTAATAGGAGGAGTTATTTGCAATTTAACTTTATTACAAGGGCCAAGGAGGAAAACCATTTTTACAATATTATTTATAAATTATAAATTTATAAATAATAGGAGTGGTTCCAGAACCACATAAGTACATCCCTACCTACCCCTGGCCGACACCCTCCCCCTCAACCCTATCAGTTCTCCTCCTTTGTTGTACTTTCTTCTGATCTAAAATCTAACACATCAGAAACACATATTTTCTCTTCTTCTCTTCAAACCAAGATCTACAATGACTTTTTATCATCCTCTTGTCTTAGATCTATTATCACATCATACAAGTTTTTGATTTACATCCAGGTTGGTTATTTTTCTTTTCTTTTAGATCTGCTATATTGGTAGAACTCTTTTTTTTATCCTTTATGATTGTGTTGTATTCAAGATTCGATTTTTCAAGATTGAATTTTTCTTAATTGTCTGTTCTTGATTTTTTTTATTTTTATTTTTTGATGCAGATCTCAGGTTGTTTTTCCAATTCTCCTTGCTGCAAATCTCTGGTTTGGTTGTTTCCTCCTTGCTTTTAATTGAATGTTGTTTTGCTTGCTAGTTGATTTTCTCCCAATCTTCATCCTCTGAGTCTTGGGTCATTGATTCAGATGCATCAGATCATATTTCTGATAACAAATCTCTTTTCGTTACTATTTCGTATTCTCAATCTCTTTCAAAAGTCACAATGGCCAATGGGTCTCAAACCATGGCAACTGCAATAGGTCAAGCAAGCCCACTTCCTTCTTTACCTTTAGATTCAGTCCTTTATGTTCCCAATAGTTCTTTTAATCTCATAGCTGTTAGTCGTTTAGCCAAATCACTTAAATGCGTTATTTTATTTCTTGATGACCATATTTTTATACAGGAATGCAGTACGGGGCGGATCATTGGTACCGGGCGTGAATCAAACAAACTTTATTACCCTATCTTTGCTAAATCACACGGACTCACTTCTTGTGTTCCTTCTACAACTTGTCATGTTACTGATTCACCAGATTTATTACTTAAACGGTTAGGACATCCCAGTTTGTCAAAACTTCAGAAAATGGTATCTGGTTTATCTCACTTGTCAGCTCTAGAGTGTGAGTCATGTCAGCTCGGTAAGCATACTCGCTCCCATTTTCCTCGGCGTCTTGATAATCGAGCAGTCACCTTTTACTTTAGTCCATTCAGAATGTTAAGCTTCTGCCTAGACAGGGGAGCCTCTTAGAGACCCTACGAGATATAGGAGGTTGGTTGGCAGATTGAATTACCTCACAGTGACTAGACCTGACATTTTTTTTCCGGTGAGTGTTGTAAGTCAGTTTATGGATTCTCCCAGTGATAGTCACTGGGATGCAGTTGTTCACATTCTTCGGTATAAAAAGTCAGCTCCAGGCAAATGATTACTATTCGAGGATCGAGGCCACGAGTAGATTGTTGGGTACACAAATGCTGATTGGGCAGGATCACCTTTTGATAGGCGTTATACGTCTGGATATTGTGTTCTAGTAGGAGGTAACTTGGTCTCGTGGAAGAGCAAGAAACAGAATGTAGTTGCTCGATCTAGCGCCGAAGCCGAATATCGAGCCATGGCTATGGCGACATGTGAGTTAGTTTGGGTCAAGCAGTTACTCAAGGAGCTAAAGTTCGGAGAAATCAATAAGATGGAACTAGTGTGTGATAACCAAGCTGCTCTTCATATTGCGTCAAATCCGGTGTTCCATGAGAGGACTAAACACATTGAGATCGACTGTCACTTTATCATAGAAAAAATACTTTCAGGAGATATTATTACAAAGTTTGTAAAGTCGAATGATCAACTACCAGATATTTTCACTAAGTCTCTTACTGATTCTCGTATTAGCTACATGTGTAGCAAGCTCAGTACATATGATGTGTATGCACCGGCTTGAGGGGGAGTGTTAGTATGTATAGTGTAGTCTTGTCCCACATTGAAAGATAAGTAATATCTCCTTGTAGTGTATAGTTATAAATAGGGACCTCTTATATTGTATTTATCATCTAATATCAATAACATATTTTCTCCCGTGCCTTCTCACAAATATGTGTCTAGACAAAGTTCCCCCCCGCGCGACTGAAAATATTTAAATTTTAACTGCGTGCCACAAGTTTTACACTTAGCCTTATTTTTTGGAATTAGTTGAGTAAAAAATGACTAAACATGAGATGTTTCCGTCTGTTTGGTAGGTTATCTAGAAAAAGTAGGGGCAGTAACAAGAGTATCAGATGAGGCATTATTTGGATTATCAGGGTTATCACTAGTGGGTGTATCGTCATCCGGTTGAGTTTCATCAAAATCTATTTCCTCCTTATCATTTTCATCAGTAGTTGGATTAGAATAAAGAGCATTCATTAATTCATGGTCTAATTGTTCACCAGCTCCAACATTATGGCAAAATTGACTCTTAGTAAATTGTAATAAACTATTATCACTATCAAGAATAGCATGTGTAGGACGGATATGAGATTTGGTTCGGGGAGCCGGGGGCAGTGGAGGAGGAACAGATTGACTACTAGATTCATCACTCTTGGATTTTTCCTTATTTTTATCAAATAATAGAAAATAAATAAAACAAACAAAACTATAATATTAAAACTTAAGAGTTGGAACGAGTTTACCAAATTGACGAACAACTTGTTAAAAATTGATTATCGTTGAAGACTTGAAGACTGATTCACCAACTTCACAATTTTTTCACAAATTGTAACAATAAAGTAAGCAATAATAGAAGAAAATTAGAGAGAGATTGATGATTTTGTACGAAAAATGAAAGAATGAGGGGGTATTTATAGTTGAAAATAGGAAAAAAGTGTAATTATAAAACGTTTGGGGTTAAAACAAAGTTTGGGGGATTAAATGGCTATTTTGTAAATAGCCAACATCTATTTTGACAGACCCAACGACCATATTTTACATGCCCAAACGGGCAGAATTGTTTTTTTAAAAATTTTTGACTGTTTGGTCGACCAGGGACCGGTTTGGTCCCAAACGGTCCCGGTCCTAGCGGTCCCAAAGTAGAGAGCCTGCCCAGAAGCACGTTTGGCCCACTTGGCCCGTTTGGCCCCGGGCCGGTCCACTTGTGACCCTTAGCTGAAAGAGAGAGCGAGAAGGGAGACAGAGATGTTATAAACTTTGGAAGGGGTGTCTCCTTGAAAGAGTTTGCAGCCAGCACTTAACAGGCTTAGAAGTGAATAGACCTATATAACTAAAAAGAATTCTTGAGCATTCTTTGACACAAGTATTTTAACTGAAAGGTAGAAAACAGTAGTATCAACAGCCAATGGATAAAATATCCAAATATCAATCAGAGCACTGTAGAAAATGAACATACCTTCACTCTAGGCCCATGAGGAATTGCAGGAGAGCCGTCCGCATTATTTGGCAAAAAAATCTCCCAGACACCAAATTCGTTCTGCTTATGGATCATGAATTAGTTTTATGCAACATTCCACCACTGCATAGAGCTTAACATTGTAACATGCAAAGCAAATAGATGATCCTTCTACATATCCTTCATTGTTAACATATTAATTACAGAAGATAACCGTAACACTGAAACTCTCTGTAACACCCACCTGCTCCCACCACCACCACCCCACCCCTGCCCCAAGGGGCAAAAAGGAGAGGAGAGAAGAGAAGAGAAAGACAATGCGAGCTAGTGAAGATGCGACTCATCTACTATAGCAGTGCAAGATTGTATAACAATTGTGGAATATGATCCATAAAATTTCAGGAAGTAGTTGGACAATGCCTGAAAAATCTTTAGGGAAACTGGAAAATAAATGAAAGAAGGAATAAAGACAATGCTTGGACAGAAATTCCTCAAGCGATGATTCTGTCAATTCGGAAAGAAGAGAATAGAAGATCTCTTGAGCAAGTGAAATTTTTTCCTTTTTTTGACACGTACAAGTGGGACTTTCTTTTGTTCCAAACAAAACGTATGATGTTCGCTTAGAGTACTTCAGGAGTACTCAAAAGATGCAACTTGTATAGGTGATAGGATGTCTTCTGCAGAGAGCAATAATTTTTGTATAGCTCCTCTTTGACCTGTACACTTGTCTAATATCCGGTTGATCCCTTTTGTGCAATGAACTGAAAAAGAAGGAATTTTATTGCATGCTCGTAGAAGTAAAGCAGAATTCTGAAAGACTCAGGAAAGTTCTAAAGAACAACACCAGATCTTGAATATTTCATTTTATCAGATCAATGGAACATTTGACAAAATAATTAGACTTCTTTTCTTTTTTTGATAAGTAACCAGACCAGTTAGACATAGAAAGCACTATTCTCACCGAATACCAATTTAAAGTGTGTCGTCATTTTCAGCCCTACTATCAAGGAACTAACGAAATATGAGCCTTACTAGAAATAAGTCAAGAAACTGTCACTTTGAAATCTTAAGAAATCCATATTTTCTTGCAAAGACTCCCTTGTAACATGCAAATTTGAAAAGGGGATCACGTGCCAAAATAACTCGATCAACAAAGGGGTAATAAAAAAGGTAAACAGAAATAAGAATACGAGACATTTGCTAGAAACTTTGAAATGAGTAGCAAAGACAATCGAATGTAAAGAACACAAGGCTCTCAAACAAAAATGGCAACAGAACAACTTGGATATGTACTGTAAGGGATATACCCGAGTCATGATGTCAGCATTTGGGTTCCAATTGTTGAAATCTCCAATGAGGGCAGCCCGCTGCAAGGGAAAGCATAGGATATACATGCAATTTAGACTTTCACAAAACCGATATTATCATATCATAAACAAAATGCAGAAGTTGGTATAACAACTGATGGGCATATAAGGAGATCACCAATGACTTTCCACGTTATTTCACATTATTGATCTCTCATTTCACCGTATACTGCACTTGAACCTTATCTTTTTAGTAATCAGTTTACACAAAACGTCAGAATTTGCAGCTTTGGCAGAAAAATGTTTTGCCATACATCCAGCAATTATGTGTTGCCAAAGGGATTCTCCTTTCTTTTAGAAGGCTCCTCAATCTAAAATCAGCGTACTGAACTCATCGGACTTAGTTAAACTCAAGAAATAACATTTTATTCTGATAAAAGCACCCCCTAACCAAAAGAGAAATACTTGATTTGCTGATATAAGTACCTGTACTGGCATAACACAAACCAGGTCAAAATATCATGATTGTGTTCCTCAAGACAAATTTGTACTTATTTCGCTGATCTTGAGTCAGTGTAGTTCTTGGAATCCTGGGAGCTAATTCTTACATGCCAAAATAGATCTTTTACTTGCTAGTGGCAGAAGAAAGATGATTCACTAATTATTTTGGGATACAGAAGTTTGCAACCTGGAGTATTTTAAAATAGTTTCTCAGTCCTTGACCTTTATTCTGAAAAGATGACTTAATATATGTCTATTCTCACTCCATCCTCAAAGTGACCATCACATTGGACCAGAATAAGTCTTACAAACTAAGTCAATGGCTCACCAAGTCGATGCCTAGATCAAGCTTGCAGAGCTAGTGAGTAATGCTATCGAGTAGCAAAACCAAACTTTAATGAGTTAAGCCAAAGGAATCTTATCCTCGTTTTTAGGTCAGAAGTCCATCCAGGGTGAAGACCATAATCTGTGCAAATGACAGAAACTGTGGAGCAATTACAATATTCTAAACTATCAGAAAAGAAACATATTTAGGTCAGAAGTCCTTAAACAGGCTTCTTGAGAATTAAAACATAAATCTTCTCCTTTCTACTTTCTCTTAGTTTCTCTCACCTTTTTTTTAAAAAAAGAAGTGGTTATCAATTTTGTGGTCCTTTTTATCATAGAGAATCTAAAACAAAACAAGAAAGGAAACATTGACCTTGGCACCAGGAGCCCACTCTCGATAAGTGATACCTGTAGCACTAGCAACAAAGTTCACAGGCAATCAGTGACTGATACTTCAGCCCCTCTCAGTAGAGCAAACTTACAAAAGGGAAAGAAGGAGCACCTACAGTAAGGTCAGGCTTACAGATCTGATATAACATACATATACTCCAAGGAAAAGAAAAACAGAAAGTAAAATGATCTACAATAAAGGGATGAAGTACATAGATTCTCTTCAAAACAATTAGGTGTAACATGAGCTCCAGACGGTTCCTTTTCGTAAACATTAGCTTTGGAAGGTCACTTTCCGGGAATCACTCCTGCTGTCTGAGATAAATACTTCAAATTCCAATATATACCATGCCTAGATTGCTAGAAACTAGATGATAGCTATTTTTAGTAAAGGACTGAGCATGTCAAGAATTAACCGCTGCTATATACATGTCTCCAAATACAAAATGTAATCTGTTTCTCTTTCTTTCATCTGCAGATATTACAACCTATATCACCTTTTCACTCCTCTATAGGTTTGAGTGTGGGCCAAATAAGTACCAAGTTGGCATCAACGAATAACATTATGGCATGAAATTGACAAGGTTTTGCTCAAGGCCGGTCTCGAATACCTTCAGAAAGAAAATTAAATAAGATAGAAAGCAGTTATTACCTACGAGTGAAACCCTTTTTTTCGTAACCACGAGAAAAAGCTTCCAAACCACCCTCATACTTGTCAATTGCCTCCCTCATTTTCTTGTACTCTTAAAACCTAAAAGTGGACAGCATAGAAAAAAAAATCTTTAGGCCAGACCGCCACATTTTCTATGGTTATCTAGCAACTAGCAATGAGATTACAAGTCGAACATTCCCGCCCAAGAGCTTTAATGATCAAAAAAGCAATGAGATCTCATCCTATGTAGTTACAGAGAGGATGTAAGCAAAAAATTTTTCCATCGATAAAATTCTCTCCAATTGCGTTAAACAAGTCGAACATTCCCGCCCAAGCTTCTCCAGAGCTGTGTTTGTAGGCAAGCTCCGGTGGCATTCCCTATTGTCTTCTGGAAGTCGCTCCTCCACAAACAAACCTCCTCCGAAGTTGTGTCTTGGCACTTTAAAACCGTACTCTCCATTTTACTTGAGCTTCCCATGAATGGTGCTCTATATTCAATATACTCTGGTATCTGCTACACGATGCCTTAGTCCCCACTTTATAGTAAAATGCCTTTCTCCTGTTACCAAATGGTAATTCCCGCGACAAAACTAGTTTCACATCCTCCTCTGATGATGTAGCGCAGCTACGCACGCCCTGCACTAGTATTTATCAAATAGTGCTCACTTGTCCAAAAGACATCTATACTGGTGGAACAAGTATAACATGTCTAATTACCTTCTATCAATTTTAGGGCATTTACTGTGGATAGCGTTCATGTATGGAATGTGAACAATGCCTCTACATATAAAACTCGTATGTATGAATAGTATTATGCGGATAATTTGTATTATTTCTGTGAATGGTGCCCATGCTTACACGGAACCAAGCTATTCCCTAGTCCTAGTACTACTTGTAGGGACATGCAATATACCGATATTGATAATTCAACCGAGCGTTTTGATACCATTTGTTGAGACCAAAGACACCCACAGTAAATAAAGGAAAATGATGATAGACATTGAAACTTTCAATTCTCAGATAAGAAAAAAATCATGACTAAAGAGAAAATAATATCAGTATCATAGAGAATAACATACACTTACTACTCTAGTATCATAGAGAATAACATACACTTAAAAGAAATACCCTCTTTAGAGACACTCTCAACATAATACTGTCAAAGTAACCACATTCCTCACATACTGTTGTGATATTGACTTTTAAACCTTCAGTTGGATTGACGAAGGAAACAGTCTCTCTTTTTGTGTCTTTTTCTTGTTCAAAGTTTGCTCCCTCAATTGATACTTGCGTAGACAAAATAGATCACCTATTGGGAGGGAGATTTTGGACTCAAAAAATATTTTTCCATAACCTGAGATAAGCATGCGTCTGTTGCAATTATTTAAACAAGACTGCTCAAGAAGCCTTAGTCATTCCAATATTATGGAAAGGATCTCTCTACCAAAATCCCAGACAATGGACTTTAAGTGTGGTAGGTTGAGCTGCTATGCATCATTTTTTTAATCCTCAAAAGTAATATTATTAATCATGGATTTATAGGCACTATTTGCTTATACGATGCCTAACACCTCAAATTTGCAGGTAATAGTAGTAGATAACTTATTGGGAGAACCTAAGGGCACCAAAGCATACTCATGCCTCCCTCTGAACTAAGAGTGCACACAAATTTATTTTCACGAGTTAGCAATGATACATCAACTGTAGCTAGAAGCCACGCATCTGGCATCTAGAAAACGGAAATATTGAGAAGACTACTTTTTAACGACACTGTTCTCATGGGAACAAAATGCAACAACACTTTCATTCAAGCAGACTCAGAAAGATATCTATTTAGAAGTGTTTCTGCAAGAAATTTGCCACCTCCACCTCCCCCCCCCCCAAAAAAAAGAACTCTCTTTTCAGAATTTGCAGCTTTGGCAAAAAAATGTTCTGCCATACATCCAGCAATTATGTGTTGCCGAAGGGATTCTCCTTTCTTTTAGAAGGCTCCTTAATGTAAAATCAGCATACTGAACTCATCGGACTAAGTAAAAATCAAGAAACAATATTTTATTATGATAAAAGCACCCCTAACCAAAAGAGAAACACTTGGTTTGCTGTTATAGGTACCTATACTGGCATAAGACAAGCCAGGTCAAAATATCATGGTTGTGTTCCTCAAGACAAATTTGTACTTAGTTGGCTGATCTTGAGTCAGTGTAGTTCTAGGAATCCTGGGAGCTAATTCTTACATGCCAAAATAGATCTTTTACTTGCTAGTGGCAGAAGAAAGATGATTCAATAAATTATTTTGGGATACAGAAGTTTGCAACCTGGAGTATTTTAAAATAGTTTCTCAGTTCTTGACCTTTATAATGAATAGATGACTCAATACATGTCCATTCTCACTCCATCCTCAAAGTGACCATCACATTGGACCAGAATAAGTCTTACAGACCAGGTCAATGACTCACCAAGTCGAAGCCTAGATCAAGCTTGCAGAGCTAGTGAGGAATGCTATCAAGTAACAAAGCCTAACTTTAATAAGTTAAGCCAAAGGAATTTTATCCTTGTTTTTAGGTCAGAAGTCCATCCAAGGTGAAGATCATAATCTGTGAAAATGACAGAAACTGTAGAGCAATTACAATATTCTAAACTATCAGAAAAGAAACATCTTTAGGTCAGAAGTCCTTAAACATCTTTCTTCAGAATTAAAACATAAATGTTCTCCTTTCTACTTTCTCTTAGTTTCTCTCACCTTTTACTTTAAAAAGAAGTGGTTATCAATTTTGTGGTCCTTTTTATCATAGAGAATCTAAAACAAAACAAGAAATGAAACACTGACCTTGGCACCAGGAGCCCACTCCCGATAAGTGATACCTGTAACACTGGCAACAAAGTTCACATGCAATCAGTGACTGGTACTTCAGCCCCTCTCAGTAGAGCAAACTTAGAAAGGGAAAGAAGGAGCATCTACAGTAAGGTCAGGCTTACAGATCTGATATAACTTACTCCAAGGAAAAGAAAAGCCCCTCTCAGTAGAGCAAACTTAGAAAAGGAAAGAAGGAGCATCTACAGTAAGGTCAGGCTTAGAGATCTGATATAACTTACTCCAAGGAAAAGAAAAACAGAAAGTAAAAAGATCTACAATAAAGGGATGAAGTACATAGATTCTCTTCCAACAATTAGGTGTAACACTAGCTCCAGATGGTTCCTTTTCATAAACATTAGCTTCGGTAGGTCACTTTTCGGGAATCACTTCTGCTGTCTGAGACAAATACTTCAAATTCCAATATATACCATGCCTAGATTGCTAGAAACTAGATGATAGCTATTTTTAGTAAAGGGCTGAGCATGTCAAGAATTAACCGCTGCTATATACATGTCTCGAAATACAAAATGTAATCTGTTTCTCTTTCTTTTTTCTGCAGATATTACAACCTATATCACCTTTTCACTCCTCTATAGGTTTGAGTGTGGGTCAAAGAAGTACCAAGTGGGCGTCAACGAAAAATATTATGGCATGAAATTGACAAGGTTTTGCACAAGGCCGGTCTCGAATACCTTCAGAAAGAAAATTAAATAAGATAGAAAGCAGTTATTACCTACGAGTGAAACCCATTTTTTCGTAACCACGAGAAAAAGCTTTCAAACCACCCTCATATTTGTCAATTGCCTCCTTCATTTTCTTGTACTCTGAAAACCTAAAAGTGGATAGCATAGAAAAACATTCTTTAGATTTTAGCTGGACATGTCCAGGCGCAGGAACTGCAGAGAAAGATAGCACTGCCACTTGGGGCAGAATGAAGCAGATAAATGCTGAGGCATATAGATACACCAAGAGCAAAACCATAATTGCATAACCAAAGGCAAATAATGTCTCGAGAGCAAGAACATCCAACAAAGCAAACAATTCATAGAGAAAGAACAAAAATTCTGGAAGTACATGTGAGCAATCAGCTCTCAGAGTTAGTAAAATTGGAAAGTTGAAGAATAAAACAGAACTGCTGACGAACAATCCAACCAATACAGAGCATGGTAGACTGCTACTAGAAATTAAACTAGCATGTTGCTGTGCTATGGACCTATTATGTCCTTCAAGAATTAAACTTGGGAGACAAAAACGAAGAATATACAAAGCAAATAATCAAACATAGGCAGAAGAACAAACAAAACCCAACATAGGACCACGGCAATTAAAAACAAACATCGATGACAATAACAAAACAGAAAATATTAAGAGCATTCAGATTGGAAAAAAAAACTTCTGTTTCAAACAATGACTAAAATATTATAAAGCATCTTAAATGGGTATAAACAAAAACAGTGGCTGGTAATGCCTAAACTAAGCATAAAAAAGGGGTCAGATGGACCAAATTGTGCATCTTAACTGGTCAATGGTTCCCCGGAAGGCTTCTTCCCTTCCCAAGGAGACTTGGGACAAGGTGATCATCTCCCTCTTCGTTCACGCAAGTGGTGGTCACCTATCTCCCATTTTGTCCATGGCCAAAAGATTAAGGCACTTAGAAATATGCTGAAAGTGGCTGTAGACGGGATGGATTGAGGGATTTAATGGGGAGCCAGTAAACCTTCAAATTGTCTCCATTACCCCTATGTTTATGCTGATAATACCGTCATGCTCTGTGATGCTGAGGAGAGGCAACCAATGCACCTAAGAGTCATTCGTGATGCCTTTGAGGCAGTTCCTGGCCTAAGGATCAACAATGAACTAAAATTTCCTCTTCCCAGTCAATAAAGTTCACAGCATACACTCACTGGCTGACCTGATCAAACGCAGAATTGGGGAACTACCTGCCATTTACCAGGGAGTTCTCTCAGGGCCAAATATAAAGACACGGCAGGGGAATGGAGTTAGAGAAGGTGGAGAGGAGACTGTCAAACTAGAAGAGGCACTATCTTTCAATGCGTGGCAGACTAGTATTTATTAATTGAGTCCTAGATAGTCTTCTTCCAACAACACCAGTACACCACTACCTTCCTGAGTCCTAAACGTGTGACAAAGCTCAGAAGGCATTCCTATGGGAAAGAAATGCAGAAACCAAAATGTACCACCTGCTTAGGTGGGATAAATGCATAAGTGAAAGGAGGCCGGTGGTTTAGGAGTAAGAAACCTGAAAAAGTATGACTGAAGCTCTTATACAAATGGCTATGGAGGTAAACTTCTCAAGTCTCAACAAGAAGGAATGTGGGAGTAGTGATTAGCAAAAGTATGGTTGGTCAACTCTGTGGTGTTTCAACCAGTGAGTGCTCGTCTTATGGGGTCTGCCTATGGGAAAACACAAGGAATCATTGGGCTGATTTGTTCACTTGTATAGATGCCAATCTAGGCAATGGAAGAAATTAAAGTTTTGACAAGATGCATAATAGGGCCATATTACCCTCAAAGATGAATCCACAGATCCTACGTCATGGCAGATAATTTGCAACTAAGTTGCTGAAGAATGTTCAGAAAGATTTCATATATATGTACACAATAGGACTAGTAAGCAGCAGCATATTGAAGTTGTTACACCCTATATTTTCGTACATAAAAATGCATCGTAAGCAAACTAATGTAGGACCAAAAATGAGATAATATTTAAAAGTATATAAATTAATTTAATCATGTTACCTCTGAGGTCACAAATATTGAAGATCATGAACAACAAGTACAAAGAGGGTTGGACGGTTCAGAAGATAAAGCAATTGAAGAAAATAATATTTCGTCGAAAGTCGACAAGTTGGGAATGTTATAACATATACCTTTGGGGTGATACTAGGGTGCTTAACATGATAAGGAGATTATGTTATGATTTATATTAGTCGTATGACATCCGTGTGTTATGTTTTGAAGTCAAGAGAGTTGTGGAACAAAAGTCGATGAAAGTCATCACAAGTTACATTCATAAGTTTTACTGAAACTTTGGGTCAAATGTAACTGCGATTTTCTCCCAATATACTTAGATTTATGGGATGTTCCACCCATCAAATTAAAGATCTATGAGTCTATTTTCCAACGCATTAAACCGTTTGTTAATACGACATTGGAGTAGAAAGATATGGGCATTTGTGCGATACTGCGCAAGCTGCTATGTGACAAGTAGGTGTGTCACCTACTTGCTTAAATGAGAGCCCAAAAAAATGGGCCATTTTGGGTCGTCCAAAGAGGCCTTTTAAGGGCCTATTTTCTTCATATATTAGACTTAAAATAGAGCACAATAACCAGACATAAGCTCTGCAAAGAATCCTCCCAAAAATTTCTCACAAACCCTAATTGATTTTCTCTCCCTTTCAAGTTCCAATTGGAGGTAAATCCTAGAGTTTGAAGAACCAAGATAAGAGCTGAGTTATCCAACAAATAAGGTGAGTTTACTTCTCTCTTTCATTCAATTTTTCTTCTGTAAATTCATGGTAAGTCGTTCTATACTTGTAAGAACTCACGGGACGGTGATCGGAAGCCGTGAGTTCGAGTTATTCACTTGTAGCAGACTGTTTTGTGGACTGTTTTGTGTTGCTGTTGGGCTGCGTGTTTTACTACTATTTTGTGGAGTTTTGGAGGAGGAAGGGGTTTATAAACACCATATAAATGTAGGGTGGTTGGCTGGTCATTCGTCATAACATTTTCGGGTCGTTTGACACTACTACGGTGGTTGTTTTGTGTACGAAGAGATTGGGGTGTGTTGGGCTGTTTTGTAGTATTTGATGGTGTATATAGGGCTGAAAAATGATGTATATATGTTGTTATTGTTCTGTTCTTGTATTGTTGGTGTTATCTTGAATTTGGAGGAAGTAAGGATTATAGGGGAGATGCTGCCCGTTTTAATACAAAATAGGTTTGTCGTTCGTTGTGCGATAGTTGTACCTTTCGTAACTTGACGATAGTATTATTATCATTCTTGTAGATTAAGGTGCGAAGAGGTGAGTTCAACTTGGTGATTGGAAAGATTGTGATAAGGTATGTTAAGGCTAAGCCTTCCTTCATTTTGGCATGATCTCGTAGCTACATGTGTTAGTAATGAGACAAAAGAGAAGTTCATATTCATGAATTTATTCACACTATTCTAGTCTCATAAGTTACAATATTATTCCTTATCAAGACTCTATATTCAATTTTAGTATTGTCTTCTTCCAGTCAAGAGAGCAGCAAGCCTATATATACAGTATTACAGTATTTTCATTACCATCGAGCTATAATCGATGGGCAGGCCCCTATTGGGCAACCTCTGATCAGATGGAAAGTTATATACCGAGCCTACTGTGGCCGAGCGCCTATGAGCTAGCCCAGCATGGTCGAGATACATAGCCTAGTATGGCCGAGCGCCTATGAGTGAGCCTACTATGGCAGAGCAGTTATATATACCGAGCCTTATAAGGCCGTACAATTATTTTACTTACTATATTGAAGGAGTTGAGTCAGTATCAGCAGGTAAGTATATCTCCAGATCATCTTTGACTCCCAGTTACTTCCAGTTATTATATTATCAGTTCAGTTTCGATTTTCAGTTATGTTATTGCCTTACATACTCGGTACATTATTTCGTACTGACGTCCCTTTTCCGGGGATGCTGCATTTCATGCATGCAGGTTCAGATAAACAGACGAGTAGATCTCCTTAGTAGGTGTTTCTCGAGTTCAGCCTGATCGGTAAGCTCCACGTCTTTCGGAGTTGCCAGGTCTAGAGTGTTGTGTACATCTTATGTATATCTGTATATATATTATGGGTAGGTCGGGGCCTTGTTCCGATCATAGTACATCTATCAGTAGAGGCTTGTAGACATATCCTGTTGGTTAGTGCAGTATGTTGGGTTTGTAGGCCTGGTATGTATAATTTGGTGGTTTGTCAGCTGTAGTAGCTATGACGGCCTTTTCAGCCTAGCTTTATATTGATGTTTAGTTAGCGCTAGTTTCCATTCAGTTTTATATTTTGCTTCGCAAATTGTCTTGCAAGGTGGCCCCATGGCCAAAGTATGACATTATGTGTTCAGAGTCCCTTAGTCGCAATTTGGTATGCCAGGTTAGGTGAGGCACCGGGTGCTTGTCTCGCTCCGAGGTTCGAGGCGTGACAAACTTGGTATCAAAGCAGTTCTATCCTAGGGAGTCTACAAGCCGTGTCTAGTAGAGTCTTGTTTATAGATGTGTTGTGCACCACATTATATAAGCATGGCACTACAGGGCATTTAGGAGTTGGTTACCCTTCTTTGAAATCTAAATCGTGCTACAGAACTGAGTTATAGGAAATTTGAATTAAACATATGTGTTGGTGTTTGCATGCACAGATTACGGTGACTAGGAAGACTACGGCTAGCCAAAGGAGAGATACAGTAGTAGGTGAGGGGACCAGCAGCGTACCCCCAGTAGATGGGGCCCAGCCTGAGGCTCAAGGTGAGACCCCTACTCAGCCATTACCGGCTCCCCCACCAACTACGGAGATTCCTAGGGAAACCGCACATCCAGTTCCCCCTCCACTTCCATCAGATCAGGACTTAAGGAGTGCGGTGCATTTGTTGACACAGTTGGTAGCTACCCAGCAACAGGCTAGGGCATCAGCTAGTGCAGGAACTTCTGAGGGGTCTGGGAGTTCAAGGGTCCGAGAGTTTATTGCTTTGAGTCCCCCAGAGTTCACGGGGACAGATCAGAGGGAGGACCCGCAGGATTTCATAGATCAGCTTCACAGGATCTTTCGTGTTATGCATGCCACGGAGAAAGAGGCAGTTGAGCTAGCAGCTTTTCGACTCCGAGATATAGCCATCCTTTGGTATGAGGGATGGGAGAGGTCCAGGGGACGTGATGCACCTCCAGCTATTTGGGAGAATTTTTTGAATGCCTTCCTTGACCAGTACTTACCACGGGAGATCCGACAGGCTCGAGTCGATCAGTTTCTAGCCCTCAAGCAGGGTAATATGAGTGTTCGAGAGTATAGTCTCCGTTTTGACTCATTGGCCAGATATGCACCATCCATAATTGCTATTATGCAGGACAGGATTCACAGGTTTATAGCAGGGTTAGCCCCAGAGTTAACCGAGGCATGTGCCACCGCTGCATTGCAGGATAGTATGGATATCTCCCGGATTCAGGCATTCGCCCAGAATATAGAAAGGGGTAGGCGTCGACAGCAGGGTACAGAGAGGGCTGAGCAAGGGCAACGTAAGAGGATGAGATTTCCCAGGTCTCAGGAGAAATATCAGGGTAGTTATAGGACCCAGTACTTCGGACGGCCACCTAGGCCTCTGCCACCTCAGTTACAGGGTTACAGGTATGACCGCTATACTCAGTCAGGACCAGGTGAGAGCTCATGGGCATCGGGTTTGCAGCGACAGCGAGGATCTGCGCAGACATGGTCATTTCCTCCACGGTGTGACATCTGTGGTAGAGGACACTTGGGCCAATGCCGAGCAGGTTCTGATGCTTGTTATACATGTGGGCGTCCAGGGCATATGATGCGGGATTGCCCAAATAGAGATTCGGGGGGAATGGCACAACCAGCGAGTTCAGCAACAGGATCATCTATGTCCGTGCATCCTTCAGGGCGCGAGTCTCAGTCTTCGGCTGGTAGAGGTCGGGGCAGAGGTAGAGGTTCCAGTTCAAGTGGTAATCAGAACCGTATCTATGCTTTAGCGGGTCGACAGGACCAGGAGTCTTCACCAGACGTTGTGACAGGTATATTAACCATTTGCTCTCACGATGCTTATGCTTTGATAGACCCAGGATCTACTTTATCGTATATTACCCCATTTGTCGCGAGGAAGTTTGGTATAGTGCCTGAAATACTAAGTGATCCTTTTGCGGTATCTACACCGGTCGGAGAATCGATTATTGCTAGACGGGTTTACCGAGGTTGTACGGTGACAATTTGTAGTCGTCAGACCTCAGCTGACCTAGTTGAGCTAGAGATGATGGATTTTGATGCTATCATGGGCATGGACTGGTTGGCAGCTTGCTATGCCACAGTTGATTGCCGAGCAAAGGCAGCCAGATTTCATTTTCCGGGTGAGCCAGTCCTTGAATGGGTAGGTAATACACCAACACCCAGAGGTAGGTTTATTTCCTATCTGAAGGCGAGGAAAATGATCGCAAAAGGGTGCATTTATCATATTGTGCGAGTTAGAGATGCAGATGCTGAGATACCTACACTTCAGTCTATTCCCGTAGTCAAAGAGTATGCAGATGTGTTTCCAGATGAGCTTCCAGGTATTCCTCCAGAGCGAGAGATTGATTTTAGCATCGATTTGCTTCCAGGAACTCAACCAATATCCGTCCCTCCTTATAGAATGGCACCTGGCGAATTGAAGGAGTTGAAGGAGCAGTTAAAAGATTTGTTGGAGAAAGGTTACATCAGGCCCAGTACCTCACCTTGGGGTGCACCAGTACTATTTGTGCGGAAGAAAGACGGCTCGCTGAGGATGTGTATCGATTATAGGCAGCTGAACAAGGTAACTATTAAGAATAAGTATCCACTTCCAAGGATCGATGACTTGTTTGATCAGTTGCAGGGGGCTAGATGCTTTTCAAAGATAGATTTGAGGTCGGGGTACCACCAAGTCAGAGTTCGGGAAATAGATATTTCGAAGACAGCCTTCAGGACCCGATATGGCCACTTCGAGTTCCTTGTCATGTCCTTCGGGTTGACTAATGCACCCGCTGTATTTATGGACTTGATGAATAGCCTATTCCGACCATTTTTAGATTTGTTCGTGATAGTATTTATTGATGATATTCTGGTTTATTCCCGTTCAGAGGATGAGCATGCGGACCACCTGCGAGCGGTACTCCAAACCCTCCGTGATCGTAAGTTGTATGCTAAGTTTTCTAAATGTGAGTTCTGGTTGAAGTCTGTAGCATTCTTGGGGCATATTGTATTAGATGAAGGGATAAAGGTGGACACTCAGAAGATTGAGGCCGTGAAATCTTGGCCTAGACCTACCACTCCGACAGAGGTTCGTAGCTTTCTAGGCTTAGCAGGATACTATCGGAGGTTCGTAGAGGGTTTTTCTTCCCTTTTGGCACCATTGACGAAGTTGACACAGAAAGAAACTAAGTTTCAATGGACAGAGGCTTGTGAGCGGAGTTTCCAAGAGCTTAAGAACAGGTTGACCTCAGCTCCAGTTCTAACACTTCCAGAGGGTCTAGAGGGTTATGCCGTGTATTGTGATGCATCAGGTGTCGGGTTAGGATGTGTCCTGATGCAACATGGGAAGGTAATTGCGTATGCTTCAAGGCAGTTGAGGAAGCACGAGAGGAATTATCCGACCCACGACCTTGAGTTAGCTGCGGTTGTCTATGCACTTAAGATATGGCGGCATTATTTATATGGTGTTCATGTTGATGTATTTACTGATCATAAAAGCCTACAATATATCTTCAAGCAGAAAGAGTTGAATTTGCGACAGAGGCGATGGCTTGAGTTATTGAAAGATTACAATGTTAACATTCTCTACCATCCAGGGAAAGCTAATGTTGTAGCAGATGCCTTAAGTCGCCGATCTATGGGTAGCTTAGCACATGTAGAGCCCAAGAAAAGACAATTAGCTAGAGAGATTCATCAATTGTCTTCGTTGGGGGTTCGGTTAGTAGATTCTGAGGATGGTGGAGTTGTACTCCAAAACACTACAAAATCATCCCTCATAGCGAAAGTCAAGGAAAGGCAGTACGAGGACCCAGAGTTGGTCGAGCTGAGAGAGCGAGTTCCGCAGCAGAAGAAGCCACTGTTAGAGCTAAAGGGAGATGGGGTTCTCAGATATAGGGGTCGTTTATGTGTTCCAGATGTAGCAGGGCTACGAGACAAGATTATGTCAGAGGCACATTATTCATGGTATTCCATCCATCTTGGGTCGACGAAGATGTATCATGACATTAAGGATGTGTACTGGTGGAATGATATGAAGAAGAACATTGCTGAGTTTGTCGCCCAATGTACTAGTTGCCAGCAAGTGAAGATAGAGCACCAGAAGCCTGGAGGGCTAATGCAGACTATAGAGATCCCGACATGGAAATGGGAGGCGATAAACATGGACTTTATCACGGGTTTACCTCGTTCTAATCGTAAGTTCGATTCCATATGGGTGATAGTCGATAGGCTCACGAAATCAGCTCACTTCCTACCGGTCAGATCTACATATACAGTAGAAGATTATGCAAAGTTATATATTAAGGAGATAGTGCGGCTACACGGAGTACCAGTTTCTATTATATCTGACCGTGGGGCTCAGTTTACAGCACATTTTTGGAGGTCATTTCAGAGAGGTCTAGGGACTCAGGTGAATCTCAGCACAGCTTTTCATCCACAGACTGATGGACAAGCCGAGCGCACAATTCAGACGCTCGAGGATATGTTACGAGTATGTGTGTTGGATTTTAAAAGAAGTTGGGATGAACATCTACCTCTTGTCGAGTTTGCATATAATAACAGTTACCACTCCAGTATTCAGATGGCTCCGTACGAGGCTTTGTATGGGCGTAAGTGCAGATCTCCTATAGGGTGGTTTGATGTTGGGAAATCTGGGTTATATGGGCCAGACCTGGTTCAACAGGCCATAGAGAAAGTAAAGCTTATCCGGGAGCGACTGTTGACAGCTCAGAGTCGTCAGAAGTCATATTCTGACATGCGGCGACGAGACTTAGAGTTCAGGATTAATGACTGGGTATTCTTAAAGGTATCACCTATGAAGGGCGTGATGAGGTTTGGCAAGAAAGGCAAGCTTAGCCCACGGTATATTGGGCCTTATAGGATCATTCGGAGAGTGGGCCAAGTAGCTTATGAGTTAGAGTTGCCCTCAGAATTGGAGTCTGTCCATCCGGTTTTTCACGTATCTATGCTACGGAAGTGCATTGGCGATCCTACCCGAGTGGTGCCCACGGATGATGTACAGATTACAGAGGACTTGTCATACGAGGAAATTCCAGTTGCCATCCTAGACCGACAAATCCGCAATCTACGAAATAAGGAGGTAGCTTCCGTAAAGGTTTTATGGAGGAGCAAGAATGTAGAAGAGATGACGTGGGAATCGGAGGAAGAAATGAAGTCTAAATATCCCCACCTATTTCAAACTGAAGATATGGCTCGAGATGGGATGCTACAACACAGCTCTATTCAGGCTAGCAGGTCAGCAGGTAAGCTTTTATTTTTCACTTTTAGTATTTATGATTTACGGTTGGTGAGGCAAAGTGTTGCTATTTATAAACATTGGCCATGTGTGGCATGCATAGTATGTTTTCTGGATACGTACAGGTTGGTTTTAACCTAATGTACGAAGGATACTCTGGCAAAAGTTTCCAAAGTCTCTAAGAGTAAACATTCGAGGACGAATGTTTCCAAGGGGGAATGATGTTACACCCTATATTTTCGTACATAAAAATGCATCGTAAGCAAACTAATGTAGGACCAAAAATTAGATAATATTTAAAAGTATATAAATTAATTTAATCATGTTACCTCTGAGGTTACAAATATTGAAGATCATGAACAACAAGTACAAAGAGGGTTGGACGGTTCAGAAGATAAAGCAATTGAAGAAAATAATGTTTCGTCGAAAGTCGACAAGTTGGGAATGTTATAACATATACCTTTGGGGTGATACTAGGGTGCTTAACATGATAAGGAGATTATGTTATGATTTATATTAGTCGTATGACATCCGTGTGTTATGTTTTGAAGTCAAGAGAGTTGTGGAACAAAAGTCGATGAAAGTCATCACAAGTTACATTCATAAGTTTTACTGAAACTTTGGGTCAAATGTAACTGCGATTTTCTCCCAATATACTTAGAGTTATGGGGTGTTCCATCCATCAAATTAAAGATCTATGAGTCTATTTTCCAACGCATTAAACCTTTTGTTAATACGATATTGGAGTAGAAAGATATGGGCATTTGTGCGATACTGCGCAAGCTGCTAGGTGACAAGTAGGTGTGTCACCTACTTGCTTAAATGAGAGCCCAAAAAAATGGGCCATTTCGGGTCGTCCAAAGAGGCCTTTTAAGGGCCTATTTTCTTCATATATTAGACTTAAAATAGAGCATAATAACCAGACATAAGCTCTGCAAAGAATCCTCCCAAAAATTTCCCACAAACCCTAATTGATTTTCTCTCCCTTTCAAGTTTCAATTGGAGGTAAAACCTAGAGTTTGAAGAACCAAGATAAGAGCTGAGTTATCCAACAAATAAGGTGAGTTTACTTCTCTCTTTCATCCAATTTTTCTTCTGTAAATTCATGGTAAGTCGTTCTATACTTGTAAGAACTCACGGGACGGTGATCGGAAGCCGTGAGTTCGAGTTATTCACTTGTAGCGGACTGTTTTGTGGACTATTTTGTGTTGCTGTTGGGCTGCGTGTTTTACTACTATTTTGTGGAGTTTTGGAGGAGGAAGGGGGTTTATAAACACCATATAAATGTAGGGTGGTTGGCTGGTCGTTCGTCATAACATTTTCGGATCGTTTGACACTACTACGGTGGTCGTTTTGTGTACGAAGAGATTGGGGTGTGTTGGGCTGTTTTGTAGTATTTGATGGTGTATATAGGGCTGAAAAATGATGTATATATGTTGTTATTGTTCTGTTCTTGTATTGTTGGTGTTATCTTGAATTTGGAGGAAGTAAGGATTATAGGGGAGATGCTGCCCGTTTTAATACAAAATAGGTTTGTCGTTCGTTGTGCGATAGTTGTACCTTTCGTAACTTGACGATAGTATTATTATCATTCTTGTAGATTAAGGTGCGAAGAGGTGAGTTCAACTTGGTGATTGGAAAGATTGTGATAAGGTATGTTAAGGCTAAGCCTTCCTTCATTTTGGCATGATCTCGTAGCTACATGTATTAGTAATGAGACAAAAAGAGAAGTTCATATTCATGAATTTATTCACACTATTCTAGTCTCATAAGTTACAATATTATTCCTTATCAAGACTCTATATTCAATTTTAGTATTGTCTTCTTCCAGTCAAGAGAGCAGCAAGCCTATATATACAGTATTACAGTATTTTCATTACCATCGAGCTATAATCGATGGGCAGGCCCCTATTGGGCAACCTCTGCTCAGATGGAAAGTTATATACCGAGCCTACTGTGGCCGAGCGCCTATGAGCGAGCCCAGCATGGTCGAGATACATAGCCTAGTATGGCCGAGCGCCTATGAGTGAGCCTACTATGGCAGAGCAGTTATATATACCGAGCCTTATAAGGCCGTACAATTATTTTACTTACTATATTGAAGGAGTTGAGTCAGTATCAGCAGGTAAGTATATCTCCAGATCATCTTTGACTCCCAGTTACTTCCAGTTATTATATTATTAGTTCAGTTTCGATTTTCAGTTATGTTATTGCCTTACATACTCGGTACATTATTTCGTACTGACGTCCCTTTTCCGGGGATGCTGCATTTCATGCATGCAGGTTCAGATAAACAGACGAGTAGATCTCCTCAGTAGGTGTTTCTCGAGTTCAGCCTGATCGGTAAGCTCCATGTCTTTCGGAGTTGCCAGGTCTAGAGTGTTGTGTACATCTTATGTATATCTGTATATATATTATGGGTAGGTCGGGGCCCTGTTCCGATCATAGTACATCTATCAGTAGAGGCTTGTAGACATATCCTATTGGTTAGTGCAGTATGTTGGGTTTGTAGGCCTGGTATGTATAATTTGGTGGTTTGTCAGCTGTAGTAGCTATGACGGCCTTTTCAGCCTAGCTTTATATTGATGTTTAGTTAGCGCTAGTTTCCATTTAGTTTTATATTTTGCTTCGCAAATTGTCTTGCAAGGTGGACCCATAGCCAAAGTATGACATTATGTGTTCAGAGTCCCTTAGTCGCAATTGGTACGCCAGGTTAGGTGAGGCATCGGGTGTTTGTCTCGCTCCTAGGTTCGGGGCGTGACAGAAGTCTATAATAAAACCTAAACATCATCAACCAGATCATCACAGGAAAAAGTATAACAGCCTATAGACGATATAATATCATCTCTCAATCTCCCAATCATCGAATTCTGCCTCTAAAATAGGTAAATTACTCAACGAATGAAAACATTTTTACCTGTAATCAAGGAGTTGACGATGGTTTGTCAAAAGGGGGTCTATTTCGTAAATCTTCTGACCAAGTCCAGTGGGAGGAATGCCCCTCTTTCTAACTCTATCAGATTCATCGATGATTGACTCTTCAGAAGTATATAATATTTTGGACTCCTTCAGTTTACCACCTTCTTCTAGTTGTAGTGATGAAGCAAAATCCAACTCTTCAACATTTCCTTTAAGACCACTTGCTGGCTCGACGTCACCGTTCTCAGCTTTAATCTGGCTAGCATGTTCCATTTCTGAACTATCTACATCAGTTGATGCCTAAAATAGAAAAAGTAATAGAACAATTATGAAGAAAAGTGACAATATGCATTGTCAGTGGTTCTATTATATTCCAAAAAGATTTGTACATTCAATTTAACAAGATTAAAATTATATAGTAAAGAGACATGCTCTAAGGATCTACAGATCTAATCGGTGGTTGGAGCAAGATTACTATTGAAGCTAGAGAAGTCTCACTGCTTACAATGTTTTAGGGTTTTCATCATCTTACTAGTGAAGCTTTTTTAACTCATGTGCAAAAGATGCCACCAAGATTAAAAAACTCACACGTCTAGCCACCGAAACCCAAGCGTCTTCTTTCAATCATAGTGGAGTACGAAACTAGAGATATCAAATCAGTCAAAGATTAATTCCAGAGGTACATAAGCTGGAAATATTATCAATCAAGCATCCGATGAATAGCTTTATCTATCTCCTAATAAATTGAACAAGAGGTTGCCTCCAAATTGATTTGAAAAGGAGATTCCAAATTGCTTTATGTATGAGAATTATATAGAGATAAAGGCCCACCATCAAAACTATAAATAGATCAAAACAGTGTTCGAAAATGACTCTCTTCAGAATTAAAATGATGATAATTTTCTTTTATTTGTTGTTGATATTGTTTTTTTTTCCGGTCGTTGGGGGGGGGTTGTTAATAACATGATTTTTTTTGATAAGTAAACAACATGATTATATTGTTGATGGACTAGATACAGATGAGAGATGACATTGAAAGGTGTGGAAACATTCGGAAATATTTGGATGCATGTTAGGCTATTCGGAGAGTGAGTTAATTCATAGCCCCAAAATATTTTTCTTTTTATCCTGTTAGACTATTGCTTTAATTTCTATAAAATGCAGAATTATCGAAAGATTTGGGATGAGTTCTATAAAGGTCTTACATGAAGGTTAAGTGCTGTTGCTGGTCTTACATGACTAGTGGTGGCAAAATGGTTAAAAGAAAACAGTTAAACATCCATATTATCCACTAAAAAATGGGTTGGATAATGAACTTTTTAAAAACGAGTCAAATATGGATAAGAACCATATTATCCATTTAGAAAATAGATAACCAATGTATAACTAATAGGTTTAACTTTTACATTTGTAAAGCCTCAAATTGGAGGTTCTTCAAGTTTGGGAGATTAGGAATTCTTCCAAAAGTGATCATATTCAAAAGGTCATAGATATTATGGTTACCCATATTATCCGCCGGTTAACTCATTTTTTATCCGTATTAAATATGGGTTGGGTCGGATGATTTATCCGTTCTTCATTATCCGCTTTCCACCCGAACCATATCCGACCCGACCCGTCTGTTTGCCACTCCTATACATGACGGTTAAGTTGAGAAATCACTTGTAAAGAGTAGACGTCTGTGACAGAAAGGCCAGACCGCCACATTTTCTATGTTTATCTAGCAACTAGCAATGAGATTACAAGTCGAACATTCCCGCCCAAGAGATTTAATAATCAAAAAAGCAATGAGATCTCATCCTATGTAGTTACAGAGAGGATGTAAGCATTTTTTTTTCCATCGATAAATTTCTCTGCAATTGCGTTAAACAAGTCGAACATTCTCGCCCAAGCTTCTCCAGAGCTGTGTTTCTAGGCAAGCTCCGGTGGCATTCCCTATGGTCTTCTGGAAGTCGTTCCTCCACAAACAAACCTCTTCAGAAGTTGTGTCTTGGCACTTTAAAACCATGCCTCTCTATTTTACTTGAGCTCCCCATGAATGGTGCTCTATATTCAGTATCCTCTGGTATCTGCTACACGATGCCTTAGTCCCCACTTTATAGTAAAATGCCTTTCTCCAGTTACCAAATGGTAATTCCCCCGACAAAACTAATTTCACATCCTCCTCTGATGATGCAGCACAGCTACGCACTCCCTGCACTAGTATTCATCGAATAGTTCTCATTTGTCCAAAAGACATCTATACTGGTCATACAAGTATAACGGGTCTAATTACCTTCTAAATTTTAGGACATTTAATGTGGATAGCGTTCATGTATGGAATGTGAACAGTTCCTCTACATATAAAACTCGTATGTATGAATAGTATTATGAGGATAATTTGTATTATTCCTGTGAATGGTGCCCATGCTTACACGGAACCAAACTATTCCCTAGTCCTAGTACCACTTGTAGGGACATGCAATATACCGATAGGGATAATACAACCGAGTGTTTTGATGCCATTTGTTGAGACTAAAGACCCCCACAGTAAAATAAAGGGAAATAATGGTAGACATTGAAACTTCCGATACTCCCTCAATTAATACATGCGTGAGACAAAATAGGTCGCCTATTGGAAAAGAGATTTTGGACCCAAAAAATATTTTTCCATAACCTGAGATAAGCAATTATCTAAACAAGACTGTTCAAGAAGCCTTAGTCATTCCAATATCATGGAAAGGATCTCTCTACCAAAATCCCAAGCTGATTGTACAAATGGCTTTAAGTGTGGCAGGCTGAGCTGCTATGTATCATTTTCTTAACTCCCCAAAAGTAATATTTATTAATCATGGTTCTATAGGCACTGAAGGGAGCGGACCACAAGGGTCTATTGTACGCAACCTTACCCTGTATTTCTGCAAGAGCCTGTTTCCATGGCTCGAACCCGTGACCTCCTGGTCACTTGGCACAAACGTTACCAGTTACGCCAAACACATCAAATTTGTAGGTAATAGGGGCAGATAACTTTCTACTATTATTTATTGGGAGAACCTAAGGGCACCAAAGCATAATCATGCCTCCCTCTGAACTAAGAGTGCACACAAATTTGTTTTCACGAGTTAGCAATGATGCATCAACTGTAGCTAGAAGCCACGCATCTGGCATCTAGAATACGGAAATATTGAGAAGACTACTTTTTAACGACACTGTTCTCATGGGAATAAAATACAATAACACTTTCATTCAAGCAGACTCAGAAAGATATCTATTTAGAAGTGTTTCTACAAGAAAATTTTCCACCTCCATCTCCACCCCCCTCCCCCCCCCAAAAAAAAGAACTCTCTTTTCATGCGGTTGGAGATTAATGAAACATACCAGGGCATTTTCTGGAACTGTATCAGCAACCTCCAATTGTTCAGTTGAGGATAAGGAGCTGTCACTCTGGCCGCCAGGAACAAGGACTTTCTCTGATGCTGCAACTGTAAAAGATCGGGATTCGGGCTCGTAAGCAAAAATCTTCCCTACATACATATATCAGATTAGTGTTATATCTCCACTAGGCTATTTAAGTGTCAATTAATCATGGTTGAAGAGAGCAAATATTTGTGTAATTAACTAGAAGTGATACTGCAGACACAATCAAAAAGATTTTTTCCCAACCCCAAATTCCCAAGCACAATTTTATAGTGTGACAAATTAATCCTATAGCGAAAACAGATTTTATAATTTGGGGTCGTTTGGTGCGGACTAAATTATTTGCGGGATTATATTCCCAAAATTATAATTTCAAGATTAATTTATACTATATATATGAAATAGGATAAGATATAATATTATGGATTAAGTTTGAAATTAAATTTATATCGTATTTGACTGACGGTATAAATTTATTCCAAGATATATTTGTACCTCTTATCAAATCCAACATCTTATCCTACTAATAATAGTGCGTGGGGATTGGTTGAAAGACTCCACACAAGACTCTTCATCGTCAATTCAACGCCAACTTGAACTCTAAGGTTGTTGTGCACCCGTTTATCTTTAACTAGAGTTTTTGAGTCTAAGTGTTACATATGAAATAACTTTTATTATGAAGTACTTTATTTTATAATATGGATCTTTTTGGGCGAATTTAGATTTTGACGAGCAACTCAATGTCGAACTCCAATATAAATACAAATAGGCAGGACAACTCAATGCACAAAGCATCTCGGTGCACAAAGTATTCTGTATTCACGCAGAGAAAGGATCGCACTTCAAGGGTGTAATATAGACAGTCTACCCTAATACAAGTATTAATGGTTGTATCCACAATTTGAACCTATAATAACTTTATCGTGCTCCAAGACTCTTTTTCCCAATACAAATATATACTCCCTCCGTTCACTTTTACTTGGCACGTTTTGACTTTTCACGTCCCTTAAAAAATAATAAATAAAGTGCATAATTTACCATGATACTCATATTAATTGATGCATATTTTATTGGATTTAAAAAAATAATTTGAAATCAGTAATAAATATTGTGGGTATAACATGAAAAAAATTTATCTTCTCTTGATATGCATAAAGTATCAATTAAAAATAAAAATCTATTTTTAGTATACATGTCAAGTAAAAGTAAACACAGGTAGTACACATGATGAAAAAAGAAAAAGAATCTTTTTTTTCAATTATTTTATTTTTTCAATGTTTTGATATTTTTCCAAAAAAGAAGTGTGTACTCTTGAGCCAAAGGGCCCACGTGGGGTGTTAGAAAAATGGAGTACTATATGAATCTTCGTAAATATGAGGAATGAAAGGCTGGTAATGTATTCCATGTGCAACTGATTAGCCATCTTTTTCAATCTTGTGGGGTTTTCACTTGTGATCTTTTTAGTGGCATTATTCCACGTGTCTCCTAAAAGTTAGGAGTGTACATTTTGTTAAAGATTATTTTGATGCGATATTCTTCTTGCTTATTTTTATGCTTTATACATCATATGCTAATTGAAAAAATACCATTAATATTGATTTTAAGTTCCACTTTAATGAGTTGATGAGATAATCACATGGATTTTAGTGGGTATCTTTTAGAACAACAACGACTCAATGTAATTCTGCTAGTGAGGTATATAGATGGTTGTATGTGTGCAAACTATTTAATCATTTTTTATAGAGTAAATCAACTAGACAATAGCTTTTTTCACAATTAAGCAATGATCTTTATGATCAGTATTATTACTGCTAGTCTATTATTATCTTATTCTTTAATTTTATTATTATTGTTGTTTCTTTTACTTTGAATATCTTTATTACTTTTATTGTCAATACCTTTATTTTTTCAGTATTTTAATCATAACTTTTTTACTCTTGCATTTTCAAACATGTTTTGAAAACGTTTTTCTGGAGTCGAAGGTTTATCAGAAACAACATCTTTATCTCATATAAGGTAGAGTACAGTTGTGTATACGCTATCCTTTCTAGACCCACTCTTGTGAGATCACATTGGGTATGTGGCCATTGTTGATGTTCCAAATAAGCAAGGATCCAGAATTTCAAGAGAATGAGTACGCTATTACGTAGTGGTCGATCTAAAATTTATATTTAACAAGTTCAATCTTTAGATTCTTACCATGAATTTATTATATTTTTGAGATTATAGGTTTAAAATTAAGTTATTTTGTAATTTTATTTGTTTCTCGGGTATATATCTTTACAATATCAGAAATATTTTTACAGTCTACTTGGCCAAAGTTTAATCAAAACGAGCCGAGTTTTTCGGCCTTTATCAAATTTTATGGATCCAAAAGTGTAAGATATGGATCCAAAAATTTGTGAGATAAAAAAAGGTTCCATACAATTAATGTCATTTGCGTGAGGCACAAAATAAATATTTTCTCCGTTGGCCTGTATGATTTGAATACTAGGCCGCTTTCCCCTATTTATCTTCTTCAACCCAACTGCCTCTTGTTTGTCAGCTGAGAAGCTTGATTTTGTTACTGTGTTTGGATTTCAAATTGTAGTTAAAAAACTAATTTTATAAGATTTGGGTTATGAAAATTATATTTGAAAGGTAACTCACCATTGTTGAACAAGTTTGAAGAAGTGGATTTAAATTTCGAATATGATATTAGTGAAAATTTTGGAGTTGGCATTATTTAGATTTAATAGAAATAATTATAGGAGTTCATCTACAAATTTGAAAGTTATTCGATGGAGATTTAATTATACTGATTTGGAACAAGAATTGTAACTAAAAATCGCAGAAAAAGTTTGTTTCTGTAGCTAGTGACGTGTTATACAATTTTTATATATTATTATACTTTTATACATTATTATACACTTTTATATAATATAGATACATTCGAGCCGTGGAAACAGCCTCTTGCAGAAATGTAGGTAAGGTTGTGTACAATAGACCCTTGTGGTCCGACCCTTCCCTGAACCCCGCGCATAACAGGAGCTTAGAGTATCGGGCTGCCCTTTTTTTATAAGATAGGTCATTATTTATAGAAGTAGATAAATACTATATAATAATGTATAGAAGTATATAAATATTACTGCAAACAAATTATTGGCTATTTGGGCATAAACTGAAAAATATGAATGCGTAGGTGCAGAGTATTGTGTTGGGATGTATGTTTTTAAATATTTCTCTTTGATTTAATTATATAAATATTTTTATAGTGGCAAACAGAAAATAGAGATTTCAATATATTAAATTTGGGAATGTCGAAGGAATACATCAAACAAATAAAAATAAGTACGTCGGATCTCAATTACAATGACAAAGAAAAAAGAAAGTATGTCAGATCTTTGTACAGATGCACCGAATAAGTATTGCACCAGATGACCTTTTGAGTTTGATCGCGCATACATATATTTAAATAATTTGAGAAAATATAACATTAGTATATATGGTCTAGGGACAGGAGTATCCCTCCACCTAGATACACCCTTTGTGGATGGGATCCCTTCACACTCTTTCGAGCCTTGTGAATGAAAAAATTCTAGTAGGGAGTGTTTCTCCCTTAAAATAGCCTTATGCGATTCGAAGTTGGATTAGTCGGGTCAATAAAATTCAAAAATGAGATGGATATAACCTAAAGAAAGAAAGGAAAAATTTCAAAGTGCTTGTTTTATTGCAATCTTGAAAATGTTGTTCAACAAGCCCAAGTTGATTAAAACATGTTTTAGTCTAAATTAACTCTAGAAATTTAGATTCTCTTTGAAAAAGTTAGAGCAAAAAAACTCTCTCTAAAATTATTCCCCCCCGGGGGATGGCCCCATCCCCACCCCTCGCATAGGACCAATTATCACCATCGGAACTAAAACTCCCCGACTCACCAGACACAAGTTCAACACCGATGGAAGTTGAATCAACTCCAAATAGGGGCAGTACCCAAATCGACCACTAACTACACTGTTGGGCCCATCATCCTCAGCCAAGAACAAAAAAAAATAGACTCTACCATCCATGGCGTTTCTCATTAATTATCAAGATCTTTGGGAAAAAGGTCCCCCACCACCTATTAAAATCAAAATTGCAACACCTATGGAATCCCAATGAACATCTGAAACTAATAGATCTGGGCAGAAATTTCTTTATGGTGAAATTTGAGAAAGAAGAGAACATGATGATTGCATTGCACAGAGGCCCATGGTTCATCATGGAACACTTCCTCTCCGTCAGAAATTGGGAACCAAATTTTGTTTCAGCGGAATAAAAATACATGATACCACCATCTGGATCTGGCTCCCCCAATTACCCACAGAGTTCTACGATAGAGAGATCCTGGAAAGGGCGGGGAGAGAGGCTGATAGGCTGTTAAAAATCGATATGTGTATCTCTGCTACCTTAAGAGGCAGGTATGCACGAATTTATATCCAAGTACCCATCGAGGTACCCCTCCAAACGATGGTGCTAATTGGTGAGCATAAGCAGCCCATTGAGTATGAAGGGGAGGTCATCATGTGCAAAGGGTGTGGGTGACTAGGCCACATGCTCAAAAGAATGCCCAAACTAACAACAGATAGAGGCAAACGACACAGTAAGGGCGTCGACGGCAGTACATAGTGCCCAAGACGACGAGTGGAAAGTGGTGTAATTCCCACAGAAATCAAAAAGGCAAGGGAGAATGGAGAGATTCAAAAACCAAGGACGACCAGAGGCAACAGAGAACAAACCAGGGAGCGGCCACTAGATTCATGTAAGTTTTCCATCCTTAGTAACATCGATGAGGGTGAGGGCGACAACAGGGCAGAGGAGTAGGGCAGTGCTAAGGTTGTGGAAAACATGGGCCAAACAAGACATGCCCAACAGTCACCATACGGGCCTCGTCTAACTAGCCCTCGACGAGACAAATAACTTAGACCATATGTGCCCAAGTTACAACTGTCTTGGCCTTTAGCGCACGGCCCAAACCAAATGTACAATTTACAGCCTGTGCCAAATATTGAACACACGCAAGGCATGTACTCTACCACACACGTACCTACTGCCTCGCACACGGTACAAGGGAGAAAATACGCACCCACATCGGGTAAGAAAAATACCCAAAATGAATTTCCAAATCTAATACCTCCCTGCTCTAACATAGGTCAGCTTATTGGGGTCCACCAATGGGGCTAAGCCCAATCTCACTACTAACATTACTAACATTGGGCAACGGGAACAAGATTTAATTATGCATTCTCACCTTCCCTCTCATATCACAACCCATCATGTGTCCCATCATCACTTCCCCGCTACTTATTTTACTGACTCTGTCGCCTCTCAAAGATCTCTAATGATGAGAAATCTGCATGCACGAAATTCCAACGGTGAAGATCTTTGCTTAAAAGAAAAAGAATGCATACCAATTGGAATAAACTCCATTACCAGGCTAGACACTAACAACGGAGGGGAAATTAAACAACCCAACGAACAACAATAACATACAGAGCCAAGGGGAGGAACCAAACCAAATGCGAGTATCATCAACCCCACTCCTCATGGATAGTGGCAGATGCAGGATTTTTGCTAACGGGGTTCAAAAAAAGAAAAAATAAAAAATTAAAAGAGATTGTAGCCAGTGGAAATTGAACCAATGACCTCACAAAGGTTTTGAACCCCCTTGACCATTAAGCTATGCTTTTGGGCTATATCAAGGGGATTCAAAACATAATATATAGAGGCAAAAATTAAATTTTGCCTTATATATACAGTGTAATTTTTCGGCAAACCCCCTTCCGCCCCTACCCATGGACCACATCCCAACATCATGGTTGGAGATGGCACTACAAGGTATTGTTTTTCCCCTGAACTTCTCAATAGGGACTGTGCCCATCTCAGTGGTCATTCAAAACCCATACTACTTGGCCAGCTAGTCACATCCAGCCTGAACCATGCCCTGCTGAACTATGGCCACCAGTTGTGGTTGTCAACATTCATGCAAGCTCAGTTTGCACTAAGCCAGCAAATAATGAAAACAGACCAGTTGAGCCTTCTTATGCAGCAGATAAGCCACACCCTCCCCTTCTTCCAACTAGTCTCCCCAAGAGAGGCGATCCCCAACCCCTCTTTCTCTCCATGGACACCAGGGAGGACAATGACCCTATTACTAATAACAGGGTCAGAAAATGTCCATGAGCACCTAGAGGCAACCAACACAGAACTAGAGAAAATGATAGCAAGGCTGAGAGTACCCAAGACCAAAGTTATGCTCTTACAACAGGAGAAAACATTAAGTTTAGATGGCCTGGGGGATAAATATTTATCGTACTATGCCCAGGATGTATGGTAATGTATGGAGTAAGCCTAAGATCAGCCTTAGAGCCAAACTCAATAGACTCAGTTGTGAACCTAAAACCAGTAATGGCCCAGTTAACCATCCAGACTCCTCATGGGATGGAGAACCAAGAGAGCCCAACAGTGAATGGGAAATCCAAAAAAGGAAGCAACAAACCAACCCAAGGTTACTGATGAATTTCATCATCTGAAATGCTAGGGGGAAATTTTTAATAAGAACTTAATAGACAAATTTTATTAATTTTAAATATTAAAAATTAGCATATAAGGTATTATAGTCCAAAAAATAGATTATTACAGTTATGTCCTTTCCCTATGAGTTCTTCCGCTTAATATTTTAGGGCTATTTTGGTATATTAATATTATATTTATACTTTTATAATAATATAGGCTCTCATTTTTCTAAATGAATTTGGACAATATAATACATTCTCAAATTAAATTAGTAATAGGACATTATAATATGTTTTCAAATTAAATTAGTAATAGGAATTTTTAAGAAGTATATTGTAAAGTAATAGGATTGCATGACTAAAAATATTTACTTTTTTAATTTTATATGAATTAGATATCCCGAAAGTAATTATACTAATAGTATTCCTAAAGGTAATCATGTAGGATTCCTAACGTGTAGTATTATATCCTAAAACTAATAGGATTATAAGACTAATATCTAGAATTCTCATTATATCCTTTTAATATGAGTTATTATGCTTAATATTATAATGTTACTTTTATAAATCGACATTATATTCATATATATATATATATATATATATACACACACACGTTTTTTGCCCTTTGCTCTCTATTCGAAGCGCCTCTTCTGCCGAAGTGGAAGACAAACCGGCTGCTGCTTTTGCTGTTGTGAGTTGTTTTTCTAGGTGTGACCGCCAATAATATCAACATTGCCGTTTGGGTTTCCTCTTAGTCTTTCCGGCTTCGCTTTTCTGCTATCTATAAGTGAGTGCTTCTTGCTTCCTCTTTTATCTCCTCCTTTAGATTTCTGTGCCGGGGTTAATGGACTGCAGTGGCTTCGGTAGCTTTTAATTGCTATCCAGGAGTTTGTTGCAAATTTTTTCTTCCCCTGTTTGTTTACGATATAATCTTTAACGGTGAAAAGCTAGGAAATTACAACTACCTTTAGTTGGAACAGATACTTAGATGCGTTGTTATTTATACTCCAAATTCCGTTGTTCTTTTAGGACGGAGGGAATTAATTTTTAATTTTAAGTTACTTTATCTTATCGTGGACAGAACTATTCTTGATTATCACAGAGTAATTTTTAGTTTCTGTACCAGAAGTAGAAACATTTACTAATGGTGAATTTTAGGTTCAGCAATTTTTCTTGTCTTAAGGAAAAGAGGCGTTCAAACGGAGTGAAGATTCATACAGTCGACCCGACTAGCTTCGGAATAAGGATATTTATTATTATTGTTGTTGATTAAGGGATAAGAGGTGTTCAAACGGAATGAAGATTCATATCGCTGATTCGACTAGCTTGGGAGCGAGGATAGTTATTGTTGTTATTGCTGGCTTTAGGAATATGAATTAAGATTTGAGAGCTCAAAGGGACTGAGAAAAAGTGAGAGAGGACTCACAGATTAAATAAAGCTTGGTTGCCAAACTAACCACTGGTTTTAACAACATTTCTTCTGTTATTTATAACAACAGATATGCTGCCAGTGGCCACAAACTGTGGGATAGTTAAATACACCACCAATCAAACCAAGAAATTTCAACAGGCCATATTTATGGATTACAAGTAAGTCATTTTCTCTGATCAAATAAGAAAATGCTCAGCTGACATGCATAACTTTGCAGGAAGAAACCTTTCTTGTTCACCATATGGGAAGATCTGAAGTTTTCATAAAAGATCCTATGACTAAATTCTAAGTTTTGCTGACTTTAAATTTTCAACTAATGATGACTGCTACAAAAATGTGTATCACTTTTATTATTTTGATTCATTCATTGAGCTTCTTAACTTGTAATAGATTGGAATTACTGATGTAGCCCTTTTCTGCTATTGCTGCTGGTTATTTACATGTACTCTGGCGGTATGGAAATTTTTTTATCTTCGCAAAGAATTTGTTGTTTTGGTGGGGGAGGGGGGGCTGAGATCTTGAGAATGGATCAAGGAAATCGTGATGCTCCCCCAGCCATTCCTCATGCTGAACAGGCTATGGGGGATCTGGATCTGGCCTTGCGATTGGGGCCGGCCGAGCCGACAGGGCTGGCTATCCCGATAGCAGACGGTCCACTACTTGCTTTGGACTTCAAAGAGTACATCTGTTCTGCCTAAATTTGCTTCCTCAGTTTACATTTGAAATAGTGATCGCTTTATTTTAAACTTCGAGGGGCACTTATTCATGAGATTACATACTTAAACTTCTCTTTGATGATTTCCATCAGTCATATGATAATTTTAAAGGGTAGAAATATATTCCAAATTGAATTTAGTAATGTAATTTGACATGAGTGGGTTGCTCTAGTGGTAAGCACCTTCCATTTCGTCGTTTTTTATGAAGTTGCCCGTCAGCATGCCTGCTTATCCTCTGCAGATATTTTGGTCATTTTAGTTATAACTGTGCAGTATTTTGTTATTCTTTAGGCTTTAATGCTTTTCTTGAGGATTACAAATGTCTAATATTCGCTCAGCAAAGGTAATAATTTCATGAAATGAATTGTTGCTCAACATTTTTAGTGCATTTTTATTTATATGATATAAGAGTAGTTTTTAATTTTTATAAACTATATATCTTGCAAATGGATATCATGTTTCTGTTGAGGTTTTTGTTATTTAAGATGAAATAGTCTTAAAATGAGGGTGAATGGAAAATGGAGGAAAAATGAAATTTTTGAGTAAAATTTTAAGTTTCTCCCTCTTGACAATGAGACATTGTCCCATATTGGAAGAGGAAAAGATTTTTGGTGGGTATATATATAATTGCTCTTCTTGTAGCTCTTAAAGAGTTAAGAAGAAAGCAAGCCTCGCGCCGTCATTGTCATCGCTCGGCTCGGCTTTGGCTTCGGATTTTCCAGAATTATTATTTACAAATACAGCAATATTGGCGGGAATAACAATTTTAAGGAATTTAATATTTATTTCTGTATTTGTATTATTCTTATTATTCTGCAAACTAAACCTTTTGAGGTTTTGTGTACTCCCATTTTGGAGAGTAAAGCTTTCGTGGCGTTTTGTTGGAGATTAAAATCTACGTGATTTTTACTCCAGTTTAAAAACGATTATTAAACGTTTGTTTGTGTCATTCTTTTACAGGAAAAATGACGGCTGAAAGCGAAAACCAAGCTGCTCCGACGGTGACTGCCAACGCATCGACAAGATGAACACCGGCGTTGGCACCGGCAGAAAAACTCGAAAAAATTTTCGGGATTGATTTCAAGCGCTGGCAGCAGAAGATGTTCTTCTACTTAACTACGTTATGTCTACAGAATTTCATCAAGGAAGATGTTCCTGATCTGCCAGATAAAACTCCAGAGAATGAACGCTTTATCGTGATTGAAGCGTGGAAGCATTCCGATTTTTTATGCAAGAATTATATTCTTAGCGGACTGGATGATAATCTGTATAATGTATACAGTGGCGTAGAGACGTCAAAAGAATTGTGGAATGCGCTTGAAAAGAAATATAAAACTGAAGATGCCGGGATGAAGAAATTCGTTGCCGCAAAATTTTTGGACTACAAAATGGTAGATAGCAAGTCTGTTATTACCCAAGTCTAGGAATTGCAAGTAATTATTCATGATCTACTTGCTGACGGTCTTGTCATCAATGAAGCATTCCAAGTAGCAGCAATGATTGAGAAGTTGCCTCCGTTGTGGAAGGACTTCAAAAATTATTTGAAACACAGACGAAAGGAAATGTTCCTTGAAGATCTCATTGTTCGGTTGAGAATCGAAGAGGACAATAAAGCTGCTGAAAGGAGAGGCCATAGAAATTCAACAATAATGGGAGCAAATATTGTTGAAGATAACAAAAAGAGAAAGAAGGCTTCTGGTCCGAAATACAACCCAAGCAAGAAGCGGTTCAGTGGAAACTGCTACAACTGTGAAAAAATCGGACACAAATCTACGGAGTGTCGTGCTCCGAAGAAAGATAAGAAAAGGGGTCAAGCAAACATGGTAGTAAACCATGATGATGTTGATAATTTGTGTACCATGCTTTTTGAATATAACTTGGTGGGAAATCCTAAACTGTGGTGGTTTGATTCAGGAGCCACTCGCCATGTTTGTGCAGTTAGAGAAGCTTTTACTACTTATGCTCCCGCTGGACCCGGAGAGACAGTTTATATGGGAAATGCTTCAACAGCAAAAGTTGAAGGATATGGGAAGATATTTCTGAAAATGACTTCTGGCAAGGTCATGACTTTGAACAATGTCCTTCATGTTCCTGAAATGAGAAAGAATTTAGTCTCTACTGGACTTCTTGTTAAGCACGGTTTTAAGTGCGTTTTTGTGTCCAACAAGGTTGTCATAAGTAATAATGAAATATTTGTAGGAAAAGGTTACCTCACCGAGGGCCTTTTCAATCTGAATGTAATGATTGTGGAAAACAATAATAATATTTCAGCTTCTTCTTACCTACTTGAGTCAAATGATTTATGGCATGTACGTTTGGGTCATGTCAATTATAAAACCTTGTAGAAAATGATTAACTTGGAAGTACTGCCTAAGTTTGAATGCGAAAATCAAAATGTCAAACATGTGTGGAATCTAAGTATGTTAAACATCCTTATAAGTCAGTTGAAAGGAATTCAAATCCTTTAGACTTAATTCACACAGATATTTTTGACATGAAGTCAATACCATCTCGCGGTGGAAAGAAGTATTTCATAACTTTTATTGACGATGGTACTCGATATTGCTATGTTTACTTACTGAATAGTAAAGATGAAGCAATAGACGCATTCAGGCAATACAAAAATGAAGTTGAAACGCAACTTAACAAGAAAGTAAAAATTATAAGAAGTGATAGGGGTGGTGAATATGAATCTCCTTTTGAAGAAATATGTTTAGAATATGGAATTATTCATCAAACAACAACCCCTTACACGCCCCAATCTAATGGGATTGCGAAAAGAAAGAATCGCACATTAAAGGAGATGATGAACGCGTTGTTGATAAGTTCTGGTTTTTCACAGAACTTATGGGGGGAAGCCATTCTTACGGCTAATCGAATATTAAATCGAGTGCCCCATAGCAAAACACAATCCATTCCATATGAAAAATGGAAAGGAAGGAAGCCCAACTTGAATTATTTTAAAGTGTGGGGGTGTTTGGCAAAAGTAAAAGTTCCTAAACCCAAAAGGGTAAAGATAGGACCGAAAACCGTTGATTGTGTTTTCATAGGATATGCGACAAATAGTAAAGCATATCGATTTCTGGTTTACAAATCAGAAAATCCCGACATTCATAATAATACGGTTATAGAATCAGATAATGCTGAGTTCTTTGAAAATATATATCCGTATAAAAAGGAATGTGAGTCGTTTGGTGAAGGATCTAAACGACCTCGAGAAGAAACAAAAGAAAGTATATGTAATCAGGAGGATCCAAGACGTAGTAAACGTCAAAGAACGTCTACTTCATTTGGACCAGATTTTGTGACTTTCTTATTGGAAAATAAGCCTCAAACATTTAAAGAAGCTATGACTTCTTCAGAATCATTGTTTTGGAAAGAGGCAGTCACTAGTGAAATAGAATCCATATTGAACAACCATATATGAGAATTGGTTGATCTTCCTCCTGAAAATAAACCTTTGGGTTCTAAATGGATTTTTAAGAGAAAAATCAAAGATGATGGCACTATTGATAAATTCAAGGCAAGACTCGTAGTCAAAGGGTATAGACAACGAGAAGGTCTAGACTACTTTGATACATACTCTCCAGTTACAAGAATTACGTCCATACATATGTTAGTAGCATTAGCTGCAGTGTATGGTCTTGAAATTCATCAAATGGATGTTAAGACGGCCTTCTTAAATGGAGAGTTGGAGGAAGAAATTTACATGGAACAACCTGAAGGGTTTGTGGTTCCAGGTAAAGAAAAGAAGGTTTGTAGACTTGTTAAGTCTCTTTACGGACTAAAACAAGCACCTAAACAATGGCATGAGAAATTTGACCAAACAATGTTGTCAAATGGTTTTAAGATAAATGAATGTGATAAATGTGTGTACATTAAAAATGTTCCAAATTACATAGTCATTGTTTGCCTATATGTGGATGATATGCTGATAATGAGTAATGACATTGCCAACATAAATTCTACTAAGCGTATGCTCAATAGCAAGTTTGATATGAAAGACTTGGGAGTTGCTGATTTAATTCTGGGAATTAAGATCCATAAGACTCCTCAAGGTCTGGCATTGTCACAATCTCATTATATTAAGACAGTACTTGAAAAATTCAAGCACTTGAGCTTTAAAGTTGCAAAGACTCCAATTGACGTGAATCTTGCATTAACAAAGAATAAAGGCCAAAGCATATCACAATTGGATTATGCTCGTGTGTTGGGATGCTTAATGTATATCATGAATTGTACACGACTAGATATAGCTTGTGCTATAAGTAAACTGAGTCGATATACGAGCAATCCAGGCCAATCTCATTGGATGGCAATGAAACGAGTTTTGGGATATTTAGAACATACCCAGAACTTTGACTTGCACTACAGTAAATTCCCTGCGGTGATTGAGGGATACTGTGATGCAAATTGGATCACCGGTTCAACTGATTCTAAGTCCACGAGTGGATATGTATTCACTATTGGTGGAGGAGCGGTATCTTGGAAGTCGTCCAAACAAACATGTATTGCCCGCTCTACAATGGAGGCTGAATTCATAGCCTTAGATAAAGCCGGTGAAGAAGCTGAATGGCTCCGGAATTTCTTGGAAGACATTCCATTTTGGCCCAAACCGTTGGCACCAATATGCATACATTGTGATAGTCAAGCGGCAATTGGAAGGGCTGGGAGTGTTATGTATAACGGTAAATCTCATCATATACGACGAAGACATAAAATCGTTAGGCAATTACTCTCTAGAGGAATTATCACGATTGACTATGTAAAGTCAAGTGATAATGTGTCGGATCCACTTACAAAAGGCCTAACTAGAGAGGTAGTTGAGAAATCATTAAGGGGAATGGGGCTATGGCCGAGAACAAGTCATTGTGGCGGTAACTCTACCTAGAAGACTGGAGATCCCAAGATCTAGGTTCAAGGAGATCAAACAAAGTCATTAATGATGGTTCAACATTGTCAAATAAAATTTTAGTCCGTTCTCGTGATGAGACAATGTTCAGTACCAAGGATAAAGTATTAAGGCTTTTTAATGATTTCTAAATTTGATACGGGGTATATCAAATAGTGTATCTACAGGATGACACGTTTAGGAATCACCTATGTAAGTGTGAAGTGTTAGCCGCTTCAAGGAGAACTTTGTAAGGCCAGTTCTCTATGCACTTATGAAACCAGGCGGTGTTCATGGCTGAAACGAACATAACAATGAGAACCAAAGACGGTTAAGGGTTGATTGTGTGACTTATGGTTGTCTAGGTATACACCAAAGATCGTCGGTTCAAAGATATCATATCTACCGATTGACCGAGTATATCCGACATAAGTTCACTACGGAAAGTTCAAAGAGAAACCTACTTATCCAGATGCGATTAATCCTTGCTTGCAAATCACACTGTTTTTCCATGCATACTTCCGTGATATAGCCATTCCCCATTCATGTGGGAGATTGTTGAGGTTTTTGTTATTTAAGATGAAATAGTCTTAAAATGAGGGTGAATGGAAAATGGAGGGAAAATAAAATTTTTGAGTAAAATTTTAAGTTTCCCCCTCTAGACAATGAGACATTGTCCCATATTGAAAGAGGAAAAGATTTTTGGTGGGTATATATATAATTGCTCTTCTTGTAGCTCTTAAAGAGTTAAGAAGAAAGCAAGCCTCGCGCCGTCGTCGTCGTCGCTCGCTCGGCTCGGCTTCGGCTACGGCTACGGCTACGGCTTCAGATTCGGCTACAGCTTCAGATTCGGATTTGGATTTGGATTTGGTCAAATGATTGATTGATTAATTTTTTGGACCAAATTTATTTGTTAATAGTAAATATTAACGTAAGATTATCCGCATTTGTAACGGATATGTTCCAATCCGTGTATTGACCACCAGTTGCAATAGCAGCCGCCTAATGCTCTTCCCACCATGGCCAAGTGCTTGCTCCACAAACAAGCTAGTGCATGCTCCACCATGGAGGGTGGAGGGTCGTTCATCTTTAAAGCTAGCTGCTATATATATGTGCAGCAGCTGTTGAAGAAAGATACGAACGAAAAACGGAAACACCAACAAAACTGAAATTCGCTCAACTTTCGACTTTGGATTTTTAACGAAAAATCGGGTTTACCTATACTCACTGTTTGCAGGTCTTTCCAATTGCACGTCTGATATAAAATGCATTTTCAGATTGGGATTGTTACATAAATAACCTGTTAGATTTAATATTTATTTTTTATAACTGATATACATATATTATACATTGTTATATATATGTACATATATTGGTCAGAAAATTGACACTTAAACTCTAAACTGCTCCGTGCAACTTCTTTTAAATTAAGTAGCCCAAATAATCATAGAGCAGGAAGGAAGGAAAGTTTTACAGCTTTGACTATAGCTATTGGGTTCGGGCTTTACCCGGTCTCATCGTAAATGGGGATAACCAGGTAGCTCATGGTCAACGTGTTTACCTGGCCACCTCGAAGATGAAATTATAATTTGTTATTACAGTTATTATCCGTTTGATTTCTCTTACCAGACTTAACACTTCCTGAAAAACTCTATCTGCAAACACCTCTTATCTTCACACATCTGCTCCCTCACTCCTCCCTTCTGACCATAGTTATTTTCTTAGTCAACTTTAAGCCCTCATACTATGTTGCATAACTGATGCATTGGCTACCTTATTTTGTCCAGTTTAGTGCTGCCTGAGAAAGACTTGTTTATAATGCAGTGTACTATTCATCTGTACGAGTATTCCAAAACATTTATATGCTTGAATTTGATTTTGAACTTTCTGCCTTAATTTGTTATTACCTTTGTATTGTTGTAAAGTAATTAACAAGAATTATGTAACATATTTTTCAATATGAACTACCGGTATAGTTCAATAAAGAAATGCCACTAACCTGAGATTCCAATACATCGGTGTAGTTGATTGATGAACATATTTTTGTTGATGAAAAAAGTTAATCATCATAGATCTTTTGTCGGCATAGCTAACATGGTGTTGTAACTATGTAATCTGCCTGTATATACGTATTTTGTAGGCTGCCAACTTGTGTTTGACTGGTAACACAAATGAGAACCTGCAACTTTTTTAGGCTGCCATAACACCATTACTAACGACCTCTTATTTCCAACATTGCAGAAAACATGGAAAATGCACTTTGCTTTAGTAACTTATTGCCATGTATATTTACATTTTTGTTAGCCCGTAAAACATATTAGTCCTGTAACTAATGCAAATAGTGATTACTGAAAACTCAACCCGAAAATATGAGCTTCCGGAGTCCTTATCCAATAGTACTTATCTATTGAAGTTATTACCTATTTGACTAGCCAGAGTAAATAGAAATAAAACTAACTTTTTTTGGATGGGTAAAAATAGAATGATAAATAAATAGAAAAAGTTATTGCTTGTCCATTACAGACATGGGATCCAAAGGAGTATTCAAAGAGCTATTTTACGATGAGTTTAATATAGTTATCTTAATCTCTTTTCATCCCTCCCGATTGAGTTTTGCAGACTATATCTCAAATAATAATACATCTCATAGAAATTTATTCATTGTTTTTATAAAATAATATAAATTTGGGTCCGGGCCCAGGGCCATTCTCTATACGTAGAAAGTATAAATATGTCCCCAAATGAATAACGCTAGCCGTGAAAGAAATTATATAAAAAGTTGATTATACTATGATATTAAGAGTCAAAATAGTTAAAATGCAAACTCACAAAAATACATAAATCACCTACACGCGCAACACGAAGACTATTTCACATGCACCATGCTCTTCCATATAGATATCATCCGATGGATATTTGGTCAAGACTATATAAGAATACAATCTTCAAACAATAAAAGACAAACAAATTGATCAATTGCATTTGGGAGGAAGTGTTAACCAGTAAAATTGAGACTTTTTCTTGCTAACATGTGGGCATGGGAGGGATACTGATAGGCTCTGTGTTTCCAAATTGAATACATAAAGACGACGGTCTTCGTGCTTAGTGAAGTAGATGGATTCTCTCTTGAGATTAGTACCTTTTGTGGAGCAAATTGTTCCCCTATAATCCTCTAGAAAAATTGCAGTTTCGCCAATGCTTTTTACCTTTACCCACGCTTTTTCTGTAAAATCAAATCGAAACACCAGAAAGCCGTATATCTCCTGCATTTGCCATCCATGATACAACATGTGAACATATAACAACGTGTCATTATCGTATTGAATGAGGTTACACGCATAGTATGGCATGTCTAAGAATTCTCCAAAATCATCCGGGGGTTGGTTAACCATTGGTGTAGCTGTTACTATTCCTGAGTCATGATCTAGATCGAAAAGTACTAGAATTTCTCTTTGAAAAGATAATCCATAAAGCTTTCCTCTGAAAATAGTCCAGAACCACATTATGCTATTTTTGCTAATTGGTTGTAAATCATATTTGTGAAATTCTTGATTATACGTCCCTGGCTTACAAAAATAAAGTGAAGACGGGGGGTCAAAGAAGAGAATGCAACATTCAGGCTCATGGGGTGGAGCGGACAAGAGGCATTGTAGTTCGTTGTATCTAGTATCTGGGAGTGGTGGGAGTTGAATTTTGTCATTTGAAATAGGATTCCAAATGTAGCAATCTCCAGAATTAGAGTCAAGTAATACCAGCCACCCATGAGCACATTCACATATCTTTTTGTTTCGAAGCTCTGGTATAGTTCGCATGTAATACCGATCTTCTGAGATGCTGAAAAATGTTTGCTTTTGCTTGTCAGCTCCATGAAAAATAACAAGCCAAGGGTGTTGTTGTGGAGAGGAAGGAGGTTCACCATATTTTTTCATGACTTTTTTTCTTTCTGCAAAAGAAAAAGAGAATAATATTATTAATGTATTGCTAATAACCTATTAATTACAAAGAATTAGGTAGAGTTAATTAAGTGTTTTAAGCTAGTCGATTAATATCATTCGATTCAAGAAAGAGTATATTTTTGTTGAACAAAATTTTTGAAAGAATTAAGAGGACCCAAATTACTTAACAATTTGAAGATTAATGAACTGTGTTCAATTCGTAAGTTTTTAATTTTGTATATCCATATTGGCATTAAATCAAGGTTTTATTTTTATTTCATCCAAAATATGGACAAAAATTTCGATCTACTAGTTGCTAACTTAGATCACGTACACAGCACAACAAGTTATATATCGAGATATTAATTGCAAATCTTGAAACTTATATATAATGACCTAAAATTAAGAAAACTAATATACATTTGGAAATTAACGCAAAATACCAGTACTGAAATAATAACTGAAAGAACAAGAAAACCAACGAGAGGAGCAGACACAAATTAAAAAAACTTACCTTCTCGATTAACCTCGTATGCTTTTGGTGAAAACTTGTAAGAATAATGAACAAATCAGCTTAAATAGAATGAGTGGTTTCCTAGTTCAAATACAATAAGGAAAGGAGTCAGCTTTAAATAAGGAAAGGAATTCTTTTCCAAGTTCAAATAGAATAAGTAATGAAGTTCAAAAACAGTAGAGGTTTGGAGATACAACGTGATAGATGAAAACTTGGAGAGGGAACAAATAACTAGTTTGGATAATAGAACACTATTTGTGAAAAAAGAAGCTTCATTCTTGAAACCTTGTATTGCGCCAGGGTTAGGAAATAAAATGTTTTTTTCAATGTTTCATGACAACAACAAGGTCGTTTTTTATTGTTTGGCCCCTCGCAAATATTACTCTTTCAATGCAGCTTTCTCAAGTCCAAATTGTTACAAACTGGACCAACCAACACCCTGCATCTGGATTGATCCCTCATATGATTGAAGTAAAGAATGATTTTCCCTTTGTTTTGGTATTTTTCATTAGTTAACAATGTGGTATTGGAACTACAAGATAAAGAGACGAACTACTTGCTTTGCGTTTTCACTTCATTTATTTTGCGCAACTTTCGCATTATTTGGTATTATATATTTTGATAAGTAACCCCGAGTACTGAACACAGGGTAAAAAATCAAAACAAAAAAATACTTATATGATAGTAGAAACTTGGCCAAATTTATGGACGTATATCACTTGAATATAATCAAAACCATGGACGGATTTATAGGTGTAATTACGGGGCACATGAACCCATAGTCTCTTCGTAAAATTAGATATTTTATATATATATTTTTTTTAAATTAGTGTAATATTAACTGTTGACATTCATGTTTTAAAAAGATTGAATTGTTCACTTGGTTTAAGGTTGAGTTATTTACTAAGAGGTATAATGAGCAATTCCTACTAATTACATTTTTTCCCCATTTTTTTTTAAAAATAATGCACCCATGCATGTACTAGAAATTCTAAATCCGCCTCTCATCGAGATAATGACCATGTCATGGTTAATTCGGTCACGAGAACATATATAGCAATTGAAGTCATTTAACCGACCGAAAAACATATATTCATTCCCAGTTTAAATTCACTTAATAGGAGATATTTATAAAGGAAATTTTGGACGGTGGTTGCCCATCTCTTATTTGCCAACCAATAAGATTTCTGAAATTAATCACTCGAGTTGGTTTGATTATTTTTTTCTATTGAAAAGGAGGTAGATGTTTGCACGTATATTGCTGCAGTGGCGGAGTCAGAATTTTCATTAAGGGGAGTCAAAACATGAAAATAAACTTACCAAGAAGTGAAAGGGGTGTCATTATGTAGTATATGTACATATTTTAAAAAAGATTACCGAGCTAAACACTGTAACAACCGACACCCATAGGGTGCATGTGGCTCTGCCACTGTATTGCTTCATATGTGGGTTTCGATCCTCCAAGACCTCTAACAGGGGCGGGTCCACGTTGGTTCAAGCGGGTTCAGACTTTAATTGGTCCTCCCATGTTCTTCATTTTCTGATTTTTTTTTTTTGGCTATTTCAAGGACGGAATATTGAGGTGAATATTTTAAAGACAGAATACATCGACAAACTCTTAAAGTTGTCTTTCACTTTTCCCTTAGATATTCCATCTAAGTCCGTTCCATTTGAACACTCTAATTACAGCTTAAATGTGTCATTTGAACACAAAATTCATAGACACCCAATTAATTCACACACCAAAGTGACGAATACGATGAGGACACGTGGATTTAACTTAATACCTCTCGTCGTCATCTTCCCAACGACCCCTCACCGGAAAAATTAATTTTCGGCCATTTCTTTTCCAAAACGCAGTAGCAAATGAACAGAACAGAAGGAATCCATTACCAATAAAATCATTAGCAAATAAACTAGAGCAGCAAACGAAGGGTAACACCAATGAACAACCAATTTAGATCCAACGTAAATGAACAAAAAATGGGGCTTAATCATAACAACCAATGAACAGAAGCATGAAGGTTGCCGGAAACACCAAAATTCGACTAAACCACAAAGTCGTCGGAAAACAAAATTTCGACCAGATTAAATAATGGTGGAGTTTCACCATATGTTTTTAGATCTATAATCTGTAAACAAAAATGAAAAGACAAAACGAGGAGAAGACGACATCGACGCATAAGGGTCGCCAAAACTTGTTATTTTCGATCATATCTGCTCGAATCTAGCCGCATCTGGTTAAGATTAAGATTCAAGTCACAAAATTTAATTGTTGAGGAAAAAGCAAAACTTCGTCGGGAAATATGAAGTTTCGCCGGACGAGTGTAAATGAGAGGGCTCTTGCCACTGTTCTTGTTCGTGCCATCCTATAGTTGCTCACATGGTGGAAGATAAATAGGAAAGATGAGGTAGGCAGCTAGCGGCGATGCTACTTTTCCGGCAAGAATTGCAGCGTCAATCAGATCTTAAAAATGAGAAGGAAAATGAAAAATTTATGATGGTGGCTAGATTTAAAGGTGGTAGTGGGGTTGTGCGCAGATCTAAAGGAGGATACAATAGTAATGGTATGAACAAATCTAAAAATAATTTGGGTTAAGATGGGGTTTTTTTTTTTTTTTGGATGATTTCAGGCGCTTAAAAAATGTGATAAACACTTACTTTGACATGTCAGTATATTGTGTTTAAATGACATATTTAAGTTATTGGAGTGTTCAAATGGAACAACTTAAGATTGATATTTATTTGTAAGATTTTTTTAAGTTTAATAAATTATTAAATTTGTAAAGGTAGATTGATTTGTTGTTAAAATTTATGTAAATCTAATTTTTCTAAAAAATTGTGCAGCTTCGAAACAAAATAAATAGTAGCGGGCAAAAAAAATTAAAATTTTGTTAGAACAAAAATAAAGAGTACAAGATAAACCTTGTTTGTTTGTTAACTCAGAGACGCTTCTATTACTGAGACTACTGTGATGACTCGCCATGTCATCATGCCACATAAGCGCCATTTGGCATATATTAATGCCATGTGGAAGCTTACATAGGAGAAATGCTTGCATTTGTGAGAAGATTCTAGAGAAGTATGGACATTTCCTTTGGAAGATCCTAGATGTTTATGAATTTGCTAGGAAAGTCCTTGGAATCTTCTAGGCTTGTAGAGAATTCTAGAGAAAGCCCTTATCTTATAAATATTAAGGACTTGTGTAACAATTAATAGTTGCACACTAGCCCCTAGGAGACTAGTATATAAAGGAGGCCATTCATTTGTAATACATCAAGCAAACAATTCAAGTTCTCTCTAATATAAAGCTTCCATTAATAATTCTCTTGTGTTCTTTCTACCATTCTCTTAGCGATCTTGAGTGTAGTAAGGCTAACTTGGCATAACAAGAACGCGAGCAAATTGTCAAGTGTCGCACGTGTACTTAGTTAATTACTAAGGACGTGACAACGTGGTATCAGAGCAAAGGTTGAGACTAAGGGAATGGCGAACGACAAAAAAATTAACGCTGCCAACACTCAAGCCAACGTCATCCAGGATGCTACTGGCAAGAGCGGCCGTAACAAAAAGAGAAATGCCACCAACAAGGGCCAGGAGGTGCCACCTGAGGTTGTGTCAAACGAAGGGCTTACATCCCAAGAACCATCTGCCACTGAGGCGAGCGAGGATGAAGTGGAGGTCCTGCCTGAGGACGTCTCGCTCGGTAAAGAGTGGGTGATGAAGATGAACGCGGGGATGGACGTCGTGGAGATCTTTGGCCAACGCTTGTGGAAGGTGGAAGGCACCCTTAGTGTTCTTGAGGGGCACACTCTTGAAGAGATTGAGAGCATCCGAAATGACTTGGAGGGACGTACACAGACCGAGATGGAACTAAGGCAAACTATCACTGCCTTAGAGTGCAGACTCATGGAGGCTTTGAGTACTATCGATGCTATGAAGGCAAAGATAGAGTCACTCGAGGAGCATGTTAGTGCTGGCGTGACCGAGGCAGCTAGCAATGTTGTGGTGACGAGGGAGGCCAAGATCGAGGCTCCCAAACCCCCAGTGTTCAAAGGTGTTCGTGATGCGCAAGAAGTGGAAAACTTCCTTTGACACTTGGAGAACTACTTCAAGCGCGGCAAAGTGAAGGACGACGAGGCCATGATCAACACTGCGGTGTTGTACCTCTCAGAGACTGTCATGCTATGGTGGAGAAGGAAGATGGCCGACGTGGATAAAGGTATATGTACTATTAGCACGTGGGATCAGTTCAAAGCCGAGTTCAATCGACAGTTCTTTCCAAACAATGTCTTGTATGAGGCAAGGCACAAACTTAGGGAGTTGAAGCAAACAAGGAGCATATGTGTCTATGTCAAGGAATTCACTACCCTTATGCTTCAAATCCCCAACCTGACCAATGATGACTTGTTATTCCACATCATGGACGGGTTGCAAAATTGGGCTAAGCAGGAGTTACAACGCCGGCAAGTCACAAATATAGACCAAGCCATAGTGGAGGCCGAATCATTGATGGATTTCAGGCATGACAAACACAACAAAGGGAAATTCAAAGAATCAAAGTTTAACAATGTCAAAGGTGGGGGAGACCGTGGCAAAGGCAAGGAGATACAACAACAACACTACAAGACTTAAGATTCCAAAAAGCTGAGTGGCCGTCAGGGGTACGCTGAGAAGAAAGCGCAGGCCGAGAAGAAGGGATGTTACATATGCGGAGGGCCTCACAGCTTCAGGAATTGTCCCGACCTAAAGAGCCTTAGCGCTATGGTCCGTGAACGGAAGGAGCAGCCGCAAGGAGAGAGTTCGGGAACCGTACAGTTAGGTATGATCGGATTATGCAGTGCTGTCACAAAGCAATCTATCCAACCTACCGAGAATGGAAACTAGTACGTGGATATCACCATCAACAACAAGCCTGCTCGTGCAATGGTGGATACTGGAGCAACTCATAATTTTGTGACTGAGGCTACCGCAAAAAAACTAGAATTGAAGCTTGCTCCAACCAACTCCCGCGTCAAGACTGTGAATGCCGAGGTACAAAATGCTCGTGGGGTAGCTAATGGAGTTGGTGTCAAATTGGAAACTTGGAAAGGTATGACAAACTTTACCGTAACCGCTATGGATATCTTTGACATCATATTGGGACAAGAGTTCTTTAGACATTGTCATATTTTGATCGATCCCTACCCCCAACATCTCTTGGTTATGGAGCGAGAAGGAGCTTGCATGGTACCTACAGTGTCTATGCCACACGGACAGAGCCAAGCACAACTCTCAGCTATGCAGGTTATAAAGGGGATCAAGAAGGGGGAGCCGACGTTCGTGGCAACCATCGCAAGTCTGGAGGAAGACAAGAGTTTTCAAGAGACACTACCACCTTGCATAGAGAAGTTGCTTGAGGAAAAACAAAGATGTCATGCCCGAGGAGTTGCCTAAGCACTTGCCGCCTAGGCGAGAGGTGGATCACAAGATTGAGTTGGAGCTAGGGGCTAAGCCACCCGCATTTGCCCCATATCGTATGGCACCGCCCGAGCTAGAGGAGCTTAGGAAACAATTGAAAGAGTTGCTAGATGCTGGTCACATTCGCCCATCAAAGGCACCTTTCGGCGCACCAGTATTGTTCCAGAAGAAGAAGGATGGATCACTACGCTTGTGCATAGACTACCGATCACTTAATAAGGTCACGGTGAAGAATAAGTACCCAATCCCGCTCATTGCTGACTTATTCGATAGACTTGGGCAAGCCAAGTATTTTACCAAGGTGGATCTTCACAAGGGCTACTACCAGGTTCGCATTGCAGAGGGGGATGAGCCAAAGACAACATGTGTGACGAGATATGGAGCCTTTGAGTGGTTGGTGATGCCTTTCGGCTTAACCAATGCACCTGCCACATTTTGCACCCTTATGAATAAAATTTTCCATCCCTACCTTGATCAGTTCATGGTAGTCTACCTAGACGACATAGTCATCTATAGCAACACCTTGGAAGAGCACATGAAGCACTTAAGGAAGGTTTTCTAAGTCTTGCTGGAGAACGGGCTATACATCAAGAGGGAGAAATGCGAGTTTTCACAATCAAAGGTGCACTTCTTAGGCCATGTTATTAGCAATGGCGAGCTACACATGGACGAGGCTAAGGTACGTGCTATCCAGGAGTGGGAGGCACCTATAAAGGTAACTGAGTTGAGATCCTTCCTTGGCCTTGTTAACTACTATCGTCGGTTCATCTGTGGCTACTCAGCAAAGGCCGCACCATTGACTGAGTTGCTAAAGAAGAACAAGCCATGGGTTTGGACGGAGCATTGTCAAAGAGCGTTTGAAGACCTCAAGGCAGCTGTAACAGAGGAGCCAGTCTTGGCATTACCTGACTTTGCCAAGACATTTGAGGTGCATACAGATGCCTCAGATTTTGCCATTGAGGGTGTCTTGATGCAGGATAAGCATCCCATAGCATTTGAGAGTCGCAAGTTAAATGAGACGGAGCGGCGTTACACAGTGCAAGAGAAGGAGATGACTGCTATTGTGCATTGCCTTCGTACATGGCGACATTATTTGCTTGGGTCGAGGTTCGTGGTCAAGACCGACAATGTAGCTACTAGCTACTTTCAGACGCAGAAGAAGCTCACCCCAAAACAGGCTCGGTGGTAGGATTTCTTGGCCGAATTTGATTATGTACTAGAGTATAAGCCGGGCAAAGGTAACGTTGTAGCCGATGCCTTGAGCCGGAAAGCCGAGCTTGCTGCAATCACTTCAACAAGATGGGACATTCGTGAGGCTATAAAAGAAGGCATGCAACACGATCCAGCAACCAAACAACTTATCGAGTTTGCCAACCAGGGCAATACGAGACGTTTTTGGGTCGAAGACAGCCTACTACTTACCACAGGTCGGCGGGTCTACGTGCCTAAGTTTGGAGACATTAGACGGTGGATTATAAGGGAGAGTCATGACACAATGTGGGCTGGTCATCCGGGCCAACGTCGCACTAGGGCCTTAGTTGAGTCAGTCTACTATTGGCCACGCATGCGAGATGACATAGAGTGTTATGTGCAGACTTGTCTTGTCTGTCAACAGGACAAGGTTGAGCAACAAAAACCCGGAGGACTTTTGGAGCCACTACCAGTTGCAGAGCGTCCATGGGAGAGCGTGACTATGGACTTTATCACTTGCCTACCGAAGTCTGATGGTTATGGTACTATTATGGTGGTCGTGGATAGATTTTCCAAATATGCCACCTTCATGCCCGCCACACCAGGTTGCACCGCCAAGGAAGCCGCCAAGCTATTCTTTAAGAATGTGGTGAAGTATTGGGGCTTACCAAGGCATATTATTCCGTTTTACTGGGAACTTTTGGAGAGAATTATTCGATATACTTGGCACGGAACTGCACTTTTCCACTAGTTTCCACCCACAGACAGATGGACAAACGGAACGGGTCAATGCCTTACTAGAATGCTACTTGAGGCATTATGTAAGCGCGCATCAAAAAGATTGGTCAAGGCTCCTAGACATCGCCCAATTCTCTTATAACTTGCAGCGGAGTGAGTCCACGGGACGGACACCATTTGAGCTAGCCACAGGCCAACAACCACAAACTCCACATTCATTACCAACCGCGTTCGAGGGAAAGAGTTTGGGGGCTTATCATATGGCTAAAGGATGGGAGGAGCAGCTTGACACTGCTAAGTCCTACTTGGAAAAGGCAGCTAAGAAGATGAAGAAGTTTGCAGATCGTAAGCGGCGTCCCACAGACTATAGAGTTGGGGACATGGTCATGGTGAAGTTTAATCCAAGACAGTTTAAGGCACTACGAGGCATGTATCAGAATCTGATTCGCAAGTATGAGGGGCCATTTAAGATAGTCGCCAAGGTAGGCAAGATCTCATACAAGCTTGACATGCCATCATATCTTAAGATCTACCCTGTCTTCCATGCCAGCATATTTAAGCCCTATCATGAAGACAATGATGATCCAAGTAGGGGCCAATCAAGTCGAGCGCCTATTACTATCACCGTCTCGCATGACCGGGAGATTGAGGCTATTATTGATTACCAGGCCAGGCGAAAACAAGGGCAAAAAGCCACCGCAATGTTCCTCGTCCATTGGAAGGGGCAATCACCGGAGGAGGCCACATGGGAACGTTATGAAGATTTATGGCAATTCAAAGATAAGATCCGAGAGTTTATGCAGCAACATTGCGCCGCGGTCGTCGCAACATTAGGTGGGGGAGAGTGTGATGACCCGCCATGTCATCATGCCACATAAGCACCATTTGGCATATATTAATGCCATGTGGAAGCTTACATAGGAGGAATGCTTGCATTTGTGAGAAGATTCTAGAGAAGTATGGACATTTCCTTTGGAAGATTCTAGATGTTTATGGATTTGCTAGGAAAGTCCTTGGAATCTTCTAGGCTTGTAGAGAATTCTAGAGAAAGCCCTTATCTTGTAAATATTAAGGACTTGTGTAACAATTAATATTTGCACACTAGCCCCTAGGAGACTAGTATATAAAGGAGGCCATTCATTTGTAATTCATCAAGCAAACAATTCAAGTTCTCTCTAATATAAAGCTTCCATTAACAATTCTTTTGTGTTCTTTCTACCATTCTCTTAGCGATCTTGAGTGTAGTAAGTCTAACTTGGCATAACAAGAACGTGAGCAAATTGTCAAGTGCCGCACGTGTACTTAGTTAATTACTAAGGACGTGACACTACAATATATATCTAAGTCAATTTATTTAACTTTATTCCCCTTTCTTTATTTTGTGTACCTCATCTTAATTTCCTATGTTTCTATGTCTACTCTCTTTTATATCCTCTCTTTATACAACTCATTTTTATTATTTATCAAATTATATATTTTCTTCCTTATTCTTTTTCTTTTTCTAGATTTTCAAAATTATTTGACTGTGACTTTAATCAATTTTTATTTTTAATCCATCTACTATTATTTTTTCCTTTAATTCAATATATTTTAGAATGATGGTATGATATAAGTAGATTGAATGGGGTGTATTTGGTAAAAAAAAATTAATTTTATATTTTTAAGTCACATTATTCAAAAGAATTTGAATCGAGAGAATTAAACCGAATTGGACAAAACTTATTCGATTTGATGATAATGTATTTATTTATGTATCAAAAAGTTGTAAATCGAACTGAATTAACTACAAAGCACCGAACCGAACCAAATTAAGTCAAATGAATTGAACCGACTAAATTTTCAATCTTGTAGGTTGCATTAATCAAATCCTAGATCTGCCTCTGGCCTAATGGCTCAAACTGCTCGTCTCATTTCCTAGTTGTCTCGTTACTATTCATAGTATCTGCAACAAGAATATAATACTATATAAATAATGGTTATCCGGGTAAGGCGTGAATGTTATCAAGGTCTAACATTTACATTTTTGACATATTATAAATGTTAAAATAGCACGGGGTTGCCAGTTTTCGGACTGATAATTAAAAAATAGCCAGCGTTTGCAAAGTCATTTTAAAATAGCCATTATTTTGCTACAACACGAAAAGTTCCAGCATAATATACTGGAGATCGGAGCACCTGTCTATGAACTTCCAAGATATTATGTTAGAACTTCAGCACACTGAAAGTTCCAACATAATATACTAGAGATTGGAGCACCTGTGTATGAACTTCCTGCTGGAATTCCAACAATATATTCCAATAGTCTACTACTAGTCCCGACTCGAAGATACAAGTTGAGTTTTATCCGATAAACCAGTGCCTCTTCAATCTTCTCCAATCTTTGAAAAATCTTTTTATTTTTCTCAATCCAAACAGCATATACCACAACAAAAAAATTAGGTTTCAACAATAAGATTACCTAGAAGGAAGAATTCTCAAGTCGTCATTAGCCGAGGTGGGCCAAGAAGCAGAAAAGTGAGTTCGATATGACAGATGTAGGGCTTATGTCATGCTACTTGGGCCTAAAAGTGAAGCATATAGAGGATGAAATTTTTATCTCTCAAGAAAACTATACAAAAAGAGATATTAAAGAAGCTTAACATGATCGATTGCAACCTCATGAACACAACGATGGAGAGTAGGACAAAATTGTCCAAGTTTGATGAAGGAGAAAAAGTGAATCTTACATTTTTCAAAGGTCTCGTGGGAAGTTTGAGGTACTTGACTTGTACCGGGCCAGATATACTCTTTGCGGTTGGAGTAGTAAATCACTTCATAGAAGCTCCTACCTCCACTCATTTAAAAGTCGCTAGAAGAATTCTTCGTTACATAAAAGATACATTTGATTTTGGGCTATTTTATTCTTCTTCTAACGTTTTCAACCTTATGGGATATTGTGATAGTGATTATGCAGGAGATATTGATGATAGAAAAAACACAATCGATTTTGTATTTTTCTTGGGTGATTCTGTTATTTCTTGGAGTTCAAATAAACAGTCCATAGTTACTCTCTCGACTCATGATGTTGAATATGTTGCAGCAACATCATGTACGTGTCATGCTATTTGGTCGACAATATTGTTGAAGGAACTCAATTTACCACAAATTGAAGCTACAGAGATTTGTATTGACAAAAAATCTGCACAGGCACTCGCGAAAAATCCTGTGTATCATGATCGAAACAAGCATATAGACACAAGGTACCATTTCATCAGAGAATGCATTATCAAGAAGGAATAGTTGAGCTCAAATATATGAAGTCTCATGATCAAGTTGTAGATATCTTCACAAAGCCTCTGAAGTTTGAAGATTTTCAGAGATTGAGATCAAGATTTGGAATTAAGAAGAATAATCAAAATTAGTGGGGAAATTTGTGGGACCTATTTAAGTAAAAAAATAAAGAAAACAAGTTGAATGGAAGGCTTACAAGTTGTGCAAGTTGCAAATTTGATAAATAAATAAGGAGACAAAAAAATAAAAAGAATTACATGGGATGAGGCCCACCATATTAAGGCATTATGGGAAGTTAGGGATCGGGAGAAACAACTTCAAACTTAAAGAAACAAAAGGGAGTAGTTACTGAAACAAAATTGGACGGCAATAAATTGACAAACAAAAGTGAGGAAAATATAAGCTTTTGGAAGTAAGATTTACATTTAAAAGGAAGGAGAATTGAACCTATATAGCAGCTTTCAGTGAAAGTATCCTTCGACGTAAAGAGGTCAATTTTCCCTTTCTTTGATTCTTTTTTTATTTTCTGGTGAATTTCTTTAATCTCAATTTTTGTGTTTATGGTATTTCATTGGGCATTAGAAATCTAAATTCCAAAAAAAACAAATTATGGACAATAATGCTATTAAGTTTCAACTTATATACAGGGTAAAGAAGATTGAATAGTATAATGAAAAAAAGATATGATTGCTTGTTATTTAGATGATTTTGGACTAGTTCAAAAATTAACCGTAGCATGGGTAGACACTAGACACAATCTTGAAAGATTGAGAATTAAAGATATGACCTTGAGGGTTGGGCATTCTAAATTAACTAGGAATTAGCCTAAACAAGAAAATTAACATGAGATCGATATTATGTAATTATAGATTGATTGGAGGAAGTTGTATGAATTGCTCGAGGTGAAGCATTTAATATTTCGGCACAAGTACTGTGAGTAGTAATCTTACCGCAATTTGTGTTTTTATAACTTGCATGATTTACACTTGATTTTTAAAATGAATATGTTACCGATTATTTTGCGTTGCATGCTGGACAAGTTTTTTACTAGATATGATACCGAAATAGTTATTTGAGATGATTACCATTGTTTAAAATATTTTTGTTGTCACTAGATCTCTTTTACCGTTACTTGAATTTACTGTACTCGAAATGAAATTATATGATTTGATAATAACCGAAATACCCTATATTATTTTAAAATATTTTCTACGAGCATATACGGATTACAGAGAGAAGTATAAATGGGAGTAGACATTGAAGGATCCTGTAGCTAACGGACGGATTCGTTAGACCTGGTGCACCTTGTAATTACCGATTACCGTTACAACCCTCACTAGTGGGAAGGTAGAACTAGCATACCGTTACTAATTTCCCTCGAGTAGGGTCTACCGTTATATTTGACTTCTTGCGAAGAAGTCCACATTTATACCGATTATATGATTCGTTCATTGAAACCTCCCAAACATGAATATTGATATTACATAATATTTACCAAGCTTATTACCGAATTGTCAGTTGATTTATATTATATGAAAAATATGATGAGACTGATTATTGTTTATTATTTTTGAAAGGGCATTTTTATGATTTTTTTTGTTTAATATACTAGCATGATTTCTGACTTGTCCCCAATAAAAACGGTTGTTGTTAAGTGTTATTGCTCACTGAGCTAGCGACTCATTCCCCGCTAATTTATTTTTTACAGAGATAGCAGTTGACGCGGGCGGGGATTTCGTTAATTAGAGCACACAGGTTGATAGTTCTTGGTAAGCCTCGCACTTGTTCGCGTGGGCGGAGATTTTAATTATTGTTATGATTTTTTCTTTGAACTCTTAAAGTCATTCCATAGTCATTCTTTTAGTGTCGTGAGTATTTATTTGTTGATACGGACTACTTACTAGTATTATACTTTTTCCGTATTTTTAGAGTTGGTTTTGGTTTTATTATGTTGAGGAGGTGGGTAATATTGGTGGAAACCCATTTGTGGTTAGTTGATGAAGATTGTGACTGATTAAGGTGAATATTGGTTGGTTGTTACTTGTTTATGAGACAGGAAACTTTTTGGATAGCCCCAAAATAGGGAAAACTCTGTCCGTTTTTTTGTAAAATACCGGTGAGGCTCACTTGGGGGCACTTGCTCCTAAGTGCCGGTCATGATCCTAAATTGGGACGTGACAAAGTTAGTATCAGAGCTTAGCCTTTAAGTCCTGAGTCATGGAGCAATGTTTAGTAGAGTCTTGCTTATGGGTATGTAGGCGCCCATACTTATGATCTTGAGGCTAATGAACATCTAGGAATGTTTTCCCTTCTTTCATTCTTTGATCGTGTGTTAAGATAACTTGAGATTGACTTTGGAGTATGTCTTTCGCAGATGGCTAGGACACGCACACCCTCATCTGCTGGACGTGGTACTACCCGGGGTGGCGGTCAAGTTGGGCTTCATCAAACTAGAAGACAGACTACTCCTCAACCTGAAGTTGGGAAAATGGGTCAACCCCAAGCTGCTATGCCAGATCAAGTGCAAGGGTAGGGAGTTCAGGACACTCCACCACCAGTGCCAACTGTTGTAGATACGGTTGCCTTACCTGCAGACGTAGTGGCAAGGTTATTGAATGTGTTAGAGGCATTGGTGCCTACTCAGGGTGGAAGTTCAGCTCATCAACCTACTTTACAGTCACAAGCACCTACACAGACTCAGACTTTCGGGAATAAGGAAGTATCCCTACAAGAGTTCCTAAAATTGAAATCACCAAAATTCACAGATTCTGATAATTCAGCAGATCCTCAAAGTTTCTTGGATGGGACACTCAAGGCATTACGTGCTCTAGGATGTTCTAGTGAGAGAACCATGGAGCTCGCAGCATACAAACTAGAGGATATGGCCAACACATGGTATGAAACTATATTGCTAAGAAGGCCAACAGGAGCAGCACCACTGACATGGGATGAGTTTAGTAAGTTGTTCATGGATCATTTTCTTCCAGACAACCTGATGCAAAAATATGCTAGAGACTTTGAGAGATTGGTTCAGACTCCAGATATAGATGTGTCAACATATAACACCAAGTTTTGTAAGCTGGCTAGATATGCTTTTTACTTAGTGCCTACCGAAGAAGCTCGAGTTCAGAAGTTTGTTGATGGATTGGTTGGTCGTCCATACACTACAGTATCCCCATAGATGAAGACCTTATCCTACTCTGTTGTAGTCGACCTTGCTAGAAAGATTGAAAACAAGGGACGTGATAAGCGTGTAACTAGTGATTTACGTAAGAAGGCCAAGACAGGATGGTCTTTCAGTGGCAGTTTCAGTGAAAATCGAAGAGCGGGAAATCAGGGACAACAACAACAGGGTTCTCAGACAGGGACACATTTGTCTTCACAGTCCACATACATACCACATTACAGACAAGGCACTAGGGGACCGTCAGCATCTGGACATCATAATTCTAGGCAGATATACGCCACTACTCCAGTCTGCCAGACCTGTGGTAGATCACATTTGGGCCAGTGTCGTGTTATAACTGGAGGGTGCTTTCGGTGTGGCTAGTTGGGACATCACTTGAGGGATTGCCCCCAACCTCCGAGGAATTTCAATCAGGCTTCTATTCAGTCAGATACACCTACTCAGACTACTCGTAATACTCCAGGTGCTACAGGTACAGAAAATAAAGGCCGAGGTGTTGGGGACCGTGCTACTATGACTCAAGGACAAGGGAATGCTGGTAGAGGTCAGGTGAGAGTTTTTGCATTTACTAGACAGGATACTCGGGTCTCGAATGATGTGGTTACATGTATTCTTTCTGTCTGTTTACATTTGCAATTTGAAGAGATTTGCATTTCTATATGGACTGAAGGCAAATAAATGGAGTTTCAATACGTATCTGTAATTCTAAGAAATTTGCAACAAAGTTATACTGTATAATCGCAATGGGATTTTGCTATTCTAAGAGATCACGGTACAATCTTTCTCAAGAATATCATACGGATTTTTCCCTACTTCGATCCACCGTTATATATTTTGTTGCAATCAATGTATGTTGGAGGGATTGTCAAGAGAATCGATTCAGGTATGTTAATGCTATCCCTTCTTTTTTTGGCATGATCTATACGACACAAACAAAACAAGCAAATGCACAATTTCTATACATGACTCTATTCATAGAAATACTAGAAATGCTTATGTTCTTGATTCCCCATGTGTCATATTATTCTATCATCTGTTCATGGGTCTCAGAAAATACGTAAGTTGATAAAGTTTATTTCATGATATTAATCAAAGGCATAATGGTCTTATGACAGTCCGAAAGATTTTATTGACGTATTTATCATATATTGCATTCATTACGCTTGCGTTGATTGATCCGGGATCTACTCACTCCTATGTGGCCTCGTACTTTGCTTTGAGGTTTAGTAGACAACCTGAGTTATAGAATGACCCTTTTCTAGTTGCTACTCCTGTTGGAGAGTCTCTATTAGCTGAATACGTGTATCGTGCTTGTCAGATTCGGGTTGAGGGTAGAGATACTCTAGTTGATCTTATTGCACTTGATATGATTGACTTTGACATGCTGATGGGAATGGATTATTTATCTTCTTGATATGCTATCGTCGATTGTCATGCAAAGATAGTTAAGTTTGAGATACCAAACGAACCCAGTTTTATTCTAAAAGGGGGTCAGGTTCCAGAGACTTGCAAAGTTGTATCTTTTATGAAAGCTTAGTGACTTCTGAAGAAAGGTTGCTTGGGTCTCTTAGCTATTGTAAATGACACAAGAAAGGAAATAATTAGTATAGAAAATGTACCAGTAGTAAGAGAATATTTTGATGTATTTCCTGAGGATTTACTAGGATTGCCTCTAGTACGAGAAATAGACTTTGGTATTGATTTTCTAACTGACACACAACCCATATCGATACCCCCATATCGAATGGCACCAGCAGAGTTGAGGGAGCTAAAGAAACAGTTACATGATTTGTTAGATAAGGATTTTATTAGACCTAGTGTATCACCACGGGGTGCACCAGTACTGTTCGTAAAGAAGAAAGACGGATCCCTGAGAATGTGCTTTGACTACAAGCAGTTGAATAAGATAACAATACTCAATAAATATCCTTTGCCTCGTATAGATGACATGTTTGATCAGTTACAAGGAGCTGCCCACTTTTCAAATATTGACCTCCGTTCGGGTTATCATCAACTTAGAATCAAAGATAAAGATATTTCTAAGGCTGCTTTCAGAACTCGATAGGAGCACTATGAGTTTCTTGTGATGCCTTTCGGACTGACTAATGCTCCAGCTGCATTCATAGATTTAATGAATAGGGTGTTCAAGCCATTTCTGGATAGATTTGTAATAGTATTTATCGATGATATCCTGATATATTCTCGTAGCCAAGAATAACACGAGAATCATCTCAGGACTGTGTTGCAGACATTGCGAGAACATCGGCTTTATGCTAAGTTCTAGAAGTGTGAATTTTGGCTAGACTCAGTATCATTTTTGGGGCATGTTGTATCCAAAGATGAAATTATGGTAGATCCTAAGAAGACCGAAGATGTGCAGAAATGGCCCAGACCTACTTCTCCTACAGAGATTCGCAACTTTTTAGGCTTAGCAGGCTATTACAGGCATTTTGTGCAGGATTTCTCTAGAATAACAGCGCCACTGACTAAGCTAACACAAAAAAATACAAAGTTTTAGTGGACGGAGGAATGCGAGCAGAGCTTTCAAAAACGCAAAACATATTTGACAATTGCACCAATATTAGCCATACCATCATGTTCTGGAGGATTTACAGTATTATGTGATGCCTCGATGGTGGGATTAGGATGTGTTCTCATGCAAAATGGTCGTGTTATAGCTTATGCTTCGAGACAATTGAAAAAGCACGAGCAAAACTATCCTACACATGATTTGGAGATAGATGCAGTGGTATTTGCTCTAAAAATTTGGAGGCATTATCTATACGGCGAAACTTGTGAGATTTATACTGACCATAAAAGTCTGAAGTATATCTTTCAGCAGAGAGATCTGAATCTTCGGCAGCATCGGTGGATGGAACTACTCAAAGACTATGATTGTTCTATTTTGTATCATACTGGAAAAGACAATATGGTGGCTGATGCATTGAGCAAAAAATCTATGGGGAGTTTGGCACATATAGCTCCTGCAAAGAGACTTTTGGCCAAAGATATTCAGAAACTGGAAGATACAACTATCAGATTTAGTGTCGAAAATTCAGAGGCATTGTTGGTTTGTGCTCAAGCTAAGTCTTCATTAGTTGAGCACATTAAGGCCACCCAATATGAGGATGGGCAATTATGCAAATACAGAGATGGGGCCTTAGATGGTAAAAGCAAGGATATGATTGTTGAAAGTGATGGTGTGCTTTGAATGGGTGACAGGCTATGTATAGCAGGCGCAGATGGATTGAGACATGCTATTCTTAAAGAAGCCCACAACTCTAAATACACTATACATCATGGATCCACAAAAATGTACCATGACCTGAAGAAATTTTGTTGGTGGGAAGGTATGAAGAAAGATGTTGCTAACTTTGTTTCTAGTTGTTTGACTTGTCAGCAGGTCAAGGCTGAGCATCAGTGACCCGCAGGACTGTTACAACAAATTGAGATTCCAGAGTGGAAATGGGAAAGAATTATTATGGATTTTGTCACCGGGCTACCACGAACCCTTAGAGGTTATGACTCTGTATGGGTGATTGTAGATCGACTGACGAAATCATCATACTTTTTGCTAGTGAAGACTACATATGGTGGAGTGAGGTATGCACAAATATTTATGAACGAAATTGTTCGACTTCACGGAGTTCCAATATCCATCATCTCTGATAGAGGATCACAATTTACCTCACACTTTTGGAAATTTTTTCAAGAAGTATTGGGTACACGAGTAGATCTTAGTACTGCATTTCATCCACAGACAGATGGGCAGTCTGAACGTACTATACAGATCTTGGAGGATATGTTGAGAGCTTGCATTCTTGAGTTTGGAGGTAGTTGGTACGCTTATCTACCTTTAGCTGAATTTGCTTACAACAATAGCTTCTAGCCCAGTATTCAAATGGCACGTACAAAGCATTGTATGGTAGAAGATGCCGTTCTCCTATCGCATGGTTTGAAGCTGGTGAGACTAAATTATTGGGACCCGACCTAGTACAAGAAGCTATGGACAAGGTCCAGTTAATCGGACAGAGATTGCTTACAGCTCAAAGTAGACAAAAGTATTATGCTAATAAGAGAAGAAGAGATTTAGTATTCACAATCGGGGACAAAGTGTTCCTACAAGTCTCCCCTATGAAAAATGTGATGCGGTTTGGGAAAAGAGGCAAGTTGAGCCCCAGGTTTATAGGACCGTATGAGATACTAGACTGAGTGAGAGCCGTGGCTTATCATTTGGCACTTCCGCCTGAGTTGTCCTTTATTCATCCATTGTTTCATGTCTCAATGCTAAGGAAATATATATCAGACTCATCTCAGGTGCTTGAAGCACATGCTATACCGCTTGATGAGAAGTTATCTTACGAAGAGGAACCGATGGCTATTGTTGATAGGCAAGTAAGTGAGATACGGTCAAAAGAAATTGAGTTCGTAAAAGTCTTATGGCAAAATCATACAGTTGAAGAAGCTACTTGGGAAATAGAAGATGTTATGCGAGTCAAGTACCCCCATTTGTTTCAGTCTACAGGTACGTACTTGAGTTAAATTCGGGGATCGAATTTTATAAGGTGGGGAGAATGTAATACTCCATACGTAAGTTAGAATATTTAAGTCTTTAGCATAATAAATAAATAAATAAAAAGACAAAAAAAAAAGAATTACATGGGCTGAGGCCCACCATATTAAGGCATTACAGGGAGTTAGGGATTGGGAGAAACAACTTCAAACTTAAAGAAGCAAAAGGGAGTAGTTACTAAAACAAAATTGGACGGCAATAAATTGACAAGCAAAAGTGAGGAAAATATAAGCTTTTCGCAGTAAGATTTATAATCAAAAGGAAGGAGAATTGAACCTATATAGCAGCTTTCAGTGAAAGTATCCTTCGACGTAAAGAGGTCAATTTTCCCTTACTTTGATTCTTTTTTTGTTTTCCGGTGAATTTCTTTAATCTCAATTTTTGTATTTATGGGATCCCATTGGGCATTAGAAATCTAAATTCCAAAAAAAAAATTTATGGACAGTAATGCTATTAAGTTTCAACTTATATGCAGGGTAAAGAAAATTGAATAGTACAATGAAAAAAAGATACGATTGCCTGTTATTTAGAAGATTTTGGACTAGTTCAAAAATTAACCGTAGCATGAGTAGACACAACCTAGAAAGATTGAGAATTAAAGATATTACACTTAAGGATTGGGCATTCTAAATTAGTTAGGAATTAGCCTAAACATTCATGTTTAAAAAGATTAACTGTTGACATTCATGTTTTAAAAAGATTGAATTGTTCACTTGGTTTAAGGTTGAGTTATTTACTAAGAGGTATAATGAGCAATTCCTACTAATTACATTTTTCCCCATTTGTTTTTAAAAATAATGCACCCATGCATGTACTAGAAATTCTAAATCCGCCTCTCATCGGGACAATGACCATGTCATGGTTAATTCGGTCATGAGAATATATATAGCAATCGAAGTCATGTAACCGACCGAAAAACATATATTCATTCCCAGTTTAAATTCACTTAATAGGAGATATTTATAAAGGAAATTTTGGACAGTGGTTGCCCATCTCTTATTTGCCAACCAATAAGATTTCTGAAATTAATCACTCGAGTTGGTTTGATTATTTTTTTCTATTGAAAAGGAGGTAGATGTTTGCACGTATATTGCTGCAGTGGCGGAGTCAGAATTTTCATTAAGGGGGGTCAAAACATGAACAAATAAATTTACCAAGAAGTGAAGGAGTGTCATTATGTAGTATATATATACATATTTTACATTATCGAGTTAAACACTGTAATTTTTTGACGAAGGGGTGTCGGTTGACACCCCTAGGGTGCATGTGGCTCCACCACTGTATTGCTGCATATGTGGGTTACGATCCTCCAAGACCTCTAACAGGGGCGAATCCACGTTGGTTCAAGCGGGTTCAGTTAAACCCGCTTCGTAAAACTTTTTGAAGAAATTATTTTTCTGCGAAACAAAATTGTCACTACTAAAAATCTGCTAAAAACCGACCAAGTATTTCCGACCAACATTGGTCGGTCAAAAAAAGCGACCAAAAACCGTCTAGCTTGGACGGAAACTGGAAAACAAAAATTATATTTTTTTAAAAACTAAATACCGACCAACGTTGGTCGGTAAATTGGTCAACGAATTGACCCAGCTGGTCAGACAAGAAAATTTTGGATTACCGACCAACGTTGGTCGGTAATCTGGATTCAATTTTTTAAATTTTAATAATTATTTTATTATTTAATATGTTTTATAATATTTAAGAATTTATATTTAAAATTACCGATCAACGTTGGTCGGTTAATGTAGGAGAAGCATTTACCGACCAACTTTGGTCGGTAATTGTTATTTTCTGCAAAATAACCGACCAAAGTTGGTTGGTTATTACGTCAACATTGGTCAAACTTTCGAATTACTTTATAACATGCTATTTGTAAATTGATTCATCGACTTATAACTTACTTAGATGCATCGATGAATATTAAAAATAAAATGTTTGACCTATATCGACTAATAGTAAAAACAAAACATCTCGACCTATATCGATTAATCTAGCTATGCCATGCATTAATAGTGATGAATGAATGAAAAATAAAAGAATTAATACTAAACATCTTTGACATATATATATATATATATATATATATATATATATATGGATCACAAATTAAATAAACGAAAGAAGCTATTAGTATTAAGTAAACGAGTTAAATTAATAGGTCAAACATGGTCAAACTTTAACAAGCTATAGATATACACACTAACATATACTATAACAAGCTATATATTTAGTTAAAGTATTACAGTGAAGTGTGTTTGTATGTGTGTGTATATGTATATATATATATATAGGTATAGGTATAGCCGTATATATATAAGAACACGAAGCGCTAGGACCACAGGGTCTGGTTCTTTTAGGGATAGACTTGGGAAGATACTAATTAGTATACATACTTTATCATCAAATATATCTATTTGTAAATTGATTCATCGACTTATAACTTACTTAGATGTATCGATGAATATTAATCGATGATTCATCAAAACGTCTCGACCTATATATCGATTAATCTATGTCATGTATTATTAGTGATGAACGAATGAAAAAAGAAGTTATTAGCATCAATTACAATATAGTGTATGTGTGTGTGTGAGAAATTACTCACATACTTAATTATAACTTAGAAAATTTACTTAGATAGATGCTATTATAATTTATTAAAATTAAATAGTTAATATAATTATTTATAAAGATTATACTTATAGTTTATAATTATTTATAATAATTGCATAGTTAAATAATATAAATGCTTGTAGTTAATAATATTTTTTTTATAGTTTATAATATTTTAAGAAAAAAAACACAAAAAAGATTTTTTTTTATTTTTAAAAAACCGACCAAAGTTGGTTGGTTTTTGGTCAAACGGTCAACACTTAATGTACCGACCAACTTTGGTCGGTAATTCTGAAATCAGAATTGAAAAATGGGGAAACCCCCATTTCTCTCTTATTTTCCCCTCTCCTTCTCTATTTCCCTCACTCAAAACCTTCCCCTCTCCTTCTCTATTTCCCTCACATAAATTCCATTCCCCACCCCGCGTCGCCACCGCCCAGCCCTCGCCGTCGTCGTCGCCACTGCCGCCCCTCTCCTTCTCCATCTCCTAAAAATTCTAGGTTTGAATTACAACCCATTTATTTATTATTTCTAGGTTTTGTTAATTAGTTATGAATTAGTTTCAATTGATTAGTGTTTCTATTATTTGAACATTGCATTTTATTGAGGATTAGGGTGTAGGTCTTGTTTTAATTAGTTTTGTTAATTAGTCAATTAGTTATGAATTAGTTTTAATTGATGAGTGTTTCAATTTTGAGTTTCTATTGTCTTGAATAGTTTAGTTAGAATTGAATTATTAACTTTGTATTGTCTTGAATAGTTTAGTTAGAATCTAAGGTTTACGATTTGTTCTTGTGAATCGAACTTTTAGGGTATGGGTTGAATTTCTTTAGTTTAGTTAGTTTATGTTTAAACTCGTAGGATATGAATTGAAATTTTAGTTTTTAGGATTTGTTCTTGTGAATTGAACTTTTAGGATATGAATTAAACTTTTAAGATATGAATTGGGCCTTTTGGATATGAATTGAACTTTTAGGATATAAATTTGTGTAATTAGGAAAAAATAATTATTTTGAATTAAATAAAAAAGATATAATTAATTTATAATTGTAGAATAAATTAATTTGTTCTTATGAATCGAACTTTTAGGGTATGGGTTGAATTTCTTTAGTTTAGTTAGTTTATATTTAAACTCGTAGGATATGAATTGAAATTTTAGTTTTTCTTATGAATTGAACTTTTAGGATATGAATTGAACTTTTAAGATATGAATTGGACCTTTTGGATATGAATTGAACTTTTAGGATATAAATTGGTATAATTAGGAGCTAATTATTATCTTGAATTAACTAAAAAAGATATAATTAATTTATAATTATAGAATAAATTATTTTGTTCTTGTTTTATTTGTATAGATAGAACATCGTACTTGGATGTACAATAGGAATTATCCTAATCGGCGGGGATTGCGGGAGGATTTTGTAGAAGGGATTGATGACTTTATTAGACATGCAATGTCACTTCCACCATACCAAAGTGAAGGAGTAATTAGGTGCCCTTGTGTCAGGTGCGATTGTATGAAGTTTAAAAAATCGGAGGAAGTTAAGCTTCATCTTTATTGGAAGGGGTTTATAGAGAATTACTTTGTGTGGACTAATCATGGAGAGATCGATGGTATCCGTGGGATATTTCATAACATGGTTGTTGGTGAAAGTAGTAGGTCGGTAAGAATACAAATCTTGATTCTAGAATTCAGGATATGGTTGCAGATGCTTTTGGGATGCACTTCGGGGGTGAGCCCAATGAAAATGTTGAACAAACTCCTTATGATGACACAAAATATTTTTATGAACAGTTAGAGGAAGCTAGTCGTCCACTACATGAAGGAAGTCCGCACTCTGAGCTGTCTGTTGCAGTTAAATTACTAAGTATCAAATCTGATTGGAATATTTCTCAAGTAGCCATGGACTCTTTCATTGACCTTATGAGTGAACTAGTTGACCCTAATATCAACTTACCTGGTGATTTCTATAAGGCAAAGAGATTGGTTTCTAAGTTAGGACTTTCGTCAATGAGAATTGATTGTTGTGAAGATGGTTGCATATTATATTATAAAGATGATACAACTTTAAACAGTTGTAAATTTTGCGAAAAGCCTCGTTTCAAGAGGCTTTCCAGCGGCAATATGGTCGATGTCAAGGCGATGCATTATTTACCTCTTATACCTAGGTTAAAGAGGTTATATGCGTCGATGAGTTCTGCTCCTCATATGAGATGGCACTTTGAAAATAGAAGACCACCTGGTGTTATGTGTCATCCTTCAGATGGAGAAGCTTGGAAGCACTTTGATAGGACATATCCAGATTTTGCTAGTGAACCAAGGAACATTCGGTTAGGTCTGTGTGCGGATGGCTTCACGCCTTTTTCTATATCTGCGATACCATATTCATGTTGGCCTGTCTTTCTTACACCTTATAATCTACCACCTGAGTTGTGTATGACTAGTCCATATATATTCTTAAATTATATTATCCCCGGTCCACGTAATCCAAAAAGTTTGATTGATGTATATTTGCAACCTTTGATTGATGAGCTAAAACAATTGTGGTATGATGGTGTTAAAACATATGACATATCAACCAAGCAGAATTTCAATTTGCGTGCTAATTTAATGTGGACTATTAATGATTTTCCTGCGTATGGAATATTGTCTGGGTGGATGACTGCTGGAAAGCTAGCTTGTCCTTACTCCATGGAAAATAGTAAAGCGTTCACTTTGAAATATGACCGAAAGCAATCATGGTTTGATTGTCACCGTCAATTCTTGCCTGATGATCATGAGTTTAGAAGGATGAAAAATGCATTCAAAAAGAATAAAGTGGAATATGATTCTCCACCTCCGATACTTTCAGGTGAGAAAATTTGGGAGAGGGTCCAGAACTTCAGTAAAGTTACTGAGGCTCCACCTAATAGATTTCCCGGATATGGTGTTAATCATAATTGGACGAAACAGAGTATATTTTGGGAGTTGCTTTATTGGAAGGATAATCTTCTCCGACACAACCTTGATGTCATGCATATAGAGAAGAATTATTTTGATAATTTGTTCAACACAGTGATGGATGTTAAAGGTAAAACAAAAGATAACCCGAAGGCTAGAAAAGACTTACAAGAATATTGCAGGCGGCCTGAATTATACTTGCAGACAACAAACAATGGTAAGGTGTTCAAGCCCAAAGCAAGTTACACATTCACTCTGGAGGAAAGACGACAAATTTTTGATTGGGTTACGAAATTGAAGATGCCTGAGGGTTATGCGTCGAATCTTGGAAAAAAAGTAGATATGGAGGTAGGGAAGTTGAGCCATTTGAAAAGTCATGACTGCCATGTTTTCATGGAGACCTTAGTGCCTATTGCATTTTGTGGTTTGCCTGAAAGAATCTGGAAACCCATCACAGAGATTAGTTTGTTTTTCAAAGACTTGTGTTCTACCACATTAAGGGAAGAAAACCTACTTCGGATGGACCAGAACATCCGTGTAATTTCTAGTAAGATGGAAAAAATATTCCCATGTGGTTTCTTTGATGTGATGGAACACCTTCCAATACACCTTGTACACGAGGCACGACTTGGAGGGCCTGTTCAATGCAGATGGATGTATCCCTTTGAGAGGTAATATTATAAGTTTGATGTACTATTCTATTTTATTTGAATGTTATTGGCTAACATGAGATTATGTAGGACAATTGGCAAATGCAAACAATTTGTTAAGCAGAGGAATAAGATTGAAGGATCTATATGCGAAGCCTATCTTGCAAAGGAAACTGCACATTTTTGTTCTTATTATTTTGAGAGTAACGTGCCATGTTCTAGGAATAGGCCCAATAGGCACACGGTCGAATGTGTGAATGATCCATTATATCCAGCAATGTCCATATTCAATCAACCAGGCCGATGTTCTAAGGATGTTAGAAAGAGAAGTTTGAGTGATATGGAGTACAAGTCAGCTACACTTCATGTGTTGCTAAATTGTCCCGAAGTTGTACCATTTCTCAAGTAAGTATTGATTTATTAGTTATCAAAATGTAAAATTTACTGTGACTACATATTGATGCAACTACTAAAAATATTTGATATGTCACAGTCGCTTCGTGGGTCAATTTGGCCATGATGTTGTATATACGAGATTTGATACGTGGTTCAAACAGTTTGATATATATATGTGTGTGTGTGTATATATATATATATATATGTAGTGAATGTATAAAAATTGATTCATAAGTTGTGCTAACTTATGACTTTTTTTAACTCTATGTAGGTAAATAATCCAAATAATGGTGTAAATCAATTTTTGAAAGATATATCTTGGGGACCTGGGCTTCAGGTCACAACAATGTCTAAGTACGTAGTGAATGGTTATAAGTTTCATACAGAGGATTGCTCTAAAAATAAAAATAGCAACAACAGCGGGGTGTGGGTTCAAGGTGGTGATGGCAACCAAGTTGGAGATATTGATTATTATGGTGTGGTCAAAGAAATATTACAACTAGAATATACAGGTTGGCCATATAAGAAATTGATACTCTTTAGATGCAAGTGGTTTGACCCAAATCCAACAAGAGGTACAAGAGTACATAACAAATACAACATAATTGAGGTTAATCATACGAGGGAGTATGATCGCTATGATCCTTTCATAATTGCACATAACGTTAGGCAAGTGTATTATGCTTCTTATCCATTACGGCGGAATAAGTCCGATTGGTGGGTTGTAATAAAAACTAAGCCTGTAGGTAGGGTGGAAGTCGAGAATGTGTTAGATGTTGCATATCAAAACGATATCTCCAATGTTCACCAAATAGTGGACGATCAGTTAGAAAATAATTTGGAACATCCTGAACGCATATTGGAAGAAGTTGATATAAATGAAGTAACAATTATAGAAAATGAGGACGAAGAATCAACTGATGAAGCTCAAACAAGCGAGGACGAAGAATTCTCGGACGAGGAACAATACGTCGATGAGGATTAAAAAGTTGGTTTTTTAAAGCACTCTCATTTTATAGCTAGTTTCTTATATGTTTCAATCTAAATGTGTATTAAATTATGCAGATGGCAGGCAAGGGTCAAGGTAACAATGACCCTACTAGTTCTCGGGGTCGAGAAAAGGGTAGGAAGGGAAAGAGGAGGGTAGAAAATAATACTCCCTCTTGTCCACCCTTTTCAGAGATACCTATGTCTTATCCTCCACCACACGGCTATACTGAGCTGCCATAGCATCACGAGCCGTACACCTTCATTCAGACACCAAGTGTTCCATCACAGGGCCATAGGACTATACGTCCGACATACAGTCCAGCTGCCTCACAGCCATCTGCATCGCAGCCATCTACATCACATCCACATGGATCACATCCCTACATATCACATCCACATGGATCGCATCCATCTGGGTCACAGCCATCGGTATCACATCCACTTGGGTCGCATCCAGCTATGTCGCAGTCACAGGGATCGCAACCATCTTCATCATTGACTCCATCTATTGCAGGCCTTCGCCTATGAGGCAGTAGCTCTGACCCGCCTACACCGTCTTCACATGCCTCTGATACACATGCTTCGGATGGTGATGACGAGGTAGTGCATTATGATCGATATGGCAGGATCATCATAGTCCCTGAGGGTGATGGGTAAGTGTTATTCATTATTTTTGCGTCTATTGTTTTGTAACATTTTTACTAAGATATTAATGTGTTTTTATTGTTAAATTGCAGGTTCAGGCCGGGTAATAAGACTACGAAGATAATTACCAATGCCATCAGAAAGCTTTATGATGGTCCTTGTACGACTTGGACTGATTGCCCATTCTCACTGAAGGAGCAAATTTTTAATCAATTTAAGGTATAAATGTTCTTTTAAACAGTTTAATAATTTATATTTATGATGTTTTCATCTAATATTTAACTTTTGAAATATAGAGCAAGTGTGTATGGGAACACCACTATAGCGCGGAAGTGGCTGCAAATTTTCATCATAAAGCTTGCAAGAGATTGGCGGATGTTTTCTCGGATGCTAGAAAGAAGAACAAGAGGCATGGCTGGTTACTTGAGTATTTATGTAATGATTTGCAAAGGCAATGGCTTACCGCAGAGTTCTTAGAGAGGAGCGAAAAAGGAAAGAAAGCTCGCGCATCCGAGTAGGGAGGCTCCTTGCACACTGGAGGTGCGATCAACCTAGGGACAATAAAAAGAAGATTGGTACGTAATTGCTTAAATTATTTTACTTTTCTAAGTATATCTATTCTGTTTATTAACTAAATTAATTTATTTTCAGGAAAAGAAGTATGGGCGTCCAATGAGTCATGATGAGCTATTCAAGGAGACGCATATTGTGAAGACGAAGAAAGAGGGGGATCAAGATAGGTGGGTCGAGGACCGGGCCTCGACTGCATATGTAAGCTTTCAATTTTCTTTAAATATTATAATTTACTTTTATAAAAATTTTAAAATACTGATTTAATTTAAAATAATATAGGGTCGCTATCAAAGTAACGTTGAGGAATTCATCCGTAGTCATCCAGCTGGTGAGTCGGGTAAGCCAACCCAACCTTCGGACGAGGATGCTGAAAGAATATGGTTGGAGTCTGTTGGCGGTCCAAAATGGGGGAAGGTATATGGGCTTCCTACTAAAAACATCCATCGCTATAAGTATGGAATGCGAGGAATAAGGACTTCCTCGCAAGGTGAGCAACTTAATAGGGAGAGCATCTCCGCTATGCGGGAGACAGTGACAAAGCTCGCATCCGAGCTAGAAGCGGCCAAGGAAAGAGAAAGGCTTAGAGATGCTCAATTCCTTGGCATGCAAGCTCAGATCAGAACTCTCCTATCTAGTGGAGCTTTTCCGTTGCCCCGATATCGTGAGGCATCTCCAGAGGGTCGACCTCCACGTGATCGTTCCTCCCGTCCTCCCTGTGATCGTGCTTCCCGTCCTCCACAATACCGTTCTCTATATCATCTTGTAAATGAAAGTTCATCAGACAGTGATGATGATGTTGTAAAAAACACCTCTTGACTTTTATATACTTTGAACTAGACAAATAGAACTAGTTTTGAACTAGTTGTAATTAGTTTTAACTTGGTTTTGGATTTTTATATTCAATTGAACTTTAATTTGTTAGTTTTAAAGTATTTATTGAATATTTTGGTTGTTGTTGTGTTGTTGTTATTGTTGTTGTTGTGTTGTTGTTGTTGTTTTTGTTATTGTGTTGTTGTTGTTATTAGGTGTATTGGTATGCTGGCAGGTGGTGTAGCTGCCAAAACAGGCATTTTATGCCAAAATTAAACCCAGAAAAACAGACCAAAGTTGGTTCGGTTTTTAATAAAAAAAATAAATTATTCCAAAATACCGACCAAAGTTGGTCGGTTAATGAACATTGAATTCCCAAAATTCAACATTACCGACCAACTTTGGTCGGTATTTTACCTGCACTGTTGAGATTACCGACCAACTATGATCGGTAATGTTTAATTTTAATTATTTTAAAAAAATATATATATTCAATTACCGACCAAAGTTGATCGGTTATTTTAAATTTTAATAATTAATAAAAAAATATAATTTAGTTAAACCGACCAACTTTGGTCGGTAAAATTAAATTAATAAAATATGTTTCCGACCAAAGTTGGTCGGTAAATACTTAAACTTGTCAGATGATCGTTTTAAGCTACCGACCATCAAAACACTGTCCACACCCTAATGGACGCATTTTGGTCGGTAATTGGCCATAACCGACCAACTTTGGTCGGTTTTTAGCGAATTTCTAGTAGTGTGTTATTAAAAAAGTGGTTGAATCTGTTTAACAAACCTATATGTTGGCAGTGGGTCTTGTGATTGATTCCTTACTTAGCATCGTCAATTTCTTTTTCACTTTTCTAAAATACTTTTTGTTAAGAAATAAGAGCAAAATAGAACAATATAGTAATAGAGACAAGATATATAGGAGGAGAATGTAGAAATTATCTTATAGTGTGTTTTTTGTGTCTACTTCCATGGACAAAGAATGTCCTATTTATAGTATACAAGATAACACCTAAAGTTCACCAGATACATCTTAAGAATTAATAGGTATATCTTTCTAAGTAGTATATTGAATAATATGTATGGATGGATTAAATGAACATCCATATACATTCACTTTATTTCATAACACTCCCCCTTGGATGTTCATTTGAAAAAGCCTAGTGAAGGAAAAAGAGTACGCATATCTTGTAATACGCATTGAGTGCTGCCTCATAAAAAACCTTGCTAGGAAAACCCAATTGGGACAAAACCTTGGTTAAGGGTAAAAGAGTAGAACGCGTATTATACTCCCCCTGATGAAAGCTTTATTTGATATCTCGGAGACGACACATTCCAATCTTATGTCTCAGCTTCTCAAATGTTGATGTTGGCAATGCCTAAGTGAATAAATCTGCTAGATTGTCACTTGAACGGATTTGTTGAACATCTATCTCACCATTTTGCTGAAGATCGTGTGTGAAAAAGAACTTTGGTGAAATGTGCTTTGTTCTGTATCCTTTGATATATCCTCCTTTAAGTTGAACTATGCAAGCAACATTGTCTTCATAAGCATTGGTCTAGCAATTAATTGGAGGCGTTTGATCAATGATTCCGCTAAACCATTTTGAGTATGAACATGAGCAACTGGATGCTCAATTATTATTCCAGTTGATATGCAATAATCATTAAAGGCCTGGGACGTAAATTCACCAGTATTATCAAGACGAAGTGTCTTAATTGTATAATCTGGAAACTGTGCTCTTAATCTTATTAATTGAGCTAGTAACCTCGCAAAGGCCAAATTACGGGTTGATAACAAGCACACATGTGACCATCTTGTAGATGCATCTATCAAAACCATATAATATCTGAATGGTCCACATGGAGGGTGTATGGGCCAACATATATCACCCTGTAAACGTTCCAAAAATACAGGAGATTCAACTCCAACTTTGATTATTGATGGTCTAATAATCAGTTTTCCTTGAGAACATGCAGCACAAGAGAATTCTTTAGTTTGAAGAATCTTCTGGTTCTTCAATGGATGACCATGTGAATTCTCAATTATTTTGCGCATCATATTATAACCGGGATGGCCCAACCGGTCATGCCAAATAATAAAATCATTAGTAAACTCCTTGTTTACTAATATGGTGTGCGTCGTAGCACTATCCAGAAGACATATTTCTTCTTTAATAGTGTCACTAAGACCTTTAGCGTCAAGGTGTATTTCAGCACCAAGCACCCATGGCAAATAGTTATTCCCAGAGATGTCAAGTGCCATAAATTCAAGCTTTGACAAATTCGACATAGTGAAAACTATCATAGAAATAAGTGAATTAGAATGACAAGAATTATTATCAATTCAGTGCAGTACATAATCGTGTATTAATATTCTATATATAAAATTATCAAACAAACAATTATGTGCAGCGCGATGATAAATTAGTTTGTACACTTAGGTGATAAATTTATTGAAGACACATTTAAACCTTTTGAAAATTTTGCAAGAATTCCTTCTAAATGCATATTCTGTTAGAATATTTGGATGTGGGCTTAATTAATCTAATTATTGTAATTCAATGTTAATACTTATTTATTTATGTGTAGGATTAAACTTCTTCGTAGTTTATATAATGAAATAACAATTTAACCGAAACTTATTATTTTCATACCAATGCAATTATTATAATCATATTCAAAATAAGTTATGCATTTGGTAATTAAATTACAGGTTAAAGAAGATCCTAATAGAAACGTTATAAACATATGAATGTATACCTGAATCGGAAAAGAAACTGACTATCTCTTTTAGGAAGAAGATAAAATTCGGATGAAGCAGATAACCTCAGTTGGTTAGAACCTCGTATTGATAACGTGTTAAGAAATGAGAGCAAAATAGAACAATATAGTAATGGAGACAAGATATATAGGAGGAGAATATAGAAATTATCTTATAGTGTATTTCTTGTGTCTACTTCCATGGACAAAGAATGTCCTATTTATAGTATACAAGATAACACCTAAAGTTCACCAGATACATCTTAAGAATTAATAGGTACATCTTTCTAAGTAGTACATTTAATAATATGTATGGATGGATTAAATGAACATCCATATATATTCACTTTATTTCATAACACTTTTACTTTAATTGGTCCTCCCATGTTCTTCATTTTCTGATTTTTTTTTTTGTTGTTTCAAGGACGGAATATTGAGGTGAATATTTTAAAGACAGAATACATCGACAACCTCTTAAAGTTGTCTTCGCTTTTCACTTAGACACTCCATCTTAAGTCTGTTTCATTTGAACACTCCAATTACAGCTTAAATGTGTCATTTGGACACAAAATTCATAGACACCCAAACACAAAAGATGCATATAATTCACATACCAAAGTGACAAATATGAAGGGGACACGTGGATTTAACTTAACACCACTCGTCGTCATCTTCCCAACGACCCCTCACTGGAAAAATTAATTTTCGGCCATTGCTTTTCCAAAACACAGTAGAAACGAACAGAACAGAAGAAATGCATGTCACCACCCAAAATCCCACCACAAGCGTCGTGATGACACCTAGTCTCTAAGACTAGGTAAGCCGATTTCCATTATATTTCGAAGCCATTTTTTTTAATAAACGAAACCAACAACGAAAATAATTATAACAACCTCCCAAGACTGGTAGTACTGAGTCACGAACTCTAACATAATACATGAAATGATCTCAATGATAGAATACTCAATACTGTTTGATTAAAAATTAACAGTACAATGACATGAACATACTCCAAAGGACTGCGACGACCAAGCAGATCTACCTTGAATCCTTGCGATCACACTCTAACTCTGTCCAGGTCCGATACCTCCAATACTTGGCTCTGCACAAAAATATGCAGAAGTGTAGTATGAGTACACCATGGTCAGTACCCAGTAAGTATCAAGACTAACCTCAGTGGAGTAGAGACGAGATACAGTCAAGACACTCACTAGTCAAATAACCTGTACAATATAGCAGTATATAATAGTACTGGAAAACAACTAGCAATGATAACAACAAACTCAACCAGTGATATAATAACAAGGCAATAAGAACATCATAATTATTACTTAGGCGAATAAGGAACACAAGTACAATCAACAAGTTAAGTCCTTCAAATATAAATCCTTCACATATTATTCTTTAAGATAAATATCTTTCAAATATACTTCTTTTGAATAATTATCTTTCAAATATAATTCTTTCCAATAAATATATTTTCAAGTAAAAGTCACCATGTGATACCTCATTTCACAATCATAAAAATTAGGGGTCTCAGCCCACTTTCATATTTTTTCACGGCACCTCGTGCCCATATTTCTATCACCCTCACACCAACAACTCACGTGTCAATAATAAAATCATCATATTTTTCCATATTATTTTCATAACTGCATGGACAACTCACGTACCAAAATATCAATGTATATAAGATCCGTATGATCAATTTATTTTCAATAAAGTTAGGTTAAAAATCTTTAAATCAAGTAAAAAATCAACAAAAAGATAAGTTTATTTTAGAAATCGTTTGAATGAGGAAAAATGACATTTCCATTAAAATAAAGCATCAGCTAAACTACTGATTTGGATATAGAATTTATTAAATTAAACATACTAGAAATATTTCTTTTATTTAAAACAACTCAATCATAAAAAACAAGTACAACCCAAAAATACAAAACCTCAAAGTCTCGTACGAAAAAGTCAAGGTCAACACAATACATCAAGAAATACAAAACACTTAATATTAAGTCAAATAATACATCACGAAAAATACAAGAATTTATAAATTACGGAAAAATATCAACAAAAGGGCACTCCTGAAGTACTGCCTCGTAGTCCCAAAAGTAAATATGCAAAATAGGGGAAATCTCCCGAGCTACCGCCTCGTAGTCCCAAAAGTAAATATGCAAGACAGTGGGAATCTCCCGAGGTACCGCCTCGTAGTCCCAAAAGTAAATATGCAAGACATGGGGATCTCACGGAATACCGTTCCGTAGTCCCAAAGTAAATATGCAGGGCAGGGAGATCTCCCAGAATACCATCCATAGTCCCAAAGTAAATATGCAGGGCAGGGGGATCTCCCTGAATACCGTTCTGTAGTCCCAAAGTAAATATGATTTCAACAACTGCACATCAAGTGCTCACATATCACAAATGGCTCATCAATTGCTCAAATATTACAACATATAACAAATTGCACATCGAGTGTTGATCATGCCCAACTATGCCTTATAAAAAGGACTAAGCGGTCGTTGCAAATATATTCCGGCTAATAAGTTCGGAGTCGAATCCCACATGGAATTAACCTATCAAATACAGCTACTAGACTCGCACAAATTCACACAATCAATCTTCAGAAGGATTTAAGTAACAGATTGGTTTTTACTAACTAAATATTACGTAATTAAAATGTAATAATTAACAACTAACTACGAACGGGTTGTAAACAAGAATTGGAATGACCTAAGGTTGTAATTTCCCCTATTGTCGGAATCTTTTCCGCTACGTTTTCTACAAGTTTGCCTAAGTCTTCTCTACCGATCATGAGCACTCTAACTGTCGTAATTCTCTACCGAGTAATTACCACAATTACTAGATATATTCTCCCGAATTACGCTAGCTAGCATTAAGCACAGCTCATTTAGATCGCACCAAGGTTTCGTTATCCCTAAACCCACCTTTAAACCTCCGTATTGATCCCTCATATACGTTTAGGAGTGATGTTGTTCAACAACTACCTAAATATGCACTCTCTCCCGAGTAATACATACTAAATAGGCACAGCTAATTGAAGGCCCTTCAATCAACCACAAGAATAATATAGTTGAACAAATAGAGAAAATACTACGGCAAATCTATATTAACATAACAAGAAAATTATCCTTCAATACGTTCCATCAAAACCCTAGATTAGGAATTTAGCTACTCATACACATAATAACAATATCCCAAATATTTTGCATAATTAAAATAGAGAGTAAAGATGAAAAGATGTAAAAATGATGATTCTAACTCCAAGGAGTGATTCCACAAGCTCTTCTTGCCTCTAGCTGCCAAAAAACGTCCTTCCAAGTGGTGTTTTAGGTCTATTTATATGTGTAGAAGAAATCCTAAACGTGTGGGCCGAGTCCTAGTCAAACCCGGAATGAAAGTCTTCAAAACTCGGATTGGACCTGGCCTCAGGCCTGGTGTCGCTAGCTAACGCCTGGAATTTGGCTGGCCTCGCCAGGCTAAAGCCTGGTTCAGCCTGGCCTTAGGCTGGCCTCGCCAGGCTAAAGCCTGGTCTAGCCTGGCCTTAGGCTGGCCTCGCCAGGCTAAAGCCTGGTCCAGCCTGGCCTTTGGCTGGCCTCACCAGGTCTCTCCTTTTCACTGTTCTCGAGCACACCTTTGACGTTTAAGTATCTGTTTTGCTCTACTTTCATCTCCAATTCACCTACATATAAAATAGACTCCATTATGCGCAAATAAAGTGTAATTTATCATTAAAGCATGTAAAATGCAAGGCACATAATGTACGAAACTATGGAATTATAGCCACACATCAATACCCCACACTTAAACATTGCTCGTCCTCGAGCAATCAAACTACACTTATAGATACGACCTTTTAAAGCAATTCTCCTAACTCATTATACCAAGAATTTTTAAAACAGTTTAATCACACAAGTGTGACATCTTCGCCTCAAGATTCGACTCACAAATACCATGCCTTATTCACAATTCACTTACTTACTCTGACATGGATATCAAGAACATTACCTTTCCTTTATGAGTCATGTGCCCTCACCCAATCAAAGATCTTAGTTCCACACATAATGAATTTTTAAGAACATAGGAATTCAAGATAGACAAAATTCACTCGCTCTCAGAAATAACATTCATATGCTACAAATGATGCACCATAGGCTTGCCCGTAGTGTAATACTCTACGAATCGAGTTCATTCAATCTAAGATCAAGTAGGACTTTCATTGGTTGTAATGTAGGTTGCGGGTCGAGTATGATACATTTGGATATGAGTGACTACACCTCCCTTAGCACTTTAATACATATACTTTACACACATACCATACTTGTGCCAAACCAAACATTCCACCTTCACTTCAATTTATATTACCCCATATTTCTTTAAGCATAATTACATTAAGAGTCGCCACTTTTCAACGAATATTCTCTTTTCTTTTTTTTCTTTTTCGATTCAAGCAGCTCTTACTTTTTCAAAACAATTCACCTTTCTCCTTATTTCATTGGTTCCACTCAAAAACCAAACCAATCACCCCACACTTTAACTTTTACAAAGTTCATAACAATTCAAGTGTTCATTCGAGGTGAAAAGGTTCAAATAGACGGTTAATTCAAACAATTGGGTAAGGCTTGTAGTGTGGTGGTTGCCAAAGAAACAGGATTACAGGATCAAAGGGGTTAACTACGTTACATAACTTTTAGGTGGGTAAACTATATATATCAGGCTTAACAAAGAAATGCCTATATCACTTCTCAGACTGAACAAGACTACTATTTCGCTTTGCACACACACAGGGCAAGTTCTAGACATTAAATGCAATGCACAGAATACATACAAAACTCACACACGCATAGCACATAACTAACTCAGGATTGGTTTCATCGCGACACTCCAGTCAAAGCAGCTAAGCAAAATTAGGAATCTACGATTTAAGGTTCTTATGCGAGAGTCAAAAACCGAGCCTAAGCGTCACAACCTTAGTACTAACTATTCTCAAGGCATAACAAAGCTAAGAGATATTGCTACAATTAAATGCATAGCTTCGTGATTCCTACTCCTAAAAATTAAAACTAACTACGCCTGGTTCAACTAAAAGCCCCTGGAAAAGAACCACGACCCAAAGAAAAACCAAGGGGAAATTACTACACTACCTGCACACAACAAAAAAAAATCGTTTTGGTATTTTCTTTTGACTTACTTCCCTCAAGAAAACCATTTGGGAGATCCATCGTCGGGATGAGTCTAACTCAATTTAAAGATTTTTTTTTCTTTTTCTTTTTCTTTAGCCAAATCAATTACTAAACTACTAAAAACACATACTAACACAATTAACATTAAATAACTAAATGACTAAAATTAACCATGTACAAGAAAACATGCTGAAACCCTGTTCGACTTGCCCAACTCGCCTGCAAACTTGTTAGTACCTAAAAACAAAACCAAAACAAGGAAAAATTCTAACTACACTAAAAATCAACTACGAATTGGGTTGCCTCCCAACGAGCTCCTGATTTAACGTCGTGGCACAACGCAGATAATTGCACTTAAGGCTCGCTTAACCTTGGTGGCTCAAGCAAATGAGTCACCAACACTACCTTCACATCTTCCATGCCCAAATAATATTTTAACCTGTGCCCATTGACTCTAAACGTGCGAGAGTCATTTGATGTAGCAATCTCTATGGCTCCGGTGGGGTGAATCTCCACCACACTAAATGGTCCCGACCATCGTGACTTTAACTTACCCGGGATAACCTCAACCTCGAGTTTTATAACAATACCTTATCTCCGGGTTTAAAATTCCGCTCAAGAATATTTTTATCATGCATTATTTTCATTCTCTCCTTGTATAATCTTTTGCTCTCAAAAGCATGGTAACAGAATTCATCAAGCTCGTGCAGCTCTGTGACTCTACTTGTGCCTGCAGCTTCTATATCAAGATTCAACTGTCGCAGTGCCCATAAAGCTCTATGCTCCAACTCCACTAGTAGGTGACATGCCTTCCCAAATACCAATTTATATGGCGTCATACCAATCGGAGTTTTGAAAGCTGTACGATAGGCCCAGAGTGCATCATCTAACTTTCTTGCCCAATCCGTTCTTGTAGCATTCACAATCTTTGTCAAAACACTCTGTATCTCTCTGTTCGACACTTTTACTTGCCCACTCGTTTGAGGATGATATGGGCTGGCAACTTTGTGATGTACACCATACTTTTCTGACAGCTTTGCGAAGGCTCGATTACAGAAGTGAATGCCTCCGTCACTGATTATCGCCCTTGGAGTGCCAAATCGGGTGAATATATTCTTTCTCAAAAAGCCAATTACTCCCTTAGCATCATTTGTCGGGAGCCCTGTAGCCTCTACCCATTTCGACACGTAGTCCACAGCTATGAGTATGTATTTGTTGCTATATGAGCTGACGAAAGGCCCCATGAAATCGATTCTCCACACGTCAAACACTTCTACCTCTTGAATTGGGTTCATAGGCATCTCATGTCGACGGGAAAAATTCCCAGTTTGTTGGCATTCGTCACAATCTTTCACCCATAAGTGTGCATCCTTGAACATTGTCGGCCAGTAGAAGCCTGATTCCAGCACTTTTACGGCGTCCTTACTCCTCCGAAGTGGCCACCATATGGTGATGCATGGCAAGCCTGCAAAACAGAAGATTGATCTATCTCGGGGATACATCTCCGGATCATGTTATCAACACAAATTCTGAACAGGTAAGGATCATCCCAATAATACATGTGACAGTCACGAAAGAACTTTTTCTTTTGAATAGAGGAAAGATCATAGGGGATAATACCGCTTGCCAGGTAGTTTGCAATGTCTGCATACCATGGCGCTTCCTCCAATATCACTGCTAGCAATTGTTCATCTGGGAATGTCTCAGTTATATCTTCTACCTCGTCTTTCTTTTCAGCTCCCTCCAACCTTGAAAGGTGGTATGCCACTTGGTTCTCTGCCCCTTTTCTATCGCGGATCTCCAAATCAAATTCTTGTAGAAAAAGAACCCAACGGATCAAGCGTGGCTTTGACTCCTTCTTTGCTATCAGGTACCTAAGTGTTGCATGGTCAGTATAAACAATCACTTTTGAACCAATCAAATAAGACCTGAATTTGTCGAATGCAAACACCACATCCAACATCTCTTTCTCAGTCACGGTATAATTGAGTTGTGCACCGCTCAGCGTTCTGCTTGCATAGTAAATTGGGTGCGCCAGTTTGTCCTTCCGCTGCCCCATGACTGCTCCTATTGCATAGTCACTTGCATCACACATGAGCTCAAATGGTTGTTCCCAGTTGGGTGCAACGATGATTGGTGCAGTCACCAGTCTCCTTTTCAGCTCCTCAAAGGCTAACTTGAAGTCATCAGAAAACACAAAAGAATGATCTTTTTCAAGGAGTTTACATAAGGGGTTAGCAATTTTTGAGATATCCTTTATAAATCGCCTGTAGAACCCGGCGTTCCCAAGGAAACTTCTTACTGCCTTAACTGAAGTGGGCGGTGGCAAATTCTCAATCACCTCAACCTTAGCATGGTCAACTTCAATACCCTTACTGGACACTCGATGCCCCAGCACTATACCTTCTTGTACCATAAAATGGCACTTCCCCCAGTTCAACACTAAATTTGTCTCCACACACCTTTTTAACATTCTTCTTAAATTGTGCAAACAGTCTTCAAATGAATCCCCTACCACAGAGAAATCATCCATAAAGACTTCCATAATATCTTCAACCATGTCAGTAAAAATGGCTAACATACACCTCTGAAAGGTGGCTGGTGCATTGCATAGGCCAAACGGCATTCTCCGGAAAGCAAAGATGCCATACGGGCAAGTGAATGATGTCTTCTCTCTATCCTCAGGGACTATGGAAATCTGATTATACCCTGAATACCCATCCAAACAACAGAAGTGAGACCTCCCTGCCAGTCTATCCAACATTTGGTCAATGAATGGTAAAGGAAAATGGTCTTTCCGGGTGGCTGTGTTCAGTTTTCTATAATCCATACAAATTCGCCAACCCGTAACTGTACGAGTTGAGATCAACTCATTATTCTCATTGGGCACTACAGTCATTCCACCCTTCTTTGGCACACACTGAACTGGGCTAACCCAATTACTGTCAGAGATTGGGAAGATGATTCCCGCATCTAACCACTTGATCACTTCTTTCTTCACCACTTCTTTCATGTTGGGGTTCAGCCTTCTTTGATGTTCTTTGGAAGGTTTGTGCCCATCTTCCAATAGAATCTTATGCATACAAAATGTCGGGTTGATCCCCTTTAATATCTGTAATGGTCCAGCCAATTGCAGTCTTGCATTCCATTAACACCTGCAAAAGTTGTTCTTCTTGCACATCTAACAAACTGGATGAGATAATAACAGGTAAAGTTTATTTAGGTCCTAAGAAAGCGTACCTGAGGTGAAAAGGTAACAGCTTTAGTTCCAACTGTGGTGGCTCTTCAATTGACGGCTTAGCTGGAGGTGTTTTTCTTTCTTCCAAGTGTAAGGGCTCGAATTCAAGCTCTCTTTTCCAGTACCCTTGCCCTTCAAGGGCCAAAACCCACTCTATCAAGTTTTCACAATTCATTTCTTCTAAGTTCATAAGACATGCTGCTAGAGGGTCTTTTGCATTCAGAGTCTCATCTTCCTCCTCCAAGATCACATCCACAGCTTCTATCAGAGAGCAGTTAGCAAACTCACTAGGTCGCTACATAGATTTTTGCACATTAAACGTTATCTCTTCATCGTTCAATCTCATCTTTAGCTCTCCAGTTTCACAATCAATTAGGTCTCTTCCAGTGGTCAAGAATGGCCTTCCCAAAATTATGGGAATCTCCTCGTCAACGCGGCAGTCTAAAATGACAAAATCTGTTGGGAAAACAAACTTCCCCACCTGTACTAATACATCATCAATGATACCAGAGGGCCTCTTCACTGTCCAGTCGGCCAGCTGTAACAACATAGACGTCGGTCTAGCTCTTCCAATGCCTAACCTTTTGTAGATAGTCAAGGGCATCAAGTTTATGCTTGCCCCCAAATCACAAAGTGCCTTAGCAAATGCATAGTTGCCTATTGTGCATGGGATTGTGAAACTCCCTGGATCAGATAACTTCTCGGCTATGGGTCTTGTCACAACCGCACTACATGTCTGAGTCAGTGTAACCGTGGCCAAGTCTTGAAAGTTGAACTTACGAGACATCAAGTCCTTCATCATTTTTGCATAACCAAGCATTTCCTTTAAGGCATCAATCAATGGAATGTTTACCTGAATTTGCTTCAACATCTCCAAGAATTTCTTATATTGCTCATCTTTTTGATATTTGGCCAATCTTTGGGGGAAGGGTGCTGGAGGCCGCTTCTTTAATGTGCTTTGATTTTGAAGCTGCTCTAGCACTATTTCTGCTGCCTTCTCTTGCTCTGACTCAGTTTCCTTCGTGACTTCTTTTTCCTTGCTTGTTTCTGCTAGCGCATGTTGTACCATCACCTCTGTTAACCCTGTTGAGTCATCTATCTCGATGGGTATAAGCACAAGTGTTTCAGTAGGCTGTCTTTCGCGAGCCATCTCTTGCACCAGATCTAGGTCTCTACCATTTCGTAGACTCACTGCCATAAGCTATTTTGGGCCCTGTTCTTTTGGATTGACTTGTGTATCTGCAGGTAACGCCCCCTGGGGACGATTGTTTAGGGCCATAGAAATCTGTCCTAATTGGATCTCAATACCCTTTATTGCTGATTTATGCGAGTCTACCCTTTGATGCATTTTTCCCGTGGACCCAATCAATTGTTGCAGCATTCCCTCAAGTTTAGTAAACCCATCCTCTGGTCTCATAATCTGTTGCTGTTGAGGTTGTTGATAAGTCAGCTGCTGATTTTGCTGGATGTAGCCTTGTTGCCTTTGGTAAGGCGCAACTTGACCCATTGGTCGCATAGCTCCAGCATTGTTGTTGTTATTGTACTGCTGCTGCGCTGGTCTATATTGTTGATTCTGTTGACCCCAATTCAAACCACCTTGCCTTTGTCCCCCATAGTTGGATACATAATTCATATCTTCATGATATTGCTGGTTGTCACCTTCCGCACTCCACGAGCAAACATATGGTTGGTTAATGCATGATGTACATAAGCCCTCATTAGTTGTGTCAACTATGTGAACCTGCTGCTTCTGGCCTGATTCATCAATCTTTTTGGTGAGGATACTCATTTGTGTCATTAGGGTGGCCACATTCTCAGCTATGGAGTTGTTTGGATCCAACGCCACTGAGTGAACTACCGGAGTGATCGTAGAAGCTCTAGTCATCCATCCTGAGTTTTGTGCCATCTTATCAAGTAAGATCTTGCATTCTGGGAATGTTTTACTCAGAAATGCTCCACCCGCTGAAGCATCAACATTGGCCTTTAAGCTGTCAGCCAGTCCCATGTAGAATATCTGCCCCAACATCTGATCTGGGATACCATGATGTGGACATTTAACCAACATGCCCTTGAATCTCTCCCATGTTTCTTGTAGTGATTCTGTTGGTCTCTGCCTGTAGCTCAATATATCATCAATCTGTTGGGCAGTTTTATTTGGTGGGTAGAATTTGTTCAAAAATTGCTTGACTAATTCCTCCCAAGTAGTGATGGAATTTATGGGAAGTGAATTAAGCAAAGTGTGAGCTTCTCCTGTCAGCGAGAATGGGAACAAGCTTTATTGCGTCCGGTGTTACGTTAGGTTGCCTTTGCGTTAAACATATTGACATGAAATTCTTCAGGTGCTGCTGAGGATCTTCAATGTGTGACCTAGAGAACAGTCCCTTGTTCTGCAACAAATGTAGCATGTTATTTGTGATTTGGAATGATTCTGCTTGTATCTGAGGGACTGCAATTGCGGTTGCCAGATTGTCGGCGGTGGGTTGTGCCCAATCATATAATGCTGTTTCTGGTACAAGAGGCACCACACCCCGAATGTTTGGTTCATTCTCATTGTTTCTGTTGTTTATTGGATTTTCTATTCCGTCAGCCATGTTTGGTTCGATTTGTTCTCTCGAGTTTCATTGTTGTTTGCTTCTCTTGTTTGCACGATTTAGTGCCTTGAAAACTTTCTCAGGATCTGATATCGCTTCAAGCAATTCACCAGTTCTTGAGGAATTTTTAGGCATGCACATGTAACACCCAAGACTACAAACGTTAAAATTTTAATGTATTTGGTTTAGAATGGGGAAAATTGACTACACTAAGAATTCTAGCACTTCTTTTAACTGTAATTAATACCGTTAACTCCCCGGCAACGGCGCCAAAATTTGATCACGCCCAACTATGCCTTATAAAAAGGACTAAGCGGTCGTTGCAAATATATTCCGGCTAATAAGTCCGGAGTCGAATCCCACAAGGAATTAACCTATCAAATACAGCTACTAGACTCGCACAAATTCACACAATCAATCTTCAGAAGGATTTAAGTAACAAATTATTTTTTACTAACTAAATATTACGTAATTAAAATGTAATAATTAATAACTAATTACGAACGGGTTGTAAACAAGAATTGGAATGACCTAAGGTTATGATTTCCCCTATGGTCGGAATCTTTTCCGCTACGTTTTCTACAAGTTTGCCTAAGTCTTCTCTACCGATCATGAGCACTCTAACTGTCGTAACTCTCTCCCGAGTAATTAACACAATTACTAGACATATTCTCCCGAATTACGCTAGCTAGCATTAAGCACAGCTCACTCAAATCGCACCAAGGTTTCGTTATCCCTAAACCCACCATTAAACCTCCGTATTGATCCCTCATATACGTTTAGGAGTGATGTTGTTCAACAACTACCTAAAGATGCACTCTCTCCCCAGTAATACATACTAAATAGGCACAGCTAATTGAAGGCCCTTCAATCAACCACAAGAATAATATAGTTGAACAAATAGAGAAAATACTACGGCAAATCTATATTAACATAACAAGAATATCATCCTTCAATAGGTTCCATCAAAACCCTAGATTAGGAATTTAGCTACTCATACACATAATAACAATATCCCAAATATTTTGCATAATTAAAATAGAGAGTATAGATGAAAAGATGTAAAAATGATGATTCTAACTCCAAGGAGTGATTCCACAAGCTCTTCTTGCCTCTAGCTGCCAAAAAACGTCCTTCCAAGTGGTGTTTTAGGTCTATTTATATGTGTAGAAGAAACCCTAAACGTGTGGGCTGAGTCCTAGTCAAACCCGGAATGAATTAAGCCTTCAAAACTCGGATTGGACCTGGTGTCGCCAGCCTAACGCCTGAAATTTGGCTGGCCTCGCCAGGCTAAAGCCTGGTTCAACCTGGCCTTAGGCTGGCCTCGCCAGGCTAAAGCCTGGTCCAGCCTGGCCTTTGGCTGGCCTCACCAGGTCTCTCCTTTTCACTGTTCTCGAGCACACCTTTGACGTTTAAGTATTCGTTTTGCTCTACTTTTATCTCCAATTCACCTACACATAAAATAGACTCCATTATGCGCAAATAAAGTATAATTTATCGTTAAAGCATGTAAAATGCAAGGCACATAATGTACGAAACTATGGAATTATAGCCACACATCAAGTGCTCAAATATTTTAACTTGCCACAGAAATCAACAATACATTATTTTTCACAATAAGGAGCCCATGGCTCGACCATAATGCGCACAAAATCTTAACAAAATATATTTCACATAAATTCAAGGTGGCAATCACACCAAATAATCATATAAAAATAATTTCAACAAACAAGGATCTAGGCATGACAAATAGAGGATTTAATAAGTGTCAAAAATTCCAATTTAATACATAAAGGCATCTAAGGATTTTTAGTCAATGAAATTCGCACATATAAACCAAGTACGTACTCGTCACCTCGCGTACATGATTTTCAATTACACAATTTGCACATAAGACTCAGTGACTAAGGGGAAATTCCTCCAACTGATATTTTAAAATTGCCTTCTTGCTTGAATTGACCTCCGGACGGCTCCAATCTTTCTTGAGCATTCCTTACATTACTACGAGGTTCTGAAAATTCTAGAAACTTCAATCTACTTAGAAGCATAACAAAAGTGAACCATAATTAGGAAGATTTTCATGGTTTCAGCTCATTTGAGCATTTTATCAAACACTAGGTGTGCAAATTTGATTACAAAGTTTTTCTACAAGATTTCCTTCATTCCACAACCCAATCTTTACTTATTTGATCTCAACAATCTTCCTACAAACCTTATTGGTACAAGCATATATACATAATATTCTTACACCCAAGAATCATACTCCCAATCACCAATCTTTTACCCCAAACTCGAAATTGAAGACTAGGGGTTGAATCTTACCTCTTAGATGAAGATCTTGTGATTAGCTTCCTTGATTCTTGAAGATTGGATGATTAGAATGTTAGGTTCCCTCCTTCTCTCTCTAAAATGCTTCTTACCTCTCTCTAAAACCCTCAGAAAAATACCCCAAAATAAGCCCCAAAGCCTATTTATCAAAATGGGGTCGGGTTATGAAAATAGAAAAATTAAACCTCCGAAAGTAGGTCTGCGGTCGCATAATAGACCGCAGAATGGGTATGCGGGCCGCATAATTGATCGCAAAATCGGTGCCCAGAACTCGGCTGTTCTGGTCTATTCCGCGACCAGTTTTGCGGTCGCAGAAGCAGTTTCGTGATCGCATAACGATTTTGCGATCGCAGAATTGGTCGCAGAATCGCATTTTTTCAGCCTTTGGTAATTTGGTCATAACGTCTTGTAAGAGTGTCCAAATGACGAACTGTTTGAAGCGTTAGAAACTAGATACATAAACCTTTCTTTTGATAGGTAACACACCATAACATTCTTCATATCAAGAGAGGTATTCTCGTTTGAAACTAGGTCTTGTGCGAACTCACTTGAAACTTGAGTCTATTATGAAATTTCCAACTTCAACATTCGATGCCGAAACCTATCGAATCAAGTCCGATTGACCTCAAATTTTGCATACAAGTCATAAGTGACATAACAGACCTATTCCAATTTCTAGAATTGGATTCCGACCTCGTTATCAAAAATTCAACCATCGATCGAACTTTCCGAAAATCGTATATTTTTCAACTTCGCCAAAATGCATCGAATTGTCCTACGGACTTCCAAATCCAAATCTGAACACGCACCTAAGTCCAAAATCACCATACGAAACTATTGACATCATCAAAGTTCTATTCCGAGGTCGTTTGCTCAAAAGTCAACTATTTGATCAACTCTTTCCATTTAAACTTCAAAATGAAAATTTCTCTTTCAATTAAATTCTAAATCTTTCGAAAATCAAATTCGACCACACCCGCAAGTCATAATACATATTATGAAGTTGCCCGGGACCTGAAATCGTTGAACGGGGTATTAATTCTTAAAACGACAAAGTCGGGTCGTTACAATACATTACCAATAAAATCATTAGCAAATAAACTAGAGCAGCAAATGAAGGGAAACACCAATGAACAACCAATTTAGATCCAACGTAAATGAACAAAAAATGGGGCTTAATCATAACAACCAATGAACAGAAGCATGAAGGTTGCGGAAACACCAAAATTCGACTAAACCACAAAGTTGTCGGAAAACAAAATTTTGACCGGATTAAATAATGGTGGAGTTTCACCATATGTTTTTAGATCTATAATCTGTAGACAAAAATGAAAAGACAAAACGAGGAGAAGACGACATCGACGCATAAAGGTCGCCAAAACTTGTTATTTTCGATCATATCTGCTCGAATCTAGCCGCATCTGGTTAAGATTAAGATTCAAGTCACAAAATTTAATTGTTGAGCAAAAAGCGAAACTTCGTCGGGAAACATGAAGTTTCGCCGGACGAATGCAAATGAGAGGGCTCTTGTCACTGTTCTTGTTCGTGCCATCCTATAGTTGCTCACATGGTGGAAGATAAATATGAAAGATGAGGTAGGCAGCTAGCGGCGATGCTACTTTTCCGGCAAGAATTGCAGCGTCAATCAGATCTTAAAAATGAGAAGGAAAATGAAAAGTTTATGATGGTGGCCAGATTTAAAGGTGGTAGTGGGGTTGTGCGCAGATCTAAAGGAGGATACAATAGTAATGGTATGAACAAATCTAAAAATAATTTGGGTTGAGAAGATGACCGGAAAATTTTCCGGCGTAAGCTATACATTTTCGGATAAGAATTATGTGGAGATTGGTTTTTTTTTTTTTTTTGATGATTTCACGCGCTTGAAAAATATGAGAAACACTTACTTTGCCATGTCAGTATATTGTGTTTAAATGACACATTTAAATTGTAATTGGAGTGTTTAAATGGAACAACTTAAGATGGAGTATCTAAGTAAAAAATGAAGATAACTTTGTATTCTGCCTATTTTAAAGGACCCCAATATACAAAAATTATAGGAGTACAATTATCTAAATGTGTAACATAATAATTTTGGTTTTTGACTTTCCTTCAAATATTATTCTATGTCAATTTTGCAGTTTTTTCTTTGAAACGTTTCATATATTTTAAACTGATTTACTTGTCTGATGTCTCCTCCACTTCCTCCTCGTTATCGGCCTGCACTTATTCTTCTTCTGTTATTCTTTATTCTAATTCAGCATCTTTTCATAGTTTTAGAAATTTTAATATGAATTATCAATTTAGTTTAGTGTGTAGATCTCTTATGTTATTTTTTGTTAACAATTAGCACAAGTTAAATTAAAAATAATTAAATAAATAGAGATTAGTAATTTAGTATAGATCAAATTGATATTTGTTACAGAAAAATTTTGTAAGATTTTTTTAAGTTTAATAAATTGTTAAATTTGTACAGGTAGATTGATTTGTTGTTAAAATATATGAAAATCTAATTTTTCTAAAAAGTTGTGCGGCTTCGAAACAAAATAAAGAGTAGCGGGCAAAAAAAATTAAAATTTTGTTAGAACCAAAATAAAGAGTCCAAGATAAACCTTGTTTGTTTGTTAACTCAGAGACGCTTCTATTACTGAGACTACAATATATATATATCTGAACTCTCTTACACAAAACTCTAGGTCCGCCAATGATTTCTAAGTCAATTTATTTAACTTTATTCCCCTTTCTTTCTTTTGTGTACCTCTTCTTAATTTCCTATGTTTCTCCGTTTACTCTCATTTATATCCTCTCTTTATACAACTCATTTTTATTATTTATCAAATTATATATTTTCTTCCTTATTCTTTTTCTTTTTCTAGATTTTCAAATTTATTTGACTGTGATTGTAATTAATTTTTTTTATATACATCTACTATTATTTTTTCCTTGAATTCAATATATTTTAGAATGATGATATGATATAAGTAGATTGAATGGGGTGTATTTGGTAAAAAAAATTAATTTTATATTTTTAAGTCACATTATTCAAAAGAATTTGAATCGAGAGAATTAAACCGAATTGGACAAAACTTATTCGATTTGGTGATAATGTATATATTTATGTATCAAAAAGTTGTAAATCGAACTGAATTAACTACAAATCATCGAACCGAAACAAATTAAGTCAAATGAATTGAACCGACTAAATATACAATCTTGTAGGTTGCATTAATCAAATCCTAGATATGCCTCTGCCTAATGGCTGAAACTGCTCGTCCCATTTCCTAGTTGTCTCGTTACTATTCATAGTATCTGCAACAAGAACATAATACTATATAAATAATGGTTATCTGTGTAAGGCGTGAATGTTATCAAGGTCTAACATTTGCATTTTTGAGATATTATAAATGTTAAAATAGCACGGTGTCGCTAGTTTTCGAACTGATAATTGAAAAATAGTCAGTATTTGCAAAGTCATTTTAAAATAGCAATTATTTTACTGCAACACGAAAAGTTTTACCATAATATACTGGAGATCGGAGCACATGTCTATGAGCTTCCAAGATATTATGTTAGAACTCCAGCACACTTAAAGTTCCAACATAATATACTAGAGATTCGAGCACATGTGTATGAACTTCCGGCTGGAATTCCAACAATATATTCTAACAGTCTACTACTAGTCCCGATTCGAAGACACAAGTTGAGTTTTATCCGATAAACCAGTGCCTCTTCAGTCTTCTCCACTCTTTGAAAAATCTTTTTATTTTTCTCAATCCAAACAACATATACCACAACAACAAAATTAGGTTTCAATAATAAAATTACCTAGAAGGAAGAATTCTCAAGTCGTCATTAGCTGAGGTGGGCTAGGAAGCAGAAAAGTAAGTTCGAGATGACAGATGTAGGACTCATGACATACTACTTGGGCTTAAAAGTAAAGCATATGGAGGATGAAATTTTTATCTCTCAAGAAAACTATACAAAAAGAGATATTAAAGAAGCTCAACATGATCGATTGCAACCCCATGAACACAACGATGGAGAGTGGGATAAAATTGTCCAAGTTTGATGAAGGAGAAAAAGTGGATCCCATATTTTTCAAGGGTCTCGTAGGAAGTTTGAGGTACTTGACTTGTACCGGGCCAGATATACTCCTTGCGGTTGGAGTAGTAAATCGCTTCATAGAAGCTCCTACCTCCACTCATTTGAAAGTCGCTAGAAGAATTGTTTGTTACCTAAAAGATACGTTTGACTTTGGACTATTTTATTCTTCTTCTAACGTTTTCATCCTTATTGGATATTGTGATAGTGATTATGCGGGAGATATTGATGACAGAAAAAACACAACCTATTTTGTATTTTTCTTGGGTGATTCTGTTATTTCTTGGAGTTCAAAGAAATAGTCCATAGTTACTCTCTCGACTCATGAAGTTGAATATGTTACAACAACATCATGTACGTATCATGCTATGTGGTCGAGAATATTGTTAAAGGAACTCAATTTACCACAAATTGAAGCTACAAAGATTTGTATTGACAAAAAATCCGCACATGCACTCGCGAAAAATCTGGTATATCATGATCGAAACAAGCATATAGATACAAGGTACCATTTCATCAGAGAATGCATTGTCAAGAAGGAGTAGTCGAGCTCAAATATATGAAGTCTCATGATCAAGTTGTAGATATCTTCACAAAGCCTCTCAAGTTTGAAGATTTTCAGAGATTGAGATCAAGATTTGGAATTAAGAAGAATAATCAAAATTAGTGGGGAAATTTGTGGGACCTATTTAAGTAAAAAAATAAAAAAAATAAAGAAAACAAGTTGAATGGACGGCTTACAAGTTGTGCAAGTTGCAAATGCAAATTGCAAATAGGCAAATTTGATTTTGCCAAAACCAAGTCGATGAAAACTTAATAGCAGCCTCGTTTCTTCATTTTAAGTACACCAAAACGAGAAAAGCAGAAAACAGTTGAGATAAATAGTGAGTGATAGTAATATCATAGTGAGGTGTTTAAAATAATGTAATACTCCATACGTAAGTTAGGATATGTAAGTCTTTAGCATAATAAATAAATAAATAAAAAAGGAGACAAAAAAATAAAAAGAATTACATGGGCTGAGGCCCACCATATTAAGGCATTACGGGAAGTTAGGGATTGGGAGAAACAACTTCAAACTTAAAGAAACAAAAGGGAGTAGTTACTGAAACAAAATTGGACGGCAATAAATTGACAAACAAAAGTGAGGAAAATATAAGCTTTTGGAAGTAAGATTTACATTTAAAAGGAAGGAGAATTGAACCTATATAGCAGCTTTCAGTGAAAGTATCCTTCGACGTAAAGAGGTCAATTTTCCCTTTCTTTGATTCTTTTTTATTTTCCGGTGAATTTCTTTAATCTCAATTTATGTGTTTATGGTATTCCATTGGGCATTAGAAATCTAAATTCCAAAAAAAACAAATTATGGACAATAATGCTATTAAGGTTCAACTTATATACAGGGTAAAGAAGATTGAATAGTATAATGAAAAAAAGATATGATTGCTTGTTATTTGTAAGATTTTGGACTAGTTCAAAAATTAACCGTAGCATGGGTAGACACTAGACACAATCTTGAAAGATTGAGAATTAAAGATATGACCTTGAGGGTTGGACATTCTAAATTAACTAGGAATTAGCCTAAACATGAAAATTAACATGAGATCGATATTATGTAATTATAGATTGATTGGAGAAAGTTGTACGAATTGCTCAAGGTGAAGCATTTGGTATTTCGGCACGAATAATGTGAGTAGTAATCTTACCGCAATTTGAGTTTTTATAACTTGCATGATTTACACATGATTTTTAATATGAATATGTTACCGATTATTTTGAGTTGTATGCGGGACAAATCTTTTACTCGATATGATACCTAAATAGTTATTTGAGATGATTACCGTTGTTTAAAATATTTTCGTTGTCACTAGATCTCTTTTATCGTTACTTGAATTTACTGTACTCGAAATGAAATTATATGATTTGATAAGAACTGAAATTCCCTATATTATTTTAAAATATTTTCTATGAGTATATATGGATTACAAAGACAAGTATAAATGGGAGTAGACATTGAAGGATCCCGTAGATAACGGATGGGTTCGTTAGACCTGGTGCACATTGTAATTACCAATTAATGTTACAACTCTCGCTAGTGGGAAGGTAGAACTAGCATACCGTTACTGATTTCCCTCGAGTAGGGACTACCATTATATTTGACTTCTTGCGAAGAAGTCCACATTTATACCGATTACATGATCCGTTCATTGAAACCTCCTAAACATGAATATTAATATTATATAATATTTACCAAGCTTATTACCGAATTGTCAGTTGATTTATATTGCATGAAAAATATGATGAGACTGATTATTGTTTATTGTTTCTGAAAGGGCATTTTTATGATATTTTTCGTTTAATATACTAGCATGATTTCTGACTTGTCCCCAATAAAAACGGTTGCGGTTAAGTGTTATTGTTCACTGAGCTAGCGACTCATTACCAGCTAAGTTTTTTTACAGAGACAGCAGTTGACGCGGGCGAGAATTTCGTTAATTAGAGCGCACAGGATGATAGTTCATAGTAAGCCTCGCACTTGTTCGCGTGGGCGGAGATTTTAATTATTGTTATGATTTTTTATTTGAACTCTTAGAGTCACTCCATAGTCATTCTTTTAGTGTCGTGAGTATTCATTTGTTGATACGGACTAGTTACTAGTAATATACTTTTTTCCGTATTTTTAGAGTTGGTTTTGGTTTTATTATGTTGAGGAGGTTGGTAATATTGGTGGAAACCCATTTGTGGTTAGTTGATGAAGATTGTGACTGATTAAGGTGAACATTGGTTGGTTGTTACTTGTTTATGAGACAAGAAACTTTTTGGATAGCCCAAAAACAGGGGAAACTCTGTCTGTTTTTCTGTAAAATACCGATAAGGCTTACTTGGGGGCACTTGCTCCTAAGTGCCGGTCATGATCCTAAATTGGGTCGTGACAAAGTTGGTATTAGAGCTTAGGCTTTAACTCCCGAGTCATGGAGTAATGTTTAGTAGAGTCTTGCTCATGGGTATGTAGGCGCCCATACTTTTGATCTTGAGGCTACTGAACATCTAGGAATGTTTTCCCTTCTATCATTCTTTGATCGTGCTTTGAGATAACTTGAGATTGACTTTGGAGTATGTCTTTTGCAGATGGCTAGGACACGTACACCCTCATCTACTGGACGTGGTGCTGGACGTGGTACTACTCGGGGTGGCGGTCAAATTGGGGTTCATCAAACTAGAAGACAGACTACTCCTCAACCTGAAGTTGGGAACATGGGTCAACCCCAAGCTGCTATGCCAGATCAAGGGCATGGAGTTCAGGACGCTCCACTACCAGTGCCAACTGTTGTACCTAATGTTGCCTTACCTACAGACGCAGTGGCAAGGTTATTGAATGTGTTAGAGGCAGTGGTGCCTACTCAGGGTGGAAGTTCAGCTCATCAGGCTACTTTATAGACACAAGCACCTGCACAGACTCATACTCTCAGGAATAAGGAAGTATCCCTACAAAAGTTCCTAAAATTGAAATCACCAAAATTCATAGGTTCTGATAATTCAGCAGATCCTCAAAGTTTCTTGGATGGGACACTTAAGGCATTACGTGCCCTAGGATGTTCTAGTTAGAGATTCGTGGAGCTCACAGCATACAAACTAGAGGATATGGCCAACACATGGTGTGACACTGTATTGCTAGAAAGGCCAGCAGGAGCAGCACCACTGACATAGGACGAGTTCAGTAAGCTGTTCATGGATCATTTTCTTCCAGACAACCTGATGCAAAAATATGCTAGAGACTTTGAGAGATTGGTTCAGACTCCAGATATAGATGTGTCAACATATAACACCAAGTTTTGAAAGTTGGCTAGATATGCTCCTTACTTAGTGCCTACCAAAGAAGCTCGAGTTCATAAGTTTGTTGATGGATTGGTTGGTGGTCCATACACTGCAGTATCCCCATAGATGAAGACCTTATCCTACTCTGCTGTAGTCGATCTTGCTAGAAAGATTGAAAATAAAGGACGTGATAGGTGTGCAACTAGTGATTTACGTAAGAAGGCCAAGACAGGATGGTCTTTCAGTGGCGGTTTCGGTGAAAATCGAAGAGCAGGAAATCAGGGACAACAACAACAGGGTTCTCAGACAGGGGCACACTTGTCTTCACAGTCTATATACAGACCACATTACAGACAAGGTACTAGGGGACCGTAAGCATCTGGACATCATAATTCTAGGCAGATATATGCCACTACTCCAGTCTGCCAGACCTGTGGTAGATCACATTTGGACCAGTTTCGTGTTCTAACTGGAGGGTGTTTTCGGTGTGGCTAGTTGGGACATCATTTGAGGGATTGCCCTCAGCCTTCGAGGAATTTCAACCAGGCTTCTATTCAGTCAGTTACACCTACTCAAACTACTCGTAATAATTCAGGTGCTACAGGTACATAAAATAAAGGTCGAGGTGTTGGGGACCGTGCTACTGTGACTCAAGGACAAGGGAATGCTGGTAGAGGTCAGGCAAGAGTTTTTGCATTTACTAGACAGGATGCTCAGGCCTCGAATGATGTGGTTACATGTATTCTTCATGTCTGTTTACATTTGCAATTTGAAGAGATTTGCAATTCAATATGGATTGAAGGCAAACAGATGGAGTTTCAATGCGTATCTACAATTTTAAGAAATTTGCAACAAATTTATACTGTGTAATCGCAATGGGATTTTGCTATTCTAAGAGATCACGGTACAATCTTTCTCAAGAATATCATACGGACTTTCCCCTACTTCGATCCGTCGTTACATGTTTTGTCGCAATCAATGTATGTTGGAGGGATTGTCAAGAGAATCGGTTCAGGTATGTTAAGGCTATCCCTTCTTCTTTTTTTGGCATGATCTATACGACACAAACGAAACGAGAAAATGCACAATTTCCATACATGACTCTATTCATAGAAATACTAGAAATGCTTATGTTCTTGATTCCCCATGTGTCATATTATTCTATCATTTGTTCATGGGTCTCAGAAAATACATAAGTTGATAAAGTTTATTTCATGATTAATCAAAGGCATAATGGTCTTATGACACTCCGAAAGATTTTATTGATGTATTTATCATGCATTGCATTCATTACACTTGTGTTGTTTGATCCGGGATCTACTCACTCCTATGTGGCCTCGTACTTTGCTTTGAGGTTTAGTAGACAAACTGAGTTATTGAATGACCCTTTTCTAGTTGCTACTCCTGTTGGAGAGTCTCTATTAGCTAAATATGTGTATCGTGCTTGTCAGATTCGGGTTGAGGGTAGAAATACTCTAGCTGCCCTTATTGTACTTGATATGATTGACTTTGACATGCTGATGGGAATGGATTGGTTATCTTCTTGATATGCTATCGTCGATTGTCATGCAAAGATAGTTAAGTTTGAGGTACCAAACGAACCCAGTTTTGTTCTAAAAAGGGGTCAGGTTCCAAAGACTTGCAAAGTTGTATCTTTTATGAAAGCTCAGTGACTTCTGAAGAAAGGTTGTTAGGGTCTCTTAGCTATTGTAAATGACACAAGAAAGGAAACAATTAGTATAGAAAATGTACCAGTAGTGAGAGAAGTTTTTGATGTATTTCCTGAGGATTTACCAGGATTGCCTCAAGTACGAGAAATAGACTTTGGTATTGATTTGCTAACTAACACGCAACCCATATCGATACCCCAATATCGAATGGCACCAGCAGAGTTGAGGGAGATAAAGAAACAGTTATAGGATTTGTTAGATAATGGTTTTATTAGACCTAATGTATAACCATGGGTGCACCAGTACTGTTCGTAAAGAAGAAAGACGGATCCCTGAGAATGTGCTTTGACTACAAGCACTTGAACAAGATAACAATACTCAATAAATATCTTTTGCCTCATATAGATGACATGTTCGATCAGTTACAAGGAGCTGCCCACTTTTCAAATATTGACCTCCGTTCGGGTTATCATCAACTTAGAATCAAAGATGAAGATATTTCTAAGGCTGCTTTCAGAACTCGATAGGGGCACTATGAGTTTTTTGTGATGCATTTCAGACTGACTAATGCTCCAGCTGCATTCATGGATTTAATGAATAGGGTGTTCTAGCCATTTCTGGATAGATTTGTAATAGTATTTATCGATGATATCCTGATATATTCTCGTAGCCAATAAGAACACGAGAATCATCTCAGGACTGTATTGCAGACATTGCGAGAACATCGGCTTTATGCTAAGTTCTCGAAGTGTGAATTTTGGCTAGACTCAGTATCATTTATGGGGCATGTTGTATCCAAAGATGGAATTATGGTAGATCCTAAGAAGACCGAAGTTGTGCAAAAATGGCCCAGACCTATTTCTCTTACAGAGATTCGCAATGTTTTAGGCTTAGCAAGCTATTACATGCATTTTGTGCAGGATTTCTCCATAATAGCAACGCCACTAACTAAGCTAACACAGAAAAATACAAAGTTTTAGTGGGAGGATGAATGTGAGCAGAGCTTTCAAAAACTCAAAACATGTTTGACAACTGCACCAATATTAGCCATACCATCAGGTTCTGAAGAATTTACAGTATTCTGTGATGCCTCGATGGTGGGATTAGGATGTGTTCTCATGCAAAATGGTCGTGTTATAGCTTATGCTTCGAGACAATTGAAAAAGCACGAGCAAAACTATCCTACACATAATTTGGAGATGGATGCAATGGTATTTGCTCTAAAGGTTTTGGAGGCATTATCTATACGGCGAAACTTGTGAGATTTATACTGACCATAAAAGTCTGAAGTATATCTTTCAGTAGAGAGATCTGAATCTTCGGCAGCGTCGGTGGATGGAACTACTCAAAGACTATGATTGTTCTATTTTGTATCATCCTGAAAAATTCAATGTGCTGGCTGATGCATTGAGCAGAAAATCTATGGGGAGTTTGGCACATATAGCTCCTGCAAAGAGACTTTTGGCCAAAGATATTCAGAGACTAGAAGATACAGGTATCAGATTTAGTGTTGGAAATTCAGAGGCATTGTTGGCTTGTGCTCAAGCTACGTCTTCATTAGTTGAGCACATTAAGGCCACCCAATATGAGGATGAGCGATTATACAAATACAGAGATGAGGCCTTAGATGGTAAAAGGAAGGATATGATTGTTAAAAGTGATGGTGTGCTTTGAATGGGTGACAGGCTATGTGTAGCAGATGTAGATGGATTGAGACATGTTATTCTTGAAGAAGCCCACAACTCTAAATACACTATACATCCTGGATCCAAAAAAATGTACCATGACCTGAAGCAATTTTATTGGTGGGAAGGTATAAAGAAAGATGTTGCTAACTTTGTTTCTAGTTGTTTGACTTGTCAGCAGGTCAAGGCTGAGCATCAGCAACCCACATGATTGTTACAATAAATTGAGATTCCAGAGTGGAAATGGGAAAGAATTACTATGGATTTTGTCACCGGGCTACCACGAACCCTTAGAGATTATGACTCTGTATGGGTGATTGTAGATCGACTGACGATATCATCACACTTTTTGCCAATGAAGACTACATTTGGTAGAGTGAGGTATGCACAGATATTTATGAACGAAATTGTCCGACTTCACGGAGTTCCAATATCCATCATCTCTGATAGAGGATCACAATTTACCTCACACTTTTGGTAATCTTTTCAAGAAGTATTGGGTACACGAGTAGATCTTAGTACTGCATTTCATCCACAGACAGACGGGCAGTCTGAACGTACTATACATATCTTGGAGGATATGTTGAGAGCTTGCATTCTTGAGTTTGGAGGTAGTTGGGACGCTTATTTACCTTTAGCTGAATTTGCTTACAACAATAGCTTCTAGCCTAGTATTCAAATGGCATGTACGAAGCATTGTATGGTAGAAGATGTCATTCTCCTATCGGATGGTTTGAAGCTGGTGAGACTAAATTATTGGGACACGACCTAGTACAAGAAGCTATGGACAAGGTCCAGTTGATCGGACAGAGATTGCTTACAGCTCAAAGTAGACAAAAGTCTTATGCTAATAAGAGAAGAAGAGATTTAGTGTTCACAATTGGTGACAAAGTGTTCCTACGAGTCTCCCCTATGAAAGGTGTGATGCGGTTTGGAAAAAGAGGCAAGTAGAGCCCCAGGTTTATAGGACCGTATGAGATACTAGACTGAGTGGGAGATGTGGCTTATCATTTGGCACTTCCTCCTGAGTTGTCCTTTATTCAGCCAGTGTTTCATGTCTCAATGCTAATAAAATGTATATCAGACTCATCTCAGGTGCTTGAAGCACCTGCTATACCGCTTGATGAGAAGTTATCTTACGAGGAGGAACCGATGGCTATTGTTGATAGGCAAGTAAGAAAGATACGGTCAAAAGAAATTGAGTTCGTAAAAGTCTTATGGAGAAATCATACAGTTGAAGAAGCTACTTGGGAAATAGAAGATGATATGCGAGTCAAGTACCCCCATTTGTTTCAGTCTACAGGTACGTACTTGAGTTAAATTAGGGAATTGAATTTTATAAGGTGGGGAGAATGTAATACTCCATACGTAAGTTAGGATATTTAAGTCTTTAGCATAATAAATAAATAAATAAAAAAGAAGACAAAAAAAAAAAGAATTACATGGGCTGAGGCCCACCATATTAAGGCATTACGGGGAGTTAGGGATTGGGAGAAACAACTTCAAACTTAAAGAAGTAAAAGGGAGTAGTTACTGGAACAAAATTGGACGGCAATAAATTGACAAAGCAAAAGTGAGGAAAATATAAGCTTTTGGAAGTAAGATTTACAATCAAAAGGAAGGAGAATTGAACCTAGATAGCAACGTTCAGTGAAAGTATCCTTCGACGTAAAAAGGTCAATTTTCCCTTTCTTTGATTCTTTTTTTGTTATCCGGTGAATTTCTTTAATCTCAATTTATGTGTTTATGGGATTCCATTGGGCATTAGAAATCTAAATTCCAAAAACAAAAATAATATTATGGACAATAATTCTATTAAGTTTCAACTTATATACAGGGTAAATAAAATTGAATAGTACAATGAAAAAAAGATATGATTGCCTGTTATTTAGAAGATTTTGGACTAGTTCAAAAATTAACCGTAGCATGAGTAGACACAACCATGAAAGATTGTGTAACAACCTGACTTGTCATTTTAAGAATTAACATCTCGTTCAATGACTTAAGGTCCCGGTCAACTTCATAATATGTATTATGACCCGCAGGTGTGATCGAGTTTGATTTTCGGAAGATTTAGAATTTAATTGAAAGAGAAATTCTCATTTTGAAGCTTAAATGGAAAGAGTTAACCAAAGAGTTGACTTTTGAGCAAACGGTCTCGGAATAGAATTTTAATGATGTCAATAGCTTCGTATGGTGATTTTAGACTTAGGCGCGTGTTCGGATTTGGATTTGAAAGTCCGTAGGACAATTCGACGCATTTTGGCGAAAGTTGGAAAATAGACGATTTTCGAAAAGTTTGATCGAAGCTTGAAATTTTAATAATGAGGTCGGAATAAGATTCTGGAAATTGGAATAGGTCTGTTATGTCACTTATGACTTGTGTGCAAAATTTGAGGTCAATCGGATTTGATTCGATAGGTTTCGGCATCGAATGTTGAAGTTGGAAATTTCATAAAAGATTAAAGTTTCAAGTGAGTTCGCACAAGACCTAACTTCAAACGAGCATACCTCTCTTGATATGAAGATTTATATAGTGTGTTACCTATCAAAAGAAAGGTCTATGTATCTAGTTTCCAACTCTTTATACTGTTCGTCATTTGGACATTCCTACAAGAAGCTTTGACTAAATTACCAAAGGCTGGAAAAATGGTCGACTGCAAAATGGTCGCAAAATGGTTATGCGATCGCAGAAGTAGTTATGCGACCGCAAAATGGTCGCAGACCTATCCAGTGAAGCCCATTTCTGGGCATCGATTTTGCGGTGCATTTTGCGACCCGCATACCCATTATGCGGTCCATTATGCGACCACAGACCTGCTTTCGGAGGGTTAATTATTTTATTTTCATAACCCGACCCAATTTTGATAAATAGGCTTTGGGGATTATTTTGGGGTGTTTTTCTGACGGTTTTAGAGAGAGGTAAGAGCATTTTAGAGAGAGAATGAGCGAACCTAACATTCTAATCATCCAATTTTTAAGAATAAAGGAAGCTAATCACAAGATCTTCATCTAAGAGGTAAGATTCAACCCCTAGTCTTCAAATTTCGAGTTTGGGGTAAATGATTGGATATTGAGAGTATGATTTTTGGGTGTAAGAGTATTATGTATATATACTTGTACCAATAAATTTTGTGGGAAGATGGTTGAGATCACATAAGTAAAGATTGGGTTGTGAAATGAAGGAAATCTTATAGAAGAACCTTGTAACCAAATTTGCATACCTAGTGTTTGATAAAATGCTCAAATGAGCTGAAACCATGAAAATTGTTCCTAATTATGGTTCAATTTTGTTATGTTTCTAAATAGATTGAAGTTGCTAGGATTTTCGGAACCTCGTAGTAATGTAAGGAAGGCGCAAGAAAGATTGGAGCCGTCCGGAGGTCAATTCATGTGAGAAAGCTATTTTGGAATATCGGCTAACTTTAAAAAGGTAAGTATCTTGCCTAACCTCGAGTGGGGGAATTACCCCTTAGGCATTGAGTCTTACGTAGAAATTGTGTAATTGAAAACCATGTACGCGAGGTGACGAGTACATACTTGGTTTATATGTGCAAATTATATCGGTTAAAATTCGTAGACGCCCTTAAGTATTAAGTTGGAAAATTGTTGTAACTTATTAAATCACTTAATATCATGCCTCGTTCCTTGTTTGCCGAGGTTGTTTTTATATGATAATTTGGTGTAATTGCCACTTGACTTTTATGTGAACTCTGTGTTTGTTTGAGTTGCCATTTTTATGAAAATTACTTTCATTATTGATTTTTACCTACAGATAATTTAAATGGATAATTTAGTTAATAAGATGAATAAATCTATTTATTTCCTGAAGTTGTGATTTAAAAGAGGTGTTGTTCCTTGACGAATTACTTTTCAGTTCATGTTGTTAAAAATTTTGGTATTGAATTATAAAGGCCGTGAATTATATTGAGGCAAAGTGCCAAATTGTGAAATATTATTCGGTTGAGTTGTTCACTCCCGAACATTTTGTTAATATGTTGTGCACATTATGATCGAGTCGTGGCTCCTTATTGTGGAAAAATAATGTATTGTTGATTTCTATGGCAAGTTGTAACATTTGAGCACTTGATGTGCAATTTGTGATATGTTGTAAGATTTGAGCACTTGATGTGCGATTTGTGAAATATTATGATATTGATACGCATGCGGTGAGATAAGGGTGGCTTGAAACGCGTGGCTAGTAGGGGAACTACTAGAAGTCATGCGGTGATATAAGGTCAGGGTGTTGAAACGCATGCAGTGATATAAGGGTGGCTTGAAACGCGTGGCTAGTAGGGGAACTACTAGAAGTCATGCGGTGTAATAAGGGTGGCTAAAACGCGGGATGCTATTTCGGAAAAAAATGATTTTTAAAGAATAATATGTGAAGGCTCCCGTAGTGATATAAGGAAAGATTTTGAATTTATTTATGATTTGGGACTACGAGGCGGTACCTCGGGAGTGCCCTTTTGTTGATATTTCTCTATGGTTGCACTTACCTTTGGTTATTTTATTTTTTCATAATTTATAAATTCTTGTGTTTTCTGTGATGTATTATTTGACTTAATATTAAGTGTTTTGTATTTTTTTGATGTATTATGTTGACCTTGACTTTTTCGTACGAGACTTTGAGGATTTGTATTTTTGGGTTGTACTTGTTTTTTATGATTGAGTTGTTTTAAATAAAAAAAAATTCTAGTATGTTTAATTTAATAAATTTTATATCCAAATCAATAGTTTATCTGATTCTTTATTTTAATGGAAATGTCATTTTTCCTCACTGAAACGATTTCTAAAATAAACTTATCTTTTTGTTGATTTCTTACTTGATTTAAAGATTTTAACCTTACTTTATTGAAAATAAATTGATCGTGCGGATCTTATATACATTGATATTTTGGTGCGTGAGTTATCCGTGTAGTTATGAAAATAATATGGGCATGAGGTACCGGGAAAAAATATGATGATTTTATTATCGACACGTGAGTTGTCCGTGTGATGATGATAGAAATATGGGTACGAGGTGCCGCGGAAAATATGAAAGTGGGCTGAGACCCGTAATTTTTATGATTGTAAAATAAGGTGTCATGTGGTAACTTTTACTTGAAAATATATTTATTTGAAAGAAGTATATTCGAAAGATAATTATTCAAAAGAAGTATATTCGAAAGATATTTATCTTAAAGAATAATATGTGAAGGATTTATACTTGAAGGACTTGACTTATTGATTGTACTTGTGTTCCTTATTCGCGTGAGCAATAATTATGACATTCTTGTTGCCTTGTTGTTATATCACTGGTTGAGTTTGTTGTTATCATTGCTAGTTGTTTTCCTATACTATTGTAAACTACTATATTGCACAGGTTATTTGACTAGTGAGTGTCTTGACTGTACCTCGTCTCTACTCCACTGAGGTTAGTCTTGATACTTATTGGGTACCGACCGTGGTGTACTCATACTACACTTCTGCACATTTTTGTGCAGATCCAGGTATTGGAGGTATCGGACTCGGACAAAGTTAGAGTGTGATCGCAAGGATTCAAGGTAGAGATGCTTGGTCGTCGCAGTCCCTTGGAGTCTTTTCATTTTATTGTAATATTAATTATTAATCAAACAGTATTGAGTATTCGATTCTTGAGATCATTTTATGTATTTAGTTAGAGTTCGTGACTCAGTACTACCAGTCTTGGGAGGTTGTTATATTCATATTTGTTCCGTTGTTGGTTTTGATTATCTATTTAATTCAGATTCTATAAATATAAAAAAGATGGCTTCAAAATGTAATGGAAATCGGGTTACCTAGTCTTAGAGACTAGGTGCCATCACGACGCCTGTGGTGGAATTTTGGGTCGTGACAGATTGAGAATTAAAGATATTACCCTGAGGGTTGGGAATTCTAAATTAGCTCTAAATTAGCTAGGAATTGAAAGTTCTGCAATATAAACTAAAAAGTTAGAAATAGTAGGGTGATATTGCCAGAAAATTCATTTGTAGCAATATGAAATTTTTCTAAAAAATCTACAAGCATTTTAACATTAGCTCAATCCGCATTTGTAAGGTGCTCATCATCATCACTTACATGAGCATTAAACGTTGAGTTTATGGGGTTTCTATATTCATATGCAACAACTAAACCTTCATACATGTAATTCCATCTACTTGGACAAGGTTTATGAACCTTTTTTTCTCTTAGGCCAAATTCATCGCATCTTTTAAAATATTCTCCAAGTCTACTTCTATGGTTTGAATAAAAAAGCCAGTTAAGAGCCATTTTAACCTTTTCAATTTTAATATTTAAAATTCTCATACCATCACCCACAATAAAATGGTAAATATGACAAATACATCTAACAAGAAAAATGTTACTAAATGTAGGACTTAGTGTAGTGATAAGCAATGCTATAGCATTTGTGTTACTAGTAGCATTATCCATTGAAACTGACATTAATTTTATCATTAATGTAAAAATATTTACAAATATCCGTAACTGTGCTAGCAATAAACTGCTCTCTGTGACGCGAATTAATTATTCTATAAGCAATAATGCACTTTTGCATTATCCAATCCTCATAAATCCAATGACTGGTAACAGTAAGATAATCACAATTGTTACCACTTTTACCAATATCAGTTGTAATAGCAATACAACAATTTATATGAGTAAATAAATAGTGCAGATATTATTCCTATTCATGTTTATATTTATAAATATCGCTCTTTACGGTTGTGCGAGTAGGATTAAAAATATTTCTAATATAATGCACAAAGTTAGGGTCACAAGGAAAACTATAGGGTATGGACATAATAGTAACCATTTTTGCCAATTCTTCCCGATCTTTTTTGGATCATAATATAAAATACCACCGGTAACAATGTTGATTCTCGGTTGAAATTGATTTGAACCGGTACTAGGGTCAGCCTGACTAGGAGGTACACTTTTTCCCTTGGTCAAAGCTTTCAAACAAAGATATCTGACTCTATCTTGAGGGTGTTTCAATATTGTTAGTAAGTATAGTGTAGTTTTGTACCACATTGGAAGAGGAGTAATATCTCATTGTAGTGTATAGCTATAAATAGGGACCTCTTATATTGTATTTATCATCTCATATCAATAACATATTTTCTCCCGTACCTTCTCACATTGTATCACAACATTAGTGAGAAACTCGTCGCTGTGCATCATTCCAGTGACTTCCGGGAAGAATGTCCTCTTCGCCATGCAATTTTCCGACGACTTAGAAGGTTGTCCGTAAGCAAATCACTTTTTGTTGGTGTTGTGTAAAAACCAACACCACCACAAGACTCCTCAGGCTCTGGCGACCAAACCCCAGTCAACCCCACCGGAAAACACACGTCCACGCGCCCTCACGCACCTGGTAAAGAAAAAAAATTCCGGCAAAATCTGACCCACACGCCTGCGCGTGAGTACTATTCCAGCTAGATTTTGAAAAAGTTCCAGTTGAACAGTAGGATCGCCTGGTAATTCCGATCCTACCCTCATTGGTTTTGTTTCATTCTGACTACTTTGAGTTTTTTCCGTCAGCTATAGTAGATTCCGGCGAGCTACAGTATTTCCAGCGTGAACAATGTTTCCGGCGCAGAAAAGTGTTCTGGTTTCCTGCTGTAAACAGTGTTTTTCAAGCTATTTCTTCAGTTTTCTCGGCGGAGTTCCTTATTTTCACTATTTCAAGTTAACCCTACTACTACAAATTGTAGCGACATGGGAACCGATGCTTTGAATAGTCAGATGGTTTCTTTAGCAGATTATATTGAGTTCCTTCAGTACAAAACATGTAAGCAGACATCTTCTAAGATAGCTTCTGTTGTTCAAACAGGTAATAGAGTGACTTGTATCTCTCAATCTTCATCCTCTGAGTCTTGGGTCATTGATTCAGATGCATCAGATCATATTTCTGGTAACAAATCTCTTTTCACTACTATTTCGTATTCTCAATCTTTTCCAAAAGTCACAATGGCCAATGAGTCTCAAACCATGGCAACTGCAATAGGTCAAGCAAGCTCACCTCCTTCCTTACCTTTAAATTCAACCTTTTATGTTCCCAATAGTTCTTTTAATCTCATAGTTGTTAGTCGCTTAGCCAAATCATTTTAATGCATTGTTTTATTTCTTGATGACCATATTTTTATACATGAACGCAGTACGGGGCGGATCATTGGTACCGGGCGTGAATCAAACAGACTTTATTACCTTATCCTTACTAAATCACATGGACTCACATCTTGTGTTCCTTCTACAACTTGTCCTATTACTGATTCACCAGATTTATTAAATAAACAGTTAGGACATCCCAGTTTGTCAAAACTTCAGAAAATGGTATCTGATTTATCTCACTTGTCAGCTCTAGAGTGTGAGTCATGTCAGCTCGGTAAGCATCCTTGCTCTCATTTCCCTCGGCGTCTTGATAATCGAGCAGTCACCTTTTACTTTAGTCCATTCAGATGTTTTGGGTCCTAGTTGGGTCAGTTCCACCTTGGGATTCTGCTACTTTGTCAGTTTTATTGATGATTATTCCAGGTGCACTTGGATATTTTTGATAAAAAATCGATCTGAGCTGTTATCTATTTTCCAGACCTTCCACGCTGAAATTCAAAATCAATTTGGGGTTTCTATTCGCACATTTTGTAGTGATAATGCCCGAGAATATTTGTCTTCCTCATTTCAGCAGTTTATGAAATCTCATGGAATTATTCATCAAACATCTTGTCTGTACACATCTCAACAAAATGGGGTAGCTGAAAGAAAGAATAGACAGCTTATTGAAACTGCTCGTACCCTACTCATACAATCTCATGCTCCGTTGCATTTTTTTTAGGGGGGGATGCAGTTCTTACACCTTGCTATCTTATTAATCGTATTCTATCTTCAGCTATCCAGAGCCAAGTTCCATTCTCTGTCATGTTACCCCACTTACCTTTGTTCTCTCGTCCACCCCTTATCTTTGGAAGCACTTGTTTTGTCCATAACCTTACTCCAAAAATAGATAAGTTAGCTCCTCGTGCTCTTAAGTGCGTATTTCTGGATTTCTCGAGAACACAAAAGGGGTATCGATACTACTCTCCTGACCTACAGCGGTACCTTATGTCCGCTGATGCTACCTTCTTTGAAACCCAATCATACTTCACATGTTCAGGTCATCACTTAGATATATTTGTGGTACTACCAGTTTCATCTTTTGGAGATTCAGCCACTCTAGCTCCACCACCTACAACTCCAGTTGTAGCTCCACCACCTATAGCTCCAGTTCCACCACCTACAGCTCTAGTTGTAGCTCCACCACCTATATCTCCAGTTCCACCACCTACAGCTCTAGTTATAGCTCCACCACATATAGCTCCAGTTCCTCCACATAATCCAGTTTAACCTTCTGCAGCTCCACCACTCTTGACTTATCATCGTCGTTCACATCCAGCATCAGGCCCAGATGATTCACGCCCCACATCAGATTCTGCACCTACCGCAGACTTGTCTCCTCTTAGTCAACCAATTGCAGTCTGCAAAGGTGTACGGTCCATACTTAATCCTAATCCCCACTATGTCATTTAAGTTATCATCGTCTGTCGTCACCTCATTATGCTTTTATATCTTCTTTGTCCACTGTTTCTATCCCTAAGTCTACAGGTGAGGCACTATCTCATCCAGGATGGCAACATGCTATGATTGACGAGATGTCTGCTTTACATGCGAGTGGCACTTGGAAGCTTGTTCCTCTTCCTGCAGGTAAGTCTACTGTTGGTTGTCGTTGGGTTTATCCAGTCAAAGTCGGCCTAGATGGCCAGGTTGATCGACTTAAGGCTCGTCTTGTTACAAAAGGATATACTCAGATTTTTGGACTTGATTATAGTGATACTTTCTCTCTCGTGGCTAAAGTAGCCTCTATTCGTCTCTTTTTGTCCATGGTTGTTGTACGCCATTGGCCTCTTTATCAATTAGACATTAAGAATGCTTTTCTCTACGGTGATCTTGAGGAAGAAGTTTATATGGAGCAACCACCTGGTTTTGTTGCTCAGGGGGAGTTTAATGGTTGTGTGTGCAGATTGCCCAGGTCACTATATGGTTTGAAATAATCCCCTCGAGCTTGGTTTGGTAAGTTAAGCATAATTATTTAGGAGTTCGGCATGACTCGTAGTGCGGTTGATCACTTTGTGTTTTATCGGCATTCTGCTCCTAATCTGTGTATTTATCTAGTGGTTTATGTTGATGATATTGTTATTACTGGCAATGATCAGGATGGTATTACTAATCTGAAGCAACATCTCTTTCAGCACTTTCAGACTAAGGATCTAGGAAGATTGAAATATTTTCTAGGTATTGAGGTCGCTTAGTCTAGCTCAGGTATTGTTATTTCACAGCGGAAGTATGCCTTAGACATTCTTGAGGAGACTGGAATGATAGGTTACAGACTTATTGACTCTCCTATGGATCCGAATGCTAAGCTTCTGCCTGGACATGGGAGGCTCTTAGAGACCCTACGAGATATAAGAGGTTGGTTGGCAAATTGAATTACCTCACAGTGACTAAACCTGACATTTCTTTTCCGGTGAGTGTTGTAAGTCAGTTTATGGATTCTCCCTGTGATAGTCACTGGGATGCAGTTGTTCACATTCTTCGGTATAAAAAGTCAATTCCAGGTAAAGGATTACTATTCGAGGATCGAGGCCACGAGCAGATTGTTGGGTACACAAATGTTGATTGGGCAGGATCACCTTTTGATAGACGTTCTACGTCTGAATATTGTGTTCTAGTAGGAGGTAACTTGGTCTCGTGGAAGAGCAAGAAACAGAATGTATTTGCTCGATCTAGCGCCAAAGCTGAATATCGAGCCATGGCTATGGCGACATGTGAGTTAGTTTGGGTCAAGCAGTTGCTCAATGAGTTAAAGTTCGGAAAAATCAGCAAGATGGAACTAGTGTGTGATAACCAAGTTGCTCTTCATATTGCGTCAAATCCGGTGTTCCATGAGAGGACTAAACACATTGAGATCGACTGTCACTTTATCAGAGAAAAAAAAATACTTTCAGGAGATATTGTTACAAAGTTTGTAAAGTCGAATGATCAACTACCAGATATTTTCACTAAGTCTCTTACTGGTTCTCGTATTAGCTATATGTGTAGCAAGCTTAGTACATATGATGTATATGCACCGGCTTGAGGGGGAGTGTTAATATGTATAGTGTAGTCTTGTCCCACATTGGAAGATGAGTAATATCTCCTTGTAGTGTATAACTATAAATAGCGACCTCTTGTATTGTATTTATCATCTAATATCAATAACATATTTTCTCCCGTACCTTCTCACAAATATGTGTCTATCCAAATTTCCCACCCTCCCCCCACCCCCGTGCGACTGAAAATATTTAAATTTTAACTGCGTGCCATAAATTTTACACTTAGCCTTATTTTCTGGAATTAGTTGAGTAAAAAATGGCCAAACATGAGATGTTTCCGTCTGTTTGGTAGGTTATCTAGAAAAAGTAGGGGCAGTAACAAGAGTATCAGATGGGGCATTATTTGGATTAGCAGGGTTATCACTAGTGGGTGTATCGTCATCCGGTTGAGTTTCATCAAAATCTATTTCCTCCTTATCATTTTCATCAATAGTTGGATTAGAATAAAGAGCATTCATTAATTCATGGTCTAATTGTTCACCAGCTCCAACATTATGACAAAATTGACTCTTAGTAAATTGTAATAAACTATTATCGCTATCAAGAATAGCATGTGTAGGACGGATATGGGATTTGGTTCGGGGAGCCGGGGGCAGTGGAGGAGGAACAAATTGACCACTAGATTCATCACTCTTGGATTTTTCCTTATTTTTATCAAATAATAGAAAATAAATAAAACAAACAAAACTATAATATTAAAACTTAAGAGTTGGAACGAGTTTACCAAATTGACGAACAACTTGTTGAAAATTGATTATCGTTGAAGACTGATTCACCAACTTCACAATTTTTTCATAAATTGTAACAATAAAGTAAGCAATAGTAGCAATTATAGAAGAAAATTAGAGAGAGATTGATGATTTTGTACGAAAAATGAAAGAATGAGGGGGTATTTATAGTTGAAAATAGAAAAAAAGTGTAATTATAAAAAGTTTAGGGTTAAAACAAAGTTGGAGGATTAAATGGCTATTTTGTAAATAGCCAACGTCTATTTTGGCAGACCCAACGACCATATTTTACATGCCCAAATGGGCAGAATTGTTTTGTTTTAAATTTTTGACTGTCGGGACCATTTGGTCGGCCAGGGACCGGTCCAGTCCCAAATGGTCCCGGTCCTAGCGGTCCCACAGTAGAGAACCTGCCCAGAAGCCCATTTGGCCCGCGGTCCCGGGCCGGTCCACTTGTCACCCTTAGCTGAAAGAGAGAGCGAGAAGGGAGACAGAGACACTATAAACTTTGGAAGGGGTGTCTCCTTGAAAGATTTTGCAGCCAGCACTCAAAAAGCCTTAGAAGTGAATAGACCTATATAACTAAAAAGAATTCTTGAGCATTCTTTGACACAAGTATTTTAACTAAAAGGTAGAAAATAGTAGTATCGACAGCCAATGGATAAAATACCCAAATATCAATCAGAGCACTGTAGAAAATGAACATAACTTCACTCTAGGCCCATGAGGAATTGCAGGAGAACCGTCTGCATTATTTGGCAAAAAAATCTCCCAGATACCAAATTCGTTCTGCTTATGGATCATGAATTAGTTTTGTGCAACATTCCACCACTGCATAGAGCTTAACATTGTAACATGCAAAGTAAATAGATGATCCTTCTACATATCCTTCATTGTTAACATATTAATTACAGAAGATAACCGTAACACTGAAACTCTCTGTAACACCTACCTGCTCCCACCACCACCACCCCACCCCTGCCCCAAGGGGCAAAAAGGAGAGAAGAGAAGAGAAAGACAATGCAAGCTAGTGAAGATACGACTCATCTACTATAACAGTGCAAGATTGTATAACAATTGTGGAATATGATCCATACAATTTCACGAAGTAGTTGGACAATGCCTGAAAAATCTTTAGGAAAATTGGAAAATAAATTGAAAGAAGGAATAAAGACAATGCTTGGACAGAAATTCCTCAAGCGATGGTTCTGTCAATTCGGAAAGAAGAGAATAGAAGACCTCTTGAGCAAGTGAAATTTTTTCCTTTTTTTGACAAGTACAAGTGGGACTTTCTTTTGTTCCAAACAGAACGTATGATGTTCGCTTAGAGTACTTCAGGAGTACTCAAAAGATGCAACTTGTATAGGTGATAGGATGTCTTCTGCAGAGAGCAATAATTTTTGTATAGCTCCTCTTTGACCTGTACACTTGTCTAATATCCGGTTGATCCCTTTTGTGCAATGAACTAAAAAGGAAGGAATTTTGTTGCATGCTCGTAGAAGTAAAGCAGAGTTCTGAAAGACTCAGGAAAGTTCTAAAGAACAACACCAGATCTTGAATATTTCATTTTATCAGATCAATGGAACATCTGACAGAATAATTAGACTTCTTTTCTTTTTTTGATAAGTAACCAGATCAGTTAGACATAGAAAGCACTATTCTCACCGAATACCAATTTAAAGTGTGTCATCATTTTCAGCCCTACTATCAAGGAACTAACGAAATATGAGCCTTACTAGAAACAAGTCAAGAAACTGTCACTTTGAAATCTTACGAAATCCATATTTTCTTGCAAAGACTCCCTTGTAACATGCAAATTTGAAAAGGGGATCACGTGCCAAAATAACTCGATCAACAAAGGGGTAATAGAAAAGGTAAACAGAAATAAGAATACGAGACATTTGCTAGAAACTTTGAAATGAGTAGCAAAGACAATCGAATGTAAAGAACACAAGGCTCTCAAACAAAAATGGCAACAGAACCACTTGGATATGTACTGTAAGGGATATACCCGAGTCATGACGTCAGCATTTGGGTTCCAATTGTTGAAATCTCCAATGAGGGCAGCCCACTGCAAGGGAAAGCATAGGATATACATGCAATTTAGACTTTCACAAAACCGATATTATCATATCATAAACAAAATGCAGAAGTTGGTATAACAACTGATGGGCATATAAGGAGATCACCAATGACTTTCCACGTTATTTCACATTATTGATCTCTCATTTCACCGTATACTGCACTTGAACGTTATCTTTTTAGTAATCAGTTTACACAAAACATCAGAATTTGCAGCTTTGGCAGAAAAATGTTCTGCCATACATCCAGCAATTATGTGTTGCCAAAGGGATTATCCTTTCTTTTAGAAGGCTCCTCAATCTAAAATCAGCGTACTGAACTCATCGGACAATCTAAAATCAGCGTATTGAACTCATCGGACTTGGTTAAACTCAAGAAACAACATTTTATTCTGATAAAAGCACCCCCTAACCAAAAGAGAAATACTTGATTTGCTGATATAGGTACTTGTACTGGCATAACACAAACCAGGTCAAAATATCATGATTGTGTTCCTCCAAGACAAATTTGTACTTATTTGGCTGATCTTGAGTCAATGTAGTTCTTGGAATCCTGGGAGCTAATTCTTACATGCCAAAATATATCTTTTACTTGCTAGTGGCAGAAGAAAGATGATTCACTAATTATTTTGGGATACAGAAGTTTGCAACCTGGAGTATTTTAAAATAGTTTCTCAGTCCTTGACCTTTATTTTGAAAAGATGACTTAATATATATCCATTCTCACTCCATCCTCAAAGTGACCATCACATTGGACCAGAATAAGTCTTACAAACTAAGTCAATGGCTCACCAAGTCGATGCCTAGATCAAGCTTGCAGAGCTAGTGAGTAATGCTATCGAGTAGCAAAGCCTAACTTTAATAAGTTAAGCCAAAGGAATCTTATCCTCGTTTTTAGGTCAGAAGTCCATCCAGGTTGAAGACCATAATCTGTGCAAATGACAGAAACTGTGGAGCAATTACAATATTCTAAACAATCAGAAAAGAAACATATTTAGGTCAGAAGTCCTTAAACAGCTTTCTTGAGAATTAAAACATAAATCTCCTCCTTTCTACTTTCTCTTAGTTTCTCTCACCTTTTACTTTAAAAAGAAGTGGTTATCAATTTTGTGGTCCTTTTTATCATAGAGAATCTAAACAAAACAAGAAAGAAAACACTGACCTTGGCACCAGGAGCCCACTCCCGATAAGTGATACCTGTAGCACTAGCAACAAAGTTCACAGGCAATCAGTGACTGATACTTCAGCCCCTCTCAGTAGAGCAAACTTACAAAAGGGAAAGAAGGAGTACCTACAGTAAGGTCAGGCTTATAGATCTGATATAACATACATATACTCCAAGGAAAAGAAAAACAGAAAGTAAAATGATCGACAATAAAGGGATGAAGTACATAGATTCTCTTCAAAACAATTAGGTGTAACACGAGCTCCAGACGGTTCCTTTTCGTAAACATTAGCTTTGGAAGGTCACTTTTCGGGAATCACTCCTGCTGTCTGAGATAAATACTTCAAATTCCAATATATACCATGCCTAGATTGCTAGAAACTAGATGATAGCTATTTTTAGTAAAGGGCTGAGCATGTCAAGAATTAACCGCTGCTATATACATGTCTCCAAATACAAAATGTAATCTGTTTCTCTTTCTTTTATCTGCAGATATTACAACCTATATCACCTTTTCACTCCTCTATAGGTTTGAGTGTGGGCCAAAGAAGTGCCAAGTTGGCATCAACGAATAACATTATGGCATGAAATTGACAAAGTTTTGCACAAGGCCGGTCTCGAATACCTTCAGAAAGAAAATTAAATAAGATAGAAAGCAGTTATTACCTACGAGTGAAACCCTTTTTTTCGTAACCACGAGAAAAAGCTTCCAAACCACCCTCATACTTGTCAATTGCCTCTCTCATTTTCTTGTACTCTGAAAATCTAAAAGTGGACAGCATAGAAAAAAAATCTTTAGGCCAGACCGCCACATTTTCTATGGTTATCTAGCAACTAGCAATGAGATTACAAGTCGAACATTCCCGCCCAAGAGCTTTAATGATCAAAAAAGCAATGAGATCTCATCCTATGTAGTTATAGAGAGGATGTAAGCAAGATATTTTTCCATCGATAAAATTCTCTCCAATTGCGTTAAACAAGTCGAACATTCCCGCCCAAGCTTCTCCAGAGCTGTGTTTGTAGGCAAGCTCCGGTGGCATTCCCTATTGTCTTCTGGAAGTCGCTCCTCCATAAGCAAACCTCCTCAGAAGTTGTGTCTTGGCACTTTAAAACCGTACTCTCCATTTTACTTGAGCTTCCCATGAATGGTGCTCTATATTCAATATACTCTAATATCTGCTACATGATGCCTTAGTCCCCACTTTATAGTAAAATGCCTTTCTCCTGTTACCAAATGGTAATTTCCGCGACAAAACTAGTTTCACATCCTCCTCTGATGATGCAGCGCAGCTACGCACGCCTTGCACTAGTATTTATCGAATAGTGCTCACTTGTCCAAAAGACATCTATACTGGTGGAACAAGTATAACATGTCTAATTACCTTCTATCAATTTTAGGACATTTACTGTGGATAACGTTCATGTATGGAATGTGAACAATGCCTCTACATATAAAACTCGTATGTATGAATAGTATTATGCGGATAATTTGTATTATTCCTGTAAATGGTGCCCATGCTTACACGGAATCAAACTATTCCCTGGTCCTAGTACCACTTGTAGGGACATGCAATATACCGATAGTGATAATTCAACCGAGCGTTTGATACCATTTGTTGAGACCAAAGACACCCACAGTAAATAAAGGGAAATGATGATAGACATTGAAACTTTCAATTCTCAGATAAGAAAAAAATCATGACTAAAGAGAAAAAATAATATCAGTATCATAGAGAATAACATACACTTACTACTCTAGTATCATAGAGAATAATATACACTTAAAAGAAATACCCTCTTTAGAGACACTCTCAACATAATACTGTCAAAGTAACCACATTCCTCACATACTGTTGTGATATTGACTTTTAAACCTTCAGTTGGATTGACGAAGGAAATAGTCTCTCTTTTTGTGTCTTTATCTTGTTCAAAGTTTGCTCCCTCAATTGATACTTGCGTAGACAAAATAGATCACCTATTGGGAGGGAGATTTTGGACTCAAAAAATATTTTTCCATAACTTGAGATAAGCATGCGTCTGTAGCAATTATTTAAACAAGACTGCTCAAGAAGCCTTAGTCATTCCAATATTATGGAAAGAATCTCTCTACCAAAATCCCAGACAATGGACTTTAAGTGTGGTAGGTTGAGCTGCTATGCATCATTTTTTTAATCCTCAAAAGTAATATTATTAATCATGGATTTATAGGTACTATTTGCTTATACGATGCCTAACACCTCAAATTTGCAAGTAATAGCAGTAGATAACTTTCTACTATTATTTATTGGGAGAACCTAAGGGCACCAAAGCATACTCATGCCTCCCTCTGAACTAAGAGTGCACACAAATTTGTTTTCACGAGTTAGCAATGATGCATCAACTATAGCTAGAAGCCACGCATCTGACATCTAGAATACAGAAATATAGAGAAGACTACTTTTTAACGACACTGTTCTCATGGGAACAAAATGCAATAACACTTTCATTCAAGCAGACTCAGAAAGATATCTATTTAGAAGTATTTTCTGCAAGAAAATTTGTCACCTCCACCTCCCACCCCCCCTCCCCCCAAAAAAAGAACTCTCTTTTCATGCGGTTGGAGATTAATGTAACATACCAGGGCATTTTCTGGAACTGTATCAGCAACCTCCAATTGTTCAGTTGAGGATATTTTTCAGCAAAAATCTTTCCTACATACATATATCAGATTAGTGTTATATCTCCACTAGGCTACGATAGTGTCAATTAATCATGGTTGAAGAGAACAAATATTTATGTGATTAGAAGTGATGTTGCAGAAGCAATCAAAACGTTCCTTTCCCCAAGCACAATTTTACCAAACTATTTCAACTACATGTATAGTCTCGGAATCAACAGTCCCATCTAGCTTAAAGTAATGTTAATAGGATCTCATTCTTCCGTGTGACAGTATTTTCATGGTAAACCAAGAAACTTCTATACAAATAGTAGAACAGCAATGACATCACTTAGTAGCTTAGAAGCCCCACCTTCCAGACAAAACCTTAACTTTCACTATTCAATCAACAAATCAACTAAAAAAACAAAATTCAAGAATATCTAATCACACAAAAGAGGGGAAAAAAGTATAACCACTGATCATTCATACAACTTGCTTTTTGGAGGAATAAAGAAACCTCCAGAAAAGCACCATACAGAAGGTCCTTTTAAACCCAGAACCCACACTTCAAAAGAGTTAGTATTACCTTTAGAAATGTAAAATCAAAATTTTTGCATTAATATTCATTGATTTGTTTTCTTAGAGAAAATACTTAACAGACTTCAGAAACACCCAATTAGACTACCAAATATTTTCACCAACAATATTGTCTAGAAAGGTACAACAGACTGACATCACTTGTTAATACAAAAAAAAAAAGAAAAAAGCCCCATTTCTCCAGATAAAAACCTTAACTTTCAGCAATCACCATTCAATCAACAAATCATGTAAGGGAAAAAACAGAAACTGATCAGTCAATTGAAGAATATAAGGCCCTTTTACACCCAAGACTAAGTCAATTATAACTGACCAATTCTTCAAAAAGTTACCACTGTTTCAGTAATGTCAACCATGAAAATTCATAATTTTACTTTCTGAGAAAATATACTTAAAAGGCTATAATAAGTACTACTAACTTTAGAAAATACCCAATTACAACAAACCAAAGAAAACACACACACACACACACACATAGAGAGAGAGAGAGAGGAGGGGACAGGGTAGTACGTGAAACAGAGTGCTTTTTCAAGAAGACGGAAACGCTAGGATTCCTCCGATCAGCATTGGAAGTGAAAGCAGGGGATTTGTGAAGCGATGGAACAGTAGGAAAACGAACACCAGAGAGTGTGTACACCATTGTTTTCCTTAGGGTTTTACGAATCTTAGTTCATGAGGTTCAAGTCCTACACTAAAACTACAGATCTGATAACTAACTGTCAAAAGTGTGCTGAGTTCAAGGCGCCAAGAGAAGCGTGATTACAGAGAGAGAAAGAGCAACTGACTTTGAGTGGCGGAGGTTTTATATTTATATATTTAGTGAAACCACCTTAGTGTGAACAATGAAAACAGACTAGTTGAGCCTTCTTATGCAGCAGATAAGCCACACCCTCCCCTTCTTCCCACTAGTCTCCCCAAGAGAGGCGATCCCCAACCCCTCTTTCTCTCCATGGACACCAGGGAGGACAATGACCCTATTACCAATGATAGGGTCAGAAAATGTCCACGAGCACCTAGAGGCAACAAACACAGAACTAGAGCAAATGAAAGCAAGGCTGAGAGTACCCAAGACCAAAGTTATGCTCTTACAACAGGAGGAAACATTAAGTTCAGATGGCCTGGGGGATAAATATTTATCGTACTATGCCCAGGAAGTATGGTAATGTGTGGAGTAAGCCTAAGATCAGCCTTAGAGCCAAACTCAAGAGATTCAGTTGTGAACCTAAAACCAGTAATGGCCCAGTTAACCATCCAGACTCCTCCTGGGATGGAGAACCAAGAGAGCCCAATAGTGAATAGGAAATCCAAAAAAGGAAGCCACAAACCAACCCAAGGTTACTGATGAATTTCATCATCTGGAATGCTAGGGGAAAATAGTAGGGAATTTAGGAGACATTATGCTCAGTTGGTTAAGCTGCACAAGCCTACCATGCTGGTCCGCCTACCATGCTGGTCCTCTTGGAAACCAGAATGGTTGAGCAGAAGCACCTGATCCAGGAGTTGGGTTTCACAAGGCAAATTCAGATACTTGTTGCAGGAATGTCAGGAGGCGTTGTCATCATGTGGAAAGATGACATTCTGAAAATTGATGAAGTCTCCACCACCGCAAGGCATTAATGTCATGGTCAAGGTAACTCCCTCTTCCACCCTTGGCTTTTCACTACGATATATGCCAGCAACACTTATGCTAACAGAAGGGCACTGTGGGACCAGCTTAGAACCATCTCTAATAGTTATAAGGGGAGCTGGCTGGTAGGGGGGACTCCAATGAAGTCCTAAGGGCCAGAGATAAACAGGGGGAAATTTTATCTCTACCCGAAGAGCTAACCTGTTCTGGCACAGCCTGAACCATTGTAAGCTTATTGACCTGGGGTTTAAGGTGAGTAAATACACTTGGACTAACATGAGGTATATGAATAGGAGTCAACTAATCTTGGAAAGACTAGATAGGTGCTTTGCCAATGATGAGTGGTGTCACACCTCATTTTTCCGAGTAATAGGAAATTTTTCCAATTAAAGTGACATTAATCGAGATTAGATTATTTATTTAATTCAGAGTTACCACTTGGGATAATTATATGGTGTCCCAAGTCAACGGTTTATTTTAAATCCCAAATCGAAGAAATTTGACTTTGTGTAAAGTATGCGAAAACCAGAAGATCGGGTAAGAAATTATGTTAACCCGAAAGAATATATTAGGCATTCGCGGATTCTGTGGTTTTAGCACGGTCACTTAAATCATACCTGGCTTAGTTAATTTATTTAATTACGTATTTTTAGAACCTATGTGTATTTACCCTTTTTACCACTTTTAATTATGGCGTTTATGGATTTAATCTTTGAAACGGATTACATGTGTGTAAATTCGCTTTATTTGAGGCGCTTAAAATCATGTCACGCGTACGTGTACACATTTTATCATGCTTTATTAATTATCAAGATTGTTTGGCCAAAGTTGTGCGAACGCGTACCTTGATTTATTTTGGGAATCATAACTATGTTACGCGAACGTATACATAATCACGATAGTAAATTTGTTAATACGTGTCTAAAGCACACTAGCGATTAATTGTTATGAGGCCCCGATTTTATGAATGAATAAAGTATTTTGGAGATATTAAATTTGCCAACATTTTTAGAGTATGCATGATCATCTATGGATTATGGGGGGAAATAGGCTAGCCTTTATTAAGTTTTCTAGTCTAGGAGCCCAGAAATGTTTTAAACCATTAACAATTATATCAACAAGACTCAAACATATATCCTCAAAGCCCAAACCATCTTTAAATGACCAATCTTTTCTTATTGTCTCGCATTTAAACCACGTAGTCCACTAATATTCTAGCTAATGAGGCAGCCCAAAACGAATTAGTACATGATTTAGTAAACCTAAAATCAGTCATCCCATCATAGTCTTACATTCAATCTCATCACTTAAATTCATTTAAACTAGTTAAGCAAACTTACTGTCCATATTATAATCAAACTATTACACCAATGTAACAATTGTATAAAAAACATGATTTAATTCCAAGCATCAAAAGATGAACCGATCCAAAAAATTTCAATGAACTCGTAAAGGAAGTAAAGAAAAATAGGGAATCATATATCATCAAGGAAGCAGATTATAAATTAAGGCGACGAACAAAGACAAGCTAACATCGAAGAACAACATCTCACTAAAATCCTTCACTATATTAGAAAGATCATATGGAATAAAAGGAGTATAAAGAAGGTACCTTTTTATAACTTTCAGAACATCAGATATCTTCCAACTATTTACGAGAAAAAATAGCAATGAGGTTGAAAACGAACAGACCGTCAACCGGAGACCACGACAGAAATCTCGAACCTCAAGCGACTCGAACGACAACCTTTGTTTACTAAAGACTGCAGGTTTCAGAGCTTCTTTGCTAATAAAAATGGAGTTCGAGATGAACCAAACTGACAGCTAAAGGTGAAAGATTTCATGGTGTATTGGAGCTGGGTTTCATGACAGCGTTTTCATGGTGTTTCAGAGAGTTTACATCTACATTGTCTCTATATGCGATCCCCTGTTTTTCCTTTCCCCTGCTTTCTGATACGATATATCACTGCTGCAAATTGGAAGATGCTAATATTGTGAGGTTGCCGATATTATTAATGTTGAGGTTTTTGTTATTTAAGATGAAATAGTCTTAAAATGAGGGTGAATGAGAAATGGAGGGAAGAGAAATGAGGGTGAATGAGAAATGAGACATTGTCCCTATTGGAAGAGTAAAAGATTTTTGGTGGGTATATATATAATTGCTCTTCTTGTAGCTCTTAAAGAGTTAAGAAAAAAGCAAGCCTCGCGTCGTCGTCGTCGTCGCTCGCTCTACTCGGCTCAGCTTCGGCTTCGGCTTCAGATTTGGATTTGGATTTGGATTTGGTCAAATGATCGATTGGTTGATTAATGTTTTGGACCAAATTTATTTGTTAATAGTAAATATTAACGTAATATTATCCGCATTTGTAACGGATATGTTCTAATCCGTGTATTGACCACCAGCTGCAATAGCAGCCGCCTAATGCTCTTCCCACCATGGCCAAGTGCTTGCTCCACAAACAAGCTAGTGCATGCTCCACCATGGAGGGTGGAGGGTCGTTCATCTTCAAAGATCACTGCTATAAATATGTGCAGTAGCTGTTGAAGAAATACACCAAACTGAAAACGCTCAACTTTGGCTATACATTGCACTCCTTCCTCTCAGCATTTTCATACGATTTTCTGAGTTTCTACTCTTTTGTTCTGCATTGTTTTAACTTCAAACAAAGCAACTGTAAGTGTGATTTGCTACCGAACTTTGTGTTCGCTGAAATACTGGGGTTTGAAGTACCGCTACACCAGTGTGTGATTCGTTCTATCCTGGGAGAAAATAATCCATAACCTTGGGTACTAGGAGGGGATTAAATTCTTTAAGAAAATACTGTGAATTCAGTGGGCTCGAATTAATTACTGTTTCATTACGATAACTTATATTTTTCAGAATTATTATTTATAAATACAGCAATATTGGCGGGACTAACAATCTTAAGAAATTTAATATTTAATTATGTATGTGTGTTATTCTTATTATTCTGCAAACTAAAACCTTTGTAGTTTTGTGTACTCCCATTTTGGAGAGTAAAGTCTTCGTGGCATTTTGTTGGAGATTAAAATCTACGTGATTTTTACTCCAGTTTGAAAACGTTTATTAAACGTTTGTTTGTGTCATTCTTTTATAGAAAAAAAATGACGACTGAAAGCGAAAACCAAGATGTTCCAATGGTGACTGCCAACGCATCGACAAGCCGAACACCGGCTTTGGCATCGGCAGAAAAACCCGAAAAATTTTCCGTGATTGATTTCAAGCGCTGGCAGCAGAAGATGTTCTTCTACTTAACTAAGTTATGTCTACAGAAATTCATCAAGGAAGATATTCCTGATCTGCCAGATAAAACTCCAGAGAATGAACACTTTGTCGTGATTGAAGCGTGGAAGCATTCTGATTTTTTATGCAAGAATTATATTCTTAGCGGACTGGATGATAATCTGTATAATGTATACAGTGGCGTGGAGACGTCAAAAGAATTTTGGAATGCGCTTGAAAAGAAACATAAAACTGAACATGCCGGAATGAAGAAATTCGTTGCCGCAAAATTTTTGGACTATAAAATGGTAGATAGCAAGTCTGTTATTACCCAAGTCCAGGAATTGCAAGTGATTATTCATGATCTACTTGCTGAAGGTCTTGTCATCAATGAAGCATTCCAAGTAGCAGCAATGATTGAGAAGTTGCCTCCGTTGTGGAAGGACTTCAAAAATTATTTGAAACACAAACGAAAGGAAATGTCCCTTGAAGATCTCATTGTTCGGTTGAGAATCGAAGAGGACAATAAAGCTGCTGAAAGGAGAGGCCGTGGAAATTCAACAATAATGGGAGCAAATATTGTTGAAGATAACAAAAAGAGGAAGAAGGCTTCTGTTCCGAAATACAATCCAAGCAAGAAGCGGTTCAGTGGAAACTGCTACAACTGTGGGAAAATCGGACACAAATCTACGGAGTGTCGTACTCCGAAGAAAGACAAGAAAAGGGATCAAACAAACATGGTAGTAAAGCATGATGATGTTGATAACTTGTGTGCCATGCTTTCTGAATGTAACTTGGTGGGAAATCCTAAACAGCGGTGGTTTTATTCTGGAGCCACTCGCCATGTTTGTGCAGTTAGAGAAGCTTTTGCTACTTATGCTCCTGCTGGACCCAGAGAGACAGTTTATATGGGAAATGCTTCAACAGCAAAAGTTGAAGGATATAGGAAGATATTTCTGAAAATGATTTCTGGCAAGGTCATGACTTTGAACAATGTCCTTCATGTTCCCGAAATGAGAAAGAATTTAGTCTCTACTAGACTTCTTGTTAAGCACGGTTTTAAGTGCATTTTTGTGTCCGACAAGGTTGTCATAAGTAAGAATGAAATATTTGTAGGAAAAGGTTGCCTCACCGAGGGCCTTTTCAATCTAAATGTAATGGTTGTGGAAAACAATAATAATATTTCAGCTTCTTCTTACTTACTTGAGTCAAATAATTTATGGCATGTACGTTTGGGTCATGTCAATTATAAAACCTTGCGAAAAATGATTAACTTGGAAGTACTGCCTAAGTTTGAATGCGAAAAATCAAAATGTCAAACATGTGTGGAATCTAAGTATGTTAAACATCCTTATAAGTCAGTTGAAAGGAATTCAAATCCTTTAGACTTAATTCACACAGATATTTGTGACATGAAGTCAATACCATCTCGCGGTGGAAAGAAGTATTTCATAACTTTTATTGACGATGGTACTCGATATTGCTATGTTTACTTACTGAATAGTAAAGATGAAGCAATAGATGCATTCAGGCAATACAAAAATGAAGTTGAAACGCAATTTAACAAGAAAGTAAAAATGATAAGAAGTGATAGGGTGGTGAATATGAATCTCCTTTTGAAGAAATATATTTAGAATATGGAATTATTCATCAAACAACAGCCCCTTACACGCCCCAATCTAATGGAATAGCGGAAAGAAAGAATCGCACATTAAAGGAGATGATGAACGCGTTGTTGATAAGTTCTGGTTTGCCACAGAACTTGTGGGGGGAAGCCATTCTTACGGCTAATCGAATATTAAATCGAGTGCCCCATAGCAAAACACAATCCATTCCATATGAAAAATGGAAAGGAAGGAAGCCCAACTTGAATTATTTTAAAGTGTGGGGGTGTTTGGCAAAAGTGCAAGTTCCTAAACCCAAAAGGGTAAAGATAGGACCGAAAACCGTTGATTGTGTTTTCATAGGATATGCGACAAATAGTAAAGCATATCGATTTCTGGTTCATAAATCAGAAAATCCCGACATTCATAATAATACGGTTATAGAATCAGATAATGCTGAGTTCTTTGAAAATATATATCCGTATAAAAAGGAATGTGAGTCGTTTGGTGAAGGATCTAAACGACCTCGGGAAGAAACAAAAGAAAGTACATGTAATCAGGAGGATCCAAGACGTAGTAAAAGTCAAAGAACTTCTACTTCATTTGGACCATATTTTGTGACTTTCTTATTCGAGAATGAGCCTCAAATATTTAAAGAAGCTATGACTTCTTCGGAATCATTGTTTTGGAAAGAGGCAGTCAATAGTGAAATAGAATCCATATTGAACAACCATACATAGGAATTGGTTGATCTTCCTCCTGGAAATAAACCTTTGGGTTCTAAATGGATTTTTAAGAGAAATATCAAAGATGATGGCAATATTGATAAATTCAAGGCAAGACTCATAGTCAAAGGGTATAGACAACGAGAAGGTCTAGACTACTTTGATACATACTCTCCAGTTACAAGAATTACGTCCATACGGATGTTAGTAGCATTAGCTGCAGTGTATGGTCTTGAAATTCATCAAATGGATGTTAAGACGGCCTTCTTAAATGGAGAGTTGGAGGAAGAAATTTACATGGAACAACCTGAAGGGTTTGTGGTTCCAGGTAAAGAAAAGAAGGTATGTAGACTTGTTAAGTCTCTTTACGGACTAAAACAAGCACCCAAACAATGGCATGCGAAATTTGACCAAACAATGTTGTCAAATGGTTTTAAGATAAATAAATGTGATAAATGTGTGTACATTAAAAATGTTCCAAATCACATAGTCATTGTTTGCCTATATGTGGATGATATGCTGATAATGAGTAATGACATTGCCAACATAAATGCTACTAAGCGTATGCTCAATAGAGAGTTTGATATGAAAGACTTGGGAGTTGCTGATTTAATTCTGAAAATTAAGATCCATAAGACTAATCAAGGTCTGGCATTGTCACAATCTCATTATATTAAGACAGTACTTGAAAAATTCAAGCACTTGAGCTTTAAAGTTGCAAAGACTCCAATTGACGTGAATCAGGCATTAGCAAAGAATAAAGGCCAAAGCATATCACAATTGGATTATGCTCGTGTATTGGGATGCTTAATGTATATCATGAATTGTACATGACCAGATATAGCTTGTGCTATAAGTAAACTGAGTCGATATACGAGCAATCCAGGCCAATCTCATTGGATGGCAATGAAACGAGTTTTGGGATATTTAGAACATACCTAGAACTTTGACTTGCACTACAGTAAATTCCCTGCGGTGATTGATGGATACTGTGATGCAAATTGGATCACCGGTTCAACTGATTCTAAGTCCACGAGTGGATATGTATTCATTATTGGTGGAGGAGCGGTATCTTGGAAGTCGTCCAAACAAACATGTATTGCCCGCTCTACAATGGAGGCTGAATTCATAGCCTTAGATAAAGCCGGTGAAGAAGTTGAATGGCTCCGGAATTTCTTGGAAGACATTCCATTTTGGCCCAAACCGTTGGCACCAATATGCATACATTGTGATAGTCAAGCGGCAATTGGAAGGGCTGGGAGCGTTATGTATAACGGTAAATCTCGTCATATACGACGAAGACATAAAACCGTTAGGCAATTACTCTCTAGAGGAATTATCACGATTGACTATGTAAAGTCAAGTGATAATGTGTCGGATCCACTTACAAAAGGCCTAACTAGAGAGGTAGTTGAGAAATCATCAAGGGGAATGGGGCTATGGCCGAGAACAAGTCATTTTGGCGGTAACTCTACCTAGAAGACTGGAGATCCCAAGATCTAGGTTCAAGGAGATCAAACAAAGTCATTAATGACAGTTCAACATTGTCAAATAAAATTTTAGTCCGTTCTCGTGATGAGACAATGTTCAGTACCAAGGATAAAGCATTAAGGCTTTTTAATGATTTCTAAATTTGATACGGGGTATATCAAATAGTGTATCTACAGGATGACACGTTTAGGAATCACCTATGTAAGTGTGAAGTGTTAGCCGCTTCAAGGAGAACTTTGTAAGGCCAGTTCTCTATGCACTTATGAAACCAGGCGGTGTTCATGGTTGAAACGAACACAACAATGAGAGCCAAAGACGGTTAAGGGTCGGTTGTGTGACTTATGGTTGTCTAGGTATACACCAAAGTTTGACGGTTCAAAGATATCAAATCTACCGATTGACCGAGTATATCCGACATAAGTTCACTACGAAAAGTTCAAAGGGAAACCTACTTATCCAGATGCGATTAATCCTTGCTTACAAATCACACAGTTTTTCCATGCATACTTCCGTTATATAGTCATTCCCCATTCATGTGGGGGATTGTTGAGGTTTTTGTTATTTAAGATGAAATAGTCTTAAAATGAGGGTGAATGGGAAATGGAGGAAAAATAAAATTTTTGAGTAAAATTTTAAGTTTTCCCCTCTTGACAATGAGACATTGTCCCATATTGGAAGAGGAAAAGATTTTTGGTGGGTATATATATAATTGCTCTTCTTGTAGCTCTTAAAGAGTTAAGAAGAAAGCATGCGTTGCGCTGTCGTCGTCGTCATCGTCGTCGCTCTGCTCGGCTTCGGCTTTGGCTTCGGCTTCGGCTTCGGCTTCGGATTTGGCTTCGGATTCGGATTCGAATTCGGATTCGGATTCGGATTCGGATTCGGATTCAAATTCGGATTCGGATTTGGATTTGGTCAAATGATCGATTGATTGATTAATTTTTTGTAACGGATATGTTCCAATTCGTATATTGACCACCAGCTGCAATAGCAGCCGCCTAATGCTCTTCCCACCATGGCCAAGTGCTTGCTCCACAAACAAGCTAGTGCATGCTCCACCATGGAGAGTGGAGGGTCATTCATCTTCAAAACTGACTGCTATAAATATGTGCAGCAGCTGTTGAAGAAATACACCAAACTAAAAATGCTCAACTTTGGCTATACATTGCACTCCTTCCTCTCAGCATTTCCATACGATTTTCTTTAACTTCAAACAAAGCAACTGTAAGTGTGATTTGCTACCGAACTTTGTGTTCGCTAAAACACTGGGGTTTGAAGTACCGCTACACCAGTGTGTGATTCGTTCTATCCTGGGAGGAAATAATCCATAACCTTGGGTACTAGGAGGGATTAAATTCCTTAAGGAAACACTGTGAATTCAGTGGGCTCGAATTAATTACTGTTTCATTACGATAACTTATATTTCCAGAATTATTATTTACAAATACAGCAATATTGGCGGGACTAACAATTAATTACACCGTAGTTATTTTTATTCCACTTTAATCCTATTAGTTATGTTGTTTACATTTTAGCTTGTAAGTTCCCTTAGCTGTAGTTGTAGCTTTGGTTTTGCACTTTTCGATTCTGTATCAGTGGTATCAAAGTATCGATTCTCTGACCTCTATTGCAATGGAGATGGATAGATTTCTCCCACCATACAACTATTATAATGACCCACGAGCTAGGCATCTATGGAATACTGTATTGAATATTCCAAGTAGTTCCAACTACTACACCAGCTCCTAGACCTGAAGTTAGTTCTGTCATAAAATTTCAGTTATGCACAAGGTGCAGATTCTTATGGTCATTGTAATACAGGATATGGGGCTCAAAACATGTGGTATCAACATCATTTCAATCAAACACCTCCTCTATACTCTTCTAATTTCAGTCCACAACATCCTTGGCAAGTCTCAAGTTCCCAACATGTCCCTTATACCTACCAACCGTTTGGGTTTTCCACTGTCGTTCCTAAATTTTGGACTGCAGTTGTGGTTCCGGAAGGAGTTGGTTCCGTCACAGACACAAAAATGATTGGAGCCAACTGTATTAACACCAGTTTCAACGAATAAAGACTAAGCAAAACTTGTGTAGCTGAAAGTTGTAATGATGCAATTTCAGAAGTCTCGCTGGAAGCAATGATATTATCCTCCTCTATTGTTAATTTTCATCATCCCCACCTCCCCAACAGTTCTCCTGTTTTCGAATTTGGAGCTGATACTATCTCTTCTCTGGAGGTTTGTGTCCCTAGAACTTCTATCTTAGATGTCGCAATTGCAAACATCAAGGATACTAGCAGTATGAATTTGGATTTGGAGGTTGACTTAGAAGAACATGGAGCTGATAAGGAAGAGAACACGCTGTTTATGTGCCCCTCACTCCTTGATGTGAATACGCACAAGATGTTTGATGAAATGTCAGTTAATGAAATAGGGGAGCCTTTTGATGAATCGGTTTCTCCTGAAATGAACGAGATTAAAGAAATGGTGCAGAAGCTTGCCTTTCAAGTGACTAGTCTAAGCTCGAGGCAAGATAGACAAGTGCAACAATTTTCTTCTCAACTGAGGGAAATTAAAGATTCATGGGAAAATAAGAGGAATTTGGATGACAACACCTATTTTGTTGTGGAGGAGGTCAAGAAGAGGGATATTAAACAAAGAAATTATCCCTTGGCCGGTGAGAAGCTTGAGGCACTAGTTGCTATGGTGAACAACATCGATATCAGTCACATAATTCATGCTCCTACAGCTGCAGAGCCTGCTACAGATGGAGTATTTGATGTTGAATTTGGTGAAGCTACAGAGGATCATGAACTTGTTGTGGCACGTCGAGTTTCAATGGTAGAGGAAGATCTTTCAACTATTGGAACTGGGGCTGAGGGGTATTTTTGTCCAAATATTTTAGCTTAGTATAAATAGATTTTTTTGTCAATTTTAGGTTATGTTATGTTTTTGCTGAGTAGGTGAGACGGCTAGGTTTTCCCTTTTGGCCAATTTTGTATAAGATTTACCTTATAACATTAGATTTTCATGTTTTAATTTAGTATTATGGATTATATCTTCTCTTTATCTTTGATTTCTGCTATTATTATGAGTAGCTAGACTCATAGCTAATGTTGTGACCCAACCCTAGTATGGGTATTTAATGGGTACTGAATTCTAGGGCTTGAATGCTTATGGGTTAGTGATATTTAGCCTAGTTCTTGCTAGAATTATAGAATTAGTGGTTGCAAATACTGATTTATGCCTTTATGACTTGGTCTCTTCTAGAAAAAGAAGGATTAAGTATGGGAAAACTAGGCTAACAAGGAATTGGGGTGAACTCAAGAAATTGATAGCCCCAATTAAAGGGTTAAACCTAGAGATAGTAATACCCGAATTGAGCTAATATCACATGACCTGCATGATACCCAGTTAGACTTGAGAAAGCCAAACTGGGCAAAATCCCTCAAACTATCGAGAGATATAGAGTGAGTACTTGGGTGTGATAGCTATATTACGATCCCAAATTAATCAAGCTTGCCCTTGATTCTTACCACATGTTAGAAGTCCACCTAGGTGTAAGTCACTACCCTAGTCGTTTTAAACACTTGAAAACCAACATAAATAATATTAAACACTTGAAAACCAACATAGAATAGATCTAGAATTAGAATCAACACCATCATGTTTGGAAGTGCAATTAGGACCAAAACACGCATCTAGACTTAGATATAAACCTAATTCCAAATCAATTAACTCCCTGTGGAAATCGATCCCGACCTTGTTGGTAAAACTGCATCGACCATCCTCGCTACTCAATAGTGGTGTAGGTTTAGACTCGATCACCGTATGAGTCAAAGTGTTGCTATTTATAGACATTGGTCATGTGTGGCATGCGCAATATGTTTTCTGGATGCGTGCAGGTTGGTTTTAGTCTAGTGTACGGAGGAGACTCTGGTAAAAAATTTCCAAAGTCTCTAAGAGTAAATATTCAAGGATGAATGTTCCCAGGGGGAATGATGTTACACCCTATATTTTCGTAAGTAAAAGTCCGTCATGAGAAAACTAATGTAGGACCAAAAATGAGATCATCTTTGAAAATATATAAAGTAAATTAATAATGTTATCTCGGAGGTTACAAATATTGAAGATTATGAACAACAAGTACAAAGAGGTTTGGAAGGTTCAGAAGCTAAAGGAATTGAAGAAACTAATGTTTCGTCGAAAGTCGACAAGTTGGGAATGTTATAACATGTACTTTTAGGGTGAGACTAGGGTGATTAACATGATAAGGAGGTTATTTTATGAGTTATGTTAGTCGTATGATTGTCGTGTGTTATGTTTTGAAGTCAAGCGAGTTGTGGGACAAAAGTCGATGAAAGTCATCATAAGTTACGTTCATAAGTTTTACTGAAACTTTGGGTCAAATGTAACTATGAATTTCTCTCACTATACTTAGCGTTATGGGATTTTCCACCCATAAAATTGAAGATATATGAGTCTATTTTATAACTCATTAAACTGTTTGTGAATACGATATCAGAGTAGAGATATATGGGCATTTTTGCGAGACTGCGCAGACTGTCACCTACTTCCTTAAATGCGAATCCAAAAATGGGCCAGTTCGGGTCGTGCAAAGAGGACTTTTTAAAGGCCTATCTCCTGAATATATTATACTGATAATAAGGTATAATAACTAGATATAAGCTATGCAAAATCCTCCCCAAAAAAATGCCCACAAACCCTAATTGATTTTCTCTCCCTTTCAAGTTCTAATTAGAGGTAAAACCTAGAGTTTGAAGAACCAAGATAGGAGCTGAGTTATCCAATAAATAAGATAATTTTACTGCTCTCTTTCATCTATTTTTTTTCTGCTTTAAATGCATAGTAAGTTGTTCTATATTTGTAAGAACTCACAGGACGATGATCGGAAGCTGTGAGTTCGAGTTATTCACTTGTAGCAGACTGTTTTGTGGATGTTTTTGTGGTGCTGTTAGGCTGCGTGTTTTAATACTGTTTTGTGGAGTTTTGGAGGATGAATGGTGTGGAGAAACAACACATAAATGCAGGGTGGTAGGCTGGTCGTTTGCCATAGTATTTTCTGGCTGTTAGACACTAATACGATGGTCGTTTTGTGTATGAAGAGATTGGGGTGTGTTGAACTGTTTTACAGTATTTTGTGGTGTATATAAGGTTGGAAAATAATGTTTACAGGTTTTTATTGTTGTGTTCTTGTGTTGTCGGTGTTATCCTGAATTTGGAGGAAGTAAGGATTATAGGAGAGATGTTGCCCGTTTTAATACAAAATAAGCTTATCGTTCATTGTGCGATAGTTGTACCTTTCGTAACTTAATGATAGTATTATTATCGTTATTGTAGATTAAGGTGCGAAGAGGCGAGTTCAACTTGGTGATTGGAAAGATTGTGATAATGTTAAGGCTAAACCTTTCCTTCATTTTGGCATGATCCCGTAACTACATATGTTTAACAACGAGACATAAAGAAAAGTTTGTATTCATGAATTTATTCACATTATCCTAGTCTCATAATTTACAGTATTCTCCCTTATTGGGACTTTATATTCAATTGAGTATTGTCTTCTTCCAGTCAAGAGATCAAAGGGTCTATATATATACAGTATTACAGTATTTCCACCACCATCGAGCTATAATCAGTAGGCAGGCCCCTATTGGGAAACCTCTTATCAGATGGTAAGATATATACCGAGCCTACTATGGCCGAGCGCCTATGAGCGAGCCCAGGATGACCGAGATACAGAGCCTAGTATGGACGAGCTCCTATGAGCGAGCCTGCTACGGTCGAGCAGTCACACGTACCGAGCCTTATAGGGTCTGGCATTTATTTTACTTACTATATTGAAGAAGTTGAGTTAGTATCAACAGGTAAGTATATCTCCAGATCATCTTTGACTCCCAGTTACTTTTAGCTATTGTATTATCAGTTCAGTTTCAGCTTAGTTATGTTATTGCCTTACATACTCGGTGCATTATTTTGTACTGACATCCCTTTTCTGGGGATGCTGCATTTCATGCGTGCAGGTTCAGATAGACAGATGGGTAGACCTCCTCAGTAGGTGTTTCCCGAGTTCAGCCTGATCGGTAAGTTCCACGTCCTTCGGAGTTGCCAGGTCTAGGGATTCGTGTACATCTTCTATATGTATGTATATATGTTATGGGTAGGTCGGGGTCCTGTTCCGATCACAATACATCCATCAGTTGAGGCTTGTAGACATATTCTGTCAGTTAGTGCAGTATGTTGGGCTTCTAGGCATGGTATGTATATTTTGTTGGGTTGTCAGCTGCAGTAGTTATGACGGCCTTGTCAGCCCAGCTTTATATTGATGTTTAGTCAGCACTAGTTTCCGTTCAATTTTATATTTTGCTTCGCAGATTGTCTTACAATGTGGCCCCATGGACAGATAATGACATTATATATTCAGAGTCCCTTAGTCGCAAGTCGGTACGCTAGGTTAGGTGAGGCATTGGGTGCCAGTCTTGCCCCCCAGGTTCAGGGCATGACACTTTTGCACATAGCAGATGCTGTCGCTTTCCATAGTCATCCAAAAGTATCCAGCTCTCAAAATCTTCATGGCTAACGTGAACCCGTTCATTTGGGGTCCACACGTTCCTGCATGTATTTCTTCCAACACTCTGGTTGCTTCGATGGTGTCTACACATCTCAGCAAACCTAAGTTTGGGGTCCTCCTGTACAAGACTTCCCCGCTGAGGAAGAAGTGATTTGCCAACCTCCTGAGGGCTCTCTTTTGACCATTAGTAGCATTTTCTGGGTATTTCTGGGTCGCAAGGAACTTCTTGATGTCATGATACCAAGGTTTACCATCTGGTTCTTCATCCACATGGAAGCAATATGCATGTTGATCTCTGACTTCTACCTCGATGAGGTCGATGTAGTTCTTGTGTGGATGCTGAATCATGGATGATAAGGTCGCAAGGGCATCTACGAACTCGTTCTGAATTCTGGGGATGTGTTTGAACTCAATCTTTGTGAACTTTTTGTGCAGCTCCTTCACGCAGCGCAAGTACGACAGTATCTTGACATTCTTGGTTGACCATTCTCCCAGGACTTGGTGGATCAACAAATCAGAATCTCCTATGACCAAAAGTTCCTTGATGTTCATGTCGATTGCCATTCTGATTCCAAGGATGCATGACTCGTATTTAGCTATATTATTAGTATAAGAGAATCTTATCTTTGTCGATGCTGGGTAGTGTTGTCCAAATTCTAAAATCAAGACTGTCCAAAACCCGACTCCTTTGAAATTTGCTGCTCTATCGAAGAACATTCTTCACCCAGGGTATGATTCTCCAATATCTTCCCCGGTAAATAGTACTTCTTCATCTGGGAAATACGTGGTAAGTGGCTTATAATCCCCATCTACTGGATTCTCGGCGAGGTGGTCGGCTAAAGCATGTCCTTTGATAGCCTTCTTAGTTATGTACAGAATGTTAAATTAGCTGAGGAGAATTTGCCATTTAGCTAGCCTTCTAGTAGGCATTGGCTTCTGGAAAATGTTCTTGAGTGGGTCGAGCTGAAATATTAGGTGTGTGGTGTACGCCGACATGTAATGCCTTAGCTTCTGAGCAATCCAAGTCAGAGCACAACAAATGCGTTCTATCAAATTGTACTTGGCCTCGCACGGTGTGAACTGCTTGCTTAAGTAGTAGATGGCCTGTTCCTTTCTCCCAGTTTCGTTGTGTTGCCCCAACACATAGCCGAAGGCATTTTCCAAGACTAACAAATAGAGCAACAATGGTTTCCCTGGTTCGCGGGGAACCAGCACTGGCAGTTTTGAAAGATACTCTTTAATTCTGTCGAAGGCTTTCTAGCACTCCTCCATCCATTTCGTGGCAACACCCTTCTTTAGCAGCTTGAAAATGGGTTCGTAGATTACCGTGGACTGGGCTATGAAACGACTGATATAATTCAATCTTCCCAAGAACCTCATGGCATCTTTCTTGCTCTTTGGTGGTGGTAATTCCTTGATGACCTTGATTTTTGACAGATCCAATTCTATCCCTTTCCTACTTAAAATAAAATCCAATAGATTTCTAGCAGGGACTCCGAACGCACACTTTGCTGGGTTCAACTTCAAACTATACCTTCGCAAGCGTTCGAAAAATTTCCTCAAGTTGTCCAAGTGCTCTGAACTCTTTCGAGATTTTATGATGACATCATCCACATATAATTTGATCTCCTTATGAATCATGTCATGAAAAAGGGTCGTCATTGCGCTCATGTAGGCGGCACCGACATTCTCGAGACCGAACGGCATAACCCTATAACAGTATACTCCCCAAGGAGTGGTGAAAGTTGTCTTCTCTGCGTCTTCCTCATACATTAGGATTTTATGGTATCCAGCAAAACATCCACAAACGACTGCAGTTCATGATTCACATAGTTGTCGATGAGGATTTGGATATTCAACAAGGGGAAATCGTCCTTTGGGATAGCTTTGTTGTGATCCCGGTAATCCACACATATTTATATCTTTCAGTCCTTTACGGGCACTAGGATGATGTTGTCCAACCAGCTTGGGTAATTGGTGACCCTCACCATATTTGCCTCTATTTGTTTGGTCACATCTTCTTTTATCCTCAGACTTAAATCTGGTTTGAACATCCTGGGTTTTTGCTTGACCGGAGATCGGGTAGGGTCGGTAGGTAGTCAATGCGAGACAATGTCAGTGCTTAATCCTGGCATGTCATCATAGGACCATGCGAACACGTCAGCGTACTGTCGGAGGAGCTCAATCATTTTTTCCTTCTGCTCGGTTTCTAGGTGAATGCTGATTCTGGTTTCTTTCACATATTCTTTGCTTCCAAGATTTACTACTTCCGTTTCTTCGAGGTTGGGCTTCCTCTGACTCTCCAGCTGTTCGATCTCCAGTGGGAGATTGTCTGGCATTATTCTCTCATCATATTCCTCGTAATTCGGATCGTTGCACTCAACGGTTTCGTTACATGTCATAATCGCGGAACGAGGTTTTTATCGGTTTGATTACTGAAAAGATAAGCTAGGTATAAATAAAGCAGTAAAATAAATTGCGATATTTAGTAAAAGACTTTTTATTTCATCAAAAGGGGAACGTCTTAAGCGTTCACAAGAGAAAAATGACAAAAAGGTATAGACACGGTACATGCCTCAATTGACCGTGCTCTTTTCAAAAGAAAACTTTTACTGTTCCATACTAACAGACTCCCGGCGAACCAAACATATCATATTCATGAACAACTTCCCTATCCCGTCGATGATATCATCTTCGTGTGTTGAACTCTATCCCGGACTTAAAACATGCTCTGGCACAAAAAACTTTTTTTCCCGGAGCTAACGATGTGAGTTTTCGCTTCTGGAGGCTGATATCCTATGCCAGCCCTTCCTTTTTGCCCATTGTGTTCAATTGGTTCATTGATCGCATCTGACCTGGCTCCCAACCCTTTTCAATGGGAATGTACCGTTCGTGAATAGCGGCATATGCCACAGGTATATGCTGGTTCGTGGTGAAAGTGACTTCGTCGCGAGGAGGGGCTGTTGCATTAGTGTTAATAGGCGGGTTTTGTGATGTCTGAGGATATTGTGGTACGTAGGGAGTGTGAATAGGGGTGTTTGGAGGGTTAGCGGGTGTTACTGGGGATATAACTTGAGTGGTGGAGGTTGAGGTTGGAGTGTTATTGTTTTGGCGTGATGTTGAAGGAAAATGATCTGGGAGTGAATCCGAAGAAGAGAGTCTAGGTGGTTGAGGAAGTGTTGTCACATCTAGGTGCGCCGATTCTCTGATATGTTGGACCTTTCCTCTTAAGAATTCTATTTCTTGGGCCATTTCTCATAATCGCCCCGGGCTATCGGCTATGACCAGAGTATGTTCAGTTGGGTCTTCTACAACTGACATCTTTCCCTTAGACCTTAGATTGTATAGTGGCTCCACCCGTTTTAGTCAACGCAAACCAACTTTCTTTTCTTTTCAGGGGTAATAATAAAGCAAAAGAAAATAATAAGAAAGAAAAGAAAATAGCAAGAGTCAGTTTCTTCATTTATACGAGCAGGAAATCACATAGAGCAGATAATTCATGCATTACCGCTAACGCGTTCCTAAAATTTGCAGGGACCTTTTGTTGCCGGAGGTAGGCCTAATTCGTGGATGTTTGACAGACATTTTGACCTGATACATTTATTTCTAAAGCGATTTGTTTTCATTGATAATTTGGACTAATACAAGCAGGAACAGGGATTACATCACAAAGTTGCATGGGCTTAGACAGTTGCCATTTTGGAAAGTAAAAAAGAGAACTAGGGATAAAGGTACAAAGTAGGAAAATCAACCAATTCTAATAGCTATCCCCTGAGTCGATTCCTGTGCCCTTTTCTTCTTCTGGCTCCTCTTTCGGATCCTCCTCTGGGTCTTCCTCAAACTCTTCTTCATCATCATTGAATTCAGACTCCTCCTCTGGATCTTCCTCTGGTTCTGTTCTTGACTCTATCTGAATACATTCTACCACCCTATCATCCTCTTCAGCCGGTGGCAATATATGGTCAATGGATCCAGGATCACCTGACGATGCATTGATGTGGTCACAAGATAGTGTGGCAGGATCTAATGGTATGTCTGTAAAGCAACCACCGCATCCTCTAACCAAGCTATACCCTCTCTGCTTGGGTGGGCCAGTTCTTCTTCTTCTTCGTTAATCCAGACATAGTACTCAGGGGTGCACCATGAATTTTGATCCATAGGCATTGTTACCAGGTCATTCCACTCTTCTTTCAGTTTCCTTATCCTAGGAATTAGGATCTGGCCATTGTAGTCATCCTCGTACAGCGATGTCCTTGTCCATAAGGGCACATCTTAGATCATACCAAATTGTCCGAGGACCCGCAGAGGTGAGTACGGTTGAATGCCTTCTAATTCGATCAGCTCGATGAAGTACTTTTAGGGATTCCTCAAGATTGCTCTTCCTCCTAACCAAGAGAGTTTCCAGTTGATCCATTCTCCTATCATATTGGTCAGTGTTTTCCTCCATTCTTCTTGCCCAAGTTGGGATATCTAGTGCCTCATTCTTTCATTATGGTTGCAGATTATATTACTGACGCCTACGAAGTAGTCGATAGTAGCCTTCCGTTAGAAAAAGTGTTCGGTAGCCCAAATTTGTAGCAGCAATTTGCATCCTTTGAAGAAATTGTATCCTCGTGAACAGGCGGATAAAGCTCTCAGCATCTTAGCTAACACCATCGGCTCCAAGGTAGCTTGAAGATTTCCACGGAAGGTCTCCAGGACCACTGGTAACATGTTGATGTTGATACGTCCCCTTTGTTGTAGGAAGACCAATAATCCTAGCAGTGCCATTGCGAAAGTGATAGGCCTGAGGCTCTCCCATGTCGCCTGGTCATATTTGAACTCCCCTGAATACCACTCGTAGCTTTCACGGTGCCCAAACCTGTCGAACATCTTGTTGAGACTCACCCACCCGTCCTCGATACTTCTGAGACTTCTACTATTGGTAAGACCTAGAGCATCTAAGAACCGATACCCGGGCATAGTAACTGGCAACACTAGCTTTCTTCCGTTTAATGGCAGCTCCGTAAAACTTGTGACTTTCTCCAATGTTGGTACCAGCTCACAGTCGGCAAATTTGAATATCACTTTAGCTGGGTCCCAAAATTTTATCAACATGCGAGTGAGCACTCTGTCTACTCTGATGTTCATAAATGCACTTAATGCCCCTAGGTGCGTCCGAACTTCGTCTCTATGTTCCCGACGAATATTCTTCCACCACTATTTCAGCTTACGCGATGCTCCCATTACCATGCTAATTTCAGGGATGTTTTGGTTGATTTCCATTTTTTGAGGTAGGTAGGTGAAAAATATTTGGGTAAGTGTTTGTTTTGGATCCATAAGTGTCTTGTCATGTTTGTTTGTCTTTCCACAGAAATTATGTCGCTGGGTGCATGACCCGTTGACATCAAAGTGGCTTTCCTAATTGTGTGTTGGTGTCAGGGACTAACTCACCTAAGGTTTATGCAATATGACCTATTTTACTAGAGTAGAGTGTCTCCTACTTTTGAATTGGAATGAGAACTGCGATAAGTTATGTCAGTTAACCTGACAAAGCCATTCTCTAAAACTAGAGAGTTTTGGAAAGAAGGTTCGGATGGGTGTAAAATACAACCCTCGCGTGCCATTGTGTGTGATAGTGTTCGGCCAAGACTCGATTTGAAAAGATGTGATGACAATATATATAAAGCAGTAGCAAATAAGGGTTTAGTAGTAATATAGCAAAGTGATCATAGAAGCAGGTAATTGTAAAGAGCAAATAAGGTATATAAGCATGTAATAGTAGTTTTGATCATAATCAAAGCAATATAAAAATAAATCTAGAAGCCAAATTAGTCTAAATTTGTTAAGGTCAGAACCTAAGTGTGGTGTCCCCAGCAGAGTCGCCATGTTGTTACACCCTATTTTGTACTAGTCAAGACCGGATTCAACTTGTGGTTTCTCTGTTGTAGATGAAAGAGAGTCGCCACCTAATATTTAAAGGTATACTAGGGTACCTATTTAATTACTAAGTTATTTTTTATTATTAGTCTGCTAACCGGTGAGATTATGGGTAAGGGTTCTTGTTTACCTAAGGGGAAGGTGTTAGGCACCTCTTAAAATCTACCCGAGGTAGCTCCATAGGATTTAGACTAAGTTTGGGGATTAATTATTTGTAAAAGGCTTTGACTAGTAATAAGGAAGGTTGCTTATTGTATACCTAAATATGGTATTGATAAAGAGAATGCGGGGTCTTAGAGGGATATAAGTTTATGGAGGGATTCATAAGAGGTGTTAAAAGAGTCTTGAAATTGGTACATAAGTGGTCTAGATTTTTTATAAGTTTATAAAAGGGATTGAGTTATAAAAATACTTTGATTTGGGGGATGGCTATATATATAATGCAAAAGGGATGTTTGTGAAAAAAGCATATCTAGAATTTACCTTAGATTCAGAGGGTTTTTAAAGAAGGGGTTATTTACCGAAAAATTCCTAAAGGGCGACAGTTTCTTTGAAGTTATGATTTTCCTTTTGAAAATGAAGCTGAAATTTGATTCTTCCTTTTGAAATAGAGTTGTTGTTTCGTTAAGTTCTGGATTTTGAAAATCTCTTAAGGAAAGGAAAGATGAGTGAAACATAACAATAATTCGTGGGCAGATTATAATTAGTGAGTTAAGGATCTACTTCTAACTAATTTCCCTTTTAATTTCCCTTTTCGTGGGCAGATTTAAGGCTTGGCTAAGTTTACATAATACTAAAGCATGAAAGAAAAATATGTGTTCTAATATATGAGTGTTATATATATGAGAGACAAACAATAATAAAGACATAATAAATACAACTAACATTAAACTAGTAGAAGCAGTAAACAAAATTAACGAGATAGTAATAATGATAAAGGAGTTAAGGGAAAGAGGACTAGACTCTGTGATTGGGCCTTAAGAAAGCAGGCCCGGCAGCAAAGAGACGCGGATACAAGCTGACTTTGGACTCCTCGATGAGATGCAATAATGCTGGAGCTGGGCCTGAGTTTATCATGAACTCAGAGGCCCAAACAGGTGTACATGTGAAAGAATAAGAAAGTCATTAGACATATATCTAGTATATTTAGCATATTTTAACTACAGATCATTCTTTGATGTACATAACAAATAAATAAAAAGTTTATTAAAGCAAGAACAAGATTAATATGGTAGAGGAAATTATATATTAATGTGATGGCTTTACTTAGCAAATAATTCACATTGAAAACCTTTCGTTGTCATTAAACACTAAACCCTTAAAGAACTGAATGTGTCAATAAATTAAGAGCAAAGGAGGGAACCCCACTCGAGGTCGATGCTCCCTTTGGATCCCCCGATATTTTAAAGTTCCCAAGGGACTCAAGTCCCAGGGCAATTCTTGTGCCGAGGAGGGCATCCCAACCTAGAGTCAAACGCCGCTCCAAATACCCTTAATTACTAACGACATGTGTTCCTTACGGGTTTATGTACCAATGAGGCCCTTCCAGTGCAAACTAGATACTAAAGCATTTCCTACCACAACATATATACTTTCCTCTTAACAACACCAGAGTATACAGAATATTGTGATACCTAACAAGGAAACATATATAAAGTAAACCAAGAGGGGGGGGGGGTGACTTTAGAATACACATAGAACAAAAAGGTTCCATATTATACCCTCACAGGAATGAATCATTGAGGCACAACATACTCAAACATGTATTAATGTTCATCACTTGGAAACTTAAAGACATGAAGGTAGATTCAAACCAACAGTCATAGTCAGCAATTGTTACACAACAATTATCAAGGCCATGGGATTGAACTCTCATCATGATTATAAACTCACATATTTAAACATGGGGATTCTTAAGGTCTCAACAGGCTAATGCTTCTAACAGTGTTAGCAAGTCATCATGTTCAGACAATATCAACAATGGACTTCATAAGATTTGAGAGTCAGACTTAGTTTTGGATTAACAGTAGGGAAAAGGACTGAGCATGATTCAAGATAGAACATGGTGTTAAAGAGTTAAATCAGGGACACTAGTAACATTAAATCAACTACACATAGGCAGGGTGAATGAAATAATGATCTCACATAAGCAGGGGAACTTTGCACATTAGAGAACCAATTACAGAATCAAACCAACATGTTGCTAAACAAAGGATATGGAAAACATTGTATCAAAACAAGTTCAAACTCAAACATAAATCTAGTTCAGCATATAGGTATGAAGTGACCATACTTAAGTTCCTAAAGCTATCAATTGGTCATAATAGTATGCCTAAATCATTTCTTCATGGGAGGCAAGTTAAGGACAAGGATGTATTACACATGTATGTGAAGATCTCAATTGATTATGGAACAAACAAACTTAGTTATGCAGCAATTACTAGTTGACTTTATCTAAACAAAATCATGACTTACGCTAAGAAGAAGAGAACAGTTTGACCTTAACAGAACATTTATATACAACAAAGAATCATGAGAAGAAGACTGCTTGGTGCAAATAAGATAGTTTCCTATGCATTCAAAAGTTGAGCATGCTCATGAGAAAGATAGTTTCATATGCATTCCTAGACACTTTGATTCTTTCAACTTAGTTAAATGACATGGACATATATTATATAAGTTAAGATTACCAAATAATGAACCTGATCATAAAGAGGTAAGATGCAGGGAATAATATCCAGAAATGAACATTATAACAGTATCATTGGTGAAAGGGAAAACATGAACATGATTGGTTTAACAATGATAATAGTCAAACATAGTAATGACCATAGTAGTAACTCAGATACAGTTTAATCAAAAGCACAGGTAGACAAGAAGATAGTTAGACATTGTAGGTTCAAACTTAAGGTTAAGAAGCAGGGGAACATAAGTCTTGAACAAATTCAGGTTTCATTTTAGAAATAACTATCAGGTAGTGAACTTAGCTTCCAAAAAACTCATAAAATTTACAGAAGTACAATAAACAGAGATGAGTCTACTATAAGTCACTGAGAACTACGAGGTTTGTATTGGACTTGAACATGTAAGAATTCGGGCATGGAGACTGTAGGAGAACTCAAAACAATGATCAATAATTACCACTTATGACTTAATCTATTATCACTTAAGGGATCATAACAGAACATGCTAATCATAAAAGATTGTCACACTAACAGAACATAACTATCAAGCATGTCAAACACATACAACATAACTATAATTTACAAAACTTAACATTGACATATCTAAATCATTCAGAGAGGAACAAAAGAAAAGGGAGAGAAAGATGTTGAGCTTCTTAAGGGCACCAGACCAAATGAATTCTTTTGTTGCTCAAAGACCCCGAAAACCTTCAAGATTGAACTGGAAAAGAACACGACAAAAGAGAGAAAGACAGTAAGAGACTAAGACCAGGAACCCTAATTGCTAAATGTGTGTTCGTTCGTGTTAGATTGTGTCTTGGACCCTTTCCCAACTTTACATGTTTGCCTTTGTCTTTAATAATTAATTCCCCTGTCCCCTTTGTACCTTTGTTAACCAACAACCTTTCTACTTTTTTAAATCCCTTTTTCGTTGCCAACAGAAGGCGAGGATTTTAAAATCCTTGTTTTCTTATTAAATTCTAATTCTTCAAGTTAGCTACATACCATTGAGTTTTCATAAATTTTGGCCCTTATGACATAGAAACTTGATATGCTCCAAATGCATTTGTTGATCTTGTAACCTCCACTAATTCAATGATTAACTATTGAAATTATCCTATGCACTCCAATAACTTTGTTCCACTCAAATAACCATGTAGCTTAGATTTAATAAATTAACTCGAATTAATTATAAAAATTCACGGGGCTTTACATTTTCCCCCACTTAGAAACATTCATCCTCGAATGTAAATCCTTGGTCGTGCTAACGTCCGAAGGTGAAATTTTCGAGTCTTTCCTTACTCCTTAACTCTTTAAGGCTTCGAAATTTGACTACTCCCCAAATTTCAAAAAAAAACAAATTGCTAGAGTTTTCTTTGTTTATAGGTCTCTCCAAAATTTCAACCTGACAGCGAGCCACCAGAGTACAACATAAAATGCCACACACGACTCTACTCATTAGAGCTACATCAGTGAAAGTCTCCATGATTTTCAATGCCTTCAAACACCATTACATAGCCTCTCTCGGCATCACGATAATAAAGTCTAGTACCATGAGACAAATCTAACCACCATGAGCAATAAATGAATAAATCACATCACAAAATCATATTGAATCCCAACTAATAAGTAAGATAAATAAATTGCTTACTTGCTCTATGGAACTAAAGCATGATATGCATTCAATGCTCTAGGGCTTCACGAATTCAAAATCAGTAGTGGAGAGTGACGCACAGTAGATAATGATAGCAAATTGAATGAAAATCAAAAGATAGAGGGGGAAAATCCAGTAGTGATTTTACCTGAGTACTAGAGTGGAGTGAGTCGTTGAAGGTAGAGGACCATCGGTTAAACTTAAAACACAGAGGTCACTACATTTGACCTCTGGGTAAAGAATCCTCATGATGAACCCTCTAAAAATCTTCATGCATGCTACGATTTGATGGAGCGAGAGGGGATTTAGCCGATTTGAAGTTACATCTTCGAGCTAGGATTTCCAAACTCGAAGGGTTTTGAACTTTGTGATTGAAAAAGAAATTTTCAGCAGGAATAAAGCTCAAGCAATATAAGTTTTCCCTTTTAAGCATAGGGTTTCAGAATTTGGGCATTTGAATTTCTAGTGATGAAGTGGAAAAAGGATCTGCGGGAATCGCGGCTGGTGAAGACAAGAGGGATGATTCAAGAGTTGATTTGTAACTTTGCATGAATTGGTGCAAAATCTTTGTGATTGATTAGGTTTAGAGTTTGAGAGACTCGAGAGAGAAAATGGAAAGAAGGTGGCTGGGCAATATGGGAAATGATTAGGGTTTGGGGGGGGGGGTGAGACCAATAGGTTTCTATGTTAAAACGGAGTAATAGATCTGGGCCGTTGGATCATTTGATCAATGACCCTGATAAATCGGGGAGTTACATTTTGAGAAAATCAATTCTGGGAAAATATGAAAATCATTGGATCTGTGTGATCCAACGGCTGAGATAATACCTAATAATAGGTCAAGATTAATTCAGAAAGTAGGGATAATATGTGACGGTTGATGATTGGAATCAACGGTTCAGATTACTTGTGTTTGTTTTGTGAGTGGGATTAGAGGGTGATGTGTCAGGTCGTGATTGGTTGAGAGGTAATGGCAAGGATTGCCAAGTTGGAAAGGGATAAGGTGTTTGGACTAGGCATATTTCGGACTTGGGCCTGGTATTTGGGCTGATTTTAATTTAGGGAATGGCCACTTCATTTTAAATGAAGGAATTGCAATTATAGCCTTTTAGTTTTAAACACTCTTAAAATTAATTTAAATAAGCTTAACAATTTTAATAAAATGTGGTAAAATTATAATTACTATATGTTACTAATTAACATAGTAACCCAATTAAGGAGTAATTTTGTAAAATTAAAAAACCTATATAATGTATATACAAAAGTTATTTTTATAATAGTAAATACAATTGCAATTTCACAATATTAGTACTATGTGATTAATTTTGAAACTAAGAATTTATTAATTTATAAAAATAGATATTCATTAATAGAAAAATACTTTAAAGATATTTATTATAAATTTTTAAGCGCGAATAAATTAATTTTAAAAGGGAGGGTCAAAATTGGTCGTCAAGAATGGCGAAGCGATGACTGTTGTTCCATAGGTCATTCTTGGTGGGCCGGTAAAATTTTAGGTGATTCGTTCCTGCTGCCGATATGCATGCAGATGGCGTGGGCTATAGCACACGGAAATTTGGAAATCGGGTGTAATGCCAGGTTTATGGCCCTAAAACGCCAAACAATGAGGAACGGTCATGGCGAAGCGATGACTATTATTCCTTAGGTTTTTTTGGTGGGCCGGCAAAATAATAGGCGATTCAGGTCCAGTCGCTCGGATGCATGCACATGGCGTGTGCTATAGCACAAGAAAATATGGGAATCAGGCGGAATTCAAGTCTTATTGCCCTAAAACGCCAAAAAATGAGGAATGCTCATGGCGAAGCGATAACTATTGTTCCTTAGGTCGTTTTGGTGGGCTGGCAAAATTTTAAGCAATTCGGGTCCGGTCGCCGGGATGCATGCAGATGATTTGGGCTATAGCACACAAAAAACTAAGAATTTCGAGAAATTCCAATTATATGGTCCAAAATTGCCAAAACTGAGGAGCGATCATAGTGTAGCGATGAATATTGTTCCTTTAGTCGTTCATGGTGGGCCAGCAAAATTTTAAGCGATTCGGGTCCCGTAACACAGATGCATGCAGATGGTGTGGGTATAGCATACGAAAATCTGGGAATCAGGTGGAATTCTAGCTTTATGGCCCTAAAACAACAAAAAACGATGAACAATCATGGCGAAGTGATGACTATTGTTCCTTAGGTCGTTCTTGGTAGGTCGGCAAAATTTTAGGCGATTCAGGTCCAGTCACCCGGATGTATGCAGATGGAGTGGGCAGTAGTATACGTAAATCGAGGAATCAGGAAGTGTTATGGCAATTAATGCCAAAATACGAGGAACAGTCATGGAGAAGCGATGAGTATTATTCCTTAGGTCATTTTTGGTGTGCTGGGAGTATTTTAGGCGATTCAAGACTGGTCGCCTGGATGTATGCAGATGATGTGGGCAATAGCACACCAAAATCTTGGAATCGAGCAAAATTCTAGTTTTATGGCCCTAAAATGCCAAAAAATAAGGAACGGTCATGGAAAAGCGATGAATATTTTTTCTTAGGTCGTTCTTGGTGGGTCGGCAACATTTTTGGCGATTCGGGTCTGGTCAACCGGGCGAAATTCCAAATTTATATCCCTACAATGCCAAACCATAAGAACGGTCATGGCGAAGCGATAATTATTGTTGCTCATGTCGTTCTTGGTGGGTCGAAAGTAATTTAGGCAATTCAGGTCCGGTCGCCCAGATGCATACAAATGGCATGAGCTATAGCACACGGAGATCAAGGAATAGGGTGGAATTACAGTTTTATTGCCCTAAAATGCCAAAAAAGGAGGAACGATCATGGCGAAGCAATGCCTATTGTTCCTTAGGTCATTCTAGGTCGGCTGGAATTATTTGAGGCGATTCGGGTCCTGTCACCCGGTTGCATGCAGATGGCATGGGTTGTAGTACCAAAAAATCTAGGAATCGGGCAGAATTCCAATTTTATGGCCCTTAAACACAAAAAGCAAGAAACGGTCTTGGCAAAGCGATGAATATTGTTCCTTAGGATGTTTTTGGTGGGCCTGCAAAATTGTAGGCGATTCGGGTCTGGTTGATCGGATGCATGCAAATAGCATAGGATATAACACACAAAAATCTAGGAATCTAGCGGAATTCTAGTTTTATGGCCATAAAATGCTAAAAATGGTCATGGCGAGGCAATGACTATTGTTTCTTAGGTCATTTTTATTGGAGCAAAAAGTTTTTAGGCGATCGGGGTCAGATGGCATGGGCTATAGCATACTACTACGAATGAGGCGGAAATCCAGTTTTATGGCCCTAAAATGCCAAAATTCGAGGAACGGTCATGGCGAGGCAATGAATATTGTTTCTTAAGTAGTTTTTGATGATCCTGCAAAATTTTAGGTGATCAAGGTCCAGTAACCCGGACCCATACAGATGGCGTGAGCTATAATACACGAAAATCTGGGAATCAGGCGAAATTCTAGTATTTTGGCATTAAACGTCAAAAAATCAGGGATTCCAGTTTTTTGGCATTAAAACGTCATGGAAAGGCATTGACTATTGTTACTTAGGTCATTTTTGGTGGGCAGTAATATTTTAGGCAATTCGGGTCAGATCTCCAGGACACATGTAGATGGCGTGGGCAATAGTACACAAAAGTATGGGAATCAGGCATAATTCCAGTCTTATGGCCCTAAAATACAAAAAAATAAGGAACGGTCATAGCGAGGTGAATACTATTGTTCCTAAGGTAATTGTTTGATGGGCCTTAAAAGTTTAGGTGAGCAGGGTCTGGTCACCAGGACCCATGCAGATGGCGTGGGCTATAGCACACAAAAATCTAGACATCGGGCGGAATTCTAGTTTTATGTTCCAAAAATGCCAAAATACGAGGAACGGTAGCGGTGAGGCGATGACTATTGTTCTTTATGTCATTTTCTGATGGGCCAGCAAAATATTAGGTCATCGGGGTCCAGTACTTCGGATTCATGCAGATGACGCGGGCTACAGCACACGAAAATTTGGGAATCAGACGAAATTCAAGCTTTATGGCCCTAAAACGCCAAAAAATAAGGAACTGTCATGGCGAGGCGATTACTATTGTTCCTTAGGTCGTTTTTGATGGGCCGACAAAATTTTAGATGATTGTGATCAGGTCGCCAGGACCCATGTAGATGGCGTGGGCTATATCACATAAATATCTAGGAATCGGGTGAAATTCAAGTTTTAGTGCACCAAAAATGCCATATAACAAGGAATGGTTATGGCGAGGCGATGACTATTATTCCTTAGGTCGTTTTTGATTGGTCGGAAAAATTTTAGGCAATCGGGGTATGGTCGCCTGCACTCATGCAGATGGCATGGTAGCACACGAAAATCAGGGAATCAGGCAGAATTCCAACTACATGGAACTTAAACGCCAAAAAATAAGGAACGGTCATGGCGAGGCGATTACAATTGTTCCTTAGGTCATTTTTATGGCGGACAAAACTTTAGGCGATCGGGGTCCGGTCGCTCGGACCCATGTAGATGGTGCACACGAAAATCTGGAAATTGGGTGGAATTCCAGTTTTATGGTCCTAAAACGCCAAAAAATAAGGGACGATCATGGAGAGAAGATGGCTATTCTTCCTTAGGTCGATTTTGATGGGCCGGTAAGATTTTTGGCGATCAGGTTCCGGTCGCCGTGACCGAGGCAGATGGTGTGGGTTATATCACACGAAAATTTGGGAATCAATCAAATTCCAGTATTATGGTCCAAAAATACCAAAAAATGAGGAACGAACATGGCGAGGCGATAACTATTTTTCCTTAGATCATTTTTGATGGGCCAACATAATTTTAGGCGATCAGGGTTTCGTCGTGCGGACCTATGCAGATGTCGTAGAGCACACGAAAATCTTGGAATCTGGCAAAATTCTAATTTTATGGCCCTAAAATACCAAAAAATGAGGAACGGTCATGGCGAGAAAATAACTATAGTTCCTCAGGTCGTAATGGATGGGCCGGTCGAGGTCCGGTCGTCCAGATCCATGCAGATGGCGTGGGCTATTGCACACAAAAATTCAGGCGGAATTCTAGTTTTATGGCCCTAAAATGCAAAAAGTGAAACGGTCATGGAGAGGCAATGGCTATTGTTACTTAGGTCATTTTTTATGGGCCGGTAAAATTTTAGGTGATCAGGGTCCGGTCGCCCGGACCCAAGTAGATGATCTGGTAATCGGACCAAATTCAGCTTTATGTCCCTAAAATACCAAAAAATGAGGAACTGTCATGGCGAGGAGATGACTATTATTCCTTAAGTCGTTATTGATGGGCCAGCAAAACTTTTAGGTGATAAATGTTCAATCGCCCATATCCATACATATGGGGTGGGTAATAGCACACAAAAATTTATGAATTGGGCAGAATTCCAGTTTTATCTCCCTAAAATGCCAAAAAATGAGGAACGGTCATGGCGAGGCGATGACTATTGTTCCATAGGTAGGTCGTTTTTTATGGGCCGGAAAACTTTTAGGCGATCAAAGTTCGGTCTCCCTAATCCATGCAGATGGGGTGAGCTATAGCACACGAAAATCTAGGAATCAAGCGGAATTCCAGTTTTATGGTCCTAAAACACCAAAAAATGAGGAACGGTCATGGCGAGGTAATGACTATTGCTCCTTAGGTCATTTTTCATGGGCCGAAAAAAGTTTAGGCGATCGGGGTCCGGTCGCCTGGACCTATGCACATGACGTGGGCTATAACATACGAAAATAAGGGAATCAGGCAGAATGTTTGTTTTATTATCTAAAAACACAAACAAATGAGGAACAATCATGGCGAGATAATGACTATTGTTCCTAAGGTCATTTTTATGGGCTGACAAAATTTTAGAACATCGAGGCCCGGTGTTGGTGGGGATTTTGACTACTTATTAGTGCCCTTTAGCTTTCGTTTTAGTCCAAAAGCATTTAACTGTGTTCCCGAAAACTGATGAAATGTGCTTCATTGTAGGAATATTGGATGATGAGCCCCTGAGATGAAATCCAACTCAAAAAGGAGTAATCTGAACTCAGGGATAAAAAAAGTCACAAAAACTCAGAAGTGCGGACCGCAAAATATCATCTGCGGCCACAGGTTGTGAAGAAAAACCCATCAGAGATTGGTGGAAAGTGCGGTTAGCACATGAATTTGCGGCCGCAGAAGCTGGATCAGAGCAAAGTTCAGACAACCTGCATTTCAAGTCTACCAAAATTGCGGACCACACAATTATTGTGCGGCTGTAGTTACAATTGTGCGGACCGCAAAAGAGCAAGGTGCGGACGCATTTACTATTCTACGCACCGCAGAAAGAATGCAGTGCGGCCGCAGACTTTCTATCCTGTCAAGCTGAAGAAAAATGCGGACCGCACATGGAATTGTGCGACCGGAGAACCTCCAAAAGGGCATTTTTATCCGAAAGTTCCAGCCTTGTTTAAATAGAAGAGTTTCATTTTTTTAGGTAATTTTTGACATTAGCTGCTACAGTAGACGGTTCCTTTTACTGTTTTTAGTAGTTTTTGCTTTTTTGAGCCTTTTGAACATAGAGTTTATCAATTTAATTAGCAATATGGGTTTAATTATCATTTCTTCTCCTATTTTTTCCATTTTAAGTATGAGTAGCTAGATTTTCACTAGGGTTGTGACCCAACCCTAGTGTGTAAACTTAATAGATGTTTGATTTATTGCTTGTTTATGGTTAGGCGTTTATTATTTAGCCTTGCTCTTGCTTTGATTTGAAGAATTACTGGTTGTAAACATTAGTTCATGCCTATTTAACTTGGTCTCTACTTGAGAAAGAGAGACTTAGTCTAGGAAAATTTGGCTAGCAAGAAATTGGGTCAATCAAGAGATTGATAAGCCCAATTAAAGGGTTAAACCTAGAGATAGTAAAATTCGACTTGAGATTTTTATCAACCGTTTTGTTCAAGACCCATTTGGACTTGAGAAAGCCAAATTTGGCAAAATCACTCTCTGACCGAGAGGTATTGAGTGGGTAACCGAGTGTTGATAGCTATAATATACCCTGACCAATAAAACAAGCTTTAAAGTTTAGAACCTGTTAGGCAAACACCTAGGCGAAGGTCATAGCCCTAGGCTTTTTACAACATTTGAAAAACAACAAAAACAATCTTTTACTTTTATTTCTTAAATTGCAATTGTAGTTTAGATGAAACTTTAAAAAACCCAATCTTTGCGAAAGTGCAAATTTAGATATACAAACTCACACGCTAAGATATATACTACTAACTCCCATACATATAGCTCCCTGTGGAATTCGACCCCGACTCTTGTTGGGTATTATTATTGCATCAACCGTTTTCATAACCTCGAATAGAGGAGTGAAATTGGATGAGATCAATTTTTGGCGCCGTTGCCGGGGAGCTAAAAAAGGAGTTAGCTATATATTAGGTGTGTTTTTGGTATATCTTCTTTTCCTTCCTTGTTATTAACGTGTGAGTATTGTAGGTGCAATCATGGCAAACAATGAGCTCGGAAACATAGCCGTGGGGGATGTGGATGTTGAGGATGATCAAATGGATGGGGTCCCTCTTGAACCTCAAGCCAATAGACAAGGCCGACCGCCTCAAGACAATGTACCCGCTCCACCCTAACCTTCACCACGAGCGGCTCCACACCAGGTGTTGCCGAATGAAGGGTATGTAAGTGCTATAGTCCCTACCCATATTAGGGCGGGTAACTTCCAAATAACCTACGTGATGCTCACTTTGCTCGAGCAATGAGGGTTCTTCACCGGTGCACTGGGTCAAAATGCATATAAACATTTGAAGGGGTTCGTAGATACGTGTTGGGGGAGCAAACAATCAAATGTCTCCGAGGACGCTTTGAGGCTAAGGATTTTTCCCTTCTATCTATGGGGGAAAGCTTTAGATTGGTTGGAACGCTTGCCAAATCATTCCATTCATACTTGAGATGAACTAGCGGAGATATTTATCTCTTAGTACTTCTCTCCCTAGCACATGGCTATTATTCGAGATGAAATTCTAGCATTCAAGCAATATCCCAATGAACCATTACATGATATATGGGAAAGATATAGAACAATGGTGAAAGAGTGCCCCAACAATGATATGACGGAGAACATGATTCAACAAACTTTCTATCGGGGGATCAATACAACCAACCAATGTGTAGTGAATCAAATTATCGGTGGGAACTTCATTACTATGCCTTATGCGGAGGCATGTGATATTTTGGATGAGATGGCAGATACTTCATCGACGTGGCAATCTAGAGTCAATGTTCCACAAAGTAACCCCAATGTAATTCTTCTTCATAAAGAGTTACATGACCATGGATAAGCCATAGCCGAGTTGACAACCACCATGAACCAATTGGAAAATGCTCGACTTCAACAAGTGAAAAACCTTAGGCAAGTCAATGCTATGGAGGGAGTCAATATGATGGTGAACAAGCGAAAAACAAGAAGTCCACAAGTGCAACAAAGAGAGGACAATTTTGTGCAAGATTGATAGTGGATTTGATCAAGGTGATTATTACAATGACCAAGAAGAAGAGATCCAATATGTGAATAATTTTCAAGGGCAAAGAAACAACTTCCAAGGCCCTAGTCAACAACAATGGAGACCTTCAAACAATCAAGGCAATTGAAATTCTCAAAATCAAGGTAATTGGAGTGGTGGAAACAATCAAGGCAATTGGAGTGGAAGCAATAACCAAGGGAATTGGCATAACAATAATAACTAAGGCCATTGGGGAGGCAACAACCAAGGCGGGTGGAACAACAATCAAGTAAATTAGGGGTCGGGTTTTCAATGGCCCCCGATGTCTCAACAACCGAGCAACCCACCTCTTTATCCTTCCCATGGTCCTAGTTCATCTACCAATGAAATGGGCAGTATTGAGAACATGTTCAAATAAATGATGGGTAAGAATGTCGATTCTGATGCCCAACTTGCTTCACACAACACATCGATCGGCAATCTAGAGGTGCAAATGGGTCAAATCTCTCAAGCATTTAATTCTCGTCCTAAGGGGGCACTACCAAGTGATACAGTGGTAAACCCAAAGTGTAGGAACAATACGGGGCATGCCATGGCCGTTACTACAAAAAATGGAAGAGGTGGGAATGCACCCACCTCGAGTCAAAGGCAACTGGTAGAGGATGAGCAAGTGGTAGAAGAAGAGGAGATCCCGACCAATGTAGTGCAAGCAAATAATAAAGTGCGTATTGATATTGATGACATGGTGGAAGAGACTCAAGAGGATGTGAACTCGTCTAAGGGTCATGTGATTGACATACCAGAACCGATAGTGCAAAAGGATAAGGCACCATTGCCTATGCCACCTCCCTATCCTCAAAGGCTTACCAAGAAAAATGGTGAGAATTAATTCAAAATGTTCATTGATATGATGAAGAGTCTCTAGATAAATGTGCCATTAGTTGAAGCCTTAGAGTAAATGCTCGGTAATGCCAAGTTTATGAAGGACTTGGTGACAAAGAAGCGGTCGATGAATTTTGAAACTATCAAAGTCACTCACCACATGAGTGCAATTGTGCATTCGATGGTTCTTAAGTTGGAAGATCCCAGTGCTTTTACAATACCTAGCACCATTGGAAGTGCCGAGTTTGCCAAACCTCTTTGTGATCTTGGGGAAAGTATCAATTTGATGCCCTATTCAATTTTCAAGACATTGGGAATTGGGAAACCAAGACCCACATCTATGAGATTACAAATGGCCGATCGTACAATGAAGAGACCATTGGGGGTGATTGAAGATGTATTGATTCGAGTTGACAAGTTCATTCTCCTAGCGAATTTTGTTATTCTTAATTGTGAAGTGGACTATGAGGTGCCGATTATTCTTGGTAAACCTTTCCTTGCTGTGAGGAAGGCTCTTGTTGATGTGGAAGCTATAGAACTCACTTTTTGGGTGGGTGATGAAAAGATGGTGTTCCACGTGTGCAAATCTATGAGGTAACTGAAGAGCAATGAAGTATGTTCATTCGTGGACTTGGTGACCGATGTGCTTATTGATGATACAAGTGCCATGGTTAATGTGGGTGATATGTTGGAGGCCGTCTTGCTCAATTTTGATGATGATGAGATGGATGGCTTCATGGAATGTGTTAATTCGTTGCAAGGAATGGGGTCGTACAACTATGCACCCCAGAAACTTTCCTTGGATCTTGAGAATTGGAAAACTCCTCCTACAAAGCCTTCAATTAAAGAGCCTCCGATCTTGGAGTTGAAGCCATTGCCTCCACATCTCAAGTATGAATTCATTAGCCTTTGTTTTACTTTACCAGTTATTCTTTCCTCTTGTTTGACTAACGTGCAGGTTGAATCTACATTGGCGATGCTCCACAAGAGGAAGAAAGCTATTGGGTGGACTTTGGCGGATATTCGGGGAATAAGCCCCACATTTTTCATGCACAAGATTAACTTGGAGGAAGATGCCAAACCCTCCATTGAACATCAAATGAGACTCAATGAATCCATGCAAGACGTGGTCAAAAAGGAGATCATCAAGTGGTTAGATACCAGGGTTCTCTACCCCATTTCTGACAGTTCGTGGACTTCTCCGATGCAATGTGTTCCGAAGAAGGGGGCATAACTGTGGTCACCAATGATAAGAATGAGTTTATTCCAACAAGAACAGTGACCGGATGGAGAGTGTGTATGGACTATCGGAAGCTAAACAAAGTCACATGGAAAGACCATTTCCCACTCCCCTTTCTTGACCAAATTCTCGATAGGTTGGCCGGCCGTGCTTTCTATTGCTTTCTAGATGGATATTCGGGCTACAACCAAATCCTTATTTCCCTGGAAGATCAAGAGAAAATAACTTTCACTTGTCCCTATGGCACTTTCGCTTTCAACCTGATGTCATTTGGCTTATGCAATGAACCGGCAACTTTTCAATGGTGTATGATGGCGATCTTTACGGATATTGTAGAGGACTACCATGAAGTCTTCATGGATTACTTTTTGTTAGTCGGGGATTCCTTGGATGATTTCTTAGCAAATTTGGATAAAGTATTAGCAAGGTGTGAAGAAACGAACTTGGTGTTGAACTGGGAGAAATGCCATTTTATGGTTGAGGATGGAATTGTCCTTGCCAAAAAATTTCACAGAAGGGCATTGAGGTCGACAAGGCGAAGATAGAGGTGATTTATAAACTTCCACCTCCAACATCAGTGAAAGGCGTAAGAAGTTTCTTGGGTCACGTGGGGTTCTACCGGCGCTTCATAAAGGATTTTTCCAAAGTGGTGCAAGCTTTTAGAGAAAGATGCTAAATTTCACTTCAATGATGATTGCATGAGAGCCTTTGAATTTCTAAAGTTCAAGTTGACTACTAGTCCCACTATCACCGCTCCTAATTAGAGTATTCCTTTTAAGCTCATGTGCAATGCTAGTGATGTAGCGGTTGGAGCAATTTTGGGGCAACGTATCAACAAGATTTTTCATCCGGTCTACTATGCTATTAAGACCATGAATGATGCCCAAGTCAATTACACCATTACAGAGAAAAAGTTCCTTGCCATTGTGTTTGCAATTGAGAAGTTTCGCTCGTGCTTGATGGGTGCAAAGGTTATTGTTCATACGGATCATGTGGCACTTCGTTATCTTATGAGCAAGAAAGATTCAAAAGCTAGGTTGATGAGATGGGTGTTGATGTTATAAGAGTTTGATATTGATATTCAAGATCAGAAAGTGAATGAAAATCAAGTGGCGGACCACTTGTCTCGTTTGGAGGAAGAGGGGAGGTCGCATGATGGCCTTAAAATCAATGACTCCTTCCCCGATGAGCAACTTTTGGCCATTTCAATGAAGGAGGTGCTATGGTTCGCCGATCTAGCAAACTTCTTTATGTGTTGAATCATCCCGGATGGGTTCTCTTCAAATCAAAGGAAGAAGCTCAAACGGGGTTGTTAAGATTATTATTGGGATGAGCCTTACCTCTTCCGGATTTGCATGGATGGGGTAATTAGACGATGTGTACCGGATGAAGAGAAAAATGTTATTCTTGAGGCTTGCCACTCTTTGCCTTATGGTGGTCACCATGGCAGAGCAAGAACGATGGATAAAGTGTTAAGTTGTGGTTTCTATTAGCCCACTCTCGACAAAGATGCAAGTGATATGGTGAAAAGATGTGATGAATACCAACGGGCCGGTGGAATCTCGAAGAATAATAAAATGCCTCTCACTACCATTTTGGAGATCAATATATTTGATGTGTGGGGTATGACTTCATGGGTCCTTTTGTGAGTTCTTGTGGAAACACCTACCCCCGGACCAAATACTCCTTGGCGTCTATAACTGATTGGGTGAACCCCATCCATCACTTCCTCTCTCAGAACTGTTTCAACACTTCTGGATTGTACTTGTCAAGATCTTAAAGCTGGAACTGTCACTCAAGAGTGAGCGATCTTATCGGCCACCACCCATAGAAGCTGGTGAAGGGAGCTACACTCACAAAACGGTCCTCCCAGACCTCTTTCTTCTTCGACCTCTCAAGGCCGGCAACTGTAGTATCACCTCCTCGGCCATCGTCTGATATATCGTCAACAGTAGTTGTTGGTTCCTCAGGGATAGGTGTAGAAGAGGGCTCTGAAGCCTAACTTGTACTCTCCGAACCCTCAGAAGTGCTATGTGAGGAGGAAGGCTTGTCCCGGAGTTGATACCTTCCCTGTGGATGTTGTGGCTATGATTGGAATGCAGGCTGCTCTTGTACTGAGTCACCCTCCGATGCTTCCTGATATGGGACATATGAACTAGATTCGGAGGGCTGGGGCTGTCTTCCTCGGCCTGCTGTAGCTTTCTTGGTGATTATATTCTGGAGGGCGAGGGGTAAAGTTTTTTTGCCTCGACCTTTGGAAGGTTCACCACTCCCCTTTGAAGTGTCACCAGGGCCACAAGATCTAACCATTTTCTGTAACAAGCAACAATATCAGTCAGTTGTAGTTCAATTGCAAACAGACAGTAAAACACTATCGAGAATAAATTTGTAGGGTGGGGAAGTGCGGTCCGCACAATTACAAGTGTGGCCGAATACTGGGTTGTGCGGACCGCACAATTTAAACTTGCGGTCGCAGAAATGGGACTGCGGTCCACAGAATTTTTAGTGCGACCGCAGAATTGAAGGGCGGTCCACACAATTATATTTGCGGACGCACATTGGACATCCCAAAAATGCCAACTCTCTTATGACAGAGATTAGTTTGGTCTACGGCCGCAGTAGAATTTTTGCGGTCCGCACAATTTCAAGTGCGACCGCAGAATCATGCTTGAACAAAGAACCCTATTCTCTACTTCTACAGACCGCACAATATCTTATGTAGCCGCATATTTCAAAACCAAATTAATCAGACTTCTAGGGTTTTCAAGTTTTGCACAAATTCAACATGGTATTAACAATTAAGTATGCCCATTAAAGATTAAATCTCACATGGTAGTAAAATTGAAATCTATTGACAAATGGCCTAAATCTACCTAACAAATTATAAATTTAACTAAAAGTTGAAAATTTCTATGAGAAATTAAGCATACCAGATATGAAGGAGTGCAACTAAGTGATCACAGATGTGGATGGAGTGTGGTAGATGATTGAACAGATAATTTCAAAGTGTTAGAGTTTAGATTGCTCAAAGAGGGAAAAAATTCGTACAGTAGCCCAAGGCTACTATTTATACTTAGATGAGTTGACTTGAGGAACAAAGGAGGAGTGCGGCTGTAGAATTCCTTCTGCGGTCCGCACTCTGTTACCTGAAGGCTCAAACGCCTTTGTTGATCTGCAATCCACACAATTTGGGGTGCGACCGCAACTTTTGACTGCGGACCGTAAAATTTGATGTGCGGCCGCAGATTGGTCATTTCTCTAATAGACCAAACTTCAGAGAGTTTGTAATTTCCCATCTCAATTTGTGAGGTCCGCACAAGAATTGTGCGACCGTAGTTCCCTTCTGCTATAACATTCAAAATTGTGCGGTCCGCACTTTTCCCACACTTAGCCAATTTTTTTAGCATAGTTCCTGTAAAGCAAACTCATTCCTGCAACACACTTCAAATCCATTTAGCATAAAATAACACCTATCTACAAAATAAGAAAAGAAAAAGAAAACACGGGTTGCCTCCTAAAATGCGCCTGATTTAATGTCGCGGCACGACGCAGATTGCCATCACTTCAAATGAATAATTTCCATCACGTGGCCATCATCATCTTGTCCCAAATAATGCTTCACCCAGTGGCCATTGACTCGGAATACCTCATCATTTTTGTTCTTTAAGTCCAATGCACCACAAGGTGTCATACCCACAATTTCAAAAGGACCACTCCATTTGGATTTCAGCTTTCTGGGAAACATCTTCAATAGTGAGTTCAACAACAAAACAAGATCGCCCACCTTGAACTCCTTGTTTCAGATGTTGTTTTCATGAAGGTACTTCATTCTCTCTTTGTACAAGGAAGAACTTGCATATGCATGGTACCATAACTCATCCAATTCATTCAAATGTGCAACCCGCAAGTTAGTGGCTGCATCCCAATCAAGATTCAACTTCTTTAAAGCCCACATGGCTTTGTGCTCAAGTTCCACTGGAATATGACAAGCTTTGCCAAACACCAACCGGTATGGAGACATCCCGATAGGAGTTTTGAAAGCAGTCTGATAAGCCCATAGTCCATCATCATGCTTCTTTGACCAATCCGTCTGGTTAGCATTCACTGTTTTGGACAAGATACTCTTTATCTCCCGGATAGAAATTTTCACTTGACCGCTAGCTTGAGGATGATAGGGAGTCGTAACTTTATGAGTGACACCATACTTGCTAAGCAAAGCGTCAAAAGCCTTGTTGCAAAAATACGACCCCCATCGCTTAGGATAGCCCGCAGAGTACCAAATCGCATGAAAATATCCTTCTTCAAGAATGCTACCACACTCCTCGCTTCATTGTTGGGTAGAGCAACAGTCTCAACCTATTTAGACACATAATCAATCGTGACAAAAAATCTATGCCAATGTGGCACATATTAAGAAAGGGACCAAAGTTACAAAAGTGAGAAATCTGAAGGTGCGGTTCGACCAGCACACACTGAACTCCTACTTGGGGTTTGAGGACGTTGAGCAGGCACAGTACTTGGAGAAGCAGGCGATGGGTGATGCAGCTCGCCCATGGCTAGCTAAGATTCTTGCAGCCCCGGGGCCACCACCACCATGGATCACTGTAGGGGTTCCTATTTAGTGAAACACCCTAAATTTCGAGATGAAAGGATGGCATACCTTCGTATGCAGCAGACTAGACCCATGCCAGAACAAGAAAAACTTACCTATTCCACGGGCAGTTCTAGTCGCCTCTATAATGGCCGGGTACCCAATCAATGTAGGTGCCGTGATGTCGACCAATATGTCAGTGGTCTCCAAGCATGATGATACTTCCTACCCGTATCCCAACACCATCACTGAGTACCTTACGGATGCACGGGTAGAGCTTAGATACTATGACACGAAGGTTGGGGAAAAGAAGCCTTTCACTTGGTATTCTCTAATGGATGAACACAACCCAAAGAGAAAGGGTCAGCCGACTACCACCGTAGGCTAGTCTAATGATCCATCGATGGTGGGTACATAGACACCTGAAATGCCATCCACTTCAGCAGAGCCTTCTACCAGTGCAGCTTCCATGCCTCCACCTTCAGCCTCAGTGCCTCCCACCTCAGCTTTGAAGCCGGTACCTATGCCATCTGCTCCACTCTCTATGCTGTGAGCCTCAACAACTAGATGCAGATGGCTACTGCAAAGTGGACTAACATATCAAGTCATGTTACACCACAGTCATCCTCTCTGGCACACCAGATTCCCCCCACAGTTAAAGAATCCTTGAAGAAGCTCTTGGACAACTAGAACACAATTATGGCCAATCTAGTACAGCAAGGGTCGGTCATAGAGGAGCTGGGAAAGGAAGTGAAGAAGATGCGGAAGTCACAGGAATCCAAGAAGTCAGTGGACAAGTTCCGGTGACAGTTACCATGATTGCAACAGTCGTAGATATTCTATTTGATATGTTGATAGACCCGCACCACCAAGGCCCAGATCCTATAGCACCTACAGCACCAACTGGCCAGTCTGAGGAGCCAGACATTGCTGTTGACACTGCTGAGGCAGTCCATCAGATGTTCACCAACCCAGCCACTCCCAGAATTGAGGATGATGAGATCCAATTGGATAAGGTTGAGGTCGGTGCCACTGTTGGGGACGCAGAGATGGCCACAGAGCCATAGGGAGTTTTCTTCATTCTCATCCTTCTTTTACTCTTATGTTGTTAAGCATTGGGGACAATGCTCATTTTTATTCGGGGGAGGGGGGGGGTTCTTTGACATTCTGATGATTCTATATTTTGATAACTATGATACATTTGGCCTGTAATTAACTTATTACTATTTTTACCTTCTTTCTCATTATGTATATATTCTCTCTTATCTCCCATTATGTATATTCGTTTAGCTTTCACTAGTTCTTTTGTTTTATAGCTTCTTTATCTTTATGTTTGTCTTCTTTTAGAATTAGTAGCTTCTTGTTGATTTAATAACTTCTTCTTATGTCTTAGTGATAATAAGCCTTTGTTTTTATTAATGCCATGGCCATGAACCGGGTGGCTCCTCCTAACGATGGATGGCGTGACAACCTTCTTAAGGGATTGAGTCCGTTTTTGGTGTTTAGGTAATAATAGTAGTAGTAATGAATAAAAAAGACCTAATTGAGGCATACTTGAAGAGTCAAGCATGCGTCACTTGGTACCTAACACACTTAACTACGTGCTTATGGTTTAAAACAAGGTTTTTGGAAAGAAATAGCTCTAGTTAGTGACCTTGTGACTCTCGTGTTGACTTAGACAATCATCGAGTGGTTCAATTGAACCATAGTGATTTTCAATCTTGAATATGGTCGGTGTGGACCCTCGACTCTATCCTCTTTAACAATCCAGTAGCATGAGAGGTAAGATGTTGTTGCAAGTCCAAGTACCCGTGCTAATGGTCTAGAACTTGCCCCGAATGTGTTTCTATGCGGAATTTTAAGTTTTGCTTGGCTTGAGAAGTGATTGTAGGCTCTCCTTGACCCGCTTGAAGTTTTTCATTTCCCACCAATGTTGTTATCCCTAGTCAACCCATTTGAACCTAGAACCTTTCTCATTTGATAACCATGTTTCAAGCCTTTACCCGTTTTGTCGTGACCCTCTTTTGGCACCCGAGCTTTCCTTAATACTCTTGTGAAATAATTGGCTAAAAATATAAGTTTAGTGGAGAGACGAAGATTTTGAAAAAGGTATCAAGGCACAAAAAAGAAAATAAATGAAGAGAAGGAAAGGCAAGAAAAAGAAAGAACAAAAAGAAAAATGCAAAAGGAAGGTGAATAAGTGGAAGAGTTGAAAGGGATTCAGAGAAAAGTAATGATGCAAAGCATGGAGAAATAAAAGAAGGAGAAAAATGAATATCAAGACTAAGAAAGAGTGATGTTAAGTCCCTCTACTTCCCCTAGGGAAATGAAAATGCCTCAAAGAATTGGCAAAGCATAAGCCGAGAAAAGAAAATGGAGTTCTTAAGGAAAGATGAACACGTTCTATCATAGCATATCCAACCTTAGTCCGAAAGCCTTCATTACATTCCGAAAAAGCCCTACGTGATTTCAAGCTGAGTGAGCTTACATTAGTGGTGATTTACATGAGGGGCAAGCCTATGGTACTTAAAGTCGTACTTGCAACATTCTCTTGAGAGAGATGAGAGAACCTTTCAAAAAACTTTGGATTGAGTGCAAAATTCTTAAGTGAGGTAGGAAAACGGAGAGTAGAGGAGGAGGATTTTGGGATCCACAATGACCTACATAAAATAGTGAGCTTCCTCGATGAACAAAGTCAACTCTTGATGCTCAAGTGTCACACTAGAACTACCTGTGCTTAAAAGTTTAACTTGTTGCCATGTTGATAATTCATAAGTGGTGTGGGTAATTGTTGGTCCCAATTAATAAGTGAATGACTCACCTTTGATTAGCTGGAATAGCTCTTAACTTGTGGATGTGGGAATTACTTTATTTGCTTGAGGACAAGCAAAAGCTTAAGTTTGGGGGAGTTGATAAGTGGGGATTTTGACTACTTATTAGCTCCCTTTAGCTTTCGTTTTAGTCCAAAAGAATTTAATTGTGTTCCCGAAAACTGATGAAATGTGCTTCATTGCAGGAATATTGGAAGATGAGCCCCCGAGCTGAAATCCAACTCAAGAAGGAGTAATATGAACTCAAGGACAAAAAAAAGTCACAAAAGCTCATAAGTGTGGACCGCAGAATATCATCTGTGGCCGCAGGTTATGAAGAAAAACCCATCAGAGTTTGGTGCAAAGTGTGGTCCGCACATGAATTGTGCAGCCGCAGAAGCTGGGTCAGAGCAAAGTTCAGAAAACTTGCAGTTCAAGTCTACCAAAAGTGCGAACCGCGCAATTATTGTGTGGTCGCAGAAGAAAAGTTGTGCAGCCGCAGTTATAATTGTGCGGACCGTAGAAAGAATGCAGTGCAGACGTAGTTACTATTCTGCGGACCACAGAAAGAATGCAGTGCGGCCGCAGACTTCCTATCCTGTCAAGCTGAAGAAACGTGCGAACCGCACATGGAATTGTGCGGTCGCAGAACCTTCGAAAGGGCATTTTTGTTTGAAATTTCCAGCCTTGTATAAATATAAAAGGTTTCACTTTTTAAGGTTAATTTTTGACATCAACTACTATAGTAGACGGTTCCTTTTACTCTTTTTAGTAGTTTTTGCTATTTTGAGCTTTTTGAACATAGAGTTTATCAATTTAATTAGTAATATGAGTTTAATTATCATTTTTCCTCCTATTTCTTCCATTTTAAGTATGAGTAGCATAGATTTCCACTAGGGTTGTGACCCAACCCTAGTGTATTAACTTAATGGGTATTTGGTTTATTGCTTGTTTATGGTTGAGTGTTTATTATTTAGCCTTGTTCTTGCTTTGATTTGAAGAATTAATGGTTGCAAATATTAGTTCATGCCTATTTGACTTGGTCTCTACTTGAGAAAGAGAGACTTAGTCTAGAAAAACTTAGCTAGAAAGAAATTGGGTCAATCGAGATATTGGTAAGCCCAATTAAAGGGTTGAACCTAGAGATAGTAAAACCCGACTTGAGCTTTTTATCAACCGTTTTGTTAAATACCCATTTGGACTTAAGAAAGGAAAATTAGGCAAAATCACTCTATGACCGAGAGGTATTGAGTGGGTAATCGAGTGTTGATAGCTATAATACACCCCGTCCAATAAAACAAGCTTAAAATTTACAACCCATTAGGCAACTACCTAGGCGAAGGTCATTGTAACGATCCAGCCAGTCGTTTTGAGTATTTCAGCCACATTCCCCAATGTAATGCTTAATTTATGCCTTTACAGTTGTTATGTAACTTGCTGAGCTAATTGGTTTGGGTCCGGTGAGGTTTCGGAATGAATTGAGATACTTAGTCTCAAAGGTGAAAATTTAAGATTGAAAGTTAGACCGAGGAGTAGACTTTTTGATATCGGGGTCGGAATCCGATTTTGGAAATTGGAATAGGTCCATTATGTCATTTATGACGTATGTGCAAAATTTGAGGTCAATCGAACTTGATTTGATAGGTTTCGGCATCGAATATAGAAGTTGAAATTCGATAGTTTAGACGTCGTTTCTTCATGAATAAGTGGTATTACATTAAGAAAACGAGCTCCAAATTCAGTTTTGAAGCATTAGATCCGTATTGAAATTTTAGAGCCATAGCAAAAAGAATCGTCGAATTCGGATATCGTATGAGAGAGTTATGCCAATTTCCGTGTCGGGAAAGATTTCCCGTTGCCGCGAGCGCCTAGGGTAGCGTGGGGCACTAGCCCTAGCGCTGGAAATTTTTGGAATTCTGGAAACTGTGCCACAGGCAGCGCCCCACGCTACCTGTGGCGCTCGAAACAGCTGAGGACCTATAAACGGGGTTTTTCTGCCATTTTTGAGAAAAATAGAGTTGGAGAGCTCGGTTTAGGCGATTTTTGGGATTTTCACGGGAAAACATTGGGATAAGTATTCCTTATCCTATATTGATTATATTTCATGATTCCATATTCATTTACATCATGAATCCGTGAATTTATGGAAGAAAAATCAGATTTTTATAAAATCTTCCAAAAATGTAAAATGAAGATTTGAAGGTCAATCCGATGTCGGAATTTGATAATATTTGTATGGTTGATCTCGTATTGGAACGGGTGTTTGAATTTCGTAAGTTTTTTTGGGATTCGAGATGTGGGTCCCACTATTTATTTTTGAATTAATTTCGGATTTTTATTGTGAAATTTAGCATTTTCATATGGAATTGATTCCTATACCTCGTGTTGATTGTATCGAATTATTTTGACTAAGATTTGAGGTGTTCGGAGGTCAAATCACGAGGAAACGGTTTATTGGAGTAAATAATTTGCTTGGATTGAGGTAAGTAACTCTTCTAATCTTCGAGCTAAAGGTATGAACCCTGATTATACGTGTTATGTGTTTGGTGTTGAGGTGATGGGCGTGTGGGCGTGCACCATGTGAACTGTGACTCCGTTATTTATGTGGTATTGTGTACTTACCTGAACTTATTTGTAACCATGAAATCTCTATGTACTAGAGCTATTGAGCTGCAATTCATATTAGAAAGTCTAGACGACATGCCTATTCCGTTGAGACCCACTGAGGTCATTTCTGCTATTGAGTTATCTGCTTACATTGCTTTTATATACTCATTCATATGCATATCATATCTCCGTCTCTGTTACCATTTATTGACACATCACATCATTATTTTTGGGTTGATTATTTTCATGACACTGAGAGCCCAAGAGACTGGAGAGATTGATGATTGATTGAGGCCGAGGGCCTGATTGTGAGGATGATTATGGGATCGGGTTGCACGCCGCAGTAGTCCATATTGTCTTTATATATTATTATTATTTATGGGATTGGAGTGCACGCCGTAGCATGGTTGACTGATTTATACCATGATTGGCTTGTTATAGCGCTTGGCCTGAAGGAACCCCTCCGGAGTCTGTACACACCCCCAGTGAGCGCAGGTACCTACTGAGTGCGAGTGCTGAACAATTGGGAGGATTAAGTGACTGGGAGGACTGAGTGAAATAATACTCTCAGAGTATGCATATGGTTTTATCACTGAGTTGCATCGCAGTGACATGCACACTTTACATACAGGCATGGAGATTTATTTTCCTCATGTTGTACGGTATCACATTATTCATGACTTCTCACACATATTGGCATATGGTCACAGCGATGCATTTTCCACTTGCTATGTGGGAAGAAAATGAAACATCTTATTTATTGTTGAAAGGAATTTTGGGAAAATTACTGTTTTCAAACTTACTCATATTTTTGGCAACTTCGGTAAAGACTTGAGTTTTCACTGATACACTTGAAAGGCAGAGCTATTTTCAGAAATCATGATTAAGCTGAGCATTTTATCTCTAAGTTACTTCTTTTATTACTTGCTTTACATTGTTATGGACTGTTGTTGGCTATTGGTGTTGGACCCGACCTTTGTTCCAGCTCGTCACTACTTTCAACCTAAGGTTAGGTTTGTTACTAATTGATTACATGGGGTCGGTTGTACTCATACTATACTTCTACACCTTGCGTGCAGATATTGGATGCTGATGTTCTGTGATCGACTGGAGATGAATTTGAGGACGTACTTGTGTTCTGGTCGTAACTGCCTCTTGTTCATGATAGCCTTAGATTTATAAAGAAAATCTGTTTATGTACATTTCGAACAGATGATGTATTTATTTCATACAAATTTTGTAAATTTTAATCTTAGAAGATCATGATTTGTACTACCTGCCCTTGGGAAATGTTTGTATAAAAGCGGTGTATTATCATTTCTTATATTAATAAATCTCATTAAATTGGACAGTGATTAATTGGCTTACCTGACGGGTTGGGTTAGGTGTCATCACGACTAGGTGGATTTTTGGTCTTGACAATCATAGCCCTAGGACTTTTATAATATTTGAAAAACAACAAAAACTATCTTCTAGTTTTATTTCTTAAATTGCAAGTGTAGTTTAGATTAAACTTTAAAACAACCAATTTTTAGGGAAGTGAAAATTTAGATATACAAACTCACACGCTAAGATATATACTACTAACTCCCATACATATAGCTCCCTACGGAATTCGATCCTGACTCTTGTTGGGTATTACTATAGCATCGACCGTTTTCCTAACCTCGAATAGAGGAGTGAAGTTGGACGAGATCAATTTTTTGCGCCGTTGCCGGGGAGCTAAAAACGGTGTTAGCTATATATTTAGGTGTGATTTTGGAATATCTTCTTTTCCTTCCTTGTTATTAACGTGTGAGTATTGTAGGGGAAATCATGGCAAACAACGAGCTCGGAAACATAGACGTGGGGGATGTGGATGTTGAGGATGATCAAATGGATGAGGTCCCTCTTGAACCTCAAGCCAATAGATGAGGCCGACCGCCTCAAGACAATGTACCCGATCCACCCCCACCTCCACCACGAGCGGCTCCACACCAGATGTTGTCAAATGAAGGGTATGCAAGTGCTATAGTCTTTCCCCGTATTAGGGCGGGCAACTTCCAAATAACCAACGTGATGCTCACTTTGCTAGAACAACGAGGGTTCTCCACCGGTGCACCGGGTCAAAATGCATATAAACATTTGAAGGGGTTTGTAGATATGTGTTGGGGGTCCAGTCGTGCGTACCTATGAAGATAGCGTGGGCTATAGCACACGAAAATCTGAGAATTGGGCGGAATTCCATTTTTATAGGCCTAATACGACAAAAAATGAGGAACAGTCATGGCGAGGCGAGGAATATTGTTCCTCAGGTCTTTTTGGATGGGCCGAGAAAATTTAGACGATCGGGGTCCGGTCGCCCTAACCCATGTAGATGGCGTGGGCTATAACATGCGAAAATCTGGGAATCGGGCGGAATTCTAGTTTTATAGTCCTAAAATGCCAAAAAAGAGGAACGGTCATGGCGAGGCGATGACTATTGTTCCTTATGTTATTTATTAAGGGCCGGTAAAATATTAGGCGATCAGGGTCCGGTCGTCCGGACCCATGTAGAGGGTGTGGGCTATAGCACACAAAAATTAGGGAATCGGGCAAAATTCCAGTTTTATGGCCCTAAAATGACAAACAAATGGGGAACAGTCATGGAGAGGCGATTACTATTGGTTCATAGGTCATTTTTTGAGGGGCCGACAAAATTTTAGGCGATCATGATCAGGTCGCCCGGACCCATATAGATGGCGTGGGCTATAGCACACGAAAAGCTGATAATTGGGTAGAATTCAAGTTTTATGGCCCAAAAGGGCAAAAAAAATGAGGAACAGTTATGGCGAGATGATGACTATTGTTCCTTAGGTCGTTTTGATGGGTCAAAAAAAGTTTAGGCAATCGAGGTCCGGTCGCCCGGACACATGCAGATGGCATGGGCTATGGCACACGAAAATTAAAAAATCGAGCGGAATTCCAGTTATATGGCACTAAAAACGCTAAAATGAGAAACGGTCATGACGAGACAATAAAAATTATTCCTTAGGTCATTTTTGATGGGCCGATAAAATTTTAGGGGATCAGGGTCCAGTCGCCCAGGCCCATGTAGATTACATGGGCTATAACACATGAAAATCTTGAAATCAGGTGAAATTTCAGTTTTATGGACCAAAAATGCGAAAAATGAGGTACGATAATAGAGAGGCGATGACTAATGTTTCTTAGGTAATTGTTTATGTGTCGACAAAATTTTAGGCTATCGGGATCCGGTCGCCCAAACCCACGCAGATGGCGTGGGTTATAGCACACTAAAATTTGAAAATCGGGGCAAATTCCAGTACTATGGCTCAAAAACTCCAAAGAAAAAAAAGAGGAACGGACATGGAGAGGCGATAATTATTGTTTCTTTGGACGTTTTTGATAGGCCGACAAAATTTTAGGTGATCGGGGTCCAGTCGCGCGTACCTATGCAGATAGCTTGAGCTATAGCACACGAAAATCTGGGAATTGGGCGGAATTCCATTTTTATAGGCCTAATACGACAAAAAACGAGGAACAGTCATGGCGAGGCGAGGACTATTGTTCCTCGGGTCATTTTGGATGGGCCGAGATAATTTTAGACGATCGGGGTCTGGTCGCCCTGACTCATGTAGATGGTGTGGGCTATAACACGCGAAAATCTGGAAATCGGATGAAATTCTAGTTTTACGGTCCTAAAATGCCAAAAAAGAGGTGATGACAATTGTTCCTTATATCATTTTTTATGGGTCGACAAAATATTAGGTGATCAGGGTCCGGTCGCCCGAACCCATGTAGATAGTGTGGCTATAGCACACGAAAATCTGGGAATCGGGATGAATTCCATTTATATGGCCCTAAAACGCCAAAAATCGAGGAACGGTCACGGCGAGGTAATGACTATTATTTTCTTAGGTCCTTAATAATGGGGCGGCATAATTTTAGGCGATCGGGGTCTGTCACCCGGATCAATGCAGATGACGTGGGCTATAACACACGAAAATATGGTAATCGGGCTGAATTCAAGTTTTATGGCCCTAAAACGCCAAAAAATGAGGAACGGTCATGCAGAGGCGATGACTATTATTCCTTAGGTCGTACTTGATGGCCAAAAAATTTTTAGGCGATCGGGGTCCGGTCGCCCGGACCCATGCAAATGGCGTGGGCTATAGCACACAAAATCTGAGAATCAGACCGAATTCCAGCTTTATGGCCCTAAAGAGCCAAAAAATAAGAAAAGGTCATGGAGAGGAGATGACTATTGTTCCTTAGGTCAATTTTTATGGGCCGGCAAAATTTTAGGCTATAAAACTTCGGTTGTTAGGATCCATGCAGATGAGGTGAGTTACAGCACACGAAAATCTGGGAATCATGCGGAATTTCAGTTTTATGGCCCTAAAACGCCTAAAATGAGGAATGGTCATGGTGAGACGATGACTATTGTTCCTTTGGTCTTTTCTTTCGGGCAGGTAAAATTTTAGGAGATCGGTGTCCGATAGCCTAGACCCATGCAGATGGCGTGGGTTATAGCACACAAAAAAGGGAATAAGGCAGAATTCTTGTTTTATGACCTTAAAATGCCAACAAACGAAGAACGGTCATGGGAAGGTAATGACTATCGTTCCTTAGGTCATTTTGGATGGGCCGACAAAATTTTAGACGATCGGGGTATGGTCGCTCAGACCCATGCAGATGGCGTAGGCTATAGCATAAGAAAATCTTAGAATCGGACGATATTTTAGTTTTATGGCCCTAAAATAGAAAAAATAGGGAACTGTCATGGCGAAGCAATGACTATAGTTCCTTAGGTCGTATTTGATGGGCCGCCAAAATTTTAGGCGATCGAAGTATTTACAACAAATTATTTGTGATTCAAAAATAAATTGCAACCACAATATAAATATGAAGAAACATAATTTTATTGATAAACGATGCGGGTACAATTAGGGGTGTTCAAAACCGAAACCGAAGCTTAATGGCTTATTGATATCGGTTTAACGGACGGGGAACAGATTGAAATTTTTTTATTAACGGCTTATCGGTTTGGGGGCAGATTATTCAATTTTCTTAACGGATAATCCGTTAACCCGATGAGAATATATATATATATCCATATATATATTAAATAATCAAAAACCCTTCTTCCACTTCCGGTACTCTATCTCTATTCTCTATTACTAATTTACTATTAGACATTTAGTTATAATTTACTATTCCAGTTAGTTAATATTAGATAATTTTGATGTCATGTTAATAGGATCATCTCCAGAGATGATTCTACTGGGAAATACACTGGAATGTAGCTCTCTATTTCGTCTATTTAGCTCTCTTCTTAGGTGCCATATTCTATAGACTGGAATGTAGTCTACTGAGCATAGGAATTTTATTTTAAGTCACAGCGGTCAGCAAATAATTAATGCACGCAATATAGATTGAATTAGACCGATAAACTGCCCGATAAGAGCTAACCTGATACCAATCCGCCTGATATCTTATCGGGTGGCTAGCAGATTAATACATTTAAAAGCCGATAACCGATAAGCCAAACCGTTAAGAGTAAATAACCGCCAAATTCGCCCGATAAGCAGCCCTAGGTACAATTCTGTTTATTCCCTTGATTCTTCCTCTGGATTGTTCTCCATAATTCGAGGGCCTTAGCGGCGTATTTCTCGAACATAGGATTGTGCGGACTTCTCTGAATTATTTGATCTCCATGAAGGTCGATCATTGTGTGGATCTTCTTCTTGAAGTATTTGATTATCAAGAAGAACATCTATTGATCACAATATTATTTTATGCCTTGATCCCATTATGAATATCCCGAGAATTTATGAGATATTTTGGGATGACCTCAATTTGCGAGCCCCCTTTTCAAAGGTAATATGTAACCTTTTTTTATATGAGCAACTTAGGGTTAGGATAGAGTAGCCACCAAATTAGGGTTTTTGCATAGTAGCCTCCAAGCAACCCTAATGCATTCCTAGAATTGCAAGAGTCCTCTTGTAGTATCTTGAATTTAGGATTTAGCTTGATCCATTAAAATTTCGTTGTCTACAAATGCCCTCTACTTCAAGGCTTATCGGCGTGCAGACTTGATGAAACATAAAGACGAGACTTGAAGTACTCATGTGAAAAACTCATTTTCTGTATCTTCTCAAAAGAGTACTTGATCATGCAAAGTTGCGTCGAACTGTAGCTTGAGATGGATCCAGTCTTTAAAGAAGTTTTTGCAGAAATTTCATCCCGTAACTATGCCTAATAAACATGCTTAGTGGCCCAATTTCAGAAAGATTATCAAGTCTAAAATTGAGCAGCATCTATGACATCATGGAATCCTTTATTTAATTCACCAAAATATAATAGGCAAAGTGAGACCATGCTTGTCACTTGTAGCAAGCATAGTCTATTTTTAAATAATAAAGCATAGCAACCCATTTGATAGGTTACTTGGCCTCCTTGAAATGACCATTGCCAACTTCCTTGCGGCTTTATAGCTTTAGCGAGAGTAGTTTTGGTGAAGAATTAGTTTGTCCTTTCACTTTGCAATTTCACGTCCAGGCAAGACTATTTCGGTATCTCCTCCTTTAGCTTGAGGCTTTGGCAAGGAACCACTGGGATAGAGGACAAAAGAATTTATCCCCAGAGATTGGCCCAATTGTTGGAGATTTGATTTTCTTCGTCTTCTCCAAAGGGGTGAAATATGTGGTTGCGGTAACGTCCTTTCTTGAAATATTATTGATCTTTTTTAAGGCCATCACATCAGTTTGATTTTGAAACTTATAGTTTTCAATTTGCAGGAGGATGAGATGAAGGGCAGAACTGGTCCAACTAGGTGTGCCAATTTGTTTGCAACAAATTATTTGTGATACAGAAATAAATTGCAACCACAATATAAATATGAAGAAACATAATTTTATTGATAAACGATGCGGGTACAATTCTATTTATTCCCTTTATTCTTCCTCCGGATTGTTCTCCGTAATTCGAGGGCCTTAGCGGCGTATTTCTCGAACATAGGATGATATGCATATTCTTGATATATTTGATGATCAAAAAGCATTTACCAGCACTCCATTTGGTCTTGAATATTGACATGATCGTGTATTTGATCTCTTTGTGCATATTTCGGGAGTTTATGGAATTGCGGAGATGATCTCCATTTTCGAGATATCTTACTAAGGGAATATGTAACCCTTTTTATAGGAGTAACTTAGGGTTAGGATAGAATAGCGTCCAAATTAGGATTTTTATAGAGAAGCCTCCAAACAACCCTAATAGACTCCTAGAATTGCAAGAGTCCTATTGTAGCATCTTTAATTTTGGATTAAGCTTGATCCATTTAAATTTTATTGTCTACACGGGGTCCAGTCTCCAGGGTCTATGCAACTCACGTAGGCTATAGCATACGAAAATCTGGAAATCGGGCGAAATTCTAGTTTTATGACCCTAAAAAGCATAAAAACGAGGGATGGTCTTGGAGAGGAAATGCCTATTGTTTTAGCTCATTTTGATGGACCGGAAGAATTTTAGGCGATCGGGGTTTGAGAGCATGGCAAGAGTTATAGCACACGAAAGTATGGGAATTGGGACGAATTCTAGTTTTATGACCCTAAAACGTCAAAAATGAGGAATGGTCATGGAGAGGTGATAACTATTATTCCTTAGGTCATTTTTTATGGGTCGGAAAATTTTTGGCGATCGGGGACAGATAGACCGGACCCAAACACTTGGCATGGGTAGCACACGAAAATCTCTGAATCGGGCAAAATTTCAGTTTTATGGTCCTAAAAAGCCAAAAAATGAGGAACGGACATGACAAAGCATTGATTATTTTTTCTTAGGTCATTTTTTATGCGCCGGCAAAATTTTAGGCGATCGGGGGTCCGGTCGCCTAGATACATGCAGATAGTGAGGAATTCCAGTTTTATGGTCCTAAAACGCCAAAAACGAGGAACAGTTATGGCGAGGATATGAATATTATTCCTTAGGTCTTTTTTGATGGTCCGGCAAAATTTTAGGCGATATGGTCCCATGAAGATGGTGTGGATATAGCATACAAAAATTTGGAAATAAGGTAAAATTCCAGTTTTATGGCCCTAAAACACCAAAAAATTATGAACGATCATGGCGAGGCGATGCTTACTGTTCCTTAGGTCATTTTTATGGGCCGGAAAAATTTTAGGCGATATGGCGTGGGCTATAGTATACGAAAAGTTGGGAATCAGGCCGAATTCCACTTTTATGGCGCTAAAATGCCAAAAAATGATGAACGGTCAGGGCGAGGTTATGACTATTGTTACTTAGGTCATTTGGTGGGCCGAAAACATTTTAGGCTATCGAGTTCTAGTCACCCTGACCCATACAAATGGCGTGGGCTATAGCACAAGAAAAACTTGGAATCGAGCAGAATTCAAGTTTTATGCCCCTAAAATGCCAAAACGTGAGGAACGGTCATGGCAAAGCGATGACTATTCTTCCTTAGGTTGATTTGATGGGGCGGCAAAACTTTAGGCGATTCGGGTTTGGTCGGCCGGATGCTTGTAGATGACGTGGGTTATAACACACGAAAATCTGGGAATCGGGCGAAATTTCAGTTATTGCCAAAAAATGCCAAAAACGAGGAACGGTCAAGGCAAGCGATGACTATTTTTTCTTAGGTCATTTTTGGTGAGCCGGAAAAATTTTAGGTGATTCGGGTTCGGTCGCCCGGATGCATACAGATGGCTTGGGCTATAGCACACAAAAATTTGAAAATCAGGCAGAATTTCTGTTTTGTGGCCCTAAAATGCCAAAAAATGAGGAACAGTCATGACAAAGCGATGACTATTCTTCCTTAGGTTATTTTTTATGGTTCGACAGAAGTTTAGGCTATTAGGGTATGGCATCACTCATAATTGTTTAGCTCCAAGATGCATGTAGATGGCGTGGGCTATAACACACGAAAATCTAGAAACAGGCAAAATTCCAGTTTTACGTCCCTAAAATACCATAAAACAAGGAACGGTCATTGCGTAGTGATGACTATTGTTCCTTATGTCAGTTTTGGTGGGCCGACAAAATTTTAGGCAATTTGGATTCGGTCGCTCGGATGCATGCAGATAGCGTGGGCTATAGTATACGAAAATCTGGAAATCGAGGGGAATTTCAATTTTATGGCCCTTAAACACCAAAAAAATAAGGAATGGTTATGACAAAGCAATGATTATTGTTCCTTAGGTGATTTTTGGTGGGCTGGCTAAATTTTAAGTGATTCAGGTCTGGTTACCTGCATGCATGCAGATGACGTGGGCTAACACATAAAAATTTGGGAATCAGGCAAAATTTTAGTTTTATGTCCTGAAAACGCCAAAAAACGAAGAACGGTGAAGGCAAAGCAATGACTATTTTTCCTTAGTTCGTTTTTGGTGGGCGGATAAAATTTTAGGTGATGCAAGTTTAGTCGCCCAGATGCATGCAGATGGCGTGGGCTATAGCAAACAAAAATTTGGAAATCAGGCGGAATTCTAGTTTTCTTTCCCTTAAACGCCAACGAACAAGGAATGGTCATGGAAAAGCGATAACTATTGTTCCTTAGGTTATTTTTTAAGGGCCGGCAAAATTTTAGGCGATTCGGGTGCAGTCTCCCTGAATGCATGCACACGAAAATCTTAGAATCGGGTGGAATAATAGTTTTATTATCCTAAAATGCCAAAAACAAGGAACGGTCGTGGAAAGGTTATGACTATTGTTCCTTGGGTCATTTTTGGTGGGCCAACAAAATTTTTAGAGATTTGGGTTCAGTCGTCCAGATGCATGCAGATGGTGTGTAGCACAAGAAAATCTGGAAATCAGGCGGAATTTCAGTTTATGGCCCTAAAACGCTAAAAAATGAGAAATGGTCATGGAAAAGCGATAACCATTGTTCCTTAGGTTATTTTTTATAGGTCGGTCAAATTTTAGGTAATACAGGTACAATCCCCAAGATGCGTGCAGATGGCGTGTGCTATAGCACATGAAAATTTGGAATTGGGCAGAATTTCAAGTTTTATGGCCCTAAAATGCCAAAAATGAGGAACGATCAGGAAGAAACGATGAATATTGTTCCATAGATCATTTATGGTAGGCCAACAAAATTTTAGGCGATTCGGGTCCGGTCGCCCAGATGCATGAAGCTGGCGTGGGACTATAGCATACGAAAATTTGGGTATCAGGCGGAATTCAAGTTTTATGGCCCTAAAATTCAAAAAAACAAGGAACAATCATGACGAAGCGATGTCTATTGTTCCTTTGATAGTTTTTTGTGGGCAGACAAAATTTTAGGCGATTCGGGTCCGGTCACCCGGATGCATGCAAATGGCATGGGTTATAACACTCAAAAATCTGAGAATCGGGTGGAATTCCAATTTTATTACCCTAAAATGCCAAAAATGAAGGAACGGTCATGGAAAAGCGATGACTATTGTTCCTTAGGTTATTTTTTATGGGCCGGCAAAATTTTAGGCGATTCAGGTCCGGTCACCCGGATACATGCATATGGCGTGGGCTATGATACACAAAAATCTGGGAATCGGATGAAATTTCAGTTTTATGGCCCTAATACGCCAAAATACAAGAAACGGTAATGGTGAAGTGATTACTATTGTTCTTGAGGTCATTTTTGGTGAGTCGGAAAAATTTTATGCGATTCGGGTCCGATCCGCATGCAGATGGCGTGGACTATATATAGTACAAAAAAAATTAAGAATCGGGCGGAATTCCAGTTTTATGGCCCTAAAATACAAAATAAAATGAGGAACGGTCATGAAAAAGCGAGGACTATTGTTCCTTAGGTTGTTTTTTTATGGCTGGAAAATTTTAGGCGATTCGGGTTCGGTCCCCTAGATGCATGTAGATAGCGTGGGCTATAACTCACAAAAATTTGGAAATCAGGCATAATTTTAATTTTATGGCCCGAAAATGCTAGAAAATGAGAAACGCTCATGGCGAAGGGATGACTATTGTTCCTTAGGTAGTTTTTGGTAGGCTACCAAAATTTTAGGTGATTCGGATCCGGTCACCCGGATGCATGCAGATGGCGTGGGCTAGCACACGTAATCTGAGTATCGGGCGAAAAATAAGGAACAGCCATGATAAAGCGATTCGGGTCTAGTCGCCCGGATACATGCAGATGGCATGGTCTATAGTACATGAAAATCAAGGAATTGGGCGGAATTTCAATTTTATGGCCTTAAAAAGCCAAAAAACAAGAAACGTTCATGGCAAAGAGATGACTATTATTCCTTAAGTTATTTTTTATGAGCCGGCAAAATTTTAGACGATTAGAGTTTGGTCGCTCGGATGCATGCAGAAGGCGCTGGCTATAGTACACGAAAATCTGAGAATCGGACGAAATTCCAGATTTATGGCCTTAAAATACCAAATAATAAGGAAAGGTCATGGTGAAGCGTTGACTATTATTCCTTAAGTCATTTTTGGTGTGCCGGAAAAATGTTAGGCTATTCGGGTCCGGTTTCCCGGATGAATGCAGATGGTGTGGGCTATAGCACACAAAAATCTGGGAATTAGGCAAAATTTCAATTTTATGGCCCTAAAATGCCAAAAACGAGGAACGATTATGACAAAGCGATGGTTATTGTTCCTTAGGTTGTTTTTGATGGGACGCCAAAATTTTAGACAATTCGGGTCTGGTCTCCAAGATGCATGCAGATGGCGTGGGCTATGCATATGAATATTTGGGAATCAGATGGAATTTCAGTTTTATGGCGCAAAAACGTCAAAAAATGATGAGTGGTCATGGCAAAGCGATAACTATTGTTCCTTAGGTAATTTTTTGTGGGCTGGCAAAATTTTATGCGATTCGGGTCCGGTCACCGTCACAAATGACCTAATGAACAATAGTCATTGCTTCGTCATGGCCGTTCCACATTTTTGGCATTTTAAGGCGATAAAATCAGAATTCAGGACGATTTTTAATTTTTCGGGTGCTAATGTCCACGCCATCTTCATGAATTCGGGCGACAGACTTTGAATCGCCTAAAATCTTGTGGGATCATTAGAAACGACCAAATGAACGATAATCATTGATTCGCCATGACCGTTCCTTAATTTTTGGCATTTTAGGGCCATAAAACATGAATTTAGGACGATTTCTAATTTTTCGTGTGCTAATGTCCACGCCAACTTTTTGAATTCGGGCGACGGGATCCGAATCACCTAAAACTTTGTGTACCCATCAAAAATAACCTAATAAACAATGATCAATGCTTCGCCATGACTGTTCCTTATTTTTTGGTATTTTAGGGCCATAAAACAGAAATTCAAGATGATTTCCAATTTTTCATGTGCTAATATTCAAGCCATCTTCATGAATTCGGCGAAAGGCTCCGAATTGCCTAAAATCTTATAAGCCCTTCAGAAACAACCTAATGAACAATAGTCATCACTTCGTCATGACATATCCTCATTTTGTGGCATTTTAGGAAATAAAATAAGAATTATGGACGATTTTCAACTTTTCGTGTACTAATGTCTGCGATATCTTCATGGATTCGGTTGATGAACTCCGAATCACCTTAGATTTTGTGGGGCCATCTGAAACAAACTAATAAATTCCTCTTTGGGGCATTTTAGGGTCATAAAATAAGAATTTTGGATGATTTTTAATTTTTCGTATGCTAATATCCACAAAATCTTTAAGAATTCGGGTGACAGGCTTCGAATTGCCTAAAAATATTTGGGCCCAACAGAAATGACCTAATGAACAATAGTCATTGCTTCGTGATAAGTGGGAATTTTGGCTACTTATTAGAAACTTTTAGCTTTTATTTTAGTCCGAAAGTATTGAATTGTGTTCCCGAAACTAATGAAATTGTGCAAATTACAGGAATGCTAGAATTTTGGTCTCCCAAGATGAAATCTGACTCAAAAAGGAGTGTTCCGAAGCACAAGGCAATAAAGGGCGCAGAAGCATAAATGTGCGGTCCGCAGAAGAAATTGCGGACCGCAGAATTCCATCTGCGACCGCAAACCAAGAAGAAGAATTTAGCACAACTTTGAGCAATGTGTGGACCGCACATGAATTGTGCGATCGCAGAACTGGGCTAAGAGTCAAAGATCCGAGAGTATGCAAAAACACCAAGTCCAGGATCCTTTGTGAGTTATGGACCGCAGAAGATTTGTACGGCCGTAGAAGATTGCCTTGCGGCTGCAGTCCAGAAATGTGCGACCGCAGAACTCCACTTCCTACCAACTGAAGAAATATGCGGACCGCACATGAAATTGTACGGCCGCAGAACCTCCCGAGGGGCATTTTTGTCCAAGATTTTTAGCCATGTATAAATAGACAAGTTTTACAAAATTAGGTCAAGTTTGAACATCTGAAGTTGCTCTAGCCTTTTTTCTTTACTACTTTAGGAAGTTTTACATTATTTTGGTGTATTTACATTAGATTTCATCATTTTAATCTTCCATTATGAGTTTAATTAACTTTTCTTCTTTAGTTTCTTCAAAACCCATTATGAGTAGCTAGACTCTTACTAGGGTTGTGACCCAACCCTAGTGTGTGAACCTTATGGGTATCTAATTTAGTGCTTGTTTATGATTGAGTGTTGATTATTTAGCTTAGTTCATGCTTCAATTTTAGAATTAATGGTTGCAAACATTGATTCATGCCTATTTGACTTAGTCTCTACTTGAGAAAGAGGGACCTAGTCTAGGATAACTTAGCTAACAATGAATTGGGTCAATTGAGAGATTGATTAACCCAATTAAAGGGTTCAATCTAGAGATAGTAATAACCCGACTTGAGCTCTTATCAACTTTTTTGGTTGATACCCATTTGGTTTTGAGAAAACTAAATTGGGCAAAACCACTCTCTAACCGAGAGGTATTGAGTGGATAGTGTAGAGTTGTGAGCTATAATACACCTCAATCAACAAAACAAGCATTAACGTCTTTACACCATTAGGAAAACACTTAGGTTATGGTCATAGCTCTAGGCCTTTTACCTAATTGAAAAAACCTTAAAAACATTTATCTCTAGTCTATTTCCTTTATCTTGCAGTCGTTAGATTAACAGTAGATGTAGAAAACATAATTGTGTTGTGGAAGTATAATCTAGATAACCCATTTGCTTGCTTCAAATATATACTCCTAACTCTCATCATAAATCCCAATGGATTCGACCCTAACTCCTAGTTGAGTAATTATTATTGCATACGACTGTATCATATCTCTTATTGTGGTGTGTTGTGGACGTGATCACTTCGTCATGATCATTCCTCATTATTTTTGTATTTTAAGGCCATAAAATAGAAATTTGAGATAATTTTTAATTTTTCGTGTGCTAATATCCACGCATCTTCATGAATTTGGGGCGAAGGAATGAGTATTGATCACTAGGTTGGTTCCTATGGACCTATAAAATTCCAGGCCAATCGGAGTCTGTTCAAAAAGTTTTATAGAATTAGCACGTATTATTACACACGAAGAAATAAATATAATCACAAATTCGTGAGGCAATGAGTATTGGGCACTAAAACGTTTTCTGTACAACTATATATTTTAGGCCAATCGAAGTCTGTCAAAATAATTCTACAAAATTAGTGTGTACTAATACACACAAAAACGGATATAATTATAAATTTGTATTGCATGATCATAATACACCTTAAAATGAACTCAAAAGTCATGGAAAAGTAATGGGTATTGGTCATTATGCCATTTTAAATGGACCTACAAAAATTCAGGCCACTCGAAATCTGTCAAAACCTTTTTTATAGACTCAACATGTACTAATACACTCAAAAAAATAGATATAATCACAAATTCGTATTGCATAACCACAAAAGCCTATAAAGTTAACCCGAAAGTCATGGTGAAGCAATGAGTATTGGTCACTAAACTATTTTCTACGGACCTACAAAATTTCAAGCCAATCCGAGTCTGTCAAAAAATTTTACAAAATAAGCATATACTAATACACACAAAAAAGTGGATATAATTACAAATTCATATTATATGGACGCAAAATACCATATAGCGACCCCGAAAGTCATGGCGTAGTGACGAGTATTGATCATTAGGTCATTTCCTATGGACATACAAAATTTCAGGCCAATCAGAGTGCGTCAAAGAAATTCTACAAAATCAGCATGTACTGATACACACAAAAAAGTAGATATAATCACAAATTCATGTTTCTTGTCTCTGAAATGCCATAAAATGATCCCGGAGTCATAGTGAAGCAATGAGTATTGATCACTAGATTATTTTCTGTGGACCAACTAAATTTCAGGCCAATAGGAGTCCATCAATAAAATTCTCAAGATTTAGTATGTACTAATACATACAAAAAAGTTGATATAATCATAAATTCATGTTGCATGACCACAAAAAGCCATAAACTAAACTCGAAATTCATGGCGAAGCAATTAGTATTAGTCACTAGGCCGTTTTTCATGGACCTATAAAATTTCATACCAACCGGAGTTCGTAAAAATATTTACCAAATCAACATATAGTAATACACACGAAAAGTGGATATAATCACAATATCGTGTTGCATGACCATAAAACACTATAAAATGAACCCAAAAGTCATGGTGAAGTGAAGAGTATTGATTATCAAGTCATTTTCTATGGACCTACAAAAATTCAGGCCAATTGGAGTCCGTCAAAAAAAATTCTACAGAATCAGCATATACCAAATACACATTAAAAAGTGAATATAGGCCCAAATATTTGTGTTGCATGACCCCATAATACCAAAAAATAAATCCAAAAATCATGGCGAAGCGATGAGAATTGATCACTAGGCCGTTTCCTATGGAGCTACGAAGTTTCAGGCTAATCGGAGTCATTCAAAAAAATTCAATAGAATCAGCATGTACTAATACATACGAAAAAATGGATATAATCACAAATTTGTGTTGCATGACCTGAAAACGCCAGAAAATGAACCCAAATCATGAGAAAGCAATGAGTATTAGTCGCTAGATTGTTTTTTATGGACCAACGAAATTTCAAAGCAATTGGAGTCCGTCAAAGAAATATACGAAATTAGCATATTTACCCACGAAAATTACAAATTCGTATTTCATGACCATAAAACGCCATAAATTGAAATGGCAAAGCAATAGATTGGTCACTAAATCATTTTCTATGGACCTACTAAAATTCACGTCAATCGGAGTTCGTCAAAAAATTCTACAACATGTACTAATACACATGAAAAAAGTGAATATAATTACAAATTCGTGTTGCATGATCCAAAACACTAAAAAATTAAACCCGAAAGTCATCGTGATGCGATGAGTATTGGCCACTAGGTTGTTTCCTATGTACCTAAGAAAAACCAGGCTAATAGGAGTACGTGTAAGAAATTGTACAAAAATCCGCATAAACTAATACATACGAAAAAGTGGATATAATTACAAGTTCATATTGCATGACCTAAAACATTAAAAAATGAACACAAAAATTATGGCGAAGCGATGAGTATTGATCACTAGGTCATTTTCTATGGACATACGAAATTTCAGCGCTATCTCCTCTCATTAAATTGATGCATCAATCTTAGGAAAACTCGATAGACACATAAATGAAAATAGGAGTACAGTAAGGAAAAATCCCAGAAGATTATCCATGCAGATTATTGATCTCCAAAGGGCTAATTATTTTTTTAATCATGAAAATGACAGAGAAGATCTAAGCTGGTAAACCCCCCCCCCCCCCCCCCCCACAAACCCTCGAAAAAAGAAAGTAAAGAGTAGAAATAGACCAACTTGCTCTGATCTCGTGGGCGTTTGTTCTTGTTCGGCTCTCTGCAAATACTATACAGAACATAAACCACTCAAAGCATGCCATTTTTTTCAGATTAATTTATAAAGATTTCTAATTTTTATGCACTGATGTAATGAATTATTTTAAAACTATATTACATCAATGCTATTGTTCTCTAACAAGCATGCTGTTCACTTGTAAGTTATGGTATATGTGTCTGTTAAAACATGTGAATAATTGATTTAGTAAAATCTTTTACAATGTAACTATAATCCTATTATCTAAAAAGTACCACCTTTCTTTGTTTGTATAATATTCACCAACTTATATATATGTTGTCGGCCAAAGACTTGGTCTTATAATTGAGGCATAAAACAAAACTAGAGGGTGTTTGGTTAAGTTTAAAAGTTGTTCAAATTGGCTTACAAATACCTTTTGGCTTATCTACACGTTTGGTAAATACACAAAATGCTTATAAGACAAGTACTTATAAGTTAAAATCAGTCATAAGTCATATGCCGGTCACCCCCAACTTATGACTTTTCAGCTTATAAGCACTTTTAGTTTGACCAAGACTTTTACTAGTTTATCCTTAATCATATTTTTTAATTTACAAAATATTTTTCCCAAAATAAATTTTCTAACTTTCTTTTCATTTCATATTCCTTGTTCATCCATTTCTTTATAAATAATTTTTTTAATTTATAATCTTTTCTAAAGTTTTTAAGGATATTTTAGTCATTTTACTAAAAAAATAATTTATCAGCACTTTTTACCAAACACAACAACTGCTTATTATCAGTTTTCAACACACTTATCCAAACACGTAAATACTTATTTAAAAAAGCAGTTTTAGCACTTAAAAATACTTTTCAACACTTCAAACTTATCAGTTATTTACAATCAGCTAATCAATCAGCTAATCCAAACGAGCGCTTAGTGAATCCTACTGTGTCTATATATACGTGGACTAATTTGACGTGTTTTGATTTGCTGATTGTTAGTATTGTGCTTAATTATGTTTTAATCTCACTTAGATAAGTAAATTGTGATGCAATTATTAGGATATTCAGCCAAGTGCATGTATATGCCTTTGTCATTAGAGGTTAGTTTAGATTTTAATAAAGCATGTTCAACTAACTATTGCATTCTCTTCCGATCCCCTCCAAATCTCTAAGACTCTCCTCTGTTGACACAGGCCTGTCACGGCCGATCTCGGGCCATAGTATCCTGCCACGACCAACGTCGTGCCATTAATATAGGTATGCCACTGCCGACCTCAGGCCATAGTTGCCTGCTATGGCAGATTGTGTGCTATAGTGGCCTGCCAATAACAATTTTATTTTGATTTCCCGCCAGTTGTTCGGTACCCACAGGCCCCGATTAAATTAGGATTTCAATCGGAAAGTTTCATATTGCGGGTTAAAGCAGGTCTTAACAAAACACGACTTCATACTTAGGGTTCGAATTTCGAACCTCTAATTAAAGATTAAAGAGTACTTACCACTCAACCACAACCCTTGATGATAACTACGTTAACAATGTATACACACACAACTACACAAGATCTTAATTAAGTAACTATGGTAAGGAAGTTGTAAATGAATCTTGGGTCCTAGCTCTAGCCATTTTTCTTTCTTGAATATACTTCAAACGAGTATTATAATGAGGGTACCAAAGAGGCAGTAGGCAGTACAATTGCAGAGGGAGTACATTGAGTCAACTGGCTTATATCTATGCAGTGGCAGAACAAAGCTAATTAATGATAGATAGGAAGAAAACAATGGTGCACAATGCATGCTCGCAATAAAAAGCTGCCGCCCCAAAAAGACTTCTGACTCTATGTTTTTTCTTTTCTTTTTAACTTGGTTTATATCAAAGTAAAAGTTCATAAGCATTCTACAATTTCAACTATACAAGAGATGGTGAAAAACTAGAAGGACTATTTTGTTGCTTAGAAGCAACATATCACTATTCACATATTTATTTTAGAAAATGTGCTATGATCCAGGTTTTGAGTAAATATCCTACATTCGCCGCCCCGAAAAGAGAAAAGAAACACATGCGTCTATCAATTATAATTAGATAGATGTGAAGATTCATTTCATGTAGTCGTGAGGTGGGTCAATAGTTAGAGAAGAAGAAACTATATATTGAATAAGCAGTAATTGCTGATTAGAGAATGTATGGGCGAAAAACTTCATGTCATATGTTGAACAGGCCAACATATAACATGAGGGCTGCCACGTGTCGACAATATGACCTGTTAATCTAATTTCAAAATATCGATGTTACGTGAAGATGGCAGGTCGTCAATGAGGTCGAGGTGGCCCGATAAAAATAAACGACTTTTTCTAAAAATCAAAACGCATAAACTCAAAATTCCGAATACTCTTCGTTAATGATCATATGATGTATACGAAGGTGGGAAGTTTCTTTAAGCAAACAACGTTAATTATATGAGTGAATGGTGGATGTTGCTCTTTGTTGAGTGCTAACTGCTTATTACTTATTAATTAGTGGTCCATGATTAATTATAATTAAAGTATATGGTCAAGTGATTCGATGTTTAATAAGTACTATTATTTACTACTAGTTGTTAACATTTGGCTCATCTAAGGGGAAAAGGAGATACGAAAGCATTCTTTTGAATTTGGTGCTCGAGAACTAAAACGTGAATTAAATAGATAAGATCAACAAACTAATAATTAATTCATTTTAATTGTTCTTTTAATAAAAGGAAGCCACCCAAAAAGGAAACTATTATGGCTTGGTTGGCGAAAATGATTCCATTTAGAGTTCTATGAGTAAAGAAATAACTTGCCACCATTATTCTAAAAATTCGAGCCGATACATTTTATATATTAATAATTTGCAATTACTTAATTGTTTCTTTTAAATAAAAAAAAGGGAACTCCGTAATTTATGTTTCCTCCGCAATAACATCATTAAACAAAGAAACTACTGACTCATCTATCATTTGAAAATTAGTTAGAACTTTGGGTAAATGTAAACCAGATAGTTTACCATTCAACTTCAGAAATTATAGAATAGAAAAAGGATGAAATTTTACCGTTATACAGTGCAAGAACGGAGTGGCGTCCCCGTTCCGATGCTGTTATTTAAATAGAGTTTAACCTATGTACAGTTATACACAGTGGAAGAGCTACAATAAGCACCAACAAGGATTATTATGCGAGAAGTACTCTTTTATCCTTAACTTGAGGTCTCGGGTTTAAGTCTTAGACTCCTGGGTATTAATTCACTTTTGTTAAGGAGCATTTTATCCCTCAATATAGAATTTTTTGGCACGAATCAAAATTTAGTCGAGTCTCAATGTGAGTACCGCACATCATGAAAAATCAAAATAACAAAAAAGAGCTACAATTAGCAAAATGTAGTCAGTTAAACATCTTTGTCAAAAAATAGTAGTGTCTATATATGTAATTTTCTTTTTTTATACCATCATGTTAAGATGATCTACGAACAAACAATTGTCTGTCGTAATTTTGATTTGATAACTTAAAAATAAATTAATTTATTACTATAATTTATTTTAAAAAATATTGATAGTATAAAACTTTTAATATTAACAGTGTATAATTCCATTAAAATGACGGTGCGAAATGCAGTATGGCCATCCATTCTGAGCTCTTACTTATAAGTCAAACGGAAAATAAAAGGGGACAATATCTATATCATTGGCTCATAATTCAGGTTAATTTGTCTACCTAGGAAAACATCCAATTTCAAATATACACCACAAGACAATATAATCTACGTACGTAGGATTGCTGTTCATCATTTACCATATCTTTGATTTATGATCTTGTCGACAATATATCTCCTTCTCTACATTAGCTTGGAGCCCACCTAATGACTAAATGAAATGAACCATCACAAATTTGTTTCACAGTAAAGTTGTTTCCGTATGACTTATATGTCTTGTTTCGAGTTATGGAAGTAGTCACTAGTACTTGAATTAGAATAGACTGTTTACATCACACTTCTGAGGATACGACTCTTCCTCGGATCCTGCATGAATACGGAATATTTTGTGCATCGAGTTGTCCTTTAATTTACGACGTTCATATGCGTGTCTAATTTAATTTTATTGGGGATGAGGAGGGGGTGGTTCAGATTTATTTGTCGAATATAAGTTTCCATCTTATAAAATACTGTAACAATTTTACAAGTAAACAAACACGTCTTTCAGAAATTGGTAGTGGATTTTGTGATATTTATATAATTTCCAACTTAATTTTGAAACCCACATTTAGTTACCGTTCAGTCTTGCAAGATCCAAAGTCAATATTAATCTTTTTTCTACGAGGGAAAACTCTAAGAAAAATGTAAAAGACAAAAAATCTTATGCTCAATTATTGAGAAAAAACAACAAAAGACTATCAAAATCAAGGGTGTAATAGGCGATAAGAGGTCCTAAATTGAAGTATGATTAACTTCTAGAAAAAGTGATATTTTTTGTTAGAAGCAAAATAAGTACACGGCAGTTTATTTATAACAGTTGAATTTAAAACTTTTGAATATAAACCTTTTTTTCCTTTTGACAATTAGCTGTTGACTCAACAGCAAGATTTTGTTACTAATAGTTCTACTTTAGTATTATAAAAATAAAAAAACAAAAAAAAACTAGTTATAACCACAGCCATTTATTCTTAACAAGAGGTTAGTGATGGTCATTAACAATCCATCACCTAAAATGTTTGCCCCTCAACAAACATTTCTTCGATCTAATGGTATAGGTTGCCAAATATACCGGAGCGGAGCTAGTGTGCACGTTACTACTTCGGCCGAATTCAGTAACTTTTGTTAAACCCTGTATTTTTTAATATATTGACTATGTACAAATTTTTAATTTAAAACCCTATAACTAAAAAGGAGTAGAAATTCGGCTGAACGCAGTAATTTTAATCCAAACTCTATATTTTCTTAACAAATCCATTGATTATATATAAATATTTAATTTAAAACCTAGTAACTAAAAGGGACAAGATTAATACAGAAAATTTATACTAGTTGTTTATCTGTAAATTAATTAGCTGGCAAAATTGCCACGTTAAGTAACATGCTTTATCTTAACTAATTGTAATTGCTTGCTAACATGACGAATTTCAATTTGCCAGACACTTATGTACACTTAACTAAACATGATTTAGATTAACTAATCAAAGACTAAACTGATGACTGATGACGACAAAGATTTAAAATTGAATTTGTCAAAGCCTAAAACTACAGAAACTGATGAAGACTAAATGGAACATAATACAAAATCTTTACGTTATGGGGTTAAGCATAGAGAAATAGTCACCAATAGTACGATCTGTTTGATAGTAGGCTATATTTATGTAATTTAGACACTATTTATACTCTAATTTAATCGCACTTTATTGATATCTGAATGCTAAAAGATAACAAAATACTCTAATTAAGAATTTTATGCTTTGCAGGAGCCACTCCGAGCTAGGAGGAAGCTAAAGAGTGTTTTGGAGTCAATATGGAGTGTGGAAGGCCAATCGAAGGTTAGCCCGGTCGAAAAGGAGCGAGAAAAGCAAGCGGGGAGGTCCCCTCCAGGTGCGCGGCCGCAGAGTTGACCACGAATTGGACCGCGCACTGGAGGCAGAACACTGGCTGAGATCCGCGGTCGAATCCGCGGACGGAGGCCAACAACTCAGGGGTAATTATGTAATTTCTAAGGCGACTAACCTAAACCTATATGAAGCCTAATTCGCTCAAAAGGAAAGAGAGCTGTTTTTTGGGAGATTTTGGAGGCAAGAACAAGAGAGAGAAGACGGAGAATTTCCTAAGAGTTTTCATCTTCTTCTTCTTACTTCCATTGTTGATTATGAATTATTATAGTAAATTTTTATCCATTAGTATGAGTAGCTAAACCCATCATCTAGGGTTGATGGAACCAATTGTTGGATGAAGTCTTGACTATGTTTAGATATAATTGAGACGTTCTTATTCTATGATTGTTCAACTATGTATTGTGTTGTGATTAATTAAAAGGGCCCTTGATTAATCGTGTCTAGTATCTTGTATTACTTGAGAAAGAATACTTGGTTAGATTGTTGTTGAATAACACCACTTTCGGGTAAGTTAAGAGATTAATTACTTGAATTTAAAAGCAGGGTTAGAGATAACGAAGCTTTGGTGAGATAATTCTGAGTTGCATAAATTGTTAACTAGAGTAGTTCGAGAGAATGCTTCTAGTAAATTATCATAATTGATCGAGAGATAATTACGGTAGCCCGGAACTCATAATCCTCATAGAGTATTACGGCGAGATTATAGCTAACGTATCAGGAATTAGTCCGGCAATTGGAAAAATCAATAGCCCTAGATCCTTTTACCTTTGAATTCAACCTTATTCTTGATTATTGCTAATTGTGTTGTCATTTTTCATTAGATAAATAAATTTCACTTATGCTCTATTAAAATTCTTGCATCCGAAAATTGTCTGAGTTTATCATTAGCATTGTTAAAAGTTGTAGTAAATAGGTTAGTTCCCTGTGGGATTCGACTTCGGACTTGAACCGGATTATATTTGCAGCGACCGCTTAGTCCATTTTACAAGGTATAGTTGGGCGTGATCAAATTTTGGCGCCGTTGCCGGGGAACTAACTGTGTTATTTATTATAACTTAGAAGAATTTTTAGGATTCTTAGTTTAGATCAATTTCCTACGGTGTTAAAAATTTTCCATTGAAATTCTCACGTTTGAACTTTTCTGTGACTCATGTGTATGCCTAGAAGCTCTCTGAGGACTGGTGAACTTTTTGAAGGACTCTCAGACCCCGAGAAAGCATTCAGGGCATTGAATCGGGCCAACAAGAAGAACAAACAACTAAAACAAAAAGACCAACTCGAAGGTGAAATGGACAACGTGGACGACGTCAACGTAAACAATCAGAATGATCGTGTTGACCCAAACAATGGAGTGGTGGCACCTCTTGTGCCGGAAGCTGCTCTTTATGATTGGGCACATCCAACTGCTGATAACCTGGTCACCGCCATTGCTGTTCCTCAGATACAAGCGGAGATATTCCAGATTACCAACAACATGCTACACCTATTGCAGAATAAGGGACTGTTCTCCGGGTCATACATCGAAGACCCACAACAACATCTGAAGAACTTCCTATCAATTTGTGTGACTCAAAGACAGCCGAATGTGACTCCTGAAGCAATTAAGCTATTACTGTTCCCATTCTCAGTGACTAGAGAGGCTCAAACTTGGCTTTTTTCGCTCCCAATAAACTCCATTGCTACTTGGGAAGAATTAGTCAAGCAGTTCTTAAACAAGTTTTATCCTCCCAACAAAATTGCAAGGCAAATTGATGAGATATTGCAGTTCAAGCAGAAACCGACTAAGACCTTGCAAGAAACCTGGGAGAGGTTTAAGGGTATGCTAGTAAAGTGTCCACACCATGGCATTCGAGATTAGATGTTGGTACAAAGATTCTACATGGGTTTGGCAGACAGTTTGAAAGCCAATGTAGATGCTTCAGCTGGGGGTGCATTTTCGAGCAAAACGTTCACAGAATGCAAGATTCTTCTCGACAAGATGGCTCAAAATTCAGGCTGGATGACTAGATGCACGACACTTACACCAATAGTGCATTCTGTTGCTCTTGACCCAAATAATTCCAATGCAGAGAACATAGGCACTCTCATGACCCAGATGAGCTTACTGACAAAGAAAATTGATGAGATGGGTGCAAAGCAAGTGCATATTGTTGATACAACAAATGGAGGCTTGTGTACTCCTTGCATAAACCAGTCATATGTGTGCTCGTAGAGTGGAGAGGATGACAACCAGGGCTTCAGAGAGGACATGAATTATGTCAACAATTTCAGAGGTTAGAGGTAAGGTGGGCAGCAATGGGGACCAGGATCAACTCAGCAGTACAGACCAAACCAGCCACAACACAACCCCAATCCAGGAAGCGCACGACCACAAGGCCAAGTCGTGCCTTATCAAAGGCAACAAGGCTATAATCAGCAGCACCAGCAATAGTTGGCCTACCAACCACCTCATCAACAGCAGGACAACAACATGACAGAAATCAAGGGCATGCTGCAATAACTCATTGGGACAAATGGTAAGATGCAAGAAAAGTTAGCAGCACATGATTCGGCAATCAAAGGCATTGAAACGCAATTGGGACAACTGTCTATGGCCTTGAACAATCGCCCACAAGGAACATTGCCTGCAGATAAAAATATTAACACAAAGGAATAGAACCCAAATCAGCAAATGGCAGTGAGTCTCGGGAATAGAAGAGATTTAGACAGAGAGCAAGAAGTTGCTTAATCTAGAAGAGAGAATATGCCAACTACTCCAGTTACATTAGAGGCAGATGAGTCAGCAGAGCTCATTGAGGTTGTAATTGAACAAGCACAGGTTGACAAGGGTAAGGAGAAGGAAGGTGAACAACTCCCAGAACAGGTGGTAGAAAAATCTTCCAACAAAGAAAAGACACCAAGCAGTGGGCAGAGGTTGATTCTTGCACCATTCCCTCAGAGATTGGCAAAGCAAATGAATGATGATCAATACAGGAAATTCATGGAAATGCTTCGACAAATTCAATTAAATATTCCACTGATGGATGCTTTGAGGGAAATGCTAGGGTATGCAAAAATGATGAAGGATCTGATGTCGCGAAAATTTGACTTCCAGGACCTGTCCAATGTAACTCTGACACAGACCTGCAGCGCGGTAGTGACAAGACCTATGGCTCAAAAAGTGTCCGATCCAGGTAGTTTCACTATCCCATGCACCATTGGGAGTTATGCTTTTGCTAAAGCATTGTGTGACTTGGGGGATAGTATAAATTTGATGCCCTTGGCAATCTATACAAAACTAGCATTGGCAGAGCTAGACCGACCTCAATGTTATTGCAACTGGCTGATCGTACAATCAAAAGACCGACAGGAATTCTTGATGATGTGCTTGTTCAAGTGGGGAAGTTTGTATTCACTGCAGACTTCGTTATTCTTGACTGTCAAGTGGATGAAGATATACCCATCATTCTGGGAAGGCCGTTCTTAGCCACTGGGAGAGCATTGATTGATTGTAAGACTGGAGAGTTGAAAATGAGGTTGAACAATGAAGAAATAATATTCAACGTTCAACAATTCATGAGGAGACCTAGCGAATTTGCAAATTGCTCGCTAGTGGAGGCCATGGATGTGATACTGCAAAAGAAGGATGAGACCCTTAATGTCGGGGATCCGCTAGAAGCCTGTTTGATGAATTTGGAAGAGATGGATAGTGAAGGGCTGGTAGAGTGGGTCATGGCTCTCGAGGGTCAAGGGTTCTGGAAAAGGGAACCTCAGTTCGAGCCCCTACGCTTAGAAGAAAGAGCAACACCACCTACAAAACTATCAATAGAGGAGTCGCCACAGTTGGACCTGAAACCGCTTCCAGCTCACCTCAGGTACGCTTTCTTAGGGCTTAATTCTACTTTGCATGTTATTATATCATCTGGTTTGCCAGCTGTGCAGGTAGAGCAACTCTTGCAGGTGTGACAAGAATGTAAGACTACCATTGGTTGGACCATGGCAGACATAAAAGGTATCAGCCCAGCCTTTTGTATGCACAAGATTCTCTTGGAATAAGGGCACAAACTTTCCAGAGAGCATCAACGAAGGCTAAACCCGAATATGAAAGAGGTGGTGAAGAAGGAAGTGATCAAGTGGCTGGATGCGGGTATCATCTTCCCCATCTCTGACAGCAACTGGGTCAGCCATGTTCAGTGTGTGCCAAAAAAGGGAGGAATAATGGTCGTACAAAATAAGAATAACGAGTTGATCTTGACTCGTGCAGTCACGGGGTGGCGGATTTGCATGGACTATCGAAAATTGAACACAGCCACCCGGAAGGACCATTTCCCCTTGCCTTTCATTTACCAAATGTTTGACAGGTTAGCTGGGCGATCTCACTTCTGTTTCTTGGATGGATATTCGGGGTACAACCAGATCTCAATAGCCCCTAAAGATAGAGAGAAAACATCCTTCACTTGTCCATATGGCATCTTTGCCTTTCGGAGAATGCCTTTTGGACTTTGCAATACGCTGGCTACATTCCAGCGGTGCATGTTAGCCATTTTCACTTATATGGTTGAAGACATTATGGAGGTGTTTATGGATGATTTCTCCGTGGTGGGGGATTCATTCGAAGATAGTCTTCACAATTTAAGAAGAGTGCTCAAAAGATATGTGGAGGCAAATTTGGTGCTGAATTGGGAAAAGTGCTATTTTATGGTACAAGAAGGAATAGTTTTGGGGCATCGAGTGTCCAGTAAGGGAATTGAGGTCGACCAGGCTAAGGTTGATGTGATTGAGAAATTTCCACCGCCCACTTCGGTCAAGGGAGTGAGAAGTTTCCTTGGGCACGCCGGGTTTTACAGGCGATTCATAAAAGATTTTTCCAAGATTGCTAACCCTTTATGTAAACTTCTTGAAAAGGATCAGCCCTTTGTGTTTTCTAATGATTGCACGTTGGCATTTGAGGAGCTAAAGAAGAGACTGGTAACTGCACCCATCATTGTTGCACCCAACTGGGAGCAACCATTATAGCTCATGTGCGACGCCAGTGATTATGCTATAGGAGCAGTCTTGGGGCAGCGAAAAGACAAGATGAAGCACCCAATTTACTATGCAAGCAGGACGCTCAGCGGTGCACAACTCAATTACACCGAAACGGAAAAGGAAATGTTGGTTGTAGTGTTTGCCTTTGACAAATTCAGGTCGTACTTATTTGGTTCAAAAGTTATTATTTATACTGACCATGCAGCAATTAGGTATTTGATAGCAAAGAAGGAATCTAAGCCACACTTAATCCACTGGGTTCTTTTGCTACAAGAATTCGATCTGGAAATCCGTGACAGAAAAGGGACTGACAATCAAGTGGCAGACCACCTCTCAAGGTTGGAAGGAGCTGAAAAGAAGATGGAGGTTGAAGATATAACATAGATATTCTCGGATGAATAGTTACTCGATGTGACAATGGAGGAGACGCCATGGTATGCTGATATTGCTAACTATTTAGCAAGCGGTATTGTACCTTATGAACTCTCTTCAATTCAAAAGAAAAAGTTCTTTCGCGATTGACGATCTTATTATTGGGATGAACCTCTACTTTTTAGAATATGTGTAGATAATATGATCCAGAGGTGTATCCCCGAGAAAGATCAACCTTCTGTTTTGTAGGCTTGCCATGCTTCACTATATGGTGGACACTTTGGAGGAATCTGGACAGCAGCAAAAGTGTTGGAATCGGGGTTGTATTGGCCAAATCTGTTCAAGGATGCCCATGCTTGGGTAAAAAGTTGCGATGAGTGCCAAAGGACAGCAACATATTTCGACGTCGCGAGATGTCGATAACAACAATTCAAGAGGTGGAGGTTTTTGACATGTGGGGGATTGACTTTATGGGGCCTTTCGTCAGCTCGTGTGGTAACAAATACATATTGGTACCAGTTGAGTATGTCTCCAAATGGGTCGAAGTGGTGGCTCTCCCAACCAATGATGCAAAAGTAGTGACAGGCTTCCTAAAGAAAAATATCTTCACACATTTTGGCACCCCGAGAGCTATAATCAGTGATGGTGGAACCCATTTTTGCAATAGAGCGTTCGCACGACTGTTGGAAAAGTATGGAGTTCGCCATAAGGTAGCCATGCCGTACCACCCACAGACGAGCGGGCAAGTTGAAGTATCCAATAGGGAAATCAAAAGTATCCTGACCAAGACAGTGAATGCGACAAGGACTGATTAGGCAAAGAAGCTGGATGATGCATTATGGGCGTACCGCACAGCATTTAAAACTCCAATTGGTATGTCACCATACAAGTTGGTGTTTGGAAAAGCATGCCATCTTCCTGTAAAGCTCGAACATAAAGCCGCACAACAGTAGTTGAATTTGGATATGGAGACCGCAGGCACCAGCAGAGTCACTGAATTACATGAACTCGAGGAATTCAGGTTCCATGCATTTGAGAATGCAAGATTGTACAAAGAAAGGATGAAAATGATGCATGATAAGCACATTCTAGATCGGAACTTCAAAACTGGAGATCTAGAGTTGTTATACAACTCGAGATTATGATTTGTTCCGGGTAAGTTGAAGTCCCAATGGTCAGGACCCTTCAGAATAGTGCAAGTGTTCTCAAGTGGAGTTGTAGAAATTGAATCCAGAGATGGGACAAATAAGTTCACGGTGAATGGGCAAAGGTTGAAGCATTACCTTGGAATGGTCGAAGAAAAGGGGGATAGAGTGGTGATATCTTTGGAAGAGCCCCAATACGCGAGCGAAGAGTAATAATGAAAGCATGCGTCGTGCTACGACGTTAAATCAGACGCTTCTTGGGAGGCAACCCATGGTTTGTTGTAAATCACCGTACCACGACGTTAACTCAGGCGCTTTTTAGGAGGCAACCCATTATTTTTCTTTACTCTTATTTTTGTAATTGATTTTGAACGGCATTGATCGATATACTAATGTGCAGGGACAAAATTATGCACATCGGAAGGATTCGGGGGACGAAATTAACCCGGAGATAGGTAAAGTGCGATTTAGCACAGACTACTGCCTCCTCGTCCGCGCCCGCGGACTTGACTGCGGATTGGGGAGCGAATTTTGTCCCCCCTCACTGTTCCTCATCCGCGGCCGCGGATTGGGCCGCGGATTAGGCGGTACCAGGTTTAGAATTTGTTATTATTATTTTTTTCCTTCCCTTCTTTTCTCTTCTTTTCTTTTCTTTCCTATTAATTATTTTTTTTTTACTTACCCCCCCCCCCCAACCGCCCACTCACCCACTTCTTCTTTCCCTCCCCCTTAACAAAATCTAAAACCCTTCCCCTAAAACACACGCCCCCTCTCCCTCTCCCTCTCCCTCTCCCTAAAAGTTTCTTCTTTTTCTCCTTCCTTCTCTTCTCCACTCAACAAATCCCCAATCTTCGTTCCTTCCAAGATCTCCAAGTAGGTAACATGATTCTATTCCTCTTTCTTAGTATTTTTTTTCTTTCTTTTTTTGTTTTCAATTTTTTATTTTTCCCAATCTTTTCCAATTGTATGTGTAGGATAGTAGAATCATGGGTACTCTTGTCTTGGTTTAGGATTGTAGTATATATGTGGCATGGAGGCTAATAGATTTGGTTGAATTGGGGAAAAACATTGTAGAGTTTGTGAGGAATGGTAGTTTAATTGGGGCTTTGGGTAACTTGGGGTGTATATGAACCTTAAGTGTTTGTTGAATTGCCACAATGAGTTTGAATGTAAATTGTGACCAATTGTGCGAGTGAAGTCTGAGTAACCGCCATTGGTTTCCATATTCCGCCGATTACTGATAGTAGTGTTTGTTGTGTAGGTACCATGACACCTTCAAAGAAGAGACGCACCACCGGAGCCTCGTCAAGTGGTCATGGAGGTTCATCCCGGGCACGGGCACCAGCCAGTGCAACTCAATTTGATCGTACCAGATTTGTCTCCAGAGCTGCCCAAGACTGTTTCAATTTGAAGGCCACTAAAAAACCTGTACCGGAAAGGGGTATTGATAGGGCGTCCCTCCAGGATGAGTGCCCTAATATGTATCGGGAGTTGATCAGGCGCATGTTGGACAGCTTTTTCGAAGAGCCGGAGGAGGGTAACTTGATGCTTGTCCGAGAGTTCTATGCCAACTGCCCCGAACATAAGGATAGAATATGTGTTGTGTGACACACGAGGGTAGATGCCTCGATAGAAGCCATCAGGAGAGTGTATCGATTGCCTGAATTCAATGGGGAGGAGGATTTCTGTAATACTTACAAGAGAGAACCTATCATATGGAACATGTTTTTCAGAACTATCTGTGCACCAGACAAAGAGGTAGTGTGGGTTGTGCCATGATCGAAGCTACACTCTGCCTCACTCAGTTTTGAAGGAAAGTGCTGGTTGTAAATCATCAACAGTCGCTTGTTGCCATCCCATAACACCACGGAGGTAAATGGTCCGAGAGCTGCCTTGATCTGGTGCTTCGTGAATGGCCACGATTTTGATGTGGCCCAAGTTATTCAGACTGAGATGTTCGTCCATTCACCACAGAAGAGGTATGGGTTCTTTTTTCCTTCTCTGATATTGTGTCGGGCAGCAAGGGTGCTTGAGAAACCCAAAAGCGGAATGCATTGTGAAGAAAGAAACAAAGTTCCTGGCAAACAAAGTGACCATCGGGAAAGACCCAGTGGCACCTGGGGAAACTCATAGTGATGATTCTGATGCGCCGGAGGAGGGCGATGAAGGGTAGGAGGAGGTTGAACCTGCCTCACCCCCCACAGGAACAAGCTGCAGCGACTGAAGGACCATCCCAAGTCAGATGGAGTATACGGATGACAGCCTTAGAACAGGACATGTCAGGGTTTCGCACTTCCGTCATGGAATTGGGGGTTAGAGTTGATGCCTTGGCCACCCAAAAAGCGAAATCAGAGAAGAAAATCATGGGCTGCCTGCGTGCGCTGGGGAGGGCGTGTCATCTCGACCCTGGCACTATCTCCGATCAAGACTGATCGACCAGGGAAGTTCCTTTACCTCGCATTACTTTATTTTGTATGACATGGGGACATTCCATCTTTTTAAGTGTGGAGTGGGGGATACTTTGTTGTATGTTGTATGTAGAATAGTTTCGTAGTTTATTTACATAAATCATTTTTGACTTGTCCCGGCGATGGATATCATTCGACGGGTTTCTTGAGGGACTAAAGTCGAAAGAAAAAAAAGAAAAAAAATTGTTAAAAGTAAAAAAAAATGGTGCAGTGAGCGTGGATTTTCTTTTGTAGTAGTGTATCAATTCTCCTTTGAGTTTTCTTTAAACCACGGTTTTTTCCAAGGGTTTCATTTGAACCGGGTGTAGTTAGTTTTTATTTTTTAGTTAGGAACTTATGGGCTATGGGAAGGATTAGAATAGGATCTCTTAACTTCGTTATGCCTTGAATACAGCGGGTACTTAGTGTGATGCTTAGGGTCATTTGTTGATTCTTGTAAGAATGTCTTAAACTGTATGTTCTTAATTTGGCTTAAGTACTCTGATCTAAGTGTTTGATGATCCGATATGGAGTGAGTCATGTGCCATGTGTGTGTGAGACTTGTTGTGTTCTGTGCACGATATTTGATGCCTAGAACTTGCCATGTGTGTCTGCAAAGCGAAATAGTAGTCTTGTTTAGTCTGGGAAGTGATATAGGCATTTCTTTGTTGAACCATATATATACATATTCCACCCACCTATTTGTTATGTATCGTAGTTAACTCCGTTGAGCCTGTAATCTTATTTTCTTGGCAACCACATTACAAGCCTTATCCTTTGTTTGAATTGACCATCTTTTTGAATCCTTTACCTCTCGTAAGTACTTGAATTACTATGAATCTATAAAGGATAAAGTGTGGGGTAGTTAGTGGGGCTTTTGAGTGGAATAAGGGAAATCAGGAGAAAGGTGCACCTTGTTATTCAAAAAAAAATATATGTATCATGTGTTAATAGTGTATCATGTTGATTAGTAATATTTTGTGGTGGCTTTTAAGATGATTGTGCTCAAGAAGTGTGGGGTAATTTACGTGGTATTGAAGGTGAAAATATTGGTTTAACTTAAGTATGGGCTTGATTATAAAATATATGTATTAAAGTGATTGGGGAGGTGTAGTCACTATTATATCCAAATATATCCTACCCGACCTGCAGCCTACACTACAACCAAATAAAGTCCTACTTGATCATGATTGAACAAGCTCAATTAGTAGAATAGTACACTACGGGCAAGCCTATGGAACGTTTTCTGTGGCACAAGAATATCATTTCTGAGGGTGAGTGAATTCTGTTTATTTTGAAGTTCCTTAATGTGCGTGAATTTTATTGATTGTGGAATGAGTTTCTTTTGTAGTGAGTAGGCACTTGATTCACGAAGGAGAGGTAAGTCTGGACCTCTGAATAGAGTAAGTAAGCCGGTTAGGAATATTGCGTGGCTCGCGGGAGTCTACTCTTCAGGTGTAGATGTTACACTAATGTATACTCAAACTATGTGAAATATTCTTGGTATCACGAGTTAGGGAAGTCGCTCAGTGAAGTTAGGCCTCTCTAGAGTGTGGTTTGATTGCTCGGGGAAGAGCAATGGTTTAAGTGTGGGGTGTTGATAGTAGACTATATTTATGCAATTTAGACACTATTTATACTCTAATTTTGCCGCACTTTATTGATATTTGAATACTAAAATATAACAAAATGCTCTAATTAAGAATTTTATGCTTTGCAGGAGCCACTCCGAGCTAGGAGGAAGCTAAAGAGTATTTTGGAGTCAATATGAAGTGTGGAAGGCCAATCGAAGGTTATCCCGGTCGAAAAGGAGCGAGAAAAGCAAGCGAGGAGGTCCCCTCCAGGTGCGCGACCACGGAGTTGACCGCGAATTGGACCGCGCACTAGAGGCAGAACACTGGCTAAAATCCGCGGCCAGATCCGTGGTCGAATCCGCGGCCGCGGAAAGGCGGACGGAGGCCAACAACTCAGGGGCAATTATGTAATTTTTAAGGCGACTAACCTAAACCTATATGAAGCCTAATTCGCCCAGAAGGAAAGAGAACTGTTTTCTGGGAGATTTTGGAGGCAAGAACAAGAGAGAGAAGACGGAGAATTTTCTAAGAGTTTTCATCTTCTTCTTCTTACTTCCATTGTTGATTATGAATTGTTATAGTGAATTTTTATCCATTAGTATGAGCAGCTAAACCCATCATCTAGGGTTGATGGAACCAATTGTTGGATAAAGTTTTGACTATGTTTAGATATAATTGAGCCGTTCTTATTCTATGATTGTTCAACTATGTGTTGTGTTGTGATTAATTGAAAGGGCCCTTGATTAATCGTGTCTAGTATCTTGTGTTGCTTGAGAAAGAACATTTGGTTAGATTGTTGTTGAACAACACCACTTTCGGGTAAGTTAAGAGATTAATTACTTGAATTTAAAAGCAGGGTTAGAGATAACGAAGCTTTGGTGGGATAATTCTGAGTTGCATAAATTGTTAACTAGAGTAGTTCGAGAGAATACTTCTAGTAAATTATCGTAATTGATCGAGAGATAATTACGGTAGCCCGGAACTCATAATCCTTATAGAGTATTACGGCGAGATTATAGCTAACGTATCAGGAATTAGTCCGGCAATTGGGGAAATCAATAGCCCTAGATCCTTTTACCTTTGAATTCAACCTTATTGTTGATTATTGCTAATTTTGTTGTCATTTTTCATTAGATAAATAAATTTCATTTATGCTCTATTAAAATTCTTGCATCCGAAAATTGTCTGAGTTTATCATTAGCATTGTTAAAAGTTGTGGTAAATAGGTTAGTTCCCTGCGGGATTCGACTCCGAACTTGAACCGGATTATATTTGCAGTGACCGCTTAGTCATTTTTATAAGGCATAGTTGGGCGTGATCACTGTTCATTAACTTTTTCGATGACACTATTCAAAGGAAAAAATATATAGTTAAATAAATTTTGCCAACAATAATATTATATGTATATTTGCTATAAAAGAAGTTACTTTGTAGGAAATATTTTCTTGAAAAAATAAGTGATTTTCTAACACGTTTCTGATGTTTGATAGATGAGTAGAAACTATTTCTCAAATCCTTGATTAGGAGGGAAAAAGGGGGTTGAGTGTGAAAATATGAAAGTAAATGTGTTTAGTTGGGACAACTCCAAATTGAGGGGCCAATTTTATAAAATTGTATAAACAAATATGCCAATGTGTGTATTAGACTTGTAAGATTTATACCAAAACTTTCTTTTCGCATTATTCTATTTAAGCACTTAATACAAATTACCATGCGCTAAGATGTCATGGTGATGGGCGGGTTGGACCGATTTTAGGCGGGTCAAAATAGGCTGAGTCAATAAATGATCCGTCCAAATATTACTTGGATTGGGTTAATATGGGTTAAAATTTGGGTCATAGCCCAATCCATCTAATTCTTACCGAGCTTTAATTAATATGTGTTATTTTCTTATGAATTGATTAATTACTAAATAAGACTTTTTTTCTTTTATTATGGTTATATATAACATATTAAACAAAAAAAAATTATTTTAAAGATATTTTTGCAAAGTTACTCATGGATCAATTTGGGTTAAAAATTAGTTCAACTTTAGATGGACTGGAATGAGTTGGGTCAAGATAGGGTGAGTTTAATAAATGGACGGATCCCAACCTTGGCAGGTTAGGCGGGTCATATTTTTCTAGGCCAATTTTAACACCTCTATCTAGCCCATTTTGATAACGACAAGGGTATATTTAGCCTCAACTATTAACCCGGCGCAAATTTATTCCATTTCCATAGTTAAGGGGCAAATAAGAGAGGTGAAAAGGGGTTTAATTTGTAACAGTATATGAGTGAATGGTAAGAAACATAAATTCCTTCTTGTTATCACAATTAAATAAGATGTGACATTTATGCTTGTGAACATATCACATTAATTTGACACAAACCAAGTAAAAAAACCATAGCCACAGAAGGCTTTGAATTGACAGCTATTTTTTGCAAAGCATGCACTGCTGTACTTTATTCTGCCACCAGATAGATGTGACAGTATACCTTCTGGTTTTACTGTCACTTTATATTGTGTCTTTATTTTGGAAATGTGTTGTTTAAATTAAATTTTATTACTTTTCTTTACTTTTCTTTTATCATATTTAACACCAATGAAAAGTACACCCACCGTCTCAATTTATGTTAAAATTCGAAATTTGAGAGGTAAATGAATTACTATTCTTCAATTATAATTTCTTCATATGTTTTTATATTTAAAATTAATTATTATGATTTATAATACTTTTTACGTAGTTCTCAAATATGAAAATTTTATTTCGAAAAAACTAAAAAATTCTATGTTCAAATGCATAGTCAAAATTAAGTAGGCGTTTGGACATAAAAATTGTAATTTTTTTTAAAAATAAAAGTAGTATTTGGAGTTAAGTTTAAAAATGATATTTAGAATTTGAAATTACGTTTGGATATGCATTTCACTTGAAAAAATATTCCAGTTTTAGACATAGAGCTTGTATTTTTCTGAGCCGAGGGTATATTGGAAACAATCTCTCTCTATTTTCACAAGTTAAGAATAAGGTCTGCATACACACGATTCTTCTCGGACCCTATGGTGTGAGATAATATTGAATATATTATTATTGTATTTTTTAGACATAGATTACATTTTTTTGGTAGAATGTAAACACATAGGGAACATTTCTAATTAAAGCCTCTCGTTTGTCATGATATAGTAATGGCTATGCTTTATGCAGTGCAACATAGGATTCTAATTTCATAACACATGCGTTACAGTATATATATATATATATATATATATATATATATATATTAAGTACAAGTAATAGATATCGAATTTAGTAAATCAAACGAGTTGCGACAGAATTTGAACGTTGAGCCTATATGTAAAGTTTGAATGTTGAATTGGTCGCTTCTGCTTTTATGCACTAATAATATCAAAAACTTTTACATTACTAGTACAATTTTAATTATTATAACAAGCAGGGGCGGGCCTAGAGTATTGGTTACGGGTTTTTGAGAACTCAGTAACTTTTGCGTAGACCATGTATTTATATTAAGAAATTCACTAAATATTTATAAATATCTAACTGTGAACCCAGATATTATTACATATTAATTTCAAATTACGGTAGGAACCCATAAGATTCAAATCCTGGATTCGCACGTGATAACAAGTTATTTACCATATTCTCATCTATAAGCTAAGTAGCAAGACCTAGATTTTATCTTACTAAAAAGCATATAAACTTTAGACATAAACCATTTGGGGCATTGTAGCCATAAATGCTCTGTAATATATGTTTCCTCATTCACAAAAACATAAATAAACAAAGCAAAATACTTGACTCATGTGACGTATTATATGAAAGTCTGACACATTGAATAAAAATCAACTTCAAAATATAATAATAATTGACTTTTAAAAAAAAGGACAGGACTTTACCGTTACACAGTGCATGAACGGAGTGGCGTCCCCGTTCAGATGCTGTGTAATTAAAACAAATTGTAAGATAAGGCAATATGGCCAGCCATTCTAAACTCTTTCAACTCATATCAAATAATTGTGGGGGAGGCAATAAAAAGACGGATCCAGAATTTTAAATTGGGTTAAGACTTAGAGTTTTATTCATTAAACTCATCACCTTATTTGTGTTCGAGGTTCATAGAATAATATATTTAGCTATTTCAATGAATTTTATACATATAAATCCATGCTTAAGCTAACAATTATATATTTAAATAAACCCATATCTAGACTACTATTTCCGCCCCTGAGGTGATGGACATTTTTTCAGTTGAACATTTGTTCAAAGGATAGGGGTCGTTTTTTGCCACACGTTTACTCAAAAAAGAATCATTACATAAATAGTCAGTCGGATTTATTATTATTTTATCTAGCAAGTATACATAAATAATATAATAATTTACACAATTATATATATATTATACCTAAAATATATATTGGTCGACTACTTTTTATTAAACAATTGGATGGACAGCTATCTAGGTCTGTTCTTTTAATAAAAATAGAACAAAAAGGTTGAACTAGAAGATAGTACGTAGCTCTATTTATATACATTCTAAGCAACAAAACTCTGTAATACCTCAATCAGTGGGGTGTGTGCACATAATATTATTTTAAAACTATATGTTGATATAATAAGCTGAAAGTGTTTGAAAAACTATAAAGTAAACATTAGTCTAGAACAGAAAGTAAAGACTTAAAATTTGTGACAATAATCGAATACTCTCTCAGTAAACTTATACGTACGCCTTAGTATATATTCTTTTAGTTTCAATTTTTGTAAACCTGTTTGACTGGGCACGAGGTTTAAGAAAAAAGAGAATGACTTTTGAATTTGTGATATAAAATAAGACATATATATTTGTATGACCATAAATTACTGCATAAAGGTAAATTGTTTACAAATATAAAAAATGGTCATTCTTTTTTTAACGAACTAAAAAGGAAATAAGCTCACATCTATATATATACTTACTATATTAAAAACATGAAAGTCATTAGCGAAATGTTGTTCACCTTTTATACCCTTTAAAAATAGATTTCATATTAGACAAAATTATAATTTAAATTATTTTCCTATTATTTAGGACCTTAAAATCAATTAAAATTTTAGTTATTAAATTTTCTCTTTTTTAAAACATTTATAGAGTCCTAATATTTAGGACTTTAAATCGATTAAGATTTACCTTACATAAATTCTTTTCCTAATTAAAGTATGTAACATATTTATAATTAGTAGTACCAAAATTAGAAAAAGTTTAAGACTAAACATTAATTATCACTACTTGTCAAGAAGACACGTAGAAGGAGTTCTTGGGCATAAAACTTTTGAAAATTAAGTATAATTTGCTTATATGTTGTTTTTCCTAATATTTAGTATCTTGAGATCAACTAAATTCTGGTTATTAAATTAATCCTCTTTATTTGAACTAAGTACTTATATTTAAAATTTTGATATCAATTAAAATTTAATTAAATCCATTAAACTTTTATTTTATATAAATGATCTATATCTATATCTATCTATATAATATATATATACTATATTAAAAGTACGAAACTCCTTCCACTACTATAACAACAACAACCTAGTATAATCTCACTAGTGGGGTCTAGGGAAGGTAGGTGTATGCAGACCTTACCCCTACCCTGGGGTAGAGAGGATGTTTCCGATAGACCCTCGGCTCCCTCCCTCCAAGAACTCCCCACCTTGCTCTTGGGGTGACTCGAACTCACAACCTCTTGGTTGCAAGTGGAGGGTGCTTACCACTAGAGCAACCCGTTTCACTACTAAAAAATAGCAAATTTGTGACTAAATCATTCCGACCGATTTAATTCAGTCCCAATTTTTAATTGATTCGGTCGGAAATTTTATTAAAAATACATATTTATTTATTTATTTATTGGCTCCAAATTATGACTGATTCAGTCAATTAATTACGTGAAAAATATTGCGGTTTCCGACTGAATCAATCGCAAAAAAAAAAATTAAAAAATATATATATTTTGACCGATTTGGTCGGAATCTGCAATAAAAACGAGGTTTGAATGGTCAACAAGATTTGCGACCGAATGAGTCGATATTTGAAAATTTTAAATTGGCGACCGATTCGGTTGCAAATCTATTTTTAATACAGCCATATCCATTTTTCTTTTTTCTTCTTTCTTCTCTAGTTTTTTTCCCTTTCCTTCCCTCTCCTCTTATGCCCCCACCCGCTCTATTTCTTGATTTTCTCCTCTAACCTAACCATATAAGTTATGATTTCCATCACTCTCACTCTCACTCTCCTTCACCCGCTCCCTTTCCCCCGTCCACTCCCCCCCCCCCCCCCCAATATTTTTTTCTAAGTTGTTTAACTCATTTTTTGTGCAGGAATCCGGCGGCTCATCTCCCCTCCGGTGGTGGTCCGGCAGCAGATCTGTTGGTCGTTTTTCAGGTTTTTATTTTTTGCATTAATTTAGTAAAATAGTATGTATAAATTTGCTATATAATTTGTAATATAATATAGATAAAATAGCAATAATTTTTGTAATATAATATGTATATAGTGACTTGTTAAAAATTTATTTTTTTAGATTAATTAGCATTTTTTTTAATTTTTAGTTAGATGTTCTTATGAAAATGGTTAGTATACTTGTATGTATCCAATAGTAAATCAAGAAAAAAAATTAGAATAATTTAGGTATAATCTATAAGTATGGAATTCTTGTTTATATAAAAAAAATAACTTAAGTGTTAATACTTCTCTGTTAGAGTGGAACAATATTTTAAAGAGTTAGAATTTTATACATTCAAGTTAGGTTAGTTAAAAAATAACTTAAGTGCTAATACTTTTTTGTTTTGCCTTTTCGTTTGAAAATTTTCCATGCCCTACCTATGTATTAATTAATTATTTATTATTGAAATGAAATTAATAAAATAGATTCAATTAAGTATTAAAGCGCTATCATATGCTAATTTAAAATAAATTAGATTAATTTATATATTTTAGAACTTTTTTGTCTTACAATAGTTTAATGTACCTATTAATATTGAAATCACCCAAGTATTATAGTAAAATATATAATTAAACTTTTTAGATAACCGATGGGAGAATATAACTTAGTAAGTAGTGTAAATAAAATAAATATATCAACTTCTAGTTTTTTTTGTTTGTGTAGATGCCATTTGCGCATCGTAGATGGATGTATAATAGAAATCATCCTAATCATGTAGCATTAAGGGATGAATTTAAAGAAAGAGTTGCTGGATTTATTGCTAAGATAAGGACACTTGCTGATTTTCGTATTGAAGGAACGATTAGGTGCCCTTGTGTGAAATGTAAGTGTGCTAAGTTATTGGGAGAAGATGTTGTTACGTGTCATCTTTTTAAAAAGGGATTTACGGAAAATTATTATGTGTGGACTTCTCATGGGGAGAATCTTGATAGCGTAAATGATGTTGATTTTTATAATTCTTTTGGTGGTGAGGAGGGTAGTCCCGTAGTGGAGAATAATATTGAAAATTCTAGATTCAATGACATGATGAGGGATGCCTTTGAGATGTTCCCGAGGGCTAAATCTGAACCAAATGATGAGGCTAAGAAGTTCTTCAAAGAGTTAGAGGAAGCTGGTTGTTCGTTGTATGAAGGCTCAATGCATTCCAAGTTGTCTATTGTTGTTCGATTACTTCATATTAAGTCGGATAGTTCTATTTCTCAATCGGGAATGAATTCTATCATTGGGCTTATGAATGAACTTAATCCGAGTAACATTGATCTACCCAAAGATTTTTACACGACAAAAAATTTAGTTTCCAAGTTGGGTCTTTCATCAGAGAGAATTCATTGTTGTGAAAACGGTTACATGTTATTCTGTAAGGATGATGCATGTCTAGAGAACTGTAAATTTTGTAACAAGTCTCGTTACAAGGATGCCACAGATGATAAAAAGAAGAAGATCCCGATGAAGGCGATGCACTACTTACCCCTTATACCAAGGTTAAAGTGGTTGTATGCATCAATGAGCTCCGCTCCTCATATGAGATGGCATTATGAGCATAGAAGACCAGATGATGTTCTATGCCATCCATTAGATGGAGAAGCATGGAAGCATTTTGATAGGGTGTTCCCGGACTTTGCTAGTGAACTAAGAAATATTAGGTTGGGATTATGTATTGATAGATTCACTCCATTTGCAGTCTCTGCTGCACCACATTCATCTTGGCCGGTGTTTGTTACGCTGTATAATCTTTCACCTGAGTTATGTATGACAAGTCCATATTTATTTCTAACTTGTATTGTTCCAGGTCCACACAATCCAAAAAGGTTGATTCATGTTTACATGCAGCCTTTGATTGATGAGTTGAAGTTATTGTGACATCAAGGCGTGGAAATATATGATGTATCAACTAAGCAAAACTTCATATTGCGTGCTACTTTGATATGGACTATAAATGATTTTCCTACTTATGGAATGATGTCGGGGTATTGACTGCCGGAAAGTTAGCTTGCCCGACTTGTATGGAAGATACAAAGGCATCTGACTTTTTCAAAGTCCCTCCCCCGTCTAGCTCGCTTCAGTATAACTCCATGCCTTCTCATGGAGGTTCAACTTCGACCACCATTAATTTTATACCCACGCCTTATTTCCCAACTTCTTCCCCGCGTGATCCTGCTAGTTAGTTCGGTGGCTCACCACCGATTGCATCCTCGAGCCATCATAGTAGCCAGCATTGTGGTACATCTTTTGTGCCTCATACATCGCCCACTCAATTATCATATCCATCATCATCCACTCCAAGTATATCTAACTTAGATATTGGAGGTTGTCACGTAACTGCATCCCCATCTACCAGTACTCCTACAGTTGCAGGTACCGTGAGACAATATACAGGAGGGACTATATAGTACGGTCATCTTCATCGGCTGATTATCGTTCCCCATGGCAACGAGTGAGTTTTCCTTCAATTTTCTTTTAAACTCTTTCAATGTTTTTTGCATATAATGAAGTTAATGATATTTTTTATATGTTAAATTAAATACAGGTTTTTGCCATCCTTTCAGGATACGTATATAGTGATGGAATCTATGAAACCATTTTTTCATGAGCCATGGAATTCCTGGAGACAGATATCGTACCATATTAGAATGAATATGTGACAACAATTTCAGATAAGAATAAATTAATTTTTATTAATACTTATCCACATACGTTTAATATTATTTATTCAATTTTGCAGGTTAGGTGTGTATAGAAGTCTACACTTGAAAATCTGGTGAATTAGAACTTCGAGAAGAGAACACAGAAACGGATAACAGATTCACATCATGTCGCTAGGAGAGGTGGCACCAGGCCTGATTGGATACATGAAGATGTCTGAAATCAGCTCTTGGCGAAGTGGAACACCCCTGATGGAAGAAGAGTGAACATGCAAAGTTAAACAGAGCTTCTACTAAGGGTGGAGCGTTGCATACTGGAGGTTCTATTAGTTTTGCAATCCATCATTTGAGAATGGTAATTTCATTATAAAATATTCTTAGTTTTACAAGTATGCAAATTGAACACACACACACACACACACACACACACACACATATATATATATATATATATATATATATATATATATATATATATATATATATATATATATATATAATACTTCTTACTTTTCAGGAAAAGGAACGTGGGGCAGATGTGACTTATGCTGAGGTCTTTGCGGAGATCCACAAGAAGAAGAAGAAGAAGAAGAAGGACGACACAAAAGAAGGTTGGGTCGAACCGCGTGCTTCAGAGACATTTGTATGATCCCAACACCAACACTATATTATTTTTCCCTCTTGGTTTATTTTATTTATATAACATGTATTATTTTTTATTTCAGGACAAGTATCATATTGATCTTGATGCATGGCGATAAACTCAACCTGAAGGAACGCACCCGACCCTGGAGGATATGACTACAATTTGGACACAAGCGGTTGGTGGCGTGAAAAAAGGTATAAATATTATGTAAGTATCTATTTTAGTATAAGTTTGAAAGTTGCGTGTTTGTTTTCTTACTTTTTTTACTTTCTTTTCTTTATTTCTCGTGAAAATAATAAATAAAGATCGAGTCTACGGGATTGGAGTACAGCCATTCTCCAGTCATCCACCAGTAGCACTATTCATCAGTTTCCCATGAAGACATGGAAGCTATGCGTCAAAAAGTGAATCAAATGTCGCAAGAATTTCAAATAACTCAAGCTTTGATCCAAAAATTATTAAAAATGAGAAGCAAGAAAGGCAGTCACGCTGCAATGGAGATTGAGTCTGAGTCTAAGAAGGAGACTGAGTCTGACTAGGCTATTTTAATGTTTTAGAGTTGAAGTTAGAGACATGTTTAATTTATGTTGTTTGATAGTTGGTTGTTTGATTAGTTGGTTGAATTGTTACAAATATTACTATTCGTTTTGTAGTAAATATTGGATTTGAATTGTTATACTAGGTGTTTGGTTGGTTGTTTTATTTGACAGATGGTGTAATTAAAAATACAACAGAATTCTGCTAAATATTTCTCAGATTTGCGACTGAATTAGTCTGTAACAACCCGATCGGTCGCTTTGAGAATTTGTATTTTGCCCAGTAGTTTGAGGGCATGAGTAACTCCGTATGATGTATTGTGACTTGTGTGAATCGTCAGTTTTGGTTTTCAGGTTATTCGTAATCGATTTGGCAGAATGAATTTCATGATTGAAGTTTTAAGTTGGAAGAGTTGACCAAGTTTGACTTTTTAGTATTTGACCTCGGATTGGAGTTTTGGTGGTTACATTAGGTCCGAATGATAATTTTTCACTCGGGCGTATGCCCGGATTTGTATTTGGATGTTTCCAAAAGGTTTCGACACTAATTAGCGAAAGTTGAAAATTTGAAGGTTTGGAGAGTTCATAAGTTTGACCGAGAATTGACTTTCAAGATATTGGATTCAGATGTGGTTCTAGGAATTGAAATAGCCTCATTATATCATTTGAGACTTGTGTGTAAAATTTGGGCTCATTCCGGGTTGATTTGATGTGTTTCGGCACGAGTTTTGGAAGTTGAAAGATTCGAAGTTCATTGCGTTTGATTCGAGGTGCGATTCATCGTTTCAATATTGTTATGCGTGATTTGAGGCCTCGAGTAAGTCCGTGATATGATATGATACTTTTTGGAATATTCGGACGTGGTCCCGAGGGGTTCGAACGTGTTTTGGATCAAATTCGGATCATTTTATTTCATTTTGGCATGGCTAGTTCCGCAAAGCATCTAGTTTACTTGTTCGCGATCGCGTAGATTATGGATGGTGAAAAGTTGTTCATCACATTCGAGAGTCCTCAGACGCGTTCGTGTAGGTTGCTGCAGATTGAGCATCGCGTTCCCGCAAGTGTGCACGCATTCACGTAGTGATTTTGAACTGGGCAGAGGCTGGTTTCTTCTTTGCGTAAGCATTGATTGGCTGCGATCGCATTGTTCAGATGCATGAGGTCATCATGTTCGCATGGATAGTTATGCGAGGGTAAAATCTGGGCAGTGCACTTTTCCTCTTCGCGATCGCGATGGTATTTTCGCGATCGTGATTCAGCAATTCGCCCAGTGATTATAAAGTACTCTATTTCAGAGGTTTCGACCATTTTTGCATATTTGGAGCCATGAAACTCGGATTGAAGCGGTTTTTTAGGCAATCTTCAACATATGGATTGGAGTAAGTGTTCTCTACTCGGTTTTGATTTTATTTTATGAATCTATCTTCGTTTTTGGCATTTGATTGAGGATTTCAAGAGAGAAATTGGGAGTTTTTGTCTAAAATTTCATAGAGTGAATTTTTGCATTTTGATTATCTATTCCGAGTCGGATTTGAATGAAACTTATATGGTTGAACTCGTAATTAAATAGGTTGTTGGATTCTGTGAGTTTTGTCGGATTCCGAGGTGCGGTACGGGTTTGAATTTTTGTTTGACTTTGGGGTTTTGATGAAAGATTCGACCTTTATCATTTGGAGTTATTTCCTTAGGCTTTATTTGATGTATTTGAGTGCTTTTGGCTAGTTTTAAGCCGTTTGGAGGTTAGTACGCGCGAGATGGCATTTTTAGAGTATCGTTTGTCTTGCTCGGTGTTGGATTTGGCTTGTTCGAGGTAAGTAATACTTCTAAACTTGGTTCTGAGGGTATAAAATCCCGAATTACGTGCTATGTAATTGATGTTGAGGTGACGTGCATACTAGGTGACGGGCATGTGGGCGTGCCAAATAGTAATTATGATTTAGTCGATTCCATGGAAATGCGTAGCCATTTTATCTGAACATTTTTATTATACTCTATGTGTTAGAACACTTGAGTTGTGATTCATGCTAGAAATCATGTTTAGGCTATATGCTGGCACTATTGGGACCCACAATGGTCGTTCTTTGTTGTTGAGTTATTTGCTTAATTGCAATTATGTACTCAATCACATTCATCATTTCGTATCATATCTTAGTCTTTGTTATCGTATATTGTCACATCTCATATCATTGATTAGGGTTGTTTAGCATGATTGTTGTGAGCCCCAGATACTGGAAAGATTAATGACTGAGTGAGGCCGAAGGCCTATTGTGAGTGATATTTTTGGGATCGGGTTGCACGCCGCAACAGACTTTATTGATTCATGCCAGGATTTAGCTTATTATAGCGCTTGGGCTAGATCTGCCCCTCCGAAGTCCGCACATCCACAGTGGGCGCAGTTGTTATTGATTTTTGGGCTGGATCTGCCCTAGATTCGTTTGCATTGGGCTGGATCTCCCCTGGATTCATTTATGTTTGGGTGGGACCTGCCATGTACAGTACTGAGTGAATGAGTATGCTGAGTATTGAGCATGATGAGTGAGAATACGAGATAGTGAGATTGAGTACTGTGAGAGTGTAAGTACATATGCATTGCATTTGACATGCGTACTTGAGATACAGGCATAGAGATGCATTTTCTCATGCTATCCGATTTTTGTGACATTCATGATTTCACTTGCATATCGACATGTAGGTATATAGGTGTATTTTTTTCATATTATCTGAAAATGAAACATCTTAATTATTGTTGAAAGATTTTTAGGAAAAATCACAGTTTTCATACTTACTCATATCTTTGGTGATTTGGTGAAAAGAATTGAGTTTTACTGACATCTTTGAAAAAGCATGCCCATTTTCCCGAAATTGTGAACGAGTTGAGCATCATACCTCTGAGTTATTTCTTGTACCATTTTTATTATGTCATTATGAACTGTTGTTGGTTATTGGAGTTGGACCCTAACCCTTGTCCCAGCTCGTCACTACGTTCAACCTAAGGTTAGATTTGTTACTTATTGAGTGCATGGGGTCGGTTGTACTTATACTACACTTCTGTACCTTGCATGGAGATGTTAGATGCTGATGTTGTTGTATACGGCGGGAGCTGAATTTGAAGATGTATCTGCATTTCAGTTATGGCTATCACTTGTCTTTGGTAGCATTAGATTCGAATTATGTTCATTTACATTTCAAATAGATGTTGTAATTATTTTCATTCAGTTTTGTAAAAATCTAAATCTTAGAAACTCATGATTTGTACTACCAGTCCATGGGAAATTCTCTGTATAAAGGGAGTTATATTATCATTCTTTTCTTTATAATTCTCATTAAATTCGATAGTTGATAATTGCCTTACCTAACGGGTTGGGTTAGGTGCCATCACGACTAGTTGAATTTTGGGTCATGACACATTCACAAATTTCACCAAAAATTACCCAGATTTGCGACTGATTTAGTTGCAAATTGAGAATTTCTGATTTTTTTTAAATTTAATTAATACTCAATATGTACAACTATTTCAGTCAGAATAATTAATTAAAAATTAATTTTAATATTTAATTTTCAGACAGAATCAGTCGAAACTTTTAATTTGTATTTTTTTTTAAATTTTGGTCAGCAACTGAATCAGTCGCAAATTTAGCGACCAATTCGGTCGCAAATGGCTTAAATTCAAATGTCCCTGTATTTTTTAGTTTGCGACTGAATCCGTCGCAAATTTTTGACTTATTCTGTCGTAAATATATTGCGACCACGTGTTTTCCGACTAAACACTTTTCAGCCAGAAATCCGTACAAAAAATACGATTTTCGATCGATTTCTGACTGATTTGACGGTCTCAAATTTGCTATTTTTTAGTAGTGTTCGTGGAATGTTGTTCGCCTTTTTTACTCTTTAAAAATAATTTCACATTGGAAAAATGTGTAAATTATTAATTTTTCTAATATTTAAATGAAATACATTGAAATTTTGGTATTAAATCTTTTCGTATTTGAACTATGTAGAAATTCCTAATATTTAAGTTATATAAATTTATTTCTTAAATATCTAGACATTAAAGTTTACTATTGTAATCTACACTTAAGCACATTAGGACGAGTAAGAAAATATCTTTAAATAAATGATTGTCGCGACCGCGACCCGTTACTCGCGATCATGAAAGAGGAAACCAGATGCCCAGAAATCAGCAACTCCATTAAGTCCAAAATGAATCCGAACTTGAACCGAATCACACCCGATGACCCCGGGACCCCATCCAAACATACCAACAGGTCCTAAAACACGATACGAACTTAGTCGAAGCCTCAAATCACATCAAACAATATCGAAATCACGAATCTTACCCCAATTCAAGCCTAATGAACTAATGAACTTCCAACTTCTAAAACTAATGCCCAATCCTATGAAACCAATTCCGAATGACCTCAAATTTTGCTCACAAGTCATAAATGACACAACAGTCCTAATTCCAACTTCCGAAACCAAAATTTAAACTCGATATCAAAAAAGTCAACTCTCGGTCAAACCTCCCAACCATTCAAACCTTCAAATTTTCAATGTTCGCCAAAAATCATCAAATCAATCTATGGACCTCCGAAACAACATCCAAACATATTCCTAGGTCCAAAATTACCATACAAACCTATCGGAACCAATAATAATAATAATTCATAGTAATAACAAATAACTTACTTTAATTTTTATTTATATATTGTAATATATGGCCATATTAAATCACAAACCCAATTACAATTTTTTCACAAGTGAAAGATAGATAAGATACTTAAATTTATATATTGAAATTAGTAGTAAATTGTACTCTAATTTATAAGAAATTTATGATAGTTTAAATTATAACTTTCTATATGTTTTTTTTTAAATCTATGCTTATTTAAGTAATATAGGAAGTCAAATAATATTATTCATGTGATTTTTTAAAATTTATTCCCATCGATAAGGATTTACGTGTGACGCGCGTACTCTAAGACTAGTAAATTGAAACAGAAGGACTGATGGAGTAATACTTTTTGTTTCCATTTAGTTTTCAGGATAAAATTTTACATGCCGATTAAAAATATATTATTAAGAAGAATAGTTTGACTAATTCACCCCTTATTAATTCCTTGATCTTTGTATATTTTAGTGCCTCTTGGTCAGAAAACAACTAATGCTAAGGTAAAGTTGAAAAACAATAATTAGTTCTCTTTTGATTTTCTAAATTGACATTATTTACCTAAAAATGAGTAACAATTAAATTTGTACACGGTTTAAAGGATACGTGATTGAATTCAATACGAATAATTAAGAATAACAGATAAATAAATTAAAGATGAAATAAACGATCAAACCAATCGCAATGTAATGGCCAAGTCTGATCTTAGATTGAACAGTAGGACTTTGCCTCGATTGGACTCTCGGTATAAGTTCGGTCGCGAGTGAAGAAAAGAACAAATAAGTAATGCCTTGAACAATAGGTAGAAGATAAAAGTAAACTTTTATTACTTTGAATTGCGTGTTACCATGTGTCAAACTAAAGAAAAACTTCCCCTTTATATAGTAGGAGAATTTCAGTTCTAGTAAAAATCTAAAAAAGGTAAAAAATTCTCTTTTTCCGGTAATTGTTGATCTATAATAGATACTAAACGAGATTAGCATCGTAATATCCGATTGAGGGCGAATATTACGGCCCCCTATCCGTCATGCATAACCGTTTACCGCGTCTGCCAAGGTCCAGAAGTTATACTTGGTCCGGGGTATGTCACTTTTTCGTGTCTGATCTCAAATATATCGTTCATTTCTCTCAGGTATCGATATGAGGGGTTCCTGGTCTCGATTATAATCACGTCGATCAGTGCTTCCCCTTCGTTCTCTCATCGAAAAATCGGGAAAACTTTGCCCCCGATTTTATCCGTACACAAACATGACAACTAAATGGAAACAAAGGGAATATTTTTTTCAATTTCATTTTATATAGCACTATTTTTTCAGTCAGTCCCAAACAACTTATGCATTTTAAATATTCAATTTTAAACCTTATATTTTATTGATTTATAGTCATATAAGTTTTTATAATTTATTTTAGATCATAAGTTTCAAAAACTTTCTTTATTCATTAATGATGTGTTCAGTCAAACACCAAAACGTAAATTATGATTCTAAATTGTTAAATTCTGCATAATCTAGTTGCCACAAAAAAGCCTATCATGTGGCAGGATTTTGATTTTTTTAATTTCAATTTTAACTTATCGCTTTGTGATATTATTCTAAGAGAGTACTTAAATGAGAGAATGTTATGATTGATAGAATGTTATGATTGATTTCATCCATTTTGCTCTAATTTTAGTCATTCTAGCTGCTTTGACAAAAACAAAATGTAGTGGTAAGCAGATGCTCCTCCATTATTATCCCATTATCCATATGAATTTTCTCATTACTAATTAACTCATTATTGCCACTTATTGTTTCCACATAAAAATAAAAAGAAAATGATATAATGAATCAACACCTGTGATGGGGCCCTTTCATAATTACAGCACAGGCTAAATTAAAAAATGACAAAAATAATAATTATGATGATGAAGTGGGAAATATATTATTTAATTTAACGCATTATTATATATGTTTAGAATGTTTTTATTGTAGGAGAGAATTAGTTGAACTTTCTAATCTGCCGGTTGTTAGAGCATAATTAGACACTATTTGTTGTCAAAGCTTCTTTGTCTACACTATGGTTTAGGTATAAAATTTCAACATATTCATATTACTTCGCCATGCAAGCATGCAAGAAAATTTCCTATTCATGTTACGTGTATTATTTAAAAAAATGGACAGTCCGATGTATAAATTATTTTGTGTTCATGTAAAATTCGAAAAAATACTACACTTAAAGAGGTGTGATGTAAGTAGCCTACCTGATACAAGATTAATAACTTATCCTGTGAGTAACATGTAAATTGTTTAGTTTTGTTGATATCTATCCTAGATATGCTTGTCCAATTGAGACGCAACTTTTTTTTTTCTTTTTCTAATTAGCAATAGGGTTTGTATTGCCGATTAATTTAGCCGTATTTTCTATCTCCATTAATACAGGTACCTAGTAATTCTGGCCACCAAAAACAGATCATAAGAAATTAATTTGGAATTTGTACTTCAATCTCTTATGATATTATTCCTACTTTATTAATTGTTTGCCTACACCCTTCAATGTGAAATGTAGCATTTTATAAAGCGGGTATAACTTTCAAAAAGAAGAAACTCAAATCTTAACTAATCTTTCATATTATTCAGGACCCTTGACATAACTAGACGTGAAGGAAGTTTCATATAGATTACTTCTCAATATATTTTCTTTCAAATTACTAAAATTTCATGTACCGTTCTTATATGGTAGAATATTCATGTAGAACTTTCTAAGATTTTACACGTGTGATACATGAGCCTGTTTGGTTTTTGAAATTAGTGTTTTGCCATAAAATTTTTATTTTTCACTTCAAGATGAATTTTAGAATTTTTCAAAATTTTGAAAAACTACAAAAAAATATTTTTCAAAATTTTCACTCAGACCACTCACAAAAATTCAGAAATAACTCAAAATTATATTCATGTCCAAACACAACTCTAATTTTCAAATACCATTTTTATTTAAAATTATTTTTTACTTTTTCTCGAAATTTTACAATTTTTATGTCCAAACGCCCACGAAAATAGTAGAGATTTATATTTTCTTGACGCGGTATAAAATTTATATCCATTATTGAGTCTTTGACAGATTGAGTAATCTAGTAATGAATAACATTATCCACGTCATAAAGCAATGATCATGTACTCTGAAGTTGTCTATTGCGTCTCTGCTTATAATATAATATATTCTCCTTTGAGCAAAAGAAAAAGTTAAATAAAATAAAATAAAAGAAGAGAAAAGCTCATTTGAAAAGTGCAAACAACAAGAAGCATCTATTCTTATATCTTAAACGTGTTAACGTATACACCTTTTTCTATTCTTTAGTTCTAAAGGGTAATTATGAAGGCAACAACCATCTCTTTTATAAAGTTAACACCTCATCCCTTAATCCATGCTACAAAAATAAATGTAATAATAATTCTTCTCCAACTTTTGCTTTAACAATTATGAGTCATTAGTTGGGTTAGGTCCTATGTTTAACATTTTTGCAATTCCTAACTATATGTTACTCCCTCTTTTCCAGTTTATATGAATCTATTTTCTTTTTGGTTCATTCCAAAAAGAATGACCACTTTCTAAATTTAAAAATAATTTAGCTTAAACTTCCAATTCTAACCTTAATGAGAAGTTTTTATAACCACACAAATAATCTGGACCCCTTTTTGACTTGTTTAGGACCACAAATTCAAAACGTCTTCATTTTTTCTTAAATTTCGTGTTCAGTCAAACAAGTTTATATAAATTGGAACAGAGAGAGAATTCACTATAAATACTTTAGTAAATTTAATTATGTAAAGGTAGCTAGCTCATAATTGTGAGAATATTCTGGTTGGGTTGGTTGGTTGTTTTAGTGGCAGCTAGAAATTTTTTTTTTGGGGGGTGGTTCGCCCAACATTCGGTATCTGCGTTGGGAGTTAAAGTGCTATCTAATAAAGACGACTCCATATTCAGGGTTCGAATTCAAAATCTCTGTATAGAACGAAAGATTATTTACCACTCCACCACAATTCTTGTTTGCGGCAGCTACAAATCTTTATATAAAGGAAATGTGGATAAGGTTTAAAAAGGTAGAAAAAGATGCCTCCCTATTAGTATGTTTCTTTGATGGTAAAGGTGAATCTACTTTAGTTGGCATCTCTTCTGCTATAGTTACTAGAATAATATTCTTTACTTAAAATCTTATCAAAGAATTGGTTCTGATTCTATTGTGGAAGAATTTTCTTTGAGTTCCATATTTATGTGAAATGGCATCAATTTGACATTAGCCAACACTATTATGGGGAAAGTTCACAAAACAAAACCTAAACACCCTCAAAAAGGTCAATATTTGGTGTCATGTGAAAGTGACATGATTTTTAAGCTTTTCTTTCATAAGCTTGATATTTGAACCAGCTTAAGAGTATTTCGATTATTCTATCGGTTATTTGTAACATTCCACCTGATCAACTTGCATAATTCAACTATCCCACTGATTATGTAATACATTCTGTCAATATAAGTATAGCATAACTCAACTTACCAAGGCTTTGGCAAATGCAATCTACGTGTATCTCACCTTGATTATCTGTTACGTTCCACCAAAATAAGTATCATATAACTCTCCCTACCAAGACTTTGGCAAATGCAACATGCGTGTATCTCAATTATTCCACTAATTACCTATTATCTCTAACCACATAATAATTATAAAACTCTATTAAGAAAAATTGAGGGCTGTACTTTTTAAAACTCAAGAAACAGGATAGAATATACCTTTTTCCCTCACATATACATGATAAGTAATTAAGCTAAAAACTACTAATACTAGTGTCTAATCCCAAAGAACACTTTGGTTTGCATTAGAAACTAGCCTAAGTCTTAGTACAAAGTTAGACTAAAGTAGAATAAAGAACAGGGAAGATCTCTCTGTGTATTAGGCCAAAACTACTAACTCCTCTGCTAATTCTTCTACTAATAATCTAAAGATTGAGATCTCAACTTCCATTGCTGTTTCTTCCCTTTGTTCTTGAAACTTTTTCCAGTCATCAAACTCGGTTTGCAAATCGGATTCAACCATCATATCAATGGTGTCTGATCTCACATATTGCCATGAATCTAACCTCCTGCATACTCTTCCGAAGACGATTTCCCTATTGTTCAAGCTGTTAGTTTCAGTTTTCTCCTCGGAAAGCAGGTCGGACACTAGCCTTTTCATGTCAAAAGGGATTGTCACTTCACTTGCAAACTTATCGAAATCCCTGTCTCTGTATGATGATAACGAATCTTCATCATCGTCTTCCTCTTCAAGACCGTCTTCGCCTCCTTCTTCTTCGTCGAGCATTAGTTTCTCGAGTTCAATAGGATCTAACTCCGCTAGTTTCTCGAACCTACGAAGCTTATAGAGAAGTTGCTGCTGCGCTCCTGTTAGCAATGCATGACAATCAAAATAAGTTTTCAGTCAATGAGGATTCATATAGACGACTCAAACTTTTTGGAACTGAGGCGTAATTATTGTTGTATTAATACAGTAAGCAACCAAACATTAAAAAAAAAGGGCAGCCAGGTGCACGAAGCATCCCGCGTTCACGGAGGATCCGGGGAAAGGCCGCATCCCAAGGGGTGTGATGTAGGCAGTCTACCCTCATGCAAGCATCAGTGGCAGATTCCACGGCTTGAACCCGTGACCTATAGGTCACACAAAGACAACTTTACCGTTGCTCCAAGACTCCAACGTTCACGGAGGATCCGGGGAAAGGCCGCATCCCAAGGGGTGTGATGTAGGCAGTCTACCTTGATGCAAACATTAGTGGCAGATTCCACGGCTCGAACCCGTGACCTATAGGTCACACAAAGACAACTTTACCGTTGCTCCAAGACTCCCCTTCGAGTAACCAAACATAGTAAAAATAAAAATAGTAACTTTTACACTGATTTTTAGACATCTCTGTTCCCTTTTGATTGTATTAATTGTTACTGTACAAAAAGAGTAGAAAAGGGATCTTATACTTAATAATGTGATTTTCTACTATGAACAAATGGTAAAGAGGGAATGCTAGAAAACAACTTAAGGACCCTACTAAAAGTACCCTTATCATGTAATCAGGCCCCTGAATCATGGCAGTCTGAAGAAAATACTGAAAAGGCAGAACCCCAAATTAGAAAATGTTTTTGAAATTCAAGAAGTTTGAGAGTTTCTTCTCAAAGTTCAATAAATTGAAGAGGACAAGCATATCAATTAAGTGAAAAGCCCCACCTGCACTAAATGTGGGTCATCATGCAATTAATAAAAGATTTAATTTATTTGCTCTAAATGTGTATAATTTGTTACTACCTCATATAGCCGGTTAGTTGTCATTTTTACCAAGGAAAAAAGGACAGGCCGGTGCACAAAACAGCTCGCATTCACGCGGGGTCTGGAAAAAGACGGTACCCCAAATAATGTTATGTAGACAACCTAACATAATGCAAACCTCAATGGCTGCTTCGGCGGCAAGAACCCGTGACCTATGGATCACACGAGATAACTTTACAGTTGCTCCAAGGCCCCCTTCCTCATTTTTACCAAGCTACCAATTAATATTTCTCATAGAGATTTACGTGTATTTAATTTATACGCGATCTGTTTACACTGTCAGTGAGTAGAACTTAAGCTCATTTCTAAATGAATAAAATTAGGGGATGAATTTATGTATAAACAAGATAAGGTCACATTAACAGAAATGATGTACAAGACTTACCATCAAACCAAGATAATATGTCATGTAATGTACAACACACAAACGTACAAACCTTTTTATCAAAGATTGAAACCTTTTATGGATCCCACATGAAATAATTCATATATCAAAATCAGCATTATCAAAATTGGTTATGACCTTACAATTATAGCATATCCAACCAAACATATCCATAAAGAAATCAGCATTTCCATAATTGTTGAATATGACTTCACAACTAATGATATATTACTAACTACTTAATTATTGCATTCAACATATATTACATATAATTATGAACTATGTATTATAGAACTTGTATGGCATTTACTAATACAACTTAATACAGTCAAACCTCTCTATAACAACTCATTTATTCTAATATTTTTTGGTTGTTATAGTGAAGTGTCATTATAGAGGATACATATTATAACATAACATAAAAATCGGTTTCGAGAAAAACCTAGCTTTTATAGTAAATGATTGTTGTATAAGGATGCTGGTATAGAGGGGTCTGTTGTATATAATATATCATTCTTTTAAATCGGAAAAAAGCTAAAAAATTTATCGCACATTAGTATACAAAATAATTTTGAGAAAATATGATTTACGTACTTTGTACAAGTGCATAGTTGCATTCAACATCACAATCATCGTCTTCCTCGTCCTCGTCCTCGTCCTCATATTCGCCTTCATGTCCATCATCATCAAACGGAGGATCCAACACAGAAACCGGACTGCATTGTTCTTTCTCCTCATCTTCTAGTTCAATATTAGCCAAACCTATTGCTTCATAATTTTCTTTGTCCTAAACAAAAGAAAACCAATTACTAGTATTAAGTACAAACAGATAAGCCATATAATTTAAACAAAATGTAATGCTTTACTTATTTGACAGAATGTTCTATCATTAGGTCATGAATTATAGGAAGTTGACTACTGACATTTATTCCATTAAGTTTTATATTTGTCAATTATAATATGGAATAGGGTGGTGTAGAGCCGGGGCAGACCTATAATACTGTTAGAGTTCTGACGAATCTAGTAATTTTTTTTTAAATTTTGTATTTATATTTAAAACTTATTAAATATGAACAAACAAACACACTAATTAAAACGAGCTATAAATCCAATACCACCTCTGCCTATCGTGTAAGATCTTTACAATATTATCAATTGGGGGCCAAATGACAAAAGAAAAAAATTGTGGTTCGTCGTTTTGTGGATAATAGTGTCATTTTGTTTTATTTAGACAAGGTCAATTAAAAAAAGATTTTGGTGGCAGAAGCGTGATAAAAAAGGTACAATTATCAAACAAATAGAAATCTCCAGCAATTTAGATAAATGACAAATTTCTCCCCTTAAAATATTGTTTGATTATTAAAACGTCAAAATTTTGATGGGTAATTTTGTCATTTAATGTAGACATTCCGGCCACCGAATCAGACCAACGAGATCCTTTTGCCGACAGGTAAAAACCAGGTCAAACTTAGTTATTTGAGTCACGAGTTGACTCATTCTATTTATGTTGGCTAAGAGAAATTTTTACCGGAATATATAATTATTACTGAAATAACATAATTTTTACGTGTTTAAGTTAAATAACACGTTGAGGTCACCTAAAATATATCCATAAGCAAATTTACTTTAAATACAAAGTTTATAAAATTAAAAATAAGACAGGTGAAATTAAGCTGATGGTGAAAAAATTGCTTACACATGGTATACATAACATAAACTCAACTTTTATTATTACAAATTATATTTAAAAATATATTTAACATACACAAACTTACAACTTTGTAAGATGTTTTACAATTCAATTTTAACTCCTATACGACATGTAAATTTTTTACTAAAAATTCCTTATATCGAAATGAAATTCCCTATGAATATGAAAAAGGACTTTTTTACTATCAGTATAATTTAGTCAATTAATTAGCATATTTATCGGGCGACTGGCTAATATTTAACTGGCTAATATTTATCACAAAAATTTATAGAAATATATATTTATAGTCATTTTTTAAAATAATAGTCGACAAAATACATATTTTGGTATATAATATTAGTGTATTACCAACAAAAAATTATACATATATAATATTAGTGTATTACGAACAAACATTGTTGTATTATGTCCAAAAGCTTACCTACAGTTAGTGACAAAATAGAAAGACAAATGACAAACCTCTTTCTTGTGGCGAGTCGGAGATGCTATCGGCGATGAGAACTCCGGCGTCCGGCGACCGCTGGACGGACATTTCTGAAGAGAAAATCTAAAAGGACTTATAGGACTTGAACAATATTTATTTTCACATTCAACCTCCTCAATTTCCTCCTCATTATCAGACCTACAACTACTTGAAGTCTCAAAATCCATTGATTTCTCTTCATTGCTTTCTGACCAACCAGCACTACTTAGCCTACTATTATTACAAAAATAACCACTTTTCACTTGTACAGTAATTTCCTCCTCATTCTTGATTTCCTGTTTCTTGTTTCTGCTCCTGTTCTTGAGTTTCTTCAAAATTGACCCAAATAAACCAAACCCCACTTTGTTAATTTGTGTTTTGGGTTTAGAATTTTGTTGTTTTTGGATCCTAATTGCAGCTTCAAGAAGTAAAGAGGAAGTTGTAGTAGGGATATGAAGAAAGACTTTTCTTTTGGGGCTATTTTTGCAATTTGTTATAGGTGAAGGGAAATTGTTGAGAGGTGATTTTCTAACATCAGGTGAATCTTGAAAAGAGAAAAAACAAGCATGTTTACATAATGTAGAAGTTGAAGTTGAGGTTGAGGTTGTTTCTGTGATAATTTTGGTTTTTGGTTTCTTGTATGTTTGTAATGAGGTTTCTCTTTTGAGCTGAAAACGTCTATCAGCTATGTAATTTTTAAGTTGAAATGGTTCTTGATCTTCTTTCAAAAGCTCATGCAAATGCTTCTGTGCCATTACGAGAAAATAAAAAAACCAAAGTCCTAATCAGTAATAAAAGAGTTGAGATTTTGAAAATGGATTTGAGTAGTTGAAGAGATTTCAACTTTTAATATAACCAAAGAGATTATATTGTGGAGCTGGGGGAGTGGGAGTGGGGATTTGTTATGTGGTTTTGAAAAGTGGAAGATTGAGAAGTGGGGAAGTTGTGTACATATAGTTAGAGACTCGAGAAAAAGAGAGCTAGGTTGGGGTGGTAGGGGTAGGGGTAGGGGGAGTGGGGGTTTACTAATGGGGTTTGGGAAAGAATGAGGAGAGTTCCTGATTCAAATCTGGAGTTTTACAAGATCGAGGTAAGGTGGATGATAAATAAATAATTACATAGTGTATAAAAACATGAGAAAATTGGAATTGTAAAAAAGTGTATATAATATGGTAATAAGGGGTGCAACAGTAGATGTGTAGGACTGTGGGGTTTGTAGTAATAGTTCCGCGACCAAGCCGTCAATCTCGGAGATAATTAATTTCGAGATTAAATTTAAATTGAGTTTATTATTAAGATAAAATATAATTAATCATTAAATAATTAATTTCGAATTAATTAATTTTAAAATAACTTATTTTCCTCCTAATGACCCCTAAATGATTTTTGGGGTGGATTGTGGAGTTCTATGTGTCTCTCTCATGAGCTTTACATACATAATTGTGTATATCTAAATTCCTATAGATGGTGTAGACACAGAGGCTGGGAGTGTAGGTGGATAAGAAACAGTTTATCTTAGTTAGTAAGTGTAATTACACAGGGTGAATCCATAATAAGAATAATATGAGTTTAAATTTTAAGTCAAAAAGGATAACTCGGTGTGATTTAGACAATCTATTCTAACGTAAATATTAATAGTTACTTTCACGGCTCGAATTCGTAACTTATATATTAATAGAGACAATTTTAACGTTGCCGAAGTTTTCAAGTTTCGAACACACGACCGCTACTTGAAAGAGGAGGTGCCAAAGGGAAAGAGCCACACAACTTTTTTTAAGTTTTATGACAGACTAGATAAAATATATGTACACTAATAAATTATTTATAAAGTAATTACAAATCAATTTCTTATGATAAGTCTTAATAGATAATTTCATAAGCCAATAATTAACCTTCTATAATAGTATAAAATTAAAAAGAAAATGGATTGGAAGGAAAAGGAAGATAAAGGAAAGGCAGGAGAGCTGGCAAGCGGTAAGGAAGGCAGAGCCAGTCACAGAATACCCGAGAAGAGCGCTCTTTTGGACCAATCACACTTTTCCACGTACCTTTTCACACCTTTGCTTTCATTTGACCAGCATTACATTAGTTGTTTGTCTTTTCTATAAAGTTACCACAGTTATTAACTTTTTTTCCTTAAAATACTACTATGATTTTTTTCATGGAAATACTAATATTATGATAAAGATTTTTTTTTATGTGTGGATACGAGAGCATTGAAATCCAGGGTGGGTGACCGTCGGCGAAACCAGAAAATTCAATAAAGGTGTTTAGCCTTTGTCAGTCAGTGAGTTATGTAATGGTGTTCAAAATCTATTTTTAATCAATAATAAGTAATATTTTACGTTATACGTAGTATTCCTATAATTTTTCGTCAAAGAATGATTAGTTGACCAGCCTTGGGCCAACATAATTTCGCCCTTGGGGTGACTGGTGTAATGCTAAAGTCTGTCCGGATGGGCTCAAGCTAAAGCAGGAGAACAGAGTTAGTTTTTTGTCGAGCGAGCTCGAACATGATCGAATACACACTAGAACAGAGCAAATTTACCTGGTTCAATGGTGCAGACACCTACTAGGATGAGGCATAACGGTAATTGAATTCATATCTATTTGAGCTGCTCCAGCAAGTATCCCTTTCGAAAAGCTAAATTCTCACCTTCTGTATGAGATAGCTAATCTCATTATTTTAGCGTAAAATTTATTTCGAGATTAGTAATATATATAATCAAATATAAAATAAATACAATTTCAAATTCATCCGACAAACCTTCGGGATCATTCGAGCTGGTTTTTTTTCTTTTTTCATGCTACTCTGCTTCTTTTTAACATACCTAATTTATAGAAGTATCAAAATTATCATTTTATAATAGTGGTGATGTGATGTTTCATTTCTTTTTTATTTTCATGAACTTTTATATCTGCTGAAACTCAACTGTCATGCTATTAAAGGTAAAACAAAAATGCTAAAAATTTAAGCAATTTTCAGAAGAAGGTAGGTGACATTCTTTTTGAATTAATTAAAAAGAAAAGTATCACATAAACTTAGATGGAGGAAAGAATATTTACTCTGTGTATGTTTAAGATAAATACTCTCCATTTCAATTTATATAAATTTGTTTGATTAGGTACGAAGAGTAAGAAAAAATAGAAGACTTTATACCCTGTGGGGTAAAAAATGAGGCAATATATATCTCTAATTTTGAATAGTAACTCATATCTCTATACCTATATATTTGACAGAAGGGCTACAATTTACAGTCCTTCACTGGAGACATATACTATTTAGTTCCCTTGCATTGCTACATTATAGAAGTACTACCTAAAAAGCTGTGGCCTAAATAATTTGTCAGTGTACCTAAGTTAAATGCCCCTTATTGCTATTCTAATTGCAAAAATCATTGCTTTCACCGAGTTAAATGCACTGCTTGTAAATATTGATAGTACTGATTAGCAATTATTTGAGTTGGCAACGAAGGTACAAGAAAACATATGAGGTGAATTGTTTTATATAATTAAACCATACTATTGTTTAGCCTGTGCTAGAAAGTTAGTAGGTATTTTGACGTATATTTTTTTCATACCAATAGATTTAGTAGGCGTTTGGACATAAAAATTGTAATCTTTAAAAAAAAAAAATAGTATTTGAAGTTAAGTTGAAAAATGGTATTTGAAATTTAAAATTATATTTGAATATATATTTCACTTGAAAAAATATTATAGTTTTGTGAGTAGCAACCGATAAATTTCTATCAAGACCACTTTTTGGTTTTTGAAATTTCTATTTTCGAAAAGTTTTTAAAAAACTTGCAAAAATTCATGGACAAACACATTTTTGAAATTTTGTTTTTTGAAAAAAAAGAATTTTTTTTTATGAACAAACGGGGCCTTAGGTTTTTATTACTACATATGTTTCTTTTGCTTCGGTAATCTTATTATCTTGTTATTATTACTGATTCTTTTGCATGGCTTCTCTATTATTGTATTTCTTTTTTAACACTGTTGTGACTAACGTCCATATTTTAGAAATTCTAGATCCGTCTCTGGCTGTGATTATATTTTTCTTGAGCCGATGGTCTATTGGAAGTAACGTCTTTACATTCACAAAGTAGAAATCAAATTTGCGTATACACTATCTTTCCCAGACTTAGGCAGACGTGCAATAAAGGAGCTCAATTACCATTGGGGAGAAGTTGTTAATCTCAAATTATGGGCGTACGTATATCTAATCATTATTGAAGTGACTAGCAGTTCATTTATTTCTGTAAAATCTCATTTAATCCTTACTTGTTACTCTTCATTTATTGATCTCTGGAAATAAATCATGTATTCATAATGTGTAACCGTTTTGACGGCTCACAAATTCTAACTGGAAATGAAACGACAAAAATAATCCCCAATTGTTTGGTTGACGAATTTTCAAATTGAATTTATTTTATAAAAAAATACTCACATGTAAAATTATCTTATAATCTTATTAGGAAAGTGAGTAAAATCGACATAGAATTTTCTTTTTGCACCCTTGGTTAGATTAGTAAATAGTAAATTTAACCCATTTAAATCAATTAAAATAATCTGATTTTATTTTCTTTCTGTTGTGAATAATTTATTGAACATTACGGAAATGAGATCTTCTTGATTTGACTTGAAAAGAGTGGAGCATACCTGACCCACCATCCCAATGCACTACTAGTCTACTCATATGTCTTTATTTAATTAAAAAAGCCCCACAAAATTTGAAAATTGCACAACTATTACGAGTACGAGAGTTCAAGGTTTTGCTTCCTTTTTATTTTTTGGATTTGAACATGTATTGTTTAATTATTAAATTTTTGAAATTACTCATATAGATCGCAACCATATAATAAAAATTTTGAAAATACTTTAAAATATCACGATACAAATAATACTATTTGATTTTTAAAAATTTTGAACGAGAAAGTTGCATGTAAAGTTGACTCTGCTAAATATTTCTAATTATCAAATGAAGAAGAATCAAAAAAGAAAACACGAACTTATGTAAGCACCTATTTGAGTCGATTATTTTCAAGAGCTCACTGGCGACATATAGTTATTATAAAAATATGTTTGCCTTCAATGATTCAAATAGTAACATTGCCATATGAATAAGACAAAGAAAGCAGTGGCTAAATGTCAATAATTCCCACTAATTTCTAATCTTTGAGGTTTTTATACTCATTATATACATGTAAACTTTAGTTACAGCTCTAAACTCAAACAATTTGACTTTTCAATTTTGAAGTGCTACTATTAATTTCGGGTGTAGGGATTGGGTAGTGTTATTCTTTCAAATACTAGTTTGAGATTTTTTGTGAAAAGAAAAAGGACAGTTTCCTTTCTATTTTTAAATTGATGCATTGCTTCTCATTCAAAAGTGATAAACATAAGAATGAACTTGAAACCAACTGAATTTGCAGATCAAAAGGGATCTTAAGAATATTCTTTCTATCTTTCACCACTGTGGAAACATTTATCGTTTAGTCCCTGTATTATAGTGGCATGCCCATTTATTTTCTGGATTTCACCTTTCATCTTTTCAGCTTTGAGCTTTAACTTTTACTAAATCTAGTCATTCATAATTTATATTTATGTTTTTAGCTAAAACTAGTCGAGGTGGGAGCGGAATATGTGGTAAACAAGATGCGTGAAATGAGGTTGAAATAGTTCGGACATGTGAAAAGAAGATGCACGGATGCCCCAGTAAGGAGGTGCGGAAGATTGACTAAGGTGGATCTAAGAAAAGATAGAAGTAGGCCAAAAAAAGTACTAAGGAGAGTTGATTAGGCAGGACATGATACATTTTCAGCTTACCGAAGACATGATCCGTGATAGGAGGGTGTGGAGGTAAGAATTAGGGTAGTAGGTTAGTAGGTAGTCGAGCATATTTTTTTCCAAACCTATATTTTTTTTCCACACTTGCAGTACTTGTATTAGTCTTATATGTTTTTCTTAGATTCTATTAATACATGTTGTTTCTTTTGTTTCGATTATCTTATTTTTTTAGCTGTTGTCACCAATTCTTTTCTTCACCACTATAGTATTTCTGCTTTTCTTAAGCCGAAATTCTATCGAAAATTGGATTTGAGATTGTTGAAAACTGAAAAATATTTGTTTCCCCTTTATTTTTATGTTTTCGTTAGGCATTAAATGCGCGTCAGTCGATGGTCGGCCACTGCCGATATTGAACCGTCATTGTGAAATTTATAAATAGCCCCTCTCTCCACCATTTCGAACTTTTACTTTCAGATTCTTAATCTCCAAAGCTTTTTATATCTTCTAACTTCTTCATCTGCAAATTCACGATTTTCACTGCTACCATCTTCTCAAAACATCAAATATTATCATCTTCATCTATTTTTAACTTCAAATCCATACAAAAATGGCAAAAACATCAAAGATTGTTCCTCAGAAGAAAAACGTTTCTTCATCGCGGCCGGTCGGCGACAAAACATCGGTGGAGCCACGACCTGAAGAGTGTGTTCCTGGGGGGTGTTATCACTTATGACTTCAAAACCAATAAAGCCTCGTCAATTCCTGATCGATGCCAGCCAGTGTCGAGGTACATATGCTCGATAACTGAAGGGTACCTTAAGCAGGAAAGGAAAGATTGCAACTGAAAAGGCAAAGAAGTGGTGACCCGACCCCGGGAGAAGACATTACCACCCATGTGGAACCTTTCACGCTAGGCCCCCTTGACCCGGTCGTCATTGATTTTTACCGTCAGTACCAAATAACCCTAGGCCAAATCCATCCTTCTTTTTGGCGAATTATTATTCTGCTATGATTCTTCGTAAGCAAAGTCGAGGGGATGCCTTTCACCCTCGACCACCTCATCAGGTTATACAGCCCCCGCCTCTATCGAGGCGAGTTAATAAAACTCTAACGCCGGGCCACCAAAGTGTTGTTCTCGAGCATAGATGAGGACAAGGAACGAGGCTGGATGGGCCGTTTCGTTCGAGTGAGGACTTCCGACCTTATCCCGGCTGAGAAGATGCCATTTCTTTAGAAATGGAATATGAATCATAAGTATAATCCCATTATTAGTTCTTATTTATTGTTTTGCCCCTTTGCTTCTTCTTATCGATATCCTTTTTCGTGATGTAGCAGTCGCTTGGATGCCGAGTGCAATTCCTAACCTCAAGAGCTGGGTTCGGGACCTGGCCCCAACCTCTACGTACGCTGAGCGCTCATGGCGCGATTTATCAAAGGGACGATGAGAGGCCAAAACTCATGGTAAGCCTTTTTTCCATGTCTTTGATGATTCGATCAAAATGTCTTCTTATACTTAACCAATTTTCTTGCGTGTAGGCCTGTGCAAAGATGCGGTCATGAGGCCCCCGTCTGGTGAGGAAGAGACTTTGGTCCCGATTCCGAAACCGGCTAAGGACAACAAGAGAAAAAGGGTCTTGGCTTCCAAGGACCCAGAACTTAAGACAAGGACGGCTCGTAAGCCGGGGAAGAACAACATCCTTCTGACCGAAGAATCTGTTCGGCGTGTAAGGGATGAAGACGAAGAAGAAGAAAATGACGGCTCCATACTGATGGCCGGAGTGAAGAAAACCACCGATGCCCCAAAGATAGTTGGATCGATAGTGGTTGATGAGGCTCCGCCTCGAACTGAGGGGGTATCGGAGAAGGACTCGGGCAAAGTCCCCGAGTCATTGAAGATCGAGCATGCCTCCCACCGAAGTGAACAAACGGTGGGTATATCTGAAAGGACCGGACCTAAAGCTCTTCGAACTGAGGAGAGCGCCCCAAGTGACTCACTTGGGGCAATAGTAATCGGAGACTCACCCACTCTCCCTGCTTTTTCTGAAGGGGCAATTCGGGAAGCCCGAGCATTGGGGACCCTCGAAGTAGACGAAGCTCGTGAGGGAGAGGACCCCTTCCGTGATTTGTTTATAGGTATCGAGGATGCTGCCGGCCCGAGTGACGCATCGGATCTTTTCTTCGAGGCTCAACGAGCCCTGAATCGGGTAAGTCTCGATTCCCTTTGTTGATGTCATATTCTTCTATTTTTTGCCTAACTTTTCCTCTTTTTCATATAGGATTTAGCTCTTCATCAGGAGGTATTTTCCAAGTCTCAGGAAGAGTTGAGCCGATGTGAGGCTGACTTTCGAGGGCTTTCGGAGGAGAGAAATAGCCTCAAATTTATTAGTAGGCAGAAAGAGGAAGAGATCAAAGATCTTCGAGCTGAGTTGGCCAAGGCTCGCCAAGATCAGACAGCCCTGATCGAGCAGATAATGAAAGTCTTAAAAGCTCATGGGCTTGATTCGGGAATGGTGGCTAATATTTCAATCTCATAGCTGCAGCAGAAGATCGAGAGGATCGAGCAGTTCCGTGAGGAGGTCGACATGATAAAGGCGGAGTCCTTGGGATGGAAAGAAGGTATGGACCGCTTTGCTGCAGAAAAAGAGACTGCTCGAGCCCAATTATCATCGGTCGAAAGTCAACTTCAAGGCATGAAGGAGAAGAGCTCGGCTCAAGCAAGGAAAATAGAGGAGCTCGAGGCTCGGTTGGCTTCCGAACTTGCCAAGGCCAAATCTGAAGCCGAAAATGCAAAGGCCGAGGCGGATGCTATCAGTGTCCGTCTATCGGGCCGATGCTGAAGCCGCTCAAGTACAAGCGAGAGAGGCATCCGAGACCGCTCAAACTAGAGCATATTGGATTGCTGAACTTGCCAAATGCCAATCTCGGAGGGAAACCCTCTAGGAGATTCATGCTCGAGGTTTCGATCTTACTAACGAGATAGCAAAGGCTAGATAGCATGAAGCCGAAGCTAGAGCGTTGGCCACTTCCGATGATGATGATGATAATGGCAGCAAGAGCGGATCCGAGAATGGTGAGGACCTCGATGTAGAAGAAGCTGCCCCCGGAGGAGATCATGAACCTTAGGATTTTTCACTTTTGATATTTTGTATAGGATCCTGATCGGACCTTGTAAATATTCGTATATATAAATATCTCTTTCTTTTTCGACTTGTCTTTATTTCTTTTATGCCTTGTGAAAGTTTTGTTCATAAGTTCGAGGCTTAGGCATTTTGATCGAAACCGAACTAGTGTAGTTTTTATAATCGAGTGAGTACTTGCTCGAACTCCGAATAGGGTGACCCTTAGGTTTTAATTGAGTGAGGATGATTTCTTCAAATTCAAAAATAAACTTTCCCTTTAGGCTCTTAAATTAGACCGATACGGCCATAGCAAAAAGAATGGCTTTCTCCTCTTTTTTGGATTGATAAGTTTATCATTTAATCATATAAATTCTGTTGTGCCTTAACACGAAATAAAGAATTTGCTCGAAAGTTCGAACGGTTCTGTACCCATTAGGATTTTAAAGGGTCGATATTATCGAGACCCTTTGTTTTGCAGTGCCTTAGCATAAAATAAAGAATTTGTTCGAGAGTTCGAATGCCTTTGTATCCATTAGGGTTTTCGAGGGTCAATATTATCGAGACCCTTAGAAATTTAGCCGAGGATAGCCTTTTTTAACCGATTTATGAATATATTCGAATGCCTGTTTAATAACGGAAATCGGACGTCTCTGAACCGTGTTGATTTGGCTGTAGCCTTTAACTTGGGATTCGCCTTTTGGGCTTATTCCCCTGTTATGCTTCGAACTTGTTCGAAGTATCAGTCCCCGAATGTGGTGGCCGTGGCTTATAAAATAGAGAATTGCCTTTTAAAGGTCTTACAATATTGAGGTTTAGTAATTCGATCGTGTCGGTTTTTTGGACGGCAGTCCCCGAGTATTGAAAAATTGTTTGAACTTCAGTAGTGATCGGCCCTTAAGCTAGTTTCCACCATAGATCATAAGTATGAAATTGCAAAGTATAAATTTTTCTAAAATATGGAGCATCTGGTAAGGAATAATACTTCTTCCAATAAATTATACATGTGTACATGTTTTGCCATTAAGGCTCGAGTAATCTACACGGACATGGTTCATTTGACCGTTTGGTCCTCTATAAAATTTACCTATCGAGACCATATCGACATGAAGTATTTTCCTTGTAACTATCCGAGGGTGATGCCCCCCCCCAGTATTCGATATTGATTGTAAAGGAGTCTCGGATACTGTTGAATTGCTCTAAGTTAGCACGAACAATGGTTGCCTCATTAAAAACCTCGCCGGAAAAATCCATTTAGAATAAAAACCGGTCTAAGGGAAAAAGAGTGCAACGCGTGCTTTCAGACCTAAGGACTGCGTTTGAAGAATCCTTTGATGTCTTCGATTATGTAAACGGTTAGTATAAAATATAAATAAAAATAGAAAAGGTTGTACCTTAGCAGTAATATCGTTTGAGGAGTGACACGTTCCAATTATTTGACAAATGTTCATCGTTCATCATGCCGAGTTTGTAAGATACTTTTCCGACGATATCGAGGATCTGATATGGTCCCTCCCAATTTGGGCCGAGTTTTCCTTCGTTTGGGTCTCGAGTATTGAGGGTGACTTTTCTTAGCACTAAGTCACCGGTTCTAAAATGTCGAAAATTAGCTCTTCGGTTGTAGTACCTTTCGATCCATTGCTTCTGTGCGGCCATTCGAACGAGGGCGCTTTTCCATTTTTTATCTAGCAATTCGAGACTTGTATTCATAGCCTCGTGATTCGACTCTTCCGTCGCATATCGAAACTTGACGCTAGGTTCCCCGACTTCGACCGGGATTAGAGCTTCGGCGTCATATACTAAAGAGAATGGTGTTGACCCCGTACTGGATTTTGACGTTGTTCGATACTCCCAAAGAACCTCGGGCAACATTTCTCTCCATTTTCCCTTAGCGTCGTTCAACCTTTTCTTTAGATTTTGAATGATGGTTTTGTTCGTTGATTCTGCATGTCCGTTCCCACTGGGGTGATATGGCGTTGACAAGATCCTTTTGATTTTGTGGTCTTCAAGAAACTTTGTTACTTTGCTACCGATAAATTATTTTCCATTGTCGCATACGATCTCGACAGGCATTCCGAATCGACATATAATGTGGTCCCAGATGAAGTCGATAACTTCTTGTTCCCTGACTTTTTCGAAGGCCTGTGCTTCAACCTATTTAGAGAAATAGTCAGTCATAAATAAAATGAATTTAGCTTTACCTGGGGCCGATGGTAGAGGGCCGACGATATTCATTCCCTATTTCATGAACGACCATGGGGATATGACCGAATGGAGTTGCTCCCCGGGTTATGGATCATCGGTGCATATCTTTGACACTTATCGCACTTTCGAACGAATTCCTTCGTATCTTTTTCCATATTGGCCCAGTAGTATCCTGCTCTGATGACTTTGTGAACCAATGATTCGGTACCGAAATGATTTCCGCAAGTTCCCACGTGAATTTCCCGTAGGACGTAATCGGTGTCTTCGGGACCCAAACATATTGCCAATGGTCCATCGAACATCCTTCTATATAGTGTTCCATCTTCGGCCAATGTGAATCGTGCGGCCTTCGTACGTAGAGTCCTCGATTCTTTAGGATTCAACATAAGCTTTCCGTTCTTTAGGTACTTGATATATTTGTTCCTCCAATCCCAAGTCAGACTTGTAGAGTTTATTTCGGCGTGGCCTTCTTTGATCACTGACTTCGAAAGTTGCACGATAGTCCCCACGTTAATTTCGTCGTCTTCGATCGATGACCCCAAATTTGCAAGGGCATCGACTTCGTTATTTTGCTCTCGAGGTACATGCTGTAGGGTCCATTCTTGAAACTGTTGTAGTGTCACCTATAATTTATCCAAATATCTCTGCATTCGATCATCTCGAACCTCGAAAGTTCCGTTGACTTGGTTTACCACAAGTAAGGAGTCACATTTGGCTTCGATGACCTCTGCTCCCAAACTCTTAGCTAGCTCGAGACCTGCAATCATGGCCTCATACTCGGCCTCGTTGTTAGTTAACTTGGAAGTTTTGATAGAATGTCTAATTGTATTATCTATGGGCGGCTTCAAAATGATGCCTAGCCCGGACCTCTTCACGTTGGAAGCGCCGTCTGCGAATAGGGTCCACACACCCGATGTTGTACCCAATTTTAATAATAGTTCTTTTTCGACCTCAGGTATGAGGGCTGGCATAAAGTCGGCCACGAAGTCTGATAAGATTTGAGACTTGATGATCGTTCGGGGTTGATACACGATATCTTACCCGCAGATTTTGACGGCCCATTTGGCCAATCGGCCCAAGAGTTCGGGCTTATGCAAAATATTGCGAAGAGGATAAGTGGTCTCCATACAAATTGGGTGACATTGAAAATATGATTTTAATTTCCTCGAGGCTCTTATTAGGGCAAGCACCAATTTTTCTAAGTGTGGGTACCGGGTCTCGGCCTCGCCTAGAGTTCGACTAACATAGTAAACAGGAAATTGCGTACCTTACTCTTCTCGAACTAGGACTCCACTTACCGCATTTTTCGAGACTGCTAAGTACAAATAGAGTTGCTCATCTGCTTTCAGAGTATGAAGCAATGGCAGGCTCGAGAGGTACCGCTTTAACTCTTCCAATGCTTGTTGGCATTCCGGGGTCCATGCAAAATTGTTCTTTTTTTTAGCAGCGAGAAGAACTTGTGACTTCTATCTGATGACTATGAGATGAATCGACCTAGGGTGGTTATGCTCCCTGTGAATCTTTGTAGCCTTAACATTATCCATGACTGTGATGTCTTCGATTGCCTTGATCTTATCGGGGTTGATTTCGATACCCCGATTTGATACCATAAAGCCGAGGAACTTGCCCAAGCCGACCCCGAATGCACAATTCTCTAGGTTGAGTTCCATGTTATATTTCCTTAGTAGATTGAAGGTCTCCTGCAAATGTGTCAAATGGTCCTCTGCTCGGAGGGGCTTAACTAGCATATCGTCAATATAAACTTCCATTGACTTACCTATTTGTTCTTCGAACATTCGATTTACTAAGCGTTAATAAGTGGCACCAGCATTGTTTAGTCCAAACGGCATTACATTATAACAATAGGTGCCATACTTAGTGATGAACAGAGTCTTTTCTTGATCCTCCGGGTTCATTTGTATTTGATTGTACCCGGAGTAGGCATCGAGAAAACTAAGGATCTCGTGGCCGGCTATGGCATCGATCATACTATCGATATTCGGCAGAGGAAAAGAGTCTTTAGGACGTGCTTTGTTTAAATCTTTATAATCTACGTACATCCTAAGTTTATTTCCCTTTTTAGGGTCTACGACTAGGCCATCTAGTATCTTTGATTCTCCCAATGACTGACATAATACCTGATGCATCGATGCTGAAGTTGTATTTTGATAATCGTGGTGCCTCTGTGGGATCGACACGCTTATCAAAACCATTTTTGCTCATGAGCCTTCGAGAGCTCTTTCCTCGATCGTTCCTTCGATCATTTCAGATGGGATTGCGTCCTGGCCCGCTGTTTCTGTGATCTGCATTGTATGGTTGATATTGGCCTCTGTTCGACCGAGGTTCTCTGTCGATATCTCTCTGAGTTCTTCCAACAGGCCTGATCGGATAAGCGAAACCGGAAGGGGTCCCTAATTGATCATCATCAACCCTAATCTTCGACTGGTATCGATTATGTACATCGGCCCAGGTTACCGTTGGGTATTCAATTAAATTCTGCTTTAGCTGTCGTGAGGCCACCGCCGATCGTTCAAACCTTGAGTAAAAGCTTGAACAGCCCAATCGTCTGTGACTGGTGGTAGTTCCATGTGTTCCATCTGAAATCGAGATACGAACTCCCTCAACATTTCGTTATCTTTCTATTTTACCTTGAAGAGGTCCGACTTCCTAGTCGTAACCTTTATTGCTCCGGTGTGTGCCTTTACGAAAGAGTCTGTAAGCATGGCGAAGGAATCGATGGAATTAGGTGGCAGATTGTGATACCATATCATTGCCCACTTCGATATAGTTTCTCCAAACTTCTTTAATAGAACCAATTCGATCTCATCATCTTCTAAATCATTTTCTTTTATCGCACATGTATATGAGGTGACATGCTCATTTGGATCGGTGGTCCCATTGTACTTGGGGATTTTCGGCATGCGGAATTTCTTCGGAATGGGCTTCGGAGCCGCACTGGGGGGAACGGCTTCTGCACGAACTTCTTCGAGTCCATACCTTTTAAAATTGGTGGTGCCCCCGGAATTTGGTTAACCCAGGAGTTATACGTCTCTACTTTCTTGTTAATTGCCTCGATTTTCTTTTCTCCCGTTTCAATTAGTTTAGTGAGCTCCTCAAGCATTCTAATAATGACGGGGCCAGTCCCCAATTCATTGGCATTCAGCCTTTCTGGCACTAGCTCGGTCCTGTGGACGACTTCTGGTTCTACCCCACTCGGCGCTCGATGTTGATTTTGTAATTGCGCTATAGCGGTTTGTTAAGATTGTAACATTCCAAATATCAATTGGATGCTGACTCCACCATCTCCTCCGCCCTGCGTACCTCGACCACCAGATCGACTTTCCCCGTGTACGCTACCTTCGGGATCAACGCCCAAATTTGTATTTAGGGCAATATGTGAACTACTGATGTCGATGGGGTTTGCAATTGGTATTCCTTCGAGATCATCCTGAGACACCTCGATTCCTGGGGCGGCTATATTGTCGTTTTCCCTATGAAATCTGAAACCGTTGTCACCATGTATGGGTGTTGTTTGTGAGTTTGACATATTTTTTCCTGAAAACAAAAACACTTAGAAGAACAAGTGTAAAGTAATGTGTGTTATCGGAATCAGTATTAAGCAATTACTATTCTCCTTAGCCCCATAGTGGGCGCCAAACTGTTTACTCTTAAAATTGGATAACAATTAAACTTATAATGTGGGTTTAAGGATACGTGATTTCACTTAATACCAATTGAAATATATAAAGATTAATGATAGAATTATACAATAAAGTAAATAAAACCAGTATTTGGGTAGAACTCAACCCTTGAGTTAGAGTATCCTCGAACTGATTGATGCAAGGACAATAAAAACACAATAAGCTGAAGAACAAGAGTGTGAGCGAGAAAGAAAATTATATTGCTTTTGTATTAGTTTGTGTCTTCAAATAGTTGAAACCCACCTTTATATAGTAGAGGAATTTTATATGTCGTACAATTCTAATTACAGAAGGAAATCCCATGATTAACTAAACACTCGTTCTTGATTCGATCCGTTCCGAGATTTCCGCCATGATCTTCGACCAGCCGCGAATATCTCACTTTTTCGTTATTACGCTATCTTCGGTATTGCTCGATACATGCATCGTTTGGTCTCGATTGTTTCCGGCCTCGATCTTGGCAGGTGCCTCGAATCTCGATCTCGGTACCTTATTTTCGTGCCTCGATCTGATCCACTTCGGAGTCGTCCTTCGATGCAAACTCGCGGTCTTGGTCAAACAGTAAAATCGGGTGGGCCAGATTTTAACCGTACACAGTATTATACCAAATGTAGGTTCATCGTTGATTAAAAAAAAATATGTTGCCTTTAAGGAATATTTACTACTAGAAAATTATAAAAAAATCATCCAGAAATATCGACTAAAATCGATCGGAATATTAGAAAGACCGACCGATTTCCGACCGACTTTAATCCGTCGAAATTAGACTGGTCGATAAATTTTTGATAGATTTCGGTCGGTCAATTATTTCACAAGCGGCCAAAAACGAATCTGCCGAAAAAAACGACCTAGACCAAATAAAACAATTAAGCATAACTTTTGTTAGGATACAATTAGTTTCACCAAAGTCCGACAGATAGAAGCTAATTAACTATAAATTATTGAAAGAAGAGACAAAGAAGAGCAACATGGGGAAAATAGATAGGGGCAAAGAGCTAATTAGCACAGTCCAAGTCATCGACATGTAGTAGTTTGGCCCTTGTAATATTTTACAGCTGCCTTTAGTTTTTTTTTTTTAAAGATACAGACCCCGGTGCATAACGTATTTCATATTTATACATAGTTGTAAAAAGGACCGTATTCCAAAAGGATTAGTGCATGTTTTTACGGCTCGAACCGGTGACCTATAGGTCACATAAAAACAACTTTAATGTTGCTCTATGACTCCCTTCACAAAGGCAAATTCAAGATGTAAAAATAAGTGTAATTTTCTTATTATATGTATACATTTATTTCCTTTTTACATGTATACATAGCTCGAACAAAAAGTTATAAATTTAATTGAACTTGTAAAATTTTTTCTTAATTATATTTGAGCCTCGAAAGAATAAATTGTAAATAGCACTATTCATTTAGTTGACGACGAGTTAAAATCACAAAAAAATAGTTCATTTTTATTTTTCGTTTACAAGGAAAATATTTCTTTGTGAGAACTCATTTGAAAATGAAAAAGGAAAAGGAAAAATTCTTCATAGGATACCCCTTACATGTTTGGCTTTGTGGTTGTACTTAAGCCTTTACATTTGCCTTTTTTTATATGACATGACAATAACCTGAATTTTCTGTCTTCTGTTTTTCTTTCTTTCTACTTTTGTTTTTGTTTTTTCCTATTCCCTTTTCTTGTCTTGTGATTTTGTCTATGTTTGGAACTCTTTAAAATCCAAATCTTAACAAAATCTATAGGTTTGTAGTCCTTATGGATCTATAAAACTTACCAAATTAAGGAACTGAATCCATTTACAAAAATAGATAAACAATAAAATAAGGTGAAAAGAGAAGAAAATTTGATTTCTTGTAAAAACATTGTTCCATTGTTATCCTTCTTTTGCCATTAAAGATCCCATTTGCTAAGTGCTAAGATTTAGGAACTACTCCTTTTAGCGGCAAAAGTGTCACAGTAATAGCCTTGGACTACAATTTTGATCGAGCGGCGGATAAAAATATTTTGCAAACGATTTAAATATGCAACGTGACATTATAAGCGACAGAGTGATCTTATTACATGAAATTCAGATCTCTTCTCTAATTCAATCAATTTCTGAATTTTTTAAAAGGAGGTTTATCCTTCTTTGATATGCTATGTAGGCTAAGTGCATTTTAAATGTCATTTTAGTAAATCTCCCTTTAGAAAATTCAAGAAGGTATTAATAATTATTTTTAGATCCACCCCCTACTCTAATAAATTATTTAAACAATCTTTCTAAAAAAATTCTTAACAATCACTACTCATTTTGAAGAAAGAAAAAAGTAATATAGTCAAACAAATATTATAATTAATGCTATTAAATAATTATCTTAACCGGAGTGCAAAAACTTTAAAAGATATTGAAAGTGGATCAAAAAAAGAAAGGGAATTCTTGTTTAAAGAAAAAAAACATTTTATAGATGTCCTTTTTTTTAAAAAAATATTGAAAAATTCGAACTTGTACTCTCTCTAACGACACATTGAAAATAGTACTATACATACTGGAACTAAATTGTGGTCTTTTTGAACTCAGACGTCAAAAATAGGTGAAAAAACTACTAACTATCATTTTTTATATAGCACGGTGAATAACCACGCTATATTTGAACTCAAAATTGGCAGGAGGTAAGCAAAAAACCTCCATTGGAGCCCACCCGTCCCACAAAAGTGTATCTTCTCCGTATTGTAGCAAACTAACACCGGATCCAAGGCGTTGTCGTGTAGTGGGTCTCGTCTATTGCTCGTTTCGGGCCCCAAATCATCAAATTTTCACATTTTAAAAAACTTTAAATCGAGGTATTCCGACTTACGTTTTGGTAAAACTCATGTATATAAAATGCTTATTAGTTATTTTTTACTGTGGTCCATATTTTCTTGTGATCGTTTTGTGATTTAATTAATTTATTATTTTTTATCGGGATTAGATTATTTATGTGCTAAAAAATTAGTAAAAAAGATATATTGTTATTTTATGAATAATTATTGTTATATGTGATTTTTATTGTTGTACGTATATTAATATGTGACTTTATTGTTGTTTAGTGCCCTTTACCGTTATGTTGTGCCCTAAATTATTATGTAGTGCCTTTAGCGTAGTAAAACTGAAAAAAAAAAATTAGCTTATGATAATTAACTTTGCTCATGGCCATTTAGAGTATTGTTACTTTAGTACTTTTTAAGATTCCGTTGTGTAGAATAAAACCTATGTGCTCTCCATAATAAACTCGGATAGAGTACTCAATTATGAATTTAATGTATCAGTAGATAATTATCAAATATTAGATAGGAATTATAAAATAATCATTTGCCGAAAAATTTGGGCAAAATATGAGAGTTAACAAACATATCGTTACGAATGAAATAAATTCAATATTATTTGGGGCAAATTTCGGGCCCCAAATCATCAAATTATCACATTTTAAAAAACTTTAAATCGAGGTATTCCGACTTACGTTTTGGTAAAACTCATGTATATAAAATGCTTATTAGTTATTTTTTACTGTGGTCCATATTTTCTTGTGATCGTTTTGTGATTTAATTAATTTATTATTTTTTATCGGGATTAGATTATTTATGTGCTAAAAAATTAGTAAAAAAGATATATTGTTATTTTATGAATAATTATTGTTATATGTGATTTTTATTGTTGTACGTATATTAATATGTGACTTTATTGTTGTTTAGTGCCCTTTACCGTTATGTTGTGCCCTAAATTATTATGTAGTGCCTTTAGCGTAGTAAAACTGAAAAAAAAAAATTAGCTTATGATAATTAACTTTGCTCATGGCCATTTAGAGTATTGTTACTTTAGTACTTTTTAAGATTCCGTTGTGTAGAATAAAACCTATGTGCTCTCCATAATAAACTCGGATAGAGTACTCAATTATGAATTTAATGTATCAGTAGATAATTATCAAATATTAGATAGGAATTATAAAATAATCATTTGCCGAAAAATTTGGGCAAAATATGAGAGTTAACAAACATATCGTTACGAATGAAATAAATTCAATATTATTTACTATTAAGTTTGTAGTATTTTTTTTATATGATTAATTATTGAATGTATCTTGATTACTTATGAAATTGTAATATATTATAATTCTGTTATAATTCAGAGCCATCGACTGTTGTTGTTGATCGTCCAGAGCCATCGACGGCTGCTGCTGATCGTCCTATACAAGAGGTGCATAGTGGGCGACGACTGAGTTATGGCTCATCACCGAGGGATGCTAGGATCTTTCACATACTTCATGTACTCCAGTGCACCTCGATGCTCCGACAGAGCATTATCCTGTTTTTCCTAACAGTTGTCGAGTAGGAGGAACTACTTAAGTTTCTACCACAGACGTTGGACGTAAGAGTCCTATATTGTTGTAGAAATCAAGCAAGTGGTCTTATTGATGATAGCGATTAAATACGAAAAATGTGTGTCAACTGGGACCTACATTACGATGCCCTCGGTCCGAAGGGGTGCGTACAAGATGTTGACGAAGAAGATGAAGACAGTGACAATGAAATAGTGCCAGACAGTAACGATAATGGCGAATGAAAATTATTATTTATTTCTTGGGGTGTAAGTTATATTGTTGTATTGAATCTTTAATGCTAAATATCAATTAGATTTAACCCCATTGGAAACATAATTTTATTTCATAAAATTTACAAACTGAACATTTACAGTCATTTAGCACAACAAAAATACTGCAATAAAACACTACGTTTATTCTTGATAATTGGGCAGATTGGATGAACTGCCACCTGGAGTTGAATTATCACCGCTTCCTAAACCAGCTGAAGGACATTTACGGCGGTCATGTCCTGTTTGGGAACATATGCCATATTTATGCGCATAAACGGTATCACCAATATCCATTTAGTTCCGTATCCGCGTTCTTTTTTGCACTTGCCGTTGACGCACATAATCCTTGTTACACGCCATTTTAAATGGTTCCGGCGGCCAATAATGCTCAGCACCCACTCGCTGCAACTGTTCATTATATGTGTTTAAGTATGTACCAACACTATATTCTTTATCAACGTACCTCGTTGCCGCGAAACCTGTATGTTGAAAGCACTTAATGGCAAGTGATAGATTGACCATTTTCCAGAGGAGCATAATCTTCTGTATTCATTGACGGTGTGTGTATTATTCCCGCGGTTGTGATGCACACCAGTGCGAACTTCAAACATATTTCTCTCACTGCAGTGACAGGCAATTCATGTGCAGACTTCAATAACCCGTTGAAAGATTCTGACATATTTTTAGCCAAAATACCCCATCTTATACCACCATCCTTATGCAAAGTCCGCTTGTCAAGCTCATGTCGTATCAACCAACGATAGACTTCTGGGCCTTCCTATCTAATCAATTACATTCGCCTCCTGAATTTACACTATTGGTGATCTGTTACAGCCATCCAAATTAAATCATGTAAGTCCTTGTTAGGATAAGCCCTGTGGAAGTTGGCCTTCAAGTGTCTAACACAGTAACGGTGATAGGCATACGGTTCCTACCATGAATGCAAATTATGTACAAAACTTAAAATATCGCTATGTCGATCAGATATTAGATAAATACCCAAACTCTGTCTGACAACGTGATCCTTCAAGTGGTTCAAAATTAATGTCCACATCTCTTGGCTTTCATTGGTACAAATAGTAAATGCTAGGGAAAATATACTTTCATTAACATCTACTGTAACGTCGATCAACAACATAATATAATACTTTTCATAGACATGAGTGTCGTCTATGGATATTACCGACTGACAATGCACAAAACCATCAATAGATGGTTTAAAGGCCCATAGCACATATCTGAATATGTATTCTGGTATTTTCGGACTCCGCTCAAGCTTCTATTCAACATCAGTCCCATGGTTAAAGTATTGCAATGCAGCCATGTACTGGGTAGAGCGGCAAAGGAGGTATTACAACCTTGAAACTATCTACAATAAATAACCTTGTATACTTTCGGAGATGACTCATGAACCACGATCTCACGACACTCTTTTATAATGTAAATTCGCACCGCCCTTCTTAGGTACACTTTATCAGCAAAAAATAAATTCTTTGACAACATCGTTGCTCTAGATTCATCCCACATTGATGTCTGAATTTCGTTAAGATCCCTTGTGAGGGCATCCACATCCGACATACTTGGCAACTGATCAAGGTAGGGAATTTTCCTTGAATGAAATAGCACATGAGACTCTTATACTCTTGGTCTAACGAGAGGTGGAGCATGCTCCTTCATCAAATCAGTTTCATCATTCTCGTCCTCATCATCATCACCCTCATCAAGAAAGGGTGTGTCATCTCCAGACTCATCATAATAGTTGTCATAATCACTATTATCTTCCTGACTCTGCGCATCTGCCAGATCCCGAATAAATATGTCGTCTTCAGAAAACTGAGTAAGGATGGGACCTTCAAGTTGCTCGTTTTCACTGCATAATCAATAAAATAATGAGTTTCTCAAATTCATCCAAACATTACATATAAACTTTGTCACTTAGCTTACAAATCATAATATGTTGATATCCCATGATGCATATTATCCTGTTGTTGATGACTCTCGGATAGACCACCGTGATCCAACACACCAAAACTAAGTATATTCCAACTGTCCGTTGGTTCATAACTTATAAAATTCATATATGGCTAGTACCCCCTGTGGAATATATGAGTGTTAATACAAATACAATACATAAAAATAAATATCGTAACACAAAGAAAAATTGAAGTTTACCACTCAGCTTGTGGATTATGTAAACCTGGGGAGAAATTATATCCTCGCTCCTCATTCGCCCGTGTAGATAAGTTTAGATCTGGCCAAACTCTTTCACCCGGAACCTATTCGGATAAAGCTGCTCCAAAAAAATTACTCGATGATTGAGGGATATCCATATTTTGCGGAACCTCAATATTGCGAATGTCTTCAGCCTTGACGTATATTTCTAACATTTTTATCACAAGAAGTTTCCGTTGTTCATCTGGAGTCCTCAAAAAATCTGTTAGAGTTTCATCGTCTTCGATGTTAAAGTCAACATAACAAGCAACCCCTTGCGGAATAACAGAATACGAATATCTTTCGGTTATTTTAATATTAACCGAACGTTTGCTCACACTCATTATTTTACATAACAACGATACCAATTTATCGTACTCCATTGTAAGTGGCCACTTAATATGACACTGTGGAGAAAAACTATAGCGTACTGAATTATTCTCCACCACAACCTCCCCCTCTCCCTCTCCCCCCTCCCCCCAATATAATGAAACCCTAATTTTTTGATCTTCGATATTATGACATAATGCAAAATAACTTAACAAATAAATATTTCGGAAGACCTGAAAGATCGTGAATGAATTTTTACCAAATTCTGAAACTCCTTAAATAAGAAAAAATCCAGTCCGGGGGTACAATAATTGAGGTATTGTGCATGCATAATAGGCGCTATATATGTAGCGCGTATACAATATGCGCTATACCCTCAATTATTAGTGTATCAGTAAAGTTCAGATGAATTATTGGTGGGGCATGAAAGTTCAAATATAGCGTGGTTATTCACCACGCTATAACTTAACGGACAAACGTGTCGTTAAGGTATAGCGCGGTGAATAACCGCACGGTGAATAACCGCGCTATATATAAAATGATAGTCAGTAGTTTTTTCCACCTACTTTTATCGTTTGAGTCCAAAAAAATAACTTTAATTACGGATTCTATTTCTTTCTATTGGAAAAAGAGATCTCAGTATGGAAACTCGGAATATTGCATATAGCAAGAGGCACAAATTTTGGGCATAAAACCAATAAATAGGAAAAGGTTTTCTCGATCCTTTAACCTAAGCTTTCACAAGTTAATATTTTGAGCAACCTTTAATGTTAAATGTAGTGCCTTTTAATTAATTTTTATCAGGGTAGAGCAAACTTCATATTTTCTTTGATTTTTCATCTCGTATTCGATACCCACACGATGCAATGTTTAGTGTTGTTTAGCAATGAATTAACCTTATTTAGCTGTTACTTAGCTGATGTGGCAAGCAGTTAGTTAGACTGTTAGAAGGTTCCGGAAGTTAGTTAGGATCCAGAAATTAGTTAGAGTCAGGAAGTTAGTTACAGTGAAGGGGAAACAATCCTCGAGATAGATTTAACTCATATATAGACTATATTGTGTACATTTGATTCATTCATGAAATAATACTCTTCTTTTAGTTTTGATTTCTCTTCTCAAAGCTAATATCTCGGTGGTAGTCCTGACTTAGCTTCACTGTTCTTCGAAGTCTTTGCATTTCCTAGAACTATTTTTCTTTTGATTGCAGTGTGTGCATCACCACTTTAGGGCATGGCTTATCCGGATTTGTGGTTGAATTTGTGGGGTAAAATGTACTTTATTAAAAGTAATTTTATACTCAAGGCTCGAATCGGCAACCTTTGGTTAAGGATGAATGAATACTTCAATGGAATCCATTGTAACGTTAAGTGGTAAGCATTGGGTAGTTAACTCAAGAAAGAAATGGTTAATTCACTTGAAATCAATATTTAGTTCATTTTAGGACGTCGTCGTCAATAATTGTTAAGAACCAAATGCTTGTTTTCTTTATAATTTTCTAACTTTTTAATAGACACCAAATGTAAAGTTTTATTTTGAAAAAGCAACTAAATTATGTGATATAAGCGCTTGAATTAATATAGTCAATCCTTAAAAAATACAATGGATCAGGCGATTCAACACACTGAGAGCATGTGGCTTTACACAATATTACAAATTAAAGTATATCCCTAATATTGCTAATGATCTTTTATTAAAATTACTTTTGATTTTATCCTAAATTCTTAAGAACTCCCAAAAATGACCTCGGGAATCTTAGTAACTCATTTGATTGGCTATCTGAATTTTTATCTTGTTGGTGAGAGTTCGGTTCCCCCCTTTTAATTCTCAACCCCATTTTCCCTTCCTTTACCCCCCAACTTTTTTTTTTTACTTAAAAAGACCTCAAATTTCATGGATCAAATAACAAAATATGCATCATGTAGAGAACTGAAAATGAAACTGTACAGATGGGACGTTTCAGTCACTTTCGTCGCTTATGTCACAAGGATGACGTCATGACAGGTCGAGGTAGAAAATCGAAAGCTCAATTCGTTTCTTGTCATTACACTCCAAAAAACGAGGGGACTATCTGTATAAGGTTAAAACCGGCCCCACCCGATTTTACTGTTTGACCGAGACTGAGAGTTTGCATCGAAGGACGACTCCGAAGTGGATCGGATCGAGGCATGAAGACAAGGTACCGAGATCGAGATTCGAGGCACCTACCAAGATCGAGGCCGACAGCAATCGATACCAAACGATGCAGGAATCGAGCAATACCGAAGATAGCGTAATAACGGAAAAGCGAGATATTTGCGACTGGTCGAAGATCATGGCGAAAATCTCGGAACGTATCGAATCAAGAACGGTTGTTTAGTTAATCATGTGATTTTCTTATGTAATTAGAATTGTACCATATATAGAATTCCTCTACTATATAAAGAGGGTTCCAACCATTTGTAGACACAACTGATACAAAAGCAATATAATTTTCTTTCTCGCTCACACTCTTGTTCTTGAGCTTATTGTGTTTTTATTGTCCTTGCATCAATCAGTTCGAGGATACTCTAACTCAAGGGTTGAGTTCTATCCAAATACTGGTTTGATTTATTTTATTGTATAATTCTATTATTAATCTTCATATATTTTAATTGATATTAAGTGAAATCACGTATCCTTAAACCCACATTATAAGTTTAATTGTTATCCAATTTTAAGGGTAAACAAATACTTTTCTTTCAGTCTTTTTATTGCATTCACTTAATTTTTGTTTCTCAAACTATATTGCTAGTCTGAATTTGCACTCCTCTATATATATTGGAATAATAGTTGGAACTTACTATCATGCCGGGGTTGCCGTGAGACAGAAGATTTTTTGGGTCTGGTTCTCACCCGATATTCTGTATCAACATTGATGCCCGATCAAATTTAGATTCATGTTGAAAAATCTCACATTCTACCTTAGCTTCACAAGGTAGGGATAAAGTCTGCGTAAACATTACCCTCCCTAGATTCACTTGTGGGATTACACTAGGTTTGTTGTTGTTGTTGTTGAAAAATCTCACATCTGGAGGGCTTTCACAGACTAGGAAAGACGGATGGATTATAGAGCTAGGGCAGGGGCAAATCGAAGATTTTGCCCATTGGGGTTGGGTGTGGACGAGCTTCGACTAGGCCAGCATTGATTAAAAAGAAAAACCTCATCTATCTCATTCGTTAATCGGTTAGGATTCAAGATCAGGTCTAGGATTCGAGTCAAATCGACCTTTCTTCTCATCTCAAGGCGAGGTAAGGAATTGTTTCGGAGATAAAAGCTTCCTAACAAAAGCAATTCTTACAGCTCTAACCTCATACATATAATTAAGGATAAAAGAATACTAAAGAATATGAAGCTACTAGCACTGCAGTAACGGACAACGGTTGCTGCATGCCTAAAGTTTAGACTCAGAGCTCGAATCTCATACACAAAAGGACTTTTGTTCTTCGGCTTTCCCAATCACTTTCAATTTCACATTCCCCTCAAATTTATGTCTCATTCCTCAAACACTTTTCAACACCAAAAAGGTGCACAAATTCACACGTATAAAAGTAAATCTACTCTAATGTTGACTTGTTCCTATTTTGCAACTCACGTACGTCTCTTTGCGTGCACACAATATAATGACACATTTGTTCTCTCCGTTTCTTGTTTTTATTTGGTCCATCTCACGTGGGGTTTGAAAGAATGTCTGAATATGTGACTCAATATTACAAGTTATAAAGGGCAATCTGGTGTATAAGGTATCCTACGTTCACATAAGTTTCAGGAAAGAGTCGCATCTCAAGAGATGTAACGTAGACAATATACCCTATTAATGGCTGTTTCCACGTCTCGAATCTATGACCTATAAGATACAGAATATGACAATAAGAAATTGGTTTCTGAATTACATTCACTTCGTTTCTGATAATTTGAGAAGAGTTCTCTTCATTCATATCTGCACTTGTTGTGATTTTAATTAATTAGATTAAAATTGTATACACTGATAATGTAAATCTTTTTGTATGAATATGAGCCTTGCAACCTTACTTACTATAATATGCTACTTATCATATTTACCATTTTTATCTAAAATGCTTTTATCTATAATTATCTTTAAAATGACCTCAATCTCTTCTACCGTTTTTTCACAACATAAAACTTAAACTCTGTCTACTTTATAGTAATAAAAGGAAAGTGAGAAGGTCCGAACCTAGTAACAAAAAGATGTATTCAAACCCTCAACTCACGGCGTATTTTACTTTATTACTCTCTCCGTTTCAATTTATGTGAACCCATTTGACTGGACACATAATTTAAGAAGTGAGAAAACTTTTGAACTTGTAGTGTGAAATGAAGCATATATATTTTGTGTAGCTATAAATCATTGCATAAAGGTAAATTGTTTCCAAATAGGAAAATGAGTCATTCTTTTTAGCACGGACTAAAAAAGAAATAGGTTCACATAAATTGATCGGGGATTATATATTATGCTCCATATACATTATGCATGTTCACGGCTTTATGCACAAAACAAATAAATAAACATCGAACTCTTGCTCTCATTTGCCACATACACACAAGAAGAAAGTTTTACTTTTTGGTTTTCAGTGACAGCAGATTCACATTGTCGTCTGCAAGTTCATATATTCAATACCTACAAGTTGGAATATACTATTTAGATCACCTTAATAAATAAGTAGATTTCACTTGTAATATCACCAATAGATTGAGCATTCGTACGTTTTTTATTAAAATAAAGTTGCAACTGATTATATTCTACAAGAATTAATAGATAATTCTAACATTTATAACTCCATATAATCTCTTGAATCAAATGTCTTTACTTTTTCCATGTAATTCCTATGTATCTGAATGTTGAGAGGTAAGAGTGTTTCAAGTTCTTACACATTGAGATTTATAAGATCAGGTTAATTACATAGAAGGTCACTCAACTTATTTAAATACAGCAAAATTATCATACTTATTTTCGTAGCTACAAAATCACTCAATTTTTACATAATTTCCTGAGATATTCTTCTTGCCAAAATCCGATGAAATTGGCAGGAATTCACCCACTTTATTAAAAATTATTACTCCAACTTAAAGTATTATTCCCAATTTATGTGAAACAGTTTAACTAACATAGAATTTAACAAAGAAATATTTTTTTTTTGAATCTTGTCGTCAAAGCAAATCATAACTATTTGTAGGGTAAAATATCATCTTAATAAGGATAAAAGTGAATATTTAAAGTTAAATTATTTCTAACTATAAAAAGATATTATTTTTTTGGGACAAACTAAAAAAATATATTACATAAATTTGGACAGAGTATTTAATGAAACTGGGTAATTTCCGATCTGGGTAAGAGTTTTTCAAGTTCTTAATAATAAGATAGTGACAGTCTTTATAATTAACCCTAAAAAGTTTGGTCACTCTCAAAACAATTTAATAACCTAGTTAAAACTTAGAAATAAACAAAAAGGCCACCCTTGCATGCGCATCGTACGGTATATTTCAGATATTTAAGTGGACCTTACTTTAATTTAAATTAACAAAAAGGTACTTACATTTCCCTCGCTTTAATCTCAGCGATTTGACTTGAAAAATGTGACACTTAATTCTGCACCTTTTAAATTACATCGATAAAGAAGTTTAGATTATAAAATCTGTATGTTAATGAAATAATAATATTATATCGATATCGACAAAGCACAAAGCAACTCTTTTGCGATTGGATTTTTGAAGAATTAACGTATATAATCGTCTACTAAATCGCTTAAACTAAAAATAGTCAACGAATATATAATATAAATATAATTCATTTATAACATATGTATTACTGTATATAATAAGTAAATAATTTATATTTATACGATCAGGAACAATAAATAATAAATATATTAGGTTAGTATAGCCTGGGTGTTGGCTTTTTTTTTTTTAAAAAAAATAAATAAATAAATATATTATGCTCTTTATGTAAAGGTCCCTTTGATTTTTCTTTTTTCAATCAAATTGGAAAGACATGAGAATGAAACCAACTGAATTTGCAGATCAAAAGGTATAAATGTCCTTTCTATTTTTCATTCATCACCCCTGTGACAATATTTATTTATCTTTTAGTCTATGTATTTTAGTGGCATGACTATATTTTTCTGTATTTTAGTTTTAAACTTTGTCAGATTTGGTCCTCTAACTTTTGTATCTTGTCAATTGTCATGACAGATTGGACGGATTGACTAGATCAATTTGAATTTCTTCTAGTATTAAAATTGATTTATTTAATTATTTTTTTTAAACTCATGTTTGACAAAGAACTTAATTATTTCGCGTGCCTAAATTGTAAGGGGACAAATAAAGCACTTTGCTTTATGTTCACGATGCCAAGTGAACTGATTCTTATTAGGCCAAAATTCTGAAAATTACAAGAGTTTTTTTTTCATTATTACAAAAAAATATGTTGGAGAGCTAAGTTATTTGACTAAATATTTTGGAAAAGTATAAGTGGTTTTGAGTAGTAGTATAAGTAATTATTTGCTAAAGGAAGGTAGTAGAAATTTGTATTTTTTCTTTAGAAGCAGAAGTACAAGTAGGAAAATTAAATTTTAGGATATAAATACTCTTACGAAAAAATATATGTTATCAACTTGTTATAAAAGCCAAAAGCATGGTGTATATTGTCCTCTTTTGGCCTAGCAAACGTTATGAAAAAGAAAATAAAAATCATACTTAGAGAAAATCAGAAGCACTGGAACTTCAGGTTATATATCGTGTTGTCATTTGATATTAAATCACATATGAAAAGGGTATCCTATGCTGTATTTTTTCATCCATTTTAAAATGTTGTCAGTCACAAAAAAAGAGATAGTTAATTAGTTCTACTTGAGGATTTAAAATGAACTATAAAATGTGATTTGGTACAAATTGTCCGACATGTTACTACAAAGTTGCTAGCTTCTCATATAGTTTAAGTTAATCTCGATTCTAATTATGGTACTAATTAAAACAAGAATCCAATGTTGGCCTCCCCTTCATAGAAAGTACATAAACACGTGATGTTTTATACTTAATATGATACAAGAGGGGGTGATTTGTGTGGTGCCTCATTTTTGCATGAACTGGATTATCGAAGGTACTGATTCTTCTATGCGTTCCTTATACTACTGTTGCGAATTAAATAATGCATAAAGTAAAGAATACAAGGATTTTTACATGAAAAATACTCGACTCAAAAGGTGAAAACAAATCACGACCTACTACTATCACGATCCCAAATTCCCTCCGTAGGAGGTCGTGACAGCACCTAGTCTCTAAGACTAAGCCTATCAATGTGGAATAATCATAAATATCTGAAATAAATAAACTACAATTCAAATAATTACAACTTCCAAAATCCGGTAGAAATACGTCACAAGCTTCTAAAAATTTATTCTCAATGTTTCTATGTATCAAGGTCTAAAAAAAAAAGGAAGCAACATAAAATGATAGAAGGGGACTCCAAAGTCTGCGGACGCTGGCAGATATACCTCGAAATCTCCGTGCGTAGATAACTCACTGACGTCTAGACTGGTAAGATGTACGTGGATCTGCACAAAAAGATGTGCAGAAGCGTAGTATGAGTACACCACAGCGGTACCCAATAAGTGCCACACCTAACCTCGGTAGAGTAGTGACGAGGTGAGGTCAGGCTCTACTAGAGAATAGATAATGACATGAAAAAAAAATATTTAAACAATTTAATAAGATAAAATAAATATGGAAATGAATCAAATAGTATGTCACATTTAATGACACCAAATAATTACAAATAATATCTCGTGGAATCAAAACATAATTCCTTTCAACTTTATGAAAATCACAACAATTAATCGAAGGCAACTATGGCCATAAATCAATATCAACAAGGGTACTACCAAGGTACCGCCTCGTAGTCCAAATTCATAAATAAATTCACAATATTTTATTTTCTTATCTCACCGCGGGAGCCTTCACAATTTATTTTAAAGAAAATATTTTTTTCGAAATAGCATCACGTGTTTTAGCCATCCTTATCGCACCGCATGACTTCTAGTAGTTTTTCCTACTAGCCACGCGCATTAAGCCACCCTTATCTCACCGCATGTATTTTAATACCTAGACCTTATACCACCGCATGCGTATCAATATCACAATATATCATAATTTGCATCTCAAGTGCTCAAATATTTCAATTTGCCAAAATAAATCAACAATATTTTCCACAATAAAGAACTCACGGCTCATGCCAACATAAATCATCAATAATATTTTTTCACAATAAAGAGCCCACTGCTCCATCACAATGAGTACAAAAATCTTACAAAAATATTCAGGAATAAATAATTTAGCAAAATAATATTTCAAAATCTTTAATACGTTGCTTCAATACCAAATTTAAAAAGTAAAATACTTCATATTAATAATATTTAATTTAAAAAAAATCAATTTCAAATAATGCACAAAATAAAACAAACCAAGTTTTAACCAAATAGGTAAAACAATTAGCAAGAAAAGGTCAAGCAAATTTAAAGTAAACAAATCAAATCAATGATGGAGAATATAACAAGATTTAATAAATTAATTAATATGCAACAGTGATCTTCACAATTTAAAAACATAATCCTTCAAATTTAGTCCGTGAACACACTCCTCACTTCGTGTATACGACTTTCATCACATTACAATTAATATCAATCCTAGGGAAAATTTCCTTCACACAAGGTTAGACAAGTCACTTACCTCGACTTGCTCCAATTTAACTAAGTAGTATGCTTTTTTCTCGATTTTCCGATTCCGGTCGACTCGTATCTAGTCATAATTAATTCGATACAGTCAACAAAAATTATAGAATTAATTCTATAAGAAAATACTATATTTTTCAATAAAAATTCGAAATTAACTCAAAAATGACCCGTGGAGCCCATGTCTCGGAACTCAAAAAAAGTTACAAAATCCGAAAGCCCATTCAACCACGAGTCTAACCATACCAATTTTATTAAAATTCGACCCCTACTCGACCCTCAAAGTTTTAAATCTTATTTTCAAATCCCTAAGTTCCAACCCCCGATTTACACCTCAAAAACATGTAATCTAGTCGGATTATTTGATGATAATTCAATATTATGGAGTAGAAATGATCACAAGGGACTTACCTCAAGTTTTCCCGTGAAAACCTTGCTCAAAATCGCCCAACCCGAGCTTGAAATGTCCAAAAAATGGCAAAAGCTCGGAATCCCTTTGTTTTTGTACTGTCCAGGGATTTTTGCATATGCGGCAACTTGGCCGCTTCTGCGCCAACCGCATGTGCGGAAAAAGTCCCGCATCTGCGCCTTTGCCCGCATTTGCGCTCCTGCGCAGGCCGCTTCTGCGCGCGTCCCTCCGCATCTGCGCTCACGTAGGTGCGGAATTTCCCTCGCACTTGCGACCATTACCCAATAGTCCATTAACGCATCTGCGCTTGCCAGGCTCGCTTCTGCGATAGAATTTCCGCAGGTGCGAATGCAGCAGAGGGCAGAAACTTCAGCTATTTCTTCTAAGTCCGAATTTGATCCGTTAACCATCTGAAACTCACCCGAGGCCCCCAGGACCTTATTTATGACCTCAACCAAATATACCAACAAGTCCTAAAATATCATACGAACTTAGTCAAGCCTTCAAATCACATCCAACAATATTAAAACACGAATCACACATAGATTCAAGCCTAATGAACTTTAAAATTTCTAATTCCTACAAATGACTCCGGAACCTATTAAATCACGTCCGATTTACCTCGAAATTTTTGCACAAGTCATAAATAACATAACGGAGGTACTCAAATTTTCAGAATTAGATTTCGACCCCGATATTAAAAAGTCAACCCCTCGGTCAAATTTTCCAAAAACTTTAACTTTCGGCATTTCAAGCCTAATTCCACTACGAACTTCCAAATAAAATTTCGATCATGCTCCTAAGTCCAAAATCACCATACGGAGCTGTTCGACATCCGGTCACTATTTGAACTCAAACTTTTAATTTTTCATAAAAATTCCATATCTCGGGCTAGGGACCTCGGAATTTGATTCTGGGCATACGCCCAAGTCCCAATTCACGATGCGGACCTACCGGAACTGTCAAAATACTGATTCGAGTCCATTTGCTCAAAATGTTGACCAAAGTCAACTCATTTGAGTTTTAAAGCTCTAATTCATATTTTAATCCATTTTTCACATAAAAATTTTTCAGAAAATTTTAAGGATTGCGCACGTAATTCGAGATATAATAAATAGTACTTTTTGAGGTCTTAGAACATATAATTAATTATTAAATTTAAAGATGACATTTTGGGTCATCACAACCATCCAGTAGGATTTTCCCCAAACATTTCACTACAAAATGCCTTGCTATTTTGATCTCAATTCGTGCTTCACTTCAATGGACCTGGTTCATGCATGTGTTACTTTGTCAATCATCAAAACCAAAACCGCTCAGGTCAATAAATTCTCCCTTTTTGACGATGACAAACTGAATGCTTTTCATAAGTATGGAACCTGTTTCAACTCAGCTCAACATCAAAACAATGTTAGAACACTTTTCATTTAAAGTCACAAATCATCAAGGACCAGGTTCATTAGGTTATAAATATCATAGTCCAAAGAAAAAGCATATCTTATCTTCTCCCTTTTGGCATCATCAAAAAGTTGCACAATTAAAGTAAGTAACCAGATTTTAATATATATCACTCATGGCCACTGGGGTTACTTCAAATGCAATCATTGATTCAATTTTATCTTTTTCAATCTAAAGATATTAACCATCTAAGAAATATCAACAAATAATTAGAGCAAAAACAGTGAATTTTATTGATTGATAAGATCCTACCACAAGGCATAAGAAGAAATAAAAACATAGAACTATGAGAAAAAAATAAAAAAAACATCCCACTTGGGTTACTGGTTACAAACTAGGCTTAGGAAGGGTTTAAAACTGGGAGGGACCAGGTTCTTGATTCTTGGCTTGAAGCAGTTTCAACATATCTTGAAGAATACTATCATTATTCTCCTTTTACTTTGTAAGCTCACACTTGAGAGAGTCTCTCTCAGCCTCTACTTCAACCAATCGTTTCTTTAGCTTTTCAATCTCAGCATCCTTAGCCATATTCTTCCACTATTTGAGCTTCCTTGCTCCTTTTGGCAGACCTAGTTCATTTAGACACAATTGAGCCCTCAATCTCACCCTCTGTTTCTCGAGAATTCTTTTGAAAGGACTTTCTCTTTTTGGCACTAGGTATGGGTACTTCCACATCCTCATATTCATCATCAAGAACCAGGTTCATCTCCTAAATCTGGACTACTCCACTTGGTTTACCAACCTTTTTTTTCAAGTGACTTTCTTGGTATTATTAGCTAAGGGCCTTTTTATATTGGCCTCACTCTGCTTCTTCTAGCTCCTTGTAGTTCTTCCTCTTGTGGGAGGAGTTGTTACAGGGATAGAAGGAACACTCTTTCTCTTAGTGCCACCCATGCCCTTTCTTGTAGTCTTTCCAAGATTGTTTTTCTTCTTTTGATTGTAACTATTTGACACCTTTTGCAACAGATCAAGACTCTTGTCTATTTTAGCAAGAGAAAGAACTGGTTCATGAAACCGTTTCCTTAACCTAACCAGCCCATCTGCATCACTTCTATCATAAGAATCATCACCTATCTCCTGTGATTTTATTCCCACACTTTCATTTATAGTCTCCTCATTATCACTTATCTCTTCACTCCTGACCACCATTGCACCCGACTCTTCATTCAAACCAACAAGAGTGGGTGAACTGGATCCAACCACCCTTTCTTCTTCCCTTCCCCTCACATCTGCTTCAACACGCTCACTCTCCTTTTCTTTTTTCTTTTTATGTTTTACCACCAATTTTTCCAGTCCCGACAGATTCTACACCAGCAATCGAACCAACCAACACAAACTAATTTTCGAGACTCTCAGCAATTTCAGAAGCAATATTAGAAGTTTTTAACCCAAAAGTTACATGTTCTGTTTCAGTTTCTTCCGCCTCTCAGTTGCGGACTTGAAGGACTCATCAGATTTTTAGGGTTCTTCTGCTTGACTGGCTTGTAGCATCTCACTCTTTTTCTTAGCTTATTCTCTACTAGCCACTATGTTGCGTGCAATCATTTTGATATGCTTTTTCTTAGGGGTTTGGGTGGTTGAAAGTGTGGGTGAAGGTACTTGTGGGTGGTGAGGATGGGTTTTCAGAGTTTTTGGGATTCTCATGGGTGTTTGCCATTTGATCAATTCAGAAATTTAAGAAAAATAGAGAGAGTTTTGAGGTTTTGGAGATTTTGATCGTTCAAAAAAAATTGAGATAAGAGGGTAAGGTCAGATCAATTTAAAGAAGAAAAGGTTGAGCATATAACGACACCTTTTAAAGTCTAGAAGTCTAATTACATTGAAAGTTTTAGTTTAAAAAGACGTTCAGCTTTTTTCCAAATATTTCGGCAATTATGACGCGTGGGACTCTTGATGAAACTAGTTCATTTGTAACTAATTGGTTCAAAAGTAGTTCGGAATAAAGTGGGGCTCTTTTCAGTTCATGATCCATATGCAATTATTTCAAATTATGCGAAGTGTAGAATATATACCTTATAAGCTCGATGAATCAGGTTCTTCACTGAAAATTCTCTTGTGTAAGACTGATTTTTTCCAAGAAAATATGGATAATATCATTAGACATCAGTGAGACATTTTAGCATATGACACAAGAGTATACTAATAAAAGCATGAGACTGAGCAATATCTAATCTAATTATTCACAAAATTCACAAATTATCTAACCAATCATTGAGTTAGAACTAGTTTCTTTTAGGTGATCTTAATCATCCCTAATTCTAACATGTTCATTTTAAAGAGATCCCTATTCAAAACTTTAGTGAAGATGTAAGCAATTTCCTTATCAGTAGCACAAAATTCCACGGTGATCATCACCTCTCAAAATTATCCAATTGAAAATGATGCCCAATATCTATGTGCTTAGTTCTTTTGTGATGGACTAGGTTCTGGTCATACTAATTGCACTAGTGTTATCACAAAAGATGGGGATACAACTCAGCTTCAACAGTAGACAAAGCCATATAGGTTTTCTTTTTGGTGGCCCAAGATACAAGACATGAGCGAAGAAAGTGTGCCATACCTGAAGTGCTCTTTCTATCTACAAGAAAACCTGCATAATCAACATCAGCATATCCCTCTAAATCAAAATTAATACCTTTTAGATAGCATAGGCAAATATCAGTGGTGCCTTTTAGGTATCTCAAGATCCTCTTGACACCCTTCTAGTGAGACTCTTTTAGATTTTCCTGAAATCTAGCACAAAGGCATCTTCTGATCAACAGATGAACCAAGTTCAATCAAATCCAATTTCGTGGATTTACAATAGGAGTGTCAATTTCTTTAGATGTTCCTTTCCGGTTTTGTTACTGAGGAATAGGTTCATGGACAGGTTCCCTCGAGGTTTGAGGATCAGCTCCTCTCTAGTCAGTTCCCCCTTTCAGGTTTCCTTGGGTGAAAGAACTTGTTCCATCACCTGTTCCTTCCTGTGATGCAGCTTCAGGCTGGACTGTGGCTTCATCATTTGAGTTTCTTGTGAGTCCAGTCTCTTCATCATCTTGTTCCTGCCTCTCAGAAAGAATGTTAGTTTCAAAAACAACATGCACACTTTTTTCTACACACATAGTTCCTTTGTTATATGTCTTATAAGCTTTACTATGTGAAGAATATCCCAAGAATACTCCCTCATCACTTTTGGGATCAAACTTACCTAGGGAGTCTTTTCCATTATTTTGCACAAAGCACTTGCATCCAAATGCCCTAAGATGGGATATATTTGGTTTTCTCCCTTAAGTTACTCATAGAGAGTCTTCTCAATAAGAGGTCTAGTCATGCACCTATTTATGATGTAGCATGCAGTGTTCATAGCTTCAGCCTAGAAGCTTTGGGGCAATTTACTAGAAAATAGCATAGTCCTAGCCATTTCCTCCAATGTCCTATTTTTTCTTTCAACTAATCTATTTTGTTGTGGAGTCCTAGGAGCAGAAAAATTATGATCGATGCCATGCTCATCATAAAATTCAGCAAATTTAGCATTTTTAAATTCAGTACCATGATCAGACCTAATTGATGCAAGTTGATTACCTAGTTGTTTCTGAGTTTTTCTAACAAATGAAGTGAACATGTCAAATGCTTCATCTTTAGTTGTTAAAAATAGTGTCCAAGTAAACCTAGAGTAATCATCAATAAGCACCATAACATATCTCTTACCACCTCTGCTCATTGTTCTTATTTGTCCACAAAGATCCATGTGGACCAATTCCATCTTCCTGGTAGTACTTACCATTTTCTTACTTTTAAAAGAGGATCTTACATGCTTCCCTCTTACACAAGCCTCACAAACTTTATCTTCCTTGAACTTAATGTTAGGTAATCCTATCACCAAGTCCTTGGAGACTAATTTGTTGAGTTGGCTTAGACTGGCATGTCCAAGTCTTTTGTGCCATAGGAGGGGATCATTGTCCAACACACTTAAGCAAGTGAATTCATTATCTTAAATTGTGGACAGATCCACCACATATATGTTATTCACTCTTTTTTCCTGCAAAACTATCTTGTTAGTGGTATGATTTATTACACAGCATTTTGTAGAGATGAAAGCTACTACGTTACCTCTATCACACAATTGTGATACACTTATTAGATTGTACTTCATTCCATAAATCAGGTAGACATTCCCAATAGAGTGAGAACCAAACTTACCTACCTTTCCAACCCCAATGATCTCACATTTCTTCCCATTTCCAAAGTAGACATTACCTCCTTTAAGGTCCTCAAGTAAAAATTACTAGTTTTTGCATCCTGTCATATGCTTTGAGCAGCCACTATCCATGTACAAAATTTGGCTGCTCCCCTTCACTTGGACCTACATAAAGAAATCATGGGTTAGTCTTAGGAGCCCAAACTAGTTTGGGTCCCTTTTTATAGGCAAAAGGATAAATCGTATTATTTTTAGCCCAACTTGGTAGCCTATTTTTTCCTAGAGCAGAATTTTTGTTCTATTTACTTGCCTTCTCTTTTGCAGTGCATTCACTTTTATTGTGACAAGTGTTACCACAGTGTGTGCAAGTCTTGTTCTCAAGGAGTATCAGGTACCTGCTTTTGGGATCCCACTTAGGTGCAGAGTTCCCAAAGCCAAGTCCTCTTCTGTTGCTACTATGATGTTCTTGTAGCCATGAAAGTGCATCAGAGGACCTGTTCCATTTACAAGTTCTGTCTAGCTCATGCTTGACCTTGTTCAGATCCTTCGCTAGGACTCTTACATGTTCATCCCTCTTCTATAGCTCATTTTTTACCTTTCCTAAATCTTTTTCTAGTGTGAGTTGTGTGACACTAGCTATTTTTTTTTACCTGTTCCTAACTTCAATTTCAGACTATTAGATCTAAGTTCTAAGACAGTTGTGTCAAGTATATGAACCTGGTTCTTCGAAACATTATTTTCTTTTTCACTTTCACAAGCCCTAATTTCTAGATTTTTGCACTTTACATTTTAAAAAGTTACACTCTATTGACAACCGTTCTTTTTCAGAACTTATATCTTTAGATTCATCAATTAAAGTTAACAATAGTTCTGATAGTCTATCTTTAGAAAGGAATTTAATTTTATCCTTTAGGTCCAGAAGACTTATCTCAGATTCTTCATCAGGTTCATCTTCAGATTCTTGAATTGCTATAAGAGCTCGTTCAGTATCATCATCATCATCATCATCATCATCATCATCATCATCATCAATGTCCTCATCTGAACATTCTTCCCAGATAGCAACCATTGCTTTGGATGGCCCTTTGTTGTATTTATTATTATCATGAACATGGTCATTCTTTTTGTTTCTTCTTTTAGATCTCTCCTTAATCCACTTGACTTCCCACATAGGAAAATTCTTGATCATGTGGTTCTTTTTACCACATTTGAGGCATCCATCAGTCATCTGCAAGTGATCTCTTTTCCTCTCATTCCATAAATAATAGTAGTGATCATTGGATAGTGGTGGCCTAGTGGTGGAATGCTCTTTACAGATTCCAGATAGTGCACTCATCTTGATCTATTCCTAAGGTGTTAGCCTCTTCAAGGATAATCTGCTCTGATACCAATTGATATTTCATACTTCAATACCACACAAGAGGGGGTGATTTGTGTGATGCCTGATTTTTGCTTGCACTGGATTATCAAAGGACATGGTTCTTCTATGTATTCCTTACATTACAGTTACAGAATAAATAATGCAGAAAGTAAAGAACACAAGAATTTTTACGTGAAAAATACCAGGCTCAAAAGGTGAAAAAAAATCACGACCTACTAACTAATAGGATTTTTCCCAAACACTTCACTACAACTTTGAGCCAACAATAAAATTTATAAACTCTTGCAAATCTAAGGATTACCTCTAACCCTTGTAGCAACCAGCCACAGGTTGTTGCGACTACTTCAAGTTAACTCTAACTTGAACAATACAACTAGATTTTACAACCTCTTGCAAACCTAAGGATTAACTCTAACCCTTATAGCAATGCGCCACAGGCTATTGCGACTACTTCAAGTTAACTCTAACTTGAAAGATACTACTCATGTACCTAGTACAATTTGCTTCTAAGAAAGCTGAAAGGTACAACTCAAAATGCCTACTACACTTTGAACTAGAAATAAAGAAAGACACATAAAACTCTTTATGGAGCTTGTTCTTCAATCTGGTTCGTGTAGATTCAGGATCGCACTCTTAAATCTCACAGAAATTGCTCACAAAATGCCTTGCTATTTTACTCTCAATTCGTGCTTCACTTCAGTATGTGTGCATCACCTGTAAAAGAGAACAAACCTGATATTTATAGTGTTAGTAGAATAAGGATTAACTAGAAGTCTAACGCTTTACTCTTCCTTGGTGGAAGAGTTCTTGTTATCTTCAACTTCTAATTCTTTCTTTATCTTGGATAGAGTTGTCTTCAAGTAAGGAGTCCTGCTCCTTATCAAATATGCAACCTTTTCGTTCATGGATTATCATAAATAACCACTTATACTTATCAATTTCACGTGCATGTCTTTTGCTTGATTCTGCCCGTCACTTGTGTACACTATCTATGGACCTGGTTCATGCATGTGTTCCTTTGTCAATCATCAAAACCAAATCCGCTCAGGTCAACAAATTCCCCCTTTTTAACGATGACAAACTCAGTGCTTTTCATAAGCATGTAACCTGTTTCAACTCAGCTCAACATCAAAACAATGTTAGAACACTTTTCATTTAAAGTCACAAATCATCAAGGACCAAGTTCATTAGGTTATAAACATCATAGTCCAAAGCAAAAGCATACCTTATCTTCTCCCTTTTGGCATCATCAAAAAGTTGCACAATTAAGGTAAGTAACCAGATTTTAACATATATCACTCATGGCCACTGGGGTTACTTCAAATATAATTATTGATTCAATTTTCTCTTTTTCAATCTAAGGATATTAACCATCTAAGAAATATCAACAAACAATTAGAGTAATTGATCAGAGTAATAATTTTTACCCAAAAAGTGACATAAACCAGATTTTGAGAACTTTTTTCACAAATTGATCATATTCAATGAACAAGTAATGTTTTAAATTTTTGTTTTAAAAAAGTTGTTAAAATCTATGTCAAAAAGCGAGCTTGATAATTTTTTAACACGTGTCCTTGACTTGGACTGTGCTTATCTCTTTGCCCTAAACTATTTTCCCCATGTTCCTCTTCTTTGTCTTTTCCTTACATTAGTTTAATCTTTATTAGCTTCTATTTGTCGGGCTTAGAGCAGTTAATTATACCTTGGATGCGCATAATTGTGACAGTAAGTTTCGCTAATTATTTAAATCTTCTAGCAGATATAATTTCATTACGACCGATATAATTAATTCTATTGAGTTTGTCCTTTAAGCCATCATTCTTAATACGATATATACTTCGGCCAAGTGGATTAAGCTTTATCATTAGTCTTAATATAATTTAACAGAAGTACTGTTCTTAGATCCACTGCGTTAAACTTTGTTAGGTTAAATTATGGGATTGCTTTAATGCGATCGTGTAGGTTTGCATCTTCTTCTTGCACTCAGTAATGTCCATATAATTGAGGTTTTCTAGGTACGATACTAGGACGTGAATAATATTAGAACCTTAGCAAAGTCTGTTCTAATTACACTCTTAGGTTTGGCACGAAACCAATATATTATAAGCGGTAATTATATTATATATTTCATTCTCTAATTGAAAATGACATGTTATCATAGTAATTACTAATGATTAAAAGATAATATCTATAATTATTATTTTTTGAGAAGATAATATCTATAATAATTATTTTTTGAAAAGATAATATCTATAATTATCAAGTGTCAGATATTTTTTATTTTTCTTTAACTCTCGGATTTTCCACTCAAAAAAATGGTTGGGCAATCAATTATGGTTCTATCTGAATTCTGACCATGGCAGCAACTTATGAACACAACAATGTGCACATAATATTGACATAATACATCAAGGAGCATAAATGACAACGTGATAAATAGAGATTGAAAAGGAGAAAAAGACCAAAATAAGGGAACAAAACCAGAAAAAAGGGGAAATTAACTACAAATGAGACAATACCAAAGACAAAATTGAGAAAGATACAGAAGAAAAAGCTAGTGTACCACTGCTAAAATAGCAACTGCATGCCAAAAACTTGTGGGGATTAGCATTAATCTTGAGACAAAGGAGTCTTTTTCAGTAGAGACCTAAAGTGAAGAAGGAATTTTATTCTATTTCTTTTTCAATTATTTGATTCGAGACTCACGGACCCGATTAATACATATTCATATTATACAGGGTTAATATGGTGATTTATGATTTAAATTTTATGAGTTCGAGTTCGAAATTCTATCAGAATCCATTTAATTTACTGGTTCGAGTTTCGAATTCTACCATAATCCATTTGATTTATTGGATTTCAAATTTATTATTTATATTTATTTAGTGATAGTTTAGTATATACACCAACAATAATAAACTCTGTGTAATCTTACAAGTTGGGTCTGCGGACAGAGGCAGATCCAGGATTTGATGGTTACGGGTGCCAATGTCTTTAGGGTGTACATTTGGCTAGTTCACTCAATTTTGAATTAACTCGGTTCGGTTCGATTCGGTTCGTTCCATTTTTCAATTAATTCGGTTCACTTCATAAGATTTTGGTGCATAAATACACACGTGATAACCAAACTAAAAATGTTGGTCCTTGAAGAAAAAAATAACATTAACCAGATCAAAAGAAAAATGATTAAAATATATTGAAATTTCAAAATTCGAGATTTAGAAAAGGAAAGTAGAAATAAAAATACTTTTATAATTTAAATAACTAATAAAAATGGAACCGTATAAAGAGAGAATACAAAGATGAAAATAAGAAATTAAGAGAAAGAGAAGACCTGGAAAAAGAGGGAACAAGGAAAAGCAAAAAAGGCTTTGTTAAAAAACCGAGTGAGAGGAGATTCAAACCTAGGTCTCGGGCCTGGGAGAAAGCACTTGGACCATGGCACCTATCATAACTTTGTTACTCAGGGTGCCATAATTTTACTCTATACCTTTTTTTTTACGTGAAATATCAGTGGAATACCAATACTAGTATGAAATTTTATCGGAGCGACCGGGTGGCGTACCACCCCCTTCCCTCTACATAGATCCGCCCCTGTCTGCGGAGGATATATAATATACACACAAACCCTATTCCTACTTTTTGAAGATAGAGATACTGTTTGTGATAGATCTCGGTTCAAAGAAAGCATAATCACAATAGTGTTGAAATAAAATATGATAGTGGAGAAGCGAATACGATATTTTAATATATATAAATACTATATTCAAATTAAAATTACTGAGTTCGGATTAAACCCACAAAATCTATTATACATCTGCCCCTGCTCCCTACAATAATATTTTCTTTTCTCAGAGCTCGACTATGAGACCGCTGGTTAAGAGAGAATAGATCTCACCACTGGTGTAATTACTTTCCCAATCACTTTCAAGTTCAAATTCCCCCCAAATTTCTCATTTCTCGATCACTTTGTGATACCAAAAGGTGCTCAGAAATTCACGTACGCTAAAGGAAATCTACTATTTTAATGTTCTTGATTAGCAAATCATGCACGTCTCTTGAACGCAAACAATAAAACGTCACATTTGTTCTGTCTCAATATATATTGTTTTATACTTTGCCTCTTCTTTCATGTGGGGGTTAGAAGAGTGTTTGAGTGTGTTACTCAATCAGAAGATGACGATAAGAAATTGGTTTCTGAATTAGCCGAAAGAAAAATGAGCTTATATTAAATATTTTATTGAGATTTTTACTTTCTTATACTACATATGAAACTTTATTATCATCCCTAATCAAGTTTTAACTTAGTTACATGGACATATACAATTTATCAATTATATACAATTAATATTAATGAATATCCATTTATATTAGGAATTGAATAGGGATTTATTTATTTTCCATCCCTGCTCTCTCTCTCTATCTCTCTCTCCCCATCTCTCGTTCTCTCGCTCCACGTGTCTCTTTCTCTCTCTCCGTCTCTCTCTCTCTATCTCTCTATGTCCATCTCTATGTCTTTCTCTCCTTCTCTATTCTTTCTCCAATTTTCTCCCTTCTTTTTTCTTTACTTGTTATCCTCTCTTTTTTTCCTAGCAATTTCCTTTCATGTTGTACAATTGGTGTTCGAATTGAAATTGTCAATCAATAAATTGTGATTCTCCACCATTGCCAGCCATTGAAAAGCTTCAAAGCTTTGAATTCGAATTTGTGTTTTCAAAAACTATTGTTTGTTTAGATTGGGTGTAGTTGTAAATAATTGAGAATATTGTTTGGAGTTTATATCTCAATTTTGAGGGTGTTTAGTGAAGATTAGTCTTGATTTTGGCTGAATTTCAGATTGAAACTCGAAGAAGAAGAAGAAAAACACATGGCATACAATATACTTATGAAATTATAGTAAAGTTGTATTAAAATTGTATGAAAATTGTATTCTGTTGTAGTTATATATATTTTTTATTTGAATATTATATGAAAGTTGAAAAATAGTTGTAAAATGTATGAATCGTTGTATAAAATTTGTATTTAAGTTAGCAATATATCTTTTTACATAAAGTTGCTGATATATATCAAAATTGCATTAAGAGAGGAAGTTTTGATTAGAATTTCAGAGAGAAAGAAGAACACACCACTTACAAAATATATACAAAATACATATAAAAGATATATTATATAAATTTTGTATGAAAATTATATTTAAGTTGTATGATATTATAATTATATTTAATTGGGTAGAAATGATGTCTGAAAGTTATAGATAAGTTGTAAATAAGTTGTATACTATATACTTAGTAGTATAAAATTTATTTTTAGTATGTATGTTGTTGTTAGATATTCTAATTTGCATTAAATTTGTACAAAATTTATTTTTAATTTGTATGTTAATGTACGAAATTGACAACCTCTCCATGTTGTGATGGAATCAGAAACAAAGTAAATGCCCTTTGCAGAGACGTCTCTCTAGTATGCATAGGGTAAATAAAATGACAGAATAAATTAAAAAAAATAAATAAATAAGTAATATCTTGTCGACTATTGTGTTATAATCTGAAAAATAATCTTTTTTTCCCACCAAAATAAACCTTTTATTGCACTCATCCAAATGTTGTCCTTTCTTTTCTTCACGTGAGTCATGGAGTAGTAAATTAAATAATCCATCTATGACCCTTGCCACAACAACATAGTTATTCCCAAAGAAAAATAAAGATACAGCCGAAAAAGGAGTTGCAACGACCCTCTCCATGCGGTGAAGCAAAGTAATGGATTTATTTCAACTAAATGCTCAAGGTTGCCCGCTGATCGGGCCTTACTACTACTTTCTCGTTCCATCCCGAGCTTTAACTTTTGAGCCTCCGTATTATTTTTATGGATTATTCATAACATTTCAGACCTTACTTCCACAATTATTTTTTATTACTAATAAATTTAAAAATTATTTAAAAATGGATAATATTATTCTAACGTTGGCTTGCCTAGCAAGTGAAATGTTTGGCGCCATCACGGTCGGATGGTGGGAATTTCGGGTCGTGACAACAATACCTTCTATGCTAATTTTTAATATTTAAGATTTTGAAATTAATAAAATTTGTCTATTAAATTATTATTAAAAATATGTAAGAAGGTTTAATAAAATTAATTTCATAAGAATCCTTCGTATTGACAATACATTACCAACTCCATAATTCCCAATACTAAGAAAAATAAAAGTAATATGAAATGAGCTGCATAACGAGTTGAAATTGAGCAGAAAGCAAAACAAATACCTAGTAAAAGCTAGAGATAGAAATTGAAGAGCAGTCAATTTGTTAGATAATCAAGGTTCTGTATTTATTTTTTTTATTTTTCTATTTTTTATTTTTAGAAAAAGAAACCAGTCATAGATAGGGGATGCAAATAAATATAATCACACAATTAAATTTCCATAGGAACACGTGGCATCAATCAAGTTGTGTATTGAAACCTTGAAACCTACTAGTCAATTAATGGAGCTAATCTCAACCCTAAAAGAGTCGTGTCCTTCTTAAGAACTGGAGAGAAAATAGGAAAAAGATATAACTAAATTCTCTAATTTAAGGCACTAATAATGGATTGTATATAATTTGTAAGTAATCCTTGGTTAGAGCGGATAATATACAAAATTAGGATAATTTTGGTAAATAAGTTTCAAATATTGTATAGGAAGGAAAAAATCCCTATTTTATTTATATTTAAATGTTCGAATTTGATGATAGTCCATAAGCGTGAGCCCAATTATAAGTGTGATTATTGATTATTAGGCCGTGCACTTTATGTGCTTGGTGGATTTAATGTGGCGATGAGTATATGCTTAACTCGATGATGCCCGTATAATGCTAGGTCAGAACACGTTTTCATTAATTGCAGATAGGTACCCTCTCTAGCCTTTATATGAATATACAGTCAGAATTATTTGATAAATGATCTGTTGTTGTGTATGGTAGTTGTCCCATTAACGCAACCATTTTGGAGGAAGGGTAATAGAGAAGAAGACCTAATCCTTCGCCAATATGCCGTATTGCTCAAGAAATATGCAATTGTTCTTGCTAAGGTAAAGTTATTTTATATCCTGATATCATATTTGATCTTGGGTTATATTATGTCAATATTATTACATTAGCTAGATTCACTTGAATTGTTAACTAATTAATTAAGATGAGCTCTCTTCGTTTAGTCATTACAAATTTCTAGTCACAAACTGTTTACCCGAAAAATGGATAGAGTTAAATTTGTACGTAGTTCTAAGGATATGTGGTATAACTTGACACAAATCGTAAGAATGAATAGAAATATCGAGTGTTGACTGTAGAGAATGAAAAATAAGAAAAGTTGGGAAGAAGATGATTTACAGATTAAGCAAGATGGATCAATCTATGAAGCTAAAAAAGGATAACTCTTCAATATAGGAGTGTATGATATCTCAGTTACAATGTATGAAAAAACTTGGTTTCTACAGAAATAATAACCAATCCCTTTATAGTAGAGGGATCCTACTTTAGGTACAATTAAAAATATATAGTGGGAGACCCATGATAAATCAACTTTTTCATATTCCTGCCAGGATTCTCTCCCCTAGTGCGGTTGCAATGACTCTTGTCTATGAGCTCGATATTGACTCGAGCTTGATACTGACTCTAGCTCTCGATCTTGACTCGAGCTCGATTTTGATTCGGAGCCTCGTATTGATTCAGGAACAGTATTGGTCGGTCTCTACCTCATAAGTTTGATAGCTTCATCATAGTTCAATTTGGATTCAAGTTCGATAATGATATCGAGCTCGGCATTGGCCGGTCCCTAGGGCTCGAAGCTTGATGACCTGACTTCGGACCTCAACCTGATCTTCGATCCAATGCGTTACCATTTCGACCAGTTCGTACGAAGGACTAACCAGTTTTGACAGCATACAGATATTCCCATTGTTTCCTGGGAAGGATGTAGCGAGAAGCGACATAATTTTTTAACGGTACGATTAGATATATACTGATGTTTGCATCAAATCTGATCATGAAGCGCGTGATAGATGTCCCATCGGTTCAGTTTACATAGGCAATTAATGCGTGTCAGACGATGGTTGGCCATTATTGAAATTGAACCGCCATTGTTATACCTATAAATAACCTTTTTTTCACTTTTAATCACTTTTACATCTTCAAACTCCATATTTTCAAACTTCATTCTCACATTTTCTAAATTCATTCGCAAATCTGTGACTCTTCTCTACAAAATCTTTCTTCAAAAATACCAAATCTTTGTTACCTCCTTCTATTCTCGATCTTTAACTCCAAAAAATGGCGAAAACATCAAAAATCATTCCTCAGAAAGAAAAAGCGTCTTCTTCACAGCCTGCCATCGACAAAACACTGGTGGAGCCACAGCCTGAGGAATGCGTTCCTGGGACGTGTGTTCTTACATCTGATTTTAAGGTCGACAAAGGCTCGTCGGTTCACGGCCGATGTAATCTAGTATCGAGGTATATGTGTTCGATAACCGAGAGGCACCTCGAACAGCTAAAGAAAGATTGCAATTGGGAGAACAAAGAAATAGTAATCCCGTCTTCTGAAGAAGATATCACCACTTACGTAAAAGGGTTTTTAAGTATGTATACTTACCCTTTCACGTTAGGTCCCCTCGATCCTGTTATTATTGATTTCTGCCGTCAATACCAAATAACCCTAGGCCAGATCCATTCTTTTTTTTGGCGGATCGTTATTTTGATCAGTTACTTCGTGAAAAAAATTGAGGGGATGCCTTTCACCCTCGACCATCTCATCCGATTGTACTGCCCTCACCTCTTTCGAGGCGGGTTAATAAAACTTCAACGTCGGGCTACCAAGGTTCTGTTCTCGAGAATAGACGAGGCAAGGGATCGAGGCTGGATGGGCAGGTTCGTTCAAATAAAGACTTTGGACCTGATTCTGACTGAAAAGATACCTTTTCCCGAGGAGTGGAACATGAAGCGTAAGTGTAATTCTGTTGTTATCTCCTACGATTTTGCCCCTTCATTCCTTTTCTTACCGATATCCCCCTTTTGTGATGCAGTGGTTCCTTGGATGCTCGGTACAGTCCCCGATCTCAAGAACTGGGTACGAGATCTAGCTTCGACCTCCACATACGCCGAGCGCTTATGGCGTGATTTGTCAAAGGGCCGATGGGAGGCCAAAAATCATGGTGAGCCTCTTTCTTGTATCTTTGGTAGTTCGAACGAGATGCTTTCCATATACTTGAATCAATTTTCCTGTATGTAAGTATGGGCAACGATGTGGTTTTGAGGCCCTCATCCGTCAAGGAAGAGGCTTCGGCCTCTAATCCAAAGTCGGTGAAAGATAATAAGAGAAAAAGGGCCTCCGCCTCCGAAGATCCAAAATCGAAGACGAGGATGGCTCATAAGCCGAGAAAGAATACCATTCCTTTGACTATAGAATCAGTTCTGCGTCTAAGGGATGAAGACGAAGAAGAAGAAGAAGAAGAAGAAGAAAACAACAGATCCGTGTTAGTGGCCTGAAATAAGAAAACCATCGATTCCCCAAAGGCAGCTGAATCGATTGTGATTTATAAAGCTCTGCCTCAGTCTGAGGAGATATCGGAGGAAGGTTCGGGTAGAGTCCCCAAATCATTAGAGATGGAGGATGCTTCCCACTAAAGTCAACAAACGGTGGGTATATCGGAAGGGGTCGGTCCTGAAGCTCTCTGAACTGAGGAGAACGCCCCCAGCGAGTCGCTTGGGGCAATAGTAATCGGAGACTCGCCCACTCTCCTTGCCTTTTTCGAAAGGGCGATTCGGGAAGCCTAAGCTTTGGGGGCCCTCGAGATGAGCCGGTCTCATGAAGGGGAGGACCCCTTCTATGATTTGTTTACTGGGGTCGAGGATGCTGCTGACCCTAGTGATATGTCGGGCCTTTTATGCAAAGTGCAGTAAGCTCTGAATAGGGTAAGATTTAACTCTCTTCGTTGATATTACTTTTATGTTTGCTATTCTTTTCTAACTTCTTTTCTTCTTTCTTCGCAGGCCGTGACGGTTCATTAAGAAGCATGTTCTCGATTTTGAGCTAAGCTGCATCGGTTCGAGGCCGACCTCCGACGGGTTACGGAGGAGAGGAACGCCCTCAGACTGCTTTCCGGTCAAAGAGAAGAAGAAATCAAAGGCCTTCGAGCAGAGTTGGCCAGGGCTTATCAAGACCAGACCGACCTGATCGAGTAGGTAATGATAATATTAAGAACTCATGAGCTTGATTCAGGATTGGAGGCTAATATATCGATCTCACTGATGCAGCAGAAACTCGAGACGATCGGGCAGCTTCGTAAGGAAGTTGATATAATAAGGGCGGAGACCATGGGATGGAAAGATGGCATGGACCGTCTTGCTATAGAAAAGGAAACTGTTCGGGCCCAATTGTCATCGACTGCAAGCCAACTTCAAGTCATGAAGGAGAAGAGATCGGTTCAAGCGAGAAGAATAGAGGAACTTGAGTCTCTGTTGGCCTCCAAACTTGCCAAAGCCAAATCTGATGCCGATAAAGCAAAGTCCTATGCGGATGCATTAGTGGCCGTCTATCGGGCGAATGCTGAAGCTGCTCAGGTACAAGCAAGAGAGGCAGCCGAGATCGCCAACACTCGAGCACATTGGGTTGCTAAACTTGCTAAATGCCAATATCGGAGGGAGACCCTCGAAGAGATCCATGCTTGAGGTTTCGATCTCACCGAAGAGATAAAAAGAGCTAAAGAGCTTGAAGCCGATGCTGAAGCCTTGACTTCCGATGATGATGATGGAGATGATGATGATGATGGCGATGATGGGAGCAAGAGTGGGTCCAAGAGCGGGGAGGAGCCCGATAGAGAAGAGACTGCCCCCGTAGATAACCAAGAAACTTAGCCCTTAGTTTACATTTTGGTTTTTTGTGCAGCGTCCTGTTCGGACATTGTAAATATTCTTGTATATATAAAGATCTTTTCTTTTCCTGACTCGCCTCCATTTTATTCTCTGTCTTGAGAAGATTTTGTTTCATTCATGCCTTATGAAGGTTTTCATAAGGCTTTAGGCAATTTGATCGAATTTGGATTTTGTAGCCTTTATAACCAAGTGAGTGCTTGCTCAAACTCGAAATAAGGTAGCCTATAGGCTTAGTAGTCGACTTGAGTTATTGCTTGAACCTAAAGTAATGTAGCCCATAATCTTAATGGTCGAGTGAGTGATTGCTCAAACTCGAGATGATGTAGCCCGTAGGATTATTAGTCGAGTGAGTGACTCGAACTAGAAGTAATGTAGCCCATAGGCTTAATAGTCGAGTGAGTGTTTGCTTGAACTCGAAATGATGTAGCCCGTAGGCTTATTAGTCAAGTGAGTGATTCGAATTCGAAGTAATGTAGCCCGTAGGATTAATGGTCGAATGAGTGTTTGCTCGAACTCAAAATGATGTAGCCCATAGGCTTAATGGTCGAGTGAGTGCTTTCTCAAACTCGAGATGATGTAGCCCGTAGGATTATTAGTCGAGCGAGTGATTCTAACTCGAAGTAATGTAGCCCGTAGGCTTAATGGTTGAGTGAGTGTTTGCTCGAACTCGAAATAAAATCCGTAGGCTTAGTAGTCAAGTGAGTGATTCGAACTCGAAGTAATGTAGCCCGTAGGCTTAATGGTCGAGTGAGTGTTTGCTCTAACTCGAAATGTTGTATCCCGTAGGCTTAATGGTCGAGTGAGTGTTTGCTCAAACTCGAGATGATGTAGCCCGTAGGCTTATTAGTCGAATAAGTGATTCGAACTCGAAGTAATGTAGCCCGTAGTCTTAATGGTCGAGTGAGTGCTTGCTCGAACTCGAAATAATAGTAGCCCGTAGGCTTAGTAGTCGAGTGAGTGATTCGAACTCGAAGTAATGTAGCCCGTATGCTTAATTTTCGAGTGAGTGATTGCTCAAACTATAGATGATGTAGCCCGTAGGCTTATTAGTTGAGTGAGTGATTCGAACTCGAAGTAATGTAGCCCGTAGGCTTAATGGTCGAGTGAGTGTTTTCTCAAACTCAAGATGATGTGGCCCGTAGGCTTAGTAGTCGAGTGAGTGATTCGAACTCGAAGTAATGTAGCCCGTATGCTTAATGGTCGAGTGAGTGTTTGCTCGAACTCGAAATGATGTAGCTCGTAGGCTTAATGGTCGAGTGAGTGTTTGCTCAAACTCGAGATAATGTAGCCCGTAGGCTTATTAGTCGAGTGAGTGATTCGAACTCGAAGTAATATAGCCTGTAGACTTAATGGTCGAGTAAGTGTTTGCTCGAACTCGAAATGATGTAGTCCGTAGGCTTATTAGCCGAGCGAGTGATTCGAACTCGAAGTAATGTAGCTCGTAGGCTTAATGATCGAGTGAGTGTTTGCTCGAACTCGAGATGATGTAGCCCGTAGGCTTATTAGTCGAGTGAGTGATTCGAACTCGAAGTAATGTAGCCCGTAGGCTTAATTGTCGAGTGAGTGTTTTCTCAAACTCGAGATGATGTTGCTCGTAGGCTTATTAGTCGAGTGAGTGATTCGAACTCGAAGTAATGTAGCCCGTAGGCTTAATGGTCGAGTGAGTGTTTGCTAGAACTCGAAATGAGAGTGCAACGCGTGCTTTTAGACCTAAGGCTTCGTGTTGAATGATCCATCCTTGTTCTTTGATTGAACTCCTGCAAGGGTTAGTTTCGAAATATAAACGAACATGGAAGGGTCGTACCTTAACAGTAGTATCGTTTTAAGTGTGATACATTCCAATTGCTTGGTAGTTGTTCGCCGTTTATAATACCGAGTTTGTAGGATCCTTTACCGACGTTTTCGAGTACTTGATACGGTCCTTCCCAATTCGGACCCAGTTTTCCTTCGTTTGGATTTCGGGTGCTTAGGGTGACTGTTCTTAGCACTAAGTCCCCGATTTTAAAATGGCGAAGATTGGTTCTTTGATTATAATATCTTTCGATCCGCTGCTTTTGGGCGGCCAATTGGACGAGAGCGGCTTCTCGTTTTTCATCCAATAATTCGAGGCTAGTATTCATATTCTCGTGATTTGACTCTTCTGTTGTATATCGATACCTGGCACTGGGTTCCCCGACTTCGACTAGATTCAAGGCTTTGGAGCCATATACTAAGGAGAACGGGGTTGCCCCCGTACTGGATTTTGATGTTGTTCGATATGCCCAAAGAACTTCGGGCAGGATTTCTCTCCATTTTCCCTTAGCGTCGTTCAACCTTTTCTTTAGGTTTTGAATGATAGTCTTGTTCGTCGATTCAGCCTGTCCATTTCCACTGGGGTGTCCGTTCAACCAATCCCTTTATAGTGGAAGGATCCTACTTTAGGTACAATTAAAAATACATAGTGGGAGACCCATGATAAATCAGTTTTTTCATAATTCCTGCCAGGATTCTCTTCCCTAGTGCGGTTACAACAACTCTTGCCTATGAGCTCGATATTGACTCGAGCTCGATACTGACTCGAGCTCGATTCTGATCCGGAGCCTTGTATTGATTCGGGGACAGTGTTGGTCGGTCTCTGCCTCGTAAGTTCGATAACTTCATCATAGTTCGATTTGGATTCGAGCTCGACAATAATATCGAGCCCGACATTGACCGGTCCCTAGGGCTGGAAGCTTGATGACCTGACTTCGGACCTCAACCTGATCTTCAATCCAATGCGTTACAATTTCGACTAATTCGTACGAAGGACTAACCGGTTTTGACCATATAAACAAACATTTTTTAAAATCAAAGAAATGTTGAAAGCTTGACAAATTAGTCGCAGAAGATGTATGTAAGGCAGTCATACTTTTTGTTAATCCTTATTAGTAGAATTTTAAATTCTTAACATTGCGCGCACATGTAACTTAAATCATAATTTATTTTGTATCATGCTCGACACAACGTTTGCATGGTTTCATGCACAATAATATGAGAAAATTGATTAAATGATCAAATTCTTGCTGACTTGTCACACACATAAAATAAAATAATAAAAAAAGAACCCGATTTCTGCTCTATCTTTTTTTGGTCATTTTTGGTGCTGTGAAACCGATTCACATTGTTTTGAGTAGTTTATACTCAATATTAACAATTTTTCAAGCTTTAAAAATTGAGTGCGATTAAAACCTAACATAATTATTTTTGGGCCAGAATTGCTGTTTTGAGTGCATTTTGACAGTTTGCAGTACTTCATGTTATGTCTTCTTCGAAAGTCACTAATTCCCCTGTTCCAATTTATTTGATGATATTTGATTGAGTACGAAATTTAAAAATAAAAGATTTTTTTTTTAAACTTATGTCTAAAATAAGTCATAAATTAAAAGAGTATATAATCTCACTATGGGTAAAATGAGAAGTTTAAAATTAAATTTTTATCAAATATAAAAAAATATTATTTTTTGACTAAAAAGGAAAGAGTATTACATAAATTGAAATGGAGGAGTACCTCATATGTAAATAAAATTGACAATACAAAATAAAGTTTAAACCAGAAAAATTGCCATATTTTAAGTAGTGTCGGTATTCAATAACAAGAAGTTAAATTAGAGTGTCAAAGTGAAAAAAGCTGACAAGTTTAGGGGCTGTTTATATATTTAGCCATTTGTAAAACAAAGAAAAGACGAGGGGCCACTCGTGCATGCGTAAAAAGAAAGTCTGAGCCTTCTTACTATGCAAATCGTCCGGTCAACTTCAGATTTTGAGTGGACTTGCTTTAATTTAAATCAACAAAAAGGTACTTTCTCCTTTAAAAAAATAATCTAAGTAAGATAGTCAAATTTTTAAAAAAGTTATCTTACCCTTTTAAAATAGTAATAGTATGATGTACAGTGTTATGGAGGAAATACTTCAGTTTTACTTGCTCATGATATCACCAATTTGACTTGAAAAGAGTGAATGTGTGACCCACCACTTTTTGATTTTTATTTTTCTTGAGTACAATACTTAACCTTTTCTATTTTAATACATTTGTGATTTGACATATAAAATCAAATATGTTTTTTTTTGAGAATGTTGGTGAAGAAATAAGGGTATCCGCTTTGACAGAAGTTATAGCGACTAGTTTTCCTCTTACCAAAAAATAATAAGGGTTGCCTCCTTTTAGATTGGTACTAACAAAAAACTATTTTTGAAATGATGGGTCACTTGTATATGTTCAAAATAATATGGGTTGTTTGGCTTGGAACAAGATTATTTCTGGATTATATTCCACATTTAAAATGCTTATGTACCAAGTTATATTTATATATTAATTTTAGTTCCACATCTTCATCCAATCCTACTTTATACTTAATGCAACAATAATTAGTAATATTTTCAATCATATGGATTTGCTGTTTCTTGTTAGTTAGTACTTGACTTTTGATAACTTATTAAATCTTGTAAAATTGTAATGCTCCCTACTTCCCATTTGACTAATGGAAAAAGGAACCAAACGACCACTTAATGAATATTCGTGTTGAATAGAGTAAATAAATATGGCCAAAATAGATATATGTTAGTACTAACTAAATATGCCAAACATATACTTTTAATGCATTATGGAATTAAAAATAACCACACTATGAATAAACGTTCCACCAAATCAGAATAAATATTCTTTAACTTAGGATTTGGCCTACTGATTAAGAAACATTCCAAAATGTACAAACTCAAGAAAATTCGATGACATGTCAGTTTTTAGGGAAAGAAGTTGGTAGAGATGCACAACAACATAGGAAAAGCTTATTGTCGCTCATTTTTTGTTTAAGAAAAAAGAAATTCTATTAGATGGGGGCATACACAAACCAACAAGAAAAAGGTGAGAGATAGAATTCATCTGCTCTTAATTAAAGATTTCGAATTCAAACCTTAGAAATGAACAAAATCCTAATAAAGATCGTTGTGAATCCGAATGTCGGCCAGTAGGTCCACATACAAAAAGGTTAAACAGGGAAAAAGAAAAGATTGTAATAAGCGAATATAGTCATGGGCGGAGCCAGAGTGGCGGAAGAGGGTTCATACTTTACTAAAAAATTAAAATGTATATATAAGTTTAATTTTTATATATATATATATATATATATATATATATATATATATATATATATATTAGCGAATTGAATCCCCTTAATTTTTTCGTATTTACTTTTTAATTTTTGAATCTATTTGATAAAAATTCTACCTCCGCTACTTCCCACCTGTAATAATAATAAATTCCTTGTGCTTGTATGCTATCCGACAGAAGGCCATAGGCCCATATTCAAAGCCCATGAAAAATACTTCAAGAATATCATGGAATTTTTACACAAATAGCCGGACATATTAATTATTATATATATATATATATATATATATATATATAATACATAATTATACACATACAATACATAAATTATGCACATATTATATTTTAACGGTTATTTTTAGTTTAAATAATTGGGTGGACGGTTATTTGGATTAATTGGAGTGCAATTCTTCTATAACATAGCCAAAGTTTGACAGACTAACTTAATTTTGATATCAACCAAAAACATCCAACTTTTTTTTACATGCTTTTCTCTCTTAATTTCAGAAGATTTTCTAATTCCTTATTTATTTTAACATTTAGGGTTAGGATAAAAAATAAAAACAAAAAATAAAATAAAATAAAAAAGGATCAAGTAAACAAAGTACAAAGTTGTCATTGGCTATGGAAGATAGTGTTACTCGTGTCCATATAAATTATGAAAATAACTCGACTTTTATGAAGCCTTCCAAACTTATTAATTAAAAATTTATATTAATAAAAAAACAAAAAACAGTAAAAGACAATCTTGTCATATTAATGTCCCACCCCTTCCCGGACAAAAAGGAAAAAGAAAAAAAAAAGCACCGCCGTTTTTGGCGCACGTGTTTGTGGTTGAATCCTAAACCACGTCTTAGGATTTGGCCGGAGATGTGTCCGGCGGCTCGACCATTCTTTTGTACAAAAAAGATTTTTATTTATACCGGTGTCCACATACTATAAAAATTTTCCTTTTGCCAATAATTATTTGATAGGGAATAAAAAGATTAGCTAGATTTTGGGATCATGCAGGATGGCTCAACGTAATTAGTGGTCTAAAGTTAAATTTTAACTTCAAATATTGTTTACCCTCAAAATCGGATAATAATTGAATTTATAAGTGGTTTTAAGTATACGTAGATTAACTTGACACAAAATGATAAATCAGATTATAATTGAAATAAATAATGATAAAGTAAATGCAAACACACGAATTGAACAGTTTCAGCCATGGAAAGTTAGCCACCCTCTAGCCGAACATATTTCGATCGATATCAAGACAGAAGAATTAAAACTTAACGAGAATAATAATGTATTGCTTTGGAATGCGTGTTACAATGTCCTCAATGAATTATCAGACCCCACTTTATATAGTTGATGAGTCCTACTTTAGGTACAATTCTATAAAAGGTAAAAATCATTTGATTTGCTAATTGACGGTTCCTTACTGATACGCGCCGAGATTCCCGCTGCAACATCTGCCCAGTTACGGATATTTCGGTCTTCCGATGGTTATGCTAACGATGTTTCTCCGAGCTCGTTCGGGGCTAGGGTCGACTCCGGGGTCTCAGACTCAATGTTCTCAAAGGCAGGTGTTCTGACCCCGGGTTCTAGCCCGGTGTGACTTGGGGCCGATCTTCAGTCTTGCATCGTCATGTTCCGAGCCTGTCCTTTCATGTCGTAGGCGAACTCGATCTCGACCGTATACAAATAACAAAAACCGCACGTACGCGTGCACGTTTATCATATTTCAGGATGACAACTAGATTATCAGGTTATGCGCGTGTTAACTTCTTGGCTCCGGAATTTCTCAGGGCTACTATATATTTTGGGGTATCTTGTTGACACTTATAAACGAAAAATGATTTTAATCACACAAAAAAGAAGCCTATGAAAATGAACACGAAACTCATAACTTGGCCAAAATACTAATAAACCAAATGTGAGAAAAAGGTAGTCAACAGAGACAAAAACAGTCTTTAGCTTTTGGAGCATAGTATAGAAGTATATATATATCACCAAATCAAAGAATTTTGCTTTTTGACAAAAGAAATATTCTAAGAGGATAGAGGGAAATTTTGTTGAAGCAACGCAAAGTGCCCACGTATTTGATCGCAGAACCAAATGTTGCATCTTTAACTTTTCTAGAGGACCATCACACACTTTTGTCAAACCTTTACTCGTTGGAAGACAAATATATACTCCACTATCACTATAGAACAATTCTTTTTGTTTTATAGCAAAAATGCACCCATGTTTTTCTTTTTCGCCTTTTCCTCTTTGGTGTAAGTTTTGTTTTTGCTGAATAAAGACGCATTTTACCGTGTCCGGTATTGCATTGAAATTTTTTATATGGAAAGATAAAACGTTCCCTAATAAATGTGACTTCATAGCAAAATTTTATAAAGCCCAAGACCTTTTGTTAGTGATGAAGAGATACTGACCACTCTACCACAACCCTTGTAGATTACAGTGATTAATCTTTACATAATTGAAATAAAGCATATAAAGGCTGAAAATCCCAAAATATAGTTTCCAAATCCAGTCCTAGCATGCTTCTTGATTTCCTAGAATGCACGAGCATTCCATTATTTGGGGTCTATTTTCTTCAAGATTTTATGGCATAATGTTGTACTATACAGTACCATTTATAAGAGCAAAACTAAGTAACTCCCAATTTTTTCCCAGGGGGTGGGGTGGGGGGAGACTCCAAATTTTCCTAAAATATTGTGGCTATACTTCAAATAATTTTATAAAATTAAGAAAATACTATGTGGACTTTTAGTACGTACGATTGGGCAATAAATGGTCCATATCTGAATAGCGACATAGCAGCAATTTATGGACACTCACTTTGCACACGCTCTCAACAAACGTTATCAATGGCAATGATGGAGTATGTAGGTAATAAAAAGGAGGAAAAAAACAAAAGGAATAAACGTATACAACAATAACATATCCAATGCAGTCACATAAATAAGATACGGAGAGAGTAATGTGTACCCATACCTTATTCCTACCTTGTGAAGATAGATAAACTTTTTCCGATAGAGACTCGGCTCAAGAAAAGAAAAAAGGTATATCTCTCTTATTTGTTAGTACAAATTACGTGCTTACAACAAGTTGGACAAGACGATCAGAAATGATTGGATTGGCCAAAGAAAAAAAGGAATATAAATCTATAAAAACAAAAATAAAAGAAAAAATTAATCTCATGGTGATTGGTGAGGATTAGTAACTTTGAAATGATCTAGACTTGATGTATATTAGCTGGGAAAAGTTATTAAATAAATTTAAATTTCTGTATTATTCACAGAAGCAATATTTTTTTATGGTCAAAGATTTTATTTAACCAAGTAATAACTTTGCACAACAACTAGTTATATGGACTCTAGAACTAGTATCCATATTTAGGGGTCGTCTGGTTGGAAAACAAGTTATTCTAGGATAAATTATTGCGGAATTGATTATTCCGGGATTGTTATTCCACCCTCTCATAGGGATAAAAATAACACTACAATCCCGGGATAGCTAATTTCGAGATTAGTTATATCGCGATTTTGTCCCAACCAAATGTAAAGATAAATGTATCTCAAATTTAATTTCGGGATTACTTATTATATACGGGTAAAACCGGGCTCATTGTACATCCCGATCTACGACAAAATAAGTCAAGCTCGAGACATGATAACAGGGGACCGAAATCGAGGCAAAAGTCTCATCGAGTCAGAACCCGAGGGCATGACGCCCGCCCTCGAGAATATCGGGGTCATGGTTTGGAATCAGTCCTAGCCTTGAACGACTTCGAAGAACATCGTCGGGCAATCAAGCACGGCCAACGGAGGGCCGTTATATCCTTGACCGGCCGGATATCGCGGCGAGAATCTCGGCACGTATCGATGAAGAACCGGCAATCAGTTAATCAGAGGATTTTTTTTATCTTTTATAGAGTTGTACCTAGAGTAGGATTCCCTTACTATATAAAGGGGGTATGATAATTCATTAAACACACTGTAACACGCATTCAAAGCAATATATTATTATTTTCTCTGTTATTAGCTCTTTCTCTTGTTCATCAGTGCTGGCCATAGCGAATCCGAATCGAGGGTGAATATTTTACTAAGGCTGAAACTATCATCCTCGTGTGGTTTGAATCCATTTTATTTTTGTTTGTTCAATTTGACTTAATCTATCGCTTTGTGTCTCAAATTAATCTGCATATCCTTAAAATCATTTATAAATTTAATTATTTTCCCAATTTTAGGGTCCTTATGCCTCGTATCTATTCTTTACAGATTTCCTATCCACTCATCTATAGGTGGTTTAGCCCTCCGGGGTAATTACGATTACTTTCAACAGATAAAATCTTACTAGACAGGGAACAAGGAGACAACACGTAAGACAAAGTGAGAAAGAAAACTATAGAAAGAGAAGCTAGTGGTACTGTAGCAACGAAGCTGCATACAAAAAAGCTTGTGGGGATTAGCATTGAAAATCAAGACTCACAAGTCCTTACAAAGGAGACGTAAAATGAAGAAGGACCACTGTTCTTATGCTTTCCCAATCACTTTCATTTCACATTGTCAAATTTTTTGTCATTCTTAAAATGCTTTCTGATAACAATTAAAAGTGCACGGACTTGTACGCCAAAGGAAATCTGCTCTTTACTCTAATTTTTTAGGGGAAAAATAAAAATAAAAATAAAAATAAAAATAAAGAAAACTCCAAATTTTGTCATTCACACACGTCTCTTTGCTTGCATGCAAAGGCGGAGTCAGGGATTTAAGTGTGTGAGTTCTAAATTTTGAAATAAAACATTGCTTCTAGGGAGAATCGAACCCCATCTTTTCTAGTGAACCCACAACCCTTACCGTTAAACCAAGACCCCTTTTGTTACTGGGTTCGGCAGTATATATTTATATAGATTTAGTAAATATTTCAATACAAATACAGGGTTCCGAAAAAAGTCACTGGGTTCGTCCGAACCCGCACCCACTACTGTAGCTCCGCCCCTGCTTGCATGCATGCGCACCCAATAAAACGACACATATTTGTTCAATTCCCACTCTCTTATTTTATTTTGCTATCTTATTACAAAAACAAAAAACCACCATGCATGGTAGTGTGAGCGTTAAGGCATGACCCTCAACATGTATATTACCAAAATTCAACAAGTAAACACATAGAGCAGGGGACATGATGCCTAACCTCTAGCTCCCAAGTATACATATGTGAGTTGGATATCACCAACTTTAAATTCATGTGAGGCTTGCAAAAATTACATTGTGCCCAAGCAGTAGCTTGATCAGTTAGAGATATACAGAGAAGGGAATCTCTCTGGTTAAGGTTTGTTAGGATACATATAACAAAAAAGATAATTACATCATTATTCATGGATAATATCATGGCTCCTCTTGATTTGTCTAATTCTAAAGCATGGAAGTTGGTCCTTTTCCATTTTGAAAGCACCTCTAGCTGAAGGAGGTAACTCCCTAATATGGTAAAAGGTCTCAGCTTCTAACAAAAGTTGTAAACCAGCCCCATACTTAGCTATTGCATTAGCAGTTTCATTTTTCTCTCTATAGCAGTGCTGGACTATAATACTTTCAGAGTGAATGATCTGTCTCATACTTCTTATGCCATCGACCAATTCCCAGGGAATATTGTAAATATTATTAATGATGTTCACAACCATCAAGGAGTCCATCTCCAGAATAACATCGTGAATGTTATTATTCTTACACCACTGCAAAGCATGTAAAGCTACTTGAATCTTAGATTAGTTGTTAGTGCAAAATTGTAGAGTTTTAGCAAATGCCATGATAAGCTCTCCATTTCTGTTTCTATCAACAACGCCTATGCTCGTCGTCTTCATTGTTCTATTGCTACTTCCTTCTATATTACTTTTTATCCATCCATCAGGAGGACTACCCCGCCATATTGCTTTGCTAATGATTATAGGCATGTGATCCTCCATATTACAGTAAAGCTGGTGCCACGTCTAGTTCATATCTACAACAACTCCATTCTTTTTCATGAAAATCTTCAAGTGAAAAAGAACATCATGCCTTATCCATAAAATTGAAGTTCTCTTATCTCCATATCTAATTGCACATTTATTCTTTCATAGTTCCCATCATATGAATATATGGGCTGCCTAGCATAAGGATCTGGTTATAACATTTTTGTTATTATCAGTTGTCCAATCCTTCAAGGTGTGAGCAATAGAGAGAGAGTTGGACTTGATTCCAAGAGGACCTGCAAAGAAATTCCAAATTAGAAATGCAATATCACTAGTCAAGAGAATATATGAAATTGTTTCTTTTTTAGGATTCCTGCAACAAGAACATCTGGACACGACATTATATCCAAACTTCCTTAGGACTTCATCCACATGAAGTTTGCCTTTCATAGCTCTACACAAATTGATTGACATTTTAAAGGGGATGTTATTTGTCGAGATATTATTCCAAATTGTGAGAGCTTCAGTTTTTTGTCTGATAAAATTGGAGGCGGAGGAATATGTAAAACCTCCGGTGGTGGGATATCCACATGTTGTCTATCACCTTTTGAGATCTTAAAAATATGATTGAGAAGATAGGTTGGAATCAATCTAGATAAGACTTGTTCATCTAGATGTTATTTCTGATGCAAGTATTAAGCCTTAGATTACTAGGTTTCTCGTTATTCTCAATGTACAAACCTAATGGACAAATTCCTGTCCAATTATCCCACCAGAATGAGATGTTACCCTCATTAATTTTCCATAATATATGAGGTTTTGTCCCCTTCTTGATAACCATGAGCTCTTTCCAAGCCGCAGAGTACTTAGATTCTATGGCCTTAGCCATATGGTGACTTCTAGGACAATATTTGGCCTTCATATATTGAGACTATAAATTATCCTCCACTCTAAATCTCCACCACCTCTTGGCTGTAAAAATCTTACACAGGTCCTCAAGACTCTTGAAACCAGTACCTCATTCACCCACTAGATAACATAGCTTGATCCATGAACTCTAGTGATATCTTTTTTTTTATTTTCAGCTTTTCCCCAGAAGAAGTTGGAGAAGTATTTTTCCAGTTGTCTAATAATAGCTTTGGGTGGAGAGACTGCTGCTAATGTATGTATGTCCTGAGATTGTAACACATTATTGATCAAGACAGCCCTGATACCTATAGACAAAAGTTGTTCCTGCCAGTAATTGATTTTATTAATAACCTTCTTGGCTATAGCAGCAAAATAATAAATCTTTTTCATGCCAGAATAAATAGGGCAATCCGAGAAAGTAAAAGGAAAATATTGATATTTATAACATGTGATCCTGCTCAATATATTCTTCCTCTGATCAGAGATATAATTAGAGGTTAAGTAGAAACTTTTTCGTTTGTTAATTTCCTGACCAAAGGCTTTCTTATATTGATTTAGGACCTTCATCGCCGGTTTGATACTACATTTGTTACTAGAAGTAAAGATAACCAGGTCATCTGCATATTCCAGATGACTGATTTTAGGACCTCTAGTATTCATTGAGAAACCAGTATACTTTTTCTTGTTTTGAAGATGATTAAGAGCTTTGGATAGAGCCTCACCAGCAATAATAAACAGACTAGGAGACAAAGGATCTTCTTGCTTTAAACCTTTAGAAGAGGGGAAGAATCCATATCTAATACCATTAATTAATACTGAGTACCAGACATTAGTAATTAATCTCTGAAATATAATAATGAACTGATCAGCAAAGCCCATTTTTTTAAGCACAACATTGAGGAAGTTCCAAGACGCCTTGTCATAAGCTTTAGCCATGTATACTTTTATCACCACATTACCCTCTTTATTTTTTTAATATCTTGAACTATCTCTTGAGTCAAAAGAATATTCTCGGTAATCAGTCATCCTTTAATCAAACCAATCCGGTTCTCAGATATCAGTCTAGGGAGCAAATTAGTGATTCCGTTGGAGAAGTTACTCAAACTTATAGGTCTCAGCTGGGAAAAAGAGGTAGGAGCTTGCACTATGGGGATTAGAACCAAGCAAGTATGAGTGAAAATTTTTATTAGGCTATGACTACGAAAGAATTCTTTAATCATAGCACAAACATCATCAAAAATAATATGCCATCATGATTGGAAAATCTACCATTGGAGCCATCAGGACCAGCCGCACTGTATGGATAAACGGATAGAACAACTTCCTTCACTTCTTCATCAGTAAGAGGTTGTTGTAATCTCTGATTATCCTCCTCAATAATGATTATATCCACTCTATTCAAGAAATTCATGTTATTATCTTGAGATGGTTGTGAGAAAAGGTTGTCATAATGTGACACAACTGCTTCTGCAATTCTATCATTTCCTTGAATCCATTGATCTTTGTCATTCTTAATTTTATGTATAAAGGATCTATTCTTCTTCTTTCTAATAATACTATGGAAGTATTTGGTATTGCTATCTACCTCCTCTTCCCACTTGACTTTAGCCTTTTGTCTAAGTATGGTATTCTCCATATTTATCCATCTGATCTGCTCAGCATATAAACAGTGAAGCCTAGTCTTGTTAGACTCACTGTCATCTTGAGCATATCTAAATTCCATCTGATCAACCTTCTACTCTAACTCATCTAACTAACCAAAGACATTACCAATACATTCTGTAGACCATCTACTAAGATAATGAGCTAGCCTTTTAAGCTTCTGATGTAGAGAGTGCATAGAATTCCCTTGTACATATTCATCCCAGCATCCCTTTACAACATCCATAAAAGTAGGCTGGTCCACCCAAATGTTTAAGAATTTAAAATATTTAATAGGTGGAGTGACTGATTCTAAGCAATTAAGAAGTAGTATATTATGATTAGAACTAGTTCTAGGGAGATGACACAGTTGAGATAGGAAAAGTAGATGAGCATGCATCATTGTAAAAACTTCTGCCGAGCCTTTGAAGAATACTTTTCTTTTTTTTCTACCATTCGTCCATGTGAAATAATTTTCACTGTAACCCGCATCTGACATGCAATTAATACATTTTATACTTTTACTCAGTCTATGAGTCGTCCCCCTTTCTTTTCATTGGCATCCATAATAACATTAAAATCACCCATAATGGACCAAGGGCCATCAATCTGGTTGTTCATACTGGTAAGGGATTTCCATAAATGTTTTCTTCTTATTGACTTGGTGCTAGCATAAACTACACTGATCCAGAGTCTCTCCTGCCTCATAATATGTTCAACCTCAAAGGTAATCTGTTGCTTGTTATCACTAAATGGTAGACTATAATCTTGTATTTTAGTCGCTTATTGCACTCTAATTCACGGCACTTTACTTAAGTTGAGCTTTAAATAATAGTGTTTTGCACTTATTATGTATTTTATACCGTGTAGAAGTGATTCCGAGTTATTTAGATGTTACGGAGCAATTTCGAACTATTTGGAGCTTTGAAGTCTGAGTAGAAGACTAAGAGATTAAACCTGGATCACGTTCGGGGGTCGAATACCAAGTACGGATGTCAAAACTGGAAAGAAACGAATTACTCTAAGAAACTTACATTGTCGTGCCGCATGGGGTGGCGCGGCAATGCAAATTGTGCCCCGAAATTGTTTTTGGAATTGTTCTGGAATTTCTCACAAGCGTGTCGCGGCATGCGGCACGGTAGTACGAAAATATTAGAGTATGTTCCTAATTCCGCTAAAAGGGGTATTTTCATCCGGAGTTTATTTGGGGGATAGTTAAATACACGGGGAAAAATAACAATTCTGCACTTTTGAGATACCTTAGAACTAAGGAAGCTAAGGAGAAGAGGGAGAAGCAAGAGCACAAGGATTTCATCATTCCTTCCTCACTCATGATCCAGGTTTGGATTGTATTTATATTTTCCTATACTTTTATTTCATTTGTGAAGGACTTCTCCATGTTTGTGGAGTAGATCCTTTTGATTTTTGATGGATTTGGTGTATTGATGATTGCTTGTGGATTATAACTCTATTTTTATGTATTTGAATCATCTTTGAAAGATTTAATTATTGCATGTATATTCACTTATTCTTGTAATCGAAAGAGGCATAACTTGTGATATCTTTACATTATATTGTTGGTTGAGTTCATAGATTCTTCTAAGTAATCGAAAGAGGCTAGTTGAATCATTAATTAAACCTATTTAGGAGGATAATCGAAATAGATTCTCCTAAAGATCAATCCATTACGAATTCTTGCATATCTTCATTGAACTTAAATTGGTTCATATTGTGAGGTTGAAACTTAATCGAGAGAGGTGTGTCTACTAAATATTTATTCTGATAATTAAGTAAATTCGGGAGACTCACTTGAACATTAGAAGTGACTTATCTAGAGTTAAATTTCAAATCTTGCACTTATTCCGTCAAACTCTGTTTTCTCTTATTGATAACTTCCTTACTTACCTTTGTTGTTATTGACATTAGTCAATAGTTTAGTTTCTTAGTTAATTTTAATTATTAATTATATAAATCTCCATTGTTGATCCTCCTACATACCAATCAAGTTAGAAACTACGAGAACACTGTTTTAATCTAATCCCCATGGACACGATATTATACTATACTATTTTTGACTACCGAGCACAATTTAAGTGTGTGTTTTTTGCTCGTCAAATTTTGACGCCATTATTAGGGATTGACAATCAATAGTGTTTGAAATAGTTTGTAGTGCTAATTCAGGAATTAGCTTTTAATTTTTTTTTTAAATTTTTTAGTTTTGTTATGTTAACTTCTCTTCAAGATTTCTTTTGTTGAAGAAATATTGAAGAGCATATTCTTAATACTGAACTCTAAATGTTGTAAAGATGGAGTACAACCAGCCTAAAAAAATGGTTGAAACATTAGCAGCCGAACACTGTCAGCGGTCTGCTATATGTTTTTAAAAACGGTGGAAATCATCTATTGGTTAATTATCAAACATGTAGATATTCTTCCTATGGTTTATATTTTGAAAACTCTCACTCTGTTTCTAGTTCGTACAAGTATGAGGATTCATATGGTCACAATTCTGATTTTGGTTGGGATGAATATCCTTATTATGACTGGAATGAAAGCGAAGCGAGACAACCACCTCAAGAGGATAATGGAAGTTTAGAAGAGCTTATGTATAAATCCATAAATAAGGTGGAAGAGAGATTTACACAAGATGATGAAGCCATTGATAACCTAACAATGCAAGTGAGTCAAATAATAAGTACACTTTCAGAAAGCTCATTGCATTGTGATGGTGAATATATGGAGGAGATACCCGGTGAGAATGAGCGTACCCGAGATGATGAACATCTACAGAGAGAGTTTTTCACTCTACAAGAGGACTCTGTTTCAATTGAAATGATTGAAAATGAGGCTTTGGTTGATCATGAAGCAATACAAGAAGAGTTCAAACCCACATCCACCTACCCATAATTGCAGTATTAGTAGAAAAAAATGAGGAACACATGGTCTTGGACTTACCAGAGGAGTACTCACATGACCTTTCTTCTTCAATTTCTTATTCTAACCTTGATCATATGGATTTCATTTTTGAGGATTTACAGGAATATGCATGGATTGATCTTGTAAATGAATGTAGAAACAAGCTGAGTATGATCCTACAAGAAAAATCCACCGCTCAAAATGAGGCCAAGAAAGAAAGAAAAGAGCGGGTCTTGCAAATATCCTTAAAGGACTTTGGCCTCTCCATAGAGAATCCCGAGGAGCGAAAGCGAAAAATGCATTCAGAATTAGGGGTGAAGTTCACAAGTTCTCGGAAACGAAAAAAGTCCAGGGGAGTTTTCTTTACCTCTTGCTTTTTATTTGTGTGTCATGTGGACATGCCATAATTTAAAGTGTAGGGTGGGGATGTAAATATGTAAATAACCATTTGTTTTTGTTTCTTGTATGTGTTTTCGTTTCTTTTGATTGATTTTTTTTAAAGTCGAAGAAAAAAAATATTTTTTTTAGGTAGTATAATAATTTTTCTTGGTTTTTCTTTGTGCCGCAGTTCTTTTCTAAGGGTTTTGTTTGAACCGGGTGTAGTTAGTTTTTTTTTTTGGAGTAGGAAACCTAGTGCCGTGATTTTAAATGAAAGCAATATCTCATGACTTATTATGACTTGAGAATAATAAGTGCTTTAGTTGTGACGCTTAGGCTCAGTTTTTTACTCTTATATAAGCACATTAAATTGTATGATCTTAAATTTGCTTTACTACTTTGATTAGAGTGTCTTGATGAGTTCGATCCTGAGTGAGTCTTGTGCCATGTGTGTGTGAGATTTTACGTATTTGGTGCATTGCATTTGATGTCTAAAACTTGCCCCGTATATTTGCAAATTGAAATAGTAGTTTTATTCCGTCTTGAAAGTGATACAGGAGTTTCTTTATTGATCTATGTTGTACCCACCTAATTATTATGTATCTTAGTTAACCCTTTTAAGCCTGTAATCTTATTTCTTTGGCAATCACATTACAAGTCTTACCCATTTTACCTCTCGCGAGCACTTGAAATTGTTATAAACTTTGTAAAAGTTAAAGTGTGGGGTGTTTGTTGGCTTTTGAGTGGAACTAATAAAATAAGGAGAAAGGTGCACTGTTTTGAAAATAATAATAATAAGAGCCACGTGAACTGAAAAAATATATAGTTGCATTGTTGTGCAAATATTCATTGATAGTGGTAACTTTTGATGTATGTGTGCTTAAAGAAGTGGGGAGCTCACATATATTAATGTAAAGGTAGAATTATTGTTTGACAAAAGTGTGGGATTTTAAACGGCCAATTGTATGTATTAAAGTGCTTAGGAGGTAAAGTCATACTTATATCAAAATATATTCTACCCATCCCGCAGCTTACATTACAACCAAAAATCCTACTTGATCCTTGACTGAATGAGCTCAATTAGTAGAGTAGTACATTACGGGCAAGCTTATGGTACATCTTTTGTGGAACATGAATGTTGTTTTTCAGAGTGAGTGAATTCTTCCTATATTGAGTTCCTAATTGTTCTTAAACTTTATTGTGCATGGAACTACTCTCTATTGTCGTGTGAGGGCACTTGATTCATGAAGGAAAGGTAATGTCATTGACCTCTGTGTTAGAGTAAGTAAGCAGGTTGTGAAAACTGCGTGGTGCTTTTGAGTCAAATCTTGAGGCGAGGATGTTACAGTATTGTGCTTAATCTGTTTTGATTATTCTTGGTGTGATGAGTTAGAAGAGTTATTTAAAAAGGTCGTGTTTATATGAAGTGTAGTTTGATTACTCGAGGACGAGCAATGGTTTAAGTGTGAGGTGTTGACGGTAGACTATAATCCCGTATTTTAGTCGCTTATTGCACTCTAATTCACTACACTTTACTTGAGTTGAGCTTTAATTAATAGTATTTTGCACTTATTGTGTGTTTTATGCCATGTAGGAGTGATTCTGAGTTATTTAGATGTTACAGAGCAATTTCGAGCTATATGGAGTTTTGAAATCTGAGTAGAAACTCAAGGGATTAAACCGGAATCGCGTTCGAAGGTCGAGTACCAAGTCCGGATGTCAAAACTCAAAAGAAACGAATTACTCTAAGAAACTTACACTGTCGCGCCGCATGGGGCGCCGAATGGGGCAGCGCGGCAGTGCAAATTGTGCCCCAAAATTGTTTTTGGAATTGTTATGGAATTCTTCACAAGTGCGTCACATGTCGCGGCGCGGCATGCGGCGCGGTAGTGCAAAAATATTAATAGTATATTCCCAATTCCGCTAAAAAGGGGTATTTTCGTCCGGGGTTTATTTGGAGGATAGTTAAATATACGGGATAAAATACCATTTCTGCACTTTTGAGATACCTTAGACCTAAGGAAGCTAAGGAGAAGAGGGAGAAGCAAGAGCACAAGGATTCCATCCTTCCTTCCTCACTCAAGATCCGAGTTTGGATTGTATTTATGTTTTCCTATACTTTTATTTTATTTGTGAAGAACTTCTCCATGTATATAGAGTAGATCCTTTTGGATTTTGATGGATTTGGTGTATTGATGATTGTTTGTAGATTATAACTCTATTTTATGTATTTGAATCATTTTGGAAAGATTTAATTGTTGCATCTATATTCACTTATTCTTGTAATCGAAAGAGGCATAACTTGTGATATCTCTCCATTATATTATTGGTTGAGTTCATAGATTCTTCTAAGTAATCAAATAAGGCTAGTTGAATTATTGATTAAACCTATTTAGGAGGATAATCGAAAGAGGTTCTCCTAAAAACCAATCCATTACAAATTCTTGCATATCTTTACCAAGCTTAAATTGGTTCATATTGTGAGGTTGAAACTTAATCGAAAGAGGAGTTTCTACTAAACATTTGTACTGATAATTAAGTGAATTCGGGAGACTCACTTGAACATTAGAAGTGACTTATCTAGAGTTAAATCCCAAATAATTATCTTGCATTTATTCTGTCAAACACTATTTTCTCCCATTTATAACTTCCTTACTTACCTTAGTTGCGATTGTCATTAGTCAATAGTTTAGATTCTTAGTTAATTTCAATTCTTAATTGCATAAATCTCCATTGTTGATCCTATTATATACCAATCAAGTTAGAAACTACAAGAACACTGTTTAAATCTAATCCCTGTAAACACGATATTATACTATACTATTTTTGACTAGCGAGCACAATTTAAGTGTGTGTTTTGCGCTCATCAGACATAATGTGACACATGTGCTTCTGCAATTCTATCATTCCCTTGAATCTATTGATCATTGTCATTCTTGATTTTATGTATAAATGATCTATTCTTCTTTTGTCTATTAATATTGTGAAAGTATTTGGTATTGCTATCTCCCTCCTCCTCTCACTTGACATTAGCCTTTTGTCTAGGGATGGCATTCTCCATATTCATCCATATGATCTGCTCAACATATAAATAGTGAAGCCTAGTCCTGTTAGACTCACTTTCATCTTGAGCATATTTGAATTTCATTTGGTCCACCTTCTACTCCAGATCATCTAACTAATCAAAGACATTACCAATACATTCTTTAGACCATCTACTAAGATAATGAGCTAGCCTTTTAAGCTTCTGATGTAGAGAGTGCATAGCATTCCCTTGTACATGTTCATTCTAGCATCCCTTTACAACATCCATAGAAGTAGGCTGGTTCACCCAAAAGTTTAAAAATTTAAAATATTTAATAGGTGGAGTGACTGATTCTGAGAAATTAAGGAGTAGTATATTATGATGAGAACTAGTTCTAGGGAGATGACACACAATTGAGATAGGAAAATTAGAAGAGCATGCATCATTGTAAAAAATTCTGCCGAGCCTTTGAATAATCCTTTTTTTCCTCTACCATTAGTCCATGTGAAATAATTTCCACTGTAACCCGTATTTAATATGCCATAATTATCCATGCAATTAATAAATTTTATACTTTTACTAAGTCTATGAAGTCGTCCCTCTTTATTTTCATTGGCTTCAATAATAACATTAAAATCACCCATAATGGACCAAGGGCCATCAATCTGGTTGTTCATACTGGTAAGGGCTTTCCATAGATGTTTTCTTCTTCTTGACTTGGTGCTAGTATAAATTACACTAATCGAGAGTCTCTCCTGCCTCATAATATGTTCAACCTCAAAGGTAATATGTTGCTTGTTATCACTTACCACTTTGCACGAGTAGTCACTATTCTAGAAAACGCATATTTTTCCATTACAATTTGTCACTGCAATAGAAAAATTAGTTCTTCTTCTGTAGTGCTCTAATTTTCTTTTATTAATAAAAGGTTCCTGCAAGGCAATGACAGAAGCCTTGTGTCTTTTAACCAATTTTTTAATTTTAATAAAAGAGCCTTTAGCCTTAACCCCTATGATATTTCAAATAATTGTGCTAATCATTCAAAAATTATTGAGGCAATTTTTGCCTCTGCCTCTACCTATGCCTATAGTAGTAGGAGCAGTGGTAGTCTTTATGGAACTTTTCTTTGGAACTTTGGATCCTCATGGGGAGATGCCCCCTTTGTCAATTGCTTCAGTCACCTGTTGAACCACAACATCATGTAGGTTCATTTTCGGGGAGGGAGAGAATACTTGGACCAGACTGTCAACAGTAACATCATCATCATCTTGTGTTGTATTTTGTGCCATGCCTTTTTTCCTCTTGTCAAGTTTAGTTATTTCTGAGAGTTTCTGAGAGGATTGTTCTTTTGTCTCCATATTATGGCTGCATTGCTTTGTAGTTGTTGGAGTGGTATCCTTTTGTCTAGTTTCAGAACTTTCCAAAAGTTGATCTTCAGACAGAGCATGAAACGAGTTTTGAATGGTAATAGGCGGATCGCTTGGTTCACAAATAGTTTGAGCTACATCTGGTTCTTTTTCAAAAATAATAACAATTCTTCTATTCGAAACAAAATTATATGTTATATCTTCATTTCTTTGGCTATTAGAAGTAGCTGGATCTCTGTCTTATTTATTTCCTGATTGATCTACTTCACATGCCATCATCTGAGTCACAGTCCTGCCAGTAGCAGGTAAAAACAAATTATTCTCCAGCAATTGATTTTTAGTAGTAGTAACTTCTTTCACCTTCTTAGTTCCAGGTGATTGAGGATCACCTTCCACTAATATATTATCAGTAATAATAACTTCTCCAAAAACCTCAATATCATGTGAGTGACATACACCTTCCACCAGTTGGTTATTAGCTCTAGCATCTAGTTAAAAAATATTGGTTCCATATGAGTTATCGACATCTTCCACCACCTGATGTTGGTAGTCAATTCTTTGAGACTTCTTCTTGTTGATAGTTTTTTGGATGGCAGTTCTTCTTCTTCTCTGTCTTCTCTTGTCGTTCTCCTTCTTCTTTTTTCTGTCTACATTCTCTTGAACATCAGTTTCTGGCTGAGTTTCAAAATATTTTGGGCACTACACTAGTATCAGCTAGGTTGTTGTTACTTTGATCCTTGCATTTGTTCATTTGTTTGTTGGGTTTACCCTGTACCGTATTACTAGGAGCATCATCAATCTTGTTTTCTTCTTTAGAGGTCTTTTTCTTGTTGGTAAATCTGCATTGGACCAAAGAGTGTCCTAAATTTTTACAATGTTTGCGATACTTAGGAATATTTTCATACTCAATCATCAGAGTGAAGACCTTCAGAGGATTTTCTTCATCTTCTTGACCAACCCAAACACTGTCTAACTCAGGTAGGGTGAGATCAATCTCCATCCTCACCTTAGCTATGTTAGGTCGAGTTCTTCCGTCAGTAGCAGCATCCATGGACAAGAGGGTTCCTACAAGCCCTATAATTTGTCTAACGTAGTACCAGGTATGACAATGAAATGGTAATTTAGGTAAAAGAACCCATATCGGAACTAATGGAGAATTATGTTCTGATTTAATGTCACGACCCGGAATTCTTCCCCCTTCATGACCGAGATGGCGTCTAACATTCCACTTGCTAGGCAAGCCAGTGTTAGAGAATTCTTTAAACCAATTTTAGTCAATTTCAATAACATAATCAATTAAACTAAATAGAAACTAAAACTGAACGCGGAATAACATAATGCCCATAATATCTGATACAATTCGGATCTGGAGTCACAACTCACGAGCTTCTAAGATTTTCTACAAACAGAGTCTGAAAGAAATACAACTGTTCTAAATGAAAAGCAATAGTAAAATAGGGGAGATAGAAGGGGACTCCAACGTCTGCGGACGCCGGCAGATCTATCTTGAGTCTCCAATAAGCAAGTCCAAGCTGCTAAGCCTCACGATCAGTTAGGGCCAGTACCAAAATCTGCACAAGAAGTGTAGAGTGTAGTATGAGTACAATCGACCCCATGTACTCGTAAGTGTCGAGCCTAACCTCGACAAATTAGTGACGAGGCTATGACAAGACACCCACATGATAAACCTGTGCAGGTAACAATATATATACCAGAAAACAACAATAACAACTAAACATGTACTATTGGGAGGGGGACATGCTAAAGGGGCACAAGATATAAGAGATACAATGGAAATGATAACCAGAACAATCAGCATGCTTTTAACCAGTGAAAACAACTAAACACAATGAAAAAAATTGCACGGCATTACCCTTCTTGCTTTTACTTTCAACCTCACAATATAAATTATTAGATACGGCACAGTATCATCCTTCGTGCATTAGCTCTCATAACATGGCACGGCATCATCCTTTGTGCATTAACACTCACAATATGGCACGACATCACCCTTTGTGCATTAACACTCATAATATGGCACGACATCACCCATCGTGTATTAACACTCTCCTTACCATATAATAATGAACAAGTAATAGCAGGGAGATAGAATCAACAAGAACAAGCCTTACTTCAACAATGGTTCCATAGTACCAATCTCAACTTTAGAATCAATACTCAATTATCACAAAAGTCCGTAAACACGATAAAAATGATCAATTATTGAGTAAGTAGTCTAAGCATGGATAACAAGATCAAAGTAAGCAATAAACTATAAGGAAAAAGTCCCACCCGCATGATTTAACGTGACAACAATGCATAGGTACTCGTCACCTCAAATATACGTTGTACCCAACATCTAAACATATAGCAAATAGGCAAACGACTCCTAATCTCTCGAGTCAAGGTTAACCACGACACTTACCTCACTTTGTAAACAAATTTCAACACCCCAATATACCTTTGCCTCGCGAATTTGTGTCCGAAAGCTTCAAATCTAATCACAAACAATTCAGCATACTCAACACGAATCGTAGGAGCTAATTCTATATGAAATTATAAATTTTTTGGATTAAAATCCAAAATTTATTTTAAAAATAACAGTGAGACCCAGATCTCGAATACCAAAAAACTCATAAAATCCGAATACCCGTTCCGATACGAGTTCAACCATACAAAAATTATCGAATTCTAATATCGGATTGCCTTTCAAATCCTCAATTAAAATTTTGTTTGAAGATTTCTATCATTTTCAATCCAATCTTTACTCATTTGAACTCAACAATCTTCCCATAAATCTTATTGGTACATGCATGTATAAATAATACTCTCATACCTAAGAATCATACTTCTAATCAACCAACTTCTACCCAAATTCAAAATTGAAAACTAGTATATGGTACCTTACCTCTTAGATGAAGAACTTGTGAGATTTTCTTGTTAATCTTTCAAGATTTGAGCAAGACTTGAAGAGTAATAGCCTAGGGTGTTTTCTCTCTCTGAAATACTCTCACTTCTCTCTAAAACATCAGAATTCTTGCTCAAAAATGACCATTTGTGTGTATTTAACGAAATTGGGTCGGGTTGTAAAAACCTAAAAAATAAAGCTTCGGTACAGGGTCTGCGATCGCATAATCGATATGCGGATCGTATATCGGTCGCATAATTGGTGCCCAAAACTTGGCAAAACTCTGTCTCGGTCTGCGGTCATTATGCGGCCCGCAGACCTGTTCTGCGGTCGCATATTGAACCACAGAACAGTTCTGCGGTCGCATAGTCGACCGCTGAATGGCGTCCAAAACTGCCCCTCTCCAACCTCACTCTGCGGCCATTATGCGGTCCGCAGAGTGATTCTGCGGTCGCATAATGGACCACAGAAATGTATTTCTTTGCCAAAAAGTTTTCCTTTACTCTTTAGTGCATTGTTCAACCCAAAAAGTCTGAGCCGCGGCGAGCTTCCCCAAACACGTAAGCCTACTCCGACACCACAAAACCTTCGACTCATTTGCGAAATATTACGAGGCTTTACCCTCAAGTACTTCAAAAATTTTTGGGGTGTTACATTCTCCCCCTCTTAAGTTCATTCGTCCTCGAATGAGGGTCAAAATCCGTCATTAGCATTCAATGTGGCCCAACTGTTGGTTCACACACACCAGTAGTTTCATAATTTCGCTAACTCCCTAAATTTCCAACATTTTCGCTAGAGTCTCCCCTGCAAATGGTCCTATCCACCTATCAGAGTAACACCGAAACAACCCCTAACCACAAATACATAATCCAATCAACGTAACATAACATGAAAACAATACTGACAGTGGCATCATAAATATATATTACTAGGAAAGGAACGTCATTAACCTTAACTATTCAGGTGATATGTAACTCATAACAGGTAAGCTCTCAATATCTTCATAGAACACAGAAATGAACGTTTAAATTAAAGATGACATTTTTGGGTCATCACAATCTCCACCTCTAAAACAAACGTTCGTCCTCGAACGAAATTAGAGAAGTACCCGAGCTGGTGAAAAGATATGGATATTTGCTCTGTATGTCCAACTCGGACTCCCAGGTAGCTGCCTCAATCGGCTGACCTCTCCATTGTACCCGAACCGAAGAATAACTCTTAGACCTCAACTAACGGACCTGCTGAGCTAGAATAGCTATCGGCTCCTCCTCATAAGTCAAATCTTTGTCCAATTGAACTGAGCTGAAGTCTAACACATGGGACAGATCACCATGATATTTCCGAAGTATGGATACATAAAACACCAGATGAACTGCTGATACACTAGGTGGTAGCGCAAACTTGTAGGCTACGTCACCCACAATTTCAAGAATTTCAAAGGGTCCGATATACCTAGGGCTCAACTTGCCCTTCTTTCCAAATCTCATTACACCTTTCATAGGTGAAACTCGGAGCAATACTCTTTCTCCTGCCATGAATGCAACGTCACAAAACTTACGGTCGGCATAACTCTCTTGCCTAGACTGAGCTGTATAAAATCGATCCTGAATAATCTTGACCTTATCCAAGGCATCCTGTACCAAATCGGTACCCAACAACCAAGCCTCTCCAGGTTCAAACCAGCCGACTGGCGAACGACATCGCCTCCCGTATAATGCTTTATATGGAGCCATCAGAATGCTCAACTGGTAGCTGTTATTATAGGCAAACTCCGCAAGTAGCAAGAACTGATCCTAAGAACCTCCAAAGTCTATAACACAACCGCAGAGCATATCTTCTTCCAATATCTAAATAGTGTGTTCTAACTGTCCGTCTGTCTATGGATGAAATGTTGTACTCAAATCAACCCGCATGCCTAACTCACACTGTATAGCCATCCAGAAGTGGGAGGTGAACTGTGTACCCCGATTAGAAATGATAGACACGAGTAGACCATGAAGGCAGACAATATCTCGAATGTACATTTCAGCTAACCGCTCTGAAGAATATGTAACTGCCACTGTAATGAAATGTGCTGACTTGGTCAACCTGTCCACAATGACCCAAAATGCATCGAATTTTCTCTGAGTCCATGGGAGCCCAACAATAAAATCCATAGTGATACACTCCCACTTCCACTCAGGAATTTCTAACTTCTGAAGCAAACCACTAGGTCTCTGATGCTCGTACTTAACTTGCTGACAATTCAGACACCGAGCTATATATGCAACTATATCCTTCTTCATTCTCCTCCACCAATAATGTTTCCGCAAATCTTGATACATTTTGGTAGCACCTGGATGAATAGAATACCTAGAACTGTGGGCCTCTTTCAGAATTAATTCACGAAGCCTATCCGTATTAGGCACACAAATATGACCCTGCATTTGCAGAACTCCATCTTCCCCCACAACAACCTGTTTGACATCACCGTGCTGCACCGTGTCCTTAAGGATAAGTAAATGAGGATCATCATACTGCCACTCTCTGATGCGCTCATATAAAGAAGACCGATCGGCTGTGCAAGCTAGAACCCGACTGGACTCAGAAACATCTAACCTCACAAACTGATTAGCCAAGGCCTGAACATCCAATGCAAGCGGTCTTTCACCGACTGGAATATATGCAAGGCTACCCATACTCACTGAATTTCTACTCAAGGCATCGGCCATCACATTGGTCTTCCCGGGATGATACAAGATGGTGATATCATAGTCTTTCAATGGCTCCAACCACCTCCTCTATCGCAAATTAAGCTCCTTCTGCTTGAACAAATACTATAGGCTCCGATGATTAATAAATATCTCACACGAGACACCGTAAAGGTAGTGCCTCCAAATCTTTAGAACATGGACAATAGCTGCCAATTCTAAGTCATGGACAAGATAATTCTTCTCGTGAAAGTTCAACTACCGCGATGCATAGGCAATCACCCTTCCATCTTGCATCAATACTACACCAAGCCCAACGCAAGATACATCACAATACACCGTATATGATCCTGAACCTGTGGGTAATACCAACACTGGCGTCGTAGTCAAAGCAATCTTGAGCTTCTGAAAGCTCAACTCACACTCGTCTGACCATTCGAATTTAACACCTTTCTGGGTCAGTCTGGTCAATGGGCTTGTTATAGATGAAAACCCCTCCATGAACCGACGATAATAACCTGCCAAACCCAGGAAACTCCGTATCTCTATAACTGAAGTAGGCCTAGGACAGTTCTGAACTGCCTCAATCTTCTTAGGATCCACTTTTATGCCTTTTGTCGATACAACATGCCCCAAAAAACAACTGAGTCTAGCCAAAATTCACATTTTGAAAATTTGGCATATAACTGATTATTCTTCAAAGTCTGAAGCACACTCCGACGATGCTGCTCATAGTCCTCTCTACTGCTGGAGTCAATCAAGATATCATCAATGAATACAACCACAAAAGAATCCAAATAGGGTTTAAATACCCGGTTCATCAAATCCATAAATGCTGCTGGGGCATTTGTCATCCCAAATGACATCACTAGGAATTCGTAATGCCCATACCGAGTCCAAAAAGCTATCTTAGGGACATCAAATGCCCTAATCATCAACTGATAGTAACCAGACATCAAGTCGATCTCTTAAAACACCTTGGCACCCTGAAGCTGATCAAATAAGTCATCAATCCTCAGCAATAGATACTTGTTCTTGATGGTGACTTTGTTCAACTACAGATAATCTATGCACATCCTCTTCGATCCATCCTTCTTTTTCACGAACAACACAGGCACACCCTATGGCGAGACACTAGGTATAATGAAGCCCTTATCAAGAAAATCATGCAACTTCTCCTTCAACTTTTTCCACTATTGTAGGGCCATACGGTATGGCGGAATAGAAACGGGCCGAGTGCCCGGAGCCAAATCAATACAAAAGTCAATATCCCTGTCGGGTGGCATCCCCGGCAGGTCTGCAGGAAACACTTCTGGAAACTCACGGACAACTGGTACTGAATCCATAGAAGGAACATCCATACTAGGATCGCGAATATAAGCCAAATAGGATATACACCCCTTTTCGACCATACACTGAGCCTTCATATATGAAATAACCCTACTGGTAGAATGACCAAGAGTTCCTTTCCACTTTAATCGAGCTAGCCCCGGCATGGCTAGGATCACCGTCTTGGCATGACAATCCAATATAGCACGATAAGGTGACAACCAATCCATACCCAAGATGACATCAAAATCTACCATATCAAGAAGTAGAAGATCCATACTAGTCTCAAGACTCCTAATGGTAACCACACACGCACGATAGACATGCTCTACCACGATAGAATCTCCCATCGGAGTGGACACACACACAAGAGCACTCAGAGAATCACGAGGCATCACCAGATATGAAGCAAAATAAAAGGATACATAAGAATAAGTAGATCCTGGATCAAATATAACTGAAGCATCTCTATGGCAAACTGGAACAATACCTATAATCACGACATCTAATGATTCGGCTTCAGGCCTAGCTGGAAAAGCATAAAATCGGGGTTGTGCCCCACCACTCTAAACTGCGTTCTTAGGACGGCCTCTAACTGGCTGGCCTCCAACTCTAACGGCCTGACCTCCACCTCTAATGGTCTCTCCTCCACCTCTAGCTACCTGACCCCTATCTCTAGATGGCTGAGCAGGGGTGAAGCAACCGGTGATGGAACCATAGCACGAGAACCCTGTTGCTGCATGCTACCCTGAGACCTGGGGCATAATCTAACAATGTGCCTCGGATCACCACAAGTATAACATGACCTCGGCTGCTGTGACTGTTGACCCTAAAATTGTCCCTATCAACCTGAGTAACCACCTTGGAAACCCTGGATCGGAGGTGCACTAATAAGAGCTGGTGGTGCACTATAGGATGCCTGGAGCGCTGAATGAAATAGCATGGGAGGATGACCCCTACCAAAATTACCCCTGCCTCCAGATGAGGCACCACTGAACCCACTGAACTGCCACGGCCTCTTATCAGACCCCTGCCCTCTTTCCTGTGCAAGAACCATCTCGATCCTCCTAGCAACTTTGGCAGCCACTTGAAAGGAAATCTCACTTCCGGTCTCCTTGGCCATCTGAAGCCTGATAGGGTGAGTAAGTCCCTCAATAAACCTCCTCACTCTCTCTCCCTCAGTAGGAAGTGAAAGGAGAGCATGGCGGGCTAGATCCATAAAACGGGTCTCGTACTGAGTAACAGTCATACTGCCCTGCTGGAGACACTCAAACTGCCTGCGGAAATCCTCTCTCAATGTGATAGGGAGGAACTTCTCTAGAAATAGCCGTGGGAACTGCTCCCAAGTCAGTGTAGGTGACCCAGCTGGTCTGGTCAACATGAATTCTCTCTAGCTGGAGGCCTATTGGTCTCAACTATACCCACTGGTCTGCCCATTGGTCTCAATTATACCCATGTTCCGCAGCACCTCATGGCATCGGTCAAGATAATCCTATGGGTCCTCAGAAGGTATACCACTGAAGTGAACTGGAAAGAGCTTAGTAAACTTATCTAGTTTTAGTAAGGCCTCAAAAGACATGGAGGGCCTATCACCGGCCGGTGCCACAACAACTGCCTGAACTACCCCAACTGGCAGGGTTGCTGGAGCCTGATACTGGGGGGCCATCTGCTTCGGAGCGGGAGTAATGGGAGTTTGTGCTCCTCCCCTATCCTTTGAGACGGCTGGTGCCACTAGAACTGTACCATTCCGAGCCACGCCCTCCATAATACTTACTAAACAGACTAGAGCGTCTGAAGCATTAGAGTAGCTATAAATCCTTCTAGGACCTAAACTGGTACAGTCTGAACTGGAACCTCCTTCTGAAGATCCACAACAGGTGTCGCTGCTCGGGCTCTAGACTGAGCTCTACCTCTGCCTCTGCCTCGACCTCTAGCACGACCTCGACCTCTACCCCTAGTCATAGTTGCCATCGGGGGCTCTGGTCCCTGCCCATCGGTAGACATATTACGTGTTCTCACCATCTGCGAGAGAATAAGAATAGAATGGTTCAATCATCAATAATAGAATAAGATCGCACGATAGATTAAGAAAGAAGTGATATTGTTCCTAAGCATCATAGCCTCTGAAAGATAAGTACATACGTCTCTGTACCGATCCTTCAAACTCTATTAAGCTTGCTCATGACTCGTGAGACCTAAGTAATCTTGTGCTCTGATACCATCTTGTCACGACCCAGAATTCCCCCCCTCCACTTCGGGGCTGTGATGGTGCCTAATATTCCACTTGCTAGGCAAGCCAGTGTTAGAGAATTCTTTAAACCAATTTTAGTCAATTTCAATAATAGAATCAATTAAACTAAATGTAAACTAAAACTGAACGCGGAATAACATAATGCCCATAATATCTGATACAATTCGGATCTGGAGTCACAACTCACGAGCTTCTAAGATTTTCTACAAACAGAGTCTGAAAGAAATACAACTGTTGTAAATAAAAAGCAACAGTGAAATAGGGGAGATAGAAGGGGACTCCAACATCTGCGGACGCCAACAGATCTACCTTGAGTCTCCAATGAGTAAGTCCAAGTTGCTAAGCCTCACGATCAGCTAGGTCTAGTACCAAAATCCGTACAAGAAGTGTAGAGTGTAGTATGAGTACAATCGACCACATGTACTCGTAAGTGTCGAGCCTAACCTCGACGAAGTAGTGACGAGACTATGATAAGACACCCACATGATAAACCTGTGCAGATAACAGTATATATAACAGAAAACAATAATAACAACTAAACATGTACTATTGGGAGGGGGACATGCAAAAGGGGCACAAGATATAAGAGATACAACGAAAATGATAACAAGAACAGTCAACATGCTTTTAACTAGTGAAAACAACTAAACACAATGAAGAAAATTGCACGACATCACCCTTATTGCTTTAACTCTGAACCTCACAATATAAATCATTAGATACGGCACGGCATCACCCTTCGTGCATTAGCTCTCATAACATAGCACGACATCACCCTTCGTGCATTAACACTCACAATATGGCACGACATCACCCTTCGTGCATTAACACTCATAAAATGGCACGACATCACCCTTCGTGCATTAACACTCTCCCTTACCACATAACAATGAACAAGTAGTAGTAGGGAGATAGAATCAACAAGAACAAGCCTTACTTCAACAATGGTTCCACAATACCAATCTCAACTTTAGAATCAATACTCAATTATCACAAAAGTCCGTAAACACGATAAGAACGATTAATTAGTGAGTAAGTAGTCTAAGCATGGATAACAAGATCAAAGTAAGCAATAAACTACAAGGAACAAGTCCCACCCGCATGATTTAACCTGACAACAACGCATAGGTACTCGTCACCTCAAATATACGTTGTACCCAACATCTAAACATTTAGCAAATAGGCAAACGACTCCTAATCTCTCGAGTCAAGGTTAACCAAGACACTTACCTCACTTTGTAAACAAATTTCAACACTCCAATATACCTTTGCCTCGCGAATTTGTGTCCAAAAGTTTCAAATCTAATCACAAACAATTCAACATACTCAACACGAATAGTAGGAACTAATTCTATATGAAATTATAAATTTTCCGGATTAAAATCCAAAATTTATTTTAAAAATCAACAGTGGAACCCACATCTCGAATCCCAGAAAAACTCATAAAATCCGAAAATCCGTTTCGATACGAGTTCAACCATACAAAAAGTATCGAATTCCAATATCAGATTGCCTTTCAAATCCTCAATTAAAGTTTTGATTGAAGATTTCTACCATTTTCAATCCAATCTTTACTCATTTGAACTCAACAATCTTCCCATAAATCTTATTGGTACATGCATGTATAAATAATACTCTCATACCCAAGAATCATACTCATAATCAACCATCTTCTACCCAAATTCAAAATTAAAAACTAGGGTATGGAACCTTACCTCTTAGATAAAGAACTTGTGAGATTTCCTTGTTAATCTTTCAAGATTTGAGCAAGAGTTGAAGAGTAATTAGCCTATGGTTTCCTCTCTCTCTAAAATACTCTCCCTTCTCTTTAAAACATCAGAATTCTTGCTCAAAAATGACCCTTTGCGTGTATTTAACGAAGTTGGGTCGGGTTGTAAAAATTCAAAAAATGAAGCTCCGGTACAGGATCTGCGATCGCATAATCGATATGCGGACCGCATATCGGTCCGCATAATTGGTGCCCAAAACTTGGCAAAAATCTGCCTCGGTCTGCTGTCACTATGCGGCCCGCAGACATGTTCTGCTATCGCATAATGAACCGCAGAATAGTTATGCGGTCGCATAGTCGACCGCAGAATGGCGTCCAAAACTGCCCCTCTCCAGCCTCGCTCTGCGGCCATTATATGGTCCGCAAAGTGATTCTGCGGTCACATAATGGACCGCAGAAACGCATTTCTTTGCCAAAATATTTTTTTTTACTCTCCAGTGCATTGTTCAACTCAAAAAGTCCGAGCCGCGATGAGCTTCCCCAAACACGTAAGCCTACTACGACACCACCAAGCCTTAAACTTATTTGCGAAATTTTACGGGACTTTACACTCAAGTACTTCAAAATTTCCGGGGGGTGTTGCACTTAAAGTCCGGAGACCACATATGGAGCCACATTGTAACACCTAGAATGTCAATAGATCTTCTAAAGTATACATTTTTGCAATCAGCTTCATTACTAAAATCTATAAATATTGTATTAAGATCATATGCACCTATTTTGACAGTACCTTTGGTTGATACCTTCTCGATGAAAGCAGTCCTTATGAGTTCAATTTTGGGACGGGTTCTGAGAAATTTTCCAATAATGGTGAGCTTGTATTCATCAGCCATGACTCCATAGTAGTCCTTAGCCTTGAAAATAACTGCAGGAATACTATTGTGGGTGGTGATTCGAGCTTTGACATTAGGGCACCCAAATCATTTTGGTGGTTGAGTAATAGTCGAAGAACTAGCTATCTCAATGGCATAGCTTTGTTTTTATGCCTCGCCTCCATGTGTAGATATCTCTCTAGTTGTGGAATCAATTTGAGTTATCAAACATGCCGGTGGAGTCTCCTCCGGCGTGCCCATTAGAGAGGCGTGTATGCGTCAAGCGTTGAATTAAGGAGTTATCGAATAGAAAGAGCCGTGAGAGAGAGTGAGTGAGTGAGAGAGAGAGAGCGCTTTTAACATCCACGATAAATTTGTTATCTTACATGTGGGATTTGAAGAGAATGTCTGAATGCAGAGGCAGAGCTAGTCTTGAAGGTACGGATTCGCCGAATTCGGCTGAATTCAATATTAATTTTGTTATTTTTTATAAAAGAAATCTATTTAAAATATATAAATTATTAATTTAAAAATTCAATAACTTTAAAGAAATAAAAATTCGAACCTATAAGCTTTAATTTCTGATTTCGCCTTATATGACATGTATGACTAATGATACACAAAATGACGATAAGAAACTGGTTTTAGAATTCTCCGTCCATGCTTTGTAGATGCATGCTGTGTCACATACGTTTAAGAAGTTTAAGTTGTACGCACAGACAAAGTAAAAATATTTACGCAAAAGAGTCGTCACTCGTAAAATAAATACAAGTAAATATTAGTGATGAGCAATAACTGGCCATCTTGTAAAAATAAATATTAACTTACTATCACATATTGAACTATAATAATAGTTGAATAATTCTTTTTAAATATCTGCATATACAGCTTAAATCATTTTTCACGAATAGAAATGTTTAGAGTTTGAAAAATTAAAAAGGAATATACGCAGCCATATCCTGTCTCGTTATCGCTTAGCGTTCGCATAACCTACCAAATTTGACCCTATTTCAAAAAATAAATATTGCAACTTTTTATTAAAAAGAATCTAGTGTTTTCTTCGAAATTTTCAGGAATAATTCCTTTTTTTATTTATTTGTTCTATGAAAAGAAATGTTAAATGAAAAAGGAGCAAGTAAACAAAGGACTAACTTGTTTTTGTCTATGGAAGGTAGTGTTACATTTGTCCCGCAAAAATATGAAGTGACTCGACTCTGTTGAAGCCTTTATGTAGAACGCCCTTTCCTTAATTTAGATGCTGTCAAAATTTACAATGATACAAAAAAAGTTTATTATTCTTTATTTTCCTTCTTATTTCCAGCTATAGCTTCTCAGTTATTCTTTTTCTTGTATTTAAACGAGATAGCTTCTGCTTTAAATGTTATGAAGGAAATCACCAGTTTAATTTCTTCTTTAAAAAAATAAAAAACAGTAATTCTGCATATTAACCATCCAATTTAATGTGTAATCTCTCAAGTTAATTGTTTCTCCTAGAAAACTTTTGCCTTCCATCACGTTGTTAGCTATTAACTTTTTGTTTTTCCCTTGAACAAAATATCATCAAATTAATACTTGCAATTAAAACATTGAGGAGGAACCTTGCAGTAACGGTAAAGTTATTTCCGTATGATCAGGGGTTCGATCCGTGGAATCAGTTATTGATACTTGCATTAGAGTAGGCCGTCAAAATCATACCCCTTGGGGTGCGGCGACCTTTCCTCAGATGCTGCGTGAACGCGAGATACCTCATGCATCGGATTGTGGTATTTTAATAAGAACATATATACTTTTAAGAATAGTTACCGTCATTTCCAATCATGTTAAAATCGATGCAAGTCAGATTTTGTTAAAACAAAATCAAGTGCTGATGTTTGGCAACGAGCTGAATTTTTTTTTATCGAGCCCTTGTTATCATATTCCATGCTATTCTAGCTGACGATTTTACCGACACAAAATAATTTTGACATACTTAATAATACTTAACTCCTTTTGCCAGCTAAAAGTAATTAATGTGATTCTCAAGGATTTAAGAAGTGCTTGGGTCTAATATATAAACATAAGTAATTGTAAAACAAAAACTAGTATCTGATAAATCAATTCTTGTGTGTTTTTTCCCTTCTTCGGAAATAACCCAAACACGCCTTAACCATCATTATCATTATTAACTAATTAAGGAAGCAAATGCAAGCATTGGACCTTGTAACGAGGACCTGTAATCCAAGTGTGTGCCAAATAAAGTGATGGAACATATTGGGCCAACCCAAATCGTTGGGCTTTGTTTGGCATAATGTTGCTGGCTCGCCCTGTCCAAGCACCGAATAGCGATTAGCGTGGGCTATGTTGGGCCTTAGAGAGGAGGGGATGGAATTAGTTTGCCCGACCGACCAATTTTGTATTGGAAAACTTACAGAAATGTCCCAAATAAGTGTCAACTTACCAGCGTCTAGCCATTAGTCATAAACTTACCAAAATTAGCCAAACACATATAAAAATTGAAAAACCAAATATATAAGGTTCTTTCTCTCAAAGAATCACACACAAACATCTCCTTCCATATTTTAAGCGTGATTAGCAACATTAGATGCAAGACAGAAAGAAAATTTCATGGAAGAGGTAGCAAATAAGGTGATGAAATACAAATATATATATATATATATATATATATATATATATATATATATATATATATATATATATATATATATATATATATATATATAATATTCCAAAAATCTAAGCAAAAAGAGACCTTTTTTTTGGTAATTAACTTTCATTTGTATTAATCACCAAAGATGATACTTTACAATTCCATAGTCAAGCAAACTCAGCTGACTATCTCAAAAGAAGTAACCACTACCACAAACCTAATTACATATTACTACTGATCTACTCCTCTATAAGAAATTGTTGTATATGATTCTTAGCTCGAGCCGCTACTCTAATATTGCAAATATATGCTATTTCTCCTGCCAAAACAGCATTGTCACGAGATCTTTGCTCAAATGTACGTGTGTTCCTTTCAATCCATAGTGCATATGATATTTCAGCATAGATCATTCTGAATATGCTAGCCTTGTTGAATTTCCCTTTACCTTGCTTGATGATCCACTGAAGGTGTTGATCCCAACAGGATGTTATCATTTGGCCTCCTTGAATTCATTTCATAATTTTCTTCCATAGCTCTATTGCATATGAGCATTGCACAAAAAGATGCTCTCTTGTTTCAACCTGACCTTGGCACATAACACAGTGAGGGGCGACACTTAATCACCAGTTAGCTAGTCTATATTTAGTAGGCAACCTTCCATGTAATAGCAGCCACATAGTGAACACTCCTTTTGGTCGAGCAGAATTCTGAAAAACTAGACATTTCTAGCTCACTCTTGGTAATTCTCCTAGCAACTGTAAGTATATTTGCCTGATACTACTAGTATTATGATCACTGGAGTTCTGAGCCTGCAACATGGTACCTCTTGATCCAATTATTCTTCTCTCCATCCAACTAGCTTGTTGTGGGATTGGCATATGCTGGAGCTGTTGCTTTTTTATGTAATAGGCATTAATCCACCTTATCCAAAACTTATCCTGTTTGTGAGCTAAATCCCAACATGTTTTGGCAATTGCAGCTTTGTTCCACAAAGGAAGATTTATAAGGTTTAGACCACCAGCTGACTTAGGAGTACATATCTTCTCCCATGCCATTAATGTCTTCTTAGTTATTGTGTTAGTTCCTGACCAAATATAGCTTCTGCAGAGTTCCTCAATCATTTTCAAAACCTTAGCAGGGAAGATGAATAGTTGAACCCAGTAGGCTTGGATACCAAATATAACAGATTGCACCAGCTGCACACGACCAGCATATGATAACTTTTTAGCAGTCCATTAGGAGATCTTGGCTGTGATATTTTCAATCATAGGTTTCCAATGAATAAGATCTATTTTCTTAGTAGAATGGGGGATGCCTAGGTACTTGAAAGGCAAAGAACCTTGTTCAAATCCCAGGTGATCCAAATCTGTTTCTTCACATCTTGTTTCACTCCACCAAAATATACTGAACTTTTACCCAAATTAGCTTGTAACCCTGATGCTTCAGAGAACTGAGAGAAGTATTTGTATAATGTAGTCACTGAGGATAGGTTACCCTTGGCAAACAACAATAGATCATCAACAAAACTCATATGAGTTATGTCTAATTTCCTGGACCTGGGGTGGTGCTGAAATGTAGGCTCCTTCTTAAGTTCATTGAGGTATCTACTCAAGTATTCCATCACAATTGCAAATAGAAAAAGAGATATAGGATCTCCTTGTTGAAGACCCTTAGCAGTATTGAAAGGCTCGATAGTTTTTCCATTCACAAGGACATTGTAGTTTACTATCTTGATGCATTCCATTATCCATTTGGTAAATTTGTCAGGAAAACCTATCTCCTCTATCACTTGTTGTAAAAAGATCCACTACACTAAATCATATGCTTTTTGAAGGTCAATCTTTATCATACACCTAGGGGATATCTGAGCTCTAGTATAGGATTTAACTAGTTCATGAACTAGAATTATATTATCTGCAATCTTTTTGCCAGGGATGAAACCAGCTTGAGCTTCACAAATTATGGTTGGCATGACTTTCTGCAATCTAGAAGCCAAGATCTTAGAGATCATTTTGTATAAAACTGAACAACAGGCTATTGGTCTATACTCTTTGACTGTGGCAAGTTTGGTCACTTTAGGAACTATTGTGATAGTGGAACAATTGATTGCCTTATAGATCTTTCTAGTTGAGAAGAACTCCTTAATAGCCTCTGTAATCTGAATGTTGATAATTCCCCAAGTTTTTTTTTCCCGAAGAAAACTGCATTAAAACCATCAATACCTGGTGCTTTATCATCACCAATAGCTTTAAGACTTTCAACAATCTCTTGGTCAGTTATCTCTGCACACAAATCCATCATTTGTTGATGAGAAAATGTAGGACCATTCTTCATGTATGATCTGTTTATGGCAGGTAAAGAATTAGCAGCTGATCCCATTAAACTCTTGTAGAAATCCATGATCTCTTTTTTGATAGTTGCAGGGTCAGTCAACTTGTCTCCTAGTAATGTTGTGATTTCTATAATCTGCTTCCTTTGAGTTCTATCCTTCATTACTGTTGTGAAGTATTTTGAGTTGGAATCTCCAAGATGTATCCATCTTGCTCTAGCCTTCTGTTGTAGAACACTCTCCTCAATTAAGGACCACTTCTCAAGATTGAGTAGTGTTTCCTTCTCCATATCTAACAAAGCATCAATACAAGTTATTGATATCTGCTCTTGAATGGTCCTCAGCTCTACTCTAGCCTTTTCAATTCTTTGAGTGATACCTCTGAATTCCCTATAATTCAAAGCTTTCAGAGCAGGTTTCAAGTCTTTCAACTTTATCCATACTGATTTCAAAGTTCCATGAGTATTGTGAGAATTCCATATGTTTGCCACTATTTGAGAAAAGTCTTCATGTGCTGCCCATATGTTGAAAAATCCGAAGGGTACTCTATCAGTCCATGTTGAAGATGACAATGTTAACAGCATAGGAGCATGATCTGATATTCGAGGCAAACCATAATTAGTTTCCACATGGTCCCAGGACATCATCCATTCATAGTTACCAAAAACTATATCCAGTCTACTGCTGAACCTATCTACACCAGGTTGTTTATTTGTCCATGTATAATAGTCACCCTTCCAAGGTAGTTCTGTCAATGTGGTTTGTTGAATGCAAGTAGCAAATTCTTGAATCTCTGAATAGCTTACTGGGTTACATGATAGTATGTCATTTGGATATAGTACTGCATTGAAATCTCCTACTATTAGCCATGGAACTATTATACTTATTGATAGTAGTTGTAGGTTATCCCATAGAGCTCTTCTTTGTTCTATCCCATTATAACCATAAACTACAGTGAGTAAGCAAATTAACCGTCCATAAGGTGTCATGATAGCACCTAGTCTTTACGACTAGGTAAGCCTAATATTGCAAAAAATATAAAGAAAACATAGCATTTTAAAGATAAATAACATATTATAAATAGCCAAGAGTAATACCACTCGGCATATACAAAATAATTTTTCAAGACCCAGAATATCACTAAGTCACAAGCTGCTATAATCTATGTAGCTCTATACAAAATTCTGAAGATAATAAAGAAAGTCTCTAGGTGAGGGAGTAGAAGGGGACTCCGAAGATCTGCGGACGCAAGCAGTAGTGTAACGACCCGGCCGGTCGTTTCGAGAGTTATAGCCCCGTTTTTCCCATTTCTACTTCTTTTGTGTTATTCAGCTGTATTATGTTATATCGGGTTAGTTGGTTCGGGATCGGAGTGGTTTCAGAGTGAATTGAGACACTTAGTCTCTTAAGTAGAAACTTAAGTTGGAAAAGTCAATCGGATATTGACCTATATGTAAACGATCTTGGATTTGAATTCTGATGATTCTGTTAGCTCCATTAGGTGATTTTGGACTTAGGAGTACGTCCGAAATGTGATTTGGAGGTCTGTGATAGAAATGGGTTTGAATTGGCAAAATTGGAAATTTGACGATTTCAATCGGCAGTGAAAAATTTGATATCGGGGTTGGAATGGAATTTCGGAAGTTGAAGTAGGTTCGTAGTGTCATTTGTGACGTGTGTGCAAAATTTGAGGTTATTCGGATATGGTTTGGTTGGTTTTGGCATCGGTTGCCGAATTTGGAAATTTAGAAGTTCTTAGGCTTGAATCCGAGGGTAATTTAGTATTTGGATGTTATTTTGAGTGATTCGAAGGTTCGACCAAGTTGGTATGTTGATATATGACTTGTTGGTATTTTTGGTTGAGGTCCCGAGAGCCTCGGGGTGATTCCGGGTGGTTAATGGATTTGTGAAGTTGAAAATTGCAACTGGAGCTGCTACTTCTGCTATTTCTGCACCTGCGGAAGAAAGGGTCGCAGGTGCGAGGAAGGTGTCCGCAGGTGCGGAAGCTGGGTGATTAAGTGAGTTGCACAGGTGCGGTCGCGCAGGTGCGAGAAAATGGCCGCATGTGCGAAAAACCTGGGCAGAAACCATAAATAGAACCCTTCGCGATTTTGGTGCATTCTTCACCATTTCTATTCGGTTTTTGGAGCTTTTGGGAGAGATTTGAAGAGGGAATCAAGGGGATTTCGTTGAGGTAAGTTACTTGAGCCCTAATACTTATATATATGGTGATTTTCCTTTGTTTAATCATGGTAATTAGTGAAAATGAGGGGTTAGGGTTTGGAAATTTTGGAAAAGTAATTTAAGGATTTGAAGGACCAAACGATGTCGGATTTTGATGAATTTGGTATGGTTAGAATCGTGAGTGAATGAGATTTCTAGTTTTGTGATTTTTTTCGGATTTCGAGACGTGGGCCCGGGGCCCGGGTTTGAGCCAATTTCGGGTTTTGGTCTAATTTTGAAGCTTTTCTTGTGGAATTCATTCCATTAGGGTATATTGATGGTATTATACCGATTGTGAATAGATTTGGAGCATTTGGAGGCCGAGTCCAGAGGCAAGAACATTGCGGGGTAGATGTTTGACCGGTTTGAGGTAAGTAACGATTGTAAATCTAGTCTTGAGGGTATGAAACCCCGGATTTCGTATCATTCTATTATTTTGAAGTGACGCACATGCTAGGTGACATGCGTGTGGGCGTGCACTATTGGGAATTTGTGACTTGGTACGTCCCGTAATAACTGTAAAGTTGCATACTTTGTTGAAACCATTGATACTTATATGTTTTAGAAAGATTTTCTGTAAATTGGGCCGAATGTCATGGTTGGGCCTTGCGCCAATGCTGTTTGGCCCCTTAGGGGCTGTTTATTCATCCTCTCACTATTTTTGATTGACAATTCTATACTCAGTCATGTCTATACTTGTTTACCGCATAACTCAGTTTTATGACTCTATTTTGATGCATATAAATGTTTTGGGCCGAATGCCCCATTTTACTGAAATGCCCGAGTGGCTTGATTTGTGAGGATGAGTGTCGATCGGGGCTGCCCGCCTGCAACATACTTTATGACTGAGTGAGGTCGAGGGCCTGATTTGTGAGGATAAGTGTGGATCGGGGCTTCCCGCCTGCAGCATACTTTATGACTGAGTGAGGCCGAGGGCCTGATTTGTGAGGATGAGTGTGTATCGGGGCTGCCCGCCTGCAACATACTTTATTATTATCGCACATGAGTTGTCCATGCAGATTATAACGCTTGGGCTGAAGGAGCCCCTACGGAGTCTGTACACACCCCCAATGAGCGCATGTACCTACTGAGTGCGAGTGCCGAGTGCTGAGTGACTGGGAGGCATGAGTGATTGTGAGGTATTCCCGAGTGGCACGAGTGACTGTGAGGTTTGCCCGAGGGGATGTATATGAGTGATGTTTTGCCCGAGGGGCTGTTTATGATTTTATCATTTTTCCTCACTTTTGCATTGAGCCTTCGTTTGAAAAATATCTTTAAATGTTTTTTTTACTGGAACTGGGTTTAAACGAGATGTTTGATTCAAATCCTGATTTTAAAAGCATGTGGTATTCTACTGAGATTTTCCTGATATGAACGTTATATGCTTTACTGCTCGTCACTACTACTCAGTCTTTATTTATTGTTGTTACTTACAGAGTTGGCGTACTCACGTTACTCCCTGCACCTTGTGTGTAGATTCGGGTATAGCTGGACACGGTAGCGGTTATTGAGTGTTCTGGTTGCAGATTTTCTTGGAGATAGCAAGGTAGCTATTTGGCGATCGCAGCCCCTACTCTTCTCCCTCTTATCTTCCTCTAGTTGTATTTAGCTATTTTTTCTAGGATGAGCATGACATAGGTTAGTTTTGGGTCATGACAGATTGGTATCAAAGCCTAGGTTACATAGGTCTCATGAGTCATGAGCGGGTTTAGTAGAATCTTACGGATAGGTGCGGAGACGTCTGTACTTATCTTCAGGAGGCTGTAGAACCTTTAGGAAACTTCACATTCTTGGATTCTTGTCGTTCGAATTTTTTTATTTTAGTAATTAAACATCTGTTGTTTCATTCTCTCACAGATGGTGAGGACTCGTACTACCGGTTAGGAGGGCCAGCCACTAGTACCACCAGATAGGGCCGGGAGAGGCCGATGCCGCAGTAGAGGCCATGGTAGGGGCAGAGGTGCAGCCCGTACAATAGTTGGGGTAGTACCTACAGATCCATCGGTTGTCCCAGATCAGGACCAAGTTCCAGTTGTTGATGTACCAGCTCAGGCACCAATTGTGCCTATTGTGATTCCAGGCCTTCAGGAGGCCCTAACTCATATTCTAACAGCTAGTACTGGCCTTGCTCAGGCGGTCTCTATTTCGACGGCCGCAACCACTTTTCAGGCTAGGGGAGGCAGTCAGACTCTCGTCGCTCGCACACTTGAACAAGTTATTCAGGGACTTCAGACACCAGCGGCACCACCAGCCCAACCTTTTGTTATTGCTCAGGATTATGTGGTTCCTGCTATGCCTGAGGATGATCAGCGCAGGTTGGAGAGGTTTGGGAGACTTCAGCCACCACCTTTCAGTGGCACAGAGAGAGAGGATGCTCAGGACTTTTTGGACATGTGTCAGAGGATACTCCGTACTGCTGGTATTTTGGAGAATTGTGAGGTCTCATTCACTACCTTTCAGTTTTCTGGGGATGCACTCAGATGGTAGGAGACTTACGAGAGGCGTAGGCCTGTTGGTGCAACACCCCTTACTTGACAGCAGTTCTCCGTGGTCTTTTTGGAGAATTTTGTGCCTCGATCCCGCATATAGAAGTTGCGTAGATAGTTTGAGTGGCTCCGCCAGGGTGATATGTCCAGTGTTAGTTCTGCCATCAGCTTCAGGTTCTTACACCGTGTATTGTGATGCCTTGAGGATAGGCATTGGTGGTGTTTTGATGCAGGAGTGTAGGGTGATTGCCTATGGCTCGCGCCAGTTGAAGACCCATGAGAAGAACTATCATGTCCATGATCTTGAGTTAGCAGCTATTGTTCACGCCTTGAAGATTTGGCGTCACTATTTGTATGGGGTTCATTATGAGATCTATACTGATCACCGGAGTCTGCAGTATCTGTTAAAGCAGAAGAATCTTAATTTGCATCAACGGAGATGGTTGGAGCTTCTTAAGGACTATGATATCAATATTTTGTACCATCCGGGGAAGGCCAATATTGTGGCCGATGCTTTGAGTCGCCGGGAAGAGAGTTTGGGGAGTTTAGCATATCTTCCAGCAGCAGAGAGACCTTTGGCATTGGATGTTCAGGCCTTAGCGGGCCAGCTTGTCAGATCGGATATTTCAGAGCCTAGTCAGGTATTGGCTTGTGTGGTCTCCAAGTTTTCGCTTTATGACCGTATCAGGGAGCGTCAATATGATGACCCTCACTTGCTCGTTCTTCAGGACAGGGTTCGGAGAAGTGATGCTAGAGATGTGACTATTGGTGATGATGGGGTGCTGAGAATGCATGGCCGGATATGTGTGCCTAAAGTAGATGGGCTTCGAGAGCTGATTCTTGAGGCGGCCCACAACTCGCGGTATTCCATCCATCCGGGTGCCGCGAAGATATACCAGGATTTGAGGCAGCACTATTGGTAGAGGTGGATGAAGAAAGATATAGTTGGGTTTGTGGCTCGGTGTCTAAACTGTCAGCAGGTTAAGTATGAGCATGAGAGACCAGGTGGCTTGATTTAGAGGTTAGAGATCCTAGAGTGGAAGTGGGATCGGATTACTATGGACTTTGTAGTTGGGCTCCCACAGACTTCGAGGAAGTTCGACACTATTTAGGTTATTATGGATCGGCTAACCAAGTCCACACACTTCATTCTAGATGGTACTACTTACTCTTCAAAGCGGTTGGCTGAGATTTACATATGAGAGGTCCTTCGCCTGCATGGTGTCCCAGTTTCCATCATTTCAGATAGGGGTACTCAGTTCACATCGTAGTTTTGGAGGGCCGTGCAACGAGAGTTAGGTACTCAGGTTGAGTTAAGCACAGATTTTCACCCTCAGACGGACGGGCATTCCGAGCGCACTATTCAGATATTGGAGGACATGTTGCGTGCTTGTGTCATTGACTTTGGGGGTTCATGGGACTAGTTTCTACCACTCGCGGAGTTTGCATATAACAACAGTTATCAGTCGAGTATTCAGATGGCTTCGTAGGAGGCTTTGTATGGGAGGAGGTGTAGATCTCCGGTTGGATGGTTTGAGCGGGGTGAGGCTAGGCTCTTAGGTACAGACTTGGTCGAGGACGCATTAGATTAGGTGAAAGTGATTCAGGAGCGGCTTCGCATGGCGCAGTCCAGGCAGAAGAGCTACACAGATAGGAAGGTCCGTGATGTGTCTTTTATGGTTGGGGAGAAGGTTTTGCTGAAGGTATCACCCGTGAAAGGTGTTATGAGGTTTGGGAAGATGGGCAAGTTGAGCCCCCGATTCATTAGGCCTTTTGAGGTGCTTCAGAGGATAGGAGAGGTGGCTTATAAGCTTGCCTTGCCACCCAGCTTGTCGAGTGTGCATCCAATGTTTCATGTTTCCATGCTCCGGAAGTATATTAGAGATCCGTCCCATGTTTCGGATTTTAGCACGGTCCAGTTGGAGGGTGATATGACTTATGATGTGGAGCCGGTGGCTATTTTAGATCGGCAGGTTCGAAGGTTGAGATCAAAGTATATAGCTTCAGTGAAGGTGCAATGGAGAGGTCAGCCTATGGAGGAAGCCACCTGGGAGACTGAGCGGGAGATGCAGAGCAGATATCCATGCCTATTCGAGACTCCAGGTATGTTTCTAAACCCGTTTGAGGACGGACGAATATTTAAGAGGGGGAAGATGTAACGACCCGACCGGTCGTTTCGAGAGTTATAGCCCCATTTTCCCCATTTCTACTTCTTTTTTGTTATTCAGCTGTATTATGTTATATCAAGTTAGTTGGTTCGGGACCGGAGTGGTTTCAGAGTGAATTGAGACACTTAGTCTCTTAAGTAGAAACTTAAGTTGCAAAAGTTAACCGGATATTGACCTATGTATAAACGATCTCGGATTTGAATTCTGATGGTTCCGTTAGCTCCGTTAGGTGATTTTGGACTTAGGAGTGCGTCCGGAATGTGATTTGGAGGTCCGTGATAGAATTAGGCTTGAATTGGCGAAATTGGAAATTTGACGATTTCAGTCGGCAGTGAAAAGTTTGATATCGGGGTCGGAATGGAATTCCGGAAGTTGGAGTAGGTTCGTAGTGTCATTTGTGACGTGTGTGAAAAATTTGAGGTTATTCGGACATGATTTGGTTGGTTTTGGCATCAGTTGCCGAATTTGGAAATTTAGAAGTTCTTAGGCTTGAATCCGAGGGTAATTTGGTATTTGGATATTGTTTTGAGTGATTCGAAGGTTCGACTAAGTTGGTATATTGATATATAACTTGTTGGTATTTTTGGTTGGGGTCCCGAGGGCCTCGGGGTGATTCCGGGTGGTTAACGGATTTGTGAAGTTGGAAATTGCAGCTGGAGCTGCTGCTTCTGCTATTTTCGCACCTGCGGAAGAAAGGGTCGCAGGTGCGAGGAAGGTGTCCGCAGGTGCAGAAGCTGGGTGATTAAGAGAGTTGCGCAGGTACGACTTCTTGGACCGCAGTTGCGGTCGCGCGGGTGCAAAAAACCTGGGCAGAAACCATAAATAGAACCCTTCGCGATTTTGGTGCATTATTCACCATTCCTTTTCGGTTTTTGGATCTTTTGGGAGAGATTTGAAGAGGGAATCAAGGGGATTTCGTTGAGGTAAGTTACTTGAGCCCTAATACTTGTATATATGGTGATTTTCCATTGTTTAATCATGGTAATTAGTGAAAATAATGGGTTAGGGCTTGGAAAGTTTGGAAAAGTAATTTAAGGATTTGAAGGACCAAACGATGTTGGATTTTGATGAATTTGTTATGGTTAGACTCGTGATTGAATGAGCTTTTTAGTTTTATGAATTTTTTTGGATTTCGAGACGTGGGCCCAGGGGTCGGGTTTGATCCAATTTCGGGCCTTTGTCTAATTTTGAAGCTTTTCTTGTGGAATTCATTCCATTAGTGTATATTGATGGTATTATACTGATTGTGAATAGATTTAGAGCATTTGGAGGCCGAGTCTAGAGGCAAAAACATTGCGGGGTAGATATTTGACCGGTTTGAGGTAAGTAACGATTGTAAATCTAGTCCTGAGGGTATGAAACCCCGGATTTTGTATCATTCTATTATTTTGAAGTGACGCACATACTAGGTGACGGGTGTGTGGGCATGCACTGTTGGGGATTTGTGACTTGGTCCGTCTTGTAGCAACTGTAAAGTTGCATACTTTGTTGAAACCATTGATACTTATGTATTTTAGAAAGATTTTCTGTAAATTGGGCTGAATGTCATGTTTGGGCCTTGCGCCAATGCTGTTTGGACCCTTAGGGGCTGTTTCTTACCATCCTCTCACTGTTTTTGATTGTCAATTCTATACTCTGTCATGTCTATACTTGTTTACCGCATAACTCAGTTTTATGACTCTATTTTATTGCATATAAATGTTTTGGGCCGAATGCCCCGTTTTACTGAAATGCCCGAGTGGCTTGATTTGTGATGATGAGTGTGGATCGGGGCTGCCCACCTGCAGCATACTTTATGACAAAGTGAGGCCGAGGGACTGATTTGTGAGGATGAGTGTGGATCGGGGCTGCCCGCCTGTAGCATACTTTATGACTGAGTCAGGCCGAGGGCCTGATTTGTGAGGATGAGTGTGGATCGGGGCTGCCTGCCTGTAGCATACTTTATTATTATCGCACGTGAGTTGTCCGTGAAGATTATAGAGCTTGGGCTGAAGGAGCCCCTCCGGAGTCTGTACACACCCCCAGTGAGCGTAGGTATCTACTGAGTGCGAGTGCCGAGTGCTGAGTGACTGGGAGGCATGAGTGATTGTGAGGTATGCCCGAGTGGCAAGAGTGATTGTGAGGTATGCCCGAGTGGCACGAGTGACTTTGAGGTTTGCCCGAGGGGCTGTATATGAGTGATGTTTTGCCCGAGGGGCTGTTTTTGATTTCATCATTTTTTCTCACTTTTGCATTGAGCCTTCGTTTGAAAAACTGTTGGAAAAATATCTTTAAATGATTTTTTTACTGAAACTAGGTTTAAACGAGATGTTTGATTCAAATCCTGATTTTAAAAGTATGTGGTATTTTACTGAGATTTTTCTGATATGAACGTTATATGCTTTATTGCTCGTCACTACTCCTCAGTCTTTATTTATTGTTGTTACTTACTGAATTAGCGTACTCACGTTACTCCCTGCACCTTGTGTTTAGATTCGGGTATAGCTAGATACAGTAGCGGTTATTGAGTGTTCTGGTTGCAGATTTTCTTGGAGATAACAAGATAGCTGTTTGGCGTTCGCAGCCCCTACTCTTCTCCCTCTTATCTTCCTCTAGTTGTATTTAGCTATTTTTTCCAGGCTGAGTTAGCCTTGATATTGTTAGATAGATTTTAGCAGATGCTCATGACTAGTGACACCCCGATGTCGGGCTTTTCTTTTCCGCACTTCTTTTTTTCTTGATTTGAACTCTTTTAATGGAGGTTTATGTTAAATAACCTTGAAATTATCTTAAAAATAAAATATCGGTTGTTTTGGAAATGAGTCGGCTTGCCTAGTTCCACGATAGGCGCCATCACGACAGGGCTTAGTTTTGGGTCGTGATAGATTGGTATCAAAGCCTAGTTTACATAGGTGTCACGAGTCATGAGCGGATTTAGTAGAGTCTTGCGGATCGGTACAGAGACGTCTATACTTATCTTCAGGAGGCTGCAGAACCTTTAGGAAACTTCACATTCTTGGATTCTTGTCGTGCGAATTTGTTGATTCTAGTAATTAAACATCTGTTGTTTTATTCTCTCACAGATGGTGAGGACTCGTACTACCGGTCAGGAGGGCCAGCCACCAGTACCACCAGCTAGGGCCGTAAGAGGCCGAGGCCGTGGTAGGGGCAGAGGTGCAACCCGTACAACTATTGGGGCTGTACCTACAGATCCACCGATTGTCCCAGATCAGGACCAAGTTCCAGTTGTTGATGCACCAGCTCAGGCACCACCTGTGCCTATTGTGATTCCAGGCCTTCAGGAGGCCTTAGCTCAGATTCTGACAGCGTGTACTGGCCTTGTTCAGGCGGTCTCTATTTCGACAGCCGCAGCCACTTCTCAGGCTAGGGGAGGCAATCAGACTCCCGTCGCTTGCACACCCAAACAGGTTATTCAGGGACTTCAGACACCAGAGGAACTACCAGCCCAGCCGGTTGCTGTTGCTTAGGATTATGTGGTTCCTACTATGTCTCAGGATGATCAGCGCAGGTTGGAGAGGTTTGGGAGACTTCAGCCACCACTTTTTAGTGGCACAGAGAGCGAGGATGCTCAGGACTTTTTGGACATGTGTCAGAGGATACTTCGTACTGCTGGTATTTTTGGAGACTTGTGGGGTCTCATTCATTACCTTTCAGTTTTCTGGGGCTGCACTCAGATGGTAGGAGACTTATGAGAGGCATAGGCCTGTTGGCGCAGCACCCCTTACTTGACAACAGTTCTTCGTGGTCTTTTTGGAGAAGTTCGTGCCTCGATCCCACAAAGAGGAGTTGCATAAACAGTTTGAGCAGCTCCGCCAGGGTGATATATCTGTGACACAGTATGAGATACGGTTCTCCGAGTTGGCCCGTCATTCTATCTGGTTGGTTCCCACGGACAGAGAGAGAATCATAAGGTTTATTGATGGCCTCACTTATCAGCTACAGTTGTATATAACCAGGGAGCGGGTTTCGAGTGCTACCTTTGATGAGGTTGTCGACATTGCTCGGCAGATTGAGATGGTTCGCGGTCAGGAGAGGGTTGAGCGGGAGGCCAAGAGGCCTCGTGGTCAGGGTGGATTCAGCGGTGCTCCTTTTGGGGGTCAGTTCCAGCATGGTAGAGGTCGTCATTTCAGATAGGCTCAGTCAGCTCGGCCATTTCATCGGGGTGCATCATCTGGCCACGGTTCTCATAGTTTCTCATCAGGTCCACTCATCACTTAGTGCCCTTCAAGTTCAGAGTTTGTCCCGTGCTCCACCTGTTCACGGCTCTTCCATGCTAGGTTCTTCTACTAGTCATACTGGTGCTAGGGGTTCCCTTCAGTTTCTGCCGCCAACACCAGGGAGCTTTTTTGAGTATGGGGAGCTTGTGCATATGTGGAGGAAGTGTCCTCATCGTCATGGCGGTCTATCTCAGTAGAAGAGTCAGCCTCCGATTACAGTACTAGCTATCTCACCACCCACCCAGTCAACTAGGGGTCGCTCTAGAGGGGGAGGCATATCAGGGGGGTGGTCAGGCCCGTTTCTATGCTCTCCCTGCCAGACTAGATTCTATTGCTTCAGATGCTGTGATTATAGGTATTGTCTCAGTTTGCCACAGATATGCCTTAGTATTATTTGACCCTGGTTCCACATATTCATATGTTTCCTCGTATTTCGCCTATTTTCTGGATATGCCCCGTGAGTCCTTAGCTTCATCTATACATGTATCAAATCCTGTGGGCGATACTATTATTGTGGACCGCGTATATCGGTCATGTGTGGTGACTATTGGGGGTCTGGAGACCCGAGTAGATCTATTGTTGCTCAATATGGTTGACTTTGATGTGATATTGGGTATGGATTGGTTATCTCCATGTCATGCTGTTCTAGATTATCACGCTAAGACGGTGACGTTAGCTATGCCGGGAATTCCGAGGGTTGAGTGGAGCGGTTTTATAGATTATGTACCAAGTAGGGTGATTTCATATTTGAAGGCTCAACGCATGGTTGAGAAGGGTTGCCAATCTTATTTGTCTTTTTGTGAGGGATGTTAGTGTAGAGACCCCCGTCATTGATTATGTTCCGGTGGTACGTGATTTTTCGGATGTGTTTCCTGCAGACCTATCGGGCATGACGCCTAACAGGGATATTGACTTTGGTATTGATTTGGTGCCGGGCACTTAGCCCATTTCTATTCCACCGTATCGTATGGCACCGACAGAGTTGAATGAATTGAAAGAACAGCTTCAGGAACTCCTCAATAAGGGGTTTATTCGGCCTAGTGTGACACCTTGGGGTGCACCGGTTCTATTTGTGAAAAGGAAGGATGGTTCCATGAGAATGTGTATTGATTACAGGCTGTTGAACAAGGTCACAATCAAGAACAAGTATCCTTTGCCTCGTATTAATGATTTATTCAACTAGCTTCAGGGAGTGAGGGTGTTCTCCAAGATTGATTTGAGGTCCGGTTATCACCAGCTGAATATTTGGGATTCAGATATTCTCAAGACAGCTTTCAGGACCCGATATGGCCATTATGAGTTCTTGGTGATGTCTTTTGGGCTGACCGATGCCTCACCACTGTTCATGCATTTGATGAACAGTGTATTCCAGCCCTATTTGGACTCATTCATCATTTTATTCATTGACGACATCTTGGTGTACTCTCGTAGCCAGGAATAGCACGCTCAACATTTGAGGGTTGTATTGCACAGATTGAGGGAGGGGAAGCTTTATGCAATTTTCTCTAAATGTGAGTTTTGGCTCAGTTCAGTAGCATTCTTGGGGCACGTGGTGTCCAGTGAGGGTATTCAGGTGGATCCAAAGAAGATAGAGGCGGTGCAGAGTTGGCCCAAACCGTCCTCAGCCACAAAGATTAGGAGCTTTCTTGGTTTGGCGGGTTACTACCGTCGCTTTGTGGAGGGATTTTCATGTATTGCATCGCCCTTGACCAAATTGACCCAAAAGGGTGCTCCATTCAGGTGGTCGGATGAATGTGAGGAGAGCTTTCAGAAGCTCAAGACTGCTTTGACCATAGCTCCAGTGTTAGTTTTGCCATCAGAGGTTAGAGATCCCAGAGTGAAAGTGGGAGCGGATCACTGTGGACTTTGTAGTTGGGCTCTCACGGACTTCGGGGATGTTCGATGCTATTTGGGTTATTGTGGATCGGCTGACCAAGTCCGCGCACTTCATTCCAGTTGGTACTACTTACTCTTCAGGGCGGTTGGCTGAGATTTACATCCAAGAGGTCGTTCGCCTGCATGGTGTCCTAGTTTCCATCATTTCAGATAGGGGTACTCAGTTCACATCGCAGTTTTGGAGGGCCGTGCAGCGAGAGTTGGGTAATCAAGTTGAGTTAAGCACAGATTTTCACCCTCAGACAGACGGGCAGTCCGAGCGCACTATTCAGATATTGGAGGACATGTTGCGTGCTTGTGTCATTGACTTTTGGGGTTCATGGGACCAGTTTCTGCCCTCGCGGAGTTTGCATATAACAACAGTTATCAGTCGAGTATTTAGATGGCTTCGTACGATGCTTTGTATGTGAGGAGTTGTAGATCTCCGGTTGGATGGTTTGAGCCGGGTGAGGCTAGGCTCTTAGGTACAGACTTGGTCTAGGACGCATTAGATAAGGTGAAAGTGATTCAGGAGCGGCTTCGCACGGCGCAGTCCAGGCAGAAGAGCTACGCGGATAGGAAGGTCTGTGATGTGTCTTTTATGGTTGGGGAGAAGGTTTTGCTGAAGGTATCACCCGTGAAGGGTGTTATGAGGTTTGGGAAGAGGGGCAAGTTGAGCCCCCGATTCATTAGGCCTTTTGAGGTGCTTCAGAGGATAGGAGAGGTGGCTTATAAGCTTGCCTTGCCACCCAGCTTGTCGAGTGTGCATCCAGTGTTTCATGTTTCCATGCTCCAGAAGTATATTAGAGATCCGTCCCTTGTTTTGGATTTCAGCACGGTCCAGTTGGAGGGTGATATGACTTATGATGTGGAGCCGGTGGCTATTTTAGATCGGCAAGTTCGAAGGTTGAGGGCAAAGGATATAGCTTCAGTGAAGGTGCAATGGAGAGGTCAGCCTGTGGAGGAAGCCACCTGGGAGACTGAGCGGGAGATGCAGAGCAGATATCCATGCCTATTCGAGACTCCAGGTATGTTTCTAGACCCGTTCGAGGACGAACAGATATTTAAGAGGGGGAAGATGTAACGACCCGACCGGTCGTTTTGAGAGTTATAGCCCCGTTTTCCCTATTTCTACTTCTTTTGTGTTATTCAGCTGTATTATGTTATATCGAGTTAGTTGGTTCGGGACCGGAGTGGTTTCAGAGTGAATTTAGACACTTAGTCTCTTAAGTAGAAACTTAAGTTGGAAGAGTTAACCGGATATTGACCTATGTGTAAACAATCTCGGATTTGAATTCTGATGGTTCAGTTAGCTCCGTTAGGTGATTTTGGACTTAGGAGTGCGTCCGGAATGTGATTTGGAGGTCCGTGATAGAATTAGGCTTGAATTGGCGAAATTGGAAATTTGACGATTTCAGTCGGCAGTGAAAAATTTGATATCGGGGTCGGAATGGAATTCCAGAAGTTGGAGTAGGTTCGTAGTGTCATTTGTGACGTGTGTGCAAAATTTGAGGTTATTCGGACATGATTTGGTTGGTTTTCGCATCGGTTGCCGAATTTGGAAATTTAGAAGTTCTTAGGCTTGAATCCGAGGGTAATTTGGTATTTGGATGTTGTTTTGAGTGATTCTAAGGTTTGACTAAGTTGGTATGTTGATATATGACTTGTTGGTATTTTTAGTTGGGGTCCCGAGGGCCTCGGGGTGATTCCGGGTGGTTAACGGATTTGTGAAGTTGGAAATTGCAGCTGGAGCTGCTGCTTCTGCTATTTCCGCACCTGCGGAAGAAAGGGTCGCATGTGCGAGGCCGCAGGTGCGAGAAAGGTGTCCGCAAGTGCGAAAGCTGGGTGATTAAGAGAGTTGCGTAGGTGCATCTTCTTGGACCGCAGTTGCGGTCGCGCGGGTGCATGAAAATGGCCGCAGGTGCGAAAAACCTGGGCAGAAACCATAAATAGAACCCTTCGCGATTTTGGTGCATTATTCACCATTTATTTTCGGTTTTTGGAGCTTTTGGGAGAGATTTGAAGAGGGAATCAAGGGGATTTCGTTGAGGTAAGTTACATGAGCCCTAATACTTGTATATATGGTGATTTTCCGTTGTTTTATCATGGTAATTAGTGAAAATGAGGGGTTAGGGCTTGGAAATTTAGGAAAAGTAATTTAAGGATTTGAAGGACCAAACGATGTCGGATTTTGATGAATTTGGTATGGTTAGACTCGTGAGTGAATGAGATTTCTAGTTTTATGAATTTTATCGGATTTCGAGACGTGGGCCCAGGGGCCGGGTTTGAGCCAATTTTGGGTTTTGGTCTAATTTTGAAGCTTTTCTTGTGGAATTCATTCCATTAGTGTATATTGATGGTATTATACTGATTGTGAATAGATTTGGAGCATTTGGAGGATGAGTCCAGAGGCAAGAACATTGCGGGGTAGATATTTGACCAGTTTGAGGTAAGTAACGATTGTAAATCTAGTCCTGAGGGTATGAAACCCCAAATTTCGTATCATTCTATTATTTTGAAGTGACGCACATGCTAGGTGACGGGCGTGTGGGCATGCACTATTGGGGATTTGTGACTTGATCTGTCCCGTAGCAACTGTAAAGTTGCATACTTTGTTGAAACCATTGATATTTATATGTTTTAGAAAGATTTTCTGTCAATTGGGCTGAATGCCATGTTTGGGCCTTGCGCCAATGTTGTTTGGAACCTTAGGGGCTGTTTCTTACCATCCTCTCACTGTTTTTGATTGAAAATTCTATACTCTGTCATGTCTATACTGTTTTACCGCATAACTCAGTTTTATGACTCTATTTTGATGCATATAAATGTTTTGGGCCGAATGCTCCGTTTTACTGAAATGCCCGAGTGGCTTGATTTGTGAGGATGAGTGTGGATCGAGGCTTCCCGCTAGCAGCATACTTTATGACTGAGTGAGGTGGAGGGCCTGATTTGTGAGGATGAGTGTCGATCGGGGCTGCCCGCCTGCAGCATACTTTATGCCTGAGTGAGGCCGAGGGCCTGATTTGTGAGGATGAATGTGGATTGGGGCTGCCCGCCTGCAGCATACTTTATTATTATCGCACGTGAGTTGTCCGTACAGATTATAGCGCTTGGGCTGAAGGAGCCCCTCCGGAGTCTGTACACACCCCCAGTGAGCGCAGGTACCTACTGAGTGCGAGTGCCGAGTGCTGAGTGACTGGGAGGCATGAGTGACTGTGAGGTATGCCCGAGTGGCAAGAGTGATTATGAGGTATGCCCGAGTGGCACGAGTGACTGTGAGGTTTGCCCGAGGGGCTGTATATGAATGATATTTTTCCCGAGAGGCTGTTTATGATTTCATCATTTTTGCTCATTATTACATTGAGCCTTCGTTTGAAAAACTGTTGGAAAAATGTCTTGAAATGATTTTTTTTACTGGAACTGGGTTTAAACAAGATGTTTGATTCAAATCCTGATTTTAAAAGCATGTGGTATTTTACTGAGATTTTCCTGATATGAACGTTATATGCTTTATTGCTCGTCACTACTGCTCAGTTTTTATTTATTGTTGTTACTTACTGAATTGGCGTACTCACGTTACTCCCTGCACCTTGTGTGTAGATTCGGGTATAGCTGGACACGGTAGCGGTTATTGAGTGTTCTGGTTGCAGATTTTCTTGGAGATAGCAAGGTAGCTGTTTGGCGATCGCAGCCCCTGCTCTTCTCCCTCTTATCTTCCTCTAGTTGTATTTAGCTATTTTTTTCAGGCTGAGTTAGCCTTGGTATTGTTAGACAGATTGTAGCAGATGCTCATGACTAGTGACACCCCGATGTGAGGCTTTTCTTTTCCGCACTTCTGTTTTTCTTGATTTGAACTCTTTTAATGGAGGTTTATGTTAAATAACCTTGAAATTATCTTTAAAATAAAATATCGGTTGTTTTGGAAATAAGTCGACTTGCCTAGTTCCACGATAGGCGCCATCACGATAGGGGTTAGTTTTGGGTCGTGACAAGTAGTACCTTGAAGTCTCCTAAAATTAGCATCACATTCTAACCCCGAGGCTGATAGCTCGCACCTGGATCTGCACACGAAAACATATGCAGGGAAAGGCATGAGTACACCACAATGGTGCCCAGTAAGTGCCAAGCCTAACCACGGTCGAGTAGTGACGAGGTCATGTCAAGGCCCTACCAGAGTAAATATAATAAATTAAACAGTAAAAAATATAAGTAAAATTTATGGTGGCACAGTTAAAGAGATTCTCGAAAATTTAACGATTAAGGTAGCCCTCGGCTCAAAACAAGGTAAACACAATGAGAAATCTCCCGGGATACCGTCCCGTAGTTCTGAATAAATATGCAGTATATGGGGATCTCCCAGAATACGTCTGTAGTCCCAAAGTAAATATACAGTACTGGGGGATCTCCCGGAATACGTCCGTAGTCCCAATTTAAATATGCAACGCAAGATGAAATGGCAGATATGGCATCGAGTTATACAGTTACAGAACACAGATAAGGAAAATAGGGATTTAACTAAGCATGACGCACAGAATGTCAAGTAGGCAGTTAAAACACGTAAGCATGCTTTTCTAGTCTAAACTAAACAATTAAATATATTAGTACAATTTAATAAGAGAAACACTTTATGATTTAAAAAAGATAAACAAGATTTTTGCAATAACAGCCCGTGTACGTACTAGTCACCTCACGTACACGACGCCCACACACCAAATAATATCAAGATATCCTAAGGGAAAAGTCCCCAACACAAGGTTAGGCAAGCCACTTACCTCGAACCGCTCAAATCAACTCGATATCATGTTCTTGCCACGAGTATCCGACTCCAAAAGGACCAAATCTATTCAAACTAGTTGCATAATGTAAATATAACTACAAGTAACTAATTTAACTAATTAATTTGAAGCTAAAGCGTGAAATTAGGAAAAATGCCCAAAAAGTCTCCCCGGGCTCACGTTTCGAAATCGGGTAAAAATTACAAATTATGAACACCCATTCACTCACGAGTTCACTCGAACAAAAATCATCTAAATCCGACGTCAAATTCCTATTCAAATCTCACATTTTCAATTGGGGAACCTTTTCCCCCCATTTCCAAACTTTTACCCTCAAATTCCTTAATTAGACTAGGAAAACAATAATATATTATTGTATTATGATCAAAATAGAGTTAGAATTCATTACCCAATAGTTCTCCTTCAAAATCCCTCGAGAAATCTTCTCTCATCGATCTCCAAATCAAATTTTGTTTTATGAAATTTTAAACCCTCGAAATCCCCTTTTCTGCCCAGCGATTTCCGCATCTGCGCTCATGGGGCCGTATCTGCGGTCCCGCACCTACGGAAAAATCAACGCAGGTGCGGAAGTCACTTATTGGGCTGGGTCTGCATCTGCGACCCTTGGGCCGCATCTGCGGCTCCGCTTCTGCTGATGACCGGCCGTACCTGCGAGTTTACACCTGCGGACTCCCCTCCGCATCTGCGAAACACCAGAACCAGCAATGCACCAGATTTTCCTAAGTCTAAATTTCTCCCTGTTAAGCATCTGAAACACACCCGAGGCCCCCGGAACCTCAATCAAACATACCAACCAATCTTAAAACACCATACAAACTTAGTCGAGCCTTCAAACCACATCGAACAACACCAAAATCCTGAATTAAGCACGGATTCAAGCCTAAGAATTTAAAATTTTCCAAATTCTACAAACGACGCCGAACCACATCAAATCTAATCCGAATAACCTCAAATTTTACACACAGGTCACAAATGACACTACGAACCTTCAACCACTTTTGGAATTCCATTCCGAGCTCGATATCAAAATTTTCACTATCGGCAGAAATCGCCGAAAAACTAACTTTCGCCAATTCAAGCCTAAATCTACTACAAACCTCCAAAACATATTCCGGGCGTGCTCCTAACCCCAAAATCAATCAACGGAGCTAACAGGTTTGATGAAATTCCATTCCGGATCCGTCTTCATATAGTTCCGACTACGGTCCAAACTCCAAGGCTTAAACTCACAACTAGGGACTAAGCGTCCCAAAACTCTTTGAATTCTATAACCAATCACTCCGGCAAGTCACAAAAATAAAAACAAATATGGGGAAAGCAGATATTAGGGGATCGGAGCTCTAATTCTCAAAATGTTCGGCCGGGTCGTTACATCCTCCCCCTCTTAAAACAATCGTTCGTAGACATACCTAAAACTGTGAAAAGATGAGGGTACTGTTCGGTCTCCCAAGTTGCCTTCTCGACCGGCTGACCTCTTCACCGGACCCTTACTGAAGCAATATTCTTTGACCTAAATTTTGTGACCTGCCTGTCCAAAATGGCTACTGGTTCCTCAATATAAGATAGATCTTTATCCAACTGGACTGAGGTAAAATCCAATACATGAGTCGGATCACCGTGATACTTCCGGAGCATAGACATGTGGAATACCGGGTGAACTCCTGCTAGGCTGGGAGGCAAGGCAAGCTCATAAGCAACCTCTCCAACGCACCGCAATATCTCAAAAGGACCAATGAACCTCGGGCTCAGCTTTCCCTTCTTCCCGAACCTCATGACACCTTTCATAGGCGATACCCGAAGCAAGACCCGCTCACCAACCAAAAATGCCAAATCACGAACCTTACGGTATGCATAAATCTTCTGCCTAGACTGGGCTATGAAAAATATCTCCTGAATCACCTTCACCTTATCCAGGGCATCCTGGACTAAATCTGTACCCAACAATCAGGCCTCGCCCGGCTCAAATCATCCCACTGGGGACCAGCACCGCCTACCATACAAAGCCTCATACGGTGCTATCTGAATGCTGGACTGGTAACTATTATTGTAGGAAAACTCTGCAAGTGGCAAGTATTGGTTCTATGACCCTCCTAACTCCATCACACAGGCACGAATCATATCCTCAAGAATCTGAATCGTGCACTCGGACTGCCCGTCCGTCTGAGGGTGAAAGCTTATGCTCAACTCCTCCCTAGTAACCAACTCCTGCTGTATGGCTCTCCAAAACCGTGATGTGAACTGTGTACCTTTGTCTGAAATGTAGGCGGAGAATTGGGTCTGAACTAGTACCCAATTGATGGATACTGGAATACCATGAAGGCGGAGAATCTCTCTAATATAAATCTCAGCCAACCTCTCAGACGAATAAGTGGTCAACACTGGAATAAAATGAGCTAACTTGGTCAGTCGATCCACGATCACCCAAATAGCATCGAACTTTCTCAAAGTTCGAGGAAGTCCAACCACAAAGTCCATGGTGATCCGCTCCCACTTCCACTTTGGTATCTCTAACCTCTGAAGTAATCCACCCGGTCTCTAATGCTCATATTTAACCTGCTGACAGTTGAGACACTTGGCCACAAACCCAACTATATCCTTTTTCATTCTTCTCCACCAATAGTGCTGCCTCAAGTCCTGGTACATCTTTGCGTCACCCGGATAAATGGAGTACCGCGAGCTATGGGCCTCCTCAAGAATCAACTCCCAAAGCCCATCTATATTGGGAAAACAGATCCGGCCCTGCATCCTCATCACACCGTCATCACCAATAATCATTTCTCTGGCATCGCCTCGCCGAACCCTGTCCTGAAGAACTAGAAGATGCGGATCATCATACTGGCGCTTCCTGATGTGGTCATAAAGAGAAGACCAAGCAACCACACAAGCTAATACCCGGCTAGGCTCTGAAATATCCAATCTCACCAACTGGATGGCTAAGGCCTGAACATCCAAGGCTAACGGCCTCTCAGCTGTCGGAAGATATGCCAAACTCCCCAAACTCTCTACCTGGCGACTCATGGCGTCGGCCACTACATTGGCCTTCCCCGGGTGGTACAATATAGTGATATCATAGTCTTTAAGTAGCTCAAACCACCTCCGCTGACGCAAATTAAGGTCCTTCTGCCTGGACAAGTACTGCAAACTCTGGTGATCAGTGTAAATCTCACAGGGAACCCCGTACAAATAATGATGCCAGATCTTCGGGGCATGAACAATAGCTGCTAACTCGAGATCATGAACCAGATAATTCTTCTCATGCACCTTTAACTGTCTAGACGCGTAGGCAATCACCCTAACGTCCTGCATTAATACCGCTCCAAGGCCAATCCTTGAGGAATCACAATAGACAGTGTAGGACCCCGAACCTGTAGGCAATACTAATACTGGGGCTGTAGTCAAAGTTGTCTTGAGCTTCTGAAAGCTCTTCTCACACTCCTCGGTCCATCTGAACGGAGCACCCTTCTGGGTTAGCCTGGTCATAAGTGCTGCAATGGATGAAAATCCTCCCACAAAGCGACGGTAATACCCCGCCAAACCAAGGAAACTGCGGATCTCCGTAGCTGATGACGGTCTAGGCCAACTCTGCATTGCCTTCACCTTCTTCGGATCTACCTTGATCCTATTATAAAACACTATGTGGCCCAAGAATGCCACTAAATCAAGCCAGAATTCACCCTTAGAAAATTTTGCATACAATTTCTTCTCCCTCAAAGTCTGAAGCACGGTCCTCAGGTGCTTCTCATGATCTTCCTGAGACCAGGAATATACCAGGATGTCGTCAATAAATACAATGACTAAGGAATCAAGATAAGACCGGAATACATTGTGCATCAAATGCATAAAGGTTGTTGGGGCATTGGTCAGCCCAAATGACATGACAAGAAACTTATAGTGACCATATCTGGTCCTGAAAGCAGTCTTCGGGATATCCGGCTCCCGAATCTTCAACTGATGATAGCCAGAACGCAAGTCAATCTTGGAAAACACCTTGGCACCCTGTAACTGGTCAAATAAGTCATCAATACGAGGCAATGGATACCTTTTATTCACTGTAACCTTGTTCAACTTTCGATAATCAATACACATACGCATAGAACCATCCTTCTTCTTCACAAATAAGACAGGAGCACCCCAAGGTGACACACTAGGCCGAATGAAGCCCTTATCAAGTAACTCCTGTAACTGCTTCTTCAACTCTTTTAATTCAGGAGGAGCCATATGATATGGAGGGATAGAGATGGGTTGACTGCCCAGCAACAAATCAATGCCAAAATCAATATCTCTGTTGGGCGACATGCCCGGAAGATCAGCTGGAAACACATCTGGAAAGTCCCTCACTACTGGAACTGACTCAACTGTAGGGGTATCAATACTGACATCCCTCACATAGGCCAAATATGCATCACTCTCCTTCTCAACCATTCGCTGAGCCTTAAGGAATGAAATGACCCTGCGGGGAGTATACTCTAAGGTACCTCTCCACTCTAATCTCGGCAAGCCTGGCATAGCCAGCGTCACGGTCTTAGCGTGATAATCAAGAATAACATAATGGGTGACAACCAGTCCATGCCCAAGATAACATCAAAATCTACCATACTGAGTAATAACAAATTGGCTTTGGTATCAAAACCACTAAGAGCAATCAAACACGACCGATATATGCGGTCCACAACGAGAGAATCCCCCACAGGAGTAGATACATAAACAGGGGAACTCAAAGAATCCTGAGATATCCCCAAATGTGGAGCAAAATAAGAAGACACATATGAGTACGTAGAGCCTGGGTCAAATAATACCGATGCATCCCTATGACAGACGGGGACGATACCTGTGATGACTAAACCGATGCAACGACCTCTAAACGGGATGGAAGGGCATAGTACTTGGCCTGGCCTCCCCCTCTAGGGCAACCTCGACCTCACCGACCTCCACCTCGAGCTGGTTGAGGAGGTGGGGTGGTAGTTGGTGCTGGAAGGATGGACGGAGGACCCGGTGGAGCACGTAGAGGCTGATAAGTCTGTGGAGGTGCACCCCTACTGGATCTGGGGCAATCTCTAACCAGGTGACGACTGTCACCATACTTAAAATAACCTCTCGGAGGACGTGGCGGTTGAGACTGACTTAGACCTGGCATGCTGGACTGGTCGGTGATAGCACCTCGAGTAGGAGGCATACTGGATACTAGCGGTGCATAATAGGGCTCTTGAGGTCTAGGAGGAGTTGGGATACCGCTGGTTACTGGAAGAGCTGAATGAACAGGGTGACTCACAAAAACCCTACCATAGCGTGCTACTGGTGCACGAGCTTCTGAGTAATGACCGGTCTCTCGAAACCTCTTGGCCTCTCTCTCCTCTCTGTCCCGGGTGAACATGCCCTCCACTCTCCTAGCAATGCTCATTGCCTGCTGATAAGTTATGTCCATCTTCAACTACCTGGCCATACTGGTCCGAATACTGGGGTGGAGTCCCTCAATGAAGTGACGAACCCTCTCTCTGACTGTAGCAACCAGAGCTAGTGCATGGTGAGCTAACTCACTGAAACAGACTGCATACTCCGACACAGTCATAGCACCCTGACGCAACTGCTCAAACTTTACGTGCCAAGCATCCCTGAGGCTCTGAGGAACATACTCACGTAAGAACATCTCTGAAAACTAAGTCCAAGTGAGTGAGGCTGCCTCATCCAGACTACTCAGCACATAGGCACGCCACCACTGATATGCTACTCCCCTAAGCTGGAAAATGGTGAAAGAAACCCCACTCGTCTCCACAATGCCTATAGTGCGGAGAATACAATGGCACTCCTCAAGAAAACCCAGAGCATCATCTAAATCTAGTCCGTTGAAAGTAGGTGGGTGGTACTTCTTGTACCTCTCAAGTCTGAGCTGCTCTGCCTCAGAAGCATCTACCCTGATCTCATGCTGAACCGGAGCCACTGAGGGCATAGGAATATACTATAGGGCCTGATCAACCTGGACCCTCTGCTCAGGAGTGCGGGTTGCGGGAGTCTGTGCCCTTCCCCCGACCTGAGATGTGGCGGGAGCTATCGGAAATAGTCCAGCCTCAGCCAGAGTGCTGAACATGCTCAAAAACTAAGCTAAAGTCTCCTGGAGTGCTGAAGTAGCAATAGGGATCTCTGGCGCTGGCCCTCCAACTGGAGCTGTTGGGGGCTCCTCTGACGCAGCTCTCGCAGGTGCTCGGGCTGCACCACACGGTCGTCCTCTACCCCAACCCCGGCCTCTGGCGGCTCTAACAGGGGGCTCGGGTGCCTGATCTTCGGTCCTCCCAGTACGGGTCCTCACCATCTGTGAGAAAAAATAGAATAAAAGCTTAGAATATATTTTTTTAGGCGTGAATAACTCGCATGACAAGGAAATCAAAGAAATATGATTGTTCTTAACAGTTACATAGCCTCCCGAAGATAAGTACGGACGTCTCCGCACCGATCCGCAAGACTCTAATAAACCATCTTGTGACTCGCGATTCGTACGAACCTAGTGCTCTGATACCAACTTGTCATGACCTAAATTAACCCTCCATAAGGTATCGTGATGGAACCTAGTATTTACGACTAGGTAAGCCTAATATTGCAAAAAATATAAAGAAAACACAACATTTTAAAGATAAACAACATATTATAAATAGCCAAGAGTAGTACCACTCGGCATATACAAAATAAATTCCCAAGACCCGGAATATCACTAAGTCACAAGCTGCTATAATCTATGTAGCTCTATACAAAAGTCTGAAGATAATAAAGAAAGTCTCTAGGCGAGGGAGTAGAAGGGGACTCCGAAGATCTGCGGACGCAAGCAGTAGTACCTTGAAGTCTCCTAAAATCAGCAGCACGTACTAACCCCGAGGCTGATAGCTCGCACCTGGATCTGCACACGAAAACATGTGTAGGGAAGGGCATGAGTACACCACAATGGTACCCAGTAAGTGCCAAGCCTCACCTCAGTCGGGTAGTGACGAGGTCAGGTCAAGGCCCTACCGGAGTAAATATAATAAATTAAACAGTAAAAGATATAAGTTAAATTTATGGTGGCACATTTAAAGAGATTCTTGAAAATTTAACAGTTAATGTAGCCCTCGGCTCAAAACAAGGTAAACACAGTGGGAAATCTCTCGGAATACAATCCCGTAGTTCCGAATAAATATACAGTACAAGGGGATCTCCCGAAATATGTCCGTAGTCCCAAAGTAAATATGCAGTGCTGGGGGATCTCCCAGAATACGTCCGTAGTCCCAAAGTAAATATGCAATGCTGGGGGATCTCTCGGAATACGTCCGTAGTCCCAAAATAAATATACAAGACAGGGGGATCTCTCGGAATACGTCCGTCCCAATTTAAATATGCAACGCAAGATGAAATGGCAGGTATGGCATCGAGTTATACTGTTTATACTGAACACAGATAAGGAAAATAGGGATTTAACTAATCATGGCGCACATAATATCAAGTAGGCAGTTAAAACACGTAAGCATGATTTTCTAGTCTAAACTAAACAATTAAACATATTAGTACAATTTAATAAGAGAAGCAATTTATGTTTTAAAAAGGATAAACAAGATTTTTGCAATAACAACCCGTGTACGTACTCGTCACCTCACGTAAATGGCGCCCACACACAAAATAATATCAAGATATCCTAAGGCGAAAGTCCCCAACACAAGGTTAGGCAAGCCACTTACCTCGAACCGCTCAAATCAACTCGATATCACGTTCTTGCCACGAGTATCCGACATCAAATGGCCCGAATCTATTCAAATTAATTGCATAATGTAAATATAACTACAAGTAACTAATTTAAGTAATTAATTCGAAGCTAAAGCGTGATATTAGAAAAAATGCCCAAAACGTCTCCACGGGCCCATGTCTCGAAATCGGGTAAAAATTATAAATTATGAACACCCATTCACTCACGAGTTCACTTGAACAAAAATCATCTAAATCCGACGTCAAATTCCCTTTCGAATGTCAGATTTTCAATTGGGGAACCTTTTCCCCCATTTTCAAATTTTTATCCTCAAATTCCTTAATTAGACTAGGAAAACAATAATAGATTATTGTATTATAATCAAAATAGAGTTAGAATTCGTTACCCAATAGTTCTCCTTCAAAATCCCTCGAGAAATCGTCTCCCACCGAGCTTCAAATCAAATTTTGTGTTATGAAATTTCAAACCCCCGAGCGATTTCCGCATCTGCGCTCATGGGGCCGCATCTGCCGTCCCGCACCTGCAGAAAAATCTACGCAGGTGCGGAAGTCACTTATTGGGTTGGGTCCGCATCTGCGACCCCTGGGCCGCATCTGCGGATGACCAGCCGCACCTGCGGACTCATCTCCGCATCTGCGAAACACCAGAACCAGCAATGCACAAGATTTTCCTAAGTCCAAATTTCTCCCTGTTAAGCATCCGAAACATACCCGAGGCCCCCGGGACCTCAACCAAACATACCAACCAATCCTAAAATACCATACGAACTTAGTCGAGCCTTCAAACCACATCGAACAATGCCAAAATCCAGAATTAAGCACGGATTCAAGCCTAAGAATTTAAAATTTTCCAAATTCTACAAACGACGCCAAATCACATCAAATCTAGTCCGAATGACCTCATATTTTACACACAGGTCACAAATGAGATTACAAACCTACAGCTACTTTTGGAATTCCATTCCGAGCTCGATATCAAAATTTTCACTATCGGTCGAAATCGCAGAAAAACTAACTTTTGCTAATTCAAGCCTAAATCTACTACAGACCTCCAAAATACATTCCGGATGCGCTCCTAACTCCAAAATCACTCAACGGAGCTAACGGGGTCAACGGAATTTCATTCCGGGTCCGTCTTCACATAGTTCCAACTACGGTCCAAACTCCAAGGCTTTAACTCATAACTAGGGACTAAGCATCCCAAAACTCTCTGAATTCCATAACCAATCAATCCGGCAAGTTCCAAGAGTAGAAAAAAATATGGGGAAAATAAATATTAGGGGATCGGGGCCCGAATTCTTAAAATGACCGACCGGGTCGTTACACAATCTATATCTCCCCTTATACTTTTCACCTGGCAATGTATCATTTTAGCATCATCTTTAAGACCAGTGATAATGAGATGATTAGTATCCCACAACAACCAAATCCTTCCATTCCTAGCATCCTTATAATTTGTCACAACATTCCATCCAGGAATAATAGCTTTTGAAATCCTTTGAGCATTCCCTTCCTTAACTTTAGTTTCTACAAGACCTACTAACTTTATTTTGTTGCTCCTAATATACTCCCTAACCTCCTTCTGTTTATATCATTTATTTACACCCCTTGTATTCCAAAACAACCAATTCGTTACTATTGATTGCTACTTCCATCGCTATCACCAAGTGGAATGTGTACTTCATATCTACTTATAGATACTGCCTTAAACCTATTTCTCACTAGGATGGGAGACAAATGAGGGAAGTTGATGAGGTTAAGTTCATGACTTTGCACTGCTTTGCCTTTATCATCCTGTTTCTCAGCTACAGGCACCAAGTTTTGCTAAGTATTGCTCTTCTTAGGTTCAGGTGTTTGTGTTGCTCTTCTATGAACTTCAGCTTCCAGATTGGTGACAGCTTGTTGTTGAGTCTTAGATGAGGATGTATGCAGTGGCTCAGATGCATTAGTTATAGGACCTTTAGTTCACCATTCCTGTATGATTACCTTATTACTCCTTACTTTCTTAGGCTGCATTGGCTGCTGCATCATAGGTCTTGTTTGATTGGAATACTTGTGTCCCACAACCAAGCATTTGTCATAATAGGCAGGTTTCCGGTCATAGGTAACAACTTGCATAAACTTCTTTCCAGTTGGATCCATAACCATAACTTCAGTTGGCAGCTATGTAGTAACATTAACCTCAATAAGCATTCGAGCAAAGGATACCCGGGTCTTCTTAGTGGTGCACTCATCAGCAAAAATAGGCTTCCCAATCACACTAGCAATTCTACTGAGTGGGCCAACTTCCCAACAAGACATAGGCAACTTAGGAAATTTGACCCATAATGGAATAACAGTAGGAAATTCTTCATTGAAATCAAAGTCAGGGGTCCATTGTTTTAGAATGATAGGCTTGTTGGCTATATAATAAGGGCCAACACATAGTATTTCATGAGCATCTTCAATAGTTTGAAATCTAATTATGTAATAGCCTTCATCATGGTAGAACAGATCAGGCTCAGCAACATGTGATCAGTGTAAATTAATGTATCTCTTCATCGCATTATACCCTGGTCCATCTCCTAAAATATATGCAATCAATGCACACCTCCATTTGTTTTCTTCCGCTTCTACCTCTGATTTGTCTAATTGAACCATAGGCTGACCATCTACAATCTGCGGTGGGATATAGGAAAGTGACATACCATTTGTAGTGAATCTATTCTTCTGGAACAAAGTTGCCCATGGAGCTTTAGGTTCAGCTTCACTTGCTCTTACCACCTCTGCCTCTGCTGATTTCTCCGACGAATTTACTTGATTTTGAGCTGGCTTGAGCACATTTACTGTTCCATTGGCTGGTACTGTCAAAGTTGCTGCTACAGAACCAACTGACACTGGCGAAGTTAGATCTAGTCTCTTAGAGATGTTAGGATGGATCGATGTAGAACCAAATTCACATGCAACACCTTCCTTAGCTGGATCTGCATTTTGAGTTGTTGATGGTGGAGTAGCTTCTGGTGCTGCTTTCTCTATCAATGGCTAATTTCCAGTTATTGTCGAGCTTACAAGAGTAGTTAATGGGTATTTACGAGGTCGACCACGTCTTCTGCCTCTCCCTTTCGCCATGGCTACGCAAGCGGTGTACGTTTAACTAACGTGCGCCGAGAGCATTACGAAGGAGTTTTTAAGCGGTTATTCCTACTAGTTGTCACTTGTCTTCTTTTCTTCGATTTCACAATATTTAAAGGGACCCTTTTCAATGGGTATACTTGAAATTTATTGAAAACATATAGATACCTCAATATACAAAATTTGAGGAAGATTGGAGGTGATTTGGACTGGTTTGGTATCAAATTCGTAATTAAATCGAGTTCAAAAAATCCTTCTGCAACACATGTATCAAACATGTATCACGCATGTATCTCACACACATGTATACATGGATATATATGTGATACACAATTGATACAAATATGATACATATGTGATACACAGTGTGATACATATATTATTTTTTATGTTAATTTATTACTTCGAATTTTCAATTCAAACCAACTCAAAACTCCACCAAATCAGCCCAAAACTGAGATTCAAGCTCCTTAAGATGTATCCAATCTATTCTAATAATATTCACTCAAAAGAAAGCAAAATATTGACCCTTTTTGTTTTGCTACAAATAACTAATTGGCTAATATTAGTAATATTTGGCTGATATTAGTAATATTTTATAAATTGGCCAATTTTTGTAATGAGCTACTTATAATTAGACATAGCTTGGTAGTTTCCCTTTTGTATTTTGTCCTTTTAAGTACTCATAAAAATATCCAATTTTAATCTAAGTAATTCTTTCAATTTTATTTTACTAAATTGCTTCATTTGCTTCTATGATCTTCTTTTGGTTTGCAATTTTTTATTAATTCAAAATACATAGCTTGGTTCATCTCTAATTTACAAGACGGACGGATAAAATTGTGATCATGTTAATTTAAAGGGAAAAGACTAACAAAGAAATCCCTGAGATATATAATTCATAATACAATGAGGGGCCTAGTTGCTTAGATCTAGTACTATTCAATTGATGAATAATTAGAGCTGCTAATAAAGTATTGCGAAAATGACAAAACTAACAACAACAATAACAAATCAGTGCAATCCCACAAGTTGGGTCTGAGAAGGATAATGTGTACGTAGATCTTACCCCGACCTGAGAAGATAGAGAGATCTCTTGCGAAAATGACAAAACTATCAGAAATATTTATTTCCTAGACCATTGTTCTCAAAAAGCAAACCAAAAGTTTAAAGACATTACCTAGTTATTTTCTCTAAATTGATGAAACTACTTGACATAAACCAAGCCCACAAATCAAATATTGAAATTATGGTGCAAGCCCGAATCAAGAAGGAGGGTTAACATAACTCAGAATTGCGTAAAGTGCCTGTAGAACAGCCAATACCAAAAGAATTAAAGCAGCCAATGCTGAAATAAAAGACCAAGGAGAGCTAAAATAAGTGTACTTAAAACTAGCCCAATAAACATGCCAACTACTCTTATAATAATCATTCACCTTATTAAACAATTCCAACAAATAGCACTCATCAATATCAAACATAACATCTTTCCCAAGATTGTTAATGAATGTAGCAACCTCAGCATCTGTCCCAAAATAATTCTCAAGTATGTTGCAATCACACAAGTATTCAACATCCTTGTATGTGTTTACCAAACAATCAAGCAATGTTGCATAGGTTGTCATATGCTTTGAACAATCAACATGACATTGCTCATATGCCACACAATTTATCAAGAATGAACTCATGAAATCATCTATTGTAATTGTTGGCATTTCAATGAATCCTCTATTGAATTTTACAGCCAAGAATGTCTCTTCTTTTCTAGGTTTAAGCTTAATTCCCGCGCGACGAAGCTTGGAAATACATTGTATTACATGTGTAGGTGAGTTTCTTCTTTTTTTAGGGTTTTCATCATCTATGAAAATGTAACTTGATCTAAGAAAATCAAGTAAGTGTTTGCCTTCAAGATTGCAAAACTTTTCAAGAACTTCATTAGGCCTTTGTAGTGTATAGTTAAAGAAAGTCAAAGCTAATTTGGCTAAAGAAGGAGTTGATTCCTCACCTGGCATTTTTGTGAACTCAAACAAGGATTGGAGTATGAAAAAAGGGATTTGATTCTCGAGTCGGATTAAATCCCTTAAGAAAAAAGGGTATATCCAAGACATCGAGATAAGTGGATCATCTTTCTCCACAGGAACTACCCCTCCGAATTTACGAAAAAGTTCAATAATGAAACAACCATCAAGAACCAACATTTCTACAAACTCATCTCTATCGAAAAGTATAGCCTCAGAGTAACATTCCCTTGCTCCCATTTCTAGTGGTTGAATCACTTTCAAATAGTCCTCTAAATTAAGACCTTTTTCCTCAGTTCTCTTAAGCAAAGTGCCCAAAAATCTCCATTTGTGTTCTTCAATCATCTTGACATGATCCTTGCCATGGTGGTATGGACCAATTGACACTATTTGAGGCTCGTAGGATCGCCCATTGACATTAATGAAACTTTGAGGTACACGAAAAATACAACAAGAACTTCGGCCGGCCGATTCGCTTAGAAGTTGAGGTGGTTGGGAAATTTTTTGTTGCATCAATTCTAGTTGATTCTTGTTTACTTCCCAATTGATTGTGATAACATGTTGATCATCTTGGTTTTCAATGGGATAGTGACTCATTTTGATTTTGGTGAGAGAAATGCAGATTTTAGAACATAATTTCTTTGATTGAGTACTAGATATTTATGGAAGAGGACCAATAGGTGCATGGTACGTAAAGTATGTGGGGCGATAGGGTAATGAGCTGGAGAGGAACTATTAGGAACCAAAATAATTGAGTTAGGAGTGATATTTATTTATTAATAGGCAACTAGTTCAGCACCACCAATTATTTTTCTTTAAACTATGAGCAGTTATTTGCTTAGGGTATATTGTTGTTAACCTGTGAAAGCGCTTCCCCCACAACTTTAAAATATATGTTTAAACTATGAGCAGTTATTTGCTTAGGGTATATGGTGTAATTTAAACATATATTTTAAAGTTGTGGGGGGGGGGCGCTTTCACAGGTTAACAACAATATACCCGGTATAATTCTATATTGTGAGGTCTGGGAGGGTAAAGTGTACACAGACCCCTTACCCCTATCTTGTGGGGGTAGAAAGGTTGTTTCAAAAAGACTCTTGGTTCAAGAAAAATAATTCTCAGCAGGTTTGACGAGGAGAATAGTAATAAGGAGGTCATGTCGGAAATACTAAAGATAAGAACATTATTAACAAAAATAATAAAGCATTAATATAACCAAGCAAGGGAAACAACAAATGCTACTGGACACCACAAATAAGAAAATACTAAAATAATAAAAAACAAATAACTAAAACAAACATAGCAGATACGGAGTCCTAAACTTGACAACCTACTAACCTTTTATCCTAATCATCGATCTCCATATCTTCCTATCTAAGGTCATGTCATCCTAAGCTGCTTTCGGAGATTAAGTCTTTTGTAATTCATATTTTCTGGCTTTAAGAACAGAAAACAGAAAAGAAGAGTTATAGCCTATAGGAACGGTTAATTTGATTATTAGCAATAACATAAACATACACTAAATTTTCTCTCAATTCACTTTTGTACTTTAAGTTTTCTTATGGATTATTTTTAACTTAAATAATTAATTAAGGTGTCTGCCAATCTAATGTGCCCTTGCTTCTCTTATCATTTGAAATACTTTGAACCTACACCAACAGAATTTTTTATATTAAATACTTAAATAAGTGGACATTGCCTGTGCGCTAAAAAAACAAAATTTTGTAATACGTATAGAATACAATTTAGCAAATTCGTCTAACATTGTCATGCACCTCTAGATGGTTATGCTAGGCACTTGTGAATTGTGACAATTTTATTTTTTGCCGAATAGCCTAGTAGACCCCTGTATTTATTTGGTTTAATATCCCGGTCCTCCTACTTTACTTGTTTTCTAGACACTTCTATTTGATCAAAACCTAGATAAAAACGAGTGTCTAGATAAAAACAAGTGGAGTAGGAGAACCGAAATATCTAACCGGAACAAGTACATAGGTCTACTAGGTTTTTCTAATATTGACTAGGTCTTTCAATGTGCCATATTATGTCCAGGCCCATAAGTATTTAGTATTTGTTTTTTGAAAAAAATGACACTATATAGCTGTTAGATACAAAAATATACAAATTTTATATACTTTTGTGAATACCTAATGTAAATGGTTTAAGCCGAGGACTAAAAGTGATATTTTCCCTTTTTTCCTTTACTCGAAGCCCTGCCATATTAGCCCATAGGCCAATTATATAGGGAAAAAGACAGGACTACCCATAAAAGTGAAAATATTTACCCATGCTCTACCCATAAAAGAATTCTACCCATTAAATAATTACAATCCCCTACCCATTCAATAAACAAACATAGTATCTCAAAATAACTATCCACGTTAATACCCTACCTATAAAAATGGAAAAGCTACTCAAATTTGGCAGAATTTCACAAAACTTAGCGCACAAAAATTGAGATTTTCACCAGCACCACAGAATCGTGAAGATGCTGATTTCCACCAGCATCACATCGTGAAGACCGCAAGCGTGAAAAAACAGAGCGAAGATATTGATTTCTCTTTCAAATTCGACTTTCTCTTCTTAAATTTTGCAGAAGTATCAATCTGTTAGAATCATAGCAGCTGATTTGACTTTCGAAGATACTGAAACTTTTGATGCTCAAATTCGCATCGTATTGTTCCGATTTTGATTTCGCAGATTACAGAAGCTTAGCGCTCAGACTTCTGAATTTTTAACTGAAAAATATGTTCTCAGTTTGAAGATCTGGAGATCGGGAGGTTTGAATCATAACAACTGATTTGAGTTCGAAAAATATTCTGTTAAAATTCAGTATTTGACGTCAACACTGTTGATATTTGCACTGTCGAGATTCGATTTTGTACATAAAAGTAGTTATAACTTCAGATCTGTATAATCATGAAAAATATATCAATTCTGCTGTAGCATAGTGGAGAATGAGATGATAACCATAATTTCATAAACTTTCATGTTGATGCAATTCTAATAAAGACCAGTTGGAAATTTGAACAACTTCTCAAAGAGATTGCAAAGCAATTGCAAAAGGACAGTAACACAATAGTTATTAAGTATGCTATTGCTCAAGGATATCCACCAATTACAATTTGCAGCGATATGAGTGTTAGTGTTTACATGGAATTGAAAAAATCAAGTGCAGGGATGACAACACTCCCACTATGTGTGTCGTTTGCTCAAAATACTATAGTTCCAACACCTCCAGTTTCGACGTTGCTATAATTTCATCAGAAATTGCACAATTTGAAAGCAGTGATATGATTAGTACTTTTGATGTTCAAGAAGGAGATGACATTGGTATAGAACTTGATGATGCAAACATCATAGCTGATCAATTTCATCAAAAAGTTGAAAAAGGACAAATTTACAAAGACAAGAACCTGCTGGCTCTCGTTATGAAACAGTATGACGTTAGAGAAAAATGTCAATATCGGGTTAATAAATCATGCCCAAGAAGGTTCGTCTGCATTTTTTCAAGTAATAAAAAACTATGTGATACCTATATAGTATATCAGGATTCTATATGAGTATAGAATTGTACTGATTTTTGTGTGTGTGTTTTTATCAGTAAAATATGATACCGATATAGTGTGTGTGTGTGTATATATATATATATATATATATATATATATATATATGCTAAATCAGTATACTATGTGAGTATAAAATTATACTGGTTTGTCTATATTTTTTATCAGTAAAAGATGATACTGATATAGTATATCATAATTTTATATGAGTATACTATGGGAGTATAGAACTGTACTGGTTTGTGTGTGTGTTTTTTATCAGTAAAACATGATATTGTTATAGTATATATGTATGCTAAATCAGTATACTATGTGAGTATAAAACTGTACTGATTTGTTTGTATTTTTTATCAGTAAAAGATGATACTGATATAGTGTATAAGTATGTTATATGAGTATACTATGTGAGTATAGAATTGTACTTATTTGAGTGTGTGTTTTTTATTAGTAAAACGTGATATTAATATAGTATATATGTATGCTAAATCAGTATACTATATGAGTATAGAATTATGCTGGTTTATCTGTGTTTTTTATCAGTAAAAGATGATACTGATATAGTACATAAGTATGCTATATGAGTATAGAATTGTACTGATTTTTTTTTGTCAGTAAAACATGATACATAACTATATTTGTATTATAAACAGATATATCCTTGATTGTGTGGATGAAAGGTGCACTTGGAAACTTAAAGCATCAAGCCTACGAGCATCAAATCTTTTCAAAGTGACAAATTTCAATTTTGTCCAGAGTTGTTTAAATGATAAGAGATTTTGTTTACAAAAGCAAGTTGTCTCAACTTTTATTGCAGTTGTGGTTCAAGATAAACTTGTTGACCCGAAAACTATATATACACCAACAGATATCCAGAGAGACATCCAAAAAGCATATGGTATGGACTTAAGCTACATGCAAGCATGGAGATCAAAAGAAAAGGCAATGCAATTGTTGAGAGGAACACCAAATGAGTCATACAAGAAAATACCAACATATCTTTACATGTTAGAGTATGTTAACCCAGGATTAGTGACACGACTACACACTGAAGAAGATGAGAGCTTCTTATATGCATTCATAGCTATATATACATCGATTAGAGGCTGGATCTATTGTAGGCCAACAATTGTAGTTGATGGAAGTTTTTTAAAGTCAACATATAGAGTGACCATACTCACGGCTTTCACACAAGACGCAGAGGGTAAGAAAGAAAGTTGTTTCAGAATCAGTATTTAATAATTGATGTACTTTACTATTTTAAAAATGCAATATAATTACATTCAGTTAAATAAGCAAAAAAGATATTCAAATATCATATGATACCAATATGGTATACAAGTATACCAACAAAGTATATAATTATTTTGCTACATACCTGTACCTACCTATGACTATACTAATATATAAAACGATATATTAATATTGTATGTTGTAACTAATATTTTTTTCTTTGGTTTTACAGGACAAATTCTACCCCTTGCATATGCAATTGTTGATTCGCAAAATGATGCATCGTGGGAGTGGTTCTTTGTGCAGTTCAGAGAAACCTATGGACAAAGAGAGGGAATGTGTATTGTATCCGACATGCATGATGGTATATGGAGAGCAACTACAATTGTTTATCCAAAAGTTTCTCATTGTGCATGTATGTTCCATCTGTTGAAAAACATAAAAACGAACTTCAGGAAGAGCCAAAAATAAATCAAAGAAGTATACTTTGTGTTAGCAAGAGCATATACAGTTAAAGAATTCAACAGGCATATGGCAGAGTTAGAAGCTATTGATAGTAGAGTGAAAACATATCTGATGGATATTGGATATGATAAATGGTCCCGGGCACATTCCAAGGCAAATAGGACCATAACCATGACATCGAATATCGCAGAATCAGTAAATGTAGCAAACAAGCACGCAAGAAACTTCCCAGTTGTGAATTTGCTTGACTTTATGACGACGTTGATTAAGAAATAGAATTACACCAATCGAAAGGGTGTCGTGGAATCATTTATGAAGATCGGGGTAAAGTATAAAAAACTATTGGCAGATAATGTTATCTTATCATAGACAATAACGGTATGCATTTTCAGAATCATAAAAACACTACATGTATTGTAGTTTTACTTCTGCACTTTAGAGATTTCACTAAACAACTGTATATTGTTATTAAAAATATTATTACTTCATACAGCTAATGAAGTAATGAGGAGGTCGTGTGAGCTATGCGTAAGATGAGTAGGGGCAGAGCGACCGGGCCAGACGAGATTCCAGTAGAATTTTGGAAGTGTGTGGAGAGAGCAGGTTTGAAGTGGTTGACTAGGCTGTTTAATGTTATTTTAAGGCGAAGAGGATGCCAAATGAGTGGAGGTGGAGCATGGTGGTTCCATTGTATAAGAACAAAGGTGATATCCAGAGTTGTAACAATTATAGGAGTATCAAATTACTGAGTCATACCATGAAAGTGTGGGAGAGGGTGGTTGAAGCGAGGGTGAGGATGACAGTGTCTGTATCCGAAAACCAGTTCGGGTTCATACCGGGTCGTTCGAATACAAAAACTATACACCTTGTTAGGAGGTTGGTGAAACTGCACAGAGAGAGGAAGAAAGATCTGCACATGGTGTTTGTTGACCTAGAGAAAGCGTATGACAAGGTTCCTAGAGAAGTTCTCTGGAGATGCCTGGAGGCAAAAGGTGTGTCAGTTCCCTATATTATGGCAATTAAGGACATGTATGATGGGGCTAAGACTCGGATTAGGACAGTAGGAGGTGACTCTGAGCATTTTTCAATTGTAATGGGGTTACACCAAGGTTCTACGCTTAGCCCGTTCTTATTCGCCCTGGTGATGGACGCGTTAACACACCATATTCAAGGGGAGGTGCCATGGTGCATGAAATTCGCCGATGACATAGTTTTGATTGATGAGTCGCGAGCCGGTGTTAACGAGAGGCTGGAGGTTTGGAGACAGGCTCTTGAGTCTAAGGGTCTCAAGCTGAGCAAGACGAAGACGGAATACCTGTTGATACCCAATTTTTCTCTCATATTTTTCAAATATATATATATACTTTCAAAATAGTGCATATGTATTATCATTTGATTTACAAGCATATACAAGTATTTTCATAATTTTCCATAATTCTTAAAGGCTTTAAATCAATTTATTTCCGCATGTTTATTATATAAATACCCATTAATTACCTTACAAATAATTTTTATGATTATTTTATCATATAAAGTCATCATTTACACCCATATTAGGTTTTAAATATTTTTAGTATATTTTTTATAATTACATTTGCATTTTAAAGGCTAAAATTGTATATTTTTGCAATAATAGCCTATATGTACTTATAATTACTTTATTTATGAAAAAATAACCTTTTTATATTTTTATAATGTTGAATATTTGTTTTCAATCATTTTTATGCACAAATGATATTTTTATTATTATTTTTACAAATTATTTTATTGGTTAAATTTGGGTATTTAAAATCTGGCCCTATTTTTAAAATTAATTTCGGACCTAAGACTACCCAAACTATCCAAGCTAGCCCAAGCCCAATACTCCTAACCCAATTACACTTACCCATTCATTAAAACACGACCCCAGTCAGTTTAAATCTCGGTCGTTGATCAAAGATGATCAACGACCCATAAATAATCACCCCCTTTCCTTATATCTCCCTCCTCTCTACCCTAACCCTCATTTTCCTAAACCCGCTGCCCTTATTTCCCCTCTGCTGATGAACCCTAATTCTGCCGCCTCACCCAAATCCCCCAAAACCTTGTTCCTAATGGGATTCTTTCCCTATTCCCTTGTCATTTCAGTGTTTTCCCTTATTTGGTGCTATGTTACGGAGTGACTTAGGTACTTGCCTAAACATGGCAAGTACCCTGCTCTGATTCTGTCCAAATCTAGGTTTGTCTCTTGAATCTGGACAACCTTGAGTCCAAGCACGTTATTTTGTAACGATTCTCTCATATTTCATTGATTCGCACTAAACCCTAAAGGTTAGGGTTCCAGATATTTCTTTGATTCGAACCTAAACTGGTTCAAACTCTGATTTCTAGCATTTTTCCGTCTATATTCATTCTATTACTTGTGAATCTGCTTATTTTTGTCGATTCCCTTCACTTACCTAATTTAGGGTTTCAGACCCTTTTACTTGAATCAAATCTGGTTCGATTCTAGGTTTCCTTTTGAAGAATTTCTTACCTATGTTTATTTTTATGTTAATATGTGATTCTTGCCTTTATTTTCTACCAATTTTGTGGTTTACCTAACTTAGGATTTCAGACCCTTTTACTTGAACCAAATCTGGTTCGATTCAGTATTCCTTTTTTATAATAATCTCTTGTCGGTTCATTATATGCCCATGTGATTCTTTACCTTATTTCCTACTGATTTTGTGTATCTTCACCTAAAATTTGGGGTTTCAATCCCAATGACTTGAGCACTTCCCTTTTAATATTTTAATTAGCTATTTCTATGCTCTAGTCTCAGCACTATTTAAACCCCTCCCTACTCCCCTTTGAAAAGAAAAAGAGAAGATTCAGAGTTCAAAAAACCTTTTCACTACTATATACCAAAAGCTGTGTACTCTTGCTCTCTCTTGAGCAATAATATTCTGTGTTTTGATTCTTGGCCGGCTGAAAGCCAAGGCCAGAAATCTTTTTGCTTCTGTTTTGTGCTATTTGCTATACTGTTGGATTCCTTTTCCCTGTTCATCTTAACTGGTGAGTTATTGAATCCTCTGCCCCTTTCATTATGATTATTTGCTCAATGTGTTACTTCCATTAGGCCATGTTACCCTAAATGCTATTACTTGTAGTTAAGACATGACGAACTTAGTTTGAATTGATTAATGAAATTTGCCTAATTCTGTGTTATTGAGAACTATCTTTTAGAGTTAAACATGCTTTCATACCTCTTTAGCCATGTATAGATGTGTGCCTTAACAAATTTATAATGTTTGTTTGTTGAACTTGTTACGGCATGTTTAGTTCTGTTCTCACTATGTTATGATACCTCTACTAGATTGTCTTAATCAGTTCCTACTGCTAATCAATGTATTTTCTTTCTATGACTTAGCATGATCTGAAATCTCTGTTATCATTGTGAACATGTTTATGAACTGGCCTTATTAGCATGTGACTTTGTTAATTCTTAAAAACTTGACTTAGTCTGCCTAAGTTCAAGCTTGTCTACCATTTGTTTGTATATGCTAAATATGTGACTCTGTCCTAAAGTGGATTCCCTAATTCATTCTATTCCCCTTATCCTTCTGAATTCCTACTCCTAGCTGGCTGAAAGCCAAAGCTATTTAGATTCTGTCCTCTGACCTCCCTAGTGTGAGCACTGCTCAGGGTTCATATGAGACCCTTGTGAACTCTAACACACTAGGACATGGTCCCTAGCCTTTCTTTGAACTGTTTCTGATCAATCTCTCTAGTGTGAGCACTACCCTGGGTTCCTTAAGCCCTTGGAAACTCTGACACACTAGAGATTTGGGTTATGTATGCTTATCCTTGAAATATGGGTGAATCATTCACTACTGTGAGTTGAAGGCTTGGCATGTCCAGGTGTATTTGGGCATGCTGTAGGCTCCCTATAGTTTTACTTACCTTGTAATTTATTCATTAAATTCTAGTATGTAATAATTATTTTTAATAACAATTTTGGGGTATTAGTAAAAATGGAAAAGGGTTCTTATTTTATACTTGCTATAAAGTGGGGGTAGAAATCTTTCCTATAGGGTTAATGCTGTGATGTTGGATGTTATATGTTAGAAATCATGCTTCTAAGTGTCTTATTGTGTTCAGTCATTATGTGTTAGCAACCATGTCCATAGGCTCAATGTTTGACTCAATTATGTTCCGTTACAAACCATGCCTATAGAAATGGTATGGTCCAATGTGTGTGTGAATTCCTGCTTGCATACTGTTTCGTTCAGATTATAGAAATCATGTCTACAAGATTCAAAAACTGTTTAGATTGTAGAAATCATGTCTATAGGATTCAAAACTGTTCAGATTATAGAAATCATGCCTATAGGATTCAAACTGGATCAAGTTATAGAATGCACGCCTGAATCTGTTTAATTGTTGTTTATGCCCATTTTCTGTATTGTTACCTTCATTAGAAAATATGCCTATAGGATTAAAACAAATAATTCTAGGTTTGTTTCTGTGACCTGCCACTATTTACTATCGCACAAAATACCTAGATACCATGCTGGTAGGCTTTATTGTATCATGCTAAAATCAGTAGGCAAACTTTGTAGGTCTTAATAATTGCCTTAAGAAATTGACTTTGTATATGACTGTCTGCTCGTTCGTCAGTATCACATAGATATCCTGCCTATAGGATTTTGCAATAAATAAAACCTGTTAATGCTAATCAGTTTGGCGTGTATTTGATGTCTAAATGCGGAGGGTAACTTGAGCCCATACTTGTTTCTATTTAAAAGTCCTAACTATTTTTTGTATGTCGCCTAGTTTTTTCCTTTTGAGCAACCTAAGTTAAGGTCTAGAACTACCCTGAAATAGAGGTCCAAATGCCTCTTGGACCATAGGCATGGGACCGGTACTGCACGCATAGGGTACGACTTAGAATCAAGTAGAGCGCTTTAGGTAAACAACTTAAAGATAGTAATTGGGTAGCAGGAGATGATAGTCTGTGCCCTCTGAATAATATGAGTAACACCCTGTCTTGAGGGAGTTACGAAGTATTATTTATGTTGCATGAGGTGATCCTTTAATCTAAAAAACTTAGGACCCCCCATTCCTGTTAAAATAGTTCTTTCTTTGTCCAAATTGTTTCTTTTCTCTTAGACTAATTCACATGATTTGAGTTCGGCCGGGACCCACTGTTGTGGACCTCGAGGAGTGCCTAACACCTTCTCCTCGAGGTAATTTGAGCCCTTACCCAATCTTTGGTGACGCAAACTAGTAAACCTAAGTCATTTGCAAATAGGTGCCTTAACGCACCTTAATCCGTTAGGTGGCGACTCTCTCTTTTAATAACCCTTCTTTTTGAAAGAGTTGTCAATGTCAAAACCCGATTTCACGAGAAAGAGGGGCGCGGCAGCATGGCGACTTTGTTGGGGATATCCTTAGGCTCTTACCATAATGAACTTGGTCTGTGTGAATTAGTCTCCCTCGATAAGCGTGTCTTTATTATTTTATGCTCAAATTCACCATTTATTTGCTACATGCACACCCCCTTCCCTATTTTCCCTTTTACATGAATTTACATGCAACTTTTCATTTAACCTTGTTCGCTGGCTTTAATCTTTATGTCTTTCCCAATCCTTACCCCTTTTACCGCTTTATTATAATTTTTCCAATTATGAGAACTAACTCCTTCTTTATTTTTCTCTCTTTCATGTCTTTACATTTATTAAATACCGTATTTATCGCTTTCATCATGCAAAATACTTGACAAGGTGTTGTTTTATTTTTTGCATAATTACATGCTCTTCATCATATTTAACTCATGCGCAATTAATACCATAGCGACACTTGATGAGTGTCTGCGTTCTTCCTATATTACCCTTTTTAAATTTGGAAAGTCTTATTCGCGGTAAAACTAGCCGATCAGCAGTGCAATCGACAGTTCCGTGCCTTTCCCTCTCAAGTTATCCGTTTGAGGGTGCCGGTCTAAACTTCTATAGAAAACCCTACTCTGATGTTAACTGTGCATGCATCATGTCCAAACCTAGCATGAGTTAGAATATTGTCCGCATAATAACTCTCTTAGGAAAGCCTTGTCCAAAGTCCATCGGGATTTCCATAATCCTAACGGGTACGATCATGATATGTGCATTATTTGGAGAAAACGTGCCGATATGCTAATCATTAATGTGTAAGTAGTCAAACCTGGAGGGGGAAAGGGATGACTTTATTTGTTTTGCAGAAATGAGGCACGAAGTCCCCAGGTTTGGCATGGTCCGAAGTATCTCACCTCTATTGATAGACTGGTGGTAAAATCTCTCGCCAAGCGACAAGAACCATGTGAAAAGAATTCTTGGAAATTTACTGGACATTCAGCCAAACAATGTACTGATCGAGGCTGCTACTATGTTTTGGGATGAAAAGAGGGTTGTTTTCCGTTTTGGTAACATAGAGATGACTCCCCTTCTTGAGGAAATAAGAGGTTTTTCCGGGCTACCCTGGGATAGCCCTGGTCTGCTGGTACCGGAAAATCATACTTCTAGGGGATTTCTGAAAATGATGGGTCTTAGAAAGAATGACGAGTTAGTCTGCCTGAAAAAGTCCTACATATCTTTCGACTTCCTCTACAAGCGTTATGGGCACTGCACATCCTACCGTATCTATCATGATGAGTTTGCCATCACTTCCCTGGGCTGGACTCATCGTCGGATTTTTGTGTTCATCGTCTGTTTTCTGGGTATGATAGTATTTCCAATTCAAGGAGACAGGATTCACACTCGTTTAGCTATGGCTACCAAGACCTTAATGGAAAGGATTGAGGGACAGACTTACACTATTGTCCCAATGATCATGGAAGAGATATACCGTGCTTTGTACCGTTGTAAGAAGGGATTCAGACATTTTGAGGGTTGTATTTTATTACTGCAAATATGGTTGTTGGGGCATCTTCAAGGAGGACAGTACCGTCAGGAATTTTTGCAGCAACCATGGAATGACCACATAGCCTTTCACCATCCAAAAAGAATGACTTTCATCCCAGACAGGTTTGCATAGCCGGAAAACGCCGTGATTGGGTACACTTCTTTAGCAATTTGACTGATGACAAGGTCCATTGGATGTTCGAGTGGTTCCCTACTAGCGAGTTTATCATCAGGCCCAGGGGTGTTCCTCACTTAGTGCTGATTGGGTTGAGGGGTATCTATCCTTATGCTCCTATCAGGGTCATGAGACAGGTTGGGCGAAAACAAGTCATGCCGCGAGTTTCTAAGATGGTTCACTACAAAGCAGACTTTCAGGGTAGTACCAATCCATTCAAGTGTGAGGCCCAACACATGTGGAATCTGAAGATTATTGTGGAAAAGGATGCCATCGAACCAGATCGGTACCACACCGGTCATGTGTATTTTTACCTATCATGGTTGAATGATGACATAGCAGGAGAAGTCGAGCCAGGGATCGAATAAGGAAACAGGGTCATAGACGATGTTGTTGAAGCACAAGTAAAATACAAGAGGTTGCGCAAGAGAATCCTTGAGTCTGAAGCCAGACATTTGTAACCACACAAGATAGACATGGAATCAATCAATGAATGGAGGGAAGTTGCTGCAAAATCAATAGAGAGTTTGGAGTACTTAGAGTAGGGTCTGATGGAACTTGAAGGGAAGATGAGGAAAAGGATCGTGGATTGTCAGAATGCAGAGGGCAACGAAGGAGGACACCTAGCAAGGGCGTATGTGCTGGAGGACATGCGCGACCTGGGGAATCTGATCGATGGGGCCAAGAAGGCCAAGCTTGGAAAGGGTCCCTTCGAGACCAAATAGAATAGAATTGCTGTTTATTTGCTTTTCTAGAGTCGTTTTAGAAATTGATTGTAATAAGGCAAATTCCACTAGCAACTTTTTTAATTATTGTCATTTTAGAGGTTTGATCTATTTATTACATTAATGAAATGAGGCAGTTATCGGCATCAAGTTTCTCCAAATCTATGTGTCGCTAGGCCTACCTCAGGCACAATGAGGTCTCCAAAATTAGGACGCGAATTTATAATTCCGCAACACATGTTTAAATACTGCAAATATCCTTCCAAAATCCCCCACTGACTTGTTTACCTTTTTGTTTTTCTTTGTTTTGATTATTCCCATCCCCTAAGGTTGGTTCTTGCATACTGGCATCATCAGCGTATCATACCAGATCCAGAGGCCCTCCACCACCTCCTCCTCCAAGTGATCCTAAAAGTAAGGGAAAGGCTAAGATAGATGACATGAGTGGTATCAGGAAAGATAACGTTGCGCATGCGAAAATTGTTGAAACTTCAGATGGTCGGAGTACTCCGGCATAGAATGATTTGGTTCTACTGTTGGAGCAAAAAATACTGGAATTACAAGGGGAACTTGAGCAGGTCCGCAACTTGGCAAACCTCTCCCTCACCTTAAATGTCCCGAATATTAACCAACAGAATGCCCAAAACCCAACACCTCCTCAAAACACACCAAACCAACATCCACAAAACCCTCCCGCACCTCATCAATATGCCACACCTCCTCAAAATTCTAACCCTCCACCAGTGCCAACTCCTCATCAACACCAACATCTTCCGACTCAGTATCCACAAACTACTACCTACCATACTCCTCAAAATACACCGTAACTTACCCCCAATCCGCAGAACTCAATCAATGATCATCACTACACCCAAATCCCCGGTATCCACCAAAGTAACCCCATATACGTAGAAACTCTACCTCACCCTACTTAACAAACCACATACATACCAGAATACACCGAGAAGGACCTGCTCATCAAGAATATGGTAGAGGAACTTAAGAAGCTCACAAACCGAGTCCAGGGTGTCGAAGGGGGTAAAGGCATTGAGGGTTTGAACTATGAAGATTTGTGTATTCAACAAGACGTAGAACTACTGGAGGGTTACAAACCTCCCAAGTTCGAGATGTTTGACGGAACAGGTGATCCGAAAGTGCATTTGAGAACATATTGTGACAAGCTTGTAGGAGTTGGCATGGATGAAAGAATATGTATGAAGCTGTTCATGAGAAGCCTCATTGGAGACGCCCTGTCTTGGTACATCAGTCAGAACCCAAAGAAATAGGTTAATTGGGTAGGCATGGCATCAGATTTCATGGATCGGTTCAGGTTTAACACAGAAAATGCACCAGACATTTTCAATACTCAAAATCTCAAGAAGAAGCCAACGGAAACTTTCCGCGAGTATGCTACTCGGTGGAGGTCTGAAGCTGTAAAAGTAAGGCCAGCGCTAGAAGAAGAACAGATGAATAAGTTCTTTGTCAGAGCTCAGGATCTGCAATACTATGAAAGATTGATGGTTATTGAAAACCATAAATCTTCTGATATCATCAAGTTGGGAGAGAGAATAGAAGAAGGGATCAAAAGTGGAATGGTGACAAATTTTGAAGCACTCCAAGCCACAAATAAGGCCCTGCAGTCAGGAGGTATCTCCAAGAAGAAAGAAGTAGGTGCAGTAATGGTAGCCCAAGGTCTGAAGTCTCCTCCCACATACCAAACACCTCCACCCACATATCAGCCTTCACCTCCTAGATACCAACAGCCTGCCACCACTTACCATACCTATAACACCCAACCCGCATACTACCACTCACCACCAGCCCGCCAAAACTACCAAAAACCTAGACCAAATTTCGACCGCAGACCACCCAGATAATACACCCTAATTTATGAACTTGTACACCAATTGTACGAGAGATGAAGGTTGCCGGTTATATCACTCCCATTCCCATTGTCGACATGGAAAATTCCTCCCAATGGGTCAATCCAAATAATACATGTGCCTATCACTCAGGCATGAAAGGTCATATTATTGATGAGTGTCGTACTTTGAAGGATACGATTCAGACATTAATTGACACCAAAGTCATACAAGCAAATGAAGCTTCACCCAATGTCCGTAACAATCCTTTCTCGGATCACAGGGGTAGAGGGTTAAACATGATAGATACCGATGAAGAATGGGACTCAGAGGGGTCAATTGGACTCATTCGAGAAGGGGATAATCCTGAAACATCTCCAGCCACTCTCACACCTATCATGGTACAAACTCACGCACCAATTGAAGTTGAGGTAGTTGCACCAACTCCGTTTGAGGTTGAAGTAACAACACCCTTCACTGTGATGGTAGCACCTACACTGTCTTATAAGTCTAATGCTATACCATGGGATTATGTCACAGAAGCAAGAAGGAAAGGAAAAGGGAAAATGGAAGAAACTGGTGCAGCACAAGGTATGACCAGAACTTGTAGGGTTTACACGCCCGAGCATTTGGGGGGAACAAGTGAAGAAGCCGCTTCCAAGCAGCCTATCATTAAAACCGGCCCGGATGATCTTTGGAGAAAGGTACAAGCAAGGGAGTATTCTGTGGTTGATCATTTGAACAAAACCCCTGCTCAGATATCCATTCTATCACTACTGCAGAATTCTGAGGCACACAGGAACGCGTTGATAAAAGTGTTGAATGAGGCTTGTGTATCTAAAAACATTACCAGTGGAGAGATGTCCAATATGGTAGGACAAGTGTTGGAAATCCACAAGATCACTTTTCATAAAGGCGAGCTACCACCAGAAGGACTAAGTCACAACAGGGCACTGCATATCATAGTGAAATTTGAGGATAAGTTCATTGCCAAAGTCCTGATAGCTGGGGGTTCGAGTCTTAACATATGTCCACTAACTACTCTGAAAAGATTGGGTAAAAGCCTGCACGAGATACGAACAGGAAGAATGAATGTGAAAGCATTTGATGGGTCTCAAAGGGTCACAATTGGGGAAACCAACCTCAGCCTACAGATGGGCCCAACCTGGTTTGATGTTGAGTTTCAAGTGTTGGACATATCTTCTACCTACAACCTATTCTTGGGACGACCTTAGATATATGTCGCTGGGGCCATAGCTTCTACTCAGGTCATGAAGTTTAAGTGGAACCATCAGGAAGTGATCATCCATGGGGACGAAAGTAATCCCATTTACACCAATCAAACTATTTCGGTCATCGAGAATAGAAGGAAGTTGGGTGGAGAAATATACCACCGCATCGAGTGCGCCAATGCAATTGAAAAGGACAAATGGTGGAGCAATAAGATAGAAGGCATATTGGCATGGACAGGGTATGAGCCTGGCAAAGGTCTCGGCAAGAATCTCCAGGGGATCACCAAACCAATACAGCTAAAGCGTCACATCACAACTTTTGGGCTTGGGTATGAATACACCTGGCACAAGTATCAGAATTAGTCGTCACCATGGCGTGGTCCTTATTACCCTATAGAGCAACTAGTACCATATTTGAGCCAATCATTTTACCAAGCTGATATGATATGGGAGCCCGAAGAAGATGAAGTTCTAGCCGGTACAAGGAATCTGTTTTTGAATGATGGAGACATGGATTGCAGTGCGATAGTTGAGGAGGAAGAGGAGGAAGGCCTCATTATTCAGACCTTGGAGAAGGGAGTTGTTCTCAAAAACTGGACTGCTGCACTATCAAGGGCCCATCGAGTTCCTGGGTAGCCTGGCAATTAGCATCATTTATTTTTAAAAGCAATTTTTATGAGCATTTAAGACGTTTTCAGCATTTTGTTTTAAGCATGTTTTGTTTTGAAATAATTGCTCGGGTCATTGAGCCGCACCTGTTTGACGTTTTCAAGATTAATCTAAATACATTGATGTTTTTTTATTATCCTTTACGTTTTTTTCTACAACATTATTATTACCTACCCCGATGAACTTACGACTGTGACATGTAATGAGACAACACAACATAAGGATAATGATTCAGGGGATCTAGGAGAGGATGTAATGCCCGAGGAAATTGTTAGAGAAGTGGAAAACTTTGAAAACAAGCCTAAGTCCAATTTGGATGAGACTGAAACAGTTAATCTAATAGACTCCAAAACAGTCAAGGAAACACGTATAAGTATTCACCTGTCACCATCAGAGAAAGAAGAATACACTCGTTTCCTGAAGGAATATGAGGATATATTTGTATGGTCCTATGATGATATGACCGGCTTGAGCACGTCCATAGTGGCTCATAAACTACCTACCAATCCAATATGTCCGCTAGTAAAGCAGAAGCTCAGAAAGTTCAAGCCAGATATGAGTTTGAAAATCAAAGAAGAAGTCACCAAACAGATCAAAGCTAAGGTTCTCAGAGTGGTTGAATATCCAACTTGGTTGGCTAAAATCGTGCCAGTACGAAGAAGGATGGGAAAGTCAGAGTATGCGTTGATTATCGGGACCTAAACAGAGTAAGTCCCAAAGATGATTTCCCGTTACCCAACATACACATACTGATCGACAATTGCGCCAAGCATGAACTCCAATCCTTTGTGGATTGCTTCGCGGGATATCATCAGATCTGGATGGATGAAGAGGATGCTGAAAAGATAGATTTTATCATACCATGGGGGTGAACTGCTATAAAATGATGTCGTTCGGTCTGAAGAATGCTGGGGCCACTTATATAAGGGCCATGACAACTATTTTCCACGACATGATACACAAGAAGATAGAGGTATATGTGGATGATGTCATCATCAAATCCAAGAAGAGTACAGATCACATATCAGACTTGAGGAAATGTTTTAATCGGCTTCGGAGGTACAATTTGAAATTGAATCCCGCAAAATGTGCCTTCAGGGTCCCCGCAGGAAAGTTATTAGGGTTCATCGTCAACCGCCGAGGAATTGAGTTAGACCCGTCAAAGGTCAATGCTATCCAGGATTTACCTCCGCCAAAGAGCAAGAAGGACGTGCTGAGTTTCTTTGGACATCTCAACTACATCAACTACTTCATAGCACAATACTGTAATATGTGAGCCGATTTTCAAAATGCTGAAGAAGGATGCCGTCACTAGTTGGACAGAAGATTGCCAAAAAGCTTTTGACAAAATCAAGGAATACTTCTCCACACCACCAGTCCTAGTCCCGCCAGAACCTGGTAGACCACTACTACTCTATGTTTCCGTACTAGATGGGGCTTTTGGTTGTGTCTTGGGACAACACGATGAGACAGGGAGAAAAAAGCAGGCCATATATTATCTGAGCAAAAAGTTCACACCCTACGAAGCACGGTACTATTTGCTGGAACGCACTTGTTGTGCTCTGACATGGATAGCCCAGAAACTGAGGCACTACTTCTGTGCTTATACCACATATATCATATCGAGGATGGATCCTCTGAAGTACATCTTTCATAAGCCTATGCCTACAGGAAAGCTGGCTAAATGGCAAATATTGTTGAGCGAATTTGACATCATCTATGTAAATCAGAATGCAGTTAAAGGACATGCATTAACAGATCATCTTGCGAAAAATCCTGTAGGAGGAGAATACGAACCACTGAAAATGTATTTTCCTGATGAAGAAGTGTCGTTCGTAGGAGAAGATATCGCCGAAGCCTACGACGGGTGTAAAATGTTTTTCGATGGAGCCACAAATTTCAAAGGAGTGGGTATTGGAGCCGTTTTGGTGTCAGAAACAGGTCAACATTATCCGGTATCAGCGAAACATAGATTTCCATGCACCAATAATATGGCAGAATATGAGGCTTGTATATTGGGGCTCAATTTGGCCGTTGACATGAATATCCAGGAATTACTGGTAATTGGCGATTCAGATCTGCTAGTACATCATGTGCAGGGAGAATGGGTGTAACGACCCGGTTGGTCATTTCGAGAGTTATAACCCCATTTTCCCCATTTCTACTTCTTTTTGTGTTATTCATCTATATTATGTTATATCGAGTTAGTGGGTTCGAATCCGGAAGGAACTCGGAGTGAAATGAGAGACTTAGTCTCATAATTGAAAACTTGAATTAGAAAAGCGGACCGGATATGGACCTATGTGTAAACGACCTCGGATTTGAATTTTGATAATTCCAATAGCTCATGGTGATTTTGTTCTTAGGAGCGTGTCCAGAATATTATTTGGAAGTCCATAGAGAAATTAGGCTTGAAATGCCGAAAGTTTTATTTTTGAGAAGTTTGACCGGGGGGTTGACTTTTTGATATCGGGGTCAAAATCTAATTCTGAAAATTGGAATACCTCTGTTATGTCATTTAGGACTTGTGTGCAAAATTTGAGGTCAATCAGACGTGATTTGATAGGTTCCGGAGTTTTTTGTAGAAATTAGAAATTTCAATGTTCATTAGGCTTGAATTGGGGTGTAATTCATGGTTTTATCGTTGTTTGAGGTGATTTGAGGATTCGACTAAGTTCGTATGATGATTTAGGATTTGTTGGTATATTTGGTTGAGGTCTCGAGGGCCTCGTGTGAGTTTCGGATGGTTAACGGATTAAAAATTGAACTAGAACAGCTGCTGCAATTTCCTTCTGTTGGAAATTGCTTCTGCCTAGAAATCGAGCCCAGATGTGAGCCCAAATCGAGCTCAGGGTCAAGGGAAATGATCGAAGCCCAGATCGAGCTCAGGGTCAAGGGACACGATCGAAGCCCAGATCGAGCTCAGGGTCGAGGGCCACGATCGAAGCCATGATCGAGCCTAGAGTCGCGGGCCACAATCGAAGCCATGATCAAGCCCAGAGTAGAGGGCCACGATCGAAGCCATGATCGAGCCCAGAGTCGAGGGCCACGATCAAAGGCATAATCGAAGGCCAGGATCTAGAACCAAGAACGAGGGGCAGGACCGAGGACCAAGATCGAAGACCTCGACCGAAGGCCAAGATCGAGGCAAAAATCGAAGATGTCTGGGCAGAATTATAAAAACAGGGATTTCGTCCCATTTGCCATTTTTGACAAATTGGAGCTTGAGGAGAGGCGATTTTTGATATTTTTTCAAGGAAAACTTGAGGTAAATCCCTTGTGATCATTTCTACTCCATAATATTGAATTATCATCGAATAATCCAACTAGATTGCATGATTTTGAGGTGTAAATCGGAGATTGAAACTTAGAAATTTGGAAATAAGATTTGTAGATTTGAGGGTCGAGTTGAGGTCGGATTTTGATAAAATTGATATGGGTAGACTCATGGTTGAATGGGCTTTCGGATTTTATAAATTTTGTTGGGTTCCGAGACGTGGGCCCCACAAGCAATTTTTGAGCCAATTTCGGGTTTTGGTCTAATTTTGAAACTTTTCTTGTGGAATTCATTCTATTGGTGTATATTGATAGTATTATACTGATTGTGAATAGATTTGGAGCATTTGGAGGCCGAGTCCAGAGGCAAGAGCATTGCGGGATAGAGATTTGACCGGTTTGAGGTAAGTAACGATTGTAAATCTAGTCGTGAGGGTATGAAACCCCAGATTTTGTATCATTCTACTATTTTTAGTGATGCACATGCTAGGTGACGGGCGTGTGGGCGTGCACTATTGGGAATTTGTGACTTGGTCCGTCCCGTAAAAACTGTAAAGTTGCATACTTTGTTGAAACCATATGATACTTATATGTTTTAGAAAGCATTTCTGTAAATTGGGCTGAATGCCATGTTTGGGCCTTGCGCCAATGCTGTTTGGACCCTTAGGGGCTGTTTCTTACCATCCTCTCATTGTTTTCGATTGAAAATCCATACTCAATCATGTTTATACTTGCTTACCGCATAACTTTATTTTATGACTCTATTTTGATGCATATAAATGTTTTGGGCCGAATGCCCTATTTTACTGAAATGCCCGAGTGGCTTGAGAGGTTTATGACTGAGTGAGGCCAAGGGCCTGATTTGTGAGGATGAGCCCCTCCGGAGTCTGTACACACCCCTACTGAGCGTAGGTACCTACTGAGTGCGAGTGCCGAGTGCTGAGTTCTGAGTGACTGGGAGGCATGAGTGATTGTGAGGTATGCCCGAGTGGCAAGAGTGATTGTGAGGTATGCCCGAGTGGCAAGAGTGATTGTGAGGTATGCCCGAGTGGCACGAGTGACTGCGAGGTTTGCCCGAGTGGCTGTTTATGATTTCATCATTTTTGCTCACCTTTGCATTGAGCCTTTGTTTGAAAAACTATTGGAAAAATATCTTTAAAATGATTTTTATTGGAACTGGGTTTAAACGAGATGTTTGATTGAAATCCTGATTTTTAAGAGCATGTGGTATTTTACTGAGATTTTATGATATGAACGTTATATGCTTTATTGCTCGTCACTACTGCTCAGTCTTTATTTATTGTTGTTACTTACTGAGTTGGCGTACTCACGTTACTCCCTGCACCTTGTGTGCAGATCCAGGTGTAGCTGCACACAATAGCGGTTATTGAGTGTTCTGGTTGCAGATTTTCTTGGAGATAGCAAGGTAGCTATTTGGCGATCGCAGCCCCTGGTCTTCTCCCTCTTATCTTCCTCTAGTTGTATTTAGCTATTTTCCGGGCTGAGTTAGCCTTGATATTGTTAGACAAATTGTAGTATGTGCTCATGACTAGTGACACCCCGATGTCGGGCTTTTTCTTTTCCGCACTTCTATTTTTCTTTGATTTGAACTCTTTTAGTGGAGGTTTTATGTTAAATAACCTTGAAATTATCTTTGAAATGAAAATATCATTTTTTTTTGGAAATGAGTCAGCTTGCCTAGTTCCACGATAGGTGCCATCACGACAGCGGTTAGTTTTGGGTTGTGACAGATTAGTATCAGAGCCTAGGTTAGATAGGTCTCACGAGTCATGATCGAGTTTAGTAGAGTCTTGCGGATTGGTACGGAGACGTCTGTACTTATCTTCAGGAGGCTGCAGAACCTTTAGGGATCTCCACATTCTTGAATTCTTGTCGTGTGAATCTGTTGATTCTAGTAACTAAACATCTGTTGTTTCATTCTCTCACAGATGGTGAGGACTCGTACTACCGGTCAGGAGGGCCAGCCACCAGTACCACCAGCCAGGGCCGCAAGAGGCCGCGGTAGAGGTCGTGGTAGGGGCAGAGGTGCAGCCCGTACAACAGTTGGGGCAGTACCTACAGATCCACCGGTTGTCCCAGATCAGGACCAAGTTCTAGTTGTTGATGCACCAGCTCAGGCACCACATGTGCCTATTGTGATTCCAGGCCTTCAGGGGGCCCTAGCTCAGATTCTGACAGCGTGTACTGGCCTTGCTCAGGCGGTCTCTATTTCGACGACCGCAACCACTTCTCAGGCCAGGGGAGGCACTCAGACTCCTATTGCTCGCACACCCAAGCAGGTTATTCAGGGACTTCAGACACCAGAGGCACCACCAGCCCAGCCGGTTGCTGTTGCTCATGATTATGTGGTTCCTGCTATGCTTGAGGATGATCAGCGTAGGCTGGAGAGGTTTGGGAGACTTCAGGCACCACCTTTCAGTGGCATAGAGAGAGAGGATGCTCAGGACTTTTTGGACAGGTGTCAGAGGATACTCTGTACTGCTGGTATTTTGGAGACTTGTGGGGTTTCATTCACTACCTTTCAGTTTTCTGGAGCTGCACTCAAATGGTGGGAGGCTTACGAGAGGCGTAGGCCTGTTGGCGCAGCACCCCTTACTTGGCAGCAGTTCTCCGTGGTCTTTTTGGAGAAGTTCGTGCCTCGATCTCGCAGAGAGAAGCTGCGTAGACAGTTTGAGCGGCTCCGCCAGAGTGATATGTCTGTGACGCAGTATGAGATGCGATTCTCCGAGTTGGCCTGTCATGCTATCTGGTTGGTTCCCACAGACAGAGAGAGGATCATGAGGTTTATTGATGGCCTCACTTATCAGCTACAGTTGCTCATGACTAGGGAGCGGGTTTCGGGTGCTACCTTTGATAAGGTTGTCGACATTGCTCGGCAGGTTGAGATGGTTCGCGGTCAGTAGAGGGTTGAGTGGGAGGCCAAGAGGCCTCGTGGTCAGGGTGGATTCAACGGTGCTCCTTTTGGGGGTCAGTTCCAGCACGGTAGAGGTCGTCATTTCAGACAGGCTCAGTCAGCTCGGCCATTTCATCGGGGTGCATCATCTGGCCATGGTTCTCACAGTTCTCATCAGGGCCACTCATCACTTAGTGCCCTTCCAGTTCAGAGTTTGTCCCGTGCTCCACCTGTTCAGGGCTCTTCCATGCCAGGTTCTTCTACCAGTCATCCCAGTGCTAGGGGTTCCCTTCAGTTTCCACCGCCAGCACCAGGGAGTTGTTTTAAGTGTGGGGAGCTTGGGTATAAGTGGAGGCAGTGTCCTCATCATCATGGAGGTCTATCTCAGCAGATGAGTCAGCCTCTGACTACAACACTAGCTATCTCACCACCCGCCCAGTCAGCTCGGGGTGGAGGTCAGTCAGCTAGGGGTCACCTTAGAGGGGTAGGCAGATCAGGGGTGGTCAGGCTCATTTCTATGCTCTCCCTGCCAGACCAGATGCTATTGCTTCAGATGCTGTGATTACAGGTATCGTCTCAGTTTGCCACAGAGATGCTTCAGTACTATTTGACCCTGGTTCCACGTATTCATATGTTTCCTCGTATTTCGCCTATTTTCTGGATATGCCCCGTGAGTACTTAGTTTCATATGTACATGTATCTACTCCTGTGGGCGATACTATTATTGTGGACCACATATATCGGTCATGTGTGGTGACTATTGGGGGTCTGGAGACCCGAGTAGATCTATTATTGCTCAGTATGGTTGACTTTGATGTGATATTGGGTATGGATTGGTTATCTTCATGTCATATTGTTATAGATTGTCACGCTAAGATGGTGACGTTGGCTATGACAGGAATTCCGAGGGTTGAGTGGAGCGGTTCTGTAGATTATGTACCAAGTAGGGTGATTTCATATTTGAAGGCTCGGCGCATAGTTGAGAAGAGTTGCCTATCTTATTTGGCTTTTGTGAGGGATGTTAGTGCAGAGACTCCTGTCATTGATTATGTTCCGGTGGTACGTGATTTTTCGGATGTGTTTTCTACAGACCTACCGGGCATGCCGCCTGACAGGGATATTGACTTTGGTATTGATTTGGTGCCGGGCACTCATCCCATTTCTGTTCCACCGTATCGTATGGCACCGGCGGAGTTGAAGGAATTGAAAGAACAACTTCAGGAACTCCTTGATAAGGGGTTTATTTGGCCTAGTGTGTCATCTTGGGGTGCACCGGTTCTATTTGTGAAAAAGAAGGATGGTTCCATGAGAATGTGTATTGATTATAGGAAGTTGAACAAGGTCACAGTCAAGAACAAGTATCCTTTGCCTGGTATTGATGATTTATTCGACCAGCTTCAGGGAGCGAGGGTGTTCTCCAAGATTGATTTGAGGTCCGGTTATCACCAGCTGAAGATTCGGGATTAAGATATTCTCAAGACAACTTTCAAAACCTGATATGGCCATTATGAGTTATTGGTGATGTCTTTTGGACTGACCAATGCCCCAGCAGCGTTCATGTATCTGATGAATAGTATATTCTAGCCCAATTTGGACTCATTCGTCGTTGTATTCATTGACGACATCCTGGTGTACTCTCGTAGCCAGAAAGAGCACGCTCAACATTTGAGGGTTGTATTGCAGAGATTAAGGGAGGAGAAACTTTATGCAAAGTTCTCTAAATGTGAGTTTTGGCTCAGTTCAGTAGCATTCTTGGGGCACGTGGTGTCCAGTGAGGGTATTCAGGTGGATCCGAAGAAGATAGAGGCGGTGTAGAATTGGCCCAGACCGTCCTCAGCCACGGAGATTAGGAGCTTTCTTGGTTTGGAAGGTTACTACCGTCGCTTTGTGGAGGGATTTTCATCTATTGCATAGCCCTTGACTAAATTGACCCAAAAAGGTGCTCGATTCAGGTGGTCGGATGAATGTGAGGAGAGCTTTCAAAAGCTCAAGACTGCTTTGACCACAACTCCAGTGTTAGTTCTGCCATCAGCTTCAGGTTCTTACACTGTGTATTGTGATGCCTTAAGGATAGGCATTGGTTGTGTTTTGATGTAGGAGGGTAGGGTGATTGCCTATACCTCGCGCCAGTTGAAGACCCATGAGAAGAACTATCCTATCCATGATCTTGAGTTAGCAGCCATTGTTCATGCCTTGAAAATTTGGCGTCATTATTTGTATGGGGTTCATTGTGAAATCTATACTGATCACCGGAGTCTGCAGTATCTGTTAAAGCAGAAGGATCTTAATTTGCGTCAGCAGAGATGGTTGGAGCTTCTTAAGGACTATGATATCACTATTTTGTACCATCCGGGGAAGGCCAATATGGTGGCCGATGCTTTGAGTCTCCGGGCAGAGAGTTTGTGGAGTTTAGCATATCTTCCAGTAGCAGAGAGACCTTTGGCATTAGATGTTCAGACCTTAGCAGGCCAGTTTGTCAGATTGGATATTTGGGAGCCTAGTCGGGTATTGGCTTGTGTGGTCTCCAGGTCTTCTCTTTATGACCGTATCAGGGAGCGTCAGTATGATGACCCTCACTTGCTCGTTCTTCAGGACATGGTTTGGAGAGGTGATGCTAGGGATATGACTATTGGTGATGACGAGGTGCTGAGAATGCAGGGCCGGATATGTGTGCCTAATATAGATGGGCTTTGAGAGATGATTCTTGAGGAGGCCCACAACTCGCGGTATTCCATCCATCCAGGTGCCGCTAAGATGTACCAGGATTTAAGGTAGCACTATTGGTGGAGGCGGATGAAGAAGGATATAGTTGGGTTTGTGGCTCGGTGTCTAAACTGTCAGCAGGTTAAGTATGGGCATCAGAGATCGGGTGGCTTGCTTCAGAAGTTAGAGATCCCAGAGTAGAAGTGGGAGCGGATCACTATGGACTTTGTAGTTAGGCTCCCACGGACTTCAAGGAAGTTCGACGCTATTTGGGCTATTGTGGATCGGGTGACCAAGTCCGCGCACTTCATTCCATTTGCTACTACTTACTCTTCAGAGCGGTTGGCTGAAATTTACATCCGAGAGATCATTCGCCTGCATGGTGTCCCAGTTTCCATCATTTCAGATAGGGGTACTCAGTTCACATCGCAGTTTTGGAGGGCTGTGCAGCGAGAGTTGGGTACTCAGGTTGAGTTAAGCACAACTTTTCACCCTCAGACAGACGGGCAATCCGAGTGCTCTATTCAGATATTGGAGGACATGTTACGTGCTTGTGTCATTGACTTTGGGGGTTCATGGGACCAGTTTCTGCCACTCGCGGAGTTTTCATATAATAACAGTTATCAGTCGAGCATTCAGATGGTTCCGTACGAGGCTTTGTATGGGAGGAGGTGTAGATCTCCGATTGGATGATTTGAGCCGGGTGAGGCTAGGCTCTTAGGTACAGACTTGGTCCAGGACGCATTAGATAAGGTGAAATTGATTCAAGAGCGGCTTCGCACAGCGCAGTCTAGGCAGAAGAGCTACGCGGATAGGAAGGTCCGTGATGTGTCTTTTATGGTTGAGGAGAAGGTTTTGCTGAAGGTATCACCCATGAAGGGTGTTATGAGGTTTGGGAAGAGGGGCAAGTTGAGCCCCCGGTTCATTGGGCCTTTTTAGGTGCTTCAGAGGATAGGAGAGGTGGCTTATAAGCCTGCCTTGCCACCCAGCTTGTCGAGTGTGCATCCAGTGTTTCATGTTTCCATGCTCCGGAAGTATATTGGAGATCCGTCCCATGTTTTGGATTTCAGCGCGGTTCAGTTGGAGGGTGATATGACTTATGATGTGGAGCCTGTGACTATTTTAGATCGGTAGGTTCGAAGGTTGAGGTCAAAGGATATAACTTCAGTAAAGGTGCAATGGAGAGGTTATCCTGTGGAGAAGGCCCCCTAGGAGACCGAGCGGGAGATGCGGAGCAGATATCCACGCCTATTCGAGACTCCATGTATGTTTCTAGACCCGTTCGAGGACGAACGAATATTTAAGAGGGGGAGGATGTAACGATCCGGTTGGTCGTTTCGAGAGTTATAACCCCGTTTTCCCTATTTCTACTTCTTTTTGTGTTATTCAGCTATATTATATTATATTGGGCTAGTGGGTTCGAATCCGGAAGGAACTCGGAGTGAAATAAGACACTTAGTCTAATAATTGAAATATTGAGTTAGAAAAGTGGACCGGATATGGACCTATGTGTAAACGACCTCGGATTTGAATTTTGATGATTCCAATAGCTCCGTATGGTGATTTTGGTTTTAGGAGCGTGTCCGGAATATTATTTGGAAGTTCGTAGAGGAATTAGGCTTGAAATGCCGAAAGTTTTATTTTTGAGAAGTTTGATCGGGGGTTGACTTTTTGATATCGGGGTCAGAATCCAATTCTGAAAATTGGAATACCTCTGTTATGTCATTTAGGAATTGTGTGCAAAATTTGAGGTCAATCGGACGTGATTTGATAGGTTCCAGAGTTGTTTGTAGAAATTGGAAATTTCAAAGTTCATTAGGCTTGAATTGGGGTGTAATTCATGGTTTTATCGTTGTTTTGAGGTGATTTGAGGATTCGACTAAGTTTTTATGATGTTTTAGGACTTGTTGATATATTTGGTTGAGGTCCCGAGGGCCTCGTGTGAGTTTTGGATGGTTAACGGATCAAAAATTGAACTAGAACAGCTGCTGCAATTTCCTTCTGTTAGAAATTGCTTCTGCCCAGAAATCGAACCCACATGTGAGCCCAGATCGAGCTCAAGGTCGAGGGACACGATCGAAACCCAGATCGAGCTCAGGTTCGAGGGACACAATCGAAGCCCAGATCGAGCTCAGGGTCGAGGGCCACGATCGAAGCTATGATCGAGCCCAGAGTCGAGGGCCACGATCGAAGCCATGATCGAGCCCAGAGTCGAGGGCCAAGATCGAAGCCATGATCGAGCCAAGAGTCGAGGGCCACGATCGAAGGCATAATCGAGGGCCAGGATCAAGAATTAGGATCGAGGGGCAGGACTGAGGACAAGGATCGAGGACCTCGATCGAAGGCCAAGATCGAGGCAAAAGCCGAGGATGTCTGGGCAGAATTATAAAAATAGGGATTTCGTCCCATTTGCCATTTTTGACAAATTGGAGCTTGAGGAGAGGAGATTTTTGATATATTTTCAAGGAAAACTTGAGGTAAGTCCCTTGTGATCATTTCTACTCCATAATATTGAATTATTATCGAATAATCCGACTAGATTACATGATTTTGAGGTGTGAATTGGAGATTGGAACTTAGAAATTTGAAAATAAGATTTCTAGATTTGAGGGTCGAGTTGCGGTCGGATTTTGGTAAAATTGATATGGGTAGACTCGTGGTTGAATGGGCTTTCGGATTTTGTAACTTTTGTCGGGTTCCGAAATGTGGGCCCCACAGGCAATGTTTGAGCTAATTTCGGGTTTTTGTCTAATTTTGAAGCTTTTCTTGTGGAATTCATTCTATTAGTGTATATTGATGGTATTATACTGATTGTGAATAGATTTGGAGCATTTGGAGGCCGAGTCCAGAGGCAAGAGCATTGCGGGGTAGAGATTTGACAAGTTTGAGGTAAGTAACGATTATAAATCTAGTCCTGAGGGTATGAAACCCCGGATTTTGTATCATTCTACTATTTTTAGTGATGCACATGCTAGGTGATGGGTGTGTAAGCGTGCACTGTTGGTAATTTGTGACTTGATCCGTCCCGTAACAACTATAAAGTTGCATACTTTGTTGAAACCATATGATACTTATATGTTTTAGAAAGAATTTCTGTAAATTGGGCTGAATGCCATGTTTGGGCCTTGCGCCAATGCTGTTTGGACCCTTAGGGGCTATTTCTTACCATCCTCTCATTGTTTTCGATTGAAAATCTATACTCAGTCATGTTTATACTTGTTTACCATATAACTCTATTTTATGACTCTATTTTGATGCATATAAATGTTTTGGACCGAATGCCCTATTTTACTGAAATGCCCGAGTGGCTTGAGAGGTTTATGACTAAGTGAGGCCGAGGGCCTGATTTGTGAGGATGAGTGTGGATTGGGGCTGCCCGCCTGTAGCATACTTTATTATTATCGCACGTAAGTTGTCCGTGCAGATTATAGCACTTGGGCTGAAGGAGCCCCTCCGGAGTCTGTACACACCCCCAGTGAGCGCAAGTACCTACTCAGTGCGAGTGTCGAGTGCTGAGTGACTGGGAGGCATGAGTGATTGTGAGGTATGCCCGAGTGGCATGAGTGATTGTGAGGTATGCCCGAGTGGCAAGAGTGATTGTGAGGTATGCCCGAGTGGCACGAGTGACTGTGAGGTTTGCCCGAGTGGCTATTTATGATTTCATCATTTTTGCTCACCTTTGCATTGACCCTTTGTTTGAAAAACTATTGGAAAATGTCTTTAAAATGATTTTTATTGGAACTGGGTTTAAACGAGATGTTTGATTCAAATCCTGATTTTTAAGAGCATGTGGTATTTTACTGAGATTTCCTGATATTAACGTTATATGCTTTATTGCTCGTCACTACTACTCAGTCTTTATTTATTGTTGTTACTTAATGAGTTGGCGTACTCACGTTACTCCCTGTACCTTGTGTGCAGATCCAGGTGTAGCTGGACACAGTAGCGGTTATTGAGTGTTTTGGTTGCAAATTTCCTTAGAGATAGTAAGGTAGTTGTTTGGCGATCGCCACCCCTGCTCTTCTCCCTCTTATATTCCTCTAGTTGTATTTAGCTATTTTTCGGGCTGAGTTAGCCTTGATATTGTTAGACAAATTGTAGTATATGCTCATGACTAGTGACACCCCGATGTCAGGCTTTTTCTTTTCCGCACTTCTATTTTTCTTTGATTTGAACTCTTTTAGTGGAGGTTTTATGTTAAATAACCTTGAAATTATCTTTGAAATGAAAATATCATTTTGTTTTGGAAATGAGTCGGCTTGCCTAGTTCCATGATAGGCTCCATCACGACAGGGGTTAGTTTTGGGTCGTGACAATGGGCTACAAAGAATACCAAGATATTACCATATCTATATCATGTGTAAGAGATGATGAAGAGGTTCACGAAGATAGAGTTTAGACATGTCCCGAGAATCCAGAATGAGTTCGTAGATGCATTGGCCACTTTGTCCTCCATGATACAGCATCCGGCAAGAATTTCATCGACCCCATTCCAGTAAGGATTCATAATCAGCCATCTTACTGTGCTCATGTTGAAGAAGAAGCAGACGGGAGTCTATGGTTCCATGATATCAAGGAGTACTTGGCAAAAGGAGAGTACCCGGAGCATGCAAATCATACTAAAAAATGCACGCTCCGAAGATTGTCCAACCATTTCTTCTAAAGTGGAGGATTTATGTACAGAAGGACTCCAGAATTAGGATTATTACGGTGTGTTGACGCCAAGGAAGCCTCCAAACTACTTGAAGAGATACACGCCGGAACCTATGGCCTACATATAAATGGTTTCGTCCTAGCCAAGAAGATACTCAGAACCAGATACTTTTGGATGACTATGGAAAACAATTGCATCTGGTATATCCAGAAATGTCATCAGTGCCAAATATACGCAGATATGATACGGGTGCCACCAAATGAACTCAATGCAATGAGTGCACCTTGGTCTTTTGCCGCTTGGGGAATGGATGTCATTGGACCAATCGAACCCGCCGCTTCAAACAGGCACATGTTCATTTTAGTGGCCATAGACTACTTCACAAAGCGGGTCGAAGCTGCATCCTACAAAGCTGTAACCAAGAAAGTCGTCGCAGATTTTGTCAGAGATCGTATTGTTTACCGATTTGGGGTTCCAGAGTCCATCGTCACTGACAACGCCGCCAATCTCAACAGTGACCTAATGAAAGCTATGTGCGAGACCTTCAAAATCAAGCACAAGAATTCCATAGCATACAGGCCTCAAATGAATGGAGTTGTGGAAGTCGCCAACAAGAACATTAAGAAGATACTAAGGAAGATGGTAGAGAATCACAAGCAGTGGCACAAGAAGTTATCATTTGCCTTATTGGGATACTGTACCACAGTCCGCACATCAACCGGGGAAACTCCTTACCTATTGGTCTACGGTACTGAAGCTGTCATCCCCACCGAGGTAAAAATTCCTTCCTTGAGAATTATACAAGAATCTGAGCTCAGTGATGTGGAATGGATAAGAAGCCACTACGAGCAGTTAGCTCTCATTGATGGGAAAAGAATGAAAGCGGTGTGTCATGGTCAGCTTTATCAGAACAGAATGTCCAAAGCTTTCAACAAAAAGGTTAAACCTAGATAGTTCACACCAGGGCAGCTGGTGCTGAAACGGATCTTTCCACATCAGGATGAAGCCAGAGGAAAATTCTCACCCAACTGGCAAGGGCCTTATACGGTTCATAGGTACTAACAGGAGGAGCACTCATACTCGCAGAAATAGATGGAGAGATTTGGCCAAAGCCTATCAACTTAGATGCAGTCAAAAGATGCCATGTTTAAAGCTGTTTACATTTATGCAATTAATGTAACTGAACTACGCTTGACTGATTCCCGTTTAAAAGGGGATACTGTAACGACCCGACCGGTCGTTTTGAATATTTGCACTTCGCTCAGTTGTTTGAAGGCATGAGTAGCTCCGTATGATGTACTTTAACTTGTGTGAATCGTTGGTTTCGGGTCTCAGGTATTTCAGAATCGAATTGGAAGAAGGAATTTCATTGTTGAAGCTTTAAATTGGGAGAGTTGACCAAAATTTGACTCTTTAGCATTTGACCTCGGATTGGAATTTTGATGGTCCCGTTAGCTCCGTATGGTGATTTTGGGCTTAAGAGCGTGTCCGAAATATTATTTGGAAGTCCGTAGAGGAATTAGGCTTGAAATGTCGAAGGTTTTATTTTTGAGAAGTTTGACCGGAAGTTGACTTTTTGATATCGGGGTCGGAATCCGATTCTGAAAATTGGAATACCTCTGTTATGTCATTTAGGACTTGTGTGCAAAATTTGAGGTCAATCGAATGTGATTTGATAGGTTCCGGAGTTGTTTGTAGAAATTAGAAATTTCAAAGTTCATTAGGCTTGAATTGGGGTGTAATTCATGTTTTTAGCGTTATTTGAGGTGATTTGAGGATTCGACTAAGTTCATATGATGTTTTAGGACTTGTTGGTTGGTTGAGGTTCCGAGGGCCTCGGGTGAGTTTCGGATGGTTAACGGATCAAAAATTGAACTAGAACAACTGCTGCAATTTCCTTCTGTTGGAAATTGCTTCTGCCCAGAAATCAAACCCAGATGTGAGCCCAGATCGAGCTTAGGGTTGAGGGCCACGATTGAAGCCCAGATCGAGCTCAGGGTCGAGGGCCACGATCGAAGCCATGATCGAGCTCAGAGTCAAGGGCCACGATCGAAGACATAATCGAGGGCCAGGATCGAGAACCAAGATCGAGGGGAAGGATCGAGGACCAGGATCGAGGACCTCGATCGAAGGCCAAGATCGAGGCAGAACCGAGGATGTCTGGGCAGAATTATAAAAATAGGGACTTCGTCCCATTTGCCATTTTTGATAAATTGGAGCTTGATGAGAGGCGATTTTTGATATATTTTTAAGAAAAAGTTGAGGTAAGTCCCTTGTGATCATTTCTACTCCATAATATTGAATTATCATCGAATAATCCGACTAGATTACATGATTTTGAGGTGTGAATCGGAGATTGGAACTTAGAAATTTGGAAATAAGATTTATAGATTTGAGGGTCGAGTTGAGGTTGGATTTTGGTAAAATTGATATGGGTAGACTCGTGGTTGAATGGGCTTTCGGATTTTGTAACTTTTGTCGGGTTCCGAGACGTGGGCCCCACAGGCGATTTTTGAGCCAATTTCGGGTTTTGATGTAATTTTTGAAGCTTTTCTTGTGGAATTCTTTCTATTAGCGTATATTGATGGTATTATACTGATTGTGAATAGATTTGGAGCATTTGGAGGCCGAGTCCAGAGGCAAGAGCATTGCGGGGTAGAGATTTGACCAGTTTGAGGTAAGTAACGATTGTAAATCTAGTCTTGAGGGTATGAAACCCCGGATTTTGTATCATTCTACTATTTTTATTGATGCACATGCTAGGTGATAGGTGTATGGGCATGCACTGTTGCAAGGACCTCGATCGAATGCCAAGATCGAGGCAAAAACCGAGGATGTCTGGGCAGAATTATAAAAATAGGGATTTCGTCCCATTTGCCATTTTTGACAAATTAGAGCTTGAGGAGAGGCGATTTTTGATATAGATTCAAGGAAAACTTGAGGTAAGTCCCTTGTGATCATTTCTACTCCATAATATTGAATTATCATCGAATAATCCGACTAGATTACATGATTTTGAGGTGTAAATTGGAGATTGGAACTTAGAAATTTGGAAATTAGATTTGTAGATTTGAGGGTCGAGTTGAGGTCGGATTTTGGTAAAATTAGTATGGGTAGACTCGTGGTTGAATGGGCTTTCGGATTTTATAACTTTTGTCGGGTTCTGAGACGTGGGCCCTACAGGCGATATTTGAGCTAATTTTTGAATGTTTATGGAAAAATCATTATTATCTCTTAGAATTAATTCCAATGAATTTTATTGACTGAAATGAATTATTTGTGACTAGATTCGAGGCATTCGGAGGCCGATTTGGGAGGCAAAGGCATAGCAGTGTAAAAAGTTTCGCGTTTTGAGGTAAGTAACGATTGTAAATCTAGTCCTGAGGGTATGAAACCCTGGATTTTGTATCATTCTACTATTTTTAGTGATGCACATGCAAGGTGATGGGCGTGTGGGCATGCACTGTTGGGGATTTGTGACTTGGTCCGCCCCGTAACAACTGTAAAGTTGCATACTTTGTTGAAACCATTGATACTTATATGTTTTAGAAAAGGTTTCTGTAAATTGGGCTGAATGTCATGTTTGGGCCTTGCGCCAATGCTGTTTGGACCCTTAGGGGTTGTTTCTTACCATCCTCTCACTGTTTTCGATTGAAAATCTATACTCAGTCATGTTTATATTTGTTTATCGCATAACTCAATTTTATGACTCTATTTTGATGCATATAAATGTTTTGGGCCGAATGCCCTATTTTACTGAAATGCCCGAGGGCTTGATTTGTGAGGATGAGTGTGGATCGGGGCTTCCCGCCTGCAGTATACTTTATGACTGAGTGAGGCCGAGGGCCTGATTTGTGAGGATGAGTGTAGATCGGGGTTGCCCGCCTGCAGCATACTTTATTATTATCTCACGTGAGTTGTCTGTACAGATTATAGCGCTTGGGCTGAAGGAGCCCTTCCGTAGTCTATACACACCCCTAGTGAGCGCAGGTACCTAATGAGTGCTAGTGCTGAGTGACTGGGAGGCAAGAGTGATTGTGAGGTATGCCCGAGTGGAATGAGTGACTGTGAGGTTTGCCCGAGAGGCTGTATATGAGTGATGTTTTGCCAAGGGGCTGTTTATGATTTCATCATTTTTGCTCACCTTTGCATTGAGCCTTTGTTTGAAAAACTGTTGGATAAATGTCTTTAAATGATTTTTTCTGGAACTGGGTTTAAACGAGATGTTTGATTCAAATCCTTATTTTTTTTAGAGCGTGTGGTATTTTACTGAGATTTTTGATATGAACTTTATATGCTTTATTGCTCGTCACTACTGCTCAGTCTTTATTTATTGTTGTTACTTACTGAGTTGGCGTACTCACGTTACTCTCTGCACCTTGTGTGTAGATCCAGGTGTAGCAGGACACGGTAGCAGTTATTGAGTATTTTGGTTGCAGATTTTCTTGGAGATAGCAAGGTAGCTGTTTGGCGATCGCAGCCCCTGCTCTTCTCCCTTTTATCTTCCTCTAGTTGTATTTAGCTATTTTCTAGGCTGAGTTAGCCTTGATATTGTTAGACAGATTGTAGTATATGCTCAAGACTAGTGACACTCCGCTGTCGAGCTTTTCTTTTCCGCACTTCTGGTTTTCTTTGATTTGAACTCTTTAAATGGAGGTTTTATGTTAAATAACCTTGAAATTATCTTTGAAATAAAAATATTGTTTTGTTTTAGAAATGAGTAGCTTGCCTAGTTCCACGATAGGTGCCATCACGACAGGGGTTAGTTTTGGGTCGTGACAGATTGGTATCAGAGCCTAGATTATATAGGTCTCACGAGTCATGAGCGGGTTTAGTAGAGTCTTGCGGATCGGTACGGAGACGTCTATACTTATCTTCAGGAGGCTGCAGAACCCTTAGGAAAATTTCACTTTCTTGTATTCTATCGTGCAAAAATGATTCAGCTTGAAACATAACTCTTTGAATTTCCTTCCACGCATCTCGTATGCGCACATGAGCACTCGGTATCTGTTGTGCATCGCCGGTTTATGATTCTATGAATGAGGTTCGAGATGTGTATTATGTGTTTTGGTAATGGGCTAGTCTGGAGGACTTGAGGCCAGGTTTAAACCGTAGTTTTGACTCGGTAGCTTCAGTTGTAACCTATGCATTTGGACTCATATGTCCGATAATGTCCTTACGAGTTGAATTGTGACTCGATGAGCAGTGGAATGGCTTTGTGGTGAGTATGATGTAACTGCGGGAAGTGTTAAGACTATGTGAACGTGACGAGAAGTGTTTTCTTTAAATGTAAAGGAAGGCCATTGGGGGCTTGATTTTCGTTTTGATGCGACGTACCATCTCGAGTGTGAATGTTTTGAAGGATCTTTCACGTTGTTAAATTTTGGGGCAAATTAAATCTCATGTCTGTCAATGAGTTTGAACTCAAGAAGAGTATGTGGTTGTGTAGTAATGGTGGTTGCGAATGGGTATTTTGATGTTGATGGCTCAGGAAAGATAATCTTTGAAGAGACTTAGAGTTGGTAACATTTTATTGGTTCAGGTGCGACAGAAATATATTTCGATTTGATGCAGCAGTTGGGTAGCAAAGTATGAGGGAAGACATGACGGGAAGTGTTTTGCGGTGGTTGAAGTACTAGCAGGTCAAGTAGGAGAAGTAGAGGTTGAGAAGTTTCTTAAAGGATATGATTTAACCAAAGTAAGAGTGGCAGATTAGCATATGAATTCACTAGTAGGGTAGTCGTGCTCCTTGAGAAAGTGTAGAATGGTTTGGAATCGTGTTAATATGTGAATCAGCCTGCATACTCTTTTTGGAGTGAGGGTTAGTGTACAAAAAATAAAATACGACAGAAAGGAGTGTGCTTGAAATGAATAGAGGCGTGAAGATGTGATTATTTTGTCAGGTGCAATATGACTTGAGTTCGGAAGGTATTGTTAACGTACAGTTGATGTCAATAGGTAAAGTGCAGACTTATATAAATGGTGGACGAGCATGAACTCAGGAGAATTTACGAATTTCATGGTCGTTGCACTCAGTGCAGTGTCATTGGGAGATGTCGGTAAGGAATTCCACATGTGGGTTATCTCCTGTGTGCAGCTAGCGGTGGCGTGATGTTGATGAAGCTTTTGTGAGGAATATTACTAGCTACCCGGTAGGAGGTCGCGTATGTAATTTTGGCTGGAGATTCAGAATGTTCATGAAAGGCTTAATAAAAGACTTCGAGACGTCTGGCAGGTTAATGGTGCGAGACCTTGGTAATTGAGAAGGAGAAATCCTTACGGGTTCTAATTTTATATAATTGCAACTTAAGGCTAAGTGGGGGAGTCTGCTATCGACGAGTTGATTGCACGGTTATGGGTCGTATTAGTTTCGGTTCGGGGTATACCGATGAATCAGTTATGACTTGTGGAGGTCGAGGTCGAGGATGACTTGGGTAAAGGAATTTTTGGACACAAGTTGTATTACACCCTATGGATGCTCGGTTGCGTAGGAGTGAGGATTACTCTTTATTCCCTTGGGTGTTGATGTGCTAATGAGGCACATGTCGTTTCAGTCTGTTTGGTCGGTTAATTCGAGAATGGTTACAATGGATTCAAGATTTATAAATATGGCTAGAAAACTGGGAGTTGCATTGAACGGTGTTGAGACTCGTTGCATCTCATATCATTGTGAATTATGCATTTCAGTATCAAGAAGATGAAGGAAACGGTTTAAAGATCCTATAAAGTCTCTTCGGAGTAAGCATGTTTGGTTCTGGAACCTTTGGAATACATAAAAAGGGTATTCGGCGGCTTATAAGCCTTAGGGCGGTGTGATTCTATGCTAGAGTTCGTGGGGCCAGTTTTAGTTAAGGATAGAAGTGTTCTAATAAGGAAATAAAATAGCAATTTGAAGGTAATTTGGAAAGGACTTGGGAAAATAGGACAGTTTGGAAGTAGGTTGGGGTAGCACAGTAATAGGTATGATCGGTTATTTGTGTACTTATGACATGGCTAGTATCTACAGGTGCTTCGTGGAATTGCTCCCGGATTTGGCAACCTGTGTGGCTTGGTGAAGTTAGAGGAATTCGGTTCAGATATCTTTATTATGTGCAAATGGATTTCAAAGTGTTCATGATGGGTTCTACCATGGTTTAAACCGGATAATTTTTTCTGATGTACGGAGCGTGTTGTGTGTTATGATTTTCTCCAAGAGAGAAGCAAGAAAGAGGTTTCTGACTAATAAGGTATGTAATTTTCTAGTGACTCAGAGTTGATAATAGAATTCTTATGCTTGTCACATGATGGCATAACAGATGTGGTGTGTTGTGCGGGAATAGGATTTACATGTACCAGGTCATAGTTCAGTTTTGAAGGGAAGGACATAAATTCTTAGGTAGCATGAATGGTTTTCGATGACTAGGTAAATGATATTACTATCTGGTATAGCTTGATGAGAGTGTACATTTCAGAAGGGGCAGTGTGTTTTGATTTATGGGTACTTCGTTGGTATTGCGGCACTCTCCTGGTTGATCGACTGTTGATATTCAAATTTTTGCTAGGTGGCACGGAAGAAGTTTCAAAGTATTTCTCGTGGGAGGATTGAGTATGAGAGAGGTGTTAGGCATTCGGGCGGTGGAGGTGGAATCAAATAGGGTGATTCATGTGTTCTATGGAATTGAAGATTAGGGGTTCTCATGAGCAGATTGTTTCATGGGTGTGGACTGTGAAGTTGTGGCCGAAGCTAGCTAGATGATAGAAGGTGTTATGATTACGTCATTATGGACTTTCGGAGGTTGTTTATCTATTGGTGGCTGACCATAGTTGATTCGGGGCCCAATGGTAGGCCAAATTAGGATGTGTATTCTACACCGAGCCGAATTGATTGGCTCCATACTACTATTATTGAAGGATGTGCCATTCGGTTAATGTGAAGCTTATTCGTGTTCTGGAATGATCTATGAGTTACTCTTCTATGCTACGAAGAGTTGTGATTCGTTAGTTTTATGCACATATGGTGCGGTTCTATTATGGCCTTATAGCGGAATTTGAGCGAGAATAGTATTGGATATTGCTTGGTTGATGACGTATTGGTCATGTTCTTTCGGATTTTATGTGACATGGTGTCGTTTGCTTCTCTATGGTTATAGTAATGCACCTTGGGTAGTTGATGTCGAATTGCGCATGGTTATTGATTTTAGCAGGGTTGCTTGAGGTGTTTCATATGGACCAGTATTTGGATAGGGTCGCGTATTACAGCAGAGTTATGTGGAAATATGATCCCTTGTATAAGATTCGTATGTTATGATTCTTCGGTGTGTGATGGGTTCTTAGCATTGCGTCGGGGTGGTACTCGTCGAGCTTGCAGAACGGTTCTCCTGTTTGGGTCATTATTATGATTGGGTACATTTGGAATGTTGCTATCTGGTGCACAAATTGCACGGGTTGTGGCTTTAAATTGTATTGATGTGTCATGTCACTAGAGTGGTCGTGTTGGAGGAGACGAGGTCATTGGGCCTAGAATGGATGCTATCAGATTTGATTGTGGTATAATTAGGAGGATAATATCGGAAGTCGGCTTTGAAATTGGCTATAGTTCTTGTAGAAGGAACGAGAGCTCCATGACCTGTTGGTCTACTAAATGGCTATGAATTTGGTATGTTTCTTTAATCATCGGCAGTGTACAAAGGTTTTGAAAATGAGGTTTTGTCTGATATGAGTTTATTACTGGCACTGGATTAATTTGAGTCGATACTGTGATTTAAAATCATTGCTTCGAGCATTCGAGCTATGCGGTATTTGAATTTGAGAATTTGAGTTATGGTTACGACTTTTGGTACAGATTTTTCAGACATATACGGTATGTAGATGCAAACTTCTCATCTTATAAGAAATTTCGGATTTTGGAAATTTGATTCGAAGGCTTGTGGGCTAGGTTGAATTGAGAAATTTCAGTTATGTTGTGCTATCGGACCTGTATGGGATAGGGTGGCATGGGATCACCCTGGGTATGTGCATGTGAAAGCTACACAGCGATTTGATGGCTTTTGAAACAACTCTAGGCACGTTTGAGGAGGAACGTATATTTAAATGGGGGAGGATGTAATGACCCGACCGGTCGTTTTGAACATTTGCACTTCGCTCGATTGTTTGAAGGCATGAGTAGCTCCGTATGATGTACTTTAACTTGTGTAAATCGTTGGTTTCGGGTCGCAGGTATTTCAGAATTGAATTGGAAGAAGGAATTTCATTGTTGAAGCTTTAAATTAGGAGATTTGACCAAAATTTGACTCTTTAGCATTTGACCTCGGATTGAAATTTTGATGGTTCCGTGAGCTCCTTATGGTGATTTTGGGCTTAGGAGCGTGTCCGTAATATTATTTGGAAGTCCGTATAGGAATTAGGCTTGAAATGCCGAAAGTTTTATTTTTGAGAAGTTTGACCGGAGGGTTAACTTTTTGATATCGGGGTCGGAATCCGATTCTAAAAATTGGAATACCTCTGTTATGTCATTTAGGACTTGTGTGCAAAATTTGAGGTCAATCGGACGTGATTTGATAGGTTCCGGAATTGTTTGTAGAAATTAGAAATTTCAAAGTTCATTAGGCTTGAATTGGGGTGTAATTCATGTTTTTAGCGTTATTTGAGGTGATTTGAGGATTCGACTAAGTTCATATGATGTTTTAGGACTTGTTGGTTGGTTGAGGTTCCGAGGGCCTCGGGTGAGTTTCGGATGGTTAACGGATCAAAAATTGAACTAGAACAACTGCTGCAATTTCCTTCTGTTGGAAATTGCTTCTGCCCAGAAATCAAACCCAGATGTGAGCCCAGATCGAGCTTAGGGTTGAGGGCCACGATCGAAGCCCAGATCGAGCTCAGGGTCGAGAATGATCGAAGCCCAGATCGAGCTCAGGGTCGAGGGCCACGATCGAAGCCATGATCAAGCCCAGAGTCGAGGGCCACGATCGAAGACATAATCGAGGGCCAGGATCGAGAGCCAGGACCGAGGACCAGGATCGAGGACCTCGATCAAAGGCCAAGATCGAGGCAGAATCGAGGATGTCTGGGCAGAATTATAAAACAGGGACTTCGTCCCATTTGCCATTTTTGACAAATTGGAGCTTGAGGAGAGGCGATTTTTGATATATTTTCAAGGAAAACTTGAGGTAAATCCCTTGTGATCATTTCTACTCCATAATATTGAATTATCATCGAATAATCCAACTAGATTACATGATTTTGAGGTGTAAATCGGAGATTGGAACTTAGAAATTTGGAAATTAGATTTGTAGATTTGAGGGTCGAGTTGAGGTCACTTTTTGGTTAAATTGGTATGGGTAGACTCGTGATTGAATGGGATTTCAAATTTTGTAACTTTTGTCGGGTTCCGAGACGTGGGTCCCACGGGCAATTTTTGAGCTCATTTTCGGATTTTTATGGAAAAATCATTATTATCTTGTGGAATTAATTCCAATAAATTTTATTGACTGAAAGGAATTATTTGTGACTAGATTCGAGGCATTTGGAGGCCGATTTGCGAGGCAAAGGCATAGCAGAGTAAAAAGTTTCACGTTTTGAGGTAAGTAACGATTGTAAATCTAGTCCTGAGGGTATGAAACCCCGGATTTTGTATCATTCTACTATTTTTAGAGACGCACATGCTAGGTGACAGGTATGTGGGCATGCACTGTTGGGGATTTGTGACTTGGTACGCCCCGTAGCAACTGTAAAGTTGCATACTTTGTTGAAACCATTGATACTTATATGTTTTAGAAAGATTTTCTGTAAATTGGGTTGAATGCCATGTTTGGGCCTTGCGCCAATGCTATTTGGACCCTTAGGAGTTGTTTCTTACCATCCTCTCACTGTTTTTGATTGAAAATCTATACTCAGTCATGTTTATATTTGTTTACCGCATAACTCAGTTTTATGACTCTATTTTGATGCATATAAATATTTTGGGCCGAATGCCCTGTTTTACTGAAATGCCCGAGGGCCTGATTTGTGAGGATGAGTGTGGATCGGGGCTGCCCGCCTGTAGCATACTTTATTATTATCGCACGTGAGCTGTCCGTACAGATTATAGTGCTTGGGCTGAAGGAGCCCCTCTGGAGTCTGTACACACCCCCTAGTGAGCGCAGGTACCTATTGAGTGCGAGTGCCGAGTGTTGAGTGACTGGGAGGCAAGAGCGATTGTGAGGTATGCCCGAGTGGCATGAGTGACTATGAGGTTTGTCCAAGGGGCTGTATATGAGTGATGTTTTGCCCGAGGGGCTATTTATGATTTCATCATTTTTGCTCACCTTTGCATTGAGCCTTTGTTTGAAAACCTGTTGGAAAATGTCTTTAAATGATTTTTACTGGAACTGGGTTTAAACGAGATGTTTGATTCAAATCCTGATTATTTTTGGAGCATGTGGTATTTTACTGAGATTTCCGATATGAACGTTATATGCTTTATTGCTCGTCACTACTGCTCAGTCTTTATTTATTGTTGTTACTTACTGAGTTGGCGTACTCATGTTACTCCCTGCACCTTGTGTGCAGATCCAGGTGTAGCTGGACACGGTAGCGGTTATTGAGTGTTCTGGTTGCAGATTTTCTTGGAGATAGCAAGGTAGCTGTTTGGCGATCGCAGTCCCTGCTCTTCTCCCTCTTATCTTTCTCTAGTTGTATTTAGCTATTTTTTGGGCTGAGTTAGCCTTGATATTGTTAGACAGATTGTAGTATATACTCAAGACTAGTGACACCCCGATGTCGGGCTTTTCTTTTCCGCACTTCTATTTTTCTTTGATTTGAACTCTTTAAATGGAGGTTTTATGTTAAATAACCTTGAAATTATCTTTGAAATGAAAATATCATTTTATTTTGGAAATGAGTCGGCTTGCCTAGTTCCACGATAGGCGCCATCACGATAGGGGTTAGTTTTAGGTCGTGACAGATACGTAGGCAACCCTATAGGTTCGATCACAATTCAATAAAATTTCCATTTCCCCCATAATCGGAAACTGGGGCAGAATTTTGAGGAGCACCCTCAAAATTTCGAAGCAAGTTCAGCCAACGGCACTGTATGCGGAACGGCCAGAGATTCGTCTAGGTAACTGGGGCAGAATTTTGAGGAGGACCCTCAAAATTCTATGGCAAGAAGGTCGCAATGTCTCTAACAATGCCGTAGTTATTGGTTCATCTAATCAATTTTTAAATTGCACATTACTGTGTTTTGAATAAGTATGCATGCATATTTTTCGAAAACTTTATTTTTAGCCAGATGCTACCCATGGTAACTCGAACAGGATTCCAACGAGGAGCGGAGCAGACAAAGGCACGAACCAACCTCCCCCGCAAAACTCATGATTTTTCTTTGAATGTAGGAACAAGAAATAGTCGCTAGTACATGCGCACCTTAGAATCACTGTCTTCCACAACAACAAGGCTACCGAACTCATCCATAACTAAGAAATATTCCGCTATCACTTATTATTTATTCGCTGCATGAGACTAAGCATTGTCTCAAATCTTTCATGAGGCTAAGCCCTGCCTCCTCAATTGCATAAGGCTAAGCTCTGCCTTCCCATTGCATAAGATTAAGCATTGTCTCAAATCTTGCATGAGGCTAAGCCCTGCCTCCTCAATTGGATAAGGCTAAGCTTTGCCTTCCCAATGCATGGGACTAAGCATTGTCTCAAATCTTGCATGAGGCTAAGCCTTGCCTCCTCAATTTCATAAGGCTAAGCTCTATCTTCCCATTGCATGAGACTAAGCATTGTCTCAAATCTTGCATGAGGCTAAGCCCTGCCTCCTCAATTGCATAAGGCTAAGCTCTGCCTTCCCATTGCATGAGATTAAGCATTATCTCAAATCTTGCATGAGGCTAAGCCCTGCCTCCTCAATTGGATAAGGCTAAGCTCTGCCTTCCCAATGCATGGGACTAAGCGTTGTCTCAAATCTTGCATGAGGCTAAGCCCTGCCTCCTCAATTGCATAAGGTTAAGCTCTACCTTCCCATTGCATGAGACTAAGCATTATCTCAAATCTTGCATGAGGCTAAGCCATGCCTCCTCAATTGCATAAGGCTAAGCTCTGCCTTCATATTGCATGAGACTAAGCATTGTCTCAAATCTTGCATGAGGCTAAGCCTTGCCTCCTCAATTGCATAAGGCTAAGCTCTGCCCTCCCATTGCATGAGACTAAGCATTGTATCACATCTTGCATGAGGCTAAGCCATGCCTCCTCAACTGCATAAGGCTAAGCATTGCCTTCCCCTTTCATGAGACCAAGCACTGTCTCCATATTGCATGAGGCTAAGCCCTGCCTCCTCAACTGCACAAGGCTAAGCATTGCCTTCTCATTGCATGAGACTAAGCATTGTCTCTCCTTGCATAACCACAAATGTTGCTCTGCTCCAAACCTTGCATTATTCTCTTCTCTCGGGACTAAGCTCTGATCCCGACTCTACACAGGACTAAGCTCTGTCTTGTTTTATCTCAAGCATCATATCTCTGCATCTCATGGGCTGATACATAGCCAATTTGTCCGAGGGCATCATAGTCCGAAGGCATCATCCTAATAGCCGGGAGACACCATGTCATGGCCTGAGGATCTCTTAATCTTGCACATCATTATTCAAAGGCATCATGGTTTAGAGGCACCGTCTTCATAGCCCGAGAACATCATTTCATAGCCTGTAAATCCTTTACCGCACAATTCATGGCCCGAGACATCATGGTCTAAGGACGTCATCCTCACCGTCCAAGGATGATCTCCATGGTCCAAAGGGAATTTTCATCATGTTTAAATTTATGCGATAATCTGTATGCACGCATTGTATTTTGAGTTTGCAGGTAATCCGGGAAGTAACTGTTCTCATAACGGGAGCAATCTTCGCTCTAGTTTCCATTCAACGTTCATATCCTTCAATTATTTCAAACGCAACCGACCACCGTCCGTTACTTATTCTCACCTGATGACCACTCAAATATCCGTAACCATTCTCAACCTGTCATATCCAGAATATTCAGTCTGTTCTTACAACAATTCCATCAGTTTATTCCACCGTCGGATCCAGAACTACACAGGGCCTGATTCCTGTATAACCAGGGATATGTAGGCAGCTCAAAGACCAGGGTACAGCCTATATTTTTCAAAAAACCACATTCGTTCAAAATTGGTCATCATTTCTTTACCCGACAACTCTTTCATACTTTCCGAGTAAAGAAGGGCAGTTGTTGATACCCAATTTTTTCCTCATATTTTTCAAATATATATATATATATATATATATATATATATATATATATATATATATATATATATATATATATATATATATATATATATATACTTTCAAAATAGTTCATATGCATCATCATTTGATTTACAAGCATATACAAGTATTTTCATAATTCTTCATAATTTTTAAAGGCTTTAAATCAATTTATTTCCGCATTTTTATTATATAAATACCCATTAATTACCTTACAAATAATTTTTATGATTCTTTTGTCATCTAAACTCATCATTTATACCCATATTAGGTTTTAAATATTTTTAGTACATTTGTTATAATTACATTTGCATTTTAAAGGCTAAAATTGCATATTTTTGCAATAATAGCCTATATGTACTTATAATTACTTTATTTATGAAAAAATAAACTTTTATATTTTATAATGTTGAATATTTGTTTTCAATCATTTTTATGCACAAATGATATTTTTATTATTATTGTTACAAATTATTTTATTGGTTAAATTTGGATATTTAAAATTTGGCCCCATTGTTTAAATTAATTTCGCACCTAAGACTACCCAAAACTACCCAAACCAGCCCAAGCCCAATACTCCTAACCCAATTACCCTTACCCATTCATTAAAATCTGACCCTAGTCCGTTTAAATCTCGGTCGTTGATCAAAGATGATCAACGACCCACAAATAACCACCCCCTTTCCTAATATCTCCCTCCTCTCTACCCTAACCCTCATTTACCTAAAACCGCCGCCCTTATTTCCCCACTACTGATGAACCCTTATAATAATCTATTGTTTGTTCATTATATGCCTATGTGATTCTTTACCTTATTTCCTACTAGTTTTGTGTATCTTCACCTAATATTTGGGGTTTCAATTCCACTGATTTGAGCACTTGCCTTTAAATATTTTAATTAGTTATTTCTATACACTAGTCCCAGCACTATTTAAACCCCTCCCTACTCTCTTTTGAAAAGTAAAAGAGAAGATTCAGAGTTCAAAAAACCTTTTCACTACTATATTCCAAAAGTTGTGTACTCTTGCTCTCTCTTGAGCAATAATATTCTGTGTTTTGATTCTTGACCGGCTGAAAGCCAAGGCCAGAAATCCTTTTGCTTCCATTTGGTGCTATTTGCTATACTGTTGGATTCTTTTTCCTTGTTCATCTTAACTGGTGAGTTATTGAATCTTGTTCCCCTTTCATTATGGTTATTTGCTCAATGCGTTACTGCCATTAGTCCATGTTACCCTAAATGCTATTACTTATAGTTAAGACATTTCAAACTTAGTTTGAATTGATTAATGAAATCTGCCTAATTCTATGTTATTGAGGACTATCGTTTAGAGTTAAACATGCTTTCATACCTCTTTATCCATGTATAGATGTGTGCCTTAACATATTTATAATGTTTGTTTGTTGAACTTGTTACGGCCTGTTTAGTTCTGTTCTCACTATGTTATGATACCTCTACTAGATTGTCTTAATCAATTCCTACTGCTACTCAATGTGTTTTCTTTCTATGACTTAACCTGATCTGAAGTCTCTGTTATCACTGTGAATATGTTTATGAACTGGCCTTATTAGCATGTGACTTTGTTAATTCTTAAAAACTTGACTAAGTCTGCCTAAGTTCAAGCATGTCTACCATTTGTTTGTATATGCTCAATATGTGACTCTGTCCTAAAGTGGATTCCCTAATTCATTCTACTCCCCTGATCCTTCTGAATTCCTACTCCTAGCTGGCTGAAAGCCAAAGCTATTTAGGTTCTGTCTTCTGACCTTCCTACTGTGAGCACTGCTCAGGGTTCATGTGAGACCCTTGTGAACTCTAACACACTAGGACCTAGTCCCTAGTCTTTCTTTGAACTGTTTCTGATCAATCTCTCTAGTGTGAGCACTACCCTGGGTTCCTAAAGCCCTTGGGAACTCTGACACACTAGAGATTTGGATTCTGTATGCTTATCCTTGAAATAAGGCTGAATCATTCACTACTAGTTATTGTGTATCTATGAACATGGACTTTTGGAACTACTGTGAGTTGAATTCATTCATTAAATTCTGATATGTAATAATTATTTGTAATAACAATTCTGGGGTATTAGTAAAAATGGGAAAGGGTTCTTCTTTTATACTTGCTATAAAGTGGGGGTAGAAATCTTGCCTATAGGGTTAATGTTGTGATGTTGGATGTTATATGTTAGAAATCATGCTTCTAAGTGTCTTATTGTGTTCAGTCCTTATATGTTAGCAACCATGTCCATAGGATCAATGTTTGGCTCAATTATGTTCCATTACAAACCATGCCTATAGAAATGGTATGGTCCGATGTGTGTGTGAATTCCTGCTTGCATACTGTTTCGTTCAGATTATAGAAATCATGTCTATAGTATTCAAAAACTGTTCAGATTGTAGAAATCATGTCTATAGGATTCAAAACTATTCAGATTATAGAAATCATGCCTATAGGATTCAAACTGGATCAAGTTATAGAATGCATGCCTGAATCTGTTTAATTGTTGTTTATGCTCATTTTCTGTGTTGTTACCTTCATTAGAAAACATGCCTATAAGATTAAAACAAATAATTCTAGGTTTATTTCTGTGACCTACCACTATTTACTATCGCGCAAAACACCTAGATACCATGGTGGTAGGCTTAATTGTATCATGCTAAAATCAATAGGCAAACTTTGTAAGTCCTAATAATCGCATTAAGAAATTGACTTTGTGTACGACTGTCTGCTCGTTCGTCAATATCACATAGATATCCCGCCTATAGGATTTTGCAATAAATAAAAACTGTTAATGCTAATCAGTTTGGTGTGCATTTGATGTCTAAATGCGGAGGGTAACTTGAGCCCATACTTGTTTCTATTTGAAAGTCCTAACTATTTTTTGTATGTCACCCAGTTTTCTGCTTTTGAGCAACCTAAGTTAAGGTCTAGAACTACCCTTAAATAGAGGTCCAAATGCCTCTTGGACCATAGGCATGGGACGGGTAGTGCACGCATAGGGTACGACTTAGAATCAAGTAGAGCGCTTTAGGTAAACAACTTAAAGATAGTAATCGGGTAGCAGGAGATGATAGTCTGTGCCCGCTGAATAACATGAGTAACACCCTGTCTTGAGGGAGTTACGAAGTATTATTTATGTTACACGGGGTGATCCTTTAGGCTAAAAAACTTAGGGACCACCCCCCCCTCCCCCAATTCCTGTTAAAATAGTTCTTTCTTTGTCCAAATTGTTTCTTTTCTCTTAGACTAATTCACATGATTTGAGTTCGGTCGGGACCCACCGTTGTGGACCTCGAGGAGTGCCTAACACCTTCTCTTTGAGGTAATTTGAGTCCTTACCCGATTTTTGGTGACGCAAACTAGTAAACCTGAGTCATTTGCAAATAGGTGCCCTAACGCACCTTAATCCGTTATGTGACGACTCTCTCTTTTAATAACCCTTCCTTTCAAAAGAGTTGTCAATGTCAAAACCCGATTTCGCGAGAAAGAGGGGCGCGATAATACTTGGAGCGTAAGTTCAGCAGTGAGCCAGGGGAAGTGGGCGTGGATGTGAGGCTTGAATCACAGGTTATTCCGAGTAGAGGCAGCTTCATGTACCTTGGTTTGGTTATCCAGGGGGGAGGGAAGATCGACGAGGCTGTCACACACCGTATTGGGGTACAATGGATGAAGTGGAGGTTAGCATCTGGAGTCACGTGTGACAAGAGAGTGCCACTGATACTCAAAGGTAAGTTTTATAAAACGGTGGTTAGACCGGCCATGATGTATGGGGCTGAGTGTTATCCCGTAAAGAACTCACATATCCAGAAGATGAAAGTAGCAGAAATGAGGATGTTGAGATGGATGTGCAGGCACACTAGGAGAGATAAGATTAGGAATGATGATATTCGGGAGAAGGTGCACGTAGCTCCCATTGATGACAAGATGCGGGAAGCGAAGCTTAGATGGTTCGGACATGTTCAGAGGAGAAGCTCAGATGCTTCGATACGAAGGTATGAGCGGCTGGTTGTGGAGGGAACGAGAAGAGGTAGAGGGCGGGCTAAGAAGTATTGGGGAGAGGTGATCAGACAGGATATGGCGATGCTCTATATTTCCAACGACATGTCACTTCATAGGAAGATGTGGAAGTCGAGCATTAGGGTTGTATGTTAGGAGGTAGTTGAGTCTTTCCTTACTTCGTACCATTGTGGGACTAGTCAGGTAGGGTTTTTATCTAAGATAGCTAGTGGCAATGTTGTGTCTTACTATTTTGCTTTTCAGTGCAGGTCCTATTTATTAACTATCGCTTTTGCTTTGCATCTTTCATCTGGATTTCATGGTGTTCTTATTTTTCCTATGATTGTTATAGTGATACTAATATTGTCTCCTTTTGTCCATTTGTCTTTTTGTTTTCTTGAGCCGAGGGTCTTTCGGAAACAGCCTCTCTACTCCTTCGGGGTAGGGGTAAGGTCTGCATACACACTACCCTCCCCAGACCCCATTAGTGGAATTTTACTGGGTTGTTGTTGTTGTTGTTTTCATACAACTAATGACTTTTCATAATTAAAATTATATTAGATATTTCCTTCAACTCAATTCTTACATTTAGTAATTGATGGCCAAACAAGAAATGTGGTGTGCCTATATAAATAAACTGTACTTGTGGAAGGTTTCAGCTAGACGATATTCCATGTCCACATGCAATGACAGTTATACAAAAGTTCCATACGAATTCATACAAGTATTTCTCAGATTACTACAACATAGACTAGTTGTTGAAAATATATGAGATACCAGTAAACTCTCTGCCGGATGAAACAACGTGACAAATTTCAGAATATGTCTCTTCGCAGGTGGTACTTCCGCCAAAAGGAAAAATTATACCAGGAAGACCTAAAAAGAAGAGAGGCATAGGAGGTTGGAAAGGAAATACAGTTACATGTGCACTATACGGGAAAAAAAGACACAATCGGAGAACGTGCCAAAATATTCCAAAGAGAGATTGATATAATGCTTCAATATTTTTATAGAACTCATATATCGTAGAATCATATCATTTGATTTTCAAAGAATAAAATGCATGTCTTGCACTAGATATATATTTGGTATGGTGATTCTTTGCCAAATTACTATTTGACAAAAAGTTTATATGGCTACTTGTGTTTTCAATAAGAATTTATTTATTTGCTATTTTAGTATATAAAAGTAGGATGCATTTATATCTAGTTAATTCAGGAAAAAAGGCGCTAAAATATAATGTGATACCCAAGTGGTATATCTGTATACCTTATTAGTATATCTGTATACCTTATTGGTATCAAAATATGTGCAGAAATAGAACTGGTGCCCCAAAGGCAACATCTGTACATACGTCGTTAACAAAATGGGCACGCTTTGTAAGTCATGTCAGTACTGATGTATAACAAATTGGAAGCCATTTACTTACAGTTACTGCAAGGGAAAAAGGTACTCAAATACAATGTGATACCTGAATGGTATATTTATATACCTTATTGGTATATAGTTGTATTGCACTAATATGGTTAAACCAAAATATGTGTAGAAACACAAGTGATGCACAAAAAAATGCAACATCTCTATATACTTCCTTAATAAAATGGGCACACTTTGCAACTCATGTCAATATTGAAGTATAACAAAAAGGTACTCAAATACAATGTGATACCCGAATGGTATATTTGCATATCTTATTGGTATATAGTTGTATTGCACTAATATGGTTAAACCAAAATATGTGCAGAAATATAAGTGGTCCACCAAACAAATACAACATTTGTACATACTTCCTCAACAAAATTGGCACACTTTGCAACTCATGTCAATATTGAAGTATAACAAAAAGGTACTCAAATACAATATGATACCCGAATGGTATATTTTATACCTTATTGGTATATAGTGGTATTGTACTAATATGGCTAAACCAAAATATGTGCAGAAATACAAGTGGTGCACCAAAAAAATACAATATTTGTACATACTTCCTCAACAAAATTGGCACACTTTGCCTAGTTGCTGCAGGAAAAAAGGTACTCAAATACAATGTGATACCCAAATGGTATATCTGTATACCTGATTGGTATATAGTTCTACTGCACTAATATACCTGAACCAAAATCTTTACAGAATACAGCTGGTGCAGCAATGCAAAATATGCATAGAATTTCTTAGATTCAACTACAACTAAAAACTGCTCTCAATACAAATTCATAACCAATTCGCTTTCTAAAAATATTTTTTCTCATTCAAATCAATAGTCGCCCTATTCTTCAACCAAATAGCAACATAGTTCCTCTTTTTGAATGTGGTAACTCCCTTAAAAAAATACACCTACAAAAACAACTTCTGTTGTTGTATTATAACGAACTAACATTGCTCCTCCTACTACAAATGGCAGTATGAGTAGGAACTAACAGTGCTGTTGTAACATCCCTGTTCTGCACTAATGGCTTGACTTCAAGTGCAGAAAAAATTGTCTCTAAAAGGCATTGCTAATAAACAAACAACTTTATTGAAGAAGCCTAAGAAAATTCTAATAAAACAAACCGAAGATAGATTCTAACAGTAAAACAGTTATAGCAATATATTGTACTATTACAATGGTATTCCTAGAACACACTTTTAAAAGGTAGCGTTTTTACAATCTAATAATGCAAAATACCATACTTCACCAAAAACTTTTAAAATCCTGCAAAGTTTTCATGCTACGATTAACTAAAAGCAAAAAAAGACCTATACTACTTATTGCGCTTCTTTCCACGAGTTGTTTTTGTAACTATTGAAGCCTCAGATTCACTTGATTCACCATGCAACTGCTTGTTCCTCCCATAGTGCCACAGCAATATAACAAACCTAGCTTGAAGACCATCCACATCAAAATTGGCAACAGGGATTGGAAGACCTTCAACAATGTACTCAGCAAAGCATGCAACATATACTCCACAATCTCTGAAATAAAATATAAAAATCGATTAGTAGTGAAAATACGTAACTATTCTTACATATTTTGTTGTGTTGGCAGATTTGTAATCAGTTCAATCTCAAATGGACCAGTCAAGTCATTTCCCATGTGCAACCCATTTTCTACTATAATGTCACTTCTTTGGTCATAAAATGCAATACTAACTAGAAACATGGGTATCAACACAGCATATGCCTCTGCCACCTTTTGAATAGCTTTTTTGTGATTTCGACTACGTAGAGAGTCATATACATAAAAATATCTCTTATGGAATGATACATACCCCAATATCCAATGCCATTTTCTGCCAAATTAATTGGAAAGAGGATATGGTCAACCTGGTGCCATGGAGTGTTGTAATACATCCTAAATCCTTTCATGTACTCCATGATATCGTCTGATCTATCAACCAAATGATCTTGTTTTTCACCTTTTATAAATTCTGTGTAAACCCTTTGTATGATATTATTAAAAAGAATATCTATAGTTGTAACTTTGATTGGCATATTAATTCCATATTTTGCCTTCTTCCTAAGATAGTAGAATATAATATCCAAGTGTTGAAAAAAAAGAGAGGAAGAAAACATGACTAACACTAACAATATGCATAAACTAATACAAAAATAAAAATAAAAAATCGCACACATACCGAACTAGACAGTGGCCTGCCAGAATAGTTTAATGTATGAAAAAATGTCTTATCATCAATTTGTTCAACTTCAAAGTCAAAACAAGGGTCCAACTTTCGATCACGAAGTAAATACACTTCCCTATTTCGTATAAAAGAAGATATGGATAAGAAATACATCAATAAAAACTAAGAAAACATGAAAACAAAAGTACATGGAAACGAATACGCACTCTCCCAATTACATGTCTGCTTCAACAAAGTTTGAGAATGCATTCGTAAGCTTATAATCTACAGCCACTAAAATGTCATTTACAAATGGAAATCTTCCTTTGATAACTTTCGAAGATCCCCCAACTGCACTAATACCAGATTGCCAGTCATTCCTATAAGGCGGCTGTTTTACAGCTGCAAGGCACCTTCTCCGTGTGAAAACTACAGAAGTTGTTTCAACATCTGTTTGTGTCTGGACAACAGTTCTTGATATCGACTGATCGGGTTTAGACTTATTTACATCATGAGTTGTCAGTTCATTTCCAGATTGATTTACATTACGTCTCCCTCCTTGTATAATGGCAGCAATTAGATCAAGTTGAGAATCAGTATATTCAAAACTAGAATCCAAGTCAAGATCACCCTCGTGTCGACAAGGATCTTAAATTACAAAATGCTAGTGAATCAACAAATATACAAAGTTAAGAAATTTTAAAAAAAATAATGAAAAGTTATATATAGAAGACGTTACCAGAAGGCAAATTCACATTACTGCCACCTACATCCGCTTGACCAACACCATCAACCCGAGATGTTGAACACATAAAAGCATTATCAACTTCACTATTTAAATAAAAAAAAACTGTCAAAAATCTCTCATTTACATACCAACTTCAGAATTAGTAACATCAATAATCGTACCCTGTGGAGCAATATTTTATAGTAAAGTAGGAGCTTTAGACTCAATAACAATATCTGGTCGTGTCTTGCAGCGATTCATGATGGCAACGGAGCAGGTCTAGACTTTTTATCATCATGAGATGGCTGCTTATATTTTGCTTGTTGTGTAATGGCGGTGATTTGATCAATTGCAGATGCAGACAAATCAAAGTCAGAATCTAAGCCAAGATCATGCTTATTTACAAAGGGGATGAAAAAAGTTAAAAAAGGTTAGTGAATGCACAAATACATAAAGTTAAATAAATTAAAAAAGAATCAAAAATTTGCATATACAATATTTTACCAGAACGCAAATCATCAGTAACTACGTCATGCCTTGTTGTGACGTTCTTCATATTGACACCACTGGAACCACCATCTCGACCAGCCTCACCAAAACCAGATACTAAACATATAAAAGTATAATCAAGAGTACTATTTTTAAAAAATAACAGCAAAAAAAAAAAAAAACAAATCTGTGATTTACATACTAGAAGGCACTTTGGGCGTGCTATCTCTAATAACTACAGCATCATTCCCACTGTCTTCCATTTCAAACTGGTCATAATCATTGTGCATCTCACCAAAGTAAGGATCAGTATCTTGTTACTTATGCTGAAAATGAGAAAATAATAATTTTATTATTATGTATATTACAAGAATACTATGTGCACTAAAAGTAAAGAATGGAATAGTATCCTATAAGCATATATTGCATCTTTGAACAATATACTATAGCATTATATTATATAAAAAACAATACCGCTGAATTTTCCTTTGGTTTCATTGATTGCCTACCAATAGTTGCAAGCAACTCCTCAAACTTGGTCTCTACAAAAAGTTTCAAACCTTGTAACTCCTTCATTACCTTAGCATTGGTAGGTTTGGAATCACCTCCAGTACTTTGATGCATACTTTGTGTCTTTGGCAATTGAGTGCCAAAAACCTGAAAGCTATCATTCTGACTGTCAGTGCAATAAACTTCAATTTCAAAGTTTAGATCACGTACATCAAATAGTTGCTTTTCAACATCAGTTGGGATGATATTCTTTAGATGCAATTATTAATGACACTACTTAGAAATAGAAATGATAACAAAATATGGAAAGATAAAAGATCCCTATAACCATATGATACCAACATGGTATACATGTATACCAACATGATATATCATTGATCTGGGATATTGCTACAATTACCTGTGATTAAACTACGGTACCAAAATATTAAAATATACAATAAAAGTATGAGAAAATTAAAAGTATAAGCAGTAATAAAAGTATAAGTAGCAGAAAAGATCCTTATTACCATATGATGTCAATATGGTACACATGTATACCAACAGAGTATATCATTGCTCTGGGTTATTGCTACAACTGCCTGTGACTAAACTACTGTACCAAAACATTAAAAGATGCAATAAAAGTATGAAAAAATTACCTGCTCGCGTTGCAAGCTAAACATTCGCAAAGCAACTCGCTCATTCTATATTTCACCTTTGACTACCCAATTCAGAATTCGTGGAAGTTTGTTTCCAATATGATCAGCAAAGTGACCATCCAAACTTGAGCAGCATTCATGCAACCAAATGTGTAAATCTAACGGGAAGCCACTGAGTCTATAAAAAGAAGGCTTATCTTGAAATATGCTGGAACACGAGTCGATTGTAGCGTTATAAATATCGATACCCCAGGGATAATTATTAAAATCACCGCACTCAACCAAGTCAATGTAAGACCATGAAATAACCTTTGGTTTGAGCAGAGAAAGCAAGAAGATGTTCACAAAATAAAGAACTGCTATCTTCAACGCATCATCATTTGTCTCTCATTTCTTCTTCGTAAAATAGTCTACTAGTTGGGCCAATGTCACAGATGCAGTCCCAAAATATTTTGAAATCAACCTATTTTCTGGTACGCTCTCTATACTTGTATTACCCTTACATTTCAGCCCAGTAACGAGTGAAAATTTACCTAAACCAAAGCGCAACCTAGAATCACTCACTACAAACCGCATCTCATTTTTTACCTCATGATGTACTTCTCTAATAAGTAAATGGTGCATAACACGAATCTGCACAATAACTGGTGGTAGATCCAAGAAATATCCAAATCATATTTTCTTAAATATCCGAAGTTGCTTCTTTGTTAAATTCTCTTTCAACAGATGAATGACATTGCAGTTGGTATCCCAATCGACCTTTGGTTTATAATCTATGTCCATAGGCACGAGGAAATCCCAACACTGCAAAACATGTTCATATAAATAATTTCAGAAGTAGAATTCACTAAAAAATACAACTAAAGTAACCAAAAATATTATAACTACCATATGATACCAACATGGTATATAACTATACCAATAGGGTATACAGTTCTACTGGCTAATTCCCAGCAACTATAAATGACTATACTACTATTATATAACAGACAAGCATAAAGAGAAAAATAAAAAAGGTATGTAGTTATAAAGTATTTTCAAGATATTGTACGATACTACTATTATTAAAGTAAAAATAAATAGTGTACCAATTAAATGCAGCCAATACAGTCAAAAAAAGGATCCAAAAACATATGACACCAATATACCAATATGGTATATAGCTATACTAACAAGATATATAATTGTATGTGGTTGTTCCAACAACTGCTTATAACTATAAAAACTATTACATAACACAAACTCTATGTCCATAGGCACAAGGGAATCCCAACAATGCAAAACATGATCATATAAATAATTTCAGAAATAGAATTCACTTAAAAATGCAGCTAAAATAACCAAAAAATATTACAACTACCATATGATACCAATATGGCATATAATTATACCAACAAGTTATACATTTCTACTGGTTAATTCACGCCAACTATATGTGACTATTCTACTATTACATAACACACATGCATAAAGAGAAAAATAAAAAAAATAGTGTACCATTTATTAATATAATAAATTAATTTAAGATATTGTACTATACTATATTATTAAAGAAAAAGCACATAACGTGCCAATTAAAGGAAGTTAATACAACCAAAAGATATGATACCAATATAGTATATTGCTATACCAACAGGGTATATAGTTGTATGGGGTCGTTCCCGCAACTGAGGTTTCAACAAACATATGCTACCAATATATTATATAGCTATACCAACATGGTATACAGTTGTACGGGGTCGTTCCCAATTCACACAACTGACTATAACTATAATATAATACAAAATCATACCAAAAAATCAAAAAATAACAATGTACTATATGTTCAAAAGCACAGATACTAATTTTAAGAAATTATCTTCTTGGGTGCCACACCAAGTTCTTTCTTCTTTACTTGAGAACCATCGCTACAATCAACATTGACTGGTTGAGTCTCTGTGTCAGGCACGGATTCATGTCGGCTTCCCCCTAACATAGAATCCTCAACAACTTTAGCTTTTCTCTTATCATTCACTGCAGTACCTGCTATGACTGGTTCAAAATTTATTTTAGGTAATGCCTGGTAGGGAGTTCCATCGACTGACGAAGTATCAATATCGTTGCCTTTTCCACCCTCTATTTCTATATTTTCAGTTGTATTTTTAACACGACTACTGCTAGGGTTAGGACTAAACACAGATAGAGAATCAGAAAATAATTTAAAACTAGGACCGGACATGGCTAAGGCAACTGATTCAGCAGCTACTTGGGTTGAAGAATGATGTTGTGCATGACGCCACCATCTACGTGCACAATGCTTCTGACCCATAGATAAAAAAAAATAACCCGCAAACATTTATTCACAAAAGTACAAAGAAAAACATAAAAATTCTATGATTTTGAAAACCCACTTTCACTAAAATGCACTTTCACATCAAAAAATTTGGTCCAAAAATTACTATTAAACGAAGAGATAGAACGAAATATGAAGAAAAAATTCAAAACTCGAATCAGTAAATGCTGGGTGAAATATGATTTCTCATGATTTGGCTATGGAGGTTTTGAAACAAACTCGGTAGCGTTAAAGGAGGGAGACAAATTAAATGAGGTATTAAATGACAGTGGTATGGAAATCTGCTAATTGTGTGGGGTGCTGGGGGAAATAGCTTGGGCCGGGTATGTGAATTCCGCTAATGGGTGGGCCGCGTAAATAGTCTGGGCCGCATGGGTAGGAAAAGTAAATAGTTTGGGCATAGATATTAGAGGGTAAATAGTTTGGGCCTAATAGATATAAAGTAAGATTTTCCCAATTATATAAGCCCTGACTCATATTGCTCTTTACCCAGCTCATTCATTCTTTTAAATATTTTAACTTCTCTTTGAAATCTCAACATATAGTGACAAAGAATAAATATCTCATAAGTTAAAAACGTGAATCTCATAAAAATAATTTGTTATTAGAATAACAATATATGAAAATAACAAATAGTAATGACGACTTTTAAAGGTCGCCCTCAATAAGTTTCAGAAGAAGTCAAGACTCTATTTGGTGCTTTAGATATTTACTGTAAATTACTCAATATAGTACATAGAATAAATTAATCTTTTTCTCTCTCTACGTGCTCTCGACGTACTTTAGTGTGATTTACTAACCTACGCCATCGGTGATGGGAGGGAGGTGAAGGCCTAAGAAAAGCAATACGAAGATTCAACTAGCATAATTCATTGCATCAGCGAGTCGAAATGGGGAATCAGGCAAATCGACACCAATTCAAGGATCCCTAATTCGTGAAAAAGGGGCGACTACCCCAAAATCAATCGTCGTTTCAATGACGACTGGTCAAGTCACAGAAGTAGAAGCAGGAATGGAAGCCAAGGAAACGGGCAACCTAGGGTCCAAAAACGATGATGCACAAGTAGTTATGAGGGTTAGGGAACCAGAGACAACTCAAACTAGGCAAATACCAAATCCTGCACAAAAAATACTAGATGAGAAGAATGAAGGATGGAAGGCAGTTAGAGGGAAGTCTGCTATTAAAAGTACACAAGCAACTACATAAAGAGTAGTAGCAGTGGGTAATGGTTTTACTATACTCACTGAGATATGTCCTAATCAAATAAGAAGTACACCTAGAAGGGTGGAAGGAGGACAATGTAGTCATGGGTGTCCTGGAGGATGGTTAGCCAGACCAACTATTCTACTGAAGTTGGTTAGTTGGAACGTTAGAGGCTTAAATAAAGCCTATAAGCAAAAGGAGATTCACAGGTATATTAGGGAACATAATATTGGTATAATCGCTATAATAGAACATAGAGTACAAGAGAAGTATTCTCACAAAATTATACAAAAAATAGCTTATAAGTGTGAATGGTGTGCAAACTATGATGTTGGTGGTAAAGGCAGGATATGGATTGTTTGGAATCCCAATGAAGTCAAATTTACTATGCTCGGATATAAATCTCAGTATATTGATGGGGAGGCACTCATATATGCTACTAGATAAGAATTTACTTTCACAGCTATATATGGCATGCATACAGTAGAGACAAGAAAAACTTTATGGGTGGATTTGTTAAGTTGGAGTCACTCTCAACTAAAACCTTGATTGTGTATGGGTGACTATAGTGCTATATTATTTGTGGATGATAGAATCAATGGAAGTCCAGTTCAGGACAGTGAAATAAGAGACTTCAATGAATTCTTAATAGCTGCTAGGATGTTTGAAATGAGAACAGTGGGAAGGAACTTCATCTAACTCCCATGTGTTTAGTATAATAGACAGAGCGATAGTGAATGTAGAATGGGTAACCAATATGCACCAACTAGATGCTGTAATTAGGGATGAACCAAAGGCCTATTTGGCAGAGCATAAGGATTTTTTACCAATAGTTGCAGAAGTTTGGAATAAGCATCAGCAAATGGAACATATGTCTGGTGTCTAGAGAAAGCTGAAGGAAGTTAGGAAAGAGCTAAAACAGTAAAATACAACTGAATTTAAAGTAGTAGATGTAAAGGTCAGGACTGTTAGATACAATTTACATGAGATACAAGAACAGATGAGAACTACCAACTCAACAACATAGTTCTTTGATAAGAAGAAGGAACTGAAGAAACAACTAGAGAAATGGGTTAACATAGAGGAGAGCATATATAAGTAAAAATCTAAGAACAAATGGTTGAAATTGGGAGATCCTAATTCTGCTTTTTTCTTTGCCAGCATGAAGAATAGAGTAAGTCAAAACAAAATCAAAAACCTGGTGACCAATATAGGAGAGATAGTACAGTCAATAGAAGCAATAAAATATAAAATAGTGGGGTTCTATAAATAGTTATTGGGATCCTCTGCAGATGTTATACCAGCTATACAACCAGGCATTATGAAAGAAGAAAAGGTTCTAGATAGAGGTCAGCAGCTGAAACTAACTGAGCCTATCATTGTAGAAGAGGTTCACAATACACTAAAAGGGATAGATGATTTAAAGGTCCCATGGTGTGATGATTTCAACTCATCGTTCTTTAAGAAAACATGGGACATCACATGCTAGGATATCATCAATGCAGTACTCCAGTTGTTCAATGTAACTAATGTTACCTTTATACCAAATGTACATCATCCTTCAACTATTAAAGATTTTATGCCTATTTCCTGTTGCATAGTGTTGTATAAAATCATCTCAAAGATTCTAACTAATAGACTACAAGGAGTAATGGATCACATAGTAGATAAAAGCCAATCAGGCTTTATACTAGGGAGAGTTATCATATATAGTATAATTCTGAGCCATGAGTTGGTAAAAGGATGTGAGAGGAAGGATATTTCACGGAGATGCATAATAAAACTTGACTTGCTGAAAGCTTGTTATTCCATTGAATGAGTATTCTTAGAGCAAGTCTTGGCTAGTCTGAATGTACCTGAGATGTTTACTAAATGGATAATGGCTTGTGTATGCACTGTGTCTTACTCAATCCTTATAAATAAAAAACCTGTGAAATCATTTAACGCTAGGAAAGGCTTAAGACAAGGCGATCCATTATCTCCATACCTATTTGTCCTTGGTATGGAATACCTTGCCAGACTGCTGAAGACCTTGAAGAATGATCTTGACTATAATTTCCACTCTAGATATGATAAGCTAAATATTATACAGTTGGGATTTGCAGATGCTTGTTGTTATTCTGCAGAGGTGATACTATGTATGTCCAAATGGTCTATAATTGCTTCATGAAAATTTTTAATACATTTGGGCTAAAAGCAAATATGGCAAAAAGTTCTATATACTTTGGGGATGTACCACAGGACATACAACATGATATAATGCAAGCAGTTAGTTTTAGTAGAGGAGAATTGCCTTTCAAATATTTGGGTGTTTCACTTAGCACCAAGAGGATCTCTCTGGCACAATACCAGCCACTAAAGAAATTGATAGGAAGGATCACTTACTGGACCTCAAAGTACTTATCTTATGCAGGAAGACTTTAGTTGGTCAAAACAATATTATTTTTCATCTAAAATCTATTGGTCACGGATACTTGTAATGCCTAAGAAGCTGGTAAAAATATAGAAGTTGTTTGTAGAACCTTTTTGTGGACAGGTGGAGTAGAAACATAAAAAAAGTTTTATTATCATGGGATAAAGTATGCTCCCCAAAGACTGTTGGTGGATACAATGTGCTTGATGTATATACTTAGAATAGGGCTGCAATATGTAAACTGATATGGAATGTCTGAAAGAAAAAAGACAAATTGTGGGTTCAGTGGAAGAAGCAAGTGGTGTGGAAAAACACTCCAAGTACTGCATCTTGGATGGCCCAGAAGATTATTAAAGCAAAGGGATACATAGAAGAAACAAGAATCGGTATGCAGGAAATGGCCTCCTAGAACTTCTTCTCTATTAAGAAACTATATAATGCTATGAGAGGTGAGTTTCAGAAAGTAACTTGAAAGAAACTGACGTGCAACAACTTAGGGGCTCCAAAATAAATTTTTGTGTTGAATCTGGCTATACAGAGAAGACTACTTACAAGGGACATGCTCCATGTGTGTGGGATAACAGATATGCTACTTTGCCCTATGTGCAATGATGAAGCTGAATCGATGGACCACTTGCTGTTTAGGTGTGTAGTATCTGAAAGCATATGGAGTAAGCTGCTCACCTTGAAAGGCATATCAAGACCTATGATGGAGTGGCAGAGGGAACTACAATGGGCAAAAGACAATGAAAAAGGAAAAAAATATAACTGCACAACTATACAGGTTGTCATTGGCATATGTTGTTTACCGTATATGGAAGGAACGAAATATGAGAGTATTCCAAGGACAACAGAAGACACCGAGAATATTAGTTAGGCAGATTGTGCAAGAGGTTGTTAGCAGGGGATCAAGGCAGAGCAAGCTAATGAAGAAAATCGTAGAGATGAATTTTTATCCTTAGTCTTTACTACAGATGTTAGGGTAGTTAAAGTTGTTTGAGGCTGGGGCTGTCCAGGCTCAATTTTTTTGACATTGTACATATTGATATTGGTAAATAAAATTATTTAATTACCAATAAAAAATAACAAATATTAGTATACGTCTCACCTTGGAGTGATGGACATCCCTAACCTTAAAATCAAACCGTTTTTTTAAATGTTGTTACTTCCACTATTTCAGTTATGTGAACCTATTATTTGATTGATTACCAAGTTTAAGAAATAAATTAAGAAATTTGTGATCTTAAATACGTCATAATATTTGTATGGATATAAAACTTATGGAACTTGTGATCATAAACATGCAACAAATGTGTATGACAATAAAAGTTTCTCATTAAGAACAAAATAGAAAAGTTAAATTAAGTATTTACTGGTTATACGTGGTTATAAATATATTATATATAACGTGCATTATATATATATTATATGTCCACCGACTATTTTTAGTTTAAGTGGTTGAATGAGTACCTATTTAGGTTAATTCAATTTCCTTCCCTAATTGTCAGAGGCGGAGCTAGCATGTCTTTCGGGTTCACTCGAATCCAATAGCTTTGGTCCACACTATGTATTTGTCTTAATAAATCTATTGAATACGTATAAATTTTTAAATTAGAACTCAATAACTTAAACATCCAATTTCGAACTCATAAGTTTCGAATTCTGACTCCGTCTAATAGTAGCTATTAGTTTAATTCATTTTGGCTGAGCCTCTGTTGGAGTGTTTTCGTACCCTGGGTGTGACAGTTGTTCATTCAAATTTTAACTATGCATTTTGTTTATGCTCATCATGTCCCAAATGTTGATGAATAGTAGGATAGCATAACCCTCATTCAGTATAACAGTCAAAGAAAGTGATAATTAAACTTCTAATTGAGTGCTGCTTTAATCTCTAATTATCACATAATTTGACTTTTACCCTTCATCTATAAATATTTGCTTATCATGTTTTGCTCAATGTAACAATTAGAATTGTTGCAGTTTTTGCACTTGTTTCACTCCCAATAAATGTTCGTTTATTGCACTTGATCAAGTTTGAATAAACCAATAAATAAATTAAGAAAATCAATAGTAAGACTTTTTTTCATAGCATACATCAACTCATAATTTGGTGACTTTGCCACCATGCAGCAATTGGGACCTTTTGCTGAAGAGAGGATAACTTATAATATTCTCCTCTTTAGCAAATTAAAATATATAGTTCTAGATTCAGATATCGTTCCAACAACCGGCTGGGAGCACCTCAGTATACAATTACGGGCAGTAATTGGAAGTCCTATTGCACCTAAGGCCAACTCCGTAGCAGTAATCTTCATCTTTCTATGTTATTCAGTAATTCCTTTTGGTGATCACCTTATTCTAGCCGATCTCCGTATTGGTATTTATTTTTTTGGATTGCAATTTCAAGTATTGCTATGTCGGGATATAGATCAAATAATAAATATTCCTTTTTAGGTGGTCTATCTATTTTATATATCATTTTTTTTATAATGATGGTGTTTGAGCCCGTAGGTACTTAAACTAATTCTGTCGGTTACTAGCTACCTCTCACCAACACAAGTATTAGATAAATCTATCCTCAAAGGTTAGATAATTCCAACTTGATTTTCTATAATTAGGCCAGAATGTCGCAATTTCTTAATCAATAGTGGTTCGCGAGTCAGGTCTTCTAAATTGACCTCTTATGGAATACATGAAAAAAAACATATCATCTGAAACTAGCTATCCAATATCTTGTATATGTAAATTAATTAAATTCCATTGTGCACGCTAAAAATTTGAAGTAAATGAATGTAATAATAGTTACTTTTCTCAAGAGACCTTGTCCCGTTAACCAACGAACCATACAATTTCCTTGAATAGAGAGAAACGGAATAGTATATTACAAGGTTGGTTGGACAAAACCCTAACTAGAATCAAAGTTTTAATAATTCTAATTGACAAAACTTCCCCAACTGATTGCTTCACTCTACCAAAGAACCGAAATCCAAAAGATATCTTTGCTGATACCTTTGACTCTGCAGGATCAACAACCCTAGCTGCATGTAGTACGATAGAATTCCTCGGTTCATCTATCTCGACAAGTTCAGGTTCAAGGGAGGGTGATCAAGGGGACCCTGACTTTCGATCTCCTCTCTATGGCGGGAGGTTTCTTTCGTATCAAGAATGTATTGGGGAGGCCAGGGAAGATGGATTGGATCGAGAGATGATGCTCATGCCTCTTGTTTATCGATAGAATTCCCCAAGGCAGGCTGGAGGGTAAGGCTGCTCAAGCCATTGCCTTGGGCCCCAAATTCTAGAGGGCCCCAAAAATATTATGATATATTATTATGTATTATATATCTTATGCTATTACTCTCAAGAGTCTAAATTTTAATATTTGTTTATTTGGTTAAGAATGCAGTGAGTGAGTAAAGAGCGATCTTGTTAGTAGTATATTTATTTTCTTCTTCCGTTCTAATTTTTCCTCCTTTCTTTCATATGACTTTGAGATTTCGCTTTCCAATTTCAAACTCTGTTTCTTTGATTTAGCTACTTTCTCATGTTTAATTGACCAATTGATTAGAACAAAAGATCTTTTGTGTCTCACTATTACATGAATTTTGTGAAATATGCCTCTTAATACAATTTGGCTTTAGGCCACCAACTTCGTTGAGCCGCTATAGAATTCCTCGGTTCATCTCTCTCGACAAGTTCATCATTTTAGTCTACAGCGAAGCGAAGGAGACAAGGGCGAGGCACCGAACATATTCTACCCTCCTCCATGCACCCGTCATTAATAATCTATATTCGCCTTTATCTTGATCTTTTATTTTAATACCTAGCCATTCAAACTTCCAAACTTTAGAACCAGTAAATATCATGCTCTCTCAGCAAGTACTCAGTATACCTTTTTTGGCAACTTTCTTTGTGTTAAAGTTAGAAGTTCATGCACACCATAATCTTTTCAAACAAGAACATGGATTGATAAATGAAGTTAGGTTTAAGGAAAGAAAATAAGTACTCAGAAATTAAGTTTGCTTACTTTGCAAACATAGAATATGCTATAACAGAAAAGGCAAGTTTTATTAAGAGTGATCAGAAAAGAGGTGGCTGAACTGAAAAACATGAAAACCCTTTAAATGCAATAAAAGAACATGCAAATTAAACACACACAAACTGCACTCCCACAGATAGCTGAGATAATATACAACATTCATCTCATTTAAAGTCAATAATTATTTTAAACTTGTCATAATCACGTTAAACTTAGTTTTTAAGTTGCTTGTAGAGATGGCAATTAGGGATAATTCCATAAATTCTGGTACGCAGTATATTCAGCAGCAGCAGCAATGTCATCATCAGGTAGATTAAACCGCGGCGGACTAAGTAACATCCCTTCAGCCATATTTACGAGAACATTAGGCATATCAAATATCAAATCCTCATCCATAAACTCATAATTATTCCCAATACCCAAATTCTCCGAAATTGACTTACTCTTTTGATCATGTACTTCTCTACGTGCTAATAACGCGTCTCCAGCTGCCCCTACAGCTGCAGCCGCACTGGCTGCAGCTGCCTGAATATCACGAGGCGAGCTCGTGGCAGGAACGGGTAATGAGGCAGCTGAATCCGGGAAATTAAGGTCAGTATCAGGACCTTTAAGTGCGATTGCTGCTACGTCATAAGCAATTGCTGCCATTTCGGCCGTGGGAAACGTGCCGAGCCAGATTCTGTTAGGTGATCGGGGCTCGCGAATTTCTGACACCCATTTTCCGCTACTCTTTCTTCGCCTTATTCCTCGATAAATGGGGTGACGCCCCGAATAATTATTGGAGGCAGAGTTACTGGCCCCGATATTAGTACTGCTTCCACCATAAGTCGCCATTTAATATTAGAGTAATTTTTTCTTTTACGAGAATTACTAGAAGGTTCGGGGAAAGAGATGGGATTGAATTGGATTAAGGTAGCCATTTAAGAAAGGGAAGATTTTGAGGATTACAGATAGAGGAGGCTGAAAATTGGAGGTGCAAACCAGTTGTTGATGAACTTGCGAGAGTAGTGTGTGAAGGATTTTGGGTGTAAGCCAGAAATGTGTTGGAGATGTGGGTTGGATACCGATTTTGGCAAGTGTTAGTAGAAAACAGTGACCTTATATACATAAGGATGAGGTTTAACAGTTATTTTTCTTGAATTATTCTACTCATGAAGTGATAAAAGTGGAAACTCTCGAGAATGTCAAAGAAATGTTGACAAGACATTTGTTGCTCAATGACGACAAAGTTTTCGGAGTTTGATTCAAAATTTAAATTTTATAGATTCCATAATTAGTTATACTAGTAATAGTCTTGTATTTTCTTCTATATGTTTCTTTTTTCTTTTTCGATTTTCTTATTATTTTGTTGTAGTCATTGCTTTCTTTTTCATGGCTTCTTTCCTACTGTATTTTTTTTTTAAACTGCTACAATTATGTTTTTCTTGAGCTGAGGGTCTATTAGAAATAACCTATTTTCACAAGATAGGGGTAAGGTCTGTCTACACACTACCCTCCTCATACTCCAGTTGTGGGCAGAGGCGAATCTAAGATTTGAAGGTCGAGAATGCACTCTTGGATTCAACCAAAATCTGCTTTCTATTTTTTAAATATATATAAATGTATACATGAAATATTTGTCAAACTTTATGCGTGCCGATAACCCCTCTCGGTATAGCATAGGTCCGCCTCTGCTTGTGGGATTATACTACATATGTTGTTGTTGCTGTTGATCCGGCAGTTAGTTCATAGTTTGTCTTAATCATACAACGTTATCGACATATTGTATCTTAGAGGGAACATGTTAAGAGTATTATTATTGGATCATTATAAATATACTTTTGGTGAGCTTAGATCTGCTTAAAGATAAAATTTTTATGGGGTGACCAGTTTTCACTCTACAATTTAAGCAATATTCAATTTTTGTTTTTCAAAATAACTAAACATAGCAAGTGTTAGCAAACTTCAAATAAAACATGCATGCTCCTTAAACTTCAAACAAAACTTCAAACATTGAACTTGTAGCCACTGAATTAAAGCACCATTGTAACATTATCACAAGGTATATTACTCCATATAACTCAGATTAGATGCAACTAAAGGGGTTCTCAGTATCCCAAAAATGTAACATTTATCAAAAACATTGCTCAACAAGTTGCTAGATTCCTCTAAACTATACCTAAAACATATATACTGCCTAGAAACAAGTTAAATTAAAGTTTGTAATTATTCATCATTGTTGCAAACTTAAACAAGCAAGTCATGAATTTCGAATAATAAAAATGAGCTTTTAAATCAAGTAGATATTATTGGAAAAGCTTGAAATCATTGCAGGGATAAATACTGGCTACATATTCGAAAATATATGTCTAAAACTTTAGATAATAGTAGTTCAAACCTCAGAAATACATTGCACTTGTATTTTCAAATGTCTGAAGTTTGGGGACTGATCCCAAGTTAAATTTCACACAAATGTATGATGTGCAAACTTATGCAAACTTCAGACATTGGTTTTGGCAAGCCAAACTTAAGATATGGACTTGCGAGTCTGAAATTAATTCTGAAACAGCTAAACTTACAAAAATTTATGAATTTCGGCTATGGATTAAACAACGGTCCTCAAGTCGGCTCTCTATGCAGTTTAGAGAGCAAGATATTTGCACAACAATGTGAAATTTTTATTTTTAACTAATAATCTTTCTTTCGAACTAAGTTCCACATTAATATATAAGCATGGAACCACAAACACAAGATAGAACTAGAAAAGGGAAGAAGAAGATTGAAATTAGACATAAACTCAATTAATTGGTACTTTTTATTGGAGTAAGAAAAATCTTGAATAATAGTTGCCTATTATGTCCTATGACATTTTCAAGTATGTTATGAGTGCAGAATTCACTCTGGGCGTCAGGAGAATTATGTTTTATTTTAATATTTCTCGCCTATTATGCTTTAATTAGACAACTTAAGATGAATTTTCTTGTCTAAAATTTGGAGGACCACCAATTTAACAGAAGATAATCCTACTGAAACAAAAGGTAAAGCTCATAATCAATGTTTCTTTTGAAAATTAGTGCCTTAATTAGGTATGCTTATGCTTTCTACTACAAAACGCAATCCTTTCCTTTTTCTCTCTACAATAGTCCTTGTAGTTTTCAAGTACCTATCGTGACTCCAATTTTGTCCTTAGAAATTAATAGCTTGTGGACATAAATGAAAAATCTTATTCTTTATTTAATTAGAAAGAAATTACTCTGTTTCATTCTGCATTCTGGGCTCAAATACTCTTTATTAACTTTAATTAGCGACTTCCAAATTCCTTTATAGGTTTAACTCAAATACTATTTTTTTTCCCTTCGAAATACTCCAATAATTTTTCTGAGGAACGAAAGTCTTGCCTTCAAAAGTCTTTGCGCCACTAGCCCTAGTTTTCAGCTTTGTGACACACATGAAGGGAACACCCAAAACAATTAGATATGTGTATCCAAGGGGTGATCTACACGTACAAATAGGACACTTCGGTGTCACTCTTAATTTTTTGACCCCGATTGCTCTATGAGCGGAACTTCAAGTTTAGTAAGTGTTGCCCTTCGCTTGTCCCATAGGCAATACTTTTGACCTTAAAATTTTGTCAATCGGGCAAACGAGAGTGAAAAATTAAGACAATCCATTCTCAAGTACCTTGAGTGTATTTTCCTAATAGATTTGTGTATCCACTATCAAGTTTATTGTAGAGAAAGAAGAAAGGATGGGCTTTGAATTTTGAACCCTCGGCATCTGTATATATGGAGCCTCATATCGTCATGGGCCTCAAGTATATATCGAATGTATTTTAGCCCATATTTGATGGACATATCATGTGAAGAGCCAGAAGCCCAATACAAATGGGCTCAGATTTGTGCATGGTTAAATCATAAAAATTGCACGAGGCGCCCTATTTGGTCGCTCCCATTTAACCGGTACTCACTTTTTAATTTTTTCTTCTTCTTCTTCTTCTTCTTCTTCTTCTTCTTCTTCTTTTTCTTTGAGTAACATTGATTTTATATGGTGTTTGTGGACATATTTTAAGGTAGTTATGATATTTTATAGTGGTGAGCTGTTGTGGCGCTTTATTTTTTACTATTACTTAAGGTTTTTTCTTTTTTGTTTTCTTAATTGCAAAATGCATTCGTTATATTTATTATTGTTTTGACAAATTGATAATTGGGGTTTGTTCTTGATGATATTTGGAGGTTATGTTTCAAATTTGAGCTCATTCGGAGTAGATTTAAGTATTAAATCGTATATTGGATTGTTAAAATTTGAAGTACAAATGTTTGTTTCTAGGCAACTTGTACTCCAGACCAATTTGGCCTTAAGTACATGAAAACGTTAGTTGCACTTCAGACCTTTTGGCCTTAAGTGCATCTGAAGACGTGCAATTTTTCACTTCAGACTTATCGCCTTAAGTGCATGAAACCATTGGTTTCACTTCAGACCAATTTAGCCTTAAGTGAATTTGAAGTGCAATTTTTCACTTCATACTTATTGGACGTAAGTGTAGGAAAACGTTTGTTTCACTTTAAGACCTTTGACCTTAAGTGCATCTAAAATGCAGTTTTTCACTTCAGACTTATTGGCCTTAGGTGCATGAAACCATTAGTTGCACTTCAGACCTATTTGGCCTTAAGTGCATCTGAAGTGCAATTTTTTCATTTCAGACTATTTTCTTTTAACTTCAGACCCGATAAGTCTGAAGTTGATCGTAAAGTGGGTAGACTTGCAAATATATTTTTGCAAAGTGGGTATACGTTCAATTGTGATCCCAAAACCGAGTATAGATGCAAAAGCCCCAGTTAAATCCATGTATTTTGTGTTAAATTTGTTTGGCATATATCAAGATCTCAAGGGCAACCCGTTTTAAGCTCCTGCTATGCGTGGACCCAGAGAAGGGCCGGACCACAATGACCTATTGTACGTAATATTACCCTGTATTTTTTACAAAAGATTATTTTCACGGCAAACCTTTAAGATCTATCGGAAATAAACTTTTAGGTAAAATCATGAAGAATTATTCTAAATAGCTGCACACCTAACTGTTTAAACTAAAAATAGTTGGCGAACGTATAATTCATATATAATATATGTGTAAACATGCATAGTCACTTTATAATCTGTCTATAACTGCTGTAGGACGGTGTATGACCTTTCTAATTAAGCTTAAAGTTACTCTTTATGTTGTATCCTTATAAGTAGAAACTTCTAACACTCCCTACATTTTTTCTTTTTCTATTTTGATTTTTTGAATTTTTTTTTCATGACTCGAATAATAGTATCCGCATTAACTAGTTGAAAATAGATACATTTTTAAACACTTGCAAGATAACACAAGCACGAAGGGTGTGTGTGTGTGGGGGGGGGGGGGGGGGGGGGGGGGAGGTAGGTATTTCTATTTTTAATTCGAATATGAAAACTCGAACCAAATCTCCGATCTCTTATTCAAACAACTTACCGACACGCCCATCTCCCCCTCTCCCCCACCCCAAAAAAAAATTAAGAAATAAATCGAGAAATAACCATGAATTTCGGGAAATGACTTATTTTTGAAAATTATTTTTTGGTATTTAGTTGGGGAGTGAAAATATTATAGAAAAGAAATATTTTTTAAACATTGATAATATATTAGCAAATTGGACTATGTTTTAATGAAACATTTGAGTATAACAGATATTGATATAATATCTAACTATTGGTTAAAAGGGTTATATGAAGTTAAAAGTTTATATAATCGCGAAGAAAAATGACTTCTGTCCAAAATAAAAAAATATTACTTTCTCCTTTTTGATGAAATAGTTTTTCTCCAAAAAAAATATTTTCTGACAACTGGCAGAAGATAATTTATTTTCTGAAGATTATTTTTTGAGAAACTATTTTCCGTCGTACAAAAACAGTATTTGTTCTTCTGCTTCTGATAACCAAGGGCAAGGAATTAGGATAGCCAAAAAACATATGTTGGCAAAATTGCAGGCCACGGTTTGATCGACACGTGTCCACTTAGCCCGCGATTTGTTGATTCAAAATTCAGAATTTTCGACTAAAAGGTTCTTACTTTTCCATAACCAACTTAAACAAAAGTTTATAGCTTTCTTAAGTATCATGATTAACACTTTTCTTTTTCTTAGGGTTGACAACTCACTCGATAAGACAACTTTTAAATCCAATCAATTACTATATTCTTCACCAATAAATTTGATAGATATAGGTCTGGTTGGCAACCTCTAATTCTAGTTCCAGCTGCTTCAATGTCTTCATAAATCTTCCTGTTTTCAAGCCAACAATCAAATCTTCTTTTTACTAGAAAAACAACAATTTATGCGGTGTAATCCCACAAGCAAGGTATGGGGAGGGTGGGAGGGAGGATCGGTGTGTACAGATTTTATCCTTACCTTGTGAGGTTATTTTTCGATAAACCTTGTGCTCAAGAAAGCGTTTTCAAAACCGATTTGAAAAAAATAAAAAAGAGTAAAAGTTATGGTGAAAATACTGTAGTAAGGAAAGGAAAAGCATTGTCAATAAAAATAGTAAAGATATCCAAATAAAAGAAATAACAGTAATGAGTTTGAATAATAATAATAATAATAATAATAATAATAATCGCTAGTAAAAAATCTGATTTTAGCAACGGAAAAATTCTGTAGCTAAACTGAATAATCTGTCACTAATCTCATTTAACGACGAATTAGTGATAAATTATCAAAAAATTATGCTAGGTACGAGTGACATATTAGCGACGACAAGCAGAAGATTGAGCAAATAAGATGCTCTAAACTATAACTAAGTTCTCCCACGGAAGATGGAGCAAATAATGATACTGCTAATAGCCGCTCGACTACCTATTAACCTTCTATTCTAATTTTAGTCTCTATATTTCTCTGGATAGAGTCATGTGCTGGATGAGTTAAAAATGTGTCATGTCATATATTATAATAATTGTAGTAAAAAGAAGATTAAAGTTTGATATACATTCGTCTCCCATTCTTTAGTGCACAATTGTTTCTTCTACAAAAACAAAATTTCACATCACACTCGCACTTCACTAGTCATTAGTAATGGCTATGACATCCCCGTTATTATTTTGGTAACAATTTGGTATCCTTATGAAGAAAAAATGAGAAAACAATTAAGCATCATTTTCAATATATGCCTTAATCGACCATTCTAATTCTATGTGGGGTCCTGAAAGTTATCTTGATATACTCAAATCATTGATAGATAGTTCGATCCAAATCATCTTTTAGTACAACATTAATAATATATTTGTTGTAATTCTATAAGTGAGGTATGAGAATAATAGTGCATATGCAGACTTTACCCCTCCATGTAAAGGTAGATGGGTTATTTTAGATAGACTTTCGGCTCAAGAATTATTTTATTTTTTTTTCAATTATACAATTGGATTGACAACATCTTTAATTTGGCGATTGATTAATTTTTAAAATCAAAATCTCGAAGTCCTACGTATTTAAAAATTTTGTGATTCATCAGATGAGTATGGACATGCATGGAGATGATCACTACCCCAGATATAGAAAGTATTGAGTTGATTCGTTTCTATTATAATATTCTTATTTGTAAAATTGGTACAACTGTGAAGGATTAATCTTTTCTGTTTGTCCAATATTCCCTCTCATTAATTTATTTAAAAAGGACAAGCCCATACCCTAATATAGATGACTGGACCAATTTATATGTTATAATATTCTTATTTCTGTAATCATTGGAAAGATTATTGGTAAGGGAAGATTGATCTTTTCTGTTTGTCCAATATTCCGATTCATTAGCTTTATCATTTCAAATGACGACACTTAAGTGGTCGTTTTGTTAGAAATAAATTATCCTAGGATTAGGCTTAATTTATTTTTATTTTTTTTAAGATTAACATGTCTGAATCTGAATATACATATGAATATCAAGATGTGTATTAAAATTAAAATATCTGAATCTAAATACATAACTGAATATTAAAATGTGTATTAAGATCTGAATACTACAATTCACAGGGATAAAAAAATATTACAATTCCGGGATAACTAACATCAAGATTAATTATATCACAGTTTTTTACCAACCAAACATAAGATAAACTATTCTTAAATTTAGTTCAAGAATTAATTATTTCTTATCTCTCGTACCAAACGAGCCTTTAGGGTTAAACTAAGGGTTAATATCCATGTGCGGCAGAAGGAGTAGCCATAATTTTTTTTTTATTTGGGTTAAATTATCTATTGTTATCGCTAGCTTGAAAGAACAGCATCCTCTTTATACCAATAGAATGAAATAGATTACTCTTTGAAGAATAAAAAGGTTATTTTTTTGTTATAACTAATTAAATATTATTAAAATTGGTAATTTACTTTTAAAATATGATTTATAAAGTGCACTGTCTGTTTTACTTTATATGATAATATTTGTATGGGCACAAAGTTATAAGAAAGTTGTTGGAAAAATAAATATATTGATCGATTATTTCGGTCGGAAATATAATTATTTGATAATTTTATATTTATTTTTAAATTTTAACATACCGATAGAAATCGGTCGGATTAAAAAATAAATAAAAAGGTTATTTTCGACCGATTTCGGTCGGTAATTATACATTTCTAGGCTTTTAATATGAGCATTCCGACCGAAATCAGTCGGTTTTCAAGGTAAAAATCTGGCAGAATATGGCTGCTTTTAAGCTACACCACCTATCATTTATACCCAATAAACATCCTATAATGGCAGCATTACATTACCGTCATTCAACCACAATTAACCAACAACAACAACAATTAACCAATGCATAACACAACAACAATGCTAATAACAACCACAACACGAACACCAACACCAACCACAACAACAACAATATAAATGTTCAATAACAAAATAATATCAACAATACAATCATCATTCAAAACTATTCCAACTAAATATTCACAAGTTCAAGACTTTGTTTAGCAATACACACTATTCAAGGATTGTTTTGTAATGCATCATCTCCATCTTCACTACTAGAAGCTTCATAGACGACATGGTTCGAAAGATCACGACGAAAAGGATTAGTATCTGGGGAAGACTCACGAGACCGAAGAATCGGAAAAGCACCACTAGCAAGAAGATTTGCCAGCTGACCTTGAAGGACATTAAATTATTGGTTCCTCTTTTCTAGCTGACCTTGAAGGTTATCAAATTGTTTATCTCTATTTTAAACTCTAGCCTTTGCCTCTTCAAGCTCTACTAACAGCTTTGCGATCTTCTTGTCACGCCCCAAACTTGGGGAGGCGAGACCGGCACCCGGTGCTTCACTTGACCGAGCGTACCAACTTGAGACTAAGGGACTCTGAACATACAATGTCACACTTTGGCCATAGGGCCACATTGCAAGACAATTTGTGAAATAAAATATAAACTAAACGGAGACTACCTCTGACTGAACATCAATATAAAGTTGGGCCGATAAGGCCGTCATAACTACTACAGCTGACAAACCAAAATAAATACACATACGAGGCCTACAAGCCCAACATACTGCACTAACTGACATGATATGTCTACAAGCCTCTGCTGATGGATGTACTGTGATCGGAGTAGGGCCTGACCTACCCATAATATATATATATATATATATATATATATATATATATATATATATATATATATATATATATATATACCGGGTAACTCCGAAGGACGTGGAGCTTACCAATTGAACTCAGACAACACCTACTGAGGAGGTCTACCCATCTGTCTATATGAATCTGCATACATGAAATGCAGGGGCGACTCAATCACAATAGTGCGCTAAAGCCAAAATTATTTATGAGGCCTTAAACCTTTTCTGATGAGATTTCATATATATTTTATCTGAAATACATTTTTCTTGCTTTTTGGATCAAAATTGGGAATATAATCAAACTTTTTTCTAATAATAATTTATTAATTGATAGTAAGGTTAATCCTTTTATATATTTTTTTCTTTTTCTCCTTTTTGGATTCATTATCATTTAACTCAAATAAAATAAGGACATGTTCATTTTAAAAACACAGTCTATATTTTTTAATTTAGTATTTTATTAATGTTTGTTAAAAATTTACCAATAACACATTTGTGGTAATTATATCAAAGTTTCAATTCTTTTTTTTTCTTTTTTCTTTTTTTTTGAGTTTTGAGGTGCACGTAATTCAATTTTTCTTGTTCACATATTTAAATTCTATGAAATAGTAATATAAATACCTATGAAATAGACATGTAGAAAATAAAAAATATCACATTAAAAAGACAATAAAAAGTTATTATAATAAAATCTGATTCTAGAAGTTGATAACTTGATAATTGATAACAAAATAAGTTAATTTTACTTTGATATGCTTGAAAACTTTCAAAAGAATGAAATAGAATTGCAATTCAAGTTATTCAACGTGCTTTAATTTTTCTGTTTGACAAATATGTAGCGCATATATAAAAAGAAGAGAAAAAGCATAATCGCAAAGAGATATTAGGAAACTATGACCTTAAAAATGAAAACGAAATGTAATATCCGTATCTCTTTTAGAACTTGTCCTTTTTGGCCACTTCTTTCCTTCTTATAAAAGTTTTGTACTCTTTTCACTACCAAACCCAATATTTTCTATTAAAAGATTAAGCTAAAAAATTAATTACTGGAGTACTAATTTTTTGGGCCCCAAGAGCTTGGGGCCTAAATCAAATGCTTTATTTGCTTGGCCCTTCAGCCGCCCCTGATGGCCCTGATAAAATGTAGCGTCCCCAGAAAAGGGACGTCAGTACGAAATAATGTACTGAGTATGTAAGGCAATAGAATAACTGAAAGCTGAAAATGAACTGACAATATAATAACTGAAAGTAACTGGGAGTCAAAGATGATATGGAGATATACTTAACTGATACTGACTCAACTCTCTCAATATAGTAAGTAAAATAGTTATCCGGCCTTATAAGGCTTGGTATGAGTAGCTGCTCGGTCGTAGTAGGCTCTCATAGGCGCTCGGCCATACTAGGCTCGGTATCTCGGCTATTCTAGGCTCGCTCATAGGCGCTCGGCCACAGTAGGCTCGGTATATAACTTACTATCTGATCAGAGGTTGCCCAATAGGGACCTGCCTACCAATTATAGCTCGATGGTGGTGAAAATACTGTAACACTGTCTATATATACATATGGACCCTATACTCTCTTTACTGGAAGAAGACAATACTTAACTGAATATAAAGTCTCGATAATGCAGGAGTACGAACTTATCTTGATGTCTCATTATCAAGCGCATGTAGTTACGAGATCATGGCAAAATGAAGAAAAGGTTTAGTCTTAACATACCTTATCACAATCTTTCGAGTAACCACGTTGAACTCGTCTCTTCGCACCTTAATCTACAACAACGATAATAATACTATCATTAAGTTACGAAAGGCACACACAACGAATGACAAGCTTATTTTATATTAAAACGGGCAGCATCTCCCATATAATCCTTACTTCGTACCAATTCGAAACAACACCAACAACACAAGAACACAACAATAACAACATATATACATCATTTTCCAACCTTATATCCATCACAAAATAGCACAAAACAGCCCAATATACCCATATCACTTCATACACAAAACGACAACCATAGTAGTGTCAATTAATCCGAAAATATTATGACGAACGGCCAGCCCACTACCCCGAATTTATGTGGTATTTCTCTAAACCCTTTGTCATGCCCCAACCTAGGGAAGCGCGACCGACGCTTAACCGAGTGAACCCGATCGAGCAAGCTTGTTAGATACTTTTTACCCAACTCACCCATGATCAAGAAAAGACGTGATTTCATTAATTAGACAGTAGGAGGTTTATTCATGCAATAATAAATCGTTTCATTAGCTATTTCGCTTTTAAGTCTCAAAATACACACATTCCTATGGTCTGAGTGGAACAAGTAATCAAACACAACATAACTTGTTTAATATTTCCAACACCCATATATAACCCACATAGTGTCTACAGAGCCTCTAAGAGATACAAAAGAGTCTATGATAGTGCCGGCGACAAGGCCCCGACTATACCTTGAGACGTGACAATAATATGAACAAAAGATATAGTACGTGACCCCGGGATGAAGTAAGGCTCACCAAGTTTGCTGGGGAGAGGATGTTCCACTAACGCTGATCAACACTGCCTGCTATGTAACCATCTACATCCATTTAAAGATGCAGTGCCCCCGGTAAAAGGGACGTTAGTACCATCGAATAACAATAGTATGTATAGCTAAACACCATCTCAATGTAATGAATAATAATACAAGAGAACCAGTCAAGAATTCAATACGATCTTCAAATAACATTAAAACATCAAGTTAAGGATCACATAAGTTTTGAAGTCAATTTCCATGTTACTAGGTTGGATGATCTTTAGTGGTGATATTCCACAATTCACAATACTTCCGTATTCTTACACGGAGTCTGATCTCGACCCGATCGGCTAGGTCGTCTCATTTGAGACATCAACCATAACCACAATTTCATTACAAATTCCAGCACAGTTACCACCATGTGTGCGTTATGGCATCCGATCACGGCCCGACCGGCTAGGCCATCTCACCCGAGACATTACCTTTTTCAGTTTATAATTTCCAGCACAGTTACCACCATATGTGCGGCATGGCATCCGATCACGGCCCGATCGGCTAGGCCATCTCACCCGAGACATTACCTTTTTCAGTCAATCATCTCACATCATACTTCTTTCACATACTTTCGATTAATTGGCACTAGTGATCACGATTACAAAGTCATTCTTGGCACTTGGCCGTATTTCATAGTTCCAGTCCCCTTTTTCCACATTCAAATATCATTATCATTATCCACAACAATAAGTCTTCCCATTCAAGACATTAAATTCATATATGATCAATTTGGGAATCTTAGGCACATAGAGGTTTTTCATACAATTTGGCATAACAACCTTTATTTCGATCTTAACATGAAATCTTAACATTTCTAATACATATTCCACATTTTGAACATATCCTCAAATGGCGAGATGACATGATGAAGCATTTAGAATAAATATTGAACATACATCCTTCTACACAAATACATTAGGAATAGCCAATTCTATAATGATCAAGGACTTACTCTAATTACGTGAACACCGTGAGATTCTATTCTAAGAAGAAGGGGGTTTAGTCAACCTACCTCAATTGAGCTTCTTAAACTCTATAATGATCCGGAATTCTTATCAACTTCAATCTATTTTAGAAATATAATAAGTTGAACCAAAATTAGGAAGATGATCATGGTTTTAGCTCATTTGAGCATATTATCAAACACCGGGTGTGCATCAATGTTTTTAGCCCCTTTTTGTAGAATATTCCACCATTCCCCAACCCATTCTATACCATTTTTAGCTCACAATCTTCTCACATACTTCAAGGATACATGCATGCAAGACAACAAACCCCCACACTCAATAATTGCCTCTCTATTTAACCCATTTTTGTAAATTTTCGAAATTGAGAGCTAGGACATAGATTCTTACCTTTAGGGTGAAGACTTCCTTTGTTAATCATCAATAGTTGAGAAAGAATTGATTGATAATAGGTTGAAGGTTTCTCTCTCACTCTAAGAACTCTCTCTCTCACTCTAGAATATCAAAAATGTGCTCAAATTGAGCTATGGTACATGTTTTAACAAAGAAGGGTCGAGTTTAAAAACCCCAAAAATGAAGCCCCGAAATAGGATATGCGGTCGCATATGAGACCGCAGAATGGTTATACGGTCCGCATATCGGCCGCATAATCTGGGTGCCAAAAAATGGAAAGGAACTAATCGGGTCTGCGGTCAGTATGCGACCCGCAAACCTGTTCTGCGGTCGCATAATGCACCGCAGAACTGTTCTGCGGTCGCATAGTGCACCGCAGAACCTCCCTCTGAGAAATTCCAAAGCTGGGTATGTGACAAGAGTGTGGCCCGCGAAGTGGTTATGCGGTCATATAATGGCCGCAAAATTGACATCAAAATGACCTAGAAAACTGACTGACTCTGCGAACATTCTGTGGTCGCAGAAATGCCTATTTCTGCCCAACATTTCCTTCAACTCCCCAGCGCACTGTTCAATCCAAAAAATCCGAACCACAGCGAGCAAGCTCTCTGCGAAGAATTTCTACTATTATTAACCTCTACTCCTGCCTCGGCATCACGAGACCTCAGTTTTTAGAAAAACATTTCATGGGGCCTTACATCCTCACCCACTTAAGACCATTCGTCCTCGAATGAGGGTCAAGGTTCACTATTAGCATCTAGTGCAACTCAGTTTTCATACCACAGACCATCAGCCCGAAATTTGCCTAACTCCATAAATTCCCAAAAATTTCGCCAGAGTTTTCCCTGTAACTAGGCCTATCCACCTGTCAGAGAGCCCCAGAAACGCATCATTTAAACATATACATAAACCAATGACGTAACATAACACAAAACAACACCAATTGTGGCCTCGCATACATTATATTACCAGAAAGGAACACTCTTAACGTCAATTTGTTCAAATGATACATAATTCATAGAAGGTAACTCTTAGAATTTTCACATAACACAACTTTATAAATACATGGCTATTCAAACAAATAAGGATACTTTTTCTTCATTTCTTCCTCGGTCTCCTAAGTTGCCTCTTCAACTTGTTGGTTTCGCCATAACACTTTCATAGAGAAAAATTCTTTATTTCTCAACTTCCGGACTTGCCTATCAAGAAAGGCAACTGGAATGTCTTCATATGACAGTTCTTCATTAACCTCAATGGTCTCCACCGGCACAATAGCTGACGGATCTCCAACTACCTTCTTCAACATAGACACATGGAATACCGGGTGCACTAATGACATCTTAGGTGGTAGCTCAAGCTTGTACGCCACCGCACCGATCCTCTGAATGATTCTGTACGGTCCGACATATCTCGGACTCAATTTTCCTTTCTTACCAAATCACATTACGCCTTTTATGGGAGAAATTTTCAAGAATACCCAATCATCTTCTTTGAACTCCAAATACCTATGAAGAACATCTGAATAGGACTTCTAACGACTCTGAGCAATCTTCAACCGCTCCTTAATGGTCTTAACATTTTCCATAGCCTGATGCACGAGGTCTGGCCTTATCAACTCTGCCTCACCAATCTCGAACCACCCAATGAGAGATCTACATTTCCTACCATATAATGCTCAAATGGTGTCGTCTGAATACTAGCATGAAAGTTGTTGTTATAAGCAAACTCTATGAGTGGCAAATGATCATCCCAGCTACTCTTTAAGTCAAGAACACAAGCACGCAACATGTCCTCAAGCGTCTGAATAGTCTGCTCTGCTTGCCCGTCGGTCTGTGGATGAAAAACTATACAAAGATTCACCTGAGCACCCAAACCTTGCTGAAATTTCTTCCAAAAATTTGCCGTGAACTGAGCCCCTCGATCGAAAATGATATAAATTGGAGTACCGTGTGCATCAGTATTTCCTTGATATATAACTGAGCATATTGTTCCCTATGTCAGTAGATTTAACTGGCAAGAAATGAGTTGATTTCATGAGCTAATCCACAATCACCCAAATTAAGTCAAACTTGCGCGGAGTGCATGGGAATCCTTCCACAAAATACATATTAATCATTTTCCACTTCCACATTGGAATTTCTATGTTTTGTGCCAACCCACCAGGCCGTTGATGTTCGGCCTTGACTTGTTGAGAATTCGGACACCTTGCCACAAAGTCCGCTACATTCCTTTTCATGTCATTCCACCAATAGACTTCCTTGAGATCATGATACATCTTCGTAGAACTTTGGTGCACGGAATACCTATAAGTGTGAGCCTCGGTCATGATTCTTTTCCTAAGATCATCCACATTTGGAACACATAGCCGCCCTTGGTACATTAGTGTACCATCATCTATGCCAAGAGTAAAAGCCATAGTTTTATGTTTTTGAATCCCCTCCTTCAGTTGCACCAAAAATTGATCGTCGTATTGCTTCTCTTTGACTTCTACAATGAACGATGATTCAACCCTATTTTGTACAATCACCCCTCCTTTATTAGAGTCCATAAGACGAACTCCCAAACAAGCCAATCAATGGACTTCCTTGGCTAATGGCTTTTGATATGCCTCCAAGTGTGCTAAACTACCCATAGATTTCCGGCTAAGAGCATCTACCACGACATTGGCTTTCCCCGGGTGATATAGAATATCGATGTCGTAATCCTTGAGTAACTCAAGCCATCTTCTCTATCCCAGATTCAGCTCCTTTTGTTTAAAAATATATTGAAGACTTTTGTGGTCCGTGAATACATCCACATGGACCCCATACAAATAATGACGCCAAATTTTCAATGCAAAAACCACCGCTGCAAGTTCTAAGTCATGTGTTGAATAATTCTTTTCATGATTCTTGAGTTGCCTAGAATCATATGTTATAACCTTGCCGTGTTGAATTAACACACACCCAAGCCCAATTCTTGAAGAATCACAATATACCACATATTCATTCGTACCCTCTGGCAGGGTCAACACCGACGTCGTAGTCAATCTTGATTTTAACTCCTGGAAGCTCCTTTCACAAGCCTCAGACCATTGGAACTTAACCATTTTCTAAGTTAATTTAGTCAACGGAGAGGCAAGAGTAGAGAACCCCTCCACAAACTTCCTGTAATACCCTGTTAAGCCCAAGAAACTGGGAATCTCGGTTGGCGTTGTAGGTCTAGGCCAATTCTTCATCGCTGCAATCTTTTGAGGATCAACCTTAATTCCTTCCCTAGAGATAACATGACCCAAGAATGTGACAGACTCGAGCCAAAATTCACATTTTGAAAACTTCGTATACAATTTGTGTTGATGAAGAGTCTACAAACTGCCCTGAGATGATCGGCATGGTCCTTTCGACCTCGTGAATACACAACAATATCGTCAATGAATACTATCACAAAGGAATCGAGAAAAGACTTGAAAACCTGATTCATAAGATCCATGAAAGCTGCTGGGGAATTTGTTAGCCCAAAGAGACATTACCATAAATTCAAAGTGCCCATACTGGGTCCGGAAAGCTATTTTTGGAATATCTTGCTCCCTGATATTCAATTGGTGGTACCCGGATCGTAAATCAATTTTGGAGAAGTACCTAACACATTATAACTGATCAAACAAATCATCTATTCTTGGTAATGGGTATTTGTTTTTGATTGTGACCCTATTGAGCTACCGGTAGTCGATACAAATCCTTAGTGATCCATCTTTCTTCCTCATAAAGAGAACCGGTGAGCCCCGTGGCGACACACTAGGTCAAATGAAACCCTTCTCTAATAAATTCTTCAATTGTTCCTTTAGCTCCTTCAATTCTGCTGGTGCCATTCTATAGGGTGGAATAGATATATGGTGCGTGTCTGGCATCACATCAATCCCAAAATCAATCTCTCTGTCTGGTGGGATCCTAGGGAGCTCATCAGGAAAGACCTCTGGAAATTCATTCACAACTGGCACAGATTCTAGTGTAGGCACCTTAACATCGATATCTGTAACCCGGACCAAATGATAGATACACCCCTTATTAATCATCTTCGTGGCCTTAAGGTAAGAAATAAACCTACCATTTGGCATCATATTATCCCCCTTCCACTCAATGACTGGCTCACTTGGAAATTCAAACCTCACAGTTCTAGTTCGTCAACCGAGCTTGAAAAAACATGAATAAAGCCAATTCATTCCTATAATTACATCAAAATTGACCATCCCCAATTCAATGAGATCGGCCACGGTGTCCCAACTATGTACCGTGATAACACAAGCCCTATAAACCCGTGCGGTCATAATAGATTCGCCAACCAGAGTAGATACATAGAACGACTCAGGAAGTTGTTCCGGTTCTATCCCAACAATAGCCACATAAGGGGTAACATAGAACAAGGTGGAATCAGGATCAATAAGAGCATATACATCATGAGATTGGATAGTCAATATACCTGTGACAACATGTGGAGAAGACGCTGCACTCTAGAGACCACTCATAGCATAAAAACTGTTGGGTCCTCCTGAACTCTGCACACCACCCCCTAGCTGCACCACGCCCTGCTGGTGCTGGAGTGCCTCGAGATGGAGGGGGTGCTGAAAATGTAGCAGTTGTAGAACTGGGTGGTTGTGCTATTCCCCTGCCCGCACCCTGGTGGGATGAACGACACTCCCTCTGAATATGACCCCTCAATCTGCACCCGTAACATATAGGTAGGTCCATGTAGCAGATCCTCGAGTGTATCTTCCCACACCTGGGGCATGAGGGCCTCCGCTGCTGCTGGAATCACCCTCCTAACCATCCATGCTAGTGGGGTCCCCTGCTACCCTGATTGGGCCTGAAACGACTCCCATGACTGGGCCCTGCAAGCGGTGCACTGGCTGAAGACTGAGCAAAAGACTGGGATGGCCCTGATGACCCTCTCCTGAAAGTTGATCTTCCCCCACCAAATGACTTCCCAAAGTTGCCCGCAGACTGGGCCTTGCTGGTACCCTTTTGCTCCCTTCTGTTCTTCAACTTACGATCCTCTGTAGCTTGAGAAAATGCAACCATTTTCCCATAGTTCATATCTAAATTCAAGTAAGATGTAGCGACCTCATTGATAACCAAGGGGCTAAGGCCCTGCACAAATCGGTGCACTCTAGCCTCCATAGTTGGCAACATGAAAATGGCATATTTAGACAGATGCGCAAACTCCATGTGATACTCCCACACACTCTTACTTCCTTGCTTAAGGTTCTCAAACTCTGCGGCATGAGTTGCTTTAGTCTCGACTGCAAGAAATGGACCATGAAAGCGTCAGCAAACTCGCTCCACCTCACTAGAGGGCTCCTCTCCTCCCGAGAGTCATCCCACAACTCAAACCAAGAATAGGCCACCCCTTTCAGGCAGTAGGCGGTCAACTCTACTCCCTCCATCTCAGTAGTGCGCATAACCCGGAGAGTCTTATGCATCTCATTAATGAAGTCATGTGGGTACTTCTCGGGATTAGCATATGTTAAAACCGGAGGATCCAATTGAAGAAATCTGTTCACCTTGGAACCACTAGAATCCCCTTGTTGGCTAGAAGAAGTGGGTGCAATATTTGATCTCTCGACTTGAGAAGCCACTATCTGTGTCAGCATCTGGATAGATCCCTTAAGGTCAATATCAGAAACACCAAAATTGGAAGCTGGAGCTGGAGGTGGAACCGAAATATCAGTTGGAGGAACCGATGCACCCTTAGTAGGTGCAGGAACCGGTGTGGCCTGGTCAGGTGTAGTGGAATCAGGCAATGTAGCATTTAGGGGATTATCCTCACCCTCGGGTATTCACCCGCCTCACCAAGTAAAGGGTCAACTACCATTCTTAAGGTGGCATTATCTCCTTGGCTAGTTCTTGCTCTCTTCTTAGGTGCCATGTACTGAAAGTTAAAGGAATGCACGGGTTAGAAGAGGAACAGTTTCACAATCAGTTTCATCGCACGATCCAGAATATCAAAGAAGAGTGTTATTCCTAAATGTCCAAGTATCCTCCAACTTATAGATGTGATCAAAAACACCCCGATAAGAAGGACTCTACTAGACACGGCTCCGAGATATCCTAGGACACTTTAAAACCTTAGGCTCTGATACCAAGTTTTTCATGCGCTAACCTCGGGAAGCGCGACCGGCGCTCAATCGAGTGAACCCGGTCGAGCAAGCTTGTTAGGTACTTTTTACCCAACTCATCCATGATCAAGAAAATACGTGATTTCATTAATTAGACAGTAGGAAGTTCATTTATGCAATACTAAATCGTTCATTAGCTATTTCGCCTTTAAGTCTCAAAATACACATATTCTTATAGTCTAAGTGGGACAAGTGATCAAACACAACATAACTTGTTTAAACTTGTTTAACAATCCCAACACCCATATACCACCCATATAGTGTCTGCAGATCCTCTAAGAGATACAAAAGAGTCTATTATAGTGTCGGCGACAAGGCTCGGCTATACCTTGAGACGTGATAATAATATGAACAAAAGATATAGTACGTGACCCCGGGATGAAGTGGGCTCACCAAGTCTGCTGGGGAGAGGATGTGCCACTAACGCTGATCAATACTGCCTGCTATGTAACCACCTGCATCCATTTAAAGATGCAGCGCCCCCGGCAAAAAGGACGTTAGTACTGTCGAATAGCACTAGTATGTATAGCTAAACACCATCTCAATAGAACGAATAATAATGCAAGGGAAACATTCAAGAATTCAATACGAGCTTCAAATAATATTAAAACATCAAGTTAAGGATCACATAAGTTTTCAAGTCAATTTCCATGTTATTAGGCTAGGTGATCTTTAGTGCCGATATTCCACAATTCACAATACTTCTGTATTCTTACACGGAGTCTGATCTCGACCCGATCGGCTAGGTCGTCTCATTTGAGACATCAACCATAACCACAATTTCATTATAAATTCTAGCACAGTTACCACCATGTGTGCGTCATGGCATCCGATCACGGCCCGATCGCCTAGGTCATCTCACCCAAGACATTACCTTTTTTAGTTTATAATTTCCAGCACAGTTACCACCATGTGTGTTGCATGACGTCCGATCATTGGCCGATCAGCTAGGCCATCTCACCCAAGACATTACCTTTTTCAGTTTATAATTTTCAGCACAATTACCACTATGTGTGCGACATGGCATCCGATCACGGCCCGATCAGCTACGTCGTCTCACCCGAGACATTACCTTTTTTAGTCAATCATCAAACATAATATAATGCACCGCAGAACCTCCCTCTGAGAAATTCCAAAGCTGGGTATGCGACAAGAGTGCAGCCCGCGAAGTGGTTATGCGGTTGCATAATGGCCGCGAAATTGACATCAAAATGACCTAGCATAGTGAATTTGAAACGATGAGAAATTCAATTAGGGTTTGTGTTGAACTTTTTGAAGAATTTTGGAGGGGATTATCTCTAGTTTTTATGCTCTATAATGAGTGTGAAATATGAAGGAAAAAATCCCTTAAAAGGTCTTTTTGGACGACCTTAAATAGCCCCCCTTTGGACATATTTAGTCCTCTCATTTAAGCAGGTAGGTTACACACCTAGTTGTCACCTATGCAGTCTGCGCAGTCTCGTCAAAACACATCTCTCTACTCCGATATATCATTCACAAACAATTTAATGAGTTAGAACTAGACTTATAGATATTCAATTTGATGGGTGGATCACCTCGTAACTCTAAGTATATTGAGAGAAAAGCTCAGTGACATTTGACCCAAATTTCAGTAAAACTTATGAACGTAACTTGTGATGACTTTCATCGACTTTTGTTCCACAACTCGCTTGACTTTAAAACTTAACACATGACTATCATACGACTAAAATAACTCACAAAATAACCCTTTTATCAAGTTAAACACCTTAGTATCATCCCAAAGGTATCGATTATAACATTCCCAACTTGTCGACTTTTGACGAAATATTATTTTCTTCAATTCGTTTAGCTTCTGAACCTTCCAACTCTATTTGTAGTTATTGTTCATGATCTTCAATATTTGTAACCTTCAAGATAAAATGATTAACTTACTTTATATACTTTCAAATATGATATCATTTTTGGTCTTATATCAGTTTGCTTATGACGTACTTTCACGTACTAAAATATGGGGTGTAACATCATTCCCCCCTTTGGAACTGTCGTCCTCGAATGTTGACTGGTGCACTTATCAGTCTCCAATTCTTGGTACTTCCTTAACACGTGTTTTAATTCATCATTATCTTGGTAAAGGTCCCTAAACTCTCCCACTTATATCAACCCACTTAAGATGCATTCCAACATGAAAGTACAGGGTGTAATATCCTTCTCCCCCCCCCCGTAAGAACATTCGTCTTCGAATGTTTACTCTTAGGGATTTGGGAAAATTTTGCCAGATTTTCCTCAGTACACTAGACTAAAACCAACCTACATGCAGCCAGAAAACATACTATACATGGCACACATGGTCAATGTCTATAAATAGCCACACTTGGCCTCACACGACCGTCAATCATAGATACTAAAAGTCAAAAATAAGAGCTTACCTAATGACCTACTGGTCTGAATAGAGTTGTGCTGAAGTATCCCATCTCGAGCCATATCTTCAGTTTGAAATAGGTGGGGGTATTTAGATTTCATTTCTTCCTCCGCTTCCTACATCATCTCTTCCACATTCTTGCTTCTCTATAAAACTTTCACGGAGGTTACCTCCTTATTTTGTATCTTGTAGATTTGTCGGTCTAGGATGGCAACTGGAACTTCCTCATACAATAAGTCCTCCGTGATTTGTACATCATCAGTGGGTACCACTCGGGTAGGATCCCCAATGCACTTCCGTAGCATAGATACGCAAAAACACTAGATGGACAGATTCCAATTCCGAGGGAAAATCTAACTCATAAGCTACTCGGACCACTATTCGAATAATCCTATAAGGCCTAATGTACTGTGGGCTAAGTTTGCCTTTCTTACCAAACCTCATCACACCCTTCCTAGGCGACACTTTTAAGAATACCCAGTCATCAACCCCGAACTCTAAGTCTCGTCGCCGCATGTCAGAATATGACTTCTGACGACTCTGGGTTGTCAACGGTCACTCCTAGATAAGCTTTACCTTCTCTACGACCTACTGAATCATGTATGGCCCAAGTAACCCAGATTCTCCAACATCAAACCACCCTATAGAAGATCTGCACTTACGCCCATACAAAGCCTCGTACAGAGCCATCTGGATACTAGAGTGGTAACTGTTATTATATGCAAATTCGATAAGAGGTAGATGTTTATCCCAACTTCTTTTAAAATCCAACATACATGCTCGTAACATATCCTTGAGCGTCTGAATTGTGCGCTCGACTTGTCCATCAGTATATGGATGAAAAGTTGTGCTGAGATTCAACTAAGTCCCTAGACCTCTCTGAAATGACTTCCATAAATGTGCTGTAAAATGGGCCCCCCGATCAGATATAATAAATATTGGTACTCCACATACCCGCACTATCTCCTTAATATATAACTTTGCATAATCTTTGGTTGTATATGTAGATCTGACCGGTAGGAAATGGGCTGATTTTGTGAGCCTATCGACTATCACCCAGAATAGAACTTACGATGAGAACGAGGCAAACCCGTGATGAAGTCCATGTTTATCGCCTCCCATTTCCACATCGGGACCTCTATAATCTGCATTATCCCTTCGGGTTTCTGGTGCTCTACCTTCACATGCTGGCAACTAGGATACTGGGCGACAAACTCAGCAATGTTCTTCTTCATATCGTTCCACCAGTACATATCCTTAATGTCATGATACATCTTCATCGACCCAGAATGAATGGAGTATTATGAATAATGTGCATCTGACATAATCCTGTCTTGTAGCCCTGCTATATCTGGGACACGCAGACGGCCTCTGTATCTGAGAATCCCATCTTTCTTTAGCTCTAACAATGACTTCTTCTGCTTCTTAACTCGCTCTCTTAACTCGACGAACTCTGGATCCTCGTACTGTCTTTCCTTTACTTCAGTTATGAGAGATGATTTTGTAGTGTTTTGGAGTACAACTCCACCATCATCAGAATCTACTAACCGAACCCCCAAACAAGCCAATTGATGAAGCTCTCTAGCTAATTCTCTTTTCTCAGCCTCTACATGTGCTAAGCTACCCATAGATTGGCGACCTAATGCATCAGCTACAACATTAGCTTTCCCTGGATGGTAGAGAATGTTAACATCATAATATTTCAATAACTCTGGCCATCGCCTCTGTCGCTAATTCAACTCCTTTTTTTTGAAGATATACTATTGGCTTTTATGATATATAAATACATCCACATGAATACCATATAAATAATGTCACAATATCTTAAGTGCATGGACAGCCACAGCTAACTCGAGGTCGTGGGTTGGATGATTCCTCTTGTGCTTCCTCAACTTCCTTGAAATGTACGTAATTATCTTCCCATGTTGCATCAAGACACATCCTAAGCCAACACCGGAGGCATCACAATACATGACATAACCCTCTGGACCCTCTGGAAGTGTTAGAACAGGCGTTGAGGTCAACATGTTCTTAAGCTCTTGGAAACTCCGCTCGCAAGCCTCTGTCCATTAAAACTTAGCTGCTTCCTGAGTCAGCTTCGTCAACGGTGCCAAAAGGGAAGAAAACCCTCTACGAATCTCCAGTAGTAGCCTGCTAAGCCTAGAAAGCTACGAACTTGTATCAGAGTGGTAGGTCTAGGCTAGGATTTCACGGCCTCAATCTTCTGTGTGTCTAACTTTATACCTTCATCAGATACAATATGCCCCAAGAATGCTTCAAACTTCAATGAGAACTCATATTTAGAAAACTTAGCATACAAATCACGATCACGGAGGGTTTGGAGTACCACTCACAGGTGGTCTGCATGCTCCTCCTCTGAATGTGAATAAACTAGAATATCATCAATAAATACTATCACAAACATATCTAAAAATGGCAGGAATACGCTCACTACTAAAAAATCAAATTTTAGCGACGGACAAATTCTGTAGCTAAACAGAAAAATTTATCGCTAATCTCATTTAGCGACGGATTAGCGATGGATTATCAAGAAATTCTGCTAGCTACGAGCGTTTTAGCGATATATTAGCGATGAAGTTCGTAGCTAATTCAGCTTTTTTTGTAGTGGCTATTTATCAAGTCCATAAATACGGCTGGTGCAATTTTCAACCCAAAGGACATGACAAGGAACTTGAAGTATCCATATCGGGTCCTGAAGGTTATCTTCAAAATATCTTTTCCCGAACTCTAACCTGGTGGTATCCCGACCTAAAATCTATCTCTAAAAAGCTCTACCCCCTTCCCCCCGCAACTGATCAAACAAGTCATCGATTGTTGGAAGTGGATACTTATTCTTAATAGTTACCTTGTTCAGCTGCCTATAATCGATACACATCCTCAGTGAACCGTCTTTCTTCCGCACAAATAGTACTGGTGCACCCCAAGGTAAGGTACTAGGTCTAATGAAACCTTTCTCCAAAAAATCATTTAACTGCTCCTTCAACTCATTAAATTAGGTAAGTGCCATTCTATATGGAGGGATGGATATTGGTTGTGTTCCCGGATCCAAATCGATGCTAAAATCAATCTCTCGCTCTGGAGGAATACTTGGAAGCTCATTTGGAAATACATCTGCGTACTCTCTGGCTACTAGAATAGACTAAACTGTAGCTATCTCAGCATATGTATCTCTAACTCTAAGTATATTGGGAGAAATGCAACAAAGTTGGCTACAAGAAATGCCGGTAACTCTGAATGACGTGGAGCTTACCGATCAAGCTGAACTCGGACAACACCTACTGAGGAGGTATACCCATCTGTCTATCTGAACCTGCATTCATGAAATACAGTGTCCCTAGAAAAGGGACGTCAGTATGAAATAATGTACCAAGTATGTAAGGTAATAGAATAACTGAAAGCTAAAATTGAACTGATAATATAATAACTGAAAGTAACTGGGAGTCAAAAATGATGTGGAGATATACTTACCTGCTGATACTGACTCAACTCTCTCAATATAGTAAGTAAAATAGTTGTCCGCCCTAGTAGGCTCGGTATATAACTTACCGTCTGATCAAAGGTTTCCCAATAGGGGCCTGCCCACCGATTGTAGCTCGATGGTGTTGAAAATATTGTAACAATGTCTTTATATACATACAGACCCTTTGTTCTCTTTACTAGAAGAGACAATACTTAACCGAATATAAAGTCCTGATAAGGGAGAATACTGTAACTTATGAGACTAGGATAATGTACATAAATTCAGCAATACGAACTTCTCTTGATGTCTCGTTATCAAGCGCATGTATTTACGAGATCATGCAAAAATGAAGAAAAGGTTTAGCATTAACATACCTCATCATAATCTTTCTAATACTTTATGTTGAACTCTTCTCCTTGCACCTTAGTCTACAACAACGACAATAATACAATCATTAAGTTACGAAAGATACTACTATCGCACAACGAACGACAAGCTTATTTTATATTAAAATGTGCAACATCTCCCCTATAATCTTTCCTCGCAATTCAAGACAACACCAACAACACAATAATAACAAAATATATACATCATTTTCCAACATTATATCCATCACAAAATACCACAAAACAGCCCAACATACCCCTATCAGTTCAAACACAAAATGAAAACCATAGTAGTGTCAATCAATCCGAAAATGTTACGACAAATGACCAGACCACCACCCCGAATTTATGTGGTGTTTCTCCAAACCCTTTCTCCTCCAAAACTCCATAAAAAGTAACAAAACACACAATCCAACAACAACATGAAACATCCCACAAAACAGTCCACTACAAGTTGAATAACTCAAACTCACGGCTTCTGATCACCGTCCCGTGAGTTCTTACAATTATAGAATGAATTTCTATACTTTTCCAGCAGAAAATGGATGAAAGAGAGAGGTATACTTACCTTATTTGGTGAATATCTCATCTCCTATCTTGGTCCTTCAACCCTTAGGTTTTCCTCGAACTAGAACTTGAATAGAAGAGAATATCAATTAGGGTTTGTGTTGAAATTGTGGGAGAATTTTGTAGAGGCTTAACTCTGGTTTTTATACTCTATAATGAGTGTGAAATATGAAGGAGATAATCCCTTAAAATGTCACTTTGGCCGACCTGAAATAGCCCCTTTTTGTACATATTTAGTTCTGTCATTTAAGCAAGTAGGTGACACACCTACTTGTCACCTATGCAGTTTGCGCAGTCTCGCCAAATCACACATATATCTCTCTACTCCGATGTTGTATTAACAAATAGTTTAATTAGTTAGAAACTAGATTTATAGATCTTCAATTTGATGGGTGGATCACCCCGTAACTCTAAGTATATTGGGAGAAAAGCTCAGTGACATTTGACCCAAATTTCAGTAAAACTTATGAACGTAACTTGTGATGACTTTCATCGACTTTTGTTCCACAACTCGCTTGACTTCAAAACTTAACACATGACTATCGTATGACTAAAATAAATCACAACATAACCCTATTATCATGTTAAGCACCCTAGTCATACCCCAAAGGTACGGGTTATAACATTCCCAACTTGTCGACTTTCGATGAAACATTATTTTCTTCAATTCGTTTAGCCTCTAAACCTTCCAACCCTCTTTTTAACCTCCAAGGTAACATGATGAACTTAATTTATATATTTTCAAATATGATCTCATATTTTGTCTTACACCAGATTGCTTATAACGTACTTTTACGTACCAAAATATGGGGTGTAACACTTCTTCTCCATATCTGAGAGAGTCGACCTATCAAGTGCCTCACCCTGGGCAGAAGTCTTTATACCTTGCAATCCAGCCCTGTAGCGCCGAAATGATCTCTCTGGAAGGTCGTATTCTATCCTCTTTTTTGGACCACTGACAACATCCAACCATATCTTCTGCGCTTCTTCGTCTAAAATGGAAGGTCGCTCGCCTTGCTCATTTGGTGGCAAGCTCTGACTGTACTCCTCCACAGTAGTCTTGTAGTGATACTTTATTTAGATGATAGAAAATTATTAACTATATAATATTTTAAATATTAATTTCAAGTTATGGTAGTTATGAAACTTACATATGTAGTCTCCGCGTGGTCCTCGTTCCATCTAGTTGGATATGTGGGTGCCTTCTTCTTCCGAACGTGAGTCTCCATGAAGAACTCATCTTGAGTCATCTTCCTCCCATATTGTTTTTTCCTACAAATATAATAAAACATGTTAACTAAATTAAAATATATAAATATAGTTTGATTAAAATATTTAAATATTTTAAGGAATTATCAATAGTCTTCTCGCAGTCCCCATGTTCTTTGCACCCACACAGTGCAAGGAGCCACCCTTCTCAGATGTTCGGGTCTTCTTTCCCTGTTCACTCCTCTTCTCAAATTTCTCTGTGGCCCACTCCCTCAGTAGATCCTCCCATAAATGCGGTAGAACCCATGAAGGCTTCTTGTTCTTCTTTCGAGCAGAACAGAAGGAACATATAGTCTCTTACGGTATTTGAACTCAAAATTTGCAAGTATGGCACTGTTATGCCGGTCCTCCTAGGCACAATTAGTTTGCAAATGAAGTGTGTAACGTTAGATGAAAATATTGTTCATATAATGCTTAAATAGATAAGAATTATATTAAAATCTTAAATTGGTTGAAAATTGGCTCCGCGAGCTCCGGTAGAAAATCGCTCCAAGTCGCATAGGGTGCATCATACAACCGGCCAAGATCTTCAGTGATTATCTTTATAGTATGATGACCAGTTATGAACCTGCAACATAGTAATTACATTTAATAAACAATACTAGCTATTATAATTCAGCAAAAACAAAGAAGTAATAAATAAATCTTACTCATTGCCCTCAGGCCTGATGATCATCCTATGATAACGATTATACTGCACTACATCTCGATCATCATCCTCTGGTGTATCTGAAGCATGCGTAGAAGGGGAGGAATATGGCTCAACACTACTATCCCGAATGAAGTCTAGAAATGCTAGGAGACAAACTCTGCGGAGAGGGAGACGGGGTCGCTGATGAAGATGGATACGATCTAGAACCCTACTGCTATCCAGACCACTGCTGAGATCCAGACCATTGTTGCGATCCGGGTGGGTGTAATCTAGATGGATGCGATCTAGTTGGTGGTGAAGAAAATAGAGCAGATGACGGGCATATCACCACATGGCCCTGTGACTACTGACTCGGTGTACTCATGTAACTATATGCGGGATTATGTGGAGGAAACGGGGTATAGCTCTATAGTGGAGAATGGTAAGAATACTGTTGGGATGGGCTAATGGTAGGTAGTCTGATGAGTAGATGGATGTGGTGGAAAAGATGTGTGCCTAGAATATTGTTGTCGACATCAACAACGGAGGTACGCAAGTGTTGAGTGAAAGGAAGAGAGAGTGTAGCACTATCCTCATGATCAATATGCCTATTATCCTTCCTAGACCTACCTCAACCCCTACCGGTCATCTACATAAATTAAAGATAATGTTAGAATTGAGAATATAAATCTATATAAGTTGATAGCACTTGAAAAAACTAACATTCTAGTCGTCTTCGAAATATCCTTCCTTGTCCGCAAATTCTTCCTTTTCACTTATTTCATTTTCATCAGGTGATTCTTCGTCCTCATTTTCTATGATTGTTATTTCTTCTATATCAACTTCTTCTAATATGCGTTGAGGATTCTCCAAGTCATTTCTAACTGATCATCCACCATTTGGTTAACACTTGAGGTATCGTTTTCGTAAGCAACATCTAAAACATTCTCAACTTTCACCCTTCCCATAGGCTTAGTTTTGATTACAACCAACCAATTAGCCTTATCCTTTCGCAATGGATATGGTGCACAATACACTTGCCTAACATTTTATGCAATTACAAAAGGATCATAGATATAATACTCCCTCTTTTTATTAACCCCAATTATGTTGTACTGCGAGTGTACATTTGTACCTCTTCTAGGTGTTGGGTCAAATCACTTGCATCAGAAAAGTATGATCTTCTTATTTGGCCAACCTGAATATGATAATTCTAGAATCTCTTTGATCACACCATATCACGACCCAAAACTCTACATGTTGTGATGACGTCTATCACAGAACAAGGAAAGCCGATAATCCCAATACAATTAGCCATAAATAGTAATAACTCTTATAAATAGCCGATATAAACAACTGCAACTCGAATATAATTTTTCCAAAATTTGGTTGTCATTGAGTACATGAGCATCTATACAATAACATAGTCTGAAACACCCTCTAGGAAGGTAGAACAATATAAGTAAAGCTAAGAGATAGAGGGGGAGAGTCAAGGTCTGCGGATGCCAAAGCAGCTACCTCGATGATCTCCGAACGGGTAAAAACTCCAAGATCAGCAACCACTGTGCTCGAAAATACCTGGATCTGTACACGAAGTGTAGGGTGTAGCGTGAGTACAACCAACTCAATACGTAACAAGCCTAACCTTTGGGCTGAAAGAAGTGACGAGCTCAACCAACACAGTAAAATACAGAGTTTAACAATACAAAAAATGTAGACATGATTCCAAGTTTAACAGTTAAGCTCAACACATATAGTATTTGCTAAGTGTGACTGAAATGAGGAATATGACGTATCTATATCTATATGCCAATATGCGAACCGTATGTGATGCAACACGATGAAAACCTTACGTACTCATACTCTCAGAGTACTCAATCTAACTGTCTCAGTTCTCGCTCGTCACACTTAATCACTCAGTACTGTACGGTGCCTGCTACGGCGTGCAACCCGATCTGCATATAGACCTAAGGCCTGTTGCGGCATGCAACCCAATCCACATATATTACTCACACATGGCCCTAGGGCCCCAACTCAGTCATGAATCTCTCCAGTCTCTTGGGCTCACCGCACTCATGCTTAGCAGCTCCAAATCATTGACGCATGATGTGACAATAAATGATACAGAGACTGAGATGTGATATGCAATGATGAATGCGATTGAGTACATAACTGCAAATTAAGCAAATAATCTCAACAGCATGGAACGACTACTATGGGTCCCAATTGTACCAGCTCATAGCCTAAACATGATTTCTAGCATAAATCATAGCTCAAGTGCTCTAACACATAGAGTATAGAAATAATATTCAGATAAGGGGACTACACAGTCCCACAAAATTGACTAAGTCATAATTACTACGGTGTACACCTACACGCCCGTCACCCAGCATGTGCGTCACCTCAACACAGATTACATAACACGAAATTCAGGGATTCATACCCTTAGAAGCAAGTTTAGAAGTGTTACTTACCTCAAACCGTGCAAATCTCTACTCCAATAAGCCATTGCCTCGGGTAATTAGCCTCCGAACGCATCGAATCTAGCCACAAACAACTCGATACGATCAACACACGCTATAGGAATCAATTCCATATGAAAAGGCTAAGTTCTTAATCAAAAGTCAAAAAGTCAACTCAAAAAGTCAACTCCAGACCCACGTCTCGGAATCCAACAAAAGTTACAAAATCCGAGCACACATTCAACCACGAGTGCAACCATACAAAAATTATTCAAATTTGATCACAACTCGACCTTCAAATCCTCAAATTAAAGCTTAGGAAGTTTCTACAATTTCTACTAATTTTTCAACCCAAAACACTAATTAAATGATGAAATCAATGATATAATCATGTAATTTAACCAAATTCGAGTTATAATCACTTACCACAATCACTCCCTTGAAAATCTCCCCAATAATCGCCCCAATCCGAGCTCCCAAAGTCTAATTATGAAATTTCACTCTAACCCTCGTTTTGAGATTTTTATAATATGCCGACACGTCCTCTTTGCGAATGCGGTAATTGCCTCGCATTCGCGAAGCACAAAACTCAGCTTCCCAAATCCTCTTACGCGAATGTGGAAACCTCCATGCGAACATGATACACTGACCCCTCGGACCTACGCGATCACGAACGACTTCACACGATCGCGATGAGCAATTGCACGTGAACCCTAGAGTTCTATTTTCCTCTTCGCGGACGCCACCTTACCTATGCATTCGTGATTCACAACCTCACCAACTCTCGCGATCAAAGACCTAAGCTCGCGAACACATAGAACAAAATCCTAGCTGCCACAATAACATTTCGCGATCGCGATCCTCCTCTCGCTATCGCGTTCAAGGACACCATCACCAACAAAATTAGCAGTCTTCCAAGTTCCTAAATGCACCAAACATGATCTGAATCACACCCGAGGCCGCCAGGACCTCAACCAAACATACCAACAAGTCCGAAAATATGATACTAACTTAGTCGAGGCCTCAAATCACATCAAACAACATCAAAAACACGAATCACACTCAAATTCAAGCCTAATGAACTTATGAACTTCTAACTTCTACATTCCATGCCAAAACCTATCTAAGCAACTCTGATTGACCTCAAATTTTTTACACGAGTCATAAATGACAGAACGAACCTATTTCAACTTCCAGAATAAAAATCTGAGCCCTGTAACCACAAAGTCAACTCTTTATCAAACTTCTCAACTTTCCAAACTTCTATTTTTCCAACTTTCACCATTTCAAGCCAAAATCACCTACGAAGCCCCAAATCACTATCCAGACACACTCCTAAGTCCAAAATTACCCTACGGAGTTATTGGAACCATCAAAACTCCATTATGTAGCCATTTACAATTAAGTCAACACCCGGTCAACTATTTTAACTTAGGCATCCAACTTTGGGACGAAGTGTCCCAATTTATTTCGAAACATCCCCGGAACCAAACCAACCACCCCGACAAGTCACATAACAACCATTGAAAAAATAATAAGCAGTAAATGGGAGAACGGGGCTACAACACTCAAAAAGACCGTATGGGTCGTTACACACCATAATAATCATTTTTCCAATCATAGTTGCCTTCACCACCTTTAAAACACACCCACTATTATTCCTTTTTTTATTTTATATTTGGTGCATTCCTCGGTGTGAAATTTATAACCATTCACAAAATACTTAGACATAGTTGTAACATGAGAAAGTATGTAAGCTGCACTTACACACTCTTTAAACCATGCCTCAAATGTAGAATATACAACTTCATGGCCAAATTGACTCACGAAGTCACTGAGCGACACATTGAAAATTTTGTTAGTTGCATCAACCTAATAAAATAGTAGTCCATGTAAATTAATCTTATTTCAACACTTACTTAAGAAATGGTTGAACTTCCGGACAATTTAGCAACACATAATTTGAAGTTGATTTGTACTCCATACTACTTAGGCCTCTTTTTGATTGATCTTTAGAACATTGGCCTGGTGGATTGAATATGGAAATTAGTGGGTATAATAGATCATTCTCAATCACGACAATATGCCGATTAGGCCTATTTCTAGCACATGGCACGTGATTGTCAAAGTAGGAAGAATAAAAATGGGACGTTTTCTTTGCAATATAGGCTTCACATATGGATAATTCAATCATATTCCTCTGTTTAACAAATCGTTTACACTTACCGATAGTCCTTCACATTGATATATTATATGACACCGTTAAAGAAAATTACAAGAATAAATCAAGGTTTGATCATTACCTCTCGAATGGATACATCCACCTACATTGAACCAGCCCTCCAAGTCGCGCCTTGGGTACAAGGTGAATTGGAAGGTGTTCTATCACATCAAAAAATCCACATGGAAAAATTCTTTCCAGCTTATTACGGATTACAAAAATGTTCCGATTCATTTGAAATAGGTTTTTTTTTCCTTAATGTGGTAGAACATAAGTCTTTGAAGAACAAACTTATCTCTATGATGGGTTTTCGGATATTTTCAGGCAATCCACAAAATGCAATAGGGATTAGAGTTTCCATGAAGATATGACAGTCATGACTTTTCATATGAATCATCTTTCCTTCAATCATATCGGCACGTTTTCCCAGGTTTGAAACAAAGCCCTCAAGCATCTTTAGGTTTGTAACCCACTAACAAATCTGTCATCTTTGTTCCAAAGTGAATGTGTAGCTGGCCTTGGGCTTAAACACCTTACCATTGTTCGCATACTACAAATGTAATTTAGGCCGCCTGCAATATTCTTGTAAGTCCAATCTCGCTTTCGGGTTATCTTTTGTCTTATTCTTATCATCCGTCACTGTGTTGAACAAATTATCAAAATAGTTCTTCTCAATATGCATGACATCAAGATTGTGTCGCTGAAGATTATCCTTCCAATATGGCAACTCCCAAAATATGCTCTGTTTTGTCAAGTTATGAATAACACTATATCTAGGAAATCTAGAAGGCGTGGCCTTGGTAACTTTAGTGAAGTTCTGAACCCTCTCCCAAATTTTCTCACCAGACAATATTAGATCTGGCAAATCATGTTCAATTGTATTATTTTTGAATGTATTATTCATCCTTCTGAACTCATGATCAATTGGCAAGAACTGACGATAACAATCAAACCATGACTGCTTTCAGCCATGTCTTAAAGTGAACGCTTTACCATGATCCATGCAGTAAGCACATGCCAATTTTCCAGCAGGCATCCACCCAGACAACATTCCATACGCATAAAAATCATTAATGGTCCATATTAAGTTAGCACACAACTTGAAATATTTCTTAGTTGATATGGCATATGTCTCAACTTCATCATACCACAACTGTTTTAGCTCATCAATCAAACTCTTTGGATTGTAGGGACCGAGAATAACACAATTTAAAAATATATATGGAATATTCATACTCATTTCAAGCGGAATATTATACGGCATAATAAAGATTGTCCATCATGAATATGGTGTTGCAGGAACAGAAAATGGCATAAAACTATCAGCACACAAACCCAACCAATCATTCCTAGGTTCACTAGCATAATCTGGATACGTCCTATCAAAATGCTTCCAAGCTTCCCCATCTGAAGGATGACACATAACACCGGACGACCTTCTATTTTCATAGAACCATCTCATATGAGAAGCAAAACTCATCGATGCGTACAACCTCTTTAATCTAGGAATAAGAGGTAAAAATGCATCGACTTCACAACAACCTTCTTCTCGCTAGAAACCTGTTTAAAATGAGTTTTTTCATAAATTACAACTTTCTAAATATGCATTACCATTATAATACAACATGAAACCATCTTCACAACAATTGATTCTCATATACGAGAGTCCTAACTTAGAAACCAATCTTTTAGCTTTATAGAAATTTTCAGGTATGTTGAAAGTTGGGTCAACTAGTTCACTCATAAGGCCAATGAAAGAATCCATTCCCATTTGAGAAATATTGGTATCTGATTTGATACTTAATAATCTAACCATAACAAACAACTGAGAGTGCATACTCACTTCACTTAGTGGACGACTAGCTCCCACAACTAGTAGCACACAACAATTACATTGCCTAGGGGGTAGTTTCCCCCTCACAAGGATAGACATGAGACTTAACTCGCTCCGAAGTTCCATAACCTGCTCCAATGCCTCTCTAACTCTTCAGTTCAAAGCCAAACGATCCGAAACTAGTCAAACAATGTGCAAATCAATCAAAATATATTCCAATGCTTATAATTAATCAATTTATAACAATTTCCAACTCCGTTTGAAAAGTCAATAAAGTCAACCCTCGGGCCCACGTGCCCAGATTCCGAATATAATATATAATTTATCCTAAATTCCATGTCCCAAAATACGATTTGTACGTTTTCTACTAAAATCCCACAATTTCTACTACTTTTCATGTTTAAATCCATATATAAGCCATGTATTTAACTCACAATGTGTAAAAATCACTTACCTCAAGATTGATGATGGAAATGGTACTCCAAAATCGCCCCAAAGTCGGCTCCCATAGAAGAAAATGAGGTGAAAATGAGCCACACCCCCAATTTAAAACAAGTCTGCCGAGAATTTCCTTATTCGCGATCGCGGAAAACGCCTCGCGATAGCGAAGGCCAAACAAATGCCACTGCCCAAAAACCTTCTTCACATTCGCGATGCATCACTGCCCCCGAACCTCCGCATTCGCGTAGGTCAAAGGCCTCCTGTCCCGTTTCCTCCATTTCCTCATCGCGATCGCGGTTGGGCCTCTGCGTTCCCGAAGCACTGCAAGGCCAACCTGCGCGTTCGCATACCCATCTTCGCATTTGTGTAGGGCAATTAGCTGGCCCTCTAATTTCCTTCTTCGCGATCGCGAAACACACCAGCACACTAGGAGCAATAAATCATCCAAGCTTGGTCCGAAACAATCCCGAAATACACCCGAGGCCCTGGGGACTCCGTCCAATTAAACCAATAAGTCCCAATACCTTATACAAACTTACTCGAGGTCTCAAATCATACCAAACAATAACAAAACTACGAATTGACGATCGAAACCTTCTTTAAACTTTCAAACATTCAAATTTCGTCGAACGCGTCTGATTCATACTTAAACATTCCGGAAGGTTGCCAAACTTTGCATGCAAGTCACAAATCAAAATACGAACCAATTCCAAAGCTTGGAACCTTAAACGAACATCGATAATATCAAAATCCACTTCAAACCAAACTTATGAAATTTTAAAACCTTCAAAATACCAACTTTTCATAATAAGCGCTGAAATGCTCCCGGACCACCCGATACTCAACTCGAACACACATCCAAGTCCGAAATCATCATACGAACCTATTGGAACCTTCAAATCCTGATTCTGAGATCGTTTACTCAAAAGTCAAACCTTAGTTAGCTCTTCCAACTTAAAGCTTCCGAAATGAGAATTTTTCATGTGGAGCAACTCCGAACTTTCCGAAATTCAATTTCGACTACGCGTACAAGTCATAATACATAAAGTGAAACTACTCAAGACCTCAAACTGTCGAACGACGTGCTAGAGCTCAAGACGACCGACGAGTCGTTACAGAGTCTATCTATCGACATCCAACACGCTATAACACATTTAAAATAAAATGTATAGTGTTATAAGATGTAGTGCTATATTATGTAGTGCTATATTAAAACTTAAATTGTAGCAACATATACTTGGTCAAATTACACGATATATATATATATATATATATATATATATATATATATATATATATATATATATATATAAAATTAATTTTTTATGTACGTGTGTGTGTATACATAAAAAATAATTAAATATTAAATAGTACCTATAATTTGGATCTTGGCTAAAACCAACCGACATCGGGCATACTGATGGTCTTAGTAAATTAAATATTGAATTTTAATTTTGGAGCGATTGAGTTTAAGTATCGGCATCTAACACGCTATAACACATTTAAAAATAAAATGTATAGTGCTATATTAAAACTTAAGTTGTAGCAACAACAATATATATTCGGTCAAATATATATATATATATATATATATATGTGTGTGTGTGTGTGTGTGTGTGTGTGTGTGTGTGTGTAAATATATATATAATTTAGGATGTTATATATATGTATATTGTAAATTACAATAATCTAGTATTGTTTACCATTTTGACCACTAATACCGACGATTTCGGTCGGTAACTTTATATTATATTAAAAATAATTTTTTTATTATCGAAAAAAATAATTGACACTGGCGGAAAAAAAATAAATTAGAATTTTCGACTGACATCGGTCGGTATTCTATAAATGTTTTAATTAATCTTTTCTTTGGTAGATAGTATACAAGTCCGACGAGGCTTTTGTCAAAGATTAACCATTTTTTTACCGCAGTCGGTCGGAATTTTCTACTGTGTCAGATAAAGCAAACTTTCTTTTTTTGTGGGGCCACATTTTTCGACTGATTGTGGTCGGTATATTTATGTACAATTTGTTATTTTAACTTTTTGATCAATTTACTTTGTTTCCGACCGCATTCGGTCGGATTTTATTTTTCCGACCAATTTCAGTCGATATGCTTCGGGCGGATTTTGACAGTTTCTTTAGTAGTGACATAAATTGAAAGAGAGTGAAATAACATATACCAAAAAGTATTCTCATAAATTGAAAGAGAGTGAAATAACATATTCCAAAAAGTATTCTCAAAATCTTGCCGTTTTCAACCTGCTATATCCTTTCTATAATAGCATGGCCCGGAAGTTAAAACAAGAATATTAACTTCTAAACATAGAAATATATCAATCACTTTGAGGAGATTAAAATAAAACAATGTCTCGCTCTCTGCAACATAGGAGTATAAATTATTTTTACTATAATTTTTTAATATGAAAATATTATGTCCGAATTACAAAATCCATTATCGCAAATCACACCTCATCATGTTTTTTGAAATGGATAAAAATAAGGGAAAAGGACCGAAAATGCTCCTTAATTATGGAAAATAAAGAAAATTTAATCTTCGTCAGAATTTGATCCCAAATATTTCTTTGTCGTTAGTACACTGATTCACATTTGTCCCATAAAAATAATATTCCTTCCTGTTCACCATAAATGATTATTTTATCCTTTTATTTCGATCAAAATTAAATATTCATTTACATAATCAAGAAGAAATTAATTTTATTTTTTTAAAATTTGTCCTTATTTACATATTTTAATGTGTCAAGTTAACAATTAATTAAGATTAATTTAGTGAATATTTTTTTTAGGAGTTCGTATTTTTTTAATGGATATGTCGAATATAAAATGGTCACTTAACTTATGGATGAGAGGGAGTAATGTTAATTATTGAGTGAATTTCACAATTTTTGTTAATTGAATGGTTAGGAGAAGTCAAGTGGTACTATCAGGTGCAGTTGTCTCTATGTGTAGGTATAAGGAACAACGAGTCAGAAGAGAGTCACAATCAAATCCATCCATCCATCTATCTAATCAAAGACATGATAAAAAGCCACCTCAGGGTCTGTGGGTCCACTTTCGTAATCTGTGGGGCCACTTTCCTATTATGAAAAACATGGACTCTCTCTAAAATGTTGCTTGTTTTTATGTTTGAATCCAACTTTGAATCTATCAGGTTTGTAGGTCCTTCAATTATGCAACTCATTTTATAATTGTACCACCATTTCTCTCCCTTGCTCCAAAATCGTACATATGTTTCATGTTCTCTTCTTTTTCATCATTCTCTGTTAATATTTTTAAAACACTTTTCTTGAATCTAGAGATTACATAAACATATTTTCTATTTTACACAAGGTATGGGCAATTTTGAATACATCCATAGGCATGTCTAGAATTTTTAGAACATGAATGCACCACTAAAAAAGGAGAGAGAAAAAGTATAAATGAGAGTTGATCCTTGTTTCTTTGAGTAAATAATTAAGTATTGAACCAAGTGAATCATTCAATTTGTATGGAGTATGGGTGCCAACACATAATTGTTTGACCAAAAAGTATAACTTTCAATCAAAACTATTGTATTTATGTAATGATGGGTTAAACCTAGTTAATGATAATATTTTTAAATACGAATTCTAAACATGTGGATAATGTGGAGCAGATCTAGTGAGAGTCTGACAATAACATACATTAAATATTCCAAGAGATATGAGCAATAATAGAAGAGTAACTAGCAATAAATAATAATAAATGACATTTAAGTAAATAGGAGGAGTGGTTCACCCAATAATGAATGAACTAGATGATTGTTCTTCCTGACAATGATGAGTGACAGATAAATCCTAGAATGTTCGAACAATTCTCAGATCTGATGGAAAAGTGTAGAATAATATGAACAAGAATCTTGATGAAAAGATAATCTTTGTATCTTTTACAAGAGAGAATCTTTATCAGAAATCTGTTCTTATCGAGTGAATATCACATGCCCCATTTTCTTCTCTTTTTTTCTCTTTATATGGGACATATCTAGGGCTGTTAATTTGGATTGGATATCCAAAATTCGAACCGATCCATTTAATTTCGGATTTCGGATTGGATCGGATTTCGGATTGCATTTATTAAAATTTTGAATTTCGGATCAGATTCGGATTGGTATAATTTTAATACGATTCGATCCGATCCGATCCGAAATTATTAGAGCATGTATAAATACTAAACTTTAATATCGGATAATTAGTACTTTCTTTACATTTTCCTCCAAGTTATTACCATTACAATTGATGGATTTAGCTATATTGGCACAATAGTTCTCTCATAGTTGTAGAAACATAAATTTTTCTTACTATATTGCCTCTTTTACAAAGAAACTATGCATATGAGTTTGCAACTTTGAGGCATAATAATCCAATCCGAAATTCGAAAATCCGATCCGATCCAAACTTTAAAATTCGATCTGATCCGATATTAATTCAGATTGGATTCGGATTGTATTTTCTAGAATCTGAAATCTGATCCAAAATATGCTAAATCCGATCCGATCTGATCCATGCACGGCCCTAGACATATCCCTAAAAAAACCTAATAGTACATGTGCCTAGAATATTCTTTAAAATATTTTCTCTATTATACTATTCTAAAACTAGCCGTTACAGCCCTTTTCACGGTGCTCGACCTTAGTCATTGTTGACATCCCGACCACGAGCTTCGCCGTTTACTGATCGACCTCGATTGACTCTTTCCTCGATACTATCTCACCCAACATGCTCGGCGGTAGATTTTGACCTATATAGTTAGTCCCTCTGCTTATTGAGGCCGTCCTCATACGACCTCGATGGGCGTATTTTGTTGGTTATGGTCGAGAAGAGTGGGCGAGTGGGTCAGGTAGTTAAGTTTGGGACGAGCTGGCAACGTGGCCTTTCGTGAGCTGCAACTTTCGGGGTTACATCGTTTCTGCACTAGAATGACATCATGACATCATGCGTCATTATGGCGCGTTTTCCCGATGCTTTGTGTCATTCCCGTGCGACTGTCACTTGGGGCTACCGTTTCGATTCCAGTGTTGGATAATGATGGCATATTCTCTTGGTTTTGATGCCCGAATTCTTATCAATAGAGATATGATGACATTCATTTGTTCTTTACATTTTTTTCTCATCAAAACCTTGTGCCTTCTTCTCCTTACTCCATTACTGTGTGTCCTCTTTCCTGGTATTGGTGATTCCTGTTGCTTCTAATCCTTCTTTGCCTCAATATCCTTTGTCTCATCAAAGTTATGGCTAATGTATCCTTTGGTTCCGGTGTGGGAACTGACCTTATCCCTTTGGCGGTGCTTATGCCTCATTACGTTGATGGTGTCTCTGTCGCCATCGAAGATGAGAACTTTCCTACGGTGGAGAAAATAATTCCTCGTGGCGAGAAAGTTAGGTCTGACTTCTCGAAGGCACCTGAAGACGAGCCCGAGGTCTCTGAGTCGGCGATGAAAGAGGCCGATCTAGCAGAGCTTAGCACAAAATTCAACATTCCTGCCCGCATCGATTTGGTCCCAGCAGGGCGTGATATGGTACAAAACCACCCCGGGTATTGTGCGTTCTATACATATCCCTTCTAGGACGGCTACATTCTTCCTCTTCTCCCATTGGTGGAGGAATTCTGTCGCTGCTATGGCATGTGCCCAGCTCAACTTGCCCCATATATCTACAAGCTCATCAGGATGCTTACTAAATTTGCGGAGTTGGCCGGGGTCGAGATCACACTCCGGCATCTGATGCATCTCTTCGCCCCTAGTTTCTATAGGGGACAATGTTGAACCTTCGCCATCGATGAGGAAAATGCCTGGTGGTGAAGATGGATGACAAGGAGAATCGTCAGTTCTGTGACAATTATTTCTTTTTCAGAACCGAAGACGTGGTGGCCAACGTGAACGGCTTCCACGAGACTTGGAATTACACTCGTAAGCATTTATTCTTCTTTTGTTAAAACATTTGATCTGTCCATTTTAGTCGTAGGCTCTAAACTTTGGTCCCCTTTTCGTGCAGCCAAGACTACGTCCCCTCCTTTGGTTGGGGATATTTTTGACTGGGTTGGCCGGGTTCTGCCTCGCATCGTGGGAATTCGTGAGTAGCCGGTTTTTTTAAAGAAGTTCGGGCCTACTCCGTCCTTGGCTGGTGAATTTATCTATATATATTTGTTGTTTTGGCCTCATGGTCGCCTACTTATTATAGTTTTCTCTTGGTGGTGGTGATAACCTTACTTTGATTTTTCTTTTCCAGCCCGAGGATCTTCGAGGAGGCCGAGGGATCCTCCTCCTGCATTTCATAAGACGAAGGCTGCCTTCTCTTCGGCATCTATTCCCACTGTGATCGCGGCTAGGCCTGCTCGATCATCTGCTTTTGTTTCTTCCTCAACCGTGGCTAGTTTTGCTCGATTGTCGGACCCATCTACTGCTGCCTCAACATCGGTTCCTTCTCCGCCTGCGGATATGTCGACAGTGGATCTTCCGGCTTATCCCTTGCACCGTCTTGTGGACGAGGAGGAGGAGGAAGAGTTGGCGAGAGGCGGGAATTTGGTTCCCCGTAAAAGAAGATCGGTGGACGTTGGTGATGGGTCGCCCGGGCTGTAGATTTAGTAATGGATGATTTTGTCATCCGTGAGACAGTGACCATAATACTTGAGGACGACACCGATCTGTCGTCTAATGTTCCGATATCGGCGGAGGTCATTGAGGGCGTACCTCTTCCCTTTGTGGCGGTAGGAAACGAAGGGCCGGCCGCTGTGGTTTCTGATAATTTACGGTAGGAGGGACCATCGATTTCGCAGATGGCTAATGATGCTTCTTTGCTGGCCGATGGGAGAGGCAAAGGCATTGCCGAGGATGGCTACGAGATGGGTTATGATCTCGATGCTGACGAGATGAGGATGATGGAGGATTGATTTACCCAGCTGGAGGTGAGACTGGAGGGGTCCACGCAGACTATTGCGATCCCCATGGATAAGAATTTATTAAAAGATACAGAGAACGTGGTTCCTACCCTCAGTCCCCTTTGCTCCGACATGGAGGGTCGCAGTTTCCAAGAGCTGAATGATGCTACCTTATCGAGGAGCATAGACATCCTCGATCTCAGGATAAGTTTTTCGATGCTTCTCATTTCTGTTCATTACATTCAACATTTAGGCTTCATTCTTACTCTGCCTGTAGTATTTTTCTTTCTTTTTCAAACCGTGATCTTGGAAATTGAAAGCTCCAGAAGAGAGGAAAGGCGTAAGGCTATTTTTATGAAGTTGCGGCGAAAAAACTACGAGTACCGTGGCAAGCACCGGGAAATTTGTAGGCGGTTTGGTGAGAGTGGAAATTTGTAGGCCCTTCTAGATTAACTGAAGGAGAAGGATGACGAGATGGTGAAAGTCATCGAAAAGTGCAGTGTCCTTAAAGGGACGTTAAGAAATAAAGAGGAAAAGCTCGAGGTTAACAGGGTCGTGGAGGCTCAATGTGGCAATCTTCAGGAATAGGTAGTCGAGTTGCGCATGCAGTTGGAGGAGTGTCGCTTGCAGATGGAGGTTCTTCACGGCGAGATTACTGATAAACAAAACGAGTTGGAGAGGGCGGATTCTGCTCGTTCGACGGCTACGAGGAAAGCGGAGGCCCTCGAAATGGTGATCCGGACTCCCCGTTCTGAGCAAGAGAATGATTTGGAGACGAAGTGACTTAAAGAGGAGCGGCTCGATGAGAGGATTGGGGAGTTGGAGAAAGACAACTCCCTCCTTCAGGACCAGGTGGCCGCCTTGGAAGCTGAGTAGGCTCAAATGCTTTCGCAGCCGTCATCTTCTCACACTTTAGATTTCCCAAACGTTCCCCGGGGCTTGTACGCGAAATGGATTCATGTTGAGGCTCAGTTGGATGTGTTCCGAGATTTCCATGCGGCGGGATCTATTCCTGGGGACGCCTTTGAAGATGCTCGTGTCAAGGACTGTGAAGCTCAAATCGCTTGCGGGTATGATCCTACTACGCCAGAGGCTGATGATGATGAGATGGACGTGGGTTCGGACCAGATTGAAGAGGACGCCTAGTACGAGGATGCGTACGCTGAGGGCGGTGGTGATTGTAAGGGCGCAGATGGAGATGGCCCAGATGGTCAAGCCGATGGCATTGATGGGCCTGGCGGTAACCAGTAGTTTTTCTTTTTCCTTCTTATTTTTGTTGTGAACTTGTGTGTATTTTGTAGGCATATTTGCGAGCCTTTGTAAAAATACTATTAAGTATGAAATGTTAACTTTGTTATTTGTACCTTATTCTCTTCTTGTGGTTCGTACTTGTATGTTTTCTGATTTTGTCGCTTGGTTGCCTTGATTTTCTTAGCCGTAATCACTCAGTTCGAATAAGGTCAAACATATCTTATGTTTAACTATGGTCGAGGGCCAGCAGATGTTGGTTCGAACGAGGTCGAACATATCATACGTTTAATTATGGTCGAGGGCCAGTAGGTGTTAGTTCGAACAAGATCGAACATGACCTATGTTTGACTGTGGTCGAGGCCATTAGATGTTAGTTCGAACGAGGTCGAACATAACCTATGTTTGACTATGGCCGTGGGCCATTAGGTGTTAGTTCGAACGAGGTTGACCATAACCTATATTTGACTATAGCCGATGGCCATTAGGTGTTAGTTCGAACATGGTCGAACACAACCTATGTTTGACTATAGCCAAGGGCAATTAGGTGTTAATTCGAACGAGGTCGAACATAACCTATGTTTGGCCATTAGGTGTTGGTTCGAACGAGGTCGAACACAACATATGTTTAGAAAGATATGCTTCTAGGTGTGGAGTTTTTCGACATTGTAAACTTTAAGCATTATTGCCTTGGTTGTACATTTGGAGAAAATAAAAATAAACTACATTTACAATTTTTTGGGTGTTGGTTGGCGTTCCAGTCCCAGTCTATCTAGTCCCATCATTGGTCGTCCTGGAGAAGGATTGAGAGGTCGGGCAATGAAATAGCCGTTCTGGGCCTCCGTTTTTGCGTACTTCGACTTGAAGTGTCCCCTTCGTCGCCTCGTTAAATACCTCCTTAAGAAAACCTAATTGGGACAAAACTCAAGTGAGGGAAAAACAGTACGACGTGGAGAACGCTTTACCTCCTAAAAGTTAAAGTACTTGAGGTGGGTAATATTCCAGTTTTTTAGTAGTAGCTTTCCTTCCATTGTTTCTAGTTGGAATGATAATTTGCTCAGTGTTGCCGTGATTTTGTACGGGTCGCCCAATTTGTTCCCAGTTTGCATTCCCATGGGTCTTTGATTGCTTGTGTTTTGGCTTTAAGCACGTAGTCCCTGACTTTGAGTGGCCTGGCCATTGCCTTCTTGTTATAATAGCGTTCTGCTTGTTTTTAGGCGATCATCCTTATATAGGCCATGTCTCGTCGTTCTTCGACTTCGTCAAGCTCTTGCCTTTTGCTTTCGTTGTTCCTTGGTCCGCTTTTGTGGGAGTATCTTAGGATGGTCTCATCGACTTCGACCGATATTACTGCATCAGTCCCATAGACTAAAGAGTAAGGTGTCTCTCATATGCTTGTCTTCTGTGTTGTTCGGTAGGCCCAGAGTACTTCTGGTGACATTTCCAGCCATAGCCCTTTGGCGTCTTAAAGATTTTTCTTCATGATGTTCAGTATCGACTTGTTGTAGGACTCTGCTTGTCCATTGCCCGCGGGGTGGTATGGCGCTAAGAATATTCTTTTGATATGCCACTTCTCAAAATATTCAGCGAGCTTCTTTCCTGTAAATTGGGGTTCGTTGTCGCAGCTGATCTCTTTGGGAGGCCAAACTGACATACAATATTTTTCCATATAAAGGCGATCATTTCTTGTTCACGTATTTGGTCGAATGCTCCTACTTCTACCCACTTAGAGAAATAGTCAGTTAAAACTAAAATAAATTTTATGTTACCTCGCCCTGCCGGGATGGGCCCCACGATGTCTATTCCCCATTTGATGAATGGCTAAGGGGAAGTGACCGAGTGGAGGTGTTCACCTACTTGGTGAATCATTGGGGCATACTTTTAGCATTGTTCGCATTTTTTCACAAAGTCTGCGGCCTCTTTTTTCATGGTGGGCTAGTAATACCCTGCCCGTATAAGGCATCTTACCAAAGCCCAATTGTTGGAGTGAGCTCCACACTGGCCTTTGTAGATTTCTTTGAGGACACCGCATCTGATTTGGGCCCAAGCATTTTGCCAGAGGGCCGCCGTATGTTTTATTGTACAAGTTATTGTGAATGATGTTGTACCTGGTTGCTTGCATTCGCAATTTTTTTGCCTCTTCTTTATCACCTATGAGTACGCCATCCTGCAAGTATGTAATAATATGGTTGCGCCTGTCCCAAGTCAAGTTTATGGTTGTTACCTCGATTTGGTCTATCAATGAATTGAGAAGGTGGACTACACTTCTGTCTCCGGTTGTAATGTTTTTGGTAGTTGCGGCTAATTTGGCAAGGTCGTCTGCCTCGAAGTTCTGTGCTTGAGGGATCTGGTCGAGTTGACATTTGCCGAACTCGGGCGGTAGCTTGCAGATTTTGATCTGGTATTTTTGTAACCTTTGTTCCTTGATTTGGAAAGTCCCTATGACTTGGTTGATAACGAGTTGAGAATCACAGAGTAGTCTTAACCATTTCGGCCCGTATTTGAGTGCCATCATTAACCCTGTAATTACGGCCTCATATTCGGCCTCGTTGTTAGTCATGTTCGGGCACCTTATGGACTGGCGAATCACTTCACCAGTCGGAACTTCAAGTACAAGTCCCAGCCCGGACCCTAACGAGTTAGACGCGCCGTCAGTGTACAGGACCTAGAGGTCCTGTATTTGGGGAGAAACGTGGGTGGCCTCTCTTTCAACTTCGGGTATTATTTTTGCGCTGAAGTCGACGACGAAGTCAGAAAGAACTTTTGACTTTATCGCTATTCGCGATTGATATGTGATATCGTGCTCGCTTAGTTTGATGGCCCATTTGGCCAACCTGCTCGATATCTCGGGTTTATGTAAAATACTTCTTAGGGAAAAGTCATGATGACCAAGATGGGATGGCACTAGAAATATTGGCTAAGATTTCGTGAAGCTACGACTAAGGCCAATGCTAGTTTTTAAAGGTGAGGGCATCTCGTTTTGGCGTCGATTATTGTTTTGCTAATGTAATAGATGGGATATTGCGTACCTTTATTTTCTCAGACTAGGACGTCTGATCACGCCCAACTATGACATATAAAAAGGACTAAGCGGTCGTTGCAAATATAATAAGGTTTATAAGTCCGGAGTCGAATCCCATAGAGAACTAAGGCTTAGCCACAGCTGTACAATATTGCAAAGAAATACAAGTTCAAATAATTTTCTAGTTATAAAGATTTAATTTTTATTTCTACTAATTAACTAGCAAATATTATAAAGCAGTAAAATTATCAACTAACATGGATGAAATTATAGACAAGACTAAGGAGGTCTAGATTTATGATTTCCCCAATTGTCAGAATCTTTTCTGCTACGTTTCCTATAAATTTGCCTAAGTCTTCTCTATCGACCATGAGCACTCTAACTGTCGTAACTCTCTCCCGAGTAATTACCATAATTTACTAGGTATATTCTCACGAATTACGCTAGCTGGCATTAAGTACAGCTCACTCAGATCGCATCAAGGTTTCGTTATCCCTAAACCCACCTTTAAACCTCCGTATTGATCCCTCATATACGTTTAGGAGTGATGTTGTTCAACAACTACCTAAATATGCACTCTCTCCCGAGTAATACATACTAAATAGGCACAGCTAATCGAGGGCCCTTCAATCAACCACAAGAATAATATAGTTGAACAAATAGAGAAGATACTACGACAAATCTATATTAACGTAACAAGAAAATCATCCTTCAATAGGTTCTATCAAAACCCTAAAATAGGAATTTAGCTACTCATACTCACAGTACTAATATCCCAAATATTTTGCATAATTAAAATACAGAGTAAAGATGAAAAGATGTAGAAATAGATGATTCTAACTCCCAAGAGGTGATTCCACCAGCTCTCCTTGCCTCTGGCCTTAGGCTGGCCTCGCCAGGCTAAAGCCTGGTCCAGCCTGGCCTTTGGCTGGCCTCGCCAGGTCTCTACTTTTCACTATTCTCGAGCACACTTTCAACGTTTAAGTATCCCTTTTGCTTTAGTTTCATCTCCAATTCACCTACATATAAAATAGACTCCATTATGCACAAATAAAGTGTAATTTATCATTAAAGCATGTAGAATGCAAGGCACATAATGTACGAAACTATGGAATTATATCCACACATCAATACCCCACACTTAAACATTGCTCGTCCTCGAGCAATCAAATTACACTTATAGATACGACCTTTTAAAGAAATTCTCCTAACGCATTACACCAAGAATTTTTAGAATAGTTTAAGCACACATGTGTGACATCCTCGCCTCAAGATTCGACTTACAAATACCATGCCTTATTCACAATTCACTTACTTACTCTGACATGGATGTCAACAATATTACCTTTACTTTATGAATCACGTGCCCTCACACAACAAAATAGATTAGTTCCACACACAATAAATTTTAAGACCGTAGGAACTCAAGATAGGAAAAATTTACTCACTCTCAGAAATAACATTCATATGCTACAAAAGATGCACCATAGGCTTGCCCGTAGTGTAATACTCTACTAATCGAGTTCATTCAGTCTAAGATCAAGTAGGACTTTCATTGGTTGTAATGTAGGCTACGGGTCGGGTAGGATACATTTGGATATGAGTGATTACACCTCCCTTAAGCACTTTAATACTACTTTAACTCACATCCCATACTTATGTCAAACCATAACTCCACCTTCACCTCAATATATATTAACTCCATATTTCTTTAAGCACAATTACATCAAGAGTCACTACTATCAAGGGATATTTTTCACAGCAATAGAACTAATTTTTCTTTTCTTTCTTTTTCAATTCAAGTGGCTCTTACTTTTTCAAAACAATGCACCTTTCTCCTTATTTCATTAGTTCCATGCCAAAGCCGAACCAACCACCCCACACTTTAATTTTTACAAAGTTCATAACAATTCAAGTGCTCATGAGAGGTGAAAAGGTTCAAATATATGGTTGATTAAAACAAAGGGGTGCGACTTGTAATGTGGTTACCAAAGAAACAATATTATAGGTTCAACGGGGTTAACTACGGTACATAACATTTAGGTGGGTAAACTTTATATATCTGACTTAACAAAGAAATGCCTATATCACTTCCTAGATTGAACAATACTACTATTTCGCTTTGCAAACACACGGGGCAAGTTCTAGACATCAAATGCAATGCATAGAATACATACAAAACCTCACACAGACATGGCACATAACTCACTCAGGATTGGTTTCATCGCGACACTCCAGTCAAAGCAGTTAAGCAAAATTAGGATACTACAATTTAAGGCACTTATGCGAGAGTAAAAAACAGAGCCTAAACGTCACAACCATAGTACTAACTATTCTCAAGGCATAACAAATCTAAGAGATATTGCTTCAATTCAATTCATGGCACAATGGTTTCTATTCCTAAAAAAAATAAAACTAACTACACCCGGTTCAAACAAAACCCTTGAAAAAGAACTGCGGCACAAAGAAAAACCAAGGGGGAATTGCTACACTATCTAACAAAATAAAATCTTTTTGTCTTTTTCCTTTCGACTTAAATCCCTCAAGAAAATTGTCTAATAGATCAATCGTCGGGAAAAGTCCAATCTTTTCTATTTTTGTTCTCTAAAAAAATAAATATTCAATTAAACTAATACAATTAAAATAGCATAGAAAGTCACCTAGACAATCTCCTCACCCCATACTTAAAATTGTGCATTGTCCCCAATGCACACTATAACTAATAAGAGGATAAAAGAAAGTCCCTGGTAGGCCAAAGGCCAAAGCACTAGCAACTCATGGGGTACTCAGACTTCTCCCAGGCTTGGTCCTTCGTGCGGGTACCTCACACTTAGTTCCAACCATCTGGTTTGATGTTGCATCCTTGCAATAGCTTTGCTTTCCATGCTCCTAGAAAAGCAAAAATCGACACTACAAAAAAAAATAATAAAAAAATAAAATAAGCAGTAAAGCTGGGTTTCCTCTCAACAAGCGCTTGATTTAACATCGCAGCACGACACGAATCACTTTCTGCCTCCACTTTGAACTTATGAATTGGACCCTAAGTTTTGATTCTGCTCTATGACCATGCTCCTGGGGTGGTGGAATGAATCTGACTGGACTAATAAAATAATGTAGTATTCTGCACTTCTTGGCCTTTAGATGAGATGTGTATTCCCGACTTTTTGGCAAGAAGAATTTCAGAATGTAGGCACTTTGTTCCTCATTCCTTGACTCCTCAAGTGGCTCGGATGACTCTATTTCTATATAATCATCCAAACACAATGTGGAAAAATGCTTGGAGTGTGGACCAATGCGCTCAACTATATGAACATTGGGACTATTTACATCCTCAACACTAAAGACACTAGGGTCAACTAAATATGTATCATCAATGTCCTTACTTGACTCTAGTATCTCTTCTACAATATTGACATCCTCAAATTCTAGTTTGATTGATTGTTGGTGTTCTACTATGGACCCCTCTATTGGTACCTCAATTTCTGCATCTAATTCACGCTCTTCTTGGATACTATTCACAATATTGACTTGTTGAGCATTAAGATCTTCAACTAGTTGATTCACTTGAACTTTCAAGTTGTGAATAGTTTCCTCTTGCCTTTCTATTTGCAGTTGTCGTTTACTATTTTGTTCCACAAAGCACTTTAACATATCATATTGTTCCACAAGGTACTTTTGCATATTTTTGATCTTTTTTAGGTCATCATCCCTGGGTTCTTTATTCCTATTAACTTCACAAGAAAAAGAAGAACTATCAAAGTAAGGGGTTAGGGGAACATAAGAAATATAAGTACAACCATGAAAGTGACCATCTTGACCACCACACATATCACACACATTCCACACATAAGATTGAGTTGGTGCACAAAACTCGCTCTCGGGAATATTTTGACAATTTTGACAAGGGTGGTTTCCTCCACTATATGCATAAGGAGGATCAAAAGTAGAATTACCAACATCAACACTCACAGAATTCCAAGATGCCATGTTTTTAACATTAACAAGTAAAAAAAAAAATATGAAATACAAGAAAGAAAATATAAAAGTTCAAACTTGCAACCTAGCAAAATATACACCTACAGCTATAAGTGTTTCTTTCTCAACATAGCAATGTATTTCTTTGCAATATAAACACGTACAACTAAACCGTTAGTTCCCCGGCAACGGCGCCAAAATTTGATCACGTCCAACTATGCCTTATAAAAAGGACTAAGCGGTCGTTGCAAATATAATCTGATTTATAAGTCCGGAGTCGAATCCCACAGAGAACTAAGGCTTAGCCACAACTGTTCAATATTTCAAAGAAACACAAGTTCAAATAATTTTCTAGTTATAAAGATTTGATTTTTATTTCTACTAATTAACTAGCAAATATTATAAAGCAGTAAAATTATCAACTAACACGGATGAAATTATAGACGAGACTAAGGAGGTCTAGAGTTATGATTTCCCCAATTATCAGAATCTTTTCCGCTACGTTTTCTACAAATTTGCCTAAGTCTTCTCTATCGACCATGAGCACTCTAACTGTCGTAACTCTCTCCCGAGTAATTACCATAATTTACTAGGCATATTCTCACGAATTACGCTAGCTGGCATTAAGTACAGCTCACTCAGATCGCATCAAGGTTTCGTTATCCCTAAACTCACCTTTAAACCTCTGTATTGATCCCTCATATACGTTTAGGAGTGATGTTGTTCAACAACTACCTAAATATGCACTCTCTCCCGAGTAATACATACTAAATAGGCAAAGCTAATTGAGGACTCTTCAATCAACCACAAGAATAATATAGTTGAACAAATAGAGAAGATACTACGTCAAATCTATATTAACGTAACAAGAAAATCATCCTTCAATAGGTTCTATCAAAACCCTAGAATAGGAATTTAGCTACTCATACTCATAGTAACAATATCCCAAATATTTTGCATAATTAAAATACAAAGTAAAGATGAAAAGATGTAGAAATAGATGATTCTAACTTCCAAGAGGTGATTCCACCAACTCTCCTTGCCCCGGCAACGACGCCAAAATTTGATCACGCCCAACTATGACATATAAAAAGGACTAAGCGATCATTGCAAATATAATAAGGTTTATAAGTCCGGAGTCGAATCCCACAGAGAACTAAGGCTTAGCCACAACTGTTCAATATTGCAAAGAAACACAAGTTCAAATAATTTTCTAGTTATAAAGATTTGATTTTTATTTCTACTAATTAACTAGCAAATATTATAAAGTAATAAAATTATCAACTAACATGGATGAAATTATAGACAAGACTAAGGAGGTCTAGATTTATGATTTCCCCAATTTTCAGAATCTTTTCTGCTACGTTTCCTACAAATTTGCCTAAGTCTTCTCTATCGACCATGAGCACTCTAACTGTCGTAACTCTCTCCCGAGTAATTACCACAATTTACTAGGCATATTCTCATGAATTATGCTAGTTGGCATTAAGTACAGCTCACTCAGATCGCATCAAGGTTTCGTTATCCCTAAACCCACCTTTAAACCTCTGTATTGATCCCTCATATATGTTTAGGAGTGATGTTGTTCAACAACTACCTAAATATGCACTCTCTCCCAAGTAATACATACTAGATAGACACAGCTAATTGAGGGCCCTTCAATCAACCACAAGAATAATATAGTTGAACAAATAGAGAAGATACTACGACAAATCTATATTAACGTAACAAGAAAATCATCCTTCAATAGGTTCTATCAAAACCCTAAAATAGGAATTTAGCTACTCATACTCATAGTACCAATATCCCAAATATTTTGCATAATTAAAATACATAGTAAAGATGAAAAGATGTAGAAATAGATGATTCTAACTCCCAAGAGGTGATTCCACCAGCTCTCCTTGCCTCTGGTTTCCAGCCTCTGGCTGCTGAAAAACTTTCTCTCCAAGTGGTGTTTTAGGTCTATTTATATGTGTAGAAGAAACCCTGAACGTGTGGGCCGAGTCCTAGTCAAACCCGGAACGAATTAAGTCTTCAAATCTCGGATTGGACCTGGCCTCAGGCCTGACATCGCCAGCCTAATGCCTGGAATTTGGCTGGCCTCGCTAGGCTAAAGCTTGGTCCAGCCTGGCCTTAGGCTGGCCTCGTCAGGCTAAAGCCTGGTCCAGCCTGGACTTAGGCTGGCCTCGCCAGGCTAAAGCCTGGTCCAGCCTGGACTTTGACTAGCCTCGCCAGGTCTCTCCATTTCACTGTTCTCGAGCGCACACTTTTTGGGGTTCAGTTTCATTCTGTATCGCCTGAGTATTTCAAAGGTTTCTTTCAAGTGGTCGATGTGATCTTCTTTCCTTTCGTACTTGACCAACATGCCTTCTATGTAAACTTCCATCATTTTTCCCAGTTGGTCTTTGAACATCCTCCTCACTAACTTCTGGTAAGTCGCCCCTACGTTTTTTAGCCCGAAGGGCATGACCCATTAGCTATACGTCACCTGATGGGTGATGAAAGTGGTTTTCTCCTGATCTTCTTCTTCCATGAGGATTTGGTTATAGCCCGAGTAGGCATCCAAGAAGCTCAGTAGTTCATGTCTGGCTGTTGCGTCGATGAATTGGTTGATATAGTGTAATAGAAATGAATCCTTGGGGCATGCTTTGTTCAAATATGTGAAATCTACACTCATCTGCCATTTCCTATTCTTCTTTTTCACCATGACCACGTTGGCGACCCATTGGGGGTATTTCAACTCCCTGACAGAGCCATTTTCCATTATTTTTCTACTTCTTCGCGTACCGCATCATTAATTGCGGAGTTGAACTTATGCCTAGCCTGCCTCACCGTGGGGAGGAATGGATCAATGTTCAGCTTGTGCGTGGTGATTTCCTTTGGTATTCCTGGCATATCTGCATGGCTAAAAGCAAACAAGTCCGCATTGGCAGTTGAGAATTGATGAAATTTATCTGGTTCCTAAAGTTTGCAGCCGAGATCTTCTATGGTTGATCCCTCGGCTTCGACCATATCTGGATCTCTGATGACATCCTCGCTATCATCACGTATCGACCTCGACCATGTTGATTGGTATGCCTCTTTTTCTTTGTCCTTCATTTGTTGAGTGATCGTACAGTTTAGGGCGATACGGTAGCATTCTCGGGACGTGTGTTGTTCCCCTTGTATACTGAATATTCCTATGGAGTTGGGAATTTGATGACTTGGTACAAGCTGGAAGGGATAGCTCTCATGGTGTGTATCCATGGTCGCCCTATTATGGAGTTGTACAATGTGTCTTGGTCTATGATGTGGAACGTGGTTTCTAGAGTGACGCCACCAGCCAGGACGGGGAGTGTGATTACGCCGGATGTTCGCTTAACTACATTGTTAAGACCCGTTAGCATGATGCAACGCGACACTATTCTATCTTCGAGTTTTATTTGTGCAAGCACTCGAGGGTGGATAATGCACGCACCGCTCCTATTGTCTACCATAATGCATCTCACATCGGTATCTAAAATTTGTAAAGTGATAACAAAGGCATCATTGTAAGGGAAAACCAAACCGTTGGTATCTGACTTATCGAAGATGATACTTTATTCGCGTTCATCATACCGTTCGTGGGTGATTGACCGTTTGAGATTGTATGGCTAATACCCTAGGCATAAAAGAGGCATTTTCTACGGGGGTGTGATGAACTTCACACTGTTGATGGAAGCATCGTTGCCGCCGCCGATGATCATGTGGACAGTGCGGGTCGGCGAGGGAAGTTTTGGCAGTCCTTGATATTATTCACGACCTCTGGAAAAGTTGGTCCTTCCCCGGTCTCTCAACAACTCTTTGATGTGTTCATGACATAGCATTTTTATGACCTCCTGTCTTGGGGCGATGCAATCCTCGATTTTGTGCCCTCGCTCTTGGTGGAACTCGCAAAGAGCATCCGATTTTCTAGTATTCAGGTCAAACCTCATCTTTTGCTGCCACTTCACCTTTGGTTTGATCTTCTCCATGGCGTAAACTATTTCTGTAGGTGGCATACAATAATTGTGAGCAGAAACAAAGGGGGCATACCTCTTTTGTTCCGGTGAGTCCCTGTCCTTGATCTGGTGGTCCTTCTTCGTGGCGGGACGAGGACGCAGTGGAAGCTATGACATATGGTAGATGCCATTCCATGTTGGATCACGGAGTTGCAAGGTCCGTTCTGATATCATTCCTTCGATCTTTTCTGGATCCTTCCTGTACCGAGGTCAATCGATGAGTCAGTCCATTGAGATCGTCCTCGTCTGCTCGGACCTCAGCACAATACATGTTATGTATTTCATCCCAAGTATTTGGGAGGTACTTTATGATCCGACTTATAACTTTCTTGTTGCCCTTGAACCGTTCCTGCTCATCCCGTTCTAAAAGGCTGCGACCACCATCCCTTCCGATACATTTGGCAAGGTCATTCTTACTCGGTTGAACCGGGCGAGGAAGTCCCTCAATCCCTCTCCCGGGGATTATTTAATAGCAAATATGTCATTTACTCTTGCATCGACCTTCCTGGTCCCAACATGGGCCGTTACAAACTTGTCGGCCATTTCTTTGAAAGTTTCAATGGAACGTGCAGGCAATTGTGAATACCATGTCAATAGCCGAATTGTTTCAACAAAATAGAGGATACTTGTTCCTTGGCGAGATCATTTCCTTCCATCAGTGACGTAGTGAGTCACATAGTCTTTGGGGTCGGTCGTGCCATTATATATTTTCAGATAGGGCAGAATTTTAAAGGTTTTTGGTATGGCATGTGAGGCGGCGTCATCACTATATGGCTTCTCGACGAGCCGACTGGCATCCCTCTTCGGCAAGAGCTTAGGGGCGCCCGGTATCTTATCGAACCTTTCTTGGTGATCTCTCATTTGGTCCCGAAGTGCTTTGTTCTCATTCTCCACTTCCTCCATCCTTTTCAGAATGGCTGCGAGAGTGTCGTCACATGCATTATTAATGACATTGTGAGTAATACATGTCATTGGGGGAGGAGGAAATTGGTCATGATGTTTGTCCGCTAGTTGTATAACACAAGTCCTTGCGTTTTCTGTAGCCGTGTTCCGAGCGGGCTTATAGAGGATGCTAGTTAGCTTGTCACTTAGCCAAGCCTCAAGGATCTTTTTTTATAGCTGGGGGCGTCTCCTCTGCCATGGGTGTATAGGCTCACTTACCAGGAGATTTTATGATGCTGCAGTGAGGAGGATGTGATCCATCTCGTCTAGGGGAGGCGTTGGGCGTTGCGTCTCCGTCTGCTGTTTCACATCTCTTGTTGATGATGTTCATGAGTTGGTCGGGAGGTCACTTATTATTCTCGCCCTTTCTTCTTTGTTACCTGCCATATTGGATTTGTACATGCAAAGAAATGAGATCTTATTCTTGTTTTTTAACGTTAGTGATCCGTGTTAGTTATAGATCTAGAAGAAACTAAAAATTTAACTAGGAAATCCCCACAGATGGCGCCAAATTATTTGACAAAAAATTATAACTTTTGGTTAAAAGTATTGTATTTATGTAATGATGGGTTAAACCTAGTTAATGATAATGTCTCTAAATGCGAATTCTGAACATGTGAATAATGTGGAACACATCTAGTGGGAGACTGATAATAACATACATTCAATATTCCAAGAGGTATGAGCAATAATGGAAGAGTAACTAGCAATAAATAACAATAAATGACATTTAAGTAAATATGAGGAGTGGTTCACCCAATAATAAATGAACTAGATGATTGTTCTACCTCACAATAATGAGTGACATATAAATCCCTGAATGTTCGAACTATTCTCGGATTTAATAGAAAGTGTGAAAAAATATGAACAAGAATCTTGATGAAAATATAATCTTTGTATCTTTTACAAGAGATAGAATCTTTATCAGAAGTTTGGTCTTATCCGGTGAATATCACATGCCGTCTTTCCTTCTCCCTTTTCCTCTTTATATGAGACATATCCTTAAAACATCCTAATAGTACATGTGCCTAGAATATTCTTTAGAAAATTCTCTCTATTATACTATTCTAAAAACTAGCTGTTACAACCCTTTTCACGGTGCTCGACCTCGGTTATTGTTGACATCCCGACCATGAGTTTCGATGTTTCCTGTTCGACCTCGATTGAATCTTCCCTCGATACCACCTCACCCTAAATGTTGGCAGTAGATTTTGACCTATACAATAGTATTAGACCAATTAGAAATTTACGACATGCCTAATACTTTTAGAATTGTCGTAAAAATATCTAACCACAAACTATTTTAATCGTTAACGACTGTTTAAATCACTCTTCTATGTATATCGATATCACAATCCAAGTTTATAGCACATAGTTACGTTGTCCGTTTGGTGCAACTGATCTAACAGATTTATCCTTGGGTCTACGTTATCATCAATCTCAAAAGTATGTTGACCATGTGACTTGTGCTCTATCTCATATTGCACTTCACTCTTTTCTCTCTTTTAGTGGTAAGATTTATCTAAGGTGTTATATGTACTTTTAATTTCTTCAGAGACTTGTCAGGTTAGAAGCACGCCAATCTTTCTCTTTGATCTGCCCTCATTAGCCCGCCTCTGTCATGAGCGTCACATACATTTTCTATTAGGAACTCAATCTCCTCATAACTGAGAATTATTCCACCACCATATTAGACGAGTCTCACTCTAATACCATATGTCTTACAATTCAAATATTCTTTGCATCCCCAGAGAGATAGATTATTGCCATTGTACCTTGGTCGTCAAAAGGGGCACGAACAGCCTTAAAGTACTGTTCCATGTCCCAGAGGTCTTCGAGCCTTGGCATTTCGAATCCCGTTGAATGGCTGTGGTTCCGGGACTCAAGTCTGGAGTCGCCAGGTGAGACATTCGGTTCACGAACCGGAAACCTATCTCCACAGCAAGCTCCTCAATTTGACCCGGTCCGTCACGCTTTGGACATCGCCACCGGGATCGTTGAGGCCCCATGAAGACGGCTCTACTTCACTGGGAAGATGCGGTACTCATTAGCGAGCGAAGCTGTTAGAAAGAATTACCGATCGTCGGGAAGAGAAGGGGAATAAATCTTTTTTTTGGGGAATAAGCACTCTTGTCGCGTCTGGAGTTGTAGATAGTAGGGGGAATCGCCTTTCGAGTTGTTAGAAAAAATACAGTTGTTAAAGTGAAAAGAACTCTATTTTTTTTACTTTTAAATAAGAATAATTATCCGATCAAGGGCTTTTGCCGTCCCTCAGCCCCTCTCCCACCTTTTCTATCTATCATTAGAAGTAGGGCGGGTGGCGTACCTCACTGAGCTATCGATCGCGAAGCTATTGCCCGGTTCAACCAACCGTCCGTCCTGGTGCCTTTGCTATTGATTTGACCGCTTCTCATCGTTAATCCGGGTTCACCTTGGCCCTCGCCCCAGAGTTCTTATGAACACCCCAGGTCGTGAAAGAATCGTCGTATGCCCCGGAAGATAGATTGTTACGAGCTATACTTGGTATTCAGGTATCTACTTCAAAAGAAACTTGTCTAAAACTACTTATAGGTGGCAGGGGTCGGGTTATTGATGTGAGGTGGATCCAGAAAAGGGGTGGTTCTAGTTATAATCCCGAAACAATTCGTGTATATATTTTACAGAAACGTGAAATCAAAGTAGGCGATAAAGTAGCTGGAAGACACGGAAATAAAGGTATCATTTCCAAAATTTTGCCTAGACAAGATATGCCTTATTTACAAGATGGAAGATCCGTTGATATGGTCTTTAACCCATTAGGAGTACCTTCACGAATGAATGTAGGACAGATATTTGAATGTTCACTAGGGTTAGCAGGGAGTCTGCTAGATAGACATTATCGAATAGCACCTTTTGATGAGAGATATGAACAAGAAGCTTCGAGAAAACTTGTGTTTTCTGAATTATATGAAGCCAGTAAGCAAACAGCGAATCCATGGGTATTTGAACCCGAATATCCAGGAAAAAGCAGAATATTTGATGGAAGGACGGGGAATCCTTTTGTTTTCTCATACGTAACACTTTAATTATTCTTCTCTCCTTTCTTATGTGAAATTTGCCTAATTAAGGTACCATACACACCCCTTCTTTGAGGCTTTCTCAATTTAGAAGCCTATCAGTCTTTTTCTTTGACATTTTTCTAAGACATTAACCAATTATTTCCTCAACTATAAACTTACCCCACTTTATTTACGGATGGGCCGAAAAGGACGACCCATTTTGGATCCGAACTCGACAGTTAGGTACGCATATAAAGGTGAATCATTGAAGTTGAGGTAGGCTCATCATTCTTCAAAGTTGCAAGTATATTTTGGCGCCTATCGCATGGATCCAAAATAAGAACAAAAAGATGTTACAACTCAAAAGCATGTCTGCATTATAATTTATGGGTCATCTTAATTCATTATCTTTAGCTTGAATTTCTTGTGTATATATATATATATATATATATATATATATATATTTGAAAATTTATTAAATAAATTCAAATAATAAATTTGAATTAATAAAAGCCTCGACTACAACCCACAATATCCAAATTCTGAAACCGCCTCTTAACAGGAGCGTATCGAAGAGGATGGAAGCGGGTTCACATGCACCCATGCTCTCCTCGCTGAATCATGCATAGTAATGTTATATTATTCAAAATAATATAAATATATATATGTGTGCACCCAACCTCAAAGAGTCATATGGTGTAATAGTTAATGGGTGCACCAAGTGAGGTCAACGATTTAATGTTCTTGTCCATCCAATTGGAATAATCAACACTGTTTTAAAGAAGGTAACAAGGTGGCAGACTATTGCGGGCTAATGAGGGCACATTTTCCTTGAGTTTGCACATTTTGTATAGGAGGGGCTTGTAAGTCTACCCTCGTCAGTGTTAAGAATTTTTTGTTTGCTTAATTTGAAAATCCTACTATTCTTTATGAATGTAGCATGTTCCATTCTAGTAGGCGTAGGGAGCTTTTTTTCCCCTATTTTGTAAGTTTCTACATACGAATAAAAACATATTTTAACCAAAAAAAAAAAGAGATTAAGTACTTTTTCTTTCTTTATTTGCTTTATTTTTTAAAATCTTCAAGTCTATTAAAATCCCTGTTCTCCTTATGTAATAACAAAATTTTATATAATTAAACGAAATGTCTTATATTAAGTAGTAGCAATTGAGGATGTAACATAGAGCCAATTAACGGGTTCGACTAAAAAAATTTCGACATGGAGTACAGATATATTTTGGAAAAATTACAAAAATGTCTAAAAAAATTTTTAAACCTATTAGGGGTATTTCAATAGTGTAATTTTTTTCAATAAGCTAAAGGTTGAATATCAAATTTAAATCCTAAATTCATCTCTTTATAATAGTGTACCCATCCTTTTAAAATCTTAGATCCGTCTCTTCGCCTCTATCGTCAAAAGCGTTACTCCATTTGTTTTCCCCAGAAATTATAGACGTTATGACTTCCAAGAGTTTAGCTAAAACATAAGTTACGGGTTCGGCTGAACCCAGAAAATTTAATCCAAACCTTATATTTACTTAAGAAATTTATTAAATATGTATTACTATAATTTAGAACCTATAAAGTTATAATGGGTCAACGGGCCACTCCGCATCAAACAAAACCAAAAGGTTGAAAGCGACAACAGCAAACCAGTGAGAGGCGCGGCCCTACAATTGTCAATAGAAAGGAAGAAGAAATGTCCAGTTTCTTACACAAGAGTCCAAATTGAACTGCGCTATTTCCATCGCAAATCCCAAACACTCAGTAGCTAAGATTTATAATTGCAGGTAGCTCTGCATCTTTTTCAGTTGTACATTAAGAGGGAAAACAGTTAAAGACTGGTAATTTCATCTAATAGGATTTAATTAGAGAATAATATTTATAAAGTAGTGTAAAGTATTCCACATAAAAGATTATAAATTCCCAAGATTCAAACTTGAGACTTTTCATAATAGATCAAGATATTCCAACTATCCCACCAACAAAACTTTATTCCGTTTCAAAAATAATATCACATTTTTATATTTAGCGACTTTTCACTTCGAGTATTCTCATTTCACTAACACTCTTTTATAGAGTATATATATGTATGATACGACATGCTTAAGATCATAAGATTCAAATAATATTTTTGAAATATTAAACAATATTTATTAAGTAAAGTTGAAACATATAAAATGATACAGGTAGTGAGTATGAATTCTGTGATAACTCAGGTGAATCTTCCATATCGATAAAACACGAGATAAATGCTAGATATATAAGTAAACAAATTTTAAACCCTAATGACGCAAGATTGTGAGGCTGAAAACGAATAATATCACTAATAGACTGCGGTGTTGTTGCAAATTCCGACCTATTAGGCAGCTGACAAGTGCAGCTAGCTAGGGGCCAGTATTGCCTCCATAAGAGAAACAAAAACAAACCTGCTTCTCTCAGTTTGTGTCTGCTTATCAGATGAGAAGAGTAGTGGTGGGTACAGAGAGATAACCTGATGACTTGTAATTGAAGAGAAAGGGTTAAATCCATGCACGTAGGAGTTGTATTACACAGAGTTTGATATGCAGAGGGATAGCTATAGGGGAAAGAAGAGTAGTAGTAGTACTGAGTTTGAGTGGCCCATAATACACGCTGATCAGGTGCTGTGTACAGATGCCATCTGTCCCCACCTATCTACTGTATCTACGTGTCAGCTATATACACCCATTTCTTTCTTCTTCTACTTTAATAATTCTACTGCTTCATAGCATGCATGCATGGCCCTGATAATCCTCATTTATTTGCTACATGTACAATTTTGACTAGTTGCCCCATCTTTGTTTTTCCATGGGCGTAATATATCGACAGACAATTAAACTTATCAGTATATTTTATTTTAATATTCGAATTAAATCATGTTCCGATATTTGAGTATCCGAAGACATGATAAAGTAATTTTATTAGACATTTTCGACTCAAACTTTGAAAAAACTTCTACGTGTGTTCTAGATAATTATATACATCAGATACAAGTCTCTGCTATAACAAACAAAACAGGTCAGTTAAAAAAGAATCCAATCAATTAAAAGCAAACTACCGCTCTATTAAACAAAAAGACAAGCTCCGTTAAAAAAAAAAGAAAATCAAGAGCTATTTTTCCAAAATCATTCCGACGTGTATCTAGTAGGAATGCTTTACAATGCGTTCTGGTGCTCAATTGGAACGTCTTCCCAGACCGGCCAGGTGTTTAAATTCAGGCCATTTATCCACCTTTTTTGACAGAAAATTGACGATGTAGAACCTTTAAATGGATTAGGAAAAATAGTTATAAGTGATTGTCAAAAGAGAAAAAGGAACTAGCAAATCTTGTTAACAGACTCGAGCATGTTAGATCTAGATTTCAATGATGAAAACTAACATATTGTTGTTTGCGGATCACTCAAGACACAAAGAAGGATGCATCAATGATGAAAGAAAGAAGACAAGAAAGGAAGGAGTAAAAGAAAGAATGCAAATATTTGTCAACAAAAACAAGAAAGGAAGGCCCAAGAATAAAGAATTTTGTAAAAGATACGACAACCGGAATGGAGAAGTATAAAGAAGGAAGGACCAAGATTTGAGGAGATCTAGACGGCTGAAATTGCGCATGCCTAGATTGCTGAAGATATACGTCGGAAAGGAAGGCTATTAATCCCTTAGATCAAGGAACAATCTAAGGAGCACTTATGCAAGGAGATTCTCTTTCAAGAAAGAAAGACCGGCAATCATGAACCATCTAAGGAAGCTCTACACTTATTCTTGAAATAAATCATAACAAATGCAACTCCAAGGATCAATTTCCTTAGGATCGCAAATCTCTCAACGATCTGTTAAAATAAGTCAAGCCAACGTTCAAGTATATAATGCAAATTATCAAGGAAGAATCACATACTTTGATCAAACCAATTTAATGCTCTTTTTTCTACGCTAAACAAGCACTGTAATTTAAGTGTAGTTTACTGTGTAATTAGTAGAGAGAAGAAAGAGAGAAAAATCTTGGTGAGGCATTGTATAACAATTATTACGAGTGTACTTAGAACCAAGAGTGAGTTGGTATTCGGAGATAATATCAACACAATTGTACGAAGATATTCAAGGAGCTTTGAAGAGAGAACACTCTTGCAACCCAAGGAGACTGGAGTAGGATTCACATTGAATCCGAACCAGTATAAAAATTTTGGGTATCTTTAATTACTGCACTTTACTTCTGCCTTTAGTTTTATTCTGTCTTTACTTTAGTCGAATATTTGGTAAACTAGTCAACTACTTAGGATATAAGAAGAAAAATCGATAATTCACCTCCCTTGTACTTTCAATTGGTATCAGAGCAAGTCTCACTTATTTAAGTTTTGCTTAACAGCTAGTGAGAAAAGATCATGTCAAACCAAGTAACTATTGGAGCACTCTTTCAAGAAGGGACATCTCAAGTAAGACCACTATATTTCAACCAACAATACTTCCCTCATTGGAAAGTGTGCATGAAAATATATGAAAAGTCCTATGACGTCAAAGTATGGCGTGTTATCAAAAAGGGAAGCTATCGAGTTCCAGCATCAAAGTCTGACAAGAAAACTGAAGGACAATCATCCACTGATCGTGAAGATATAGATGACTAATGTGACAAATGGTTTTTCTTCAAGTTAACGCTAAGGCATGAAATTTGGTCTATAATGCTATAAGTGGAGAAGAATATGAGAAAATTTCAAGTTGTGATATCGCCAAGAAAATGTGGAAAAAACTGGAAGTTACATATGAATGAACTAGCAAAGTGAAAGAAACAAGGATAAATCTGTTGGTTCATGACTATGTGATGAGCACAAAACACATCTCAAAATGATTGCTCACTAGTCAAAGATAGTATAGTTAAATTATCGTCTCCACAAGGATTGAATTTAAACATTGTTCGAATAATCTTCAATTGATTACTATCCACGAAAATTAACACTTGATTCGATGATTATCAACTACGATTTACTACTAAAAATTGAGCAATTAACAATTGATCACAAAAGACAACAGATGAGCAACAAAGAAATATCAATGAGAGAAATAAGGGTAATTGAATATACAAGTGCATAATAATTGACTCGGGATCCAATTCTTGAGTTAGTTCACTCTATAATACTGTTAATTCTCACGAATTCAAGAGATAATTAGATTACATTTGAAGTTAATGTTCCTGTTTTGATTAAACGTTAATTTCAGTAATTAATCCAATTGAAATACGATAAACAATTGCAATGAATAAAATGATGGTTATGGTCTAAAGGGTAACTTCTCACGAATATTTTCCTATTTTCTAGTTCGATTAACAATTCAAGAGGCTCTTTTGATTACCTATTTGCGTCACGAATATAAACTAGAGCATAAGAAGTAAGGAAATTCAACAATTCAAGCTCCTCTTTCAATTAAGCAAAATAAGAAATAACTCCACAATACGAATTAAAACTCCATCAATTAATTCTAATAATTATCAAGAATCGAATCCCTAACAATGTTATCAAAACAATGTATCTGTCAACACCCTAATATAAATTACTCCATAGGTATGGATACAGTCATCTCAATAAGGTTTAAGAACAAAAAAGACATCAACGATAATGATTCGATATAAACTCCTGTATTGCACCGATCGTTGGTTGAAATATTGATGAATTCTTGTGTCTTCTTGCCTTAGCTGGTTCTTCAATCCTTCGTAGGTCCAAAAGTCCCTTCAAAAATGTATTTTTGGTGTATTTATACCCTGTTAGAACGAGCCCAAACGAAACTACCCTTTCCTAGCCGAAACAGAAAATAACTCTGAGAAATTTGTACACCCGCGCCGCTCCCTGTGCCGCGCCATGGGGCGCACTTGTGGGGATCTTTAGAGAGGTGAAATCTGATAGGCAGCCTGCTTTTACACAGTCGCGCCGCGCCATGCGGCGCGCCAGTATTGTTTTCTCAGAGTAATTATTCCGTCCACTTTTTGACATCCGGACATGGTCCTCGACCACCAAATGTGATCCCGACTTAATTTCTTGGGCTTCTACTCAGACTTCAAAGCTCCAGCTTGTTCGATTTAGCTCCAAATCAACTTTTTAACTCGGAATCACTTCCTGTAAGGCAAAAACACGTAATAAGTGTCATTCATTATCATTTAATCTCAAACACGTGTAAAATGCAGTAATTAGAGTGCAATACTGCGGCTAAAACATGATTTTCTAGCCTACCATTAACATCCCGCACTTAGACCCTTGCTCGTCCTCGAGAAATAAAACCACACTTCATATAGGGACGAACATTTCATCAAACAACTTCCCTAACACATCATGCCAAGAATATTTAAAGCAGACTAAGCACCTTATCATAACATCTTAGCCTCAAATATCGACTCAAAAGCACCACACATTTTTTCACAACCTGCTCACTTACTCTAACACAGAAGTCAATGTCATTTCCTTTAATTCGCAAGTCATGTGCCCTCACACCAAAAACAAATAGAGAGTAGTCCCGCACAAAATAAAATTCACGAACAAATAGGAACTCAAGATAGACATAATTCACTCACTCTCAGAATTAAAATTTATGTGTCATAGAAAATGTGCCATAGGCTTTCCCGTAGTGTACTACTCTACTAATTGAGCTCATTCAGTCAAAGATCAAGTAGGACTTAATTTTGGTTGCAACGTAGGCTGCGGGACAGGCATGATATAATTTGGAAAATAGTGTCTACACTTCCCTAAAACATACAATTTCACAAATTCAAACCCCACATTTATGTTGAACCAAACCCTTACCTTCACATCATATTAATACCAACCTCTCAATTTCTTTAAGCACAGACAAAGAAAGATTTACCACTAGCAAGGAATAATTTTCTTTATAATATATACAAACACCAATATTTTTCTTCATCTTTTTTTTTTCAATTCCCTACAAGTGGCTCTCACAATTATTTCAAATAATGCACCTTTCTCCTTTTCTATAGTTCCACTGAAAACCCCAACCATACCTCTATTTAGCTTTTAACAAGCTTAAAAATATATCAAATGCTCAAGAGAGGTAAACGGTTCAATTAGATAGTCAATTCAAATAAAGGGGTCATGCTTATAGTATGGTTGCCAAAGAAAATAGGATTACAGGCTTTAAAGGGCTAACTAGGATACAAAATAATTAGGTGGGTCATAGATATATAATTGGCTCAGCAAGAAAATGCCAATATCACTTCCTAGACTGAACAAGACTATTATTTCGCTTTGCAAACACACAGGGCAGATTCTAGACATCAACTGACATGCACATAATATCAACACAAACTTCACTCACACATTGACACATAACTCACTTAGGATCGAATCGCTATTCCGACTCTCTAATCAAAGCAGTTAACCAAGTCACAAACCACAAAGTTTAAGGTACTTATCCATGAGAGCATAACTAAGACTAGGCGTCCTAACTAAGGCACTCAACACTTTCAAGGCATATGAAGTCAAGGAAAATTGCTTCAAATTAGCGCTATGACTCAAGAATTTATATATAATCCTAAAAAAAACTAACTTCACCCAGTTCAAGTAAAACCTTTGGAAACGAACCGCGACAGAAAGAAAAACCAAGGGAGAATTATAACACTACCTAAGAAAGTAAAATAAAATCAAATAAAAATAAAAGACATATTTTCAGATTTTCAAATTTTTTGACTTTTTTTTATTTTTCTCGTTTGACTTCAAATCCCTCAATAAGCCAGGCGATAAAATCCATCGCCGGGAAGAGTCGAAACTAAACAATTATTATTGCTAACTATTAGAGGCCAATAAAGTTTAGAGTTATAATTATAGACCATATTTTCTAAGAAAGCACGAAACAAATTATACAAAACCAACTGGCAAATAGAAAACCAATACGAACATAAATAAATAGGAACACCTCCACCCCACACTTAAAAAATTGCATTGTCCACAATGCAAAACAATAGAAACAAGAGTGGGGTTTTTGAAAAATTTTCGGTAGTGCAAAACATTTCGGCCAGAAATTGAAAAAAGAAATCTGGAAAATTGAAAAAACATAACGCCCAACCCCCTTTCTTATACAGACCCCCCCCCCCCCCCCCATATCTCTCATTTTCTCTTCTCAAACTTTCCTCTCTAACTCACCCCCAAATTCTTCTTATTCTTCTTCAAATTTCTTCCATTCAAATTCTATCATCTTTTTTACTCAGCAAGGTAAGTTCTCTTTTCTCATCTCTTCTATTTTTTTAGTAGTAATTTTAGGTAGTTTAGTTAATATCTCTAACCCTAGGTAGTTTTTCAATTTTTTTTTGTTAATATTCACATTTTGGCCGAAAATTGTACTTAAACTTGTGGGGTTTTCATTGTTCTTATGATTGTGAAGGATTTTTGGAATGTATTGGTGCTTACTGCATTATTTTGTGATGGAGTTAGGGTGCCTATATGGCCAAAAATTGGTAATATTTGTTTAAGTTTTGTGCACTTTGTGCTATTGTTATGATGTGGTGGTGTTATGGTTGTGTTGGAAGGTGTGATTGATATTGTTGTGTAGTGATTCTAAACCAATTGAAGCTGAAATTATGAGTTGAACTTGGTGAATACAATGTGTTTGATAAAATACCTCAATAACATAGAAGATAAAATTGTTGCTTAATTGGAGGATAATTGTTATGAGATAATGTGATGCTTGATGATAAGTGTGGGGTGGGAGGTCATGTTCTTATATTGTGAGACTTTAATGTGTTAGCCCCAAGTGTTAATACTATCCCATGCTAATGTGTTGTTATGTACTAATTGTGGTGGTCGATTCATGCTAAGTACTTGTGTAGTGTTATATTGTAAATTCTTAATTTTGGTAGTAGTAAATTAGTATAACTTCTTATTTTTCTTTTCTTAGTTACTAGTTTAGCTTCTTGATTTTGTATTTTATACTAGTATAGTCTGTAGTTATGTTATTTTACTGTTGTGTTGGTGGTTGGGTGGGTTGTTGATTACTTGTGGCGTACTTTCAATGGGGTAATCTGAGTCTCCGATATACATTGTACTTGTGAACATGCCAATAACATAAGTGTGGGTTGGTTTCCCTATTTGGTCTTATTTTTTGTTTTAAGTGATGTGGCTAATTTTGTCAGTCTTGTATAGGTACAATGTCTCGCCGTCCTAGAAAATGTTCTAACACAGGTTCCTCCCAGGTTGCCTCTAGTAGCCGTAGAGGAGGTAGGCGGGCACCTCCCCTCTCCTCAGTGGAGGAGGAAATGGAGTGCATTGATCAAGATGTGGATGTGGTCCCGGGCTACGAATATGGCATTCGAGTTGTGCCAGCTCATGCTAGAAATTGGTACAGGACCTTTGTTCCGGCGGTGAGCCCCAACCCGGAAGTTGGTATTGATGATGGAAAGCTAGCCACAAAGTACTAGGGGATATACAACAACATCAGATACCTGGATTTTGAAAGCTTATTCCGTCTCGGTGAATCTGTGAACGTGAATATGGTAAAGTAGTTCTATGCCAACTAGCAACCTGAGGCCAGTTTGGATGCGGTGTGTGGGTTGCAAGTGAGAGGCAAGATGATCCCCTTTTCCTCACAAGTGATAAATCACATTATGGGGTTCATCTCATAAGTTGTTCCAGAGGTTACTGTGTCGGCCCCCTATCCTGACGTTATGCGCCAACTGTGTGGCATTGATTCTCTTGCCACATGGACACGGGATGCTAATGAGTTCCACAAAGACATAAATAAGAGAAATTTCCAGTGTACCTCTAGGGTCATTCTCCGGTTAATAAATCCAAAGATTATGCTTACCCAAAACGACATTGATGTATCCAGGTTGAAGGTGTGTCTTATTTATTCCATCTTGACTCGGATGAAGTTCAATCTTGGAAATATTATGCATAAGAATATGGCTCGAGTATGACCATTTGGGACCCACAGCTTGTATTCCCCGAGCATGATCACTCGGTTTTTGCGGACGTACCATGTGGAGGAGGAGTTTCATTATGATCGGACGATTTTGGTGTTGCAGCCTCCTAAGGCCTTTGATGTCATAGTTGTGACAGACCCCCCTTCTGCTAATGTTCCTGTGGATTAGAGATTACTTCATGTAGAGGAGACATTACAACCGCTATTTGTTGATATGTGCCTTCGCGCTGCTCGGGGAGAGACTGACTTGGCAGAGCTATAGAAGGACCATCCCCTCTCACAGTCATTCAGCAGTGGTTGGGCTTGACGGATGGAGAACAGATGCCACTGGATGAGGACGTAAACTTTGTTCACTCCGATGATGAGAAGTACCTGCGCACCTTTGAGGGTGTGGATGAGGAGTAGGTCAAGGGCCTCAGGGAGTTACCTTTTCACTCTTGTTTCTATTATTTTGCATTGGGGACAATGTAATTTCTTAAGTGTGGGGTGGGGTTCTCCTATTTGTTTTTCTAAATTTCGGATGCTCGTGCTCGGTTCTCGGATGGTTTTGCCTTGAGTCTCAAATTTTTCATCTAATTTGTTGATGAACGCCTTCATGAGATCTTTCATACTAGACTAATTTGACTATTGTGGCTGGTATTGTTGCCTCTGCTAGTTCTGGAAACCTAGTGGTCCTTGACCATGGGGTCTAGGATTATTTTGCTACCATGAGTTCAAACTCCCACTAGGTGAAATCCACGAAAAACCTGGATGTCTTTGCCTCATAGCATTATAGTTGTTCCCACCTTGGTAGTTTCCTCTATTATAGTTCCCCACAACATTGACTTCCTCAACTGAAGGTTGACACTCATTTGTAAGGTGTCCCATTCCACAAAAGTCACATGCTTCTTGCGGCTCACTCTGTACCTTGGCCACTGTCAGCTTTCTTATCTTATTGGCCATGGTGTCTAGATGGTCTTGCATTGATGTGTTAGAGTCCATCTAGTGAACCTCAACTGATTTTCTTCTGTCATTACTCTCAGCAAGCCACTGGTTAGCATCCTCAGATAATTCATCAAGGATTGAGACAACCTCCTCCGGCGTTTTCTTCATTAGTGGACCTCCGCATGCGGTACTTAGAGTTCGTCGCGAGGAAGGTGTCAGTCCATCTCAAAAATCCCGGAGTTGCATCCACAAATCAATTCCGTTGTGGTAACACTTTCTGACTATCTCCTTGAATCTTTCCAAGCTTCGAAAATCGTTTCTTTCTCTTTCTAGAAGAAATTGTGGATTTTCCTTCTAAATTTCCCTGTTTTTGCATCTGAGAAGTACTTGTTAAGAAACATTTTGGTCATATCTTCCAATGTCCTGATCGACCCTATGGGTAAGATACAAAGCCAGTGCTTCGCGTCATCCTTCAATGAAAAGGGAAATTCCCTTAAGTAGACCACATCTTTTGATACTCCGTTGTACTGGAAGGTGTTCGTGATTTCTTCAAAGTCCATCAAGTGAGTTTTGGGATCTTCATTCACCTTCCCTTTGAAGATATATTTGTTTTAGATGGTTTGAAGCAAGCCTTGCTTCAACTCAAAATTTTTTGCTGCTATGGTGGAGGTCTGACACTTATCAGTCATTGATTGTAGAATGGTCTGGCATAGTCACCCAATGATATCCCAGGCCTGGGTGCTACATTCTCGAACTGGTCTTCAACCAAGGGTCAGTTTATATTGAATCTTCGACCCCCACCATCTTCGATAGGGTCCTTAGTAGCTCTAAGGGCTGCCTTAGCTACTATCCGTGTAACTTCTTGTTATGCTGCCTCTCTTGCAGATAAGTCTACTCCGTCAATATCTTTGTTTTCCATGTTATATTGAGTCAAAGTATGACCCAAGAAATTTTCTTCTAATTCTCTTTCTTTTGCTAGTTGTCGCAGGTGTTCCTCCAACTCTGGTTTGTAGGGTATCACTTCTTTTGAAGAAGATTGAGTCATACACCAGAGAAATTAAACTTGTATCCTGCACACAATTGAGAAACGTGAATACACTAAAGTAAAAATTGATTCCTGAATTAGTACTAAAAACTATTTTAAACATTATTGATTTCTAATCCCCAGTAACAACACCAAAATTTGACGAGCGCAAAACACACTATAAAATAATTGCTCGCTAGTCAAAGATAGTATAATTAAATTATCGTCTCCATAGAGATTGGATTTAAACAGTGTTCGAATAATCTTCAGTTGATTACTATCCAGGAAAATTAACATTTGATTTGATGATTATCAACTACTATTTACTAATAAAAATTGAGTAATTAATAATTGATCTCAAAAAACAGCAGATGAGCAACGGAGAAATATGAATAAGAGAAATAAGGGTAATTGACTAGACATGTGCAAGATAATTGACTCGGGATCCAATTCTTGAGTTAGTTCACTCTATAATATTGTTGATTCTCACAAATTCAACAGATAATTAGATTACACTTGAAATTAATGTTCCTCTTTTGATTAAATGTTAATTTCAGTAATTAATCCAATTAAAGCACGGTAATGCAACGAATAAAATGATGGTTATGGTCTAAAGGGTAACTTCTCATGAATATTTCCCTATTTTCTAGTTTAATTAACAATTCAAGAGTCTCTTTCGATTACCTATTTGAATCATGAATGTAAACTAGAGCATAAGATGTAAAGAAATTCAATAATTCAAGCTCCTCTTTCGATTAAGCAAAAATAAGAAATAACTCTACAATACAAATTAAAACTCAATTAATTAATTCCAACAATTATCAAGAATCAAATCCCTAACCAAGTTATCAAAATGTTGTATCTGTCAACACCCTAATGAAAATTACTCCATAGCTATGGAAACAATCATCTCAATAAGGTTTAAAAATAAAGAAGACATCAATGATAATGATGCGATACAAACTCACGTATTATACCGATCGTTGGTTGAAATCTTGATGAATTCTTGTGATTTCTTGACTTGGTTGGTTCTCTAATCTTTCATAGGTCCAAAAGTCCCTTCAAAACGTATTTTGGTGTATTTATACCCCATAGGAATGGGCCCGGACGAAACTATTATTTTTTAGCCGAAATAGGAAATAACTCTGAGAAACTTGTACACTCACATCGCGCCCGCTGCCGCGCCATGTGGCGCGCTTATAGGGATCTTCAGAGAGGTGAAATCTGACAGGCAACCCACTTTTACAGAGTCGTTCCGTGCCATGCGGCTCCCCATGAGGCGCGATAGTATTGTTTTCTCAGAGTAATTCTTTTCGTCCACTTTTTGACATTCGTACTTGGTCCTCGACCCCCAAACGTGATCCCAGCTTAATTTCTTGGGCTTCTACTCAGACTTCAAAGCTCTAACTTATTCGATTTAGCTCCAAATTAATTTTTTAACTCGGAATCACTTCCTGCGAGGCATAAATCACGTAATAAGCGTAATTCACTATCATTTAAGCTCAAACACACGTAATGTAGTAATTAGAGTGCAATACTACGACTAAAATACTGGTTTCTAGCCTATTATCACTAAGAACTCTTCCAGATGAAAGAAGGTTAATCCATTGAAGAAATGTTTGCACGATTCAGAAAAATCATTGGTGATCTGAAAGTTTTTAGTAGACCATACTCAAGTGGTGAGAAGGTTCGAAACATCCTAAGAAGTTTGCCTACCACATGGAAGACAAAAATAGTTACACTTGAATCTCAAGATTTAGACAAACTATCATATGATGAACTGCGTGGAGATCTTATAGCTTTTGAGAAAACACTCTCAAGAAAACGCGTCAGGAAGAGAAGAAGAAAACAGTTGCTTTCAAAGCCACAACTGAAAGCTCTAAGAACAATAATGATGATGACGTAGAGACTCTTGAAGAAGATATTGCCATGGTCTCGAGAAATATGGATGAATTGATGAGAAGATACAGAAACACAAAAAAGGGAAGGATGTCATCCAAAAAACCAGACAATACAATGAACAAGACAAAAATGATGGAAAATGCTTTGAATGCGGAAGGTATGGCCATGTTCAAGCTGAATGCCCAGATCTCAAAAGGAAAGTCTCTAGAGGGTTCAATAAAAATAAATCCTTCGGGAGCTGGAGCGATAAAGATAGCTCAGAACATGAACAAATAGCAAATATGTATTTTATGACTATTCTGAAAAATGATATGAACAAATATTCTAGTTGCTGGACTGATGAAAATGTATCAGACAATAACAACAAAGAAGAAACTGAAAATTGCTTTATGGCATGAGGTGAAACAAGTGAGGTAAGACCTTATAACTTTGATAGATGTAATGAATTGTAGGATATTCTTGATCTTACCCAAAGAGAGTCTAAAAAAATGTTGAATGAATTAAAGAGACTCAATAGGGAAAAGAAAGACTGGGAACTAAAACTTAAAAGTCTATGAAATCGAAAGAGACGTTCTTCAAGAAGAGGTTCAGGAATTGCAATTGCAACTTAATGGCATACGCAAATCCACCAGTCATAGTTCTGTCAAGTCTAACCAAGCGACTTACAAGTCAACTAGAAAAAGGCCTGTTAGAACTGGGTCGATAAGTACTGACACTAGTGGTAGATCAAAACCTGGATGCACCCCTGTGTCATTATTATAACAAAGTTGGGCATAAATATTCCTTTTATAGATTTCGTAAATCTAGTATTTTAGGATGGATTTGGAAATCCAAAATAGTCCCGATTCTAGTAGAACTAACAAACAAGGACCCAAGAAAGCTTGGGTACCTAAAAGAAGGTGATAATTTTATTTTGCAGGAACGCCACAGAAAGAGTCGTAAAGGGAAATGGTATTTAGACAGTGCATGTTCTAGCCACATCGGGTGACAAACATTTGTTCAAAAAGGTCACAAAAATAAATGGAGGGAATGTCAAATTTGGTGATGATTCAAGAGGAAAGATCGTTGGTACAAGTACAGTTCCATTCAATAATAACTGTGACATTATAGAAATGCACCTTGTGGACGGACTCAACTATAATCTCTTGAGCATAAGTCAACTATGTGATTTTGTATATGAAGTCAAATTCAAGAAAACAGGTTGTGCCATTGAAAATGAGATAAGTAAAATCATTCAGTCGGAAAAAAGGTATGGAAATATTTACATTCTAGACGACAATGTAAACCTAGATGGTCATATTTGTTTAGAATCCATATCTAATGATCCATGGCTATGGCATAAAAAACTTGGTCATGAAAGCATGCATTTGATTGAAAACCTCTCCAAACATGACTTAGTCATTGGCCTTCCCAAACTCAATTTCTCTAGAAATCATGTATGTGACACATGCTAACTTGTCAAACAAACCAGAAACTCTTTCAAATCCAAAATATTGTGTCCATAACCAAGCCCCTATAATTACTTCACATGAATTTATTTGGACCTCTAGATCTGCCAACATTGGAGGAAAACAATATGCCTTTGCTATTGTTGATGATTACTCACGTTTTACATAGGTAATTTTCTTATCTCATAAAGAAGAAGCCTTGAATTCTTTTGAGATTTATAGCAAAAGAATTGAAAGAGAAAAGGGATATCTTATCTCAACCTTACAAAGCGACCATGTAGGTGAATTTAAAAGTAGAGATTTTGAAGAATTATACAATGATCAAGGATATACTCATAACTTCTCAACCCCAAGGTCACCTCAACAGAATGGAGTAGTTGAACGCAAGAATAGAACTCTGCAAGATATGGCTAGAATAATATTATTAGAGCACTCTTTGCCAAATTATTTTTGGGCTGAAGCAGTCAGCACAATATGCCACATTCTCAACAGATGTCTCATAATACCTATTCCGAAGAAGACTTCATATGAACTATGGAAAGGTAAGAGGTCAAATATAGGATACTTTCACCCGTTTGGAAGCAAGTGCTTCATTCACAACAATGGTAAGGACAACCTTAGAAAGTTTGATCCAAGGAGTGATGGAGGTATTTTTCTCGGTTATGCTATTAACAATAGATCTTATAGAGCTTACAACAAGCATACTTTATCTGTAGAAGAATCAGTGTATGCTATATTTGATGACAATAATACTACGGTCTAGAAAGGAATCATTATAGGTGATGAAGATATCAGTCAAGAAGCATCACAGACAAACAAGTCACAGAAGTCGACTGATAGTACAGACAAATTCAGAGAGTCAACTAGTGAACCTGTTAGCAATCATACTGAATCCAGAAGGAGTCGAATACTTTAATAATTGAAATGTGACCAAATAAATGGAGAAGCGAACCAGAGTATCAACAAAAGTTTATCATAAGAGATCCAAATGAATGAATGAAACCAAGGGAGCACTCAAAAAGGAAAACAATGTACTTATCTCTCATATCAAACCAAAGAAGGTTGATGAAGCTTTAAAGGATTTAAGTTAGGTACAAGCTATGCAGGATGAACTTGATCAATCCGATAAAAATAAAATATAGGAATTAGTGCCTAAGCCAGCAAATGTTACAATCGTAGGAACAAAATGGGTATTTATAAATAAGTTGAACGAGGATGGAAAGGTAATTATGAACAAAGCCATATTGGTAGCCCAAGGCTACTCACAACAGGAAGAAGTCGACTATGATAAAACCTTTGCTCCGGTAGCCCAGTTAGAATCAATTCGTATTCTGCTAGCATATGCATCTTTTAAAGGTTTTAAACTTTTTCAAATGGATGTTAAAAGCACTTTATTAAATGGCTTTATTGATGAGGAGGTATATGTAAAACAACCTCCTTGTTTTAAAAACCCACAATTTCTTACCATGTGTATAAGTTACCTAAAGCCTTGTATGGACTCAAACAAGCTCTTCGAGCCTGGTATGAAAGGCGTAGCTCATTCCTAACCGATCATGGATTCATAAGAGGTAAAGTTGATACTACATTTTTTATCAAAAGATCCTCTGAAGGTAATCTCATTATCCAAGTCTATTTTAATGATATTATTTTTGGAAGCACTAACTCTCTCCTGTGCAAGGAATTTTCTAATCTCATGCAGGGTGAGTTCGAAATGAATATGATGGGAGAACTCACATTTTTTCTTGGACTCCAAATTCAAAAATCTAAGAAGGGAACATTTATATGTCAGACCAAGTATACAAAGGAATTGATTCAAAAGTTCAGCATGAGCAATGTTAAAGCAATTGGTACACCTATGAGCCCTTCAATAAGTCTTGACAAAGATGAGAAGGGAAATTCAGTGGATGAAATAAAATATCATGGGATGATTGTATCCTTACTTTATTTAACTGCTAGTCGACGAGATATATATTATGTTTAGTGTGTGTAAGTGTGCCAGGTTTCAATTATCTCCTAAGGAATCACATCTGACAATAGTAAAAAGAATAATTCGCTATCTTATAGAGACTATTTCTTATGGACTATGGTATCCATGATCTAACAATTTTAAGCTTGAAGGCTTTTCAGATGCTGATCTTGCAGGGGATAAAGAAGACAAGAAAAGCACCAGTGGAACATGTCAACTACTGGGAAAGGCAATAATCTCCTAGAACATCAAGAAACAAGGTTTATTAGCACTATCCACAACTGAGGCAGAATATATTGCTATTGGACAGTGTTGTGCTCAATTACTTTGGATGTCTCATCAACTGAGTGACTATGAACTATCTTTTAAACCTATTCAAATATTCTGTGATAATTCTAGTGTTATATGTCTTTCAAAGAACCTTGTGCATTATTCTAGAGCTAAGCATATAGATATTAAGCATCATTTCATTAGAGATCATGTCCTTAAAGGAGATATAGAATTGATGTTTGTTAGCACTATTGATTAATTAATAGATATTTTTATAAAGCCCTTTGCTTGAGGATAGATTATGTACTTTAAGGAAATTACTTGGTATTATTTCTCTTAGTATAAAAAATTAGGACTTATGTGTTACTTTTTAATTCTTTATATGGTTACTATTTTTTTTGTAAGAAGCCATTAATTGTGCACCTCTGTTTAACCTCCTTTTTCGTATTAGTCACAACTCTCTAGAAAGGAAAATCAATCATTATGTTCTTTCACTGACGCATTTTCCTTTTCTGTACTAAACCGTCAAATCCCTTCCTTTTAACTCTCTAAATCACTCCCATTCTTCATTCATCGGTCCTATGCTTAGCAACCCTCCTCCAAAACTCATCAATGGATAAAAACTCAAAAAAAAAACCCTCTGCCTCCACTCTAAAAGGCACTCGTTCCAGGGCAAAACCTTTCTCTCAGCCCCCAGAACCAGTAGATTTAGGTTCTGATCATTTTGAAGGTTTTGCCTCCTCTCAGGCAGAGCTCTCTGGCAACACTCACAGCTTGAACAAAAAAGCCCTTGAAAAATGACCCATGGAAGAACCCCCTAATTCTTTCACTCCTAAGAAACCCATAGTGGATCTTTCAAGCTCTCTATAGTCTGACATCATCTTCTGGGATACTCCAAATAGAGACACCTTCATTACCCTCAAGAAAAAGCCTATAGCCCATGGTAGAGTGATCGATCTGAACGATATGGAAGCCCTTAACTGTAAGGTAAAAGAGCTTTGCAATTTTCAAGGTTGATCAAACTTCCTCTCTCTACCACCTCTTAAAGTCTATGAATCCCTAGTTAGGATATTTTATGCTAATCTCTGTTCTTCTAAGCCTAATAAGTTGGAATCTTTAGTTCTAGGGAAGCGTATTGTTTTAGATTATGCCATGTTTGACTTGGTTTTTCAGTGTAAGTGTTCTGGTTTCTCTATAATTGTCAAATATACCTGGCCTGAAGATTTTGACACTACCTTTGATCAAGAAAAGTGTTGCATAACCGAGTCACCCTCCGATCCCCTTCCTAACCAGTTAGGCCGTAGTTATGGTAGTTTTGAAACCAGGATCCTTACACACATTGTAGCAACAACCCTTCTCCCTCGCACTGTTTCATTCCCCACCTTTTCTCAGAGAGATGCCTTTTTTATTTATTGTCTGGTGACCAAGCATAAAGTCAAACTGTCATTTTGGGTCATAAAGTTTATGATTGAAAGTGCTGATGACCCCACTAGTCTTCTTTATGGTGTGGTTATCACTCATCTCCTAGATTCCCATAACATCTCTATTTCCAATTACCCATTTGTCTCTGTCACCAAACTCTTACAATTCTAGAGCCTTTGCCAGTATAGGGTATGTTTGTGCTTAGGGTACCTGGGTGAAGAAGCAAGAAGGAGAGATTAAGGTTGTTTAGACTGAATCCAAACCTAAAGCGTCTGATTCCCATCATGGTGTGTGTGATCCCGAGCTTATCGAGAAATTGACTACTATTGACAACAAGCTGACCATCATCAAGGACCTTCTTGTCTCGAGTCAATCAACCATTGGAGACATTCATGACATCTCTAAGAAGACAAGGTCGGATGTATCAATGATAAGGGTCAAGATTCTCAAGTTAGCAAAGAATGTAGTCAAAGCTTTCAAGGAGGTATGATAGGATCAATGGGGTATTTGTTATAGTGAATGCTAGCTTTGATCGTCTGAAGGAGGCTATCTACAATACTCTCACTTATTTTTTGTTTCGTTAGTTGTGAATGAGTGGATGTTTAAGATAATTTTTTGTTGTTGTATTGGTCTGGTTCACCAGTCTTTGGATGTTTTTGTAGGACAATCACTATCTCTGCATGCCTATCACTGCACTTATGTTTGCGTAGTTTGCTTAAAATATTTCTACTTGCAGTGCTTCTTTATGTTTACATTGTGTTATGTTTCTTTTTGCTGATGCCAAAAGGGGGAGAAATGAGATTACAATACATGTAGCAAGTTTCCTTATGATTGTCTTGTTGAGGGGGAGTCGACTACGAGTATTCAACAAGTATACACATCCTCATGACTGCCCTGTTGAGGGGGAGTCAACTACTCCGTGATGCCCAACAAATGAGGAGTCGACTACAACCAGAGGAGAGTCGGCTAAACAGGGAAGTAAACTGGTTTTATATATATTATTTTTTCATCATCAAAAAGGGGGGAGATTGTTAGATCTAGATTTCAATGATGAAAAATAACAAATTAATGTTTGCAGGATCACTCAAGACGCAAAGAAGGATGCATCAATGATGTAAGAAAGAAGACAATAAAGGAAGGAGTAAAAGAAAGAATGCAAACATCTATCAATAGAAACAAGAAAGGAAGTCCCAAGAATAAAGAGTTTTGTAAAAGATACGACAACCAGGATGAGGGAGTATAAATAAGGAAGGACCAAGATTTGAGGAGATCTAGACTACTGAAATTGCGCCTGCCCAGATTGCTGAAGATATGCATCGAATAGGAAGGCTATCAATCCCTTAGATCAAGGAACAATCTAAGGACCACTTATACAAGGAGATTCTCTTTCAAGAAGGAAAGACCGGCAATCATGAACCATCTAAGGAAGCTCTACGCTTATTCTTGGAATGAATCATAATAGATTCATGTGTTGACCCAAAAGGTCATCTTATATTTTAGAATTCGAATCTGCACTCTTAAGCCTTAAAATCTCATTTTAACTTTCTCAATTTGCGTGCGCAGTCCGGGAAGATTTTCGAAAAGCTTTTATGTTGAAAATTGATGAAAATAAGAATTTATGCCTTAAAAGTTGATTTTAGTTGACTTCGGTCAACGATTTTAGTAAATGAGCCCGGATCCATATTTTGACTATCTCGGTGGGTCCGTATCAAATTATAGGACCTGGGAATATGCCCGGAATCGAATTCGGAGGTCCCTAGCTCAAGTTATAAATTTTTGATGAAAATTAAAAGTCTAAAAATTAATTATTTTTAAGAATTGATTGATGTTTGGCATTGTTAGCGTCGGGTCTGTATTCTAGTTCCGGAGCCCGGTACAGGTTCATTATGATATTTAAGACTTGTCTGTGAAATTTGGTGAGAAATGAAGTTGATTTGACGTGATTCGGACGTCCAGTTGAGAAAATATAAATTTTAAAGTGTTCTTGAGAATTTCATTTGATTTGGTGCTAAATTCGTAGTTCTAGGTGTTATTTTGGCGATTTAATCATGCGAGCAAGTTCGTATGATATTTTTAGACTTGTGTGCATGTTTGATTTGGAGCCCGAGGGCTCGGGTGAGTTTCGGATAGGCCACGGGATATTTTGGAATTTGGAAATCTGGTTTTTTCTGCAGAGTCTGGGTTCTGGCATGTCCTTCTTCGCGTTCGCGAATGTCCTCTCGCGAACGCGAAGAGTAAACTGATGAGGCAGGGATTTCTTCTTCGCGAGAACGCGAAGGCTTGGTACCCTTCGCGAACATGACAATCCCACCGCGAACGCGTAGTGTTAGGCATTGGGGAGGGGGGGTCAGCCTTTTCTTCATCGCAAACGCGAACACTGTCTCGCGAACGCGAAGACCAGGGAAGGGTAGCCTACGCGAACGCAAGCACTGTCTCGCGAACGCGAAGGCTTGGCAGACTATACTCTTCGCGAATGCAACAGTGCTCTCGCGAACGCGATGAACACTGTCGCCCAACACTTAACAGAATCCAAACACGGGATTTAGCAAAATTATTCTTTTTTCTCATAAACCAAACAGTGTGGCGATTTTTCAAGAGTCATTTCTTCCCCAAAGTGTTGGTAAGTGATTCTAAACCATTTTTTCTTTCAATTACCCATTACATTTCTTGAATTTTCAACCTAAAATCTAGAGTTTTCATGGTAAAATTAGGGGTTAGGGTAGAAACTAAGGATTTCGGGAATTTGAGGATTTAGACCTCAATTTGAGGTCGGATTCCAAAACCAATTATATATTCGGGCTCGGGGATGAATGAGTAAATGTATTTTGGTCCAAACCTCGAGTTTTGACCAAGCGGGCCAGGGGTCAATTTTTTGACTTTTTGGAGGAAAATTTGGGAAATTTCACTTATGCAATATAATTGATTCCTTTAGCAATATTTGATATTATTATGTCATTTTTTACTAGATACGAGTGGTTTGAAGGTGAATTTCAAAGGAAAAGCTGTGATTGTGAATTAAGTATTCTTCGGAGTGAGGTAAGTGTTGTGTCTAACCCTGACTTGAGGGAATTCAGAACCTTAGATTACTTGCTAAGTGAAATCCATGTGAGCGGCATATATGTGAGGTGACGAGTATTTATGTGCCGCCAATTTACGTATTTTCCATGTTTCTCTATTTTTCTTATATTGTCTCTTTCCTATATGAAATTTTTATGTATTATACTAGTGTTGTTCAATTTATCGTTCTTATCATGTTTACGAATTTTCTGGTGATAATTGAGTTTTTATTTCAAAGTTGAGATTGATATTATGGAACCAAATGTTGAAGTAAGGTTTGTACTTGTTATTCTATCTCCCTATTGTTATTTATGCGTTGCATTATGGTAAGGGAGAGTGTTAATACACGAAGGGTGATACTGTGCCATATTGTGAGATTTAATGCACGAAGGGTGATGCCGTGCCATATTGTGAGTGTTAATGCACGAAGGGTGATGCCGTGCCATATTGTGAGTGTTAATGCACAAAGGGTGATGCCGTGCCATGATATGAGAGTTAAAGCACGAAGGGTGATGTCGTGCAGTTTCTATTAATTTTATGGTGAGATTGAGAGTAAAAGCATGAAGGGTGATGCCGTGCATTTTTCCTTACTGTATTCATTATTCCTGTTGATTTATGGTATATTAACTGCTCCGGTGATCATTATGTTATAGTTCTTTATCTTGTATTCCCCTCAGTATGTTCCCCTCCCGACATTTTCTGTTTAATTCTTCATTTCTGTTATTTGTATATACACTGTTAAATTGTACAGGTTGATTTGTAGCTGCCTTGCCTTAGTCTCGTTACTACTTCATCGAGGTTAGGCTCCACACTAACCAGTACATGGGGTCGGTTGTACTGATACTGCACTCTGCACTTTCTGTGCAGATTTTGATACCGGCTCGGGTTGATCGAGATTTTGCAATTGGTCCGCTGTTCGGAGACTCAAGGTAGATTTGTCGGCGTTCACAGACCTTGAAGTCCCCGTCTATCTTATCTGTTCTACTATTTCTTTCATTCAGACAGTTGTATTTCTTTCAGACTATTACTTGTAGTAAATTCTAGAATGCTCGTGAATTGTGACTCCAGATCCGGGTGGTAGTAATTAGTACAGTTTTAATGATATTCTGCACTTATTATATTTCATCTTAGTTAATTATTGTTAATAACTGAGTGGGAATAAGGAATTGATTTAATGATTCTCGAACGTTGGCTTGCCTAGCAAGTGAAATGTTAGGCGTCATCACGGTCCAGTCGGTGGGAAATTTTGGGTCGTGACAGTTGGTATTAGAGCACTAGGTTTCCTAGGTCTCACGATTCACGAGAAAGCTTAGTAGAGTCTGGAGGATCAGTACGGAGACGTCTGTGCTTATCTTCCAGAGGCTATGAAGTTTAGGAACAAGTTTCACTTTTATTCTTCTCTATCGTGCGAATTTGCTTTCTTAATACTGATTGAACTCTTCTACTCTTATCCTCTCGCAGATGGCGAGAACACGCACCGCTTCCTCAGCTGAGCAGCAGCCAGAGCCTCCAGTGACAGCTCCTACGTGGGGCAGAGCTCGAGGCCGAGGCCGTGCCAGAGGTAGAGGCAGGGGCAGGGCTCTGCCTAGGGCCCGAGCAGCAGCCCCAATAGTGGAGTCTCAGATAGATCTTGACGAGGTGGTTCCAGCCCAGACTGTTCCTACCGGACCAGCTCAGGTTCCGGAGGGGTTCATTGCCACCCCAGTACTTCAGGACGCTTTGGTCCATTTGGTGGGCCTTATAGAGAGTCCTAGACTGGTGCATTTCCCATGGAACCATCAGTCTCTCAGGCTGGAGGAGGAGCACAGACTCCCACCACTCCCGCTCTGGAGCAGATAGCTCCCCAGTATCAGGCTCCAGCAGCTCATCCAGTCAAATTAGTTCAGCCGGTTATTGCGGCACAGGTCGGAGATGGGCCAGCTATGTCTTCTGAGGCTTTATAGAGATTGTACAGGTTTACCAAGCTCTTTCCTGTTCACTTCAGTGGTGCTCTTTCAGAGGATCCCCAGGAGTATCTTGACAGCTGTTATGAGGTTCCACGAAACATGGGTATAGTAGAGACCAATGGGGTCGATTTTGCTGCATTTCAGATGACTGGTTCCGTCAAGAAATGGTGGAGAGATTACTTGTTGACCAGACCAGCTGGGTCGCCTGCTCTTACTTGGGACCAGTTCTATTATCTCTTCATAGAGAAGTTTCTGCCTATCATATTGAGAGAGGAGCGTCGCCGTCAGTTTGAGCGTCTCCAACAGGGGAGTATGACTGTTACTCAGTATGAGACCCATTTTGTAGATTTGGCCCGTCATGCCATTATTCTACTTCCCACCGAGAGAGAGAGAGAGAGAGAGAGAGGGTGAGGAGGCTTATTGATGGACTTGCTCAGCCTATCAGATTGCAGATGGCTAAGGAGACTGGGAGTGAGATTTCTTTTCAGGCGGATGCTAATGTCGCGAGACTAGTCGAAATGGTTCTTACTCAGGGAGGTCAGGGGTCTGACAAGAGACCTCGTCATTCCGGTGAGTTCAGCGGTGCCTCATCTAGAGGCAGGAGTACTTTTGGTAGAGGCCATCCTCCCAGGCCGTTTCATTCAGCGCTCCAGGCATCCCACGGTGCCTCAGGTGGTCGTGGCCCTCATATGCATTATTCCGACCAGCTAGCCTAGAGTGCACCACCAGCTCCTATTAGTGCACCTGCACTCCAGAGTTATCAGGGTGGTTATTCAGGTCGACAGGGTCAATTTCAGGGTCAACAGTCACAGCAGCCGAGGTTATGTTATACTTATGGTGATCCGAGGCACATTGCTAGATTTTCCCTCGGGAAATGGGAAGCTCATATCATCAGAGTTCTCGTGCCATGGTTCCGGCACCAGTTGTTGCACCACCTGCTCAGCTATCCAGAGGTAGGGGTCAGACAACAAGAGGTAGAGGCCAGACTGTTAGAGGTGGAGGTCAGGCCGTTAGAGGTGGAGACCAGCCAGTTAGAATCCATCCCATGGACGTAGTTCAGGGTGGTGGGGCCCAGCCCCGGTGTTATGCTTTCCCATCCAGGCCTGAGGCTGAGTCATCTGACACTGTTATCACATGTACTGTTTCAGTTTGCAGTAGAGATGCTTCAGTTCTATTTGATCCGGGATCTACTTACTCCCATGTGTCATCCTATTTTGCTTCCTATTTGGTTGTGCCCCGTGATTCTTTGAGTGCTCTTGTGTATGTGTCCACACCAGTAGGAGATGCTATTGTTGTAGATCGTGTTTATCATTTATGTATGGTCACTATTGGGAGTCTTGAGACTCGTGTAGATCTTCTACTTCTTGACATGGTTGATTTTGATATCATACTGGGTATGGATTGGTTGTTACCTTATCATGCTATATTAGATTGTCATGCCAAGACTGTGACCTTAGCCTTGCAGGGGTTGCCTCGATTAGAGTAGAGAGGGAATCTTGGCCATTCTGCCAATAGGGTTATCTCTTATGTGAAGGCTCAGCATATGGTCGAGAAGGGGTGCCTAGCTTATTTGGCTTATGTCCGCGATTCTAGTGCGGAGGTTCCTTCCATAGATTCGGTGCCGGTTGTTCGTGAGTTTCCAAAGGTGTTTCGTGCAGACCTGCCGGGGATGCCACTCGACAGGGATATTGATTTCTGCATTGATTTGGCTCTAGGAAATCAGCCTATTTCCATTCTGCCATATCGCATGGCCCCACCATAGTTGAAAGAATTGAAGGAGCAGTTGCAAGATTTTCTTGATAAGGGCTTCATTAGGCCTAGTATCTCGTCCTGGGGTGCACCTGTGTTGTTTGTGAAGAAGAAAGATGGATCGATGAGGATGTGTATAGATTATCGGAAGTTGAACAAAGTCACCATCAAGAACAAATATCCATTGCCGAGGATTGATGATTTATTTGATCATCTTTAGGGTGCCAAGGTAATTTCAAAGATTGATTTGAGATCTGGCTACCATCAGTTGAGGATTAGGGTATCCGATGTTCCTAAGACAGCTTATGAGTTTCTAGTGATGTCATTTGGGCTGACAAATGCCCCAGCAGCATTCATGGATTTGATGAACCGGGTGTTTAAACCTTACTTGGATTCCTTTGTGGTTGTGTTTATTGATGATATTTTGATCTACTTCCACAGTCGAGAGGAGCATGAGTAGCACCTTCGGATCGTTCTTCAGACTCTGAAAGACAACCAGTTATATGCTAAGTTCTCAAAATGCAAGTTTTGGTTGAGTTCAGTTGCTTTCTTGGGTCACGTTATATCAGCAGAGGGTATTCAGGTGGATCTTAAGAAGATTGAGGCAGTCCAAAACTGGCCTAGACCTACATCAGCTACAGAGATCCATAGTTTCCTGGGTTTGGCGGGCTATTACCATCGATTTGTGGAGGAGTTTTCATCTATAGCAGCCCTGTTGACCAGATTGACCCAGAAGGGTGCCCCGTTCAGGTGGTCAGATGAGTGTGAAGCGAGCTTTCAGAAGCTCAAGACTTCTTTGACAACGGCACCGGTATTGGTGTTACCCATAGGTTCAGGATCTTATACAGTATATTATGACGCATCTCGTATTGGTCTGGGTGTGGTATTGATGCAGGGTGGCAAGGTTATTACATATGCTTCGCGGCAGCTGAAGGTTCACGAGAAGAATTACCCTGTTCATGATCTAGAGCTGGCAGCCATTGTTCACGCGCTGAAGATTTTGAGGCACTATCTTTACGGTGTGCCATGCGAGGTAGTCACTGATCATCGGAGCTTGCAGTATTTGTTCAAGTAGAAGGAACTTAATTTAAGGTAGAGGAGGTGGCTGGAGCTATTGAAAGACTATGATATCACCATATTGTATCATCCCGGGAAGGCCAATGTGGTGGTCGATGCCTTGAGTAGAAAGTCAGTCAGTATGGGTAGCCTTGCATATATTCCAGTTGGTGAGAGACCGCTTGCATTGGATGTTCAGGCCTTGGCCAACCAGTTTGTGAGGTTATATGCTTCTTACCCCAGCCGTGTTCTAGCTTGTACAGTTGCTCGACCTTCTTTGTTTGAGCGCATCAGAGATCGGCAGGATGACGATCCTCATTTACTTGACCTTAAAGAAACAGTGTGGCACGGTGGTGCCAAGCAGGTTTCTGTTAGAGATGACGGAGTTTTGAGGATGTAGGGTCGTATTTGTGTGCCTAATGTTGATGGACTTCATGAGTTGATCCTTGAGGAGTCCCACAGTTCCCGGTATTCTATTCATCCGAGCGCCGCCAAGATGTATCCGGACTTGAGGCAGCATTATTGGTAAAGGCGAATGAAGAAGGACATAGTTGCCTATGTAGCTCGGTGCCTAAATTGCCAGCAGGTAAAGTGTGAGCATTAGAGACCTGGTGGTTTACTTCAGAGGTTAGATATTCCTGAGTGGAAGTGGGAGCGTATCACTGTGGATTTTGTTATTGGACTCCCACGGACTCAGAGGAAGTTCGATGCAGTTTGGGTTATTGTGGACAAGTTGACTAAGTCAGCACATTTCATTCCTGTGGCAGTTACCTATTCCTCGGAGCGGTTGGCAGAGATTTACATTCGTGAGATCGTCCGTCTTCACGGTGTGCCCGTGTGTATCATTTCTAATCGAGGTACGCAGTTTACCTCGCACTTTTGGAGGGCAGTTCAGCGTGAGTTGGGTGCGCGGGTTGAGTTGAGCAAATCATTTCATCCTCAGACGGACGGGCAGTCCGAGCGTACTATTCAGATCTTAGAGGATATGCTCCGCGCTTATGTTATAGACTTCAGAGGATCGTGGGATCAAATATTGCCCCTTGTAGAGTTCGCCTACAACAACAGCTACCAGTCGAGCATTCAGATGGCTCCCTATGAGGCATTATATGGTAGGCGATATCGGTCGCCAGTTGGGTGGTTTGAGCCGGGAAAGGCTCGGTTGTTGGGCACAGACTTAGTACAGGATGCCTTGGATAAGGTCAAGATTATTCAGGATCGACTTCGCACAGCTTAGTCCAGGCAGAAGAGTTGTGCCGACCGTAGAGTTTGTGATGTTGCATTCATGGTCAGAGAGAGTGTGTTACTTCGGGTATCACCCATGAAGGGTGTAATGAGGTTCGGAAAGAAGGGCAAGTTGAGCCCTAGGTATATCAGACCTTTTGAGATTCTGGAGAGAGTGGGAGAGGTGGCTTACAGGCTTCCGTTGCCACCTAGTTTAGTAGCTGTTCATCCGGTATTCTATGTGTCCATGCTTCGAAAGTATCACGGCGATCCGTCCCATGTGTTAGATTTCAGCTCTGTCCAGTTGGACAAGGATTTGACTTACGAGGAGGAGCCGGTGGCAATTCTAGCCCAACAAGTTCGCCAGTTGAGATCAAAGAGTTACCCTTCAGTTCGAATGCAGTGGAGAGGTCAGCCTATTGAGGCAGCTACTTGGGAGTCTGAGTCCGATATGCGGAGTAGATATCCCCACCTTTTCACCAACACAGGTACTTTTCTATGTCCGTTCGAGGACAAACGGTTATTTTAGAGGTGAAGAATGTGATGACCCAAAAGGTCATATTATGTTATAGAACTCGAATCTGCGCTTTTAAGCCTTAAAATCTCATTTTTATCCTCCTCGATTTGCGTGCGCAGTCCGGGCAGGTTTCCGAAAAGCGTTTATGTTGAAAATTGATGAAAATAAGTATTTATGCCTTAAAAGTTGATTTTAGTTGACTTCGATCAACATTATTGGTAAACGGGCATGGATCCGTATTTTGACGGTCCTGGTGGGTCCGTATCAAATTATGAAACTTGGGCGTATGCGAGGAATCGAATTCGGAGGAACTTTTGATAAAAATTAAAAGTCTGAAAATTAATTATTTTTAAGAATTGATTGATGTTTGACATTGTTAGTTCCGAGTCCGTATTCTGGTTTCGGAGTCCGGTACAGGTTCATTATGATATTTAAGACTTGTCTGTGAAATTTGGTGAGAAACGGAGTTAATTTGACGTGATTTGGACGTCCAGTTGAGAAGATATGAATTTTAAAGTGTTCTTGAGAATTTCATTTGATTCGGTGCTAAATTCGTAGTTCTAGGTGTTATTTTGGCGATATGATCGCTCGAGCAAGTTCGTATGATATTTTTATACTTGTATGCATATTTGGTTTGGAGCCCCGAGGGCTCGGGTGAGTTTCGGATAGGCCACAAGATGTTTTGGACTTTGGAAATCTGTTTTGTTCTGCAGAGTCTAGGTTCTGGCATGTCCTTCTTCGCGTTCGCGAAGGTCCTCTCGTGAATGCGAAGAGTAAACTGATGAGGCAGGGATTTCTTATTCGCGAACGTGAAGGCTTGGTCGCAAACGCGAAGCGATGGAAACGTTACCCTTCGCGAAAGTGGCAATCCCATCGCGAACGCGTAGTGTTAGGCATTGGGGAGGGGGAGTCAGCCTTTTCTTCATCGCGAACGCAAAAACTGTCTCGCGAACGCGAAGACCAGGGAAGGGTAGCCTACGCGAACACGAGCACTGTCTCGCGAACGCATAGGCTTGGCAGTCTATACTCTTCGCGAACGCGACAGTGCTCTCGCGAACGCGATGAACACTGTCACCCAACACTTAACAGAATCCAAACACGGGATTTAGCAAAAAAATCAGTTTTCTCAAAAACCAAACGGCGTGAGGCGATTTTTCAAGAGTCATTTCTTCCCCAAAGTGTTGCTAAGTGATTCTAAACCATTTTCTTTCAATTACCCATTACATTTCTTGAATTTTCAACCTAAAATCTAGAGTTTTCATGGTAGAATTAGGGGTTAGGGTAGAAACTAGGGATTTCGGGAATTTGAGAATTTAGACCTCAATTTGAAGTCGGATTCCAAAACCAATTATATATTCGGGCTCGGGGATGAATGTGTAAATGAATTTTGGTCCGAACCTCGGGTTTTGACCAAGAGGGCCGAGGTCGATTTTTTGACTTTTTGGAGGAAAATTTGGAAAATTAAACTTATGCAATATAATTGATTCCTTTAGAAATATTTGATATTATCGAGTCATTTTTGAATAGATACGAGTGGTTTGGAGGTGAATTCCAAAGGAAAAGCTGTGATTGAGATAAGTGGCCTTTAGAGCGAGGTAAGTGTTGTGTCTAAATCCTGACTTGAGCGAATTAGGAACCTTAGATTACTTGCTAAGTAAAATCCATGTGAGCGGCGTATATGTGAGGTGACGAGTACTTATGCACCGTCAGTTTACCTGTTTTTCATGTTTCTCTGTGTTTCTTATATTGTCTCTTTCCTATGCCAAATTGCTACGTGTTATACTAGTGTTGTTCAATTTATCATTCTTATCATGTTTACTGATTTTCTGGTGATAATTGAGTTTTTATTTCAAAGTTGAGATTGATATTATGGAATCAAATGTTGAAGTAAGGTTTGTACTTGTTATTCTATATCCCTGTTGTTATTTATGCATTGCATTATGGCAAGGGAGAGTGTTAATGCACGAAGGGTAATGCCGTGCTATATTGTGAGTGTTAATGCACGAAGGGTGATGCCGTGCCATATTGTGAGTGTTAATGCACGAAGGGTGATGCCGTGCCATATTGTGAGTGTTAATGCACGAAGGGTGATGCTATGCCATATTGTGAGTGTTAATGCACGAAGGGTGATGACGTGCTATATTGTGAGTGTTAATGCATGAAGGGTGATGTCGTTCCATGATATGAGAGTTAATTCACGAAGCGTGATGCCGTGCCGTTTCTATTAATTTAATGGTGATATTGAGAGCAAAAGCATGAAGGGTGATGCCGTGTATTTTTTCTTACTGTATTCACTATTCTTGTTGATTCATGATATATTGACTGCTCCGGTGATTATTCTGTTATAGTTCTTTATCTTGTATTCCCCTCAGTATGTTCCCCTCCCGACATTTCCTGTTTAGTTCTTCATTTCTGTTATTTGTATATACACTGTTAAATTGTACAGGTTGATTTGTAGGTGCCTTGCCTTAGCCTCATCACTACTTCATCGAGGTTAGGCTCGACACTTACCAGCACATGGGGTCGGTTGTACTGATACTGCACTCTGCACTTTCTATGCAGATTTTGATACCAGCTCGGGTTGATCGAGAGTTTGCTATTGGTCCGATGTCCGGAGACTCAAGGTAGATCTGTCGGCGTTCACAGACCTTGAAGTCCCCGTCTATCTTATTTGTTCTACTGTTTCTTTCATTCAGACAATTGTATTTCTTTCAGACTATTACTTGTAGTAAATTCTAGAATGCTCGTAAATTGTGACTCCAGATCCGGGTGGTAGTAATTAATACAGTTTTATGATATTCTACACTTATTATATTTCATCTTAGTTAATTATTGTTAATTACTGAGTGGGAATAAGGAATTGGTTTAATGATTCTCGAACGTTGGCTTGCCTAGCAATGAAATGTTAGGCGCCATCACGGTCCCGTCGGTGGGAAATTTTGGGTCGTGACAATTCAACTCCGAGGATCAATTCCCTTGGGATCGCAAATCTCTCAACGATCTGCCGAAATAAGTCAAGCCCACGTTCAAGTATATAATGCATATTATCAAGGAAGAATCATATACTTTGATCAAACTAATTTTAATGCTATTTGTTCTACTCTAAACAAGCATTGTAATCTATGTGTAGTTTACTTTATAATCTATAGAGAGAAGAAAGAGAGAAAAACCTTGGTGAGGCATTGTATCACAATTATTACAAGTATACATAGAACCAAGAGTGAGCTGGTTTTCAGAGATAACATCAACATAATTTTACGAAGATATTCAAGGAGCTTTGAAGAGAGAACACCCTTGCAACCCAAGGGGATTGGAGTAGGATTCACATTGAATCCGAACTAGTATAAAAAATTTGGGCGTCCTTAATTCTTGTACTTTACTTCTGCCTTTAGTTTTATTGTGTCTTTACTTTAGTCGACTATTGGGTAAACTAGTCAACTACTTAGGATATAAGAAGAAAAATCGATAATTCACCCCCTCCCTCTTGTACTTTCATGTCATGCCCCAAACTCAGGGAGCGCGACCAGCGCTCAACCGAGAGAACCCGGCCGAGCAAGCCTATTAGACTTACTTCTACCCAAACTCATCCATGAACAAAGAGGAGATGTACTCCATTAATCAATCACTGAAAAGATTTTATTAACAACACCCTTATCATTCCCATTACTAGCTTCATTCATAATTTCCAAACCATTACGAGTTTATAGAATTAATAAAAAAAATATAATTTCCAAGTACCAACATTTCTAGTTCAATTCCCAATGTCAACCATAACCCACAACCTGTCTACGGAGTCTCTAAATACAATAGAAGAGTAATATGAAAATGCCGGCAACAAGGCCCCGGCTATACCTCAAAATACTGTACATGAGAAACAAAAGATACATGACCCTGGAATGAAGTGGGGCTCACCAAATCAGCTAAAAAGAGTGTACTGCTATCACTGATCAATGCCGCCTGCTGAAGAATCACTTGCATCCATTAAAGATGCAGCGCCCCCGGCAAAAAGGACGTTAGTACTGTCGAATAGCACTAGTATGTATAGTTAAAAATTCTCTTTCAAAATAGAATGCCCATATAAGAAAAGGCAACACATAGAAATAGCAAGTCACAATCAACAATATCCAAACGTCCAGTTAAAACATAATAATTTTCAAAATACGAACTTCATATATAATTTTTGGTTGGGAGATCATTAGCACCGATATACCACCGTCTTTGTTAGCACGGAGTCCGGTCACGCCCGATCGGCTAGGCCATCTCCCCACGAACAATGTGGTTTGACATGTGATGCGAACGAAAGTTGTTACCAAGAGTAGTACCACCATATGCGCAATATGGCGTCTGATCTCCACCCGATCAGCTAGGCCGCCTTCCCACATATGCCGTGCGGGTTGACTTTTCCAATCCACAAAGGTTCTAGTTTCATCCCAATTAAGGGGAATAATATCACAATCCACCCCTACACCGGCACGTGTAGTTTCAGGTGTGGGCCTTATGACCCACCCTTCCTTAGTATTGCTAATGATGCTCCAAAAAATAGTTTTGATTTGATTTGCAAACAGAAATATCATAAATACAATTGTACTCACCTCAACATCTTTCACATTGTATGAATTCTCATTAGTATTTTCAGTCATTCACAACGATAATATTTCCTTGGCTCATTAGGCCATTCACAAGATTCTTTATTCCTGGCACGATGGCCGTATTTCATATTCCACACTTTCACCTCTTTCAATTTCAAAGATCACCATCAAGTATCAACATATAGGATATTTTAGAAATCATATACTTCAAATCCATTTGAAATGGAAACTTCAAACACAAATGGTTTCTTCCCAAAGAATGAAGCATACCAATCAATAATAGAAACACACATGAAAAATCATAAACAGTCAATAGACCATTTACTCTTGCAATACTCTCCCTCAGAAATGACAATTTACAATTTCAACACATGAATATATAGAACTCGAATCACACTAGATATTTTTATAAATCAAAGCATTAGTTAAAGCAGCCACTAATGGGCATGAATTTAGTACAAAAGCTTTTAGACAATTCTATCTTTCATTGAAACATGACTCAAAGCCATAACCTTTTAATACGTAACCCACACTTTAAAACTTACAGAAACATTATGGAATTCAATTCCAAGTGAGAAAGTTTAGCCAACATATCTCAATTGCGCTTCTTTAGACTCTACAATTTTTCGGAACCCTTAGCAACCTCAATCTAATTTAGCAATATACAAATTGAACCCAAAATTAGGAAAACGTTCATGGTTCTAGTTCACTTCTTATTTTTTTCCCACACTCTTTATCACATGCATGCAAGATAAACAACCCTCACACCCATGGACCATCTTATTAATACCCCATTATAGCTATGTTTGAAATTAAGAGCTGGGGTAATGAAGTCTTACCTTTTTGGATGAAGAATTTGGTACTCTACTTGAATATTTTCAAGGCTTTGGGTGATGATTGAAGATCAATTTGATGAAAACTTAGACCCTCCCTTTTGAATCCCCTCTCTCTCACTCTAGAAACATCTGAAAATGAGCTCAAAATAGACCTAAGGAGTATTTTAACGGAATGGGAGTCGGGTTTTAAATTAAGAAAATGGGTACCCCAACACAGGTTTGCGGTCGCATATGCGGTCCGCAAAGTGACCGCAGAAATGGCCCTCAAGGGCCTGAACTTACGGCGCAGGTATGCGACCAGTATGCGGTCCGCATACTCGTTCTGCGGTCGCATAACGCACCGCAGAATTCCTTCCGCAAAAACTCAAGAGGGATTATGCGATCGATATGCGGTCCGCATATCGATTATGCGGTCGCATAATCGACCGCAAAACTGACCTCAAGTTAGCCAAACTTACTGCTTCACTCTACGACCATTATGTGGTCCGCATAGTGATTATGCGGCCGCATAATGGGCCGCAGAAATGCGTTCTTCTGCGAAATATTTACCTCTCAGTCCGTAGGGTACTGTTCAATCCTAAAAGTCCGAACGAAGCTCCGAGTTTTTGGTTTAAATTTATACGGTTCCTTACATTTCAAAGCCAATATTTCAACTTTATGGGTTCTGAATTATGAAATGACGATGTCAAATACTAACAACTGCGTTCAAATTCAATATTTGTACATATTTAATGAATTTCTTAATACAAATACACTGTTTGAGCAAAAGTTACTGGGTTCGGCTGAATCCACAACCGGACTTTTTGCTCCGTACCTACCTGTTACCATATGCAAACTTAAAATATATAAACGTCTCATGTTAGCATATGCAAACTCAAACTTCTTACACAAGACAATTCACACCATTATTAAACTACAACCAAAATATGAAGGGCATATACTATTGTCTCATGCTATATAGGCAGTTTATAAATTGAAAAAAGTAAATGAAATTGAATTAGAAATAATAAAAAGAAATATTAGAAGTGAAAAAAGAGCAGATAGTCCTAGCAGTCCCGTTGGTGCAAAGGTTTAAGAGAAAGAGAGTTGACGTACAAATGCCTAGATAAAAGAGAGACTTTTATTTATATCACGTGGACCGATAATTGTGAATTGTGATGGTGGCTAACTGGCTATATAGCAGAGGACAAAATTTTACAATTATTGACTCTCTCTTCCACCCCCCCCCCAAACCCCCCAAAAAAACCCTCTCATCTTAATACCCCTCGCTGGTTTGTTTGTTTGTTACTGTTTCACTAGGTACGAAATTAAAATATTTGAAATATATGGTCTAAATCAAGTCTTAATTTTTTTTGCCTAAAAAGATTTGACTTTGGTTATTTTTACATATAAAAAGATGATATTATTTTTTCATACAGACTATAAAGAAAAGTGTGACACGTAGGTTAATACGGGAAGACAGGAATAATTTTCTTCTCCGATGCATATCTCGACTCTGTCTAATTTGGTGATAGCTTGCTAGTATGCATGTCCTACTGTCACTTTTGTGTCTTTTTAATTTCTACTCTACATTACTTGCATTAACTAAAATTATTGGTTAACTCTAGGGATTTTAGAAGCCCGTTGTACTTAGAAAATATATACCGTGTTTGATAGAGCTTGGAGTTTAAGAAAGAAAAAAAAGTTTGTAGAACATATTAAAATAAGTCTTAAAACTTGTAGTCTTTAATATATCTTGGTATATCTATGCTATAGAAACATGTCATTTAAGAATAAAATGATAAGCTTAAAATTAAAGAGTTGTTAAATATAAAAAGTATTTTTTTTCCCTAAACAGGCAAAAAAGGAAGGAGTTCCATATAAGATAAAACGAAAAGAGTAGTATATGCTCTACATTCGATTATGAACAATTGTCTCAAGATTAAAGATAACTGCAAGAGAGAAATCTTAGGAAAGCTATATGCATTTTGTAGTGCACGTTCAATGTCCTTTGGAATAAGATAAACAGCTCTAAAAGTTTTATAGGGCAATTGTAACAGGGGCGGAGTATGTAGGGGTTCCTCGGTATATGAATCCATGCTCCCCTTCCTGGTTAATAAGTTCAATTGATCCTAACATTTTCATTACGAAGTATATATATATATATATGTAAGAAAGTTATTATTTAAAAATTAATAATTTTAAACTTTTAATTCCGAAAGCGTGATCCAATAGTAAGACCATTGTGCACTCATCGTCCCAAAAATTCTGGAGTTGTATCTGATTTTTAATTGTTATAGTACATGTAGTCTTTATTTTTCTTTTTGTTTCTTTTTACACAACATCCGATGATTGTTGAAGACAAATATAACTGTTTCTTGTTTGAATTCATGCTATAATAATTGGTTACGGTGAGCCCATGCAATAGCAAAATCAAAAGTTTTAGCGAATAATTAAGATAAAAGGCTAAAGTGTATGAGAGAACGAGACACTAGTTTTGACCACTACAGCTGATATTGGAAACCTGTGAATAATAATATTGGAGATTATTTTCCCAACATTTCTTTTTAAGGAAACTTTCTCAATTTTTATAAAGTTGCTAAACTAATTGCCTTTCATCTAGTTGTTTCAAATGATCAAAACGGCCAGTTTGGACACCTATGAGAGTAAATAGATTATAAAGAGAAAATGATAATGGGATTTGCCTAAAGTAATCATTGAAGCATATGACTAATGATGAACATCCCAAATATGGAAATTCTTTTGATGATTTTTACCATAATTAAAGAAATTCTTTGATGGCTATTGTCAAATTGAAAATCTTAGAAAATAATTTCTTACATAATGTAATGCATTACAACTTGAAAAGTACTTTTGATAATATGGGCGGTCGTGAGACTCAAAATCAAGATTTCTATTTGTTCTAATATAGTGTAACCATCTCATCTACAAATTTAAGTTATTAGAATCATCACACTTTTATTTACTTAATTATATCTTCAAAAAATTAAGTCTTTGCATTAAGGCCTCAAACTTAACTAATTCAGCAAGGTAGCCATCTTCCTATCAAGGTTAAGAAGTCACCTGAACATTTCAGCGGTAGGATTAAATACCCCCATCAAATCAGAGTTCATGCCGCCCGCCTTGAACAAATAGGGAGCTACTATGAAAAAATTTGCTAGACGTGGCCAATTGAGTAAAATTTTTGAATTAGATCGTGTTATTTTGAAATTCGATGGTATTTTCGTAGCGGTCCAAGGAGTTGGTTTACTTTTAGGCTTTGCTCTTCTTCTTCGTACCCATATTTGCATGACATTAAAAAATGTATAGCTAATTGGGTTTTCATCATACTGGTTTCTTATGTTGAAAATCTAAAAGTTGAATTCTCATCAATAAATTATTTGACCAAAAAAAAATGAATCTATAAATAAGCATGATTTATTTTTTACAACACATAATATGAATTGGAAAGACAAAGGCAAAAAGACAGACTGCTATATGCCTGTATAAGATGTGTTTCATCATTTCATTGACCAAAATTTTGATATTGGGGTCAGATTGGATTTTCGGAAGTTGGAATAGGTTCGTGGTATCATTTTTGACTTGTGTGTAAATTTTGAGGTCAATCGGACGTGGTTTGATAGGTTTCGGTGTCATTTGTAGAAGTTGAAAGTTTAGAAGTTCTTTAGGCTTGAATCTGGATGTAATTGGTATTTTGATATTGTCTTGAGTGATTCGAAGGTTCGACTAAGTTCGCATGGGGTTTCATGACTTGTTGGTATGATCGGTTGAAGTCCTAGAGGCCTCAGGTTATTTCGGGTGGTTAACGGCTTGATGGGAGTTAAGGAAATGCAGCTAAAGTTGTTGCTACTGGTGTAACCACACCTTTGGAGTGGGAACCGCAGAAGCGAAGAAGGAGCCGCAGAAGCAGCCAAGAAGGAGCTGGGCAGGAGCCGCAGGTGTAAAGATTTTCCCGCACCTGCAAGGGTCGCAGATGCGGACAGCTGGGCGTAGGTGCGAAGGATGGCCGCAGGTGCGATGAATTTTCGCACCTGCGATAGGCGCAGATGCGGTCTTGGGGCCGCAGGAGCGAGGTCAGAATTTTTAAGTGAAATCCATACCTGCGATGGAATTTTCACAGGTGCGGCGTCGCAAAAGCGATAAGAGGACCGTAGGTGCGGTATTCCTGGGCAGAAAAACACCAGCTCGAGGGTTGGACTTTCATTTTCGAATTTTGGACTTGAGAAGCTCGGGAGAGAGGTGACTTTTCGAGGATTTTCAAAAAAAACGTTGGGGTAAGTAATTCTAACTCGGATTGGTCTAAATTTCGTGAATCTATGGTTTTCTTCATCACCTAATTAGGGATATGAGTTGGAAATTTGGGGGTTTAGGACTTGGGGAATTGGAGAGTAAATTTTGGGGTTTTGGAGGGGCAATTGGGATCGGATTTTTATAAATTTGGTATGGTTAGACTCGTGGGGGAATAGACTTTCGGGTTTTGTGACTTTTATCGGGTTTCGAGACGTGGGCCCGGGGCAGGTTGAGCCGATTTTGAATTTTGGGCTATATTTTAGTAGTTTTCTTGTGGAATTGATCCTTTTAACCAATATTAATTATCTCGTACTGCTTATGGCTAGATTCAGAGCGCTTGGAGATTGATTCGAGGGGCAAAGGCATTGCGGAGTAGGATTTTTACCCGTTTGAGGTAAGTAACAGTTTTAAATATGGTTTTGAGGGTATGAAACCCCGAGGATTGGTATGATGTGAGTGTTTGGAGGTGATACATATGCTAGGTGACGGGCATGCGAGCGTGCACCGTGAGAGATTGCGACCTGGTCCATCCCGTGAGGCTGTAATGTCGAATAGCCATTGTTATTACTTGTTTTTCCTTGCCTTTGAGCAATTGACTGCCTTTCATGTTAGAAACCATGCTTAGGCCTTATGATATCACTGCTGGGACCCACAACGATCGTATACTTATTGAATTGGCTGCTAATTGTTATCTTGTACTCAGTCACAGTCTTACTTGTGTGTTATATCTCTGTTCCCTCTCATTTCTTATTGATACTTGTTGTATTCTCTGTTTGGGCCGATTATTATGATATTTTGTGAGCCCGAGGGGCTGGAGAGGTTAGTGACTGAGATAAGACCTGAGTGATGAGCTGTGAACTATGTGAGGGTATATGGATCGGGTTGCACGCCGTAACGAGCCTTATGGATACTTATGAACTGTGGATCAGATTGCACGCCGCAACGAGCCTTATGGCTACTTATATGATTGGGTCGGGCTGCACGCCACAGCGATATAGCGCTTGGGCTGGAAGGAGCCCCTCCGACGTCTGTACACCCCTAGTGAGCGCATATACCTATTGAGAGTGTGTATTGAGGGCTGAGAGCCGAGAGTTTGAGCTGATGAGATGAGTTGAGTGACTGCTGCCTTGAGAGGCTGTACTTGCTTTTATTTATTGTTGCACTTAGTTGCTATCTGATGTTGTTGTGAAATTTCTGGAAGATTCATATATGTTTTACTTGGGCTCGAACTGATTTGACTTATACTGCCGGATTTGAAAGCATGTTCACTATTTACTGAATACTTTTGCATTGATCTGTATTTTTTTTATAGCCCGTTACTGCTTCTCAGTTCCTTATTTAATTATGTTACTTGCTGAGTTGGTTGTACTCATGCTACACCATGCACTTCATGTGCAGATCCAGGTGTGTACGGTTCTGACGGTCGCTAAGTTCATGCGAGAGCTGATTATCGGAGACTTACGAGGTAGCTGTCAGCGTCCGCAGTCCTTGTTTCTCCTTTCTTATTATATTTTCTCTCTTGTATTGGCATTTGGCACAGACTGTAATAGACTCTGTTTCTAGATTAGTTGTTAGATGCTCGTGACTTAGTGACACTCCGATGTCGGGCTATCATTCCGCACTGGTATTTTGGATTTTTACCCCGTTATTATGTAAATCTTCAGTTAGTTTAATTGATTTAGCTCCCTTCTGTTATATATTGAAAGTATATTGAAAATGTCGGCTTGTCTAATTTCACGATAGGCGCCATCACCACTGGTTATGTATTTGGGTCGTGACACAAATAGGGATAATAATGAAAGATATGCCTAAACCTTCTTAGTATTGTATTTCTACCCCCCGTCATACATTCCTTTTTGTTCCCTTCGTACACCACTAATTAAAAACAAATAGAAGGTATATGATCATTTAATTTATATCCTTCGGATATATAATAAATTTTATACTATTAATATAATTTAACATATTAAAAACGTTAAGTGCGGCCCACATATATTTTTTCTTTTTGAAAGTGGAAACTATTGACTTATGACACTATTAATTGAAATAGAAGAAAAGAAAAACAAAATAGAAGAAAGAATAGAATTTCTAATCTGTCTATGCTTCTTTCGCTACATCTGCTTTTCAATGAGTTTTAAGTAATGTACACTAATTGTCATACTACGTAAGCTATCTTCTCTGAATAATAATTAATTCACCCACAAAAAAGTCAACGCAAGAAGTAACAATCATGTTAATTAATTATTTCAAAAATATTGTGGCTCAATTAGTCTATTCTACATTTATAAAATTTAATTAATCTTTTTTATTTTCAAAATATGAGAGACGATATATATATATATATATATATATATATATATATATATATAAACAAAGAGTGAGGTATTCCTGCGCCTGACTTTCTACACGAAAAGTAGATAAATTGTTGTATAATACGGAAAAGGAAAATGATTAGAATGTTACCGGCCAAAATCGCCAAAATTTCAATTTTCGCCAATTCAAGCCTAATTCTACTATGGACCTTCAAATCACATTCCGGACGCGCTCCTAAGTCCAAAATTACCTAACGGAGCTAATAGAACCATAAAAATTTAAATCCGAGGTCGTTTTCCCACAAGTCGACTCCGGTCGACTTTTTCAACTAAAGCTTCCAATTAAGTGACCAAGTGTCTCAATTCACCCCAAAACCACTACGGACCTGAACCAACCAACCCGGTAAGACATAATATAGCTATAAAGCAAAAAGAAGTAGAATTTAAAAAAACGAGGCTATAACTCTCGAAACGACCAGTCGGGTCGTTACAATTTGTGTTACTACTATATAAGCAACACAACAGCAATTTTGACCTTTCAACTAGACCAAATATCGTGAATACGAAGTTTTTTCTTATTAATGGTGTTTTTTTGTCATCTAATTTAATATAATAAGATATAACAGTCTCAAAAGAAAAACAAAATAGAAAAAGACAGCACTACACACCATTGGCCAAATTTCAAGGTGAACAATAATCAAGGGAAGTTAGAATTTTGAATTTATAGGTTTTAGATTCTAGAAAAAGCAGCATGTTGGATTTTAAGTGTAGCCCAGTGCACAAGGCGTGTTTATGTAGGGTTCAGGAGATGGCCGCATTCGAAGGGGTGATGTAGACATACTATCCTAATGCAATCAATAGTAACTGATTCCACTGCTCGAATCCGTGATTTAATTATAGGTCACACAAAAATAACTTTTACCGTTGTTCCAAGGCTTTAAAAAAATATTGGATTCTTAATAAATTACTTATACATATTAAACAATTTTTTAGCACAAATATAGAATATGAGTCGAAGTTATTGAATTCTCCCGAACCCGTAAACGGAACTCCAGAGCTGGCCCCTAATTAACAATAGCCATACATTTAAGTAACTATTTTCTCCTACGAATGGTTATGAACTGAATCTCCTTTGACATTGTGAAAGCTAACAGTGTACATAGTTACCCTTTTGTGTTTTAAAAGTTGCTAAGCTAACGAATCAAAACAAGTCTGCTATTTGAATAAATTAATTTCAATTTCATACTGGGGAAAGCCAACGTAGGTCACTACTTGAAAGCAAAAAATCATAGGGATACTCATGATGTTTATAAAGTTAGTCTAAAAGGAGAACTTCCTAAAGGTATGTAAAATTGAAAGGAATATTTCGAACCCAGACTCTATTAGTGGCGGGTGGAGCAATTCGGCAATTAGTTCATATGAAATTAATATTTTCGACGAAATATAGACATATATATATAACTTACTAAAATTTTAATAGTTGTTAAGACTCCGTAGTTTATGCCAAATTGCACAGAGCACATTTGTTTTTGTATGTAATGCATAAGGACAGTAAATAGTTAGTATAAATAGGGGTAGCCGTTGCCTCCTGTTGTGCGAGGTAACAACATAGGTCCCCTTCATATTTTTGTACTCTTTGTTGGTTGAATGTTAGGGCCATGCCACCATACGGCGTAATTGATATTAAAAAAATATAGTTTTGAAAGTTTTACAAGTTCAATTCTAAAAATTTTAAAGGCTAAATCTATCAAGTATAAATTTTGAGTTAGTCTGTCTCACGTCTTTATGAAAGCAAAGTGTTCAAGAAATGCAAATTAAGAACAAAGTTTTTAACAAATTGTGCAACTTGAATAAGATATAATTATGATAAATAAAGAGTTAATTGCCCGAATAGTCACTCCACTTCATGAATTTATTTAGCTGTCATTTTTCTTTGTTTTAGGTCAAGAAAGTCATTGAACTATTTATTTGTTTCTCCAAAAATTGATCAAGTTGATAAAAAAGTTACTTGAATAAAAGTTAATCTTGCCAGGTAAATTTATCAATTTGATAAAATTGTTAGGAGTAATAGTAAACAGAAATTTAGTGTTAGATCGAATCCACAATTATTTTATAAACCTTGTAATGTTTCTTAAATACTTGGTTCAAACTGACCTCACAGACTACGCTGAAAAGGGTACAATAAATTTGAAGAATTTTCTTTGCATAATTAACCACCCAGTTATATCTGAAAAGTACTGTTAGGAGAACAAAAAGAATGTAGCTTTGAACAAATTAAAAGCCAATCAAAGGAAGCCAAAAAACATTTATTAATAAATTATGCATGCCTGTACGTACTACAGTATTACGTATTACAAGTGCGAGTCAGTAGCTCTCAGTTTTTAATTAATTCTCCTACAGAGAAAGAGAGAGTTTCAGTACTGTCACAAATGGCTACTGTAGATGTTTGAGTAATTAAAAGAAAGAAAAGGGTAAAAAAGGCAGAATCCAAAACACTGTAGTAGCCTAATCAACCTAGATAAAAAGCAAAGTGTATTACGTAGAAGAATATATACTCTTACAAAGCATCATATTATTAGTATGGATTTGGTATGTTATATAGATTGATAGTGGAAACACCTGTTTTCAATATATAAATTAAAGTATTTAAGTGATATAAATTCAAACTGTAAATTGAACTTTTATATAATGAATCAATTTTAACCTGTTATAGCATTAGTAGTATTCTCGTATTTTTTTATTCTTAAATTTTTATTACTAGTTACTTATTATTTTTTTTTGGTTCAGTTACTTTATTAACTTGTTGTTGTTACTATCTCCTCTTTATATGGCCTCTTCACTACCATATTTTTTTTTTTAAAACTGCTGTGATATGCTTTTCTTGAGCCGATGGTCTATGCGAAACAACCTTTTTACCTTTACTAGATAGGGATAAGGTCTACGTATGCACTACCCTTCACGTACTCCACTTGTGAGATTATACTGGGTTGTTATTGTTGTTGTTGTATAGAAGGTCAATTATATTTTTTAACCAGATTATCATTTCATATTTATCAAGAGATTCACTTATAATAATTAATTATGCTTATTAAGTGATTTAATTATGTAAATAAATTTTTTTTTACCCTATATGCATAGAAAATGAACACCATATATAAAAGTAAAATTCTTGGAGTATCTCGTGACCTTAGCATTCTTTTTCCGTCCTTCACTTTTGATCATTTTGCCCCAAAACACCCTTCACCCTTCACTATGTTTCTGTAGATGAAGCAGACAGTATATATCTTTACACAACACATATAAAGAGAAGCACATAGAAAAAACAGTAAAGCTTTACAAAAAATGGGTCCATTTTTCCCATCAGTACTGCTTTTACATACTAAAATTCAAAGCTTTTTTCTCTAAAAACACGATCCAAGTCCACCGGCTTCTTCCACCTTTTTCTCTGCTTCTTCTTCTACTTTTTTTTTCTTTAGTTTGGTTTCTTGAAATTACTGTACAATTTTTTATAGAAATGGAGGATCAGTATGGAATGGCAGATCTAAGACAGTATATGAACGGAAGGCAACTATTTGCTTCTATTCAACCACCGGAATTGTTACCTGTTACTACTCACCAACACAGGAATCTTATCGGGCCGGGCCACCATCAGTACGAGATGGTTATGGGTTTGGCCCAAGTTCCAGCTCATGGGCTTCCTCCTCACCACCAGCAACACCATGAGTTTCTTCCTGATTCAAGTACCACTGCCACTGCTGCTACTACGTCGAGTGCTGGGTTTAGTGGGCTGGAGATGGAGGCTGCTGCTGGCGGCGGCGACGGAAGTGGGCGGTGGCCAAGACAAGAGACTCTTACACTTCTTGAGATTAGATCGAGACTTGATTCTAAGTTCAAAGAAGCTAATCAGAAAGGGCCTTTATGGGATGAAGTTTCAAGGTATACAAATATATGCAAACCTAATTCACCACTCTATTTTCCTAACACTTTTTTTTTTTGGTTCATTCACTTGTTTCTAAACCTAATATATAGGCAAACTACTATGGTATTTTAGTTCGCATGAAAGGATCCTCCCGAACACTTTTTCAAACGTACATGATTTCTTCTTTTTTCCTTTCTAATTTTTCTATTACGTGCAAAAATACAAAGGGGCGCATACAAATTCTTCCTCAAATGTATACTTGATTTCTTATATTCTTTTCCCCCCCCTTTTTTTGGGTTCATTTACTTGTTCAGTCCTTCTAATTTTCTATTTTGTGCAAATACAAAGGGTTGCATATAGAACTACTAGTAGTATTTTAGTTCTTGCCTAGGGATCCTTGGAAAATCTTCTTCATAACTTCTTGATTTCTTAATTTTTTTTTTTTTTGTTTTTGTGTTCATTCACTTGTTCAATCCTTTTAATTTTTATTTTACGTGCGAATTTAAAGGGGCGACATAAAAACTACTCCTACTATAGTATTTTAGTTCTCGTAAAGAATTTCTCTTACAAATTGTCATTTAGATACGAATTTTTACATACTCTTTTTTCCCCCCCTTTTTTCTTTTGTGTCTTGTGGAGCTTTTGGACTATACAGATTTATACATTTTGCAAGAAACATGAAATTTCAAGATAATTAAGCAGCACTTTTAAGCAACCTCCTCACGCAGTGAATTGCTTGCCAATTTTAAATTAGTATTTTTTGGGCTCACTAGTTCAATCCTACTAAATTTGCCTTTTACACATAAATTCAAATAGACGGATAAAAACTACTACATTTTATCCTCCCAACATCTCTCTTCTTGTGAAGAATTTCCTACAAATTCGTACACTATATAATTTAAACTTAAATAAATATAAGTTACTCTTCTTTTTCTTCATTTTATTTGCTTTGTTTCTTGAGGAGGTTTTGGGAAATACACAAACTTCGTACAGTGTACAAGAAACATGAGTTTTCTAGAGAAAACAGCACTTTTAAGCAACCTCTCGGCAGTGAATAGGTTGCCAATTCTGTGTTAGAAAATGACAGTACATTAAAGTTCAGTTAGAAAATCAGGTGTTATTTTCATCTTTACTTCGTCGCCATTTGGCCAATCTCATTACATCACTCTCTGATCATCCATTTGAGAAAAAAGTAGGCTTTTTCACTTCCTTTTAGAGGCCAAAATTCCTATTTGCTTGTTTTTCTTTAGAAAAAGGAGAAGAAGATATTATAAGCATATGTCTGTAGTTCCCAATAACGTTGGATAGCCATATTCTAAATAGGGGTTTGTGTAAACAAACTTGACGAAGAAAGGACATGAGGATAGTCTATCCTTAGCAAACATCAATATCACGTGACACTATGTTGAATCATTTGTGCATTTAAAACTAGGGTTCCCTTAATATTTACTGGATTTAAGTTTACACACCGCAAATAGGCTCTCTGTCCTCTCAATATAGGGGTAAGGTATGCATATACACTATTCTCTCTAGACTTCACTTATAGAAATTTGCTGAGTTTGTTGCTATTGTACGCGGCAAATATGAAGATTTTTAACACTGCAATTTAATACTTTATAACATGTTATTTGCCTATATTTTTATGTTATCATGATAGGTCGGTTGTAAACTTGTTACTCAATTAGCAGTCAACTTAACCTGGTGTAAAAATCTATACACATTAGTCTATAAAACTTAAACTTATATTTATTTGATTTTAAGCTATATACACTGTCAGTTTAAGAATTATTTTTTAATATCATGTCACTTTTACCTGTTGTAGTGGGAATTTTCAATCTCAAGCAAGTTGAAATCTACTACAAACGTTAATCGTTCATGTTGCTCCATTTAAACTCTTTAACATTTATTTATTTACTTATGCTCAAAGAATTACATTAATATCTTTCCCTTTTATTTGCTATAATTGTAGGATTATGTCTGAGGAACATGGATACCAAAGAACTGGGAAGAAATGCAGAGAGAAATTTGAGAACTTGTACAAGTATTACAAGAAGACTAAAGAAGGGAGAGCTGGAAGACAAGATGGTAAACATTATCGATTTTTTAGACAGCTTGAAGCTTTATATGGTGAAACAAGCAATATTAATGCAACCTCAGTTTCAGAAACACATCATGTCGGAAGTCATTTTCCTTACAATCCCATTAACAACAACAACAACAATAATCACGATCCTCAAAATTTTCATCAATTAGCTCCTAAGCTATCTGATAGTCTTAGCCTCTCAAATTCTTCTGATTTCAACACTACTTCATCTGATGGTAGTGATCTCAACGAAAATTCGAAAGATCAAAAGGGCAAGAAAAGAAGGGGGAAGAGGAGTTTGAAGACAAAGATAAAAGATTTTATTGATGGACAAATGAGGAAGTTAATGGAAAAACAAGAAGCTTGGTTTGAGAAAATGATGAAGATGATTGAGAATAAAGAAAAAGAAAGGATATTAAGGGAAGAAGAATGGAGAAATCAAGAGAAAATTCGTATCGAAAGAGAGCATAAATTTTGGGCTAATGAGAGAGCATGGATTGAAGCTCGTGATGCTACTTTAATGGATGCATTGCACAAATTAACAAGCAAAGAATCAAAGAGTGCAACGACTAATCCATCTTCTGATCAAGAAACCGAATTTCGGGGCCTAAATGAGAATCAAAATGATAATGTGAAAGATGAACATTGGCCTGAAAGTGAGATTACTAGGTTAATACAACTTAGAACTAGCATGGAATCAAGATTTCAGCAAATGGGGTTTACAGGAGATGAGGTTTTATGGGAAGAAATAGCTGCAAAAATGGCTTGTTTGGGATATGATAAAAGTTCTTTAATGTGCAAGAATAAATGGGATAGCATAAATAGCTATCTAATGAAGTGCAACAAGAAAAGAAAAGAGAATTCTACAAGCTCATGTTATAATGTCCAAATCAACAGTGAACAACAAGGAAGATCATATTGTGAAGCAAGACATGTATCAAATGATCAAAATGCAATAAGTGATGGCAGCTGTTTTAGGTACTTAATGGGAGATGCTGATCAAAACTTATGGGAGAATTATGAATTGAAATTAAGCAAGGGTGGTGATAACTGAGTATTATGAGGATTCATACGGCCGACCTAGTTTGTTTGGAGCTGAGGCATAGTCGTTATTGTTGTTGTTATTGGCCATAACTTATCCCACAATGTAACATTTGGGAGGTAAGTTGTTTGTTTTACTGAGATTACTAACTGCTTTGTGGAACATACATTGATTTGAAGTTAACTGGTCCTAGCTAGGAGGTGCTTTTGGCTACCCAACTTTATATTTTCCAGATGTTCTATTGGTATTCTTGCATTCAAAGTGTTGACTTTTCTTCATCTTCTTTTCTCTTTAATTTGCTGATTTTCTTGAATTTTTCTGCTTATCTTTGCCTAAATATATGGTTAGTTCTTGAATGGTTTGTTTATCTCGATATCATTAAATATACTGAAACAATATGCCATCTTTGCAGACAATTTATTAATGTTTTTTTTCTTAATTTGGATTTTTGGGGGGGGGGGGGGTGTACAGTTGGAGACAAAATATTGCCCTTTATAGGATAATGCTTCCTTAGTAGGGAGGAATGTCAAATAAGAATGAAAGATTAGCTCTTTAATTTGGTTGAATTTTATCTCATAATACCATGTAACTTTAGGTTGTTTTCCACCAAGACTTTACATACAGCAATATATACAATACATGCAACATGCATTTTAGGATGTTGTAGCAATGATTTCATTTTTGTCAAAGGAAACTCTTTTACTAATGAAGATTTTCTTTAACTTTTCATTCATAAAGATGTGATTATATTCCACTTTAGTTTAAATGGTTTTGCCGGACTTTTCTTGTCTTGTCTGCCACTTACGCGTGTGTAATGAGATAACAACTCATAAAAAAGATGTTCAAGTATCTTATTAACATTTTGTATTCCACAAAAATGCACCACATTGGTAATCTATTGTAAAATTGCACCTGAGAATTTGGGGATTATGTACATGGAATGTGGGCACCATTCTACAAATGTAAATCTAATCATCCTTGTTCAAGGAAGATCTTTTATAAAAATGAAAACTTTGATACACTATTCATACGCATTGATATGTGTGCGATACTGTTTAACTCAGTGGGTCTGTCGTACTTGTCTTGTCTTGTCTGCCACTAGTGTGTGAAACGAGATATTATACTAAATAAAGTATCTTTATCTTAAAATAAGTATCTTTTCTCAAATTTTCCATATTGGGATTTCCAAGCTTTGTATGATGAACCCCCCACCCCAAAACCCAACAAACTCCATTCAATACTTGAAGGAAGTCCGTTACCCTCTTTGTATATGTAGTCTTTAGCACAATCTATATGATGCTATCTTTAGCATTCTTCCCTTTGAAAAGTTTTAGCTACTATGCAAATGATGCTGAAATTTTGTACTATAACAAGATACATTTGAAGTACATTCAAATAATGCAGAAAATTTGAGACTATCTGAAGAATTTATGTAGCATTTAAATTAGCTTACTTAACTGGACTAATTGGCTTCACCTGTTAATAGAGAAGTTTTTAGGCTGTTTTCAGATCAGACCCCAGCTGCAAGACCTTGCAGAAACTGTAAATTGGGAATAAATCAGACTTGAAATACAATATCGGAAGTAAGTGTGATCCACAATAAACAAAGATAAAAGTAGAAGAAAAAATTAGGTGTAAAAACAAAGAAAATATATAACAGACATCATTATAAATTACACGAGTGGATCAGAAAAATTTGCGGAGTTTCTGAGTTATGAGAAGTATGCAAAAACCAGTAGCTACGATTAATCCTTTGGTTTCACTGAGTGTTGTAGGCACATGAGAGAATTAAGCAGGAAGCCGGTGTACATGTTACGGATTCGGTCGAATCCAGTAACTTTGATCCAAACTAGTATATATTTGTCTTAAAAAATCCATTAAATATATATAAATTCTTAATTTAGAACCCAATAACTCAAAAAAATTAGAATTCCAAACCCAATAACTTTAAATTGTGACTCTGCCACAGGAGAGAAGGATATATATACTTATTATACACACTGACATGCGAAAGAAAATCTTGCTATATACACTAACGGATTTAATAACTTTAACACTGTGAATCAGTATTTTAATATGCTATTATATTGTAAATTATGTGTTTTATATTTTAGGTTACTAACCGCACTCATAATGATAGCTGCATGTAAATATATTTAAGATGACTTGATAGTAAATATTGTTAGTGCATAAAAATTAAATTCATGAAAATAGTATGCTATCTGTCATATGAATGTTAGAGTAATGAAGCTTCCCTACACAAGAAAAGAACAAAGAAAAACACCTTAATTATTTCTTGGTTTATTTTGTCGTTTTGAAGAGGAGTATTGGAGCAACGGTAAAATTGTTTCTATGTGACTTATAGGTAATGGCGGAAGCAGAATTTTCACCAAACAGATTTAAAAAATAAACACGCGAAAAAGCTTAAGAGATTCAACATCTATTATATATACATGAAAAAAAGTAAATCTTATATACACAGTATCATTTTCGGCGAAGGGGGTTTGGCTGAATCCCCTTTCACCCATCTAGCTCCGCCCCTTCCTATATGTCACGGGTTCGAGTCGTCGAAGCAGCCACTAATTCTTATATTATGATAGGTTGTCTACATCACACCCTTTAAGATGCGATCCTTTCTCAAACCTTGCGTGAACACGGAATATTTTATGCACCGAACTACCTCTTTATTATGTCATTGTCTACGAGGCCTCCAGTTTTGTTACTCCCAAGGCTTTCTAAAATCTCTTAGATAATTTACTCAATTCTCAGTCAAAGAAGTTATATGGGAAAGTTATATGGGAAGCAGAATTTTTGTGGAAGAAAAATATGATTTTTATATTTATTTTTGAAACTTCTGATGTATGGTGAGGCCATTGATATGACTAGTAACTGAGATTACAAAAGTACGTACTTGTCTAGTTTTCACTTCAGTTTCCCAATTCGGAAAATCTGACCATGTATTTTGCTTAAAGGATGTTCTCTTTATGTCTATGAATGGCAACCCCATTTTCAGATTTTATTAGACCTTTCAGAAAGTGTTGGAAAAATAAATATTATTATTATTATACTTCAATCAATATACTGCTCACAAATAAGACAAGTTGATGACGTTTTGTGACATAATTTATTTGTTTTGCTAAATAGAGCTAGATCTGAAGCTATTTTTATGTTTTCAGAAATGACCAGTTGACAGATTAATATGCAAAAATTAGCTTATTTTAAGAAGTATTTTTTCTCAAAAATATTTTTGGTGAAAAGCAGTTTGTGTTTGAATAATTAATTTGAAAAACACTTTTGAACAACAATTAGTGTTTGGCCAAATTTTAAAAAACTGCTTCTAAGTATATTTTTTTTCTCAAAAGTACTTTTCAGAAAAGCGTTTTTAGAGAGAAACTATTTTTTTCTGCTTTTTCAAAATTGCTTCTGCTTCTCCTCAAAAGCATTTTTTTTCTTTCAAAAGCTTGGCCAAATACCTTAATTTTAGAAAAAACCACTTTTGACGAAAAAAATATATTTTTGTCTCAAAAGAAGCTTGGCCAAACAGACTGTAATTAACAATTAGTTTACCAACCCTTCAGAAGTTGAGTGTATCATTTTCTCATCATATGTACACTTAACTAGATAATTGACAAATAATGTTACATTTGATTTTCTTTTTGTGTATCTGAAAGGCAGAATTATCCTTAAGATACGGAGTATATTATATATGAGTAAAAATTATTTACACCCTCCGACTTTATTTTTAAAATCAAACTCTCCTTAACTTTGAACAATCGGCATTCAGGGCTGGCTCTAACGTGACGAGGGGTAAGGCTTGTGTGTTAGGCCCCAAATTTTGGGGGCCCATTTTTTAAAAAATAATAGGTTTATAGGTATTTAAAAAATAATATTTAGTACTATTAATATAAAAGTAGAGTTTTTAATATAAAAGAAAATTGAGCTCTTTAGATATGTAAATAAAGTAATAATTTGACATATTTAAAAATGGGTAGATGAATAGTTTTCTCAATGTTTCATTTTTACTCCTTCATTAGATAATGTATAAAAAATTACTCTTTCTTTCTTAATATGTCCAAGTCAATCTTTCTTTTACCCAATCTCTTCATATTTCAGAAACCCCTACATATTTTCTGTCTTTCTCTTTAATATTCTTACTCATCTTCTTTCTCCAAGATTCCATTACTCACTTTCTTTCTCTAAGATTTCATTAGTTCCACTGTTCAACAATACTTTTAAGCTTCCAATAATTCTATACTTCTATTGCTCTATAAAATCTTATCTAAGATTAACAATATCTCAAGAAAGATTAAATGAGTTGGCTATATTATCAATTGAATAAAAATAATTAGAGAAAATCGCACGATTATAAAAAAAATTATTAATAACTTTGTATTTCAAAAAGGTAGAAGAATAGACTTCAAATAAAAATATATGTTATAACTTTCTTATAAAAATTTAGGCCTCATATTAAACTTTGGCTTTAGGCCTCGCATATCCTTGAGCGGCCTCTGTTGGCATTTCCCCCCTCATATGTTAATTGTCTTTTAAAATGCCTACTTTATCCTTGCATAATCATTCTTTGTTTTTTCTATTTCTTTAAAATGATGATAGTTTTTTCTTTCTTTCTTTTTTTAATTTTAGACTTACCTATAAAATATATAAATATTATTTCATAGCTCAAAAAATTTAAGAAAAATAAATAGCTTTATAAATTTATGCTTCTTAGTATTAATTAGTATTTGTATCCGGAAAAAAAGAGCCACCTTTCATTTTCCATGAGCCACATAAAGTAGTCCTTTATTAATACAATTAGGTGCGTTCGTTCATCATATTGATATATGAAAATTGCAATTTAAGTATTTCGCTTGTACTGTTGTATTATTATCTGTATTTTAGTTTCAAAAATCAATTTAGGTGAACTTTAGCTCGGAAAATAGATTGACTTGATTATCAATAAGTGAAAAGCAACAGCAAAAAATAAAACAGATTAAGTAAAAACTTGATTTCTCTAATAACACATGAAAAAAATTGATCTTCTCCTATGTTATTTTTTACATTTCTGATAAAAATTGTCATTTAACTAAAATATTATTTATAATAAACCATAAAACTAATCTTCCCGTGGGAGTAGAAAGAAGAGAAAAAGAGATTGGCGAGCGATTTATCATAAAATAATAAACTAAATAAGTTACTTTTTTCTTTTTAAATTTCGAAATCTTGAAAAAGCACTAAATTACTTACAAAATCTCAAAAAGATGGTTAAGATAACTTCGTCTGCATATGTTAAGCAGAAATCATTGTCAAAATAGCACGGTCTAGCCATTTTTTAGATTGGTAATCGAGAAATAGTCAGTGTTTGCGAAGTCATTGAAAAATAGCTATTATTTTGCTGAAATACGGAAAATTTCCAACATAATATGCAGGAATATGGAGCTCTTGCGTATAAACTTCTAGCATATTATGTTGGAACTCCACGACATAGAAAATTCCAACATAATATGCAGGATTATGGAGCTCCTGCGTATAAACTTCCAGCATATTATGATGGAACACCAGCACATTATAAAATTCCAACATATTATGCTGGAAGCTCATATGTAAAAAATTCGAACACAAGTATATTATGCTGGAATATTTTTAAATTTTTAACAATATTTTTGTTCAGATTTTATCTTTACATGAAAAGTGGCTAAATTTCGATTACTTTTGAAACTATGACTATTTTTTAATTACCAGTTGTAAATCTAGATGAATTTCACCCGAAATCATTACACAAACACTGCAAATGAGGGCTGACATCACAAGCCCATACTATAAGGTGCTCGGCCCGTTGAGATATGGGCTTTCTTGCTAAATTTTGTTGGAAGATTTGCACAAATAGGATTATTTAGTGGCACCGTACATATTTTGACCCCGTTAAACTTTGTTTTGAAAAAGTAACCCCGTTGCCAAAATTTTAAAGCACGCCACCGTAATCAAATTTTGATCTTGAGGGCCAAAGTGAATTCATTGTTACTATGTTAAACAGAGACAAGTTTGGAATAAATATACCAAACTTTTTGGATAGTTAGGAAGATAATGAAGGTCCGAAAGAATTTTGAAGAAGCAGAATAAACTTATTATGATATTTTGACCATGAATTCCTCTCCTATCAAAAAGCTTTATTAGAGATTGAGAAGTAACTCCCAAAGGTCACTTGGAAGAGATTTGTGTGTAATAAGGTAGGTATCTTAAATAGGTATTCAATTTGACTTCGGTAGCACATGGAATATTGTATACAAGAGATCGATTATCCAAGTGGGATATTGCTAACAATGTGGTTTGTCCATTGTGTGAACACAAGGATGAATCATTTGACCACTTATTCTTTAACTGCAATTTCTCTGCAATTTTATGGAGTAAATTACTCAGATGGCAAGGAGTGTATTCGTTTTTTATGGGCCGATAAAATTTTAGATGATCCGGGTCCAGTCGTCCGAGCTCATATAGGAGGCGTGGACTATAGCATACGAAAATCTAGGAATCGGACGAAATTTCAGTTTTATGGCCCTAAATCGCCAAAAAAAAAAGTAACGGTCATGGAAAGGCGGTGACTGTTGTTGCTTAGGTCATTTTTGAAGGGCCGGTAAAATTTTAGGCAATCCGGGTTCGGTCGCTTGGGCCTATGCAAGAGGCGTGGGCTATAGCATATGAAAATCTGGGAATCAGACTAAATTTTAATTTTGTGGCCCTAAAACACTAAAAACGAGTAAAGGTCATGGCGAGGCGGTGGCTGTTGTTCCTTAGATCATTTTGATGGGCTGGCTGACGAGCTCGAAACACACACTAAAATTATACTCGCTAATCAGATATAGTATAGTATAATATTATATCCACATGGATTGGATATAAACAATATTCTCATAGTTTCTAGCTTGGTTGCTATCCAAGATGATGAACAATTGAGATTTATATATTTTCTAACTAAAATTAACTAAGAATCTAAAGCTACTGACTAATGACAATCGAAGCAAGGAATAAGCAAAAAAGGTTATTAATGGGAGAAGATAGGGTTTTGATAGGATAGGTACTGTCACGACCCCAAATTATCCCTCCGTAAGGTGTCGTGATGACACCTAGTCTTTACGACTAGGTAAGCCTAATATTACAAAACAATATAAAGAAACACAACATTTTAAAGATAAATAACATATTATAAATAGCCAAGAGTAATACCACTCGGCATATGCAAAATAATTTTCCAAGACCCGAAATATCACTAAGTCACAAGTTGCTATAATCTATGTAGCTCTATACAAAAGTCTGAGGATAATAAAGAAAGTATCTAGGTGAGGGAGTAGAAGGGGACTCCGAAGATCTGCGGATGTAAGCAGAAGTACCTTGAAGTCTCTTAGAATCAGCAGCACGTACTAACCCCGAGGCTGATAGTTCGCACCTGGATCTGCACACGAAAACATGTGCAAGTAAGGGCATGAGTATACCATAATGGTACCCAGTAAGTGCCAAGCCTAACCTCGGTCGAGTAGTGACGAGATCAAGTCAAGGCCCTACCAGAGTAAATATAATAAATTAAACAGTAAAAGATATAAGTGAAATTTACGGTAACATAGTTAAAGAAATTCTCGAAAATTTAACAGTTAAGGGAGCCCTCGGCTCAAAACAAGGTAAACACAGTGGGCAAATCTCTCGAGATACCGTCCCGTAGTTTCAAATGAATATGCAGTACAAGGGGATCTCCCGGAATACGTCCGTAGTCCTAAAGTAAATATGCAGTACATGGGGATCTCTCGGAATACGTCTGTAGTCCCAAAATAAATATGTAGTACAAGGGAATCTCCCGAAATACGTCTGTAGTCCCAAAGTAAATATGCAGTACAGGGGGATCTCCCGAAATACGTCTGTAGTCCCAAAGTAAATATGCAGTACAGGGGGATCTCCCGGAATATGTCCGTAGTCCCAAAGTAAATATGCAGTGCTGGGGGATCTCCCGGAATACGTCCGTAGTCCCAAAATAAATATGCAACGCAAGGTGAAATGACAGGTATGACATCGAATTATACGGTTTATACTGGACACAGATAAGGCAAATGAGGACTTAGCTAAACATGAAGCACAAAATGTCAATTAGGCAGTTAAAACACGTAAACATGCTTTTCTAGTCTAAACTATATAATTAAACATATTAGTACGACTTAATAAGAGAAATAATTTATTATTAAAAAAGGTTAAACAGAATTTTTGCAATAATAACCCGTGTACGTACTCGTCACCTCACGTACACGGCGCTCACACACAAAATAATATCAAGATATCCTAAGGGGGAAGTCCCCAACACAAGGTTAGGCAAGCCACTTACCTCGAACTACTCAAATCACCTCGATAACACGTTCTTTCCACGAGTATCCAACTCCAAATGGCCCGAATCTATTCAAATAAATTGCATAATGTAAATATAACTACGAGTAACTAATTTAACTAATTAATTCGAAGCTAAAGCATGAAATTAGAAAAAATACCCAAAAGGTCACCCAGGGCTCACGTCTCGGAATCGGGTAAAAGTCGCAAAATACGAACACCCATTCACTCACGAGTTTACTCGTACCAAAATTGCTCAAATCCGATACCAAAATCTCGATCGAAACCCCAAAATTCGGTCTAAGAATGTTTCTCAATGTTTCACCCCAAATTCGAAATTTAACCATGAATTCAAGCATAGATTAGTGGAATATAACCATAAAGGAGTTAAGAATCGTTACCCAATCGATATCTCTGAAAACCCCTCAATCCCTCGTCCAAAATCCGAGTTTCCAACTTAAGGTTTTGATAAAAAATGGCATAACCTCCATTTTTTGGAACTTTAATACTGACCAGACGCGTCCTTCTTCGCGAACGCGGCAACACCCTCGCATTCGCGAAGTACAATTTACTTCCGCCCAAAATCCTCCATCGCGAACATGATGCACATGTCGCGAACGCAAAGACCACTCAGCTTGACCCTTCGCGAACGCGGGATCTCCATCGCGAACGCGAAGCACGAAATCTCGCCTGCCTCCAGTTATTCTTCGCGAACGCGAGGACCATGTCGCGAACGCGTAGCTTTGAGGTTCCACACCTTCGCGAACGCGAGAGCGACATCGCGGATGCTAAGAGTAATTCAGCTTCCCTTCCCAGATACCTTACGCGAACGTGAGGACTCCCTTGCAAACACGATGAAGAAAATGCCTGCAACAGAACACCAGAAATCTGCTATCTTCCAAAGTCCAAAGATGACTCGTTGAGCATCCGAAACACACCCGAGGCCCCCGGGACCTAGACCAAACATACCAGCCAATCTAAAACACCATACGAACTTACTCGAGCTCTCAAATCCCATCAAACAACGCTAAAATCACGAATCACCCTCTAATTCAAACTTAAAGAACTTGAAACTTCAAAATTCTACAACCGATGACGAAACCTATCAAATCACGTCCGATTGACCTCAAATTTTGCACATAAGTCATAATCAACATTAAGGAACTACTCCAACTTTCGGAATCAGAAAACGACCCCGATATCAAAAATTCCACTACCGGCCCAAAACTCCAAAAATTCGACTTTCGCCATTTCAAGCCTAAATGAGCTACGGACCTCCAAAACATAATCCGGACACGCTCCTAAACCCAAAATCACCTAACGGAGCTAACGGAACCGACAGAATTCCATTCCAGAGTCATTTTCATATAGTTCCTACTACGGTCCAAATCTTAAGGCTTAAGCTCTCATTTAGGGACTAAGTGTCCCAAACACTCCGATACTCAAAACCAATCATCCCGACAAGTCACAATAGTACAAAACGATTTGGGGAAAGCAGTTAATAGGGGATCGGGGCTATTACTCTCAAAACGACCGGCCGGGTCGTTACATCCTCCCCCTCTTAAAACAATCGTTCGCCCTCAAACGAGTATAAAGACATACGTGAAACTGTGAAAAGATGAGGGTACTGGCTGCGCATATCCTGCTCGGTCTCCCAAGTCGCCTCCTCGACCGGCTAACCCCTCCACTGGACCTTTACTGAAGCAATATTCTTTGACCTGAGCTTTCTGACCTGCCTGTCCAAAATGGCTACTGGCTCCTCAACATAAGATAGATCTTTGTCCAACTGAACTGAGCTGAAATCCAATACATTAGTCGGATCACCGTGATACTTCCGGAGCATGGACACGTGGAATACCGGGTGAACTCATGCTAGGCTGGGAGGTAAGGCCAGCTTATAAGAAACCTCCCCAACTCGCCGCAATATCTCAAAAGGACCAATGAACCTCGGGCTCAGCTTGCCCTTCTCCCCGAACCTCATGACACCCTTCATAGGCGATACCCGAAGCAAGACCCGCTCACCAACCATAAATGCCAAATCAAGAACCTTACGGTCTGCATAACTCTTTTGCCTGGACTGGGCTGTGCGAAGTCTCTCCTGAATCACCTTCACCTTATCCAGGGCATCCTGGACCAAATTTGTACCCAACAATAGGGCCTCGCCCGGCTCAAATCATCCCACTGGGGACCGGCACCGCCTACCATACAAAGCCTCATACGGTGCCATCTGAATGCTGGATTGGTAACTGTTATTGTAAGCGAACTCTGCAAGTGGAAAGTATCGGTCCCATAACCCTACAAACTCCATCACACAGGCACGAAGCATATCTTCAAGAATCTGAATCGTGCGCTCGGCTGCCCGTCCGTCTGAGGGTGAAAGGCTGTGCTCAACTCCACCCTAGTACCCAACTCCTGCTGTACGGCTCTCTAAAACCGTGATGTGAACTGTGTACCTCTGTCTGAAATGATGGATACTGGAATACCATGAAGGCAGACAATCTCTCTGATATAAATCTCAGCCAACCTCTCAGAAGAATAAGTGGTCAAAACTGGAATAAAATGAGCTGACTTGGTCAGCCGATCCACGATCACCCAGATAGCATCGAACTTTCTCAAAGTCCGTGGAAGTCCAACTACAAAGTCCATGGTGATCCGCTCCCACTTCCACTCTGGGATCTCTAACCTCTGAAGTAATCCACCCGGCCTCTGGTGCTCATATTTAACCTACTGACAGTTGAGACACTTGGCCACAAACCCAACTATATCTTTTTTCATTCTTCTCCACCAATAGTGTTGCCTCAAGTCCTGGTACATCTTCTCGGCACACGAATGAATGCAGCTATTGTTCACGCTCTTGGTGGAGAAGATCTCTTCTCGGCACACCAAGGAAACTACAGATCTCCGTAGCTGATGACGGTCTAGGCCAACTCTGCACTGCCTCTACCTTCTTCGGATCTACCTTGATCCCATCACAAGACACTATGTGGCCCAAGAATGCCACTGAATCAAGCCAGAATTCACACTTAGAAAATTTTGCATACAACCTCTTCTCCCTCAAAGTCTGAAGCACGATCCTCAGGTGCTGCTCATGATCTTCCCGAGACCGGGAATATACCAGGATGTCGTCAATAAACACAATGACGAAGGAATCAATATAAGGCCGAAATACATTGTGCATCAAATGCATAAAGTCTATTGGGGCATTGGTCAGCCCAAATGACATGACAACTCATAGTGACCATATCTAGTCCTCAAAGCGGACTTCGGGATATCTGGCTCCCGAATCTTCAACTGATGATAGCCAGAATGCAAGTCAATCTTGGAAAACACCTTGGCACCCTGTAATTGATCAAATAAATCATCAATGCGAGGCAAAGGATACCTGTTCTTCACTGCAACCTTGTTCAGCTGTCGATAATCAATACACAAACGCATAGAACCATCCTTTTTCTTCACAAATAAGACCGGAGCACCCCAAGGTGATACACTGGGCCTGATGAAACCCTTATCAAGAAACTCCTGCAACTGCTCCTTCAACTCTTTCAACTCAGGAGGAGCCATACGGTATGGAGGAATAGAGATGGGCTGAGTGCCCGGCAACAAATCAATGCCAAAATCAATATCTCTATAGGGCAGCATGCTCGGAAGATCAGCTGGAAACACATCTGGGAAGTCCCTCACTACTGGAACTGACTCGACTGTAGGGGTATCAATACTGACGTCTCTCACATAGGCCAAATATGCATCACACCCCTTCTCAACCATTCGCTGATCCTTAAGAAATGAAATGACCCTACGGGGAGTATACTCTAAGGTACCTCTCCACTCTAATATCAGCAAACCTGGCATAGCCAGTGTCACGGTCTTAGCGTGACAATCAAGAATAGCATAATGAGGCGATAACCAGTCCATACCCAAGATAACATCAAAATCTACCATACTGAGTAATAACAAATCGGCTCTGGTCTCAAAACCACTAAGAGCAATCAAACACGACCGATATACGCGGTCCACAATGAGAGAATCTCCCACAGGAGTAGATACATAAACAGGGGAACTCAAATAATTCCGAGATATCCCCAAATGTGGAGCAAAATAAGAAGACACATATGAATACGTAGAGCATGGATCAAATAATACTGATGCATCCCTACAAAAGATAGGGACGATACCTGTGATGATTGAATCTGAAGCAACGACCTCTGAATGGGCTGGAAGGGCATAGTACCTGTCCTGGCCTCCCCCTCTAGGGCAACCTCGACCTCCCCGACCTCCACTTCGAGCTGGCTAAGGAGGTGGGGTAGTAGCTGGTGCTGAAAGAATGGCCGGAGGACCCGGTGGAGCACGTGGAGGCTGATAAGTCTGTGGAGGTGCACCCCTCCTGGCTCTGGGGAAATCTCTAACCAGGTGACGAGTGTCACCACACTCAAAACAACCTCTCGGAGGACACGGCGGCTGAGACTGACTCGGACCTGGCCTACTGGACTGGCCGGTAATAGCACCTCGAGTAGGAGGCATACTGGATACTAGCGGTGCATAATAGGGCTCCTGAGGTCTAGGAGGAGCTGGAACACCGCTGGCTACTGGAAGAGCTGAATGAATAGGGCGACTCACAAAACCCCTACCATAGCGTGCTGCTGGTGCACGAGCTCCTGAATAATGACCAGTCTCTCGAGACCTCTTGGCTTCTCTCTCCTCTCTGTCTCGGGTAAACATGCCCTCCACCCTTCTGGCAATGCTCACTGCCTGCTGATAAGTGATGTCCATCTCCAACTCCCTCCTGGACATACTGGTCCGAATACTGGGGTGGAGTCCCTCAATGAAGCGACGAACCCTCTCTCTGACTGTAGCAACCAGAGACGTCGCATGGCGAGATAACTCACTGAAACAGACTGCATACTCTGACACAGTCATAGCACCCTGACGTAACTGCTCAAACTCTGCGCGCCAAGCATCCCTGAGGCTCTGGGGAACATACTCATGCAAGAACATCTCTGAAAACTGAGTCCAAGTGAGTGAGGCTGCCTCGTCTAGACTACTCAGCTCATAGGCATGCCACCACTGATATTCTGCTCCCCTCAGCTGGAAAGCGGTGAAAGAAACCCCGCTTGTCTCCACAATGCCCATAGTGCGGAGAATACGATGACACTCCTCAAGAAAACCCAGAGCATCATCTGAAGCTAGTCCGCTGAAAGTAGGTGGGTGGTACTTATTGTACCTCTCAAGTCTGAGCTGCTCTGCCTCAGAAGCAACTACCCTGATCTCATGCTGAATCGAAGCCACTGGGGGCATAGGAATATACTTTGGGGTATGATCAACCTGGACCCTGCTCAGGAGTACAGGCTACGGGAGTCTGTGCCCCTCCCCCGGCCTGAGACGTAGTGGGAGCTATCAGAAATAGTCCAGCCTGAGCTAGAGTGCTGAACATGCTCAAGAACTGAGCTAAAGTCTCCTGGAGGGCTGGAGTAGCAATAGGGATCTCAGGTGCTGGCCCTCCAGCTGGAGCTGCTGGGAGCTCCTCTGACGCAGCTCTCGCAGGTGCTCGGGCTGCACCGCGTGGTCGTCCTCTACTCCGACCCCGGCCTCTGGAGGCTGTGGCAGGGAGCTCGGGTGCCTGATCGTCGGTCCTCCCAGTACGAGTCCTCACCATCTGTGAGAAAGAATAGAATATAATCTTAGAATTTCTGGTGTCAATAACTCGCACGACAAGGAAATCAAGAAATATGATTGTTCTTAACAGTTACATAGCCTCCCGAAGATAAGTACGGACGTCTTCGCACCGATCCGCGAGACTCTAATAAACCGGCTTGTGACTCGCGACTCCTATGAACCTAGTGCTCTGATACTAACTTGTCACGACCCCAAATTATCCCTCCGTAAGGTGTCGTGATGGCACCTAGTCTTTATGACTAGGTAAGCCTAGTATTGCAAAAGAATATAAAGAAACACAACATTTTAAAGATAAACAACATATTATAAATAGCCAAGAGTAGTACCACTCGGCATATGCAAAATAATTTCTCAAGACCCGGAATATCACTAAGTCAGAAGCTGCTATAATCTATGTAGCTCTATACAAAAGTCTGAGGATAATAAAGAAAGTATCGAGGCGAGGGAGTAGAAGGGGACTCCGAAGATCTGTGGACGCAAGCAGAAGTACCTTGAAGTCTCCTAGAATCAGCAGCACGTACTAACCCCGAGGCTGATAGCTCGCACTTGGATCTGCACACGAAAACATGTGCAGGAAAGGGCATGAGTACACCATAATGGTACCCAGTAAGTGCCAAGCTTAGCCTCGGTCGAGTAGTGACGAGGTCAGGTCAAGGCCCTACCGGAGTAAATATAATAAATTAAACAGTAAAAGATATAAGTGAAATTTACGGTAACATAGTTAAAGAAATTCTCGAAAATTTAACAGTTGAGGGAGCCCTCGGCTCAAAACAAGGTAAACACAGTGTGCAAATCTCTCGAGATACCGTCTCGTAGTTTCAAATGAATATGAAGTACAGGAGGATCTCCCGGAATACGTCCGTAGTCCCAAAGTAAATATGCAGTACATGGGGATCTCTCGGAATACATCCGTAGTCCCAAGATAAATATGCAGTATAGGGGGATCTCCCGGAATATGTCCGTAGTCCCAAAGTAAATATACAGTACAGGGGGATATCCCGAAATACGTCCGTGGTCTCAAAGTAAATATGCAGTACTGGGGGATCTCCCGGAATATGTCCGTAGTCCCAAAGTAAATATGCAACGCAAGGTGAAATGACATGTATGACATCGAGTTATACGATTTATACTGGACACAGATAAGATAAATGAGGACTTAGCTAAACATGATGCACAGAATGTCAATTAGGCAGTTAAAACACGTAAACATTCTTTTCTAGTCTAAACTACACAATTAAACATATTAGTACGACATAATAAGAGAAACAATTTATGATTAAAAAAGGTGAAATAGGATTTTTGCAATAATAGATTGTGTACGTACTCGTCACCTCACGTACACGGCGCCCACACACCAAATAATATCAAGATATCCTAAGGGGGAAGTCCCCAACACAAGGTTAGGCAACTCACTTACCTCGAACTACGCAAATCACCTCGATAACATGTTCTTGCCACGAGTATCCGACTCCAAATGGCCCGAATCTATTCAAATAAATTGCATAATGTAAATATAACTACGAGTAACTAATTTAGCTAATTAATTCGAAGCTAAAGCGTGACATTAGGAAAAACGCCCAAAAAGTCACCCCGGGCCCACGTCTCGGAATCAATAAAAGTTGCAAAATACGAACACCCATTCACTCACGAGTTTACTCATACCAAAATTGCTCAAATCCGATACCAAAATCTCTATCGAAACCCCAAAATTCGGCCTAAGAATGTTTCTAAATTTTTCACCCCTAATCCGAAATTTAACGATGAATTCAAACATATATTAGTGGAATATAACCATAAAGGAGTTAAGAATCGTTACCCAATCGATATCTCTGAAAATCCCTCAATTCCTTGTCCAAAATCCGAGTTCCCAACTTAAGGTTTTGATAAAAATGGCATAACCTCCGTTTTTTGGAACTTTAATACTGCCCAGACGCGCCCTTCTTCGCGAACGCGGCAACACCCTCGCGTTCGCGAAGTACAATTTACTTCAGCCCAAAATCCTCCATCGCGAACGCGATGCACATGTCGCGAACGCGAAGACCACTCAGCTTGAACCTTCGCGAATGCGGGATCTCAATCGCGAATGCGAAGTACGAAATCTTGCCTACCTCTAGTTCTTCTTCGCGAACGCATAGCTTCGAGGTTCCACACCTTCGCGAACGCGAGAGCGACATCGCAAACGTGAATAGTAATTCAGCTGCCCTTCCTAGATACCTTACGTGAACGTGAGGACTCCCTCACGAACGCGATGAAGAAAATGCCTGCAACAGAACACCAAAAATCTGGTATCTTCAATAGTCCAAAGATGACTCGTTGAGCATCCGAAACACACCCGAGGCCCCCGGGACCTCGACCAAACATACCAACCAATCCTAAAATACCATACGAACTTAGTCGAGCTCTCAAATCCCATCAAACAACGCTAAAATCACGAATCACCCTCCAATTCAAACTTAAAGAACTTGAAACTTCAAAATTCTACAACCGATGCTGAAACCTATCAAATCACGTCCGATTGACCTCAAATTTTGCGCAAAAGTCATAATTAACATTACAGACCTACTCCAACTTCCGAAAATGGAAAACGACCCCGATATCAAAAATTCTACTACCGGCCCAAAACTCTAAAAATTTGACTTTCGCCATTTCAAGCCTAAATGAGCTACAAACCTCCACAACACAATCCAGACACGCTCCTAAACCCAAAATCACCTAACGGAGCTAAAGGAATCGATGGAATTCCATTCCGGTGTCGTCTTCACATAGTTCTGACTACGGTCCAAATCCTAAGGCTTAAGCTCTCATTTAGGGACTAAGTGTCCCAAAACACTCCGAAACTCAAAACCAATCATCCTGGCAAGTCACAATAGCAGAAAATGATTTGGGGAAAGCAATTAATAGGGGATCGGAGCTATTACTCTCAAAATGACCGGCCCGGTCATTACAGATACAAGATAATTGTTTGGGATCTAATTCTAGATAATTCACTTCTAATATTTAAGTGAGTATCTCGAATTCACTCAATTATTAGTTCACACGTTCAGCAGAAACTCCTCTCTCGATTAAGTTTCAACCTCACGAGATGAACCAATTTAAGCTCTGTGAAGATATGCAAGAATGCGTAGTGAAATTATCTTTAGGAGAACCTCTCTTGATTATCCTCATAACTAGGTTTAATCAATGATTCAACTAGCCTCTTTCGATTACTAAGAAAAATTAATGAACTCAACCCACAATATAATGTAAAGATATCACAAGTTATACCTCTCTCGATTACATGAACTAGTGAATATAAATGCAATAATGAAATTATCCAAAAACAGGTTCATACATACAACTAGAGTTATAATCCACAAACAATCATCAATACACCAAATTCATCAAACCCTAAAGGGAACTACTTCATAATCATGGAGAAATTCATCACAAATATAATTAAAGTATAGAAAAATATAGATTCAATCCAAACTCGGATCTTGAGTGAGGAAGGAATGATGAAATCCTTATGCTTGTGTTATTCCAACTCCTCATTAGCCTCCTTAACTCTAAAGTATGTCAAAAGTCCAGAAAATAACATTTTTTCATGTATTTATACCAAGTACGGTCGGGCCCAAATGAAATCACCCTTTCTTAGCCGAAGTGGAAAACCTGCAAACTTATTCTTTTTCATGCATCGCACCATGCATCGTTGGCTGCGTCGTAATAGTGCTTTTTCTTGTCAGACCACAAAAACCCAGCCTCTAAACTTTGTCAATCTTCTGACATAAAATTACACTACTGCGTCGCACTATGCGTTGCCTAGTGGGTCGCACTATGCGTCACCTAGTGCGTCGCATTATGCAATTCCTTAGTTGTTGCTTCTTCCTTGATTTTTGACGTCCAGAAGTGATCCTCGACCCCCGAACACGACCCCAGCTTAATCCTTTAGGCTTTTACTCAGACTTCAAAGCTCCAAATAGCTTGAATTAGTTCCATAACATCTACATAACTCGGAATCACTCCTACAAGGCATAAGACACATACTAAGTGCAAAACACTACCAATTAAAGCTCAAATACAAGTAAAATGCAGTGAATTAGAGTGCAATAAGCGAGTAAAACACGAGATTATAGCCTACCACCAACACCCCACACTTAAACCATTGCTCGTCCTTGAGCAATCAAACTACACTTCATATAAACACGACTTTTTTAAACAACTCTCTTAACTCATCACACCAAGAATAATTAAAATAGATTAAGCCTCTAACGTAACATCCTTGCTTCAAGATTTGACTCAAAAGCACCACGCAATTTTTACAACCCGCTCACTTACTCTAACATAGAGGTCAACGACATTACCTTTCCTTCATGAATCAAGTGCCCTCACACAACAATAGAGAGTAGTTCCGCACACAATACAATTTAAGAACAATTAGGAACTGAGGATAAAAGAATTTGCTCACTCTCAGAAACAACATTCATATGCCACAAAAGACGTACTATAGGCTTGCCCGTAATGTACTACTCTATTAATTGAGCTCATTCAGTTAAGGATCAAGTAGGACTTTAATTGGTTGTAATGTAGGCTGCGGGATGAGTATGATACATTTAGATATAAGAGTGACTACACTTCCCTAAGCACTTTAATACATAATTACTCGTTCAAAACTCTACACTTATGTCAAACCATAACTCCACCTTCACATCAATATACAATAACTCCCTACTTCTTTAAGTACAATTACATCAAGTTACCACTATCAAGGAATATTTTTCACAATCATACACTTATTATTTTTCTTTCCTTTTCAATTCCAGTGGCTCAACGTTTCTCCTTAATTCAATAGTTCCACTCAAAAGCCAACCCAACCACCCCACACTTCAAATTTTACAAAGTTCATAACAAATTCAAGTGCTCACGAGAGGTACAAGGTTTAAATAGATGGTCAATTCAAACAATTGGGTAGGGCTTGTAATGTGGTTGCCAAAGAAATAAGATTACAGGCTCAAAGGCGTTAAATACGATACTTAACAATTAGGTGGGTAAAAGCATATAACTGGCTCAACAAAGAAATACCTATATCACTTCCTAGACTGAATAAACTACTATTTCGCTTCGTAAACACACGGGACAAGTTCTAGACATCCAATGAAATGCACAAAATACCCAAAACCTTATACACACATGGCACGTAACTCACTCAGGATCAGATTATCAAGACACTCTAGTCAAAGCAGTTAAGCAAAGTTAAGATCATACAATTTAAGGTACTTATACAAAAGTCAAAAACTGAGCCTAAGCGTCACAACCAAAGCACTTACTATTCTTAAGGTATAATAAAGTCAAGAGATATTTCTTTCAATTCAAATCACAGTACAAGGTTTTCTACTCCTAACACAAATAAAAACTAACTATACCCATTTCAAACAAAACCCTTGGAAAAGAACCACGACACAAAGAAAACCCAAGGGGGAATTATTACACTACCTAACAAAATAAAATCTTTTTGTCTTTTTCTTTCGACTTTAATCCCTCAAGAAACCTGTCGATAATATCCATCGTCGGGAAAAATCAAAAATTTTAATTTTTTTTCTATCTCTACTAATTACCACTAACAAAAAAAACTAATATACATACATACAACATATCCCCCACCCCACACTTTAAGTTGTGGCATGTCTCCATGACACACAATTAAAAAGCATAAGGTAAAAGAAGTTTCCTGAACATCTAGTCGGGGTCTGAGTCGAAGTTGGGCTCCATTCCCCGCGCCCGAAGTAATGCACACATCCATGCAGACAATTTTTTTTCAACCTTTTTGGCGTACACCCCACACTTATCTTTCTCGCTCACTGCAGTCTTCTCTTTCGAGCCCTTCACTTTCCACTCAACAATGGCAGCTGGTTTTCCTTTTTGCATCCCCTTTTCTCCATCCATCTTGAAAGTCACAGTCTTCTCACCCACTCTAAGCATGAGTTTTCTCTCATGTATATATAATATCTCTCTTCCTAAGGGGGACCTACTTGTTTTCCTCCATATTCACCACTATAAAATCCACAAGAAATACGAACCTATCCACCCGAACTAACACATCTTCCACTATCCCCTCGGGTATTATAGTCGTTTGGTCTGCCAATTGCAAAGATATGGGTGCAGATCTTATCTCTCCAATCTCCTTTTCCAGTTTCCTATAAATAGATAGAGGCATTAAATTAATTGAGGCACCAGAATCGCATAAAGACTTATAAAAATTAATAGTTCCTAAACTCCCTGGATCTCCACACTTTTGTGGGAGTTTATTTTGCAATATCGCACTGCAATGCTCTGTGAGCTTGACCACTGAGGTCTCTTATATCTTCCTCTTCTTTGTAAGGATCTCTTTCAAGAATTTAGACTAGGAAGGCATTTGTGCGAGCACTTATGTGAATGGTAAGTTTACATGAACCTGTTTCAGCACATCCAGAAATCTCTCAAACTGCTTGTCCAACTTTTCTCTATATAGCTTTTGAGGGAAAGGTAGAGCAGGAATATGCTTGCTCTCATCATGTTCCTCCCTTCTCGAAGTTTCTCCCTTCTTCTTTTTCTCAGCTTTCATTGGGCCTTTCTTCTTCTTATCCTCATCACTTTTCAGTTTCTCCCCACGTTCCTTTTCAAGTATCACATCTTTTTGGATCGGGGTGGGGTCTTTCAACACTTGCCCACTTCTCAAGGTTACAACATTCACTGTTTATTTGGGGTTTCTTTCAGTATCAGCGGGGAGAGCTCCTGGAATCCTCTCCGATAATAGAGTGGCTAGTTGCCCAACCTGTCTTTCCAGGTTTTACAAACTAATGCCTAGTTCTTTGATAGCTGCTCTATGTTCCCGCGCTGTGAGTTTCAAACCTCTCATCAGTTTTTAGAATAAAGGCCTTCATGAGATCTTCTATGCCAGACCAAATGGGCTGTTGAAGCTGAAATTGCTGCCTTTGCTGATTTTGGAATGCTGGAGCTCGTTGTCCTTAGGGTCTAGAGATATTTTGTTGCCATGCATTCGCGGTACCCCTAGGTGAACTCCATGAAAAATCGGGGTGCCTCTGACCCATTGCATTAAAATTAAAATTTCCCACATTATTCACTTCCTCAGTTGAGGCTTGACACTCATGAGTAGGGTATCCTCTTCCATATATATCACAAGCTGCGTGAGGCTCATTTTGTATTGAGGCTAAGGTCATCTTTCGTATTTCTTTAGTCATAACATCAAGTTGTACCTGCACAAAAGTATTAGCATTCATTTGGTGAACACCAGTTGATCTTATTCTTTCAACACTCTCAGAGGGCCACTGATTTGCATCTTCAGACAACTCATGAAGAATTATAACTATCTCCTCTAGAGTCTTCTTGATCAAAGTTCCTCCAACTGCATTGCTCAATGTTCTACGCAAGGCCGGTGTCAATCCATCCCAAAAGTCCTGGAGTTGCATCCAGAGTTCAATTCCACTATGTTGACACTTTCTAACTATCTCCTTAAACCTCTCCCAAGCTTCAAAAACAGTTTCAGTCTCTTTCTGGTAGAAGTTATGGATTTCTCTTCTAAATTTTTCCGTCTTAGCTGAGGAGAAATATTTATCAAGGAATTTTCTGGTCATCTCCTCCCATGTTCTAATCGATCCCGTGGGCAAGCTTCGAAGCCACTGCTTTGCATCATCTTTGAGTATGAAGGGGAATTCCCTTGAGTACATTGCATCTTGTGACACACCATTGTATTGAAAGGTATTCATAATATCCTCGAAGTCCATCAGATGTGTATTTGGATCTTCATTCATCTTCCCTCTAAAGACATAACAATTCTGAAGGGTTTGAAGCAACCCTTGCTTAAACTCAAAATTGTTAGCTGTAATTGGAGGTGGTCTAACACTTGATAAGCCTTGATTGTAGACCGGTCTAGCATAATTGCCTAGTGGTCTCCTAGGCATGGGAGCTATATTTCCGAACTGGTCTGTAGCCAAGGGTCGATTCTGAGAAATTTTCCTACCCTTCTCTTCTTCGTAGATAATCTGTGTATCTCTAATACCTGCTTCCTCAGCATCCCGTGCAACTTTTTCTCGTTGTTGGGTTGCCTCTCTTGCAGCCAAATCTACATTATCTTTACCTTTTCTAGCCATATGTTCTTTGGTTGGGGATTGCCCAACCTTTTCTGATGTCTCAGTGAGATCTCTTTCCTTCCTCATCTGACACAATTATTTTTATATCACGGGCTCGTACGGTAGCACTTCTTTCGCAAAAGCTCGAGTCATGCATCAACCTTGAACTGTAATCTGCACACAGTCAAAGAACACCAAACATAAAACGAGAACAATAAAATAAAATAAAAAGAAAAATTCATGAATTAGCAATACAAACTATTTCAAACACTATTGATTGTCAATCCCCGGCAATGGCGCCAAAATTTGACGAGCTCGAAACACACACTTAAATTATGCTCGCTAATCTAATATAGTATAGTATAATATCGTATCCACAAGGATTGGATTTAAATAGTATTCTCGTAGTTTCTAGCTTTGTTACTATCCAAGATGATGAACAATTGAGATTTATATGTTTTCTAATTAAAATTAACTAAGAATCTAAAGCTATTGACTAATGACAATCAAAGCAAAGAATAAGCAAAGAAGGTTATCAATGGGAGTAGATAGGATTTTGATAGGATATGTGCTAGATAATTATTTGGGATCTAACTCTAGATAATTCACTTCTAATGTTAAGTGAATCTCTCGAATTCACTCAATTATTAGTTCACACGTTCAGCAGAAACTCCTCTCTCGATTAAGTCTTAACCTCGCAAGATTAACCAATTTAAGCTCTGTGAAGATATGCAAGAATGCGTAATGGATTGATCTTTAAGAGAACCTCTCTCGATTATCCTCCTAACTAGGTTTAATCAATGAATTAACTAACCTCTTTCGATTACTAAGAAAAATTAATGAACTCAACCCACAATTTAATGCAAAGATATAACAAGTTATGCCTCTCTCGATTACATGAACTAGTGAATTTAGATAAAACAATGAAATCATCCAAAAACGAGTCAATACATAAAACTAGAGTTATAATCAACAAACATTCATCAATACACCAAATCCATTAAACCCTAAAGTGAACTACTCCATAATCATGGAGAAATTCATCACAAATATAATTAAAGTATAGAAAAATATAGATTCAATCCAAACTCGGGTCTTGAGTGAGGAAGGAATGATGAAATCATTGTGCTTGTGTTCTTCCAATTCCTCCTTAGCCTCCTTAGGTCTAAAGTATGTCAAAATCTAGAACATAATGTTTTTCCATGTATTTATACCACGTAGGGTCGGGCCCAAATGAAATCACCCTTTCCTAACCGAAGTGGGAAACCTGCAAACTTAGGCGTAGGCTAAAGCACACGAAAATTTGGGAATCGAGCAGAATTCCTGACTGTTATTTCTTGGGTCATTTATGATGGGCCGACAAAATTTTAGGTGATCCAGGTCCGATCGCCCGGGACCATGCCGGAGGCGTGGGCTAAAGCGCGTGAAAATCTGGGAATCGAGCAGAATTCCAGTTTTATGGCCCTAAAATGCCAAAAAATAAGTAACGGTCTATCACGATCCAAAATCCCACCATAGGCGTCGTCATGGCACTTAGTCTTTAAGACTAAGTAATCCGATCATAATAACAATTCAAGCCCATTTTTATAGATAATCGAAACCAACAGCGAAAACAATGATACAACCTCCCAAGACTGGTAATACTGAGTCACAAACTCTAATTGAATACATGCAGTGATCTCAAGGATCGAATATACAATACTGTTCGAATAAGAGTTGATAGTACAATAAAATGGAAAGACTCTAAGGGACTGCGACGACCAAATAGCTCTACCTTGAATCCTTGCGATCAACACACTAACTCTGCTCTAGTCTAATATCTCCAGCACCTGGCTCTGCACAAAAATGTGCAGAAGTATAGTATGAGTACACCACAGTCAGTACCCAGTAAGTATCAACACTAACCTCGGTAGAGTAGTGATGAAGTACAGTCAAGACACTTACTAGTCTAATAACCTGTGCAATATAGTAGTATACAATAGTACTGAAAAACAACTAGAAATGATAGCTACAAAATCAGCCAGTGATATAAACAGCAAGGCAACAAGAATACTATAATTATTGCTCAAACGAATAAGGAACACAAGTATAACCAATTAATCAAGTCCTTCAAATATAAATATTGCACGTATAATTCTTTTCAAATAAATATCTTTCGAATATACTTCTTTCAAATAAATATCTTTCGAATATAATTCTTTCAAATAAATATCTTTCGAATATACTTCTTTCAAATAAATATCTTTCGAATATACTTCTTTCAAATAAAAGTCACTCTATGACACCTCATTTCATAATCATAAAACACGAATATCAGCCCACTTTCATATTTTCGTAACACGGGTCTCAACCCATTTTTATATTTCCACGGCAACTCGTGCCTATATTTCTATCATAACCGTACGGACAATTTAAGTGCCAATAATAAAAATTATTATATTTCTCTGGCACCTCGTGCCCACATTTCATATCACATCTGCACATACAGTTCGCGTGCCAATAACATAATCATTATATTTCCCTGGCACCTCGTGCCCACATTTCATATCACATCTACATGGACAGTTCACGTGCCGATAACATAATTATTTTATTTTCCTAGAACCTCGTGCCCATATTTCATATCACATCTGCACGGACAGTTCATGTGCCAATAACATAATCCGCCCGGCAATAGCCAGAGGGTCACAATTTCAACATAGATTAGACTATCATCAAGTTTACCGAAATAACAAGACAAGTTTCATAAGATATAAAAGTAAACACAAGGAAAATCACAATATCACATGAATATCACCAGCACAATAACCCCATATCATCGCATATCATCCCTGACAATAGCCACCCTTATCTCTCTTATAGCCACCCTTATCACTCCTATAATAGCCTCCCTTATCCCTCCGCTCTGACAATATCAATAGCCACCCTTATTGTTCCTATAGCCATCATTATCGCTACTATAATAGTCTCCCTCATCGCTCCGTTTAATAGCCTCCCTTATCACTCCGCCCAGACAATATCCTAACACACATAACAACAGTGAAATGCCACCCTTATGCCCGAATAATATCAACAGTGGGATGCCACCCTTATACGCCGTATAACCGTAACCCAAATCACACAACAATTCACACATAATATTATCATAACAACACAATATAATCAACTCGTATTTACAAATTGTCCATAGGCCACAACCTTTCCAAAGATACAACGAAATCAATTAATTTCACAACAGATAGCCCACAACTCAACACAATGTATATAAAATCTCAAAACAACAAGGATGGAAAAGTAACTTAGTAAGAACAACGCCTTCTTTAATCCAAATTTTTGATAAATATATTAATACCTCATTTTAAACTTATTTAATTAATTATTTGCAGATAAGGATTCCATAATGAAATTATTTCCAAGAAATGTCAACCTAACCAACCACAACATTTCACATAAAATCAAAGTGGCAATCACACCAAATTATCATATAAAAACAACCTCGACAAGCAAGGAATGAGGCATGACAAATAAAGGATTTAATAAGTTCCAACAATTTTCCAATTTAATACATAAAGGTGTCTACAAATTTTAACTGGTATAATTTGTACATATAAACCAAGTACGTACTCGTCACCTCGCGTACATGGCTTTCAGTCACACAATTTCTATATAAGACTCAATGCCTAAGGGGTAATTCCCCCACTCAAGGTTAGGCAATATACTTACCTCGACGAAACTAAACCGAGTCTTTAAATGATCTTCGCGAGTGAAGCCACCTCCGGACGGCTCAAATCCCGATGATTTCCTTGAAAATCCCTCGAAAATAAGATCGCCACAAATCGAGCTTTCTTAATTTAGCTCTTTAGTGGTATTAAAACCTCCCACTACTCTTACAACTTCAATCTACATCAACATAATTCAATTGGACCAATATTAGTAAATAAATTTCCCGATTTTTGATCATTTAGGCATTTTATCAAACACCTAGAGTACATAGCATTTTACTACCACTAGTAATGGTGTTTCTTCATCCAACAATCCCTCCTTCCCACCAAAAAGAGATACAAAACCATCCTTTGTCTACAAACAACCTTCTTTAGCACCATTAAAATCATCAATGAACTCGTATCCACCCAATTGTACTAATTAATTCATTACAAAGTCTCTACAACACCCAATAATCTAGTTTACGTATTTATGGCTTCCAAGCACTATCAAATAAATTCTAATACTTATTTCTTGCTCACATACTCATAGTAAATCCATGCTTATATGTCCAAGGGTGTAGGATTACCTTTAGAAAAAAATCTTGCCAAAATCATCTTTCGAGTTCTTGAAGAATTTTCTTGAAGATCTAAGGATTTCATGGTGGATTGAGTTAGTTCTAGAGTGGAAATGATAGAATGAAACACCAAATTAGTAGGGATTACTCACCTTGGAGATGAGGGGAGTTGGAGGTCTTGAGAGAGTGGAGAAAATCCCCAAAATTCGGCCAAGAGGAATGGGGAAAAATGAACCCCAAAGTGAGTATATAATATTTCGAGCGCCACAGGTGGCGTGGGGAGCTACCTGTGGCCCTATTTCCAGAACCTTAAATATTCCAGCGCCCCAAGCTACCCTGGGCGCTGGTGACGAGAAATCTTTTCTATTTCACCCGGGTCAAGGTTATTTCGGCAACCACCACTTTCACAAAAGATTTATTCAAGAATTTTCCCGAGGTACCAAACCTCAAAATCACAAATCACGCATCGATTCAAGCCTAAGAAACTTATGAACTTCCGAATTCCAAATTATACATTCGATGCCGGAACCTATCAAATCAATCCGAAATGACTTCAAATTTTGCACACGAGTCATAAATATCATAATGGAGCTGTTCCAATTTCCGAAATCAAAATCCGACCTTGTTATCAACCAATCGACTTACGGTCGAATTTATGAATATTTCAAGATCTTCATTTTCTAATTTTTTGCCAAAATGTGCCGAATTATCCTACGAACTTCCAAATCCAAATACAAACATACGCCTAAGTCCAAAATCACCATACAAAGCTATTGATATCATTACAATTCCATTCCAGAGTTGTTTGCTCAAAAGTCAAACTCCGGTTAACTCTTTTCATTTAAGCTTCAAAAATAAGAATTGTACTTTCAATTTAATTCCGACTCTTCCGAAAACCAAACTTGACCACACACGGGGGTCATAATACATATTACAAAGTTTTCAAGACCTTAAGTCATTGAACGGAATGCTAATTCTCAAAACGATAAGTCGAGTCGTTACACGGTCATGTCGAGGCGGTGACTATTATTTCTTAGGTCGGTTTTGATGGGATGACAAAACTTTAGCTGATTTGCTTCGGGTATCCCGGGCCCATGTAGGAGGTGTGGGCTATAGCACTCACAAATCTGGAAATTGGGCGGAATTCTAGTTTTATTGCCCTAAAACGCCAAAACATGAGTAACGGTCATGGCGAGACGGTGACTATTGTTATTTAGGTCGTTTTGATGGGCCAAATAATTTTTAGGCTATCCTAATCTGGTTGCAAGGGCCTATGTAGGTGGAGTGGGCTATAGCACATGAAAATCTGAGAATCAGGCGGAATTCCATTTTTATGGCACCAAGACGCCAAAAAATGAGTAACGGTTATGGCGAGGCAGTGATTATTATTCCTTAGGTCAGTTTTGATGGGCCGGTAAAATTTTAGGTGATCCAGGTCCGGTCGCTTGGGCCCATGCAGGAGACGTGGGCTATAACACAAAAAATCTAGGAATCGAGCAAAATTCCAATTTTATGGCCCTAAAACATCAAATATTGAGTAACGATCATGGCGAGGTGGTGACTATTGTTCCTTAGGTTATTTTTGATGGGCTAGCAAAATTTTAGGCGATCTAACTTCGGTCGCCTGGGCCCATGCAGGAGGCGTGGGCTATAGCACACGAAAATCTGAGAATCGAGCGGAATTCTAATTTTACGACCCTATAAAGCCAAAAAATGAGTAATGGTCATGGAATGGCGGTGACTATTATTTCTTAGGTTGTTTTTGATGGGTCAAAAAATTAATAGGCGATTCTGGTCTGGTCGCCCGGGCCCATGCAAAGGCGTGGGTTATAGCATATGAAAATCTGAGAATCAGGCGGAATTCAAATTTTATGGCCGTAAAATGCCATAATATATCTAATGGTCTTGGTGAGGCGGTGACTATTGTTACTTAGGTCATTTTTATGGGTCAAAAATATATTAGGTGATCCGGGTCCGGTGGCCCAGTCCCATGCAGGAGGTGTGGGCTATAGCACACAAAAAGCTAAGAATCGGGCGGAATTCCAATTTTATAGCCCTAAAACACCATAAAACGAGTACCGGTCATGGCAAGGTGGTGACTATTGTTTCGCAAGTCATTTATGATGGGCCGACAAAATTTTAGGCTATCCGGGTCCTGTCGCCTGGGCCCATGCAGGAGGCGTGTGTTATATCACACAAAAATATGCGAATCAGGCGGAATTCCAGTTTTATGGCCCTAACAGTCATTGAGAGGCGGTAACGGTCATGGAAAGGCGGTGACTATTGTTCCTTAGGTCATTTTTTATGGGCCGGCAAAATTTTAGGTGATCCAGGTTCGGTCGCCCGGGCCCAAGCAGGAGGCGTGAGCAAAATTTGGGAATCAGGCGGAATTCTAGTTTTATGGCCCTAAAACGCTAAAATATGAGTAACGGTCATGGTGGGACAGTGACTATTGTTCCATAGGTTGTTTTTGATGGGCCGATAAAATTTTAAGCGATCCAGGTACGATTGCCTGGGCCCATGCAGGAGGCGTGGGCTATAGCATACGAAAATCTCGGAATCAGATGGAGTTCCAATTTTATGGCCCTAAAATGCCAAAAAATAAGTAACGGTCATTGAGAGGCCGTGACTATTATTCCTTAGGTCATTTTTGATGGGTCGGCAAAATATTAGACGATCCGGATTCGGTCGCCCAGGCTTATGCAAGAGGCGTGGGTTATAGTATACGAAAATATGGAAATCAGGAGGAATTCTAGTTTTATGGCCGTAAAACGACATAAAATAAGTAACGGTCATGGTGAGGCGATGACTATTATTCCATAGGTCGTCTTTGATGGGTCAAAAAAATATTGGGGATCTGGGTCCGGTCACCCCGGCCCATGTAGGAGGCGTGGGCTATATCACACAAAAATCTAGGAATCGGGTGAAATTCCAATTTTATGGCCCTAAAACACCAAGAAATGAGTAACGGTCATGGAAAGGCGTTGAATATTATTCCTTAGGACATTTATGATAGGCCGACAAAATTTTAGGCTATCCGAGTCCTGTCTCTCAGGCCCATGCAGGAGGCGTGGGCTATAGCACAAGAAAACTCGGAATCAGGCGCAAGTCCTATTTTATATGCCTAAAATGCCAAAAAAGGAGTAACGGTCATAGAGAGGCGGTGACTATTGTTCCTTAGATCGTTTTTAATGGGATGGAAAAGTTTTAGGTGATCCGGGTCCTGTCGCCTGGACCCATACAGGATGCGTGGGATATAGTACACAAAAATCTGGGAATCGAGCAGAATTCCAGTTTTATGGCCCTAAACGCTAAAAATGAGTAACGGCCATGACGAGGCGGTGACTATTATTTATTAAGATAGTTCTGTTGGGTCTATAAAATTTTAGGCGATTCGGGTCCGGTCACCCGGGCCCATGCAAGAGGTGACTATTGTTCCTTAGGTCTTTTTGATAGGCCAGAAAGATTTTAGGCAATCCGGGCCCGGTCGTCTAGGCCCATGCAGAAGGCATGGGTAATAACACACGAAAATCTGGAAATCTAGCAAAATTCTAGTTTTATGCCCCTAAAAAGACAAAAATAAGTAACGGTCATGGCAAGGCGGTGACTATTATTTCATAGGTCATTTTTTATAGTCGACAAAATTTTAGGCGATCCCGATCTGGTCTCCCGGGTCCATGCATGAGACGTGGGCTAGGGCTGTGCATGGATCAGATCGGATCAGATTTAGCACATTTCGGATTGAAATTTCGGATTTTGAATTCTACAAATCCGATCCGAATCCGATCCGAATTATTATCGGATCGGGTTGGATTTTAAAGTTTGGATCGGATAAATATTTTAGATTTTCAGATCGGATTATATGTATTATTAAGGCTATTCCTAATCTAATCGGCTAATGCATCTACTTTATCTGCTTCTTCTGTGTTCTATGCTAATACAAATATTTCTTTGCTTTTTATCCCTTCTATCAGCATTGCATCTCTAAGAAAATATTTCTCTGGAGGTTCGAATTGTTATGCCTCTAAGTTGCAAAATTCATACTTATATTTTCTTTGTAGAAGAGGCAACACAACAAGAAACATTTATGTTTCTGCAAATTATGAGGGGACTATGGTGCCAATATAGCTAAATCCAGCATTTGTAAAGGTAATAACTTAGATGTAAAAGAAGTACTGGCTATCCAAAATTAAAGTTTAATATACATGCCCTAATAATTTCGGATTTTGAATCGGATCGGATTAAAATTATACCAATCCGAATCCGATCTGGGAATCGGGCGGAATTCCAGTTTTATGGCCCTAAAATGCCAAAAGAAAATAACGGTCATGCGAGGCGGTGACTATTATTCTTAATGTAGTTTTGATGGGTCGAAAAATTATTTTTCGATCCAGGTCGGTCGCCCCGTCCCATGCAGGAGGCGTGAGCTTTAGCACATAAGAATTTAGGAATCGGGCGGAATTGCAGTTTTATGACCCTAAAACACCAAAAAATGAGTAGCGGTCATGGCGAAATGCTGACTATTGTTCCTTAGGTCATTTTTGATGGATCCTATCGCCTGGGCCCATTCAGGAGCCGTAGGCTATAGTACACAAAAATCTCGGAATCAGGCGGAAGTCCAGTTTTATTGCCCCAAAACGGCCATAATGAGTAATGGTCATGGCGAGGCGGTGACCATTGTTCCTTAGGTCATTTTTGATGGGCCGTTAAAATTTTAAGCAATCCAGATCCTGTCGCCCGGGCCCATGCATGAGGCGTGGGTTATAGCACACGAAATCGGGTGGAATTCCAATTTTATGGTCCTAAACGCCAAAAAATGTGTAGCGGACATGGCAAGGCAGTGACTATTTTTTCTTAGGTCGATTTTCAGGGGTCGGCAAAATTTTAGGCGATTCTGGTCCGGTCGCCCGGGACCATGCAGGAAGCGTGTGCCATAGCACACGAAAATCTGGGAATAAGGCGTAATTCTAGTTTTATTGCCCTAAAACGCCAATAAACGAGTAACAGTCATGGCGAGGCAGTGACTATTATTCCTTAGGTCGTTTGGATGGGCCAGAAAGATTTTAGGCGATCCGGGCCCAGTTGCTCGGGCCCATGCAGGAGGCGTGGGCTATAGCACACAATAATTTGGGAATCATGTGGAATTCCACTTTTATGGCCATAAAATGCCAAAAAAGGACTAACGCTCATGGCGAGGTGGAATTCCTTCGGCGATCAAGGTTCGGTCGCCTGGGCCCATGCATGAGGCATGGACTACAACACACGAAAATATAAGAATATGACGCAATTATGATTATATGGGTAAAAATGCCAAAATACGAGTAACGATCATGGCGAGGCGATGACTATTGTTCCTTAGGTCTTTTTGATGGGCAAGAAACACACGAAAATCTGGAAATCTAGCAAAATTCCGGTTTTATGGCAAGGCGATGACTATTATTCCTTAGGTCATTTTATATGGGCCAACAAAATTGTAGGCAATCCCGGTCCGGTCGCCCCGGCCTATGCATGAGACATGGACTATACATACGAAAATCTGGGAATCAGACGGAATTCGAATTTTATAGCCCTAAAACGCCAAAAAATGAGTAACGCTCATGGCGAGTCGGTGACAATTGTTACTTAGGTTGTTTTTGATGGGCTAGCAAAATTTTATGCGATCCCCGACCGGTCGCCTGGGTCCATCCAGGTGACGTGGGCTATAACACATAGAAATGTGGGAATCAGGCGAAGTTCCAGATTTATGTCCCTAAAATGCCAAAAAATGAGTAATGTTCATGGTAAGGCAGCGACTATTGTTTCATAGGTTTTTTTGATGGGCCTACAAAATTTTAGGCGATCTAGGTCTGGTCGCTTGAGCCCATGCAAGAGGCGTGGGCTATATAGCACACAAAAATCCGGGAATCAAGCGAAATTCCAGTTATATGACCCTAAAATGCCAAAACATAAGTCAGGGTCATGGCGAAGCGGTGACTATTGCTCCTTTGGTCGTTTTTGATGGGCTGACAAAATATTAGGCGATCCCGGTCCTGTAGCCCTGGCCCATGCATGAGGCATTGGCTACAACACACGAAAATCTCGGAATCAAGCGTAAGTCCAGTTTGAAGATCCTAAAATGCCAAAAACTGAGTAACGGTTATGGCGAGGCAGTGAATATTATTCTTTAGGTCATTTTTATGGGCTGCAAAGTTTTAGGCGATCCAGGTCGTGTCACATGGCCCCATGCAGGAGGCATGGGCTATAGCATACGAAAATCTAGGAATCGGTTGGAATTCCAGATTTATGGCCCTAAATGCCAAAAAACGAGTAACAACTATGGCAAGGCGGTGACTATTGTTCCTTAGGTCATTTTTGATGTGCCGGAAAGATTTTAGGCGATCCGGTCCTGGTCGTCCGGTCACATGCAGGAGGCATGGGCTATAGCACACGAAAATCTGGGAATTGTGCAGAATTTCATTTTTATGACAGTAAAATGCCAAAAAATAAGCAACGGTCATAGCGAGGCAGTGACTATTGTTTCTAAGGTCAGTTTTTATGGGCCGTCAAATTTTTAGGCAATTCAGGTCCGGACGCCTGGGCCCATGCAGGAGGCATGAGCTATAACACACGAAAATCAGGGAATCAGGCGGAATTCCAGTTTTATTGCCCTAAAATGCCAAAAACGAGTAACAGTCATGGTGAGGCGATGCAAAATTATTCCTTAGGTCGTTTTTGATGGGCAGGAAATATTTTAGGCGATCCGGGGTCGATTGTCCGGTCACATGCAGGAGGCATTGGCTAAAGCACACGAAATTCTTGGAATCGTGGGGAATTACATTTTTTTGACCATGAAACGCGACAAACGAGTAACGGTCATAGATAGGTGGTGACTATTGATCTTTAGGTCGATTTTGATGGGCTGGCAAAATTTTTGGCGATCCAGGTTCGATCACCCGGGCCATGTAGGAGGCGTGGGCTATAGTACATGAAAATCTGAGAATCGGACAGAATTCCAGTTTTATTACCCTAAAATGCCAAAATATGACTAACGGTCATGACGAGGCGGTGACTATTGTTCCTTAGGTCATTTTGATAGGCCGATAAAATTTTAGGCGATCCTGGTCCGGACGCCCGGGGTAATGTAGGAGGCGTGGGCTATAGCACACGAAAATTTGGGGAATCGGGCGGAATTCCATTTATATGGCACTAAAATGCCAAAAAATGAGTAACGTTCATGACGAGGTCGTGACTATTGTTCCTTAGGTTATTTTGATGGGCCAGAAAAATTTTTTGCAATCCAGATCTTGTCGCCTCAGGAGACGTGGGCTATAAGACATGAAAATTCGGGATTCGGGCGGATCGCCATTTTTATGGCACTAAAATGCCAAAAAATAAGTAACGGTCATGGCGAAGCAGTGAGTATTGTTCCTTAGGTTGGTTTTGATAGGCCGCCAAAATTTTAGGCGATCCGGGTCTGGTCGCCTAGGCTCATGCAGGAGACGTGGGCTATAGCACACGAAAATATGAGGATCGGGTGGAATTCAAATTTATGGCCCTAAAAATCCGAAAAACGAGTGACGGTCATGGTGAGGCGGTGACTATTATTCTTTAGGTCATTTTTGATTGGACAGCAAAATGTTAGGCTATCCGGGTCCAGTCGGCTGGGTCCATGCAGGAGGCGTGGGCTATAGCACACGAAAAACTAGAAATCGGGCGAAATTTCAGTTTTGTGGCTCTAAAATGCCAAAAAGAAGCATTGGTCATGGAAGGCGGTGACTATTGTTTCTTAGGTTATTTTTGATTTTCCGACAAAAGTGTAGGCGTTCGTATTCGGTCGCCTCGGGCCAGTGCAAGAGGCGTTGCCTATTGCACACGAAAATCTTGAAATTGGTCGGAATTCCATTTTTATGCCCCTAAAACGCCAAAACATAACGACGATCATGGAGAGGCAGTGACTATTGTTTCTTAGGTCATTTTTGATGGGTTGGCAAAATTTTAGACGATCCGTATCTGGTCGCATGGGCCCATGCAATCAGGCGGAATTCTAATTTTATGGCCCTAAAATAAGAAAATAAAAAAGTAACAATATTATGCGATTCGGGTCGGTCACCCTGGCCTATGTAAGAGGCGTGGGCTATAGTAAATAAAATCTAGGAATCGAGCGAAATTTCAGTTTTATTGCCCTAAAATACCAAATAATGAGTAACGGTCATGGCAAGGCGCAAACTATTGTTCCTTAGGTCATTTTTGTGGGCCGACAAAATAATAGGCGATACGGGTCTTGTCGCCCGGGCCCATGCAGGAGGCATGGGCTATAGCATACAAAAATCTCGGAATCAGGCAAAAGTCTAGTTTTATAGCCACAAAACGCCAAAAAATGAGTAACGGTCATAGCGAGGCGGTGACTGTTGTTCTTTAGATGGTTTTTGATGATCCGGAAAATTTTTAGGTGATCCAGATCCTATCGCCCAGGCCCATGCAGGAGGCATGGGCTATAGCACACGAAAATCTAGGAATTGGGCGGAATTCCAGTTTTATGGCCCTAAATTCTAAAAAACGAGTAACGGTCATGGCGAGTTGGTGACTATTTTTTCTTAGGTCAATTTTGATGGGTCGGAAAAAATTTAGGCGATTCGGGTCCGGTCATCCGGGACCATGCAAGAGGCGTGAGCGATAGCACACGAAAATCTAAGAATAAGGCGGAATTCAAGTTTTATTGCCCAAAAATGCCAATAAACTAGTAACGGTCATGGCGAGATGGTGACTATTATTCATTAGGTCATTTTGATGGGCCGAAAATATTTTAGGTGATCTGAGCCCGGTTGCCCGGGTCCATGTAGGAGTCATGGGTTGTAGCACACAAAAATTTGGGAATTGTGCGGAATTCCATTTTTATTGCCATAAAACGCCAAATAATGCGTAATGGTCATGGCGAGGTGGTGACTATTGTTCCTTAGGTCATTTTTGATAGGCCGTAATATTTTTAGGTGATCCGGGACCGGTCGCCTGGGCCCATGTAGGAGGCATTGGCTAAAGCACTAGAAAATCTAGAAATCGAGCAAAATTCCAGTTTTATGGCCCTTGAACGCTAAAAAATAAGTAATGATCATGGCGAGGCGTTGACTATTTTTTTTTGGTCGGTTTTGATGGGCCGGCAAAATTATAGGTGATCTGGGTCAGGTCGCCCGGGCCCATTGATAAGTAGGGATTTTGACCACTTCTTTGCACTCTTTTACTTTCCTTTTAGCTCAAAAACGCTTAAAGGTATTCCCGAGAACTAATGAAATGTGCTTTCTTGCAGGAATATTGGGAAATGAGCCAAAGAGATGAAAATCAACTCAAGAAGGAGTAGAATTGGATAAGGACCAAAACAAAGTAGAAAAGAGCAAAGTACGGACCACACAATACTGTGTGCGGCCGCAGACTATGAAGAATCACTGACAAATGCCCTTCGCAAAGTGCGGACTACACAATTATTGTGCAGCCGCAGAAGACGAGGTTCAGAGAGATGGTGTTTTGGGACCCTGAAGAAGTGCGGACCGCACTATTATTGTGCGGTCGCAGAATGCAAAAGTGCGGCCGCACTCATAAATGTGCGGTCTGCAGAAATTCTCCATGTACAACTCAAGTCCAAGAGTGTGGCTACACTCAAAAATGTGCGGTCCACAAAATCTGTAGAAGTGCGGCCGCACCCCAGAATTGTGCGGCCGCAGAAGTCCATCCTGTCAAGCCAGCTTCAAAGTGCGGACCACACACAGAATTGTGCGGCCGCACAATCTACGCAGGGGCAATTTTGTCCGATAATTTTAGCTCGGTATAAATAGATCTTTTTGTCAAATTTAGGTCAAGTTTGAACACCTGAAAGTAGATAGTCGTTTTTTCCTTACTGTTTTGGGTAGCTTTGTAATAGTTTATCTTTTTAACATTAGATTTTCTTCCCTATTATGAGTTTAATCTTAGTTTCTTCTTTAGTTTCTTCAAGTTTGCCTATGAGTAGCTAAATTATTAGTTAGGGTTGTGACCCAACCATACTGTGGGTGTCTAATGGGTGTTTAATTTGGGGCTTGTTTGTGATTGGGTGTATGATATTTAGCCTAGTTTTTTCTTGAATTTAAGAATTAATGGTTGCAAACATTGATTCGGGTCTAATTGACCTAGTCTCTACTTGAGAAAGAGAGACTAAGTCTAGGAAAACTTGGCTAACAATGAATTGGGGTGAACTCAAGAAATTGATAGCCCTAATTAAAGGGTCAAATCTAGAGATAGTAAGATCCGAGTTGAGCATCTATCATTAGTTTTGTGAATTACCCATTTGGACTTGAGAAAGCCAAATTAGGCAAAACCACTCAAACTACCGAGAGGTATAGAGTGGGTAATTGCGTGTGATTGCTATATTATACCCCGATCAATCAAACCTGCCCTAAAGCCCATAATCCGTTAGGTAACCACCTAGGTAGAAGTCACGACCCTAGATCTTTTATCAACTTGAAAAACAACATTACCAAAAATATCGTTCCTTAGCTTCTAGTTTGGGCGACATCTGCGGTCGCATCACTTCTAGTTTTATGGCACTAAAATGCCAAAAATGAGTAACGCTCATGTAAAGGCGGTGACTATTGTTCCTTAGGTCATTTTTGATGGGCCAGCAAAGTATTAGGCGATCCGGGTCCGATCTCCCCAGACCGTGCAGGAGGCGTGGGCTATAGCACACGAAAATCTAGGAATCAGGTGAAATTCCAGTTTTATGACCTTAAAACACCAAAAAAGGACCAACGGTCATGGCGAGGCGGTGACTATCGTTTCTTAGGTCGGTTTTGATGGGCCAAAAAAATTTAAGGCGATACAGGTCCTGTTGCTCGGACCCATGCAGGAGGTGTGGGTTATAGCACACAAAAATCTAGGAATCGGACGGAATTCCAGTTTTATGACCCTAAACGCCAAAAAAGAGTAACGATCATGGCGAGTTGGTGACTATTTTTTCGTAAGTCAATTTTGATGGGTCGGCAAAACTTTAGGCGATTTAGGTCCGGTCGCCCGGGACCATACAAGAGGCGTGAGCCATAGCATACGAAAATCTAGAAATAGGGCTGAATTCAAGTTTTATTGCCCTACAACGCCAATAAACCAGTAACGGTCATGGCGGGGCGGTGACTATTATTCAATAGGTCATTTTGATGGGCCAAAAAGATTTTAGGCATTCCGAGCCTAGTTGCCCGGGTCCATGCAGGAGTCATAGGCTGTAGCACATGAATATTTGGGAATTGTGTGGAATTCCATTTTTATTGCCATAAAACGCCAAAATATGAGTAATGGTCATGGCGAGGCGATGACTAATGTTCCTTATGTCATTTTTGATAGGCCGAAAAGTTTTTAGGTGATCCAGGACCGGTCGCCCGGGCCCATGTATGAGGCGTTGGCTAAAGCACTAGAAAATCTAGAAATCGAGCAAAATTCCAGTTTTATGGCTCTAGAACTCTTAAAATGAGTAACGATCATGGCGAAGCGGTGACTATTATTTCTTAGATCATTTTTGTGGGCCGGAAAAATTAAAGGTGATCTGGGTCCTGTCGCCCGGGCCCATGCAGGAGGCGTGGACAGCACACAAAAATCTGGGAATCGGACAGAATTCTATTTTTCTGGCCATAAAACGCCACAAACGAGTAACGATCATGGCAAGGTAGTGACTATTGTTCCTTAGTTCATTTTTATTGGCCGAAAGTTTTTTAGGTTATCCTGGTTCGGTCACCTGGTCCCTTGTAGGAGGCGTGGGCTATACGAAAATCAGGGAATTTAGCGAAATTCCAGTTTTATGGCCCAAAAATACGAAAAAACGAGTAACGGTCATGGTGAGGCGGTGACTATTGTTCCTTAGATTATTTTTGATGGGCCGAAATTTTTTTAGGTGATCTGGGTCTGGTCGCCCGGGCCCATGTAAGAAGCGTGGGCTAAAACACACGAAAATATGAGAATCGAGCTTAATTCCAGTTTTATGGCCCTAAAACGCCAAACCCTAGTAACGCTCATGGCAAGGTGGTGACTATTTCTTTGTAAGGTCGATTTTGATGGGCCGGCAAAATTTTAGGCGATCCAGGTTTCGTCGCCCGGGCCCATGCAAGAGGCATGGGCTATGGCACACGAAACTATGGAAATCGGGTGAAATTCCATTTTTGTGGCACTAAAATGCCAAAACATGAGTAGCGGTCATGGCGAGGCGGTGACTATTGTTACTTAGGTTTTTGTTTATGGGCCGGAAAAACTAAAGGCAATCCGGATCCTGTCGCCCTTGCTCATGCAGGAGGCGTGGGCTATAGCACACAAAAATTTTAAAATCGGGCGGAATTCCAGTTTTGTGGCCCTAAACGCCAAAATATGAGTAATGGTCATGGCGAGGCAATGAAATATTGTTTCATAGGTCAGTTTTGATGGGCCGACATAATATTTGGCGATTCGGGTCTGGTCTCCCGGGCCCATAAAGGAGACGTGGGCTATAGCACAAGAAAATCTGGAAATCTGGCGAAATTAAATTTTTATTGCCATGAAATGCCAAACAATGAGTAACAGTCATGGCAAGGCGGTGACTATTGTTCCTTAGTTCATTTTGATGGGGCAAAATATTTTTAGGCGATCCTGGTTCGGTCGCACGGGCACATGTAGGAGGCATTGGCTATATCACACAAAAATCAGAGAATCTGGCGGAATTTCAGTTTTATGGCCCAAAAATGCCAAAAATGAGTAACGGTCATGGCGAGGTGGTGACTATTGTTTCTTAGGTTATTTTTGATGGATGACAAAATTTTAGGTCATCCGGGAATGGTCGACCGGGACTATGTAGGAGGCGTGGGCTAAAGCACACAAAACTCTGGGAATCAAGCATAATTCTCGTTTTATGGCCCTAAAACGCCAAAACACGAGTAACGATCATGGCGAGGCAGTGACTATTATTTTTAGGTCGATTTTGAAGGGCCGACAATAATTTAGGGGATCCGGGTTTGGTCTCCCGGGTCCATACAGGCGACATGGGCTATAACACACACAAATTTGAGAATCAGGCAGAATTCCATTTTTATGGCACTAAAATTCCAAAACCCGAGTAACGGTCATTGCGAGGCGGTGACTATGTTTCCTTAGGTCAGTTTTGATGGGTTGGAAAAATCTCCCGTGCCCATGCAGGAGGCGTGGGCTATAGCATATAAAAATCTGGGAATCGGGAGAAATTCCATTTTTATGGCCCTAAACGCCAAATAATGAGTAATGGTCATGGCGAGGTGGTGACTATTGTTTCTTACACCGATTTTGGATGGGCCGACAAAATTTTAGGCGATCCGGGTCCAGTAGCCCGGGCCCATGCAAGAGACGTAGGCTATAGCACACAAAAATCTGGGAATCAGGTGGAATTTCATCTTTACGACACTAAAACTCTAAAACATGAGTAACGATCATGGCCAGGTGGTGACTATTGTTCCTTAGGTTGGTTTTGATGAGACATCAAAATTTTAGGCGATCCTGGTCCGGTTCCCTTGGCCCATGCAGGAGACGTGGGCTATAGCTCACGAAAATCTAGGAGTTAGGCAGAATTCAAATTTTATGGCCCTAAAACACCAAACAACGAGTAACGGTCATGGAAAGGTAATGAATATTGTTCCTTAGGTAATTTTTGATGGCCTAACAAAGTTTTAGGCGATTTGAGTCCGGTTGCCTGGGCCCATGCAGGAAGCGTGGGCTATAGCACAAGGAAATCTTGGAATCGTGCAGAATTCTAGATTTATGGTCCTAAATCGGCAAAAAAGAATAATGGTCATGGCAAGGCGGCGACTATTGTTTCTTAGGTAGTTTTTAATGCACCGACAAAATTTTAGGCGATCTGGGTCCGGTCGACCGGGCCCATGCAAGAGGCGTAGGATATAGCATACAAAAATTTAGGAATCGGGTGGAATTCTATTTTTATTGCAAACGTGGTAATAGTTCTCCTTGTGAGACACCTCGATGGTGCACTCTAGAATAGTACATTTAGATATGAAATACTAAAATGTCAAGAAATAATTTAGAAGATTTGCACTGGAATCCTAGAAGGGATAAATATTTACCTTTGTATGGCTCCCGCCCCTAGTAAAGAGAGAATGCTAGGCAACCCGAAGAGCCAATGGATAGAGCAAGGGGAGCTAAAAGCGAAAGAATGTAGCGGGAGAATAATAAGAGAGTAAATAAAGCATTATGAGTAAGATGTGATAAATGGTTGATAACGGTAAATCAAAATATGACACGATGACAGAGTCTATAGTCAAGTGAAGGAAAAGACAAGAGGTGACAAGCCTTGAGACAATAAAAGAGTATAGGCCAAAGGTCATATCCTCATTTTGAGAAATGAGTTGGTGACTCCAACATGATTACTAGAAGGCTAAGTTAGACCCTCTATAGTAACAGAAATTAGTATGGTCTAGTAAACAAGATAAAAGCAAACATGAATAAGGGACCGGAAGATTTGATAATAGTCGGCATCATGATAATTTCAGAGATAGCATTACGGCAATAACAGATTGGACAACAAAAGAATAATCTTTAAATTTCATTCAAGAAGACGCTTCCCTAAAGATAGCACTATGAGAAGAGTTATGCTTAAAGGACTAAGTGTGCCAGATACACTAGCTGTCACCCTTGTGCATAAGGAATTCAGTTATCCCTAGTATATAAGGGTTATCGTATGGCGAGTGAGGGTCATTGATGATGTAAAAATATGCCAAAGATGAAGAGGTAAAACATCTACATGTAGATCATTGTGGCACTAAATCTTAGTACTCCCCTAAGGGGGGAAGATGGTGTGATGTGGTATTAAGTCGGAGTTAAGTGGTTCAGGTAACTGTGGAATGGTAAAGGAAGAATGTGGTAAAAAGGCGAAAGGGATGAGGTTGCATTTATTCTGATCCTACATATATGTCGTGACTCTAGAATATTATGCAAGCACAAATCCGAGGAGAGGCGGTAAGAGTTCCCGGCCAGGATGTTATTGATTAATAAGTGTGAATGGACACTTGATACATCGGGAGCCAGTACGAGAGGTAAGTTAAGACAAAGGACATATCCCAAGAGAGATTACGCAGAATATAGAGATGAGAATGGACGACCAAGTAGTTAGTAGCTGATTCAGGAAAAATCCTGGTTATGGCTAGACAAGAGGATATAGACAAATCAGCATATTGTGCAAGATAAACATAGTGAACCCCAACATAGTGAATTCAGTCTCGCAGATATGACATCATAATCCTTGAGAAATATTTAGGTAGGAGTTGGGGTAGTTAAAGGAATCGTATAAGTGTTACGAAAATAAAAGAGAGTGCCACTAGGAAGATAGTCAAAAATTTCAGTTCAGAAGCAACACTACGAGCACAAGGGCGCAGAGGTAAGTAACTAGGGATAATTATAGGAGAGCAAGGACATCAAAAATTCCGTCAGGTATATGATGTAATAAGCTCGCAGCTTTACAAGAGTCAGAGGGTCTCCCCTAAGTACTACAATGAAAGACTAGCTGAGAAAATAAGCAAGAAGGCTTCAACCTAAGCATAGTAACTTGAAAAAGAAATGGTCTTGTAACAACAGTCTCACTACAATATTGTATACACTCCATAAGAAAGTGGCACCTGTCATGGCTAATGAACGGGAAAATAAATCAAAGGTGATATTTGAAATCATATGAGTTACATGAAATTCCAGTATTCATGGGCAATAAGATAAGCCAAGTATTCATGCAACAAGTGGCAGAACGACCAGGAAAAGTAATTGCTTACATTTAAAGACAACTGAGAATGCACGAAAGGAAATCTATGTTGCTAGCAAGTTAAAGGAAGGTTGCGAGTAGTATAAAAAGATATGTGTAGGTAGCAAGATAAAGTTTCATAGAGCGACAAGTTTTTAGGTAGATAGGAGTAAGGAGAAGAAAATTGAGTGAGAAGGTTACGAGAATAGGTAAGTCCTCGGGATTAAACCCATCAAAACAAGAGAGCTGATGGTTTTTTGTAAGTTATAAAGCTCGGTACAGCCTAAATGAACTCAGAGGAGTTTAAGACTAGGAGGAATTAGAAGAGATGAAATGCTGCCCTGGTAGTAGAATAAGGGTAGTGGTGATAGATAAGAGGATGATGTTTAAGCTTTGATTAAGTAATGATTTTAAGAAAAGGGATTTCATGAATTGCACGGGATTAGAATACCCCTATAAGATGAATCATGTTGGGATGCTATAAAATACGGTTATTAAAGTATAGTATCGTCCCTAGGTGAATAGGGCAAATCACTTCAAATGTTCCCCGATGCAACGTGAGCCCTAGTGAAATTGTATTACATAAGAGGTTTTAAGTTATCAATAGTAGATTATGGATCAACATTAAGGTGAATCGCCAATGGATGGATAAAAGTTACAAAGTATGATACAAGATTAGGCCGTTATTATTATGATGAACAGTAATGAGGAAGTAGTAAAGGACTTAGATTTATACATATAGATAAGCAGCGAGAGAGTAACCTAGAGTTGGGTAGCATACATTGATAATAAGAAACCGAAGTAAGAGTTATGGTATAACATGACCTACCTAGTTGTAGTAAAGCCATAAGCATAGATAACCGAGGCTATGAAACAAGATATAGCAATAGTCGTAAGTTCGACAAAGTACGGAGCGAAGAACTTTAGTACACCTATAGATTCCTAGAGGGATAGCTTGTCATAGTTCAATATATGTTCAAAAGTGAGGCCTAGAGATTGGCTAAAAGCTGGAGGAAAAAGGAGAGAAGAGTCACATAAGTGCACACACAAGGACAGATTCGTACAGGCTGCATGACATAAGGTAGTAGCAGTTACAATATTGGAAGAATTTCGACCACAACTCGTGGTGTGAGAGAGAGGCCTAAAGGGTGGAATGCCCTGGCCTTTGGATTTATTTACAGAATAGTTGCCTAGATGGAAAGGAAGGTATAAAAGTATTTGTAAGAGGTATAGGTAATGATATTGATAAGCGCATCAGTCAACATTCGAGGACGAATGTTCCAAAGGAGGGGAATGATGTTACACCCCATGTTTTTGTACGTGAGAGTATGTCGAAAGTCAAGTGACGTAATCTCAAAAATGAGATCGTCTTTGAAAGTATATAAAGTAAGTTAATGATGTTACCTTGGACGTTACAAATATTTAAGATCATGAATAACAAGAACCAAGAGTGTTGGAAGTCTTAGAAGCTAAATGAATAGAAGAAAATAAGTTTCGTCGAAAGTCGACAAGTTGGGAATGTTATAACGTGTACTTTGGGGTGAGAATAGGGTTTTCAACATGATAAGGAGGTTATTTTATGAGCTATTTTAGTCGTATGATAGTCGTGTATTACGTTTCGAAGTCAAGTGAGTTGTGGAACAAAAGTTGGCAAATGTCATCACAAGATACGTTCATAATGTGTTGAAACTTAGGTGAAATATAGCAGCGCTTTTCTTCTAATATACTTGGAATTACAGGATGCTCCACATATAAAAATGAATATCTACAAGTCTAGTTTTTAACGCATTAAATCGTTTATCGATACGACATCGTAGTAGAGAGATATTTGCTTTTTCGCGAGACTGCGTAAACAGCTCCCAATGGGACCCACTTAGGGGGTGGTCGACCTACTTCACTTTAAAAATGATTTGGATGACCTTTATTTCTCATTTATCGACCCAACCTTGTCCCTACACTCCTCCTAACCATCCTAAATAGATACCATAAGGGTTTGAAGTGATTCCAAAGTGATTATACCATATTTCAACATCAAAAGTTAGTTCTACTGAAGAACAACACCTCTCTGAGGTTGTGTTGTCATTGAGGATAATTGTGGGTTGTGTTTAGATGAAATTTCAAGTTTTTTCCACTGGATAAGGTGATTATAACATCCTACTACATGTTTTTGAAGTTGTTTATCTATTGGTTGAATACTACTAGAGAAGGCTTGAAATAGTTTGAGATGTTATTATTTTTAATGGACTGTTTTGGAAAAGTTGTTTCCATGAACTATAAATGGTTGGAAACCCTTGAAAATGACTCTCTTATGATGTTTTTATTATAAAATATTGTCTACTTGTCGAACTTGTTATTGGTACTGTGTATGAAGAGAAAGGACAACATAACAATGGAAAGTTGTACTTGTTGTTGTTGTTAGATTGTTGGGCTATTTGAAGGTGAATTAGGATATTAATAGGAGGTTATAAGTCCTCCCATTGTACTTAATATCATTCTGTCTATGTTGGTAAGTTAATGAATGAATGACTTTGGGGTTAAAGGGTTCAAAAGGGATTCAATCTGAGCTTGCCGTTTGTCGTGTTAAATAGTAGTTTCGTTGGTGATGTTTATGCACTTGTTGTTGTGTAGCTTGATTTGTGTTGTGGTGATGAAATTATATAGGTAAAGGTTTTATGGGTTTGTGTTGATTGATGGACTTGGTAAAGTTAAGGTTACAGGGGAGATGCTGCCCAAATTTACGTAAACGAGCTACTAGTTTAAGTTGCGGAGTTAACCTTGACTCAGCACTAATTTTGAATTTTCTTATGCTATGGTAGATTGAGTTGAGTTGTTTGATGAATTGCTTGGAAGTTATTACGGACTCAATGGAGTTAAGGTATGTTAAGTCTATACCTTCTTTCCTTTTGGCGCCATCCATATGATAAAAATGAAACGAGCAAACACACAACTTTCATAAATGACTCTATTCATAGAAGTACTAGGGGTGCCTATGTTCTTGATTCCCCATGTGTCCTATTATTATATCGTCTGTTCATAGGTCTTAGAAAATACGTAAGTTTATAAAGTTTATCCGAAGGCATAATGATCTTATGACATTCCGAGAGATCTTATTGACTTACTTCATTATGCATTGCATTCATTTATACATGTACATTTACCCATGACCAGATGACGTTATATATGCGTATATTATATGTATATGGGGTATGGGAAAAGGTTATGGCGTTATATATGCACCACCACCTGATCAGCTGATACGTTGATGATTTCGCCCACAGAGGCCGAGATGATATGATGGGATGCCTTCAGAGGCTTGATGACATTATGTACGTATATACATATGCATGATATGACATTTATACGCATACGCATGACATTATAATTGTTTCATGATTCACAGAGCTATTCAGACTTACATGTTGAGTTCTTTACTTTATGTTTCTTTCATGTCTTTTATATACTACTTTTCATGCCTTACATACTCGGTACTTTATTTGTACTGACGTCCCTTTTGCCTGGGGATGCTGCATTTCATGCCCAAGTCCTGATAGACAGGTTGATGGTCCTCCTAATAGGCTATCATCTCACGGAAGTCGTTGGTGCACTCTACTTGCTTCGGAGTAGCCTATTTGGGCAATATGCTTTGGACATGTATAGATTGGTATAGCGGGGCCTTGTCCCGGCCTTTATGACATTTATGTACTCTTAGAGGCTTGTAGACATATGTCATGTATATGGATGATTGTATGGCCTTGTCTGCCTATGTTTTGAGTGTACAAATGATCATTTCGGCCATATTGGCTCGTATGTCACATGTATAAATTTGTATACCATGTTGGCTCGTCCTATGTCGAGTATTCCGTTATGATTTATTCTAGTTATCTCATGATGGCCCTTCTGGCCATTTACCCATAATGGTATGATAAGAAAAATATGTTACATTGGTACTCGGTTGAGTAAGGCACTGGGTGTCCATCGCGGCCCTGCGGTTTGGGTTGTGACAATCCGGGTTTGGTCGCACGGGCCCATGTAGGAGGCGTGGACTATAGTACACAAAAATTTGGAAATCGTGCAAAATTCTATTTTTATGGCACTAAAATGTCAAAACAATGAGTAACGATCATAGTGAGGCGGTGACTATTGTTCCATATGTCGGTTTTGATGGGCCAAAAAGTTTTTAGGCGATCCGGGTCCGTTCGCCTGGGCCCATGCAAGAGATGTGGGCTATAACCCATGAAAATATGGAAATTTGGCAGAATTCTAATTTTATAGCCCAAAAATGTCAAAAAATGAGTAACGGTCATGACGAGGCTGTGACTATTGTTAGTTAGGTCATTTCTGAAGGGCTAGCAAAATTTCAGTCGATTCAGGTCCATTCGCTTGGGCCCTTGCAGGAGGCATGGGCAATATCACAAGGAAATCTGGGAATGATGCCGAATTCTAGTTTTATGGACCTAAAATGGCAAAAAATGAGTAATGGTCATGGTAAGGGGGTGACTATAGTTTCTTAGGTGATTTTTTATGGGCCAACAAAATTTAAGGCAATTCGGGTCCGGTCGCCCGGGCCAATGCAAGAGGCGTGGGCGCACATGAAAATCTGGAAATCCGGCGGAATTCTAGTTTTATGGTCGCAAAACACAAAACAATAAGTAATAGTCATGGCGAGGCAGTGACTATTGTTCCTTACGTCATTTTTGATGGGTCAGAAAAATATTAGGCGATCCATTTCCGGTCGCCTGGCCCATGCAAGAGGCGTGTGCTATAGCACAAAAATCTAGGAATCGGGGAAAATTTCAGTTTAATGACCATAAAACACCACAAAAAGAGTAACAGTCATAGCGAGGCGGTGACTATTGTTCCTTAGGTCATTTTTGATGGGCCGAAGAATTTTAGGCAATCCGGGTCCTGTCGGCAACGCATGCAGGAGGTGTGGGCTATAACACACGATAATATAGAAATCGGGCTAAATTCCAATTTTATTGCTCTAAAATGTCATAAACGAGTAACGGTTATAGCGAGGCAGTGACTATTGTTCCTTAGGTCATTTATGATGGGCCGACAAAGTTTTAGGTGGTCTAGGTCCGGTCGCCCGGGTCCATGCAGGAGGCGTGAGCTATAGTACACGAAAATCTAGGAATCGGGCAAAATTTTAGTTTTATGGCCACAAAACACCAAACAATGAGTAACGATCATAGCGAGGTGGTGACTATTGTTATTTAGGTCATTTTTGATGGGTCGGTGAAATTTTTGGCGACCCGGGTCCTGTCGCTGGGCCCATTCAGGAGGCGTGGGCTAGAGCACAAGAAAATCTGGAAATCGGACAGAATTCTAATTTATTGCCCTAAAATGCCAAAAACCTAGTAACGGTCATGACGAGGCGGTGACTATTATTCCTTAGGTTTTTTTTATACGCCGGCAAAATTTTTGGTGATCCGGGTCTGTAGCACGGGCCCATGTAGGAGACGTGGGCTAAAGCACATGCAAATCTGGGAATCGAGCGTAATTCCAGTTTTATGGCCCTAAAACTCCAAAAAATGAGTAACGATCATGGCAAGGTGATGACTATTGTTCCTTAGGTCTGTTCTGATGGGCCGGCATAATTTTAGGCGATTTGGGTCCAGTCGTCTGGGCCCATGCAGGAGGCGTGGGCTATAGTACACGAAAATTTAAGAATCGGGCAAAATTCCATTTTTATGGCACTAAAATGCCAAAAAATGAGTAACGGTCATGGCAAGGCGGTGACTATTGTTCCTTAGAACAGTTTTGATGGGCCGGCAAAATTTTAGGCGATCCAGGTCTGTTTGCCTGGGCCCATACAGGAGACGTGGGCTATATCACAAGGAAATCTGCGAATCAGACGGAATTCTAGTTTTATGGCCCTAAAACACCAAAACACGAGTAATGGTCATGGAAAGGCAGTGACATTTGTTTATTACATCATTTTTGATGCGTCGGCAAAATATTAGGCGATCCGTCTCCTTGCCCATGCTGGAGGGGTGTGCTATAGCATACAAAAATCTAGGAATTGGGCGGAATTTCCGTTTTATGGCCCTAAAACACCAAAAAACATGTAACGGTCATGGAGAGGCGGTGACTATTGTTCCTTAGGTCAATTTTGATGGGCTGATTAAATTTTAGGCGATCCGGGTCCTGTCGCCGACGCATGCAAGAGGCGTGGACTTCCAATTTTATTGCCCTAAAACACCATAAAATGAGTAGCGGTCATGGCGAGGCAGTGACTATTGTTCCTTAGGTTATTGTTTATGGGCCGAAAAGATTTTAGGAGATCCGATCCCGGTCGCCCGGGCCTATGCATGAGGCATAGGCTATAGCACATGAAAATCTGAGAATCGAGCGGAATTCCATTTTTATGACCCTAAAACACCAAATAATGAATAACGATAATGGCAAGGCGGTGACTATTGTTCCTTAGGTTATTTTGATGGGCCAAAATTTTGTTAGGTGATCCTGGTCTTGTCGCTCGAGCCCATGAAAGAGGCGTGGACTATAGCACATGAAAATTAGGGAATCTGGTAGAATTCATTTTTTAGGACCCCAAAAATGCCAAATTAATGAGTAAGGGTCATGGCGAGGCGCTGACTATTGTTTCTTTGGGCATTTTTTATGGGCTGGATAAATTTTAGGTGATCAGGGTCTGGTCGCTGGCCCATGTAGGAGGCGTGGACTAAAGCACAAGAATATCTGGGAATCGAGCGTAATTCGAGTTTTATGGCCCTAAAACGCAAAAATATGTCTAACGATCATGGCATGGCGATGACTATTATTTCGTAGGTTGGTTTTGATGGTCCGGCATAATTTTAGGTGATACGGGTCTTGTCACTCGGGCCCATGCAGGAGGCGTGGGCAATAATACATGAAAATATGGGAATCAGGTGGAATTTCAATTTTATGGCACTGAAATGCCAAAAACGAGTAACGATCATGGTGAGGAGGTAACTATTGTTCCTTAGGTCGGTTTTGATTGGCCGGCAAAATTTTATGCGATCCGGCTCCGATCGTCTGGGCCCATGCAGGAGAAGTGGGGTATAACACACAAATATCTGAAAATCGGGCGGAATTCAAATTTCATGTCCCTAAAATGCCAAAAAGTGAGTAACGATCATGGCGAAGCGGTGACTATTGTTCCTTAGGTCGTGTTTAATTGTTCCAGTTTTATGGCCCTAAAACGCCAAAAATAAGGAAACTTACACAAATGTCCCAAATAAGTCTCAACTTACAAACCTCTAGCCGTTAGTCATAGACTTACCAAAACTAGCCAAGCAGATATAAAAATTTAAAAACCAAATAAATAAGGTTCTTTCTCTCAAAGAATCACATGCAAAAATCTCCTTCCATATTTTTAAACGTGATTAGCAAAATTAGATGCAAAACGGAAAGGAAATTTCATGGATGAGGTAGCAAATAAGGTGATGAAATACAAAAACAAATACAATATCCCAAAAATCTAAGCAAAAAAAGGAACTTTTTCAATGGGTATAGTTGAAATTCATTAAATACACATAGATAATTGAATATACAAAATTTGAGGAAGATTGGAGGTGATTTGGACTGGTTTTGCATCAAAATTCGTAATTAAATCGAGTTCAAAAAATGCTTCTGCGACACATATATCAAACATGTAACACGCATGTATCTCACCCAAAGGTATACATATGATATACAATTGATACATATATGATACACAGTGTGATACACATATCATTATTTTTCATGTTCAGTTTTTACTTTGAATTTTCAATTCAAACCACCTCAAAACTTCACCAAATCATCCCAAAACTGAGATTCAAGCTCCTTAAGATGTACCCAATCTATTCTGATAACACCCACTCAAAAGAAAGCAAAATTTGGACCTTTGTTTTTGCTACAAATAGCTAATTGGCTAATATTAGTAATATTTGGCTAATATTAGTAATATTTGGCTAATATTAGTAATATTTTTATGAATTGGCCAATTTTTATAATGAGCTACTTAAAAATGGAAATAACTAGTAGTTTCCCCAAAAAATAAGTAGCGTTCATGGCCATGAAAGATGCGTGGGCTCTAACACACAAAAATATAGGAATCAGGCAGAATTCTAGTTTTATGTCTCTAAAACACCAAAAACCGAGTAACAGTCATGGTGAGGCGGTGACTATTGTTCCTTAGGTCATTTTTTATGGGTCGAAAAAATATTAGGCGATCCATGTCCGGTCGCCCCGGCCCATGCAAGGGGCGTGGGCTATACCACACAAAAATCTAGGAATCGGGCAAAATTCCAGCTTTATGGCCCTAATATGCCAAAAAATAAATAACGGTCATGACAAGGTGGTAAAAATTGTTCCTTAGGTCATTTTTTATGGGTCGAAAAAATATTAGGCGATCCGGGTCCGGTCACCCAAGCCCATGCAAGAGGCGTGGGCATAGCACATAAAAATATGAGAATAGGGGAGAATTCCAGTTTTATGGCTCAAAAATACCAAAATACAAATAACGGGCATGGCGAGGTGGTGACTATTGTTCCTTAGGTCATTTTTGATGGTCCGATAAAACTTTATGCGATCCGAGTCCTGTTGCTTGGGTCCATGCAGGAGGCGTGGGCTATAGCACACGAAAATCTTGCAATCATGCGGAAGTCCCGTTCTATGGGTCTAAAACGCCAAAATATGAGTAACGGCCATGGCGAGGCAGTGACTATTGTTCCTTAGGTCCTTTTTGATGGTCTTGCAAAATTTAAAGCGATCCGGGTAGTGTCGCACACAAAAATCTGAGAATCGCGTTGAATTCCAATTTTACCGCCCTAAATGCTAATAAACGAGTAAAGGTCATGGCGAGGCAAGGACTATTGTTTCTTAGGTTGGTTTTATGGGCTGGCAAATGTTTTAGGCAATTCTAGTTCGGTTGCCTAGGGCCTATGCAGGTGGCGTGGGCTCTAGCACAGGAAAATTTGGGAATCGAGCGGAATTCTTTCTTTATTGCCCAAAAATGCTAAAAAAATGATTAAGCGTCATGGCGAGGCGGTGACTATTGTTCCTTAGGTCATTTTTGATGGGCCAAAAATATTTTAAGTTGATGATGAGGCATGGACAATAGCATACAAAAATATGGGAATAGGGCGAAATTCAATTTTTATGGCTATAAAACGCCAAAAGACGAGTAACGGACATGACAATGCGGTGAAAATTGTTCCTTAGATCATTTAGATGGGCCAAAATATTTTTAGAGGATATTGAACTGGTCGCCCAGGCCCATGTAGTAGGTGTGGGCTATAGCACACAAAAATCTCGGAATCGGGCGAAATTCTCTTTTTAGGGCACTAAAACGCCTAAGAACGAGTAACGTTCTTTGCAAGGCGGTGTTTATTGTTACTTAGTAACGGTCATGGCGATGCGGTGACTATTATTCCTTAGGTCTTAATTGATGGACCGACAAAAATTTAGGTGATTTTGGTCTGATCGCCCGGGCCCATGTAGGAAGCGAGAGCTATAGTACACAAAACACAGGGAATCAGCCAAAATTCTAGTTTTATGACCCTAAAATTCTAAACAATGAGTAACGGTCATGTCGAGGCGGTGACTATTGTTCCTTAGGTCATTTTCGATGGGACGGCAAAAGCTTAGGCGATTCGGGTCCGGTCACCCAGGCTCATGCAGGAGGCGTGGGAATAGCACACAAAAATCCAGGAATCATGCGAAATTCCATTTTTATGATCCTAAAATGCAAAAAAATGAATAACAGTCAGGCAAGGTGGTGACAATTGTTCATCAGGTCATTTTTTATTGGCCCGCAAAATATTAGACGATCCGGGTCCTGTCGCCCTGGCCCATGCAAGAGGCGTGGGCTATAGCATACGAAAATCTGAGAATCGGGCAGAATTCCCGTTTTATGACCCTAAAACACCAAAAAATGAGTAACGGTCATGGCGAGGCGGTGATTATTGTTTCTTAGGTTGTTTTACAAAATTTTAGGCAATCTAGGTCCGCTTTCTCAGGCCCATGCAGGAGGCGTGGGCTATAGCACACGAAAATTTGAGAATCAGGCGGATTTCCATTTTTATGGCCCTAAAATGCCAAAAACCGAGTAATGGTCATGGGGAGGCAGTGATTATTGTTTATTAGGTCATTTTTGATTGGCTGAAAATTTTTTAGGCGATCCAGGTCCGGTTGCCCGGTTCCATGCAGGAAGCGAGGGCTATAACATACGAAAATCTGGAAACCGGGCGAAATTCTAGTTTTATGGCCCTAAATCGCCAAAAACTGAGTAACAATCATGGAGAGGCGGTGAATATTGTTCCTTTCATTATTTTTTATGGGCTAGCAAAATATTTATTCGATCCGAGTCTGGTCGCCCTTGCATATGCAGAAGGCGTGGGCTATAACACAAGAAAATATGGGAATCGGGCGAAATTCCAGTTTTATGGCCCTAAAAATGCCAAAAAGAATGAATAACAGTCATGGAGAGGCGATGAATATTGTACCTTAGGTCGTTTTTAATGGGCCGGCAAAAATTTAAGTGATCTTGGTTTGATCGCCCGGGTCCATGCATGAGGCGTGGGCAGTATCACATAAACATCGGGGAATTGGGCGGAATTCCAATTTTATGGTACTAAAATGCCAAAACACGAGTGACGGTCACAGCGAGGTGGTGACTATTTTTACTTAGGTCATTTTTGATGGACCAGAAAAATTTTAGGCGAGCTGGGTCCGGTCTCTCGGGCCCATACAGGAGGCGTTTGCTGCACATGAAAATCGAGGAATGGGGCGGAAGTCCAGTTTAATAGCTCTAAAATGCCAAAACACAAGTAACGGTCATGGCGATGCGGTAACTATTATTCCTTAAGTTGTATTTGATATGCCGGCAAAATTTTAGGCGATCAAGGTCCGGTCGCTATGGCCATGTAGGAGGTGTGGGCTATAGCAAACGAAAATCTGGGAATCAGGCAAAATTCTAGTTTTATAGCCTTAAAATGCTAAAATCGAGTAACGATAGTGGCGAGGTGGTGACTATAGTTCTGTAGTTCGTTTTTGATAGAACGTCAAACTTTTAGGTGATCAGGGTCCGGTCGACCGAGCCCATGCAGGAGGCGTGGGCTATAGCACACAAAAATCTGTGAATCGGGCAAAATTCAAGTTTATGGCCCTAAAACGCCAAAATAGGATTAATGGTCATGGCGAGGCGGTGACTATTTTAGGCCATTTTTGATGGGCCGATAAAATTTTAGGCGACCTGGGTCCTGTCACTTGGGCCCATGAAAGAGGCATAAGCTATAGCATACCAAAATCTGAGAATCGGGCGAAATTCTAGTTTTATGGCCCTAAAACGCCAAAAGATTAGTAATGGTCATGGCGAGGAAATGATTATTGTTCCTTAGGTCAATTTTTATGGGCCGGAAAAATTTTAGGATATCCAGGTTGGATCACCCGGGCCCATGCACGAAATGTGGGCTATAGCACAAGAAAATGAGGGAATCGTGCAGAAATTCAAAATTTATGGCCCTAAAATGCCAAACAAATGAGTAACTGTCATGGAGAGGAGGTGAATATATTTCCTTAGGTCGTATTAGATGGGCCGGCAAAAGTTTAGTAGATATGGGTCCGGTTGCCCGGGCCCATGCAGGAGGCCTGGGCTATAGCACACAAAAATCTAGAAATCAGGTAGAAATCCACTTTTATGGCTCTAAAAAAAATAAGTAACGGTCATGGAGAGACATTGACTATTGTTCCTTAGGTCGTTTTTGATGGGCCGGCAAAATTTTAGGCGATCCAGTTCCGGTCGCCCTGGCTAATGCAGGAGGCGTGGGCTAAAACATATGAATACCTGAGAATCAGGCGGAATTTCAGTTTTATAGCCCTAAAATGGCAAAACTCGACTAGCGGTCATAGAGAGGCGGTGACTATTAATCCGTAGATCATTTTCGATGGGTCTCCTAGGCCCATGCAGGAGGCGGTGAATATAGCACACGAAAATCGAGGAATCGGACGGAAGTCCAGTTTAATGGCCCTAAAATGCCAAAAAACAAGTAACGGTTATGGCGAGGCGGTAACTATTGTTTCTTAGGTCGTTTTTGATGACCGGCAAAATTTTATGCGATCAAGGTCCGGTCGCCCGGGCCCATGCAGCAGGCGTGGGCTATAGCACACAAATATCTTGAAATCTGGCGAAATTCTAGTTTTATGGCCGTAAAAATGCTAAGAACGAGTAACGGTCGTGGCGAGGAGCTGACTATAGTTCCTTAAGTCGTTTTGATAAGACATCAAACTTTTAGTGATCCGGATCTGGTCGACCGAGCCCATGTAGGAGGCATGGGCTATATCATACGAAAATATAGGAATCATGCGAAATTCAAGTTTTATGGCCCTAAAATGCCAAAATAGGAGTAATGGTCATGGCGAGGCAGTGACTAGTTTAGGCCGTTTTTGATAGGCCAACAAAATTTTAGGCGATCTGGGTCCGGCCGCCAGGCCCATGCAGGAGGAGTGCGCTATAGTCCACGAAAGTTTGGTAGTCGAGCAGAATTCAAGCTTTATGGCCCTAAAACGAAAAAACAATGAGTAACGATCAGGACAAGACGGTGTCTATTTTTCCTTAGGTCATTGGCAAAATTTTAGGTGATCTGGTTCGATCGCCCGGGCCCATGCAAGAGATAGCACACAAAAATCTGAGAATCGGGCGAAATTTCAATTTTATGGCCCTTAAATGCTAAAACACGAGTAACAGTCATGGCGAGGCGACGACTATTTTTCCTTAGGTTATTTGTGATTGGTCAGAAAAATTGTAGGCAATTCGGGTCTGGTCGCTAGGGCCCATGCAGGAGGCATGGCCTATAGCATTCAAAAATCTGGGAATCGAGCACAATTCTAGTTTTATGTCCCTAAAACGCCAAAAAACGAGTAATGGTTGCGGTGAGGTGGTGCCTATTGTCCCTTAAATAATTATTGGTGAGCCGGTTAAATTTTAGGTAATTTTGGACCGATCGCCCAGGACCATGTAGTAGGAGTGGGTTATAGCACTCAAAAATCTCGGTATCGGACGGAATTCTATTTTTATGGCACTTAATGCCAAAGAACGAGAAACGGTCTTTGCAAGTTGGTGACTATTGTTCCTTTGTAAGGGTCATGGCGATGCAGTGACTATTGCTCATTAGGTTATTTTTCATGGACCAGAAAAAATATAGGTGATCTTGGTCTAATCGCCTGGGCCCATGCAGCAGGCGAGGGCTATTGCACACAAAAATCTGGGAATCACGCAAAATTATAGTTTTATGTCTCTAAAATGCTAAAAAATGAGTAATGGTCATGGAGATGCGGTGACTATTATTCCTTAGATCGTTTTTTATGGGATGGAAAAAGCTTAGGCGATTCGGGTCCGATCGCCCGGGCTCATGCAGGAGGAGTGGGAATAGCACACAAAAATCTAGGAATCAGGCGGAATTCCAGTTTTATGACCCTAAATTGCAAAAAACGAGTACCAGTCATGGCGAGGTGGTGACAATTGTTCCTCAGGTCATTTTTGATTGGCCCGCAATATATTAGGCGATCCAAGTCCAGTTGTCCTTCCCATGCAGACACATGAAAATTTGGGAATCGGGTGAAATTCCTATGTTATGGCCCTAAAATGCCAAAATTACGAGTAACGGTCTTGGCAAGGCGGTGATTATTGTTTCTTAGGTTGTTTTTGATGGACGACAAAATTTTAGGCTATCTAGGTCCGCTCTCTCGGGCCCATGCAGGAGGCGTGGGCTATAGCATATGAAAATCTGGGAATTAGGCGGATTTCCAGCTTTATGGCCCTAAAATACCAAAACCGAGTAATGGTCATGGGGAGGCGGTGATTATTGTTCCTTGGATCATTTTTGATGGGCCGACAAAATTTTATGCGATCCGGGTCTGGTGGCCCGGGCCCATGTTGGGGGCGTGGGCTAGCACACGGAAATCTGAGAATCGGGCGGAATTCCAGTTTTATGGCCCTAAAATGCCAAAAACACAAGTAATGATCATAGCAAGGTGGTGACTATTGTTCCTTGGGTCGTTTGTGATGGGTCGACAAAAGTTTTTGAGATCTAGGTCTGGTGGCCCAGGCCCATGCAGGAGGCGTGGGCTATAGCACATGAAAATCTAGAAATCAGGTAGAATTCCAGTTTTATGACCCATAAATGCCAAAACACAAGTAACGGGTATGGCGAGGTGGTGACTATTGTTACCTAGGTCGTTTTTGATGGGTCGGAAAAATTGCAGGCGATCCTTGTCCGGTCGCTCGGGCCCATATAGGAGGCGTGTGCTATAGCACACGAAAATATGGAAATCGGGCAGAATTCCAATTTTATGATCCTAAAACGCTAAAAATGTGTCACGGTCATGGCAAAAAAGTGACTATTGTTCCTTAGGTCATTTTTTATGGGTTGGTTAAATTTTAGGCGATTCGGGTCCGGTAGCCAGGGCCCATGAAGGAGGCGTGGGCTATAGCACACGAAATCTGGGAATCGGGCAAAATTCCAGTTTTATGGCCCTAAAATGCCAAACAATGTTTAAATGTCGTGTCGGGGCGGTGAATATTGATCCTTAAGTCATTTATGATGGTCCTAAAAAAATTTAGGCGATCCGGTTCCGGTTAGGTCGAGCTCAAGCAAGAGAAGTGGGTTGTAGCACGCAAAAAATTGGGAAGTGGGCGGAATTCCAATTGTAAGGCCCTAAAACGCTAAAAAATGAGTAACGGTCATGGAGAGACAGTAACTATTATTCCTTAGGTCATTTTTGATGGGCCTGCAAAATTTTAGGTGTTCGGGGTTGGTCGCCTGGGCCCGTGTAGTAGGCGTGGGCTATTGCACACGAAAATCTGGGAATCGAACGAAATTCTAGTGTTATGGCCCTAAAATGCCAAAAAATGAGGAATGGTCATGGCGAGGTGGTGAAAACTGTTCCTTAGGTAATTTATGATGGAAAGAAAAAATGTTAGGCAATCCGGGTCTGGTTCGGCCGGGCCCATGCAAGAGGCGTGCGCTATAGCACACGAAAAATTGAGAATCAGGCGGAATTCCAGTTTTATGGCCCTAAACGCCAAAAAATGAGTAACAGTCATGGAGAGTTAGTGACTATTGTTCCCTAGGTCATTTTTGATGGGCCGATTAAATTTTAGGTGATCTAGGTCCGGTCGCCTGGGCCCATGCAAGAGGCGTGGGCTATAGAACACGAAAATGTAGAAATTGAGAGAAATTCCAGTTTTATAGCCCTAAAATGCCAAAAATATTTAAAGCTCATGTCGAGATGGTGACTATTGTTCCTTAGGTGATTTATGATGGGCCGAAAAAAATTTAGGCAATCCGGGTCCGGTTCGGTCGGGCCTATGCAAGAGGCGTGCGCTATAGCACACGAAAATCTAGGAATCATGAGAAATTCCAGTTTTATGTCCATAAAATATCAAAACACGAGTAACGGTTGTGGCGAGGTGATGACTATTGTTCCTTTGGTCATTGCTTATGGGGCGGCAAAAATTTAGGCGATCGGGGTCCGGTCTCCCGGGCCCATGCAGGAGGCATGGGCTATAGCACTAGAAAAACTTGGAATATGCGGAATTCTATTTTTATGGACCTAAAATGCCAAAAAATGAGTAACAGTCATGGAGAGGCAGTGACTAATGTTCCATAGGTCGTTATTGATAGGCCGGCATAATTTTAGGCGATCAGGGTCCGGTTACCTTGTCCCATGTAGGATGCCTGGGCTATAGCACATGAAAATTTGGGAATCAGGTAGAATTTCAGTTTTATGGTCCTAAAACGCAAAACAATGAGTAGCGGTCATGGAGAGATGGTGACTAATGTTTCTTAGTTAATTTTTTATCTCGCGACAAAATTTTAGGCGATCAGGTGGCATAGGCACATGCAAATCTGGGAATCAGGCGAAATTCAAGTATTATGGCCCTAAAACGCCAAAATCATGAGTAACGGTCATGGAGAGATAGTGATTATTATTCCTTAGGTTATTTATTATGGGCCGGAAAAATTTTAGGCAATCCAGTTCCGGTCTCCCGGGCCTATGCATGAGGCGTGGGCTATAGCCAACGAAATTTTGGGAATAGGGCGGAATTCTAGTTTATGGCCCTAAAATGCCAAAACATGAGTAATGGTCAAGGCGAGGCAGTGATTAATGTTCCTTAAGTCATTTTTGATGAGCCGACAAAATTTTAGGCGATCCAGGTATGGTCGTCCAGGCCCATGTAGGATGCGCGGTTTATAGCACATGAAAATCTAGAAATCGGGCGGAATTCCAATTTTATGGTGCTAATATGCCAAACACCGAGTAACGGTCATAACGAGGCGGTGACTATTGTTCCTTATGTCATTTTTGATGGGCCGACAAAAATTTAGGCAATTCAGGTCGAGTCGGCCGGGCCCATGCAGGAGGCATGGGCTATAGCACACGAAAATCATGGAATCGGGCGGAATTCCAGTGTTATTTTATTAAGACACCAAAAAATGATTAAAGGTTATGGAGAGGAGGTGACTAATAGTCCTTTGGTCATTTTTGATGGGCCTGCAAAACTTTAGGAAATCCAGGTCCAGTCGCCTGAGCCCATGAAGGAGGAATGGATAGCACACGAAAATTTGGGAATCGGGCGGAATTCGAGTTTTATAGTGGCAAAACGCCAAAAGACGAGTAGCGGTCATGACGAGTTGGTGGCTATAGTTTCTTAGGTAATTTAATATGTGCCAGAAAATTTTTAGTCGATTCAGGTTCGGTATCCCGGGCTCATGCAGGAGGCGTGGGCTATATAGCACACGAAAATCTGGGAATCGGGCAAAATTCTAATTTTATGGTCCTAAAACGCCAAAACATTAGTAACGGTCATGGAGAGGGGGTGACTAATGTTCCTTAGGTTATTTTTGATGGGCCGGAAAAATTTTAGGCGATCTAGGTTGGATCGCCCGGGCCCGTGCAAGAGGCGCGGTTGTAGCACTCGAAAAAACTAGGAATTGGGCGGAATTCCTATTTTATGGCCCTAAAACGCCAAAAAACGAGCGACGATCATGGAGAGGCAGTGATTATTGTTCCTTAGGTCATTTTTGATGGGCCGGCAAAATTTTAGGCGATCTGGGTCCGGTTGCTCGGGCCCATGCAGAAGGAGATGAATATAGCACACAAATATTTGGTAGTCGATCGGAATTCCAATTTTATGGCCCTAAAACGCCAAAAAGTGAGTAACGGTCATGGCGAGGCGGTGAGTATTTGTCTTAGATTGTTTTTTAAGGGCCAAATAAATTTTAGGAAATCTGGGTCCAGTCGCCCGGGCTGATGCATGAGGCGTGGGCTATAGCATACGAAAATTTGGGAATCGGGCAAAATTCCAATTTTAAGTCACTAAAACGCCAAAACACGAGTAACGGTCATGGTGTGGCAGTGACAATTGTTCCTAAGGTAGTTTGTGTTGGGCCGACAAAATTGTAGGCAATCCGGGTATGGCCGCCCGTGCCCATGTAGGAGGCCTGGGCTATAGCACACAAAAATCTGGGAATCCAACGGAATTCCAGTTTTATGGCCATAAAAAGCCAAAGAATGAGTAATGGTCATGGTGAGGCAGTGACTATTGTTCCTTATGTCAATTTTGATGGAACAGTAAAATTTTAGGCGATTCGGGTTCGGTCGCTCGAGCCCATGTAGGAGGCGAGGGCTATAACACACAAAAATCTAGAAATCGGGCGGAATTCCAGTTTTATGGCCCTAAAATGCCAAAACACGAGTAACAGTCATAGTGAGGCGGTGACTATTGTTCCTTGGGTCGGTTGTAATGGTTCGGCAAAATTGTAGGCGATCCACATTCGGTGGCCCATGCCCATGCAGGGGGCATTGGCTATAGCACACGATAATCTGGGAATCAGGTGGAATACTAGTTTTATGGCCCGTAATTGCCAAAACACAAGTAACAGTCATATCGAGGTGTTGACTATTGTTCCTTAGGTCATTTGTGATGGGTCAGAAAAATTGATGGCGATCCGGGTCTGGTCGCTCGGGCCCATATAGGAGGCATGGGCTATAGCACACGAAAATATAGGAATCGGGCGAAATTCTATTTTATGGCCCTGAGACACCAAAACACGGGTAACGGTCAAGGCGATGAGGTGACTATTGTTCCTTAGATCATTTCTTATGGGCCGGCAAAATTTTAGGCCATCCGGGTTCGGTCTCTCGGGCCCATGCAGGAGGCTTGGGCTATATCACACGAAAATCTGGGAATCGGGCTGAATTCCAATTTTATGACCTTAAAACGCCAAAGAATGAGTAATGGTAATGGAGAGGTGGTGATTATTGTTCATTAAGTCATTTTTGTTGGGGTGGTTAAATTTTATGCAATTCAAGTCCGATCGCCTGTGCCCATGCAGAATGCATGGGCTATAGAACATTAAAATCTGGGAATTGGGCGAAATTTTAGTTTTATGGCCTAAAACGCCAAAAAGAGTTTGAAGGTCATGTCGAGGCGATGACTATTTTTTCTTAGGTCATTATGATGGGTCGGAAAAAATTTAGGCGATCGGGGTCCGGTTCGGTCGGGCCCATGCAAGAGGCGTGCGCTATAGCACACGAAAATCTGGGAATCGTGTGAAATTCTAGTTTTAAGGCCCTAAAATGCCAAATAACGAGTAACGGCCATGGCGAGGAGGTGACTATTGTTCTTTAGGTCATTTTTTATGGGCCGACAATATTTTAGGCGATCCGGGTCCGGTCGCCCAGGTCCATTAAGGAGGCGTGGGCTATAGCATACCAAAATCTGGGAATCAAGCGGAATTTTAATTTTATATATGGCCTTAAAAAACCAAAATATGAGTAACAGTCATGGAAAGACGGTGACTATTTTTCCTTGGGTTATTTTTGATAGGCCAGCAAAATTTTGGGCAATTTGGATCCTGTCGCACAGGCCCATGCAGGATGCGTAGGCACACGAAAATTTGGAAATTGGGTGAAATTCCAGTTTTATGGTGTTAAAACGCCAAACAATGAGTAACAGTCATGGAGAGGCAGTGAATATTGTTCCTTAGGTTATTTTTGATAGGCTGGAAAAATTTTAGGCGATCCTGGTCTAGTCGCCCGGACCCATGCTGGAGGAGTGGGCTATAGTACAAAAACCTCTAGTAGTCGAGCGAAATTCCTGTCTTATGACCCTAAAATGCTAAAAAATGAGTAACTGTGATGGCGAAGCGGTGACTATTGTTCCTTGCATTGTTTATGATGGGCCGTTAAAATTTTAGGCGATCTAGGTCTGGTGGCCCGGGCCCATGTTGGAGGCGTGGGCTATATAGCACATGAAAATCTGGGAATCGGACAGAATTCCAGTTTTATGACCCTAAAATGCCAAAACACGAGTAACGATCATAGAAAGACGGTGACTTATTGTTTCTTGGGTCGTTTGTGATGGGTAGGCAAAACTTTTTGAGATCTAGGTCCAGTGGCCTAGGCCCACGCAGGAGGCGTGGGCTATAGCACACGAAAATCTAGAAATCGGGTGGAATTCTAGTTTTATGGCCTGTAAATGCCAAAACACAAGTAACGATCATGGCGAGGCGGTGACTATTGTTCCTTTGGTCATTTGTGATGGGCCGGAAAAATTGCAGGAGTTCCCTGTCCGGTCGCTCTGGCCCATATAGCAGGCGTGGGCTATAGCACACAAAAATATGGAATCAGGCATTATTCCATTTTTATGACCCTAAAATGCTAAAAATGAGTAACGGTCATGGCGAAAAAGTGACTATTATTCCTTAGGTCATTTTTTATGGGCTGGTTAAATTTTAGGCGATCCGGGTCCGGTCGCCCGGGCCCATGCAGGAGCCAGGGGCTATCGTACACGCAAATTTGGAAATCGAGTGGAATTCTAGTTTTATGGCCCTAAAATGCCAAAAAAACGAGTAACGGTCATGATAAGGCAGTTACTATTGTTCCTTAGGTCATTTTTGATGGACAGAAATTTTTTTAGGCGATACGGGTCCGATAGCCCGGGCCCATGTAGGAAGCGTGGACTATAGCACACGAAAATCTGGGAATTGGGTGAAATTCCAGTTTTATGGCACTAAAATGCCAAAAATGAGTAACAGTCCTGGCAAGGCGATGACTATTGTTCCTTTGATCATTTTCTATGAGAAGGCAAAATTGTAGGGGATCTGCGTCCGGTCGCCCTGGCCCATGCAGGAGGCGTGGGCTATGGCATACCAAAATCTGGGAATGAGGTAGAATTCCAAGTTTATGGCCTTAGAACACGAAAAATAAGTAACGGTCATGAAAAGATGGTGACTATTGTTCCTTGGGTTATTTTTTATGGGCCAGCAAAATGTTAGCCGATCCGGGTCCGATCGCACGGTCCCATGCAGGAGGTGTGAGCTATAGCATACAAAAGTTTGGGAATCAGGCAGAATTCCAGTTACATGGTGCTAAATTCCAATTTTTTGGCCCTAAAACGCCAAAAAATGAGTAACGGTCATGGCGAGGCAGTAACTATTGTTCCCTAGGTCATATTTGATGGGCTGGCAAAAATTTTGGCGATCCGGGTCCGGTCACCCGGGCCCATGCAGGAGGCATGTTTAGCACACGAAAATATGGAAATCGGGCAGAATTCTAGTTTTATGGCCTTAAATTCCCAAACACGAATAACGGTTATGGCGAGGCGGTGATTATTGTTTCTTAGGTTGTTTATGATGGGCCGGAAAAATTGTAGGCGATCCAGGTCTGTCGCCTGCGCCCAGCGCACAAAAATCTAGGAATCGAGTAGAATTCCAGTTTTATGGCCCTAAAATGCCAAAAAATGAGTAATGGTCATAGGGAGGCGGTGACTATTGTTCCTTGGGTAATTTATGATGGGCCGGAAAAAATTTAGGTGATCTGGGTTAGGTTCGGTCGGGTGCATGCAAGAGGTGTGGGTTGTAGCTCGTGAAAAACTGGCATCGGGCGGAATTCCAATTTTATGGCTCTAAAACGCACAAAAACGAGTAACGGTCATGGCGAGGCGGTGGCTATTTTTCCTTTGGTGGTTCATATTGGGCCGTAAAAATTGTAGGCCATCTGGGTCTGGTCGCATGGGCCAATGTAGGAGGCATGAGCTATAACACACGAGTTTTAAGGCCCTAAAATGTTAAAAAATGAGTAATGGTCACGGCGAGATGGTGATTATTGTTCCTTATGTCATTTTTGATGGACCGCCAAAATTTTAGGCGATCCGGGTCCGATCCCCCGGACACATGCATGAAGCGTGAGCTATAGCACATGCAAATCTAGGAATTGGGCGAAATTCCAGTTTTATGGCCCTTAAACACCAAAATACAAGTAACGTTCATGGCGAGGCACTGACTATTATTCCTTAGGTCAGTTTTGATGGGCCGGCAAAAAATTTTAGGCGATCCGATTCCGGTCGCCTGGGCCCATGCAGGAGGCGTAGGCTATATAGCACACGAAAATCAAGGAATCGTGCAGAATCCTATTTTTATGGCCATAAAACGCCAAAAACGAGTCACGATCATGGCGAGGCAATGACTTTTGTTCCTTAGGTCATTTTTTATGGGCCGAAAATTTTTTAGGCGATCCAAGTCCAGTTGTGTGAGCCCATATAGGAAACTTGGGTTATAGCATACGGAAATCTGGGAATCGGGCGGTATTACAATTTTATGGCCCTAACACACCAAAAATGAGTAACAGTCATGGAGAGGCGGTGTCTATTATTTCTTAGGTCCTTTTTTATCGGCCAGCAAAATTTTAAGCGATCCAGGTCTGGTCGCACGGGCCCATACAGGAAGCATGGGCTATAAAACACAAAAATTTGGGAATCGGGCGAAATTCAAGTTTTATAGCCCTAAAATGCCAAAACACAAGTAACGGTCATGGAGAGGCGGTGCCTACTGTTCCTTACATCATTTTTATGGGCCTGAAAAATCTTAGGCGATTCGGGTCCGGTCGCCCGGGCTGATGCATGAGGCGTAGGCTATAGCATACAAAAATTTGGGAATCGGGCAAAATTCCAATTTTAAGTCACTAAAACGCCAAAATATGAGTAACGGTCATGGCGAGGCAGTGACCATTGTTCCTTAGGTCATTTGTTATGGGCCGCTTAATTTTAAAGATCCGAGTTTGGTCGCCCGGGCCCATGCAGGAGGCATGGGCTATATCATATATAAATCAGAGTATCAGGCAAAATTCAAATTTTATAGCCCTAAAACGCCAAAAGAATGAGTAATGGTCATGTCGAGGCGGTGACTATTGTTCCTTAGGTTATTTGTGATGGCCCGACAAAATGTTAGGTGACCCGGGGCAGTTCGCCCAGGCCCATGCAAGAGGCGTGGGATATAGCAAACGAAACTTTGGAAAGTGGGCGGAATTTTATTCTTATAGCCCTAAAATGCCAAAAAATGAGTAACGTTCATGGCGAGGCGATGACTATTGTTCCTTAGGTCATTTTTTATGGGCCGGAAAAATTTAGGCGACTCAAGTCCGGCCGCCTAGGCCCTTGCAAGAGGCGTGAGCATTAGCACACGAAAAGTTGGGAATTGGGCGGAATTCCAGTTTTATAACCCTAAAACGCCAAAAAATGAGTAACGGTCATGGCGATGAGGTGACTATTGTTCCTTAGGTCATTTTTGATGGACCGAAAAAATTTTAGGCGATCCAAGTCCTATCACCCGGGACCATGCAGGAGGCGTGGGTTATGCACACGAAAATCTAAGAATCCTATGGAATTTTAGTTTTATGGCCCTAAAACTCAAAAAAATTAAGTAACGGTCATGGAGAGGCGGTGGATATTGTTCCTTCGGTCGTTTTTGATGGGCTGGTAAAATTATAGGCGATCAGGATCCGATCGCCCGAACCATGCAGGAGGCGTGGGCTATACCCTATAGCACATGAAAATCTGGCCCTAAAATGACAAACAACGAGTAAAGGTCATGGCGAGGCGGTCACTATTGTTCCTTAGGCCATTAATTATGGGCCGACAAAATCTTAGGAGATCCGGGTCTGGTAGCGCGACCCCATGCAAGAGGCGTGGGCTATAGCACACGAAAATTTGGGAATCGGGTGAAATTCCAGTTTTATCGCCTTATTGTACCAAAAAATGAGTAACGATCATGGAGATGAGGTGACTATGGTTCCTTACGTCATTTTTGTTGGGCCGATTAAATTTTAGGCGATTTGTATCCGGTCGCCTGGGCCATAGCACATGAAAATCTAGGAATCATGCGAAATTCTAATTTTATGGCCCTAAAACGCCAAAAAATGTTAAACGGTCATGTTGAGGAGGTGAATATTATTCCTTAGGTAATTTATGATGGGCCGGAAAAAATTTAGGCGATCCGGGTCCAGTTTAGCCGGGCCCATGTAAGAGGCGTAGGCTATAGCACATAAAAATCTAGGTATCGGGTGGAATTCCAGTTTTATGGCCCTAAAATGCCAAACAAAATGAATAACGGTCTTGGAGAGATAGTGACTATTATTTCATAGGTCATTTTCGATGGGACGGCAAAATTTTAGGCGATCCGGGTCTAGTTGCTCGGGCCCATGCAGGAGGCGTGGGCTATAGCTCACGGATATCTTGAAATCGGGTTGAATTCCAATTTGATGACCCTAAAACGAAAAACAACGAGTAATGGTCATAGCGAGGTGGTGATTATTGTCCCTTAAGTCATTTTTGATGTACCGATTAAATTTTAGGCGATTTGGGTCTAGTCGCATGGGCCCATGCAGAAGACGTGGGCTATAACACAGGGAAATCTGAGAATCGGTCGAAATTCCAATTCTATGGCCATAAAATGCCAGAAAATGTTAAAAGGTCATATCGAGGAGGTGAATATTGATCCTTAGGTAACTTATGATGGGCCGGAAAAAAAATAGGCGATCCGGGTCCGGTTCGGTCGGGCCCATTCAGGAGGCGTGAGCTGTAGCACGCGAAAAACTAGGAATCGGGCGAAATTCCAGTTTTATGGCCCTAAAATACCAAAAAAGAGTAACGGTCATGGAGAGGCAGTGATTATTGTTCCTTAGGTCATTTATGATGGGCTGGAAAAAAGTTAGGTAATCCGGGTCTGGTTGGAGAGGGCCCAAGCAAGAGGCAGGGGCTGTAGCAGCGAAAAATTGGGAAACGAGCGAAATTCCTGTTTTATGGCCCTTAAATGCCAAAAGACGAGTAACGGCCATAAAAAGGCGGTGACTATTGTCCTTAGATCATTTGTGATGGACCGAAAAAATTGTAGGCGATCGGGGTCTGGTCATATGGGCACATGCAGGAGGTATGGGCAATAGCACATGAAAATCATGGAATCGAGCGGAATTTCAGTTTTATGGCTCTAAAACGCCAAAAAATGAGTAATGGCCATGGCAAAGCGGTGACTATTATTCCTCTTGTCATTTTTGATGGACCAACAAAATTTTAGGCAATACAGGTTCGGTCGCCAGGGCCCATGCAGGAGGCGTGGGCTATAACACACGAAAATCTAGGAATCGGGCAGAATTCCAGTTTTGTGGCCCTTAAATGCAAAAACACGAGTAACAGTTATGTCCCGATGTGAATATAGTTCCTTAGGTCATTTTTGATTGGCCGGCAAAATATTTGGCTATCCGGGTCCGGTGGCCCGAGCCCATGCAAAAGGCATGGGTTATAGCACACGAAAATCTAGGAATGAGATGGAATTCAAATTTTAAGACCCTTAAATGCCAAAACACGAGTAATAGTTATGGAAAGGCAGTGACTATAGTTCCTTAAATCATTCATGAAGGTCCGGCAAAACTGTAGGTGATCCCGGTCCGGTCGCTCGGCCCATGAAAGAGGCGTGGGCTATAGCACACAAAATTCTAGGAATCGAGTGGAATTTCTTTTTTATGGCCCTAAAATGCCAAAAAATGAGTAATGGTCATAGGGAGGCGGTGGTTATTGTTCCTTATGTTTTGTTTGATGGACTGACAAAATTTTAGGCGATCCGGGTTCGGTCGCCCGGGCCTATGTAGTAGGCGTGGGCTAGAGCACGAAAATCTAGGAAACGGGCGGAATTCAACTTTTATGGCCCTAAAATGCCAAAAAAGAATAATGGTCATGGCGAAGTAGTGGCTATTATTCCTTAGGTCAATTTTGATGGTCCGACAAAGTTTTAGGCGATCCGGGTCCGATCACCCGGGGCCATGCATGAAGCGTGAGCTATAGCACATGAAAATCTAGGAATCGGGCATAACTCAAATTTTATGGCCCTAAAATGTCAAAAAATGAGTGACGGTCATTGTTCCTTCGGTCGTTTCTTATGGGCCGACAAACTTTTAGGCGTTTAATGTCTGGTCGCTCGGGCCCATGCAGGAGGTGGGAGCTATAGCATACGAAAATCAGGAAATCGGCCGGAATTCAAGTTTTATGGCCCTAAAATACCAAAATTTGAGTAACGGTCATAGAGAGGCGATGACTATTATTACTTGGGTCATTTGCGATGGGCCGGCAAAATTTTAGGCGATCTGGGTGCGGTCTCCTGGGTCCAGGCAGGAAGCATGGGCTATACCACATTAAAATCTGGGAATCAGGTCGAATTCCAATTTTATGGTTCTAAAATGCCAAAAAATGAGTAACGATCATGGCGAAGCGGTGACTATTATTCCTTAGATCATTTTTGATGGGCCTGAAAAATTTGGGGCAATCCGAGTCCAGTCGCACGGGCCCTTGCAGGAGGCGTGGGCTATCGCATACGAAAATCTAGAAATCTGGTGGAATTCTAATTTTATGTTGCTAAAATGCCAAAAAATAAGTAACGGTCATAGAGAGGTAGTGGATATTGTTCCTTAGGTCATTTTTAATGGGCCCGCAAAATTTTAGGCAATACAGGTCTAGTCGGTGACCTTAAAAAATCTAGGAATCTAGCGAAATTCAAGTTTTATGGCCTTAAATGCCAAAATATGAGTAACGGTCATGGTGAGACAGTGACTATTATTCCATAGGTTATTTTGGATGGGCCGGCAAAATTTTACACGATCCGGGTCCGGTCGCCTAGGGCCATGCATAAGGCGTGAACTACGCACACGAATATATGGGAATCCGGCGAAATTCATGTTTTATGGCACCAAAATGCAAAAAAACGAGTTATGGTCATGGCGAAGTGATGTCTATTGTTCCTTAGGTCATTTATGATGTGTCAGAAAAATTGTAGGCGATCCGGGTCCAGTCGCCAGGCCCATGCATGAGGCGTGGGCCATAGCACAAGAAAATCTAAGAATCGACCAAAATTCAAGTTTTATTGCCCTAAAATACCAAAATACGAGTAACGGTCATGGAGAGGCGATGAATATTATTACTTAGGTATGTTTTGATGGGCTTGCAACATATCTAGACAATCCGTGTCCGGTCGCCCGGGCCCATGCAGGAGGCGTGGGTTATATAGCACACGCAAATCTAGAAATCGGGCAGAATTCAGTTTTATGCCCCTAAAATGCCAAAAATGAGTAAAGGTCATGGCGAGATGGTGACTATTATTTCCTAGGTCATTTTTATGAGCCGGCAAAATTTTAGGCAATCCGGGTCTAGTCGCTCGGGCCCATGCAGGAGGCGTGGGTTATAGCACACGAAAATCTTTTAATGAGGCTGAATTCCAATTTTATGACCCGAAAATGCCAAACAATGAGGAACAGTCATAGAGAGGTGGTGACTATTGTTTTGTAAGTCATTTTAGATGGGCTGATTAAATTTTAGGTGATTCGGGTTCGGTCGCCTGGGCCCATACAGGAGACGTGGGCTATAGCACACGAAAATCTGAAAATTGGCCGAAATTCCAGTTTTATGGCCCTAAAACGCCAAAAAATATTTAAAGGACATGTAGAGGCGATGACTATTGTTCTTTAGGTCATATATGATGGTCCGAAAATAATTTAGGCAATACGGGTCGTTCGGCCAGGCACATGCAAGAGGCGTGGACTGTAGCATGCAAAAAACTAGGAATCAGACGGAATTCTAGTTTTATGGCCCTAAAACGCCAAAAAATGAGTAACGGTCATGGCGAGGCTGTGACTATTATTCCCTAGGTCATTTTTTATAGGCCGGCAAAATTGTAGGCAATCTGGGTCTTGTCGCCTGGGTCTATGTAGGAGGGCCCAGGCGAGCGGAGTTCTAGTTTTATGGCCCTAAAATACCAAAACACGAGTAACGGTCATGGCGAGGCAATGGCTTTTTTTCCTTAGGTCATCTTATTTGGGCCGACAAAAATTTAGGAGATCCGGGTCCGATTGTTCGGGTCCATGCAAGAGGCGTGGGCTATAGCGCACGAAAATATTAGAATGGGCGAAATTCTAGTTTTATGGCCCTTAAATGCCAAAACACGAGTATCGCTCATGGCGAGGTGGTGACTATTCTTCCTTAGGGCGTTTGTAATGTGCCAGAAATATTGTAGGCGATCCGGGTCTAGTCTCCTGGGCCCATGCAGGAGGCGTGGGCTATAGCACATGAAAATATAGGAATCAAGCAGAATTCAAGTTTTATGGCCCTAAACTCTAAAAAAAATGAGTAATAGTCATGGTGAGGCAGTGAATATTGTTCCTAATGTCATTTCTGATGCACAGGCAAAATTTTAGGCGATACGAGTCCGGTCGTCCGGGCCCATGCAAGAGGCATGGGTCATGACACATGAAAATCTGAAAATCGGGCGAAATTCTAGTTGTATGGCCCTTAAATACAATAACACGAGTAACGGTCATAGCGAGGCAGTGACTACTATTCCTTAGGTCGTTTGTGATGGGCCAGACAGAATTTTGGCAATCCGGGTCTGGTGGCCCGGGCCCATGCAAAAGGCGTGGGCTATAACACACGAAAATCTGAGAATCTGGTGGAATTCCAGTTTTATGACCCTTAAATGCAAAAAAAAACGAGTAACATTTATGGCGAGGAGGTGACTATAACTCCTTAGGTCGTTCGTGATGGGCCTGAAAAATTATAGGCGATCCCGGTCCGGCCGCTCGGGCCCATGCAGGGGATATAGGCTATAGCACACAAAAATTAGGGAATTAGGCGGAATTCCAGTTTGATGTCCCTAAAATACCAAAAAATGAGTAATGGTCATGCTGAGGCAAGGACAATTGTCCCTTATGCCGTGTTTGATAGACCGTCAAAATTTTAGGTGATCCAAGTCTGGTTGCCCGGGCCCATGCAAAAGGCGTGGGCTATAGCACACAAATATATGGGAATTAGGTGGAATTTCAGTTTTATAACCCTTAAATGCCAAAACACGAGTAACAGTTATGGCGAGGAGGAGACTATAGGTCCTTAGGTCATTTGTGATAGGCCGACAAAATTGTAGGCGATCCCGGTCCAGTCGCTCGGGCCCATGCAGGAGATGTGGGCTATAGCATATGAAAATTTTGGAATCAAATAGAATTCTAGTTGTATGGCCCTAAAATACCAAAATATGAGTAACAGTCATGGAAAAACGGTGACTATTATTCCTTAGATCATTTTTTATGGGCCGGCAAAATTTTAGAAGATCCCGGTCTAGTCGCCAAGGCCCATGCAGGAGGCGTGGGCTATAGCAGACAAAAATCTAGGAATCAAGCGAAATTCCAGTTTTATCGCCTCATCATGCCAAAACAATGGGTAACGGTCAAAATTTTAGGCTATCCGGGTCTGGTCGCCAGGGACCATGCATGAGGCGTGGGCTATAGTACACGAAAATATGAGAATCGGGCAGAATTCCAAGTTTATGTCACTAAAATTCCAAACAAAATGAGTAACGGTCATGGCGTGATAGTGACTATTATTCGTTCCGGGTCTAGTCGCCTGGGCGATGCAGGAGGCGTGGGCTATAGCTCACGAATATCTTGAAATCGGGCAGAATTCTAATTTTATGACAATAAAATGACAAAAGATGAGTAATGGTCATAGTGAGGTGGTGACTATTGTACCTTAAGACATTTTTATAGTCCGATTATGTTTTAGCTGATCCGGGTCCGGTCGCCTGGGCCCATGCAGGAGGCGTGCGCTATAGCACACGAAAATCTAAGAATCGGGCGAAATTCTAATTTTATGGCCCTAAAATGCCAAAAAATGTTAAAAGGTCATTTTGAGGAGTTGCTTATTGTTCCTTAGGTAATATATGATGGACCAAAAAAAAAATTAGGCGATCCGGGTCCGGTTCGGCCGGGCCCATGCAAGAGGCGTGGGCTGTAGAACGCAAAAAATAGGAATTGGGCAGAATTCCAGTTTTATGGCCCTAAAATTCCAAAAAACGAGTAACGGTCTTGGAGAGGCAGTGACTATTGTTCCTTATGTCATTTAGGATGGGCCAGAAAAAATTTAGGCGATCTGTGTTCGGTTGGGCCGGGCCCATGCAAGAAGCGGGGGCTGTAGCACGTGAAAAACTGGGAATCAGGCGGAATTCCTGTTTTATGGCCCTTAAATGCCAAAAGACGAGTAACGTTCATGGAGAGGAGGTGACTATAGTTCCTTAGGTCATTCGTGATGGACCGGCAAAATTGTAGGCGATCCCGGTCCGGTCGCTCGGTCCCATACAGGAGGCGTGGGCTATAGCCTACGAAAATCTGGGAATCAAATAGAATTCTAGTTTTATGGCCCTAAAATACAAAAAAACAAGTAACACTCATGGAGAGACGTTGACTATTATTCCTTAGGTCATTTTTGATGGGCCGGAAATTTTTTAGAACATCTAGGTCTAGTCACCTAGGCCCATGCAGGAGGTGTGGGCTATAGCACACGAAAATCTTGGAATCCGGTTGAATTCCAATTATAAGACCATACAATGTCAAAATATGAGTAACGGTCATAGAAAGGTAGTGACTATTGTTCTGTAAGTTATTTTTGATAGGCCGATTATATTTTAGGCGATCCGGGTCTGTTCGGCTAAGACCATGAAGGAGGCGTGGGCTATAGCACCCTAAAATCTGAGAATCGGGCAAAATTCTAGTTTTATGGTCCCAAAACGCCAAAAAATGTTTAAAGGTCATGTCGAGGCGGTAATAATTGTTCCTTAGATCATTTATGATGGGCCGGAAAAAATTTATACGATCCGGGTCCGGTTCGGCCGAGCCCATGCAAGAGGCGTCGGTTGTAGCACGCGAAAAACTAGGAATCGTGCGAAATTCAAGTTTTATGGCTCTAAAACGCCAAAAACGAATAACGGTCATGGAGAGGCAGTGACTATTATTCCTTAGGTCATTTTTTCTGGGTCGGAGAAATTTTAGGCGATCCGGGTCCGGTCGGCCGATCCCATGCAGGAGGCGTGGACTGTAGCACATAAAAATATCGAAATCACGCGGTATTCTAGTTTTATGGCCCTTAAATGCCAACACACGAGTAACGGTCATGGAAAGGAGATAACTATTGTTCCTTAGGTCGTTTGTAATGGGCCGGCAAAATTATAGGCGATCCGTGTCTGGTCGCCTAGGCCCATGCAAGAAGCGTGGGCTATAGCACAAAACATCTGGGAATCGAGCGGAATTCCAATTTTATGGCCCAAAAATGCTAAAAATGAATAATGGTCATGGCGAGCAGCTGAATATTGTTCCTTAGGTCATTTATGATGGCCAGAAAAAATTTAGGCCATCCGGGTCCGGTTCGGCCGGACCCAAGCAAGAGGCGTGCGTTGTAGCACGTCAAAAACTGGAAATCGGGCGGAATTCCAATTTTATGACCCTAAAACGTTAAAACACGAGTAACGGACATGGCGAGGCGGTGGCTATTTTTTCTTAGGTCGTTTTTATTGGGCTGGCAAAATTTTAGGCGATTCAGGTCTGGTCGCCTGGGCCCATGCAGGAGGCGTGGACTATAACATATGAAAATCTAGGAATCAAGCGGAATTCCTGTATTATGGCCCTAAAACGCCAAAAACCAAGTAATGGTCATGGCGAGGTGGTGACTATTGTTCCTTATGTCATTTTTGATGGACCGGCAAAATTTTAGGCGATACAGGTCTGGTCGCCCAGGCCCATGCAGGAAGCGTATAAGACACAAAAATTTGGGAATTGAGCGGAATTCAAGTTTTATGGCCCTTAATTGCCAAAACACGAGTAACGGTCATGGCGAGGCGGTGACTACTTTTACTTAGTTTGAGTGTGATGCGTCGGCAAAATTTTTGGCGATCCAGGTTAGGTGGCTCGGGCCTATTCAAAAGGTGTGGGCTATAGATCACGAAAATTTGGGAATCAGGTGGAGTTCTAGTTTTATGGCCCTTAAATGCCAAAACACGAGCAATCGTTATGGCGAGGAGATGACAATAGTTCCTTAGGTCATTCGTGATGGGCCGGCAAAATTGTAGGCGATCCCGGTCCGGTCGATCGGGCCTATATAGTAGGCGTGGGCAGCAGATGAAAATCTAGGAATCGAGTGAAATTCCAGTTTTATGGACCTAAAATGACAAAAAACAAGTAATGGTCATGGCGAGGCGGTGACTATTATTTCTTATGTCGTGTTTGATGGACCGATAAAATCTTAGGTGATTCGGGTCCAATCGCCGGGGCTTACTCAGGAGGCATGCGCTATAACACACGAAAATCTGGGAATCGGCCGGAATTAAAGTATTATGGACCTAAAATGCCAAAAGAATAAGTAACGGTCATGATGAGGTACTGACTATTGTTTCTTAGGTTATTTTTGATGAGCCGACAAAATTTTAGGCGATCCGGGTCTGTTCACCTGTGCCCGTGCATGAAGCGTGAGCTATCACAGGAAAATCTAGGAATCGGGCGAAATTCAAATTTTATAACCCTAATATGTCAAAAATGAGTGACAGTCATGGAAAGGCGGTGACTACTGCTCCTTCTGTCGTTTTTGATGGGCCGACAAAATTTTAAGCGATCCAGGTCCGGTCACCTGGGCCCATGCCGAAGTTGTGGGCTATAGCACACGAAAATCTGAAAATCGGACGGAATTCCAATTTTATGGCCCTAAAGTTCTAAAAAATGAGTAACGGTCATGGCGAGGCAGTGACTACTGTTCCTTAGGTCATTTTTATGGGAGAAAAAATTTTAGGCAATCCAGGTCCGGTCGCCCGAGCCCATGCAGTAACCGTGGGCTATAGAATATGAAAATCTGAGAATTGGGCGAAATTCCAGTTTTACGGCCCTAAATCGCCAAAAACGAGTAACAGTCATGGCAAGGCTATGACTATTGTTTTTAGGTCATTTTTGATGGGCCGACCAAATTTTAGGCGATCCGGGTCCAGTTGCTCGGGCCCATACAGGAAGCGTGGGCTATAGCATACCAAAATCTGAGTATCAGTAGAATTTCAGGTTTACGGCCCTAAAATGCCAAAAAAAACAAGTAACGGGCATGAAAAGGCGGTGACTATATTTCCTTGGGTTATTTTTGATGGGCCAAAAAACTTTTAGGCGATCCTGGTCCGGTCGAACGGGCCCATGCAGGTGGCGTGGTAGCACACGATAATCTGAGAATCAGGTGAAATTCCAATTTTATGGTGCTAAAATGCCAAAAAATGAGTAATAGTCATGGAGAGGCAGTAAATATTGTTCCTTTGATCATTTTTAATGGGCAGGCAAAATTTTAGGCAATCCGGGTCCGATCACCTAGGCCCATGCAAGAGGTGTGGGCTATGGCATACGAAATTTAGGAATCTGGCGGAATTCAAGTTTTATGGCCCTAGAACGCCAAAAAATGAATAACGGTCATGGCGAGGCAGTGACTATCATTCCATAGGTCAGTTTTGATGGGCCGGCAAAATTTTAGATGATCTGGGTACGGTCGCCCAGGGCCATGCAGGAGGCGTGGGCTATAGCGCACAAATATCTCGGATCCTGCTGAATTCCAGTTTTATGCCCCTAAAATGCCAAAAATGAGTAATGTTCATGGCGAGTGATAAGTAGGGATTTTGACCGCTTATTTGCTCTCTTTTACTTGCGTTTTAACTCAAAAATACGTAAAGGTATTCCCGAAAACTAATGAAATGTGCTTTTGTACAGGAACATTGGAAAACGAGCCAAAGGAGTCAAAATCAACTCATAAAGGAGTCAAAAGTGGACAAGGACCAAAACAAGGCGAAAGGCCCACAGTGCGGACCGTACAATACTGTGTGCGGTCGCAAAACAGAGGAAGAGCTATGTCAGTTCTTCTTCAGAGTATGCGGACCGCACAAATATTATGCGGATGTAGAGTAGGAGATTCAGAGAGCTGGTTTTGGGCAAGATGAAGGAGTGAGGACCACACCATAATTGTGCGACCGCAGAATGTTAAGTGCGCCCACACTCAATATTATGCGGTCCGCAAAAGACAAAGATCAGAGAGATGGAATTTTAAGTTTAAGAAGAAATGCGGACCACACCATTTTTGTGCGACTGCATAATCAAGAGTGTGGCCACACTCATTTTTATGCAGTCCGCAGAAGTCTCACACAGCCAGAGCCTAAGATCAAGGAGTGCAGACCACACTATAATTGTGCAGCCGCAGAAGCAAGCGTGCGTCCGCACTCACAAATGTTCGGTCCGCAGTAGTTGAAGGAGTGCGGTCGCAATCCAGAATTGTGCAGTCGTAGAACTGGAACCTGTCAAGACAAGTCTCGTTGTGCAGACCACACACATAATTATGCGGACGCACAACCTTTGCAGGGGTATTTTTATCAGATATTTTCAGCTTAGTATAAATAGAATTTTTTGTCATTTTTAGGATAAGTTTTGTTTTAGGAGAGCACCTGAGCCATTTTTCTTTACTGTTTTGAGTAATATTGTAGTAGATTAGCTTCTAAATATTATATTTTCTTTCCCTAATCAGTTATTATGCATTCTATCTTAATTTCTTCTTGTATTTCTTCATTTTTCATGAGTAGATTAATTTCTAGCTAGGGTTGTGGCCCAACCCTAGTGTGGGTACTTAATGGGTGTTTGATTTAGGACTTGTTTGTGATTGGGTTAGTGATATTTAGCCTAGTTCTTGCTTGAATTCAATAATTAATGGTTGCAAACATTGATTCATGCCTAATTGACTTAGTCTCTACTTGAGAAAGAGAGACTAAGTCTAGAAAAACTTGGCTAACAAGAAATTGGGGTGAACTCAAGAAATTGATAGCCCCAATTAAAGGGTTGAATCTAGAGATAGTAAGACCCGACTTGAGCATTTATCACTTGTGATTGCTATATTACAACCCTAACCAATTAGGCTTGTCCTAGAGTTTTCACCCCATTAGGTAACCACCTAGGTGGAAGTCACGACCCTAAATCTTTTATCATTTGGAAAACAACCAAAACCAAAAATATTGTCTCCTAGTTTTATAATTGCAATCAATAGTTTAAAATAGAAGTAGAAACAACAAACAAGAATGTGGAAGTGTAATCTAAGGCATATTTTACAATTATACTAGATATATACCTAATCCCAATTCTAACTCCCCGAGGATTCGACCCCGACTTGTGTTGGGTTTTATTATTGCTTCGACCGCCTCACTACCTATATTTGTAATGTGAGTTTAGGCGACATCAATTTTTGGCGTCGTTGCCGGGGAGTTAAACGGATTTAGCTATATATCTAGGTTTTTGTGTGATTTGTCTTCTTTTCCTTCAAAGTCACTAATTTTGTTTTTGAATTGCTTATGGGTACGATAATGGCTCTCAACAACGAGCCCATTGGTAATTTGCCATTAGGAGAGGAAGTGGACGATGATCAAGGAGATGAGGTTCTTCCCGAACCTCAAGCAAATAGGCGAGGCCGACCACCTAATGATAATGTTCCCGTCCCTCCCCCACCTTTACCAAGAGCGGCAGTGCACCGGGTGTTGCCGAATGAGGGTTATGCAAGTGCTATAATCCTGCCCCGTACTAGGGCGGGCAACTTCCAAATAACCAACGTGATGCTTACACTACTTGAGCAACAAAGATTCTTCACCGGGGCTCCAAATCAAAATGCTTACAAGCATCTCAGGGGTGGGTTTGTTGATACTTGTTGGGGGAGAAAGCAAACCAATGTTTCGGAGGACGCACTGATGCTGAGGCTATTTCCTTTCTCTTTACGGGTAAAAGCATTGGACCGGCTGGAGAGATTACCCAGTCATTCCATACATACATGGGATGAGTTGGCCGAAAAATTCATTGCCATATTCTTCTCTCCGGGGCATATGGCTGCACTACAGGATGAAATTCTAGCATTCAAGCAAGAGCCCAATGAGCCATTGCATGAGATTTGGGAAAGATATTGTACCATGGTTAAAGAGTTCCCAAATAATGATATGACCGAGGCCATGATCCAAAAAACCTTCTACAGGTGGATCAACACAACAAATCAATGTGTGGTAAATCAACTCGTCGGCGGGAACTTCATGAACACACCTTATGCCGAAGCTTGTGAAATTTTGGATGAGATGGCGGATACCTCATTGGCATGGCAAAGTAGGGCCAATGTTCCGCTAGGTGACCCCAATGTCATTCACCTATACAAGGAACTACATGATCATGGGCAAGCTATCGTAGAGTTAACAACCACAATGAACCAATTGGCCAAAGCTCAGCTGCAACAAATTCAAGGGCCGAAACAAGTGAATGCAATGGAAGGTGTAAATATGATGATGAACAAGAGATAACAAAAATGTCAACAAGGGCAAAGCCGTCCGGAACAACTCATGCAAGATGATAGTGGGTATGACCAAGGTGATTCGTATAATGATCAAAAAGAAGAAGTGCAATACGTCAACAATTATCAAGTTCAAAGAAACACTGCTCAAAATCAACAACAATGGAGATCACAAGAAAATCAAGGAAATTGGAACAACCAAGGCCACCAAGGCAATTGGAGTGGTGGCAACAACAATCAAGGCAATTGGGGAAATAACAATAATCAATGCAATTAGAATAATCAAGGAAACCAAGGCAATTGGGGTGGTAACAATCAAAGTAATTGGGGAGGTAATCAAGAAGGGTGGAACAACAACAACAACAACTGGGGATCGGGTTTTCAAAGGCCCTTGATGTTCCAACAACTGAGCAATCCACCCTCCTATCCTTCTCAAGGCCCGAACCCGAGCTCTTGTAACAATGAGATGGGACAGATTGAAAGTATGTTCAAACAAATGATGGAGAAACATGCCGACTGCGATGCTCAATTAGCCTCCCATAACACTTCAATCCATAATTTGGAGTTTTAACTTAGCCAAATCTCGCAAGCATCGAACACTTGTCCTAAGGGGGCACTACCAAGTGATACATTGGTGAACCCGGGGGGGATAATACGGGACATGCTATGACCGTGACTATGAGAAGTGGAAAAGGTGGAGATGCAACCACCTCAAATCAAAGAAGAATTATGGATGATAATGTTGTAGTTCAAGAAAATGAAATTCCAGGCAATGTGGTTCAAACTAATGACAAAGTGAGAATTGATATTGAAGTGAGAATTGATATTGATGAAAATATGGAGGAGACACAAGAAGAGGTGAACCCGTATAGGGAGCACATGATTGACATACCGGAACCGGTAGTGCCAAAGGCTAAGGCACCAATGCCAAGGCCTCCTCCTCCATACCCTCAAAGGCTTGCAAAGAAAAATAGTGAGAACCAATTCAAAAAGTTTATTGACATGATAAAGAGTTTGTCTATCAATGTACCATTGGTTGAGGCATTAGAACAAATGCCGGGTTATGTAAAGTTTATGAAGAACTTGGTCACCAAAAAGAGGTCGATGAATTGTGAAACTATCAAGATGACACATCAAGTGAGTGCTATTGTGCACTCAATGGCTCTGAAATTGGAAGATACAGGTGCTTTCACAATCCCTTGCACTATTGGGAGCGCCGACTTTGCCAAAGCTTTATTTGATTTGGGGGCAAGTATCAACTTGATGTCCTACTCTGTGTTTAAAACTTTGGGAATTGGGCAACCAAGACCCACATCTATGAGGTTGCAAATGGAGGATCAGACTATGAAGAGGCCATTGGGAAATATTGATGATGTGTTAGTCCGTGTTGATAAGTTCATCCTCCTAGTGGACTTTGAGATCCTTGATTGTGAGGTTGACTACGAGGTGCCTATTATCTTGGGTAGACCTTTCCTTGCTATGGGGAAGGCTCTTGTTGATGTGGAAGCCGGTGAGCTCACTTTCCGGGTGGGTGACGAAAATGTGGTTTTCCATGTGTGCAAATCGATGAGGCAACCAAATAGCAACGAAGTTTGTTCATTTGTGGATTTAGTGACCGAAGTAATTATTGATGATGCTAGTGATGTGATGAATGTTGAGGATACCTTGGAAGTTGTGTTGCTCAATCATGATGATGATGAGAAGGAAGGCTTTGTGGATTGTGTCAATGCTTTGCAAGGAATGGGGTCATATACTTATGAACCCCGAAAATTGTCCTTAGATCTTGAGAATCGGAAGACTCCTCCAACAAAGCCCTCAATCGAGGAGCCTCCCACTTTGGAGTTAAATCCTTTGCCTTCACATCTCAGGTATGAGTTTCTTGGCCCTTGTTCCACTTTACTTGTTATCCTTTCCTCTTGCTTGACTAACGTGCAGGTAGATTCTACTTTAGCGATGCTCCAAAAGAGGAAAAAAGAGATAGGTTGGACATTGGCGGATATTCGGGATATAAGCCCCGCCTTTTGCATGCATAAGATTATTTTGGAGGAGGATGTAAAACCCTCCGTGGAGCATCAAAGAAGATTGAATGAAGCAATGCAAGAGGTAGTAAAGAAGGAGATCATAAAGTGATTGGATGCCGGGGTTGTTTACCCCATTTCCGATAGCTCATGGACTTCTCCGGTGCAATGTGTCCCAAAGAAAGGGGGAATGACTGTGATAACTAATGACAAGAATGAATTGATCCCCACAAGAACTATCACCGGGTGGAGCGTTTGCATGGACTACAGGAAGCTCAACAAAGTCACTCGGAAATATCATTTTCCGCTTCCATTTCTTGATCAAATGTTGGATAGGTTGGCCGGATATGCTTTTTATTGCTTCCTGGATGGATACTCCGGTTACAATAAGATTCTTATTGCTCCTGAGGACCAAGAGAAGACCACTTTCACTTGTCCATATGGTACCTTTGCATTCTCGAGGATGCCGTTTGGGTTATGTAATGCACCGGCGACTTTTCAACGGTGTATGATGGCTATTTTCACCGATATAGTGGAAGATATTCTTGAGGTCTTCTTGGACAATTTCTCCGTCATTGGGAATTCTTTTGATGATTGCTTGAACAACTTGGACAAGGTATTGGCAAGATGTGAGGAAACTAACTTGGTTTTGAATTGGGAGGAATGTCACTTCATGGTCGAGGAAGGCATTATCCTCAGTCACAAGATTTCAAAGTATGGTATTGAGGTTGATAAGGCCAAAGTTGAAGTGATCTCCAAACTCCCTCCCCCTACATCCGTGAAGGGAGTGAGGAGCTTTTTGGGTCATGCGGGGTTCTATCGCCGATTCATCAAGGATTTTTCTAAGGTGGTGAACCCTTTGTGTAAACTTTTGGAGAAGGATGTCAAGTTCCATTTCAATGAAGATTGCATGAAGGCATTCGAGTTGCTTAAGTTCAAGTTGACTACTACTCCTATTATTACCGCACCGGATTGGAGCTTGCCTTTTGAGCTCATGTACGACGCAAGTGATGTGGCGATTGGAGCGATTTTGGGGCAACGTTTCAACAAAATCTTCCATCCGGTCTATTATGCAAGCAAGACCATGAATAATGCCCAAGTCAACTACACAGTGACCAAAAACGAGCTCCTTGCTATTATCTTTGTTATGGAGAAGTTCCGCCCATACTTGATGGGTATAAAGGTGATTGTTCACATCGACCATGCGGCTCTTCGATATTTGATGAGCAAGAAAGATTCTAAAGCAAGACTAATGCGGTGAGTGCTTTTTTTGCAAGAGTTTGATCTAGAGATTCAAGACCGCAAAGGTAGTGAAAACCAAGTGGCGGACCACTTGTCTCGTTTGGAGGAGGAGGGGAGGCCACATAATGGATTTGATATAAATGATTCATTTCCCGACGAGCAACTCCTAGCCATTTCTATGACCGGGATACCATGGTTCGCCCATTTTGCAATTATCTTGTAAGTGGCATTGTACCAAATGAGTTCTCTTCAAACCAAAGGAAGAAGCTCAAACGGGATTGCCTTGACAATTATTGGGATGAGCCGTATCTTTTCCGGATATGTACCGATGGTATGATCTGATGATGTGTGCCGGAGGAAGAACAAAGGGATATTCTTGAGGCTTTCCACTCTTCACCATATGGTCGTTACCATGGTGGAGCAAGAATGGCGGCAAAAGTTTTGAGTTTTGGATTATATTGGCCTACTCTCTAAAAGGATGCTAGTGAGCTTATCAAGCGGTGTGATAAATGCCAAAGGGCCGGTGGAATCTCAAAGAAGAATGAAATGCCTCTCACCACCATTTTGGAGATAGATATTTTCGATGTGTGGGGTATTGATTTTATGGGTCTGTTTGTTAGCTCTTGTGGGAACACCTACATTCTAGTTGCGGTGGATTATGTATCTAAATGGGTTGAGGCCATTGCTTTGCCCAACAATGAAGCAAGGAGTGTGGTGGCATTCTTGAAAAAGAATATCTTCACGAGGTTTGGTACCCCAAGAGCCATTATTAGTGATAGGGGTTCGTATTTTTGCAACAAGGATTTTGATACCTTACTCACAAAGTATGGTGTCACTCACAAAGTATCAACCACCTACCATCCTCAAGCAAGCGGACAAGTTGAAGTCTCCAACCAGGAGATAAAGAGTATTTTGTCGAAGACATTCAATGCCAACCGGACGGATTGGTCAAGAAAACTTGATGATGCTCTTTGGGCTTATAGAACGGCCTAAAAAATACCGATCGGGATGTCTCCATACCGGTTACTATTTGGGAAGGCATGCTATCTTCCGATAGAACTTGAGCATAAGGCCATGTGGGTTTTGAAGAAGTTGAACCTTGAATGGGATGTCGCGGCAAATCTAAGGGTGTCACAATTGAATGAGCTTGATGAATTCCGGTATCATGCCTACAAAAGCTTGTCCCTTTACAAGGAGAAGATGAAGTGCCTCCATGACAACTACATCCACAACAAGGAATTTAAATAGGGTGATCTTGTGCTATTGTTCAATTCCCGATTACGGATGTTTCCGGGCAAGTTGAAATGAAAATGGAGTGGCCCCTTTGAAGTGGTGAATATAACCCCCTTTGGTGCTCTAGATTTGAAAAATAAGAATGACGAGGTGTTTAGAGTCAATGGGCACCGAGTTAAATATTATCTTGGCAAGGTTGATGATGGCCACATTGTGGCGGTTCTTCATTTCAAATGATTGGTAATATGCGTCGTGCCGCGACATTAAATCAGTCGCTTCTTGGGAGGCAACCCATATGTCTTTTTATTTTTCTCTTTCTCCTTTGTTAGATAGGCTTTGTTTTGTGCTAACTAGTTTTGAAGTATATGCAGGAATGGGTGTGCATTGTAGGAACTAAGCAAGAAAAATTGGCTAAGTGTCATAAAAGTGCGGACCGCACAATTCTGTGTGCGGTCGCACAACTGGAAGATCAAATTTGCATGCTCTCTGAAGTTTGACCTGTTAAAAATCCTTAACAAAGTGCGGCCACACACAAAATTTTGCGGTCCGCACAAATTCTGCGGCTGCACTCATGTTTTTGCGGTCTGTAGAACATCTTCGAAGGAACAGGTAATGAGTGCAGACCGCACTCAAAATTGTGAGGCCGCACTCAGGTAGGTCTGGGCCCGACGGGTCAAAGTATAAACAGAGTTTTTCTCAACTTTTGACACTTTACATTCTCTGAACCTTCAAGCCCTAAGCAAACACAGTTCATCCCCCACTAACTCTCAAACTTCAAGCATTTCATCGCTTAGATTCTCACCGGCATACTCTATCACTGGTATGTTTATTTCATCTTTAGATTTTTCATCTTCTTTTAGTTTTGTTCTTTTGTCCAGGGTTAATTTCATGCCTAAAAATGTCAATAGTTAGTCATCTTTGCTCAAAATCATGTGGGTAGCTTCATAATTGTTAATTGGGGCCTGGGTAAATAGCTAATCATGCTTAATTGTTAGGGCCATGTCTAATTCCAACTAAACTTGTATGAATCGTAAAGCAGTGCCGTGTTAATCCAAATTGTGTGGCCGCACACACTTTCGTGCGGTTCGCAGTCTCTAAGTTAAGGCATCTGTATGCTTGAATTGTGGAGACCGCACTCAAAAATATGCGGTCTGTAGTGAAATTGTGCGGTCCGCACTATTAAATGATCAGAGACCCAGTAGTCTGAACCTAGGGTTGTGCGGATGCACTCAAAATTGTGCGATCCGCACTTTTGATTGTGCGGACACACTCACTTTTGTGTGGTCCGCACTTGGCAGTCTGCGGTCGCACTCACTTTTGTGTGGTCCACACTACCTCTACTGGTTTTCCACAACTGACCTGCAACTATCATGCATATATATGTGTCTTATGTACCTAAATTCTAACTGATTCTTATTGTTATGAATTGCAGATGATGGTTAGATCACGTGATGGAGGAGATACATCAAAAGGGAGGGCAGAACCCTCCCGAAGCCAAGGCCGAGGAAGAAGCAAGAGTAACCTACCACTAGCCATCCAGAGAGGGATAAGCAAGAAGGCTACGGCCAACAGAGTCCCTGAATCATCAGACACCAGTGAGTATATCCCGTCTAGGGAAGTTTCTGAGGGAAACTCTAATCAAGCCCCCCAATCTCAATAAGTCCCGGGTAGATTCCACTTGGTTGATGAATCATCTTACGCTGCTAGTTCTTCTAAAGGTTCGGAAGAGGGTAGCCATGATTCTGAGCCCTCTTCCTCACATGCCCTGGCTGCACCAATCAATGTTGATGATGATGATGACGTCCTAGATGACGGTAGAGGGGGAAACATTCAAGTAGGTGGTCTTGAGAGGACAAAGAAGAAGAAGATGTGGGAGGACAGATTTGTCAGGTTGACGGCCTTCAACAGATTTAGAGAGTGGTAGCCCCAGAGATCGCTCACTCTTGAGCGACAATTCTTGATGAAGGATTTGGAAAAAGCACAACCCAAATAACCTTAGACAGTTCCAGGAGAGAAAAGGATGGAAATGGTTCACCCAAAGCGCCCTCGATACAAATGAGCACTTGGTTAAAGAATTTTATGCCAATGTGGCTCACATTAAGAAGGGTACCAAGGTGACAAAAATGAGAAATCTGAAAATCCGATTCGACTCCTGTGCTTTGAACTCTTGTGTGGGATTTGAAGAAGTGGAGGCAGCCTAATACTTGGAAAAGCTGGCTATGGGTGATGCAGGTCGCCCGTGGCTAGCTGAGATTTTGGCTATTCGAGGATCAACACCTCCGTGGCTTACAGCAGGGGTTCCCAAAGTCCGGGCCACCCTAAACATTGAAGCTAAAGGGTTTCAGACTTTCGTGTGCAGCCGCATTGAACCGTGCTTGAATGAGAACAACCTCCCGCTTCCCCGAGCAGTCCCGGTGGCTTCGATTATGGCTGGGTACCCGATCAATATGGGTGCTATAATGTCAACCAACATCACTTTGGCTGTCCAGAAGGATGAGAAATCCTACCCTTACCCGAACTTCCTCACAGAGTACTTCAATGATCAAAAGGTGGAGCCGAGGCAGTATGATACTAAGGTAAAGGCAAAGAAGCCTTTCTCATGGTACCACCTACAGGGTTCTGAGAACCCGAAGTTCAAGGGTAAGGCAACTACCCCAACTGGCCAGTCTGAGGAGCCAACGGTAGAAGTTACTGATTCAGCTGTTGAGCCTTCCACAGATGCTATGCCTTCCACAGCAGCCAAAACCTCCCCCAGGACAACAGACATGCCACCACCTTCTTCTTCCAGACCATCAACTCCATTATCAGTGCCAGCTTCATCTACTTATCCACTGACTGCGCTGCGAGTCTCCCAGACATTGGTGAGTCTCAACAACTGGATGCAGGCAGCTACTTCAAAGCTGTCTGACATATCCAGTGCTGTTGTAGCACAGTCTTCTACCCAGGCTATACCACAGGTACCTACGTTAGTGGAGGAAACATTGAAAAAGATTCTGTATCAGAAGACCATTATGGACACTCTGGTGGCATATGGGGATGTCATTGAGGAGTTGGGAAAGCAGGTAAAGGAAATTCGGAAGTCTCAAGATTTGAAGAAGTCAATGCATAAGTTGACAACAGCAGTTACCAAGGTTGCATCTGCCAGAGATATACTGCTGGATTTACTCATGGAGACAGCACCAGCAGTAATTACTATGGTTTATTAGGTTGTTTCGGATGGGCCCACAAAGTTTTAGATGATTCGATGTCGGTCGCCTGAATTCATGAAGATGGCGTGGACATTATCACACGATAAAATCAGAAATCATGCTGAAATCATGTTTTATGGCCCTAAAATGCCAAACCAACGTGGAATGGTTATGGTGAGGCAATGACTATGGTTATTATGTCAATTTTTATGGGACCACAAAAATCTTATGCAATTCGAGGTGGGTCGCTCGAATTTATGAAGATGGCATAGACATTATAACAAAGAAATCATAAATCGTGTTGAATTCCTGTTTTGTGGCCCTAAAGTACCAAAACATGAAAAACGGTCATGGCAAGGCAATGAATATGATTCATTAGGTAATTTTTGATAATCCCATAAATTTTAGGCGATTGGGGTCGGTCGCCCAAATTCATGAAGATGGCATGGACATTAGCACACGAAAAATCAGAATTTGTGTTGAATTCTTATTTTATGGCACTAAAACGCCAAAAACCAAGGAAGATTTATGGAAAATTAATGAATATGGTTCACTAGATCTTTTCTGATTGGTCTATAAAATTTTAGGCGATTCAGGACCGGTCGCCCGAATTCATGAAGGTTGCATGGACATTAGCACACGAAAAAATCGAAAATCATGCTGAATTCCTATTTTATGGATCTAAAATGTCAAAATATGAGGAATGGTCATGGCGAGGCAATGACTATAGTTAGTTAGGTCATTTCTGAAGGGCCTACAAAAATCTTATGCGATTTCAGGCCAGTCGCCCGAATTCATGAAGATGGCGTGGACATTAGCACACAAAAAAATTGAAAGTCATGCTGAATTCCTATTTTACTGCCCTAAAATGCCAAAAAAATAAGGAATGGTCATGGCGAGGCAATGACTATAGTTCATTAGGCGTTTTTGATGGACCCACAAAAGTTTTATGAGATTCGAGGTCGGTCACCGAATTCATGAAGATAGCATGGACAAGCACACGAAAAAATGAAAATCGTGCTGAAATAGGATTCGGGGCCGTTCACTCGAATTAATGAAGATAGCGTGGATATTAGCACACAAAAATAAAAAAAATCGTGCTGAATTTCTATTTTATTTCCCTAAAACGCCAAAAAAACAAGGAAAGGTCATGGCGAGGGAATGATTATGGTTCATTAGGTCGTTTCTGATAAGCCCATAAAAATTTAGGCGATTCGGGGTCAGTTGCCCAAATTCATGAAGATGACATGGACATTAGCACACGAAAAATCAGAAATCGTGTTGAATTCCTGTTTTATGGCCCTAAAATGCCAAAAACCAAGCAACATTTATGGTAAAGAAATGACTATGGTTCGTTAGATCATTTCTGATAGGTCCACAAAACTTTAGGCGATTCAAGACCGGTTCCCTTATTTATGAAGATGGCATGGACATAGCATACAAAATATCAGAAATCATGTTGAGTTCCTACTCCCTCCATTCCAGTTTATGTGAACCTATTTCCTTTTTGGTCCTTTCCTAAAAGAATGACACATTTCTAAATTTGGAAACAATTTTGCTTAAAATTTATAATTCTATCCTTAATGAGAAGCTTGTATAACCACATAAATACTCTAGGCCCCTTTTTGACTTGTTTAGGACCACAAATTCCAAAAGTATTCATTTTTCGTAAATTTCGTGCCCAGTCAAACATGTTTACATAAATTGGAACGGAGGGAGTATTTTATTGTCCTAAAACGCCAAAACAAAAAAATAAAACGGTCATGGCAAGACAATGACTTTGGTTCATTAGGCATTTTTGATGGACCCACAAAAATTTTATGGGATTCAAGATCGGTCGCCAGAATTCATGAAGATGGTGTGGACTAGCACACGAAAAATTAAAAATCGTGCTGAATTCTTATTTTATGGCCCTGAATTAAACAAAATGAGGAACGGTCACGGAAAGGTTATGGCTATGGTTTATTAGGTCGTTCTGACGGGCCAACAAAAAGTTTAGGCGATTCGGGAACGGTCGCCCGAATTAATGAAGATGGCATTGACATTAGTACACGAAAAATCACAAATCATTCTGAATTCCTATTTTATTGCCCTAAAATGCCAAAACACAATATGAGGCAATGACTATGGTCCATTAGGCGCTTTTTATAGACCCACAAAAATTTTATACGATTCGAGGCCGGTCGCCCGAATTCATCAACATGACATGGACATTAGCACATGAAAAATTGAAAATCGTGATGAATTCCTATTTTATGACCCTAAAATAAAAAAATAAAATGAGGAACGGTCGTCGAAAGGATATGACTATGGTACATTAGGTCATTCTGATGGGCCAACATATTTTTATGCGATTCGGGGCCGTTCACCCGAATTAATGAAGATGGCGTGGACATTAGCACATGAAAAATAAGAAATCATGCTGAATTTCTGTTTAATAGCTCAAAAATATCAAAAAATGAGGAACGGTCATAGAGAAGCAATGAATATGGTTCATTAGGATGTTTTTGATTGGCCCATAAAATTTTAGCCGATTCGATGTCGGTCGCCTGATTTCATGAAGAAGGTGTGGACATTAGCACAGAAAAATAACAAAAATCATGCTGAATTCCTATTTTATGGCTTGAAAATGCCAAAAGAATGAGGAACACTCATGATAAGGTAATGACTATGGTTTGTTAGGTTGTTTCTTATTGTCTAACAAAATTTTAGGCGAATCGGAGTCGGTCGCCCGAATTCATGAAGATGGTGCGGACATTACTATACGAAAAATCGAAAATTGTGCTAAATTCCTATTTTATGACCCTAAAATGCCAAAACCTGGGCTTATAATATTTTAAGCGATTTGGGGCCGGTCGCTTGAATTCATGAAGATGGCGTAGACATTAGCAGGAAAAAAATCGGAAATCGAGCGAATTCCTATTTTATCGCCCAAAAAGGCCAAAAAATATAGAATAGTGATGGCGAAGTAATGACTATGGTTCATTAGGTCGTTTCTGATGGGCCTAATAAATTTTAGGCAATTTTGGACCGGTCGACCAAATTCATAAAGATGGCGTAGACATTAGCACAGAAAAATCAGAAATCGTGCTGAATTCCTGTTTTATATCCCTAAAAATTAAAAATTAAAACAAGAAACGATCATGGCAAAACAACAACTATGGTTCATTAGGTCGTTTCTGATGGACTCATAAATTTTTACAGGTGTCAGACCCTGTCGCTCGAATTCATGAAGATGGCGTGGATTTAGCACACGAAAAATAGGAAATCATGTTGAATTCCTGTTTATGGCCCTAAAATGCCAAAAGATGAGGAACGGTCATGGTGAAGCAATGACAATGATTAATTAGGTCATTACTGATGTGCCCATAAAACTTTTAGGCGATTCGATATCGGTCGCCCGAATTCATGAAGATGGCGTAGACATTAGCACACACAAAATAAGAAATCGAGCGAATTCCTTTTTTATGGCCCTAAAAGCCAGAAAACGCAAAATGGTCATGGAGAAATAATGACGATGGTTCAATAGGTCGTTTTTCATGGGCCCAATAAATTTTAGGCGATACGAGTTGGTCGGCCGAATTCATAAAGATGGCGTGAACATTAGCACAAGAAAATCAAAATCATAGTGAATTCATGTTGTATGTCCTTAAAACGTCAAAAACGAGAAATGATCATGGTTAAGCAATGACTATGGTTTAGTATATCATTTTAGATGGGCCCACAAAATACTAGGCGATTCGGCACCGGTCGCCCGAGTTCATGAAGATGACGTGGACATTAGCACACAAAAATTTAAAAATCGTGTTGAATTCCTATTTTATGAACCTAAAACGCCAAAAAACTAGAAACTGTCTTGGTGAGGCAATGACTATTGTTTATTAGGTCGTTTGTGATCGGCCCGCTAAATTTTAGGCGATTCGGGGTCGGTCGCCCGAATTCATGGAAATGGGGTAGACATTAGCACATGAAAAAATTGAAAATCGTGTTGAATTTCTTTTTTATAGCCATAAAATGCTAAAAATGAGGAACAGTTATGGCGAGGCAATTACTATCTTTCGTTATGTCATTTCTGATAAATTGTAGGAGATTCGGGGTTGGTCATCCGAATTTATGAAGATGGCATGGACATTTGCACACGAAAAATCAAAAATGATAGTGAATTATTGTTTTATGTCCATAAAACGCCAAAAAATGAGGAACAGTCATAGCAAAAAAATTCTACAAAATCAGCATGTGCTAATACACGTGAAGAAATGGATATAATCATAAATTCGCGTTGCATGGCCTAAAAACGCTAGAAAATAAACTCAAAAGTCATGGAAATGCAATTAGAATTGGTCACTAGGCCATTTACAATGGGCCTACAAAATTTCATGCCAATCAAAGTATGCCAAAAAAAATCTACAAAATTTACATGTACTAATACATACGAAAGAGTGGATTATAGTCATAAATTCGTGTTATATGAACTCGAAACACCAAAAAATAAACCCGAAAGTCATGGAGAAATAATAAGTACTGGTCACTAGGCCATTTTCAATGGACCTACGAAATTTCAGGCCAATCAGAGTCCGTCATAAAAATTCTTCAATATCAACATATACTAATACACATGAAAAAGTGGATATAGTTATAAATTCGTGTTGCATGACCCCGAAGCACCAAAAGGCAACGTTAGTCATGGCGAATCAATGAGTATTGGTTACTACATCATTTTCTATTGACAAACAAACTTTCAGGTCAATCAGAGTCCTTCAAGAAAATTCTACAAGATCGGCATATACTAATATACGCGAAAAAATGGATATAATTATAAATTCGTGTTGCATGACCTAGAAGCGCGATAAAATGAACTAGAAAATTATGGCGAAGTAATGAGTATTGGTCACTAGGCCGTTTTCAATGGACCTATAAAATTTAAAAGCCAATCAAAGTCCGTCAAAAAAATTTTACAAAATCAGTATATATAAATACACACGAATAAAAGGATATAATTAAAAATTCATGTAGCATGACCTTGAACCGCTAGAAAATGAACTCGAAAGTCATGGTGAAATAATGAGTATTGATCACTGAGCATTTTCCAAATGGACCTATAAAATTTCAGGCTAATCAGAGTCTTCCCAAAAAATTCTACAAAATAAGCATTTACTAATACTTACGAAAAAGTAGATATAATCATAAATTCGTATTGTATGACCTTGAAAGGCCAGAAAATTAACTTGAATCATGGCGAAGCGACGAGTATTGGTCACTAGGTCGTTTCCAATGGACTTACGAAATTTCAGGCCAATCAGAGTCCATCCAAAAAAATCTACAAAATCAACATGTATTAATACACACAAAAAGGTTGTATGACCACGAAACAACAAAAGATGAACCCGAAAATCATGGTGAAGCAATGAGTATCGGTTGCTAAGTCGTTTCTTATGGACCTACAAAATTTAAGGCAATCAGAGTCCGTCAAAAATATTCTACAAAATTAGCATGTGCTAATAGATACAAAAAAAGTGGATATAATTATAAATTTGTATTGCATGACCCTGAAAAGCCATAAAATGAACTCGTAAGTTATGGAGAAGCTATGAGAATTGGTCACTAGGCCATTTTCTATGGACCAATAAAATTTTAGATCAATCAGAGTCCGTCAAAAAAATTCTTCAAAATCAACATGAACTATTATACACGAAAAAATGGATATAGTCATAAATTCATATTGCATGACTTCGAAAAGCTAAAAGGCAGCGTTAATCATGGAAAATCAATTTGTATTGATCATTAGGTCGTTTCCTATAGACCTACAAAATTTCAGGATAATCAGAGTCCGTCAAAAAAATCTACAAAATTATCTTGTACTAATATACACGAAAAAGTGAATATAGTTTATAAATTCATGTTGCATGGCCTCGAAACGCGAGAAAATAAACTCAACAGTCATGGCGAAGCAATGAGTATTAGTCACTAGGCCTTTGCCAATGAACCTACAAATTTTCAGGTCAATCAGAGTCCGCTAAAATGATTCTACAAAATCTCTATATACTAATACATATGAAAAAGTGGATATAAGCATAAATTCATGTTGCATGACCTTGAAACATTATATAATTAACTAGAAATTCATGGCGAAGCAATGAGTATTAGTCACTAGGCCGTTTTCAATGGACCTATAAAATTTAAGGCCAATCAGAGCCCTTCAAAAAAATTCAACAAAATAAGCATGTACTAATATATACGAAAAAGTGGATATAGTCATAAATTTGTGTTACTTGACCCCGAGATACCAAAAATAAACTCAACAGTCATGGCAAATTTAGGCCGTTTCCTATAGACATACAAAATTTCAATCCAATTAGAGTCCGTCAAAAACAATCTGCAAAATCAACATATACTAATACATACGAAAAAGTGGATTTAATTATAAATTTGTGTTGCATGACCTCAAAATGCTAGAAAATAAACTCAAAAGTTATGGCAAAGTAATGAGTATTGGTCACAAACCTATTGCCAATGAAACTACAAAATGTCAAGCCAATCAAAGTCCGTCAAAAAATTCGACAAAATCACCATATACTAATACACATGAAATAATAGATATAATCATAAATTCAAATTTTATGACCTCGAAACGCTTAAAAATAACTCAAAATTCATGGATTAGCGATGAGTATTGGTCAAGAGGACGTTTCCAATGGACCTATAAAATTTTAGACCAATCAAAGTCCATCAAAAAATATTTATAAAATTAACATGTTTTAATACACATGAAAAAGTGAATATAGTGATATATTTGTGTTATATATTCCATAAATACCAAAAAATAAATTCGAAAGTCATGGCGAAGCAATGAGTATTGGACATTAGGTTATTTCCTATGGACCTAATAAATTTCAGGCCCATCAGAGTCCGTCAAAAAATATTTACAAAATCAGCATGTACTAATATACATGAAAAGTGAATATAATCATAAATTAGTATTACATGAACCCGAAACGCCATAAAATGAACTCAAAACTCATAGCGAAGCAATGAGTATTGGTCACTATGTCGTTTCCAATAGAACTACAAAAGTTTCAGGCCAATCAGAATTCGTAAAAATAATTCTACAAAATTAACATGTACTAATACATACGAAAAAATAAATATAATAATAAATTCGTGTTGCATGATCTTGAAACGCAAGAAAATGAACTTGAAAGTCTTGATGAAGCAATGAGTATTGGTCACTAGGTCGTTTTCAATGGGCCTACAAAACATTAGGCCAATCAAATTTCGTCAAAAATATTCTACAAAATCAACATGTATTAATACATACGAGAAAGTGAATATAGTCAAAAATTCGTATTGCATGAACCCGAAATACCAAAAATTAAAATTGGTGATCATGGTGAAGCAATGAGTATTGGTCACTAAGCCGTTTTCTGTGGACCTACAAAATTCCAGGCCAATCAGAGTTCGTCAACAAAATTCTTCAAAATCAGCATGTGCTAAACACACGAAAAAGAGGATAGTCAAAAAGTTGTGTTGCATGAACTCAAAATGCCATAAAATGAACTCGAACGTCATGACGAAGCAATAAGAATTGGTCACTAGGTTATTTTCTTTGGACCTACGATTTTTTAGGCCACTCAGAGTCCGTAAAAAATAATTCTTCAAAATCAACATGTACTAATACATATGAAAAAGTGAATATAGTAATAAATTTGTGTTGCATGACCCAGAAATGCAAAAAGGCAACATTAGTCATGGTAAATAAGTGTTTATTGGTCACTAGGTTATTTCCTATGGACCTACAAAATTTTAGGACAATCAGAATCCTTCAAAAAAAAAATTTCAAAATCGGCATGTACTAATATACACAAAAAGTTCATGTAATTATAAATTCGTATTCCATGACCTCGAAATGCCAGAAAATGAACTCGCAAGTCATAGCAAAGCAATGAGTATTTGTAATAATCCGGCCGATTATTTTAAGAGTATTAGCTCCGAACCCCTATTTATCGCTCCCTCTATTTTGTTTTTGGGTTTCGTGACTCACCGGTAGGTTTGGTTTTTGGTTTCGGAGTGGAATGGGACAGATAGTCCTGAAATTAGGAGTTTAAGTTCTAGGAATTTGATCGTGGTTTGAATTATGTAAAGACGACACCAGAATGGAGTTTCGACGGTTCCAATAGCTCCGTAAGGTGATTTTGATCTTAGGAGCATGTTCGGATGTTGAATTGGAGGTCTGTAGGTCATTTTAGCGTCAATTGGCAAAAGTTGGAAATTGAATGACTTTTGAAAGGTTTGATTGGGAGTGGACTTTTTAATATCGGGATCGGATTCTGATTCTCGAAGTTGGAGTAGGTCCGTAATGCCAATTATTACTTGTGTGCAAAATTTGAGGTCAATCGGACTTGATTTGATATTAAGTTCGTATGATGTCTTAGGACTGATTTGTATATTTGGTCGAGGTCCCGGGGGCCTTGGGTGGTTTCCTGATGGTTAACGGATCATTTTGGACTTGTGAGAATGGCTGAAGTGCACCAGTTCTGGTGCAATCGCACCTGCGCAAGATTGACCGTAGGTGCAAGCTCGCAGAAGCGAGCATTTGGGTGCAGATGCAGGACTGGAGGAAATGGCATGTGGTCGCATGTGTGGCGTGAAGGCCGCAAAAGAGGAGTCGCTTCTGCGGAAGAGTGATCACAGAAGCGGACGAGTGCTTGGGAGGCCTGTCCGCAGAAGCAGACGTGTTTGCGTAGATGCGCACCCGCAGAAGCGGGCTTTGAACCGCAGAAGCGAAATTTGGTAAGGAAGCTGGGAACGCAGAAACGGCTTGGAGGCTCGCAGAAGCGAGTCCGTAGAAGCGGAGTGAGGGGACGCAGGAGCAGAAGAAGCCGCGGATGCGGGTGAGTAGTCACTTCTGCGACACCGCAGAAGCAGAAGTGCTGGCAGAACACTTAAATACACGGGTTCGCATTTTTGCTTCATTTTAAACATTTTGAGCTCGGGTCTTGGCGATATTTGAGAGCATTTTCGAGGGATTTCTTGAGGTAAGTCTCTTGTACTCATTTTTAGCAATAATCTTATTTGTCCATTGATTTTTCCACCTAGTTTGTGTGTATTTAAAGTAGAATTTAGGAGTTTGAGGCTAGGAATTTGGAGAGTTTAATGTGGGGATTAGAGTGGAGACTTGGTGTGAGATTTTGGTAAAATTGGTATGGTTGGACTCGTGGTCGAATGGGTGTTCATATTTTATGACTTTTACCCGATTCTGAGACGTGAGTCTGGGTCGACTTTTTGGGCCGAGTTTTCAATTCTTTGATAAAATCGTAGTCTCATTTATCATAAAAGTGGATATAATAATAAATTCATTTTGCATCACCACGAAATACTAAAAAATAAACTCGAAAGTCATGACAAAATAAGGAGTATTGGTCACTAGGCCGTTTCCAATACAAAATTTCAGGCCAATCAGAGACCGTCAAATTTCTTTTATAAAATCATCATGTACTAATACAAACAAAAAAAAGTAAATATAATCATAAAATCGTGTTGCATAACCTCGAAATGCCAGAAAGTAAACTCGAAAGTCATAGTGAAGCAATGAGTATTATTCATGAGGCCGTTTCCAATGGACGTACAAAATTTTAGGCCAATCAGAGTCCGTCAAAAAACTTTTACAAAATTAACATATATTAGTACACATGAAAAAGTGGATATAGTCATAATTTCATGTTACATGACCCAGAAATACGAAAAGATAAACCTAAAAGTCATGGTGAAGAAATGAGTATTGGTCATTAGGCCGTTTCTTATGGACCTATGAAATTTAAAGCTAATCAGAATCCGTCAAAAAATTTTACAAAATCAACATGTGGTAATACACACAAAAAGTGGATATAATCACAAATTCATGTTGCATGTCCTCAAAACGCCATAAAATAAACTCGAAGATCACAGTGAACCTATGAGAATTGGTCATTAGGTTATTTCTTGTGAACCTATAAAATTTCAAGCCAATCAGAGTTCGTAAAAAGAATTCTTCAAAATAAACATGTACTGATATATACAAAAAGTGGATATATTCATAAATTTGTGTTGCAAGATCCCAAAATGTCAAAAGTCAATGTTAGTCATGGAGAATCAATGAATATTTGTTACTAGGTCGTTTCCTATGGACCTACATAATTTCAGGCCAATTAGAGTCCGTAAAACAATCTACAAAATCAGCATGTACTAATACACAAGGAAAAGTGGATATAATTTAAAACTCGTGTTGACGTGTCCTCGAAACACTAGAAAATGAACTCAAAAGTCATGGAGAAGTAATGCGTATTGGTCACTAGGCCATTTTCAATGGACCTAAAAAATTTCAAGCCAATCAGAGTCCATCAAAAAGATTCTATAAAATCAGTGTAGGCATCTAAAATTTATTGAATTTAAATCCAATAATTATTTGGATTATGTTTTAAATTCAACATATATATATATATATATATATATATATATATATATTAGTCCAAATAAATATTATGGACTAATATAATTGGATTAATTACCTAAGTCCAATAAATATTGACTCGGCTAACCCATTTAGTTAGGCTACAAATAATGAGTCCACTTCATTAGACCCAATAAATCATCTTCCTAGAAGCCAAGTTTGGTGTCACGTGTCAAATGACGTGGTACACCAAGTCAAACGAAAGAGCCAATAAGATCGTGCCATGTGTCAAAATGACAAAGCATATCAAGCCAAATTAAAAAGCCAATGAAACCGTGCCACATGTGCATGTGATATTTTCTGGCCAATCAAATGCGGCCTTATCACACTTCAATTTGATAGGTCGGAAAGAGTTTATTCTTATCATAACTCTTCCCTTCCACAACTATAAATAGGGGTCTTCATAACCCAGAAAAGAGACCAAAAGTTATAACAAGAAGCAAGAAAGAGCGTGCGGATCAAACGCTGCAAATTTCTCTACAAGTTCAAGTTCAAGCAATCAAGTTCAAGCTCAAGAACGAAGAACAAATCAAGTTCAAGCTCAAGAACAAAGAACAAATCAAGTTCAAGCTCAAGAACAAAGAACAAATCAAGTTCAAGTTCAAGCAATCAAGCTCCAACTCAAGAACGAAGAACAAATCAAGATTCAAGGAGTACGAATTCAAATCAAAAGTTCGTGCTAGTTGAATTCAAGATCATCATTTGTGGAAATAACTACATAATCAAGATCAAGCTCAAGGGCTCTTGAATTTATTTACTATTGGAAAGAAGAATCAGAGGATTCATAGAGATTGTAATACTCAAATTACTCGAAATCAAATACTACGATTGTTGCAATATTTTTCGGTCTTGATTTTATTTTCTCAACGCAATTTATTGTCTACAAATTCTGGCACGCCAAGTGGGAAAATATCTACCTCTCATCTCAACTTTTCAATCACCAAAGTTTAAGAACATCGAAATGGCTTCAAAGAAAATTAACCCCAGATCAACTTCCACCAAGGCTGCTAATTCCAGGTTCTACGCTGATATAGAAATCATCCTCGATGTTATCTTTGGAAGCTTTGCACTAACTACAAGGAGCAAGGCAAGTTTTTTAGGATAACAATCACTCCAAGTGCCGTCTGTATCAACCCCTATTTTTGGATCTTCATCCTCAAAAGGAGCAAGATCTTACACAAATGCACTCGAAGGAGGAAACGATGTTGCTGAAAAGATTAAGAAAACTCTTGCTCTGCTTGACCTCTCCGTATCCAAGAACTCTGCTGTGAAGAAAGAGATGATGCTTCAAGTGATGGATCCTCCCCATTTTCACCGCATAGCGTGAGCCAATCGAGGATCAACCTGTGTGAAAATCCATGCTACTCTCCATCATCCACAACAATCATGCAATCCATGGTCACAAACGCTTCGTCTGTGGAGGAGCAGTTGGCAAACTTGACAGAAGCAATCGCTGGCTTGACAAAGTACATGCAAAATCAAGATGCTAGAATTGACAAGCTAACAGACAGGGTGGGAATCTTGATAGAAGAAGAATCCACACATGCACCTGGCAAACACCCAGAAGCTCAAGAGACTGATCCTCCCCCACGACAAGTTATATCCACTAAGGAAATCCTAGTCTCTTCGGAAAGGATGATTCCAATCAATCAACTAAAGAAGTTCATTGAAGGGACTATAAGAAACAAATATGAAGTTGCTTCCAAGTCCTCCTTTACCTACGCAAAGTCGTACACTTCAAGGATCGATATGTTGAAGATGCCTGCTGGCTATCAACCTCCAAAATTTCAACAGTTTGATGGCAAACGAAATCCAAAGCAACACGTAGCGCACTTTGTCGAGACATGCAACAATGATGGGACTTATGGAGATTACCTCGTCAAGCAGTTTGTCCGCTCATTAAAAGAAAATGCTTTTGATCGATACACAGACCTCGAGGCTGGATCTGTTGATAGCTGGGATCAACTAGAGCAAGAATTCCTCAATCGCTTTTATAGCATGAGACGTACTGTGAGTATGATAGAACTTACAAATACTCGTCAACGAAAGGGTGAACCAGTTATCGACTTTATCAATCGTTGGAGGAATGCAAGCCTCAACTGCAAAGACAGGCTTAGTGAAGCTTCAGACATAGATATGTGCATCCAAGGCATGCATTGGGAACTCTGCTACATCTTTCAAGGTATCAAGCCTACAACATTTGAAGAACTTGCGACTCGTGCCCATGAAATGGAGTTAAGCATGGCCTTCACTGAAAAAGAAAGGCTGCCTATCTATGAGCCTCGCAAAGGGAACGACAAGCAAGATGTCAGGAAATGAAGCAAGTTTGCACCCAAGTCTGAAAACAAAGAAACTATGAATGTCAACACATCACCTGTAAAATTCACAATGAAAGTGATCAAGAAGCATAGAACGAAATCCATATCTTTTCAAGATAAACCAAGTGGAAAGTTGAATCTAAAAGAAATGCAAGAGAAGGAGTACCCATTTCTGGATTCTGATGTGCCAGCAATTTTTGAAGAACTCCTCGAGTTAAATCTATTGAGCTTACGGAGATGAAGCGGCCAAATAAAGGTGGTAAAATGAATGACCTAAATTACTACAAATACCATCGACTCGTGAGCCATCCTCTGGAGAAGTGCTTTGTCTTCAAGGACAAAGTTATGGACTTGGCCAGTGACAACAAAATCGTGCTTGAAGATGAGAAGGAAAATACGAATCAAGTCTCTATTACCTTTGGCTCATTCAGTCTAGATGAGTTATGCAGTTTAAAACAAATCAAAGATGAAGAATTATTGGAGAATAACAAAGCCGAAGTAGACGACCATGATGATGATAAGGGTTGGACATTGGTGACTCGCCGTAGGCGCCACAAAAGGAGCGCACAAAAAGAATCAATAGAACAACCAATAAGGAAAATGATGGTGAAAAAACCAAGGATATGGAATCCAGTTAAGCATTTGATGAAAGAAAAATTAGAGGTGCACCATCCTCAAAAGCCACGACATCCAGTGACCTTGGAGGAGTTCTTACCAAGTTGGTTCCGCACGAAGATTTCCCATGAGGGTATTGATGCCTCTTGTTGCCATGCTGACAAAGGAGAAGAAAAGAGTGATGACCTACCATCAGCACCATCGTCGGAAAAGCTCATCGAGTCCATTCCTCAAGAAGTTAATGCTTGGAAGGAAAAAGTTACGTTCGCAAATGACAATATTCTACTAGGTGACACATAACTGCACGTTGTACCTAGTTGGCTATATGCACGATGAAAGGGTAAATCGAATTTTGGTTGATGGAGGATCCTCAGTGAACATCTTGCCAATTCACACTGTGAAAGAACTTGGTATTCCCATGAACGAACTCTCGGAAAGTCGTGTGATGATTCAAGGATTCAACCAAGGGGGGAAAAGATCCATAGGTGTTATCAGGCTAGGAATCACCATTGAAGATATGCAATCAAGTGCATGGCTGCATGTGATCGATGCAAAGACTTCATACAACGTCTTGCTTGGAAGGCCTTGGATACATGAGAATAAAGTAGTTCCATCTACCTATCATCAATGTTTAAAATACTACGAGGGTGAAGCCGAGAAGAAAATAGTTGTTGATGATGAGCCATTCACCGAGGTTGAGCCACACTTCACCGATGCAAAGTTCTACTTGAAGAACCGCATTGTGAAGGAGCTAAAAGTTGATGATGTCATGAAAAGAAAGAATAACGAGCCCACAACTAAAAGAGCTGAGGTGACTGTTGGTAGAGCCAAAGATGTTACTGAAAAGGTGCAACATAACTCAAATAAATCTTATTGAGGGGATATTTGTTGGTTCCCCAAGTACACGCAAGTATACATGGCTGTCAAGTAATAAAGTGACTCGAAAATCGGATGTCGAACCCACAGAGACTTAGATTGATCGTTAACTAAGAAAACTAAAATCAATTAATTATCCAAGCTATTTAAGAGTGACGTTTTTCTATTAGTCTACTATTGCAAAAATTAAACAAGTAACAACAAATTTATCAAGAATGCAAATGCGTATGATGAGATTTTACTTCATAGGAGATGAAAATTCCAGGGTTATGATTAGTTTATCAATCCTATTAAGTTCAATAATTACACTCGTTAATCCAGATTATCTATGGTTGCTAATTAATCGGATCATTTATATGAATAGCATGTTCCCACAATACTACTCGCCTGCCCACAATATATCAATCCTATATTCCAATGGTATTGAGTCTATCATGAACGAATATAATATGGTATTCAATTAAGCAAGACTGTTAGGTATATTTCTATCCTAACCGCGAAATCTTCCCCCGAGCCACGGGTTCAGAAACAAGCTTTATCTATTTCTACTCTAATCTAAACACGGCTTTCCCAAGCATAGCATAAATAGTAGGGTGAATTGGTAGCTACAACAATTCACAAGTGAAAACTAGAATTAAAGAAAAAATCACAAGATGATAATCTGAATTAATGAAGATGTAATTAATAAACATTAATAATCATGTCAACCACAACCCTAGAAACAGAGTGCTTAGCCACTCATATTCGTAGTAACAATTTTTCAAGTATTTTCCATAAACAAATTACAAAGAAAAGATAAAAGGGATGAAGAACTCTATGATTTTCTCCTCCAAGAGTGGTTCCACGTGATGTTCTTACCTCTAGTCGCAAAACTCCCCTAAAAATGATGTTTAATGACTATTTATATGTGTAGGGAAAAGACCCAAACGAAATAACCAAATCCAAAACCAAGTAGGAGACAAAATAGGCTTTAAAAACCCGGAACACCCTCGCTACATGCCTTGGGGCACGAGGCAAAATGCGAGCTTCACCTCGCTATACATTGTACGACGCCAGCTCTGTCGCGAGCTAAGTACCTCGCCTCGCAAGCTCAAATGCGAGGATGAAAATGTCACGTCACCTGACATATGGCGACTGAAATCTGACGCCTCACTTTGTTTCAAATGATGTTCACGACACTTGTTTGTTCCTTGCCTTGTTCTTTGATTTAATCAATCTTCATTCTTGATAGTGCCAATTGCCTAACTCTTTCTTTCCAAGCATTTCATGCTACTTTGTCATCTTTCATTCTTACATTAGTAATAATCTTATTTCTTTCTCATAACTTGGAAGATTTCATCTTAATAAATTGTTTCTTCCTTTATTTGTCTTTACAGGTATTTGTCTTCTTGCCTTCTGTATTGCAATGTTTAACATATTTGCTTCAACTTTTATCTCCAAAGTACCTACACATAAAATAAACTCAATTAAGTATAAATATAGTATATTTTAGCATTAAAGCACCTAAATATAAGGTAAGTAATGCACTAAAAATATAGAATTATAGTCAAACATCATTATCCCACACTTAAACGTTGCTCGTCCTCGAGCAATCAAACTACACTGTATATAGACATAACATTTTTAAACAATTCTCCTAACTCATCACACCAAGAATCTTTAAAATAGACTAAGCACAAGAGTGTAACATCTTCACCTCAAGATTTGACTCACCGGTACCATGCATTATTTACAATTCACTCACTTACTCTAACATAGAGGTCAATGACATTGCCTTTCCTTCATAAATCAAGTTCCCTTACACAACAAAAGAATGTAGTTCCACACACAATAAAATTTAAGAACAATTAGGAATTCAAGATAGAAAAAATTCGCTCACTCTCAGAAATAACATTCATATGCCACAAAAGATGCGCCATAGACTTGCCCGTAGTGTACTACTCTACTAATCGAGCTCATTCAGTCTAGGATCAATTAGGACTTTAATTGGTTATAATGTAAGTTGCAGGTTGGGTAGGATACATTTGGATATAAGAGTGACTACACCTTCCTAAGCACTTTAATACATACAGTTTAATATTTGAACCCCACACTTATGTCAAACCATAACTCCACCTTCACATCAATGTATATTAACTCCATACTTCTTTAATCACAATTACATAAAGAGTCACCACTATCAAGGAATATTTTTCACAGCACTTCAACTATTTCTTTTCTCTCTTTCTTTTTCAATTCAAGTGGCTTTTATTTTTTTCTTCAAAACAGTGCACCTTTCACCTTATTTCATTAGTTTCACTCAAAAGCCAAACGAACCACCCCAAACTTTAACTTTTATAAAGTTTATAACAATTCAAGTGCTCATGAGAGGTGAAAAGGTTCAACTAGACGGTTAATTCAAACAAATGGGTAACGCTTGTAATGTGGTTGCCAAAGAAACAGGATTACAGGATCAACGGGGTTAACTACGATACATAAAAATTAGGCGGGTAAAATATATATATATATATATATGCCTCAACAAAGAAACGCCTATATCACTTCCAAGACTGAACAAAACTACTATCTCGCTTTGCAAACACACGGGGCAAGTTCTAGACATCAAATGCAATGCACAGAATACATACAAACGTCACACACACATGGCACATAACTCACTCAGGATTGGACTCATCAAGACACTCTAGTCAAGGCAGTGAAGCCAATTTAAGATCATATGATTTAAGGTACTTATACAAGAGTCAAAAACTGAGTCTGAGCGTCACATCCAAAGTACTCACTATTCTCAAGGCATAACAAAGTTAAGAGATATTGCTTCAATTCAATTCACCTCATAGTGGCTCCTATTCCTAAAGAAATAAAAATAAAAATTACCTACACCCGATTCAAACAAAACCCTTGGAAAAGAACCGTGGTACAAAGAAAAACCAAGGGAGAATTGCTACACTACCTACAAAAAAAATCTTTTTGTTCTTTTTCTTTAGACTTAAATCCCTCAAGAAAACTATCTAGGAGATCCATCGTTGGGAACAGTCCAATTTTTCTACTTTTGTTTTCGATTTTTCATAACTACTAAAATACTACACAACTACGAAATCAAAAATAAGAAGTTAACATATTTCTACATCCTACTACTAATTTATTTTTAGAGAATTCTCCCACCCCACACTTAAAAGAGTGCAGTGTCCCTAATGCACAAATAAAGCAAAAAAATAATAAGGGTGGACAAGAAACTCCCTGAAAGGCCAAAGGCCAAAGCAATAGCGGCTCACGGGGTACTCAGATTTCCCCAGGCATGGTCCTTTGTGTGGGCACCCCACACTCAGTTCTCACTCTAGCTCGCTTTTACACTCTTCCAATGGCTTTGCTTCCTATGCTTATAATCCTACAAAATAAAAACAGACACTACAACAATAATAAGATAAAAAAATAAAAAATAAAAAATAAAAAAATAAAAGAAAGCAGTAAAGTTGGGTTGCCTTCCAACAAGCGCCTGATTTAACGTCGCGGCAGGACTTGAACCACTTTTTTCTCCACCTCGAACTTATGAATTGTACCCCTAACAAGGCATCTAGTCTGTGGCTATGCTCTTTCGGTAGGGCTACAAAGAATACCAGGCCAATCAATCAAATTTTCTCTCTACACCTCTTGACCTTTAGATGAGGAATGTAATTTTTGCTTTTTGGCACAACACATTCAAGAACATAGGCACCCCGTTACTCGTCCATTGGCTCCTCCAAATGCTCAGATGACTCGATTTCCATGTCATCATCCAAATACAATGTTGAAAAATGCATGGCATGAGGACCAGTACGTCCCAAATCTAGAATTGCATCACTCTTTACATCCTCATATGTACACAGACTAGAGTCCTCACATATAATATTATTTACTTCCTCACATGACTTTAGAGTGCTTCCCTTAATATGGACATCATTAATAAAAGTATGGTCGAATGATTGACTCTCCGCTTTTAGCTCCTCAATTTGGCGTATAAGCTCCTTTTCAATTTCACACAACTCAAAACTATTTTGTTGAGCGTTAGACGCATCAACCTTTGCAATCAATTGAGCTCCCAAGTCGTGAATAGCAGTACAAAAATTTTCGATCTCTTGTTCCAGTTCAGCTCTCCCTTCTATTAAGTCTCTTATCCCATCTATAATTTTCTCACGTTGAGCTTCATATATTTCTAATCGCTCAGCTTGTTCCATTAGCCAAGTTTGGCTCAAAATCTCCTCTTCTTTGAAATTTTTCTCTTGTTGGAACTCACTCTCTTCTCGAATTTGAAGCTCTTCCTGACTGTCAACTAAGGCTGCAGCTTGTTGATCATCGAATGTTTCAACCCATTTTTCTATTTTGGCCTTCATTATCTTATTTATAGCCTTGAGATTTTCCATCTCTTTTCGACGTTCATGAGTTTGCTCCCTTAAAAATTGAGTTTGCTCCATTATTTGCCTCATCATATCCATTATATGAGCATCATGTTCCACATTCTCCACTTTGTTCCTATCAAACTCACAAACATTATCATAAACATCATAATAAGGGCTCAAAGAAGGATAAAAAGAATTAGTACATCCATTCCAATGGCCACCTTGACTACCACACATATTACAAATATTTCACTCATAAGATTGAGATGGTGCTCCGAACTCGCTCTCGAAAATATTTTGACAATTTTTCTACCAATGGGGGTCTCCACAATATGGACAAAGATCATCAAAATAAGAATAACCATCATTCGAACAATTTACATTCCAAGATGCCATGTGAAAGTAAGTAAAAGAAACAAAATACTAATTAATAAGAAAATTAAAAACTAGAACAAAAATCAATTAAATGCTTAACTTAGATAAACAATCAATAACTAAGTCCCCGGCAACGGTGCCAAAAACTTGTTGGTTCCCCAAGTACACGTAAGTATACGTGGCCATCAAGTAATAAAGTGACTCAAAAGTCGGATGTCGAACCCACAGAGACATAGATTGATCGTTAACTAAGCAAACTAAAATCAATTAATTATCCAAGCTATTTAAGGGTGACGTTTTTCTATTAGTCTACTATTGCAGAAATTAAACAAGTAACAACTAATTTATCAAGAATGCAAATGCGTATGATGAGATTTTACTTCATAGGAAATGAAAATTCCAGGGTTGTAGTTGGTTTATCAATCCTATTAAGTTCAATAATTACACTTGTTAATCCAAATTATCTATGGTTGCTAATTAACCGGATCATTTATATGAATAGCATGTTCCCACAATACTACTCGCATACTCACAATATATCAATCCTATATTCCTATGGTATTGAGTCTATCATGAACGAATATAATACGGTATTCAATTAAGCAAGACTGTTAGGTATATTCCTCTCCTAACCGTAAAATCTTCCCCCGAGCCACGGGTTCAGAAGCAAGCTTTCTCTAATGCTACTCTAATCTAAACACGGCTTTCCCAAGCATAGCATAGATAGTAGGGTGAATTGGTAGCTACAACAATTCACAAGTGAAAAGTAGAATTAAAGAAACAACCACAGGATGATAATCCGAATTAACGAAGATGTAATTAATAAACGTTAATAATCATGTCAACCACAACCCTAGAAACAGAGTGCTTAGCCACTCATGTTTGTAGTAACAATTTTTCATGTATTTTGCATAAACAAATTACAAAGAAAAGATAAAAGGGATGAAGAACTCTATGATTTTGCTCCTCCAAGAGTGGTTCCACGTGATGTTCTTACCTCCGGTGGCAAAACTCCCCTCAAAATTGTGTTTAATGACTATTTATATGTGTAAGAAAAAGACCCAAACGAAATAACCAAATTCAAAACCAAGTAGGAGACAAAATAGGCTTTACAAACCCGGAAAACCCTCGCTACAGGCCTTGCGGCGCGAGGCAAAACGTGAGCTTCACATCGCTATACACTGTGCGTTGCCAGCTCTGTCGCGAGCTAAGTACCTCGCCTTGCAAGCTCAAACACGAGGATGCACATGTCGCGTCGCCTGACATATGGTGGCTGAAATATGATGCCTCACTTTGTTTCAAATGATGTTCATGACACTTGTATGTTCCTTGCCTTGTTCTTTGATTTAATCAATCTTCATTCTTGATAGTTCCGATTGCCTAACTCTTTCTTTCAAGCATTTCATGTTACTTTGTCATTTTTCATCCTTACATTAGTAATAATCTTATTGCTTTCTCATAACTTGGAAGATTTAATCTTCATAAATTGCTTCTTCCTTTATTTTTCTTTATAGGTATTTGTCTTCTTGCCTTCTGTATTGCAATGTTTAGCATATTTGCTTCATCTTTTATCTCCAAAGTATCTACACATAAAATAAATTTAATTACGCACAAATATAGTATAATTTAGCATTAAAGCACCTAAATGTAAGGTAGGTAATGCATTAAAAATATGGAATTATAGCCAAACATCAATATTGCGTCTTATGGCAAGAAAGTAACTCCTACTCTCCAATATGTTCCTAAAAGGAAGAAAGATGAAGGTGAATTATCTAATATCCAAACTTATATGCTTAAGGAGTTAACTCTTTCGGTAAAACAAATTGAGGCAATAAAGGTGTCCTCAAAGCCACTTGCAGGGTTTGTGACCAAAAATCGTTTGCAAAATATGGCACTCCCTACAAAACGAACAGATGAAGGTTTTGATCTTAACGCTTACAGGCTATTTGCAAAAGTTGGATATAATCCCAATGAGCCGACAAAGTTAGGGAAGCTCCCATCAGAAGCTACAACGAGGCAACCACGTGAAGGTTTGGGATATAAGCAATCGTCACCAGTGCACATCTCCATAAGAAGGGCGAGCAATAATTATATCACCATAGAAAATGAATCTACTGCTCCTAACAAGCCTTCTGTCTTTGATCGACTTGGAAAATCAACTGTGAGGACTTCCGTGTTTGAGAGATTGGGTCCATTAAAGAAAGGGAATAAGTTCTAGAGAAATTATCGAAATACAAAGTCATGGTTTTGTGTGATGGGGTACTAAAGGTGAAGTCATACAGTGTGGTCTACACTAAAAACATGATGAAGCCAAAAAAAGTGTAGGTTCTTCATATCATGTCACTACACAAGGTGAGCACGGTGTTTCATCTCTAATGGAGGATGACGAGAAATTGGAGGATATTTCACCGTGTTATCATATATCCTTAAAGGATGGGGACCCTCAAGAAGATGAAGATGCGAAAGAAGCTCCCCTGGAACTTGAAGAAGGGGTGAAGGCAACGATTGATGCCTTAAAAGAAGTTAACCTTGGTACAAATGAAGAACCAAGGCCCACATACCTAAGTGCTTTACTAGCAATCGATGAAGAAAGCACTTATATCGAGTTACTCAAGGAGTTAAAGGATGTCTTCGCTTGGAGTTACAAAGAGATGCCTGGCTTCGACCCTAAAGTAGCAGTTCATCACCTTGCAGTCAAGAATGGAGCTCGTCTTGTTAAGCAAGCCCAAAGGCGCTTTAGGCCGGACTTGGTTCCCTTGATCAAAAGTGAAGTTAACAAACTCATTGAAGCTGGCTTTATTTGCGAAGTTAAATACCCAACATGGGTCTCAAGTATTGTCCATGTAAAGAAGAAGAATGGCCAGATTCGGGTGTGCGTTAACTTCAGAGATCTCAACAATGCATGTCCCAAAAATGAATTTCCGCTTCCTATTCTAGAGCTGATGATCGACGCTACTACTGGGTACGAGGTAATGTCATTTATGGACAGTTCATCAAGCTATAACCAAATTCGCATGGCACCAAAAGATGAATAGCTTACTACATTCCGTACCCCCCAAGGGTATTTATTGCTACAAGGTAATGCCTTTTGGCTTGAAGAACGCTGGTGCTACTTACCAAAGGGTTATGCAGAATATTTTTGATGATCTTCTCCACAAGAATGTCGAATGCTATGTTGATGACTTGGTGGTAAAATCAAGAGAGAAGAGCGATCACTTGAAAGACTTGAGAATGGTGTTTGAGTTGCTCTATAGGTACCAAATTAGGATGAATCCATTGAAATGTGCCTTTGGAGTTACTTCTGGAAAGTTCCTTGGTTTCATTGTCTGACATCGAGGGATCAAAATTGATCAAGCCAAGTGGATTCCATTTTGAAGATGCTTGAGCCTCGCAATATTCATGAATTGAAAAGTCTGTGAGGAAAGCTAGCGTACCTTAGGAGATTCATCTCAAACCTAGCTGGGAGGTGCCAACCATTCAGTCACCTCATGAAGAAAGGCATTCCTTTCAAATGGGACCAAGCTTGTAGCAATGCCTTTGAAAGCATCAAAACTTGCTTGATGAAGCCTCAAGTTTTGGCAGCCCCTATACCTAGAAAGCCATTGATACTATATATTTCAGCACAAGAAAGGTCTGTTGGAGCGTTGTTGGCCCAAGAAAATAGTGAAGGGAAAGAAAACTCCCTTTACTACTTGAGCAGGATGATGACACCAAATAAGTTGAATTATTTGCCAATCGAAAAGTTATGTTTGGCACTAGTTTTCTCAATCCAAAAGTTGAAGCACTACTTTCAAGCTCATGTCGTTCATCTTGTTTCTAGAGCAAACCCGATCAAGTTCGTGATGTCACCTTTGTGATCGATTGGCAAGATGGTACCTCCAGATTCAACAATTCAAAATTGTGTACATCCCTCAAAAGGCTATAAAAGGACAAGTGTTAGCAGACTTCTTGGCAGATCACCCTATACCTAATGATTGGGAGCTAACCGACGAACTACCTGATGAGAAAGCAATTGTCATTGAAGTTCAACCTCCATAAAAAATGTACTTTGATGGTGCTTCACATCGCGGAGGAGCTGGTATTGGCGTAGTATTTGTCACTTCTCAAGATGAAGTTATTCCCTACTCTTTTACATTGACGCAACTCTGCTCTAACAACGTTGCTGAGTATCAAGCATTAATACTTGGGCTTGAAATAGCTATCGAAATGAAGCGGTTTGCAATTATAAGTCTTTGGTGACTCTCAGTTGGTGATCAACCAGCTTTTAGGTAGTTACTAGGTCAAGAAACCTGAACTACGCCCATATCATGATTATGCTAAAACATTAATGGGGTGGGTCGGTGACATGACTATTCAACATGTGCCAAGGAAATAAAATAAGAAGGCTGATGCTTTAGCTTCCCTAGCTTCATCGTTAACCCTGCCTGATTAGGCTCAAGCTACTATCTGGAAAAAATGGGTAGTACCGCCGCCAAATGAAGGTGAAGGTGAAGAAAATGAACTCGAGCATTTTGTGGCTGTTTCTAAGGCAGAGAAGGAAGAATGGCGACAACCCATTATCGATTACTTGAGCTACGGGATACTCCCAGAAAATCCTAGGAGAAGGACTGAAATCCGCCGACGTGCACCTTGCTTCCTTTCCTACAAAGATACTCTATATAGAAGACCACTTGAGGGAGTACTCTTGCGATTTTTAGTGAAAGATGAAGCACTCCAAGCTTTGCAAGAAACGCATTTTAAGGTATGTGGATCATATCATTCTGGACCAAAGCTCCACTTCCAAATAAAAAGGATGGGATATTATTGGCCAACGATGGTAAAAGATTGCTTGGACTACGCTCAAAGATGCAAGGCTTGCTAGTTCCATGCAAATTTTATTCATCAACCTTCTGAAGTGCTACATCCGACTGTTGCATCATGGCCATTTGACGCTTGGGGACTAGATGTTATTGGACCATTGCCAAAATCCTCTGGCGGATACTTATACATCTTGGCTGCAACTTACTACTTCTCAAAATGGACTGAAGTTGTTGCTCTTAAGGAGGTAAAGAAAGAAAATGTTGCAAGTTTCATCCGAGTAAACATAATCTATCACTTTGGAATTCCTCGTTACATAATAACAGATAATAGCAAGCCATTTGACAATAGGTTGATGAACAAGATTTGTGACTTCAAGCAACGTAACTCTTCTATGTACAATGTTGCCGCCAATGGTCTAGCTGAGGTATTCAACAAGACTCTATGCAACTTGTTAAAGAACGTTGTCTCCAAATCCAAACGAGATTGGCATGACTGTATGGAAGAAGCTCTATGGCCATACATGACAACTCATCGCACACCAACACAAGTGACCCCTCATTCACTTGTATATGGAGTCGAAGCCGTTTTTCCACTTGAGCTTCAAATACCTTCATTACGATTAGCTATTCAAGAAGGGATCACTGATGAAGAAAATGCTCGACTTCGACTAGAAGAGTTGGAGGCTTTTGATGAGAAAACGTTGGAAGCTTAACAGAGTCTTGAATGTTACCAAGCTCAATTATCTCGTGCTTTCAATAAAAGAGTTCGCCCAAGATCCTTTCAAGTAGGAGATCAAGTCTTTGCCGTACGAAGACCCATTATTACTTCCCATAAAATTGTAGGGAAGTTCACTTCAAAATGGGATGGGCTATATATCGTACAAGAAGCTTACTCAAGTGGGGCTTACAAGTTGGTTGATGCAGACGGCATGAGAATCGGCCCTATCAATGGCAAATTTTTGAAGAAGTATTATCCTTGAAGTTGCAACGCTCCTTGACGCATAAGCCTAAACTGCATGCTCCTACACTCCTGGCCCGCATGAGTCTAAACTGTGTACAGCCCACCACCAATAAAAAAAATCAAAAAAAAAAAGAGTCCTCTAGGTTGAAAACCTCGAAAGAGGCAGCCTAGGAACAATTTAGGACATAAATAAAATTAAAAACAAAGTCTAGGCAAAAGTTAGGACATAAATAAAATTTAAAAAAATCCGCTAGGTTGAAAACCTCGAAAGAGGCGGCTTAGGCAAATGTTAGGACATAAAAAAAATAAAAATTAAAAAATAAAAACTCACCCATTTTGAACTACGGTATGACTTGATCCTCTTCACCGAGGTACGTAGGCAGCTAAAAGTTTCATTCTAAGTTCAGTCGCATAAGTTCAAAAGATACATATTGCCCCAATCGTTGTCCAAATAAATTATAATGGAAGTAATTCATTCAACCAACACTTGAAAATCGGGCTGAAATATTATTCTTCTGTTGAACTTTGGATCTCATATGAATTGTAGGGGCAATCCTCCATGGTAAACCTGTGTCTTTAGTAGGACGATTATAGTCTTTTAGGAGGCTACCGAGTATTTGCACTGAAGTTCAGAGATTCACTATGTCTCTATGTTCGCCAAATCTTTAAATTCGACGATCTTCAAGTTTGCTACTCTTCAAGTTGAAATATTTAAGCCATTAAGTTGAAGTCTCCAAATTGAAATCTTCAAGTCCATCGGTCTTCAAGTTGAAGTTTTCATGTTCTCCGCTCTTCAAGTTAAAATATTTAAGCCCTCCAAGTCTCCAAGTTAAAGTCTTCAAGTCTGTCGGCCTTCAAGTTGAAGTCTTCAAATTCTCCGGTCTTAAAGTTGACTTGTTTAAGCCCTCCAAACCTTCAAGTTGAAGTCTTCAAGTCTGCTAGTTTTTCAAGTTGAATTTTTAAAGTCCACCACTCTTCAAGTTGAAGTCTGCAAAGTTCGCCAAATTTTCAAAGTTTTCAAATGTTCAAGTCAATGTCATCAAGTCCACGAAGCCTTCGAGTTGAAACTTTATAATTTTCCAATCTTAAGGAGAACATTTAAGTCCCTTTGCACCTTAAGTTGCCTTCTTCGTCGGTTTGTCCTTAAAAGGAACTATAATTTCCCAATCTTAAAAGGAACTATAACTTTCCTTTTAAGTTGGCCTCTTCGTGGATTTATCCTTAAAAGGAACTATAACTTTCCAATCTTAAGGTGGACATATAAGTCCCTTTGCACCTTAAGTTGGTCTTTTCGTGGGTTTGTCCATAAAAGAAACTATACTTTCCAATCTTAAGGTGGACATGTAAGTCTCTCTGATATCCGGGCTACCTTGAGAGTAATCTCTCTGATAGTCGGGCTACATTGAGAGTAATCTCTCTGATAGTCGGGCTACCTTGAGAGTAATCTCTCCGATAGTCAAGTCGTCTTGAGAGTAGTCTCTCTGATAGTCGGGCCACATTGAGAGTAATCTCTCCGATAGTCGAGTCACCTTGAGAATAATCTCTCCGATAAACGGGCCACCTTGAGAGTAATCTCTCCGATAGTCGGACCACCTTAAGAGTAATCTCTCCGATATTTGGGCAGGAATGAATAAAAAAAGGTAAAGGAGAAAAAAACCTGCTTCTCGCGAGTCGCAAACTCATATTGATGCTGATTGAACGAAGACATGCGGCTATTTAAAATTTTTGAAAGACTGCTACTCAAAGGTTTATTTTGATGTGGGATTGCGTGTTATAATCATCTAAAGAGATTAGACTAATAACGGGAATTGGCATTGTTAAAGTCCAAATAGAACTCAAAAAGCATGGCTCTGCCAAGTTAGATTCATATGGGATCAACATATATGATCTCATCTTCCTCCACGTGGGATTCTTTTAGGAGTATACCATGCAAATTAAAATACCAATGGTGATAATGGTAGGCAAATCAAATCTAAGAATCCAATGCCTACGTAAGATTCTTTTCTAACGAGGGAAAAATGAAATCCTTGGTAATATTGGATTCAAGTTCGAAGAATCCTATGCCTATATAACTTAGTATTATTCCTATACAAATATAAATTGCGGGGACAATTTTTATTTGATTTGGACTCCAAATTCAATGTTCTACTAATACTTCAAGCCTAGTCATTACTTTAATACTTTAACAAATGTTGAAGTAGGGGTATTTGTAGGCATCTAAAATTTATTGAATTTAAATCCAATAATTATTTGGATTATGTTTTAAATTTAATATATATATATTAGTCCAAATAAATACTAGGGGCTAATATAATTGGATTAATTACCTAAATCCCACAAATATTGACTGGGCTAGCCCATTTAGTTGGGCTACAAATAATGAACCCACATCATTAGGCCCAATAAGTCATCTTCCTAGAAGCTCAGTTTGGTGCCACGTGTCAAATGACGTGGCACGCCAAGTCAAATTAAACTGTGCCATGTGTGCAAGTGACATGTTCTGGCCAATCAAATACGGCTTTGTCACACTTTAATTTGATTGGTCGGAAAGAGTTTGTTCTTATCATAACTCTTCCCTTCCACAACTATAAATAGGGGTATTCATAACCCAGAAAAGAGATCAGAAGTTATAACAAGAAGAAAGAAAGAGCTCGTGGATCAAATGCTGCAAATTCCTCCACAAGTTCAAGTTCAAGCAATCAAGTTTAAGCTCGAGAACGAAGAACAAATCAAGTTCAAACTCAAGAACAAAGAACAAATCAAGTTCAAGTTCAAGCAATGAAGCTCAAGCTCAAGGACGAAGAACAAATCAAGATTCAAGGAGTACGAGTTCAAATCAAAAGTTTGTGCTAGTTGAATTCAAGATCATCGTTCATGGCAACACCTACATATTCAAGATCAAGCTCAAGGGCCCTTGAATTTATTTACTATTGGAAAGAAGAATCAGAGGATTCATAGAGATTGTAACACTCAAATTACTCGAAATCAAATATTACGATTGTTGCAATATTTTTCGATCTTGATTTTATTTTCTCGACGCAATTTATTGTCTACAATCAGCATGAACTAATACAAAATTATCTTGTACGAATATACACAAAAATAGATATAATCATAAATTCGTATTGAAACTTCAAAACGCTAAAAACTGAACTCAAAAGTCTTGACGAAGCAATAAGTATTGGTCATTAGGCCATTTCAAATGGACCTACAAAATTTCAGTATAAGGTTTGGTTCTTAAGTACAGAGAATATTATCTGCATTTTTTGGTTCGTATATGGTTCAACTCAAGCCTGTAACTATCTTCGGTCCATATTCTCTATCTTCTAAAGTTTTTGCATATTCTATGAAATAAGATATCCAGATAATGTATCAGTCAGGTCTTTGGAGAGTTATGACCATCTCTTGGTGTGAAGTACACAAATAACTTTTAAATGGTTGGTCTTAATTTTTCTCCTGCTTGGCCTATGGACAGAATTACAAATTTCGTCCCACGGGCAAAAAATTTTACTTTTGATCTTGAAGATCTGCATATAGGACAAGGGGGGTCAAAATTAAAGACCATCTCAAAAAATGTCTTATTTCTACAATTTTTTGCATCTCTTGTCTCATTGGAGAATTTTCACAAACACCAACAAAATAATAATTCGTGGCGAAAGTCAGAGTCCGTCAAAAATAATTTACAAAATCAGCATATACTAATATACACGAAAAAATAAATATAATCACAAATTTATGTTGCATGACCTCAAAACGACATAAAATAAACCCGAAAGTCATGGCGAAATTATGAGAATGGGTCACTAGGCCGCTTCCTATGGGCCTACAAAATTTTAGGCCAATAAGAGTCCATCAAAAAATTCTACAAAATCAGTATGTACATGAAAAGTGGATATAATCATAATTCGTGTTGCATGACCACGAAAAGCCAGAAAATGAACTCGAAAGTCATTGTTAATCAATGAGTATTATGAATCTACAGAATTTCAGGCTAATCAAAATCGTCTAAAACTTTTTACAAAATAAGCAAGTACTATATCGAAAATACTGTGAATGCATGCCATTCATTTATGGATACCTTTAAATGCTAGTAATTCATTCCTATTATGTCGTGAAACCCTTTGCATTCACAATATTGCGTATTTCTTAAGTACAAATAGATAGCTTATTCAATTAGTTTAATGATCCACTTGATTAGATATACTCTCCTTTTTCTCCTGTCTGATTAAGCCTCCCAAGAAAAGGGGTTAAACTCTAATTTGGTACCACCTTTGGTCTAATATTATCTGCATTTTTTGGTTCGCAAGAGGTTCAACTCAAGCTTGTAACTATCTTCGGTCCATATTCTGTCTTCTAAAGTTTTTGCATATTCTATGAAATAAGATATCCAGATAATTTATCACTCAGGCCTTTGGAGAGCTATGACCATCTCTTGGTGTGAAGTACACAAAAAGCCTTTAAAGTGGTTGGTCTTGAATTTTTCTCCCGGCCTATGAACAGAATTACAAGTTTAACAAGTCTTGCCCCACGGGCAAAATTTTTAATTTTTGACCTTGAAATTCTGCGATGGGCAAGCGGGATCAAAAATTAAAGACCATCTCAAAAAATGTCTTATTACTACAATTTTTTGCATCTCTTATCTCATTGGAGAATTTTCACAAACACCAACAAAACAAAAAGGCATTACTTAGAAAAGCAGTTTTAACTCGTGCCCATACACCTAACCCACAAAGGATCACATGATAGACTAAGTTGTCACTCTTAGTGATGGAAAACGGGGCGGGGCGGGGCGGGACGGGGCGGGTTTAAGGCTATGCGGTGCAGAACGGGTTTAAGATTATGCGGTGCGTGATGGGTTGAAATAAATTTTAAAAATATTGATGCGGGGCGCGGTGGGTTGCGGGTCTATACTGGTTTCCATGAAGGATGCAACTTACACTGCTTTGGAAACGGAACCTGTCTTCCGGTTGTATTTCATATTTTCGCATCCTGGTTTGTTGAATCTAACTGTAGGTCACAGGGGTGTATCTAGGGGGTCCCATGGGGCACATGAACCCATGCTTCCCGCCCTAAATTATGTATAGTAATGTTATATTTTTTTCAAAAATATTTACAACTTGTTTGGATGGTTGTTACATATCGTTTCATAATGTATCGTATCGTATTGTATTATATTGTATTGTACTATACTGTATCGTTTGATGAATATAATGTTTGGATAGATTCTGTCGTTTGCCTTTGTTTTATGATATCACATACCAGCAATATGAAAAATAAACTTGGAATATTATTAAAAAAAATTATGATACGGTATATATAAAAGTAGGGTAAATGATAAAATAAAACTTTTTAATAATAATGAAGGGTGAGATTGAGAGAAAAAGACAAGATAACAACGCAACCACACCAAATCGGTCGTTACATAAAGTGGCACATTTCGTCGTTACGTAACGACGGATTGAACGATAAAATTTAAGTAACAATCAAAACAAACATCGTATTTAAAGTAACAATACGATACAATACAATAGGTAACAACCATCCAAACAAGCTGTTAAATATATGTGTGTGCACCCATGCTCAAAGTATTATATGATATAATGGTCATTGAGTGTACCTCTCTAGGTGAGGTTGTGAGTAAGGGTGTTCATAAAAACCTGAAAAAATGAACCAAACCGAAAACCAAACCAAACCGACCAAAAGATACTTTTTAGGTTTGGTTTGGTTTTGGTTTTTAATTTAAAAACCGATCAAATTTGGTTTGGTTTTGATTTTAATAAAAAAATAAACTGAACCAAACCGACTATAAAAGTAGCTATTTTAATTTATTATTACACCTATATATGTGTATATTTTTATATAAAATTTCTAAAATTTTATATTACATATTAGTCGTTTGATTATTTATTTTAGTTTTTTGCTATTATAATAATCTAATTCTTTGCATCTACATTCTAGTTTGATTGGTAGTTTTATTTTCCTAAGTACAAGATTTTATTTCATGTTAAAAATAATTAATTTTTAATTGAGTACTTAAATTATTTATCACTATTTGATTCAATTATCATCAATATAGTCGCCAGAATATGATAGTGTAAAGAATAGATTTCTCAAAGAGCGATTGGTTTGATAGTGTTACATTCAAAATGTAGTCGCCAGAATATGTGTTGGGTAGTGTATGTCTCATATTTAAGAAATAAATTGATAAATAACCGAAAATACCGAAAAATCGACAAAAACCGAATCGATAAAATACTGACTTAATTGATTGGTTTGGTTCGAATATTTGAAGAACCCGACTTACTAGGTTTGGTTTTTTTTTAGGAAAGAACCGACCCAAACCAAACAATGAACACCCCTAGTTGTGACTTCAAATCATATGTCAATCTTGTTATTTTTTTTCTTTTTTTTGTAACGACCCGGCCGGTCGTTTTGAGCGTATTAGCCCCTATCCCCTATTTACTACATTCTCCGACCAGTTGTTTTGGACTTAGGAGCGTGTCCGAACTGTGAATTTGAGGTCTGTAGTTGATTTAGGCTTGAAATGGCTAAAAACATATTTTTGAAAATTTGACCGGGGGGTTGACTTTTAGATATCTGGGTCGGATTCTTATTCAGAAAGTTGGAGTAGGTCTATAATGTTTAATATGACTTGTGTGCAATATTTGAGGTCAATCGGGCATGGTTTGGTATTATTCGGCATCGTTTGTAGAATTTGGAAGTTTAGAAGTTCTTTAGACTTGAATCCGGGTGTAATCGGCATTTTGGTATTATTTTTGAATGATTCGAAGGTTCGACTAAGTTCGTATTGGGTTATATGACTTGTTGGCATGTTTGGTTGAGGTCCCGGGGGCCTCGAGTAGATTTAGGGTGATTAACGGACTTGATTTTTGAGTTGATGAAGCAGCTGAGGAGCTGTTGCTACTGGTGTAACCGCACATGCGGAGTGGGCAACGCAGATGCAAGCACGTAGAAGCGTGGCATGAATCGCAGATGCGGGCAAGCCCATGAAGGACCGGGGTCACAGGTGCAAAGAATTTCCCGTACATGCAGTAGGCAGATGCGGACAAGTGGACGCAGGTGCGGAGGAAGCTGATGTTGCCCAAACTCACACCACTAATTGGGATTGTGAGGCGGTCGATGCAATTATAAATATCCAACGCGAGTCGGGGTCGATTCCACAGAGAGCTTTATGTTGGATTAGGTATATACCTAGTCTAAGTATATGGCGTGCCCAAGATTGTACTTCCACATATTCGGTTGTTTCTTTTCTACTCCTAAATCTTATGCTAATGCTGTAATTGTAAAGCTAAGAGACAATGTTTTTTTGTATTGTTGTTTTTTAGGTTATAAAAGATCTAGGGTTGTAACTTTCACCTAGTTGGTTACCTAACGGATTGAGAACTTTAGGGAATGTTTGGTTAGTCGGGATACAATATAGCAATCACACGCGATTACTCACTCTATACCTCTCGGTAGTTTGAGTGATTTTGCCCAATTTGACTTTCTCAAGTCCAAATGGGTATTTCACAAAACAAGTGATAGATACTCAAGTCGGGTCTTACTATCTCTAGATTCGACTCTTTTATTTGGGGCTATCAATTTCTTGAGTTCACCCCAATTTCTTGTTAACCAAGTTTTCCTAGACTTAATCTCTCTTTCTCAAGTAGAGACTAAGTCAATTAGGCATGAATCAATGTTTGCAACCATCAATTCTCAAATTCAAGCAAGAACTAGGCTAAATATCATATACCCAATCATAAATAAGCCTTAAATCAATCACCCATTAAGTACCCATACTAGGGTTGGGTCATAACCCTAGCTAAGGGTTTAGCTACTCATAGAAAATAAAGAAATTAAAGAAGAAACTAAGATAAAACTCATAATAGATGATTAAGGGAAGAAAATATAATGTTAAAATGATAAACTATTACAAAGTTACCCAAAGCAGTAAAGAAAAACGGCTATCTATTCTCAGGTGTTCTCTGCTTGACTTAATTTGACAAAAAGAGCTATTTATACCCAGCTGAAATTATCGGACAAAATTGCCCGGCGGAGATTCTGCGGTCGCATATTATGTGTGTGGTCCGTACTTTGACATTATCTTGACAAGATGGACTTCTGCGGCCTGTGAATTTGATCGGTGGTGTTAAGGTAGGGTTACCCCTTCGAGCGTTATTGTGCTAATGAGGCACGTGTCTTTCAACTCGTTTGGGTGGTTCAATTTAGAATCTGAAATTATATTTAATAGTGCCGGAATTTATGGTAATCCTGTATGATTATGGACTTCTGCGGCAGCACAATTCTGGGTTGCGGCCGCACTTCTTCAAATTCCACGGTCCGCACATTTTTGAGTGCGGCTGCACTCTCGAATTTTAGCTTTGACATGCAAGACTTCTGCGGACCGCACATTTCTGAGTGCGGCCGCACTTTTGATTCTTTGGCCGCACAATAACGGTGCGGTCTGCACTTCTTCATGACCCTAGAATCTCTCTCTCTGAACCTCATATTCTGCGGCCGCACAATAATTGTGCGGTCCACACTTTGCATAGAAATGTTGTCAGAGGCTTCCTCATGTTCTGCGGCCGCACTCAATATTGTGAGGTCCGCATTTTGGCCTTTTAGCTTTGTTTTGGTCCTTGTCCAAAATTACTCCTTCTTGAGTTGATTTTCATCTCTTTGACTTATATTCCAACACTCCTGCAAAAAAGCACATTTTATCAGTTTTCGGGAATACTTTTAAGCAATTTTAAGCTAAAACGAAAGTAAAAGAGTGCAAATAAGTAGTCAAAATCCCTACTTATCAACTCCCCCAAACTTAAGCTTTGGGTTGTCCTCAAGCAAATAAAGTAATTTCCACCTCCACAAGAAAAGAGCTATTTCATCTATCCTAAGGTGAATCAAGCACATATCAATTGGGATCAACAATTACCCACAACACTTATGAACTATCAACAATGCAATGATTTGACTTTTTAAGTACAATAGTTTTAATGTGACACTAGAGCATCAAGAGTTGACTTTATTCATCAAGGAAGCTAGCTCTTTCATGTAGGTCATTGTGGATCCCAAACTCCTCCTCCTCTACTCTCCGTTAGCATATCTCACTTTAGAATGTAACACTCAATTCAAGGATTGTGAAAAGTTCGCTCATCTCTCTCAAAAGAATGTCACAAGTACGGCTCTAAGTACCATATGCTTTCCCCTCATGTAAATCACCACTAATGTAAGCTCACTCAACTTGAAATCATATAGGGCTTTTTCTGGATATAATGAAGGCTTTTGGACTAAGGTAGGATTTGTTGGAATATCATCTTTCCTTAAGCACTCCATTTTCTCTTTTTGGCTCATACTTTGTCGACTTTTTGAGTCGCTTTCTTTTTTCTCGGAGGAACTAGAGAGACTTAACATCACTCTTTCTTGGTCATGATATTCATTTTCTCCTTCTTTGTTTACTCCGTGCCTTTCATCCTTGTTTTTCTTTGATTCCTTCAACTTTATACTTTATTCACTTTATTTTTGGCATTTTTCATTTTGTTCTTTCTTTTTTTTCTTTGCCTTCCCTTTTCTTCATTTATTTCCTCTTCTTTGTACCTTTATATCACTTTCAAACTCCTCGTCTCTCCTCCAAACTTATGTTTTAGCCAATTGTTTCTCAAGAATGCCAAGGAAAGATTGGGTGCCAAGAGAGGGTCATTACAAATGGGTACAGGCTTGTAACGTGGTTATTAAATGAAAAAGGGCTTAGGCTCAAATGGGTTGACTAGGGATATCACATTTGTAGGCTATGAAAGATTTCAAATTGGATCAAGGAGAGCCTACAATCATTTCTCAAGCCAAGCCAAACTTAGAATTTCGCCTAGAAAAATATTCGGGGCAAGTTCTAGACGATTAGCACGTGTACTTTGGACTTGCAACTAAATATATCACCTCCCACGCTGCTGGATTGCTAAAGAGAACGGAGTCAAGGGCCCACAACAACCCTATTTAAGATTGAAAATCACAAATGGCTCGACTGAACCACTCGATGAATGCTTAAGTTAACACAAGAGTCAAAAGGTCACAACTAGAGTTATTTTCTACCAAAAACTTATTTTTAACCATAAGGTCGTAGGTAAATGTGTTGGTACCAAGTGAAGCATGCTTGATACCTTTTTATTCATTACTACTATTTTAACCTAAACATAAAAAAAAAACGGACTCAATCCCTTAAGAAGGTTGTCACGCCATCCACCGTTGGGAAGAGCCACCCGGTTCACACAAAACCCACCTTTGGAAAGAACCGTGGCATTAAGAAAACCAAAGGCTTATTGCTCACTTAAACATAACAAGAAGCTACCAAATCAAAAAGAAGCTATTAAAGTAAATAAGAAGTTATACTACTAAGAAAAACAAACTACAAAAGCTATAAAATAAACTACTGAAAGTAAGACAAATGAATATACAAACCGAGGGAAAATGAATATATACATCAAGGGAAAGGGGGGAATATATACATAACGAAAGAGAGAATAAGGATAAAAGAAAAGGAGTATTAAAGTTATTACAGGCCAATGTCAATGTCATAATAAACTATCCAAAATAGACTACACCCTAGAAAAAAAAATAAGCATTGTCCTCAATGCTTAACAAAAATAAGGATAGAGAGTGAAGAGATTCCCTATGTGGTCTCAATGTGCATAGCATCATCAGCACCCTCTAGATCCTCCAACTGGATTTCATCGTCCTCCAGTCGGGGAATAATGGGGTGGCTGAACATCTGGACATCTCCTCAGTGGTGTGGGCAACAGGGTCCGGCTCCTCAGACTGGCCAGCTACCGTCTCTGATGCCTGAGGTACTGGTGGAACTGCTGGTGCTGTCACAATCAGAAGGTCAAGGGGAATATCCCTAGCTGATGCAAGCTTGGCCACCTCGGTGCTCAATCTTTCCACTGATTTCTTTGATGCCTGAGATTTCCGCATCTTCTTCACCTGTTTGCCCAACTCCTCAATAGCTCTCCCATGCGCCACCACTGTATCCATGATAATCTTCTGATTTTCCAGGATCTTCTTCAAAGTTTCCTCCACTGACGGAGGTACCTGAGGTGCTGCTAGGGTAGAGGACGGTGCTACAACAGCACTAGATATGTCAGACAGCTTTGAAGTAGTTGTCTGCATCTAGTAGTTGAGACTCGCCAATGTCTGGGAGACTCGCAGCGCAGTGAGTGGATATGTGGAAGAGGCGGGCATTGGCATTGATGTAGATGGTCTAGAAGGTGGAGATGGTGGCATGTCAGCTGTCTTGGTGGAAGGACCGGCTGTTGTGGAAGGCATGGCAGCTGTAGAAGGCTCAGCAGTTGAATCTGTAACCACCACCGTTGGCTCATCAGACTAGCCACCGGTGGTAGTTGCCTTACCCTTGAACTTTGGGTTTCTCGGACCTTGCAAAGAGTACCATGAGAATGGCTGTTTAGTCCGCACCTTTTGATCAAAACTCCTCGGCTCCACCTTTGCATCTGTGAGGTATATTATGAGTGTGTTGGGATATGGATAGGAACTTTCACCTCTTTGGACCACCAATGAACCATTGGCCGACATGATGGCACCCACATTTATTGGGTACCCGACCATGATGGATGCCACCAAAACTGCTCGGGGGAGGGAAGATTGTTTTCATTCTGGCTCGGGTCTAAGCGGTTGCACACAAAAGTGTGCCACCCTTTTGCTTCAAAATTGAGGGTGTCCCGAGCAATGGGAAACCCCGCTGTGATCCATGGTGGTGGTGGTCCTAGAGCTGTCAATATCTCTGCTAGCCAAGGGCGAACTGCATCACCCATAGAGAGCTTTTCCAAGTACTGGGCTCGTTCTAACTCCTCAAATCCCAAATACTAGTTCAGAGTGCACTGATCGAATCTAACTTTCAAATTCTACACTTTGGTAACTTTGGTACCCTTCTTGATATGTGCCACATTGGCATAGAATTCTCGTGCCAAGTGCTCTTTGGCATCCTTGACACTCTGGGTAAACCACATCCACCCCTAGCACTCCCGGAACTGTCTAAGGGTATTTGGATTGTGAATATCCTAATCCTTAATTAAGAATTGTCTCTCAAGTGAGAGCGATCTCTGGGGCCACCACTCTTTGAAACTTGAGAACGCCTTCAAACTCACAAACTGATCCTCTCATGCTTCCTTCTTCTTTGACCTCTGTAGGCCGCCCACTCGAGTGTCGCCTCCTTTACCATCATCCGGGACATCATCATCATCATCATCATTTATTTCCACTATTATCGGAGGAATAGGTGTAGAGGAGGGCTCTGAACCCTAGCTACCAACATCGGAACCCTCAAAAGAACTTGCTGAGGTGGAGGGTTCGTCTGGGAGTTGGTATCTCCCTGGGAAGTGTCATGGTTGGGACTAGGCCTCGGGCTATTCTCCCATTGAGTGACCTTCGGAGGCTTCCCTAGACGGGACATATGAGCTTGATTCAGAAGGCTTTGTGGCCCTGCCTCTCCCCGAGGTTTGTTTTTTTGTCAAAGTTTTCTTTTGCACCCCTAAAGGTTGAGTGCCTTTGCCCCCGGCCTCGGGAGGGTTCACCTCTCCCTTTAGATGTATCTCATATACCTCGTGAATGAACCATTGTCTACAATATGAGGTACATAAGTCAGTTAGAGCTCAAAACAGGGTACACAGATGCATAACAGTTGCAGGAAAACAGACTGCAAAAGAGGTAGTGCGGACCGAACAATTTTGAGTGCAGCTGCAGACTGCCATGTGCGGACTGCACAATTTTGAAGTGCGGTCACACATCCTAAAGTGCGGACCGCATAATTTCGAGTACGACCGCACAATCCTAATTCCAGAACACTGGTTCTCTGAAGTTCCAAAGTGCGGTCGCATACACTTTTCTGCTACCACACAATTTTTCTGCGGACTGCACAATTTTGAGTGCGGTCCGCACTTTTCATGCAACATTTTATCCTTAAGTTTAAGATATGCGGACAGCACAAATTTGTGTGCGGCCGCACAATTTGAAATTACGCAGCACTGACTCTGTGTTTTGCAAGTTTTGCACAATTTAGACATGGTATTTGCAATTAAACATGATTAATGATCTACCCAGGCCCCAATAAACATATATGATCTTACCCACATGATATTAAGCACAATCGACTAACAATTGACATTTTAGGTCTAAAAATAACTCTACCACAAAAGAACAAAAACTAAAAGAAATTGAAAAATCTAAAGAAGTAATGAACATACCAGTTATGAAGGATGCAGGTAAGAATCTACACTGATGAAATGAAGGAAGATTGTGAACTAATTGAACGTCCACCGTGAACTAATTGAACATCCATTCATGCATACACTTAAAAACTAGTTAGCACAAAACAAAGCCTATCTAATAAAAAAGAAAAAGAAAAAGACACGTGGGTTGTCTCCCAAGAAGCGTCTGATTTAACGTCGTGGCACGACGCAGATTACCATCATTTGAAATGAAGAACCGCCACGATATGGCCATCATCAACCTTTCCAAGATAGTGTTTTACCCGGTGCCCATTGACTCTAAACACCTCATCATTTTTATTATTCAAGTCTAACGCACCAAAGGGGGTTACATTCACAACTTCAAATGGGCCACTCCATTTAGACTTCAACTTGCCTGGAAACATCCGTAACCGGGAATTGAACAATAACACAAGATCACCTTCTTTAAACTCCTTGTTTCGGATGTACTTGTCATGGAGGTACTTCATGCCGGAATTCATCAAGCTCATTCAATTGTTCCACCCTTAAGTTGGCGGTGACATCCCATTCAAGATTAAGCTTCTTCAATGCCCATATAGCCTTGTGCTCAAGTTCCACTGGTAGGTGACAAGCTTTCCCGAACACTAACCGATACGGAGATATACCAATCGGTGTTTTGTAAGCCGTCCTATAAGCCCAAAGAGCATCATCAAGTTTCTTTGACTAATCCGTCCGGTTATCATTCACAGTCTTTGACAAAATACTCTTGATCTCCCAGTTGGAGACTTCGACTTGCCCACCTGCTTGAGGATGATAGGGAGTCGACACTTTATGAGTGACACCATACTTTGTGAGTAAGGTAGCAAAAGCTTTGTTACAAAAGTGCGATCCCCCATCACTAATAATGGCCCTTGGAGTACAAAATCTCGTGAAGATGTTCTTTTTCAAAAATGCGACCACACTTCGAGCTTCATTGTTGGGTAAAGCCACGGCTTCAACCCACTTTGACACATAATCCACAGCTACCAATATGTAAGTGTTCCCATAAAAGCTCACGAACGGACCCATGAAATCAATGCCCCACACATCAAAAATGTCAATCTCCAAGATGGTGGTGAGGGGCATCTCATTCTTCTTAGAAATCCCACTGGCCTTTTGACATTTATCACAATGCTTGACCAGATCGCTAGCGTCCTTGTAAAAAGTAGGCCAATAGAATCCACAACTCAACACTTTTGTTGTCGTTATAGCTCCACCATGGTGACCACCATATGGTGAAGAGTGGCAAGCCTCAAGAGTTTCCCTTTGTTCCTCCTCCGCCACACATCGTCGAATCACACCATCGGTACAAATCCGAAAGAGATACGGCTCATCCCAATAATAGTCAAGGCAATCCCGTTTGAGCTTTTTCCTTTGGTTTGAAAAGAACTCATTCGGTACAATGCCACTCACAAGATAATTGGCTAACTCGGCAAACCATGGCATCTCGGTCATTGAAATGGCTAAAAGTTGCTCGTCGGGGAAAGAATCATTTATCTCAAGGCCATCATGTGGCCTCCCCTCCTCCTCCAAATGAGACAAGTGGTCTGCCACTTGGTTTTCACTACCCTTGCGGTCTTGAATCTCTAGATCAAACTCTTGCAATAGAAGCACCCACCGCATTAATCTTGCTCTAAAATCTTTCTTGTTCATCAAATATCGAAGTGCTGCATGGTCGGTGTGAACAACTAATTTTTGACCATACCCAAATTCTATACTATTTTGGTGTAAATATTTTCTTTAGGTCTAATTTTATATATATATATATATATATATATATATATATATATATATATATATATATATATACTTATAGAACATATTTTATTTCTATTTGTAAATATAAAAATGAAAATTTATAAAAAAATATATGATTTATTCTAATTATAATTATAATAAATAAGTTAGCTTTAGTATTTTTCTTAGTATAATTTAAACTACAATGTAAATATTTCGTTTTCTTATGTATATAATATTTAAGTCTAAAAGTAAGTTGGTTAATATATATATATATATTATTCTAATTATAATTATAATAAATAAGTTAGCTTTAGTATTTTTTTTAGTATAATTTAAACTACAATGTAAATATTTCGTTTTCTTATGTATATAATATTTAAGTCTAAAAGTAAGTTGGTTAATATATATATATATATTATTCTAATTATAATTATAATAAATAAGTTAGCTTTAATATTTTTCTTAGTATAATTTAAACTACAATGTAAATATTTCGTTTTCTTATGTATATAATAATTAAGTCTAAAAGTAAGTTGGTTAATATATATATATAATTTTTCTTAGTATAATTTAAACTACAATATAAATATTTCGTTTTCTTATGTATATAATATTTAAGTCTAAAAGTAAGTTGGTTAATATATATATATAATATATATATTAACCAACTTACTTTTAGACTTAAATATTATATACATAAGAAAACGAAATATTTACATTGTAGTTTAAATTATACTAAGAAAAATACTAAAGCTAACTTATTTATTATAATTATAATTAGAATAAATCATATATTTTTTTATAAATTTTCATTTTTATATTTACAAATAGAAATAAAATATGTTCTATAAGTATAATATATATATATATATATATATATATATATATATATATATATATATATATATATATATATATATATATATATATATATATATAAAATTAGACCTAAAGAAAATATTTACACCAAAATAGTATAGAATTTGGGTATGGTCAAAAATTAGTTGTTCACAGTATGCCCCTCTTTGCTTGGAAACATGAAGAGTTTTCAGGCAAAGAAAATGAACAAGATGACTGATTTTTGACCTCACTATTATTTAAAAAGAAAAAGAAGATAAAAGAAAAAGATGCGACTGAGCCTTGGTTTTAAGCAGCCTACATATCCCGGGTTATAAGGGAATCATGTCACGTGTAGTTCAAGTGAAAGAAGAGTGATGAAGTATGCTTAGATGGAGAATCGAGCGAAGTTCCGTCGAGGTTCCGGTCCGCGGTTCCTACTATTACAGCAAAATGAATAGAAAATTACATACTCTTGAAATCTAAGAGTTACAAAATTCCTATCTAAAAGTCATCTAGAGTCTAGTCTTGATTCTTGAGTTGCTTCTCCCATTAACTTTAGACTGAAACTTGATGCTCTCGATGCAACAGACTATGAAATATTCTCACAAGCTTGTTTCTTGATCTGATGATGAGAAGATGGATCTTGAGACCCTATGTCTTCGCATGCATTATGTCGAAGTTGGTTGCGGCTGGTGTTGAGATCAAAGGTTCCACTTTCTTTTGGCAAGAGTTGGAATCTTATTTTTGCACATCCAATCCGTGCTTTGCAGAAAAACCTGCAAGCCATCAGAAACAGACAAAACGAACAAAATATTTCTGCCCCAGTTTGCACTAGGAAATATTTTGTGAGTTATTAAAAACACATTAAACTATCTTTGCTATTGCAAAATAAAGAATTGAAAAAGAAACAAATGGGTATCTTTTTCTTCTCTTTTTTTTTTTTTTTTTGAATAATAGGGATGTCGTACCCTATGTTAACCAGAAGGAAGGCAACCGGGGAATGTCGTACCCAGTGTTGACAATAAGATGAGGCTCGTGGCACTCTAGGATGCTACTAGGGAATGTCGTACCCTATGTTTGCAATAAGAAATACAACCACGGGATGTAGTACCCTGCGTTGGCAATACGATGAGGCTCATGGCACTCTAGGATGCTACTAGGGAATGTCGTACCCAATGTTAGCAATAAAATGATGCTCGTGGCACTCTAAGATGCTACTAGGGAATGTTGTACCCTATGTTGGCACTAAAATGTAACCAGGGGATGTAGTACCCTGTGTTTGGCAATAAGATGAGGCTCGTGGCTCTCTGAGATGCTACTAGGGAATGTCGTACCCTATGTTTGCAACAAGAAATGCAACCAGGGGATGTAGTACCCTGTGTTGGCAATAAGGTGAGGCTCTTGGCACTCTAAGATGCTACTAGGGAATGTTGTACCCTATGTTGGCACTAAAATGTAACCAGGGGATGTAGTACCCTGTGTTTGGCAATAAGATGAGGCTCTTGGCTCTCTGCGATGTTACTAGGGAATGTCGTACCCTATGTTTGCAACAAGAAATGCAACCAGGGGATGTAGTACCCTGTGTTGGCAATAAGATGAGGCTCTTGGCACTCTGGGATGCTACTAGGGAATGTTGTACCCCATGTTAGCAATAAAATGAGGCTCGTGGCACTCTAAGATACTACTAGGGAATATCGTACCCTATGTTAGCAGAAAGTAATGCAACCAGGGGATGTAGTACCCTGTGTTGAATTTAGGGTATTGGTTCCCTAAAATGAAACTAAAAATAAAATGATTACATGTATATTGGAAGAAAATCAAGGATTTGAGAACTTCACTTGGTGGTGTTCGTCTTTTCACGAACTATTTCCTACAACTGTTTTGTTCCTGTTCTGAACAAAGAAAGATTTGTTAGTTTTAAAATGGTGGTCAGTTTGTGGCCTTGATTTCTTGGGTGACTTGACCTTGCGTCCATTACACTTGTTAGAAAAGCTAACTCAGTCGATGATCGTACAAATTGCTGGGAGATTCTATCTTTACTTTCTGGAGATCTTCTTTCTCAGCATCGAAACCTGACTATTTTGTGCCTATCACCATTTGTATTTGTGGTGCAAACAACCTTGCTCCCAAAAATCTTTTAACTGAGTAACTTTTGTTGACCCTTGGAACATTGTTCAGCCCTTCCATCCCTTTGCTCGTCAAGGAAAATCATAGATGGCTTTATGCCTTTGCCCATACGGTTTATGCCGAACAATCTTTGCTTTATATAACGGGGAAACTGTAACCAGTTTTGCGGCCTTTTCTTTGCTTTGCTTTGACAAAATTAGATTGAAAGGGACTCAAAAAAGTAATGCGAAAGAAAATAAGAAGGTGAACTAATAGGTATTACAACTTAATCAAGAAGTGTCCCTTTCAGAGGAAAGAATAAGAAAGGACTTATCTAGAGGAAATATGCTGACTTCAATGAACATGACATGCACTTTGGACTGGATGCCCGATCCGTTTGAACCGTCTAATTCTCGAAATCTGTTGTAAACTTAACTTTGAAATTGAGTTCTTTGTCTTGACCATGCTTGTGTCGGGATGTATGAAGCCTTAAATCGATCAATGATGCCCTTTGTGGGTTTTCACCAATTGGCCTCTCTCATCTATCTTTCTCTCAACTCACCATTGCCTTATAGTGCCCGTGAGGGTTTTCACCAATAAGACTCTCTCATTTATTTTTCTCTCTTTACAATGACGGAGGCATCACCCGTAGTATACTGACTTAGCATTCTCGAAAGTTGATCAGAAGGTCTTAGCAGGAAAAGGTAAAAAGAAATACTCAACTGAATTACAACTTTTGGACCCATTTTGATGGAACAACCGTCGAAAATAAAATAAAACCATGCCCCAGTTTATTTGAATACTGGGGACATGTGGATTTTTGTTTTGGTGTGACCGAACCCCAGAGTGAGGCTGCCTACGTATCCTTTCGGAATCAGGTCGAACGTAGTTCAATTAACATGAACTTTTTTTTTTTTGTAGTACATTGGTTCCAAAAGAGGGGAAAACAAAGAAATATAAACAAGGCTTCAAAGGGATAACTAGGGTTGACCAGTGTTTGGGTAGCGAGAATGATAGCCTTTCGTCATCCCAACCTGAGAATGCTAAATATAAGAATGCCCCAACATAGCCATGTCATACATAGTATCTCTTGACCGCATCTGCATTGACGGATATATCAGTCACCTTTCCTTCTATATCTACCAAGTGTAGAGTTCCTTTTGACAATACTTTCTTGACGAGGTAAGGACCTTGCCAATTTGGGGCGAACTTTCCTTTTGCTTCTACCTGGTGCGGAAAGATACGTTTCAAAACAAGTTGTCCTACCTCGAATTTTCTTGGGCGCACTTTCTTATTGTAAGCGCGTGCCATTCTTTGTTGGTATAACTGACCAAAACAAACTGCCGCCAAACGCTTTTCATCAATCAAATTCAACTGTTCCAATCGGGACTTCACCCATTCAGTGTCCTCAATCCCTGCTTCAACAATGATTCGGAGAGAGGGAATCTCAATTTCAGCAGGTATGACCGCTTCAGTTCCATAAACCAATAAGTAGGGCGTTGCGCCAACTGATGTACGGACAGTTGTCCGGTATCCCAAAAGAGCAAAAGGCAGTTTCTCGTGCCATTGTCTAGACCCTTGGATCATCTTCCTAAGAATCTTCTTGATGTTCTTATTTGTAGCTTCAACAGCTCCATTAGCTTTGGGACGGTAAGGAGTAGAATTGCGATGCTCAATTTTAAATTGTTCACATACCTCCTTCATCAGATGACTATTCAAATTAGCAGCATTATCTGTAATAATGGTTTTTGGAATACCGAAACGACAGATAATGTTGGAGTGAACAAAGTCTACTACTGCTTTCAATGTAATAGCTTCCACCCATTTGGTGAAGTAATCAATTGCAACCAAAATGAATCTGTGCCCATTTGAAGCTTTTGGCTCGATTGGGCCAATGACGTCCATTCCCCAAGCAACAAAAAGCCAAGGAGCCGACATAGGATACAACTCTGAAGGAGGCGAGTGAATCAAATCACTGTGAATCTGACACTAGTGGCACTTGCGAACAAAACGAAAGCAATCTCGTTCCATAGTAAGCCAATAATATCCTGCCCGAAGGATTTTCTTTGCTAGAACATATCCATTCATGTGCGGACCACAAACTCCCGAATGCACCTCATTCATAATTATTTCAGCTTCTTTGGCATCCACACATCTCAACAAATTCAAATCCAGAGTTCTTTTGTATAGGATTTCCCCACTCAAAAAGAAACCATTAGAGAGTCGCCTAATAGTTCTCTTTTGATCCCTATTAGCATGTTCCGGATATTCTCTTGTTTTCAGAAACTATTTAATATCACATTACCATGGTTCACCATCTGGTTCTGCTTCAATTGTATTGCAATAACCATGTTGATACCGAATTTGAATTTCTAATGGGTCAATGTGAGTATTACCCGGATATGGAAGCATTGAGGCTAGGGTGGCCAAGGCATCGGCTAATTCATTGTGAAACCTGGGAATGTACCTGAATTCGATGGACTTGAACCTTTTGCTAAGATCCTCCACACATTGTCTATATGGAATAAGCTTGATGTCTCGAGTCTCCCAATCACCTTGAGCCTGCCGAATAAGCAAATCTGAATCTCCCATCACCAACAGTTCATGCACATTTAGATTTATCGCCATGTTCAGACCCATGATGCAAGCTTCATATTCTGCTGTGTTGTTTGTACAGAAAAAACAAAGTCGAACCGTAGCAGGGTAATGTTGCCCAGTAGGTGATACCAGAATTGTCCCAATCCCTATGCCTTTGATGTTGACAGCCCCATCAAAGTATAGTTTCCAAATTTGACTGTCATCTTGGACTATTTCTTCAACTAAATTAACCTCTTCATCTGGGAAATATGTGTTCAAAGATTCATACTCATCATCAACCGGGTTTTCTGCCAGATGATCAGCCAAAGCTTGTGCCTTCATGGCAGTGCGAGTGACATAAACAATATCAAACTCTGTGAGCAAGATTTGCCACTTTGCCAATTTGCCTGTTGGCATCGGCTTCTGAAAGATGTACTTCAGGGGATCCATTCGGGATATGAGGTAAGTTGTATAGGCCAAAAGATAATGCCTAAGCTTCTGGGCGACCCAGGTTAAGGCGCAACATGTTCTTTCCAAAAGAGTGTATTTGGCCTCATAAGTGGTGAACGTTTTGCTCAAATAATATATTGCTTGTTCCCTTTTGCCTGTGGCATCATGTTGACCCAGAACACAACCAAAGGTACTATCCGTTACTGACAGATATAAAAACAGAGGCCTACCAGGTTCCGGCGGGACCAAAACAGGGGGATTTGACAAACATTCCTTGATCTTATCAAAAGCTTCTTGGCACTCATCTGTCCACTTGATAGCGGCGTTCTTTTTTAACAACATAAAAATAGGCTCACATGTGGTTGTAAGCTGCGCGATGAACCTGCTGATGTAATTCAACCTCCCGAGTAAACTCATGACTTCTGTTTTGTTCTTCGGGGGAGGCAGCTCTCGAATGGTCTTTATCTTGGAGGGATCTAACTCAATGCCTCTTCGACTAACTATAAAACCCAAAAGCTTCCCAGAAGGAACTCCAAATGCACATTTGGCTGGATTGAGTTTGAGATTGTACCTTCGTAGCCTTTCAAAGAACTTTTTCAAGTCTTGCACATGGTCATCTTGTGTTCTCGACTTAATGATCACATCATCAACATACACTTCAATCTTTTTGTGCATCATGTCATGGAATATGATAGTCATGGCTCTCATGTAAGTTGCCCCTGCATTCTTCAAACTGAATGGCATGACCCTATAACAATAAGTTCCCCATGGAGTTGTGAAGGCGGTCTTTTTGCATCTTCTTTATCCATCAGAATTTGGTGATATCCGGCATAACAATCCACAAAAGATTGGATTTCATGTTTAGCACAATTATCAACAAGGATATGAATGTTGGGTAAGGGAAAGTTGTCCTTTGGACTTGCTTTGTTTAAATCCCTATAGTCAACACAAACTCTGATTTTCCCATCCTTCTTTGGCACTGGCACAACATTTGCTAACCATGTAGTGTATCGGACGACCCTGATCACATTTGCACTTAGTTGCTTCGTGATTTCTTCTTTAATCTTATCACTCATGTCTGTCTTAAAATTCCTTTGTTTTTACTGGATTGGTGGAAAATTAGAATGTGTGGGAAGCTTATGGACCACTAGATCGGCACTCAAACCCGGCATGTGATCATACGACCAAGCAAATACATCTCTGTACTCGACAAAACTTGAATTATGGCATCTCTCGTCTTTTGTTTAGTATGAATGCTTATTTTTGTTTCTCTGGTTTCTTCAGGACTTCCCAGGTTAATTGCCTCAGTTTCATTTAAGTTAGGCTTAGGCTTATTCTCAAATTGATCCAATTGCCTTTTCATTTCTCTAAAAGCCTCATCTTCGTCATACTCAACTTCTTGATTCATTATTTCGAGATTAGACAGCTTTTTAAGATCTGGGCATGAATTCCGCATGCATGTGATATTTTTAAAGACAGCATTATCGAAACTGAAAATGATAAGAAATTAACAAAAATTAGGAAAATAAAAAGATAGAATTTTACTACGAAAATGAAACTTCATTTCATTGAATTTGAAAGGATAGAAGGGTTAACATCACAGCAAAGCAATTATACTAAAATATCTGGATTACAACCCTTAAAATAATCCAAATACAGAAAAAACAACAAAACAGGCTACCAAGTCTCCTTCCTGATGGGAAGAGGAATTGCTTCCCAGTTGCTGAGCGAAGTATCTGGACCAATCAGTTGAACACTTGCACGGCTAGGGCCCTCCCCAACTTGAACCATATTAATCTCATAGAACATCTCCTTGAGACCCTGACAAACTCCGTCAATGTCATCCTGAGTAGAAGGATTTTGGACTTCTTCAAATTGTGGCTTGACAAAAGAGTAGGCAATGTGAGGGATTGGTTTGGACAGATTCCAACCATTCTTTTTGCGGGCCTTGGCTCTGTCTATGTCAGCTGATGTTGGTTTAAAGCCCAAGCCAAAGGTATTTTTCTTCGAAAATGGAGCAATGGGGTTCACAATTCCTTGCAGAGAGGATCCCAATCCTTTTCCTGGTTCATAGCCGTTCCTCAACATCAGCGAAGCTACCATCATAGATGTGGCTGAAAGACGGGGATGCAGAATTGGTTTTCCTTCTTCCACTTGGTCCACCTCAATCACCTCAAATGCTTGATATATGATGGATTCACATCCTTCCTTGGCCTCGATATATGGAATGGATGGGTCTTTATAGACGGATGAGTCGTCCTCCCCATGAACAATAATTTCTTGCCCGTCACACTCAAATTTGACCATTTGATGTAGGGTGGATGGTACAGCTCTGGCCATATGGATCCACGGCCTTCCCAAAAGAAAATTATAGGAAGTTTCCATATCTAACACTTGAAAGACAATGTTAAAATCAACCGGGCCGATTGTCATGGTGAGTTCGATTTCCCCAATAGTGTCTCTTTTTGAACCATCAAAAGCTCTGATGCTGACATTACTGGTTCGAATTCTGTTATTGTCAATGTTCAGCTGTTGTAGAGTAGAAAGAGGACACACATCTACACTTGAGCCTCCATCAATCATGACTCCTTTTACGTAGTGCCCTTCACATTTGACCATAAGATGCAAAGCTCTATTGTGGCCAGCCCCTTCCTCAGGCAAATCATCATCGCTGAAAGTAATTCTATTTACTTCAAAGAATCTTTCAGCCATTTTTTCTAGCTGATTCACCGTTGTCTTTTCTGAGACATATGCCTCGTTCAGAGTTTTGATCAACACACGACGATGCTCTTCTGAATGCAAAAGTAGAGATAACAAAGATATCTGAGCAGGAGTTTTCCTTAGTTGGTCAATGATTGAGTAGTCTTGCATTTTCATCTTCTTAAGGAATTCCTCCGCTTCTTTTTTTGTAACGGGTTCTTTCACTGGCAAGTGACTTTCCCTGGCTTGCTTAGCTTTTCTCAATTCCTCTGGTGAATAACACCTTCCAGAGCGGGTCAAGCCCCCCATTTCACTTGTTTCTTCAACTATCTCTTTTCCTTTGTATGTCATGACAGTCTTGTTATAATTCCAGGGAATAGCTTTTGTGTTTGTCACTAGGAGTTGGGCAACAGGTCGGATCACGACTGGCTCTGTTATATTCCTCAAACCATTATTCGGAATGATCTTTTGAATGCCTTCGGGGATGTAAAGTTTTGGCCCACCCAATTGAACCTCAACCTTTTTTTTGCTTCTAGGAACATAAAGAATCGTTTTTTCAGAACATGCCAAGTTCAAACTAGAATTCGCACCTTTCACCATCAATGGTGCCAATTGCGGCGGGCTCACTATCACTTTTGGTTCTGACCCTATGGTTCTAACAACCATCTCTGTCTTGCCAGACTGCTTATAATCCCGATCATCACAAATCATCCCAATAAAATGTGTATTATCATGAGTTGGGAGCGGATTGTTTGTGATATTAGGAGTATCCTCATTGTTTGTTACCACAATTGCCTTTGCTTCAATCAAATTTTCAATGGCTTTCTTTAATGTCCAACAGTTTTCAGTACTATGCCCTTGGGTGTTAGAGTGATACTCACATCTTGCATTTGAGTCAAAACCTTTTGAATTTGGATTCACATAGCGCGTCATAATAGGTTCAATCAACTTCAACTGCATCAACTTTCGAAATAGGCTTGTATACGATTCTCCAATTGGGGTGAACTCTTTCTTTGGCTCCTATTCTCTCACATATTCTTGTCGGGGACGAGGATTATATGGTGACTCAAAATTCGGCCGGAGTTGACGGGAGTCTTGTGGAATCGGTGCCCGCCATTGTTGGTGATTGGGAGGCCTAGCATAAGCCTGAGCATTAAACACTGTGTATTGTTGCAGGGGAACTGAGTATCGGGGACCTTGAGGCGGATAATAATGTTGAAGAGAATTGGATAGTCCTTGTTGAAATTGCACGTAAGAAGGAGCTATTCCTCTTTGAACTCCCCCGAACCCAGATGCCATCATGGATCCTTCCTCCTTCTTTTTCCGATTTCCGAAATTGCCTGACCCGCTTTGAATTGCTTGTGTGGTTGCCTTAAGGGCTGCCTGACTCACAATTTTGCCTGACTTCATGCCATTCTCAACTATTTCACCAATCTTAATCGCCTCAGCAAAAGGTTTACCGATGGCGGCCAACATGTAATGGAGGTAATCTGGATCCTGAGCTTGGAGAAAATAGTCAATCATTTCTGCCTCTTTCATTGGTGGTTTGACCCTAGCAGCTTGCTCTCTCCACTTGATTGCATATTCTCTGAAGCTTTCTGTTGGTTTCTTCTTTATGTTGACGAGAGAGGAGCGGTCTGGCACTATATCAATATTGTACTGAAACTGTTGAACAAAATCTTGAGCCATGTCATTCCAAACGTGCCAGTGAGAGATGTCTTGATCTATGAACCACTCTGAAGCAATTCCTGTCAAACTTTCCCCAAAATAAGCCATGAGCAATTCTTCTTTGCCTCCCTCTCCCCTTAGTTGATTACAATATCTCTTCAAATGGGCAACGGGATCACCATGCCCATCATACTTGTCAAACTTGGGGGTCTTGAAGTCGGGTGGCAAATGAACATGGGGAAACATGCATAGATCGTTAAACGAAACACTCTTGTGGCCCCCCAAACCCTGTATGTTTCTCATGGTTTGTTCCAAGCTCTTCATTTTTCTGATCATTTCCTCTTGTTCCATATTCTTTTCGGGCTTTTTGATCTCAATTGGGAACACGTTATGAGGAGTGTGCTTGTATGAATCTAGAACCTTTAAAGTCAGTTCTGGAGAGTAATGTTGGGCATCATGAGCATCCAGCTATGGATCATTATTGGACTTTTGAGCAAGAGCCGGTTGAGGGACAGTGAAAGTATGGACAATGGGTATAGTAGGTGGGTCATTTCTGAGGGGTGCGATTGGAGGATGTGGAATGGAGGTACTGGGGATAGTGGGAAGGTTAAAGCTCGGACTGAATCCAGGTTGGTACAATGGGTTACTTATTATGGAGATAGGCAATTGAGTGGCAACTGACACATTATGAAGATTATCCGAAGGCCCTATGGGTAGTGAGGGCGGTGCTTGTCCATTCACCCAGGCTTGGTACATCTCTGCCAATTGTTGCTTCAACACTCTTACTTCTTCAACCAGTCCTGAACCTTGTTCAACCAATTGTCCATGGACATCATCATTATCTGACTCATTCTCACTGTTGTTTGCCATTCTACTTTTTCCTTTTGATCTCGTGTTGTAAGGGTGAGTCGCCAGTTTAAACCACAAACCAACCACCTCTGTTTTACTTTATCTTTTAAAATGACAAACAACAAACGTGTTAGAGTTAGGCATTTTGCAGATATTAATCACACATTATATGTTATGCACCTAATGCCATTTTCATTTCTAAAATGATCTTGGAAGGCTTTATGTTTCATCCCGGCTTATTGATTTATTGGTTTATTTTCATCTTGAATTTAGCGGGTTTTTTTTTCATTCATTTTTTTTATAGATTAATTATGGTTATGATCGCATCCGATGAGGATTGCCTACGTATCATGACGCCGCATGAATCAGACCATTACGTAGTTCAGGGGAAAATAATAATAGTAGGCTTTTTTTTTTTTTTAACAAAACGAAATAATACAATAACAGAAAGGACATTACATTGAAAATGACTTACCAAACTCTGACAAGACTAAAAGACAGCGATTTTAAAGATTCAACAATGACTCAAACTAAAACATAACTACTACATAAAAAGTTCTAACAACTACGACTATAATTCAACTCCACAATCTTCTAGCTTTCAAACACTGGAACATCTGCTCATGGTGGGGCTTGCCCTGGTTGACCCCCTAATGTACGGTACATCCTTTCTAACTCTGCTGCAAGATGACGGGCAAAAGTAGGTGCATGCTCCAAAAACTTCTCATAATCCATCCCTTGGCAGTTCACATAACTTTGAGCGGTATAAATAGCCAAATTATGAACTTGCTCTTTGAAGTACTGGAAATTCTGGTCTCGTTCTTGTAACTGCTGCTGGCGAGTGGTGGCTATCTCCCTTATGTGGCCCTCACGATCTAAGGCTGACTCCAACTGAGCCCGAAGTCTAGCCTGCTCGAGTCTCGCCTGAGCCATCTCCCTATCAAAATCTGCATGCTGGTATTCTCTATTGTACCTTCTCATTTCTTCCAACTGTGCATGGAGCTGAGCTTCTGAACGTACCCAATGGGCCTTCTCTCTCGAATTGAGCCCTCTTTTCTTCAAATTGTGTTACTTGGCAATCCTTACTTGATTCGGCCTTCTCATTTAGCTGTATGATCTTTTCATTGGCTTTGTCCAACGACTTTTCAGTCTTTGCCAAGAGGGAATCATAATTTTGCACTTTTTCCATCAGATTGGCAATGGTTCTCTGGTCTTACCAACTTCTCACTGGCACTTCAGAGGCTTTCTTCATCTGTTGAAGTTGAGCACGAAGGGCTTCATTTTTGCAGATCAGACTCTTCTTTTCCCCTTCGGCTTCTTGTTCTTGCAAGTCTTTCTCAAAATTGAGGTTTCTCAACCTTTCTTCTAAGGCATGAATAGTTGTTTTGTATCCCTTTTCACGTTCACCCCAAGCCAACCGTTCTTGGATTTTATCATCAAAGGCTTGAACATGCGGCCTTTTTGTGGGCCTTTTGGGCTCTGGCACATCATCCACGTGAGACCTCTTCCCAAACCATATAGCATAACCCGGATCTACCTCACCTCTCGCAGGATCTGGCACCTGAGTATCATATTTCAAGTAGCGACAACCATTCCAAATTTGCTGGATTAAAGCTTCGGGGAGTGGGGCTTCGGGGTGTAGCTCAATAACTTGCACACTCAAATCTTCATCCTTAGGTACTACTTGGTACCTTCCTAGCTGTCTTAGAACTCTGTGTGGCGCATACGGCTGGACACTTCTCAAACCCAACAATAGCAAATAACTTTTTAGGGCCGACATGTGTATCACCTCTCTTAGCGGGAGCCATCCCAAAGTCCACTCAATTTGACTTGCATTTAAAGATCTTAGGTAGGATATCCAGGCTTCCACCCCTTCTGGAGAGTTGTAATCTTTTACTCTTTCTTCGTAACTCTCAATGAAATTGTCCTTGTTCGGACCATAGCTCATGAACTTGGGGTGATGTCGGAGATTCTCAATTAACCACATTTGTAACAAAATATTGCACCCTTCGAAGAATTTTGCCCCGGACTTGCACAAAGTCAACGCCCGATAAATGTCTGATAAAATGATCGGGGCAAGAGTGTGATGTTCTTTAGTAGTGAGGACTTGTACAACCCTGGCTATGCGGGTATCAATTGTCCGCTTCTCGTTTGGGAAGACCATGATTCCCAGAAACGCCATTATGAAGGCGAAGCGACGATGAATCTGCCATGTGTCTTTGTTCTGCTTGTTGTTAAGGCCCTTTTCATGCATTTCAAACCCATTTGGTTGCCCGAACCTAGAGTACAGGAAGTAGAAAGAACAACACCCTTCGACTACGTTGGTCTTTCTAATTTGCTTACTGATGTTCAGAAGATCGAAGAATCGGTGTACAGAAAGAGCCCTTGGGAATATGAGCTCCTGGTTTCTCAAATCCCTGCCAAACCCGGAATATCCAGCTATCTCATCTAAAGTGGGAATTAGCTCAAAATCGGAGAAGCGAAAGACATTGTGAACGGGGTCCCAAAAAGTCACTAGTGCCTCAATCAAATCGTCCCGTGGTTTAATTTTCATAATATCTGTAAGGGCTCCCAAGTGCTTGGTGACCCATTTCTGACCATCTTCTCCTAAATCATACCACCACATCTGAAGCTGAAGTGGAGCCTTGTCTACAACTGTGAATGGTGTGTTCTGGATAGTGCTCATTTTGTACCTGTGGGTGGTTAAGGTTAGGGTTGACACTAGTCTCAAGAGACAGAACCAATGCACTCCTTTTGCAAAATAATCTTTTGTAAATAACTCAATTTTAAGAAAAATCAACGAGAAGGGGGGCTATTTTTGCAATTGTGACCAAAGAAAGGGTGGCTATTTTTGCAACTATGGCCCCTTCTTACTTTCAAGGATAGCTTTAGGGCCGGGGGAAGGGCATTATGGTAAAATTGATTCCCAATTGACAGACACGTCCGTTCTTGCGAGAACAGACCTTCAACAATTTTGAAGATGTTCTAAGGCTATTCCGACAGGAACGATTTGGGATTAACCAAAGCTGGATCTGCTTATTTGTTTTTTGATTAAAAAAAACACTAGACACATTTTTTTTATAGTTATTTTATAAAAATGGGGCCGAACCCTATGAAGGTTGCCTACGTATCTCACATCCGGTGAGAATCAGACCCGCGTAGTTCGTAAATATTTCAGGAATAGGATGACACTTTTTTTTTTTTTTGAAAAATTCAGGCTTTTTTTTTGGGGGGGGCGTAAATACTGAGATTTTCGAAAATCGGGCAAATTTTCTCCCTCATATTTTCTTCTTTCTGGTTTTCCCTCAATATTTTTATATTTTTATTTTATTTTAGAAACCGGTCAACATGCACAAACCAAATTAAACATAATGCACAAGTAGCACATAAGATGCATCACGATGGTCTTGTAATTTCGGGTACACCTGTCCTAGACGGACCCAACCCCTGTGTTGAGTCCCCAAAGTCAAATGCACATGATGCAAACAAACGTTCCTACTAGGGATCCGACATGAGGCTATGTTATTCTAGGTTTAAATCCTAAGGGGAGTGTTTTAGACCTGGCTTACCCAAGCGGACAGCTCGAGCCGAGGTGAGGGTAATGTACCGGGAGCACGAAAGTCTACCCGGCCTAGTTACTGACCCAACCTCATTCTAATTGGTATGACTTCTAACAGAAAAGTGGGCCACGCGCACGTGTGCACCATAAATTCAGAAGACTCAGAAAGGAGGCGTAAGAAGATAATTTAATACAGTTCAAATAATATCAAAGCGGTAAATAAGCGACAATTAGCACATTAGACCCAAAAATACATTAATAACATCAAATCAATAAAGCCAAGTATAAATCATCTTATAAGCTCGAATTCTGAACCCCGAACCAGAAGTTCTGGGTTCTTGTCCCCAGCAGAGTCGCCAGAGCTGTCACACCTCATTTTTCCCGAGGGAATAGGAAAGAAAGGAGTTTTTCCAATTTAAGTGACATTATTCGAAATGGAATTATTTATTTAATCAGAGTCGCCACTTGGGATAATTTCTGGTGTCCCAAGTCACCGGTTTATTTGAAATCCCAAATCGAGGAAGTTTTGACTCCGAATTACGGTCCGCGAACACAGAAGACCGGGTAAGAAATTCTGTTAACCCGAGAGAAGGTGTGAGGCACTCTCGGATTCCGTCATTTTAGCACGGTCGCTTTAATCATAACTGACTTAATTAAATTATTTAATTACTCATTTTTAGAACCTATGTACATTTGCCTTTTTACCGCTTTTAATTGCTTTATTATTCGTAATTATGGAATTATCTTGAAACGAATCACGCGTACGTGTATTCATTTTGTTTGGTGTGTCAAGAATCATGTCACGCGTACGTATACACAATTAATAACACTTTATTATTTTTAAGATTGTTTGGCCAAAGTCGCGCGAACGCGTACCTTGATTTCTTTTGGGAATCATAATTATGTCACGCGAACGTGTACACAATCATGATAATAGATTAAGTGCCTAAAGTATTCTAACGGTGTTCATTATTCTTCCTAAACTTTGAGATTATTGTGAGGCTATGAGTTATGGAAGTCAATTATGGATGAAGTGTAAAATTACAATTAAGGAGCATTAGCAAGATCACTGATATATCTAAGTTGTTGGAAGCATTTGATAATTATGAAGTATTAATTTTTAAACAAGTTAGGCCATAATCTATAAATTAGTAATCATCTGAACTATTAAACAATGATGTAAAATAATGAAATAAAACCATAGGATCATTACACATTCCAACTACGTCATTAAAATAGCAGACTTAACAAATTACACTTATGACCAATTACTAGTAGATTTAAACCAAGAAACTTCTATAATGGAAAAGTCAGTAAAGAAACTTCTCATGGACAAATATATATATTTAAGGGAAAAAAAAATCATCATCACTTCGTTTGCACGAATGCATGAGGCTTTCGTTACTGCTAATATCTATTGGCAAACTAATTGAATTAGAAAGAAGATTTATATATATTTATTTAGAACGAACATGCTTGCCATTATGATAAGAGAAAATATATAATTCAAATAATTAATATCGAACACATATGAATACGTAGGTCCATTTCAAAGTTCAAAAGTAAGCCAACAAATTAAAATAGGAACGAGGTTAAAGTTGGAGTTGCAATGTGGCATGAGTACCTGGGAACGGGTCCAGTTCTCAGTAGAGAAAGCAAAAGCAGTGATAACTTGTATTCCCAGTTTGGAAGAAATGTTGCAAATATTTTTTGAAATTTGGAGTAAGAAATTTGTGACCCTCTTGCACAGGTAAACCTCGAGCATTAGCCCATCTCCTCAATATGACACCTTCTTCAATTTATAATGAAACTTCATGTACAAAAACTACTAGCTACTAGCCACGTCTGTTTAGAACACATCAATACCAAGATCACGAGATCGTAACCGTGAACCTCGAACAAGACATCACCCAACTGACCAGAAAACCTCACCTTGAATGGACCTCTTCGACCTCGAACATCAACAGGGAAAACTCTAACTGGTTTTAGGGTGGGTGGTGGCTGGTTTGGGTGGCTTAATGGCTAAAGGTTGAAAGAAGTTCACTTCTTGAACAAGAGAGTGACAGATAGGGGTCTAGAGAGGAGTGGCCGGATGTTAGGAGTCTTCAATGGAGGAAAGCGAAGGAGATGGTGTTGGTTCAAGCTTTTTCCAAAGCTTTTCCTTGTTCTTGTTTTCACGTTTTTTTTTTTTCAAAAAAAATCCCCCTCCTTCATTTGTGAAGTCCAAAATATATAGATGTGTGGGTTGTAGAACTGATGTGAGTAAGTGGTGAGAAGAGTGTGAGAAGTGGGGAAAGGGACGTGAGGGAGTTAGAATTGTGGGGAGAGGAGACGTGAGGGAGAGGGGAGTTTAGCAAACAAATATGGGAAGTTAAGGGATTGGGGTGAGCTGGGTAATTAGTAAAGATAACATTTTATTTTTGTATCTTTCAAGATTTTACACGTTTTTGTTTGTAGCTTTTTTCTTCTTTCTTTTTTAACTTTTTACTAACCTTTTTTTTTTCATTAAACAAAAAAGAAGGTAAAATACATAGCTATATATATATATTAACCAACTTACTTTTAGACTTATATATATTAACCAACTTACTTTTAGACTTAAATATTATATACATAAGAAAATGAAATATTTACATTGTAGTTTAAATTATACTAAGAAAAATACTAAAGCTAACTTATTTATTATAATTATAATTAGAATAAATCATATATTTTTTTATAAATTTTCATTTTTATATTTACAAATAGAAATAAAATATGTTCTATAAGTATATATATATATATATATATATATATATATATATATATATATAAAATTAGACCTAAAGAAAATATTTACACCAAAATAGTATAGAATTTGGGTATGGTCAAAAATTAGTTGTTCACAGTCGGTATGTACAATCACCTCTGTACCCATCAAATGCGGGCGGAACTTCTCCATAGCAAAGACAATAGCAAGGATCTCTTTTTCGGTCACTGTGTAATTGACTTGGGCATCATTCATGGTCTTACTAGCATAGTAGACCAGATGAAAGATTTTGTTGATACATTGCCCCAAACCTGCTCCGACCTCCACATCACTTGCTTCACACATGAGCTCAAAAGGCAAGATCCAATCCGGTGCGGTGATAATAGGAGTAGTAGTCAACTTGAACTTGAGCAATTCTAATGCCTTCATACAATCGTCGTTGAAATGGAACTTGGCATCCTTCACCAAAGGTTTACACAAGGGGTTCACCATCTTAAAAAAGTCCTTGATGAATCGGCGATAGAACCCCGCATGACCCAAGAAGCTCCTCACTCCCTTCATGGATGTAGGGGAGGGAGTTTGGAGATCACTTCAATTTTGGCCTTGTCGACCTCAATACCATGCTTTGAAATTTTGTGGCCTTGGACTATGCCTTCTTTGACCACGAAGTGACATTTCTCCCAATTCAAAACCAAGTTTGTCTCCTCACATCTTGCCAAGACCTTATCCAAATTTTTCAAGCAGTCATTGAAGGAATTCCCAACCACAAAGAAATCATCCATAAAGACCTTAAGAAAATCCTCCACCATGTCGGTGAAGATGGCCATCATACACCGTTGAAAAGTCGTTGGTGCATTGGATAACCTAAATGGCATCCACGAGAATGCGAAAGTACCATAGGGACAAGTGAAAGTAGTCTTCTCTTGGTCCTCAAGAGCAATAAGAATTTGATTGTAGCTGGAATATCCATCAAGGAAACAATAAAAAGCTCGTTCGGCCAACCTATCAAGCATTTGATCAAGAAATGGAAGCGAAAAATGATCTTTCCAAGTGACTTTGTTGAGCTTCCTATAGTCTATGCAAACTCTTCACCCGGTGACCATTCTTGTGGGGATCAACTCGTTCTTGTCATTTGTTACCACAATCATACCCCCTTTATTTGGAACACATTGCACCGGAGAGGTCCACGAGCCATCGGAAATGGGGTAAACAACCCCGGAATCCAACCATTTTATGGTCTCCTTCTTTACCACCTCTTGCATTGCTTCATTTAATCTTCTTTGATGTTCAATGGAAGATTTGGCATCCTCCTCCAAAATAATCTTGTGCATGCAAAGGCGGGGCTTATAATCCAAATATCTGCCAGTGTCCATCCTATAGCTTTCTTCCTCTTTTGAAGCACTGCCAAAGTAGAATCTACCTGCACGTTAGTCAAGCAAGAGGAAAGAATAACAGGTAACGTAGAACATGGGCCAAGAAACTCATACCTGAGATGTGAAGGCAATGGCTTTAACTTCAAAGTGGGAGGCTTCTCGATTGAGGGATTTGTTGGAGGAGTCTTCCGATTTTTAAGATCTAAGGATAATTTTCGGGGTTTATAAGTATGTGACCCCATTCCTTGTAATGCATTTACACATTCCACAAAGCCTTCCTTCTCATCATCATCATGATTAAGCAATACGGCTTCCAAAATGTCATCAACATTCATCATGGCACTAGCATCATTAACAATCACCTCGGTCACTAAGTCCACAAACGAACAAACTTCATTGCTATTCGGTTGTCTCATAGATTTGCACACATGGAAAACCACATTTTTATCACACACTCGGAAGGTGAGCTCACCGGCTTCCACATCAACAAGAGCCTTCCCCGTAGCAAGGAAAGGTCTACCCAATATAATATGCACCTCATAGTCTACTTCGCAATCAAGAATCACAAAGTTCGCCGGGAGTATGAACTTATCAACACGAACCAACACATCATCAATAATACCCAATGGTCTCTTCATAGTACGATCCACAATTTGTAACCTCATAGATGTGGGTCTTGGTTTCCCAATTCCCAAAGTTTTGAATACCGAGTAGGGCATCAAGTTGATACTCGCCCCTAGATCACATAGAGCTTTGGCAAAGTCGGCGCTTCCAATAGTGCAAGGGATTGTGAAAGCGCCGGGATCTTCCAATTTCGGAGCCATTGAGTGTACAATAGCACTCACTTGATGTGTCATTTTTATAGTCTCATAATTCATTAATCTTTTCTTTGTCACCAAATCCTTCATGAATTTTGCATAACCGGGCATTTGTTCCAATGCCTCAACTAATGGCACATTAATGGATAAGCTCTTCATCATGTCAATAAACTTCTTGAATTGGTTCTCACTATTTTGCTTGGCGAGCCTTTGAGGGTATGGAGGAGGAGGCCTTGGCATTGGTGCCTTGGCCTTTGGCACTACCGGTCCCGGTATGTCAATCTCGTGAACCACATTGCTTGGAATATCATCTTCTTGAACCACTACATCATCATCCACAATTCTTCTTTGATTTAAGGTGGTTGCATCTCTACCTCTTTCACTCCTTGTTGTTACGGCCATGGCATGTCCCGTGTTGTTCCCACCCTTTGGGTTCACCATCGTATCACTAGGTAGTGCCCCCTTAGGACGAGTGTTTAAAGCTTGCGAGATTTTTCCCAATTGAACTTCCAAATTGCGGATTGAAGTGTTGTGAGAGGCTAATTGAGCATCGGAGTCGGCATTTTTCTCCATCATTTATTTGAACATCTTTTCAATCCGTCCCATCTCATTGGTGGAAGAACTAGAACCTTGAGACAGATAAGGAGGCGGATTGTTTGGTTGTTGATACATCGGGGGCCTTTGAAAGCCCGGCCCCCGATTCCCTTGGTTGTTGCCTCCCCAATATCCTTGATTGTTGCCACCCCAATTTCCTATATTGCCTTGACTGTTCCAATTGCCTTGATTATTGTTATTATTCCAATTACCTTGATTGTTGGTACCACCACTCCAATTGCCTTGGTGGTTTTGATTGTTCCAATTTTCTTAATTTCCTTGAGATCGTCATTGTTGTTGATTCGGGCCTTGAGAGTTGTTCCTTTGCCCTTGGTAATTATTCAGATATTTCACTTCTTCCTCTTGCTCATTGTATGATTTGTCTTGGTCAAACCCACTATCATCTTGCACAAATTGTTCCACATGGTTTTGCACTTGTTGACCCTTTTGCCTTCGCTTGTTCACCATCATATTGATACCTTCCATTGCATTTACTTGCTTAGGACCTTGAAACTATTAAAGTTGAGCTTTGGCCAACTGATTCATTGTAGTGGTCAACTCGGCAATTGCTTGCCCATGATCATGAAATTCTTTATGTAGGTGAATCATATTTGGATCACCTTGAGGAACGTTTGCTCTACTTTGCCATGCTGATGAAGTATCCGCCATTTCATCTAAGACTTCACAGGCTTCGGCATATGGTGTTGTTATGAAATTTCCACCGTCAAGTTGATTGATCACGCATTGATTGGTAGTATTGATCCCCCTGTAGAAGGTTTGCTGAATCATAGCCTCAGTCATGCCATTATTCGGGCACTCTTTCACCATAGTGCGGTAGCTCTCCCATATCTCGTGCAAACGCTTATTGGATTCTTGTTTGAATGCTAGAATCTCGTCTCTAAGAGTAGACATATGACCGGGAGAGAAGAACTTGGCAATGAATTTTTCCGCCAATTCATCACATGTATGGATAGAATGGTTTGGTAATCTTTCTAACCAGTCCAAGGCTTTCCCCTATAGAGAGAAGGGAAATAGCCTCAACCTTAGAGAATCCTCGGAGACGTTGGTCTGTTTACTCCCGCAGCAAGTATCCATATATCCTTTCAAGTGTTTTTACGTATTTTGGTTCGGAGCCCCGGTGAAGAATCCCCGTTGCTCAAGAAATGTGAGCATAACATTTGTGATTTGAAAGCTGCCTGCCCTAATGCGTGGCGGGATTATGGCACTTGCGTACCCTTTATTCGGCAATACTCGGTGTGGAGCCGCTCTTGGTGGATTTGGGGGTGGAACGGGAATGTTGTCTTGAGGTGGTCGGCCTCGTCTATTTGCTTGAGGCTCAAGAGGAACCTCTTCAACTAGGTCATCTTCCACGTCCACATCCCCCAAAGGCATATTTCCGAGAGAATCATTATTGAGAGCCATTTTTGTACGTACAATCGATTCACAAAAAGGTTAGTAACCCGGAAGGAAAAGAAGACAAATTACATACAAAACCAAATATATAGCTAAATTTATTTTTTAGCTCGCCGGCAACGGCGCCAAAAATTGATGTCTCCCAAACTCACACCACTAATTGGGATTGTGAGGCGGTCGATGCAATTATAAATACCCAACACGAGTCGGGGTCGATTCCACAGAGAGCTTTATGTTGGATTAGGTATATACCTAGTCTAAGTATATGAGGTGCCTAAGATTATACTTCCACATATTCAGTTGTTTCGTTTCTACTCCTAAATCTTATGTTAATGTTGTAATTGTAAAGCTAAGAGACAATGTTTTTCTGTATTGTTGTTTTTTAGGTTATAAAAGATCTAGGGTTGTAATTTCCACCTAGTTGGTTACCTAACGGATTGAGAGCTTTAGGGCATGTTTGGGTGGTCGAGATACAATATAGCAATCACACGTGATTACTCACTCTATACCTCTTGGTAGTTTGAGTGATTTGGCCCAATTTGGCTTTCTCAAGTCCAAATGGGCATTTCACAAAACACGTGATAGATGCTCAAGTCGGGTCTTACTATCTCTATATTCGACCCTTTTATTTGGGGCTATCAATTTATTGAGTTCACCTCAATTTCTTGTTAGCCAAGTTTTCTTAGACTTAATCTCTCTTTCTCAAGTAGAGACTAAGTCAATTAGGCATGAATCAATGTTTGCAACCATCAATTCTCAATTTCAAGCAAGAACTAGGCTAAATATCATATACCCAATCATAAACAAGCCTTAAAACAATCACCCATTAAGTACCCATACTAGGATTGGGTCACAACCCTAGCTAAGAGTTTAGCTACTCATAGAAAATGAAGAAATTAAAGAAGTACCTAAGATAAAACTCATAATAGATGATTAAGGGAAGAAAATCTAATGGTAAAATTATAAACTATTACAAAGTTACCCAAAACAGTAAAGAAAAATAGCTATCTATTCTCAGGTGTTCTCTGCTTGACCTAAATTTGACAAAAAAAACTATTTATACCCAGCTGAAATTATCGGACAAAATTACCCTGCGGAGATTCTGCGGCCGCACAATTATATATGCGGTCCGCACTTTGACATTAGCTTGACAAGATGGACTTCTGCGGCCTATGAATTTGATCGGTGGTGTTAAGGCAGGATTACCCCTTCGAGCGTTGATGTACTAATGAGGCAGGTGTCTTTCAACCCGTTTGGGTGGTGCAATTTAGAATCTGAAATTACATTTAATGGTGCCGGGATTTATGGTAATCATGTATGATTATGGATTCTACATTTTAGTATAAGAAAGGTAAGAAGAATAATTTTAAAATTCACATAAGGTATTTTCAGAGTGAGCGTTACAGTTGCAGTATTTATGGAGGTACTTAAGAAGAGTACAATGGCTTACGGGCCTTATGGTAGTATGGTGTTATGTCAAGGTGTCTTGTAATGAGCTTTGGGAAAGGATCGTGGAGTTCTGATAAGGAGAAGTATCAAATTGAGGTTAATTAAGAAGAAACTCAAAGTAAATAGGACAACTGGTAGTAGGCTAGACCAGTATGGTAATGGCATGCTCGGTTCTTTTGGGTAATAATGACGTGGAGACATCACAGATGTTTTGGTGGCAAATTCTTGGGCTTTAGTGACCTGCGTGGCTTGGGCGAGTTGGAGGAAATTAGTTCTGATAGCTTGATTAGGTGCAAATAGATTTCAAAGTGTTCTTGGTGGTTTCTACCATGGTTTGAACCGGATATTTCTACCAGTGTGGGGAACGTGTTGTGTATTGTGATTTTCTCCTGGAAGGAAGCAAGAGGAAGGTTTCTAACTAACCGAGTATATAAATTGCTGGTGACTCAAAGTTGATAGTGAGATTCTTGTGCTTGCCACATGATGGTATGATAGATGTGGTGTGTTGTGCAGGATTAAGATTTATATGTACAAGGTGACAGTTCATTCTTGAAAGCAAGTTCATGAGTTCTGGACAGAAGGGTCAGTGTTGTATATTTAGATGAATGTTATAGTTGCTCGGTAATCCCTGAGAGGGGTGCGTGGTTGAAAGGGGCATTGTGTTTTGATTTACGGATATTCATTGGTATTGTGGTACTCTCCTGGTTGATCGACTGTTGATATTCAATTTTGCTATGTAGCACGGAAGAATTTTAGGAGTATTCCTCATGGGATGATCGCGTATGAGAGATGTGTTAGACATTCTGGCGGTGGAGTTGGGATCAGATATGGGATTCGTGTGTTATATGGATTTGGAGACTAGGAGTTCTCAAGAGCAGGTTGTTTTCATGGTTGTGAACTGTGAAGTCATGGTCGAAGCTAGCTAGACGATAGTATGTGTTATGATTCAGTCATTTTGGGCTTTCAGAGGGTTATTTATCCATGTGTGGGTGCCCGAAGTTGATTTGGGGGTCCATTGGTAGGCCCAATTAGGATGTGTATTCTACACCGAGTCGGATTGGTTGGTTCCATAAGGGATGTGCCATTCGGTTGTTGTTGAGCTTATTCGTGTTTTGATATATTCGGTGAGTTACTCTTCTATGCTACGAGGGGTTGTGATTCGTTAGTTGTATGCACCCATGGTGCAGTTCTATTGGGATCTTATAGCGGAAATTATGCAAGATGGGTATTTGGGTGATGCATGAGTGGTTGCGCATTGGTTATGTTCTTTCGGGTTTGTGTGGTATTGTGTCATTTGCTTTTTCATGGTTATGGTAATGCACTTCGAGTACTTGATGCCGGATTGCGCGTGGTTATTGATTTTGAGCATGGTGACTGAGGTATTTCATATGGATCAGTGTTTGGATGGGGTCGCGCATTGCAGCAGAGTTATGTTGAGATATGATCCTTGTGTTAGATTCGTGTGTTATGGTTCTACGGTGTGTGATGGGTTCTTAGCATTGCATTGGGGTGGTACTCGTCGAGCTTACGGGACGATTCTCTTATTTGAGTCATTTTCGTGATTGAGTACATTTGGAATGTTGCTTATTGGTGCACGGATTGCATGGGTGGCTTTAGATAATATTTGTGTGGCATGACATTAGAGTAGCTGGTATTTGATAAGATGAAGTCGTCGGATCTAGGATGGGTGCTATCAGATTTGATTCTGGCATATTTGGAAGGATAATATTGAAAGTCGGCTTAGGAATTTGCTATGGTTCTTGTCGAACGAGAGGGAGCTCCATGACTGGTAGATATGATGAATGGTTATGAGTCTCTACGTGTATTTTTCATCATCGGTGGTGTGCGAAGGGTTTAGAATTGAGTCTTGTTTGATATGAGGTTTATTACCAGCATGGGGTTGTTTCGAGCAGCTATGGTGATTAGAAATCATTGCTTCGAGCATTTGAGCTATGTGGTATTTGAGTTTTAAGTATTTGAGTTATGGTTACGGCTTTTGGTACAGTTTGTTCAGACTTATACAGTGTGTAGGTTGCGGGATTCTGACCTTATAAGAAATTTCGGATGTTGGAAATTGGATTTTAAGGCTTGTGAGCTAGGTAGAATTAAGAAATTTCAGTTATGTGGTGTTATCAAACCTATATGGGATAGGGTGACATGGGATCACCCCTGGGTACGTGCGTGGTAAGATGGAATAGTGATTTGGTGGCTTGAAAACAACTCTCGGCATGTTCAAGGACGAACGTATGTTTAAGTGGGAGAGGATGTAACGACCCGGCCAGTTGTGTTAAGCGTATTAGCCCTGATCCCCAATTTACTGCATTCCCCATATCTGTTTCTGCTTATGTGACTTGCCGGGAGGTCTTGTTTTGGTTTCGGAGTATTTTGGGACACTTAGTCCCTAAAACGGAAGCTTAAATCTTAGGATTTTGACCGTAGTCAGAATGGTGTGAAGACAACTCCGAAATGGAGTTCTGTCGGTTCCGTTAGCTCCATTGGGTGATTTTGGACTTAGGAGCGTGTCCGAACTGTGAATTTGAGGTCTGTAGCTGATTTAGGCTTGAAATGGCGAAAATTTGACCGGGGGGTTGACTTTTTGATATCGGGGTCGGATTTCGATTCCGGAAGTTGGAGTAGGTCCGTAATGTTGAATATGACTTGTGTACACAATTTGAGGTCAATCGAGCGTGATTTGGTATGATTCGGCAGCGTTTGTAGAATTCGAAAGTTTAGAAGTTCTTTACACTTGAATCCGGGTGTAATCGGTGTTTTGGTGTTGTTTTGAGTGATTCTAAGGTTTGACTAAGTTCGTATTGGGTTATATGACTTGTTGGCATGTTTGGTTGAGGTCTCAAGGGCCTCGGGTAGATTTCGGATGGTTAAAGGACTTGATTTTTGAGTTGATGAAGCAGCTGAGGAGCTGCTGCGGTGCGAGCACACAGAAGCGTGGTATGAATCGCAGATGCGGGCAAGGCCATGAAGGACAGGGGTCGCAGGTGCGAAGAATTTCCCGCACCTGCGGTAGCGCAGATGCGGACAAGTGAACGCAGGTGCGGGGGAAGCTAGGAGAGAGTGACTCCGCAAAAGCGAGGCCAGGGTCGCAGATGCACGTTCGCAGGTGCGGAACCTGGAGCGCAGGTGCGGGCCCTGGAGGTGCAAGTGACTTCCACATAAGCGGCATTTTTACCACAGATGCGACATCGCAGGTGCGACAATAGGTCCGCAGATGCGGAAAGTCTTGGCAGAAGGTTTAAAAGCAAGGGTTCGCGATTTTAGTCTTATTTCAACATTTTGGACTCGGACTTAGGCGATTGTGGAGAAGATTTTCGAGATGATTATTGAGGTAAGCTTCTTGTACTCATTTTGGATCATAAAACTTGTTTTCCCACTGATTTTCCCACCTAATTAGTGAGATTTTGAAGTGAAATTTGGGGGTTTAGGGCTTGAGAATTGGAGAGTGGATTTGGGGGATTTGGATGACTAAATGGTATCGGATTTTGATAAATTTGGTATGGTTAGACACCTTAGTGAATGGGCTTTCGGTTGTTGTGACTTTTGTCAGATTTCGAGACGTGGTCCCGGAGGCCGGTTTGAGTCGATTTCGGATTTTTGGCTATGATTTAGTACTTTTCTTGTGGAATTGATCCCTTTAGCCTATATTGATTGTATTTTATTATTTGTGGCTAGATTCGGGACGTTTGGAGATCGATTTGAGAAGCAAAGGCATTTCGACGTAAGGATTTTCTCGGTTTGAGGTAAGTAACACTTTCAAACTTGGTTCTGAAGGTTCGAAACCCCGAACTATATGTTATACGATTGGTATTGAGGTGACGCACATGCCAAGTGACGGGCGTGGGAGCGTGCACCGTGAGAATTGTAGCCCGATTGATTCCATGGCACTGTATAATGACTCTATCTGGTTGATATCCGTATTTTCATCATGTGATAAAGTAATTAAGCTGTCAATCATGCTAGATATCATGTTTAGGTTTTATGCCGGTACTGTTGGGACCCCTAGTGGTCGTTTCTTGCTGTCATCTCACTGATTTCATTGATATTACGTACTCAGTCATGTTCATGCATTTCATATCATATCTCAGTCTCAGTTGTTATTTATTGATACATTATATCATTGTTTCGGGCTAGTTTTCATGATATTGTGAGCCTGTAAGTGAGACCGGAGAGATTGATGATTGATTGAGGCTGAGAGCCTAATTATGAGTGACAGTTATGGGATCGGGCTACACGCCGCAGTGGTTATACTGATTTTATGATACCGCTTGGGCTGTAGGAGCCCCTCCGGAGTCTGTAACATACCCCCAGTGAGCACAGTTGATATTATTGAGGGATGGATCTTCCCTGGACATGGATCTTGTCCAAAGTACTTGATACCTGGAGATGGATCTTCTCCACAGGGCTGGATTGGCCTTCCTCGGTACTGGGTGACTTATAGTCAGTGATGTATATGTTCCGGGATGGATTTTCCCTGGGTCGTATGGGCCATATATAGTACCGAGTGGTTGAGCATTCGAGAGTATGAGCACATGAGGCTGACAGCATGGTACATCACATACAGCATGTACATTGGCATGTAGAGATAGCAGAGTTATATTCTTTACACTGTTTGGATCTGCTTCACTTTACTGTTTTGAGTTGCCTATTTAATTTGAAAGCATGCCTACATTTCTGTTCAGTTATTTCTATTTTATCTGTACCGATTGAGTTCATCACTACCTTTCAATCCAAAGTTTGAACTTGTTATTTACTGAGTTGGATGTACTCACGTTACTCCCTGCACCTCGCGTGCAGATCCAGGCATTTTTGGTCACGACGGCGGTTACTGATTGCGGCTTCAGAGTTCGGAGACTACCAAGGTAGCTGCACAGCGTTCGCAGGCCTTGACTCTCCTTTACACTAGTTGTATTTTTAGTTTATTTCTCTAGACACTAGTGGACTGTATTCTGAATTGGACGCTTATGTACTCTGTGACACCCCGATTTTGGGATGGATTGTATCGTATTTTGGATATTTCTGTCTTCAAAAAGGCTTTCCTAAATTATTAAATTGCTTCCGTCTTTATGTTCAAAGATTTTTCTGTGTTGAGATGTTGAGTTGTGGCTTGCCTAGTTCCACGATAGGCGCCATCACGATGGTTAGATTTTGGGTCGTGATATTTTTCTAGAAGTAGATGCCCACGGGAGATGGGCGTGCCTGATGTTATTTTTTGCATATTAATTAAGTACTTTTTCTTTTTATTATTTTTTTTGTTTGGTTTATTCTTTCAAAATTTTCACACATTGAAATTCCTATTCTTCTTTTGTCGCTGTAAAATCTTATATGATTAAACAAAATGTGTATATTAAAACTAGTAGCAGTGTATGATGTAGCATATAGTCAATGGATTTAACTGATCCCAATATTTTCAACATGGAAAATAGATATAAACAACAACAGCATACCCAGTATTATCCCACACTGTGGAGTCTGGGGAGGGTAGTGTGTACGCAGACCTTACCCCTACCTTGTGAGGATAGAGAGGTTGTTTCCAATAGACCCTCGGCTCACGAAAGTATAAGCACCACATTAATGAAATTATAAACAAGAAGGGACAATACCAAAAATCCATATAAAAGCATAATATAAATAAGACTGTAAGGTGATCAATAATGAAAGAAAATAACGGTTAGTCATAAAACCTACTACCAACAGAAAGCGAGACTGTGTGCCAATACCACTATTGTGAACACTCTAGACTACCTACTCTACTACCCTAATCCTCGACCTTCATACCTTCCTATCAAGGGTCATGTCCTTGGTCAGCTGAAGCTGCGCCATGTCTTGCCTAATCACCTCTCCCCACCTCTTCTTTGGCCTACCTCTACCTCTCTGTAGGCTCTCCAATGTCAACCTCTTACATCTCCTCGCTGGGGCGTCTGTGTTCCTCCTCCTCACATGACCAAACCACCTAAGTCGTGCTTCCCGCATCTTGTCCTCAATAGGGGCCACACCTACCTTGTCGTGAATAACCTCATTTCTGATCCTATCTAACCTGGTGTGCCCGCACATCCATCTCAACATCCTCATCTCTGCTACATTCATCTTCTGTACATGAGTGATCTTGACTGGCCAACACTCAGCCCCATACAACACTGTTGGTCTGACCACCACTCTGTAGAACTTACTCATAAGTTTCGGTTGCACCTTCTTGTCACACAAAACACCGGAAGCGAGTCTCTATTTCATCCATCCCGCCCCAATACGATGTGTGACATCTTCATCAATCTCCTCATCCCCCTGAATAATAGACCCAAGGTACTTAAAACTCCCTCTCCTAGGGATGACCTGCGAGTCCAGCCTCACCTCCCCTTCCCCTCCTTGAGTCTCGCCACTGAACTTACACTCCAAGTATTCTATCTTGGTCCTGCTCAACTTGAAACCTTTAGATTCCAGGGTCTGCCTCCATACTTCTAATTGCGCGTTCACATCGTCTTGCATCTCGTCAATCAATACAATATCATCTGCAAATAGCATGCACCACGGAAAATAGATATAGATGTAAGAAAATTACTATTTAAAAAAAAATTGAACTTATAATTCCAAAAGTGCAATGGGTACGCAATTATAAGAACTAAAGGTTGAACCCGTAAAATTTATATTCTGGATCCACCTCTTCTTAATAATGCACCCGTCCTGCTAAAATCCTGGATCCGCCTCTGGTGGTCATAACATCGAACATAGAATTGGTTGGTAAATGCTAAAGGTGATCTTTAGGACATGTCACAAGCTAGACATGAAGGCATAGAAACACTCAAACAATTCTAATTTTCTCTTCACTGGATCAAAGTTTTACAAAGAGGATACACAATTGTATACAAATTAACTATTTTACGATCAAAAGATTTTGGATAAAAAAAAAAATAACTTAACCCAATTTTTTATTTATAAATTTCACAATTTAATATTATATATTCAAAAAAAATAACTTTTAAAAAAAAATAGTTATGCTGTGCGGGGCGGGTTTAGGCGCGGCGGGTTGAAAATAAAAAAAAGTTATGTTATACGGGGCGTATTGAGATTGAACCCGCACCCATTGACATCTCTAGTCACTCTCGCTATTTGAAACCGTCAAATGTAAGCAGCAGATAAGGGACCACAATTTGAAAAAATAGGTTAGGTAGCAAACAACCCCACATGTTGAAAGGTGTATAGATCCATTTCACATACCAACAATTGTTTTCCTAGGGACCAATTTTCAGGTTTACTACAGCTGCCGTTGGCAAATTTTCTTGGAAACATGTTTACCCCAACCAATATGTCATTTTGTGAAAATTAAAACAAATGGCACATTAAATCCGGGATGAAAACCAAGTAGTAGTTTTAAACAAGAATTAGTGTTCGGATAACACAACAGGTGCAGATTATGGAAAAAGCAAATTTTGATTCAATAAAACGACCTCAAAAATGGGTTATAAGAGACCATTCAATGTCACAACACCAATATTGTTTGTTATTAAACCAATCCGCGGCCATACATCAGATAGAAAAAAACAGAAAGAAAGCCTTACACACTATGTCCATTAAAACAGACACTTTCGTAATTCGATACTGCCATCTCGTTTTCAAAACGGAAATCAAAAAAAGGGACAGAAACCAAAAAACTTGTTCTAGTACTTGTAGTCCTTGACATGAAGACTCTCGGAAGCACCCTCACTCAAGTTGGTAGCACCAGCATACTTTCCGAGTGTAGCCTCGGAGTTGGCCTTGCACCTAGTAAGGAATGCAGCTTGCGCCTTCTGTACATTCTCCTCCTTTCCGGCCCAAGCCTTGAGGGTGCTCTGCTGAAGAGCACGTCCAAAGGAGAATGAAAGCGACCATGGCTTCTTGGTTTGGAGCTTGTTCATGGCGTTGAGGTTGACGGTGGCCTCCTCTTCACTTTGACCACCAGACAAGAACACAACAGCGGGAACAGCAGCCGGCATTGTGCGCTGCAAGGCACGGATGGTGTACTCAGCAATCACCTCAGGTGCAACCTTGGCGGCTTCAGAACCAGGAGTGACCATGTTAGGCTTCAACAAGGTACCCTCGAGGAGTACATGGTGGTCATTGAGAGCCTTGTAGCAAGCAGCAAGAACACGCTCGGTAACATCAGCGCACTTGTTAATGTCATGGGATCCATCAACAAGGATCTCGGGCTCAACAATGGGTACAAGACCATTTTGTTGGCAGATAATGGCATATCTTGCAAGGCCATTGGCGTTCTCATTGATCGCGAGCTGAGAAGGCTCATTGGCACCGATCTTGAGTACGGCACGCCATTTGGCGAACCTAGCACCAGCCTCGTAGTACTTTTGGCATCGCTCTGCAAGGCCGTCAAGACCTTGGGTGGTGGTCTCACCGTTGGTTCCTGGGAGCTCAACGGTACCCTTGTCAACTTTAATACCGGGGAGAACTCCACCCTCCTTCAAGACATCGACGAAAGGCTTGCCTGCAAATATCAGAACATTAGCATACCGCAATCTAAGACTGTTTAATGGACTTAACAATCAGGCAAAATGGAGATCAATGCTAACAACAAATTAAATACTAGTACAAAGCATACCAGAAGCGGTCTTCTGGTAAAGTGTTTCCTCGAACAAGATAACACCGCTGAGGTACTGAACAGCTCCGGGGGTGGTGAAGAGCAACTCACGGAGAGCCCTCCTGTTTGATTCGACATTCTCAACGTTGATGCTCGAGAAACGCTTGCCAATTGTGCCAGTGGATTCATCAGCAGCAAGGATACCCTTTCCAGGGGTTCCAATGTATGCAGCATTAGCAATAAGCTCATCTACAGATTATTCACCATTTAATTACCTCTTAGCAACTACTAAGACATAAGCAATAACACCCAAATTGACATAACTAGGTAAGCATTCAGCTTCTAAGCCGAACTATCAAAAGTTAGATCTGGAAACTATAAAAACATCCAATCTAGGCATATTACAGAGGAATTTGAGATGCACAAAATTAAAGTAAAATAAAAACAGTCTACAACTGATTAAAACAAGTGAAATCAGATCCAGCCCGTAAGCCATTTGGATGCAACAAGATACAGAACTCAAAAATAAAACATACAGATAATTAATGATTAAGCAATAAACGAGGCAAATGAGAACGATTTCAATAAGAAACTGAAGACAAATATAATATAAAGATCTATTAGTCCATTGACAGATCAAGTATTCAAGTGGGACCATGAAATTGAGAAAATAACATAAAGATGTACTCTTTCGCATTCAACAACCAATATCTGAACCAAATCAAATCTAAAGTCAAGATCTAAAATTCCAGATCAAAAAAACACAAGATCTATCAAAAGGAACAAACAAACAAACAAACTCGGATCGATAAAAGCAAGATTCAAATAAAACAACCATAGGCAAAAATGTCTATAAAAGGAAAACGGTGAAGTGAGAATATTTACCGGCGTATTTGCCCTTGTAGCAAGACATGATAAAAGGCTTAAAAGAAACTAGAGAAAAAAGAGACAAAGTGAGAAGTTCAACTGAGAGAGAGAGAGAGAAGAGAATTCAATGAGGAAATGGAGAGGGGTTAGGTTTTTATAATACGGCCATAGGGTTGGTGGGTTGGTACTTGTTACAAAAAGGGTGGGAGGGAAGGGGGGGGGGTGGGGTTTGCAATATCATCGATGTTATCGCTACATGTACATTGCGACCCCTTCTGGTTTTCACCCCTTTTACACTTTTGCCCTCCACACTTATTCTCATTTTTCTAAATTGTGTTAAAAATATTTATACAATTAAATTATTTACATTAAATAATGGAGTAATAATTTAAGAAAGTTATCTACATATGAGTGAATTATTAAAAAAAAAAATTATACTGCTTTCCTGACTTTTACTACTCCATTCCTTCTTTATACTATTCTGATTTTGCATGTTTGCTTTGAATCGAGAGTCTATAGAAAACATAGCTACTTGCACAAGAGAGGAGTAAGGTTGTATATTCACTACCCTTCCTAGATCCTACTTATGAAATTACACTGAATTTGTTATTGTTATTATTATTTTAAGTATCTTAAATATGACATAATATGATAATATCTGTGGGATTTATAATACTTTCTGTAATTTATTACTTTAAATATGTTATAATATTTGTTGAATTATAACAAGCTCTCATTAATGATAATATTAAATTTATAATTAAATTATTTTTAAATATATAGGTGTCTTATTCTTTTTGGAATAATACCCTTATTAGTGCCACATAAATTGAAACTGACAGTGTAATATATTATCTTAAATATTTCTTTATTAATTCATTTATTTACTTCTTATCAACTTTTCGGGAAAAGAAAATGATAATACCAAATAATTGGTTTTATTATTTTGTGTCATACACAATAATTTTTTTATTATGTGACATAATTTATTTTAGTTTAATCTTGACATGCATAAAAGAGACTTAATTGTATAACAAAATCGATCTTAACTTTAATCTTCTAAAATAAATAATAGTACAAAAGTTTTAACTCAAAAAAAAAAGTATTACTAACACTTATTGAAGAATGAATATCTGCTGTATTCATTTAAGGCCATCATATGAGGTAGTAAAAATAAATACAAGTCACTGTTTCAAACAATTTATTAGTTTTAAACTTAATTTTTCTGTATTAACTATGTCGTTAAAAGAAGGGGAAATTAATTAATTATTATTATTATTATTATTTATTTACAATATCAATCATTGTTCAATTTTAAGTTTGTTGATATAATTATTAAGCGCATTGTTTGGTATCCCTTTTCCAAAGAAAAGGCAAAGTATGTAATTAGTGACAAAATTAAGGGGAAATACCTAGATTATTACACAAAGTGCAGAAATAAGCGACAAAGGGGGAGGTCAAAACAATGGGTAAGAAAAGGAGGGGCTAGCACACGAGACAAATGGCTGGTGTTTTGAATGAAAACAACTTAAGCCCACAAAAATCTTGTGAGGAGGGGAGCAACTTTTGGCAAAAAATTTGTACTTTAGAACGAGGAATAATCTACACCTAAATCGGCGGGTTAGGTCACTTTTTTCTAACTTTATGGTTAAAGTGACAAATCTTTCTTTCCAAAATGAATATAGAAGGGTTTAATACAATGACATTATTAAAAAAACAAATTACACCATTATATGTTATTGGAATAATCTACAAGTTATTGCAAGAATCTGATGATTTAAAAAAAAATACTATAATACACTATCAGTGTACAGAACATAAACTTTAATAGATAATGGATCATATTCCTTGCCATTTTAAAGTTTTGAATAGATTGTTTATGGGTTTTTAACACGCACCACCTCTTCCGTTTTACGTAAATGATCGTTAAGGTGAAAATTCAGTTTTGCACAAGCTACTCTTTCAATAAGCAGTGAAGTCGATAAATGATCACTACTAAAAAAAGGATAAATTTTATAGCTAAATAGAAAAATTTGTTGCTAATTCTGTTGAGCAACGAATTAGCGACAGTATTATCAAAATATTCGGTTATGTACATACGATTTAACAACAGTACGACGAAGTTCGTAGCTAATTCCAAAAAAAAAAATCGATGAATGCACCAATTACATGTGCTGGCTATAAATAAACCACTAAATACGCTATCAATTCCATCAAAACATCCATCCAACACAAGAATGAGAACATATGAGCCTAGAGGTTAGTTGGGTGAGCCATAAATAATAAGAACATGCGAAAAATTTTATAACCATAAAATTAGTTCATTATTATTGGTTGTATCAATGTTTGTTTTATAATTTGGTTAATTATTTTAATTTCAACTTAAAATAGAGAATTTAAAGTGAAAAATAGGTTTGAGAAATATTTAAAGTAAAATAATAGCATTCACTTATAAAACTTTAAAAAGAAAGTCAAGTGATATCTAAACGCAACTTCAATTTTCAACTTACATTCAGAGATGAATTCAAAATTTAAAATTTAAAAATTCTCATAGAGAGACCTCAAGTTATATGGCATTGAACGTCAGCCAAGAAAAATATAGATATTAAAAGAGAAGAAGCTACTCATTTTGGTGGGGAAAAAAAAAGATACAAGAGCGCAATTAAATTTTTCAACGCCGGCCGATTTCTCATAAACTAGAAATTCCAACTATTTAATTGTTGTAATAGCTCTATTTTATATTCTTTCAGTAGCATTTGGAATTTTCAATTTTCATACAATCATGCCGTGGCACATTAAATATAATAAAAACAGATAATAATCATTATAAACGAGTAGAAAAGAAGTAGCTTACGTTTTTAATGTTTAATTGCAGAATTCACCTTTGTGGATTAGGTCCAAAGTTAACTAGTCCAAATCGGATGATGTGCCCCAACAAGAATAAAGTGAAGCAATAATACAAAATTTTGCATTTTCTAGTTGCAATAACAGACTTAATTAAGAAAAAAATCAGTACTAATCTATATCTATATCTATATATTATTATAAAAGTATGAATAAAATATTGGATTACAAAAATAACCTTTTAATATTAAGCATAATAACCCACAATAAAAGGACATAATTAGAATTCTAGACATTAGCCTTGTAATCCTATTAGTTTTAGGACATAATACTGCACGTTAAGAATTCTAATAGTACAAATATTTTCGGGCATTAGATATATAATCAAATACTACCTTACTTATGTTGTCCAGATATTATCCGCCAAAGAAGCATTTGCAATCACTGTAATTATCGTAATAATTAAGTTTCACAAACATATACTTTCTTACTATTTTTTTCAAGTTTGGGAAGTTTATTCTCGCCCTTGGCCAAGGTCACATTTTTTTCACAAACAATTCAGCAAACACAAAAGAATCAAATAAGTACCAATTCATAATAAGAATTATTCTAATTCAACGTTCAGCGTGGCACCAAACTTTTTCCTTACTTATTCTCTATTGTGTTTCTTTTTCCCTTTTTGCTTGATAAAATATATTTTGCATAAAGTCCCTGAATTTTCTTATACTTTTTTCTTTCTTAGTTTATCTTTTACTTTTATTGTCATGGCATGATTAATCTCTATGATGCGTTATTCATAATAAATCTCAAGTTATAGTTGGTTTCAAATCAACGAGTCTTATCTGGTAGGTTTTGGAAATTGAAAAGTAAGTTGCAGGCGTGGAACAGTTTTGAGAAAAAGACTCAATAGAAAATTGGTTAAAATTTAAATTATTCTTAAGAAGGAGATATATCTATCTATATCTATCTATATCTGTATCTATCTATATTATTATAAAAGCATGAATAAAATATTAGATTACAAAAATAATCTTTTAATATTAAGCATAATAACTCACAATAAAATGACATAATCGGAATTTACAAATATAAAGATCTAAAAGTGGAATGTCATATTAATCTTTTTACTCTTTGAAAATAAAATTTATGGTGGATAAAATTATAATTACGTTTAAATATTCAAATATGAGATGAGCTAATATTAAGAATCTAAATCAACAGAAAATAAATTATATTTTATGTTAAAATCAAATAATTAAATCTTTCAATTAATTATTTAGCAAGAGAATCCAATTAAATTATTTTTTAAATTCATTATATGAGTAAACTTATTTTTCAAGTTAAAAAAATATCTTAGGGTACATAAATAAGAAAAAAAAGAGTGTTAGAGATTAAAAAAATATATCACAAAGTAAATAAGATTAGTATAATATTAAGAAGGTTTTAAAATTATATTATAAAATGTCGACTATGGTATAGCGGGATTATCCTTTGTAGATGCCTCCGGCGGAATCGAAATAATATTTCTATATTATGCATTACTTGCAAATGTTAGATCAAGAGGCATGATATTATTAGCGATAAGAACAAGTGGTGTACCAGCAACGATTTTATTATGAGGTCGTACAACTCACTTTAGATTTGATATACCTCTTCAAAATTCTGAAATAACCATCATAAATATATCAAAGCAGAGCAATAATGCTAAATTTATAAGGAAAGCAAAAGTGATAATATGGGATGAAACGCTTTTGGCTAAACGTCAAACAATCGAGACAACCACCTAGAGTTTTAGAGATATATTGGATATCGATGAACTGTTTGGTGGAAAAATAATAGTTTGGGAGGTGATTTCTGTCAAGTACGGTCAGTATTTTCAAAATTGACCAAAGCAGAAACTGTAAAAGCTAGGTTGCCAAATTATACTTATAACCTCAAATGGAAAATATTCAAATGACAAGAAATATAAAATTAAGAACAGATCCAGCATTCAGTGACTTTTTGCTTCGTGTCTAAAATGAAGAAGAGCATCCAATAAAAGATGATTTGGTTCTTCTATAACACTTGGTTATTAACCCCAATGGTAATAGTAATCCATTTAATAAGGAAACCATTTTCATCATTAGATTAAAACGCAATTTGTGCAAATTACATGATAGAAATTAAAGAGTTATCTTAGCTAGCAGAAATAAATATGTTGATCAACTAAATAAAAGGTTAATTCTTAAGTTTTATGGTAAAAACAAAATATTTTTCAGTTTTGACTCAGCATAAGATGTGTCACGACCCAAACTCCCCTTCGTATAACGTCGTGACGGCACCTAGTCTCTACGACTAGGTAAGCCTAACAAATTACGAAAATATAACAAAACGAAAGTAAAACTTGGCAACTAACAGCAGTGGATAACTAAATAACTAATAACAATGCCGCTCGACATGTGCAATAACCAATACTCTATAATACACAGTCTTCCCAAAATCCGGAACATCGTAAGTCACAAGCTACAGAAGGAAACTAGTATCTCTATACACCAGAGCCTAACAAAAGAAGTACGAAAGGTAAATAACACAGGAGAGGATAGAGGGGGACTCCGAGGTTTGCGGATGCGGCAGATGTACTTTGAAGTCTCCGTACAACAACAAGCACTCTCAGCTAGTAGCGGGGCTGATAAAGAGCACCTGGATCTGCACACAAAAATATGTGCAGAAGAGTAGTATGAGTACACCACAACGGTACCCAGTAAGTACCAAGCGTAATCTCGGTAGAGTAGTGACGAGGTCATGTCAGGCCCAATGGTATATAATAAATAAAGCAGGAAAATATAACAGTATAATAAAAGACTGAAATTTAACAAAAAGAAAATACAGCGATATAACAATGCAACACACAGGGATAAACAGTAGGGGATCTCCGGAGATACCGTCTCGTAGTCCCAAAATAAATATGCACGGAGAACTCCCGAGGAACCGCCTCGTAGTCTCAAAAGTAAATGTGCAGGGAAAACTCTCGAGGAACCGCCTCGTAGTCTCAAAGGTAAATATACAGGGAGAACTCCCGAGGAACCGCCCCGTAATCTCAAAAGTAAATGTGCAGGGAGAACTCACGAGAAACCGCTTCGTAGTCTCAAAAGTAAATATGCAGGGAGAACTCCCGAGGAACCGCTTCGTAGTCTCAAAAATAAATATGCAGGGAGAACTCCCGAGAAACCGCCTCGTAGTCTCAAAAATAAACACACAGCTCAACCGATAAATACCATAGTTAACAACAAGAATTCTACAGTTAAGACTGATAAAGAACAAGGAAAAATAGGAAATCAACTAGCCATAAAGTTCAAATAAGCAGTTAAAGCACGTAGACATGCGATATTAGGCTAATCAGGATAACTACGCATGTTGGAATTGATCAATTAAGAATGAAAACAGACTAATACTCATTTAAACGGTATAACTCAAATTAAAGGAAAAATATGTTACTACTCAGTAAAATAAATCGAATTTTTCAACAAATAGCCCGTGTACGTACACGGCGCTCACATATCACGACAGTACCAAATCCTAAGGAGAATTTCCCCACACAAGGTTAGGCAAGCCACTTACCTCGAACCAAGCTCAATCAATCGGTGACAATGCCTTTTTCACGACTATACCAATCCAAATGGCCCAAATCTAGCCAAAATTAACTACATAACATAAATATAGCTACAAGGAACTAATCTAGATAATGAAATCAAAGCTAAAGAAAGAAATTTGAAAAATCGCCCTAAAAAGCCTCTCCGGGCCCACGTCTCGGAATCGGGTAAAATTCACAAAATATGAACACTCATTCACTCACGATTTCACTCATACCAAAATTACTCAAATTCGATACCAAAATCTCGATCAAAATCTCAAAATCCAGCCTAAGAACTTTTCTCAACTTTTTCCCAAATTTTCAACCCCAAATCCGAAATTAAATGGAGAAAACAACTATAGATTAATGGAATACAACCAAAAACGAGTTAGGAATCATTACCCCAAAGCTTCTTCTAAAACTTCCTCAAAAAATCGCCAAATTCTGAGCTCTCAAGTCCAAAAATGAAGAATGAAATCAAACCCTTGCACTTAGCCCTTTTTCTGCCAGTCAAACTGCTTCTGTGAGCCTTCAACCGCATTTGCGGTTCCGCATTTGCGGTTCCTCACCTGCGGAAATTACATCGCAGGTGCGGTTTTCACTTAAAACCCATCGCCCACTCCCGTCCGCTTTTGCGGTCCTCCACTGCTCCTGCGATGTCTCCAGCGCATCTGTGGGCATTACAGATGCGGAACTCATCTCGCATCTGCGACCCCTGACCACTCCCTCCAAATCCGCTTATGCGCTTAATCATCCGCATGTGCGGCCCCGCACCTGCGGTCTCACCACCGCATGTACGAAAACACCAGATGCCTCAAGGCTTCAGCAATTTCCTAAGTCCAATATTTCTTCCGTTAAGCATCTGAAACACACCCGAGGCCCCCGGGACCCTAACCAATCATACCAACCAATCCTAAAATACCCTACGAACTTAGTCGAGCCTTCAAACCACATTAAACAACGCTAAAATTACAAATCATCCTCCGATTCAAACTTAAAGAACTTGAAACTTCCAAATTCGACAACCGATACCGAAACCAACCAAACCACGTCCGATTGACTCCAAATTTTTCACACAAGTCGTATTCAACCCTACTAACCTATTCCAACTTTCGAAATCAGAATTCAACCCCCATATCAAAAATTCCACTACCGGTCAAAATCTCCAAAACTTCGACTTTCGTCATTTCAATCCTAAATGAGTTACAGACCTCCAAAACACAATCCGGACACGCCCTTAAGTCCAAAATCACCTAACGGAGCTAACAGAACCGACGGAACTCCATTCCGGAATCGTCTTCACATAGTTCCGACTATGGTCCAAAACCTAAGGCTTAACCTCCATTTAGGGACTAAGTGTCCCAAAATATTTCAAAAACCAAAACAAAACCTCCCGACAAGTCACAATAGCAGAAATAGGTACGGGGGAAGTAGTTAATAGGGGATCAGGGCTATAACTCTCAAAACGATCGGCCGGGTCATCACATCCTCCCCCTCTTAAAACAATCGTTCGTCCTCGAACGAGTATAGAGACATACCTGAAGCTGTGAAAAGATGAGGATAACGGCTGTGCATATCCTGCTCGGTCTCCCAAGTCGCCTCCTTGACCGGCTGACCCCTCCAATGAACCTTTACCGAAGCAATGTTCTTTAACCTTAGCTTTCTGACTTGCTTGTCCAAAATAGCCTCTGGCTCCTCAACATAAGATAGATCCTTGTCCAAATGGACAGAACTGAAATCCAATACATAAGCCGGATCACCGTGATACTTCCGGAGCATAGAAACGTAAAATAACGGATGAACCCCTGCAAGACTTGGAGAAAGGGCAAGCTCATAAGCAACCTACCCAACTCGTCGCAACACCTAAAATGGGCCGATAAACCTTGGGCTCAGCTTACCCTTCTTCCCGAATCTCATAACGCCCTTCATAGGCAAAACCCGGAGCAAGACCCGCTCTCCAACCATGAATGCAACATCGCGAACCTTCTGATCCGCATAACTCTTCTGTCTGGACTGGGTTGTGCGAAGTCGATCCTAAATCACTTTCACCTTATCCAGGGCATCCTGAACCAAGTCAGTACCCACTAATCTAGCCTCGCCTCACTCGAACCAACCCAGGGACGACCGACACCGCCTACCATACAGAGCCTCACACGGTGCCATCTGGATGATCGACTAATAGCTGTTGTTGTAGGCAAATTCTGCAAGTGGCAAGAACTGGTCCCATGACCCTCCAAAATCCATCACATAAGCACGGAGCATATCCTCTAATATCTGAATAGTATGCTCGGACTGTCCATCCGTCTGAGGGTGAAATATTGTGCTCAGCTCCACTCTGGTACCCAACTCATGTTGTACGGCTCTCCAGAACCGTGATATAAACTGCGTACCCCAGTCAGAGATAATAGATATCAGTACGCCATGAAGCCTGACGATCTCACGGATATAAATTCGAGCCAACTGCTCGGAAGAATAGGTAGTCATCACAGGAATGAAATGAGCTGACTTGGTCAGCCTATCCACAATCACCCAAACCGCATCAAACCTCCGCTGAGTCCGTGGGAGTCCAACAATGAAATCCATAGTGATCCGCTCCCATTTCTACTTCGGAATCTCTAACTTATGAAGCAACCCACCTGGTCGTTGATTCTCATACTTCACATGCTCGCAATTTAGGCACCGAGCCACATACTCCACTATGTCCTTCTTCATTCTTCTCCACCAGTAATGCTGCCTCAAGTCCTGATACATCTTCACGACACCCGGATGAATGGAGTACCGCGAGCTGTGAGCCTCCTGGAGAATCAATTCCCGCAACCCATCTACATTGGGCACACATAGCCTGCCCTGCATCCTCAATGCACCATCATCTCCAATAGTGACCTCCTTAGCATCACTGTGCTGAACCGTGTCCTTAAGGACAAGCAGGTGGGGGTCATCATACTGACTCTCCCTTATACAATCATAAAGAGAAGACCGAGAGACCACATAAGCCAATACTCGACTCGGCTCAGAAATATCCAATCTTACAAACTGGCTGGCTAAGGCCTGAACATCCAACGCCAATGGCGTCTCTGCTGCTGGTAGATATGCTAAACTCCCCAAACTCTCTGCCCGATGACTCAAAGCATCGGCCACCACATTGGCCTTTCCCGGATGGTATAAAACGGTGATATCATAATCCTTAAGCAGCTCTAACCACCTACTCTGACACAAATTAAGATCCTTCTAGTTGAACAGATACTGCAAACTCCGGTGATCAGTGTAAATCTCACAAGGGACATCGTACAAATAGTGCCGCCAAATCTTCAAGGCATAAACAATAGCTGCTAACTCAAGGTCGGGGACAGGATAGTTCTTTTCATGTACCTTCAACTGTCTGGACGCGTAGGCAATCACCCTACCGTCCTTCATCAACACCGCACCGAGACCAATCCGCAATGCATCACAATATACAATATAAGACCCCAAACCTGTAGGCAATACCAATACTAGGGCTGTAGTCAAAGCTGTCTTGAGCTTCTGAAAGCTCTCCTCCCACTCTTCTGTCCACCTGAACGGAGCACCCTTCTGGGTCAGCCTAGTCATAGGTGCTGCAATAGATGAGAATCCCTCTATAAAACGACGGTAATACCCCGTCAAACTAAGAAAACTCTGGATCTCCGTAGCTGATGACGGTCTAGGCCAACTCTGTACTGCTTCCACCTTCTTCGGATCCACCTGTATCCCATCACTCGATACTACATGACCCAAGAATGCCACTGAGTTTAGCCAAAACTCACACTTTGAAAATTTCGCATATAACTTCTTTTCTCTCAAGGTCTGAAGCACAGTCATCAGGTGCTGCTCATGATCCCCCCGAGTCTGGGAGTACACCAGAATGTCGTCAATAAACACAATGACGAATGAGTCAAGATAGGGCCGGAACATACTGTGCATCAAGTGCATAAAAGTTGCTGGGGCATTGGTCAGCCTAAATGACATCACAAGAAACTCGTAGTGGCCATACCAAGTCCTGAAAGTAGTCTTCGGGATATCTAGCTCCCGAATCTTTAACTGATGATAGCCGGAACGTAAATCAATCTTGGAAAATACCCTGGCACCCTGTAGTTGATCAAATAAATCATCAATATGAGCCAATGGATACATGTTCTTCACTGTAACTTTATTCAACTGGAGGTAATCATTACACATCCGCATAGAACCATCCTTCTTCTTTATAAATAAGACAGGAGCACCCTAAGGTGACACACTGGGCCGAATGAAGCCCTTATCAAGCAATTCTTGTCACTGTTCCTTCAACTCAGGAGGAGCCATACGATACGGAGGAATAGAGATGGGCTGACTGTCCGGCAATAAATCAATGCCAAAATCAATACCTCTGTCGGGCGGCATGCCTGAAAGATCAGCTGGAAATACATCTGGAAAGTCCTTCACTACTGGGACTGACTCAACTGTAGGGGTATCAATACTGACATCTCTCACATAATCTAGGTACGCGTCACACCCCTTCTCAACCATTCGTTGAGCTTTAAGAAATGAAATAACTCTGTTGGGAGTATACTCTAAGGTACTTCTCCACTCAAATCGCCATAAACCTTGCATAGCCAGCGTCACAGTCTTAGCGTGACAACCAAGAATAGCATAATGGGGCGACAACCAGTCCATGCCCAAGATAACATCAAAGTCTACCATACTGAGTAATAATAAATTGGCTCTGGTCTCAAAACCACTAAGAGCATTCAAACACGACTGATACACGCGGTCCACAACAAGAGAATCTCCCACAGGAGTAGACACATAAACACGGGAACTCAAAGAATCCCGAGATACGCCCAAATATAGGGCAAAATAAGAGGACACATAGGAATATGTAGAGCCTGGGTCAAATAATATCGACGCATCTCTATGACAGACCGGAACAATACCTGTAATGACAGAGTCGGAAGCAACTGCCTTTGTACGAGCCGGAAGAGCATAATATATGGCATGGCCTCCCCCTCTAGGGCGACCTCTACCTCCCCAACCTCCACCTCGAGCTGGTTGAGTAGGTGAGGCGGTAGCTGGTGCTGGAATCATAGCCCGAGGACCCGGTGGAGCACGTGGTACTGAGAAGTCTGTGGAGATGCACCCCTCCTAAATCTGGGGAAATCCCTCATCATATGGCGAGTGTCGCCACACTCAAAATAAGCTCTCGGAGAGCGTGACTGTTGTGACTGGCTCGGGCCAGATCTGCTGGACTGGCCACTAAAAGCACCCCGTGCAGGAGGCACACTAGACACTAGCGGTGCATAATAAGGCTCTTGGGGCCTAGAAGGGACCGGAATACCACTGGCAACTGGAAGAGCTGAATGAACGGGGCGACTCCCATAACCCCTACCATGGCGAGCTGCTGGGGTACGAGCACCAGAATAAGAACCAGTCTCTCGAAACCTCTTGGCCTATCTCTCCTCTCAATCATGGGAAACATGCCCTCCAATCTCCTGGCAATACTCACAACCTGCTGATAAGAAATATCCATCTCCAACTCCCTGGCCATACTAATACGGATACTGGGGTGGAGTCCCTCAATAAACCGTCAAATCCTCTCTCGGACTGTGGCAACCAAGGCCAGTGCATGTCGGGCCAAATCACTAAAGTGGACTGCATACTCTGACACAGTTATAGCACTCTGGCGCAGCCGCTCAAACTCTGCGCGCCATGAGTCCATGAGGCTCTAAGGGACATTCTCTCAAAAATATGTCCGAGAACTGAGTCCATGTAAGTGAAGCTTCCTCAGCCAGACTACCCAACTCATAAGCACGCCTCCACTGATAAGCTGCTCCTCTAAAATGGAAGGTAGTAAAAGAAAACCCACTCATCTCCGCTACGCCCATAGTACGGAGAATACGATGACACTCTTTCAAAAAACCCTGAGCATCATCTGTAGTCGATCCTCTAAAGGTAGGTGGGTGGTACTTCTTGTACCTATAAAGTCTGAGCTGCTCCACCTCAGAAGCGCTTGTCCTAGTCTCGTGCTAAACCAGAGCTACCGGTTGCATTGGTACAAGCTCTGGAACCTGGTCAGCCTGAACCCGCTGCTCTGGAGTATCGACGACAGGATTCTGTGCTCCTCCCCGGCCTGAGATGTGGCAGAAGCAAGTGGAATCAATCCCTCCTGAGCTAAGGTGCTCAACATGCTCAGAAACTAGGCTAGGGTCTCCTGGAGAGCTGGTGCAGCAACATGTGCCTCAGGTGTCTGCCCTCCAGCTGGAGCTACTGGGGGCTCCTCTGTGGCAGCTTGTGCGGGTGCCTTGGCTGCACCGCATGGACATCCTCGGCCTCTACCCCAGTCCTGGCCTCTCGCGGCTCTAGCAGGAGGCGCGGGTGCCTGGTCATCAGATCCGCATGTACGTGTCCTCACCTTCTGTGAGAGAATAGAATACAGAAGTTTAGAATTTTTTTTTCTGATGTCAACAAATTTCGCACGACAAGGAATCAAAGAAGTATAATTTTCCTAGCAGTTCCATAGCCTCCGGAAGATAAGTACAGACGTCTCCGTACCGATCCACGAGACTCTAATAAATCAGCTTGTGACTCACGACACGTATGAACCTAGAGTTCTGATACTAACTTGTCATGACTCAAACTCCCTCCGTATAACGTCGTGACGGCACCTAGTCTGCACGACTAGGTAAGCCCACAAATTGCGGAAATATAACAAAAAATGAAAGTAAAACTTGGTAACTAACAGCAGTGGATAACTAAATAACTAATAACAATGCCGCTCGGCATGTGCAATAACTAATACTCTATAATACACAGTCTTCCCAAAATCCGGAACATCGTAAGTCACAAGCTACAGAAGGAAACTAGTATCTCTATACACCAGAGTCTAACAAAAGAAGTACAAAAGGTAAATGACATAGGAGAGGATAGAGAGGGACTCCTAGGTCTGCGGACGCGACAGATGTACCTTGAAGTCTCCGTACAACAACAAGCACTCTCAGCTAATAGCGGGGCTGATAAGGAGCACCTGGATTTGCACACAAAAACATGTGCAGAAGAGTAGCATGAGTACACCACAATGGTACCCAATAAGTGCCAAGTCTAACCTCGGTAAAGTAGTGACGAGGTCAGGTCAGGCCCACTTGTATATAATAAATAAAGCAGGAAAATATAACAGTATAATAAGAGACTAAAATTTAACAAAAAGAAAACACAACAATATAACAATGCAACACACATGGATAAACAGTAGGGGATCTCCGGAGATACCATCTCATAGTCCCAAAATAAATATGCACGGAGAACTCCCGAGGAACCGCCTCGTAGTCTCAAAAGTAAATGTGCAAGGAGAACTCCCGAGGAACCGCCTCGTAGTCTCAAAGGTAAATATACAGGGAGAACTCCCGAGGAACCGCCCTGTAATCTCAAAAGTAAATATGCAGGGAGAACTCACGAGGAACCGCTTCGTAGTCTCAAAAGTAAATATGCAGGGAGAACTCCCGAGGAACCGCCTCGTAGTCTCAAAAGTAAATATGCAGGGAGAACTCCCGAGGAACCGCCTCGTAGTCTCAAAAATTAACACACAGCTCAACCGATAAATACCATAGTTAACAGCAAGAATTCTACAGTTAAGACTGATAAAGAACAAGAAAAAACAGGAAATCAACTAGCCATGCTTCACAGAGTACAAATAAGCAGTTAAAGCACGTAGACATGCGATATTAGGCTAATCAGGATAACTACGCATGTTGGAATAGATCAATTAAGAATAAAAACATACTAATACTCATTTAAACGGTATAACTCAAATTAAAGGAAAAACATGTTACTACTCAGTAAAATAAATCGGATTTTTCAACAAATAGCTCGTGTACGTACACGACGCTCACATATCACGACAGTACCAAATCCTAAGGAGATTTTCTCCACACAAGATTAGGCAAGCCACTTACCTCGAACCAAGCTCAATCAATCGGTGACAATGCCTTTTCCACGACTATACCAATCCAAATGGCCCAAATCTAGCCAAAATCAATTACATAACATAAATATAACTACAAGGAACTAATCTAGCTAATGAAATCAAAGCTAAAGCAAGAAATTAGAAAATCGCCCTAAAAAGCCTCTCCGGGCCCACGTCTCGGAATCGGGTAAAATTTATAAAATATGAACACCCATTCACTCACGAGTTCACTCATACCAAAATTACTCAAATCTGATACCAAAATCTCGATTAAAATCCCAAAATCCGGCCTAAGAACTTTTCTCAACTTTCCCCCAAATTTTCAACCCCAAATCCGAAATTAAATAGAGAAAATAACTATAGATTAATGGAATACAACCATAAAGGAGTTAGAAATCATTATCCTAAAGCTTCCTCTGAAAATCCCTCAAAAAATCGCCAAATTCCGAGCTCTCAAGTCCAAAAATGAAGAATGAAATTAAACCCTCGCACTTAGCCCTTTTTTTGCCAGTCAAATCGCTTCTGCGAGCCTTCAACCGCATCTGCGAAAATTCCATCGCAGGTGCAGTTTTCACTTAAAACGCATCGCCCGCTCTTGCGATCAAAAGGTCGCACCTGCGTGTGCGCACCTGCGTACCTATGCCCGCTTCTGCGGTCCTCCACTGCTCCTACGATCTCTCTAGCGCATCTGTGGGCATCGCAGATGCGGAACTCACCTCACACATGCGGCCCCTGACCACTCCCTCCAAATCTGCTTCTGCACTTAATCATCCGCACGTGCGGATCCGCACCTTCGGTCTACCCACCGCAGGTGCAAAAACACCAGATGCCTAAAGGCTTCATCAATTTCCTAAGTCTAATATTTCTTTCGTTAAGTATCCGAAACACACCCGAGGCCCCCAAGATCCCAACCAAACATACCAACTAATCCTAAAATACCATACAAACTTAGTCGAGCCCTCAAACCACATCAAACAATGCTAAAATCACAAATCATCCTCCGATTCAAACTGAAAGAACTTGAAACTTCCAAATTCGACAACCGATGCCGAAACTAACCAAACTACGTCCGATTGACCCCAAATTTTGCACACAAGTCGTATTCAACCCTACAGACCTATTCCAACTTCCGGAATCGGAATTCGACCCCGATATAAATAATTCTATTACAGGTCAAAATCTCCAAAACTTCGACTTTCGCCATTTCAAGCCTAAATGAGTTACAGACCTCCAAAACACAATCCGGACACTTCTCTAAGTCCAAAATCACCTAACGGAGCTAACATAACCGACAAAACTCCATTCCGGAGTCGTCTTCACACATTTCCGACTAGGTCTAAAACCTAAGGCTTAAACCTCCGTTTAGAGACTAAATGTCCCAAAATACTCTAAAAACCAAAACGAAATCTCCCCGCAAGTCACAATAGCAGAAATAGGTACGTGGAAAGCAGTTAATAGGGGATCAGGGCTATAACTCTCAAAACGACCGGCCGGGTCATCACAAGATGATACCAACAATTACTACCAAGAAGAATACTTAAATATTTTAATACCAAATGGCTTTCTACCGTACATGTTTATTGTCAAGTTCATTATTTATTACGTATGTTAGTGTCACCACATATATAATATACTAAGTTAAAATTGATCTTCCATTGCATATAGGTTGATTTTGAAAAAAAATATGTCTGGCATGCTACTAAAAACTTAGATCCGGTGAATAGCTTATGCAATAGTACACATATGGTATATAGAAATTTTGACAATAACGTCATACATGCAAAACTTATGTTATTGGTTAATGTGCTTCTAAGTATGTGTTTATCCCCGAATTCAACTTTCGTTTTCCGAAACTAAAGAATATCCTTTTAAATTTGTGTGAAAATAATTTTTAATATGTTTATGTTTTGTAGTTATAATAAATAAAGTACAAGGACAAACATCCTAAAAATTGGACTATATTTACCACACTATATTTTCTTACGCGAATACCTATATGTTGCACTTTCAAGAGAGATATCAATATCGACAACAAGAGTTCTGGTTATGACAAAGTAACCAAAGCATTAGAAGGAAATATATACAAAAAATACCGTCTATAAAGAAGTGTTCGCTAAGATACCATCACATTAGATACCTTTAAACTACAATACATAATTATCTACTTAACATGACTAAAATTGATCATTTATGTAAGTTCTGGTGATGTCCTTTCATTTTGAATTCACGTATTATGATAATTTAATAATATTTTTCGGTATTTAGATGATTGTTGTAGTATTATATATAAAATTTCTCTCATTAATTAAATTTTATTGTTCCTTCATATAAATAAATATTTAAACCATCATGTGCCATTATTAACGTGCAACGCACGTTTATAGATACTAGTACTATATTAAAAGCACGAATACCCTTAACAAAATATTATTCGCCTTTTTTACCCTTTAAAAATAGATTTCGCACTAGACAAAATAGTCATTTATTAATTTTATAATATTTAGGAGTTTGAAATCAAATAAATTTATGATTATCAAATCTTTCCTTATTAGAATAATATGAAAAGTCCTAATATTTAGGAACTAAATTAGAGTAAGATTATATTTATATAAAAAAATTCCTTCTTTGAATCATGTATAATAATTATAATTTCCTTCCTTAATGAACTAATGTATACGGAGTAAATATTTAGAATTTTCACTTTGAAGTTGGACATGAGGCAAACTAATATTTCCTTTGAAAGACTAAAATAAATAAATAAAAGGACGAAATGATATTTGTAGAAAATATTTTGAATTCTAATATTTCTTTTTTGCTTAAAATTTTGAATTCTAATAACTTCACATTTAAAACAAGAAAAATAATTTAAAAAATACAATGTTGCTCATCGTACATTGTTTATCTTAATTTTTGTCCATCATACATTATCGTCTTAACTATTTTTTACTAGGGATTTTTTCCTTCCTATACAATATTTGAAACTTATTTACTAAAATTGTCCATAATTAATATATTACCCGCCCTAAAGAAGTTTTTCACTTTTTTTTACCATTTATATACAATCAATTATTAGTGCCTTAAATTAGGGGATTTAGTCACACCATTTTCCTTTTTTTTTCCTCCTCCCCTCAATTTCCCTATTCTCTGCTGCCTCTCTCCACCCAAAATTCTCGTAATTGAGAGCCAAAATTCGTGGGCAGTGAAGCCACACTTCGTATGAAGTTAATTCCGAATAGACTTGTGCTATCCTCTATGTCATTTTTTAAAGTTTCTATAAATATTCCCAACTTTTGGAAAGTTAACTCGAACTTCACCAAGCTCTGTTTCACTTTGCATAAGATCGTGCCATATTACTTATTTACGATTAGCGTCTCGTTGGACTCATAAATCTGCCAAGGATTCATGATTTTCATTCAACAATTTTTTTTTTGTTTCTTATATATATATATATATATATGTTCAGATTAATTTAATGCCATGGTTCTTGACTGAACAAATCAGTAAAAACTACTAGTACGATAAAAGGAGAAGATTTTTGTTGACTCTGACAAAGTTTTAAGAAAAGATCCTATATACTGGGAGGCTTCAGCTCAAAGTAAACTAATCTCATATATATTCTTAGGTTGAAGTAAATTTGACATGTGTACATCATGATCTGTTCCAAACTATTGTGAAGGCATAGGCACTGAATCTCTTTTCATATCTTTTTCCTATGTTGGCTATCTCAGAGCAGCATTACTGTCAAATTTAGATATACTAATTTGGTAACATTTGTATCTTATCAAGCAAATGGTAGATGAAATGAGAGTAGAGAATAACAAAAAGGAAAAGATATATAGTAATTTGAGATAGAAAGTTCAAGTTCAGAGTCACAAACACAAAAGATACAATTCTTCTAAGAATGGGAATGACCCAACAATAGCCATGTAACCAACCTGAATTATAGTGGTGAATATCGCAAACAGAACATATATATCAATGATCTCGAGATTAGTTAGAGTTGAAGCGTAAGTAGAACAGAAATATGATAAATTCGTATGGTACAACAATATACAAAAAAAAAAAAAAAAATCGTACAAATTTGATACAAATTTGATACATCTACAACATCATATAAACTAAAAATAAATTTTATACAACTAATTATATAATATACAACTTATTTATAATTTATCTACAACTTAAATAATTTATAACCTATCTACAACTTAAATAAATTACATACAACTAATTATATAGTATACACTTATTTACAACTAATCTACAACTTTCATACATTATTTTTACCAGTTAAAATACATCTACAACAACATACAACTTAAATAGAATTTTCATACAAATTTATACAATATGTATTTTGTATATGATTTGTATATATTTTATAAGTGGTGTGTTCTACCTTTTTGAAATTCCAATCAAAACTTTCTCTTTTAATACAATTTTGATACATATGAACAACTTTATGTAAAAAGATAGTATTGATAACTTAAATACAAATTTTATACAACGATTTCATACATTATACAATTATTTTTCAACTTTTATATAACATTCAAATAAAAAACATATATATAACTATAACAGAATATAATTTACATACAATTATAATACAACTTTAATACAATTTCGTAAGTATATTGTATGTCATGTGTTTTTCTTCTTCTTCTTCTTCTTCTTCTTCTTCTTCTTCTTCTTCTTCTTCTTCTTCGAGTTTCAATTTGAAATTCAACTAAAATCAAGTCTAATCTTCACCAAACACCCTCAAAATTGAGATATAAACTCCAAACAATATTCCCAATTGTTTGCAACAACACTCAATCCAAACAAATAATGATTTTTGAAAACCCAAATTCGAATTCAAAGCTTCAAAGTTTTTTAATGGTTGTCAATGGTGGAGAGTCAAACACCTTCAAAATTTATTGAATGATAATTTCAATTTGAACACCAATTGTGCAACATGAATGAGAAAATTGCTAAGTTATTGATTGACAATTTCAATTTGAACACTAATTGTGCAACATGAATAAGAAAATTGTTAAGTTATTGATTGACAATTTCAATTTGAACACCAATTGTACAACATGAATGAATGATAGAGAGACAGAGAGAGACGGAGAGAGAAATAGAGAGAGTGCACGAGAGAGAGAGAGAGAGAGAGAGAGAGAGAGAGAGAGAGAGGGATACACATTTAAAACTAAATTGTATATAATTGATAAATTGTATATGATCATGTAATTAAATTAAAACTTGATTAGGAATAATAATAAAGTTTCATATGTAATATAGGAAGGTAAAAATCTCTTTTTACTATTACGAGTGCTTCATCTACGATGTTTGGTAATAAGTAGGTGTTGGGTCAGTTATTACAATTATTTTAAAATTTTATTGAACTAAACATTTATTTAAAAAAATTAAGACTTTGAATTTAACTATAAAATTATCACTTTTATTGTTATGGAATTTTGACATTGATTCTTTTTATAGGGGGGCTATTTTTTTTAGTTACTCCAGTCGAAAATTATGAATAAACTCACAGTACTAACAAGTAATGTAGTGCTGAGTTTGCATTGAAGTAGGAGGTTTTGAACTTTGAGTTCCAATCAAATTTAAATATTTTAAGCCTTCATCAGAAGATGTAAAATTATGATAGATTTTGTGTTTATTATTTATTTTAGAATATATAAAAGTGAAAACAAAATTTCCAGTTAAAAATTCTTAAAATTTTATAATAAATGCAGTCGCATTAAGTTTGAGTAGGTGTCACGACCCAAAATTCACTAAAGGTCGTGATGGCACCTAACACCGCTGTCAGGCAAGCCAACGATGATTGATCAACTTAATTACTCATTTTAGTATTTTGAAATCATAATTTTTATTAATTAAATAATATGAAATAAAATTTACAGCGTAAAGTGACAATAATTATGTGCACTACCATACCAAACATCCAGAAGAATCCCCCAAAAACCGGTGTAACAAGTGCATGAGTATCAACTAGGAAGTATAATAAAATACAAAATATGTCTCGAATACAAAGTAGACAGGAGAATATAAATAACTCTGATGGAGAATCTGCATGCTGCGGATCGTAACATGGAATGCAGTTCACGGTAAAGTCACAATGGGCGCACCTTTGCGCCCAAAAGACCACCAGACATATAAATACCTGCACAATAAGTGCAGCAAGTGCAGCATGAGTACGTAAATCAACGCGTACTCAGTAAGTATCTAGCCTAACCCCGGAGAAGTAGTGACGAGGGGTCGACATCGACACTTACGAGTGGTCCAATAAATCATGTACAATAAGAAGTAAACAGACGTGAGACAGAGTAAATAAACGAAATAAACAAGTATAAATACGTGGTACAATCATCCTCTCAACAATAAACTCAAGCTCTCAATTAGCAATTACCTTCTCAACCGGAGCATATATATATAATGGACCTCACCAGATAGGTCGTCACAATTTTTATCAGAAAAACTCGCAGATACACTGGTTTCTTGACAAATATTTCACACGATTCCGTAAGAATATTTTATAGAAATGCTAAGGCATACGGCCCGATCCCATCATAATGTGTGCATTGATGAGGGTCGAACAACATGAACCATAGATGCATCTATTATACTGCCAATGCGAACGGCCCGCTCCCATGAGAGTGTGGTACAAAATCTTGTTGAGGCAAACGACCCGATCCCATTAGAATAATAAGCTTTAACGGGTCCTTGACCCCACTCACGAGTAAACGTGTGAGTTATAAATTTTACGGGAATTTTTTCGATGAAAACGCATAGCGCGGGAGAAATTCGTAAGAGGAGTACAATTATTTCGCGGCTAATCATGAAGCCCGTCAAATCTCTACCATAGCAAGTCTATCACTCTACGCAAGTCTAGTCTCAAGTCGTAACGTAAAATAAAGAAATTTAATAGGCAAGGGACAACTCAAATAGTACAGTTATAGCATGGCAGGAACCTAAGTTTACCGGACATAATATGAATCTAACTAAGTACGGACTCTCGTCACCTCGTGCGTATGTAGCTCCCGCAACAAGTAGTACATATCAAATACATCACCTAGGGGTAGTTTTCCCCTCACATGGTTAGACAGGAGACTTACCTTGCTCCGAAATTCCATAACCGACTCCAACACCACCCTAACACCTCAAACCGATGTCCGTCGCTCTAAAATTAGTCAAACAATGTGCAAACCAATAAAAATATACCCTAATACTCATAATAAATCAACTCATAACAATTTCCAACTCCGCTCGAAAAGTTAATAAAATCAACCCTCGGGCCCACGTGCCCGGATTCCAAAAATTTTGAAGATAAACTATACCCATAACACTACGAACTCAAATATATAATTTATTCATAATTCCATTTTCAAAATCGTGGTCAAAATCCAAAATTATAAATTCTAGGTTTCCTACTAAAATCCCATTATTTTCCTAAATTTTTCTCCTTAAATCCACATATAAACCATACATTTAGCTCACAACAAGTGAAAAATTACTTAACTTGTGTTGCATGATGAAAACTCCTCATAATAGCCCAAAACCCGAGATCCTAAATCCCAAACGACAATGACGAAATGACCAAGTTCGATCCCTTATGTTTTGCCCTGTTTTGCTTTTGTGGACAGAATCCTTGGACGAAATGATCACAAATGCGCATCTGCGAAGTCCACTGGTCAGCAGCCCCATCGCACCTGCGGACTCCTTCCCGCTTCTGCGCAACCGCAAGTGCGAAGCCATAGTCTCATGTGCGCTCCAGCTTGCTTATGCGACCACTATGTCGCTTCTGCGAGGCCGCAGAAGCGTTCCATTTTCCGCTTTTGCGAAGCCTTCCCCAGCCAGCCTTCCTCGCTCCTGCGATGCGATTCTCACTTCTGCGACCCAGCTTTCGCAGAAGCGGTTACACCAGCAACTAGAATTCTTCAACTTTTCCTTAAGTCAAAACTACGATCCGTTAACCATTCGAAATCCACCGAGGCCCTCGGACCTTGACCAAATATACCAACGCGTCCCAAAATACATTACGGACTTAGTCGAAGCCTTAAATCACGCTAAACAACATCGAAATTATGAATCGACGATCGAAATCCTTCTTTAAACTTTCAAACTTCCAAACTTCGACGAACGCGTCCGAACCATATCAAAACATTCTGGAATGATGCCAAACTTTGCGTGCAAGTCACAAATCACGATATGAACCTATTCCAAGGCTCGAAACCCCAAACGAACATCGATAACATCAAAATCCACTTCAAACCAAACTTATGAAATTCTAAAACATTCAAAAATGACAATTTCTACAATAAGCGCTGAAATGCTCCCGGACCACCGGATACTCAACCCGAACATACGCCCAAGTCCGAAATCATCATACGAACCTATTGAAACCTTCAAATCCCGATTTCAAGGTCGTTTACTCAAAAGTCAAACTTTAGTCAATTCTTCCAACTTAAAGCTTCCGAAATTAGAATTTTCCATCAGAATCAACTCTGAACTTCCCGAAATTCAATTCTGACCACACGTACAAGTCATAAAATGTGAAGTAAAGCTACTCAAGGCATCAAACCGTCGAACGATGCGCTAGAGCTCAAAACGACCGGTCGGGTCGTTACAGTAGGAATAAAAAACTTGAACTTTAAGGTTAGCTTTCCCGTGATTGGCATTGGCTCACTTCAAAATATTGCTATAGTAAAAATAATAATTTATGATAAAATGTGGAGTTCAAATGATTCATTTAGCCTAATACATTGTTCAGATGTAGTAAAGAATAAGTGACGAATAGATAAACAATTCAAATAAAAAACTATTTATATGAGTAAATACAAATTCTAATTTTATATATATATATATATATATATATATATATATATATATATATATATATATATATATATATATATATATATATATTTAATTTTGTTGATCTTTGTTACTTGCAAAACTGTAGGGTATGAGAAATTATGGGGGGTTTTCCATTTAATATAACTATTTAGTCAATCTTTAGACTATAAATTATTACAAATATTTTTCTAACTTTCCGTTGACTTACAAGTTTTTATCATCTTTTAAGAAGTTATAAAACAGGATCCAACCTATTTCGTGCTCTAACTAATCAAAAGATTCAATTCCAGTTTATTTAATTATATTTTTAATTTATAACTCAAACATAATTTTTAATAATGTTACGAGACTTTTAGAAGCAATTTACTTATTGGAGCTAAAGTACACACGTGTCGCACTTATTGGAATACTAGTATACTTAAAAGGGAAAGAATACATCCCCTCATGCCTCAGTCCTCACCTCACCAACCAAAACAAATAAATAAAAAAAATGAATTAAAAATCAAAACAAAAGGAAAAGACCGTTAGGGGAGGGGGACCAAAGCATGATACATACAAGAAAAAGGATTCCATTTAAAGAAAACTAATTATTGAGACTTGGGAGGTACTTTTCTAAATATAATTATTACATCGAAAAATGTTTACGCCAAGCAAATAAATTCAAGCACTTGGTATTGCATATAAAGTTTTATCAATTAATCATAATTAAGTGAAATTTGTTTCTTAATTAAATTTGTGCCTCGTACGGTTAAATTATTTGATATAGTATAAACATCTAATAAAGGGTAACTCGTTGCATAAAACATCGCATTTTTTCATAGGTTCTAAAAAAGATCTGCATTCATAGGGTGTGATATAATCATGTAAACTACAACCTACTCTAATGCAAGCATTAGTGCATGCTTCCATATAATATAAACAGAGATGGACCTACCCTTTAGGTAAGGGGTCACTAGCCCTCGGATAATGTGTTTATATATATATATATATATATATATATATATATATATATATATATATATATATATATATATATATATATATATATATTTGGTAAGTTGCATTGGCACGCTAAGATTCAAAACTTTAGCAACTGCATTGGCCAATTTTGGGGCACAACTTGATTTTTAGTGTGCTGCCTAAATTTGATTTCGACTAGTATTTGATCAAATTCTTATTTTGATAGTGGTGCCCCGCCACTATCAAATTCTGGGGCCGCCTCTGAGTATAAACATCTAATGCAATTAATTATTCTTTTATATTTTTCCATTATTCACCGCGGCAAACTGATATAGAGTATTTAATTTTAACAATGAAAGGGCACAGAGCATGTTGGATCTTAACAACTTGATGCCTAGTCATTGTCCATGTTTCTGCATATGGGGTTGGCTACTCACTTGATTTGTTTTGAAAAATTATTGAAGTGTAACAAAGTCAGAAGATGCAACACATAATAATAAATGATAAGTCCAATAGCTGATTGATAAGCGAATTTTAATAAGAAAATGAACATGCGTGAATAGTGACAAGTGACAACATACAGCTTGTTATTTGATAGAAGTCTCCTAACACCTTGTTCGATGGACAAGATTCACAATGATTGAATATAATAACGTTTATAAGTTTTAATTATTTTGGATCGGTCTTTCATGAGATTGCCTCGCGAAGCACCAAAAAGTATAGTCAGAATTTAAAGTTTATATATGGATTCTAAACTTATCATCGAGCCAATAGCAATGGTTCGATCCCAGAATTTTGAGTTAGGGATTAAATACTCTATTCTTATCAATCCCAACTATGATGACACGTGGCGGACCTTTTTTTTAAATTTCAAATTTAGATGTCTTGACTTGATTACTAGATAATACTATCAGTTAGAATTTCGGATAAATGGAAGCAGAAGAAAACTATGTTCAGAGAGTAAAGGGTAAACCTAGTCTAGTATAACGTGTGTAACTGTGATATCACTTAGAATGTCCCTTCCCAACAACGTGAATATTATTTCAATACCAACAATCAGAGGCGAAATTTGAAGGTCGTCAATCAAAATCTTATTTGCATATAGGGTTATTATTACTAATATATTATTATTTTTTTAAAACGGCCGAACTTTCTATTTGCCGGTGACCCTCTCTTCACAACATAAGTTCGCCTCCGCCAACAACTCAACAAGAAAGAACATAGACATTATTCAACTGTAAAAAAGGTGAAAAAGGAAATAAATAAGAACAGAACTACTAGTAAAATAGAATCTCACAGCAGTAATTGAAAGGTTAATTTGATAAATTAGGAGAATATACTTGAATTTCAATTATGCAAAGGATATTCTTCTACTTCCACTGTTGTCCCGACATGTTGAGTATCATTCGCTTAAGATCTTGTTTAGATGCTTTAAGCTCAACACGTGAAAGCATAGGTCTTAGTGATAGATTCAGATCTCCATCTTTTCCTCTCTTTTCTTTGTTCATCCTTAGAATTTGCATTAATTTGGATTTGGGTTTTCACGTCATGGTGTTTGTTCTGTAACGACAATAGCTAGTCACTTGATGAATCAGTTAATTACACAAAATTTTACTTTCACTTCAATGGCCTATTCGCAACTTAATTTATTTTCCGCTAATATTTTGCACTCCTCCAACCTAACTGGTGCATCAGTAACGAAACCAAAAATTCTCGATAAAAGTGTCAAGATTAAATTATGTGTACAAAATATTTACACATTATAATTTTTTAAATAGTAATGTTCAACTGACCACCTTTTAGTTGATTGTTGCTCCATCCTTGCCAAGCAATACACACAGGTGAAACAAAAGGAGGACAACCCAGTACACAAAGCATCTCGCGTTCACGCAATGGTCCGAAAAAGAGCCACACTCCAAGGGGTGTGATGTAGACAGTCTACCCTAATGCAAACATCAGTGGCCGATTCCACAATTCGAACCAGTGGCCTATAAGTCACATGGCGATAACTTGACCGTTGCTGCAAGGCTCCCCTTCAACGGAGAAACAAGAGGAAATGTAGATAATACCAGCACTCTCTGTACTTGTGGTATGAGGATTTTGTCAGGTTACAAAATCAGACCTCTAATGCTGCAAGACCTTTTTGTTTTTTCGGGCTGACCACCTAGTATTCAAAGTTCACTATCCCAACTAACTCGAATTCGCACTGTAAGCCCACTAAAAGGGGCTAGAATGCTTTCTACCAAAAAAATAACCACTATTTAATACAAGAATTAGTAGGGGTGAGGCAAGGAAATCTCCATAGCTACTACTAGCCTACTGTCTCCCTAGCTATGAAGATTGGTTATTTTTTGCCCGTTAAAATTTAATGACAAGTTATACTCATTTGATCTATTTGGCGCTACTTCCTCTAAAAATAAGCAAGAGATGTAATTCAGCAATCAGGATCAAGAACTTGCTAGACCATGACAATATGGCATAACATCAGAAACACTACTGGTATCAAATAACTCAGAAACAAGAATCAGGATCATCGTATGAGAAGAACTGGAAACCAGAACGAAATGAAAGCTCAAGAGGAAAAGGATCCTTCAAACAAAGAACTGTTGTAAGATCTGCAAAAGTGAAATCCCAAATTGCAGAACTGAGAAGTATATTAAAATTCAGATCGATTGAACTATACGGTGTGTACATACTTAATGGATACTAACACTTCTTACAAGGGAATTAACCAATAAATACAACTTAAGTAATCGACTTTCAGCCGATAAAAGAAACAGAGAACTGCAAAGCAGAAGGGGGTTGGGAAACTCAATCCAAATATTTGCAGCATAACAGTTTTTGCTTATACCTGAGCCTAGCTGTCTTCATTCAACTTCATTAGTTTCAAGCACCAAAAGAAAAAGAAGATTCACTCGTTAGCACAATTTGATACTGCTACCACATTTTAAGAAATAGAAGAAGCAGAAATTAAGAACAACATAGCTCAGCTGCAGCAATTGATCACATACACAAATAAACTTCTCAGGGTACGTGCTGGGAGGAGGGAAAAGAACTACTTACTTTTCCAAATAAAAATACATAATATTCTGTTGGCCCTGAATTGCACCCATATCAAAGAAACATAATTGCAAGAAGGTACTAGTATGACATGTTAGCTATACCATTTTGTTTCGCAGAAGTCTCACGCAACTTTCGGAGGTCATCAACAGTCACCCAAACAAGAAAAACAAGGCAAAAACACACATCAATGGCCCCTGGGATAAATTAAGCAAATTCTACTTCTTCAAGCACAGCATTGCAAATATAATGAGTTGTAAATCACTCAAACCTAATGTCCTAAAACTTTATAATATATCCCCATTCCTTTTAACACAAAAGAAAAAAGAGAAAAAGAAACTATACAGAGATCGATAAACTGCATGTACTTGACATTTTGCTTATTGTAACCATGAACATAAGAATAGAACTCGTGCAGATCATCAAGATGTTATACTCGTTAAAACCTAACCAATTAAAAGGGTTTATACTAAAAGTTGCATAACCATCATTTCTTCTTGTTACTTTTTTTTTTTTGGTGATCAAGTGCATAACCACCATTTAAATTTGCAAGAAACATACTGGCACTTGAAGCAGAAGAACATTTCCCCTTCCTTTCTTCTATAAGGAGGACAAATTCCAACTCATGTAAGGTATTCAAACTCATTCTCATACATACGGCACAATCATATACTCTATCTATTCCAGTTTATGTGACACTTTCTTTTTAAGTCTATTCCAAAAAGAATAATATCTTTCTCTATTTGAAAACAATTGAACTTTAAACTTTTCATTTTACCATTAATGACATGATTTTATAGCAAACAAATGTCATGGCATGTTTAAGATAATAAGTTCCACAAGTCTTTCTCTCTTTCTTAAACATCATGCCAAATCAAACAGGTTGAAAAAATAAAATAAAACGAGGGAAGTATCAGAGTATGTAAGACTGGGTAACGGGCAGTTTGGACAAAGCAGAAGATAAGTGTATACTATGTGGGATAAACTTTTAGATCAACAGGATTACAGGAGCCAATGTAGAAGAGTAAACAGAAACCAGTAAAGATCAATCTCATGATTAAGCATCTTAGCTTTCGATACGACTTTCCCAGGAAGTATCGACATAGAGACTTAAGGACTCATATTTCAAGAGCATTTCTTCGGGAGCATCTCAGGCTTCAGCAATTTTTACTTTTACAGGGAGGTATCAATCATGAACTGAGAATTAGGGAAAAGTATGATTAATTCCCTCGACTTCTGGGTCTAAATGGTGAGAGACTCTTGACCACTCGAACCCGGTGTCTAGCTTCCAAGTGAAAAGATTGTAAATGAAACAACAAACCATTAAGGGCTTGTTCAGAATTAATAGATTTTCTGAGTTTCTCGTGCTCCTATCAAATAGAAAATAATGGAAGCTGGGAAACTTTTTCTTGGGTCAACATTATAGATATTTTAGCTAATAATATTGAAAAAAGAAGCCGATGCTAGAAAATCCTTCCTTGTAGCACATACATCTCCAGTTTGTTCACCCTAGCATTCAACTTTCCAACTTTTTTCTTCTTGTATGATAATCCTCATCTGCACCATCCTCGACCCAATCTGGAAGCTCACTCATATTCACTCCCAAACCCCATGTCTCCTTTTTCAACCCCCTAGCTGTCAATTCTTTCTTTTACCACAAGATTAATCAAACTTGTACTAACTTCCTTTGTTGAGGCTACCAATCAAGAAAAAAAAAATCCTTTGTTGGGACTGCAGGTCATAAATAAATTAGACTTCCAAAAAACTGCCTTAACTACAACATTTCAGAAATCCACTCCCTAAAACCTTCAAATTGGAAAGATGGTGAAAGAAAGCAAATCAAAGCAAAGAGGGAGAGCAAGTCACTCATCATATATCCGGTGAACACTTCACCTTGTTCATTATTTCCTACCATTAGCAATTGTATTTTCTCCTCAAGCACCAGAAAAGCATTTAAGCTTTGCAGTAACAACTGCAAATTTGCCTCACTCCTTTCCAAATGTAAAAACCCATTATTATTTTTCTCAAAAAAAAGGACAAAACCATCATCTAGCACTGATAAGACAGAATTATGAAGACAAGGACTAATTTTCAAGAGAAGTTTAAACCATCGCCTATTAACTTTTACTTTGTTCTTATGTACATCATTCTGGAAGTACTTAGGAATCATGGGAACTAGACAAATTTAAACTTTAATATGATGTTTTACCGGTCAAACTAACTTAACAGACATAATTTTAATGTTTTCTTCCAATACCATCAACAAAATATAAGTTAAATTAATAACTTAAGCTCAGTCAAATCCACCACTATTATGAGAGGGAGTAACTTTTCCCCTCCTAAAACTCAATAATAAGGCAGAATTAGGTATAGTTTAGGGCAAGCAACAAACTTAAGTATTTCTTCTGATGAATGACTAGAAATAAACTACTTGACATATGTTTTGGTCCCTTGATATTTTGACTAAGTCAATGTGAATTTAATGATTTTCTCTTCACTACCACTTTGGAATGTAAACATATGTTTCAGAATGTGGTACAAATATGAAGCTCCATAGAGAACACCATTCTATAAGTAAGGACTTGCTTAACATTCACCCTCTCTAGCTAAACTTCAGATGGCTCTGAATGTGAAGGAGATTCTGCGATGAAAAATTTCCAAACACGTAGATCTTATTAAACTCGTAGACATCATTTACATAAATGGCATCTTATGTGACTTCAAGATCTGGTATGCAAGGCAAAATACATAAGTTACCCCCTGAACTATAGACCAAATCCCTGTTATACACTTTTTGCAGACGAAAATCACCTTACACACTCACCTTTCCAAAATATTTAATACACACTACTTTGCCCACGTGGCCAGTGCATGTTTTTCCAACAAATGAATCGCGTGAACAGAAGAATTTTTGTGCCAGGTGTCAATTTCTTTTAGGTTTTTTAAATTTTAAATTGAGTCATCTTCTTCCTTGTTTAAAAAATTCTGCCCGCTTCTCTCCACCACCCGATCTCTTTTTTCTCAAATAGATCCACCACGATTTCTCATATCTCTTCTCGTTGGTCTTTTTTTTTAGTTTTTTGCAGGTCTTTTGGCTAAAACTTGTGATTAGATTCAGCAATTAAAGCTTTTTGTAGCTCCCCCCATCATTAAAAGCTTGGCTCAAGCTTTTGCATAGAAGATTATTTCTTTCGCCAGAGAAGCTTAGCTAGAGCTTTAGCCATGGCGAACTCGAATTTCTCTGAAAGGATGAATTTTTCGAATTTTTTCCAAACCATTATAGCTTAGCTCAAGCTTTTGCATATAAGCACATTGTTTAATATTATTAATGGGTGAATTTTCAAATAACTGAATCGTAAAGTTCTTAATCGTGGGTGTGGCTCTTGTGGAAGACAAGTTGCACAAATGGAGATTGAGATGGTTCGGGCATGTGAAGAGGAGAGACACCGATGCGCCGGTTAGGAGATGTGAGAGGTTGACCATGACGGGTCAGAGGAGAGGTAAAGGGAGTCCTAATAAGTACTGAGGAAAGGTGATTAGGCAGGACATGACACTACTTCAGCTTACCGAGGACATGACCCTCGATAACAAGGTGTGGAGGTCGAGAATTAGAGTTGTGGGTTGAAGGTAATCGACAGTCTCTTCTAATCATACTAGTAGTATTAGTACTAGTCTTGTATTCTCCTATTCCTAGTTCCTTGTTACACGACGTGTCATTATTACCGGTAGTTTTCGCACTTCTCTTATAGCTTCGTATTCCTAGATTTTTGTTATTACACGTAGTGCCATTTATTCCCATTGTCTTATTTCCTTGCCATTGCTATTGTTTGTTTATTGTGTCTTTTTCACTGTTATTGAGCCGAGGGTCTATCGGAAACATCTCTTCATTCATAAGGTAAGGGTAAGGTTTGCGTACACATTACCCTCCCCAGACCCCACGTGTGTGATTTCACTGGGTTTGTTGTTGTTGTTGTAAAGTTCTTAATCTTCTTCTCTAAGAAATACACTTTCCTCCTTATTATTACAACCTCGTTGCTTCAGTTGTGGGAGTAGGAATGGCACAAACAGAAAATAGAAGCATGGTGATGGCATTAATGTGGTTGAACTTTTACAGAAGATAAATGAAAAATGAGTTGGATCTTGGTTCAAAATTTCTGATTCAATTTCAGTGGAAAAGATGGATTTTTGAGTGTGTTTTCTGGTTATTTTTGTTAATTAATGGTGGCTTTGTCTTTAGGTAAAAGGTTGGAGAAGAGGCTATGGTGGTTGATGGTGAAGAGAGGAGTAAGACGGCAGCCATCGTGCTTTAGATGGGGAAGATGAGGGGTATAGTTGTAATTTTAAGTATTTTTTTTAATAAAAATAATAACACGCGTCACTGTTTGACCGGTGCGTGACATTACACATGTTTTAAAAAACTGGTCCAAAAAAAAGTAGTATTAGATACACTTTGGAAAGGCTGAGTGTGTAAAGCGATTTATGTTCACAAAAAGTGTGTAACATGGATTTGGTCCATAGTTTAGGGGGTAACTTTGTATTTTGCCGGTATACAATAACAGAAGTTGGAGTCCCAAATAGTTTTTGTGAATTCAGAGAGAACAAAAGGGCTTATAAAACTCAACCGACATGCCCCTGAATCATAGCTAGACAAAGAACCCCGGTAAAAATATGCCACTGAATTAGGAAAAGATTGTTGATCGCTATACCTGTACCTTACCAAATGGCCCAATAAGATAAATCATCTCCTATATACACCTGGAAGTTTGTTTTTTGGTATATCTAATAAAGCACTTACACTCTAAGTTGCTCGAACTTTTCACTTTCAGTGTCGCACCCGTGTCGACACGACGTGGGTGTGGGTGTGGGTGTGGGTGTGGGATCCGTGTCGGATCTGGTCAACCGATTTTGGGTACTTTGACCAAAATCAACGGAGAAATTTGGGACAGATACAATGATTTTTGAAAACAAATCAAAAGGTAGGGTGATATGGAAGAAAATGGAATACCTTGTATATATAAATTTCTATGTTAGTCATTTTCCTTTTATCTGCTTCTAAAATTCTACTCTTGTTCAATATTTTCTCCTCCTCGGAATACCTTGTAAGTTTTCCACATATTGTCTTATAATTTAGACATATTTTTATAACTCTATTTTTAAATAATTGAATTATTTTTAGCCGAATCCCCGCACCCGTATCCGTACCTGGATCCGTACCCCCGAATCTATAAATTTAGATCATGAAGGATCTGACCTCTAGATCCGCACCCGTATCGGACACCTGCACCCGAGTTCGAGCAACTTAGCTTACACTTCAATTCTAAGAGTGTCATGACAATGCGACAGCGAATGAACATAAGTCCAAACTGCTTTAGTAAGAGAAATATGTTTTGGAACTTTTTTTTTTGTGATAACCGAGAAATATCCGAGGGCAAGCTCGAGCACGGTTCAAAACTGTATAATGGGGCCATTTTGGAACTTCTGGTGATAAATCTGCATTATAAGTGGTAAGCAAAGGAAGCATGGAAAGTAAATTATTAAGTATACAAAGGACAGATGACTTACAAAATAACTCACTGGTACAAAGGACCATGCAAAAACCATCTTAGGTGGAAGTATATAGATTTGGTTCTTGTCACAACTCATTCTTTGAAAGTAAAGACATAAGCTACTCATTAGTCTCAATGCCGATTAGACTTGCAAGGACTTGAAAACAAATTAAATAAATGGGGATATCAATTATTCATAAAAATCCCTTAAATCACACTACATATTTGCTAACTAACTGATACAATCGACGAACATCATAAAAAACCCATGCCAATAGGTAGTGGCAAAATCTCTTGGTGGAGAAGTAAAGCATTGACATATTATTCACAAGTAACCTACCTTGAAAATAATACTAACCTTCCATCTGTAGTGCACACATAATCCAAGTAATTCAACATCTATGACAATGCATATTGAGATATTCTAGAAGCCATACTAGCAACTTGAGCCTGCATCTGAGTGGCCCTAACCTTCGAAGCCGTGGCACGATAAATGAATTGCTCGCGCGACAACAACCTTACATTCCTCAAGTACTGATCAAATGGAATTGCCCCGTCCTGTATAGCTTTATCCAACGAATAAATCACATCCTCCATAGCCGAATCCGTGGCCGTACAATCCGACATCTGTTTCGAAAGACTATCACAAGGCTCAAACACCCCGTCCGCATCCACAACCCCATTCGCATTCCCAATTTTCTTCAATTTTGCTTCGTTATCTCTAACCCACCCTTCTAACACATCAGTATTCATCAAAACCATTTGCAATTGATGCTCTAATCCCTCCTTTTCGTCAAGCATTTCCTTAACCCTTTTACTCAATTCTTCCTCTCGCCGCCTCAACACTCCTTGTGCACTAAACAACCCTTCCATATCCGCCTCCCTCACCTTCCTCAACCTTTCAATATCACTATGCAATTTTCCCACAAGGTTATCTATTGCATTCCTCTTATACACCTCCGACGGATCATCCATTATCCTCCCTACCCCACCACCACCACCACCACCACTCCCATAAGGTGATGGCGGGTACATTCGAGGAGGTATCGCAGGTCGGGTTGAACCGCTACTCGAAAAACTAGTACCTGGCGGGGGATGCGGGTTCGGATTTGGGTTTGGGCGACGTTGGGAGTACAAAGGGGGATCACGGCTAAAGAAATGACTCAAATTACGAGCCAAATCGACGAGATTCGAGCTCGGGTAAACCCAATTACTCAAATAAGGGATCGAAACGATACCTGAAGGGTTCACGAAAGGATGCTGGCGCTTGATGATCATGTCGCGCGTGGGGTTGACGAACACCAACGGCGCGTGACGAGGGTAAGACTCCATCAACCAGATGATCACCGGGATGTTGTAGGTGACGTCTTGATAGGCCATCGGAACGGTGCCGTCTGATTGAAGGAGGTTAACGGTATGGCCGTCGTTGTGAGTGAAGGTAGCGGTTTTGGGTTGAAGAGAAGGACACGTGTCGGTTAAGGAAACGAGGTGTTGACGGATTAGCCATTTGACGTCTTCGGAGTAAGGGAGAGAAGACGGGCCACGTTGGGAGAGAACGTTGCTTAAGAACTGTTGGGTGTATTGGTTGGAAGACGGGGAGTGAACTGCCGGCGGAGGTGGTGGTGCCATTGTTGATCGGAGGGAGAAAACGACGTCGGATTGATAAGTTCCAGCGATTGAAGGAAGAGTTGGGTCTGACCTTTTACTTTTTGAAGAGTTTGTAAGCTACTTTGACTTCATGAAATTATTATTTAGAAAGTTTGGATTTCAATTTGGAAAAACATGGTGAACAACATATTTTCGTGTGTTGAATGATGACTGAAATTATTATTTATTTATGAAAAGAAAAAACTTAAATCAAAAAAATATTTTTCATGTTTGGTTTCCACCATTTATAATTTTTCCACCTTTTTGAAAACCTTTGCATATTTTAACATCACCCTTCACAAGCAGAAGGTTTTACCGAGTTCTCAAAAGTGCTTTTAAAAATATGTTATTACAAAAAAACTACTTTTTTTACTTTTCAGAAATTGTTTCTTCGGCCACTCAAAAATAATCGAAAAGAAGTTTGGCTGTTTTTCCTTGAGAGGCAATCAAAATTTCTCGTTTTTCGAGTTGGGTAGCACAGCCCAATGCAACACATGTGTTATATTTGCAAAACTTATTAAAACATGACAAAATATAAATAGTGGCTTCAAAAGGGGTTATTGTGCATTTCAGTCCTCTTATGCTTGGGCTGTGAGTTGGATCAAACCTGATAAATATGGCCTAACCTTTAACCTTTAGGTTGGTAGAAATGACATTGGGTAGTCACTCTAAAAAATTATTATTTAAAAATTAGTCGGTACATTTTAAGTTTCAGTTTTTCGGTTTAATTTTTAAGGATAAAAATATCTTGAGTTATTCTCAAATTAAAGATTTTTAGTTTAAAATTTTAGGACAAAATGAGTACTGACCAATCTCTAAATAGTATCACTGAAAATGACTATCCGTGCACTTGCCCCCTTTTGTTTTGTTCTCGTTCTTCTCTTTTCCGTGGTCTACATATTGAGCCAGTGACGATACAATAATATGCTCAAAGATTTTTTATGTGAAATAATGAATCTGTTTTGCAATTGAAACTATATATCCACCTGCTACAATATGTTTCATAGATGAAATAATTAGTGTGTCACATATGTTTATGGTAATAATTTATCTCAATGTAACATATGGTTAGGAAAATTGGGGTTTTTCTTGATTATTCAGGGCGGCCTAAAATATTTACCCGCCATTACTTGCCCCCTTAAAAAATTACTTTGTAGCAGTCAATGTAATTTATTGTAATGACCCAAAGGGTCATCTTATGTTTTAGAACTCGAATTTGCGCTCTTAAACCTTAAAAATCTTATTTTTACCTTCCTCGATTTGCGTGCGCAGTCCGGACATGTTTCTGGAAAGCTTTTATGTTGAAAACTAATGAAAATAAGAATTTTTGCCTTAAAAATTGATTTTAGTTGACTTCAGTCAACATGTTTTTGCAAACGGGTCTGGATCCATATTTTGACGATCCCGGTGGGTCTATATCAAATTATGGGACTTGGGTGTATGCCCGAAATCGAATTTGGAGATCCCTAGCTCAAGTTATGAATTTTTGATAAAAATTAAAAGTCTAAAAATTAATTATTTCTAAGAATTGATTGATGTTTGGCATTATGATTACCGGGTCCGTATTTTGATTCCAGAGCCCGTACATATTCATTATGATATTTAAGACTTGTCTGTGAAATTTAGTGAGAAACGGAGTTGATTTGACGTGATTCAGACGTCCAATTGAGAAGATATGAATTTTAAAGTCTTCATGAGAATTTCATTTGATTTTGGTGCTAAATTCGTAGTTTTAGGTGTTATTTTGGCGATTTGATCGTGCGAGCAAGTTAGTATGATATTTTTTGACTTGTGTGTATGTTTGGTTTGGAGCCCCGAGGGCTCGGGTGAGTTTTGGATAGGTCACGGGATGTTTTGGATTTAGAAAATCTGGATTTTGCTGCAACAGGTGTTCTGGCGTGTCCTTCGCGTTCGCGAAGGTACTCTCGCGAACGCGAAGAGTAAACCGGGCATCTGGAGTTTTCTTCTTCGCGAACGCGAAGCAATGGGGGCGTTATCCTTCGCGAACGCGACCAGCTCCTCGCGAACGCGTAGTGTTAGGCACACCTGGGAAGAGTCGGTCTTTCCTTCATCGCAAACGCAAGCGATGTCTCGCGAACGCGAGCGATGTTTCGCGAACGCGAGCGATGTCTCGCTAAACGCGAAGGCCAGGGGAGGGTAGCCTACGTGAACACGAACGCGAACACTATCTCGCGAACGTGAAGGCTTGGAAGCCAATGCTCTTCGCGAACGCGATGCACACTATCGCCCAACACTTAAAACAGAATCCAACACGGGATTTAGCCAAAAATTTATTTTTCTCAAAAATCAAACGGTGAGATGCGATTTTTCGACTTTTTGGAGGAAAATTTGGGAAATTTAATTTATGCAATATAATTGATTCCTTTAGCAATATTTGATATAATTCATGTGAGCAGCATTTATGTGAGGTGCCGAGTACTTATGCGCTGCCAATTTACCTATTTTTCATGTTTCTTCCGTTTTCTTATATTATCTTTTTCCTATGACTAATTACTACGTATTTATACTAGTGTTGTTAAATTGATCGTTCTTATCATATTTAAATATTTCCTGGTTATAATTGTGTATTTATTTCAAAGTTGAGATTGATATTTTGGAACCAAATGTTGAAGTAAGGCTTGTACATGTTATTCTATCACCATGTTATTATTTATACATTGAGTTATGGTAAGTGAGAGTGTTAATGCACGAAGGGTGATGTCGTGCCATATTGTGAGTGTTAATGCATGAAGGGGGATGTCGTGCCATATTGTGAGTGTTAATGCACGAAGGGTGATGTCATGCCATATTGTGAGTGTAAAAGTATGAAGGATGATGTCGTGTCATATTGTGAGTGTTAATACACGAAAGGTGATGTCGTGCCATGATATGAGAGTTAATGCACGAAGGGTGATGTCGTGTCGTTTCTATTGATTTTATGGTGAGATTGAGAGTAAAAGCACGAAGGGTGATGTCGTGCATTTTTCCTTTACTCTATTCGTGTTCTTGTTGATTCATGATATGTCGGTTGTTCTAGTTGTCATTCTGTTATAGTTCTTTATCTCGTATTTCCCCCAACATGTTTCCCCATCTCGATATCTCATGTCTAATTCTTCATTACTGTTATTTGTATATACATTGTTAAACTGAACAAGTTGATTTGTAGGTGCCTTGCCTTAGCCTCGTCACTACTTCGTCGAGGTTAGGCTCGACACTTACTAGTACATGGGATCGATTGTACTGATATTGTACTCTGCACTTTCTGTGCAGATTTTGGTATCGGCTCGGATTGATCGATATTTTAGATGTTGGACCCGCTATCCGGAGACTCAAGGTAGATCTGTCGGCATTCACAGACCTTGAAGTCCCCGTCTATCTTTTCTGTTTTACTATTTTTTTCATTCAAACAATTGTATTTTTCTCAGATTATTGCTTGTAGTGAATTCTAGAATGCTCGTGAATTGTGACCCTATATACGGGTGGTAGTAATTAAGGCAGTTTTTATATTATTCCGCACTTATTATATTTTATCTTAGGTAATTATTGTTATTTACTGAATGAAAATAAGGATTTGGTTTAATGATTCTCTAACGTTGGCTTTCCTAGCAAGTGAAATGTTAGGCGCCATCACTGTTTCAACGGTGGAAATTTTGGGTCGTGACAAGATGGTATCAGAGCACTAGGTTTCCTAGGTCTCACGATTCACGAGCAAGCTTAGTAGAGTCTGTAGGATCGGTACGGAGACGTCTGTGCTTATCTTCCAGAGGCTATGAAGTTTAGGAACAAATTTAACTTCTATTCTCCTTGGTCGTGCGATGTTGTTTTCTCAATACTGATTGAACTCTACTACTCTTGTTCTCTCGCAGATGGCGAGAACATGTACCACTTACTCAGCTGAGCAGCAGCCAGAGCCTCCAGTGGCAGCTCCTACAAGGGGCAGAGGTCGAGGCCGAGGTCGTGCCAGAGGCCGAGGTAGGGGCAGGGCTCAACCTAGAGCCCGAGTAGCAACCCTAACAGTAGAGCCTCAGATAGAGCTCGACGAAGAGGTTCTAACCTAGACTGTTCATGCCGAACCAGCTCAGGTTCCTGAGGGGTTCATTGCCACCCCAGTACTTCATGACACTTTGGTCCGTTTGGTGGGCCTTATGGAGAGTGTGGCCCAGACTGGCGCATTTCCCATGGCACCAGCAGTCTCTCAGGCTGGAGTAGGAGCCCAGACTCCCACTACTCCCACTCCGGAGCAGATAGCTCCCTAGTATCATGCTCCAGTAGCTCAGCCAGTTAGAGTAGTTCAACCAGTTGTTGCGGCACAGGCCGGAGATGAGCCAACTATGTCTTCTAAGGCTTTGTGGAGGTTAGACAGGTTTACCCAAGCTCTTCCCAATTCACTTCAGTGTTGCTCCTTCAGAGGATCCCCAGAGGTATCTTGATTGCTGTCACGAGGTTCTACGGAACATGGGTATAGTGGAATCAATGGGGTCGATTTTGATGCATTTTCAGATGACTGGTTCTCCCAAGATATGGTAGAGATATTATTTGTTGACCAGACCAGCTGGGTCGCCTGCTCTTACTCGGGATCAGTTCTCTCAGCTCTTCATAGAGAAGTTTCTGCTTGTCACATTGAGATAGGGGCGTCGCCGTCAGTTTAAGCGTCTCCAGCAGGGCAGTATGACTGTTACTCAATATGAGACCCATTTTTGTGGATTTGTCCTGTCATGCTATTATTCTGCTTCCCACCGAGAGAGAGGAGGTGAGGAGGTTTATTGATGGACTTACTCAGCCTATCAGATTGTAGATGGCTAAGGAGACTGGGAGTGAGATTTCTTTTTACGCGGCTGCTAATGTCGCCAGACGAGTCGAGATGGTTCTTACTCAGGGAGGTCAGGGGTTGGACAAGAGACCTCGTTATTCCGGTGAGTTCAGCAATGCCTCATCTAGAGGCAAGTGTACTTTTAGTAGAGGCTATCCTCCCAGGCCGTTTCATTCAGCACTCCAGGCATCCTACGGTGCCTCAGGTGGTCGTGGACCTCAAATGCATTATTCCGACCAGCTAGCCTACAGTGTACCACCAGCTCCTATTAGTGCACCTCCACTCTAGAGTTATCTGGGTGGTTATTTAGGTCGACAAGGTCAGTAGTCACAGCAACCGAGGTTATATTATACTTGTGGTGATTTGAGGCACATTGCTAGATTTTGCCCTCGAGCAATGGGTAGCTCCCAGTATCAGGGTTCTCGTGCCATGGTTCTGGCACCAGTTGCTGAACCACCTGCTCAGCCAGCCAGAGGCAGGGGTCAGGCAGCCAGAGGTAGAGGCCAGACAGTTAGAAGTGGAGGTTAGGTTGTTAAAGGTGGAGACTATCCAACTAGAGGCTGTCCCAGGGACGTAGTTCAAGGTGGTGGGGCCCATCCCCGGTGTTATTCTTTCCCAGCCAGACCTGAGGCTGAGTCATCTAACGCTGTTATACCAGGTATTGTTTTAGTTTGTAGTAGAGATGCTTCAGTTCTATTTGATCCGGGGTCTACTTACTCCTATGTATCATCCTATTTTGCTTCATATTTGGTTGTGCCCCGTGATTCTTTGAGTGCTCCTGTGTATGTGTCCATGCCAGTGGGGGATGATATTGTTGTAGATCGTGTTTATCGTTCGTGTGTGGTCACCATTGGGAGTCTTGAGACTCGTGTAGATCTTCTACTTCTCAATATGATTGATTTTGATGTCATACTGGGTATGGATTGGTTGTCACCTTATCATGCCATATTATATTATCACACCAAGATGATGACCTTAGCCTTGCAGGGGTTGCCTCTATTAGAGTAGAGAGGGATTCTTAGCCATTCTTCCAGTAGGGTCATCTCTTATGCGAAGGCTCGACATATGGTCGAGAAGGGGTGTCTAACTTATTTGGCTTATGTCCGTGATTCTAGTGCGGAGGTTCCTTCCATGGATTCTGTGCCAGTTGTTCATGAGTTTCCATAAGTGTTTCCTGCAGACCTGCCAGGGATGCCACCCGAAAGGGACATTGATTTCTGCATTGATTTGGCTCCGGGCACTCAACCCATTTCCATTTTGCCATACCGTATAGCCCCGCCATAGTTGAAATAATTGAAGGAACAATTACAAGATTTTCTTGATAAGGGATTCATTAGACCTAGTGACTCGCCCTGGGGTGAACCTGTGTTGTTTGTGAAGAAGAAAGATGGATCGACGAGAATGTGTATAGATTATCGGCAGTTGAACAAGGTCACCATCAAGAACAAATATCCGTTCCTGAGGATTGATGATTTATTTGATCAGTTTCAGGGTGCCAAGGTGTTTTCGAAGATTGATTTGCTATCTGGATACCATCAGTTGAGGATTAGGGCATCCGATGTCCCTAAGATAGCTTTTCGGACTCGGTATGGGCATTATGAGTTTCTAGTGATGTCATTTGGGCTGACAAATGCCCTAGCAACATTCATGGATTTGATGAAGCAGGTGTTCAAGCCCTACTTGGATTCCTTTGTGATTGTGTTTATTGATGATATATTGGTCTACTCCCACAGCCGAGAAGAGCACGAGCAGCACCTTCGAATCGTTCTTCAGACTCTGAGAGACAACCAGTTATATGCTAAGTTCTCAAAATGCGAGTTTTGGTTGAGTTCAATTGCTTTCTTGGGTCACGTTGTATCAACAGAGTGTATTCAGGTAGATCCTAAGAAGATTGAGGCAGTCCAGAACTGGCCTAGACCCACATCAGCTATAGAGATCCGTAGTTTCTTGGGTTTGGGGGGCTACTACCGTCGGTTCGTGGAGGGATTTTCATCTATAGCAGCCCCTTTGACCAGATTGACCCAAAAGGGTACCCCGTTCAGGTGGTCAGACGAGTTTGAGGCGAGCTTCCATAAGCTCAAGACAACTTTGACTATAACACCGGTATTGGTATTACCCACAGGTTCAAGATCTTATACAGTATATTGTGAGGCATCTCATATTGGTCTGGGTGCGGTATTGATGCAGGGTGGCAAGGTTATTGCATATGCTTCGCGGAAGGTGAAGGTTCACGAGAAGAATTACCCTATTCATGATCTAGAGATGGCAGCCATTGTTCACGTACTGAAGATTTGGAGGCACTATCTTTATGGCGTGTCATGTGAGGTATTCACAAATCATCGGAGCTTGCAGTATTTGTTCAAGCAGAAGGAACTCAATTTGAGGCAGATGAGGTAGTTGGAGCTATTGAAAGACTATGATATCACCATAGTGTATCATCCCGGGAAGGCCAATGTGGTGGTCGATGCTTTGAGTAGAAAGTCTGCTAGTATGGGTAGCCTTGCATATATTCCAGTTGGTGAGAGACTGCTTGCATTGGATGTCAGGCCCTTGCCAATCAGTTCGTGAGGTTGGATGTTTATGAGCCCAGTCGTGTTCTAGCTTGTACAGTTGCTTAGTCTTCTTTCTTTGAGCGTATCAGAGATTGGCAATAGGACGATCCTCATTTGCTTGTCCTTAGAGACACAATGCGACACGGTGGAGCCAAGCAGGTTACTGTTGGAGATGACAGAGTTTTGAGAATGCGGGGTCGTATTTGTGTACTTGAGGAGGCCCACAGTTCCCGGTATTCTATTCATCCGGGCGCCACCAAGATGTATCAAGACTTGCGGCAAAATTATTGGTGGAGGAGGATGAAGAAATACATAGTTGCATATGTAGCTCGATGTCTAAATTATCAGCAAGTAAAGTACGAGCATCAGAGACCTGGTGGTTTACTTCAGAAGATAGAGATTCCTGAGTAGAAGTGGGAGCGCATCACTATGGATTTTGTTGTTGGACTCCCACAGACTCAGAGGAAGTTTGATGCAGTTTGGGTCTTTGTGGATAGGCTGACCAAGTCATCACACTTTATTCTTGTGGCAGTTACCTATTCTTCGGAGCGGTTTGTAGAGATTTACATTCGTGAGATCGTCCGTCTTCACGGTGTTCCCGTGTCTATAATTTATGATTGAGGTACGCAGTTCACCTCGCACTTCTGGAGGGCAGTACAGCGTGAGTTGGGTACGTGGGTTGAGTTAAGCATATCGTTTCATCCTCAGACGGACGGACAGTACGAGCGCACTGTCCAAATCTTGGAGGATATGCTCTGTGCTTATGTTATGGACTTCGGAGGATCATGGGATCAGTTTTTGCCCCCTGCAGAGTTTGCCTACAACAACAGCTACCAGCCAACATTCAGATGGCTCCCTATGAGGCATTATATGGTAGGCGGTGCCAGTTGGATGGTTCGAGCCGGGGGAGGCTCGGTTGTTGGGCACAGACATAGTACAGGATTCCTTGGATAAGTTCAAGATTATTCAGGATCGACTTTGCACAACTTAGTCCAGGCAGAAGAGTTATGCCGACTGGAGAGTTCATGATGTTGCATTCATGGTCGGGAAGAGAGTGTTGCTTCGAGTATCAACCATAAAGGGTGTAATAAGGTTCGGAAAGAAGGACAAGTTGAGCCCTAGGTATATCGGCCCTTTTGAGATTCTGGAGAGAGTGGGAGAAGTGTCTTACAGGCTTGCATTGCCACCAGGGTTATCATAAGTTCATCCGATTTCCATGTGTCCATGCTTCGAAAGTATCACGACGATCCGTCCCATATGTTAGATTTCAGGTCTGTCCAGTTGGACAAGGATTTGACTTACGAGGAAGAGCCGGTGGCTATTCTAGCCTGGCAGGTTCGCCAGTTGAGATCAAAGAGTTACCCTTCAGTTTGAGTGCAGTGGAGAGGTTAGTCCATTGAGGCAGCTACTTGAGAGTCCGATTATGATATGCGGAGTAGATATTCCCACCTTTTCAACAGCCCAGGTACTTTTTCATGTCCGTTCGAGGATGAACGGTTATTTTAGAGGTGGAGAATATGATGACCCAAAGGGTCATCTTATGTTTTACAACTCGAATCTACGCTCTTAAGCCTTAAAAATCTCATTTTTACCCTACTCAATTTGCGTGCGCAGTCCAGGCATGTTTCCGAAAATATTTTATTTGAAAACTAATGAAAATAGGAATTTTTGCCTTAAAAGTTGATTTTAGTTGACCTGAGTCAACATTTTTGATAAACAGGATCGGATCCGTATTTTGATAGTCCTGGTGGGTCCGTATTGAATTATGGGATCTGGGCGTATGTCCGTAATCGAATTCAGAGGTTCCTAGCTCAAGTTATGAATTTTTGATGAAAATTAAAAGTCTAAAAAATAATTATTTCTAAGAATTGATTTATGTTTGGCATTGTGATTATCGGGTCCGTATTTTAATTCCGGATCCTGGTACATGTTCATTATGATATTTAAGATTTGTTTGTGAAATTTGGTGAGAAACGGAGTTGATATGACGTGATTCAGATGTCTACTTGAGAATATATGAATTTTAAAGTGTTCTTGAGAATCTCATTTGATTTGGTACTAAATTCGTAGTTCTAGGTATTATTTTGGCGATTTGATCGAGCGAGCAAGTTCGTATAATGTTTATAGACTTGTGTGCATATTTGATTTGGAACCCCGAGGGCTCGGGTGAATTTCGGATAGGCCACGGGATGTTTTGGAGTTAGAAAATCTGGTATTTTGCTGCAGCAGGTGTTCTGGCATGTCCTTCTTCGCGTTCGCGAAGGTACTCTCACGAACGCGAAGAGTAAACTGGGCAGCTGAAGTTTTCTTCTTCGGGAACGCGATGGCTTGGTCGCGAACGCGAAGCAATGAGGGAGTTACCCTTCGCGAACGCGACAAGATCCTCTCGAACGCGTAGTGTTAGGCACACCTGGGAAGAGTCAGTCTTTCCTTCATCGCGAAAGCGAGCGATGTTTCGCAAACGCGAAGGCCTGGGGAGGGTAGCCTATGCGAACACAAACACTATCTCGCGAATGCTTGGCAGCCAATGCTCTTCGCGAATGCGACAGTGGCCTCGCGAACGCGATGCATACTGTCGCCCAGCACTTAAAACAGAATCCAACACGAGATTTAGCCAAAAATTTATTTTTCTCAAAAACCAAACGGTGAGAGGCAATGTTTCAAGAGACATTTTTTCCCCAAAGTATTGGTAAGTGATTCTAAACTATTTTCTTTCAATTACCATTACATTTCATGAATTATCAACCTAAAATCTAGAGTTTTCTTAAAATCTAGGGGTTAGGGTAGCAACTAGAAATTTCGAAAATTTGGGAATTTAGACCTCAATTTTGGATCGGATTCCAAAGCGAATTACATATTCGGGCTCGAGGGTGAATGGGCAAATAAATTTTGGTCTGAACCTCGAGTTTTGACCAAGCAAGCCCGGGGTCGATTTTTCAACTTTTTTGGAGAAAAAATTGGGAAATTTAATTTATGAAATATAATTGATTCCTTTCACAATATTTGATATTATTCAGTCATTTTTGAATAGATACGAGTGATTTGGAGGCGAATTCTAGAGAAAAAGTTGTGATTGAGAATTAAGTGGCCTTCGGAGCGAGGTAAGTGTTGTGTCTAACCCTGACTTGAGAAATTAGGAACCTTAGACTATTTGCTATGTGAAATTCATGTGAGTGGCGTATATGTGAGGTGACGAGTACTTATGCGCCGTCAATTTACCTATTTTTCATGTTTCTTCTGTTTTTCTTATATTGTCTCTTTCCTATGCCTAATTACTACGTATTTATACTAGTGTTGTTAAATTGATCGTTCTTATCATGTTTACGAATTTCCTGGTGATAATTGAGTATTTATTTCAAAGATGAGATTGATATTTTGGAACCAAATATTGAAGTAAGGCTTGTACTTATTATTCTATCTCCATGTTGTTATTTATGCATTGCATTATGGTAAGGGAGAGTGTTAATGCACGAAAGATGATGTCGTGCCATATTGTGAGTGTTAATGCACGAAGGGTGATGCCGTGCCATATTGTGAGTGTAAAAGTATGAAGGGTGATGTCGTATTATATTGTGAGTGTTAATACACGAAGGGTGATGTCGTGCCATGATATGAGAGTTAACGCACGAAGGGTGATGTCGTGCCATTTCTATTGATTTTATGGTGAGATTAAGAGTAAAAGCACGAAGGGTGATGTCGTGCATTTTTCCTTTACTGTATTCGTGTTCCTGTTGATTCATGATATGTTAGTTGTTCTAGTTGTCATTCTGTTGTAGTTCTTTATCTCGTATTTCCCCTAGCATGTTTCCCCCTCTCGATATCTCCTGTCTAATTCTTTATTATTGTTATTTGTATATACATTGTTAAACTGCACAAGTTGATTTGTAGGTGCCTTGCCTTAGCCCCGTCACTACTCCGTCGAGGTTAGGCTCGACACTTACCAGTACATGAGGTCGATTGTACTGATACTGCACTCTGCACTTTCTGTACAGATTTTGGTACCGGCTCGGGTTGATCGAGATTTTAGATATTGGAACCGATATCCGGAGACTCAAGGTAGATCTGTCGGCGTTCACAGACCTTGAAGTCCCCGTCTATCTTTTCTGTTTTACTGTTTCTTTCATTCAAACAGTTGTATTTTTCTCAGACTATTGCTTGTAGTGAATTCTAGAATGGTCGTGAATTATGACTCCAGACCCGGGTAGTAGTAATTAAGGTAGTTTTTATATTATTCCGCACTTATTATATTTCATCTTAGCTAATTATTATTATTTACTGAATGGTAATAAGGATTTGGTTTAATGATTCTCTAACGTTGGCTTGCCTAGCAAGTGAAATGTTAGGCGCCATCACGGTCCCGATGATAGAAATTTCGAGTCGTGACATTTATATACTCTCGGATATATAATTTATACTTTTACCTATTGGTCGGTAAAGGTATACGAAGTATATACACGTTGGATATTTTATAAAACGAAATTAAATAAATATGAAGTATATTATTTTTCAAAATGGACATTTTCGCGTAATTTCTTTTGGCCACCGGAAAATTTCAAGAGATACATAAAGCCTTCAAAGTGAAGAATCCTTTTTGCCCGTCTCATGTCATGTGCAGTTATTTTTGCACTTTCTATTCCTTCCTATTTTTGGGGGGAAATTTACATCATTTCTTTCTCGGCAAAATACATATTTTACCCATTGATCTTATTCCTAAATTTCTCTTATACACATGTTAAATACGGAAATAATATTACACATCAAAACTTTTAAAGGTGTGTCAATTACACACCACTTTTGTGTTTGACGACATCTGCTTAAAGATTGCTATTACACACGCCAATCAACATCTGACACTTGTCATAAACAGAGAAAAAAAGAAAATCTGAAAAGAAAATAAATACTCCCCCCCCCCCCCCACACACACACACACACCACCCCTTCTCCTCATCTTCCCAAAGAAAAAAAATACAGAAAAGAAAAAAAACCCGTCCCCTCCTCATCTTCCCAACCCCGTCATCTTCTCCACTACCACCTTGTTCCTTAAATATAGATTCAACTCTTATGCCGATTTTTAACAAGTTTTAACAACATTCATCACAAGTTATTATACAAATTTTAAATTCTAGCTCAAACCCAAAGCTTCAAACTTGTTAATGGTATTTTTTGAATTTTATCAAAATTAATCACTAAATTTTTAGCATATTTTTAGTAAATTTTTACTCAACAATAATCACGAATTCAAACTAATTTTTTAGGTCATGGAACACCAAAATCAAGAAGACCCGATTAAAATTTTAAGCTTTTTCAATAGGTCAATAATGAATTCTTACAAGACCCAATAACTTCTCTTTTCTTCTTCTTTTTCCTTTTTTCTTTTTTTCTTCTTAGTCATGGGGGTTGGAGAGGCGAAATATGAGGGGTAGACAAAACCAGGATGGGGGTTGGGGAAGAAGATGAAACAAGGGGGAGGGGGACGGGGACGGGGACGGGGACGCTAGGGTTTGGGTTTGGGGAAGAAGACATGGGTCATATTTTTTTCTTTAATTTAAAAAGGAAATAGTAAAAAAATTAAAAAAAAATAGAGAAAAAAAATTAATTTCAGATGAATTTTTTAGTATTCATGCGTCTCTTTTATGTGTAATACACGAATGTGATACATGGTAAAAGAAGTGTGTAATTGATACACTTTTAAAATTTTGGTGTGTAATACTATTCCCGTATTTAATAAGTGTGTAAGAGGGATTTAAGTACAAGGTCGATGGGTAAAGTATATATTTTGCCTTTCTTTCTGCAATAAATTCTCTTTAAACCCTTCTGACTAGGGGTGTTCGTCGGTCGGTATGGTACGGTATTTAGACATTTCATTTCGGTATTTTCGGTAGTTGATTTCGTAAAATGCTATATCAATACCGTACCTAATTAAATTCGGTATGGTTCGATTTTTCTCCTTTCAGTTTCGGTTTATTCGGTTTGAATACTAACTAGTGCATAGAGTCATAGACGGTAATATTCTTAATTAAAGTACTCAAAATTACAAAACTAAAAACGTTTGTTGACAAAAGTTTTGTCCAAAATCAGAAAATACCAACCTAGAGAGAGAAAACTTAGAGAAATATCCTGTTACTTCCTTAGAGTTAAATGATTAACTTAAAGAATAAAGGAAAATAAAATTTTAGATTCTTATATTTATGTTATAATTAATAAAATATGTATTGTGTAATATAATATATATTTCGGTACGGTATCGATATTTCAGTATTTTATTTTAAAATATCAAATACCATATCTAATATCATTTTTTTTTAAATTTAAATCAAATACCATATCAAATACCAAAATATTGAATACCGAATATTAAAATTTTCGATTTCGAATCAAATTATGCACCACAAGAATTCTTTGAAACAACTCTAACAAGTATTGCAAAGGTAAGCAAAGAGATCCACACAAGATTGCCATTTATGCCTACCCATTGGAAACCCAAACGCTAACTAATAATCCGTTTGATTAAAGTTTCTTTTTCGTCAAAAGTGCTATTATCCAAAGTAAAAGTGCTTGGTCAAGTTTTTAGAAGAAAAAAAAAAACGCTTTTTAGAAAAAACAGAAGCAGTTTCTAAGAAGTAGAAAAAAATAACTTCTCCCTTTAAGTACTTTTTTTGAATTTATTTTAAAAGCTCTTTGGAGAACAATACACCTTAGAAGTACTTTTTACAAGTTTGGTCAAATATTAATTGTTGTTCAAAAGTACTTTTCAAATTAATTAGTCAAATATAAATTATTTCTTACCAAAAGTACTTGTTTTAAAAATATTTTTAAAAACATCCATTTTTTAAAATAACCTGATTTTAGAAGCTTGGCCAATCAATCTATAATAACTAATAGTAACACCTTTTTTTTCCTTCCCATAAATTATGAAATAAAAAGAAAGAAAAATAGATTCTTTACTTTTGAAATTGGTTCTCCCAAGTCCCAACAAGACAGAAATATCATATTCTCAAATCTTGCGTGACAAGATCATATCCACAATAAAAAAAATTAAGAAAAATAGGAGAATTTTTTTTAGAAAAAAACGAGAAAAGTCCTATATTCAATCATTTAATTGGGGGGTTGGGGGGGGGGGGATATTTAACTGTCTATTGTGTGACGAAAAATGTCAAAAATGGCATTTCCAGCACCAGTAATTGTCAAAAAGTTGATTCTTACACATAAACCAGTAATGTTGAATTAGTTTTCTCAAATATGTTTCTCTAAAGATAGAAAAGAACAAATAAAGGATGTTCTTGGAAAAATTCTTTGTTAAGAAGTGCTTTCCCTTAAAATAGTTTTACGCGGTGTGAATTCGGATTAATCGCCGGGGCAAGGAGTACCAAATACTGGGTTGTTAAAACCAAACAATATACTACTAATTGATAGAAAGAACAAGAAGAAGAAACAGAGGAAAGCACCAAAAAAGAAGATGAAAAGACAAGAAACAGTTAACAAAAAATATAGCAGAGAACTCAAAAAGATGAAGACTTTGAAAAGTAAATATTCATTTACAATTCCATATCTGAATTAACCAAACTCCTTTCCTATATATCTTCAACAAAAAAGAAGAAGATAAATAAGAGACAGAAAACTAAAATGAAAAGCTAGAACATGACTCCTTTTTTCCCCTGAATTAATCAGGATTTTTACTAGCACAAATCAACAAAGAAAATCCAACTTTTTCTTGTTCTTTTTGCTGCAAATTCTTCTCTTCTAACCACAACCTACTATCCAAACCACTCCTTGTCCTAAACATAAACATAGCAAATCCAGATTTTGAATTAAACAACCAATCATGAGCATCCCACATCATATCTATTAACAATCCATCCAAAAAAATCGTCTGATTTCCGCGAAAATTCCATTGTAATCTCTTAACTTGTATAACATTCTTATTATCAATTGTAACAGACAAAGCTGAATTCTTGAATATGTCATTTGCACTCTTTTTTTCTTCTCCTGCGCACTTAATCAGTATGTCATGACATTTTCCACTGTCACAGAACTTAACCTTAGTTGCAAAAATACAACTGCCCGAAAAATGTTCACTTCTTGAAACCAATGTAAATCTCGCCGTTCCAATATTAGAAACTGAATTCTTGAACTCAATCTCTTGTTCCATATCTCCTAGTACTAACCCCACCTCAGAATTCACTAGGACTTTTACATAAAACCCGTTGATCGGTTCAGGACCTGCTTCATATGTAGCACTGGAGAGATCCCAGAAAATATTGAATATTGAGTTAAAACATTCAATAATATTTGAGCCTTTTACCTTGTCTATTTTCTTGAAATTCTTTGTAAATTTGGAGGAAGAACAAGGATAGTCACTTATGCTAATTGAGAACCCTTGTTCTATTAAGCTACACCATGTGATTTTGATGAAAAACTGCTTCTCTGTGTAGAGTTTGGCTTTGTAAAGACAAGTAACAACATTTTGGATTGAAGGAATTAGGTTTGGTGATAAGTAAACATGATTTTTTGGACCTGAACAATATGAATCTGTTACTTTTATAGCATGTTCATTGTAACAACTTGCTATATTTCTCATTCTTTCTTGAAAAAAAAGAGAGAGTAATATATTTGATTCTTGTGAACTACAGAAAGAAAGAAAGAAAGAAAGAAAAGAGAGGAGCTTTTAATGTATTTTATGGATTATACTTTGCTGTTGTGGAAAAGAAAATGGAGGGGTTTGAAAGTTAATTTGTAGAAGAAAAGAGAATTTGTAGGTTCTTTTCTTCTTCAAACAGTTTGTTTCTTACTTGAAAGGCTTGTTTTGGTATGTGACTAAAAAACCAATAGAAGAGAAAATCCAGGTTTTGGCCAGGTCATGGCCATTTAATAAGGATTCTCTGACCTGAAAATTCTAAATAACTATATTAAACAGTCAGAAGAATAGAAAGGCCTTATTAATTTTCATAAAGAGTTTCTTTAATTAGAGGAACAGCTCGATGCACGAAGCATTTTGCGTTCACGTAGGGTTTGAGGAAGAGCCGCAATCCTAAGGGGAGGTGATGTCGGCAATTTACCCTAATGCCACTACAACAAATGTAATTTTTAACAACGAAATTATTAGCTACGATAGAAAATTCGTCACTAATTATTCACTTTTTGTGACAAAAATTACATTTCGTACTTAAATCCATGAGTCATATACTTTTTGTGGCGAAACACAAACTTCGTAGCAAAAATTTTGTCTACTAAGGTTTTCCACCAAAAGCATGGGTTGGCCCCAATTATTGAGAATTATTAGCGACAAAAATAAATTATCAGTGACAAATTAGTTTCGTCATTGATGCTGCAAAAGTTTTGTGACAAACCATCATTTGTCTAAAAAATAGTTAAAGTTTGGATACAAAAAAGTTTCGTCACTAACAATACGTTGTTAAAATAGCAACGAAATAAAATTTGTAGTTAAATCGTACAACTTTTGACATAAATTTTATATTCCTTTGTGACTTTAGCTTTTGTCACTAATAATATACACAGCCAGTGATAATATATGTAGGCAATTTGTGACAAAATTATTTGTCTCAACTTTAATTAAAGTTTGGATGCGAGAAAAGTTCCGTCACTAAAATATTTATTGTTAAAATAGTGACAAAATAGAATCTGTAGTTAATAGGTACATTTTTTAGCCATAAAATTTTGTATTTATTGTGACTTCAGTTTTTATCACTAATAATATAAACAATTAGTGATAAAATATATGAGACAATAAGCGACAATCATTATTTGTCTCAAAGTTAGTTAATCCTTGGATACGAAAAAGTTTCGTCACTAAAAATATATTAGTGAGATAACGAAAAAACAAATTTTTTGATTAAATAATACACACTTTAGCCACAAAACTTTATATTTATTTGTGACTTTAGTTTTCGACACTAATAGGACAAAAGTTAGAACTAAAAGCTTTTCATAAAAATGTACAATTTGTAAAAAGAAAAAAATGTACTTTTTGTCAACCATGGATATTTAACTTTTTAACTGATAAAAATATATTTAAAAAAGCTATGAAATATACACTAAAATTTTGAATTAAATAGAATAATGTGTTGAAAATTATATCATAAATCCTAAAAGTTATATATGAAATATGACAAATTTTTATAAAATACCATGATGTATGAATCAACTATAAAGTCATAACAACCCAACTATAAAAATAAAAATGTGATCTTGAAAATGAAATGTACTACTATACAACTTGAGAAGTAAATGAATCAAGAAACATTTTATAAAAATAAAAATTTATCTCTAAAGATTACTCATTTTATTATTAAACTATTATTGTTTGAGATGCAACAAAATTTCATATAAGTTGAAAAATGAATTTTGTTGTTATATATAAAAATAAATCACAATTATATAATACAACTCCAACATTGTGTGCTTTCAAAAAATTAACAAAATTAAGAAATAATTCACAGTACTATTATTTTTCTTGAACTGAGGGACTATTAGAAATATTCTCTCTATCTTCTCAAGGTAGGAGTAGGGCTTTGGTAAACACTATCATCCCAAGACCCCACTTGTAGAATTACAATAGGTTTATTATTGTTCACAATACTATTATTCATCACCAAAAGAGATGATAAATATTGTTTGAACCATCTATATCTATATCTATATATTATTAAAAGGAGTGAAAAAAGCCTCCACATTAAGCCAAGTGGCAACCTCACAATAGGCCACTTGGCAATTTAGGACAAAGTTAGTTAGGTTAGATAATAATTAGTTTTCTTTTTTAGTTTAAATTTTAAAAAATTTAAATTATACATTATGTGTTGTTAATAATTAGTTAATCTCTTTGAATTGACAAATTTGGAGTTTTAAAACTATTCTAAAATAAAAAACAAAAATAAGAAAAAGAAAGCTGCCAATTCAAATTGGGGAGAAGTTTCTTCCTAATATGGTAGTCTATATATATAAAATACTACGAATATTTTCTTATATAAAAAATAATTTAATTTCGAATTTAAAGATAAAAATATTATTTCGAATTTATAGATAGAAATATTTGAGTTGAGATAAAATAAAAGTTCATTTGCTTATGACAAATAATGCAAAAATAGCAATAGCAATTATTAAGAATATCAGTAAATTTATGAGAAAATAGTAAAATTACTTATCTGTTTATATTTTTTAAAAATTCAAAATTATAATTTGATTTAAATATGATAGTATTTTGATTATATGTAAAATTAAAAATGAAAAAAAAACTAATCTATAATATTAATAAAATGAGATGTTGTTAATAAAATGAGATTTAAAAGATAAGAATATTTCCAGATTAAGAATAAATATATATATATGTGTGTGTGTGTGTGTGTGTGTGTGTGTGTGTGTGTGTGTGTATGTTATATTAAAAGAGAATTATCATCAAAATATTAAGCCAAATGATAAGTTAATAAAAGTCATATTAGTAAATGTATAGTACTAAGTACTTGCTAATTTAATAAAGAATAAATAAGGAACAAACTTAATTTATTTAATTAATATATGATGTGTATCCTTTAATTTTTGTTATATTTCTGTACACTACAATAAATAATAACATAACAATTAATATTTATTAAAATAATATAATATATTATGTAATAACTTTTAAAGATTTATATTCTTTCAAATTATCCGCACATATCATGGATACTAAAATCTATATTTATATATTATTAAAAGAATAGAAAAAAGCCTCCACATTAAGTCAAGCGGCAACCTCACAATAGGTCACTTGGCAATTTAACATAAAATTAGTTAGGTTAGGTAATAATTAGTTTTCTTTTTGAATTTAAATTTTTTAAAATTTTAATTATGCATTATGTGTTGTTAATAATTAGTTACTCTCTTTGAGTTAACAAATTTGGAGCTTTAAAGAAAAATATAGAACAAAAAAATTATTCAATAACTATATAAGTCCCTTTAATTTAACTAATATCTATAAACGTGCGTTGCACGTTAATAATGGCACATGATGATTTAAATATTTATTTATATGAAGGAACAATAAATTTAATTAATGAGAGAAATGTTATATATAATACTACAACATTTATCTAAATGCTGAAAAATATTGTTAGATTAACATAATACGTGAATTCAAAATGAAAGGATATCATCATAACTTACATAAATGATCAATTTTAGTCATGTTAAGTAGATAATTATGTATTGTAGTTTAAAAGTATCTAATATGATGGTATCTTATATAGTACTTCTTTATATACGGTATTTTTTTGTATATGTTTTCTTCTAATGCTTTGGTTACTCTGCGATAACCAGAACTCTTGTCGTCGATATTGATATCTCTCTTGAAAGTGCAACATATAGTTATTCATATAAGAAAACATATTGTGGTAAATATAGTTCAATATTTAGGATGTTTGTCCTTGTGCTTTATTTATTATAACTATAAAAACATAAACATACTGAAATTTATTTTCACACAAATTTGAAAGGATATTCTTTAGTTTCGGAAGACAAAAGTTGAATTCGGGGATAAACACATACTTGGAAGCACATTAATCAGTATCATAAGTTCTGCATGTATGACGTTATTGTCAAAACTTCGATATACCATATGTGTACTATTACATAAGTTATTCAGCGGATCTAAGTTTTCAGTAGCATGACAAGCATATTTTTCTTCAAAATCAACCTATATGCAATGGAAGATCAATTTTAACTTAGTCTATTATATATATGGTGACACTAACATACATAAGAAATAATGAACTTGACAACAAATATGTATAGTAGAAGGCCATTTGGTATTAAAGTATTTAAGTATTCTTCTTGGTAGTTGTTGTTGGTATCATCTTCTGTTGAGTCAAAATTGAAAAATATTTTATTTTTACCATAAAACTTAGCAATCAACCTTTTAGTTGATTAACATATTCATTTCTGCTAGCTAAGATAGCTCTTTAATTTCTATCATGTTATTTGTACAAATTGCGTTTTAATCTAATAATGAAAATATTTTCCTTATTAAATGCACTACTATTACCATTGGGGTTGATAACCAAGTGTTCTAGAAGAACCAAATCATCTTTTATTGGATGCTCTTCTTCGTTTCTGACACAAAGCAAGAAGTCATTGAATGTTGGATCTGTTCTTACTTTTATATTTCTTATCATTTAAATATTTTTCATTTGAGGTCATAAGTATAATTTTGATAAGCTGGCTTTTACAGTTTCTGCTTTGGTCAATTTTGGAACTGCTGATCGTACTTGACAGAAATCACCTCCCAAACTCTTACTTTTTCACCAAACGGTTCATCGATATCCAATATATCTCTAAAACTCTGTGCGATTGTTTTGATCGTTTGACGCTTAGCCAAAAGCGCTTCATCCCATATTATCACTTTTGCTTTCCTTATAAATTTAGCACTACTGCTCTGATTTGATATATTTGTGATGGTTATTTCAGTTATTTGAAGAGGTATATCAAATCTAAAGTGAGTTGGACGACCTCATAATAAAATCATTATTGGTACACCACTTGTTCTTATTGTTAACAATATCATGCCTCTTGATATGACATTTACAAGTAATGCATGACATATGAATATTATTTCGATTCCGTCGAAGGCATTTACAAAGGATAATCCCGCTATACCGCAGTCGATTTTTTATAATATAGTCATAAAAACTTATTCTTGTTCAGTATTTAGCTTTGATTGTGCTTCCTCAAACACTTGTATGACCTTCTTAATATTATACTAATCTTTTTTTACTTTGTGATCTATTTTTTAAAATCTCTAACATTCTTTTTATGGAATAAATTTATGCACCCGATGATTTGTTTTTTAACTTGAAAAATATTTTTACTCATATGATGAATTTTAAAGATAATTTAATTGGATTCTCTTGGTAAATAATTAATTAAAAGATTTGATTATTTGGTTTTAACATAAAATATAATTTATTTTCTGGTGATTTAGATTCTTAATATTAGTTCATCTCATGTTTGAATATTTAACCGTGATTATAATTTTATCCACCATAAATTTTATTTTTAAAGAGTAAAGAGATCGATGACATTCCACTTTTAGATCTTTATGTTTGCAAAATCATTAGTGGTATTGGCTCTTACCAATCTTTTTATTTCTTTTCTCACATATTTATATTCCTTAAAAATTTTCTTAGTTGTTCTTTAATAATTGGGTATATTTTTATATATTACACGAAAAATTAATAATAATAAAATATTATTTGAGTAGGAAAATAATTCAAATATAATATAATAATATATTATCTTGGGGATTTTTTTCAATTTCAAAGCTTTATGCAGTCCGTTTAGCATTGCTTATATTTTTTGGTATTGAATATTATAGAGTGGTAATGTATTACCAATATGGAGGATTCTTATGAAATTGATTTCATTAAACATTCCTACATATTTTTAATAAGAATTCAATAGACAAGATTGTATTAATTTTAAAATTTTTAATATTAAAAAATTAACATATAAGTTATTATAGTCCAAAAAAATAAGTTATTACAGCTATGTCCTTTCCCTATGAGTTCTTCTGTTTAATATTTTAGGGCTATTTTGATCTATCAATATTATATTTGTGCTTTTATAATAATATATAGGCTCTCATGTTTCTAAATGGATTTGGACAATAATATAATACCTTTTCAAATTAAATTAGTAATAGGAATGTTTTCAGAAGTATATCCTAAAAGTAATAGGATTACAAGGCTAATATCTATGCCCGAAAATAATTATACTAATAGGACTCCTAACGTGTAGTATTATGTCCTAAAACTAATAGGATTACAAGGCTAATGTCTAGAATTCCGATTATGTCCTTTTATTGTGAGTTATTATGCTTAATATTAAAAGGTTATTTTTGTAATCCAACATTATATTCATGCTTTTATAATAATATACATAATAATTTTATTATTAGGTATATCGTATTGACAAATATGATGACAATTGAAAATTTTAAAGCAATACGATCTAATATGTTCAAATAAGCCTGATCACAATTTAATTTAATTATTATTTTTTAATAATGACCGCGCATCGTGCGGGTATGACTATTACTGTATCCTTTAAAATATTGTGTTATACATAAACACATAATCTATTTGTTTTTTTAAATTATAATATTTTATTATATAGAAATTTCTTATTTTTTTTATTTTGCTTATTTATTGTTCCACTCTAAACTATCATAAATTCACTTAGTTGGAAGATCATTTATCTTGATGCATGATTCTTATTATATAAGGGGTTTAAATCTCTTACAAAAATATAGGGAATAAGGGGAGTATATCGTAATTAAGCGATCATAAAGTTTTAGGATTTTCATAGTACATGAAGTATAAGTGTTTGATACCGAAATACAAGGGGGGAGTGATGTATATATATTTATTACTGATTCGTTATATTTGTATAAGATTTTCATAGTATAAGGAGTGTAAGTGTTTGATTTAAAATACAAGAGATATAGTTGCAACTGAGTCATATTACAAAGGTGTATCTAATTTCTCCTAAGGTTTAATAATTAAAAAAATTCTAAGATTATTTTCTAAATATATTTTTAAATTGAAAAAGAAAAGAGGAAAAGTCTTTGAAAATAAATGATACTTTCTTCTATTTTTCATAATGTTAGGTTCAACTAAACAATCTAAGGAATTTTTAAATAAAAAAAAAATCTAAGGAACTTTTGATTTTTTTTTTTTGCTGTATCTTTTTTTAGAAAACATAATGTTTGATTTTCTTAAAATTAAAAGAATTTTAAAAGGGAATTACATAAAAGTATTGTTCTAAGGCTTCATGCAAAATATAGAGATTTCTGCCTTAGCGTATAATTTTGAATAGAATTTGAAAAATGATTTTTTTACTTTATGTAGTTCTTTTTTGATTCTTTGACCAATTTAAATTTATTTTCGTCAAATAAATAGAAATGCTAGATAAGTAAGAATAACAAAGTGGACGAGATAATCGGCTCATTTTCTTGTTAAGATCCCTAAACTTACGGAAATGAAACTGAAATTAATCCACACTAACATCCATAAAGATACTCATCATTGATCAAATGCTCATTCCCACAAATTAAAATTGTAGACTGATTTACAGTTTCACATCTCCCGACTTCTCTCTCATGAAAAAGTGGCTCTGTTTCTTCAAACCTCTGCCACCATTGACGGTTTCACGAAAGATCTATAGGTTGGTCTTTGGGGACGAAATAACAAGTTTGTCGCTAATGTAACGTCATTTAGCGACGAACCACTAAATCGTCTTTGTAAACTTTTAGTGACCCATTTATGGCTACGAAGAATTGACGAAAAACATTTGGTCAGAAAAAATATTTAGTGACGAAATAAAGCCTTTTAGTGAGAAAAATATTTGTCGATATAAATCAAATTTGTTGTAGTGTGCAAGTATCATCAGCTGATCTCATAACTCGAACCCGTGACCTATATAGGTCACACGTACACAACTTTACCATTGTTGCAAGACTTGCCTTCTATAAAGAGTTTCTTTAATTGAGCACTACAAATTTTCAGTGACAGTTAAATTTTTATGTTTAAAAAATTGTTAAGAAGAAATTGTTAAGTTTATTAAGTACTACTATGGTTTGACTTGATCTTATTCTATTACAAGTAATGAAGAAAATGCTAGGTGTTCTATTTTATTTTCTTGATTATCATTATTGTGCTTAACTTGTCGTTTTCTGTGATCTGTACTTACTATTTAATTGTATGCTAATGTCAACTTATTAAAAAAACCTAAAAATTGAACCAAAAAAACAGATGGTTTAACTTAAACCTTTAGGGGTCGTTTGGTTTGACGACATGTTTTGCTGGGATTAGTTATGATGAAATTAATTATACTGAGATTAGTTATTCTGGTATTATTTTCTATTGACTGATTGGTATGTAGTATTAATCCTAGCATTATCAATTTTACTACTTTATCCCGGGATCACTATTTCACCCTCTAGCAAGTATAAATTATCTGGTACTATTTTTAATTCTGAGATAATTTATCTTAAAATTACTAAACAAACAAAGGATAAAGTGGTACTAAATTTTTATCCCAAAATTATTTTTTGTTTATCCATCCTAATTAACGACCCCTTACATGTGCATGTGATCATCTCAAAGTAAAGAGTTGAGATTGAGACCTATCTGCGTGTCATTTCAAGAAAAAATAATATTAATAATATAAGCTAATTCTATATACCCATACCATAATGTAGAGCTGTTGCAGATAAAAAGAAAAACTGTGATGTTGAGAGATGGGCCCTGTAATTAAAATTAGTTAGAAGGAACCACCAACTACAAATCAAAGTAGGATATTATCAAGAAACTCATTTTTCTACTAATTTCTATATATTTTTAAGAAAAACATATATTTTTAGTTGTTTCAAAAAATAATTATCGATAAAATATATATTTTTATGTATATTTAAAATGTATGTAGAACAATACACATATTTTATATATTTTTTGACTAGTTAATACCATTAGTTTATGCCAACCGCCAATTTTGTATTTTTTTTTTCTATTTTTAACAAGTTAATTCATCAAGATAGCCTCCATCTTTTCTATTTTCCTAGGATTTTTACGAATATTTGATTACTCAGTAATTCTCTTCTATTTTCCTCATCTTGTTTATTAATAAATAATTGGATTTGAAGAATAGATTGTAACCCAACATCACTTTTGCCAAGAGATGTCCTTATCATTTAAACTTTTACCAACCAAAACATATAGTTTTCTCACTTTACTCTTGTTTTTCATTTGTTGGGGAGAGAGCCCTGTGAACACACTTCACTTGGAAGTGTGTGGGATGGATGAGATTTATAACTCCTGATAGTTTCGAGTTTGAGTCTTGTATAAAATGGAGAAGCTCCGGATACTCACGTAAGACAACGGCTTGGCAAATGAAACATATTTTTAATATGGAATAAAAAATATTAAAAATGCACCATAGGAGTGTCGGGTTCAACAGAACTCAGTATTTTTAATATGGAATAAAAATTTATGTATAAAAATTCACTAATATATATATATATATACAAACTTCGTGTTGGGAAAATATGTTTCATTTCTCATCTCATGGAAAACCCTTTTCGCTCCGCTTAGCCTTATCCCCCTCTAGGGGTATTTTAGTGATAGGTTCTATAGGAACTGGACAATCCTATTTGCTCAAATACCTAGCGACAAACTCCTAAGTATCAAAATAAAGATAAAAATGACTGCGCCAACTTGATATTTTGGTATTATTGCCATAAAGAAAAGCTTTCGGATTTTCTAGAGAAGATGGGATCATAACTTACTAAATTTGAAACTTTCTATTCCATTTTCCGTTGCAACTATATATATATATATATATATATAGAGGGTCTTTGATAACATACTATGTGAAAGGTAGTATGTTAGCAAGATACTCATTTTCTCTTTACCTAAAATATCCCTAGTAGCCTATTGGAACACATTAATATAGGAGGCTTTTTGGTCTTTTCACGAATAACACTAAACCCAACACATCTCATACCCATTTTCCCGTCCCTCTCATTGAGATTTGTCCTTCTCTCTCTTCTCCTTCTCTTTTTCCCATTTTCTCTATTCCCATATTCATCTTCAATATCAAGTAAAGGATACCATGGCTATAATCTCTAATATATAACAAAAAATGTTTTTCAATTTTGATACCCCGATCTATTAGATTAAACTTATTTCTTGTCTTGTATTTTGTTTTAGATATTCCAAGGCAGTCTTGGAAAGAAGAGATACACTACAACATTATTGGAGTTACAAATATAATCAACTCTTTTGCTTTGAGGAGTTTATCATGTGTGTGTTTTGGAACTTGTCCCCTGGCGAGATTATCAAGCTCCTTTTTCTTACTGAAAAAATTATGTTTTTTTTCTTACTGAAAGTGGGTTTAGTTTTTATTTTTAGTTTCAGCAGAGCTTCTTGTGGAGTAATTAAAAACACAATTTACAATCCATCAAGAAGGAATTGAAGCTAAGAAAATGGATTGAAATCTGCAAAGGGAGAGCTTGCAGACAAAGAAAATTAAAGTTGGATCCTTTTACTTGGAGAAACACTAGTGTAAAAAGAACAAAATTGGATGACCGAAAAGACAAAAGAACCCCTTTAACTCAGTTGTTACTTGTTAGTATGTTATGAAGGATAATTTAGGTAAAGAGGAAATGGGTATCTTGCTAACATACTACCTTTTTATATTATATTAGCAAGACTCATACATATATATATATTTATATATATGAATTATGAACCTATAACTTTAAAAAATACAATGAGTTTAATGATTAGAAAATTAAAGGTTGAATCCATAAAATTAAATTCTAGATCCGCCTATGTGAATAGAAATCAGATTTTTTTTACCACCTCTATCAATCTCAAAACTCAATTATACTAAGCTGGCCCGTTCAAACCAAAACTGACTTATTGAATTGATATCACAAGGGGAAGATATATATGAAAATTAAAGAAACTTTGGAAATTTTTTCCTTTGATCCAATCAAGATGTGCACAAGTTGCATATCAACATTCTTCTTAATACTCCATACGCATTTGCAGTTGAGAACATTAAATTTTGTGAAAATGAAAGAGCACTGAGAAAGTGGACTAAAGAATGGTTATCTTGAGCTTGTGTCTTTTCCAATCAACTTCCACAGACATAATAATAATAATAATAATAATAATAATAATAATAATAATAATAATAATAATAACATAGAATAATCCCAAAATCTTCAACTAATATAAAGTCATATGTTAGATATTATGCCAAGTGACTTTAATTGTATGAGGAAATATAGGTTCATGAATTCCTAAATTTTTCTAAAAAAGAATAGTATCACTTAATTAGTCCTTTCGTTTCAATTAATATGGTGTAGTTTGAAGAGACATGAAGTTATAGTAAAAAAATTCATATCGTTGACCCTAACTTTATTTGGGACTGATAGTTATGGTTGTATACCAAACCCGCGTCAATGACTCCAAAAAAAAAAACTTCAGAAGAATAATGTTGTTTCCTTGCTATCTAAAACCCTAAATCAGCCACCATTATTAGTTCCCACATTATTTATTATAACCTCTTGAAATACTTTAAAGGAATAATGTTATTTGCTTACTAATATATGTTATTAAACTGTATTTGTAAAATAATTTTGGAGAAGATAAAATAACATATAAACAGAAATGTAAACGAAACAGAATTTAATCCGAGCCCACTGAATTCACAGTGTTTCCTTAAGGAATTTAATCCCCTCCTAGTACCCAAGATTGTGGATTATTTTCTCCCACGATAGAACGAATTACACATTGGTGTAGCGATACTCCAAACACCAGTGTTTCAGTGAACATAAAGATCGGTAGCAAATCACACTTACTGTTGCTTTGTTTGTAGTTAAAATAATGCAGAAGAAAGGAGGAGAAGTCAGAAATTCGTATAGAAAATCTAAGAGAATGGACTGGTATTTATAGCCAATGTTGAGCTAAAACTTAAGAGGTGCAACTCTTCAAATCCGAAGAGGTGCCAACTGTTTCTTCAAATCTGAAGAGGTGCAAACTATTCTTCAAATCTGAAGAGGTGCAAACTGTTCTTCAAATCCGAAGAGGTGCAAACTGTTTTGTAAATATCTTTTACAAAAAGCGAAGGGCATATACTATTATGTTTGGATTTAATATTAATATTTCGTTTATAAAAAATCGGATATTTAATAACAACTCTGTTAATATTTACTATTAACAAATAAATTTGGTCCAAAAAATTAATCAATCAATTGATCATTTGACCAAATCCAAATCCAAATCCGAAGCCGAAGCCGTAGCCGAGCCGAGCGAGCGAGCGACGGCGCGAGACTTGCCTTCTTCTTAACTCTTTAAGAGCTAGAAGAAGTGCATTGTATATATACCCATCAAAATCTTTTCCTCTTCCAATATGGGACAATATCCCTTTATCAAGGAGGAAAACTCAAATATTTTTAATTTTCCTCCATTTCCCATTCACCCTCTTTTAAGCTACATTTAAGCTTAAAAACCCAATAATTTTAAACTACATTTAAGCTTAAAAATCCAACAATCCCCCACATGAATGGGGAATGGCTATATCACGGAAATATGCATGAAAAACTATGTGATTCGCAAGCAAGGATTAATTGTATCAGGATAAGTAGGTTTTCCTTTGAACTTTCCGTAGTGAACTTATGTCGGATATACTCAGTCAATCGGTAGATTTGATATCTTTGAACCGTCGAACTTTGGTGTATACTTAGATAACCATAAGTCACACAACCAACCCTTAACCGTCTTTAGCTCTTATTGTTGTGTTCGTTTCAGCCATGAATGCCGCCTGGTTTAATAAGTGCGTAGAAAATTAGCCTTACAAAATTCCCCTTGAAGCGGCTAACACTTCACACTTACATAGGTGATTCCTAAACATGTTATCCCGTAGATACACTATTTGATATACCCCGTATCAAATTTAGAAGTCATTAAAAAGTCTTAATGCTTTATCCTTGGTACTGAACATTGTCTCATCACGAGAATGAACCAAACTTTTAGTTGCCAATGTTGAACCGTCATTAATGACTTTGTTTGATCTCCTTGAACCTAGATCTTGGGATCTCCAGTCTTCTAGGTAGAGTTACCACCACAATGGCTTGTTCTCGGCCATAGTCCCATTCCCCTCGATGATTTCTCAACTACCTCTCTAGTTAGGCCTTTTGTAAGTGGATCCGATACATTATCGCTTGACTTTACATAGTCAATCGTGATAATTCCTCTAGAGAGTAATTGCCTAATGGTTTTATGTCTTCGTCGTATATGACGAGATTTATCGTTATACATCACGCTCCCAGCCCTTCCAATTGCCGCTTGACTATCGCAATATATGCATATTGGTGCTAACGGTTTGGGCCAAAATGGAATGTCTTCCAAGAAATTCCGGAGCCATTCAACTTCTTCACCGGCTTTATCTAAGGCTATGAACTCAGCTTCCATTGTAGAACAGGCAATACAAGTTTGCTTGGACGACTTCCAAGATACCGCTCCTCCACCAATAGTGAATACATATCCACTTATGGACTTAGAATCAGTTGAACCGGTGATCCAATTTGCATCACAATATCCCTCAATCACCGCAGGATATTTACTGTAGTGTAAAGCAAAGTCCTGGGTATGTTCTAAATATCCCAAAACTCGTTTCATTGCCATCTAATGAGATTGACCTGGATTTCTCGTGTATCGACTCAATTTGCTTATAGCACAAGCTATATCTGGTCGTGTACAATTCATGATATACATTAAGCATCCCAACACACGAGCATAATCCAATTGTGATATGATTTGGCCTTTGTTCTTTGCTAATGCAAGATTCACGTCAATTGGAGTCTTTGCAACTTTAAACCCTAAGTGCTTGAATTTTCCAAGTATTGTATTAATATAATGAGATTGTGACAATGCCATACCTTGAGGAGTCTTATTGATCTTAATCCCCAGAATTAAATCAACAACTCCCAAGTCCTTCATATCAAACTTGCTAGTTAGCATACGCTTAGTCGCATTTATGTTGGCAATGTCATTACTCATTATCAGCATATCATCCACATATAAGCAAACAATGACTATGTGATTTGGAACATTTTTAATGTACACACATTTATCACATTCATTTATCTTAAAACCATTTGACGATATTGTTTGGTCAAATTTCTCATGCCATTGTTTGGGTGAAATACTAGTAAAGCCCTTCATTTCAGATTTCGATTAATAACCATTTTTTCCTCCAAAATATTTCCCTCCAAAATTAGTTAATAACTATTGATTATCCCAAAACATTGATCCCATAAATTATCATTATCTCATGCATGGGAAGATCAAAAGCCTTCGTATATGTATACCTATACTATTACTTTTTTTTTTTAAATACAATTTATACGGATGGGAAGATCAAAAGTTTAGTATGTATATATAATATTATTTTTTTATTTATACGGTATACCTTGTTATACCATACACTTATGTTAAGAGAGCTTTCATTAAACACATAATTCACTACCCTTCCCCTAACCTAAACATGAATGCTAACCTAGAAACTAGTTTGGAGCCATTAAACCCGAATAACATCCTAGAAACTAGGTCGGAGCAACTAAGGAATGCATTACACATATTATTGGGGTTGAATTCGGATGACAGTTTGATGAATGAAGATGAGTCGGTCAACATTAATTCAGACGGCAACTTCAATGATGGAGAAGATCATGTTGACGACGACGACAACGATGATGATGATGATGATGATGATGATGATGATGATGATGATGATGATGATGATGATGATGATGATGATGATGATGATGACGGCCATTATTTAGAGGATGGGGGAGAAGGTGGAGAGGACAGAGAAATGTCTAATGAGTTCAATGAAGAAAATCTAGTAATTGGTCCAATTACTGGGATGTGGTTCAGTAATAAGGATGTTATGTTTGATTTTTACAAAGAACATGCAAGATTATCAGGGTTTTGCATTATCAAAAGAATATCAAACAAAAAAGGTGGTGATATTGTTAGGTATGTGCAATATGGTTGTGATAGGTCTAGGAAACCAAGGAATAAGTATGTTACCAAGAGGAGGAACTGTCGTGCTAGAATAAATGGAATTTTGGAGGAGAATGGTTCATGGCATGTTTCAAAGGTGGTTAAAAAACATAATCATCAATTGGAACCAATACAATCGTGATTTATGGCTGGACACAGATCGCTTAGTAAGTCTCTTAAGAGAACTCTTGCAGCCAAAGATATTGCTGGCTTAAGACCCTCAAAAAATATATGAGTCGTTGAAGTACTTGCTGGTGGCCCTGAAAATCTGGGCTGTGCACCAAAGGACTATAGAAATTATATTTTGAAGAGTAGAAAGCTTCAGTTGCAAGAAGGGGACGCACAATCATTACTCAAGTTCTTCAGTGACATGCAGCAAAAAGATAGGGAATTTTACTACTCTGTAGATATGGATAGTTTTGGTCGACTTCGTAATGCCGTATGGGTTCATTCACACTCTAAGGTTGCATATGAGGAGTTTCACGATGTAATTTGCCTTGATACCACATACCTTGTGAATCGATACAATATGCCATTTGCTTTATTTGTTGGTGTCAATCAGCATAGGCAGTCCATACTTTTGGGATGTGCTCTTATGTCTAGTGAGGATACAACAAGTTACAAAATGGTGCTCTCTACATGGCTTGGGGCTCTAAACAATGTTCGTCCATTAGCTATTATGACTGACCAATGTGATAGTATTAAGGCTGTCATCAATGCATTGATGCCAAATACGGTACATAGATATTGTATATGGCATATATTCGCAAAGTTGCCTACGAAGTTAAGCGGAGTTCTTGATGGTAAGATTGTAAAGGCAGAATTTAAGGTTTTAGTCCTTGATAGCATTAACGTTGCTGAGTTTGAGAGAAGATGGACTGATTATATTATAAAATATAACTTAGATGTAAGGGATTGGTTTTATAAGCTTTATTTAGAGAAGGAAAAATGGGTTCATGTATACCTAAATGACCACTTTTGGGCTGGGATGTTGTCCACACAAAGAAGTGAAGGAATGCATGCTTTCTTTGATGGATTTATCACCCGCCAAAGCACTTTGAAGCTATTTGCTCAGCAATATGAGTTAGCCATAAGAGCTAAGTTCGAGAAAGAATTAGGAGCTGAATATAGGTCAAGGTGCTTTGAACCAAAATGTTTGTCTGAATTCGCATGTGAGGAAAAACTTCAAGTATGTTATACTCGTGAAGTGTTTGAATTTTTTCAAGTACAGTTAAGGAAACTGTCCCATTGTGAAATCAGTACCCCTGAAGATCATCAAGCAAACCCTGGAGTGGAGAAATACACTATAACAAATTCTTTGTTCAGGAGTTTTAACACTAGAGATCCATTTGTATTCACGGTCGAATATACACCTATTGGTGAATATCTAAGTTGCAGCTGCAAGTGCTTTGAAACAAGAGGTATTCTATGTTGTCATATACTTAAGGTGTTGTCTCATAAAAGGATTAAAAACGTTAATGAGAGGTATATATTGAAAATGTAGAGAAAAGATGTTGTTCATCCGTACTTGAAACGTTTCTTTCTAGGAGGTTACCCACGTATGACTTCTGAATACATGATGTACAGGGAACTATTAAAACATTTTGAACGGGTTTGTGATATTGTATTGGACACTGAAGTGATGAGGCAATATATTAAGTATGATTTTAACAGATTGGAACATGACCTTTTGAATTGGGATGATGATATGATAGTTCCAAATTGGGATTTGGAAGATACACATGATGGTGTGAGTGAGGGTGAGGGTGAAGGTGGGGGTGAGGGTGAGGGTGAGGGTGAAGGAAGAAATATAAGAGATCCTAGATACGTAGCTTCTCGTGGACGTCCAAGATTGAATAGATATAGAGGACGAATTGATTCATACTTTAGAAGTTCAAAAACGGGTGATGGAAGTGGAGTTAAAGGTAATATGAGGGGTAGAGGTGGTGGTAGAAGTGGTGGTAGAGGTAGCGGTAGAGGCCGTGCTAGAGGAGGTGGTAGAGGTGGTGGTAGAAGTGGTGGAACTCATCGGCTAGCGGAAGGAATTGAGGTAAAGTATAACAAATTTGATTAATTATTTTTTTTTTTAGGTAAATACATTGCTTATTAGTCTTATTTACTCTAATTACAGCAAAATGATACAATAGTACCACCACAGAGTAGCTTGCTTGATCTAAACGATAAAGCAAACTGGGAAGTAGAAGACTTGACCGTTTAGTTTGAGATGATTTAAGTTTGAAACTTATTTAATTTGATTTGAGATAGATTTTTATTGAATTTATTGACTTTGTTTTGTAATAAGTTTAAACGTGTGGTATTATAATTGTCATTGTTAAATACTTTATTTTATTGTTACTTGCTTTTAATTTAGAGGACTTTTGTTTTAAACTACCCATCAATACCTGGGCTGGGATATATTCAACTTCCGACTAATAAGGTTGTAGTCATATAACCTATGCTAATTAGATCGTTGCGCTTCATAGTAATATTGTCCATTTATATAATAGCCGTTTATATTAAGGTCACACGTATCGGCCTATAGCAACCATATAAGTCCATTGACTAATAAGGTTGTAGTCATATAACCTATGCTAATTAGATCGTTGTGCTTCATAGTAATATTGATCGTTTATATAATAGCTGTTTATATTAAGGTCATATGTATCGGCCTATAGCAACCATATAAGTCCATTGACTAATAAGGTTGTAGTCATATAACCTATGCTAATTAGATCGTTGCGCTTCATAGTAATATTGACCGTTTATATAATAGCCATTTATATTCAGGTCACACGTATCGGCCTATAGCAACCATATAAGTCCATTGACTAATAAGGTTATAGTCATATAACCTGTGCTAATTAGATCGTTGCACTTCATAGTAATATTGACCGTTTATATAATAGCCGTTTATATTAAGGTCATACGTATCGGCCTATAACAACCATATAAGTCCGTTGACTAATAAGATTGTAGTCATATAACATATGCTAATTAGATCGTTGCGCTTCATAGTAATATTGACCGTTTATATAATAGCCGTTTATATTAAGGTCATACGTATTGGCCTATAGCAACCATATAAGTCCATTGACTAATAAGGTTATAGTCATATAACCTATGCTAATTATATCGTTGCAATTCATAGTAATATTGACCGTTTATATAATAGTCATTTATATTAAGGTCATACGTATCCGCCTATAGCAACCATATAAGTCCATTGAGTAATAAGGTTGTATTCATATAACCTATGCTAATTAAATCGTTGCACTTCATAGTAATATTGACCGTTTATATAATAGCCATTTATACTATAGCTGTTTATATTAAGGTCATACGTATCGGCCTATAGCAACCATATAAGTCCATTGACTAATAAGGTTGTAGTCATATAACCTATGCTAATTAGATCGTTGCGTTTCATATTAATATTGACCGTTTATATAATAGCCGTTTATATTAAGGTCATACGTATTGGCCTATAGCAACCACATAAGTCCATTGACTAATAAGGTTGTAGTCATATAACCTGTGCTAATTAGATCGTTGCGCTTCATAGTAATATTGACCATTTATATAATAGTCGTTTATATAATTTCATTCATTAAGGTCATACGTATTAGCCTATTTATATAATAGTCAATATATAATTCTATATATTTTTATTGATTAATCTTAATTATAATAAAAGGAAAAAAAAAACATGATTAAATTTTAGAACTAAAATGTATTCTAGCTTCTTTATTAGGAGAAAAAACAAGATGACATTTTTGGACTAAAATGTCAAATACATTTTTCAGAGGGAAACAAAGGGAAAAGTAAAAATATGATTTGAGGAAAATTGAAAGTTTTGACTCTTTATATATCTCTTAAACACAAGAACAACATTTTTAATTCTCCAAACAAAATCGATACTCTAAACATGAATGCTAACGGATGGATTGAAGATGAATTCTATCCATGGATTCGGATGAACGTGCCCAGATCGTACATTAAGCGTGATTATCTGGTAATTTTTTTCTTAAATTTTCATGATTTGATAACTGTTGATTATCCCAACTAGCAATGAACCCTGAACCCTATCTTTACATTATGTACTTGCAGTTTCTTCCAAAGAGTATCTGTGTCTATCTTCCTCCTATTTCGGTTAAAATAATGCTTCAATGTAATGGAAAGGAGTGGGCTGTGACTCTCACAAGTGGTGTTCGGAGAAGACTCGTTAATGGGAGGAAACAATTTGTTGTCGACAATAATCTGAAGAAAGGGAGTGTTCTTCTCTTTGAACTAGTTGAGGCTACATCAGGGGCTGTGATCTTCTCTGTTGAAGTGTTAGGATAACCTAATGCTTAGCTTGATATGTGCTTCTCTTTAGTTATATGTACTTACTTCAAATGGATCAAAGTAAACATGTTTATGGATTAATATAATTGTTCCTCATAATATTGTTTGTGTTTTTTTTATTTATTATTGTTATATTTATCTATTTTAAGAAGACTACCGGTTTAAAAAATATTCAATTAAAATTGGAAATCATTTAATATATATTTAGTGCAGAAGTCCCCCTCTTCTTTTCTATCACTTTACAACCAAGAACAAGACTAGGAAGATTTTTTTTTTTTTTAAAAGTTTAAAAATCGACATTAATTTGCTGATAGAGAAGTGGAAAAATCAACAGGGAAAATCAAAAATTGTATTTACCAATACAATCTTTTAGAGACCGATCCGTTATTAATTAGAATTCAACCACCAAAACCTAAACCTAAACGAATCTAAACCAAAAGAGAACCTAAACCTAAACAAGGATCAAATAATCTTTACATGGATTACTCAAGTCTTTTAAGGTTAAGACTATGAGATAAAACGTATGAAGTGCACTGCTACTATATGGCAGAAGTTTTAAAAAAAAATCCAAAATCTGTATAGGTGGATGGATAAAGACAAGTTTCTATAATTAATTGTAGTCATGGAGGAGAGTAATGGTTGCATGGAGGAGTGTAATGGTGCATAAAGGAGTGAAATTGACTACTGAGAAGTGTAATGGTTGCATGGAGGAGTGGAAGGGGCTACTGAGAAGTATAATGGTTGCATGGAGGAGTGGAAGGGGCTACTGGGAAGTGTAATGGATGCATGGAGGAGTGGAAGTGGCTGCAGGGATGTGTAATGTCCGTATAGAGGAGTGGATATATCTACTGGGAAGTGTAATGGTTGCATAGGGTCTCTACAAAGAGATTTTAAGTCCTACTGGGAAGTGGAATAACTATTATAACTCTCTCTATATATTTTAAGAAAAATATGCTAACCCTACATAAAACAATAAAACTGAAACTACTACTACTACATCTAAGCATAATGATGGATAGGACTCCAACCAAGAAAGCTGTTGAACAACCACTCCATAGTTCACCCGTTAGTCATAATATTTTGTACCAAGATCTTAAGCGTGACTTTACTAAGCTGAAGCGTGAGGTTAATGAATTGCTTGAGAGGGTGGTTCGTGACTTAAACATTGATTACCTAAAAAGTGTGATGTTGGAAGAGCATCCTCTAACTTCACTCTATACTATGCTTGACGATATGCCCACACCATCCCTCCAGAATGGAGCTAAGAGCAATTCTATCATTGTTATGACTAGTGATACCGAATCCGCCTCCAAGACCACCAAGTCTCTTTCCGTGACCCAGAATATTGAGTAGTCCGTGCATTATGAAGTTTTATCTCAAGTTGCCTTTTTGCTTATGGTGATGTTTTTTAGTTTATGAAGTTGTCTACCCCTTATGGTGATGTTTTTATTGATCTTATTATGTTTTGGTGATGTTATGAAGGTTCATATAAATGAAACTATTATTATTATTATTATGTCTTTGAATCTTTTTTGTTTTATGATCGTTTGATTCAAGTTAACAAAACAGTCCTATTGTCTTCAATATTGCAACTGTTCGTTTGACGCCTAATGCAATGAAAGTACTAAGAGTAATATTTGTAAAGATTAATTAAGTCCCTTAAATGTGGCCAATTGTTTGCCAAATTAATATAGCACATTGAACTTGAAGATAGTTGAATCTTTTAAAGGAAAAAGATTTTTACACCAAACTTGGACAGTAGGAATTAGGAATTGTTTGAATCAACCATGGACAATAGGTTTTTACACCAACCAGGGATCGTTTGAATATTTTTTATTTTTATACCAACCTTGGACAGTAGAAAAATGTATTGTCAAGAAACTTATATATATAGACAAAAACATATGAAGCAAACTTCTCAAGTTCTTGTCCAAAGAAGTAGTTTTTTATAGATGAAACAAACAGTGTCCAAAACCTGACATTACTATAATTTTTCAGAATCAAACAAATGTGAAAAGTTCATCTAACATTCCAGACAGTGTCCAAAATCTGATGAATATCATGAAACAATATAGTAAGGATTAAAACAGGTGCAAAATGAATCTAACGCTTATAACTACTTAACATCTAGTCAGTATATGATAACACTTTGGCACTTAGAACTAAACTTTTCTATTAAGATCCAATAATATAGATAAAACATTCAGTTCATAAGGGGAAAAATACTCTTATTAATAATCAAACTGAACAACTTTCTGATATCTTTATCCCTACAAACATTCCAGCTAACAACACAGATGATATAACACTTGTTCTATTGTCACCTTCAACTCCTACACCACTTTCATCTACAAACGAACTTGAAGGTGGTTCTTCACTGTCAACATTTTCTTCTTGGAATTCATTGAATGCTGCTATGGCTTCATCATAAGATTTGTAAGACTTGGAGATGCTTCCTTTGAAACCTATAATCATAGGAGCACACTCACACCAAGAGTTGTATAATCCGGGCCTTTTACCACGAAATACCACATACACCTTCGATGCCGATATATTATCATCTTGAGATCCATTTCTAAACTCATTGAACGCTGCTATGGCTTCATCTTAAGATTTGAACGCCTTGAAGATGCTACCCTTGACACCAGTAACCATAGGAGCACACCGATGCCAAGAGTTGTATAATCGAGGCCTCTTACCACGATATACAACATAGACTTTCGAAGCTTTGTTCCTCTTCCCGTCCCCCATTTCTTAATCTAACCCTAAGAAAGATAAGAGATGAAGAAGGAGAAAACAAAGATAAAAAAATGGGGGCCGGAAAGCTTCTTAGGTGAAGCACTATATATTAAGTGTTTAGGGTTAGAAAGTGACCAATGCAAGATAAATACCAGTAGTTTAATTAATTTTTATACGTATTTCCTCTAGTATATTATGTGTATATTTTAGTGTATTTCGTTTAATTAGTATAGTATAGGTATGTTTTAGTGTATTTCGTTTAATTAGTATAGTATATGTATATGTACTTTATGAAAAATGATGTAGCATGCATCTTGGGAAGGTTAGACAATTAAACTAGTGAGAGAGAATTGTTTGAAAAAAATTAAATTAAAAAAAAAATCTGCTAAAGGGTATATATGGAAAACGAATATGCACAAATATTCATTATACTCAAAAGCCGTGCGAAGTTACCATAATACCCCCATTTTGGACATTTGGGTCATTTTTAGTGTGGCCAAATATATTTTTCGATAAATATATTTCTATGGCTATAAATGTTATTTTCATATATATTTTTTAAAATTCTCTATCTAGGATCAGTTCATAAAAAAGTTGTCTAGACATATTCATGATGTTTGCTTTAGTTTTGCGTTTTTCTATTTGAACTAATTACAAGTCATTTTTTTTTTCCAGTTATTAATGTTAGTTAAGAATTGATAACTCGTGAAAAATGTTGCCTCATAAGGAATATTACTTGCTTGCAGCTACTGATCTGAAAGATTAGGCCTTACAAGAGAGCGTGAAACACTTCAAACTAACTGTTTTGTTATACACCGCGTCAAGCAATATTAAAAAAAAAATAATAATAAAAGAAGAAGAATTGTTCAAGAGACCATAATCTGAACCCTAGTATCACGAGCTCAAATCTCAGTAACCTCTAACTTCTTGTCCCGACGCCTCAATCTCAAGCTAGTTAGAATCAATTGTATGAATTCTCATTATTATAATTGCTTTGTTTGAACCCTTGATATTTCAATACTCTGTATTTTAGGGTTATTGAACACTAGAGGTTCTCTGAGATCCCTCTTGCGATTACAGCGGAGAAGCCAAGAATTCTCCCAAGGGTGTTCAAAAAAAATATATTCCCGATAAAGGATGTTCAATATAATGTTATATACCTCTAAAACCTAATATTTTAACTATATACACAATATAATTTTTCGATAGAGGGTAATCAATAGACCTCCCTTAGGACATTGTGGCTTTGTTCCTGCGCGATTATATCTCTGATATACTAAGAGCCCATTTGGACATAAAATTTGATTTAAGATTTTTCCAAAAGAATTTCATTTATTTTCGAAATCAGCATTTGTTCATAAAATTTTCAATTTTCACTTGAAAATGCATTTTGGAAATTTCCGAAAATTTGAAAAACTGCAAAAAGTTATTTTTCAAAATTTTCACTCAAATCATTCACAAAACTTCAAAAACAACCCAAACTGAAATTTATGTCCAAACGCAACTCTAAATTTCAAATACCATTTTCACTTGAAAAATATTTTCACAATTTTTTAGAATTTTACAATTCTTGTGTCCAAACGCCTACTAAAAGTGAAATTTGTATCATGAGGTTTCATAATAGAATGCCAAACTTTATGCTGGTTGTCGATCTACCCAACCATCCCATGTATGAAATCTGTAATGTGACCAAGCTCACTCATGCGGAGTTATGTCAACTATGTTTAAAAAAGAAATTAAATACATTAAAATAGAAGCCCTTCTAACTATATTTGTGAGATTTTAAAAAACTTTGAACAAAGAATATAATCAGTTTTCTTACCAAACTGGCAATCATCACTTAAACTTGGAAGAACGAGAGTAATTAAGGACAAGACAGAATATACAAAATTAGCATCAAACTTCCATGCAGTCAACGGTCATCGATTCTTTGCTTGTTCCATGTCCAAAAGTAGCCCACTTGCTCAAATATTTAAATGGCTTTAATTAATGAGATGTTTAATTATGAGGGTTAGAGCAGAAATCAGACAGCTCTCTACTGCCAACTCACAAAATATTAGTCTCTACTCTTACAATAAGAATTGAATTTTGGATACATAACCCCAAAAAGGAAAGATTGAAATCATTTAATTTGGCACCTTGTTTTGTTTTGATTTTAATACAAGAAGGAGACTTCAGAAGCCAACAGTTTTGTTGCACGTTAGGGAAATTATTTTAATTTCTCACGAAAGAGAACAAACCAAAGCAGCAACTCAAATAAACCCTTTAAAAATAGGGATGGCAACGGGGCAATGAAAGTATGGCCCGGGGCGAGTTTAGACATATGCGGGGCGATGCAAGTTTAGACATATGCGAGGTGGGGGCAAGTGAACACGGGTGTGATGCGTGAACAGGTGGATACAGGTCAAAATGTTGCGGGGGCAGGGTGTGGCGGGTTGAAATATCGCGGGTTAAGAGAAAATCTACCCCGCACCCCACTGTCTCGCATTACTTGCCATTCCTAGTAGAAACATAGAACCTAAGATCCACAAAGTAGATAGCAAGCTAATGCAACATCTCCGCGTCAACTGTATGCATAGATCTTTGTAAACATAGTTACTCGATACTTGTATTGGTAGAAGATAGTAAGTAACTGATAAAATAATTAAGGTGTATACAAACTAGTTCGAACACTATTGTTATATATAAATAAAGAATCTTTCATGATCAAAATATATTGATGTTTCAATAATAAAACTAGAAGAGTCATCAAGGTACATATAAGAAAAAAAATGATTGAGAGGTACTAATGCAAAAAGGAAAAACAAAATAGTTTGAGTTTGTTACACATCCAACTAGTGCTTCAAGATAAGATCCATGTGTTAAGTAAACATCATTAATTAGATTAGTACCTATCTTTCACATGTAGTATCCAATTTGGCAAGTATCAATCATCACCAACAGTTAGCCATAATGAGAGAGTAATGACAATAAGAAAGCTAACTAATTCATCATTCCTTTTTAACTATTTTTCTCGTTTCAATCTGTGTGATGATATTTGACTGTGCTTAGAATTTAATAAAAAAAAGTTTTTTTAAATTTGTGGTTTAAATTAATCTCATTAAGAGATAAATGAGCTTTGAAGTTAAATTTATTACTCCCTCCGGTCAACTTCAATCGATTGTTTGGTTGTTTTCAAACATATTAAGGAATCCACCTTTTAGCATTAATTAATAATAAAATTGACCATATTAATTTTAAATTGTTCATTAAAAATACAATAGATACTCCAAGGCTCTTTACTGGCTAAGGGCAACTTTGGAAAAAAAAAATAATTATTTCTTGATATCTAAAAAAATTAAATATTATGAATTACAAAAAAATACTAAAAATCAATTAAAGTGAACCAATACTAAATATAAAAATGTTCCATTCTTTTTGGGACCGATAACTAAAAGGGAAGAGTCTCGTGTAAATTGATACAGGGAAGTAATTCATTATCTGGTTGACTAATCAATGCACTAAGATTCTTTTTCATCGACCTATACAAGTAGGTCTTCTCTTGTTAGTTATTAAGTACTAATAACTCATGTCCGCTTTAATTGATTTTTTGGTTGTTTTTACACATATTAAGAAATTCACCTTTTAATTATTAATTAATAATAAATTTGATCATATTAACCTTAATTTGTTCATTGAAAATATAACAAACACTACTAGACTCTTTACTCCAAGGGCAACTTTGAAGAAGAAAAAAAGTTAATTCCTTCTTGATATCTGAAAAATCAAATATTGTGGACCACAAAAAAAGAGTAAAAAAAATCAATTAAAATAGACCGGAGGGAATACTAAATATAAAAATATTTTATTCTTTTTGGGACTAATAAATAAAAGGAAAGAGTGTCGTATAAATTGAGATTGAAAAGTAATTCATTGTCTAGCTGATTAATCAATGCACTAAGATTCTTTTTCATCGACCTATACAAGTAGGTCCTCTTGTTAGTTATTAATTACTTACTAATGTATTGATTAACGGCAACGCTATCTATGGCATAAGCAACAAATTAAGCTATAACAAAATTGAGATTTTTTTTTTGAATTCATCAGTTTTTAGATTTTTTGACTTAATTGTTTTGTTTGTGTAATTGAAAACTTATTTGACTGAAACAGTTTTATACTTTACATTGCTTTGGACTTGAAATGCTTCACATGGGTTGGGAATGCGACTAGTGATTATTTTATTTTACCGACTAGCTATTATAATTAGTTTTTGGCTTCAAATTGCATAATAGATATGTGAGCTACAGATTGTCAAAAGTTTCAGCCGAGCGGCGAGAAGTGAAATTGCCTCTAGTTCAGTTGGCCCATTCTTTATTAAGTACTTACTAATGTATTGATTAACGGCAACGCTATCTATGGCATAAACAACAAATTAAGCTATAACAAAATTCAGAAAATTCTCCCAAGTACCACACTTGAGTAGGGAAAGAATTTTCCCTCTGTTTGTTTTATGATTTTGGAACAGCCAACTAAGATATTTGAACCAACAAATTAATGCAACAGTTAAGTTGGCTCAATTAGTTTTGTGGCTCTTTATAAATTTATTTTTAATTTTATGATCTTACTTCTTTTTTTACATATGAGAAATTTACTTTTACACGTAGGAGATTTGTCTTTTACACATAAGAGACCTAAAAAATTATTTTCTTAAATTACAAATTGTAAAAGGATATGATGTTCACATAGCGCTAAGAAGAAGTTGGCTGCAGTATAACATACTAGAAATCGGCTAGTTCTTTTTGCTATTATTAAACATTATTATGAATAAGCCAACAAATGCAACTGTTATGTTGGCAAGCAGTTTAACAAACTACAAATTGTCTAAGATTCTTTTTATCATAATAGGTTACATTAATTAAACTTTTGTTGTTGTTATATATTATAACTATTAATTCTTTTGTAGTTGTTGTTGCTGCTATATAATATTTCTCTTGACGTTTGTACATGGACCGCATCCCCCCCCCCCCCCCCACCCGGAATGCTAATTCCAATCTTTTTGCCTATCATGAACAAAAAAGGATAATTTGGTGTATAAAAATATTTCGTATTCACGCAGGGTCCGAGGAAGGACCGCACGTCAAGAGGTGTGATGTAGACAGCCTATACCCTGATGCAAGTATCAGCGGTTGATTTCACGGTTCGAACCCGTGATCTATAGGTCATACGAAAATAACTTTACCGTTGTTCCAAGGCTTACCTATCATGAACAAGAATCAGAAAAAATAGTTAACAACAGTGACAATAATGTTTGGAGAAGCAAATTAAATCAAAAGTAGAAGGTACCAAAATTTTCCTTTGCTTTCAAAAGAATTTTCCTTCAAGTCATCAGTAGGAGTAATTTGGTCCCGCAGTTCTCTTACACTTATTATTGTACAAAACCAAGTGCAGTGAAGCCTTAATAGTACGCAAATTTTCAAGAATTCTTGATCATGACTTGTACTATTCATAGCATGCATCTGACAGAAAAATCATGCCAACAAAACATGAAGCTGGAGTAACTGCCAAGATATAAAAATCAACATTTTCAACACATATAACTTATTTGGAGTAATTATATTTGTATACGTTGATATTCATTCTATATTGATTCTCAAAGATGGAAGAAATCGCGATGAAGAGATACAAATATTAATGATGGATTATACATATTGTCACATCCCTTTTTACCCCCAAAGACATATGTTATGAATTATTTTGGGTTAAATAATTTTTCCAATTAAAGTGACAAGTTTGAGTAGGGATTATTTTAATCGCCACGTGGAATTGATTTTTTGGTGTTCCAAGTCACCTTTTATTTGAATCCCAAGTCAAAGGAAGGTTTGACTCTATTATTATTTGGTCTGCAAAAATAAAGTTCGAGTAAGGAATTCTATTGACCGAGAAGAAGGTGTGAGGCACTCCCCGAATCCCGTAATTCTAGCACGATCGCTTTATTGACTATAATTTGGCTTGAATTAAATTTGGACAAACTATGATTTATATAATTTTCATGTTTTTCCTACGTCCACTTTTATTGCTTGATTATTAGAATTATTAAAGGATATTTTAAATAATAAGATGTTATAACCACACTACGCAAGCGAATGCGTGATCGAGATAAAATTTATTAATTTTATCATAATAGCGCTACGCAAGCGAATCCACAGTCATGACAAGGATTATTAATACATTATTAATTTTGAAAAAATTACTACATTCGAAGATATTAATTAAATATCAACTATCGCGCTACGCAAGTGAATCTGCGATTTTAGCAAAGGATTAATTAAATTAGAAATTAATTAAAGCTAATGAATATGGTATGAAATTATTAAATTAATTTATTGAATGTCAAACATCACACTACGCAAACGATTCCATAAAATTAAAGCGCGCCTACTATTTGCCTAGCATTTAAATTAATTACTAGGCGATTAAGTTGTAAAGTTATTTTTTTTTTAAAAAAAATCTGATTTTTATTGAGATTTTTTGACTAAAAACAAAAAGTTGGGCCAACTTATCAATCTAAAAGAAAAAGGCTGCTTTTGTTATTAGCTGAAAGGACCAGCTACTTTTTAAAAGAAGATATGGGCCTCAACTTATTAATTGGTATTGGGCCAACTATTATTTAAAAGAAAATGGATCAACTTAAAACCTTTATTGATATTGGGCCTGCTGAAATTATTTAAAGAAATATGGGCCTGCTAGCAGGTTTATCACAAAATGGGCCTACCAGAAAATATTTACAAAGAATGGGTCAGTTGAACTATTATATTCATGGGCCTGGCGAATTCGGCCCAAATAATCTGTAATTTTCAGTTTACCAATACAACCCAACAATACTAATTATGCACAAATCTATGTGGCCTACTTACTCAAATCCAACTTCTCTTTTATTAATTTCTAAAAAAATTCATCTCTGTTAAGTATTATTACATCATCTAATACTAACTTTGGACAAGAACTAAAAAAGAACGATTAAACTTGAACATCTCTAAATAGCTAATCTCAATAACGAAACTAATACATTCATAGTGCCAACTCTCCATTCCAGTTCACTGTCCACTATTTTTCTCCATTTAACTTCACAGATATTTAATGAAACCAAAGTAAGAAAAACTCTAAACGAGGCCATGTAGCTATGCCAAACCTAACAACTAACTACTTTTATACATTAACAAATGCATGAATATAGACCCTACTTCTCAAACTTCAAGTTGTATTCTATCTAAACAAACTTCAAGTATTTGGGACTTCCCTTTTGAACATTGGACTCACCTACAGGAATACTAAATCATACCAAGATAAAGGTGCAAAGAATCTAATTTAGCTTAAACACTTGTCATTCGAAAGTAACATCACGACGGCTTAATTACCTAACACAAGACATAGCAGGAAACTTCATGGTTAAACTTCAGTGTCTCATAAAGCAAAACAAGAAGAAAACTCAAAAGTACAAGAAAAAGACCTTAAAAATATGAAGTTACACATTTCAGATCTATACGTTATTAATAACTGATTTTGGTTTAACACTTGAAGAGATGAAATAGATCATTATCTTCAATCAATTACTATAAAATCAGCATTACAAAGTTTAAAGGTTACCTGAAGAGCAAAAATACAATACAGTAGTGAAAACGAGCAGAAACAGCAGCGATTTTGTGTCCAAACACCCCCAAAACCTTAGAGAAGAAGCCTAGAATCAACTCTATAGAGTTATTTTTTCTTTTCGAAAGAGTTTTCACCCTAAGAAGTACTCGCAAAGCTCACAATTTCAGCTTATTTTCTTTTTGTTCAGATGTTGATGTTTCTCTCAAGTTTTATGTGTTCAAGCAACTCTAAAGGTGTGTCTAGTGTGTCAAGATGTGTGTGTCAAGTGAGGAAAGAGCAGCCCTTTAATTAGGCAAAGAGAATCACTTTTTGGACAGATTTTGGTTCACCAAAAGTCTGTCCAAAAAGACTGACTTTGTGTGCCAAAACACTACCCAAGGGTTGTCCAAAAGGTGAGAGGACAGCTTGAAAACCTGCTGTGGTAGAAGTATGAAGAAAAACAGTATTTTCAGTCACCCTTCTAGTAAAAAGGTGACCTATTATATACCCTATTTCATGATTACACCCATCTACCCTTAAGATTTTATCAACATCGTTACCAAACCACTTACTCAAAAACAAATAACTAGAAATCAATTAACTGATTGAACTATTAACTAGAAATCAATTAACTGATTGAACTATTAACTAGAAATCAATTAACTAGAACTTCAAGATTGAAACCAAGCAAGAAACATGTATTAAACCATGAAATACTTAAAACTAATCCGCTTAAACAAAAATGATTATCAGAAACACTAACCTAAACTCAGACCTTACCGACATAAAGCAAAGCAAAAATACATCAACAGTAATACAAACTAACATGAACAATTAAGTTAAAAAATAAAAAATCAGAAATTAGATTGAGAGCTAACTGAAATGATCACTAAACAGAATTATAACAAAACTACAAACAAATGACGTGGAAACAGAAAATCAAAAACTCGAAGGAAAGGATTAGGATTTGAGTTTATACCAAGCTCTGGGACATTCAACGTCGAATCGAGCAACGAGATGATGCCAAGGATGCCAACTGGTGGATGTCCAACCTTGAAACGCTCATTTCATTTCGGCAGATGCTAAATTCAATGAACTCGGCGTCGTACCAAAATAAAACGGATGTCTTTGGGTAGAATATGTTTTAAAACAAAGGTCATATGAGTAGGGAAGAAGAAAATAAAGAGGAAAAGAAGAGTGAGCAGCGGCAGTGGTAGCGGCGGGAGGTGGTGAGGGCTACTGGCCAGTGGTGGTACTGAGAAGCGGCAGTGGTAGGGAAAGTGTAGATCTCCTTGAGATCTACACATTTATGTAAGATTTGTGGGGTGTGGTGGTCGAATTTGTCACGAATTTGAGAAAGAAAAAAGAAAAATTAGGGCGGCTAGGGTTTCGGTTAGGGTTTGATCTACGGAGATTGGTAGAGATTTGGAGGATATGAGGCTTGGATTAATGGTGAGGAGGTTGAGAGGAAGAAATGGTAAAAATTTGGGGTGGTTTGGACGACAGCCGTCGTCAGTGGGCGATTTCCGACGGCAGAGCAGGTCGGCGGATGGCGAGGTCTTGAATGAGAGGGGGGAGAGTGAAAAGAGAGGAAGAAGAGAGGAAATAAGGGGAAAATGGGGGCAATTTTCAAGGATTCTACGCTTTAAATACCTAGGGAGGGGATTGAATTGGAGCCATTGGATCGTGAGGGAATGGATGGATGAGATTGAGTCTTGGTTTCACTTAATGAAATGGCGTAGTTTCATGATGAAACTACACCGTTTTGAACCAAGTCTTGGCCAACCATCAACTGGACTGGATCGGCCGAATTGGGTTAAAACATTGGGCCTGATCTGTGCATAACTCAACTGAAATGGGCATTAATCCAATCTTTTAACAAATTAATTAATAATCTAATGCTAAAGTTTATAAACACACACAATAAACCTAGAAAAAAATATAATGTAAGAGAAATAAAAGGAGCAAAAATTAGATATTTACACATTTTTAGTTTAAGCAGTTGGATGGACTATTATTTAAGATAGTTCTTCCTATTTATTTTTCAATTTATTTTGTTTTTACTAGTTTGAGATTGAAACATGATTGATTGATTTTTCTCGCCTTTGTTTCAAGTTCATAAAATTGCACGGTATGTCCCCCAATGAGGCTGGTTGATCACGCCCAACTCTAGTCCTAAAAAGGATAAGCAGTCGCTGCAAATATAATCTGGTCTAAGAGTCCTGAGTTAAATCCCACAAAGAACTAAGGCTTCACTATAATTGTTATGTATCGCTAAGAAGACAAGTTCAAACAATTTCTAAGTTATAACTATTAAAATTCTTATGTCTAACTGATTAACTAACAAATTAAAGTATAAATTAACAACTAGAGATACTAAGGGTTGGAGAAAAGATTAAGGAGGTTTAGAGTTATGATTTCTCCAATTTTGGAATCCTTCCCGCTACATCTTCTATAATTTTGCCTAATTATTCTCTACCAATCGTGAGTACTTCGGGTGTCGTAATACTCTCTCGAGAAACTACCATAATTTACTAGACGTATTCTCTGGAACTACGCTAGCTGGTACTAATTCACCGCTCAATACGATCACACCATAGTTTTGTTATCTCTAATCCCACCTTTAAACCCTCTGTATTGATCTCTCACATACGTTAGGAGTGATGTTATTCAACAACTACCTAAATATGTACCCTCTCTCAAGTAATACACAATAAATAGGCACAGTCAATTGATGGCCATTCAATCAACAACAATAAACACGTAGTTGAACAAGTTAAAAATTCAATGACTCAATTATATAAAAACATAACAAGAATTTATTCTACAAAAGGTTCTATCAAAACCCTAGATAACAAATTTGTTATTCTTAATAGTATGCAAAACTACAATACTAGAATTCATAACCAATAATGAAAATAGGAAGAAGAAAGTGAAAAACTCGTAAAAGAATTCTCCGCCTTGCTCCTAGTGTGTTCTTGCCTCCTTAGGTAGAATCGCCTCTCAAAAATGCCCAACCTCTTCTTAGACATAATTAGGGAGTATTTACAGGCTAGGGTTGAAATCCTTGACAAATACGGGTCAGAGTCTTTTAATTCGCGAACTTTTGACCACCAGGCTTCAAACCTCACGAGGCCAGACTTATAGCGCTGCCAACCTGGCTACAGTGCTGGCTACGCCTGGCCCGTAGCGTGGTCAAGCTGGCTATAGAGCTGGCTATGCTTGGCATGCAGCCAGGCTTGGGTACTTTGTGTTTTTATGCTCTTTTCTTGTATTTTCAACCTCTTTTCGTGCAATTTTCATTCGACTCTTTCTTTCGATGCTTCTACACATAAAACAACATAATTTAGCTCAAATATTGCACAATTAATCACTAAACCAACAAAATATATAGCAAGTAACGTACTAAATTATAGCATTTTGTCCAAATATCACCACCACATACTTAAACGTTGTTCGTCCTCGAGTCAACCACCAATTCACACTAACCTATAGCACTTTATTTTTTTAATACATTTGAAGCACACCAAACCTATGACTATGGTTGATAGCAACAATTAAACTTTAGCACATGTCTTCAACACACACTTCCATTTACTTTATGCCATATTTTAAAAATCTATTCAACACCAAGACAACTTGCTCATAACAATTCTAGCCTCACAAATTGACTCAATATCACAATGCATTCATGGCTTGAACACTTAACATCATAGAGACATCTAATAACATCACCTATCCCTTGCGAAATCATATGCCCTCACAAAAAGAACAAAAGTGTAAGTCAAATCCACACACTCGAATCAAATGCTCAAATATATTTTAAGGACTCAGATAAATCAAAAAAATTTCGCACTCTCACATAGAAGTCACATGCATGCACAAAGTACCATAGGCTTTCTCATTATGTAAACATCTACTAATGTAGGCTTACTCGATCTAAAATTAATTAGGACTTTTTAATGGTTGTAATGTGGGCTAAGGGATGGGTAGGATAAATTTAGAATTTGTGACTAACCCTCCTAAGCACTTTAACACATCACAAAATTAACTTTAAGTACATTTTTCTTCAACACAAGTTTAATTTCTCAAGTAATATCACCCCCAAAAATATTTTCTCTTTCTTTAAGCACTACTTTGATTCATACCCACTAGGAAGGACAAGATATGCCTATTTTCTTTTGCTACATATATTTATTTTTTCAACCATACTTTATTTTTCCTCTTGTACCATTCCTGCTAGTGGTGTATTCCTTATAATACAAGTGCACCTTTCTTTCATTCATTGATCCCTCTCAAAATTCACTCAAGTTCTCTCCTTACTTCTTCTAGCGCTCATTTTATAATTAAAATGCTTTAAGAGGTAAAAGGATCAAAATAATGATAATTAAGAATAAAGGGGTATATGCTTGTAATGTGGTTGCCAAATAAACGTTTATAAGCTCAAAAGGGTTGACTAAGGATAATTTTTATTTGTGGTAAGCATTAAGTTCAAAAAGATCAAAGAAAGCCTAAAATCATTTTTCAAACCGAGCAAAACCTAGAATTTCGCTTCAACTCACATGCAGGGCGAGTTCTAGACTCTATTGCAATGACACGGACTATATAATTTTTCATCATACATGGCACATGACTTACTAAGGACGGTTTCATTCCGACTCTCAAACAATTTCAACTATTCACGGAGCCACAAATTATTAATCCTTAAGCACAAAGTGACACAAGCCAAGAAAACGAGATATGGGCATCAATAAACGTGTTATCTACTCAACAAGACATCATAAGCATTTTCAAACCATAGGGAAGGTACTACACATGCTAGAGCCTAAATATGCTACTATCAAACTAGTCAAAGGCACCTAGCAAATCTCTTTTTCTTTCCATCCTTTTATTCCCTAAATTCTACTCTATTGTAAAGATAAATAAAAAAAACTACTACCCGATTCAATTACATTCCGTGAAAAAGAACTGAGGCATAAAGAAAAACTACGAGGGATTATTACTACCTAAACGAATAAAAAGACATATTTTTGGATTTTTCTGTTTCATAGTTTATTTATTTTTTGTTAGACTTTAAACCCTCAAGAAAACTGTACAGGAGATCCACCGTCGGAAAAAGTTTAATCTTTTTCTATTTTTCTAAAATCAATTATTCAATTAAACCACACAGCTAAATAACATAGAAAGTCACTCAGATAATATCCGCACCCCACACTTAAAATTGTGCATTGTCTCCAATGCACACCATAACTAATAATAGGATAAAAGAAACTCCCTGGTAGTCCAAAGGCCGAAGAACTAGCAGCTCATGAGGTACTCAGACTTCTCCCGAAAAATATTTTCTTTGTGCGGGCACCCCACACTTAGTTCTAACTATCTGGCTTGTTGTTGCATCCTTCTAATGGCTTTGCCTTCCATGCTCATACAAAATAAAAATAAAAAATGACACTACAAAAATAATACAATAAAAAAAATTAAAAATAAAAGAAAGCAGTAAAGTTGTGTTGACTCCCAACAAGCGCTTGATTTAAAATCGCGGCATAACGCGAATCACTTTTTGCCTCCACCTCGAGCTTATGAATTGACCCCCAAGTTTTGCTTCAAGTTTTCTACTATGATCCATGGGTGGTGGAACAAATCTATTTGCCCCAAGAAAATAATATAGTATTCTGCACTTATTAGCCTTTGCATGATGTACGTAATCTTACCTTTCTGGCAAGAAGAATTCCAGAATGTAGGCACTTCCTCATTTGGCTCGGATAACTCTATTTTCATATCATCATCTAAACCCAATGTGAAAAATGCTTGGAGTGAGGACCAATGCGCTCAAATACATGAACTTTGGGACTATCAACATCCTCAATACCAATGTCACTAGAGTCAACTAAATATGTATCCTCAATGTCCTTAGTTGACTCTAGTATCTCTTTTAAAACATCCGCATCCTCATATTCTAGTTGGATAGATTGTTGGTGTTCTACTTTGACCTCCTCCATTAGCACCTCAATTTCTGCATTTAATGCATGTTCTTTTTTACTACTATCCATAATATTAGCTTGTTGAGCATTAAATGCTTCAACCAATTGACTCATTTGTGCCTCCAGGGTATGAAATAGTTACCTCTTGCCTTTGTATTTGCAGTTGTTTCTCATTACTTCGTTCCATGACGCACTTTAACATATCATTGATCTCCTTCAGGTCAGCCTCTCTGGGTTCTTTGTTTCTGTTAACCTCACAAGAAAAAGTAGAACCATCATAATAAGGGGTTGGGGAGGATAAGAAATACAAGCACAACCATAAAAGTGACCATCTCGGCCACCAGAAACATCACATACATTCCACACATAAGATTGAGTTGGTGCACATAACTCGCTCTCGGAAATATTTTGACTATTTTGTCGCAGGTGGTTTTCTCCACAATAAGCACAAAGAAGATCAACAGTAGAATTACCAATATCGAAACACCCATATTTCCAAGATGCCATGTTTCTCACAACAAGCAAAACTAAAATTAAAAAAAATCAAATACTAAAAAACAAAATAAAAGTTCAAACTTGAAACCTATCAATATGTACATCTACAGCTACACCGTTAGTTCCCCGGCGATGGCGCCAAAATTTGATCACTCCCAACTCTACTCATAAAAATGATAAGCGGTCGCTATAAATATAATCTGGTCTAAGAATTCGGAGTCGAATCCCACATAGAACTAAGGTTTCGCTATAATTGTTAAGTATCACTAAGAAGACAAGTTCGAACAATTTCTAATTTATAACTATTAAAATTCTTATGTCTAACTAAATAACTAACAAATTAAAGTAGTAAATTTCCAAAGAGAGATACTAAGGGTTGGAGAAAAGATTAAGAAGGTCTAGAGTTATAATTTTTTAAATTGTCGGAATCCTTCCCGCTACATCTTCTATAATTTTGCCTAATTATTCTCTACCAATCGTGAGTACTTCGGGTGTCATAATTCCCTCTCGAGCAACTACCATAATTTACTCGACGTATTCTCTCGAACTACGCTAGCTAGCACTAATTCACCGCTCACTACGAACTACGATCGCACCAAGGTTTCGTTATCTCTAATCCCACCTTTAAACCCTCCGTATTGATCTCTCACATATGTTAGGTGTGATGTTATTCAATAACTACCTAAATATGTACCCTCTGTCAAGCAATACACACTAAATAGGCACATTCAATTGATGGACATTCAATCAATAACAATAAATATGTAGTTGAACAAGTAGAGAAATCTAGTGGCTCAATTATATTAAAACATAACAAGAATTTATCCTACAAAAGGTTCCATCAAAACTCGAGATAACAAATTAGCTATTCATAATAGTATGCAAAACTACAATACTAGAATTCATAACCAATAATGAAAATAGGAAGAAGGAAAATGGAACAAAGGACCACTATAGTAATAGTACTCTCTCTAGCTTTGCTCTCGGCGTAGGTTATGCTAACCTGCACTGACCCATGGATGCCATGGCTAAGAAGAGAGGAAGACCATTCAAAAATCAACCACATGTTACTGTAGGAAGCTCCATCAGTGCAAGTATGATTGCAGAAACTCTTGAACAAGGAAGTACACAAAAGGTAGTGACCCCAATTGAGAACCTTCCAGCTAGGTCACTCGATTTGGGTTCGCAGAATAAAAAAAGTAGTGGCATCAAAGAGGCTTAATTTGAGCCCAAATTAACTGATAATGGGAAATCTAGGGCAGCAACTGCAATGGAGGAAATGCAGGACAGACCAAAGCTTCCATTGGAAAAAGGCAAACAGAAAGTTGACCTACCTACTCCGGTGCCGGAAGCTACACCTGAAGCTCCATGGACAACCTTATTTGCTGGGAATCGAACAGTTGAACATGGTATGAACCTAACCGATATCCCGCCTAAAATTGTGGATGGCCAATTTCTGGTTAACCTAGATAAAACAGAGGTTGAAAATGAAACTAAAAAATGGAGAAAATCACTCATTGTTTATGTGATTGGGGAAAAGTCGGGTTATAACTATATGTGTAGATATATTGCTCAATATTGGAATGTTGTTGCAGAACCTGAAATTTATCTACACGAATAGGGTTATTATATTGTTAGATTTCAGAGTATTGAGGATTTGCAAGACATATTATATGGAGGTCCATACACCATAAGCAACAGACCAATTATTCTCAAACAATGGATTCCTGATTTTGACTTTAAAGCTGAGTTCCTAACAGAAATTCCTCTGTAGGTCAAGTTCCCTAAGCTCCCTATGTTGAGCATGATGGCTAGCACACCTGGCAACACTTTATTTGCTGATGGATACATCACCAAGCAGACTAGGATCTCTTATGCTAGAATCCTCATTGAAGTTAATGTCACAAAAGAGCTACCTAATGAAATAACAGTGAATGATCCCTCTGGCAGGCTATTTCAGTAGGCTATTGAATTTGACTGGAAGCCTGCTTTCTGTGCCAAGTGCTTAAAATTAGGACATGATTGTGCCAAAGTACCACATGAGGAGAAGGCAGACCAGTTACAAAAGAGAAGGAGACCAAGACTAGTTCATACATGGAGGCCAACTGGACAACTGATACAACACCCTACAACAGATCAAAAGGATCAACAACCTATTAATAAGGGGAAAGAGGCTAAAAGAGGAGAATAGATGCAGGTTAAGCCAAAAGGAACACTACAGCTTCATAAACAAGTTGATAAGCCAACAAGTAGGAGTAAAAGTTCGGAACATCAAACAAACAACTTAATTTGGCCAAGCCTAGATGTAGTTGTTTCAACAAAGAATGGATTTCAAGTGCTACATGATGGAGGACACAAAGGAGAAGGCCAGAAACCCCCTGATACAGGAGGGGAAAACAACATGCCCAATGACTTGGATTATTTGGAATATAAGAGAAATAAATAAGAGGTACAAGCAGAAGGAACTAAAGCAGTATCTCAAAGAAAATCACATAAAAATAACTCGACTCCTAAAAACTAGAGTGAAAGAAAACAAAGCACCACAGATTGCCAACAAGATTGTTCCTGGTTGGGAGAGAATAAGCAACTATAAAGATGGAAGAATATGGGTAGTATGGGATGCTAAAGCCTATAACATACAACATCTAGCTAGTACAAGTCAATTTATTCATTGTATGGTGATAGAAAAGCAGAATGGAATAGATTGTATACTTACAGTAGTATATGGCTTTAATACAGTGGAAGAAAGGAAAGCATTATGGGATCAATTGAAAGCAATGGCACCTATGATCAATAAACCTTGGCTAATTAGTGGGGACTTCAATACAATCATACACCCCAGTGATAGGCTATCTGGAACAACTGCATCATTAGCTTAGTTAAAAGACTTCTCTGAATGTTGCAACACACTGCTTCTAAATGAGATTCCTTGGAAAGGGGAATATTACACTTGGATAAACAAACAGAGAGAGAATGATAGAGTGTGTAGCAAGATTGATAGGAAAATTGCCAATGATGAATGGATGCTTCAATATGGGCACTTGACTACAGTATATGGATAACATTTCTTATCTGATCACACACACATTCTCATCCCAATGAGAGAAGCCAAAAGAAACATCAAAGTTCCTTTTAGGTTCTTCAATGTCTGGATAGAACACCCCAGATTCAAGCAAATTGTGGAAACATAGTGGGGTAGAAATAAGGCTACAGAGAAAATGAAGAATATCTGGCTCAAATTGAAAGGCTTGAAGCCTGTACTTAAAACAGTTGAACTTAGAAGAGTTCAAGGGGATTACAGAGAAGTTGAACCAAGCAAGATCAAACCTGAAAAGGATTCAATAAGAACTAAGGGTGCTTACTCTGATGCATTGGCTGATCAGGAGAAAAACTATCTGATCCAACTGGAAAAATGGTCTTTGATAGAGGAAAGTGCACTACAGTAGAAGTCAAGAGCCACCTGGATCAAACTAGGGGATTCAAATACTAAGTAATTTTCAGCTGTAATGAAAGAAGCAACAGAAGAAGCAAGTAACTGAGATCAAGTCATTGTTGGGGGTCAATCTTTAGGATCCTGACGCTATCAAAGAAGAATTTGTTAGCTTTTACAAATTCTTGATGGGAACTGCAACATCAAAACTACCAGCAGTGAATAGATTGGTAATGAGAAATGGCCCTTGCTTATCACATACTCAATAGCTAGAGCTTTGTGCCCCAATTATAGAGGGTTAAATCTATGAAGGATTGACCTCAATTGGAGATTATAAGACTCCAGGAATTGATAGCTTTAATGCTGTCTTTTTCAAGCAGACATGGTGCATTGTTAAGAATGAAGTTTGTGAAGTTGTGCAAGATTTTTTCACCACAGGAACCTTGTATAAAACTATAAATTGCACTACACTTACTCTGGTGCCTAAGGTTCCAAATCTAGATACAATCAAAGACTATAGGCCTATAGCTTGTTGTATAGTGTTATACAAGATTATTGCTAAGGTCATCACCAGCAGGTTATAGAAATTTATGGCCTATATCATCTCAGAGGCTCAGGCAGGGTTTATTCTAGGAAGAAAGATAGCAGACAACATCATTCTCGCACATGAACTTATCAAATCCTATGGTAGAAAGCATATCTCCCCAGATGGATGATAAAGGTAGATCTACAAAAAGCTTATGACTTATTGGAGTGGATCTACCTAGAGCAAGTTATGGAAGGACTGAGGTTTCCAGAGAAGTTCATCAAATAGGTAATGAACTGTATCAAAACAGTTAATTAGTATATTCAACTCAATGGAGAATCAGTTGCACCATTTAATGCAGCCAAAGGCTTGAGATAAGGAGATCATATGTCTCATTTTCTCTTTGTCATTGCCATGGAGTACTTGAGTCGATTACTTAAAGACCTATAATATGAGAAAAGCTATAAATTCTATCCAAGGTGTAGAAGGTTGGGGATCACTCACCTAAGCTTTGCTGATGATCTGTTGCTGTTTTCTAGAGGAGACAGTGAATCTGTGTAGAGACTTCATGCATGTTTTACTGCTTTCTTAGCAGCCTCAAGCTTGCAAGCTAACTTAACCAAAAGTATAGTCTGTTGTGGGGTAATGGCACATAGGGAGAATGAGGATATAGTTCAACTTCTAGGTTACTCAGTAGGTGAACTTCATTTTAAATACCTAGGGGTACCTCTAGACACTAAGAAGCTCACCATGGTACAATGTCAACCCCTCATAGCAAAAATTGTGGCTAAAATCTCTTCATGGACTGCAAAGAAGCTATCATATGCTGGGAGAATTCAATTGATTCAAACAATGTTATTTGGAATCCAATATTATTGGGCTCAACTCTTCCCTATACCAGCTAAGGTGAAACAAATAGTTGAAGCCCATTGCAGAAGCTACTTATGGTCTGGGGTGATATAATTACAAAGAAGGCCCTTATTGCTTGGGAAAAGATATGCCTGCCTAAGTCTAGATGGGGGGCTTAACTTGCATAATCTCCAGGTATAAAACAATGCTGCAATTGCAAAAATACACTGGGATTTGACTCATAAGCAGGATAAACTTTGGATAAAATGGATCCATGCCTACATCAAGGATTAGAGTTTGAGAACTATGACCATTCCACAAACCTATAGTTGGATGGTTAGAAAAATCTTGGGGGCAAGAGATACCATTGGGCAGCTGAGCAGACCCATTGTTGAACATAAGAGTGTCATTAAACAAATATACTTACAACTGATACCAGAATACCCAAAGGTAAGGTGGAGAAAACTAATTTTTCAGAACTTTGTAAGACCAAAAGCCTTATTCACAATGTGGCTACAATGTCAGGACAAACTTCTAACAATGGATAGATTGTTGATATGGGGCCTTGATGTATAAGTTGTACGTGCAATGTATCAAGCTCACAATGAAACAAGAAACCATTTATTTACTGAATGCAGATATGCTCAGGCAATTTGGAACAGAGTCAGCAAGTGGGCGCAACAACAACTCTATGGTGGAAGTAACTGGGAATTACAATTCCAAGAGATTGTTAAAAGTATACAAGGGAAGACAACAAAGGCCAAACTCATTAAGATGATACATGTTAAAGTTATATATGCCATATGGAAGGAGAGGTATGCAAGAGTGTTTGAATGGGTGGCCAGAGATTGTGAAGGAGTGGAAAAAGATATAGCGTGTGTTTGTAGCTGCAGGGCTATTGGAGAGCTGAAATGCTTAATGCAAAAGCTAGTTTTCTAAGTTTCTTCCTTAATTTACACATAGCACTGTTGTATAGGAAAGCTAGGATCTTTGATTAAGTTTTTTTTTTTTTTTTTGAGATTAGCTGGCTGAGTTGTACTAAGCTAATGATTTGTAATTGCTTTGGTGATTAATAAAAAGCCTAATTAATTACCAAAAATAGGAAGAAGGAAGTGAAAAACTCGTAGAAAAATTCTCCGCCTTGCTCTTAGTGTGTTCTTACCTCCTTAGGTCGAATCGCCTCTCAAAAATGTCCAACCTCTTCTTAGACATGTTTAGGGAGTATTTATAGGCTAGGGTTGAAGTCCTTGAGTCTAAATCCAAGTCAAAGTCTTTTAATTCGTGAACTTTTGACCGCCGGGCTACAGACCTTGCGAGGCCAGGCTTATAGCTCGGCCAACCTAGATACAGAGCTGGCTACGCCAGGCCTGTAGCGTGGTCAAGCTGGCTACAGAGCTGGCTACACTTGGCATGTATTCAGACCTGGGTACTTTGTGTTTTTGTGCTTTTTTTTTAGCATTTTCATCCTCTTTTCGTGCAACTTTCATTCGACTCTTTCTTCTGATGCTCCTACACATAAAATAACATAATTTAGCTCAAATGTAGCACAATTAATTACTAAACCAACAAAAGATAGGGCGAATAATGTACTAAAAGTATAGCATTTTGGCCAAACATCATTGGTCTTAGCTGAATTTTCTCGTAATTGGTGGTATATTTAATAAATGAACTCTGTCTCTTCGCCCTTTTAGCTACTTCTTCGTATCTCTTCTTCTTCACTAAGAACACCATAATTATTCAATTTTAGAAGCTTCAAATTCTTGTTTGGGTTAGAAATTCAAAGTTTATAGTTAATTACTGTTAAAATTATTTGATTTTTTATGCTTAATTTTTAGTTTAAACACTGATTTCGTGATTTACTTTAAGAATCTCAAAACTCCATTGTTGGTCATTAGAAAGTATTGAAGAAGACAAGGTGAGTCTTCTTGATGTGGTATTATTTGACTAAATAGGTGATTGAGAATCATTTGGAGGCTTTGTTTCAAATCTAAGATCATTTAAAGTAGATTAGGGGTGGTTTGATCAAAATTGGAATTGCAAATTCAAAGAATATTTCGTTGAACAACGCAAAAAAATTATGCTAAACGGATAGACTTTGATGAACAATTTAATAGATAGATTGTAGATATCACAAAATTATGCCAATTTTGTAGAGTTCGGTGAATAATTGAACAAGCACAAAATCGTGCCAACAATTAACAATGTAGGTAGAGTAAATATAGTATAGACTAGAGAAATCCCTGAAGAGTTGCACGGGTCCATAGGTTATTTTTCAAATATATTCAAAAATAATAACAATATTTAAAGATCAACACCTTATAGGGTCATCCGTGTCAATCACCCAATCAAGTTTAACTCTGGGCTTCTTTTATTTTTGGGATTTTTTCCTTCCTATACAATATTTGAAAATTATATACAAAAATTGTCCTAATTTTTTATATTACCCGTCTTAAATAAGGATTACTTACAAATTATATACATTCCATTATTAGTGTCTTAAATTAGGGGATTTAGTTACACAATTTTCCTTTTTTCTCTCCTCCCCTCTTTCCCTATTCTCTTTCTCTCTATAAATATATACAATTCATTAGTAATGCTTTAAATTAGGGGATTTAGTTAAACCATTTTTCTTGAAAAAATTGAGAAAATATTGGAGAACATTACATCATGGATAACTTAGACAATTATAGGCAAGCATGATTCGTTTCGAAACAAGGAACACTTGGATTTAAATCATTTTTCTTTCAAAGATGTTACTTAATTAGTTTCGGCCACGTAAAAAATTTTAACTTTTAATAAGGAAAAATTCCTCTTACCCTATGTTGTACGTAAAAGTTTTTAACTTTTACTAAGAAGGAAAAATTCATCTTTCTCTATGTTGTTTTTTAGCTGCGTTTTAAGGTAATTTCAACTGATTTTTCATGATTTTTGTAAGCTCTTTGTACTGTTTTCGAACAGATTTTTTCGACTGCTGATGGGTGGTTTTGGGCTTGGTTTTAGGTGTAAAAGAGTGCGATTTGTCGACTGTTTTGTTGGGTTTAAAAGTGATTTAAGTGGCTGGTTTTTGTATTTGAACACGCGAGTCGAAATTAAGTAAAATATTCAATGCCTCCACCTCCGTCGATGTAGCACCAGCAACAACATCAATAAAAATTCGATAGTGATAAATTTGTATGGTACAACAACATACAAATTAAAAATAAAATTTCATACAAATTTAATACATCTACAATAATATATATACTAAAAATAAATTTTATACAACTAATTATATAATATACAACATATTAACAACTTATCGACAACTTTCATACATTACTTTTATCTAGTTAAATACATCTACAACATTATACAATTTAAATATAATTTTCATACAAATTTATACAATATGTCTTTTGTATGTATTTTGTATCTAATTTGTATATATTTTGTATGTGGTGTGTTTTTCTTCCTCTCTAAAATTCCAGTCAAAACTTCCTCTCTTAATACAATTTTGATACATACCAATAACTTTATGTAAAAAGATAGTATTTATAACTTAAATGCAAATTTCTTACAACGATTCATACATTATACAACTATTTTTCAACTTTCATACAACATTACAATAAAATAAAATATATAACTACAACATAATACAATTTACATACAATTTTAATACAAATTCGTAAGTATATTGTATGTCATGTGTTCTTCTTCTTCTTCTTCTTCGATTTTCAATCTGAAATTCGACCAAAATCAAGTCTAATATTCACCAAACACCCTCAAAATTGACATACAAACTCCAAAAAATATTCTCAATTATTTCCAACAACACGCAATCCAAACAAATAATAATTTTTGAAAATCCAAATTCGAATTCAAAACTTCGAAGCTTTTTAATGGCTGTCAATGGTGGAGAATCAAACACCTTCAAAATTTATTGATTGACAATTTTAATGAACATCAAATTATGCAACATGAAAGGAAATTGCTAAGTTAAAACTCTATAGCAAAACGATTGAAATCCATTGTTGAATTCTATTAAAACTCTATACAACAAGAAAACATAAAAAATAAAGAATATCAAAGGAAGAAAAATTGGGGGGGGGGGGGGGTGTATAGATTGTCGAGGAAGGGGGAGGGGGGTGTAGAGATGGAGACAGAGAGGGGGGGGGGGTATAAAGGGATGGAGAAATAACTTATATTCCTTATTTAATTCCTAATATAAATGGATACTCATTTAAAACTTATTTGTATATAATTGGTAAATTGTATATGACCATGTAATTAAGTTAAAATTTAATTAGGGAGAGTAATAAAGTTTCATATGTATTATAGGTTGGTAAAAATCTTTTAGTGTTCCTTGAGAGTTAAATATACATGGGCCGGCTATCACAGCCCAAAAGGATGATGCACATTACTCCCTAAAAGGCCAGAAACAAAGTTATCCTATCTGAGTAGCCCACTGCGGAAGCCTCTTACCTGTTCGACAAAATGCCTCAAAGAGAATAATCATCTAAGTTCTTTCACAATCTACGATTCTTGGTTTAAGGGAGTCTTGGTTTTGCTGGTATAATTTAGCCTGAAGATTGAAAATGGAGAAAATAATGGTGTTGCAGCGTAATCCAACTTCCCTATCCACGCAGCTATTCCCAACTACAACTGCTTATAACTGCAGTTTAAGCTGCTCCAATGTCATTTCTTTCAGATTTCCCAGAAGAATTAATATAGTCAAAATTTATTCTTTTCAAAAGTTTACTAAAAGGACTAACGTAGTCAACTTAACCAAAGCTTCTTTGTGGGAAGATCCTGATGACGGTAGTGATAGTGAAGATGATGATGAAGAAGAAGTGGAAGAAGAGAATGAAATGGAAGAAGAAGAAGAAGAAGAAGAAGAAGATATGGATGTTAAGAGTAAGTGGGACTATGGAGCAGAAAATAAAGCAACAGCTAGTTCTACAAATGGGTTGTCTAGTAGCAACTCTGAAGAGGAGTTTATGAAAGGTATTTTTTTTTTTCTGTTTTCAAGCGGGGCAGTTATATAATTGTTGTTGTCTTCAGAAAATTCTTGAAAAATGGTAGTTTATTCAAACTATCTAAAGAAAACTGTAACAAAAGGGATAAAAGAAAAACTAAGTTAGGTGATTTCTTCCCCTGAGCCTTGGTGGGCCGAATTAACCGGTATCTGTGTTGGGTGGGATGTAGAAAGTAGGAGGTAGGAGGTAGCTGGTATCCGGTGGAATAATCAAGACGTGCTGCAAGTTAGCTCAGACACCACTATTATGGAGGGATTTGGGGGGGGGGGGGGGGGGATAACGAGGGGTTAGGAGATGACTTGTAATCCATCCGCCTGGTGGACTTTAGACTCAATCGGTCTATGGAAATACATAGCGGCATACAACCAAAATGACTCCTGGTAGATATTAGTGCTTTTCTGTCTTTTGACAGCCTCGAGAACAGATTGAAAGAAGGGAAGTTACAAAATGAAGGGAGGAAATCTTAGAGATAGACATTGTAGAATGGATGGTTCCAGCCGGCGATGTTAATAAGTTGTGTTGCGTCATTTGTTCTTTATTTAGTTTTGTATCTTAACTTCAGTTGACAGAAGCTCTAGTGCATCAATTCAGCTAATCTGTTATAGTTGGTTCGGAATGCTTCAGGTTCAATTAGCTCTCCTGCAATCCCCCCCCCCCCCCCCCCAAACACACACATGAAAAAAAAATTCATTGCGCTTGGGCAAGTGAACGATAAAGTATTAGTATCTAACATTTGTTTTTGTTTCAGAGGTAGAACAGCTTTTGAGCCCAGAGGAAAGGGCAATTTTGTACTGCAACCATACTACAGAGCTGGATAAGATATCAACTGTAAGTTCCAAGGACCTCCAGCTGCCTCTTTTCATGTTAACATCTTCTCTGATAAGTAAATTGGTAGTCTTTCGTACAAGCCAGGGGCTTGCTCTTCTAACTGTTGGAAAATAGAAACTGCCTGCAAACTGCAGAGACCAAAATCCACATTATTAAAAAGAAATCATACATTCTTTTGCTGGTTTCTGGAACAAGTCCTGATACTAATGGATGTGTGTCTAATCCAGGAAAAATGGAACCCTCTTCACACTTTTGCACTAGCAGGGCAGATACGATTTATGGATAGACTTCTAGAGGAGGGTCTTGATATTGATGTTGTTGACAAGGTAAGATTCGTTGTATTCCACAATACCGTTGTTTGTTCGTTTGGTATGAAGTAAGTCATTCAGTTAATTTGATGACAGGAAGGGCGAACTGCTCTCCACCATGCGGTTTTTGGTAAAAAAGAGGCTGTCATCAGTCATCTTCTAAGAAAAGATGCAAATCCTCAAGTTAGGGATTTGGTGAGACGGGTTACTTTTTCTTTTTACTCTTTTAAAAACTTGCTTAAAGTTTGATTAGAGGGATCATATTTATATCTTTTTCATCCTGTTAACAGGACGGTGTTACCCCGCTTCATTATGCAGTTCAAGTAGGAGCCATGCAAACTGTTAAGTTGTTAATCAAATACAAGGTTGATGTGAATGTTGCTGATAACGTAAGTGAACCATTTATTTTATTTTCTGACATTTTCCTGGTCCTTTAAATTTATTTGAAGTAATTCCTTCTTACAGGCGGGCTGGACGCCGCTGCATGTGGCCATGCAAAGCAGAAACAGAGACATAGCCAAAATTCTTCTAGTCAATGGAGCAGATAAGTACAGGAAGAATAAGGTAATTGTACGTATAGTTAGAACTTCAGTGCCAAACTAGTGTTATTGCTGGTTCAATCTCTACGGATTAAAATATTTGCGCTTAAGCACTTCCCGTACTAGCCAGTCCTTTTAACTTTGGGTGGTTGAGAATATCTCCTACTTCCTGTTTGCGTGCTTAAGTCAACTGATTTTGCAAAGCTAATTTTTTCCCCAAAAATCTTTAAAATGCAATTCTAATGATGCTCTTCTCATTGATAAAATATCCCGATTACAACACATTTTTGCACTCAACTTTGAGAAAGAATGGCAAAGGTTATTCAACCCAAATATAGACGTGCCAATTCAACTCAAACGGCAGATGAATGATAAAAGATATTATCCACCATGATTATGTATAGGATGAGACAGTGGCGGAGCCACGAATTGGGATTCAAAAAAAAAATGCAAAAATGTATACCTACAGTCTTCCCTTATGTTAAGATGATTCAACAATTTATATATGTACAACAAAAATTGTTTTTATCGCACTTGCAAAGTATAATTTTCAGACAAAGGGATTCAATTGGAGCCCTTTCCTTACCTTTAGCTCCGCCCCTGGGGTGAGAGAGGATTTTCCATGTTGGAAGACTTTTCTATAGGCTTGTGAAAATTTTAATAGCCTTTGAACATTTACGTTTCACAGGATGGCAATACACCCCTTGATCTTAGCCTTTGTTATGGCAAAGATTTCAAGTCTTATGATCTGGCGAAATTACTGAAGCTCGTTCCTGCTAATAGAGAGCTGTGATTCGCTTCTACAATTTAGTCACAGCTCCAAGAGATGGATCTTCCAAATATTCAAGAAGATCAGAGCCAGAACATTGACTTCGCCGTCTTAGCTCATATTTAGCAGATTCTTCTGCAGATTTGCCTCCGACAGAAGAAATGCTGATCAAACAGTTGAGGAAGTTCATTAAGCATGTTACGATGGAGATATTGACGCACAATTCAGATTATCTATAAGACCTGGAACTGCAAAATCTTTGGGCAATTGTGCAGTCAGTCTTGTAACAGATTTGTAAATTATCTATTTTTTATGGCATACATGTCTCAGTACTGAGTTTACACATTCTACTGAGCCAGTATCAGGGAATTGGAAAGTTATGAATTCTTTAGTACGTCTATGAAAAATATCTTACAACTTCTGTCTGTTCATTCCTGGGAAGAGAGAAGCAGATAGAGCAAGGGCCGCTATAATTGCTTTAGCACTAGGTCCCAACCCAAATTGTTTAAACATCCTGCAACTTAAATAGCGTTTTGTCACGTCCTTAGTCGTTAACTAAGTACACGTGCGGCACTTGACAATTTGCTGACGTTCTTGCTATGCCAAGTCAGCCTTACTACACTCAAGATCGCTAAGAGAATGGTAGAAATAACACAAGAGAATTATTAAAGGAAGCTTTGTATTAGAGAGAACTTGAATTGTTTGCTTGATGAATTACAAATGAATGGCCTCCTTTATATACTAGTCTCCTAGGAGCTAGTGTGCAAATATTAATTGTTACACAAGTCTTTAATATTTACAAGATAAGGGCTTTCTCTAGAATTCTCTACAAGCCTAGAAGATTCCAAGGACTTTCCTAGCAAATCTATAAACATCTAGGATCTTCCAAAGGAAATGTCCATACTTCTCTAGAATCTTCTCACAAATGCAAGCATTCCTCCTATGTAAGCTTCCACATGGCATTAATATATGCCAAATGGCGCTTATGTGGCATGATGACATGGCGAGTCATCACACTCTCCCCCACCTAATGTTGCGATGACCGCGGCGCAATGTTGCTGCATAAACTCTCGGATCTTATCTTTGAATTGCCATAAATCTTCATAACGTTCCCATGTGGCCTCCTCCGGTGATTGCCCCTTCCAATGGACGAGGAACTTTGCGGTGGCTTTTTGCCCTTGTTTTCGCCTGGCCTGGTAATCAATAATAGCCTCAATCTCCCGGTCGTGCGAGGCGGTGATAGTAATAGGCGCTCGACTTGATTGGCCCCTACTTGGATCATCATTGTCTTCATGATAGGGCTTAAGCATGTTGGCATGGAAGACATGGTAGATCTTAAGATATGATGGCATGTCAAGCTTGTATGAGATCTTGCCTACCTTGGCGACTATCTTAAATGGCCCCTCATACTTGCGAATCAGATTCTGATGCATGCCCCGTAGTGTCTTAAACTGTCTTGGATTAAACTTCACCATGACCATGTCTCCAACTCTATAGTCCGTGGGACGCCGCTTACGATCTGCAAACTTCTTCATCTTCTTAGCTGCCTTATCCAAGTAGGACTTAGCAGTGTCAAGCTGCTCTACCCATCCTTTGGCCATATGATAAGCCCCCAAACTCTTTCCCTCGAACGCGGCTGGTAATGAATGTGGAGTTTGTGGCTGTTGGCCTGTGGCTAGCTCAAATGGTGTCTGTCCCGTGGACTCACTCCGCTGCAAGTTATAAGAGAATTGGGCGATGTCTAGGAGCCTTGACCAATCTTTCTGATGCGCGCTTACATAATGCCTCAAGTAGCATTCTAGTAAGGCATTAACCCATTCCGTTTGTCCATCTGTCTGTGGGTGAAAACTAGTGGAAAAGTGCAGTTCCGTGCCAAGTATGTCGAATAATTCTCTCCAAAAGTTCCCAGTAAAACGGGGGTGTCGATCACTGATAATATGCCTTGGTAAGCCCCAATACTTCACCACATTGTTAAAGAATAGCTTGGCGGCTTCCTTGGCAGTGCAACCTGGTGTGGAGGGCATGAAGGTGGCATATTTGGAAAATCTATCCACGACCACCATAATAGTACCATAACCTTCAGACTTCGGTAGGCAAGTGATAAAGTCCATAGTCACGCTCTCCCACGGACGCTCTGCAACTGGTAGTGGCTCCAAAAGTCCTCTGGGTTTTTGTTGCTCAACCTTATCCTGTTGACAGACAAGACAAGTCTGCACATAACACTCTATGTCATCTCGCATGCGTGGCCAATAGTAAACTGACTCAACCAAGGCCCTAGTGCGACGTTGGCCTGGATGACCAGCCCACATTGTGTCATAACTCTCCCTTATAATCTGCCGTCTAATGTCTCCAAACTTAGGCACGTAGACTCGCCGACCTGTGGTACGTATTAGGCCGTCTTCGACCCAAAAACGTCTCGTATTGCCCTGGTTGGCTAACTCGATAAGTTGTTTGGCTGCTGGATCGTGTTGCATGCCTTCTTTTATAGCCTCACGAATGTCCCATCTTGTTGAAGTGATTGCAGCAAGCTCGGCTTTCCGGCTCAAGGCATCGGCTACAACGTTACCTTTGCCCGGCTTATACTCCAGCACATAATCAAATTCGGCCAAGAAATCCTGCCACCGAGCCTGTTTTGGGGTGAGCTTCTTATGCGTCTGAAAGTAGCTAGTAGCTACATTGTCGGTCTTGATCACGAACCTCGACCCAAGCAAATAATGTCGCCATGTATGAAGGCAATGCACAATAGCAGTCATCTCCTTCTCTTGCACTGTGTAACGTCGCTCCGTCTCATTTAACTTGCGACTCTCAAATGCTATGGGATGCTTATCCTGCATCAAGACACCCCCAATGGCAAAATCTGAGGCATATGTATGCACCTCAAATGTCTTGGCAAAGTCAGGTAATGCCAAGACTGGCTCCTCTGTTACAGCTGCCTTGAGGTCTTCAAACGCCCTTTGACAATGCTCCGTCCAAACCCATGGCTTGTTCTTCTTTAGCAACTCAGTCAATGGTGCGGCCTTTGCTGAGTAGCCACAGATGAACCGACGATAGTAGTTAATAATGCCAAGGAAGGATCTCAACTCAGTTACCTTTATAGGTGCCTCCCACTCCTGGATAGTACGTACCTTAGACTCGTCCATGCGTAGCTCGCCATTGCTAATAACATGGCCTAAGAAGTGCACCTTTGATTGTGCAAACTCGCATTTCTCCCTCTTGATGTATAGCCCGTTCTCCCGCAAGACTTGGAAAACCTTCCTTAAGTGCTTCATGTGCTCTTCCAAGGTGTTGTTGTAGATGACTATGTCGTCTAGGTAGACTACCACGAACTGATCAAGGTAGGGGTGGAAAATCTTATTCATAAGGGTGCAAAATGTGGCAGGTGCATTGGTTAAGCCGAAAGGCATCACCAACCACTCAAAGGCTCCATATCTCGTCACACATGTTGTCTTTGGCTCATCCCCCTCTGCAATGCGAACCTGGTAGTAGTCCTTGCGAAGATCCACCTTGGTAAAATACTTGGCTTGCCCAAGTCTATCGAATAAGTCAGCAATGAGCGGGATCGGGTACTTATTCTTCACCGTGACCTTATTAAGTGCTCGGTAGTCTATGCACAAGCGTAGTGATCCATCCTTCTTCTTCTGGAACAATACTGGTGCGCCGAAAGGTGCCTTTGATGGGCGAATGTGACCAGCATCTAGCAGCTCTTTCAATTGTTTCCTAAGCTCCTCTAGCTCGGGCGGTGCCATACGATATGGGGCAAATGAGGGTGGCTTAGCCCCTGGCTCCAACTCAATCTTGTGATCCACCTCTCGCCTAGGCGGCAAGTGCTTAGGCAACTCCTCGGGCATGACATCTTTGTTTTCCTCAAGCAACTTCTCTATGCAAGGTGGTAGTGTCTCTTGAAAACTCTTGTCTTCCTCCAGACTTGCGATGGTTGCCACGAACGTCGGCTCCCCCTTCTTGATCCCCTTGACAACCTGCATAGCTGAGAGTTGTGCTTGGCTCTGTCCGTGTGGCATAGACATTGTAGGTACCATGCAAGCTCCTTCTCGCTCCATAACCAAGAGATGTTGGAGGTAGGGATCGATCAAAGTGTGACAATGTCTAAAGAACTCTTGTCCCAATATGATGTCAAAGATATCCATAGCGGTTACGGTAAAGTTTATCATACCTTTCCAAGTTCCCAATTTGACACCAACTCCATTAGCTACCCCACGAGCATTTTGTACCTCGGCATTCACGGTCTTGATGCGGGAGTTGGTTGGAGCAAGCTTCAATTCTAGTCTTTTTGCGGCAGCCTCAGTCACGAAATTATGAGTTGCTCCAGTATCCACCATTGCACGAGCAGGCTTGTTATTGATGGTGAGATCCACGTACTGGTTTCCATTCTCGGTAGGTTGGATAGATTGCTTTGTGACAGCACCGCATAATCCGATCATACCTAACTGTGCGATTCCCGAACTCTCTCCTTGCGGCTGCTCCTTTCGTTCATGGACCATGGCGCTAAGGCTTTTTAGGTAGGGACAATTCCTGAAGCTGTGCGGCCTTCCGCATATGTAACATCCCTTCTTCTCGGCCTGCGCCTTCTTCTCGGCGTAGCCTTGACGGCCACTCAGCTTTTTGGAATCTTGAGTCTTGTAGTATTGTTGTTGTATCTCCTTGCCTTTGCCACGGTCTCCCCCACCTTTGACATTGTTAAACTTTGATTCTTTGACTTTCCCTTTGTCGTGCTTGTCATGCCTGAAATCCATCAATGATTCGGCCTCCACTATGGCTTGGTCTATATTTGCGACTTGCCGGCGTTGTAACTCCTGCTTAGCCCAATTTTGCAACCCGTCCATGAAGTGGAACAACAAGTCATCATTGGTCAGGTTGGGGATTTGAAGCATAAGGGTAGTGAACTCCTTGCCATAGACATGTATGCTCCATGTTTGCTTCAACTCCCTAAGTTTGCGCCTTGCCTCGTACAAGACATTGTTTGGAAAGAACTGTCGCTTGAACTCGTCTTTGAACTGATCTCACGTGCTAACAGTACATATACATTTATCCACGTCAGCCATCTTCCTTCTCCACCATAGCATGGCAGTCTCTGAGAGGTACAACACCGCCGTGTTGATCATGGCCTCGTCGTCCTTCACTTTGTCGTGCTTGAAATAGTTCTCCAAGTGCCAAAGGAAGTTTTCCACTTCTCGCGCATCACGAACACCTTTGAACACCGGGGGTTTGGGAGCCTCGATCTTGGCCTCCCTCGTCACCACAACATTGCTGGCTGCCTCGGTCACGCCAGCACTAACATGCTCCTCGAGTGACTCTATCTTTGCCTTCATAGCATCGATAGTACTCAAAGCCTCCATGAGTCTGCACTCTAAGGCAGTGATAGTTTGCCTTAGTTCCATCTCGGTTTGTGTACATCCCTCAAAGTCATTTCGGATGCTCTCAATCTCTTCAAGAGTGTGCCCCTCAAGAACGCTAAGGGTGCCTTCCACCTTCCCCAAGCGTTGGCCAAAGATCTCCACGGCGTCCATCCCCGCGTTCATCTTCATCACCCACTCTTTACCGAACGAGACGTCCTCAGGCAGAACCTCCACTTCATCCTCGCTCGCCTCAGTGTCAGATGGTTCTTGGGATGTAAGCCCTTCGTTTGACACAACCTCGGGTGGCACCTCCTGGCCCTTGTTGGTGGCATTTCTCTTTTTGTTACGGCCGCTCTTGCCAGCAGAATCCTGGATGACGTTGGCTTGGGTGTTGGCAGCATTAATTTCTCCGTCGTTCGCCATTTCCTTAGTCGCAACCTTTGCTCTGATACCACATTGTCACGTCCTTAGTCGTTAACTAAGTACACGTGCGGCACTTGACAATTTGCTCACGTTCTTGCTATGCCAAGTCAGCCTTACTACACTCAAGATCACTAAGAGAATGGTAGAAATAACACAAGAGAATTGTTAAAGGAAGCTTTGTATTAGAGAGAACTTGAATTGTTTGCTTGATGAATTACAAATGAATGGCCTCCTTTATATACTAGTCTCCTAGGGGCTAGTGTGCAAATATTAATTGTTACACAAGTCCTTAATATTTACAAGATAAGGGCTTTCTCTAGAATTCTCTACAAACCTAGAAGATTCCAAAGACTTTCCTAGAAAATCCATAAACATCTAGGATCTTCCAAAGGAAATATCCATACTTCTCTAGAATCTTCTCACAAATGCAAGCATTCCTCCTATGTAAGCTTCCACATGGCATTAATATATGCCAAATGGCGCTTATGTGGCATGATGACATGGCGAGTCATCACAGTTTTCTCATTAACTATTCTAATATGGCCGAAACTCATAACTTGCAACCAACCATATCAAATTATCTGAAGGCAAGTAGTTGGCGAAAATAGGTTACACAGGTTACTGTAGGTACTGCGACCACAATTGTTATCTCATTCAACACAACCTCTAATACATCCTGCAACTTAAATAGCGTTTTCTCATTAACTATTCTAACATGGCCGAAACTCATAACTTGCAACCAACCATATCAAATTATCTGAAGGCAAGTAGTTGGCGAAAATAGGTTACACAGGTTTACTGTAGGTACTGCGACCACAATTGTTATCTCATTCAACACAACCTCTAATACTGAACTGACTACGATGTTCTAGATATCGTTTGATCAGTGCTTTGAATAATGTAGGTTTACTACAAGTACAAAACATGTAAAATTAAGCACCAGTTGATTCTAAAGAACAGGTTAATCTCCGCTTGCACAACCTTTACAGCCGCAATGGACACATTCAATAACCTTCTCCTCCCTAAGATGCTGTGGAACTCGGCAGACACAGGTTGTTTGAAAGTTGTGATCTCGTGGTTGCATGCACCTCAAACAGCAGAGCCGTTCATAACCAGGCTGTAATTCAAAGCCAAAACCATAAGAATTGACTACAAAGTCATTATATACACAAATGGAAAGGACACACCCCCCCCCCCCCCCCAAAAAAAGAACCTCTCACTGAGAAAAAGTACGAAACAAAAGTCAAAACAGAAATACATAAAGAAAAAAGAGAACTACGCATTGGCATGTGTTACAGTACATGAACAAGAGTTCCCCACAAATGAAAAAGAGATAGTTCATGGCTTCATGCAAGTGCACTTAAAAAGCAAAGGTGGCACACAAACTGAAGCAAGGAGGGTGAACATACTTTTTTCCATTTTGCAATCAAATTTTTATCCGCATATCCTTGATCTAGGCAGAACTCATATAATTCCTTGGAGATCTCCTTCCTCCTGTGGTAGAGATCAAAAATATACCGGCTCTTCTGGTGGGCAATTTTGAAAATAGGCCACAAAGCCTCACATTTTCTTTTGCCATCATGAGGATCATTCTCAGCTGCACCAGACAGTCAAACCAACATTAAAGTTCCACAAAATATTAGGAGATGAAAATAATTTTGACTACACAGGAAACAACTAACGCTAAAATAGACTTATTAACTGAAGTGACAATACCTTCCCTCATTTTTGCTTGTAATTCACTAAGAGTAGGTTCAATCAGCTCCCATCCCTCTGGATATTTGACACGGTTTGTTTTTACTTTAGGCATGACCTTAACTGCAGCAAATCGATGTAAATGTAAAACATACTGACAAATGTATCTTACTTTTTGACTTTATTAACAAGGATTGAGCAGTCAGAGAAACACTGCCAATAACAATTTTGGTAAATGATAGAAGATGCTCGGATAATGAGTTCAAAGCATCAATTGGCCAAGAAAAGCCAAACTGATATTCTTGTGTGATCATGATACACTACTCAATACATAATCTAGTAAAATTACATGGACAGGCTTTCAGATTCTCAGCATTTCATGGTTAACTTCAAGACCAATCATGCTTAATTCTTGGTTACAAATCAAGCCATTACAGTTGAACGGGAACTTGTTCCCAACGAGAAAGAAGAGACGAGTGACGATGATTGCAGCGAACATGCCAAAAGCAATGGATATGTGCTCGCCTGACATCCATTTCATTTTTTTCCTTCGTTTCTTTCCCTCGTTACCAAAATAGGCTAAAGGGGAGTATACAACAACAACAACAACAACCCAGTGAAGTCCCACAAGTGGAGTCTCAAGTGTATAGTGTGTACGCATACCTTACCACTACCTTGGGAGGGTAGAGCGGCTATTTCTGATAGACCCCTGGCTCAGGAAGGAACTAAAGAAATAGTAGAAACAAGAATTACCAACATGAAATGCCAAAAAAATAATCACAGCAAACTAAGAGCCAGAAAATAGATGGAAAGAAGAAGTAGCAACAAGCATCAACCACATCAAGAAACTAAGAAACCAACGCGGATGGTAATAGGAAAACATGTAAAATTAGCAATTTAAGAATAAGAACACACTGCCAATCTAACCCTAATGGGTACGCCCTGTACGGATCAAGAAGCGCTCGACCAGTGTTGTAAATAGCGAGCGCTACAGCGCTAATAGCGTGTAGCGACTCGAGGCGAGATAGCATCGCTATTTTGGTCTGTTGCGTTGCTAGGAAGAAAAGGCGAGCGCCTCTGCCTGTGTAGCGAGAGGCGTTGCGAGGCGAGAGGCGCTGCGAGGCGTCGCTTTTTGAATAAAACGGAAGAAAAGGCAGCATTAATATTAAAACACAAAATTAGGGCTTGGGTTTCACTTTTCTCATTCAGCGACGAGCAGCGACCTTCTTCTTCTCATTCAGCGACCTTCGATCTTCTTCTTCTTCTTCCATCATCAGCCATCATCACCAGGTATGTTACTTTCTTTTCTTTTCTTCTTCTCCTCCTTTTTTCTTCTACTTTCTTCTTCTTCTATTTCAGCAGCGACTTCTTCTTCTTTCTTCTTTCTTCTTTCTTCAATCATTCAATGATCAGCTCTTTCTTCTTTCTTCATTTTTCTTCTTCTTTCTTTGCTGATTTCCAGAGGCAATAGCCTTTTTTTTTTGCTCTGCTTTTCTTCTTCTTTCTTTGCTTATTATTTCCAGAGACAGCAGCCTTTTCTTTTTGCTCTGTTTTTCTTCTTTCTTTGCTGTTAGTTTCTTCATTTTTCTTCTTCTTTCTTTGTTGTTTTCCCGAGGCAGTAGCCTTTTTTTTTGCTCTGTTTTTCTTCTTCTTTCTTTGCTGTTTTTCCAGAGGCGGTAGCCTTTTTTTTGTTTGCTCTATTTTTTCAATTATAGAATTATAGTATTATACTTATAGAGTAGAATTAATTGCATATTGACTTGATAATTTTTTTTTCTATAAAACAGCGTTGAAATGGCGTCATCCGATAGTAATAAACGAAATGACTATCTATTGAGTCTTTAATTTTTGAATGATATATTTATTAATATATTATTGTTATTGAGTTTTTAGTTATATGTATATAATATTTTATGTTTTTGTATAAATTGTCGCTTCACATCAAAAAGGCGAGCGCTTCGCTGCGCGCCTCTCGCCTCAGTGAACGGGCCCCCGTCGCTATTTGTCGCCGCACGCTATCCGAAACACTGCGCTCGACTACCTACTAATCTTTTATCCTAATTCTCAACCTCCACACTCTCCTATCAAGGGTCATGTCCTCGGTAAACTAAAGTCGCGCCATATCCTACCTGATCACCTCTCCCCAATATTTCCTTGGCCTCCCTCTACCTCTTCTCATTCCCACCAAAGCCAACAGCTCACACCACCTTACTGGGACATCTGGGCTTCTCCTCTTCACATACTCGAATAATCTAAGCCTCACTTCCCGCATCTTGTCCTACACGGGAGCCGCACCCACCTTTACCTGGATATCTTCATTCCCCTATAGCGCTACCCAACAACAACAACAACAAACCCAGCTTAATCATATAGTGCTACCCATAAAACTCACTATTGGACCAGAGGGAGTCTTGTGTTAATTAACCATAAAATCAAGCCACAATTTTTAGAGGTTGTACAAACTTGTCCTACTTTCCATGACATGGATATGTTGTCATTACTTCTCATAATAGTGTGCAAACTTGAATTTAAACTAACGGGGGTTGGAAACCAAGGATGTGGCTTAGTGGTCGATGAATCAAGTGAAAACCTTCGATATCAAGGATCTGCTACCAGCAGGGACAAAAAACATTGGTGATTTCTTCCCATTTGTCTAAGCCTAAGCCATGGTACACCGGTAGCAGGCTTAAGGGGAGTATAAAGAAGAAATCTGTGAACTGCAAGTCATCAGCGCTCTAATTAACACATACAACGAGGGAGATTAGAGATAGAAGTTTTGCTTGTACTGACATTCTAAGGCATAGTTGATAATCAAATAACTTTACATGCTTCATAAAAATATAATGAATCACTTCACTTTTTCGATGTCTCCACAAATTAGCATTACTATATGGTAAATTGGTAATAGGATATAATAAGAAAGTTGTGGTAGCACCATTACCACAAGTTACATGTCACGATAAGAAAGTTGAGTGTGGAACAACCTAACAACCAAGCAATGACACAAATATATATGTTTGCTAGATGCCTGGTTATAGTTTCGAGGCAGATCACCTTAAACTATCTGATTGAAGGCAAGATTCAGTTAGTCAACAAGGAAACTTCAGTGTTTGTAACTATGGCAAATCAAATGCAGATTGGATATCAAGGTCTAGCGTTGGAGCACGCTTGTGATCTGCTAACTCGGCTCAGGAAAAAAATCCAGGTTAACAGGCTTATGAGCTTACAGAGCCTTTCTACTTCTCTTCTCTTATTTAAATTTTTAAGCCTTGCAAATATAATCTATAAAGCGACCTATATTTTCAACTTCAGCCTCTTGCTAGTTTCTCTCTCTCTCCTCCCATCATCACCAATCTCCTCAACTCATCCATGATCCATCACTTCTCATTGTATCCATCCCTTCTAACCCAATCTCTATTCCATCTCTCTCTCTCTCTCTTATTTCTTTTAGGTTGATTACAGGTTCTTGTGGCCTTAATCATTTTAAGTCAAACGTTCACTCTGGCAGCAAGAATATGGTGTCAAAGTAACGAAATATAAAGAAAGTAGGGATAGATATTTCGCCTTAGCTTTTATCTCAGAACGCAATTCCTTTTGGAACGGCTATCCCGTATTTAGAACACACGGCTTTTGGATTTAGTAGTTCATCTGAAACTTGTAACAGATCTAGGATTGCTTTTTTACTTGCATTAAGAAGAGTAGAGATTTTGATTGAATTAGTTGTCCTTAATTCAAAGGTGTGGCTGCTACCTCAATGATTTTAGCGTAGCTTAGAGCTGTTTGGATTGAGTGGGAAGATATCTGTTATTTTTATTTTGGATAAAATTTGCTAGTCCAATACAACAACTGAGTTGCTAATGCATAAATTTCCTCGTCCACCAATTAAGCCAAGATCGAGCAGCAACATATTAGGGTCAATTACTCTTGAGCATGGTATAGCCAAGTCGAGCCACGCCAAGCTTGCCTAGTTTTCAGCTCCCTTAGAAGGTCAATTACATTCAACAACATAACAACTATGCCACGACCCCAAATTAGCTGGTGTGGCTACTTCAGGCCTTGCTACCTTTCCCGTCTCCTCTCTATCCATCTTTACGTAACATACTCGATTCTTAGGTTTTGGCCATATGAATCCTCTATAATCATCTCGATTATTTGGGTTTGTTTCATTCCAACACTATTAGGGTTTCTATAGGTCTTACACTTGACAGTATCACAATCATGCCTAACCTCATAAACCAAATTACCCAGACTTGGCAGCACATAACGTAGGCGCTAACTTCGCTTCCTTGACAATACAAGCCGTATGCATAATTATCAAAATCCAGAGACAAAATGAAAATGCAGCAAATAAATTATTATTTCCATATTTAAATTAACTTCCTACAGCACTATTCTTCCTTCGGCGAACAAATATTGTGAGTTAGATCTGCTTTATTCAAATACTTCTACATCCTATTCTTCATAATACACCAGAGAAAAGAAAATATAGAGAAGATCATATATACCTGAACTAAAATTAACTTAGTACAAAAAGAAGGACACAAAAATATACCGCAAAAGCAACTGTACCGGTACCGAACGTTAACTAATGGTGACGGCGAAAGAAACGGCGGCGCAGAGGACGATACGAACCTACGAAGCTCCGGTTAGTGGTGAGCTTGGATTCTGGAAACTTCGATTTTCTTTTCGAGGGGAAAGGAACGTTGGGGTTGGGTAAAACGCTAGCTAATTGATTTGACCCGGTTCTGGAGCTAAATAGATAGGTAGTCCGAATTGGATAAGATTTGACCCGTAATTTTCCTTTTTGGCATAATACCTACCCCTTCCCCCAAAAAATAATTCCCAATAATAAGAGGACTGTTATAAGAAAAATCAAATTATGGTGTATGTCTACTCTTCCTTCATGATCTTCTCAAATGATTAATGACATATTTCTATGCTTAATGACATATTCAATGACATATTTTTCTTCACTTTTCATGCCTATATAAAAGCCTTGTAATAGATAGGAAAATACACACAATTGAAGAAGAAAATCTCTTTCTTCTCTCTATCTCCATTTCTTGTTCATGTTTTACTAAATTGCTTTTATTTCATAACAATATGTCTTGTTCATGTTTTACTAAGTTGCTTTTATTTTATAACACGTTATCAGCACGAATTGCTCATTTCATGATCTTGTACGTCAAGACTATGTAAATTATAAGCAGACAATGAGATCAAGTACAATGAAAAATGTCTTGGATGATAATACAAAGATAAGTTTTACATCCATCTAAACCCATTCATACTTTCATATCTTTGTATTAACTTTATGTGCAGTGTTTAGTAAAAATATTTTTTTCAATTGTATCAAGTGAAATAAAGAACTGGAAAGGTATGTCTTTATTTGCTACATCTCTTATAGGACAAAGATAATATTCCAATGTATATATATGTTCTGACCTTTTACATACTATGATAGATAATTATTAAGGTAACTTAGTAATAATATTTTTACCACAACATGATGTATTTCATTGAAAGCAAAATTTGGCATTCGAATATACAATCAATATAAACTCATTATAGTTATAATTTATAATAGTCACGGTTATGCATTAAGCCTTAAATATTTTTGCTGGAAACATAAGGCTCATTCCTCCGTATTGAATTTTTTTTGGTGAAGTTCTTAGTCTTTGAAATATAAGTGGTTATAGGTTATCTGCACATTTTCCCTAATTAATTTATTAAAATGTAAAAGTGATTGTATCATTTTAAAAAAAAATGGCATATATCCTAACTAATATTTTTGTTGCTGAGGAACTATTTCAAGATTGAAATAGTTATATAAGTCTTCTTGAAAGTTAATTTACTTATGCCTATAATTATGAAATAATAATATTTTAAAGGTCCGAGTGCAAGTCCTAGTGAATTTTGGCCTATTATGCCAAAGATTGAGGGTAAGACGATGTGTTCAAGTCCCAACGCACTATGTTGATGAAAAGACGTTGGATTCAAGTTCCAACGCATTATGGCCTAGCATGCCTTTATATGGGTAAGGCATTGGGTTTGAGTCTTAATGCACCATATTGATAATAATAATAATAACTAAAGAAAAATAATGTAATTTTCATGAAAAAGCATGAAGCTTGTCCCACTTGATTTGCTCTATTCTTGAAGTGAATGTGATAGCAGTGCATGATAAGTCTAAATAAAGACAAGTGGTTGACCAATGAATGTGGGCGTGCGAAAGGCCAAAATAATAATAGTTATCACTATGGTAATTATAAAAAGGGAGAAATTCTTTGAAGAGAATGTGACTTGTGATAAACATTGAGATTGCATACTCATTCCTGAAAGTGAATGTGAAAATATATATATGATAAAGATTATGCATAATAATGTACTTGTGCATAGTTGGATAAATACTACAACTCACGGGAGGTTTAAGACAAAGAAAGATAATGAATATTACTGTGTAGTTACATGAATATATCATTGGTCGCATGCATGTGATACGCCAAAAATATTTTGTCATGCCTTATGAAAGTTATTAAAAGCAAAATTAAAGCAAGAAATTATTTTGCTTGTGATAATTTTGAACATGACAATTATTATGATATGATTCTCTTTGTGAAGGAGACATTTATTATATGGATGGTGTGACAAAAGATCTTGTAGTACAAAAGCAGTTAAGAGCTCTGAAAGAATTAATTTGTTACTACCCGGATGAATGAAATTGTTCATGACATTAATATTGTAGTAAGTCTCAAAAGAAATATTTTGATTTACAAATATATTAGCCAAAGTGGTTGGCATATTGAGACTATAAATGAAAAGAAGATTGAATATCTTTATATTACTATAATCATACCGAGTAAATATGAAAGGTTACCTGACTTTTTTTTTATTTGTACTACACAAGTATAAGCATAATGATGCAATCACAAGCCACAAGTAAACTAGAGGTTTACTGAAATAAATATTAGTTGGTATGACCGGTTGACCATCTCAGTTCAATTATGATACGAAAAAAATTAATTGAGAATTACATTGGCATATATTGAAGAAATATAAGATTTTTCAAGAATTCTCTTGTGCTGCTTATTCTCATGATATACCAGTTAAGGTTGGGATTGAATCCCTTGATTTTTGGAACGAATAAAAGGTGATAAATATATGGGCCCAGTCACCTTCTATGTGGACCGTTTACTATTATATGATTTTAATAGATGCATCTATTCTATGGTCACATGTGCATTTGGTATCAACTTGTAGTTTGGCTTTTGCAAGATTGATTGCTCAAATTATTAGAGCACAGTTCCAGAATATAAATTATGATGATTTATCTTGATAATACTGGTTTAAATCCAAGTTGTTTTAGAAGAAATTGTATGCCTCCAATTATATCTAAACCATTGGTTATGAGAACAAAATTGTCAAAATAAAATTTGGTATGTGATGTATTATTTAATATACAACAGCACTTGTACCCATCTAGCCAAGTTATGATAAGTTCTCCCTATCACAATCGGTTCAGGGTCAGGAACCAAATAATTTTCATCTAGAAATACGAATGTGCTATATGATTTAATTATTCCACCACAACGCACAAAGATGGATCCCCAAATAAGGCTAGGGATATGTGTTGGTGATCCCAACAATAGGGAGAGAAAATGGGCAGCTGAAAAAGTAATGCATGTAATGAATTATTATGAGTACATCGAGATCCTCGTACGAGAAAATGTGAACTTGAAGTTCAAGTGATAATTCATTTGCAAAATATTGTCAGGCGTATTTGCTGAACCAAAGCTAAATGTCATATTCAGCTACTAATACTCCAAATAAAATAAAGTTCATAATGAATAGAGTCCATGGCATGCATAAAGCATAATAGACTAATCGGTTCCAAAGATAAAACTCCTTGAAGAAGGAGATGAGCAAATATTCAAGATGGTCATAATAAGGAGGCAAGTGCTCTAGAAGAGCACCACGACATAACACTTCATAAGACCTCATGGGAGAGACTAAGGTACCTGAAAATAATAAGATAAAGAGATCTCAATAAGTTATGTCTTTATTGGGTAATAGTTGAACCGATATAAAATAATCGTCGACGATATTGTTAATATAATGTAGCGCTCAATATTATTAATATTGACGAGGATCTTGAGCTCAAATCTGTCATGAAATTTGGACAGATAAATGATTGGCCAAATGAAAAATACGCAATGAAAATTAATTTCACATGAAAAATATGAAATTGGACGGATAGTCCCATCACCTGAAAGTATAAAGCTAGTAGAGGTATAAATGTGTTCTTGTGCGAAAAAAAGGTCAAGTCGATAGACATAAAGACGACTTGTGTCACAAGAAGATTTGTAAATATCCTGGCATTGATTATATAGAGACATGTTCTCTTGTGGTGGATGTCGCCATTTCAGGTTTTAATATGGCAATACAAGAAAAACGTGATATGCGTATAATGGAAATCATTGAAGGATTTAAATTGTTCTGAAGCATATTAAGATTTTCAAGAAATTTATTAAATAAAACTTCAAAAATCCTTATACGGATTGAAACAATCAGGGCGTATGTGGTATAATCGCATAAGTGAGTACCTGTTGAAAGAAGGGTATAAGAATGATTCAATTTGTCCTTGTGTCTTTATAAAAAGATCTGGATCTAAATTTATTATAATCACCGTGTATATTGATGATTTAAATATCATTGGAACTCCTAGGGAGCTTCCTAAAGTAGTAGACTATTTAAAGAAAGTATTTGAAATGAAAGATCTTGGAAAGACAAAATTTTGTCTTGGTCTACAAATTGAGTATATGAAAGATGAAATTTTTGTCCATCAATCAGCATACACTAAAATAATTTTAAAGCGGTTATATATGGATAAAGCACATCCATTCCGACCTCATGAAAATAATGAAAAGTTTCTTGGTCCCGACGTACCATATTTTAGTACAATTGGTGCACTAATGTATCTTTCTAACATAACAAGGTCTAATATAGCTCTGCTCTTACAAGGAGACATTGGAATGGAATCAAACACATATTGCGGTATCTAAAAGGGACTACCGATATGGTATTATTTTATGGAAATGATTGCAGTCTTAATCTTGTTGGTTATGCCGATGTTGGGTATTTATATGAACCACAAAAGGTTCGATCTCAAACAGGCTATGTGTTTACATATGGAGGCACTGCCATATCTTGGCGATCGACTAAGCAATCAATCGTGGCTACTTCATCTAATTATGCTGAGATAATTGCTATTCATGAATCAAGTCGAGAATGTGTATGGTTGAGGTCTATAATACACCTTATTCGAGACAAATGTGGTTTGAAGTGTGACAAACTACCCACAATTTTGTATGAAGACAATGCAGCATGTATAGCCCAGTTGAAGGGAGGATTCATAAAAAGGGATAGGACAAAGCACATTTCACCAAAGTTATTTTTCACACATGATCTTCAAAAGAATGGTGATATCAATATGCAACAGATCCGTTCAAGTGATAATATGGCTGATTTGTTCACCAAATCTCTACCGACGTCAACCTTCAAGAAACTAGTGTACAAGATTGGGATGCGAAGGCTCAAGGATGTGAATTGGTGCTCTCATCAGGGGGAGTTAATACGCGTTATACTCTTTTTCCCTTACAAGGTTTTGTCCCACTGGGTTTTCCTTGCAAGGTTTTTAACGAGACAACCAAAAGACGTATTTCTAAACATGTGTACTCTTTTTCCTTCACTAGAATTTTTTTCCCATAGGATTTTTTCCTAATAAGGTTTTAATGAGGCACATTATCTATGGACATCCAAGGAGGAGTGTTATAAGAAAAATCAAATTATGGTGGATGTCTATTCTTCCTCCATAATCTTCTCAAATGATTAATGATATATTTAATGACATATTTTTCTTCACTTTTTATGCCTATATAAAGGCATTGTAATAGGTAGGAAAATACACACAATTGAAGAAGAAAATCTCTTTCTTCTCTCTATCTCCATTTCTTGTTCATGTTTCACTAAATTGCTTTTATTTCATAACAACATGTCTTGTTCATGTTTTACTAAGTTGCTTTTATTTTATAACAAGGACATAAAACTCGTGGTAATATTCAATATGTTATTACTTATAATAAAATTTACTTTTGACCCCCAAAACAAAAAAAAAATGCTTTTTTTTCCTTCGAAAGTGCCTGGTACATTTAATTTCATGTAGGAATGAACCATAGTTGTTTCTTTTGCTTCCGCCGTTAATTTACCTCAAAATTTCAAAATTTATTTATTTATTTAATATAATTTCATCTCAGTTAAACTTCAATATCACATTATGATTGCATTCTTTTTTAAAACAAGTAAAAACTTTCTAAGAAATAATGCAGTATAATTTTATTAGTTTATGATAATATTTTATTAGTTTATGTTTATACTTTATTGGATTTGATAACTTTAGTAATTTAGATGATAGCAATTCAAATGTAATAATATATAGTTTACTAACATATTTTATGAATATGCGAAGTGCAAACAAATTTACTAGTAAAATATATAAACAAAACCCACAAGCACCATTTGAAAAGATCCAATTAATAGTAAAGAGTATATAAGTTACAAAAGAAAAGGAGCAATGCACCTAGTGTATAGAAACAAAATTATAAAACTACGTCTTGTTTTTGCAATGTAGAAGAAAATTGATCATCATGTGTATTTATTAATGTATCTATTATAAATTGTGTGCAAAATATTTTTACATGTTTGATGTGTGGCTATAATTTCATAACTTTGTACATTATGTGCCTTGCATTTTACATGCTTTAATGATAAATTACACTTTATTTGTGCATAATGGAATCTATTTTACGTGTAGGTGAATTGGAGATGAAAGTAGAGCAAAAAGGATACTGAAACGTTGAAAGTGTGCTCGAGAACAGTGAAAAGGAGAGACCTGGCGAGGCCAGTCAAAAGCCAGGCTGAACCATGCTTTAGCCTGGCGAGGCCAGCCAAAATCCAGGCGTTAGGCTGGCGACGCCAGTCCTGAGGCCAGGTCCAATCCGAGTTTTGAAGACTTAATTCATTTTCGGGATTGACTAGGACTTGGCCTACATGTTTAGGGTTTCTTCTACACATATAAATAGACCTAAAAATACCATTTGGAAGGACTTTTGCCGCCAGAGGCAAGAAGAGCTGGTGGAATCGCCTGTTGGGAGTTAGAATCATCAATTTCTACAGCTTTTCATCTTTACTCTGTATTTTAATTATGCAAAATGTTTGGGATATTGTTACTATGAGTATGAGTAGCTAAATTCCTAATCTAGGGTTTTGATGGAACCTATTGAATGATGATTTTCTTGTTACGTTAATATAGATTTGCCATAGTATTTTCTCTATTTGTTCAACTATATTATTCTTGTGGTTGATTGAAGGGCCCTCAATTAGCTGTGCCTATTTAGTATGTATTATTAGGGAGAGAGTGCATATTTAGGTAGTTGTTAAACAACATCACTCCTAAACGTATATGAGGGATCAATACAGAGGTTTAAAGGTGGGTTTAGAGATAACGAAACTTTGATACGATCTGAGTGAGCTGTACTTAATGCCAGCTAGCGTAATTCGGGAGAATATACCTAGTAAATTATGATAATTACTCGGGAGAGAGTTACGACAGTTAGAGTGCTCATGGTCGATAGAGAAGACTTAGGCAACAACAACAACAACAACAACAACAATCCAGTATAATCCCACTTGTGGGGTCTGGGGAGGGTAGTTTGTACGCATACCTTACCCCTACCCTGGGGTAGAGAGGCTGTTTCCGATAGACCCTCCCTCCAAGAACTCCCCACCTTGCTCTTGGGGTGACTCAAACTCACAACCTCTTAGTTGAAAGTGAAGGGTGCTCACCACTAGAGTAACCAACTCTTGTCAATAGAGAAGACTTAGGCAAATTTGTAGAAAACGTAGCGGAAAAGATTCCGACAATCAGGAAAATCACAACCTTAGATCATTCTAATTCTTATTTACAACCCGTTCGTAGTTAGTTGTTACTTATTACATTTTCATTACATAATATTTAGTTAATAAAAACCTAAATTGTTACTTAAATATTTCTGAAGATTGATTGTTTGAATTTTTGCGAGTCTAGTAGCTGTGTTTGATAGGTTAATTCTCTGTGGGATTCGACTCCGGACTTATACATCGGAATATATTTGCAACGACTGCTTAGTCCTTTTTATAAGGCATAGTTGGGCGTGATCAAAGTTTTGTGCCGTTGTCGGGGAAGTTAACGGTGTTATTAATTACAGCTAAAAGAAGTGCTAGAATTCTTAGTGTACTCAATTTTCTCCATTCTAAACCAAATACATTAAAATTTTAACGTTTGTAGTCTTGGGTGTTACAGGTGCATGCCTAAGAACTCCTCAAGAACTGGTGAATTGCTCGAAGCGTTATCAGATCCTGAGAAAGTTTTCAAGGCACTAAATCGTGCAAACAAGAAAAGCAAACAACAATGAAACTCGATAGAACAAATCGAACCAAACATGGCTGACGGAATAGAAAATCCAATCAACAACAAAAACAATGAGAATGAACCAAACATTATATGATTGGGCACAGCCCACCACCGATAATCTGGCAACCGCAATTGCAGTCTCTCAGATACAAGCAGAATCATTCCAAATCACAAATAACATGCTACATTTGTTGCAGAACAAGGGACTGTTCTCAGGGTCACATATTGAAGATCCTCAGCAGCACCTGAAGAATTTTCTATTAATATGTTTAACGCAAAGGCAACCTAACGTAACACCGGACGCAATAAAGCTTTTGTTGTTCCCATTCTCGCTGACAGGAGAAGCTCAGACTTGGCTTAATTCACTCCTTGTAAATTCCATCACTACTTGGGAGGAATTAGTCAAGTAATTTTTGAACAAATTCTACCCACCAAATAAAACTGCCCAACAGATTGATGATATATTGAGCTACAGGCAGAGACCAATAGAATCACTACAAGAAATGTGGGAGAGGTTCAAGGGCATGCTGGTTAAGTGTCCACATCATGGTATTCCGGATCAGATATTGGGGCAAAGATTCTACATGGGACTGGCTGAAACTTAAAGGCCAATGTTGATGCTTCAACAGGTGGAGCATTTCTGAGTAAAACATTCGCAGAATGCAAGATCCTACTTGATAAGATGGCACAAAACTCAGGATGGATAACAAGAGCCTCCACGATCACTCTGGTAGTTCACTCAGTGGCTTTGGACCCAAACAACTCCATAGTTGAGAATGTGGCCACTCTAATGACACAAATGAGTATCCTCACCAAAAATATTGATGAATCAGGCCAGAAGCAGCAGGTTCACATAGTTGACACAACTAATAGGGGCTTATGTACACCATGCATTAACCAACCATATGTTTGCTCGTGGAGTACGGAAGGTGATAACCAGCAATATCATAAAGATATGAATTATGTAGCCAACTATAGGGGACAGAGGCAAGGTGGTCAGAATTGGGGTTAACATAATCAACAATATAGACCAGCGCAACAGTAGTACAATAACAACAACAATCTTGGAGCTATACGACCACTGGGTCAAGTTGCGCACCAAAGGCAACATGGCTGCATCCAGCAAAATCAGCAGCTGACTTATCAACAACCTCAACAATAACAGATTATGAGACCAGATGATGGGTTTACTAAACTTGAGAAAATGCTGGACAGCAACAACAGAATGTTTCAACAATTGATTGGGTCCACGGGAAAAATGCAACAGAGGGTAGACTCGCATGAATCAACAATAAAGGGTATTGATATTCAATTAGGACAGATTTCTATGGCCCTAAACAATCGTCCCCAAGGGACGTTACCTGCAGATACACAAGTCAATCCAAAAGAACAGGGTCCGAAATAGCTTATGGCAGTGAGTCTACGAAATGGTAAAGATCTAGATCTGAAGCAAGAGATGGCTCGCGAAAGCCGGCTTACTAAAACACTTGTGCCTGTACCCATCGAGATAGATGACTCAATATGGTTAACAGAGGTAACGGTACAACATGCGCCAGCTGAAACAAGCAAAGAAAAAGAAGTCGCGAAGGAAACTGAGTCAGAGCAAGAGAAGGCAGCAGAAACAATGCCAGAGCAGGTTCAAAATCAAATCACAGGAAAGAAGTGGCCTCGAGCACCATTCCCCCAAAGATTGGCCAAATATAAAAAAGATGAGCAATATAAGATATTCTTAAAGATGTTGAAGCAAATTCAGGTAAACATTCCATTGATTGACGCCTTAAAGGAAATGCCCGGTTATGCAAAAATGATGAAGGACTTGATGTCTCGTAAATTTGACTCTCAAGACTTAGCCACGGTTACACCGACTCAGACATGTAGTGTTGTTGTGACAAGACTCATAGCTGAGAAGTTATCTGATCCAGGGAGTTTCACAATCCCATGCACAATAGGCAACTATGCGTTTGCTAAGGCACTTTGTGATTTGGGGGCAAGCATAAACTTGATGCCCTTGACTATCTACAAAAGGTTAGGCATTGGAAGAGCTAGACCAATGTCTATGTTATTACAGCTGGCCGACCGGATAGTGAAGAGGCCCTCTGGTATTCTTGATGATGTATTAGTACAGGTGGGAAAGTTTGTTTTCCCAGCAGATTTTGTCATTTTAGACTGCCGGGTTGACGAGGAGATTCCCATAATTTTGGGAAGGCCATTCTTGGCCACTGGGAGAGCCCTAATTGATTGTGAAACTAGAGAGCTAAAGATGAGACTGAACGATGAAGAGATAACGTTTAATGTGCAAAAATCTATGCGGCGACCCAATGAGTTTGCTAACTGCTCTCTGATAGAAGCTGTGGATGTGATCTTGGAGGAGGAAGATGAGACTCTGAATGCAAAAGACCCTCTAGCAGCATGCCTCATGAATTTAGAAGAAATGAATGGTAAAAACTTGGCAGAGTGGGTTTTGGCCCTTGAAGGGCGAGGGTACTGGAAAAGAGAGCTCGAATTCGAACCCTTACACTTAGAAGAAAGAAAAACACCTCCAGCTAAGCCGTCAATTGAAGAGCCACCACAGTTGGAACTAAAACCGTTACCTTCTCACCTCAGGTACGCTTTCTTGGGACCTAAATCCACTTTACTTGTTATTATCTCATCTAGTTTGTTAGATGTGCAGGCAAAACAACTTTTGCAGGTGTTAATGGAATGCAAGACTGCAATTGGCTGGACCATTGCAGATATTAGGGGGATCAGCCTGACATTTTGTATGTATAAGATTCTACTAGAAGATGGGCATAAACCTTCCAGAGAACATCAAAGAAGGCTAAACCCTAACATGAAAGAAGTGGTGAAGAAAGAAGTGATCAAGTGGTTAGATGCGGAAATTATCTTCCCAATCTCTGACAGTAACAGGGTTAGCCCAGTTCAGTGTGTGCCAAAGAAGGGTAGAATGATTGTAGTGCCCAATGAGAATAATGAGTTGATCTCGACTCGTACAGTTACAGGTTGACGAATTTGTATGGATTATAGAAAACTGAACACAGCCACCCGAAAAGACCATTTTCCTTTACCATTCATTGACCAAATGTTGGATAGACTGGCAGGGAGGTCTCACTTCTGCTTTTTGGATGGGTATTCAAGGTACAACCAGATTTCCATAGCCCCTGAGGACAGAGAGAAGACATCATTCACTTGTCTGTATGGCATCTTTGCCTTTCGGAGAATGCCGTTTGGCTTATGTAATGCACCGGCCACCTTTCAGAAGTGTATGTTAGCCATTTTCACTGACATGGTTGAAGATATTATGGAAGTCTTTATGGATGATTTCTCTGTGGTGGGGGATTCGTTCGAAGACTGTCTGCACAATTTAAGAAGAGTGTTGAAAAGGTATGTGGAGACAAATTTAATGCTGAACTGGGAGAAGTGCCATTTTATTGTACAAGAAGGTATAGTGCTGGGGCATCGAGTGTCCAGTAAGGGTATTGAGGTTGACCATGCTAAGGTTGAGGTGATTGAGAAGTTGCCACCGCCCACTTCAGTTAAGGCAGTAAGAAGTTTCCTCGGGCACGCCGGGTTCTACAGGCGATTTATAAAGGATTTCTCTAAAATTGCTAACCCCTTATGTAAAATCCTTGAAAAGGATCATTCTTTTGTGTTTTCTGATGACTGCAGGTTAGCATTTGAGGAGCTGAAGAGGAGACTGGTGACTGCACCAATCATCGTTGCACCCAACTGGAAGCAACCATTTGAGCTCATGTGTGATGCGAGTGACTATGCTATAGGAGCAGTCCTGAGGCAGCGTAAGGACAAACTGGTACACCCAATTTACTATGTAAGCAGAACGCTAAGCGGTGCACAACTCAATTATACCATGACTGAGAAAGAGATGTTGGCTGCGGTATATGCATTCGACAAATTCAGGTCTTATTTGATTGGTTTAAAAGTGATTGTTTATACTGACCATGCAACACTTAGGTACCTGATAGCAAAGAAGGAGTCAAAGCCATGCTTGATCCATTGGGTTCTTTTGCTACAAGAATTTGATTTGGAGATCCGCGATAGAAAAGGGGCAGAGAACCAAGTAGAAGACAATCTTTCAAGGTTGGAGGGAGCTGAAAAAAAAGTCGAGGTAGAAGATATAACTGAGACATTCCCAGATGAACAATTGTTAGCAGTGACATTGGAGGAAGCGCCATGGTATGCAGACATTGCAAACTACCTGGCAAGCGGTATTGTCCCCTATGATCTTTCCTCTGTTCAAAAGAAAAAGGTCTTTCGTGACTGTCACATGTATTATTAGGATGAGCCTTACCTGTTCAGGATTTGTGTTGATAACATGATCCAGAGATGTATCCCCGAGATAGACCAATCTTCTATTTTGCAGGCTTGTCATGCATCACCATATGGTGGCGACTTCGGGGGAGTAAGGACCGCCGCGAAAGTGCTGGAATCGGGCTTTTATTGGCCAACAGTGTTCAAAGATGCACACTTATGGGTGAAAGGTTGTGACAAATACTAACGAACTGGGAATATTTCCCGCCGACATGAGATGCCTATGAACCCAATTCAAGAGGTAGAAGTGGTTGACGTGTGGGAAATCGATTTCATAGGGCCTTTCGTCAGCTCATATAGCAACAAATACATACTCGTAGCTGTGGACTACATATCGAAATGGGTGGAGGCTGCAGCGCTTCCGACAAATGATGCTAAGGGGGTAATTGGCTTTTTGAGAAAGAACATATTCACCCGATTTGGCACTCCAAGGGCGATAATCAGTGACGGAGGAACTCACTTCTGCAATCGAGCCTTCGCAAAGCTGTTAGAAAAGTATGGTGTACGTCACAAAGTTACCACCCCATATCATCCACAAATGAGTGGGCAAGTAGAAGTGTCGAACAGAGAGATAAAGAGTGTTTGACAAAGACTGTGAATGCTACAAGAACGGATTGGGCAAGAAAGTTAAATGATGCACTCTGGGCCTATTGTACCGCTTTCAAAACTCCGATTGGTATGACGCCATATAAATTGTTATTTGGGAAGGCATGTCACCTACCAGTGGAGTTGGAGAATAGAGCTTTATGGGCACTGTGACAGTTGAATCTTGATATAGAAGCTGCGGGCACAAGTAGAGTTACAGAGCTGCACGAGCTTGATGAATTTCGTTACCACGCTTTTGAGAGCACAAGATTATACAAGGAGAGAATGAAAATAATGCACGATAAAAATATTCTTGAGCGGAGTTTTAAACCTGGAGATAAGGTATTGCTATACAACTCAAGGATGAGGTTATTCCCCGATAAGTTAAAGTCACGATGGTGGGGACCATTTAGTGTGGTGAAGATTCACCCCACCGGAGCCATAGAGATTACTGCATCAAATGACTCTCGCACGTTTAGAGTCAATGGGCAAAGGTTAAAAAATTATTTGGGCATAGAAGATGCGAAAGTAGTGTTGGCGACTCATTTGCTCGAGCCACCAAGTTTAAGCGAGCCTTAAGTGCAATTATCTGTGTCGTGCCACGACGTTAAATTAAGCGTTCATTGGGAGGCAACCCAATTCATTTTTGTTTTGTTTTGTTTTTAGGTACTAACAAGTTTGCAGGCGAGTTTGGGCAAGTCGAACAGGGTTTCAGCATCACCTGACATACACTAGGCGCTGGGGCAAGCGACGCCAGGATAAAGCCGACCAAAGCTGGCATTTGCACTGGCGATGCCTGGATAACGCCAGGCTCTGCCTTAAGATGGCGACGCCTGGCTAAGACCAGGTTCTGCTTGGCCTTAGGCTGGAGATGTCTGGCTAACGCCAGGTTCTGCTTGGCCTTAGGCTGGCGACGCCTGGCTAACGCCAGGTTCTATTGGGCCTTAGGCTGGCGACGCCTGGATAATGCCAGGTACTGGGCCAGGCGACGCAAGGAACAACGATGCCTCCCAAAAAAGACACACGCAAAGCCAAGGCTACTTCCACTGCGCCGGCTAAAGTAAAGGCGACCTCAATACCTCCCCCAAATAAGAGAAAAGGGGGAGGGGGGAATCTACCTCCAATCTAAGTGGAGTACGAGCTGTAGCAGCTATAGCATCCATGCGTCAACAACCACAAGGCCAACGAGAGTTTGGCATCAACAGCATACCACCACATACTAAGGACTGGTACAGGCACTGTAGGCCTAAACATGTATACCCGAAAGCAGCTATCAATGAACGCAGCTTGAAAGCAAAGTATCAGGCAATTTGAAAGGGCATTCAGGATATGGGGTTGAGCTATGTATTCAAGAACACAGGGAACATTAATCTCAACTTAGTCCGAGAATTCTATGCAGGGTTTGATCCGCAGAATAATGAACAACTGGTGCCGATTCATGGACGATTGATAGATTTTTCACCCACGGCCATATGTAACTTTTTAGGTGCTCCAGATGTTCTTGTGGAGCCATTAGACCACTTCATTCGCCGACCTACATACAGAGAGTTGAGACACATGCTTTGTGTTGCCTATTCTATGGCAGCATGGGTATGGGATAAGATAACTAATTGGCACAAAAGGTTTCCCAAGAAGAAGATGAGGGCGGAGGCTCAAGTGTGGCTTAAACTGATAAATGCACGGCTCCTACCATGCAATCATGACACACTTAATAGCCGTGAGAGGACCTGTGTACTCTACTTCCTCATGACGGGTCAAAGGGTAAATGTGGGTTATCTGATCCGCTACCAGATGTCTATAATCAGAACGAGTAAAAAGATCGATTGAATGCCATTTGCCAATTTTCTAACTTAGTACTTAAGACACGAGGAGGTTGAGGAGGAGCCAGAGTTTGACCACACCATCAATCAGTCCCTACGACAAACGGACATCACTAGCCTCCGGCTGAAAGAAGAGACTGCCATGACATCGTTGACAAGTACCGAGCACAATGCTTAGGATGATAGTTTTATGGCCTATCTCTATGGGATGATGGATTTGCAGCTAAGGATAGGAGGTCGACAAGCCACATCTGAGGAGAGGACCGAATTGGAGCACCGGTACCCGCTCAACGCTCATGCTCAGCAGCTGGTTGGGATAGGAGATTGATACAGACTCCCCGATGATGAGGATATCAACACACCGGAGCAGTCTGAGGCTGAGCCAGAGCAGTCAGATGGTGAGGGAGATGATGATGAGGAGGAGGATGAACATGATGAGGAGTGGAGAGCGTCAGAGGATGAAGGCGTTGCTTGATCAGGGAGTTTCTTTACACCCTACTCATTTTTTTCGTGTTTTGTCATTTTGTGCATGCACTGAGGACAATGCATGAGCTAAGTGTGGGGTGGGGACTTGTACATAGTTAATTTTAGTTATTTAGTGTTAATTATTTTAGTATGTGTTTTAGTAGTTTAGTAATTGATTTGGCTTTGTGTTTTAGTTGTTTAGTGTCGTTAAAAAAAAACAGAAAAATTGTACTCCTCCCGACGATGGATCTCCCAGACAGTTTTCTTGAGGGAAGTTAGTCAAAAGAAAATATCAAAAAGATTTTTTTTTTATAGGTAGTGTAGTAATTCCCCCTTGATTTTTCTTTGGGCCGCGGTTCTTTTCCAGGGGCTTTTAGTTGAACCGGGTGTAGTTAGTTTTAATTTTTAGGAGTAGGAACCACGAAGCTATACATTTAATTGTAGAAATAACTCTTAGCTTTGTTATACCTTGAGAATAGTTAGTACTATGGTTGTGACGCTTAGGCTCGATTTTTGACTCTCGCATAAGTACCTTAAATCGTAGATTCCTAATTTTGCTTAACTGCTTTGACTGGAGTGTCGCGATGAAACCAATCCTGAGTGAGTTATATGCCATGTGTGTGTGATTTTTGTATGTATTCTGTGCGTTGCATTTGATGTCTAGAACTTACCCTGTATGTGTGCAAAGCGAAATAGTAGTCTTGTTCAGTCTGAGAAGTGATATAGGCGTTTCTTTGTTAAGCCATATATATATAGTTTATCCCCCTAAAAGTTATGTAACGTAGTTAACCCCTTTGAGCCTGTAATCCTGTTTCTTTGGCAACCACACTACAAGTCTTACCCAATTATTTGAAGTAACCATCTATTTGAACCTTTTCACCTCTAATGAGCACTTGAATTGTTATAAACTTTGTAAAAGTTAAAGTGTGGGGTGGTTGGTTTGGTTTTTGCATGGAACTAATGAAATAAGGAGAAATGTGAACTGTTTTGAAAAAAAAAAGTAAGAGCCGCTTGAATTGAAAAAGAAAAAAATAAAATAATAGTTGTATTGCTGGGAAAAAGAATATTCTTTGATAAGTGGCGACTCTTAATGCAATTATGCTTAAAGAAATATGGGGTAATATAAATTGAAGTGAAGGTGGAATGTTTGCTTTGGCATAAGTATGGGATGTGTGTCAAAGTATATGTATTGAAGTGCTTAAGGGAGGTGTAGTCACTCATATCCAAATGTATCCTACCCGACCCGCATCCTACATTACAACCAATGAAAGTCCTACTTGATCTTAGACTGAATGAACTCGAGTAGTAGAGTATTACACTACGGGCAAGCCTATGGTGCATCATTTGTGGCATATGAATGTTATTTCTGAGAGCGAGAGAATTTTGTCTATCTTGAGTTCCTATATTCTTAAAATTCATTGTGTGTGAAACTAAGCTCTTTGATTGGGTAAGGGCACATGATTCATGAAGGAAAGGTAATGTTGTTGACATCCATGTTAGAGTAAGTAAGTGAATTGTGAATAAGGCATGGTATTTGTGAGTCGAATCTTGAGGCGAGGATATCACACTTGTGTGCTTAAACTATTTTAAAAAAATTCTTGGTGTAATGAGTTAGGAGAATTGCTTAAAAAGGTCGTGTCTATAAGTGTAGTTTGATTGCTCGAGGACGAGCAATGTTTAAATGTGGGGTATTGATGTGTGGCTATAATTCCATAGTTTTGTATATTATGTGCCTTGCATTTTACATGCTTTAATGATAAATTACACTTTATATGCGCATAATAGAATCTATTTTATGTGTAGGTGAATTGGAGATGAAAGTAGAGCAAAAGGGATACTGAAACGTTGAAAGTGTGCTCGAGAACAGTGAAAAGGAGAGACTTGACAAGGCCAGCCAAAGGCCAGGCTGAACTAGGCTTTAGCCTGGCGAGACTAGCCAAAATCCAGGCGTTAGGCTGGCGACGCCAGGCCTGAGGCCAGGTCCAATCCGAGTTTTGAAGACTTAATTCGTTTTCGGGTTTGACTAGGACTTGGCCTACACGTTTAGGGTTTCTTCTACACATATAAATAGACCTAAAAATACCACTTGGAGGGACTTTTGAAGCCAGAGGCAAGAAGTGCTGGTGGAATCACTTGTTGGGAGTTAGAATCATCAATTTCTACAGCTTTTCATCTTTACTCTATATTTTAATTATGCAAAATAATTGGGATATTGTTACTATGAGTATGAGTAGCTAAATTCCTAATCTAGGGTTTTGATGGAACCTATTGAAGGATGATTTTCTTGTTACGTTAATATAGATTTGCCGTAGTATTTTCTCTATTTGTTCAACTATATTATTCTTGTGGTTGATTGAAGGGCCCTCAATTAGTTGTGCCTATTTAGTATGTATTACTCAGGAGAGAGTGTATATTTAGGTAGTTGTTGAACAACATCACTCCTAAACGTATATGAGGGATCAATACGGAGGTTTAAAGGTGGGTTTAGGGATAACGAAACCTTGATGCGATCTGAGTGAGCTGTACTTAATGCCAGCTAGCGTAATTCGGGAGAATATGCCTAGTAAATTATGGTAATTACTCGGGAGAGAGTTACGACAGTTAGAGTGCTCATGCTCGATAGAGAAGACTTAGGCAAATTTGTAGAAAACATAGCAGAAAAGATTCCGAGAATCGGGAAAATCACAACCTTAGATCATTTCAATTCTTATTTACAACCTGTTCGTAGTTAGTTGTTAATTATTACATTTTCATTACCTAATATTTAGTTAATAAAAACCTAAATTGTTACTTAAATATTTCTGAAGATTGATTGTGTGAATTTTTGCGAGTCTAGTAGTTGTGTTTGATAGGTTAATTCCCTGTGGGATTCGACTCCGGGCTTATACACCGGAATATATTTGCAACGACCGCTTAGTCCTTTTTATAAGGCATAGTTGAGCGTGATCAATATTCGCCCCCACTCTAGATGACATGTTTCACTTGGCTTGTTGTCATAAAAACTTGTTTGACTCATGAAGTGTTACATAAAAAGGGGATTCAACTGAAATATTTTTCGTACCAATAAAAGGGGAGAGAGAGTAACGGTCATGTATCCCTACATTTATTTATTATCACATTTATTTGGTGTCTTAGCTGAGAACGAATGGGTGATACCACAAAATATTAAAGACCTACTATGGTATTGGAACATCATCATTAAAATAAAGAACGAACAAAAGGAGTAGTGGAAAATGGCTCCATCATGCATCTGGTGGACTATGTGAGAAGAAAAAAAATAATATATACTGTTACTTTACTAAAAGATATTTTTTGGGACTTTATTTTAATTTACATATTTGTCCTCATATTACCATTTGCAATCATGGATTAAAATTGTTATTATTTTCTTTTCCACATTCAATTCTCCAACATCACTCTTTGAGGAATGGATTGTCAGAACTTTCATTTTTCCCTAATTTCTCCATCTTGAGACGGTTCAAACCAAGTATTATCTATTTTAACGTTACTTTTGGGGGAGTCAAGTATCAGAACTTCTAATTTTACTATCTTCAGACGGTTCAGACCAAACACATCGTCCATTTCAACATACATCGAGGAAGTCGACGATGGAAATTCCTTATTGTTTAGAAAATAATAGGCAACCATTATACATATTAATAAAATTTATACCCATTTGCTGTATTATATGGTTATTTATTTGCCTTCTCATATTTGTATTAGACAGATATGAAAAGTGTATGATTTCTTTTTCCATATTCTTCAATACACTCCAAATTAGCAAAAAAAAGGCGAAGTTTTCATATTTGATACTTTTTGGATACATAGCTGTAGACATCGAAATTTTAATGGATCAAGCTAAATCCTAAATTAAAGATACTATAAAGAAATCATAGGAGTCTATTAGGATTGCTTGTAGGTTACTCTACCCTAAACCTAACTAACACCTATATAAAGGAATATATATTCCCTTGAAGAAGCGTGTCAAAATTCCCATAAACTCTTGGGATATTCACAAAGAGATCAAAATATGGCTGAATACTTCTTGACAATCAAATAGTTCAAGAAGCTAGAAATCAAATACATCCCCAGGAGGTCTGCCCATCCTACATTCGAGAAGAATCAAGGGAAAAACAGAATTGTACTCACAATTGATTAGTACAAATATTTTTCTCTTATTTTGTGAATGCAATTTATTTTTCATATCTTGAAAATTTATTGCAAACAAATTGGCACGCCCAGTGGGTCCAGTTCTGCCCTCCATCTCTTCCTCTTGTAAATCAAAAACTCCAAGTTTCAAAATCATTTGTTGCGATGATCGAGTACTTCAAGTCTCGTCTTCAAGTTTCGGCAATCCTACACCCCGACAAACCTTGAAGTATGGGACATTTGTAGACATTAAAATTTTAACGGATCAAGCTAAATCCTAAATTAAAGATACTATAGGACTCTTGAAATTCTAGGATTCTATTAGGGTTGTTTTGGAGGTTACTCTACCCTAAACCTAACTAACACCTATATAAAGGGATAATATTCCCTTGAAGAGGAATCTCAAAATTGCCATAAGCTCTTGGGATATTCACAAAGAGATCAAAATATTGCCGAATACTTTTTGAAAATCAAATAGTTCAAGGAGCTAGAGATCAAATACATCCCCAGGAGGTTTGGCCATTCTACATTCGAGAAATACGCTGATTCAGCTCTCGAATCACAAAGATAATCAGGAGAGAAGAATCAAGGGAGAAACATTATTGTACTCACAATTGATTAGTAAAAATATTTTTCTCTTATTTTGTGATTGGAGTTTAGTTTTCATATCTTGAAAAATTATTGCAAACAATAGCCATGAATGATTCCATGGTTTAGTTCATTTTGCCTTTTATTTGACTTGATCAATCAATTTATGTTTTTATATTATGCAAATATACTACTAATGTGCTATTGAGAGAACTCTTTCTTTAGGTTAACATGTTTGTATCATCGTTCATGTATCTAAAAGCATTAGAGGACTTTGTATTTGTAATTGGAAATTCAGGAGGGACTTTTTATTTGGCAAGGTATTTCAGTTTCCTTGGGTTGATTGACTTTCTTGGCTTGGATTTGCTATTAAGTAAATAAAATCAATCATCAAACCTTAATAACCTACAATAAGACTTTCTTCCTTAAACACTAACTCAGCCAACATCAAATGAGGACTTAAGAAATTTGTCATATTCCTTGTGATTATTGATCCTTTATAGTTAGAAGACCAGTTCTTAAATCAGATATACATGGAACACCTCTTCCCCACCCCTTTTAAAACTTAATCTTCTATTTTACTTACAGTTTAATCTAACAAATATTGAAATAATAGTTAGGGGAGGGGGTAGAATATTGATACTGTAATATTATTTTAATGGATAATTGAATCTTCTCCTAGTTTATTTTTTCATTGTACCTTTCGAACTTCTTTATTTTGAGGTAGATACGATAAATTTAAAAGAAAAAGGCGTTATTATGGTAAAAGTTTGATTTAGATATGCTAAGTGGTTTACATGGCCGAACCGTCAATTAATTGGAGTGACAATCTTATAATTCAATATTCAAGTTTCAGCTGAAGCAACATTAGGTTAAAACAATTCAGCTGCCTAAATTTTGTGATATCGATTTACACGATACATTTATAATAAATTAGTCGAGATATGCATGAGTTGTCGACTTTTCTTCGTCTTTCATGTTTAGACACTCAAGGATTCATGTTTGCCACTCGTTCCATCTTTTCAACTTCAGTTCAAGAAATAAAAAACTTGTCTTTTAACATGCAGAAATAAATAAAACTTCCTTTACAGATGGTCTTCAAGTGCTTTGTCAAACATATGAAATCGTGGGTTTAGAAAGTTGCAATTTGGTCATGAAATTTTGGGTTTAGAATTTGAACTTTAAGTTGGGATCCTGTTCTACTGACTAGTTGTTGGTCTCTGATTTTTTTCCTTTTGAATCTTGTCTATAATCGTGGAAAATTGCCTGGCGTGCCGTAGAGAGCAGAACCATAACAAAGAGAAAATATGGAAGAGAAGGGAGGAAAGGGGGAAAGTAAAAAAACTGGAATAGCCACGTCTTACAACAATTTCCGTTGAATACTTCTGAGTTAATAGTACTATCAACTATACTGTTCCAAAGATGCAAATGCATATCCAAAATTGGATTAGATTTTGAAGCCAACTGTTCCTGTAAACAAACTACTACTCCTAACCTATCAACCATGGCAATACAAAGCCGCTGAAATTAAAACCAAAAACACATCTGCAACTCACTAGTGTATATTTACACCTCGCTATGCAAATTCAGTCCACATAATCAACATCCCAGAATGGAACAAATGGTATCAGATGTTTCCAGCAACAGTCACCTCCTTAAAGCACCATAATTCCTTGTTACCTGCAAAGAACATTAGTTATGCACGCAATGTTCGACCTAGAAAAGTAAACTTTGCTTTATAAGGTGAGGTAAAATGCACGACGTTTTCAATGCTCAGTGACGCAGAGCTAACAATCTATAAGAATAACCAGAGCATGCTTCTTATTCTTTGTCATGAGCAATTTCCCTAATTACTTTGCACCTTTCCTCAACATCAGAATTCTTGAATATTTATCAATACCTACATGGGGCAGACTACGATATTTAAGTTCAGCCGCCATTTCTCCAGTACCTCAAAAGGAAGAAAACCCCAAGAGTTCATAAATCATACTAATTTACTTTGTTCTCCCATCAATTCTCCAATAACACAATTTAGTTTCATTTCTTCAGAAAAGAGCCACTCAAAACTAATTAAGACATTTCATTTGAAGTGACTGAAAGTATTCAGGGGGTCATGCCTAACGATGAGATATAAACTAAAGCCCTATTACCAGATTGCAGAAGGGTATTCTTGATCGAGTTTCTCACTAGGATAATTATAAAGATATAACTATAAAGGAAGCAGCAAAGTTATAAGCACGCTCAAGGAGCAAACAACAACTTAAACGGGATAATATCTTATGAAGTAGAGATATAATAATTTTCAAATTTTTGTTTGTCTAAATAGTATAAGCATTGCCTTAAAACAGCTATATGATCCAATCCAAATACTAACTTTCTGATATCACTTACCCGAGGTCGAGGTCTATTTTCTTTCTTTGCCATGTCATCATCATCATCATCTTCTTCATCTACATCCATGAGCATCCTTTGAAGTGAAGACGAGGAGCTATCTGATTTTCTTCCCCTTTTAGCCGCTGTTGTTGAACCTCTACCCCTTCCCCTTGGAGCAGCCCTTTTGCGGCCTTTGCCCTGGACTGTCTTGTCATCGCCCTAGCAATGGGAGACAGCATATAAAGGCGCTATTACGTAACATACAGCAGGAGGAAGTGAGACAGAAAACTGATATTTAGGAAATACTTTTACCATCCAGTATTTGGAATTTTCATGCACACTATCCAAAATACAACTCTACAGGGGAAACAGATTCAAACTGAAGCGGTGACGTTTAATGATACTGCACTGGCCAGTAATACATTGTTCAGTAGTTCAAAGCAACTGGATCTCCTGATCTCTTACTCTCAATGCAAAAGTGAGTGTACGACGTTAACGGGGCTGATTAGCAGTGCGGTTAAGTGGGCAAACGTCGACTGAAGAGCGAGTCGAGGTCTCCAGAAATTATTAGTAAATAGAATAGGCATCCACTGTCTTCCTTGTTACTTGAGTTTAAATTCTTTATTCACATTTGTATTTTCTAACTGCAATTCTCAGGCAATGAGAGAAGAGCTAGAATTTACTTACTGTCACTCGTGCAAAGGTTTAATTGCCTTTTTTAACACTTCCAATCTTTTGCTTTCTATCCTTAGGCAGTGTGAGGAAAGTTGGGGTTAATTGTATATAATACAATGTAATGCTCATACAAGACTGCAATTAATTTGTGTGCAAGCTATATGCCTTCTTTCCAATACTCTTTTTTTCCTTTCCTAAGACAGCTTTCTAAACCAGGGAGGAGAAGTGCTTGGGGAAAGAAATGTATTCAATAAGGAAGATAGAACCTACTGAGCTTTCATCAATAGCATTTGTGTCCTGTTTAGCATCCTCATCACTTGAAGGAGATTCCACATTCTCATCATCTTCAGCAATACTTCGCACTGATGCAGATGCAGCAACCGATGCAGATCTGCAGCAACAAAGTTTATGTAAAGGACTTTAATGACAAATAATGCTTAAATTACCTAAATTTATGGCAAAATTCTAAAGGAGAAGCAAACAGCTATCAGCTATTTTGACTGGTAAAGTTTTATTTGTAAAAGTTGACACTACAAAATGTTGAAGATAATGCTTCTTTTTTCATATGAAGATCCTTTGTGTTATGCAAACATTTAAAAGAGGTGACGACAATCTGTCTTTAAAATAGTTGGGCGTCTTGTTGATTTGTGTTGTATTTTAGCCCGCTCTCTTTCCTTTTTATAATGTGAATAATCAATGAAAAGTGATTTCAATTAACTTCTCACTTGTTTATCATTCTTAACAACTTAATTCTTCTGTTTTAAGAAAAGTTGTCCATCTTAGTCCTATTTATACCCCTTTTCACCTCTTTTTATAAAGGTTGCATAAAACAAAAATGATTTCAATAAACGTATCATCAACTCACCATTTTAATTTAGTGCATTCTTACCCTAATATATAATTTAATGTTACCTCTGTCCCATAATTTTCTTTTCCTGTTTGACTTCAAATATTAATTGCTTTGGAGTCATGGCCATTTCAAGACTAAATTTAAGTTGTGCTAATATCTTTTTCCACAAAATTAATGCTATCACGGAAATACGCATAGACTCGCTTATTGCCACGCAGAATATATACGCATACAAATGAGTTCACTGGTGTAGAATATTTATTTCCTCCTCTCTCTTGTTGTCCTTCCATGATCAGCGAATAATTCCTCTTTCTTTTAGGGAGTGTTAATTAATACTCCATAACAATTAAGTTATAAGAAATAAAACTAGCAAATCAAAATTCTAAGAAATAAGAAGTTTAAAGAAAATGAAATTGAAAAGACAAATCTGCTATCTATATATCGTAATAATTTGATGAAAGTAAGTTTATATAGGAAATAAAAAGCCAAAACAAACAGCAAAACATCAATGTTTGTAAGTAGTAGCGATAATTGCTTATTTTGCACTGATCAAAGCAAAAATATTGTTGTCTATTTGCTTATTATTTAAGAAAAGAAGCAGAGAATTTTATCTGCTACTGCAACAAAAAGAGCGTGAAGCATCTTATGTTGGGTATTCTTTGTTGTCTCACTAACACATGCCTCCTATAGGCGATTGTATTCTGGTTCAATCCTGCTTTATATTCTTAGCAAGCTAAATGTAGCTTGGAGTTCAGAAATATAATGAAACTTCCCTTGATGCTCAATGCTTACAACAGCAACAAGCCACATATCAAACCCTTTGATGCCAAAGAAAGCAAGAAACAAGCACAACTCGAAGCAAAAGCTTCTGCATGTGAATAAACTATAGCAAAACTGGGACTTTATAAAGAAGACTAGAAACAGGGCAAAAATACGCAACATTGGAGCATCACTATTAGGAATCCAGGACAAACCTCTGTGAATGACGGAATCCCAAAGATGCATCAAGAGTTGTCTGCTTCAAGCTATTGGAAGCCCTTCCTCTGCCTCTGCCTCTGCCCCTGCCCCTTCCCCTTGAAGAGGTCTTGCTAACTTCAGAAGCATCACGAGAGGATCTAAAAGATTGAGATGACTCATTTCTTCCTTTACCGGCAGTAGACTTTGAGGCGGAGAGCATAGTGGTGTCCTCATCATCACTGAATGAAACTGCTGATCCTACTGCAGTACTTTTGCCTCTGATATCCTGAGAACACATGTCCTTAATCATTATGGATCAGATGCCCTTAGATTATACATGCTTTAGACAAATATAATAATGGACATTGACGCAATAAGATCATCCTCAGGTAAAAATCACAAAAAGGAATACCTCCAAGGACTGTCCATTAAAGGAGAAAGGTTGATCATCTTTATTCTGTGCAGCTCTTTGTTTGACGCGTTCCTACAAAAGCCATATTTGATATAAGACTTCAGAACATCACATAACAGTAATGGCATTGTGAAATTTACAAGCACACATAATTATAAGAACAATCAAGAAAAATACATTTGAACATGCAATTTTATGCAGTTAGTGAATTCATAATCATAGAATGTGCAGAAGAACTTCTGCGCCCAGCTAATTCCAAGCAAAAAAGAAGAACAGCTCTAGTCAACATTCCAAGACTACTGCTTTCCATCTTTGGCTAAATTTGAACTAGCAATTTGTGTAATTGCCTCCATTTGAACTGACTGAACAAGTGGCACAAGCACATGCAAATTGTTTATGTCATCTGAATTGTATAGCGAACAATCGTGAATGGACCTTACGGACCAGACTTGAAGGTCATCTTTAACTCTGTGTTAACCTGGACAGCAGCACATTATTGAATAATTAAGAATCTAACTTTCCAACTGTTCTCTTTCCTTTCTTTGGCTTAAGCTTCTCTTTGCAGACAACAAAGTCAATTAACACTATCACATGCCCAAGCATATAAAAGGCATTTGTAGTTCTTTGCTGCTATTTGAGTTCTCCGCTTCCTTCTCTCAGTGATTGTCCAACCTACTTTGCTTTGATGGAACAAAATCACCACCTCACCCACCCTAAAAGGACTAAATAGAGCAAGAAAAGAACTGCAAGAGAGCCCAACATGTTGAGCTACTCCAACATTTGCACTGTGAACTGACACGTTCGCACGTGATCCATGCATAATATAAAAGCACCACATAAAACGTGGCACCCTGTCTGTTTTTCATAGATCAGGAATTAAGCAGTCATCAGAAAATTGTTAGTTCCTCATGCATCTCTTCTTATTTGGTGGAAGCCTCCTCCTTTTTTAACCTGTCTTTCAGAAGCTATTAGCTGGGAATTATTTCTGTGCGCTTAAAACTTCTGCAAACAAATAAACCCATGAAATTCTTGCATCAAGTTCACTGACTCTCCACTTGAAACAGATTCAAGAATCACATATCACAATGACTGTTTGGGACCATAATTCATATCAGGTACCATTGAGAATGAAAGCCAATTGCTGCAGATGAAAATATACTTTTTCTATTGTTTAGCTGCATATCTCCCCTTTGTGAGATATGGAATGGGTGCCCAACCTATCTTTCCCCATTTGAAACTGTGAACCAAAGTAAAAAGGGAAGAGAATAGAGAAGGTACAAGCTCTTCTTTAAGGGGAATCTTTAAAATAGTAGATATGAACCCAGAACTTTAAAAATATAATGGGTTCAATGCTAAAAACTTTAAAAGTTGAACCCATAAGATTTAAATCCTGGATCCGCCTCTGTCAGAGGTAGTCTCAAGGTGAAAGATATAAAATTCTTACCTCTAAGCATTCTCCAACTTTTAAAATTATATCATCTTCTTCGAATTTCACTGCATCTGAATCACGGGCTATTTTATTCTGTTAGAAATATTTCAAACTTAGTACCGCACAATTAAAGTAACATATATGTAGGAGTAGAAGAAAAAATGGAATATAGGAATATCCCTAATTACAGTGACTACCGCATAACAAAATGACATACTCGAGTTTCCTCAAGGTTGTATTGTACACAAGAATAAAAAGCCATTTTGTCATCCTTGTTAACAAAATTGTGCAGCGCAACATCCAGATCGCTGACTGGAAGTACCTCCATTTTCTGTAGCATAAAATCATTATTAGATAGCTCCAAAATATTGAAAAACAAATGAGGACTTTGATGTATTGTTTTCAGCATCAAGATGTTTTCCACTTGTGCTTGCTCTTGTCAAATCTTCTGATTATACACTAATTGCGAGAGTCACAATGTTTTACTGTTAGATACATGCTTCTTCTTTAACTGCTAGTTGGATATATTATGTGGTAAACAAGGAAAACCCCATTTATCAGACTAGAAGAGGGTGAAGAGAGGGGGTAAAAGAGGGTGGTCAAAGAGAGAAAAAGTCCAGGATAATCGATAAAGATGCCCTACTGGAAACTTAAGTGTGCTGCCAAGAGTACGTTCCCTTTCACTTTTACGAAACTTAGTTTTCCCACAGCATAGAGGAACCAAAGAAAACTCTTGAACTCGAAAAATTAAAACATTATATGCTACTGTTTTGGATATATAGTAATGAAAACTCAAACATTGAACTATTTAACAGGTGATCGAGGACATCAGAATGAGAAAAGCTTCCAAACTTGACTTGATACCCACCAAATTGCTCTCAGCAACTAAAGCTTCAATGTTTTGCTGATTCAATTCTTCAGGGCGAAGCCGCTCAGAATCATCAAATTTAGCTACAAGAAATAAACAAATGTTAATAAATGTGAGATAATAAAAAATAGTGTAGATTACAATATCATTACAACAACAACAACCCAGTGAAATCCCACAAGTGGGGTCTGGGGAAGGTAGTGAGTACGTAGACCTTACCCCTACCACGAGGGAGTAGAGGTTGTTTCCGAAAGACCCTCGGCTCAAGTAGATTACAATATCATTAAAAATAAAAATAAAAAAATCAAGAGAAGCTAGGATATAAGGAGAATCAAGGTATTCAAAATGATGGATCATGGATGAATTATCTAGCATTATAAGTACGTATCTGCATTGGAGATGGTAAAAAAAATTCAAAAAGCCAGAATGGTGAAAATATCTGGAGCAACGATAAGATGTTCTTCTATACCAACCTTCTAGAGGAACTGTAACACTCAGTCTGGATAAAAAGAAAGTTCCAGTTCAACTTGGAATAAACACTGATATGAACGTTGAAAGTGTCTATTGTTATATTAAGCAACGGGAAACTTTCAGGTCACAAGATACCGTTTTGTTCTCTGAAAATTTAGGGGGGAAATATGAATGTAGAAGCTTATAACGGTCCATATAATCTGTTTGGTTGTATGTATGAAGAATTTCAACATCCCACCCAAAATATTAATGCAATGGATGGAGTGGTCCAAGACCTTTTAAACCTCATAAGATGCCCTTATATACCCAAGTGGGACATTATATGATGCAACAGTATATAGATGGTATAAGTTTCCTTCATGATAAATTGGAGATTATCTTATGACAGTCTAAGATGGATGGCTTGAGATTCAATCTCTATAAAGTATCAAACCCAAGAAGTGCAGAGTCTTCATGAGATAAATGAATTAGATTAGGTCAAGTTATGACTTATGAGCAAGAATCAGACTGTCATTGCCTACAGAGTGATCACACGGTCACTTGGCAGCACTAAACCAGTAAATTGTGAAACACAAAATCCAGTCATCGATCAAAGGCCATGGAAAGGGCCAGCCTGGTGGCCTAGACTCATGGCGAAGAAATGTAAGTAGATTCTTCACTCCCAAGAAAACAGTAAATTACCTTCTTTGCCGACCTTCTTTGATGATTTTGAGAAAATGAGAATATCCTGCGGATTGGCAACCTATAAATTTGAAAATGTCATGACCAGTGTTGTATGCATCTCGCTAGAGAGAGAGGCCAGGACTGCAAAAAAAAAGGATTAAATAGAACCCTGATCTAGCAGTTAGCATAAGAAGTACCTTCCCCACATATTTTTGTCCAAACCTTTGAGGATTTATAGTCATAAACCCAGAGTAGTCTACCTGTCAGATCGGTCATCCAAAAAGGAACATCAATTTTGGCACTACAATTAAAAAGGGAGAAGGGCAATGTATACAAAGTGAAACATGATGCATAAGAAAACCACCTTTACTCGAACTAAGGGGAGCTTTACAACAGATTCACTATTAGCCTTTTGATTAGATCTTTCTATCAACTTCCTGACCTATCACAATTAGAAGTTGTTCAAAATCAATCACAGTCATAAACTTCTCAAATAAAGCAACAGAAATTAACAAATGTACAAAAGGTTTATCATATAATATCCTGAATAAACACAAAGGATTGAAAGATGGAGAATAGACATACTACGCTATCCAAATGTTCAAGAATCGAGCTATGATCATTAGGATCAATATCAGGTTCATCCTTCAACACTACCTGTACCATGCACCATTTGAAAATGAATTTTAAAAAAATCCTGTGTAGAGACGTAGTTACGAAAACAAGCTACCTCAGTATAGAGGTTGTGGTGGATAAAAGAAGCTACCTCAGTATATTCAAAAGGCCGCACTGAGTTCAGAGGTATCTTTGTTGGGCGATATTGATTTCCCTAAGTAAAGTAGAAACTATTATTCAAATATAAAGGCATCACCAACAAAATAAAGAAGATTTAAAGATGGAATTCATAAAGCACAACCTTAATCTCTAAGAGGAGTACATGTTTTTGTTTTGATTCACCCTCAATCAGTGATGTTGCAACGGAAGAACCTGGCTGAGTAACGTGAAAACCCATACCTGGGACCTCCTGTAATAAAGATAAGCTTCAACTGAGCCTACTTCACAGGAAGGGAAGTAATTTAAAAGGCGAGGACAGAAACCAAGAAGCTCCAGAATTAGTAATACCTGAGGGTCCACTAAACATTCATGTTCATGACCCCACACAATAAAATCCAGAAAGCGAGGCAGGAAATGCTCATTTATTGCATTTTTCGGATTTGTCTTTACTCTGGAAAATGTGACGAGAAACGAGAGGAACATTAATACTCAAACTAAATTTTCAATTGTACTACTAAAACTTAGCGCAGATCTTAAACATGATAAGAGAGGAGATTTTCAGTTATTATCATCTGGCAGTATCTTAACCAACCTGTTCTGGTGAAGTACCAAAATGTTGAACCAGTCCGAGACTTGACACCTTTCCTGAGCCTCAGGTCGCATCCATTGCACAGCATGTGGTGTCTTCAAGTACCAAAAGGAACACAATTAGAAACTGTTTTTGTCAAGCAGCCAGACAGATCTGAAAAGGAACTAGAAACAATACCTGAAACATTCTATTCAAGCGTTCGTCCCTGATATTCCCAAGACCATAAAGAGCTACTGATGTTGAACCCTGCAATGCATGCAGTTAGAAATAAAATCACGCTTCAAACTCGGCAGCCACTTATTAAAGGTATCCACAAGCAGACCTTCCTGATAAGGATAGGGTAGAGAGCAATCTGCCCAACACCAGAACCACCAAGATCCATTTTACCAAAATAGTTAACAAGATTGCATGCGGAAAGGATATCAACGGCAGATAGGTTATCCTGTAACATAAGTGGACAACATTAACTCCAGATCAGCATGTAAGAAAGAAGATGGTAGCTCAACATTTTCAATAAAGTATTCTGGCTCATTGATTCATAAGAATAATTTTGAGATGCTAGTCCAATAAATAATGTTGGCATCAGCCTAACATTAGCTTAATCTTGAAAGCAGCAAATTAAGAGTTGTTTGAGTTCATCAGCACAAAGATGCAGACAGGTCCAATCTCCAAATAATCAATTCTAAACCTTCCGTGCAAAATTGAATACCCACCTTCATGTTTTACTCCATCCCAAAACATTGTTCAATTTCCTTTAAAAAAACAAGAAATATTATATAACACAAAGTCACCACTTTGACACTTCTCCATGCACCTATTATCATTTCTCCAAATCCAATTAGAGCTTTTCTTTTAAGCCTTCACAATTTTCTTAATGACAGATTCAATTAAGAATTAGAAAAAAGTACATGTAGAATCAGTGTGAGAGGTGGCATCATAGCCAGGACAAAACCACCTCTAGGGGTCAAAACCCAAATTGCTCTATGTGAGAGGTGGAGAAAACATGTAAAATCTAAAGCACCCATATGAAAATTAGCCTGAAAAGAAAAAGGGTTCGCCATTCAAAATGAAGTATCTCTTTATTCTACATAAGCTACTAACAAGTAACTTAATTTTTAACACAATCACATTGCCGACCAACAGCGGTATGATCAAAAATAGTCTTGCTGGTCAATGAATAGAATAATAGCAAAGCAACTTTCATAGAATCCATACCACACCAGCTGGATCATCATGATTGCCATGAATGCTAAAAACAGGCAACCCCACATTAAAGTGGGGATCTTCATAATTTACATGACCAAACCTGAATAAGATCCGCATAAGATTAAGAATAACAGAAATATTTATATTAACAAAGAAGTAAATGTAAATGAATTTATACGGAAGAGTTAATTGTAAAGCAAATTTTCAGATAAACTAACTTTGCAGGAAAAGATATCCTCTCATAGAACATAGAAAAAGGGGAGCAAGCCGAGCATAAGATTGTTGTTTCAAAATTTTCAATCATTTTTCCACAAATGAGGTGTCAATTTTCAGAAGGGAGAACAGAAATTTGCCTTCCCATTAAAAGATAAATGAAGAAGAAGAAGAAGAAGAAGAAGAAAGCATATATGGATTTTTCATACTTATCAAAAGGAAAGGAAACACAAAAAGAAAAGAAGAAAGAAGCATTGGAGGAATTTATGGAACGCTTCTAAAGCATGAAAATAAGAGGAAGAATAGTGATTGCAAGTTAGCAAAGTTCAGATAAATGGTTATTACATGTTAGCAAAGTTCACTGTCTGGTCACTAACAACCTGGAATTGCACAGGTCGATCATTGAGACAATAACGACGGAGAATCTCAATGGCTTTCACCAGTGTTGACCTGGAAGGCTTATTCTCGTGAAATAGATCACCACCGAGAAGCACAAAGTCCACCTGGAGCAAAACTGAAAGTCAATGAAACTCAAATATTTACTAGATTCCAACAAAATCTCATACTTAGTTTTCACCCCTTTTTTTCTAGATGGATCATAGATAATTGGCACAAGATATAAGAATAAATAACTGAGGAATGGCATATTAATTCCACCAATAGATACAACTTACAAGCAAATTTGTAAAAACCAAATGAAGAAGAGAAATTATTTTTGCCTGTTTTTTCTCCGCAATCGAACATATCTCTTCAAATGCCTGAAAAGAATCTTGCCGCCGTATTTCATCCTTTTCCATGTAGCCCAAGTGACAGTCTGTAGCAACCAGGATCTTAACCGTGTCGATCTCCTCCTCCCTGAGAAAATTTTCCAATTAAATTCATATTGCATCTATTGTAGACTTCAATAAATTTCTACAATTTCAAAGCAAAACTAAAATCTAAGATATCTCAGAAACCATGCATTTATAAAACAAGCTGATCAATTCAACTTGAAATTAGTTTTAGAAAAACTTTTAATTTCATATGTTTTAATTAACAGAACATACTAAAAGTTGTTATAAACTACTTAACAGGCATTATATTATTTTTCCTTCATTCTTTCTGTTACCTTGAAGAATCGTCCATTTGATCGAAGATTATCTCTTAACCTGCAGCAACAGCAATGAAAAAGGAACAATTGAAAATTGAGCTTGAGTTATATAAATTGACAATATAAGAAATATTTACACAATCAAGTCCAATTACAGTTAAATCTTTTCATAAGCATTAATCAGTAGTAATATGGTAGAAATGGTAACTAAACTGCTATCACAAGTTAAAATCCACCGATAATGTAAAATCTTTTTACAACGTCAGTTATATGATTTAATAATTGAAAATTATAGAAGTAACATGAAAGCAATAGTTAAAATGCTTTAAAAATAAAAACCCTAGCTACATAAATGAAATGTCAAACAAGTATCAGAAATTTTTACTTCGATGTTGTCAAGCAAGAATCAGGGAGCAATAGAAATGGAAGTAGAGATTTGAGAAAGAGTTGCTGATTTCTCGAAGAACAGGAGGAAGCCGAGTTCAGAGATAGTGAGCTGCCGCTGCAACTCTGTGACCAGTGGCCTGGCGGGGAATTTAAAAGAGGAAAATTGTGCTGAGACTGAGTTCGGGGCTGTGCCTATTGGAATTTGGAAATGTGTTGGTAGTGTGTAATTTTTTTATTTTTTATTTTTTATTTTTTGCTTTCTTTTTTAAAGTACAGGAAACAAAACACTAGGTATGTTTGGAAAGTCATCCGGTAATTAAAATTAGTATAATTATTAGGATTTATGTGTTTGTCATAACGTAATTACATTATAATTACAAGCGTACTATTTAGCTGCACAAATATAATTACACGGTTAGATTAAATTTTAAATAAAGTAATTATCAAACTTAAAAGTTAATATAGTAAATATATGGCTATAAAAGATTTTTTATAAGTATAAATAATATTAGATTTGGTATTTAAGATGCATATTTTTTTCTTGAATGTACATTAATGAGTTATCATATATTTATAACTAATATTGTAAAAATAATTATATATATTTTCCAAATTAATAATATTTAGTTTAATTAATTATAAAAACTAAAGACATATGTTTTGAAAGAACATTACGGAATGCATGTTTGATAAAATAAATTAATATTTATAAATATAATGTCATAACATTATTCAAATATTTGGCAAAACTAATCTATCAATTCTAATTAAAAACAATGAACAATATGTAATGTGAAATAACAAGCCAATACTACTAAAACAAGTAAATTAGATCCATAAATATAACACAATTTCATAATCCAACAAAAAAAAAAGTTTAACATATGTCAAATTCCAACATAATAAAAATAAGTACAAATACAACTTAAGATTAGAAAATATAATAAATTTATAATCTCATTCAACGGCGAAATTCTACTTTAATGACATCACCCATTACATGCCAAGTTTATTAATGACTCATTATTTCTAATATTAGGAGGTGTAGTTTAAAAAAACTAGAATAACAACGCAGTTACGCTAAATGAAGAAAATAAAATAAATAAGAAATAAAATATAAGAGCAATTACATGGAATCACAAAAAGTAAAGATAGAGAAATAGAAGATAAATAATGTACAAAGAAAAATATATTTTAAAATTAAAAAATATATTAAAAAGTAAAAATAAAATAAAAATTTAAAATCAAAATAAACTAAAATAATGGAAATAAAAATTTATAAAGAAAATAAATTAAAATAATTACTCATAGGAATGAAATAAAAAAGTAACCTTGTAATTACACAGTGTAATTACCATCAGTTCTCCCCCTCCCCTTGAGAATTGGAGAGTGTAATTACATCTCTCTAATTACACCCAATTTCATGTTAACCAAGTAATTACTTGGCTAGACAAACATCCCAAACTCTGTATTTACACCCAAATTCAATTCCTAGGTGGCTTCCCAAACAGGCTCATGTAGAAAGAAAGAACGGTAATTAACTCAAATAGTCGTCCACCCAACCAATAAATTAAAAATAGTCGGTTAAGGTATAATATATACATATTTCGTATATTATATGTGTATAATCGTATATAATTAATGTATATGGCTAAAAATGATAAACGGTGAATATTACCGTCTATTTATGTAAAGATCCCACAGAAAGAAAGATTAATGGGTTCTTGAAGTGAAAGTGATTTTTATGTTATTAATTGAAAGAAACGTGACCAAGTGATGTGCACACATAGCCAGTAATAACACATGTATTTACTTTTAAACCATTGTTTTAAATGTATTTAGTTTTTAGCCACTGCTTTAATAAACTTTTACCCGCCCGGATGAAAATACCCTTCTGCTATATAGGATTTCGCTGATACATACGCTCCTTATTCACGATCAGCAGCGGCTCAAACTTACGTGCGGAGAATTATTGTGATCGTCCAAAATTATAGAAGCTTCTCTTCCGATTTTAAATTTTTTGTCTAAGTTCAGAATTCAACTTTCTCGTCCAAAATTCACCATAAAATTACAGTAAGTTCTAAAGTTTCAGATATCTCTATATGTTTTTGTGTGTTTGCGTGAATTTTTATTTCGTTACTGGAGAATAAGATGCTAGGAATTTGATTTTTTTTCTTTTCTGTATTGATAACGTTAAGGACATCGCGTCCTTAACTCTGTGATTGTTCTGTAAATATTGAGGACATAATGTTAAGGATTTGGTGTCCTTAACATGACTTTGTTCTAAAAAAATATTAAGGATAAAGTGTCCTGTGTTTTGCAACTTGTATTAATAAAGTTAAAAATACGATGTCCTTAACTTCATGACTGTTATTCTAAATATTAAGGACATAGTGTCCTGTATTTGCAAATTGTATTAATAAAGTTAAGGATATGATGTCCTTAACTTCATGACTGTTGTTCTAAATATTAAGGACACCATGTCCTTAACATTTTCACTGCACACAGCAAAGTTAACTTTTTCACTGCACACATCAAAGTTAAGGACAGCTTGTCCTTAACTTTTACAATGCACACATCAAAGTTAAGGACAGCTTGTCCTTAACTTTTACAATGCACACATCGAAGTTAAGGACATCATGTCCTTAACTTTTACAATGCACACATCCAAGTTAAGGATACCATGTCCTTAACATTTTGACTGCACACATCAAAGTTAAGGACATAGTGTCCTATTTTTGCAACTTGTACTGATAAAGTTTAGGACATAATGTCCTTAACTTAATGACTACTGTGTAAAAATTAAGGACATAGTGTCCTGTTTTTGCAACCTATACTAATAAAGTTTAGGACATTATGTCCTTAACTTCATGACTACTATGTAAATATCAAGGACATAGTGTACTGTATTTGCAACTTGTATTGATAAAGTTTAGGACATGATATCCTTAACTTCATGACTGTTGTTCTAAATATTAAGGACAAGTGTCCTGTGTTTTGCAACTTGTATTGATAAAGTTTAGGACATCTTGTCCTTAACTTCACGATTGTTGTATAAATATGTCCTGAATTTTCCATTTTCTTGACTTGCAGGATGGATACAATATGTATTATAGTTGCTTTTAATGGTAGATGGACTGCAGACTATAAGTATCTTGATCATCAAACAAAGCTTGTTCTAGTACCTGAGGCAATTCGATTTGAAGATTTCATTAACCAGGTCTTTGAAGTTATTGAACTGGATAGAGACAAGTTTGAAGCAATGATATGGTTTTATATCAATCTGGGAACAAGCAAGGGAATGCTTGTATCCAAAGATTTAGATCTTCACACATGTATAGAGTTACTAAAAAGTCATTCACTCTTCAAGGGTTGTCGTTTCATTGTTGATATTTCGGAAAGAGTTTTTGATTCTACAAGAACCTTTGAACATGTCAATACATAAACTCAACAAGACAATCAAGACAAATGCCAACAGATAATGGAAATAGATGTGGTTGAAGCTCAACCAATAACTGAAGAGGTACTTCAAACATTTGATTTTATTCAAGTAGAAGGACAAAGCATTATAGAGATTGACAACGAACAAGCTTTGGGTATTCAAGTCTTAGAGAGTGCAACGGTAATAGAAGAAGTTGCTGAAAAAACCTTTACTCAACTAACTAGACAAAGCTCAAATTCGAAACAAAAAGAATCCCCAACTACGATATTAAGAGAAAATGCTTTGTTGGATGAAATAAAAGTGGGATCAATATTTGACAAAAAGAAGAGTATAATTAACTGTTTTTCCAATATAGTAATTAAAGGACATTTTGAATTCAAGGTTGTTAGATCAAGCTCAACAAGATATTCGTTGAAATGCAATGATGATAGGTGTGGGTGGTGTGTGCGTGCTTTCAGAATTAAAGATTCAATACTATTCAAGATAGTAAAGATTGAGAAAAATCATGACTGCTCTGTTAACACTATGAAAGCTGATCAAAGGCATGCAACTTCAAAGTTGATTAGTGGTTACATTATCGACAATCTTCGAGACCCAAGGTTTGAAGTTACACCAGCCTTTGTCATGGCAGAAATGCAAAAATTGCATGGACTAGACATTGGTTATCACAAGGTATGGCGTGCTATTCAACGTGCTTCAGCTTTAATAAGAGGAACTCCTGAAGAGAATTATGAATTATTGTCTTCATACTTGTATATGATGAAAAGTAAAAATCCGAGAACATACACTAACATAAAGATAGACGACAACAATAGGTAAACAATCAAAAAGAGTTTATTAGTCTGTTTTATAAATATTAGGACATGGTATCCTTAACTTGAATGTGTGCAATGAAAATGTTAAGGACATGGTGTCCTTAACTTTGTTGTGTGCAGTGAAAAAGCTAAGGACATGGTGTCCTTAACTTGGATGTGTGCAATGAAAAAGTTAAGGACATGGTGTCCTTAACTTTGATGTGTGCAGTAAAAATGTTAAGGACATGGTGTCCTTAACTTTGATATGTGCAGTGAAAATGTTAAGGACATGGTGTCCTTAACTTGGATGCGTGCAGTGAAAAAGTTAAGGACATCGTGTCCTTAACTTGGATGTGTGTAGTAAAAAACTTAAGGACATGGTGTCCTTAACTTTGATGTGTGCATTGTAAAAGTGTCCTTAACTTTGATGTGTGCAGTGAAAAAGTTAAGGACATTGTGTCATTAACTCTGCTGTGTGCAGTGAAAATATTAAGGACATGGTGTCCTTAACTTTGATGTGTGCAGTAAAAAGGTTAACGAGATGGTGTCCTTAACTTTGATGTGTGCAGTGAAAAAGTTAAGGACGTGGTGTCCTTAACTTTGCTGTGTGCAGTGAAAATATTAAGGACATGGTGTCCTTAACTTTGATGTGTGCAGTGAAAAAGTTAACGAGATGGTGCCCTTAACTTTGATGTGTGCAGTGAAAATGTTAAGGACGTGGTATCCTTAACTTTGATATGTGCAATGAAAATGTTAAGGGCATGGTGTCCTTAACTTTGATGTGTGCAGTGTAAAAGTTAAGGACATGGTGTCCTTAACTTTGATGTGCGCATTGTAAAAGTTAAGGACATGGTGTCCTTAACTATGATGTGTGCATTCTAAAAGTTAAGGACAAGTTCTCCTTAACTTTGACGTGTGCACTGAAAATGTTAAAGACATTGTGTCCTTAACTTTGATATGTGCAGTGAAAATATTAAGGATTTGGTGTCCTGTATTTTTAACCTTCTGTTAAACTGTATTTTCAGGTTTCTTTATATGTTTTATGCATATGGATCATCAATAGCTGGTTGGAATCATTGTAGACCAGTGATTTTTGTTGATGTATCTTTTTTGAAGTCAAAATATCGTGGTGTTTTAATGATTTCAGTTTCAAAGGATGCAAATAACCAAATATTCCCACTAGCCTTTGGAATTGCAGAATCTGAAAATAACAATTCCTATGAGTGGTACTTTAGTGAGCTTCGCAATGCAATTGGGAGCCGTGACAATTTAATTTTTTTATCGGACATGCATCAATCTATTGCACATGGCATTGCAAAGGTATATCCTGAAAGCCACCATGGGATTTGTATCTATCATTTGGAGCAGAACCTAAAGCGAAGGAAAGTGAAAAGTGAGGTCATAAAACTTTTCCAAAGTGCTGCAAGAGTATACAAGCGCAAAGAATTTGATCTATACATGTCAGATTTAGCAAAAGTTGATAAGAAGACTTTTGACTACTTGATGGAAGAACCACCGGAAAGGTGGGCACGTTCTTGTAGTCCACGACGAAGATATGACATGCTCACAACAAACATAGTTGAGTCAATGAATTCTGTGCTATTAGAAGCAAGGGAGTTGCCTATATTAAGAATGATGGATTTCATCCAAGTGAAGCTACAACGTTGGTTTTATGAAAGAAGAAATGAAGCAGAAGGAACTTTTTATGACGTTTCTTGGTGGGTAGAAGAGGAATTGAAGAAAAAGATAGATTTAGCTTTTACTTTAAATGTAAGTATTATGTTCTTACTTTAGCTTATTATTTTAATGATAATTTAACCTAATGTACTAATTATAGTTTTTCAACTTTGAAGGTCTTCCCTGTTGATTTATGGTGTTCTAGAGTTGAGGAAGAAGGAATTACTTTCTTGGTGGACTTAAACAAAAGAACATGTGATTGTTTTCGGTTTCAATTTGATGAATTACCATATATACATGCAATTGCAGCTATCGAGAAGAGAAACATCAAGAAGTCCAATTTCTGCTCGGACCGATACTTAAAGGAATCTTGGCTGAAAACATATGAAAGACAAATACATCCTGTAGGACATACGGATTCTTGGATTGTACCAGAGAGTGTTAAGTCACAAATTATTAAACCTCCAGATTTCAAAGTCCCGCCAGGTAGAAGGCAGAAGAAAAGGTATATTCCAGCTACCGAATCATCAAAAATAACATTCAAATGTGGTCGTTGCAGAAGAATTGGTCATAATAGAATATCTTGTATATATTCTCCGGCAGTCCATCCATTTTCAAGGAAGCATAGAGAATAACAGATATATCCACTTATGTTTATCTACTCTTTTAAGTTTTTCTATAAATTGGATTCATTTAGATTGTTTTTATTTGAGCAAGTAAACATTAGCAGATGGTTATATAAAAGATGTCCTGAATTTTCAAAGTTTCTTTGCACTTACTTGCTCTTTGTTTCTTTTTCTTTTTTCGGGAGTTCAATTTACCTTTGTCGGACCAATTATTGTTTATGGAATTTTATTCTTGTCGTAAGTAAACAAGAAAGTCCTTTTCTTTATATAATTTGACGCCTGCAACTTGCTACATCTTTATTTTTAAAATGAGATTGGTACAAGTAAAACTTAAGGACATAATCTTTTACAAGTCCTAAAAATTTCAAGTATGAATCTAATATTAAGGACATAAATTTCTAAAATGTCCTTAACTTCTGGAAATCTCAGATTATTATCTAGATTTCCAGAAGTTCAGGACATTTGAGAAAAATATGTCCTGAATATTATTTTCATCCTTCAACAAATCAGGACGTTTATGAACATAATGTCCTGAAGTTCTACAACAATCAATGTATCTTTTGCTATATCTCTACAGATTTAATAAAAAACTGACAATTTAAAATAGACAAATCAGTAGTTATAAAATTGACATCTGCAGCTTGCTAAACACAGCTTGCTACATCTTATTTTTAAAATGAGATTGGTACAAGTAGACTTCAGGACATAATTTTTTGAAATGTCCTGAACATTTGAAGTATGAATCTAATATATAGGACATAAATTTCTAAAGTGTCCTTAGCTTCTGGAAATCTCAGTTTATTGTCTATATTCCAGAAGTTTAGCACATTTAAAAAAATATGTCTTGAATATTATTTTCATCCTTCAACAAATAAGGATGTAGTTAACAGATTCTGAAGTTCTACAACAATCAATGTGTGTTGCTTTGAATTTCTAAAATCTTCAAGATAATTTAATCAAAGATTGGCCCTTTAAAACTGTGAAAAAATGGACAAATTAATAGTTAACAGAAAGAAAGAAATTATTAACACGATGCCTTCATATTACCGCTGAAACTGTAATTTAGCATAGCTGTGACCAAAATATTATGCTATGCAAATAAAATAAAGTGCCTTGTGACAATTTACAGGATATTTCAGAATTCATATGGATTCTTTACAGCAATTTTATACCAATTTCACTACAGCTGACTTTCTTTACAACTACACTACAGCTCCTTTGGGCATGAAGTTTTATTTTCACTATCATAGTCGTCGCCGACATTTTCTGGTGATGTATCATAACCAGAATTTCTTTTCCACTCTCCATGTGCCCAAAGATTTGCTGCAAGTTCTTTTCTGAAGTTTGATATGTCCTCAAGTTGGAATTTCTCCACATCCTTTTCCATCATCAACAACTCCACATACTTGATTAGGAATGTACCACAATCAGTCCTAAGAAAAATATGGAGTCAATTAAATAATATCTTTAATAAAATAAATCTAAAGTACATATAAATTATATAGCAAATGACAACACGTACGATCCAGCTTGGTGTGGTGATCTTTGCCACTGAATATCAAATTTGTTGAATGCATTTTCAAAAGACTTGTGATTTTTCTCAAACTGTGAGAACTTTAGCAAGTGGGGGATCATGCGTGCATACATTTCAATGTGTTTCATTCCTTGCTCATATGGCTCACTATATATGGAATCGTACACATCAATATTTCTCTCATTCAAGTCCAATACCCCCAAAAGAAAATGTGTCACAACATCATTATCTTCTGAAGAAAGCCGACATGGAAAAAAGATTTTGTCAACCTCTGTCCAAGCAATTCCACATCTACGATTGTCACCCCACACATATGGTGTGAGAACCAACTGATTATCATCACACCAAAACAAATCTGAAGCATCTTCATTGAAATCCTTATACACAATTAGCATATAGTTATCAAAAAGTATATCTGTAGTTGTGCAACGAAAAGGATGGGCGCAAGGGTGGTAGCATTCCTTCTTTCTCAAATAATACAGGGCAATGTCAATATGCTTCATAAAAAGGCAAAAAAAGAAAAAAAATCCATCAGTCATAAATAAATAAAAAATAATAAATTAAGAAGAAAGAAAACAAATGCCTTGTGAATTACCAAACCTTATCATCAAGTACAAAGCTACTATTTGCAAGCTCAAGAAAGAATATTTTTCTACTAATTTTTTGATGGTACAATTTTTATGGATTCTTTCTCACACCATTATCCTCAGCATATATATCAGTTTGTCCCCTGAAAATTTTGAAAATATCAAAGTTAGAAAGTTTATAAGTTAGTTCTCAATTCCTAATTAAGGACACTTGGTCCTGAACTTATAGTAACAAGGTCATAAGTTTAGGACACTTGGTCCTGAAGTTAGAGTTGCAAATTCAAAATTTAAGGACAAGATATCCTTAACTTACAGTTACAAGTTCAAAAGTTAAGGACACTTGGTCCTGAACTTAGACTTACTAGCTCATAAATTAAAGGACAATTAGTCATGAATTTAGAGTAACAAGCGCATAAGTTAAGGACAATTGGTGCTGAACTTAGAGTGGAAGTTCAAAAATTAAGGACACTTGGTCCTGAAGTTAGAGTTGCAAATTCAAAAGTTAAGGATAAAATGTCCTTAACTTACAGTTACAAGTTCAAAAGTTAAGGACACTTGGTCCTGAACTTAGACTTACTAGCTCATAAATTAAAGGACAATCAGTCATGAACTTAGAGTAACAGGCGCATAAGTTAAGGATAATTGGTCCTGAACTTAGAGTGGAAGTTCAAAAATTAAGGACACTTGGTCCTGAAGTTAGAGTTGCAAATTCAAAAATTAAGGACATGTAGTCATTAACTTACAGTTACAAGTTCAAAAGTTAAGGACACTTGGTCCTGAACTTAGACTTATTGGCTCATAAATTAAAGGACAATTAGTCATGAACTTAGAGTAACAAGCTCATAAGTTAAGGACAATTGGTCCTGAACTTAGAGTGAAAGTTTAAAAATTAAGGACACTTGGTCCTGGACTTAGACTTACAAGCTCATAAATTAAAGTTTTGAACTTAGAGTAACAAGCTCATAAGTTAAGGACAATTGGTCTTGAACTTAGAGTGGAAGTTCAAAAATTAAGGACACTTGGTCCTGAAGTTAGAGTTAAATTCAAAAATTAAGGACAGGTAGTCCTTAACTTACAGTTACAAGTTAAAAAGTTAATGACAGTTAGTCCTGATAGACTTACAATCTCAAAAGTTAAGGACACTTAATCCTTAACTTAGAGTTACAAGCTCAAAAACTTAGGACATTTAGTTATGAAGTTAGAGTTGGAAGCTCAATACACTTAGTCCTGAATTTAAAATTACAAGTTCAAGACACAAATGTAAGCAATTAAGAAATAATGAATACATTTAGGGACTTACACTTTTTTGTGACCTTTCCATTTCTCCTTGCCCAACCACCCAATGAATTTCTTCAATAAGTTTTCATCATCTTTGGTATAATGAAAAATACATGTACGAGTATATTTTGATTTTATCCAGCCTGTATACTTAGGAGTATTTTCATTGTGCGCCATCGATGTTCCTCTTTTTCTTTTCTGTTCAAAAGGAGATTTCAATTGTCAACTAAGTTTCTTATTCCTTTTCCCTCGACCGAGCTCTTCTTCAACATTTCCTTCAACCTCCATAGACAAACCCTCATCAATGCTCATTTGTGTAGTCGGAGGAGTAGGAGTAAGAATAGCAAATGATGGACCATCAAAACCAATACTATCTCTCTTTCTTTTCCTAGTATATTGGTTAGCGGTTTCATTTTTGTTTTGCTCTGCAAGCAACACTACATATACATTAGTTTGCTGCAAGTCATCATTTCTATGAATTGTCAAATGAAGAGACAAAAACTAAGGACATAATTTTTGAAATGTCCTGACAATTTGAATTATGAATACAATATTAAGGACACAATCAATACTTGTGTTGGCCACACTGCCTTTTGTATTTCTTTAACAGACAATAGTGCTGACATATTGCTTGCATTTTCTTTATCTTGCAACTCTTCTCCATGTTCTTCGATTGCAAGTTAACAAGATTCTGCAAAATATTTACAGGAGCTAACACAATTAGTACTTGTTACTAATCTTTGATTAAAACAAACATGTATAAGATAAAAAAAACTCCGTCTAACCTTTTGCAACTGTCAAGATCATGCCAGTTAAATCATTATCTTGACTAGCATTTTTTTGGCTTCCAATATTGTCTGTAAGAAAGAGAGGTGTAGAGATATCATACGTTCCTTCTATATATTTGCAAACAATCTCACTTATGCTTGTTCCTTGGGTATTTTCTATGTCTTGAGATTGTCCTCCACTTCTCTCTTTTGAAATTCCATCATCTTGATAGTCCACTCCATCTTCTTTCCTTGCAGTTTCAAAAGATTCTGTAACATTTACAATTAATACTTGTTACTAATAGTTTACTAAAACTAACATTCAACATGTTATGAAAATTCCATCTAACCTTGATTGGCATCATTTTGATTTCCAAATTTCTCTTTAAGTGAGAGAGGCGTAGATAGATCATAGATTTTTTCAACACATTTGCATATAATCTCACTTATACTTGTTCCCAATGGATTTTCTAAATCCTGAGATTGCACTCCAGATTTACAAATTATGTTTGTTACACTTGTCTTTTTTGGATTTTCTTGGTCTTGATTTTCCATTCCATCTTGAACTTGCACTCCATCAAAAGATTCTACACACATTTGTAATCACAAAATTTTTTTTATATGTATTATGCTATTGAATATAAATTTCAATGATAACAAATTCAAAAACTGTATATAACCTTTCCCAATTTCGATGCCAATATCAGTTTCATCTTCTAGATGCGCATCTCTATAATCGCTTTCATAATGATCTTCTACATGTACATCTATATTATCACATTGATCATCAACTGCATCTTTGCTAATTGGAACACTAGGTTCTCTCTCTATGGTCCTTTCATGAGGTTTGTCTAGAATCTTCAATAAACTATCAATCTTTGATCCTAAGATTTTCTTTAAAGCCTGTGAGAAGTATTTAAAATAAGAATCAGAATGTTAGCTCCTTATAAGTTACGGACATTGATCCTTAACGTAGAGGTACAAGCTCACAAATTAAGGACAAGTGTTCCTTAACTTAGAGTTACAAGAATAGAAATTAAGGACATGTAGTCTTGAACTTAGAGTTACAAGTTAAAAAGTTAAGGACAGATAGTCCTAAACTTCAAGTTACAAGCTCACAAATTAACGACACTTGGTCTTTAACTTAGAGTTACAAGCACAAAAATTAAGGACAGTTAGTCCTGAACTTAGAGTTCCAAGTTCAAAAAATAAGGACATTTAGTCCTGAACTTAGAGTTACAAGTTAAAAAGTTAAGGACAAATAGTCCTAAACTTCAAGTTACAAGCACAAAAATTAAGGATAGGTAGTCCTGAACTTAGAGTTCCAACTTAAAAAAATAAGGATATGTAGTCCTGAACTTAGAGTTACAAGTTATAAAGTTAAGTACATGTAGTCCTGAACTTAGAGTTACAAGTTAAAAAGTTAAGGACAGGTAGTCCCGAACTTAGCGTTACAAGTTAAAAAGTTAAGGACATGTAGTCCTGAACTTAGAGCTACAAGTTAAAAAGTTAAGGACATGTAGTCCTGAACTTAGAGTTATAAGTTAAAAAGTTAAGGACAGGTAGTCCTGAACTTAGAGTTACAAGCTAAAATGTTAAGGACATGTAGTCCTGAATTTAGAGCTACAAGTTAAAAAGTTAAGGACATGTAGTCCTGAACTTAGAGTTACAAGTTAAGAAGTTAAGTACAGGTAGTCCTAAACTTCAAGTTACAAGCTCACAAATTAAGGACACTTGGTCCTTAACTTAGAGTTACAAGCACAGAAATTAAGGACATATAGTCCTGAACTTAGAGTTACAAGTTAAAAAGTTAAGGACATGTAGTCCTGAACTTAGAGTTACAAGTTAAAAAGTTAAGGACAGGTAGTCCTAAACTTCAAGTTACAAGCTCACAAATTAAGGATACTTGGTCCTTAACTTAGAGTTACAAGCACATAAATTAAGGACATGTAGTCCTTAACTTAGAGTTCCAAGTTCAAAAAATAATGACATGTAGTCCTGAACTTAGAGTTAAAAATTAAAAAGTTAAGGACATGTAGTCCTGAACTTAGAGTTACAAGTTCAAAAGTTAAGAATAGGAAGTCCTAAACTGAGAGTTACAAGCTAAAAAATTAAGGACATGGTGTCCTTAACTTAGAGTTACAAGCACAGAAATTAAGGATATTACCTTGATGTCATTTTGAATCCTTTTTTTCTGATAAAGCTATTTTTTGATGTATTCTAGTACATTCTACCTCCATATCCTTTTTGAACTTCTCCGATAATCTCTTAATCAAAAACCATAAAAACAAAAAAGTCTCTTAAGCAAAAATAAGCAAATAAAAAACTAATGGTATTCAAAGACAGAAAACCTACGTTAACAATTTTCTTAAGCAAGACTTCATCAAATTGTGTTGAAGGCATTGAACTTTGATCTTGGGACAATGGCACATGCACACTAGTGGGCTCCGCATCTACTTTAGAAGAAAGAAATGGTACCATCTCGAGCAACTGATACAACTATTATATAAGAAAAAAAATGTAAGTATTCAGAACTAAAACACATAAACAAAAAAATAGCTAGTAATCCTGTTAACTTACCTTTTAATTATGGAAGTACTTTTTACATAGGGTGTCATAATGTGGAGGTTTCATATCTGAATAACATAGCATCCGGGGGAACCCACATTCTCTAAAGTTCACAAATTGTTTTTCTGAAAAATTGAAAATACTTCCATAATCCAAACACATAAGGCGAAAGGGAAGCCAAGTATAGTATAACTGTCCTTCTCTTTATCTTTCTCTTTCTCTTTCTCTTTCTCTTTCTCATTCTCATTCTCATTGTCTGAAGTATTTTATTTGGGCTTCAAGCAGCTCTTCAATGATTTTAGTAACTTTTCATAACAAAGAGAGCCCCAATTGAAAGAAGAGCAGAGTTCATCGTCATCTACGATTTTCATTACCAGCTCAGACACATTCCGATTCTTGCGCTTCCCCATCAACACAGATTCAACAAAATAAATTGTTGCCAACTTCACCGCATCATCATGGTTGCCTATAAATGATACAGTTGTACCATATGGGTGACTAGTAATAAAATGCCACAAATCGCCTAACTCGATTCTATCCTTTCCAGGGAAGTAGACTTTCGAAAGCCTATTCTCTCTTTCACGTAAAACTTTGAAGTCCACTGAAGAAGAACATTTCAACCCAGTAATTATCTGGGACGCTTCACGTGTAAACTTCACTTCATGATCAAAAACCTTGAATGTCATTGAATGCGAGTCATTGCTTATAATTTCTGAAAGCAACACACAATGAATAAGTCTACCACAGAACTTCACACCTTGTAATCAGAAAAAGTTTTCGAAAATACCATCCCTCAACTTCTTCCATTGCGTGTTCGACAAGAAACTTTTTATTGTTTTCTTATACTGAAAATCTCCTTTCCAATAGCTCATCAAATTACGCCAATCATCAAACTCGAAAACACGATCTCCTTCCATTAGCACACTACAAAGAAGGAAATAGAACGTAAATATTAGGACTATTTTTCTGAAATGTCCTTAATATTTAAACTACAAAACTAAAATTCAGGACCTAAGTAGATGCATCTTTAATAGAAGAACAGTAAAAATTAGCTTACAAATTCGTAGGACTATTTTTCTGAAATGTCCTTAATAATTAAACTACAAAACTAAAATCCAGGACCTAAGTAGATGCATCTTTAATAGAAGAACAATAAACTAAAATTAGCTTATAAATTCCTAGGACTATTTTTCTGAAATATCCTTAATATTTAAACTAAAAAACTAAAATCCATGACCTAATTAGATGCATCTTTAATAGAAGAAAAATTAACTAAAATTATCTTACAAATTCTTAGGACTATTTTTCTAAAATGTCCTTAATATTTAAACTAAAAAACTAAAATCCAGGACCTAATTAGATGCATCTTTAATAGAAGCACAATTAACTAAACTTAGCTTACAAATTCTTAGGACTATTTTTCTGAAATGTCCTTAATATTTAAACTAAAAAACTAAAATCCAGGACCTAATTAGATGCATCTTTAATAGAAGTACAATTAACTAAAATTAGCTTACAAATTCTTAGGACTATTTTTCTAAAATGTCCTTAATATTTAAACTAAAAAATTAAAATTCAGGACCTAATTAGATGCATCTTTAATAGAAGCACAATTAACTAAAATTAGCTTACAAATTCGTAGGACTATTTTTCTGAAATGTCCTTAATATTTAAACTAAAAAACTAAAATCCAGGATCTAATTAGATGCATCTTTAATAGAAGCACAGTTAACTAAAATTCCTAAACACAGTTAGCTTACAAATTCTTAGGACTATTTTTCTGAAATGTCCTTACATAATCAATATATTGATTGAACCACAAACACATTTCAATACCAAAAGTTTCTCAATAACTTTCTCGCAAAAATCTGCACCTTATTCCTCCGTGAATCAAGTTATAATCATTATTTTGGACATTTCACACATACTTGATGGCAAATACAGCATTGATCACGATTAGAGATATACAAAAAGAAAAATACATAAAAGCAAAATCGAAAACATACCAGTACGCTGGTTAGCTGCAGAGAAGATGACAAATGAGAAGAGATTAAGTTGGACAAAGCATATGCAGAAAATTGTTGTGGGCTGGGCATGAGCGATATTGAGGGAGCAAAATTTTGCCTATGAAATTTTGGCTCTGAACTTCAATCGAGATAAGAGAGTTGCATGCAGGAACGATATTGAGGGAGCGAAATTTTGCCTATAAAATTTTGGCTATGAACTTAAATGAGAGAAGCGTATAAAGGAAGGGTTTGAGAATAAAAGAAATAGAAGAAAGGTTAAAAATATCTTTTCATATTAATTTTAATAGAGTAGTGGCTATTTTTGCTCAACATTAGAATTGGTGGATAAAAAATAAACACCACGTTATTTAGTGGCTACCACACGCCATTTTTACGAGTTTTTATTCTTTGCTATAATTGACTTATTTGGGTTTAGTGTTAATAATCTCTGACCTAATTAATGAGACATTTTTATGTAGTCCCAAACTTCTCTTTTTTTATATTTGACCCTTACATATAAAACTAAAACTTTAACCAAAAAGGAAAAAACACAACCCATCCAACATCTATTTATTTTCACTAGTTTTAGTATACGTGTGTTGCACGTATGTACTCCGCCAAATATATTTATAATATTTGTTATATGCAAGCACAGAAAACTAGTAGAACAAATAGCTTGACAATAATTTGAAGCATAAAGTGTAATGCAATATGGGGACTTTCATGTTCAATGAAAGTTCACAATCAAGAACACCAAAATAAAGATTAATTGAATTAATGCAAATTTTAAATACTAATAAAAATGCAAAAAGAATAAAAAAAATAGACCCTGAAAACCCTTAATTTTGTTGATGTTGCTCGAACAACAAAGTTATGATGAAAATGTGGAATTGTAGCTACCTTTTTAGAAGTACTCATATATAATTCCAAACAAAAAGAAAAAATTATATAAGGTCATTGTGTATAGTTCAAATAGACCATAAAAATTAATTATTAGAAAATTAAGACTCCTAAATCGAGAAGGAGTTCAAAATTACCAAATATAAATTTATGAAGAATAATTTGTCAATTTTTATTAACTAGAAAGAATCATAAATTTTATTAACTAAAAATCCCTCCTAAACCTAATAGGAGAAATTTCATACACCTAAATATAAATAAAATTAGGAAGTAAACGAAACCTAGTTACTTCAAAATATACAAAGTTTCCTAATTTATCAACTAAAGAAAATTCTCCTAAACATAAAAGATGATTATTCCTAAATAGTAGGAAATTAATTAAAATAAATTATTCTTAAATATTAGAAAAATAATTCAATGACTTTTTTGTTCAGTGCGAACTCTATTTTAAAGGGGTAAAAAAGACGAACGACATTTCACTAAGGGTCTTCGTGCTTTTAATATAGTATAGATTATTGAGTTGTGAAGTTCGTGGTTTTCAAATTAATAACTAAAACTAGTATTAGTAATTAGTACCCCGCGCGATATGCGGATAAATATCAAATTATGATTTGGCTTATTTGAATTATATGCAAATTTCGTCAAAATTTAAACCTTCCAGATAAAACCTATATATAATAATTAGATATCAGTTAAGAAGCAGGACATGAAACTATTGCTCATATTTCGTACTAGATAACATGTTTTTTTTTTATTATTTTATATTTGTAACAACCCAACCCCTCGTTCTTAGTACTTGCATTTTATTTTGTGGTCACTATTAAAGAATACTAAACATCACGTTGTAATATATCTTGTTTGAACATATTATTTTAACAAAATTCTTACTACCACTTTATGTTTTACCTCAAAATCGTATAAGTCTTATCCTTATACATCTTTACCCAAAAAAAACCTCTATTAAATCTCTGCTTATAGTTATTGAATTATTTATTACTTAATATTGTTATATTTTCATGTGATTTTTATTAGCTTACCAATTGACTTAATATCTTGCTTATTACCCTTTTGACAATCAAATATAAATATTTATTCCTAAAATTTAATGTATGCTTGTAACGACCCGACAGGTTATTTTGAGTTCTAGTGCGTCGTTCGGTGGTTTGAAGCCTTGAGTAGTTTTACTCCATGTATTATGACTTGCACGTGTAGTCAGATTAGATTTTCGGGAAGATCAGAGTTGGTTTGGAAGAATAATTCTCAATTTGGAAGCTTTAAGTTGGAGGAGTTTATCATGGTTTGACTTTTGGGTAAACGATCTCGGATCAGAGTTTTGATGGTTCTGCTAGGTCTGGATGATGATTTTGGACTTAGGCGTATGTCCGGATTTGGATTTGGAAGTCCGTAGGTTGATTTGATATTTTTTGGCAAAAGATAGAAAATTGAAGGTTTAGAAGGTTGATAAATTTGACCGAGAGTTGACTTTCTTGATATCGGATCGGGAGTATAGTTTCGGGAATTGGTATAGGTCCGTTGTGTCATCTGGGACTTGCATGCAAAATTTGAGGTCATTCTGGATTGATTTGGTATGGTTCGACATAAGTTTTAGAAGTTTAAAAGTTCATTAGTTCATTATGCTTGAATTGATGTGCGATTCATGGTTTTGATGTTGTTTGACGTGATTTAAGGCTTCAACTAAGTTCGTACTATGTTTTAGGACGTGTTGGTATGTTTGGATGGGGTCCCGGGGGCCTCGGGGTTGATTCAGATTGAAATTAGAGGGAGAATTGGACTTATGCAATTTCTGGTGGCTACAGATCTGGTGTAACCGCACCTGCGAGGATTTGGCAGCAGGTGCGGAGCCGCAGAAGCGGCCAAGGGGGTCGCAGAAGCGGTTCTGGGTGAGCTGGGCAGCGGTCGCAGGTGCGAGATTTTTTTCTGCATCTGCGGGCTTGCAGTTGCAGATGCGTATTTTGCTCCGCATAAGCAAAAATAAACTGGACGGGCGGGACTCGCAGAACCGGAAGTGCTCCGCAGGTGCGAGTGCGCATGCGCAAGGTTTTGACCGCAGAAGCGGTTCCGCATGAGCGAATTGTGAATCGCTGTTGCTCTTGGTCAAAGTTTTATGAACTTTCGCACCTGCGATAGTTTGTCCGCAGGTGGGGCACTTTGGTTCGCAAATACGAGGAATGCTGGGCAGACCCTATTTATTTGAGGGTTGATTATTTCATTCATATTTTTGAGCTATGGATCTCGGATATAGGGCGACTTTGGAGTGTCATTTTCGTCTTCTCACATGAGGTAAGTGATTCCAACTTATTACAATTTAAATACATGGTTTATACATAGAATTAAACATGAAAAGTTATGGAAATTATAGGATTTTAAGAGAAATCATATAAATTGGTATTTTTGAATTTTGACCACGAAATTGAACATGAAATTAGTAATAAATTATATATTTGAGTTCGTGGTGTTATGGGTAATGTTTATCTTTGAAAATTTTCAGAATCCGGGCACATGGCCCCGAGGGCTGACTTTGTTGACTTTTCGAGCGGAGTTGAGAATTATTATAAATTGATTAATTATGAGTGTTAGAGTATATTTTTATTGGTTTTCATGATTGTTTGACTAATTCTGGATCGATGGGCATTGGTTTGAGGTACTAGAGAGGCGTTGGAGCCGGTTATGGGACTTCGAAGTGAAGTAAGTCTCTTATCTAACGTCGTGAGAGGGAATTTACCACGTATGAGGTGACGAGTATCCGTGCGTATGCTGTAATTCCTGATTATATCCGGGTAGACTTAGACTCACGCCATGCCTTAGTTGTACTATTTGAGTTATTCTTGTTTGTTTAATACTTTAATTCGCATTATGACATGAGACTAGACTCATGTAGAGTAATGTACTTGTTATGTTAGAAATTTGATGAGCTACTTGATTAGCCGTGAATATTGTGCTTCCCTTACGAATTTCTTCCGCGTTGAGAGCGTATTCATCGAAAAGAATCCTTAAATTTCACAACTCACATGTACATTCGTGAGTGGGGTCAAGGACCCGTTAAAGCTTCTTATTCTAACGGGATCGGGCCGTTCACCTCGACAAGATTATTATAACACACTCTTATGGGATCAGGCCGTTCACCTCGGCAGGATTATTGTAACACACTCTTATGGGATAGGGTCGTTCGCCTCAGCAGGATTATTGTAACACACTCTTATGCGATTGGATCGTTCGCCTCGACAGGATATTGTAACACACTCTAATGGGATCAGGCCGTTTGCCTCGGCAGAATATTGTAACACACTCTAATGGGATCAGGTCGTTTGCCTCGACATTTCTATAAGCCACTCTTATCGGATCGGGCCGCTCGCCTCGGCAGAATCATGCGAAACACTTGATAAGAAGTCTGCGTACTCTTGAATTATCCAAACTTGAGATGTGACTGTTGATTTGGTGTTGACGATTACGTACTCCATATGAGAGGTATCCAGTATTGGAAGACCTTGTGTTCACTATTTAGCTGTAGACCGTATTATTTGCCTATATCTGTACTCGATGTTTACTTACCATGTTTCATATTTGTCTACTTATTTATATTTGATTTTATGGACCACTAGTAAGTGTCAATATCGACCCCTCGTCACTACCTCTTCGGGGTTAGGCTAGATACTTATTGGGTACGCGTTGATTTACGTACTCATACTGCACTTCTCCACTAAATGTGACGGATCTGACAGGTTCATTGGTGGTCATTTGGGCGTGTAGGTGTAGCTGCCGAGGGAATTTTGTGGTGAGCTGCATTCCATGCTATGATTCACAGCACACAAAGTCCTTATCATAATAATTTAGTTTATCACGTCTATCTTGTATTCCAGACAGATGTTGTATTGTTATTGTATTTTCTCGTAGATACTCATGCACTCGTGACACCGGGTTTTGGGGGTCCCTAGCGGAGGATCATTATTGTAGTCCACGTATTATTATCATTTCACGTTATGATTTACTTACATTCGGAATTTGGTAAAGAAAAGTACAGGTTCCTATGATTGCCATGTTTTATTCTATTTATTTAATGAAATTCCTGATAATAAAAAAAATAAAAAATGATTAATTATTTAGATGGTTCACTGATAAACGGCAAAAAATACATATTTTTCGGTGTACTTTCATCTCATAAATTGTGTGGTTACGGTAGGTAACATGAGTTTTTGTAGTGAATTATGCTCATCACGTGCATTCTTATGTGTAGGAGCAAGTTGGACACAAAATGAGCAAAAGAAGTTGATTCGGGACCAAAAGACAAAAGAAGAACTTTGCCTGTTCACTCTCGCGTGCGCACGAGAAAGTGAACGAGCTAGCTAAGGAAAAGCTTGAGAAAAAACAGCGGATTATGGCAAAAAGGCATGGAAGTGCACGAGAGACCTAGAATTTCGCTCGTTCACTCTCGCATGCGCATGAGAGAGTGAACGAGCTATCCTAAAAAGGCTATTTCGAAGTGGGCTTGTATTATTTCGTCCCATGCTAACCCTATCCCATATAAATAGTCTTTTAACTCACTTTTGAGAGAACGAGGGGGGACGTTCTTAGAGAGGATTATCGACCAAATGAGGCAAAAACACACTAGGAGCAAGGCGGAGAATTCTTCTACGAGTTTTTCACTTCCTTCTTCCTATTTTCATTATTGGTTATGAATTCTAGTATTGTAGATTTGCATACTTTTATGAATAACTAATTTATTATCTAGGGTTTTGATGGAACCTTTTGTAGGATGAATTCGTATTACGTTTTTATACAAAAATGCATATTTTTCGATGTACTTTTATCTCATAACTTGTGTGGTTACGGTAGGTTACATGAGTTTTTGTAGTGAATTATGCTCACCGCGTGCATTCTTATGTGTAGGAGCAAGTTGGACGAAAAATGAGCAAAAGAAGTTAATTCGGGACCAAAAGACAAAAGAAGGACTTTGCTCGTTCACTCTCGCATGCAAACGAGAGAGTGGACGAGCTAGCTAAGGAAAAGCTTGAGAAAAAACAGCGGATTATGGCAAAAAGGCATGGAAGTGCACGAGAGACCTAGAAGGAAAAGAAAAAGACAAGAATTTCGCTCGTTCACTCTTGCGTGCGCAAGAGAGAGTGAACGAGCTATCCTAAAAAGGCTATTTCGAAATGGGCTTGTATTATTTCTCCCCATGCTAACCCTATCCCATATAAATAGTCTTTAAACTCACTTTTGAGAGAATGAGGAGGGACGTTCTTAGAGAGGATTATCGACCAAATGAGGCAAGAACACACTAGGAGAAAGGTGGAGAATTCTTGTACGAGTTTTTCACTTCCTTCTTCCTATTTTCATTATTGGTTATGAATTCTAGTATTGTAGTTTTTCATACTATTATGAATAACTAATTCGTTATCTAGGGTTTTGATAGAACCTTTTGTAGGATGAATTCTTATTACATTTTTATACAAAACTGCATATTGTTCGGTGTATTTTCATCTCATAACTTGTGTAGTTACGGTAGGTTACATGAGTTTTTGTAGTGAATTATGCTCATCGTGTGCATTCTTATTTGTAGGAGTAAGTTGGACGAAAAATGAGCAAAATAAGTTGATTCGGGACCAAAAGACAAAAGAAGAACTTTGCTCGTTCACTCTCATGTGCACACGAGAGAGTGAACGAGCTAGCTGAGGAAAAGCTTGAGAAAAAACAGTGAATTATGGCAAAAAGGCATGGAAGTGCACGAGAGACCTAGAAGGAAAAGAAAAAGAAAAGAATTTCGCTCGTTCACTTTCGTGTGTGCACGAGATAGTGAACGAGTTATCCTAAAAAGGCTATTTTGAAGTGGGATTGTATTATTTCACCCCATGCTAACCCTATCCCATATAAATAGTCTTTAAACTCACTTTTGAGAGAACGAGGAGGGACGTTCTTAGAGAGGATTATCGACCAAAGGAGGCAAGAACACACTAGGAGCAAAGCGAAGAATTCTTCTACGAGTTTTTCACATCCTTCTTCCTATTTTCATTATTGGTTATGAATTCTAGTAATGTAGTTTTGCATACTATTATGAATAACTAATTCGTTATCTAGAGTTTTGATGGAACCTTTTGTAGGATGAATTCTTATTACATTTTTATATAATTGAGCCGTTAGATTTCTCTACTTCAACTATGTGTTTATTGATGTTGATTGAATGGCCATCAATTAACTGTGCCTATTTAGTGTTTATATTGCTCGAGAAAGAGAGAGTACACATTTAGGTAGTTGTTGAACAACATCACTCCTAACGTATGTGAGAGATCAATACGGAGGGTTTTAAAGGCGAGATTAGAGATAACGAAATCTTAGTGCGATCGTAGTGAGCGGTGGATTAGTGTCAGCTAGCGTAGTTTGAGAGACTATGTCTAGTAAATTGTGGTAATTGCTCGAGAGAGAGATACGACATCCAAAGTACTCACTATCGGTAGAGAATACTTAGGCAAAATTATAGAAGACGTAGCGGGAAGGATTCTGATAATTGGGGAAATCATAACTCTAGAACTCCTTAATCTTGTCTCCACCCCTTAGTATCTTTAGTTGTTAGTTCACTCCTTTAATTTGTTAGTTAATTAGTTTAACATAAGAATCTTTATATTTATAACTTAGGAATTATTCGAGCTTGTCTTCTTAGTGATAGTCAACAATTCTAGTTAAACCTTAGTTCTCTGTGGGATTCGACTCTGGACTTTTAGACCGGATTATATTTGCAGCGACTGCTTATCTTTTTTAGGACTAGAGTTGAGCATGATCAAATTTTGGCATCGTTGCCGGGTAACTAACAGTGTAGCTGTAGTGTACATATTGCTAGGTTTTATGTTTGAACTTTTATTTTTATTTATTTTGTATTTGATATTATTTTATTTTTGTTTTACTTATTGATTTGAGAGACATGGCATCGTGGAATTATGAGAGTTTTGATGTTGGCAATTCTTCTCTTGATCCTCCTTATGCATATTATGGAGAAAATCACCCACTGCAAAATTGCCAAAATATTCCCGAGAGTGAGTTATATGTACCAACTCAATCTTATGTGTGGAATATGTGTGATATGTGTGGTGGTCAAGATGGTCATTTTTTTTATTGTGCTTGTATGTTTTATCCTCCCCCAACCCCTCACTTTGGTGGTTCTTCTTTTTCTTATGAAGTTAATAGGAATAAAGAACCTAAGGATGATGACCTGAAAGAGATCAAAGATATGTTAAAGTGTTTCATGGAACAAAGTAATGAGAAACAACTACAAATACAAAGGCTATGTGATACTATCCAAAGGCAAGAGACAACTATTCATAACCTGGAGGCACAAGTGAGTCAATTAGTTGAAGCATTTAATGCTCAACAAGCTGATATTGTGGATAGTATCCAAAAAGAGCATACATTAGATGCAGAAATTGAGGTGCTAATGGGGGAGATCAGAGTAGAACACCAACAATCTATCAAACTAGAATTTGAGGATGTCGATATTGTAGATGAGATACTAGAGTCAACCGAAGACATTGAAGATACATATTTAGTTGACTCTAGTGTCATTGGTTTTAAGGATGTTAACAGTCCTAAAGTTCATGTAGTAGAGCGCATTGGCCCACACTCCACGTATTTTTCGACATTATGTTTGGATGATAATATAGAAATAGAGTCATCCGAGCCAATTGAGGAGTCAAGGAATGAGGAACAAGTACACTCTAGAATTCTTTTTGCCGGAAAGTCAGGGTTACACGTCTCATCTAAAGGCCAAGAAGTGCAGAATACTACATTGTTTCCTTGGGCCAACTTGATTAGCTCGAGGTGGACGCAAAAAGTGATTCGCGTCGTGCCGTGACGTGCTTGTTGGGAGGCAACCCAGCTTTATTGCTTTCTTTTATTTTTTTATTTTTTATTTATTATTATTATATTATTCTTGCAGTGTCGTTTTTTATTTCTCTAGGAGCATAGGAAGCAAGGCTATTGGAAGGAAGCAAAAGCAAGTGAGATGGTTAGAGTTAAGTGCGGGGTGCCCGCACAAAGAACCAAGTTTGGGAGAACTCTGAGTACCCCATGAGCTGCTAATGCTTAGGCCATTGACCTACCAGGGAGTTTTTTTTACCCTCTTGTATTTATAGGTGTCTATTGGGGACAATGCATAATTTTAAGTGTGGGGTGAAGAGACTGTTTGGGTGTTCCTGTGCTATTTTAGTTGTGTTATTGTATGTGTGTTGAAAAAAATAAAAAAATAATTAGGTAGTAATAATCCCTCTTGGTTTTTCTTATGGCCACGGTTCTTTTCCAAGGGATGACTCTTTGAACCGGATAGTAATTTTTTTTTTGTAGGTAAAATTTTCATAAAAGTTTTGTACTTTTCCCGACGATGGATTTCTTAGACAGTTTTCTTGAGGGAGTAAAGTCTAAAGAAAAAAAATGCAAAAAGATTTTTCTTTTTATTTCTTTTGTAGAACTAATAATGGAATGGAAGAACTAGAGTATCTACGCTTTTTGACATGTTTTGTGCCGGGACTTAGAGTTGTAATATTTGAATTAATTATCTTCTTCGTGTTCTATGTGCCCACATGCCTTGAGAATATATGTGACTTTTCTTTGACGCTTAAGTTCATTTGTTGACTCCTGTGATTACTTCCCATGTGTTAAGTTAATATGATGACTATGCTTAGTTGTCTAACTTGAGTGTCAGATCTGAACCGTCCGGAGTGAATCATGTGCATTGTGTGATGTGAGGCTTGATTACATTCTGTGATGTCCTGTGTTTGTCTAGAACTTGCTTCGTGTGTTAGTCGAAGCAAAATAAGTAAGCTTTGTGAGTCTAGGAGATGATGTAGGCGTTTCTTTGATTGTCCATTGAGCTAGTATGCCACCATAAATTAAATTATCTTTAGATAGCCTATTTGAGCCTATAAACCTTTTCTTTGGCACCCACTTTATAGCATCTTCCCTTTTTGTTCTTAATTAGATCTTTTTGAACCTTTATCTCAGAAAACACTTAAGTCACTAGAAGAGTAAGGTCAGAGTTGGGGTAGCATGGCCGAGCAACCCAAGTTTCGAGAGTGTTAGAAGAAAAAAAAACGAAAAAAGATCAAAGAAAATACAAAAAGAAAAATGAAAAAAATAGAAAATACACTTCCTATTCCTCTTATCCGAGCTAGTGAATGCATAGTTGTGCTTAAAGAAGAAGGGCAAAATTTTATATAATTTCGTGGCATTGCTTAAATTGGTCATGAAGAGTATGTATTTGAAGTACGTGTAGTATATTCAAGTGCTTAAGAGAGTTAGTCACTATACCCAAAAATATCTTACCCACCCCTTAGCCTACATTACAACCTGGAAAGACCTAATTGATCCTAGACTTCGCAAGCTTAAATTAGTAGAGACATACACTACGGGTAAGCCTATGGTACGACCTCACGATGAACATGAATTTCTTTGTGAGAGTGAGTGAATTCTTTCGATGTGTAAGTCCTTAAATTATACTTGAATGCATATTTGAGTGTGTGGACTAATTTCTCTCTTTAATTGTGGTGAGAGCACATGATTTACAAAGGATTGGTAAAGTCCAAGCATTTTGAGTTGACACAAGAAGTGAGTCATAGTAAGGAATGTATTGGAGTCATCTTTTGAGGTTAGGATGTTAGAAGAATTCGCACAAATATTTTAAATAGTCTTGGCATGGGTCTACTTTTGAAGAAGATGTCAATAGTTCTTATATTGAGTTCTAAGTGTTGGCATAAGCCACTGTCATTGGTACGATGCTTGAGTATATTTGAAAATGTGTTTCTTGCCATTGTGCTTAATTTTGAAAGTTGCTCGAGGACGAGCAAGAGTTTAAGTGTGGGGTGTTGATAAACGGTAACTTGTGTAGTTACGGTAGGTTACATGAGTTTTTGTAGTGAATTATGCTCATCACGTGCATTCTTATGTGTAGGAGCAAGTTGGACGAAAAATGAGCAAAAGAAGTTGATTTGGGACCAAAAGACAAAAGAATGACTTTGCTCGTTCACTCTCGCGTGCACACGAGAGAGTGAATGAGCTAGCTAAGGAAAAGCTTGAGAAAAACAGCGGATTATGGCAAAAAGGCATGGAAGTGCACGAGAGACCTAGAAGGAAAAAAAAAAGAGAAGAATTCCGCTTGTTCACTCTCGCATGCGCACGAGAGAGTGAACGAGCTATCCTAAAAGGCTATTTAGAAGTGGGATTGTATTATTTCGCCCCATGCTAACCCTATCCCATATAAATAGTCTTTAAACTCACTTTTGATAGAACGGGGGGGGGGGGGGAGTTAGAGAGGATTATCGACCAAATCAGGCAAGAACACACTAGGAGCAAGGCGGAGAATTCCTCTACGAGTTTTTCACTTCCTTCTTCCTATTTTCATTATTGGTTATGAATTCTAGTATTGTAGTTTTGCATACTATTATGAATAACTAATTCGTTATCTAGGGTTTTGATGAAAACTTTTGTAGGATGAATTCTTATTATATTTTTATATAATTGAGCCGTTGGACTTCTCTACTTGTTAAACTATGTGTTTATTGTTGTTGATTGAATGACCATCAATTAACTGTGCCTATTTAGTGTGTATATTGCTCGAGAGAGAGTACGCATTTAGGTAGCTATTGAACAACATCACTCCTAATGTATGTGAGAGGTCAATAATGAGGGTTTAAAGGCGGGATTAGAGATAACGAAACCTTGGTGCGATTGTAGTGAGCGGTGAATTAGTGTCAGCTAGCGTAGTTCGAGAGAATATGTCTAGTGAATTGTGGTAGTTGCTCGAGAGAGAGCTACGACACCCAAAGTACTCATGATCGGTAGAGAATACATAGGTGAAATTATAGAAGACGTACCGGGAAGGATTCTCACAATTGGGGAAATCATAACTCTAAATCTCCTTAATCTTGTCTCCACCCCTTAGTATCTTTAGTTATTAGTTCACTCCTTTAATTTGTTAGTTAATTAGTTTAACATAAGAATCTTTATATTTATAACTTAGGAATTGTTTGAGCTTGTCTTCTTAGTGATAGTTAACAGTTGTAGTTAAACCTTAGTTCTCTATGGGATTCGACTCTGGACTTTTAGACCGGATTATATTTGCAGCGACCGCTTATCCTTTTTAGGACTAGAGTTGGGCATGATCATTCACCATTGGCTTGCTTATCGACGACGTTGGGCACCATCACGTTCTATAGTGGATTTTGGGTCGTGACAGCTTGGTATCAGAGCACTAGGTTCACTTAGGTCTCACGAGACATGAGCAAGTCTAGCAGAGTCTTGCGGATCGATACAAAGACGTCTGTACTTATTTTCAAGAGGCTAAAGGGCTGTTAGGAGCACTTCCTTTCTTGATTCCTCATCGTGCGATTTGATTCTATTGAAGCTTATACCTTCATTTCCTTCCTACTTATTCTTGTACGATGAGCACTTGTTATCAATTGGGCATCGAGGAGTTGTAATGGTACTACAAATGTAGTGCAGGATGTTTATCCCTACACGTTCTAGTGGGCTATTAACGTCGCCTTATGGAGGGGTGTTTTGTAATTTCAGCTTAGTGTTGGTATTGCCTACGGCCGAGATTTGATATTTTTGAATTTGGTGGAATTCTTGTTAATATTATGGTGTCGCCGTCCTTGATTGAACACTGAGGCTCATCGGCATGTTGGTCTTCATTTCTTTGCCTCTGGGCACAGTGTTGTGAGATGGAGTCTAAGAGGAAGTTGTCAGAGATGGTTGTGTGTTGTGACTACAAGATCGAATCAACGTTTCCAGTATTGATGGTTTGAGGGAGATGATCTCTGAGGTGGTTTCTATGCTTAGGAATTTCAAATGTGATGAGGAGGGCTTGATGGGAAGGTAGGAAAAAGTGAAGTATTAGATCATTGTCTTAAATGCAATACGACTTCGAGCTTCAAACACATTGTTGGACCTTCGGGTGATGTTAATGAATAAAGGGATTCTTACGGCTGGCGGATTAGTGTGGACCCAAGGAGGTTAGTTGATTTCATGATGGAGGTAACTATAGCAATGGCGTTGGAGGAGGTCGATATGAGGTTACACAAGTGGGCTATCTCCCGTGAGCAGGTTAGCGGTTGCGTGGTTTTGATGAGGTTCCCACGAATAGTTCTACTTTCTGCCTAATATGGTATGCATGTACTACGATGTGAGCTCGAATCGCTTGAAGAAGATGGTACGACTGTTAGGAGGTCGAGTGTGCGATTGTGGCTGGTAATTCGGGATGTGTTATGATTAGTTCAACAAGAACTGGTGAGAAATTTATTTGAGCAACAGTGTGGGATCATGGTAACCGGGAATAAAAGGACGTTATGGGGTCTGGATCTATATGGTTATGGCGTAAAGCTAAGTGGGGGAGCCCACCGTCTATGATTGAGTCATGTGGTTGGGTTCCTGTGTAATTTCTGGTTATCGATGCATTGGTGGATTAGTTATGACCAAGAGTAGAAAAACATCAAGGGTATTTTGGGCAAGGAATTTGACGTATATGTGCTACATTTTCACCTTATCGACTCATGTACGGATGTTGGGGATGACTCAGAGTTTACGCTTCTTGTGGATATGATGTGCAAGGAAAAGAATTCATCCGGTTGCTTATTTGGAAGTGTTCATGTGATAGCAGAGTACTAGAGTTTGGTTACATATGCGGGACCAGGTCAGAGTGGGTGACTCTCAACAATGGTTCTAGTGGGTTAAAGGACTGGGTTCGTTAAAGTGCGTTAAAGTGCGGTGTTTAAAGATTTTGGGTTCATTATGCGGCTGGGGACTAGCTTTTGCAGCAGAATATGGATAATACTTGGGGAATTTCTATGTTATCATCGGGTTTACGATGCAGTGTTAGAGAAATTGGAGAAACAACTTCGGATTCGCATGTCTTTCAGAACGGGTGTATCAGTTGGAGATACTATTGAGTGCATAAGGAGGGTATGAGATGACTGATGGGTATTGAGACATGTGGCCTCATGATTTGGGTCAATCAGGATGAGTGTTGCTTGAGGTCCATTATGTGTTTGAATAGAACTATTATTTCAGAGGCCAATCAAGAGTAAGTTGGAAGAAGTTGAGTCAGTTCGTAATGGTTTGAATCAGCATAGTTATGGAAATGATCAGTTTCTCCGGTGTCTTAAGGCTATACATGTGATTCGTGGTTGTGCGCGTGGACATGACAACCACCGTAATTTGATTGATTTGGATGTATTTGATTATGATAGATTGTTATATATAAATGGATTCCAGAAGAGTTATGGTGGTTTAGACCACAACTTGAGGTTTGATTTTCTGCGGTTATGGGAATTTGGTTGCGTGTTGCAATTGTTCTTCTAAAATAAGTTGAGTGAAAGGGGTTATAGTCGATCAAGTGTTTATTCTACTTGTGGTTTAGGGGTTATGATGAAATTCTTGGACTCTCGCATAGCGGCATGATAGGTGCAGTGAGCAGTGTGGAAATTGGAAGTTGAGGATCAAGGTTGCGGTTCGGTTTTGATAAGAATGTCACAAGCTCGGAGTAGCAGGGGGAAGATTTCAGATGTTCAGAGTATGCTGGCATTATCTTCGAGAAGCCTGAGGATGGTCTATTTTGTAGAAGAAGTGTTGAGTATTGAAATGCGGATGCTTGACTAGCACTAAGGAAATAGCATGGTCGATGGCCATCAATGTTCAGATTTTACTACATGGTACGGAAGGTTGTGGGAGTATACCCCATGGTAAGATCGTATAAGTGTGACGTGTTAGTTATTTAATTACTAGAGATTGAAATCAGGTATGGGGTTTTTGGTACTATCGCTAATTGGAGATGTTATGACTAAGAGGCGCTCTATTCCTTTGGTTATGGGCTGTGGGAGTTTATTCTGGATTTGACAACTGCTCTCATGTGTCATGAATAGGGTCATTGTGGATCCTTGAAAGGTTATTAGCCCAGTATGGGATGATCGGAATCAACTTGAGGTCCGTTAGTAGATCTAATGTGATTGTATGCTCTACATCGGATCAGATGTGTTCATTTAGCATAGCATTACATATGGAGGAGTCTTCGGGCGTTGGATGTTATTCATGTCATCAGTTATTCTATGTAATACTCTATTATGCCACGTGGGTTGTGAGACAACTTGATTTATTCGCACTGTGCTGTGATCCCATGTAGCTTGTGGTGTTATATGAGCAAGATGGCTCTCTAGATGTAGGTTGTTTATTATACCTTAGTCGTGCTTGAGTTTTGTTGCGCATGGCGCTATCTGTCTCCCCAAGGATGTATTTATGCACTTAACGTGCTTGTGGTCGCTATTCGTGCATTTCGTGGGTATGAGCATTATGGCTCGATGGGTATTTTCTTTATTGATTGTTATGTGTGGATCAGGTGGCATGCTGCCATGTGTATCATGTGTGGATCGGTTTGCACGCCGCAACAATGAGATGTTGAGTACAGTTCCCTATGCTTATTTTTTGTGTGTCTTGTTTCTCATCTTTGAGAAAGGTTCATAGCATCTGATGGCCGTTTTATTCGTTACGTAGGCCGGGTAGTTCTTTGCCAGAGTTTGTTCTTACTTATGTGTCATATTCGAGTTGTAGCTTGTTGGTACACTAATGACGTCATATGAGATTTTAGTTAGTGCTTGAGGTGGCTTATTGCCTGAGCTACTTGTACTGGGTGAGACGAGGTTATTAGACCTGAGATTAGTGCGATCGGATTCATGTAAGGTATATTAAATAGAAAATGTCACTATTTAGTTTTGAATGAGGTAATAGTTCTTGTCAAGCAGGGAACTCCATGAGTTATTGATTGATGGGTGGTTATGAGTTCCTGCACATCTCTTTCATCATTATAGTATTGTGAGGGTTGAGACCGGGCTTATATGTGTTATGAGGTATACTACGGGCATCTGGTTCGTGAATTTACAGCTATTATAGTCAGAGGATGATATTATAGACGTACAAATTGTGCGGTGCATTGTGTGATCTCAGCATGGGTGCATGATCGTATTTGGTACAATGGGTTGAGATTGTTACGGTGTTCGTATGTTGGAATCAGGTCTCGTGGAGAATTTTGGATGTTGGAATCTGGTCATAAGGCTTGTTGGCTAAGGTAAAAGGGTGGATCTTCAGTCTGGCTCGAGCTAATGTGCTCACGTGGGTTGTACTGACACGGGTAGGTGCACAAGGTGATAAACAGTGATTTGGTCAGCTCCGAAATGGTTCTTGGCACATTCGAGGACAGACGTATATTTTAAGTGGGGGAGAATGTAACGACCCAACCGGTCATCTTGAGCTCTAGCGCGTCGTTCGGTGGATTGAGTCCTTGAGTAGCTTCACTTCATGTATTATGACTTGCACGTGTAGTCAGATTATATTTTTGGAAAGATCGGAGTTGGTTTGGAAGAATAATACTCAATTCAGAAGCTTTAAGTTTGAGTAGTTGACCATGGTTTGACTTTTAGGTAAACGACCTCAGATCGGAGTTTTGATGATTCTGTTAGGTCCGGATGATGATTTTGGACTTAGGTGTATTTCCGGATTTGGATTTGAAAGTCTGTAGGCTGGTTTTATGCTTTTTGGCAAAAGTTGCAAGATTTAAGGTTTAGAAGGTTGATAGGTTTGACCGAGAGTTGACTTCCTTGATATCAGATTCGGAGTATGGTTTCAGGAATTGGTATAGGTCCTTTGTGTCCTTTGGGGCTTGCGTGCAAAATTTGAGGTCATTCTGGGTTGATTTGGTATGGTTCGACATGAGTTTTAGAAGTTTAAAAGTTCATTAGTTCATTAGGCTTGAATTGATGTGCGAATCATGGTTTTGATGTTGTTTGACATGATTTAAGGCTTCAACTAAGTTCGTACTATGTTTTAGGACGTGTTGGTATGTTTGGATGGGGTCTCGGGGGCATCGGGGTTGATTCGAATTAAAATCGGGGGGAGAATTGGACTTATGCAATTTCTGGTGGCTATAGATCTGGTGTAACCGCACTTGCGAGGATTTGGCCGCAAGTGCGGAGCCGCAGAAGCGGCCAAGGGATTCGCAGAAGCGGTTCTGGGTGAGCTAGGCAGCGGCCGTAGGTGCGAGATTCTTTTTCGTATCTGCGGGCTCGCATATGCGTATTTTGTTCCGCGGAAGCGGGAATGAACTGGACGGGCGGGAGTCGCAAAAGTGGAAGCGCTCCGCCGGTGCGCAGGCGCGAGGTTTTGATCGCATAAGCGATTCGCATGAGGGAGTTGTGAGTCGTAGGTGTGCTTGGTCGAAGTTTTATGAACTTCCGCACCTGCAATGGTTTGTCCGCAGGTACGGCACTTTGGTTCGTAGATGCGATGAATGCTGGGCAGACCCTATTTATTCGAGGGTTGAGTATTTCAATCATATTTTTGAGCTGTGGAGCTCGGATTTGGGGCGACTTTGGAGTGCCATTTTCGTCATCTCACACAAGGTAAGTGATTCCCACTTATTACATGTTAAATACATAGTTTATATATGGAATTAAACATGAAAATTTATGAAAATTGTGATTTTATGTCACGACCCCAATTTCACTCCATTGGATGTCGTGATGGCACATAGTCTCTAAGACTAGGTAATCCTAACAATTTGCGGAATAACTGAATATAAACTGAACTCAAGCCTCAACACATGAAATATAAATGAGAACTGTGATTCAAATAATTACAACTCCCCAAACCTGGTAGAAATAAGTCACAAGATCTAAAGATAAAATGTTAAGTGTCTATGTACATCAAAGTATAGTAAAATAAAGAAAGCAACATAAAAAGGATAGAGGGAGACTCCAAGGTCTGCGGACGCTGAAAGATATACCTTGAAGTCTCCACGTACGGTCTAGCTCACGGGTATCTGGCCTGGTAGGAAGAACCTGGATCTGCACAAAAAAATGTGCAGAAGTGTAGTATGAGTACACCACAACGGTACCCAGTAAGTGCCAAGCCTAACCTCGGTAGAGTAGTGATAAGGTCAAGTCAGGGCCCTACTGGAATAAAAAGAAACAAGGCAGAAGATATAATAATTATAATATAATGAAATGACTGAGAATTTAACAATGAGAAATTTTAAAAAGGTAACAACACAACAAATAGAGGTAAACAATAAGGGCACTCCCGAGGTACCGCCTCGTAGTCCCGAATGTAAATACACAACAGGGGGAGCTCCCGAGATACCGCCTCGTAGTCCCAAAAGTAAATATGCAACAGGGGCGCTCCCGAGGTACCACCTCGTAGTCATAACAGGGGGAGCTTCCGAGGTACCGCCTCGTAGTCCCAAAAGTAAATATGCAATAGGGGGAGCTCCCGAGGTACCGCCTCGTAGTCCTAAAAGTAAATACACAACTCATAACCTATGGAACAATGCATTTACAACAAGGAATCCTACAGCTAAAGACTGAATGCAAGACCAAGGAAGTAGGTAATTTAACTAAGCATGTTGCACAAATTGCAAGTAGAGTTAAGACACGTAGGCATGCGGCATTAGGCTAAACATGATGACTACACAGGCCAGAGCAACTCAGTTAAGGAATTTAAAAGAAAACTACTTAGCAAGAACCGAATCTTTCAACATATAACCCGAGTATGCACTCATTATCTCGCGTACACGGCCTTCACATATTGCAAATATCATAACAATATCAAAACCTAAGGGGAGGTTCCCCTCCCCCCTCCACAAGGTTAGACAAGTCACTTACCTCAAATCTCATTCAATCAATTGATAAGAATGCCTTTCCCTCGATTTTCCGACTCTGAACGGCCCAAATCTAGCCAAAAGCAATTACATACTATAAATACAACTACAAGAAACTAATTTAAATAATAAATTTATGACTTTATCAAAGAATCAAAAAATTGCCCCAAAAAGTTGACCCAAGCCCACGTCTCAGAATTGGGTAAATATCACAAAATACGAACACACATTTGGTATCGAGTCCAACCATACCAAATTTATCAAAATCCGACACCAAATCGCCACTCAAATCCCCAAATTAAACTCTCCAAATCCCTAGCCTCAAACTCCCAAATTCTAACTTAAATACACACAAACTAGGTGGGAAATTTAATGAGAAAACAAGATTATTGAATAAAAATGTCCACAAGAGACTTACCTCAAGAAACACCTCAAAAATCCTCTCAAGAATCGCCAAAACCCGAGCTCAAAATGTTTAAAATGAAGCATAATCACAAACCCTTGTATTTAAGTGTCCTGTAGAGCACTTCCGCTTCTGCGGAAACTTAGCCGCATCTGTAGCGTCGCAGAAGCGACAACAAACCCGCTTCTGCGGCTTCCCTTGCTCATGCGGTCCCTTCATCCACTCCTGCGGACTAGCTTCTGCGAGCCTCCAAGTCGATTCTGCGGAACCCAACCCCTACCCAATTTCGCTTATGCGGTTATTCCTCCGGAGAAGCGACCATAGGACATTTCCTCCAGCCCCGCTTCTGCGCCTAAATGCCCGCTTCTGCGCCCAAATGCTCGCTTCTGCAAGCTCGCACCTGCGGTCAATCTTGCGCAGTGCGATTGCACCAGAACCTGTGCACTTTAGCCATTCTTACAAGTCCAATTTAATCCGTTAACCATTAGAAATCAACCCGAGGCCCACGGGACCTCAACCAAACATACCAACTAGTCCTAAAACATTATACCAACTTAGTCGAGCCTTTAAATCACATCAAACAACGCTAAAACACGAATCACGCATCGATTCAAGCCTAATGAACTTTAAAACTTTACACTTCTACATCCGACGCCGAAACCTACCAAATCAAGTCCGATTGACCTCAAATTTTGCACACAAGTCATAATTGACATTACAGACCTACTCCAACTTCCAGAATCAAAATCGGTATCCGACCCCGATATCAAAAAGTCCACTCCCAAAAATTATCCAATTTTTCAACTTTCGCCAATTGACGCTAAAATGACCTACGAGCCTCCAATTCAACATCCAAACACGCTCCTAAGACCAAAATCGTCCTACGGAGCTGTTGGAACCGTCAAAACTCCATTCTAGAGTCGTCTTCACACAAATTAAACTACTGTCAATTCCTAGAACTTAAACTCCCAATTTAGGGACTATGTGTCCCATTTCACTCTGAAACCAAAAACCAATTCTCCCGGCAAGTCGCGTAACCACAAAATAAGATTGAGGGAGCAAAAATTAGGGGTTCGGGGCTATTACTCTCAAAAAGACCATTATATGTTAAGAGCAAACCTAGAAATTGGTATTTTTGGATTTTGACCACGAATTTGGACATGGAATTAGTAATAAATTATATATTTGAGTTCGTTGTGTTATGGGTAATGTTTATATTCAAAAGTTTTTGGAATCCGGGCACATGAGCTTGGGGGTTGACTTTGTTGACTTTTCGAGCGGAGTTGGGAGTTATTATAAATTGATTAATTACGAGTGTTGGAGTATATTTTTATTGGTTTTCATGATTGTTTGACTAGTTCCGGATAGCTAGGCATTGGTTTGAGGTACTAGAGAGGCGTTGGAGCCGGTTATGGGACTTCGGAGCAAGGTAAGTCTCCTGTCTAACTTTGTGAGGGAGAATTTACCCCATTGGTATTATATCTATTATGTGATACATGTTGTGGGAGCTATGCACGTATGAGGTGACGAGTGTCCGTGCATATTCTAGAATTCCTGATTATGTTCCAATAGACTTAGACTCACGCCATGCCTTAGTTGTACTATTTGAGTTCTTCTTGTTTGTTTAATGCTTTAATTTGCATTATGACCTGAGACTAGACTCGCGTAGAGCAATGGGCTTACTATATTAGAAATTTGATGATCTACTTGATTAAACGTGGAAATTGTGCTTCCCTTACGAATTTCTTCCGCGTTGTGCGTATTCATCGAAAAAAGATTCCTTAAATTTTATAACTCACACGTATATTTGTGAGTGGGGTCAAGGACTCGTTAAAGCTTTTTATTCTAATGGGATCGGGTCGTTCGCCTCGGCAGAATTATTGTAACACACTCTTATGGGATCAGGTCGTTCGCCTCGACAAGATTATTGTAACACACTCTTATGGGCTCGGGTCATTCGCCTCGGCAGTACCATGTATCATATTCTTATGGGATCGGGCTGTTCACCTTAGCATTTCTATAAACCACTCTTATGGTATCGGGCCGCTTGCTTCGGCAGAATCATGCGAAACACTTGATATGAAGTTTGCGTACTCTTGAATTTTCCAAAGTTGAGATTTGACCGTTGATTTGGTGTTGACGATTACGTACTCCATACGAGAGGTATCCAATATTGGAGTACCTTGTGTTCACTATATAGCTGTAAACCATATTATTTGCCTATATTTGTACTCACTGTTTACTTACCATGTTTCATATTTGTCTATTTATTTATATTTGATTTTATGGACCACTAGTAAGTGTCAATGTCGACCCCTCGTCACTACCTCTTCGGGGGTTAGGCTAGATACTTATTGGGTACGCGTTGATTTACGTACTCATGTTGTACTTTTGCACTAAATGTGCAGGATCTGACAGGTTCATTGGTGGTCATTTGGGCGTGTAGGTGTAGTTGCCGAGGGGATTTTATGGTGAGCTGCATTCCATGCTACAATTCATAGCACACAGAATCTCTATCATAATTATTTAGTTTATCCTGTCTATCCTGTCTCTCTTGTATTCCATACAGATATTGTATTATTATTGTACTTTCTTGTAGATACTCATGCACTCGTGACACCGCGTTTTGGGGGTCCCTAGAGGAGGATCATTATTGTAGTCCACGTATTATTATCATTTCACGTTACAATTTATTTACATTTGGAATTTGGTAAAGAAAAGCACGGGGGCCTATGAATGCCATGTTTTATTCTATTTATTTAATGTAATTCCTGATAATAAAAAATAATTATTTTATATCATGTGTAATTAGATTTTCTTTCTCTTTTAGTTTCAGGATACAAATTTAACTTTTATTTTCATTACTAGATTACCTACATGAGACATTTATTTTGTATTTTTGAAATTTTAATTTGTTATATAATTGTTACTTTTATTTATCTAGTAAAACTTTAATTTTGTATTCCTATCCATAGTTTGAGCATTTTTACCATACTTTTAATATAATCTCAAGTTCAAATCATCTTTCCCTTCTATTTCTAATATTAAATGTCTTTTAATTTTCAATTATTGCTATTATGTTACCTTTTATATATATATATATATATATATATATATATATATATATATATATATATATATAGTATTTCATGTTTTCATGTGGTCTTAATTAACTTTCCTCTTTATTTAATATCATTCTCTAATTATATACTTTAATATAATATAGGTCAATGTGTGATTTTTTAATCTTGATATAAATATTTATATTATTTTAAATTAACACTCAAAATTGTTAAATTATTTACATTTATTAAAAAAAACTGAAGTATTATATAGTAAAATTTCTAATATTTTAATTTAGTTATTTATTATTAATTAATTGAAAAATAAGTTATATGTGGATTATTCTGGTTATTCCATATGGCTGAATTAGTTAACAGGTAATAGTTAATTAGTTAACTTTGAATTAGTCTAAAATATTAATGCAAAAACGTAACGACCCGACCGATCGTTTTGAGGATTAGCGTCCCGTTCGGTGGCTTCAGGTCTTGAGCAGCTTGTATTATGTTCTAAGATGTGCGTGCGTGGCCAAGTTTGATTTTTGGATGATTAAGGATCAATTTGGAAGAAGGATTCCTGTTTTAAAAGCTTAAGCGGTAAGAGTTGACCGGAGTTTTGAATTTTGTGTAGATGACTCTAAAATGGCATTTTGATGATTTCAATAATTTCGTATGGTGATTTTGGACTTAGGCGTGCATCCGGATTTGGATTTGGAGGTCCATAGAGTAATTTGAAGCATTTCGGCGAAAATTAGAAAGTTAAAGTTTTTGGAAGGTTGAGAGGTTTGGCCGAGAGTTGACTTTAGTGATAACGGGGTCATATTTCGATTCCGAGAGTTGGATTAGTTCTGTTATGTCATTTGGGACTTGCATGCAAAATTTGACGGTTTTTCGGGTTGATTTGATATGTTTCGGCGCGAGTTTTAGAAGTTGGAAGATTTGAAAGTTCATAAGTTCGATTTGTGGTGCGATTCGTAGTTTCAATATTTTTTTTATATGATTTGAGACCTCGAATGGGTCCGTGGTATGTTATGAAACTTATTGGTATGTTTCGAGGGGGTCCCGGGGGGCCCGGGCGTATTTCGGATGGGCCACATGCCATTTCTTATGTTTTGGAATGCTGTATTTCTGGTGTCTAGCGTCCTTCTCTGCGATCGCATAGGTAAAGCCACGATTGCGAAGGTTTTTTGGTGGGCTGGTCCTTTTTCCTCTTCATGTTCGTATGATGTGGCCCGCGCTCGCGTACGTGTGTATCTTCCTTCTTCACGTTCGCGCTCGTAGTTTTGCGTTCGCGTAGCACACCCTTAGCAGCTCGTATTTTTCTTCTCCTTCGCGATCGCATGTACTCGTTCACGATCGCATAGTACACTTCTTGGGGCAACAGTTATTCCCTTCTTCGCGATCGCATGCATTTGTTCGCGATCGCGTAGTGCATTTTTGTGGCAGTCATTATTTCTTCTCCGCGATCGCATGTGTTTCTCCGCGATTGCGATGTGCAAATACCTGGGCAGCAGAATATATTTTCCAAAATCGAGGGTTTTGCCATTTTTATCTTATCTTGAGTATTAGGCCTCGGATTTGAGCAATATTTCGTGGGTTTTTCAAGCAAATCATTGGGGTAAGTGTTCTTCACCCGAAATTTATTATATTTCGTGATTCAATCTTTATTTTTATCTTTTAATTAGTGGTTTGAGTTGGGAAAAATGAGAATTTTGAGAAAAACTTTCAAAAATGTAAAATGACGATTTGAACGATGAAATGATATCGAAATTTTGTAATTCTTGTATGGTTGAACTCGTATCGGAATGTGTATTCGGGTTTTGTAAATTTAATCGAGTTTCGAGGCGCGGGCCTGAGGGTTGACTTTTTAGTTCTTGTTAAAGATTGAAGCTTTATTATCCAGAATTGTTTCCTATAAGTTTTATTTATGATTTGAATTTATTTTGGCTAGATTTGATCCGTCCGGAGGTTGTTTCACTCTAGAAGGTCATTTTAGTGTAACGGTTTAGCTTCCTTGAGGTAAGTATCTTGCCTAACTTTGTGGGGAGGGGGAGGGGAGGGAGGAGGAACTACCCCTTAGGATTTGAGTCGTTGGTGCTAATTGTGTCATGTGAAGGCCGTGTACGCGAGGTGACGAGTACGTGCTCGAGATTATTTGTGAAAATTTAACCGTTTAGGGCTCTTAGGTACTTATGTCCATTAAATATGAAGTTGTTTTGTGATGTTAAATTCCTTATTTACTAAATTCACCCTTACGTGTCTTATTTGAAATTAATTGCTTCATGTTTTACCCTTATTGCCTATTAAACTCTTGTATGCCTTAACTGAAGTTGTTGCCTCTCTTATTGCCATGCTATCCTTTATGTAATTATTTATCCTTGATTAAAGTTATTATTATCTTTTTCGTAATTGCCTATCATCAGTTGAAGTTGTTATTATAGTTTCCATAATCTGCCATCCTTAGTTGAATTTGTCACATCTCTTCCGTAATTGCTCAACCCTAAATGAAGTTTTGTCATCCCTTATCATTGTTGACTTGTCCTTATTTGGAATCATTGATTCATGTTATCTCTCTTATCGTTGAATTGTACTTTTGTGGAATCATTGCTACACATTACCTCTTCTTTGTTGAGCTATTCTTGTTGAGACCATTATTCCCTATTGTGTCTTTTTTTTGTGAGCTCGTTCTTCCGTTTCTTTGTGTTTTGAAGTTCCTGAGTTGATTTACTTGCTGTATTCTCGTATTATTGTTGTCGTCGTCGTCGTCGTCGTCGTCGTCGTTGTTGTTGTTGTTGTTGTTGTTGTTGTTGTTATTGTTGTTGTTGTTGTTGTTGTTGTTGTTGTTGTTGTTGTTGTATTCAGTATTGTTGAGCCGATGGCTATGCGTGGTTGTGATATTGAAACTATTTTAAGAAAATGTTGTGGCATGTGGGCACATATTGTGAAAGACATTTATTTGAGTTGTTATGTTTTGGCATACGTGTTATTGTTGAGACAATTGTTATGTTATTTGCATGAGGTTTCTGTCATGCTATTGTTATTGTGTTGCACGAGGTTTCTGCCATGACGTTGTTATTATTGATACGCATGCGGTGATATAAGGTCTTAGTGTTGGAACGTATGCGTTGAGATAAGGTGAGCTTGAAACGCGTGGCTAGTAGGGGAACTACTAGAATTCATGCGGTGTGATAAGGTGGGCTAAAACGCGGGATGTTATTTCGAGAAAAATGATTTTCAAAAACTAAATATTAAAGCTCCCGCAATGATATAAGGAAAGTTTGTGATTCATTTTATGATTTGAGACTACGAGGCGGTGCCTCGATGTCACGACCCAAAATCCAACTAGTCGTGATGGCACCTAACCTAACCCGCTAGGTAAGCCAATTGACAATAAACAAATTCCAATGAAATTTAATGAGGCAAATAAATACAAGAAGATATCAGAATCTTATACATTTTTCAATGACTGATAGTACAAATCATGAGCTTCTAAGATTAGAATTTACAAAGCTGGCATGAAATAAATAAATGCATCATCTGTTCGAAATATACATAAATATATTTTATAAATCTAAGGCTACCATGAACAAGAGGCAGCTACCACCGAAACGCGGTACATCTTCAAATCCAGCTCCCGCCGATCACAACAACATCAACATCCAACATCTATGACTGGAACGCAGGTACATCTTTAGATCCAGCTCCCGTCGTACGCAATAATATCAACATCAGAAATCTGCACGCAAGGTACAGAAGTGTAGTATGAGTACAATCGACCCTACATACTCAATAAGTGACAAATCTAACCTTAGGTTGAAAGTAGTGACAAGCTAGGATAAGGGTCAGGGTCCAATTTCAATAACCAGCAACAGTTTATAGCAATATGATAAAGATGGTACATGAAATAATTCAGCTAGTTTAGAGTTACAGAAAAATAGGCATGCTTTTCAAGTATATCAATGAAAACCCAAATCTTTTATCGAAATCACCAAAATATGAGTACATTTGTAAAACTGAGATTTTCCCCAAAACTTTCAACAGGTAAATGTTTTATTTTCAATTAGCATGAGGAAAGTACATCTTTATGCCTACATGTCAATGTGCATGTGAAGTCATGAATGACGCAATGTCGTACATCACGAGGAAAATGCATCTCTATGCATGTATGTCAAGTGTGCATGTCGAATGCAATGCAACTCAGTGATAAAACCATATGCATACTCTCAGAGTATCAATTCACTCAGTCCTCCCAGTCACTCAGTCCTCACAATCACTCAATCCTCCCAATCGCTCGGCATTCACACTTGGCACTCGCACTCAGTAGGTACATATGCTCACTGGAGGTGTGTACAGTCTCCGGAGGGCTCCTTCAGCCCAAGCGCTATAACAAGCCAATCATGGCATAAATCAATATAATATGCTGCGAAGTGCAGCCCGATCCCATCATAAATCCTCACCATCAGGCTCTCGGCCTCACTTAGTTATCAATCTCTCCAGTCTCTCAAGCTTACAATGTCATGAAAATCAATCCAACATGATGATGTGATGTATCAATAAATGATAACAGAGACTGAGATATGATATGCAAATGAATGCGTATGACTGAGTATGTAATTGCAATGTAAGCAAATAACTCAACAACATAAATGACCTCAATGGGTCCCAACAGGATAAGCATATAGCCTAGACATTGTTTCTAACATGGATCACAGCTCAATTTCTCTAGCATGTAGATATTTCATAAATACAAACAAGATTAGGTAACTACACAGTACCACAGATTTAACCGAGTCACAATTCACACGGTGCACGCCCACACACCCGTCACCTAGCATGTGTGTCACCTCGACACTAAACACATAACACGTATAATCATGGTTCATACCCTCAGTTCCAAGTTTAGAAGTGTTACTTAACTCGAACAAGCTAAATCCAATACCGAGCAAGCCAAACGATGCTCCAAAATGCCATCCCGCGCGTACTGACCTCCGAACGGCTCGAAACTAGCCAAAAGCAACTCAAATACATCAAATAATGCCAAAGGGAACAAACCCAATTGATAAAGGTTGAATCTTTAATAAAAATCCCGAAATCGAACAAAAAGTCAAACCAGGGCCCACGCCTTGGAACCCGATGAAACTTATAAAATCTGACAACCCATTCAAGTACGAGTCCAATCATACTAGTTTTACTCAAATCTGACTCCGAACCGATGTTCAAAACTTAAAAACTCACTCTATGAAACTTTAGGCTAAAATCTCCAATTTTCTCTTTATAATTCATAATCCAATTACCAAAAACGAAGATAGAATCACGAAATATAATCAAAACCGAGTAGAGAACACTTACTCCAATTCATATGATGAAAATCACCTCAAATATTGCCCAAATCCAAGCTCCCCAACTAAAAATATGACCAAATGAACAAACCCTCGATATTAAATATTTTTTGTCTAGTTATTCTGCCTCGTTTCATATGACAAATGACCCCAAAACTCACTTTTGATACCTCCAATGGATTCCTTGTGAAATTTCAATCAACTTAGGCTTTTGAATCACCTAATTTAGCCTTAAAATGAGGGAGATATGATATTTTGAAGTTTTAAATAAAGTCTAAAAATTTAAAGGATAAAAAATGATATTTTCGTAATTATTTTACACCAGAAAATCAGCAACGAAAGAAATTTCGTTTTAGCACCCAAAACTCATTCGGAGCCTCTCGGACACAAACCATATATGAGTTTCAATCATAAAATATGCTACGAACATGCTCGCACACTCAAAATACTGAAAAGAGGTCATCTTGACCCGATATTGACCATAGTCAAACTCTAAATCATTAACTTAACTAATTTCTCAACCAATGATCCAAAACACACCTGAGCCCCTCGGGACCCCATTCAATCATACCAAAAAGTCTTAAATCACGATACGAACTTATTCGAAACTTTAAATCACATCAAACAACATAAAACCAAGAATCTTACCTCAAATCAAACTTAATAAACTTTTGAACTTTCAACTTACAAAACTCGTGCCGAACTATATCAAATCAACTCGGAAGGACCTCAAATTTTGCACACAAGTTTCAAATGACATAACGAACCTATACTAATTCCCGGAACCACAATCTGAACCCGATATTATCAAAGTCAACTCTCGGTCAAACTTATGAATATCCCAAACCTTCAAATTTCTAACTTTCGTCAATTAGTTCCGAAACCTTCTAAAAATATCCAAATGCAAATCCGGGCATATGCCCAAGTCCATATTCACCAACCGGACCTAACGGAACCATCAAACCTCTGATCCGAGGTCAAATACGCAAAAGTCAAACATGGTCAACTCTTACACCTTAAAGCTTTCTAGTTGAGAATCTTTCTCCCAGATCAATTTCGATTAACTTGAAAACCAAAACCGACGATTCACACAGGTCATAATACATCATACGAAGCTACTCAATACTTCAAATAGCTGAACGGAGTGCAATTGCTCAAAACGACCGTTCAAGTCGTTACATTCTCCTCCTCTTAAACATACGTTCGTCCTCAGACGTGCCAAGAGTTGTTCCTAAGCCGTCAATTCACTGTGTAACCTTACCATCACATGCCCGGGGGTGATCCCAAATCACCCCAATCCATGTAATCTTGACAACACAACGTAACTAAAGATCATTACTTAAACCTTAGTCCGTAAACCTTATAACCCAATTTCCAACATTTGGAATTTCTCACAAGACCCGAATCTCGCATCTACACGCTATATAAGTCTGAACAAGTTGTATCAAGCCATAACCATAACCCAAGATGTAATCACATGATATACCACATAATTCACATACTCGTAGCAATAATTTTCGATCACAGTAGCTGCTAAAAAACAAACTCGGTACAGGTAATAGACCTCATATCAAGTAAAATCTCGTTCAAAACTTCGTATGCCGCCGATGATGATGAAAGAAACACACACAAAATCATAACTACCCATCAGAACAACAAGTCATGTAGCTCTCTCACTCGTCCGACAGAACCAGAGTCAAATTCTAAGCCGACTTCCGATATTATTCTTCCAAACATATGTAATCAAATTTGATAGCACCCATACTAGGTCCAATGACCTCATCTCATCAAACACAGTTATTCTACTAACATGCCATACCAATACAACCTAAAGTCATAGACCGTGCAATCAACGCACCAATAAGCAATGATTCAAATGTGCTCAAACTTGGAAAATGATTCAAATGAGAGAACTGTCCTGCAAGCTCAACAAGTACCACCACAACTTAATTGCTACGAACCTATCACACATAGTAGAACCAAAACACATGAATCTATCACAAAGGATCATATCATAACGTAACTCCGCTACAATGCGTGACCCATCCAAGCACCGGTCCATACGAAATACCTCAAGTCACAATGCTCAAAATCAACAACCATACGCAATTCGACAACAAGTACTGGACGTGCATGACCATAACCATGAAGGAGAGAATAACACAATATAACACAACCCGGAAAGACCATAACCAAGGCGCAATCAACCATTCAACAGCCCAATAACCATTTCGCTCGAATTCCGCTACAAGGCCCAAACAAAACCGCATCGGGTGTGAATATAACCAACCCATCACAGTCCCTCGTAGCATATAAGAGTAACACATAGAACATATCATAACACAAACAAGCTCAACTCTAACCGAATGGCACACCTTTCAGCAATAACAGTGTTGATTCAACAAATCCGACCCGGTGTAGAATACACATCCTTATTGGGCCTACTAATGGGCTCCCAAATCAAATTCGGTCATCCCTAAATGGATAAATGGCCCTCCAAAAGTCCAGAATAACATAACCATAACACGTACTACCATCTAGCTAACTTTGACTATATATTCACAGTTCGCAACCCCGAAATAATCTGCTTCTGAGAACTCCAAGTCTCCAAATCCATAGAACATATTAATCACCATAGTCGATCCCAACTCTACCACTCGAATGACTCACACATCTCTCATACATAATCATCCCCACAATAAATACTTCTATAATTCTTCCATGCCACATAGCAAAATCTGAACATCAATAGTCTATCAACCAGACGAGTACCGCAATAACAATGAAGCATCTATAAGTCAAAACATGATGCGTCTTCTGAAATGCGCACCCTTCTCAGGCAACACCAAGTAGCAACAACATTCATCTAGTCATCTGAAACAGTCCATGTTGTCTAAGAATTCACGATCTTCCCTCCATAACTGAACCGCCACCTTGTACATGCAAATCTCAATCCCACAGGACGCAGTGCATTTATCATGCCATCATGTGAAAAGCACGAGAATCTCATTATCAACTCCGAGTCACAAGCAGAATACATACACGATCAGTCAAAAACCTTCCACTTGATCCCATCCAGGAGAAAATTACATCACGCAACATACCCCTCATACTTGTAGATAATATATATCTCAAATTGTGGCTGAAATCATCGAGAACACTTTGAAACCCATTTTCACATAACTAAGCCATTAGAACCAAATCCATCTAACTCAACCAAGCCACATAAATCATCAAACCCAAGAGTATTGCCACAAAACACCTGTAGAGAATCATCATATCATAAGTACCCAAAAGAACTGATTATATCTATTACCGTGCTGATCCAACCTACTACCAAGCTGTCATATTTCTCCGAGTTCCTTCCGAATTACCCTCAAGTAGATACTTCTCCTTGCCAGTAGACTACGATCCTTACCCAAAGTTCAACACAAGAAATCCTAGCATAAAACCACACCGCCCTAAGGACCATAAGATGTTGTATTCCTCTTAAGCACCACAAAAGTACCACAACCGAGACGCCCATTCTAAAGAGACCTTCTGTGAATCTAAAGCTATTTCCTTCACCTTCCTGAAACTGAAATGTAGAATCCATAATGAGATAGAAATACTGCGAGTCTTGACACCATCCAATGTAAATCTTAGATTCTAACTTTATACAAATCCGAAATATTATCAATTTTTACATATAAATCTTGAATCCATTAGAACCTTCTTGAGAGTCATCCACTCTGCTCAAATCTAAATTGCACTGCGCAAATGGGCCGAACGACCTATGCCCCATTAGCATGACAACACCCAAAGAAGTAATCAACACCTCTAAGCAATTGAGTGAATCCTTTTCTTGGTACATTACATCCATCACGAATAGCAACCCTAAACCATTCCCAAGACTTCCATATATCCATAATGGGTAATACATCATGCATCCAGAAATTCCTTACTCCAGTCATCCTCAAAACCAACCTCTACGAGTCATAACCGACCCACAAGTATGCCTCAGACCGAAATCAATATAACACATAACCATGCAATCAAATTATCGATAGCAAACTCCCCCACTTGGCTCAAAGCCATAGAATAAAATATTCAATAACTCCCAATACCCACACTCTATTACTGCCATAATCCTGCAGTGAAATTCAACTAAATTCTTTACAAGCTCCTACAACACAACCCATCAAATACTTAAAACCATCCGCTAAGCCAGCATGCATCCTCGTGGTAGTCAGGTCAACTTTTTCAACAAATCCAAACTCAAATCGCAACACATAGAACCACTGGTAGAAAAGAAACCCTCCACACAACATCACAAGGATCACACATCCGTAGATTACCCCGCAGGTGACAATCCACCTGCTTAGCCTCAAACTGACATCTCTCTATACCCTTTCACAGTCACAACTACTATGAAATCACTTAATCTTCCTGAGTCCGAACTCATCAACAAGACATGAAAATCTACTTCGTTACACAAGTGAAATAACACGAAAGAATCTCTTAAAAACCTTTATAACTCAAGACTGTATCACACATCCATAGAAATCGAGCATCCAATAGTCCTTTTCAAATCTCAAGCAAACTTTTCCCATCACATTCAAACCATCTGAACACATCCCACAATCACATCCTACTCATCATATAGCTATCCAACCAATCACTAAGCCATCAGTCCCACTCATAGGGACACCGATGGACATAGAAGTCCAAAAGCACATGCTCACACAACTGAAACTACCGAGCTTGAGATGTGGTTAAAACCGGGCCTTAAGTCCTACAGACTGGCCCATCACCAAAACGCAAAACATATCTCATACCTCATCAATAGAACCACAAGTCGTTGATGCATAACTGATACTGAGTGCTCGTATGCACATACGAGTGAGTGGAAGGAAATTCAAAGAGATACGCTTCAAGCTGGATCAATGTTGCACGATAAGGAAAGAAAGATGGGAAGTTTATCCTAAATTCCATGTAGCCTCTCGAAGATAGGTATAGACGTCATCATACCGATATGCAAGACTCTACTAGACACTTGCTCATGACTCGTAGAACCTATGAACCTAGAGCTTTGATACCAACATGTCACGACCCCAAGATCCAATTAGTCGTGATGGCACCTAACCCAACCCGCTAGGTAAGCCAATTAGCAACAATCCTACTCAAATGAGATCTACTGAGAGAAATAATGATAATATAAATGAACTTTTATACAAGGAATCTCCAAGGACTGGTAATACAAATCATGAGCTTCTAAGATTTAGAGTTTACAAAGCTAGTATGAAATAAATACATCATCTGTTTGAAATGTACATAAATATATTTTTATAAATCTAAAGCTACCATGAACGAAAGGCAGCTACAACCGTAACACAGGTTCATCTTTAAAGATAGCTCCCGCCATACACAATAATATCAGCTCCAAAATCTACACGCAATGTGGAGAAGCGTAGTATGAGTACAACCGACCCCACGTACTCAATAAGTAACAAACCTAATCTTAGGTTGAAAGCAGTGACGAGCTTGGACAACGGTTAAAGTCCAACACCAATAGCCAAATACAACTCATAACAATATAATAAAAGTAGTACAAGAAACAACTCAATGATATGATGCTCAGCTCGTTCACAGTTACGGAAAAATAGGCATGTTTTTCAAATATAACAGCAAAATCCAAATCTTTCACCGAAATCACCAAAATATGAGTAAGTCAGAAATTTGTGATTTTCCCCTAAAACTTTCAACAACAGATAAGGTGTTTCAATCTTAGATAGTATGAGGAAAGTACATCTCTATGCCTACATGTCAATGTGCATGTGAAGTCATAAATGTTGCAAAACAGTGTAACATGAGGAAATGCATTTATATGCATGTATGTCAAGTATGCATGTCAAATGCAATGCATCACAGTGATGAACTCATGTACTCACACTCTCAGAGTACTTTATATCAATGTCTCACACTCCCACTCATCACGCTCAATCACTCAGCTCACTCAGTCACTCAGTATTGTACGGTTCCTGCTGCGGCGTGCAGCCCTATCCCATCATGAATCAATAAATACTGTGCTTACTGCTGGTATGTCAGACTACGGAGGGGAGAATCCTGCACAAGCACCAATATAAGTCATCATGGCCTGCTGCGGCTTGCAGCCCGTTCCCATCAATAATATATATATAAAGCCCATAGGGCCTGCTGCGACGTGCAGCCCGATCATATAATAATAATAATACATATAAGGCCAATGTGGCATGTTGTGGTGTGCAGCCCGATCCCATCAAATAATATATATAAAGCCCATAGGGTCTGTTGCGGCGTGCATCCCGATCCCCTCAATATCACTCACAATCCGGCACTCAACCCCAACTTAGTCATCAATCTCTCCAGTATCTCGGGCTCACAAATCTCATGCCAATCAGCCCAACAATGATAACATGATGTGACAACAAATGATAACAGAGACTGAAGTATGATATGTAAATGAATGAATATGACTGAGTATGTAAATGTGATTTAAGCAAAGAACTCAACAACATAAATGACCTCAGTGGGTCCCAACATGATAAGCATATAGCTTAAACATAGTTTCTAAGATGGATCACAGCTCAATTACGCTAGCACGTAGAAATTTCATGGATACAAATAAGATTAAGTCACTACACGGTACCACAGAGTCAACCGAGTCATAATTTACACAGTGCACGCCTACACGCCCGTCATCTAGCATTAAGGGTGGGCATAGTTTGGCAAACCCGAAATCCAAAAGGAAAACTGATTTTTTGGGACTTTTGGTTTGGATTTTCGGATTACGGATTGGATTTTAGATTTAATTTTTAAAATTTATGGATTTCGGATTGGATATTGGATTTGGTACTTCGAATTTTTAGATATTCAAAAATACGAAATTCTTATACCTTATATTTAGTCCATTATCTATATGTCAATAGTAATAGGTTCAATACCCTACCCATTAAATATTATCTCATATATTCAATATTAATTACTAAGTTACTATGAGAATACTTTATATTTGAACATGGTTTTACTATTTCTACTTCTTATCGGCCGTATTAATGTCTCTATTGTATTTTTTTGATAATAATTTCATTTCTTGAATGCTTCATTTGGATAATTGCGGTGAGAATGAGGAACCTTTCAGGTAATTTAACATGAGTACTCATTTGGATTTTTATTTTTGTAAAATGAATAAACTTCTTAACTTATAAGCTCAAAATAGAAAATCCAAAATATCCAAACCGATTAATCCGAAACCGAACTTAAAAAATCCGATCCAATCCGAACTTATTTGGATTGGATTTGGATTGTGATTTCTTCAATCCGAAAACCGAAAATCCAAACCGAAATTTTCATATGCAATCCGAACTGCCCGAACGCCCACCCCTACCTAGCATGTGCGTCATCTCAACACCAAACACATAACACGTATATTCAGGACTTCATACCCTTAGCACCAAGTTAAGAAGTATTACTTACCTCGAACAAGCCGAATCCAATACCGAGAAAGCCAAACATTACTCCAAAAATGCCACCCGCGCGTATCGACACCTGAACGACTCAAAACTACCCAAAAGAACCTCAAAAAATCAAATAATGGCAAAGGAAATAAACCCAATCGATAAAGGTGGAATCTTTAATCAAAAGCCCAAAGTCAACCAAAAAGTCAAATCTGGGCTCGCACCTCAAAATCTTATGAAACTCACTAAATTCGATAACCCATTCAATTACGAGTCCAAACATACTAGTTTCACTCAAATCTGACTCCGAATCGATATTCAAAACTTAAAAACTCACTTTATGAAATTTTAGACAAAACCCCCCAAATTTCACTTTGAAATCATCAATCAAATGCCAAAAACGAAGATGGGTTCATGAAATAACCAAAACCGAGAATAGAACACTTACCCCAATCCATATGGTGAAAATCGCCTCCGAAATCGCCCAAATCCGAGCTTGCCCAATCCATATGGTGAAAATCGCCTCCAAAATCGCCCAAATATGACCAAATGAACAAACTCTCGATATTATATATTTCTGCCAAGTTTGTTTGCCTCGTTACTCATGCCAAACAATCCCGATAGTTGCTTTTGATACCTCCAATGGATTCCTGGTAAAATTTTAGTTATGTTAGGCTTTTGAATCACTCCATTTGACCTTATAATGAAGGATATATGTTGGTTTCAATATTTAAAAATAGTGCAGATTTTTAAATACGAATCCAGTGGCAATGCCGTAATTAACCTGGGAAAAAAAATCTAGCAACCCAATTCTTAGTAAAATGACCACAAATTCCTCATACAATGCCGAAACTTGATGATTTCAGTCGCTATGGTTCCAAAATTACGATATGGATATAATGCTTCAATCAAAACAGAAATTGGAGCTCATTTGCTTAATGTGGTACCATTTATACTTGAAGTAACAACGTCGAAACATAAAAAAACGAGCGCAACACAACCCAAACCTATCCGAAACTCACCCGAGCCCCTCGGGACCCCATCTGAACATACCAAAAAGTATCATAACATAACATGGACTTACTCGAAGCCTCAAATTATGTATAACAACATCAAAACCACGAATCGCACCTCAAATAGAACTTAATGAACTTTTGAACTTTAAGCTTGCAAAACTCGTGCCGAACCATATCAAATCAACTCGGAATGACCTCAAATTTTGCACACAAGTCTTAAATGACATAACAAACTTATCCCAATTTCCGGAAATATAATCTAAATCCAATGATATCAAAGTTAACTCCCGATCAAACTCATGAACATCCCAAACTTTCAAAATTCTAAGTTTCGCCAATTAGTGTCGAAATGTAATGACTCGGCCGGTCATTTTAAGTATTTTAGCCCTGATCCCCTAAATTATTCTTCTTCTATGCTATATTGTGGTTATGTAACTTGCCGGGGTGGTTGGTTTTGGTTTCGGGTGAGTTTCAGAGTGAAAGGGGATACATAGTCCCTAAGTTGGAAATTCTTATCGTAGGAGTTGACCGTAGTTTGACCTGTGCGAAGATGACTCTATAATGGAGTTTCGTCAATTCCAATAGCTCTGTAGGGTGATTTTGGTCGTAGGAGCATATCAGGATTTCGATTTGGAGGTCCGTAGGACGTCTCTGCGTGAATTGGCAAAAGTTGGAAGATTTTGGAAAGTTTGACCGGGAGTGGAATTTATTGATATCAAGATCAGATCCCAATTTCGGAAGTTTTAATAAGTATGTAATGTCATTTATGACTTATTTGCAAAATTTTAAATTCAATCGGAGTTGTTGGTATGAATCGACATCAGTTTCGGAATTTGGAAGTTCATAATTTCTTAGGCATGAATTTGGGTTGTGATTCATAGAATTTGTGTTGTTTGATATGATTTTTAGCCTCTAGTAGGTACGTTATGTGTTTTGTGACTAGTTGGTATATTAGGACGGCGTCCTGGGGGGCCCGGGTGGGATTCGGATCGAATCCGGAACAATTTAGACTTGATGCATTTTTGCTGAAGGTTGGCAGTTCTGGTGTCTTCGCACCTGTGGAGGGATTGGCCGCAGGTGCGGGTTGGTCATAGATGCGGAGCTGGGCATGTCCAGCTGGGGGTGCAGAAGTGGCTTCACTTCTGCGATGGGGAGAATCACAAGGGTGACAGTGGTCGCATGTGCGACACTTTTCGTCGCAGGCGCGCAAGCGGAGGTGCGACTCTTTTCTCGCAGAAGTGGAGAGTGAGGAACAAGTCATGACCGCACCTACGATAGAAATTCCACAGGTTTGGAGCCGTAGATGCGGCAGTAAGGTCGCAGGTGCGATTTAACTGGCAGAAAAAGGGGAAATTCAAGGATTTGATCCATAATTCATTTTGGGACTTAGGGAGCTAGGTTTGAGGCAAAATTTTGAGAGATTTTCAGAGAGAACCTTGGGGTAAGGAATTCTAACTCATTTTTGATTAATTCACATGTATCTATTGATAATTTCATCATTTAATTGGTGCTTTGGAGTTAGAAATTGGAAACAATTGGTAGAAACTCCTTAGGCTAATTTCTTGAGTTTTGAAAGGTGAAATGAGGTCGGATTTGAATAATTATTTTATGGTTGGACTCGATATCGAATGGGTATTCGATTTTTTTAATTTTGGTCGGGTTTCGAGGTGCGGGCCCGGGGTGACTTCTTTGGTCAATTTTTCAATTCTTTGCAAAGATCGTAATTTCATTGTTTAAATTAGTTTCCTATAGTTATATTTAGAGTATAAACTTATTTTGGCTAGATTCGAGCTGTTTGGAGTTGAAAAATCGAGAGAAAGCCTTCTAGTTTATTAATTTAGTGTGGTTTGAGGTAAGTGACTTGTATAACCTTGTGTGGGGAAAATTTTCCTTAGGATTTTGTAACGACCCGACTTGTCATTTTAAGAATTAACACCACGTTCAGTGACTTAAGGTCTCGAGAAGCTTCTCAATATGTATTATGACCGGCGGGTGTGATCGAGTTTGATTTTCAGAAGATTCGGAATTAAATTAAAAGAACAATTCTTATTTAGAAATTTAGATGGAAAGAGTTGACCGGAGAGTTGACTTTTGAGCAAACGACCCCGGAATGGAATTTTGATGATGTCAATGGCTTCGTATGATAATTTCAGACTTTGGCATATGTTTGGATTTGAATTTGAAAGTCCATAGGACAATTCGGCGCATTTTGGCGAAAGTTGGAAAATAGAAGATTTTTTGAAAAAGTCCGACCGAAGGTTAAAATTTTGATAACGAGGTCGGATTTCGATTCTGGAAATTGGGATAGCTCCATTACGTCATTTATGACTTGTGTGTAAAATTTGAAGTCATTCCGTATTAATTTGATACGTTTCAGCGCAAAGATATAAAAGTTGAAAGATTTGAAAACTCATAATTCGATTCGATGCGCGATTCATAATTTCGGCATTGTTTGACGTGGTTTGAAGCCTCGACTATGTTCGTATTGTATTTTGGGACGTGTTGGTATAATTAGTTAAGGTCCCGAGGGCCTCAGATGGATTTCGGAAGGTTAACAGAGCAATTTGGACTTGAAGAAAGCTGCTGGAAAATGGCAGCAATTGTTGGAGTCACACCTGCGGAACTATGGGAGCATGTGCGACCATCGCAGAAGCAAGATAAAGCTCGCAGAAGCGAGATTGGGAAGGCTGGTAACTCATCGCAAAAGTGGACATGTTTGCGCACCTGCGATGTCGCAGGTACGATCACTGGAACGTAGAAGTGGCAAGGTCCGCAAATGCGCCTTAGGCCATTGCTTCTGCGATTGCGCAGATGCGAAATTCTTTCCACATAAGCGGTTCTGGGTAGAAACTTTAAGGACCAAAATTGGTCATTTTGCCATTTTCGATTGGGATTTTGGAGCTCGATTTTTGGGCGATTTTGGAGGAGTTCTTCACGACTTTGACTTGGGTAAGTGTTCTCTATCCTAAAGTGTTTATATTTCATGAATCTATGGTTATATTCATCATTTATTTCGGATTTAAATGGAAGAAATCAAGATTTTTGCAAAATCTTCCAAAAACGAAAATTTAAGATTTGGAGGTCGAATTGTTATCGAAATTTGATAAAATTGGTATGGTTGAACTCGTATCGGAATGGGTGTTCGGATTTCATGAAAATTATTTCGGGTTCTGAGAGGCGAGTCCCACATTGACTTTTGTTGACTTTTTTGAAATAAATTTTTAAGTCGATATATTATTATCCGGAATAATTTTTGATGAATTTTAATAAAGTTATACAATTAATTTGGGTAGATCTGAGTGGTCCGGAGGTCAATTCAAGCACGAAGGCGATTTTGGAATATCGGCATTACTTCAAAAAGGTAAGTGTCTTGCCTAACCTCGAGTGGGGGAATTACCACTTAGGCATCGAGTCTTATGTGCCATTTGTGAAATGTAAAAAGCCGTGTACGTGAGGTGACGAGTTCGTACTCGGGCTTATATTTGCAAATTTTATTGGGTTAAAGTCTTAGGTATTATTGTGTAGTAAATTGGATAATCATTGGCATTTGTTAAATCATCTATTTGCCATGCCTAAATCCTTGTTTGTTGAATTTATTTTTATATGATAATTTGATGTGATTGTTATTTGAATATTTATATAGTTCCGTAAGTTTGTTGGTTTGATATTTCTTGGAATTTAATCTCATTATGGATTTTCCTCTGCAAATAATTAATTAAATGAGCTTAACAAGAGGTGTTTATATAATTATTGAGAATGTGGATTAATGAAGGCGTTGCCCTATGCTGAGTAATTTCTATCTATGTTGATTGTTTTTGAGGTCTTATACACATTGTGTGGAGCCTTCGGCTATTTGTTTTGAAATTAATTGATTTGTTGTATCTTTGGAATTGGTTGTGGCCATTGGGCAAATTGTGATATGAATTGATTTTGTTATGTTGTCGTGATAATTTTCCGAGTAAATGGTTGTGTTGTGTGAGTTGTTATTTTGAGGATATAAGGGTGGCATTCCACTGTTGATATTATGTGGGTATAAGGTTGGCATTTTACTGTTGTTATGTGTGTTGGGATATTGTCTGAGCGGAGTGATAAGGGTAGATGTAGGAGCGATAAGGGTGGCTATAGGAGCGATAAAGGTGGCTATTGATATTGTTAGGGCAGAGGGATAATGGAGGCTATTATAGGAGTGATAAGGGTGGCTATAGGAGAGATAAGGGTGGCTATTGTCAGGGATGATATGTGATGATGTGAAATTATTGTGTTGGTGATTTTCATGTGATGTTATGATTTTTCTTGTGTTTATTTTATACCTTGTGCAATTTGTCTTATTGTTGGTAAATTGATAACAATCTAATTTATGTTGAAATTGGGAGCCCGTGACTATTGCCAGGCGGATTATAAAATGAAATGTGGGCACGGGGTGCCGTGAGTAAATAATGAGGATATTGACACGTGAATTGTCCGTACAGTTGTGATATGAAATGTGGGCACGAGGTGCTGTGGTTAAATGATAATGATATTTGGCACGTAAGTTATCCGTGCGGTTGTGATAGAGAAATTGGCACGAGGTGTCGTGGAATATGAAATTGGGCTGAGACCCGTACTTTATGATTTTTGAAATAAGGTGTCACAAGGTGACTTTTATTCGAAAGATATTTATTTGAAAGAATTTTATTCGAAAGATATATATATATATATTTGAAGAAATTTTATTTGAAAGATATTTATTGAAGGAATTATATTTGAAAAAGATTTATTTGCAAGAATTATATTTGAAAGGTATTTATTTGAAAGGAGTATATTCGAGATATATTTATTAAATGATATTATATTCTGAAGGGTATTATTTGAGAAGCATATATACGAAAGATTTATATTTGAAAGACTTGAATTAATTGGGTGTACTTGTATTTATTATTTGTTGAGCAATATTAATGGCGTTCTTGTTGCCCTGTTGTGCAGATTACTGGTTGATTAGTGTTGTCATTATTGTTATTTGTTTCTTATTATTTTGTATACTATATTGCACAGGTTAATAGACTAGTGAGTGTCTTGACTGTACCTCGTCACTACTCCACTGAGGTTAGTCTTGATACTTACTGGGTACCAACTGTGGTGTACTCATACTACACTTCTGCACATTTTTGTACAGAGCCAGGTATTGGAGATATCGGACTTGGACAGAGTTAAAGCGGGATCATAAGGATTCAAGGTAGAGTTGCTTGGTCGTCGCAGTCACTTGGAGTCTTTTTATTTTATTGTACTGTTAATTTTTAATCAAACAGTATTGAGTATTCGATCCTTGAGATCATTCCATGTATTCAGTTAGTGTTCGTGACTCAGTATTACCAGTCTTAGGAGATTTTCATATTTGTTTTCGCTGTTAGTTTTGATTACTTAAAAACAAATGGCTTGAAATGTAATTGAAATTGGCTTACCTAGTCTTAGAGACTAGGTGCCATCACAACGCATATTTTGGATCGTGACATATTTGGTATTATTGTGATAATTGTGATATGTGAAAGCCGTGTACGCAAGGTGACGAGTGCGTAGATGGGCTAAACGTGAAATTTCTAGTTTTTAGCTATGTAGTTTCCTTTCATGCTTTAATTGAGTTACTTTAACATGTTGTAGTCCTCATAATTAGTCTAATTTCACATGTCTACTTATTTTACCTCTTATTTGTAAATTGTATTAACTGTCTTGATTCCGTGTTGTTAACTTTTCATAAATTTCTTATTGTTTCATTTCCATTGTCATTATTATTTTATCGTTATATCTTTCGTCTTGTTTCATATTATCTCCAGTAAGGCCTTGACCTGACCTCGTCACTACTCTACCGAGGTTAGGATTGGCACTTACTGAGTACCGCTGTGGTGTACTCATACCATATTTCTGCATATCTTTTTGTATAGATTCAGGTACTTCCTATCAGTCCCAGCATTAGTGAGCTGAGGTTGCTTTGGAGATTTTAAAGTACACATGCCCGCGTCCGCAGACCTCGGAGTCCCCTGTTATCCTATTTTTCCTTATTTCATTACACTATCTTAGACAATGATGTATATGATTGTTCAGTATTGTTACTAGAGCTTGTGACTTATACTTCACCAAGTTTTGGGAGTTGTACATTTTGAGTTACAAATTTTATTTATGCAGTTGTCGAAGTTTTGAGATTTTAACTTGTTATTTCATATTATTCTGTATGTTGATAGGCTCACCTAGTTTTAGAGACTAGGTGTCGTCATGACTTCCTACGGAGGGAATTTGGGGCCGTGACACGAAACCTTCTAAAAATATCCAAATGCAAATTCGGGCATATGCCCAAGTCCAAAATCACCATCTGGACCTAACAGAACTATCAAAACTCCGATCCGAGGTCAAATACTCAAAAGTCAAATTTGATTAACTCTTCCAACTTAAAGCTTTCCTAGTTGAGAATCTTTCTCCCAAATCAATTCCGATTAACCTGAAAGCCAAAACCGACGATTCACACAGGTCATAATATATCATACGAAGCTACTCAAGATTTTAAATAGTTGTACGGAGTGCAACTGCTCAAAACGATCGGTCGGATCGTTACATATTTATTGTAGAATTGAGTGGGTGTTACTTATTTATGCTCAAATTAATTACCAAATACTATTTGAAATGAGATAAGGTGTCACCGTCCACATCTCGAGGGCCGACTAGCACTTAACGACCTTCCATTCTTAAAGTGAATCAAAATTCATCTTGACTGAGCATAATTTAAACTTGTTGAGATACTAATTAAATACAATGATGCTAAAAAATTAAAAAATAAACTAGCATATCTTACCCTATACTAGGAATATTTCAATAATCCATCAGCCAATCATATCCAACCACAAGTAATACCCACAAATTCCTTAACAACAAAGTAAAATGCAAAACAACAAAACTTCAAAACAACAAAATCTCATAAGTCTAGCTACGAAGCATCTAAGTGAATATCTAAAAACATAAGATAGTCGGGTCTAAGCTATACTACAAGTATAACTGAAAAATAAAGGATAGCATATAGCCTCCAGGTAGGGTAGGTATCGATCGGTTCAGTTTTTTCGGTTTTTGATTTGAGATTTTAATAACCAAATTCGAACCAAAGTATTTTTTTTGCGGTCTGATGCGGTTATTTTCGATTTGATTTTTCGATTTTAGGCTTGTCAAATTGGACAATAGTATTGGCACGCAGTCTCGCTTTCTGTTGGTAGTAGGATTTTATGACTAACCGTTGTTTCTTTCATTGTTGATTACTTTACTATCTGGTTGTTTTTATTCTGTTTTCATATGGCTTCTTGGTACTGTCCCTTCTTATCTATATTTTTATTAATGTGGTGCTTATACTTTCCTAAGCCGAGAGTCTATTGGAAATAACCTATCTATCCTCACAAGGTAGGAGTAAGGTCTGCGTACACACTACCCTCCCCAACCCCCACGATATGAGATATTATTGTGTATGTTATTATTGTTGTTGTAGGCTTGTTAAATTGGACTTCTTTTTAAGCAATAAGTGAGCCTCAGAATTAAATTCATGCCAACTTTTTGAGGCTCATGTGCTTAGCAAATTGTCCTACTGTAATATGCTATAACATGAAATTTAACTAGAAAATAATAAAATATGCACTAAGAATAGATGCTTATTGTATTTGCTAAGAGTCCGTAGTAATGAGTAATTTTTTATTGTTGAATTTGCAACTCAATATATTCTTAGTAATATCAGTTATAATTAGCACATTAACTGAAAGTAACATAAGAGATTTGTGTTATCATTGGGAAACCAACGAATATAATAATTTATTGAATAATGATCATGTTGGTTATTAATTTTTGGGTAACGTGACTTTGGGGTTGGATGAGTTTCTTAAAAGTGCGGCATTTTGGAGTTTGTGCTTCAACATTCACTAACAATTAATAAATGACCATATTTAACATATTACACTTAAGAGTTAAGATAAGTCCAGAGGCTATAGGAGCCATACTTAAAAAAAATCGATTTTCCGATTAACGAAAAAACTAAGATAATAAAACCGAACACCGAACCAAACACCAAACTTTTAACAAATATAAACTGCAAACCGATTAAAAAATCAAACAAATCAAACCGAATAAATCAAAATTATCAGATCAATCGATTTTTTCGATTCGGTCAATATTATTCCCACCCCTACCACCAAGTATATAGTGAATGACCCACATCAACTAAACTGTGAGAGGGAATGTATGGTCAAGTGTCAACTAGAACGTCAGTTAAAGTATCTTCAGGAAAAATAGTAAGGTGTGAGTCATGAATGACTCAGCAAGATCACTGTTTCACCTATTATAATACCTGTTGACAAAATTTTTAGAAATGCATAAATGCACATTTTATGCATGCTCACACAATGACAAACAATATCAGATGAACCCACCATATAAAAATAAGAACCTAATTTTCGAAGACATCTTTTTGAAAAATAATCACTCAAAGGTTAAAGTCTCCCTTACATGGATCCAATATCAAAATAAGTTGCTCATATCTGATACCACGCTCCTAAGGCATCAGACAAGTTCAATCTACAGAAAAATCATAATCAACAAGGAGAAGGCCATGTAGGATCCACTATCAAATTTTAGATTTAGGTCAAATTCAAAAAAAAAAATCTTGATCAATGGGATTGAATGATGACAACCAACACTAGAAGGCTCAAGAAAATTGAGTATGAATTACCAGGTCTTGCAAGGATACCATGAAATTAAAATTTAAAAACAATAAATAATATAAGGATTAGAAATTAGAGTTGGAAAATGACAGTAACATAACTATGAACTAGTTAAACCCCTGAAATCACAACAATAATTACTAATCAAGAATAAAAATCAAAATAAGTAAAAGAATACAACTAATAAACCTCAAGCAAGCAATTAAACTAATATAAATCAAATCACACTCAATTATAAAATAATTAAAGGGATGAACTCATTCCCTAAAGCAATCCATAAAAGGCCATATATTAGAGAAGAACTGGTAAATCTTTAAGCTCACAAGGGCATTGATCAACTCATCATTCAAAGACTAAGGAAATGATCCTAAAAATTGCTATTTACGGTAGTTAACACTAACTATAAATATGACCACAATAGCTAATATCAGTTACAAATGTGGCCGATCAGTCTATAGTTAATTTCGCAAAATATAGTCTTCAGTTGACTGACTTCTACACTTGATCTTTGATCTTTTAAAGCACTCTGAATATTTAATTATTCATTAGAAAGATCTCCATATTATACGTTAGTCTGGTCGTTATTATCTTATTATTTTTTAAAGAAATTTATCATCGTATTTGAACTTTACAAATCTAAGAAAGGGGCAAACATAGAGCCCGTTCAGATTAGCCGAATCCCGGCCCCGACCTCCTAACCCCACAAAACTTCTATCCGATCCCGACCCCCGATCCGGCCCTCCTACCATGAATCTTGGGCCCCCCGACTACTCGATCCCCCACCATTCATCATGAACTCTAAACCTTACCCCAACCCTCGAGTCCTTGACCCCCCACTATCCACCTTGAACCCTAAAACTGGCCCACAATCTAATCTCCTTGACCCCGAACGTGAGTATCGACCCTCGACCCTTGAACCCTAAACCCCGTCCCTCAACCCAATGCACCCATTCCCCCTAAGGTTTGCATAGATTATATAAATGCTTTTGAGATAATATTTTCTGCTTAGTAACCAAGTACTAAAATTGAAGTAAGAAAACCACTTAATATTTTTAATAAAAATATTTTCATTCATACGAAACAGACCCATTGTGTCTATTGCTATTGAGCTCTCTTAAAAATCTTAATTACTCATATCTCTAACCGCTCTATATGTTAACAACTATGTATCATGAGTTCTAAATTTGTGACATTATCTCATTCTAATATATCTAGTGTATTCCCATTCATAATGACTGGGGATCCAACCCTTTTCTCATCCTTCTTTGTTATTTTCTCTATATTTTGTGCATTATGTGTGTGTTGATTTCATGTTATCTGACCTCACTCGAGCTCATCTTGAGTGATAATAGAGGTCAAAGAGAGATAAAGCATATGAGAGTGAATTAGGAAAAATGAACAGTGATCTATTATTGATGCCCGTAGAGTGTATATATACAAATTCCTAACTAACTTCATTAACTGAATATACAAAATGACCACTTTATAATCGACTATCCACTTTACAATTATCTAGCCATGTTACATAATTAAGTAATCTCAACACACACACACACCCCTCAAGTTGGTGGTGTGGAAAATACTGCCAACTAGTACAGGACTACTAAGTGTTTGTCTCATGTTTAGAACATCTTCAAGTTGATATGTGGTTGCCACATTATGTAGTGAAATCATCCCTTCATGTAGTTTGTTCCTCACAAAGCGGTAGTCAACCTCCATATAGTTGGTTCTTTCATGGAACACAGACCGTAATATGCTTGGGGAAAGGGATTGTGATTTCTTCAAACAACCTACTTAGCCATACCAGCTCTCCTACTACCTTTCTCAAATCTCTGTATTCTGCTTCTGCAGAGGATAGTGAAATGGTATCTTGCTTCTTAGACTTCCAGGTAATAGGACTGGTGCCCAACAACACTAGATAGCCATTGACAGATTTCCTGGAATCTGGGCATGCTGCCCAATCAGAGTCACAGTTGGCTTTAATTGTGTAGTCTGTGTCATGGGATATGAATAATCCCAAAATAGGATCACTTTTTAAATACCTAAGCAGATGGAAAACTGCTCTCAAATGGGCTTCTCCGAGATCATCCATGAATTGGCTTAGGTGTTGCATATTGTAGGCTATATCCAACCTAGTGTTAGTGAGGAAGTTGAGCTTTCCAACCAGTTTTCTGTAGTAAATGGGATCTTTCAATGCTTCTCCTTCTTTAGCTTTGAGCTTCACTGTTGAATCTAGTGGATATGTAAGACTGCTATAATCCATGCATTGATAATCCTTTAACAAGTCAAGTGCAAACTTCCTTTAAGATATTATGACACCATCATCTTTATAGAGAACTTCCAACCCTAGGAAGTAGTGTAGCCTTCCCAAGTCTTTTATCTTGAAACTACTGTTTAGAAATGCCTTCAACTCTTCAATTTCCATGGTGTCAGTCCTTGTGACCACAATATCATCCACATATACTGCTACATACCCAAATAAGGTTTCAGTTTTCTTGTAAAACAGAGAATAGTCATACATGGAGTATGCATAACCCCTAACCCCTTGAGCATAGGGCCTTATTCAGTTTGGCATACTGCTGCCTACTGGCATGCTTCAGCCCATAAAGAGATTTGTTAAGTTTGCAAACCAAGCCTGAACTTTCCACTGCTAGACCCTGTGGGACTTTCATATATACCTCCTCAAATATATTCCCATGTAGGAATGCATTATTTAAATCCAAAACTGGGATATGTGCCACCCTTTCTTTACAGCAACAACTATCAAGGATCTCACATTTGTCATCTTGATTACATGGGAGAATGTCTCTGTATAATCAATGCCTAGCTATTGTGTGTACCCTTTGAAAACTAATCTAGCTTTGAGCCTTTTTATACTACCATCTGATTTATGTTTTATTTTGTACACCCACTTACACCCTATAGTTTTTTTTTCAATAGGTAAGGATATCAAATCCCAGGTTTGGTTGGCATGTAAGGTTTCAAATTCTTGATTCATAGTTGCTTGCCAAGCAGGGTTCATAGTTGCCTCCTCATATGATGAGAGTCCATTATCATTGCAAATGTCTCTCCCAAGACTTTGGCTCACATGACTTAGAACATCGGGGGAGACGTGATAGTTTTTAGAATTGTTATGAGCACTAGGTGGTGGTGATTTTAGCCTTGGAAGTGAATGTAAATAATCTTGGACATATAGAGGTGGTTAGTAAGGTCTTTGTGATTTTTTTGGTTCAGTGGGTGTGTGAACTGGTTGATGGACAATTAGTGATATAGTTTTACTTGAGGAATGTGGTGTGCTAGATTGTGATGATGATGCACTAATAGGAGATTGTGTGAGATTGGAGGATCTCACATTGGGTGAGTGAGCATTGTGAATAGTGTGCAAGGGGCTGATTCTGGGTAATATTTGCTCCATTCTCACTGTCATAGCGTTGTTCGGTACCTTCAAGTGTGTGATCAATAAAAAGGAACAAAATTAAGGACAGAGGGAAAGGAAACATTTTTAGGTGAAATAGCAAAACGGAACACACTTTCAATGAAGATAACATCCGTGGAGATATGTATCCTTTTAGTGGAAAGACTTAAGACCTTGTACCCCTTGATATCATAGGGATAACCAATGAATATATGTGGAGATGTTCTGGGCTCAAATTTGTCTCTGTGGACTTTTGGTATAGTGGCATAACAAAGGCATCCAAAACTTATCATGTGGGAATATGTTGGTTTTCTTTTGTAGAAAAATTCAAATGGAGACTTATGATAATAGTAGGAGGAAGATAATCTATTTATGATGTAAGTGGCACATAAAATGCACTCACCCCAATATCTTACAGGTAGTTTAGATTGAAATAAAAGTGCTCTAGTAGTCTCTAATAGGTATTTGTGCTTTCTTTTTACCACACTGTTTTATTATAATGTGTAAGGGCAAGTCTTTTGGTAAATTATGCCTTTGTATTGGAAGAATATACTTGCCTTTGTACTGGTGAATTCTAATTCATTGTTTGATATGATGGTTTTGACTTTAGTGTTGAATTGGGTTTCAATCATGGAGACAAATGTTTTGATAACTTATAGGACATTACATTTGTGGGTTAAGAGATTAGTCCAAGTGTACCTACTGTAATCATCTACTACTATGAGAAAATACTTGCAGTTATCATGTGTTATCACATGATAAGATACCTATATGTCTATATGTAATATTTGAAAGATTTAGTAGAGGAATTGGTTTTTTTGGGGGGAGGGGGAGGGAGGGAAGGGTAGTCTCAATTGTCTTTCCATTGGGCAGATGGAACAAAGTAAGTGTTGTTTAGATCGGAAAGGAATAAGTATAGAGGAAATCCCTCTCATTTTGACAAAGGGCACATGTCTAAGTCTATTTTGCCATAAAACATTCACAACATTTCCAAGAGACAAATAAGAATTCAGACTAAGACTCTGATTTTCATTACTTTAATTTTAAGTATTTACAGATGGAGGAAACACACACTTATTTGTAGACAGTAAAGTATATAAAGTTGAATGATCATCACAGAGTGAGTTGTGTGTGCAGTAAGTGTTATTAACAAGACATGAAGTTGAATCATTGACTACAGAACCTAAGTGTTTGCTCCTCAAACACTTTGGACAAAAAAGTACAAGTCATCATAGGCCTTACTAATATCCAGAAGCCTCTTCATTGAAGGGGCCAGTAGAATGCAAAGGTTATCAGTAAAGGAAAACTATGCTTTTAGGATTGGAATTGGCCAGACAGTAAATAGAAACTAGGTTATACTTGAAAGAAAGTACAAACATCACTTTGTGCAGAGTAACCTCAGATGCAAGTGTTATACTACCAATATCTGTTACTTTTACTTTGTATCCATTTGGAAGGACAACTAGGAGAGGATAAGGTAATGTCACAATGTTGGTCAGCAAGGATTTATCAAAAGTCATATGAATGGAAGACACATTCATATACATGCAAAGTTCACAACTCCATTGATGGGGTTGATAGAACTTGCACTCTCTCCTTCATTCCCAGCTTGGAAATCTTGTTGTAGACTCATGATCTCTTCATATTGCTCTTTGGAGAGGCTGACATTTTGATTCCCATTCAGGCCACTCGACTCTTCTCCTTTATTGGATAACATGTCAGAGTGAGGACCATGTTACAACCCAAATTCACGTACCTTAGATCACGCTGTAAGTTAATCGACGTAAATCCAAAAAAATATTATCGTTGAGATGATAAGAAGTTAATCCTATTGGTCTTAAACGATACAAGGGTGTATAAGAGGGATTAACAAGTATTCAAAGTTAAACGAATTAAGGATATTGTAACCCGTATTTTCGGGTAAACCTAGAGGTGCTTAATTGTCCCAAGAGGTAATGTTTTAATTTATTTGAATCATATAGTATCTATATCATAAGTCTTGAAGTCAAGCGAGTTATGAAACAAAAGTTGACAAAAGTTGTCGCAACTTACGTTTATAATTTTACTTAAACTTTAGGTCAAATGTTACTATGTTTTTCTCCCAATGTACTTGGAATTATGGGGGTGATATACCCACCAAATTGAATATCTATTAGTCTAGTTTCAAACTCATTAAACCATTCATCGATACGATCTCAGAATAGAGAGATATTTGTATTTTCACGAGACTGCGCTAAGCAGCTCTCTATGGGGCTCACATAGGCGGTTTAAGACATATGGATATATATAAGATACCTCAACCCCGTTTTAAGTCATTATTTTTCAGTATATTCAGACCTTAGAACCCTAAAAACACTCTCTCAAGGTTCTCTCATGATCCAAGACCCAAACAAAGGGCAAACAACACAAATCAAGTATCGGAAATCCCGTGGTGCTAGTAAGTTTCTTGTTCTTCTTGTTGTTGCTGATTTTTGTGTTGTTCAAGCTCGTGTGGGAGGTTGTTTTAAGTGTTTTATGTTCTGTATATACTCCCTCAAGTTTTTAATATCAACCCTAGGTGATTTCAAATCTTCTAAAGTAATTCTAGTGCCGAAAAACCCGAATTGATTGCTAGTTTCGCTTCCTTGTTCTTGTGGCAGAATTGGAGGGATATTTCGTGGACAATTAAGGTCAAATTGGAGTTGTTCTTTCCATTTAAAGGTGAGGAACCTCTTACTCTATATGTATTTAAGATTATCCAAGTTGCGGCTAAGTCGTTGAAGCTAGAACTTGTGAAATATATATATCGAAAGGCTTGGTAGTAATTTTGTTGGTTGGTGGACTATTTTGGGAGGCTCAATATGATTATTGTTGATGTTGTTTGGGATATTTGGTGATTGTCTTGACTTGTGGGAAGTCATATAAATAGGGGAGGTGCTGTCCGTTTCATCATAAAATAGGTTGCGGTCGATACATAATAGTTACGACGCTTAAACGATAATGATAAGGTCATTTCTCTTATTGTAGACTAAGGAGTCGTGACATTTGCATAGCTTGAGGTTGTGAATTATATACAAGGTATGTTAGGCTATCCCCTTCATTCTTTTGCACGACTCCGATTGTACATAATATAATGAACGAGCTTCCAAAGATACTTTACTCTTAGAAGCTAGCAGTACTTACATTGCTGCCCTTCTTATGGAACGATTGATGTTGATGTTACTTATCTTATTATTATGTTATCAATGTTGTTGGTACTTCTTGATTCTTATTAGATTCTTGATAAATAGTTAATCCTAATAACGTGTACGAAGGACACCGACCTTATGTCACTCCGAAAGGTTCAAAATGTGATTCCAATTAGTCCAGCATGCATCATATATATGTATCTATTTTACTCTACCGAGCCGCGCTATAGTCGGTCGGGTACGGCACCTATTGTGCAACCACTGATCAGTTGGGTTTTACCGAGCTCCACGTGGCCGGGTACGATTCTACCGAACCCTATGGTGGCCGGGTACATTTTACCGAGCCTATCGGCTGGGTACGATATGATGATGGTGATTCCCACAAAGGCGTATGTTTTAAAAGTTTATGTATATATATGTATGTATCATGTATTTCATGTCAATAGCCCTTAGAGGTACCCAAATGTCACAGGTTGTATATTATATATCCCTGTTTACAATACTGTTCTTACTTATGCTTTTCTGCCTTACATACTCAGTACTTTATTCGTACTAACATCCTTTTTATTTGTGGATGCTGCATGTCATGCTGCAGATCCTGATAGACGGCTGTCCAGTTCAGCGGTTATTGGCGAGATCCCTTCTTCGGACTTGCCGTGGTCTTGGTATGCATTTTTGTTATAGACATTATGGGTATGTCGGGGCCCTGTTCCGACAATGTTGCAGCACTTATGTTCCTTTAGAGGCTCATAGATAGATGTCGACTCATGTATGGTTTATAATGCCTTGTCGGCTGATTTTTGTTGTATAGTCTTTCATGGCAGCATGGTAGTTCGTACCTTATATATATAGTTTCGTGATAGTCTTGTCGTACCATGTTATGTATGTTCATGCCATTATATTTCATTGTTGGATATTCATGATCCATGTCTACCATTTATATTGATCTTGTCGGCCCTTAAAGATAATAAGGAAGGTTAGATAAAATGTACGTTGGTGCTCGACAAGTATGGCCCGGGTGCTAGTCATGACCCTCCAGTTGGGTAGTGACAAACTTGGTATCAGAGAAAGTCTATCCTAGGGGTTGTCTATGAGCCGTGTCTAGTAGAGTCTTGATTATGGTTGTGTAGCGCGCCACATTTATAATCAGGAGGCTACATGACATCTAGGGTTGTTACCTTCTTCCTGAATCTAGATCGTGCATAGAGTTGAGTCGTAAGTGTTCATATATAATATTCACCTTGTTTTCTTTCAGCGATGCCTTCGACTAGGAAGCAAGCGATTAGTAAACGGTTTGATACAGCTGTGGGAGAGGGTACCAGTCAGGTGCATCCAGCCAGTGCAAGTCAAAGTGAGGCTCAGAGTGAGATGCTGACTCATACCTCTTCGTCTCCTCCAGAGGATATTAGGAGGCACCCAGTACATCCAGTTCCTCTGTCTGGCACTACAGACCCCGATATGCGCAGTGCGGTGCAGTTGTTGACTAGCTTGGTAGCTCCTGAGGCTCAGAGGCAGAATACCGGTGCTGCTGATAAATCGGTTAGTGTGAGAGTTTGTGATTTTATTAATCTAGACCCTCCAGTGTTTACCGGATCAGACCCCAAGGAGGACCCGCAAACTTTTATTGATCAGGTTCATCGTACATTGCGGGTTATGCATGCTAGTGATACGGAGGCAGTAGAGTTGGCTTCTTATCGGTTACGGGATTTAGCTGTTTTATGGTATAATAGTTGGGAGAGATCTAGGGGTCTGAATGCTCCTCCAGCCGTGTGGAAGGAATTTTCTGAGGCCTTTCTTCGTCACTACTTGCCAGTTGAGATACGGCGAGCTAGAGCTGATAAGTTCTTGAGCCTTCGACAGGGTAATATGAGTGTACGGGAGTATAGTATACGGTTTGATTCTTTAGCAAGGTATGCTCCCCATATGGTGGCCAAGATGAGTGATAGGGTGCACCTGTTCGTGAACGGGTTGGGACCATATCTGATAAATGAGTGCACGACAGCCTCCTTGGTAGAGGGCATGGATATTTCCCGTATTCAGGCTTATGTCCAAACCCTAGAGGATCGTAAGCGCCAACAAAGGGCAGATAGGGAGCAGGATAGGGGCCAACATAAGAGGGCAAGATTTGCAGGGAGTTCTGATGACTTCAGAGGCAGTATCAGGCCCCAGTCTTCGAGGAGTTCGGCGCCACCTATAGCTAGTGCTCCTCCACATTTTCAAAGGCCTCGGTATAATCGATTTACCTATTCTGGTTCAGGTAAGAGTTCGAGGGCATCAGGCTTACAATATCATAGGGATACTAGTCAGACGAGCCCCCCAACACCTCGTTGTGATCAGTGCGGCAAGGCCCACTTTGGACTGTGCCGTCGAGGTTCCGATGCGTGCTATTCTTGCGGACAGTTTGGCCATATGATGCGGGATTTTCCTAACAGAGGAGGCGGTGATGGTATGGCTCAGCCAACTGGATCTGTGTCTAGTTCTTCCTCATCAGTTCGACCTCCAGCATGAGGTTTTCAACAGTCGACAGGTCGTGGTAGAGGTAAAGGTACAGTGTCGAGTTCGAGTGGTGCTCAAAATCGAACCTATGCTCTAGTAGGTCGACAAGATCTCGAGTCATCTCCGGATATTATTACAGGTATATTGTCTGTGTTTTCTTATGATGTATATGCGCTAATTGATCCAGGATCTACATTATCATATGTTACACCATTTGTGGCTAATAAGTTTGGCGTTGAACCTGAATTGATAAGTAAACCACTTGCGGTATCCACTCCGATAGGAGATTCTGTGATTGCTAGAAGGGTATATAGATGTTGTACTGTGATGATTTGTAGTCGTCAAACCTCGACAAATTTATTTGAGTTAGAAATGATTGATTTCGACGTGATAATGGGAATGGACTGGTTGGCCTCATCCTATGCAAATGTTGACTGTCGTACGAAGATGGTTAGGTTTCAGTTTCCTGGTGAATCCGCCATTGAATGTAAGGGGAACATTGCTACGCCGAAAGGTAGGTTTATTTCCTATCTTAAGGCAAGGAAGATGATCTCAAAAGGTTACATTTATCATCTTGTTCACGTTAGGGATGCGGAGGCGAAGCCTCCTACTCTACAATCAATCCCCGTGGTCAATGAATTTCAAGATGTTTTCCCAGATGAACTTCCAGGCCTTCCTCCTGAAAGGGAGATTGAGTTTAGCATTGATGTGTTGCCTGACACTCAACCGATCTTTATCCCTCCATACAGGATGGCCCCGACAGAGTTGCGAAAGTTGAAGGCGCAGTTGAAGGACTTGCTGGATAAGGGTTTCATTAGGCCTAGCACTTCACCTTAGGGTGCGCCAGTCTTGTTCGTGCGAAAGAAAGATGGGTCGTTAAGGATGTGTATCGATTATCGACAGTTGAATAAGTTTACTATAAAGAACAAGTATCCACTTCCAAGGATTGATGACCTGTTTGACTAAATCCAGGGTGCCAAGTATTTTTCCAAGATTGAGTTACGTTCAGGGTATCATCAGGTGAGGGTTAAGGACAAGGATATTCCAAAGACGGCCTTCCGGACAAGATATGGGCACTTTGAGTTCTTGGTGATGTCGTTCGGGCTAACAAATGCCCCAGCAGCTTTTATGGATCTCATGAATAGTATATTCAGGCCTTATCTGGATGTGTTCGTGATCGTACTCATTGATGACATTCTGGTGTATTCTCGTTCAGAGGCGGAACATGCGGGCCACTTGCGGATAGTATTACAGACACTTCGGGATCATAAGTTATATGCTAAGCTCTCCAAATATGAATTCTGGCTGAACTCAGTGGCATTCCTTGGCCATTTGATATCTGATGAGGGTATTAGTGTCGACAGTCAAAAGATCGATGCAGTGAAGAATTGTCCAAGACCTACAACACCGTCAGAAGTCTGCAGCTTCCTGGGGCTAGCAGGATATTATAGGCGGTTTGTGGAAGGGTTTTCCTCTATATCAGCACCATTGACTAAGTTAACACAGAAAGCTACCAAGTTCTAGTGGTCTGACGTTTGTGAACGTAGTTTTCAGGAGCTAAAGAATCGATTGACATCTGCGCCAGTGCTCACTCTCCCAGAAGGAACAGAAGGTTATGTGGTATATTATGATGCCTCAGGTATAGGTTTGGGGTACGTATTGATGCAACGTGGGAAGGTGATTGCTTATGCATCAAGACAATTGAAAAAGCATGAAAAGAATTACCCGACTCATGATTTGGAATTGGCTGTAGTAATATATGCTTTGAAGATATGGCGGCACTACTTATATGGCGTCCATGTTGACATCTACATAGATCACAGGAGTTTACAATACATCTTCAAGCAGAAGGAGTTGAATTTGAGGCAACGTAGGTGGTTTGAATTACTGAAAGACTATGACGTCGAGATATTGTACCATCCCGGTAAAGCCAATGTTGTGGCAGACGCTCTCAACCGTAAGTCAATGGGAAGCTTAATACATATTGAGGCAGGTAGACAAGGGTTGACCAAAGAGCTTCACCAACTGGCGAATATGAGAATCAGATTGTTGGACTGTGATGACGGAGGTGTTACTGTACAGAATACAGCAGAATCATCTTTGGTAGTCGAGGTAAAAGCACGGCAATATGAAGATCCTACCTTAGTAAGATTGAGAGAGGGCATTCAGCAGTGTAAGATTCCAGCTTTCGAGATCGGAGGAGATGGGACACTGAGATACCAGGGCCGATTATGTGTGCCTAGTGTGGCTTCTCAACATAGATACATGAAATATCGGGTGGACAAATTCCAATTCGGATGGCAATTCTAACTCATAAGCAACCTGTCCAATTCGTCGAAGAATTTTCTATGGCCCAATATACCACGGACTCAACTTACCCTTCTTCCCAAAACGCATAACACCCTTCATCGGCGAGATCTTCAAGAAAACCCAATCACCAACCTCAAATTCCAGATCACGATGTCGGACATCAGAATAAGACTTTTGCCTGCTTTGTGCCATCCTCGGTCGCTCTTGTATCACTTTCACCTTCTCATTGGCTTGGTGAATCAAATCTGGCCCATATAATTCTGTCTCACCGATTTCGAACCATCCAATTGGTGATCTACATCTCCTCACGTATAGTGCCTCATACGGGGCTATTTTAATACTGGAATGGTAGCTATTATTGTAGGCGAATTCTATGAGTGCCAGATGGTCATCCCAATTCCCCTTGAAATCTAGAACACATGCTCGTAGCATATCTTCAAGCGTCTGAATGGTACGCTCAGCCTGTCCGTCAGTCTGCGGATGGAATGCAATGCTGATATTTACTTGTGTGCCTAAACCCTTCTGAAAAGACCTCCAAAAGTTAGTCATAAATTGAGCTCCTCGGTCTGATATAATAGATACCGGCACACCATGAAGCCTAACAATCTCCTTGATATACAACTTCGCATAATCTTCAGCCGTGTAAGTTGTCTTAACTGGTAGAAAATGGGCAGATTTTGTAAGTCGATCAACTATCACCCAGATGGAGTCAAACTTATGATAAGAGCGAGGTAATCCAATAATGAAGTCCATATTAATCACCTCCCATTTCCAGGTCGGAATCTCTATATTCTGAATCAATCCACTGGGTTTCTGATGCTCGATCTTTACTTGTTGACAATTAGGACACTGGGCTACAAATTCTGCAATAGACTTCTTCATGTTATCCCACCAATACTGCTCCTTAACGTCATGATACATCTTTGTCGAGCCAGGATGGATAGAATATCGGGACTGATGAATCTCAATCATAATCTTCTCTCGCAACCCTGCCACACTAGGCACACATAATCGGCCCTGGTATCTCAGTGTCCCATCTCCTCCGATCTTGAAAGCTGTAATCTTACACTGCTGAATTCCCTCTCTCAATCTTACTAAGGTAGGATCTTCATATTGCCGTGCTTTTACCTCGGCTACCAAAGATGATTCTGCTGTATTCTGTACAGTAACACCTCCGTCATCAGAGTCCAACAATCTGATTCTCATATTGGCCAGCTGGTGAAGCTCTTTGGTCAACCCTTGTCTACCTGCCTCAATATGTATTAAGCTTCCCATTGACTTACGGCTGAGAGCATCTGCCACAACATTAGCTTTACCGGGATGGTACAATATCTCGACATCGTAGTCTTTCAGTAATTCAAGCCAGACAATGTACATTGGACACAACTCTCTTCCCCCTGTGGAAACTCTGATGTCGATTGAAGCCTTGATTCTGGTTGCTTTATTGATTAGGATTTTGTTTTGGTTGTGAGGATATCTAGAACTCTCAAGGTATATATGCAATTTGTAGCACATGTCTTTAGTGTGCCCTGGTTTCTTGCAGTAGTAACAAATAGGCCATCCCTTCCTATTTCCACTGTAATTGTTGTTGTTGGGCGAATAGTTAGTTCTATAGGTGTTAGACCTAGAGTTAGTGACATTTAGTGAGGTCGATTCAACAAATAGTTGGTTATGTGGTTTAATTTCCATTTGTTTTTCATCTTGGACCAGCAAAGAGAAAGCTTGACCAAAGGTTGGCAATGGATTCATCATCTCCCTCGAACCACAGTGTAGACTTCGTTTAACCCCATGAGAAATTATATCAACCACCTATCCTACTCAGCTTTATAGATGCTTTCCTTCGCACCACATGTATAGTGACAGTTGCACTGAGATTTCTTGCTCAAAGTGCTCAACTCTTCGAGAGCTTCTTGAGCTTAGTCTAGTAACTGGTGATATCAAGAGTTCCCAACGATATATCGTTTATTTTCTTTTAGATTTGATACAATCTGGCCCATTTGTGTTGTTCATATTGATCTTCCAACTCATTCCATAGTTCCACAACATCAGTTGTTATTCAACATTGCATGTGATGTCCTTTGAAAGGGAATTAAGGATCTATGAGGTCACCATATCATCGCATCGCTTCCACTGATGGAATGTGGGTGAATGAGCGTCTGGTCTCTTGCATTCACTATTTATAAGCCCTAATTTATTCTTAACCGACAAATCTCGCAATACACCGCATCTCCATGATCGATAACCAACTCCATTAAAGGGAACGGAGACAAGCATAGCACTAGGATTACCCGACAGGTGCAAATAGAGGGGATCGCTTGGATCGATTTCGAAATTTCCAGGAACCCCAATATTCACCTTTGTACTAGCTATTTCGCTCAAATCATCCACAACCATGAATGATATCAACTTGTTACAAGAATAACAATGCACAAGCAGAAATTGGAAGAAAACCCCCCACTATATACAATCGAATTAGGGCAAAACGAGATCGAATAGAAAAATCAATCGAACTAGGGCCAAGGTAAAAAACGATAGACGAAACCAATGAAATAGCCTATTAGGAGATGATGAATCAGAGCAACCGAGCTCTGATGCCATGTTGATTTCATATAGCCTGACCTCACTCGGGCTCAGCTTGAGCGACAGTGGAGGTCGAAGAGAGATAGAGCATATGAGACTGAATTGGAAAAAATAAACATTGATCTATTATTGATGCTTGTATAGTGTATATATACAAATTCCTAACTAACTAACTCATTAGCTGAATAGAAAAAATAGCCACTTTATAACCGACTAACCACTTTACAATTATCTAGCCATGTTACATAATTAAGTAATCTCAACATTGTGTATATATTATGTACCAAAAGTCATCTCATCTAAGTATATGATGTTGTTTTGTCTCTTTCTTTATCTCAATTTCTATGAAAATCTCATGTTTACAGTTTTTCTTTATACCTTTGCATGTTTGCTAAGAGGAGTCCCCTCCGTGCGAGAAATATAACTTTTTAAATAGTTTAGCTTTTTAAACAGTTTAAATTGTCTTCTCTAGGGCGAATTTTGGTTGTCCTCCTACAATTATGCTATCATCGTTAATATCCTCTTTCTCTCTCCCTCTCTCTCTCTCTCTCAAGGTAACTAGCACTTATACTCTAATTTATCTTGTGATGATAGATTGTTGATTGACATTTTTAAGAAAGAAGAAAATAAACACAATATCATCAAATGGAATCCATGTAGTTATGGTGATTAGTATGTGATCCCATTGTTGTGTTGATGAATTCTAATTGCAAAATAATGCTCTTTATTGACAATATGGGGATCACTCCTTAATTTCTATTGGACTTTTTACTCTAGTCCAGTTAATTCCTAATCAAATGCCCTTTGACTATATTCTGCTAGCATCTAATGGATCTATATGTATGAAATGATAATCAAATGTTATATTAACAGTGTAATTTTGATATGTTCTAGACCAAATATTGTATTAATTAAAGTTCAAAATAATATTAGTTTGCTTATGGGGAAAACCAAAGGCTTCATAATCAAATTTGTATACATGTTCTACCATAAGGCTCCACCCAAAGTAAGTTTAGGCAAAATGCCTTAAAATCCCCCTAAACTTATCGCGAATTATTAGTTTCCTCCCTAAACTATCTCGGGTTCGAATTACCCCCTCTGCCCCTACACTAGGAGGGGGTAATTTAAAAAAAACCTGGAGTGCCACATGGCACAAGAAGTGATCACAAATGGTCTTTGGCGCGTGAGGGTGGATAAAAAGGGCCACCTAATCAGCTATAATGGTAAGAAAGAAGAAAAAAAAAACATAATCAACATTTTCCTTTTATTTTTCTATATTGCTAACGGCTATTCTTTCATTTCTTCCTCTTTATAAGTTCCTCCATTAAAGCATAACTATTGCTCTTTCTTTTTGTATAATTCTAGATTTTCTTCTTTAATTGTTAAAGTTATTGTTCTTGGTTTTCTTCCCAGTTTTCTCCAAGACATTAAAGATGAACCCACTTTGTAGATGTGGGTATCCATCTCATTTGAAAATTTTATGGTCAAATGACAATTCGGGAAAAAGATTATTTGGTTGTAAGAACTATAAGGTATGATAAAGTAATGTTTAGAAGGTTTAAATTGGTTATAATTTATGCTGGGTTTGTTCTAGAATTTTTTCATAAAAAAATTGATAGTTGTGTTTTTTGTATCGGTTAAAGGTCGTAAGGCTTGTAATTGTTTTGAGTGGTACGAACCGAAATTTTCAAAACAAGCTAATGTTGTTATTTTGGGTTTGTTGAAGAAGAGAAATAAACAATAGCAAGAGTTGAAGTGGAGAAGAACATTGAAGATCAGTTTATGTATTAGTGTAGTATGAAATGTGATATTGTATTTTAGTTGGTATCCAATTTAATCTAATTTTTATTGGTATCTATGTATTTGATAAATAGTAGAATGAATTGTAATATTTAGAGCACAGGATGAGATGAGATGATTATTCCTAATTTTCATGATAATCACAACACTACTGCCAAATGCTTTCTTTCCTATAGTTTGTAGTTGTTACATAGATTGTCTCGATCGACCTCTCTTCAAGAATTCTTCTAGTAACAATTAGAAATTTATTTTTTTTTCTTTTTTTATTGCTTAGAATTCATGGTATTAGTAAACAAAGGATAAATTAAGCTAATGTGGTTAATTAAAATTGGCAGTACTCCTTGGTTTTCATTAATTCATCACTTGAAATATAGACACTGCCACAATAAAAAACTGAAAATTGCTAGTTTGCGTAACAAAACTGGATAGCAACAAAAATCTGGATAGTATCACAACAGAGTTGTTTACATAAAAATCGGACATCTACACAAAATACTATCAAAAAGAAAGTTGTAATTATCTGATTACATCCCAAGCATACACCAAAAAGCTAACTTAATCAGAGAACAAACCTATGTTGTTTCTTTGGATGGAGATTTTCCAGTTTGAGATGTTGTTTGAATCTTAATAGCCTTTGATTTTTTTTGGACTCTATGCATAGTACTTTTCATTTGGAGTTCTCTTTGACTAATAGATGGCTTTCCTTTCCACTTCAAAAACTTGCTAGGCTTATACCCAATATCACCTGTAACTTCAACGGAATTCATCACTGTGGGTGTGGTAACTAATCTGCTGCTATGCAAACCTTGCTAAAATTATGAGAAAAAATTTAAATATAACTCAAAAAGATAATAGAAGTAATAAAGTGATAGTAAACTGGGAAACCACTTACATTAACACAACTATAACCAGTCTTAGATATAAATACACCATATCCTACAACTCTTTGACTCTTGTACTTACTTGTGCTCGCTCTAGCTTCACCTCCCTTACTTGTAGATTCTTGTTGACTGTCAACAACACTTCTCTTTCTTGTACTTCCAGTTGATGACTGTTAGGAAGCATTATACTGACATAAAACAAGTTAAATTACAAATATGTCAATAATTTAAAGGTAAGCGGGGTATATAAAATTTACCTCTGTTGTGGGTATTGTGTTCCTGTAGTTGTTATTGCTCTTGTGGAAGATGTTGCATCAGGCTTTGAAGGACAACTTATGTTATTATGTTTACTGGACTTGCAAATCGAGCATGTCATAGATATTCCCATTTTTTATAACTTTCCAACTCTTTTAATTTCTCCTTCCTCCTTTCTTCTATTCTTCTTTGGCCTGACATGCCTTTTCTAACTGCAAGTGGCTCAATATTTGGATTTGATGTAGCTTGCCACATTATCATATTGGGGACAACTTGTATGAAATTGGAATAAGCTCGTAACTATGTCTCATTTTTTGTACCATGATGCAATTGACTCGGATGCATCAATCCTCCTAAACTGCATTGTTGTTATGGTATGTGCACAAGGAATACCTTTCAGTTGCCATGACCTGCAACTACAATATTCTCTTTCCAGGTGAACAATAAACTTAACTATACCTTCCATAATTTCATATCCATGTTCTCCATTCCAATAAATCCTACACTTCATTGAATTCTCCACATTAGTGTTGAAGTTCTTCAGTGCCATTGGAGATATCTCAACCACCCAAGTTTCAGCAAAATCTGTGTAATAACCCGGTCGGTCATTTTGAGTGTTGCAACCATATTTTCCCATTTATTGCTTATTATATGCTTAATTGTTGTTAAGTGATTTGGCGGGGTAGTTGGTTTGATCTCGGGGATGTTTCAGAATGAATTGGGACACTTAGTCCCAAGGTTAGAAGTCTAAGTTGTAAGTGTGGACTGTATGTTGACTTATATGTAAATGGCATCAGAATGGAGTTTTGACGGTTCTAATAGCTCCGTAGGGTGATTTTGGACTTAGCAGTATGTATGGATAGTGATTTGGAGGTCCGTAGTTGATTTTGACTTGAATTGGCGAAAGTCAGAAAATTTAAAGTTTGGAGAGTTGAGAAGTTTGACCGAGAGTTGAGTTTGTGGTTTTCGGGCTTGGATTTCGGTTCCGAAAGTTGTAGTAGGTCCATATGTTATTTATGACTTGTGTAAAAAAAATTGAGGTTAATCGAATTTGATTTGATAAGTTTCGGTATCGATTGTAGAAGTTGGAATTCACTAATTATCATTAGGCTTGAATTGGGATGCGATTCGTATTTTTTTATATTGTTTGATGTGATTTGAGGCCACGACTAAGTTCGTATCATATTTTAGGACTTGTTTGTATATTTGGTTGAGGTCCCTGAGCCTAAGGTGGATTTGGGATGGTTATCGGAGTGGAATTTGACTTGGATGATTGTTGAGGTCTGCTGAAGTTCTCTGATATAGTTTCCTTCTATACGATCGCAAGGTTAGGTCCGCTATCACGAAGGGTCTTTGTGGGTTGTGGGATTTATCCCCTTTGCGTTCGCATAGAGAGGGTTGCGATCGCGAAGGTAGTGAAGCTTGTGCTTCGCAAACTTGTATAGTGGATCGCGTTCGCATACGAGGATATGAGGCATATGGGATCACGCGAAGTTGTTCTACGTGATCGCGTGAGCATGTTTGCAATCGCGTAGGTCTGTGTATCAGTGAACCGCGTTCGTGTGGAGTCAACCGCGTTCGTGAAGGCCATTTTTGGGGGCATCTTTGTTTTGTTTTTTGCGATCGCGATCGCTAGGGACTTTCCGCGATCGCGAAGAGTAATCACTTGGCAGCAGTGTTAAATTTCCAAAACAAGTGTTTGAACCTATTTTTCATATTTTGAGCTAGAGATCTCGGATTTGGGTGATTCTTGAAAGGCTTTTCAAGGAGTTGATTGGAGTAAGTGATTCTAACTCGATTTTAGTTGTATTTCATGAATCCATTGTTATTTTTGTCATTTAATTAGTGATTGGAGTTGGAAACATTTGGGAAAATGGTGAAACCTTTTAGGGCAAATTTTGGGGATTTGAGTGGCGTTTTGGTATCGGATTTGAGTAATTTTGGCATGGTTGGACTCGTGGTTGAATTAGTATTTGGATTTTTTAACCTTTGTCGGATTCCGAGATGTGGGCCCAAGGTTGACTTTTTGAGTTGACTTTTGATTAAGAACTTAGCATTTTCATGTGGAGTTGATTCCGATAGCTTGTGTTGATTGTATCGAGTAGTTTATGGTCAGATTCGAGGTGTTCAGAGGCCGGTTCGCGAGGCAAAGGCTTGCTAGCGGAGTGATTCAATTTGCTTGAGGTAAGTATCGTATTTAAACTCAGTTGAGGCGCTAGTTGCCTGAATTGTTGTGATGGCCACGTGCTATTAGGTGCGCACATGTATGGGCATGTGCGGGCACCAGGGTCATATATTCATGCTCGGGTTGTTCTCGGGGTCTTATAAGCCTAGAATTGACTGTTATGCTTTAAGCTATGATATCTCACATGTTGTAACAGTTTATGTGATCTATTTGAGCCATGCTGAGGCTACTTAGAAGTTTAACCCCTTAACGAACTTGATAAATGCTTTTACTGATGAAATTGCTGATTCGAGCTAAGATAGAATACTTTGCACATGCCTACACTTTAGCATGTCATTTATACCATTCCAGGAGCATGAGAATCTTATTTCATTCATCATATACATGTATACTTATTTAATTGCTTTTGTATGATATGTTTGGACTAGAGGCATGTGACTATACCGTGCAGATTATGTTATAGGCACGAGAGTTATCCGTGCAGCACGTGAGTTGTCCGTGCGGATCCATATATTGATATTATTGGCAAGTGAGTTGTCTGTGCGGATCCATATATTGATATTATTGGCACGTGAGTTGTCCGTGCGGATCCATATATTGATATTATTGACACGTGAGTTGTCCGTATCGCATGTGAGTTGTCTGTGAGGATCCATATATTGATATTATTAGCACGTGAGTTATCCGTGCAGATCCATATATTGATATTATTGACACGTGAGTTGCTCGTGTCGCACATGAGTTGTCAGTGCAGGTTTTATTGTTAACACGTGAGTCGTCCGTGTATCACGTGAGTTGTCCGTGCAGCGTGTGATTTTTTTATTTTTTTTATCATTAATCTGATTTCATTGTTTCCTTCCTCTACATGCCATGATATTATCTGAGCAGGGTATTTGAGAAATTATGCACATGCACACACGGATATTCTTCTCACAAAATTTGATGAGTTGGTTTTATATATTGTTCTGTGCTGGTTTAAGAAGGTAGAACCACACCGGAATAGCTAGTATCATCAATAATTTAAGCTTCTCTTACCTTGCATTATTTATTTACGATACTTATTGAGTTGGTTGTACTCACGCTAACTCTGCACCTCGTGTGTCGAGGTACTTTCGGGCACAGTGGTTGTTGATCTTGGAGTTTTACCTGTTCGGTGATATCGAGGTAGTTGCTTTGGCATCCGCATACCTTGACTCTCCTCCTCTATATTCCAGTTTACATGTACTATTCTACCTTCTTAGAAAGTGTTTCAGACTATGTTATTGTATAGATGCTCATGTACTCAATGACACCCGAATTTTGGGAAACTTTTATTCGAGTCGCAGTTGTTTATATCGGCTATTTATGAGAATTATTACTGTTAAACTTGCTTCATCTTATTTTTAATTCAAAATACCTAGTTTTATTGTGAATGTCGGCTTGCCTAGTTCTGTGATATGCGCCATCATGACATGTCGAGTTATGGGTCGTGACAAGTTGGTATTAGAACCTAGGTTACATAGGTCTCACGAGTCATGAGTAGGTTTAGTAGAGTCTTGCGGATCGGTACGGAGACGTCTGTACTTATCTTCGAGAGGCTGCCAACCCTTAGGAAAACTTCACACTCTTGTATTCTTGTCGTGCAAATTTGTTGATTCTGGAAACTAAACTTTTGTTATTCTATTCTCTCACAGATGGTGAGGACACGTGCTACTGGATCGGGCGGACGGCAACCAGCACCACCAGCTAGGTCCACGAGAGGCCGAGGCCGGGGTAGAGGTCGAAGTACAGCTCGTACAACAACTAGAGCAACACTTGTAGACCCACCAATTGTGTTACACCCTATATTTTTGTACGTAAAACTACGTCGTGAGCAAACTAATGCAGGACCAAAAATGAAATCATAATTGAAAATATATAAAGTAAGTTAATCATGTAATAAACCGAAATACTTTATATATACTTATTAATTATTGGATTGGAAAGGTAATTATTTTTATGGTAAGTGAAAGGGAATTTATTACGTGTATATATATAAGGTACTATATTATATAAATAGTTAGTGGGCCTACTTTATAATTAGACAATATTAGTAAGCAATATAATAAAAATAGAATATGAATAAAATAGTGGGCTCAAAACCCATATCTAATGCACTACTCGTTTTAGGACTTACAATTTTAAATAGGGAAAATTTTAATTCTATTATAAGAAAAATCAAATTATGGTGGATGTCTACTCTTCCTCCATGATCTTCTCAAATGCTTAATGACATATTCAATGACATATTTTTATGCTTAATGACATATTTTTCTTCACTTTTCATGCTTATATAAAGGCCTTGTAATAGATAGGAAAATACACACAATTGAAGAAGAAATACTCTTCCTTCTCTCTATCTCTATTTCTTGTTCATGTTTTACTAAATTATTTTTATTTCATAACTTGTTCTTGTTCATGTTTTACTAAATTGCTTTTATTTCATAACACGTTATCAGCGCGACTGTGCTCCCATTTTCGTACACCTCCATATAGGCATAAACTGTGCTTTGTGTTTGCTATCCTTATACCAACAATTCTGTGGCTATCAAACAAAATAAAGATAGAAGCCAATGGGCTGGATACTAATACAAGATAAGTTTTTATCTTTCTAGCTTATTTATATTTTTATTTTTATCTTCCACTAATCTCTAAATTTTTCTATTTTGCCATGATAACTCACAATAAGCTTTCAGTATTTTATTTCCATTTTGTTATAGATTGAAAGTGTGCGAGCCCTGCATTGGCAAGTATAGTTTTTGCTTATTCTTTCTTGACGTCTGATATGAATTTTTAGTTATCGTTTGGCTATCCTTCAAGGGATCTATTCATGAACCAAATCAAAATGCATGAATATATATTTTGTTATTAAGTTTTGAAACAGGTACTCTCTACTCAATTCTTTAACTTATATTTAACGTGTTGAATAGTGCTTACATATATGTGTGCAGATATCAGACAACCAATGTGCCCTTTACACTTTTCACGCTAAGATGAATGTTACTATGGTAATATTTAATGAATAGAACTAAACTGGTACTATTCCTGCATAGTTGGTTAAATGCATGCATAAATAAACATAATATTATGGCAGGATAGTTGTAAGCATAATAGATATTCTAATTTATAGTCAATCTTAGCCTTTGACTATCATTTATAATCCATATATTATGATGTGAATTGGATCACATATGTAGATACTGGAAGTACTACATGAATTATATATATGCTTCCAAGTCCTAGTCTTTATTCTTATTTTATTAATTTGGTTTATCGTTTACAAAATTGGTAAGTGTTCTAACAGATTATCTAGTATTTATTTGAATGCACTTCTATTTGAATTCACGTAAATCTAAAAGTGATAACACTTAGAAGGAATGAAACATTTTCGTCCTACAACCTTAAAAGTGGTTATATTTCTAAATCTTGTTATAACTAATTTTGTTTATGTTTCTGACCACAAGATTGATAATTTAATCTTGTACTTTGGCCTATTATGCAACTAGTTAAGACATATTTAAGTTCTGGTGCACTATAATGATAAGAGTTATGGTTTGAGACCCAATACATTTTGCCTAACATGCCTTTATATGGGTAAGGCATTGGATTTGAGTCATAATGCACAGTATCGATGAAAGAATCATGAAGCCCGCCCTACTTGATATGCTCCATTCAGTGAAGCGAATGTGGCAACAATATATGATAAGTTTGAAAGACGACAAAATAATTTTTCATGACTGTATGAATGTACGAAGACATGGCAAGTGATGAAATAATAATTTGTCTTCATTATGGTAACTATAAAAGGAGAACAATAAGGGTTCTCGATGTAATCCTTCAAAAAGGTGAAGGAAATATTTACCATTAAAATTGTATGGAAAGTTTATAAAGCATGTCACAATAATTATACTCTATTTTTTTAAGAGAATGTGACTTGTGATAAGCATTGAGAATGTAGACTCATTCCTGAAGGTGAATGTAGCAGTATGTAATAAATGTAATAAATAAAGACGTGCAATGCATGATTGGATACATACCACAACTCTCCTCTAAGGGAGGTTTGAGACAAAGAAAGATAATAAATATTATTGTGTAGTTATATGAATATATCATTGGTCGCATACAAGTGATACGCCAAAAATATTTTGTCATGCCTTATGAAATTTATTAAAAGCAAAATTAAAGCAAGAAATTATTTTGCTTATGATGATTTTGAACATGGCAATTATTATGATATGATTCTCTTTGTGAAGGAGACATTCATTATATGGATGGTGTGACAAAAGATCGTGTAGTACAAAAGCAGTTAAGAGCTCTGAAAGAACTAATTTGTTACTACCAAGATGAATCAAATTGTTCATGACATTAATATTGTAGTAAGTCTCAAAAGAAACATTTTGATATACAAATATATTAGCCAAAGTGGTTGGCATATTGAGACTATAAATGAAAAGAAGATTGAATATCTTTATATTACTATAATCATACCGGGTAAATATGAAAGGTTACCTCACTTTTCTTCTATTTGTACTACACAAGTATAAGCATGATGATGCAATCACAAGCCACAAGTAATCTAGAGGTTTACTGAAATAAATATTAGTTGGCATGACCGGTTGACCATCTCGGTTCAATTATGATGCGAAAAATTAATTGAAAATTACATTGGCATATATTGAAGAAATATAAGATTCTCCAATAATTGTGCTGCTTATTCTCATGATATACCAGTTAAGGTTGGGATTGAATCCCTTGATTTCTGGAACGAATAAAAGGTGATAAATATATGGGCCCAGTCACCTTCCATGTGGACCGTTTACTATTATATGATTTTAATAGATGTATCTATTCTATGGTAACATGTGCATTTGCTATCAACTTGCAATTTGGCTTTTGTAAGATTGATTGCTCAAATTATTAGAGCACAGTTTCAGAATATAAATTATGATGATTTATCTTGATAATAATGGTTTAATCCAAGTTGATTTAGCAGTAATTGTATGCCTCCAATTATATCTAACCCATTGGTTATGAGAACAAAACTGCCAAAATACAATTTAGTATGTGATGTATTATTTAATATACAACAGCACTTGTACGCATCTAGCCAAGTTATGATAAGTTCTCCCTATCACAAACGGTCCAGGGTCAGGAACCAAATAATTTTCATCTAGAAATATGAATGTGCTATATGATTTAATTGTTCTACCACAATGCACAAAGATGGATCCCCAAATAAGGCTAGGGATATGTGTTGGTGATCCCAAGAATAGCGAAGAAAATGGGCAGCTGAAAAAGTAATGCATGTAATGAATTATTATGAGTACATCTAGATCCTCGTATGAGAAAATGTGAACTCGAAGTTCAAGTGATAATTCATTTGCAAATATTGCCAAGCGTATTTGCTGACCCAAAGCTAAATGTCATATTCAGCTGCTAATGCTCCAAAAAAAATAAAGTTCACAATGAATAGAGTCTATGGCATGCATGAAGCATAATAGACTAATCGATTCCAAAGATAAAACTCCTTGAAGAAGGAGATGAGCAAATGTTCAAGATGGTCATAATAAAGAGGCAAGTGCTCTAAAAGAGCATCACGACATAACACTTCATAAGACCTCATGGGAGAGGCTCAGGTACCTGAAAATAATAAGATAAAAAGATCTCAATAAGTTATGTCTTTATTGGGTAATAGTAGAACCGATATAAAATGATCGTCGACGATATTGTTAATATAATGTAGCGCTCAATATTATTAATAATGACGAGGATCTTGAGCTCAAATCTGTCATGAAATTTAGACAGTTTGGCCAAATGAAAAATACGCAATGAAAATTGATTTCACCTGAAAAATATGAAGTTGGACGGATAGTCCCAACACCTAAAAGTATAAAGCCAGTGGAGGTATAAATGTGTTCTTGTGCGAAAAAAAAAGGTCAAGTCGATAAACATAAAGACGACTTGTGTCACAAAAAGATTTGTAAATATCCTGGCGTTGATTATATAGAGACATGTTCTCCTATGGTGGATGTCGCCATTTCAGGTTTTAATCTGGCAATACAAGAAAAACGTGATATGCGTATAATGGAAATCATTGAAGGATTTAAATTGTTCTGAAGCATATTAAGGTTTCCAAGAAATTTATTAAATAAAGCTTTAAAAATCCTTATACGGATTGAAACAATCAGGACGCATGTGGTATAATTCCCTGAGTGAGTACTTGTTGAAAGAAGGGTACAAGAATGATTCAATTTGTCCTTGTGTCTTTATAAAAAGATATGGATCTAAATTTATTATAATCACCGTGTATGTTGATGATTTAAATATCATTGGAACTCCTACGGAGCTTCCTAAAACAGTAGACTATTTAAAGAAAGAATTTGAAATGAAAGATCTTGGAAAGACAAAATTTTGTCTTGGTCTACAAATTGAGTATATGAAAGATGAAATTTTTGTCCATCAACCAACATACACTAAAATGATTTTAAAGCGATTATATATGGATAAAGCACATCCATTCCGACCTCATGAAAATAATGAAGAGATTCTTGGTCCCGAAGTACCATATCTTAGTGCAATTGGTGCACTAATGTATCTTTCTAATATTACAAGGTCTGACATAACTTTTTCAGTTAATGTCTTAACAAGATATAGCTCTGCTCCTACAAGGAGATATTGGAATGGAATCAAACACATATTGCGGTATCTAAAAGGGACTACTGATATGAGATTATTTTATGGCAATGATTGCAGTCCCGATCTTGTTGGTTATGCCAATGCTGGGTATTTATATGATCCACACAAGGCTCGATCTCAAATAGGCTATGTGTTTACATATGGAGGCACTCTCATATCTTGGCGATCGACTAAGGAATCAATCGTGGCTACATCATCTAATCATGTTGAGATAATTGCTATTCATGAAGCAAGTCAAGAATGTATATGGTTGAGGTCTATAATATACCTTATTCGAGACAAATGTGGTTTGAAGTGTGACAAACTACCCACAATTTTGTATGAAGACAATGCAACATGTATAGCCCAATTGAAGGGAGGATTCATAAAGGAGGATAGGACAAAGCAAATTTCACCGGAGTTATTTTTCACGCATGATCTTCAAAAGAATGGTGATATCAATGTGCAACAGATCCGTTCAAGCGATAATATGACTGATTTGTTCACCAAATGTCTACCGACGTCAACTTTCAAGAAACTAGTGTACAAGATTGGGATGCGAAGGCTCAAGGATGTGAATTGATGCTCTCATTAGGGGGAGTTAATACGTGTTGTACTCTTTTTTTCTTACAAGGTTTTGTCCCACTGGGTTTTCATTGCAAGTTTTTTAACGAGGCAACCAAAAGACGTATTCCTAGGGAGCTTCCTAAAGCAGTAGAGTTTCCTAAAGCAGTAGACTAATTAAAGAAAGAATTTGAAATGAAAGATCTTGGAAAGAAAAAATTTTATCTTGGTCTACAAATTGAGTATATGAAAGATGAAATTTTTGTTCATCAATCAGCATACATTAAAAAGATTTTAAAGCGATTCTATATGGATAAAGCACATCCATTCCGACCTCATGAAAATAATGAAGAGCTTCTTGGTCCCGAAGTATCATATCTTAGTGCAATTGGTGCACTAATATATCTTTCTAACATTACAAGGTTTGACATAACTTTTTCAGTTAATGTCTTAACAAGATATAGCTCTGCTCCTACAAGGAGACATTAGAATGGAATCAAATACATATTGCGGTATCTAAAAGGGACTACCGATATGGGATTATTTTATGGCAATGATTGCAGTCCCGATCTTGTTGGTTATGCCGATGCTGGGTATTTATCTGACCCACACAAGGCTCGATCTCAAACTGGCTATTTGTTTACATATAGAGGCACTGCCATATCATGGCGATCGACTAATCAATCAATTATGGCTACTTCATCTAATCATATTGAGATAATTGCTATTCATGAAGCAAGTCGAGGATGTGTATGGTTGAGGTCTACAATACACCTTATTCGAGACAAATATGGTTTGAAGTGTGACAAACTACCTACAATTTTGTATGAAGACAATGCAGAATGCATAGCCCAATTGAAGGGAGGATTTATAAAGGGGATAGGACAAAGCAAATTTCACCAAAGTTATTTTTCATACATGATCTTCAAAAGAATGGTGATATCAATGTGCAACAGATCTGTTCAAGTAATAATATGGCTGATTTATTCACCAAATCTCTACCGACGTCAACCTTCAAGAAACTAGTGTACAAGATTGGGATGCGAAGGCTCAAGGATGTGAATTGATGCTCTCATCAGGGAGAGTTAATACGCGTTGTACTCTTTTTCCCTTACAAGGTTTTGTCCCACTGGGTTTTCCTTGCAAGGTTTTTAACGAGGCAACCAAAAGGCGTATTTCTAAACATGTGTACTCTTTTTCCTTCACTAGAATTTTTTTCCCACAGGGTTTTTTCCTAATAAGGTTTTAACGAGACACATTATCTATGAACATCCAAGGGGGAGTGTTATAAGAAAAATCAAATTATGGTGGATGTCTACTCTTCCTCCATGATCTTCTCAAATGCTTAATGACATATTCAATGGCATATTTCTATGCTTAATGACATATTCAATGACATATTTTTCTTCACTTTTTATGCCTATATAAAGGCCTTGTAATAGATAAGAAAATACACACAATTGAAGAAGAAAATCTCTTCTTCTCTCTATCTCCATTTCTTATTCATGTTTTACTAAATTGCTTTTATTTCATAACTTGTTCTTATTCATGTTTTACTAAATTACTTTTATTTCATAACAAATTTCTTATTTAATTAGAAGATACCAGAATATAGGGAAGAACAAGGATGGCACTGTGACGGCACATCTGTGGGAAAATCTAAGCCTAACTCTGTGTGGAATTTTGTGGAAAACTTCAAGCATACAGGTAATATATCTAATCCCTACAATAGTATAGATTATATTGATGAAGTAGAGTGGTGGGGTTATAATTTATATTCTTTTAATGATGGCATAATAATAATGGCATAGTAATGAGATAACGATTAGTAGTATTGAAAGTTACTGCTATAGAATGCAATTCTAGTGTTTATACAGATTCAAATTTCTATTCTTTCTTCAATGTAAGCTAATAATGACGATGCGGCAATGATGAAGTAATGATTGAGTCTCTAAAGATTTGTTATAATATTGAAGGTTTGTAAACAAGGCCTCAGTTATTTCGTTACGTTACACTGCTACAGCACGTGACATATAAGAATCGATTATGGTGTAATGATTGCAAGTAATGATGATGCAATAATAAAGTGAAATAATTATATAGGGTATAGGTCATGGTATAAGTACATCTGAAGCTACGGTACTTTTCGAAGTACTACTATTGACCTTGTTTGTGTACAAATTAGTTATTAATTGGACCGGGGATTGACTTTGATTTTGACTTGTCATGAGATTACGAAAACTATCTATCTAGACTAATTAGGATGTGTTATTCAATACTTTGGATAGATTGAGTCCATTGGAGGCCGTTTGATTTGTGTTCTAGACGTTGCAAGGTTGGGAAACTTTCCGCTAGCGAGGTAAGTGAGACTTTAAGTTTTGATACTTACTTTTCTAAAACCCATTTTAAAAAATATATTTTCTCTGCCCGGTCCATGTGTTGGGACAAGCGTGCGCTTGGCAGAATCGGTGGTCTTAGACAAGCCGCAAATATATTATTTTATGGAAAAAAAATTATTTTATAAGTTATTTTATAGTTGATACGGTTGTGCGCCATGAGGTTGAATTTGATAGTTTGATTCGGCTGTGAGCCATGATGTTGAGTTTGATATGACTGTGCGCCATGATGTTGAGTTTGATACGGTTGTGCGTCATGATGTTGAGTTTGATACGGCTGTGCGCCATGATGTTGGGGCATTGTGTATGCCTTTGTACATTACCCGAGCATTGTGTATGCTTCTTGATATATTTGGGGCATTGTGTATGCTCTATTACATATTTGAGGTATTTGTGGTGCCATTGTGAACTCGTAAATGTCTGGTTTAAGATATGTGTACTCTTGTTGGTTAATTCTTATTAACTCTGTTGATAAATATGTATTGAGTTATTGTATAATTATCGTATTTATTATATCGTTCTTGTTGTGGTGTATTTGTATTTTCTAACACTTGTTCCAGAGGTATTCAGAGTGGCGGGTCGAGGATCTTACTGGGTTATATTTACATATAACTCACTCCTTACCTGCATGTCTATGAAGATACTATTCGTGATGACGGAGCTAGTAGCTGACGAGTTCGCTAGTTGATCTGGTTATTTAGGTGAGCCACCGCATAGTTTATGGAGGTTGCCAAGAGAGTCCTTATCATTTATTTATACGATGTCTTTTATTTTGGGGTTCACACACTCGATCATAAGTCTTTTGTAATTCTCTTAGATGCTCCATGGTCTAAGTGCTAAATGTATGGTATAAGTTGGTTCGCCTGGCGGGTAGTGTTAGCTGGGTGCCAATCACGTCTAGGGGATAGTTTGGGACGTGACATCATATTACCTCGGAGATTACAAATATTGAAGATCATGAACAACAAGTACAAAGAGGGTTGGAAGGTTCAAAAACTAAAGAAATTGAAGAAAATAATATTTTGTCAAAAGTCGACAAGTTAGGAATGTTATAGCATGTACTTTTGGGGTGAAACCAGGGTGTTTAACATGATAAGGAGGTTATGTTATGAGTTATGTTAGTCGTATGATAGTTATGTGTTATGTTTTGAAGTCAAGTGAGTGGTGGAACAAAAGTCGATAAAAGTCATCACAAGTTACGTTCATAAGTTTTACTGAAACTTTGGGTCAAATATAACTACGGTTTTATCCCAATATACTTAGAGTTACGGGGTGTTCCATCCATCAAATTAAATATCTATGAGTCTATTTTCTAACGCATTAAATTGTTTGTCAATACAATATCAGAGTAGAGAGATATGGGCATTTTTGCGAGACTGCGCAAACTGTCACCAACTTGATTAAACGAGAATCCAAAAATGGGCCAGTTCGGGTAGTCCAACAATGGGCCAGTTCGGGTCGTCCATAGAGGCATTTTTAAAGGTCTATCTCCTTCATAAATTAGACTAATAATAGGGCATAATAACCAGACATAAGCTCTGCAAAAATCCTCCCAAATATTTCTCACAAACCCCAATTGATGTTATCTCCCTTTCAAGTTCTAATTGGAGGTAAAAACTTAGAGTTTGAAGAACCAAGATAGGATCTGAGTTATCCAACAAATAAGGTAAGTTTACTGCTCTCTTTCATCCATTTTTTCTGCTTTAAATGCATAGTAAGTCGTTCAATATTTATAAGAACTCACGGGACGGTGATCGGAAGCCGTGAGTTCGAGTTATTCACTTGTAGCGGACTGTTTTGTGGACTGTTTTGTGTTGCTATTGGGCTGCATCTTTTATTACTGTTTTGTGGAGTTATGGAGGAGGAAGGGTGTGGATAAACACCACATAAAGACATGATGGTGGGCTGGTTGTTCGTCATAATATTTTCGGATTATTTGACACTACTACGGTGGTCGTTTTGTGTATGAAGAGATTGGGGTGTGTTGCGCTATTTTGTTGTATTTTGTGGTATATATAAGATTTGAAAATAATGTATATATGTTGTTATTGTTGTTTTTTTGGTGTTGTTGGTGTTATCTTGAATTTGGAAGAAGTAAGGATTATAAGGGAGATGTTCCTCGTTTTAATACAAAATAAGTTTGTCGTTCATTATGTGATAGTTGTACCTTTCGTAACTTAATGATAGTATTATTATCGTTGTTGTAGATTAAGGTGCGAAGAGGCGAGTTAAACTTGGTGATTGGAAAGATTGGGATAAGGTATGTTAAGGCTAAGCCCTTCCTTCATTTTGGCATGATCTCGTAGCTACATGTGTTTGATAATGAGACATAAAAAGAAGTTCGTATTCAAGAATTTATTCACATTATACTAGTCTCAGAAGTTATAGTATTCTCCCTTATCGGGACTTTATGTTCAGTTAAGTATTGTTTTTCTTCCAGTCAAGAGAGCAACGGGTTTATATATATATATAGAGAGAGTATTACAGTATTTTCACCACCATCGAGCTATAATCGATGGGCATCCCTTATTGGGCAACCTCTGATCAGATGGTAAGTTATATATCGAGCCTAATGTGGCCGAACGCCTATAAGCGAGCCCAGGATGGCCGAGATACAGAGCCTAGTATGGTCGAGCACCTATGAGCGAGCCTACTACGGCCGAGCAGTTACACGTACCGAGCCTTATATGGCCGAACATTTATTTTACTTACTATATTGAAGGAGTTGAGTCAGTATCAACAGGTAAGTATATCTCAATATCATCTTTGACTCCCAGTTACTTTCAGGTATTATATTATCAGTTCTGTTTCAACTTTCAGTTATGTTATTGCCTTACATACTCGGTATATTATTTCATACTAACGTCCTTTTTTTGGGGATGCTGCATTTCATGCGTGCAAGTTCAGATAGACAAACAGGTAGACCTCTCCAGTAGGTGTTTCCCGAGTTCAGCCTGATCGGTAAGCTCTAGGTCCTTCGGAGTTGCCGGGTCTAGGGTTTTGTGTACATCTTCTATATGTATGTATATATGTTATAGGTAGGTCATGCCCTGTTCCGATAATACATCCATCAGTAGAGGCTTGTAGACATATCCTGTCAGCTAGTGCAGTATGTTGGGCTTGTAGACCTGGTATGTATAATTTGTTGGTTTGTCAACTATAGTAGTCATGACGGCCTTGTCGGCCTAACTTTATATTGATGTTTAGTCAGTGCTAGTTTTCGTACAATTTTATATTTTGCTTCACAAAGTGTCTTGCAATGCGGCCCCATAGCCAAATTATGACATTATATGTTCATAGTCCCTTAGTCGCAAGTTGGTAGGCTAAGTTAGGTGAGGCACCGGGTGCCGCTCTTGCCCTCAGGTTCGGGGCATGACAAACTGCTCCAGCTCAGGAGCAGTTTCTAGATGTGGTTGAGCCGGTGGGACCAACTCAGGCACCAGTTGTGCCCATCGTGATTCTAGGCCTTCAGGAGGCTCTAGCCTAGATATTAACTGTTTGCACTAGCCTTGCTCTGGCGATTTCAGTTACGGACGCGCCAGCCACTTCTCAGGCCGGGAGAGGTACTCAGACTCCCATCGCCCGTACTCCGGAGCAGGTAGTGTAGGGACTCCAGACATCGGGGGTACCACCAGCTCAGCCGGTTGTAGTTGCTCAAGCTCAGGTGGGTCCCGTTATAAGTGATGAGGAGCATAAGAGACTAGAGAGGTTTGGGAGGCTCAAGCCTCCAACATTCAGTGGGGCTGAGTCTAATGATGCTCAGGACTTCTTGGATAGGTGCCAGCGGATTCTTCGCACGACGGGTATTCTGGAGACTAGTGGGGTCTCATTTACTATATGTCACGACCCAAACCGATGGGCCGCGATGGGCACCCGGTACCTTACTCAACCGAGTACCAACATAATGTATCTTTCTTATCATACTATCATTGATAAATGTGCCAAAAGATTGTAATGAAATAACTAGAATGAAATGTGAGGGAACACTCGTCGTAGGACGACCCAACATGTAATACCAACTTATGCATATGACATATGGTATAAGGCCAAAATGATCACTCGTATACTGAATATAGGCCGACAAAGCTATACAATCTTTCACGTACATGATATATGTCTACAAGCCTCTAAGAGTATATAAACGTCATAAGGCCGGGGCAGGGCCCCGACATACCAATCAATACGTGTCTGATGCATACTGACCAAATAGGCAACTCCGGAGTAAATGGAGCACATCAATATCTTCCGCTGAGCTGATCACCTACTTGGAGGACTCTCGACCTGTCTATCAAGACTTGCGGGCATGAAACGCAACGTCCCCGGGCAAAAGGAACGTCAGTACAAATAATGTACCGAGTATGTAAGGAATGAAAATCAGTAAATAATAAACATGAGAGAAACATGGAGTAAAAGACTCTATATGTAAGTCTGAATAGCTCTGTGAATCATTCAATACTTATAATGCCATGCATAAGCGTATAAATGTCATACCATGCATGGGTATATACGTTCATAACATCATCAAGCCTATGAGGGCATCCCGTCATATCATTTCGGCCACTGTGGACAAATCATCAACGTATACTAGCTGATCAGGTGGTAGTGCGTATATAACGCTGTAACCTTTTCCCATATATATATATATATATATATATATATATATATATATATATATATATATATAATGCCATGTGGTCATGAGTCAATGTACATGTATAAATGAATGCAATGCATGAGAAGTACGCCAATAAAAAAATTCGAAACATCATAAGACCATTATGCCTCTTATTAATATCATGAAATAAACTTTATCAACTTACGTATTTTCTGAGACCCATGAACATATGATAGAATAATAAGACATATGGGGAATCAAGAATATAGACACCCCTAGTATTTCTATGAATAGAATTATTTATGAAAGTTGCGTATTTTGCTCGTTTCATTTGTATCATTTGGATCATGCCAAAAGGAAAGAAGGGATAGCCTTAACATACCTGAGCCGATTCTCTTGACAATCTCTCTAACATACGTTAATTGCGATATCACGTAACGGCAAATCGAAGTAGAAAAAAATCCGTATGATATTCTTGAGAAAGATTACACTGTACTTCCTTATAATCGCAAAATCTCATTGCCATAACATTGTGTAGTCTCGTATGGTTTTTGTAGCAAAATTCACGTTGCTAACATTTTTGAATGAGTTGATATAGTATTAAATAGTATTTGTATGAAATTCTTGAAGCAATAATGTTGTCATTGCAAAATTTATCCTTGCTGAAGCTTTTTCTTAAGAGAAGAACAATTGATAACGTTGTTATTCCAAAGTTTATCCTTGCTGAAGCTTTCCATTATTACCTTGTAGACAAAGTGAATTAGAGAAGTATTAAATCCTTAGATGTGGACCTCACTTTGATAAGATGACTAAGCCAAGAGCTCCTCCAAAATATGCCACCTTGTCTTGTGAGTTAAAGACTCATTATCATGGCCTCTTTGGCCAGCCACGCTTGGGTTGGGGGGGGGGGTTAAATTTATCAAGTTTATCCAAAATAATTCACCCCTTTCCTTAATTAGTTTATTAATCCCCCACTAATTCAATAATTAATCAATTATCCGTATAATTAAGAATTATCTCAAATCACTTATAATATTGCTCATTTTTAGCACATCGTATACACCTCACTATCATGGTCATGTGGTACCTTGTATGGAACTAGTCCATAATTATCGGGTATTATAGCTTATACCGTATTTTGTCCCAAAATGTCAAATTTTGACGAAATTCATTTTCTTTCATTTCCTTTCCCTCTCACCTTCAGGAATTTATGCATCACTTGTTTGACATAGCATAATACTTATAATCCCAAAATAATCTCATTCCCGAACTTACGTCGATTAACTTACGACGAAACTTTAACGTACGAAAATACGGGATGTAACATCTCATTTCCGAGCTTCCATCAATTTATTTATGGCGTATTTTCACGTACGAAAACATGGGGTGTAACACTACATGTAGTTCCTCGGGTTATCAGGAGCAGCAGCTCCGTCATAGGAGGGGTTGTTTCGAGTACTGGGACATGAATCATCTCAAGAGGGATTACCCTAGATTATTGAGTGGGTTCCACATCAGAGTTCTTGCCCGATGGTACCAGCACCATCAGTTACACTACCCGTTCAGCCAGCTAGAGGTCGCCCTAGAGGGGGAGGTCGTTCATGTGGTGGTGAGGCTCAATTCTATGTTATTCCTGCCAGGTCAGAGGCCGTTGCTTCAGACGTAGTGACCACATGTATTGTTTTAGTGTGCCACAAAGATGCTTCCACATTATTTGACCCTGATTCTACTTATTCCTATGTATCATTCTATTTTACTCATTATTTGGATATGTCCCGTGAGTCCTTAGTCTCACCTGTTCATGTATCTATGCTGGTGGGCGATACTATTATTGTGGATCGTGCGTATCGGTCGTGTGTAGTGACTATTGGGGGAATGGAGATTAGAGTTGATATCTTATTGCTTAGTATTGTTGATTTCGACATGATCTTGGGTATGGATTGGTTGTCTCCATGTCATGTTATTCTAGATTGTCACGGTAAGACCGTGACGTTGGCAATGTCGGGGTTGCCAAGGATCGAGTGGAGAAGTTCACTGGATTATGTTCCCAATAGGGTGATTTCATATTTGAAGGCCCAACGAATGGTTGGAAAGGGTGTCTGTCATATTATGCTTTTATGAGAGATATTGGTGCTGATACTCCTATTATTGATTTTGTTCCAGTAGTACAGGACTTTCCGGATGTGTTTCCTGCAGACCTGTTGGGCATGCCACCCGACAGTGATATTGATTTGGTATTGACCTGGTGCCGGGCACTCAACCCATTTTTATTCCTTCGTATCGCATGGCACTAGCAGAGTTGAAAGAATTGAAGGAGCAACTTCAGGAGCTTCTTGATAAGGGGTTTATTAGGCCTAGTGTGTCGCCTTGGGATGCACCGGTTCTGTTTGTGAAGAAGAAGAATGGTACTATGCGGATGTACATCGACTATAGGTAGTTGAACAAAGTTACAATCAAAAATAAGTATCATTTACCGCGCTTTGATGATTTATTTGACCAACTTCAGGGAGCGAGGGTGTTCTCTAAGATTGATTTGAGGTCTAGGTATCACCAGTTGAAGATTCGGGACTCGGATATTCTGAAGAAGGCATTCAGGACCCACTATGGTCACTATGAGTTCCTTGTGATGTCATTTGGGCTGACCAACGCCCAAGCAACATCCATGCATCTGATGAACAGTGTATTTCAGCCATATCTTCATTCACCCGTCATAGTATTCATTGATGATATCCTGATGTACTCACATAGCCAGAATGAGCATGCCCAACATTTGAGGACTGTACTACAGAGGCTAAGGGAGGAGAAGCTTTATGCTAGAGTTTTCTCGGCTTGGCCGGATATTATCATTGCTTCATTGAGGGTTTCTCGTTCATTGCAATGCCTTTGAACAGGTTGACCCAGAAGGGTGCTCCATTTAGGTGGTCAGATGAGTGTGAGAAGAACTTTCAGAAGCTCAAGACTGCCTTGACCACAACTCCAGTCCTAGTTTTGCCTTCAACGTCAGGCTCTTATACAGAGTATTGCGATGCTTCTTGGATTGGTATTGGGTGTCTTGATGCAGGAGGGTAGAATGATTGCTTATGATTTGCGCCAATTGAAGCCTCAAGAGAAGAGTTACCATGTTCATGATTTGGAGTTGGCAGCCATCGTTCATGCATTGAAGATTTGGAGGCATTATCTCTATGGTGTGTCATGTGAGGTATTTACGGATCATCGGAATCTCCAGCACTTGTTCAAACGAAAGGATCTAAATTTGAGGCAACAGAGATGGTTGGAGCTGCAAAAGGACTATGATATTACCATTTTGTATCATCCCTGAAAGGTCAATGTGGTGGCCGATGCCTTGAGTAGAAAGGTGGTGAGTATGGGTAGCCTTGCTTTCATTCCGATAGGTGAGAGACCTCTTGCATCAGATGTTTAGGCCCTGGCCAATCAGTTTGTGAGATTAGATATTTCGGAGCCCAGTCGGGTTTTAGCTTGTGTGGTTTCTCGATCTTCCTTATATGATCGCATCAGAGACCGTCAATATGATGATCCCTATTTGCTTATCCTTAAGGACACGGTTCTGCACGATGATGCCAAGGAGGTTACTATTGGGGACGATGGGGTTTTGCAGATGTAGGGTCGGATTTGTATGCTCAATATAGATGGGCTACGTGAGTTGATTCTTGATGAGGCCCACAGTTCACAGTATTCCATTCATCCGGGTGCCGCAAAGATGTATCAGGACTTGAGGCAGTATTATTGGTGGAGGAGGATGAAGAAAAATATAGTGGGGTTTGTAGCTCGGTGCCTAAATTGTTAGCGTGTGAAGTACGAGCACCAGACACAAGGTGGATTACTTCAGAGGCTTGAGATTTTGGAGTGGAAATGAGCGCGTATCACCATGGATTTCGTAGTTGGGCTCCCACGGACTTCGAGGAAGTTTGATGCTATTTGGGTGATTGTGGAACGGTTGACCAAGTCCGCACATTTCATTCCAGTTGGGACTACTTATTCTTCAGAGCGGTTGGCTGAGATATACATCCGTGAGATTGTTCGCCTTCACGGTGTTCCGGTGTCTATCATTTCAAAATCGGGGCATGCAGTTTACATCACAGTTTAGGAGAGCAGTGCAGCGAGAGTTGGGCACACGGGTTGAGTTGAGTACAACATTCCACCCTTAGACGGACGGACAGTTCGAGTGCACTATACAAATATTGGAGGATATGCTACACGTTTGTGTCATATATTTCGGGGGTGGGGGGTGGGGTGAAGTTTCTGACGCTTGCTGAGTTTGCTTACAACAACAACTACCAATTGAGCATTCAGATGTCTCCGTATGAGGCTTTGTGTGGGAGGCGGTGTCAGTCTCCGGTAGGTTGGTCTGAGCCGGGTGAGGCTAGGCTATTGGGTACTGACTTAGTTTAGGATGCTTTGGACAAGGTTAAGTTGATTCAGGATCGGCTTCGCACGGCGCAGTCTAGACAAAATAGCTACGCCGATCGGAAGGTTCATGATGTTGCTTATATGGTGGGGAATAGGTACTACTCAGAGATTCGCCCATGAAGGTGTTATGAGGTTTGGGAATAAAGGAAAGTTGAGCCCTCGATATATTGGCCCATTTGAGGTGCTTGAGAGGATTGGGGAGGTGGCTTATAGGCTTGCATTGACGCATAGTATATCGAGTGTTTATCCAGTGTTTCACATATTCATGCTCCAAAAGTATGTCGGTGATCCGTCTCATATTTTGGATTTCAGCACAGTTTAGTTGGATGGTGATTGGACTTATGATGTGGAGCCGGTGGCCATTTTGGATCTGCAGGTTCGAAAATTGAGGTCAAAGAACATAGCTTCAGTAAAGGTGCAGTGGAGAGGTCAGCTAGTCGATGAGGCTACTTGGGAGACCGAGCGGGATATGCAGAGCAAATATCCACGCCTATTTGAGACTCCAGTTATGATTCTAGACTCGTTCAAGGACAAACGTTTGTTTAAGAGGGGAAGGATGTAACGACCGGGCCGGTCGTTTTGAGTGCTGCTACTCCGTTCCCCCATTTACTGCTTATTCTATGCTTAATTGTTGTTAAGTGACTTGCATGGGTAGTTGGTTTGGTCCCGGGGATGTTTCGGAATGAATTTGGACACTTAGTCCCAAGGTTGGTAGCCTAAATTGAAAGAGTTAACCGGATGTTGACTTATGTGTAAATGGCACCGGAATAGAGTTTTGACGGTTCTGATAGATCTGTAGTGTGATTTTGGACTTAGGAGTTTGTCCGTGATTTGGACTTTTTGAGTTGACTTTTGATTAAGAATTTAGCATTTTCATATGGAATTGATTCTGATAGCTTGTGGTATTGTATCGAGTTGTTTGTGGTCAGATTTGAGGCGTTGGAAGGCCAATTGCAAGGCAAAGGCTTACTAGCGGAGTGATTCAATTTGCTTGAGATAAGTATCATATTTAAACTCAGTTGAGACATTAGTTGCCTGAATTGTTGTGATAGTCACGTGCTATTGGGTGCGCACATGCGTGGGCATGTGCGGACACTAGGGTCATATATTCATGTTCCGGTTGTAGACAGACTCTTATAAGCCTAGAATTGACTGTTAAGCTTTAAGCTATGATATCTCACATGTTGTAACAGTTTATGTGATCTATTTGAGCCATGCTGAGGCTACTTAGAGATTTAACCCGAACGAACTTGATGAATGCTTTTCAGTGATGAAATTGTCGATTTGAACTACGATAGCACATTTTGCACATGCCTACACTTTAGCATGCCATTTATACCACTCCAGGAGTACGAGAATCTTATTTCATTCATCATATACATATATACTTGTTTAATTGCTTATGTATGATATGTTTGGACTGGAGGCCTGTGACGATGATGGGCGGATTATGTTATTGGCACGTAAGTTGCATGTGTATCACGTGAGTTATCTGTGCGGATCTATATATTGATATTATTGGCACGTGAGTTATCCGTGCGGATCAATACATTGATATTATTGACATGTGAGTTGTTTGTGTCACACGTGAGTTGTCCGTGCAGATTCATATATTGATATTATAGGCACGTGAGTTGTCCGTGTAATACGTGAGTTATCCATGTAAATCCATATATTGATATTATTGACACGTGAGTTGTCCGTGTCGTACGTGAGTTGTTTGTGCAGGTTCTATTGTTAAAATATGAGTTGTCTGTGCAGCATGTGAAATTTGTATTTTTTTATATCATTTATCCGATTTCATTGTTTCCTTCCTCTACATGCCATGATATTGTCTAAGCAGGGCATTTGAGAATTTTTGCACATGCACACATGTATATTCTTCTCACGAAATTTGATGCGTTGGTTTTAAATATTATTCTGTCTAGTTTAAGAAGGCAGAACCACACCGGAATAGCTAGTATCATCAATAATTTAAGCTTCTCTTACCTTGCCTTGTTTATTTACGATAATTATTGAGTTGGTTGTACTCACGCTATACTCTGCACCTCGTGTGCAGATCTAGGTACTTCCGGGCATGGTGGTTGTTGATCTTGGAGTTTTACCTGTTTGGAGATTATCGAGGTAGCTGCTTTGGCGTCCGCATACCTTGACTCTCCTTCTCTATATTTTAGATTTACCTATATTGTTCTACCTTCTTAGACAGTGTTTCAGACTATGTTATTGTATAAATGCTCTTGTACTCAGTGACACCCGGATTTTGGAAAAATTGTATTTGAGTCGCAATTGTTTATATCGACTATTTATGAGAATTATTACTGTTAAACTTGCTTCATATTATTTTTAATACAAAATGCCTAGTTTTATTGTGAATGTCGGCTTGTCTAGTTCTGTGATAGGCGCCATCACGAAATGTCGAGTTTTAGATCGTGACAAGCCCTCATCTTAGCTATCCTTATCATGACCTTTACTCTAATTTCTTCTAGCATTGACACAATTGTCTTGTGTCTAGCTCCCAATATCCAGGCATTAAAACTTTCAGACATATTATTGTCTACACTGTCACATTTAGAGAATTCTTTGAAGTAGACTTTGCACCATCTTTCTTTATTGTATGAAATAAGATCTTCAACAATATTGTGACCCAATGTATTTAATTTATCTAGCCTTTTTTCAATTCGGCCTCAAATGTTGCTCTAGCACAACTCCAAAACTTCTCCCTTCTCTCAATTCCCCTCCATTTTTTGACCAGTTTGACAAAATATGTCTTGTACACATTCTGTGCTCACAAGCTAGAAATACTTCTTCAGCATCACTAACCAAACCTTGAAAAAGTAAAAGGAAATAATAAATAACAATAAAAACAGTAAAAAGCAATAAATAGTAGTATGGTATCATACCTTTTGCATGTCACTTATTATAGTGACCTCATTTCTATCTCTAAGCTGTAAGTCATCTTGCAATATCCTTATAAACCATATCCATTTTTTTTTTTGTTCAGTCCCAACAACAGGACATGCTATGGGCAACCGCAACTAATAATTGTCCTTTGGATATCTCCTTCAAGAAACAACCATCCAGTCCTATACACTTTCTACAACCCTCCATGAATCCCTTCTTCATAGCAGCAAAGCATATATATAAGCTTATAAACTCTTTCTTATCATCTTCTAAATTAGCTACCTTAACTACACATGTGCTACCGGGATTTATTTGTAGAAGCACATCTCTATAGTCATAAAGTCTACCAAACTCAGCAATATGATCTCCCGTGACTTTTTTCAAAATAAATTTTCTTGTTTTTAAACAAATAGCCTTACCCACATACACACCAAAGTCTTCCCGGACAAGATTTTGTATTTCACACCCTTTAATAGTAGGTTGTGAAATAATTCTCTTTTTATAATGATTGGCTAGATATTTAGAATTGCAAAGAAAGTTAATATTGGTCTTATGGCATTTATGTCCTGACTGTGAAATTTGAACTCCTACCTTCCTTGGTAGCATATATCATCCATGGGAAACTATATTTGCACTCCACCCTAACTGTATGTGGCTCATTCTAATAATTGTCTAGTTGAACCCCTTTCTTTACAGCGTACTTTGTCAAATCCTCTTTAAACTCTTTCACATTTTTAAATACTTGATCAATCTCCCAAATAACTTTCTCATAAGAAGGGTCATATACTACCTTGTTACTCTTTCTCCTTGCCCTCAAGTTTTCTTCTGCTACTTTATCATCACTGACAGTTTCACTTTCAGATTCACTAGCAAAGCTGTCAGCCTCTGATGATTCATAATATGGCTCATCATCATCACCTCCCAATTTATCCTTCAGATTTTCTCTCTCTTTATCAATATCATCACAACCTTCATCTAGTCCAACCTCACCTAGAAACCCATCATGTCTTTCTTTCCTATTTTTTCTCCCCTTTTTTTTTCTTTTCTTTGTAAGCCTTCAGATCATGTTTCACAACCTTAAGTTATTCATGAACATCACTTCCATAATCATCAAAAAGTTCAAATTCATCCTCAGTGCCTACATCTTCTTCAGAGGAAGTAATGGAATTGTTTAGATCTCCACTAGCAGAACCTTCTCTCTGAACATCACCACTGGCAGCATCTACTTCCTCTCTTATATTTTTTCCAACCCTTCCAAAAGTGTTTAGAGTAGTAAAAAATTCTAGATCTAGATCTATAGTTAGAGCTGGTGTAATTATCTGTGGATGTGGAATAAATAAAGGCTCAGATTCCCTGCTACCCCCGTTTATATTAGTTAATTGACTACCACCTCATTTTTTACCATTCACATGTTGGCCAACATGCCCCACATCCTCAAAATTAGAGTCATTGCAGATAAATATATCTATTGTGTCCCCATCATTCAACAATACTCTAAGGTCTAACAAATCCTTGTCTTTCTCTAGTTCTACCAATTTGCCACCCTTAGAAGGTGCAATATAAGTGGTTCCCAACTTAGTAACCCCAAAATCCTTTGCAATATCTACTAATTCAGGGATAGATAAGTGATCAAATCAATGTTGAAGGAATACTCAGTCCTACCTCCAACAAAAACTAGCCCTACTTCACTCACCAATATTACATTAATTTTCCATCTAAAATTAAAGTACTTAGAAGTCATGGGACAACCTACAACCATATACACAATTCATCAATATTTAACATCTAAAATTAATAATACAATATTGTAACATATTAAAGAAATGTTAGGTACAAATAAAATACAGAAAAAGATTCACTTTTACATAAAAATATTCCACCAACAGTGAGCTAAAATAAAATAGCAGAAAAGTTCTTGCAATACCTTTAAAATA